>NC_086174.1:2039455-4439455 GCF_023053635.1 Elgaria multicarinata webbii | reverse complement strand
AGACTCATGTTAAGTGACTTTAAACCAGACATTAGGAAACGGGTATCACTTCATCAAGCCCATCCATCCCATTAAGGATTTACAGAAGAGTGAGGTCCTCTACCCTAGTTACTAAATGAGATGTCTGATATACTTGCTAAATGACTATCAGACTTTGAAAAGATAATACCACTGGATCAAGTTCATCAATTATGTTTAATTGAATAAACTAAAAAAATGTAATTGGGTTTTGAATAAATGTTCAATTAATTGTTACTGTTTTGAATTTTATTGTTATTATCTTCCTTAGTGGGTCGTTGAAAACCACTATTCTGAATAATGATTTTTATAGGGTAGGGTAGGGGGCACCGGGCATGAGTTTGTGGAACCCAGGGGGCGGTGACCTGAAAAAGTTTGGGAATTATTATTATTATTATTATTATTTATTTATTTATTTATTTATTTATATAGCACCATGATTAGACAGTACAGGAGATCAGAATATCACATATCTCCCAAGCAATGTAAAACAAGAATATATATTAATTTCTCTATCATAATTATTTTTTCCACTAATCAATAAAAGGTTTCCATTTTGTATCATAGTTTCAACCAATCCTCCTGGACAGATTACTCCAGAGATAGCGTCATCCTTAGTCTCAGTCTCAGCCTCAAGAACCAAAGCAACTTTTCCAAGGACAGAACCAAGACAAACTATGCCAATCTGTTCTCTTTCCGTCAATGGATCCCTAAGGCCCAATGCACTTGAACGAAATTGACTTGGCGCACTGTTAGTAATGGTGAGGAAGCCTTGATCTGCGGGGGCAAGGACTCAAAAGCCTAAAAGATCCATACGCACCAGATGAAGCCCATTGTAATCCCCCCTCCCCCGCCCAATCAATTAAGCCTGAAACATGCCTAGCAGACTGTTTTTAAACCTCATGTTAAAGAGTTCATCTCCTGGTGGGTTCCCTAATTACAGTTAAAAGGCTTTTGTTCACAACAAAGACCTGCTGCTGAGCTTTGGTTTTGCAGCCCTAAAACTTTTGCTGTCAATTCCTAGTCTAACCAAACAGATAAATTCGGTGGGAGGCTAGTTTTCTTGAAGTAATGAAGGAAACAGTAATACAAACGCTGGCCCACCACTACAGCAGCCATTGGTTACTAAAAGTGCCTGAGTTTCCTTCTTGAGATGCCTAGAAATGTAATGATCACATGACACAACAGCCCGCCTTGGGTTATTTAACCTACGGTGCGGCTGTGACTGGTGCCATCTTGAATATGCGATCCCCATCTGGGTGTTTTTGTGTGTGTGTCATGCGAATCCAGAGAGCGTGGGTTATACAAGGGTTGTTTAACCCTAGGTTTGCATGACACCACAACCTCCAGGTGGGGATTAGATCTGCAACTTGGCACCTGTGGGTACTGCAAGTCATCAAACCACTTCATGATGTGGAGAAACCTGACACTGTATCTTGAACATGTCTTCTGCTACTAGCAACATGTTCTCCAGAACACACACTCACAAAATAACGGGCTCAAGTTAAAGGAAGCCAGATTCCGGCTGGACATCAGGAGAAACTTCCTGTTAGAGCAGTGCGACGGTGGAATCAGTTACCTAGGGAGGTTGTGGGCTCTCCCACACTAGAGGCCTTCAAGAGGCAGCTGGACAACCATCTGTCAGGGATGCTTTAGGGTGGATTCCTGCCTTGAGCAGGGGGTTGGACTCGATGGCCTTGTAGGCCCCTTCCAACTCTGCTATTCTATGATTCTATGAAAATTGGGGGAAAAGCTGACTTTTGTTGAGTAGGAATCTGCAAACTCTTAAGACACATGAATGTGGCATTTGCACATCACACTAAACCATAGTTTAGTGCCTCATATCCTGTGAAAATGCCACATTTGTGTGTGGCATTAAACCATAGTTTCGTGTGACATCCACAAGACACAGTGAGTTTTGGTCTACTACACTACCCCCTCCCCTCTCTTCATCTCTTGAGGCTGAGGAGGAAGAAGGGTTCCGGAGCTTTCACTTCCTCCTTTAGTTAACAGCAGTTCACGCGTTATCCAAACCAGGAACTGTGTGTTACACAAACTATGGTAATTTCAACGAGCCAGCTTCAGAAACCACCATTTGAAGTTGCCTTGTTTGAGATTAACAATAATCTATAGATTGTGTTATGTACTTTACATCACACCAGATGACATAAACCACAGTTAAGTAAAAGTGAAAGCTTCCAAATGCTTTTTCCTGTCTGCACAGGAGGAAAGGGAAGGGGGCCCCATGCAAACCTGAGGCTCACTGTGGTCCAGCTGTGCTTGTGCATATTGCACTAAACTATGGTTAGCATGATGTACAAAGGCGGCCAAAATCTCTTAATTGGGCAGAATGGAAAGATCACTAAATGTCAGCTGTAAACACTAGGAAGTTAAATTAATGACCTAAACGCAAAACCCACTACCTGTAAATGTGCACTTTCAAAGCAAAAAAATTGGTATGCCTTTCCACTCTGCTTGATGAAAAAGCTTTGAGAAATTCAAATACTTTTATAGTCGTATACCAAAGAGTACATCTTTCCTATTTTTATAACTCACATAACCTACCGTGATAAAATTATAAAAGGAATAGTATAAGAGTACAGTAGCCATAACATACTCATTCAATTGATTTGTGGAGGCTCCAATAACATTTTTAATGACTAGACTTCACTTGCAAAGGGAGCAGATTTGGCCTGCTTCAGTTGACTTTTAGTTATTAGTGCAAAAGAATGAGGTCCAAATCTCTGTTTTTTATTTTTAAAGAATTGCCCGTTTTGAAAAATAAATACAACTGCACTAGATTTTCTGGCCATCATTCCATTCACATATATGTCGAATTTGATAGTGTTGTGGTCACTATTTCAACAATACTTACACCTTGCATTAGATGCTGGGCACCACTTAGGCATACATCAAGAGTACTGTCCTATCCACTCCATAACTACATATTCTAAGGCACTATCATATGTGGAATCTATAAATCCTGTCCCTTCCTCATATCCTGAATTTACATTTACCCAGGCAATTCGAGGTAAGTGAATTCGCCTATTTATTCCTATATGTTTTTATTTTGGCTGCTCTCTGGATCTTTTTTGCCCCTGTAGGCCTCTATCAGAGCTTGGACCCATGGGATGATAGTACACATCTAGAACAATATTACTTTTTTGGATTAGATTGGAGCATCAAGGAAAAGGTTCTGGAGGTTTTAAAATCATCATATGTAAAATCTGTGAATGAAACTTCTGCAAAATGATCACATCAATAATCAATTTGCTCCTCCAGATGGTCAAAACTAAGCACTACTTTTTACAAGTGATTTATCTGGATTTATAGCCCTCCAATGCCAAGGTTCAGGAATTAAATTTAAATTAAATACAAAATTAAATTCATCAAGTCTCATTAAGCAATTCTGCAACTACGTCTGGATTTGTTCGGGTGGGATGGAGGAACCAAAATTTAATCCCATTTTTGGATGATCCCTTTTTTATTATTATTACTTGATTGTCTATATTGTTAATTTCAGCCACAGCCCAGAAGTAGCTTTGGATCCAACTGAGTGATGACCAATTTTGCTCCCTAAAGCTGCTCGAAAATCAGAAATGAACACACCCAAGACTTAACATAAACCAGCACACCAAAACCTTTATGCAACACAAGGATTCATCCCTGGAAAATGCAAAATATGTTATTAATGCACATATGTTAACTGCTTTGCTGGGGAAGGACTCCTAATACCACCTATCTTCAACACTGCTTGACCCATTTCACAATTTTTTGGCATGAAAAAAGAGTAAACCATAGGTGTGATTCACAGAGACCACGAAGAAGAGTAAATCACCACGAGTATTGTGTCTCATCAATTACTTTATTTCCCCCCATAAATTCCCCAATATAATCTGCTTTATTAACATTTGATACACCAAGATAAACACATATTCAGTAAGTCACAAGATTGTCTCATCTGTGCCTATTCAAATCAATAAACGGAGACCAGTTCTTTTTTTAAAAAAAGCTCTGAACGAGGTTCAACCTAGCATCCCTTAACAGTTTATAACTTGTTATCGTAGTCATCAACGTTGTAGCTCGGGGGGGGGGCTGTCCATATGTGAGGAAAGCCCTGTGGTGTCTGCGAATCTATGCTGCGTCAGTTGTATGATACCATCGCAGCTTTGCAGACACCCTGGGGCTTTCCGGCGAAGTACAGCTCTTCTTAGGGCTAATCAAGAGGTTGGTCCTGGTGGAAGGTGACTGGCAATTGGTCACCTTCCACCAGGAAAAGAACAGGGGGCACCTCCAATACCTGGAATGCAGCCAGAAACCCCATGCTCCCACCTTGGTGTTGGGATTACCCGATACCACTCCAGGTGAGTAAAGCTATGGGGTTCTGGGGGGAGGCGGCACCATCTCGGTGCTGTAAAGACAGGGCTGGATCTTCTTTCTCTATTTCTAAGAATATAAGAACGTAAGAAGTGCCCTGATGCTGGATCAGACCGAGGGTCCATCTAGTCCAGCACTCTGTTCACACTGTGGCCAACCAGCCATCGGCCAGGGACCAACAAGGCAGGACATGGTGCAACAGCACCCTCCCGCCCATGATCCCCAGCAACAGGTGCACACAGGCTTACTGCCTCAAATACTGGAGATAGCACCCAACCATCAGGGCTAGTAGCCATGGATTACCTTCGCCTCCAGGAATTTATCCAACCCCCTCTTAAAGCCATCTAAATTAGTAGCCATCACTACATTCCATAATTTAACTATGCTCTGTGTGAAGAAGTACTTCCTTTGATCTGTCCTGAATCTCCCACCAATCAGCTTCATGGGATGATCCCATTGGGTTCTACTAGTACTTCATATGAATGAGGATGAGATAAAAGGGTGCTTGAGGACAGAGAGCAAAAGGAGTGTCAACCAAATTCAAAATAACTACACCTGAGAAGCCTTTTATTTCTCCATAAGAAAAACCTTTCAGCTGATTCTTGGCATTAAAAACAGGAACTAGGATTTTAGATTTTTTGTAGGCTAGGCCTTCCAATCAATATAAATACATGTTTCCATCCAACACCCTTGCACTCCGCTTTACACGTATGATGAAGTAGACTCCCCCAACGCTCACACCAATCAGCTTCATTAGATAACACCAGGTTATAGTATCATGAGACAATGCTATATAGAATTGCAGATAGATAGATAGATATTATATATTTTATTTATTTATTTATTTATTAAAGTTTTATACCGCCCAATAGCCGAAGCTCTCTGGGCGGTTCACAAAAATATATATCGGCTTTCCCAAACCTGGTACCCTCCAGATGTTTTGCACTTCAATTCCCATCAGCCCCAGCTAGCTTGGCCATTAGTCAGAAATGGTGGGAGTTATAGTCCAAAACATGTGGAGGGCACTAGGTAGGGGGAGGCTGTTAGATATAATGTTCCTTGTTTTTACTTGTAGTGCCCCTGGAGAAGAGCTTTAATCTTAAACTTGTTAGGCCAATAAAGTCTTTATTATTATTTTTTGCACCTTTGGGTTTAATTCCCCAACACCTTTTCCCTCCTTCAGTGTGTGTGTTATACAGAATGGGCCACCTTGTTTATGTATTCCAAAGCCCCAGAGGAGTGAAGTCAAGACACAAATCATCTGAGATCTTTGCTTTGAGGTGAAGCTCTATACCTTATTATAAACAGGATCTTCCATTTAGCCGCTTATTACTGAATATGGCAATCTGAAGGAGTTTTCGTAATCCTCCTAAAATGTACTCCCAGCGTATGCTACGCTGCCAGCCACACAGATGTGTCGATTACATTTTCCATTACATATCCCTGCTTTAAAGATTATATAAAAGTTGGTTATAGGAATCGTCCGGGAGCTAAAACATAGCAAATCATGAAGCTCCACAGTTAATGTAGTGTTCAAGGAAAACACACACAACAAACCATGCCCATCCCACAGAGGCCAAGTCCAATGTCCACTTGTTGTATTACGGTTCAAGGCATTCAGTTCTCTCAGAGATGACACAACAAGGGCTCACTTTGGTTTCAGTAAGAGGTGAAAGACAGCTGCCCAAGATCATTTCCATGGTTGTCTGGGTTGTCTCTACATGGGCGATTTATTGCGCACTTGTGATTGGTCACTCATGGAAGTTTGCGGGTCCTTTACATGACACTGTCAACTTCTAGGACATCTCCCATGCTTTCCCCCAGTAATCTTGGCTGTTGTCTGGAGCTGCCCCTTTCCAGGATGTAACTCCTCTGCTGCGGGAACTGCACTGGCTGCCTCTTCGCTACCGGGCCAGGTTGAAGGTTCTTGTACTTGTGTACAAAGCCCTAAACAACTTGGGACCAGGATACCTGAGAGAGCTCTGCCTTCTCCCTTACCAACCTGCCCGGTCACTGAGGTCATCCAAGGGCCTGCTCCTGGTGGTTCCACATAGATCCATCCTCCAATTGGAATCCACCAGAGGAAGAGCCTTCAGCATGGTGGCCCCCCTCCTGCGGAACTCCCTTCCTCTGGAGGTCAGCAGGCTCCAACCTTGTACTCCTTTTGGCGCCTCCTGAAAACTTCTTTATTCCAAGAAGCCTTTCCTTAATATGCAGCCTTGAATCTCTGTTTTTGCTTCTTTTAAATTTTGTTTTAACTGTTTTATTCTGTTTTTATTTTCATTTTATCTTGTACACCGCTCCGAATTTTTTTTCAATGGGGAGCGGTATATAAATATTCTACGTAAATAAATAAATAATCTCACTTTTTTAAAAAAATCAGACATAATGCAGTATTTAAATTATTGTGGGATGTTCCCAGTATGTATAGCCAGTGTAGTGCTATAATTGTGCTGCATCATTGAACACAATAGCACAGCTGAGAAGGGAAGTTTTCAATTTAAAATCACATGACCACTGTCTAAAGGAGCCAGATATAAATATAGAAAGGCTCCAGAAGAGGAAATCGGAGGTTTTTTTCTTAATGCAGAGACACCCTGGGCCGAACTGTGTGGTTTTTGAGGAAGCCTCTCCAAATTATAGTGCATTACTTTCACTTCAGCATTCATAGGGCTCAGTCTATCCATAGAAACTCCCTCAACAGTTTTAATGGTGCAAGTTGAAACAGGAAGATGTTTCTTAAATGACTTCCTTACATCCTAATGACAAAGCCCTGGTTCAGTCAGACCTATGGTCCGCCCAGCACAGGACCGTCTTGCAATTTTTGGAGCGAGAGGAAAAGGCAGACTGAGTTAACTATGAAAAGTGGGCCCCATGTTGGAGAATGGAGCTAGAGGTGGGCCTTCGACCTGAACATCATGACCACCAAAGGCACCATAACCTCTGAATATCAGTTGCTGGGGAGTCCCTTAGGGGAGGCCTATTTCCCACCCCATGTCCTGCTTGTGGGCTTCCCTTGGCATCTGGCTGGGCCACTCTGGGGAACAGGACTACACAGGCCTTTGCTCTAATCCCATAGGGCTCGTATGTTCTTCTTTTATATAAGGCTCAAGACTGCTGATCTAGACTGAAGAGCAGCAGGTTCTCCAGGGTTTCAGGCCGAGTCCCACCAAGCCCTGATATCTGGTACCCTTAACGAAAAACGGTGCTCGGAATCTGAGATCTTAAGATGCAACTGTAGGTTCTGCCACTGACCTACAACCCTCACCTGTACATTGAGGGTCCGACTTACCCAACGGCAAAAATTCGGTCTGATAGAAGCTTATGACTTCGGCCAAACCTCCGCTTCAGAAAACCAAGCCCCCTCTCTTCTTGAAACCCATGGGCATACCTTGCAACATGAACTGCGCACAGGCCAGGATGGATGCAAGGCCCTTTGCCACCTCCCATTTTACTTTTATCTCATCTAGCTCCTTCACAGCCTCAGAGGGGCTTACTCAATCCAGGGACATCCGGAGCCTAGAGTTCAAAGCGAAGGGATCAACTCAAGGGCTCCTGATTTGTTTCACTGTTCAAAGGGAATGTTGTCAAGTTCAGCTTTCTGCAGGGACAAAAGGTTGCCTGTGGATGACTTGAGTGAGTGAGCCATGGGCTCTAGCAGAAATAGTCAACGCTGGACCTACAATTAGGGGCAAGGAAAACACCATGTGGATAATCAGGCAGCTACAGTTTTCTGTGGCCTCATCTCTCCTTTCACCCTCCTGGTTTACGGGTTCCCATGATGGGATTGATCACGTCAGGCCCTGATATTTCAATGAGCTCAGAGAGCAACCAGGATGATCAGGGGTCTGGAAACAAAGCCCTATGAAGAGAGACTGAAAGAACTGGGCATGTTTAGCCTGGAGAAGAGAAGATTGAGGGGAGACAGGATAGCACTCTTCAAATACTTGAAAGGTTGTCACACAGAGGAGGGCCAGGATCTCTTCTCAATCCTCCCAGAGTGCAGGACACAGAATAATGGGCTCAAGTTAAAGAAAGCCAGAGTCCAGCTGGACATCAGGAAAAACTTCCTGACTGTTAGAGCAGTATGACAATGGAACCAGTTACCTAGGGAGGCGGTGGCTTCTCCCACACTAGAGGCCTTCAAGAGGCAGCTGGACAACCATCTGTCAGGGATGCTTTAGAGTTGATTCCTGCAATGAGCAGGGAGTTGGACTCGATGGCCTTATAGGCCCCTTCCAACTTTGCTCTTCTATGATTCTATGATTCTAAGTTCCTGTTGTGGGTCTTTGAACCAACGTCTCTGTCCTGCCCACCCCTAACCCTGTGCAATTTCCTGTTCCCCTCCAAACAACAGGCAACACCAGTGGTGTGCAAGGAACTGAATCAGTGTTAAAGAAAGTAGTAATCTCTACAGCAAATTTAACATGCTAAGTGCATTACATTACAATTCTTATGTCGTTACCCAAGATCCTCTGTCTCACCTGCCTAACGGTAGGGCCTGCCCTAATCATTTCAGAAAACATCTCAGTGACTATGACAAATATGGTTGTGTTCTGTAATTTTGGAAACTCACTTCAGCGCATGACGTTTTTACACTCTCAGACTCAAAAACAATCGTGCCGCTACCACCAACCCCAAATTTTGCCAAAGGGGGATGAAAACGACATCAGAGAATAAAATCGAGAATGGAAGAATTAATGACTGTAAATCCCTCTGCATATTAATGATTACCCTTTAAGGACGTCTTGTCCTGCACCATGCAAACTCAAACGACAATTCAGCTAAATTTGAGCTCATCTCTCTTCCATCAAACTAGGCTTTGAATTCAATTTGTCTAGATCAAAACCCAGACTAGCCACTGGACAAAATTCGGAGGTTTCACTACTGCAAAAGTAGGATTAATAGTTTGCTTCTGTCTCTCCCTAGCATAAGAAATTGTGTGTTCTATATTTATTTATTAATTACATTTCTATAGCTGGAGCTCTCTGGGCGGTTCACAAAAATTAAAACATTCAAAGTATAAAACAACAGTATAAAACCATAATATAAAATACAATATAAAAGCTCAACCAGATAAAAACAGCAGCGATGCAAAATTACAAATTTAAAACACCAAGTTAAAATTTATTTATAGACTGTTAAAATGCTGGGAGAATAAAAAGGTCTTCACCTGGCGTCTAAAAGCATATAATGTAGGTGCCAAGCGAACCTCCTTAGGGAGCTCATTCCACAGCCAGGGTGCCACAGCAGAGAAGGCCCTCGTCATAGAATCGCAGAGTTGGAAGGGGCCTACAAGGCCATCGAGTCCAACCCCCTGCTCAATGCAGGAATCCACCCTAAAGCATCCCTGACAGAGGGTTGTCCAGCTGCCTCTTGAAGGCCTCTAGTGTGGGAGAGCCCACAACCTCCCTAGGTAACTGGTTCCATTGTCGTACTGCTCTAACAGGACTCTCCTGGTAGCCACCTGCCTCACGTCCTTTGGCAGGGGCTCGTGGAGAAGGACCCCTGAGGATGACCTGAGGGTCAGGGCAGGTACATAAGGGAGGAGACGTTCCTTCAGATAGCCTGGCCCCAAGCCGTTTAGGGCTTTAAATGTTAATACCAGCACTTTGAATCGGGCCAGACCTGGACTGGCAGCCAAAGAAGCTGGAAAAAGACTGGCGTGATGTGGTCTCGCCAGCCAGACCCTGTTAGTAACCGTGCTGCCCTGTTTTGCTGCAGCTGAACTTTTCGGACCGTTTTCAAAGGCAGCCCCACGTATAACGCATTGCAGTAATCCAAACGAGAGGTTATCAGAGCATGGATCACTGTAGCTAGTCTACCTCTGTCCAGATAAGGGCACAGTTGATATATCAACCTAAGCTGATAAAAGGTGCTTTTTGCCACTGAGTTCACCTGTGCCTCCAGTGACAGTTCTGGATCCAAGAGCACCCCCAAACTACGGACCCGATCCTTTAGGGAGAGTGCAACCCCGTCCAGGACAGGGCAAACATCACCTCGCCAGACAGATGAACCACCCACTAACAGTACCTCTGTCTTGTCTAGATTGAGTCTCAGTTTATTAGCCCTCATCCAGTCCATTACCGTGCCCAGGCACTGGTTCAGAACAGCCACTGCCTCACCTGAGTTTGATGAAAAGGAAAGGTAGAGCTGGGTGTCATCCGCATATGGTGAACCAGCAGCCTGCAGAAGGCCACATGTCAGCATAAATGCTGTGCCTATTCCACCTTCCAGTTCATCTGCATGAAACAGCGCAGCTGACGTGACTATCTCCCTCCTAGTCCCTTAAACCCTGCTTCAAAAAGCACTATAAATGCCATATGACAAACAAAGGGGAGAGCTACTGGGAGGCACCGTCCCTTCTCTGTCCTCATTACATTGAAGGCATCCCCGGTTTGATCAGATTTCACTTTAAAGCACTTAAAGAAATTATATACTTCTAAACCAGGAGAGGGCAAATGCTGACCCATTTGCCCCAAACACGAGGGCGAGAGGGCTCCCGAGAACAATGTAGATTCTCAGTTTCCTTTTTATTGTTCTATCAAGTTTCTACCCCTGTGAATGCAGGAGTAAATTCAAACTTGTGGCAGCCATTCTTTTAAAATGGAAAACAAAGTAAAACATAATAAAACAAATCCTTGTATTCCCACACCTCACTATATTTGTCCATTTATCAAGAGCTATCAAAATATTTGGCTTTGGGCAGTAGCAATTTCAGAATAAAAAATCCTGTAGGATGAATGAAATGTATCCAACTGGCATTCAGCCACCCGTCGCATTTATGAAACTCGATATGCTAATTTTATTAAGTGCATGGCTATAAAATTGCAAGTTAGCTGCAACCCATAATATTTATTGAGATCCTCTCTGCCGATCAGATTCTCGGGGCTTGCTTTAGTTTGACCCCAGTTCAAACGTGACATTAGCAATGTGGGAGCCAAGAAAATGCACTCCCAGGTGGGCAGGTCTCCACACAGGTAGTGTCCCATCAGTAAGCAGTAGAACCTATAGTGTGCCCTTTTATCAGCAGTGGCAGCCCCCAGAAAAGAGGGAGGGTCACCATGGTGTGGAGGGATTCCACGCAACAGGCTAAGCCATCCGCGAGCCTCTGCCAAAGGAAATGAGGCAGGTGGCTACCAGGAGCAGGGCCTTCTCTGCTGTGGCACCCCGGCTGTGGAATGAGCTCCCTAAGGAGGTTTGCTTGGCACCTACATTATATGCTTTTAGACGCCAGGTGAAGACCTTTTTATTCTCCCAGCATTTTAACAGTCGATAATTTTTTTTTAACTTGGTGCTTTAAATTTGTAATTTTGCATTGCGGCTGTTTTTATCTGGTTGAGCTTTTATATTGTATTTTATATTATGGTTTTATACTGTTGTTTTATACTTAAATGTTTTTAATTTTTGTGAACTGCCCAGAGAGCCCTGGCTATTGGGCGGTATAGAAATGTAATAAATAACTAAATAGGGCTCCATGCTTAGGAAAATGACCCTAGCCACGTGGAAGCTGTCTTCAGCTAGCGCCACACCGATCTGAAGTCTCGAATTGTACTGCAGAAGGTGGTAGATTCACAGCAAAAAAGACTTCCCTCAAAGAGTTAATTTTGCAAACACTGTTTCTCTCCCCTAGTCCAAATGCATTGTCAAAGGTCGCTTGGCTCCTTTATACAAATTTCAAGCAGAAAACTCCCCAAGGGCCTGCTAAGAAAAACTAATGACCACTGAGAATACATGTGCTGATTCCTGACTCCAAGCTGATTGGACATTCTGATTCCTGACTCCAAGCTGAGCAGAAGCAGAGAAGAGGAGCTGCAAAAGGAAGCCAGCTCCCAGAGAGCAAGTGATCAGAGTGAGAGAACAGGTGGAGCAACCAGGAGTTTGTCAGTGGGAGTTTGGCAGGGGAGGTCCTTAAAAAAAATCATCTCTTAAGTCACACTTCTATAGTAGGGGACTTTGTTGTTTACCTTCAGAAATGACAGGACAAAGCACAGGCAATTCCAATACAATCAGAAAGGAAGAAACAAAACAAAATATGGACAGAAAGGAGTTTCTAGTGGTGACCTGCAAAGTGGGTGCAATATTCATGCCCCTGCCTGAGAACAACATGGCGGATACCTGCAACAAGTGCAAGCTGATTACACTATTGGAAGAAAAACTCAGAGGACTTGAGCAGCAAGTGTCCACCCTCCACGGAATAAGAGACAGCGAGGAGTTCTTAGACAGAGCGGTGGAACTGCAACAGCAACAAGAAGCACAAGAGATTGAAGAGCAACAACAAGCTGAAGCAGAAGTGGAAAAAGCTGAGTTGAGGAAAGCCAATGAAGAGGAAACTCCCTGGAAAAGAGTGACAGGAGCAGAAGAACTAGAAGACATTCTGCAACAGTGGAACCACTAGAGCTATGTAACCGCTTTCAGCTACTGGAAGATGAGACTGGAGGACAGCCTGCAGAGGAAGAATTACAGGGAACACCATGCAAAAGTGAACAAGAGGCAGAAGGTCAGTCAACCAAGAAGAAGAGAAGAGTTGTCATTGTGGGAGACTCCCTGCTGCGTGGGATTGTAATCCAAGTATGTCATGAAGACCCATTGTCTCACCAGGTATGCTGTCTCGCTGGAGCACAGATTAGAGATGTGATTGAAGGGTTTCCAAAGCTCATAAAGCCCACTGACACATACCCTTTTCTTCTCATCCATGTGGGAACAAATGATATTGCCAAGCGGAGCTATGAAGAAATCACGTCAGACTTTGAAGCTCTGGGAAGGAAACTGAAGAACTTTGGGGCCCAGATAGTTTTCTCATCCATCCTCCCAGTTCTTGGAAGAGGATTAGAAAGGGAAAGAAGAATTCTATGGGGTGGGTGAACGACTGGCTACAAAGGTGGTGTGGATGTGAGAGATTTGGATTCTGGGATCATGTGCTGAGTTACTTGGAAGATGGATTGCTGGCAAGGGATGGGTTGCATCTCACAAGGGCTGGGAAGAATATGTTTGGCCACAGAATGAAGAACTTCATCAGGAGGGCTTTAATCTTACGGGGGTGGGAGACGTAAACTTCAAGGCAACAATGGATGAATTTATTTATTTATTTATTTATAATTTATAGCCGAATTTATAGCTGAAGCTCTCTGGGCGGTTCACATTTATTATGCTTTACGGTGGATTCCTACATTGAGCAGGGGGCTGGACTGGATGGCCATATAGATCTCTTCCAACTCTACTATTCTATGATTCTATGCTACAGCGGCAAGAATCAACCTTGGACTGGGACGATGCGGTGGCTCCCCTTTCTCTGCTTACCGCCTAGAAAATGCAGGATCGGCTTTCTTTTCTGTGAGTGTAGGAGCAACCAATTTATTTTTTAAACAAGTAATTGGCACGGTAGATGGGAGAATACTTCACCCACGGCCCAGTGACATCTTATTATCAGGATACCTGCAATTCAAAGGATAATTAACACCCACGAATGGATCTCCCTGGCAATCCACCCATTGTGCTTGGATTTCTCTTCCTTTTCAAGGCTATGCATTTGCCATAAGCTGTATTTGTTATCTGCAGGGTTTTTTCTTTCTTTATACTTCTGCTAGACCACATTAATGGGTGCCAAGGTCTTTGCTTGCCTCCCTTAATGTCATCACAGGCTGCTGCTTCTAGAGTCATCTGTATTTTAAGTGATTCCACAGAGGTGATCATTTGTGGGAGGATTTGACTGTTTTTAAGAGGAGTCCTAATGCGGTTTCCATGTGCTTAAAAAGGCAGGACAGAAACTGAACTTTAGCCTGCTACAAGTTAATTGCTGCTACTACTACTAATTTGCATAGCACTCTACAATCTCCTTTAGAGAAAGATCACCACAAACCTATGCATTGAGCCGCAATTACTCCCTGTATTAAACCACCTGGTGAACTCGAGTCCATGAGAAGTCCAACGCCATGTAGCAAGTCTTTGCCAGATGCAAGAACTGAAACCAGATTGCCCAGAAACGGCTCTCTATACAATGGACCGCAATAGACCTCATTTACTTAAATAGATTAACAAACAAAATTAGTTGACATCTGAACAAAATTATCCATGTGATATACATGATTCGGTCATATAAGACCAACTCTGGTCAGCTTACATTGATTGCCTGTACTGAGCCCAATTCAAGGTGCTGGTTTTAACCTATAAAGCCTTACACGGCTTGGAACCACGATACCTGACGGAATGCCTTTCCCGACATGAACCGACCCAAACACTACGTTCAACATCTAAGGTCCTCCTCCAGGTTCCTGCTCCAAGGGACGCTCGGAGGACAGCAACAAGAGAGAGGGCCTTTTCAGTGGCGGCTCCCCAACCGTCTCCCCGATGATGCTCGCCTGGCACCAACATTGTTATCTTTTCAGCACCAGGTCAAGACTTTTCTCTTTCCCCAGGCATTTAACAGCATATGCTGAGTTTTTTTTTCTTAACTGACTCCAGAATAGTTGTTTTTAAATGGATATTGACTGTTTTTATGCTTCTTACGGTTTTAAATTTTGTATATTTGTTTTTAATGTTCACTGTTTTTAATCTCCTTAAACTGCCCAGAGAGCTTTGGCTATGGGTCGGTATATAAATGTAATAAATGATAAATAAAAATAATGATTGCATTGCACTGAAGTATTTACCCAACGCTCTCAAACTCCCATCTGCTAAAAGCAATGTTTTAACATCCACAGGCTACAAAGACCACCTAATGAAAGTATGAAATAAGTCCTGCAGCCTCGACATACACCGTGTTGAAATCCAACCTGCTAAGGGTTCTGAACAGCTGCATTTTGTATTACGAACATGGTAAAGCACTCCAAAGAGGAATTTTCCTCTCTCCCTCCATATTAAGATTTGATATTTTATAACAGGAATCCCAACAGCCTGGAGCAGATGTTGCTGTCATTCTCTCTGCCAAAATCCATAACGTTTGATGGCAAGTAGTACTTTAAAAAAAAATACAGCCAGCAAAATAATGAAAAATTATTATAATTTGCTTAAATCCTGAAGAATGGTGGCTACTGCCTATTACTGGTTTTAATTTAAATCACCCCAGAATTTTAGTTGTCAGCTACATTTTTGGGGCCTTATGTTTTTATAAAAAATGGGTCCTGAAATGCACTTTGACAGTAACTCGGTTCAAGCTCAACATTTGTTTAGAATATTTTTTTCTGTGCAAATCAGAAGAGACATTAATACACAAAGTCAATCATTTTGTTTAGACTTCCATCTCCTCAGGCTCGTGCAAGAGCTCATTCTAAGAGAATTTAATTCAAGAATAAATTTTGAATACTTTGCAGTTCTGTTTCATACTTGACAATTCACATTGAATCACTTCTTCTTCTTCTTCTTCTTTTTGCCCCGGGAGGTTTTTGTATAGCAATTCTCACATTGACCAGTTTGCAAAGACACGGTTCACAACATAGCACCAACTTCTCACTCCTAAAAGGCAAGGAGTTGATCACAGAAACACAACTGTGAACGTTAGAGCAAACGTAGCTGCAATAGGGTAACAAGATGTAAGACTGGAAATAAACAATCGTGTCTGTCCCCTTTGGAGGGAGAAGAGACCCTCTTATAACACTTGCAAACTGGGGAGGCTTAAAATTGTCACAGACTCTCTATTCACTAACATTACTCAGGGCAGAAGAACGTAAGAAGAGCCCTGCTAGAACAGACCAAGGGTCCATCTAGTTCAGCATTCTGTTCACATATTATCCAACCAGCTGTCAACCACGAGTAAGGACACGGTGCGACAGCACTTCCAGTCTCAACCATAGACCCCAGCAACTGGTGTCCACAGACATACTGCCTCGGATACCGGAGGTAGCACATAACCATCAGGGCTGGGAGCCATTGATAGCCTTCTCCCCCAGGAATTTATCCAACCCCCTTTTAAAGCCATCCAAATGGGTGGCCATCACTACACCTTGTAGCAGCAAATTCCACAGTTTAACCATGAGCTATGTGGAGAAGTCCTTCCTTTTATCTGCCCTAAATCTCCCAACAATCAACTTCATGGGATGACCCCATTGGGTTCTAGTATTACAGGAGAGGGAGAAAAATGTCTCATGATCTACATTCAACCACACCATGCATAATTTTGTACACCTCAATCATGTCTCCCCTTAGCCTCCTTTTTTCCAAGCTAAACAATTTATTTATTTATTTATTTATTACATTTTAATACATTTCACAAAACAATCCCAGCTGTTGTAACCTTCCCTCATAGGGGAAACGCTCCAGCCCCTTGATCTTTTTAGTTGCCCTTTTCTGAACTTTTTCCAGTTCTACAATATATATTTTTAAGTTGTGGTGACCAGAACTGTACATAGTATTCGAAGTGTGTTCAAGCCATAGATTTGTATAAAGGCAATATGATACTGGCATTTATTCTCAATTCCTTTTCTAATTATACCTAACATGGAGTTTGCTTTCTTTACGGTGGCTGCACAGTAGGTTGACATTTTCATCAAGTTGTTCACCAAAACCCCAAGATCCCTTTCTTATTCCGTCACCACTAGCTCAGATCCCATCAGGTTATACTTAAAACTGGGCCGGGGGGGGGGGGGTTGTCCCAACATGCATCTCTTTACAATTGCTTACATTGAACCACATTTGCCATTTCGATGCCCATTCTCCCAGTTTGTAGAGATCCTTTTGGAGCTCTTCACAATCCCTTTAGAGTTTTAATCATCTTAAATAATCTGGGCAAACAAAGTTCATTCAGAGTGAGGACAATGCTTCCTGAATAGGCATAGAATTTCATCCCTTTCAAAGCAAACACCAACAAATGCTGGGATGTGTTTCTGCTTTCCATCTTTTGGCAATTAGTTAAAAAGGAATGAAATACTGCCAATACAGGAAGCATCTCCCTCCCTCTGAATGGGCTTTATTCAAAGTGGCTACATGTTTAATATTTATTTATTTATTACACTTATATACCGCCCCCATAGCCAGGCTCTCTGGGCGGTTTACAGAAATTCTAAAATTAAGATAAAAATGAGTATACAAAATTTAAAATTCTAAAACACAGAACATACACACATAAAGCATTAAAAACCATTAAAAAACTAAACATGTGGGTGATTAAGATGTGCTGCCATATGCCTGGGCAAAGAGGAAAGTCTTAACCTGGCGCCAGAAAGATAGCAGCATTGGTGCCAGGCGAGCCTTGTCAGGGAGATTGGTCCATAGTCTGGGGGCCACCACCGAAAAGGCCCTGTCTCTCGTTGCCACACTCCGAGCCTCTCTCGGAGTAGGCACCCAGAGGAGAACCTTAGATGTTGAACATAGTGACCGGGTATATTCACGTCGGGAGAGGCGTTCCGTCAGGTATTGTGGTCCCAAGCTGTGTAAGGCTTTATAGGTCAAAACCAGCACTTTGAATTGGGCTCGGAAACATACAGGCAGCCAGTGCAAGCGGACCAGAGCAGGTGTTATATGGTCCAACCTTCTGGTTCCCGAAATCAATCAGCTGCATTTTGCACGAGCTGCAGCTTCCGAACCGTCTTCAAAGGCAGCCCTACATAGAGTGCATTGCAGTAATCTAACTTGGAGGTTACCAAAGCATGGACAACTGAAGCCAGGTTATCCCTGTCCAGATAGGGGCATAGCTGGGCCACCAACCGGAGTTTGTAGAAGGCACTCCGTGCCACTGAGGTCACCTGAGCCTCAAGTGACAATGATGGATCGTAACATCACCGTATTCACTAAGGGCATCTTCAGATGGGCGTTTTTTCATGCGATCATCATGGTTTGGTCACTGTTGTTGTCTCATGTCTCCCCACCCACCCCGCTTTTTGCATTTTATTCTGCTTTGTGTAGGCGGGTGTCGGGTAGTGCAGCGTTGACGTCAGGATAAGTTGGGAGTGTCTCCTCCCACACCTCAACTCCAGAAATGCCTAGACAGATGGGCGGTGGGGTGGGGTGGGGATGGTGGTTGCAACGGATGTAAGCACATGCAACCCGCTTCCATTTAATCCCCTCTTCCAGTGTATACTCAAAGGAGAAAAGTGCTACTGTTGCTCTTACAGGGACAATCCTGACTTGCAAGGGTTGGAGGCAGATCTCCGAAGACGCAGACTTCTGAACTTGCGAAGAAGTGTTTCATTTCACACCGAGACAGGGGAGGGGCTACACCAGGGGGTGGACAACTGATAACATCCTGCCAGGCTCCACCCACCCTTGTAAATGGCATATAGCATTACGCATAAGCAAAACAACCTGGCTGTATAAAGACCCTATTTAAATCCGGGGGGGGGGGGGAACAGAACAGGAAGAAGTGGTAAATCGCGGAAGAAAATGCCCATCTCAAGACACCCTAAGTGTCCTGCAGTTGGCCGGGATCACTTTAGGAAGAATAAAGTGCTAATTTGAGGGTAGTGGGGAATGGCAGCGCGTGGTTATCACCCTTTTTAGGTAGTTTCAAGCTAAAAATTGAGAAGAGATACATTTGGCACTGCCTCCATGTCAAAAGTAACACGGGTTAAGGAGTGGTGAAGGTTTTGTGCCAGGCTTTTATTCTTTTCAGCCACCGGTCTTCACCTAAGTAATATAATTATATTTTTAATATGTTTATAATGCTGTAATGTGATAGATCAACTACATAAATAGAGAGGCTATGGATACAAACCAGACTTGTTTAGTGTAATCCTAGGTTGATCATTAAACATACAAAAGCAAACAATGATAATGCATAATTCCGTGAAGGTAACTCAGCCAAGACACGATCACAGCAAGTCTGAAAGGCTTGAGTGTAAATTACAAATGTACGTAGAAACGAGAACGTCACCTAAGCCAAGCCAAGCAAACACCACACCACCTCTAGTCAGAAGGGGAATGAGGGTAGGGGCAGACAAAGTGCCCAGTATAGAGCTCACAATACAAGAAGCATTACTACGAACATCCATGCACTGCGCATTTTCTTGAAAGTTTAAACATCAGTCTAGTATTCCAGCAGCAGTATACCAAGGCACATGGGTTGAGCAGAGCCAAAAAGGTGAGAGCAAGAAAGAGATCTGAGGTCCAAATGGAATATCCATGAGTAGTTTCACAGACTCAAGAGGCAGCTGGACAACCCACCTGTCAGGGATGCTTTAGGGTGGATTCCTGCATTGAGCAGGGGGTTGGACTCGATGGCCTTGTAGGCCCCTTCCAACTCTGCTATTCTATGATTCTATGACTCCCAAGCACAGATGCTGGTGCTGATGATAGGTGTTGACTTCCTCGAGCTGGAAGCTGCGTAAGAGGGGTCCATGGCTGAGTGGTACAGCACCTGCTTTGCATGCAGAAGGTCGTAGGTTCAAATCCCTGGCAACTCCAGGAAGGGCTGGGAAAGAATTCTGCCTGGAATCCTGGAGTGTTACTGCCAGCCAGTGTTGAAAATACTGGGCTGGATAGACCCAATGGTCTGACTTAGTATATGAGGCCTAACTGGGCATGTTTAGCCTGGAGAAGTGAAGACTGAGGGGAGACATGATCGCCCTCTTCAAATACTTGAAAGGTTGTCACACAGAGGAGGTCCAGGATCTCTTCTTGAGTGCAGGACAGAGAATAATGGGCTCAAGTTACAGGAAGCCAGATTCCGGCTGGACATCAGGAAAAACTTCCTGACTGTTCGAGCAGTATGACATTGGAACCAGTTACCTAGGGAGGTTGTGGGCTCTCCCACACTAGAGGCCTTCAAGAGGCAGCTGGACAGCCATCTGTCAGGGATGCTTTGAGGCGGATTCCTGCATTGAGCAGGGGGGTGGACTTGATGGCCTTAGAGGACATCTACTCTACTATTCTATGATTCTAAGGTAGCTTCCTATGTTCACCCTTCTGGCTATGTGCACAAGAAGGATCAGGCAACCAACTCCAGCTACTTGCCAGCTGCTGAAGGGAGTAAGGTGCCTAGGTACTGCTACCTGTTCAAGACCCTCAGGAGCCTAAAGGCAGGGTTCAGTGCAGCCAGCACCTGCTCACCCACAGTGGGCCAAAGCCAACTCCCAAATCACTGGTTTAAATGGGCTATCCCTGCCAGCACAGGGGCTGCAGTGACTGTGGCATCCTACCTCCGTGGGCCAATTGACAGAAGCATCCAGTACTCTTGAAACAAAGTCTGTGAAGTAAGAGGTCTGGATTCTTCCGATATTTTTTCTGCATAAATTGACGCCCCCCTCATCTAATAGAAATGTGAATTAGCAGCACATGCCTGGTCACAGTCCCAAAATGCAAATGGGAAGAGATGGATCCCCGTGTCCCATTTAAGAAAATTGCTGATCTTCAAATAAGAAATGTGTAAAGCCATTAAGAAAATGGGGGCAGGGAGCTCTTGACAGCTGTTTGGCCAGCCTCTCGCATCATGATAATAAGACTATTATACATTCAACTGCTTTAAAGCTGTTAAAAGCTTTTAGGACTATCCGCTGGCAAACTTTTGCATCATTTCCAGCCTCTCTTGACACGACAGGAAAGATGGGGTTCCTTCCACGATCCATTTTGGAAGACTAATAAAAACTTTCCACTTCCATCTCGAGCATTTTTAATACCATTAAAGTACAGAGCTCCTCTGACCAAGCAAAGCAAGCATTCAGATTTTTCAGCATCTCACCAAACTAGACCGGGGATCTCCCGTTTCAACTGCAGGGCAACTTCGTAAAAGACGCAGGCATATTTTGCCAAGCAGCAGACCTTTTGAATTGGTGCATTAAAGGATACAAAGATGAGTATATTCGACTATCACCTGCACTGTCCTATAAAACTGTGGTACTGGATGGGCTGCTCCAGAAAAGACAGGGGAGATGCCAAAACTCCATCTGCCCTGTGCAAATAAAAAGTAGTTCCAACAGTGGAAGGAAGAGCCGGCAGCCTTCCTGAGCCTGCGTAAACACTAATGTGTTGCCTCGTCCTCCTTCCTCCTCTCAGATGAGGGAGACGAAAGAAGTAGATTACTTGGAGTCCTGGGGTGGTTTTGTGAAGCCTACCACCATACGGGCTTGCTCAGCAGACCACTCCCCAAGCCCAGCCCACCCCACCCGGCTGCATCTCATCAGCTACTCACTAGCTTGGAGAAAAGACTGTAAAGCGGATCCACCCGGGAATCCAGCCTCGGCCCCTAGGATGGATTTTCAACAAATTGCATGGGTGGCCCATGGGGTGTGTGTGTGTTGCAGAACATTTTCACATACAAATCCATGGGGCTCGCTCCAAAAGCCACCTGTGGTAAGCTGCACGTATCACAGTGGCACAGCTACACTGAGCAGGAAGACTTCAAGGCAGGAGCAAGCAGAGAGGCTCCCAAGAGACCTCTCCCCGGTCTCCTCACACGGATCTCCTTTAGCAGAGTGAGTAACAGGACTTGTGGCGATGGCCTCCAAGAATCCAGTTATTGTGGAAAACTGCTTGGGTGTGGGGGAGTCAGTTTAGCTTTCCTTGACATGGCCACCAGATCTCTCCAGGACTTTGGCATCTGCTTGGCCCAGTAGTTAACTTAGGGTTCTGCCATTACCCTGACAACCAGCCCAGTAGCTAATCGGGGAAAGACTGGAAGTGAAAGTAATGGAAACCCAATATGCACAATCTCTTCCTCTCAGAAAGAGGAGGCAGGTTATGCAAAATGGGCCTACATCCTACAACTATATCACGTTACCTTACTGAGGAATAATGGACTAGCAGAGTTGGAAGGGGCCTACAAGGCCATCGAGTCCAACCCCCTGCTCAAGGCAGGAATCCACCCTAAAGCATACCTGACAGATGGTTGTCCAGCTGCCTCTTGAAGGCCTCTAGTGTGGGAGAGCCCACAACTTCCCTAGGTAACTGATTCCATTGTCGTACTGCTTTAACTGTCAGGAAGTTTTTCCTGATGTCCAGCTGGAATCTGGCTTCCTGTAACTTGAGCCCGTTATTCCGTGTCCTGCACTCTGGGAGGATCGAGAAGAGATCCTGGCCCTCCTCTGTGTGACACAACCTTTCAAGTATTTGAAGAGTGCTATCATGTCTCCCCTCAATCTTCTCTTCTCCAGGCTAAATATGCCCAGTTGTTTCAGAGAGAACACTGGCTCCTTGTCATGCATATTACTCATTCGTTTTATTCATTTCTATGCAACTCTTTAAAGATAAACATTCTCAGGGCAGGACGAAATGAATGCAAACACATTCGCATATGGCGTTGTTGCCCAGGTGGGTGTGCACCAGCCACTGAGGACTAGCAGCTGCATGTGTGAACTGATGAGCGAACAGCTGCTTGCAAAGACACATTAATTCTGCACAGCCAAACACCTGAAGCAGAAGGAAACTCTGCCTGAACATTTTTGCATGTTTAAAAAAGAACCTTGCATGCCGGCTGGATTTTCTCTATCCCAGGGCAAGCCATTTACAAATGTTTTATTTGTGTTTTCAATCAGGCTACAGCAAATTAACTCCCTGGTGTTTGAAGTCTGAAGCAAACTTGCCTCATCATAATTGCCTCTTATTCATACAAGCAGAAGCCTCTGCCAACTGAGCTTGTGCTTTTGTCCTGGGAGAAGGGAATGCAACCCAGCACATAGTGTCGCCGCGCCTTCTCAAAGATGCTTCGAAAAAGCTGCCTCTCTTATCTGCTCTGGAACACCCCCTGGGAGACTGTTTTCCACCTGTGTAACACTACAGTGCATCTACAAGGCTGATTAACATGAAACATGAGGAAGCCCACACATACAGGTACCTCATGCTCAGCCACACGAATTCAAGTGTCCAAATATCTAACAGCAGCAGACAGAGGTGGCGGTGGTGGCAGCAATGGCTATTAGCCATGAACAGCTAAAAATGTAACCTCTGGGTACAAAGGCAACACATCTCTATTACCATAAGCTCCGGGATATACATCTAATAGCTTTCCCCATCACAGGGACATTGGAAGCTACCTTATAACCGAGTCGCACCATTGGTCCATTTAGTCCAGTGTTGTTGAGACTGAGTTGCAATGGTTCTACAGGGTTGCAGGCGGGAGTCACAGAATCATAGAATAGCAGAGTTGGAAGGGGCCTACAAGGCCATCGAGTCCAACCCCCTGCTCAATGCAGGAATCCACCCTAAAGCATCCCTGACAGATGGGTGTCCAGCTGCCTCTTGAAGGCCTCTAGCGTGGGAGAGCCCACAACCTCCCTAGGTCACTGGTTCCATTGTCGTACTGCTCTAACAGTCAGGAAGTTTTTCCTGATGTCCAACTGGAATCTGGCTTCCTTTAACTTGAGCCGGTATTTCCGTGTCCTGCACTCTGGGAGGATTGAGAAGAGATCCTGGCCCTCCTTCTTAGCCCTACTTGGAGATGATGAAGATTGAACCCAGGACATTTTGTATATAAAGCATGTGCTCTACCACTGAGCCATGGATCCGCTCACAAGCTGGTCACTGCTGGAGGCAGAGTGAGGTAGAGGTAGAGATTTTCACTTGATTTAGCCAGCCAATTGTGTTCTAATATAGAAAAGAGGGCTTCCTTCAGAAAATGGAAGTCTTGCCCAATAAAAGGGAACACAAGCTTGCACAAAGGTGATGCAATCAGACAATAAGTAGTTGGACCGCTGGATGACAATGGAGTTAAGGGAGTACTAAAGGAGGACAGAGAGATTGTAGAGAAGCAGAATGAATTCTTCACATCAGTGTTCACTGCAGAAGATACAAGACAGATACCTGTGCTGTACCTTCCTGATGCTTTCAGGAAGGGACTCTGAGGAACTGCGGCAAATAGTGGTGTCAAAAGGTGAAGTTCTCAGCCTTATTGACAAATTGAAAGCAATTAAATCACCAGGCCCAGATGGTATCCATCCTAGAGTTCTCAAAGAACTCAAATATGAAATTGCGGACCTCCTCACAAAAATATGCAACATGTCCCTAAGCTCAGCCTCTGAAATGTGCTGTGCATGCCTATGGCTCCCCTCCCCTTTAACTGCATGGAGGTAACTTATGTGTCTACTCAAACAAGAAATTCCAGGGGGCAGCAGGCATCTCCAATCTACCTTCTGTCATTGCCAGGTTCCTGGTCCTCTGTACAGAACTCCCCCTACATGAGGTAACAGGCCTGCCATGTGGTACGTCAGAAACCGCCTTATACCATCAGAATATTTCTCCACCTAGCCCAATACAATCTTCTCTGAGTGGAAGTGGCTCTCAGTGCCATTCACATCACTGGCTACTCCTTCCCAGGGATTGGACATCTCTACCATACAGCTACAATACCTCCCCATTCTACTCCCTAGCAAATGGGCCCAGCTTCACACAGGTTGGAATAGACCTTATTTAGATACAACAAAGTCTTCAAGCAAATGTACACAGGTGTCAAGAGTTGGACACACTGTGCCCACCCGTCTAAGAGAAGCCTCTGGTCCCTGCCATAGTGCACCCCTAAAGCTCCAAGGGAAGGCTCTGTTCACTCCATTTCTTGGGGGGGGCGTTGTCTGCCCCACAGCAAGGGGGAGAGGGCAGGCCTATTACGCTGTCCCTTGGCCTCCTAATTTCCCCTGGCTTCAAGCTGTATGGACTGCAAAGTTATGCGCTGGTTAGGGAAGACTGCTCATAGTGGCTGAAGGTGTTATTGCGGACTTCAACCACACGGACACATTTATATTACGCTATAATGTGTTTTGAATAAAACAATAACCTGGAGGTGCATACCCATAAGATCCCTTCGGTACAGATGCTAATTTTCAGGTGTCTGGGTTTCGCAATCTTAGTGCTACGGTGCTGACAAACAGACAGACAGACATCCTCTTTTATATTATTATAGGTGCACTTCCATATCTTGAGATACACAGTCAGGCAAGTCCACAACCCCTTTATAACAATATTAGTATTTAACCCAGTGTGCTGAACACTGTATAGCAGAACAAAGGAAATTAGGAAACTGCCTTATACTGAGCCAGAGCCTTGGTCCATCTAAACCAGTATTGTCAACACTGACTGGCAGCCATGGCTCTCCAGGGTTTCAGGCAGAATTTTTCCCAGCTCTACCTGGAGATGCTGGGGATTGAACCTGAGACCTTCTGCCTACAAAGCAGGAGCGCTTCCATTGAGCCACAACCCAGCAATCCTCACAATAACCCTGAACCGCCGAGAGAGCTCCGGCTATTGGGCGGTATAGAAATGTAATAAATAAACAAATAAGATTATTGTTCGCCCTATAACAGATGAGAGGCAGAGTTCAGGAAATCCTGGCTCAACGCGTGAGTTAACGGTGCACTAGTTTGAACTTGCCATAATTCTGGAATAGTGCTTTGGAACCAATAACACCTTTTCTAGGCAGTATACAAATTAAAGACATAAAATACAAAGTAATGATAAGATAACGATAATAAAAGAAGTCAGATAAAAACAAAGGAAGTGCAACAGAACATGATAAAAACCAAAAATAAAAACAGCAACGGGCATAAACAATACAAAGATCTAAAAGCACTAAAAAAAATAGTTCCTAAAATGGGGCTGAAATAAGTTGAGGGGTTCTTGCCTCAAGATACTATCTTGGGTCTTACGGGTAACCAAAATAACGGACAAGCGTGATACAAGGTCACAGTCCAGCTTTTCCCCACCAAATATTCTTTAGTTTTCAGAGCATCTCCATCGTCAACGAAAGTCTACGTACCAAACTGAGGAGTTCCAAGGACACAAAAACGGGAGCAACGTGAACCGAATAAACGTAGATTGAAAGACCTGGAAGTCATTCGCCATTCCTGCCTTCCTCCCACAACCCACTTTATTCCATTTGCATGTATTCAGCGTCTTCCTCTCTGAAGAAGAAAGGAATTTCTCTTGTGGTAATAAGAACAGGCTGCTGCAGCGCCCTAATTCTGTGCTCTCTCCTTTCTTTCCGTGTAGATGTGGCATCCTGACAGCTACGCTGCTGTGTGTCCCATTTCCAGCCTCAGCTGGGAGGTCTCCACTTAATAGGCTGCAAAAGCTGCACAAAAATACTGACTGGCTCCCCTTTAGGAAGAACAGCCAAAAGCATCGACACTTCTTAATTAAACCCAACGCATTGTAATACGCATCGCCTGCACCGTCTTTATGACGTTTGCCTATTAATCAAAACTGAAAAATCAATCTGAGCCCTTTTGATGAAACAGCGAAAGAAAAATGGTTTTCCTATGGTCGTTATAGAGACACACCTTAAATTGAGCAAAGAGACACAAGTTTGTCCTGGAGACTGAGATTCAAGCAATTGCTATTATTATTATTATTATTATTATTATTATTTATTTATATAGCACCATCAATGTACATGGTGCTGTACAGATTACACAGTAAATAGCAAGACCCTGCCGCATAGGCTTACAATCTAATAGAGTTGTAGTAAACAATAAGGAGGGAAAGAGAATGCAAACAGGCACAGGGAAGTGTAAACAGGCACTGGGTAGGGTGAAGCTAAACAGTATAGAGTCAGAACAAACTCAATATTTAAAAGCTATAGGGAACAGAAAAGTTTTTAGCTGAGTTTTAAAAGCAGTGATTGAGTTTGTAGTTCTCAAGTGTTCTGGAAGAGCGTTCCAGGCGTAAGGGGCAGCAGAAGAAAAAGGACGAAGCCGAGTAAGGGAAGTAGAGGTCCTTGGGCAGGCGAGAAGCATGGCATCAGAGGAGCGGAGAGCACGAGCGGGGCAATAGTGTGAGATGAGAGAGGAGAGATAGGCAGGAGCTAGACCATGAAAAGCTTTGAAGGTCAACAGGAGAAGTTTATATTGGATTCTGGAGTGAATTGGAAGCCAATGAAGAGATTTCAGAAGTGGAGTGACATGGTCAGAGCGGCGGGCCAAGAAGATGATCTTAGCGGCAGAGTGGTGGACAGAGACCAGTGGACTGATGTGAGACGAAGGAAGGCCAGAGAGAAGAAGGTTGCAGTAGTCCAACCGAGAGATAACCAGTGCGTGAACGAGAGTTGCTTCTTCCCCTGTTTAGCTGGAGTCCGGTAACACTGGGTGTTCTTTATTTTCAGTCCCTTTCCTAATAATTCCCAACGTGGAATTCGCCCCCAAATCTTTTTTTCTAGGGAATCATAGATCCTGCTCAGATCCCACCAGCAAACGGGCATTCCACAGTTCCGTCACAGTATTGTTATCAACCCCGTTTCACCGACCTCCCAATGTTTTGGACTTCAACTGCCCTCAGCTCCAGCCAGTATGGCCAATGGACAGGAATGAAGGGAGTTGCAGTTCAAACCGTTGAAGGGCATTAGGTTGGGGGTGTATTGTTATAAGGAAGCCACGGTATTGTTATACAGATGTTCCATGTCTGAATCCTGATGAAGCTTGGCACAGAAGTACGCCTGAAAGAGTTGCCCAAATTCAACACGGTTTGGAAGCCAGGCCTCCATGCTGACAAGCTTCAAATATGCACAAACACAGCCGGCTATCACCCATTCATAGACAGAAAAGAACAGAAGCACCTGACCTCCCAGGGTGTGGCCTTCACTGCTACTTACAAGGCCTTGCAGTGGAATGGCCCCAGTTTGCAATGCTTAAAATATCTCCGGGGGCTTCATCAGATGAGCGTTTTATCGCACGCTCGCTACTGCCCACTCACGGTTTTCCACGAGTCCTTTAGATGACACCGGCCGCCTCCCACTCCTTCTTCACTTCTTCCCGTGACAAAATACACCCCACAAAATTTGACTTTTTTTAAATATATAAATGGAATGTGCCACCATTTCCTGCTGTGTGCAGAAAAAGCGGCACGATAAAAACAACCCCTGAACGGGCCCACATGGTCTTTATTTACTTCCTCTTTCTTCTCTGGGAAGAAAGAGGAAGTATTGTGGGACAGGAGTAGGGGTGGAGAAGCGGCGGTAAGGAAGCGTGATTTCTGTTGAGTTATCCCGTCTGATGGAGCTCCGTATCTGACTGTTACTGTTCTACTTACACTTCTCAAGTTTATTTTTCCTTTCCTGTACCCTTAAATGTCTTGGGTTCTGTGCACAATGGGTTCCTTGAGATTGGATTCAACTTATGGAAACTTGTTACATATAGGAATAGGTGTTGTAAACTGCACCATTCTGAAGAGGAAGGAAAGTTCCCCAACTCTCTCCTTCGTCCACCTGAAAATAGTACTGGGAGTAATCTCTGGAAATCCAATATCAGGACTATCACAGCCTTGCTGCCTTTTCCCTTTCCCTTTTTTTAAAAATATTTTTATTATAACACAGTACATCAACTTAAAATAATACAATGATAATAAACTAACATAACACAATTAACTAACAACAATACATAATATTGATTTAAAAATACTATTATTATTATTATTATTATTTATTTATATAGCACCATCAATGTACATGGTGCTGTACAGAGTAAAACAGTGAATAATGAGTATTAATAAGTGCACCCCACCCCCAGGACCATTATTCTCCTTTCCAAAATTGTAACAATTCTTGTGAAGGTGTGCACCCTTTCCCCTTTATTAACACAAACTCCACAAACGATCTCCATATCTCTTCAAAATCATTTCGCTTCGATACTCCTTTTATCACTTTAATGCTACACGTAAGCTTATCATTAATAGCAATATCCCAAACTTCCTTGTACCGTTCTTCTATTTGGTATTCACCTTGCTTCTTCCATTTCCTGGCTATCATCAATCTAGCTGCTGTCAATAAATTAGTTATTAATTCTTTGCTAGCTTGCGTACAATTAACCTTTTCATACATTGACAACAATGCTATACTTGGACATACCTCTAAATTCCATCCAATTATTTCATTTCCCTTTCCATAACAGGAGAAGTTTATGGTTTTTCTCCAAGTTATAGAATTTGCATAGTTGCTTCCAATTCAGCACCGGTCTCTCTAATGAGAAATTCAGAATGCAATCATGAAATATTAAACAAGCCAACAAAAGAAGTAAAGTAAGGAAGGGACTGAGAAAAACCCTAGGAGGGTGACAAAACCTGGGTAATACAGCTAGACATCCCAAGCAAAATGGCGTGACCACTCCAAAGTGTACAATGCCAGAAGAAAGAGGCAGGCAGGTGGGCTAAGGCCACCTCAGAGTCTACTACAGGACACTGCTCCATTCCGCTATAGCAGAGCTTTCCGAACTTTTCAAGTTGGTGACACACTTTTTAGACATGCATCATTTCGCGACACAGTAATTCAGTTTTACTAGCAAACCGGAGGTTAAACTAACCCCTTATAAGAGATACGGACACATACATAAATTGTAATAACGAAATGTATGGGGACACAACATATCTCATGAAAACCTTTCATTTATATTTTTTTAAATATATGATTTGCAAGATAATCACATACATTTCCAAGACTTTTCACATTGAACCAATTTTGTCGAGCTGCGATCGAGCGGCGGTTGAGACGGTGTTCTATCAAAAAACTGGACCTATGGAATTTCTCGAATGTGTCACTTCCGGTGCAGCCGCATCACCGGAAGTGACACGGAATCAGCTGTTTCGACCCGATTATGCATGCTGCACATGCGCAGTACCTGTATGATCCCTCGATCGTGGTGTGCATACACGGGTACGACGGAAGGGGAATATACTAGTGCACCATACTAATCGGCACCTTTGCTGCGTAAAAATGCATGCAAGTTGGTATTGCTTATTTCACAGAGACTCAGAGGTTTCTTGTTACGTTCGCGTGACACACCTACACACTGCAGCTGACACACTAACGTGTCGCGACACACAATTTGGAAAGCTCTGCGCTACAGGGTCATCTACCACCATCTTTCCTGGGGGAAGGAAACTGATCACTTGCTTTTTCTTTTCCTTTTTTACAAATATTGTTTATTGTGATTTAATTAACGATTGTTGAGGTTACTTGTAAGCCGCCGTGGAAGGATTTGTATCCCGAAAGGCAGGGCATAAATAACTGCAATAAACAAACAAATAAATACCATCCGAAGATGAGATCCCAGTTAGCCAATCGGTTTGGGGGCAGCCTCAAAGCAACAAACAGGTAATGCAGAGAGGCCGCATAAATGGAAAACTAGCAAGACTGTATCGCAATACCTGTCCCCCCATGTCCTATACCCCTGGGTGCGATGTGCCAGCCCAAACTGCGATTAGCACACACAGACCATTCCCAAAGAAATATAGCGGAGGAGGCGGAAGATTCAACGTTGTCAAGTAGTGCCAAAACTGCAGCAAAGTAGCAGCCCTTTAAAAGGATACATAAATAGTTGGGAACTTGGAAACGAATAGTTACACAAAGATTTATAACTGAATCTTGTATTTTCTTTAAGATAGCCTTCTGCTACATTTGGTATTGGGGGGTGGGGGGTGGAGAGAAAGAAAAGAAGCCCAAATTTCCCCACTACCTTTTTAAAGGAGTTCATTTTTAGGAAAGCTGCAGATACTTCATGCTGTCAGTTAAAATAAAACCATTTAACTAGTGCCTTACGATTCCCTAAGCTTAGAAGTACAGAACACACAGGGCACACCTGTTGCTTCTTGTAGTTGTTCACCTGCCAGGTACTTTCCAAAAAAACAAAGCTTAGGCAGAAAAACAGAGCTGACGCTTAGAAGGCTAAATAGCACAGTTTCTGATTCTGCAAGATGGTCTTATGGAAAAGAATGAGGAATCACCAAGGAAACATGGCCATAAATGTTTTACAGGATGCTGTTTGTAAGCCCTTCGATGGCTTTTAGATAGCTGACTTATAGTTTTGTTTGATCCTTTCGGTCTGGTACTTTAAAGATGTGGTGGTTTGCGTGTTCCCCCCCGCCCCACCACCAAGCTATATTAGTTTCTTATGTGCGCTGATGAAGGCGGAAGTGGGGGAGAGTTTGAGGTTTAATCCTCATGCCAATATTTTTCTGACATGAATTCATTTTATAGCATTCTTTAGTGTGCTTAATCTAATAAAAGTTCATTAAAAAACAACAACCCCAGAACATGTGTTTTACAGTTCTCCAGTATGAGGGAAACTCATTTATACATGATCCTTTTCAGACTGGAGTCATGAAGTGACAGAACTGGGTTTGTTTGCTTTTTAAGATTTGGTGTAGCAGAATTGAATTAATCTGCTACAGTTTGGAACTAATGTACGTTCTGAACATTTTAATGGTTTCCAGGCTGCTAAATGCTCTGAACAAGAAAAAGAGGGCCGTTTGTGACTGGACAACACATGTGACGAAAAATTAGTAACGTTTAAGTGACTCAGTGTATGATGAAGATTGCAGCCTGCATTCAAATAAAATTGTGGATTGTGTGTGATACAGATCCGCAAACAACACTGCGTGAGCAAGAAGAATCTCCTCCGAAAGTTAGAGCTGCTTCTTGTGATAGTTTTTGAAGATCAGACTTCTGTAAGTAAACTTGTCCACCTGCCACCACTTTCAGGTGAGAGCCTCTGCCCCTTTGCACATGTCCTACATAAAGTTCCCTTTGAGTTTGTGCTCTAAGCAACAACAATGCCTACTATAGAGGCAAGAAAACACACCAAAGGGAGGTGGTAGCCATGAATTTTGGCTCGCCAGGGGTCATGATGCTTTACAGAGTTACATAGACAACATAGACAGATCTCTGCCCTCAAGGAGATTACAATCTAAAACAAGAGAGGAAAAAACAAAGGAAGAAATCAGAGGAAGGACAGTTATGCAGTTACACATGCTTCAAATTCAGCAGCAGTTGGGTATGAGGATTAAGGGGAAAACCCAGAGGCCATACAGAAAAGTGATGCACGTTGGGACAAAAAAACCACACACCACCCAACTTCAAGTATAACCTGATATTTGAGCTAGCAGTGACCGAACAAGAAAGAGATCTTGGGGTTGTGGTGGACAGATCGGTGAAAATGTCCACCCAGGGTGCGGCCGCTGTCAAGAAGGCAAACTCCATGTTAGGCATGATAAGAAAAGGAATTGGGAATAAAACAGCCAGTATAGGACTGCCTTTATACAAACCTATGGTACAACCACACTTAGAAAACTATGTGTAGTTCTGGTCACCACACCTAAAAAAAGGTATTGTAGAGTTGAAAAATGTTCAGAGAAGGGCAACTAAAATGTTCCAGGGGGCTGGAGCATCTCCCCTATGAGGGAAGGTTACATCAACTGGGATTGCTTAGCTTGGGCTAAGGGGAGACATGATAGAGGTGTACAAAATGATGCATGGTGTGGAGAATGTGGAGAGGGAGACTATTTGGAAAAGGTGGAGGACCAAATTAGCACAAGTGTGTTCTCCAATAAGCCCATTACAAACATACCGCAGACATGAGGCGTTGAGAAGAAAAATAGCACAATGGGCAGATTATGGCCTATTTCGTTTAAAATATTTCTATATACAAAATGTTCCTTATACAAAAGATCAGCCGAAAACTAAGGTAGAACAAATAGAACCTAAACTGGCTACAAGAAATATAACTTACATACATATTGCGGGATCCAGTCACCAAAATACATGCCACCAGACCATTAATGGCAACTGAACAAATTATTCTCTCTACAGGGTCCACAAACTGTCTACGTTGGTAAATTTATTTGGACAAGAGGCAGACAGAATGAAGTCGCTAAATAGAATTTCACAAAAACCTACAGAGAGCAAAAGTACAAAAAGTGCATTATGGTATAGTAGCTAGTTAGAGATTTGGTTCAGATGAAGAAAACTCGAGTTCAAAGCCCTAATTTTGCCCATTCTCATCTTTAATCCTGTTAAAGAATCTCAGGTAGCAGGCTAGGGGGAGAAATCCTTCCCAAAACACCGAAGAGCTCCTGTCGGTAAGATTAGATAAAACTGGGTTAGATGGACAGATGATTTAACTTAGTAGAAGTCGGCTTCACGTGTTCATTTGTTCAGTCTAGAGGGATGCCCTATTTCTACCTCAATCTCCTCTTCCCAGACTCTTTGGTCTCAGCATGCAGCTTCCAGATATTGGCTTTTTTTTCCTTATCATGAGATATTTTATTCAAATGCCCTCAAGCCATGGCACTGATTGCTGCTAGTACAAATATGCTATTAGAATCAATGGAGTGCAGAGAGCACAGCCACAATGGTAATAGCCCCAAGATAACACAGGGAACATAAGAACTTAGGAAGATGCTTCATACTGTGTGTCAGTCCATTGGTCCATCTAGCCCAGAAGTGTTGACAGGCAGCCATGGCTCGCCAGGGTTTCAGGCAGGATTCTTTCCTCACCCTACCTGGAGAAGCCAGGGATCGAACCTGCGACCTTCTGCATGCTAAGCATGTGCTCTATCACACTGAGCTATGCCCCCTCCTAAAAAGTGCGTCTTTAATGGGGTACTTTAATGGGGTGCGTCTTTAATGGGGTACTCATTTTGCTTCTCAGCTTGGTACCACTGGTACTAGAAAAGCAAATGTCTGGGAGAGCCTTTGAGAGGAAGGGCACATGAACACCAGAGGATTTCTTTACAATTTCCTAGTCTGTAAATTCTCCATTCTCAGACTCTTGCCATTTCACTTCTATTCTGTAGGCCACCGCACTACACCCTGCTGGTGCAGAGTAAACATCTGTAAGAAATTGAACTGTCTGGATCAAAAACACAAATGATTCCCCAGACATTCCTACAAGGATCATGGCTACCCACAATAAAACATGCCCAATGCTCTTGTAATACAAGCTAGCAGATGCAAATGCCCAGTAAGCAATGGGAAACAACAAATGCACCAATGAAGTAAAATCCACATAGAAAATAATATTTATAGGGCTGGATGGTGTGGGCACCAGAACATCTGTACTACCCTATTTCTTCGATTCTAAGACACACTTTTCCCCCCATATAAACATCTCTAAAAATGGGGTGCGTCTTAGAATCGTGGGTGTGTCTTAGGTTTTTTCCCCCGTTGGTGGTGCTGAAATTAGTGTGCGTCTTACAATCGATGGCGTCTTACAATCGAAGAAATACAGTATATTAAGGGAGCAATCTCACAATCATATAATAATAATGATAAATTATTATCCGCCTCTCCGATTGGATCGAGGCGGGGAACAACAGCAAGCATAAAATATTATGGTTGTTTTATTATGGTTTTAATTTTTGTGAATTGCCCAGAGAGCTTTGGCTATTGGGCAGTATAAAAATGTAATAAATAAATAAATAAATAAAATAGAATCATAGAATCATAGAATAGCAGAGTTGGAAGGGGCCTACAAGGCCATCGAGTCCAACCCCCTGCTCAATACATAAAACACTGATTAAAAACATAGTATACACTGTTAAAATCATCCTAAAAACATACTAAAAGCATATTAAAAGCATCCTAAAATTCCACTGGATAGGCCTGCCGAAAGAGATCAGTTATTGATAGCTTTCTTGAATGCTAAAAGACTATCAAGTTGACGAGTCTCCTCCGGCAGGCTATTCCACAGTTTGGGAGCAGCAGAAGAGAAGGTCCTTTGCTGCTGTGCTCATTGTCAGTCAGAAATGCTCACTCCATGGACTGATAAAAGCAGTACTCTGCTTGCTTGGGTAGCTCAATCCCTGAAACAGGCTTAACTTTAAATGAATTTAAACCAAACAGCCGAAACTTTAAATCCGGGTTGGGGAGAACTACCAGAATAAGTTAATTCTAAGCAAAGGTACAGTCACAAAGCTAAACACCACAATTTCTTTGCAAAGCCATCGCCATGAAATAAAACATGTCTTCAATTTCTTTAATTAGAACTGAAGAAAAAGCCTGAGCTAAGAATGTTGCGTGCAAAACTGGTTCTCTTCCAACAGCTGTACTGCTTTACTATAAAAGCCTCAGAACATGCACACATGCGCAGAGAGAGAGAGGGAGAGAAAGAGGTTTTTAAAAACCTGTTTTTAATGAACTTTGAGGGATGGGAGGTATACTGAAGTTAAACTTTGAGAGTTTATCTAATATAGGTTAACCGTATATGAATTTGGCTTCAAAAGCTTGACCTCTTGCTATAATGAGGTCCACAAATCTGGTTGACAGGTCACCATTGGCAACTATCCATGTCCTTGATGTTCAGCACAAAGATCCCTTGCCCAGGATTATCCATGAATGGCAGTGCACTCATGGGGAGTGCTCCCCCCAATGCCCCTCCACAAATGCTTGCAAAGAAGGGAGAAGGAACAACCGACCCCCCACCCTTTTCCTGACGTTTAGCATTCACAGAGAATGTACAGAACTGTGGACTTGGAGCAAACCTTGTAAGCTGGTCATTTTGGTAGGATTTCCCCACGGGATTCAGGAAATCCTACAAAAGAGGCAGGCAGCTTCTGCTTGAAGTTCTTAAGCCAAGGAGAGTCCACAACTCCTCTAGATAATTGAACTGCTCTTACCATCAAACTAATTCACCTAACGTTGAACTCAAACCTATCCTCTTGTAACTATTTGTTTATTTATTTCATTACATTTCTACACTGCCCAATAGCTGAAGCTCTCTTAAGCCCATTCGATCTAGTCCTGGTCACTGAGGCAGCAGAGAACAACAAGCCTTTCCCCTCTTCTACTGGACAGCCCTTCGGGTATTTGTAGAGCGCCATGTCCAGTCTTCTCTTAAGAACATAAGAAGGGCCCTGATGCTGGATTAGACCAAGGGTCCATCTAGTCCAGCACTCTGTTCACACAGGGGCCAACCAGCCATTGGCCAGGGACCCACAAAGCAGGACATGGTGCAACAGCACCCTCCCCACCCATGTTCCCCAGCAACTGGTGCACACAGGCTTACCGCCTCAAATACTGGAGATAGCACACAACCATCAGGGCTAGTAGCCATGGATAGCCTTTGCCTCCAGGAATTTATCCAACCCCTTTTTAAAGCCATCCAAATGGGTGGCCAGCACTACATCTTGTGGTAGTGAGTTCCACAATTTAACTATGTGCTGTGTGAAGAAGTACTTCCTTTTATTTGTCCTGGATCTCCCACCAATCAGCTTCATGGGATGACCCCATTGGGTTCTAGTATTATGAGAGAGGGAGAAAAATGTCTCCCTCTCCACATTCTCCACACCATGCATAATTTTGTACACCTCTATCAGATCTTCCCTTAGCCTCCTTTTTTCCAAGCTAAACAATCCCAGTTGCTGTAACCTTCCTTCATAGGGGAGATGCTCCAGCCTCTTCATCATTTTGATTGCCCTTTTCTGCCCTTTTTCCTGCTCTATAATATCCTTTTTTAGGTGTGGTGACCAGAACTGTACACAGTATTCTCAGTGTGGTCGCACCATCAATTTGTATAAAAGCAGTATGACACTGGCCGTTTTATTCTCAATTCCTTTTCTTATAATGCCAAACATGGAGTTTGCCTTCTTTACAGTGGCCGCACCCTGGGTGGACATTTTCATCGAGCTGTCTTCTCTAGGCTAAACATACCCAGTTCCTTCAAGCTTTCCTCACAGGCCTTGTTTTTCAGATGATGGCTGACCATTTAAATTGCTTTCCTGTGAACCTGTTAGAATTTGTCTATATCCTCTTCAAAGTGCAGGACCCAAAACTAGACACAATGCTCCAGATGAGGCACAAAAATGTCTTCATGGCATCAGAAAGAAACCAATGTTGGCACCAGGCAAGTTTCCCTGGAGACAGAGTTTCACAACTGGGAAGGGTGTGTGTGTATAATTGGTCAAAAACAGCACTTTGGATTGGGCTCAAATACAAGCTAGGAGCCAGGACAAGTGAGGCAGGACTACTGTAACATGATCAAGACCTTTTTATTCACTCAGTATTTTAACACTTAATTTTAACTTAAATTTAAATTTTACTGTTTTAATTCTGTATTTTAATCTTATAATCAACTTTGCTGTGTGGTTTTATCCTGGTTGCGCTTTTTATACTGTATTTCGTAATTGTGCTTTTAACCTGTTGGATGTTTTTTGTGGTTTTAATCTTTGTGAACCGCCCAGAGAGCTTCGGCTATTGGGCGGTATAAAAATGTAATAAATAAATAAATAAATAACTAAAGCCACCTGGTACCTGTTAAAACGCTCTCTGCTATATTTTGCGCCAACTCTAGTTTGTGAACTTCAAAGGCAACCCCACATATATTTCCAATAGGAGGTTACAACTGCAACTGAGTTAAACATCCCCACATAGGGTTGCAGCTGGGATACCATCCTAAGCTGCTAAAAGACACTCCATGCCACAGAGGTCACTTGAGCCTCTAATGACAATGATGCATCCAAGAGTACCCCAAGTTACAAACCTGTTCCTTCAAGGGGAGAGCAAACCTGTCCAAAACTGGTTATAGAATCATAGAATACTAGAGTTGGAAGGGGCCTATAAGGCTTTGAACTCAACACCCTGCTCAATGCAGGAATCCACCTTAAAGTATCCCTGAAAGATGGCTGTCCAGCTACCTCTTGGAAGGCCTCTAGTGTGGGAGAGCCCACCACCTCCCTAGGTCATTGGGTCCACTGTCATGCTGCTCTAACAGTCAGGAAGTTTTTCCGGATGTCCAGCCGGAATCTGGCTTCCTGTAACTTGAGCCCATTATTCCGTGTCCTGCACTCTGGGAGGATCAAGAAGAGATCCTGGCCCTCCTCTGTGTGACAACTTTTCAAGTATTTGAAGAGTGCAATCATGTCTCCCCTCCATCTTCTCTTTCCAGGCTAAACATGCCCAGTTCTTTCAGTCTCTCGTCATAGGGCTTTGTTTCCAGACCCCTGATCATCCTGGTTGCCCTCCTCTGAACATGCTCCAGCTTGCCTGCATCCTTCTTGAAGTGTGGTGCTCAGAACTGGATGCAATACTCAAGATGAGGCCTAACCTTCCTCAGGGGGTTTAAAAATAAGGCTTTCATTTGCCCAGCAGACCAGCCTTTATCTATGGATATAATCCAGCAACCGCACATGCAGAGGAAGAAATCCATTCCTTGTATGTCAGGAAGGCTTATGTGTGGAACGGTTAACATTCATTAATGCAAATGGAAGCTAAATCCCTCAAATGAAGAAAACAGCCCCCCGAAGTTTACTTGACAGAAATCCATAATAATAAAAAATGTCCACCAGCACATCAAGAAAATTGATCCAAAGCCTGAGATGCTCTTCGGTCTTGGTTTATTGCCTTGCTATTTACTCCCAATCTAAAAGCTGAAAAACATACGCATATTTCCCTAAGTACCTGACCAAGAGCTACCTTGTTAGCACATGGTTACTAGTAATAAAGATTATGCAACTAGAGCAGGAATATTCCCCTGGAAAGACAGATACATATACAGATGGACTTGCACGTCTCCCTAACAGTCTTTGGTAATTTAAGATCACCATTTATATTTTAAGCCCTGAATGATGTGCCCAGGTCAGGACCTCAATCTCATCTCTACAACACAACACCATCTCCTTTTTTTTTTTTTTAGTACTACACACGTCTGCAGAAAAACACTCACAAGAAGACAAATTGTGGATGTAAAATATGCATGCACACCCACCTGGGAAGCCTGTTGCCCTAACGCAGAACCGCTAATAATAAGGAAATTCAATATTTGCTCTTGTTGGTAGAGAGTGGTAGAGTTGGCTTCTTTCTGGATTAGGAACACTCGAAAGAGGTGAGCCATTTAGCAGCAGAAACGCTGCTAACATAAGCACAGCTCGGAGAGCACCAAAATGTGCTATTTTAACAGAAAACCATCAAGCTTTCAAAAATAAAGTTACATAAAATGCCTACGCCGTACGGTCTCAAGGCCACTGGCAAAATGGAAGTGGTTCAGCAGGTAACACAAGACCACAGTCACCCAACACTTTCAAAGGCAGCCAGCATACAAGACAATGGCTGCTACACAAATAGGGCAATGCACAGCAGAATGAAGCAGTGAATTTGGCCAGTAAGTGCTTTTAAGCGCAGAAGCACACAACAAAAGATCTCCAATTATTTTTCCTGTACACGCTGGAGGCTTGACGTACTTACCCACTGGCATTCTAATTGAGTCAGCAATCAGGGATTTTAATTTTTGAAGACCGATTGCTGCAGTTAGCCTCGATTTAATTTCCAGCAATAAATTATTTTTATGCAGGCTTCAGCTCTGTAAAAAGGGAAAAAAATGCTCACAGCGGCCAAACATTAGGAACATTTGAAAAATAACTTTTATGGGAATGCTGGATTCATATTTGAAAGGCTGTCATCCTGCAGCAGCAAATTGTGCTGAAGAAAGGCCTGGCGTGAGTCAGCAGAAGGCGGCACTGTTGTCAGGAGAGTTAAAAGCGGGGCGAAGGAGGGAGACAGAAAGAACGAAAACAAAGAAAAGAACTGAGAAGCTAATCACTTCTGCCTCTCGGAACCCACTTAAAAACCTCTCGTTATCTGTCAATGTGACAAGGATACACTGGAAAGTCGAGATTTTTTAATCGCTTCCTTAGTTTTCTCCCCACCCACCCACCCCGGTCTTCGTGCCCCTTGAGCAAAATGAAGTTGAGAAAGATAACTTTAAAAGCCATCAAAACGCAACTCTCAACCAATTCCTGCAGTTAACAGCATGGGGATCTGAAGCAGACTAAAGAAACGAATTAAGCCTTGAAATCCCCATGTGTGGAAACTGGAGCGCTCACAAATGTGCAGCCGACTTATCAAAAGAGCCTGAAAGACACAGCTCTATGGGTTCGTGGCTCGCGTGTCACGCCTCTGAGAAGGCCGCCCTCTTCGCCCAGAGACAAACAGCGTAGCTGCATCTGACAACCCTGCCTGCGCTCAACGTCTCGCCCCGCTCTTGCAACAACACATTTCCAGCCAGCCTACTTTCCCAGCAAAGGGAAGTTGCTTAGTAAGCACCTTATTGTATTTACAAAAGGCCTCCAACATTACTGATCAGATATTACATAAACTAACCCTTGGAGAAAGATCCATTTCGTAACAGGGAAAATGGATATTCCCCTAAGGCGTCTGTACACGGAAACATTCGTTTAAAGCACTTATAAACCCACACACAACACGTGCAATTAAAGACGGATGCTGTCAACCTTTGCCAAAGGAAAATTGCCACTCTAATGTGAAAAAGGAAGCCCGGACACAGGATAATCGTCAAATATCAAGCCATAATATCAGCAGAGCATGAGGTGCCACTAAGTTCCTGCTATTTCAGACAAGAAGGGAATATCAAATTGAAACTGCTCAAATATTAATTATCAACAAAAAATAAGTAATCCAAACTGGATCAGCCTCAAGCCAATTAATAATAAGAAGAAGGCGGCAAATCAGAGCGGGTGACTTGAAGCCATGGATAAGAAAGGACTCGCAGTGCTACTATATCTTCGGTTTCCCCCAAAAAGCAAGAAAGCCTTTTACCATCTGACTATTTTTACACTCCCAAACGTTAGGCCAGATTGCAGTTTCATGACGTGTTTACGATGAGGTTTCGCATTCTGAGGGGCAACGAATCGAAAAGAAATAAATATATCAACAACCTCACAAGTGCGCAGCTCTGTAGCATTCAGATTTATAATAGTAAGAAAAAAAGTTTTTCTCTACAACCTTAAAGGGCTAGAAAGTAACTAGATTAAAACAAAAGGGGCGCTGGGATGGGCAGGGCCCCATCAATAATTTACAGGCTCCAGCCTGGGTCGTCCCAAACAAAATGACTGCTAGAATCCTAACTCTGCATGTTTTGGGGTTTTTTAAATTGTATATTTTTGTGATTTTAAATTTTTGTATATTGTTTTTAAGTGTTTTTATCCTATGTAAATCGCCCAGAGAGCTTCGGCTATGGGCCGAATAATAATAATAATAATAATAATAATAATAATAATAATAATAATAATAATACACCGATGCTCAGTGGTGCAGTGGGGAGCTGTAATGTAGTAGGTGCTTTGCAGGCAGAAGGTCCCAGGTTCAATACCCAGCATGCACAGGTAGAGCTGGAAAAGATCCCTGACTGAAACATTGAGAGCCATCGCCGATCAATGTAGAACAGGGGTAGGCACACTTCAAGCTTCTGTGATCTACTTTGTTTTTTGTTTTGTTTTTACTACAGCCTCAATGTTCACAAACTGGAGTCCGGTGCAAAATAGTAGCTGGAGAGAGGGCAAGGGCGTTTGTGCACCAGTCAAATTAAGGAACAGTGTGCCTCTGAGGCGGAGCACATGGCTCAGACCAAGAATTTGTTTTCAGTATCAGAACGGAACTCACAATCCTATCACATAGAATCATAGAATCATAGAATAGCGGAGTTGGAAGGGGCCTACAAGGCCATCGCGTCCAACCCCCTGCTCAATGCAGGAATCCACCCGAAAGCATCCCTGACAGATGGTTATCCAGCTGCCTCTTGAAGGCCTCTAGTGTGGGAGAGGCCACAACCTCCCTAGGTCACTGATTCCATTGTCGTACTGCTCTAACAGTCAGGAAGTTTTTCCTGATGTCCAGCTGGAATCTGGCTTCCTTTAACTTGAGCCCGTTATTCCGTGTCCTGCACTCTGGGAGGATTGAGAAGAGATCCTGGCCCTCCTCTGTGTGACAACCTTTTAAGTATTTGAAGAGTGCTCTCATGTCTCCCCTCAATTTTCTCTTCTCCAGGCTAAAGAGTGTCATCAGATGGGTGGATTTTCGCCTTTCCCTACAGTCAGTACGGCCTCCTGCTGCCGTCCCACAATAGTGACGGTCTCTTTACCCAGGGAGAGAAAAAGCAAACAGCAACGACCACATTTATATTGCGCTGCTTTTCCTGCACACAGCAAGAAATGGATACACATTGTTATTTTTTTAAAAAAGACGGATTAAACGGGATCTATTTTGCTACAGAAAAGCGAGTAGAAGGAGCGGGAGGTGGACGATGACCTCTAAAGGATGTGCGAACATCTGTAAGTGGACAGTAGTGTGCATGCGATCAAATGCTCCTCTGATGACACTCAAACTTCACTCCTGGTTTCTCCCATCCCACAAGCTTTCTTCATTTCAGCAGCCTGATATAGAGTGGAGGGAAGCCTTTGTTGTCGTGGCTATTGTTAAACTAATCTACTGCAAAATACCCCAAGATCTACAGGTAGATCCTGACCTTCTGCCACCCCTGATGTAGACCATACTGATTTGGTATAAGGCAGCTTCCTACACTATTGATATGCAACATGTCATATTATCAGGATGCCAAAAATAAAAAGGTAAACACAGATATGTTATAGAGAAAGAAAGGTTAATCACAAAGACCCAACCCCTACATGCTAGCCTAGACATGTAGGTCCATGCAACATTTACTGAAAAGCAAGCAGGTGAGGAGCAAGGAGTTGCCAAGACAAGGTCCCTCCTGTTCCCAGCATAATGACGGTGACATGTCTGGGGTTTATTAGCAAGCAGGCTAGCTTTGTCGAATATGGTTCACTCACACCTTTCAGGGAGACGGGCAAGAGATAATGTACAGAACGATGCTGCTTCAGGGGGAGAAACGTTGTTCCACCGAGAGTGAGCTATTCCACCTGCTCCCCCACCCCCCACACCTGGAGACTTTAAAAGCAAGGCTGCAGCTGAAGGTTGGGAGGCGCTGCTTCACGGATAGAAATGCTGTTCCCACCAAGCTTTCTTTTCTTTTTTTATCTTCTTACCTGGTTCGTTTTGCTGTAAACTTGCATTCAGTATATTTTTGAATATTATTGTGATGTTGTTGATTAGTATATTGTTAAATGCTGTTGTAGTTTTAGTTTTTGTAAACCGCCCAGAGAGCTTTGGCTATTGGGCGGTATAAAAATGCAAATTAACAATAGGTTGGAGCAGGCTTGGGAAACGGTTGCTCAAAAGTCAAGTACATCTCCCCTATGAGGGAAGGTTACAGCAACTAGGATTGTTTAGCTTGGAAAAAGGAGGCTGAGGGGAGACATGACAGAGGTGTACAAAATGATGCATGGTGTGGGGAATGTGGAGAGGGAGACATTTTTCTCCCTCTCTCAAAATGCTAGAACCCAATGGGGTCCTCCCATGAAGCTGATTGGTGGGAGATCCAGGACAAATAAAAGGAAGTACTTCTTCACACAGCGCATATTGTATTTCTTCGATTCTAAGATGCCATCGATTGTAAGACGCACACTAATTTCAGTACCACCGACAGAAAAAACGCTTTGATTCTAAGAATCATTTTTAGAGATGTTTATATGGGGGGGGGGAGTGCGTCTTAGAATCGAAGAAATACAGTAGTTAAATGACGGAACTCACTACCACAAGATGTAGTGATGGCCACCCATTTGGATGGCTTTAAAAGGGGGTTGGATACATTCCTGGAGGAGGAGGCTATCAGTGGTTACTAGCCCTGACGGTTGTGTGCTATCTCCAGTATTCAAGGCAGTACGCCTGTGTGCACCAGTTGCTGGGGAACATGGGTGGGAGGGTGAAATAGCGCAAGAATGCATGTATGTGAAAGTGATCAGCGCTTCACGTGCTAATGAAACAGAGGTGGAAATCGCAGATGTATACCAGGACAAAAAAGCAGGTGTGATGTAGCTCATATTCACAGAATCACAGCCTGGGCTACTTCTGCCACCTGCATTTGCATCGTGCTGGTCTATTAACTGTATATGACCAAAAGGTCCTGATTTTGATCAGCTAACTTTAAAGCCCTGCAAGGCATGCCCAAGGCTTCCTCCCCCACATTTCACTGCAACCTGATACTGATAAGATGAGCAAAGTTTAAGTAGCAACCAGCGCTGCTTTGCACAGCCAGAGAACTCTACAGCCCTGATCATGCCCTCCACAGAATCATAGAATAGCAGAGTTGGAAGGGGCCTACAAGGCCATCGAGTCCAACCCCCTGCTCAATGCAGGAATCCACCCTAAAGCATCCCTGACAGATCTTTCCCCCCTCAATTCTCCCACTGGCTTGCTTGTTCCTTCCCCCCACTAAGAGTCAGCTTCTCTTTGCCCTGTACCTGCAATCTACTCTCCAAAGCATCCGTTTCAAGGAAAAAGAAGAGGCACTGCTAATAAACATTTGCCACGGGAGCACAAAAAGCCATTTGGCACCAATGCGCTACCTCCACAGACCTGGCGATTACCCAGCACTTGCCAGTAAAGAAACATCCAGGCCTGGAGTCAAACATATCCAAGAAGCCCGGGAAAATCCTGGTATTCAGGTCAGGAGAATCTACAACTCAGGCATATGGTACTCTCTACAATCCTACACTGTACTGTCTAGCACAGAGCTGGGATCTCTCCAACATACATACTACCGTATTTCTTCGATTCTAAGACACACTTTTCCCCCCATATAAACATCTCTAAAAATGGGGTGCATCTTTAGGATCGCGGGTGCGATTATTATTCTTAGAATCAAAGCTTTTTTCTGTTGGTGGTACTGAAATTAGTGTGCGTCTTACAATCGATGGTGTCTTACAACCGAAGAAATACGGTATATCCCTCCACCACCACCGGGTTTTGTTTTTTTTTAAATATTTTAAAGAATCCATGCTCCAAAAGGCTCTGCAGTGTGTATGCCTCAGACCAGCAGCTGTAAGATAAAAGGAGCGTTGATGCTTACAGTTTTCCTTTACTTTCCTTGACAGCATTAAACGGCAGCCCACCCTTGATTTCATGAGACACACCAATGTTGCTTCTCCCCATTTCCACCCCCACCGATGAGAACTAATAACAAAAGCTTTGATGCACTCCCAGCCCTAAAGCAGTAAGTGTTCTACTCCGTAGATGGGCTTCAATAAAGCCTGAAGGCTGTACTAGTTCTTTGCAAGTTTCACACCTCCAAGACGAAAAGTCTGTGGCAGCTACGTTCCCTACCTGATTACCTTAAAAAGCTTGGGCCCCATGAATCCACCTGACTGCAACCTGCCACAGCCTGATCACTCGCTATCCCTGAAGCAACACATCCATGAGCAGTGTTCGCGGCCAGCTTGGTGGCCTGCTAGGCTTAATGCTGCCCCCCCACAATGGGCTCAAGAAGTACGTAAAGAAGGGCCCTGATGCTGGATCAGACCAAGGGTCCATCTAGTCCAGCACTCTGTTCACCCAGGGGCCACCCAGCCATCGGCCAGGGACACACTCTCCTCCCAGAGTGCAGGACATGGAATAACATGCTCAAGTTAAAGGAAGCCAGATTCCAGCTGGACATCAGGAAAAACTTCCTGAGTGGTAGAGCAGTACGACAATGGAATCAGTTACCTAGGGAGGTTGTGGGCTCTCCCACACTAGAGGCCTTCAAGAGGCAGCTGGACAACCACCGGTCAGGGATGCTTTAGGGTGGATTCCTGCATTGAGCAGGGGGTTGGACTCGATGGCCTTGTAGGCCCCTTCCAAAGTATGCTTTGCAAAAGACCTGCTTCTTTTTGGATTTCTGCACATCTCTGGGAGTTCATGCCCCATAGTCATTCTTTTCAGATGCAGAGATTTTCTTTCGTTTTTAGTCAATTTAGTTTTGTTTTAGTCCATTACCACTTGCCTATGAAGAGTAAGAATCCGCTCCAGGAGACAAAACAAAGTTGTTGCGGTGTTTTTTTTTCATATTGTGTTTTTATTTACTACATTTCTATACCGCCCAATAGTCAAAGCTTTGTGGGCAATACACAGAAGTTAAAACTCCAAAAAAACTACCACCACAAAATATTAAATCTTAAAATATATTGTTTACTCAAATATTATATGGTCCTAAAACAGGGATGGAGAACATGTAGCTCCCCAGATGTTTTGGACTACAACTCCCATCAGCCCCAGCCAATTGGCAAGAATGTTGAGAGTTGTAGCCCAAAACATCTGGAGGGCCCCAGCTTGAGGACAGCTGGCATATAGTGTAACAAATAATTCAAGGCCTGGTTGTAAGAATAAACCATTAGTGTAAATAATACTCTATTTAGTTGTAAATTCATAGAATCATAGAATCATAGAATAGCAGAGTTGGAAGGGGCCTACAAGGCCATCGAGTCCAACCCCCTGCTCAGTGCAGGAATCCACCCTAAAGCATCCCTGACAGAGGGTTGTCCAGCTGCCTCTTGAAGGCCTCGAGTGTGGGAGAGCCCACAACCTCCCTAGGTAACTGATTCCATTGTCGTACTGCTCTAACAGTCAGGAAGTTTTTCCTGATGCCCAGCTGGAATCTGGCTTCCTTTAACTTGAGCCTGTTATTCCATGTCCTGCACTCTGGGAGGATCGAGAAGAGATCCTGGCCCTCCTCTGTGTGACAACCTTTCAAGTATTTGAAGAGTGCCATCATGTCTCCCCTCAATCTTCTCAACCACTAACATGGGTTTAGTGGTCAAGATTTGTACCAGAAACAGTAACAATAGGAAACTTGCTTTAAATCATGATTTAAACAACCAATTTAAAATTGCCTTGATTTAAAACCAATCATCCCTACATAAAGGAGGCATTTGTAGTGTTTAGGCTCAGTCAGGGGGGTTCCCCTCCCCTTTTTGGCTACAAAAGGCCACCATACCTAAGTGTGGGCACATCAGCTAGTCACACAGCCAGCAACAGGGACTGACTCCGTTGGGCACTTGCCAAGGCCCATGCCTAATCTTCACCCTGTGGGGAAGAAGATACGAGGGAGACTGGAGCAGGCAGGAACCATCAGAGCCTGCTTCAGTTAGACCCCCCCCCCCCCCAGGGCTAACATCTTCACCTTGTGGGGAAGAAGGAGCTGTTGGGTTTGCCCCTCCATTGGGAGATGAGAGGACAGAGCAGGGCCTTCCTACCAGCCCAAACAGTCTCTTTAATTTCTTTTTATTTTCTCCCTCTTCCCTCCCCATCCACTTTTCCTTGTGTGTCATGTCTTTTTTTAGAATGTAATCCTGAGGGTAGGGACTGTCTTCTTTATTTACTTATTTATTTATTTATTTATTTATAATATTTATATACCGCTCCCCATTGAAAATTTTTGGAGCGGTGTACACGGTAAAAATGAAAATAAAAACAGAATAAAACAGTTAAAACAAAATTTAAAAAGAAGCAAAAAACAACAACACAGAAATCCAAGGCTGCATGTTAAAGAAAGGCTTCTTGGAATAAAGATGTTTTCAGGAGGCGCCGAAAGGAGTACAAGGTTGGTGCCTGCCTGACCTCCAGAGGCAGGGAATTCCACAGGAGGGGGGCCACCACGCTGAAGGCTCTTCCCCTGGTGGATTCCAATCGGAGGATGGATCTAGGTGGAACCACCAGGAGCAGGCCCTCGGATGATCTCAGTGACCGGGCAGGTTGGTAAGGGAGAAGGCAGAGCTCTCTCAGGTATCCTGGTCCCAAGTTGTTTAGGGCTTTGTACACAAGTACAAGAACCTTCAACCTGGCCCGGTAGCGAATAGGCAGCCAGTGCAGTTCCCTCAGCAGAGGAGTTACATGCTGGAAAGGGGCAGCTCCAGACAACAGCCGAGCTGCAGCCTTCTGCACTAGCTCCAGCTTCCGGAGCAGCTTCAAGGGCAGCCCCACATAGAGCGCGTTGCAGTAATCCAGGCTTGAGGTTACCAATGCCTGTACCACCGTGGTCAAGCTATCCCTGTCCAGGAGAGGCCGTAGTTGGCGAACCAACCGAAGATGGTAAAAGGTAATCTGAGCCGTGGCGGCTACTTGAGCCTCCAACGACAGAAATGGGTCTAAGAGTACCCCCAAACTACGAACCTGTTCTTTCAGAGGCAGTGCAACCCCATCCAGAATAGGTAATGAGCCTGTCTCCCGGACTCGGGAACCACTCACCCACAGGGCTTCCGTCTTGCCAGGATTCAGTCTCAGTTTACTGGCCCTCATCCAGCCCATTACTGTCCAGGACCTGCACAGCCTCACCTGATTCAGTTGTCACAGGGAGATAGAGCTGCGTGTCATCAGCGTATTGATGGCATTTAGCTCCAAATCCCCTAACGACCGCTCCCAACGGCTTCATATAGATGTTAAATAACATTGGGGACAAGATGGTGCCCTGCGGCACTCCATAGCTCAATTGCCAGGAGGCCGAGGACTGGTCACCCAATGCTACTCTCTGAAAACGACCCTGTAGGTAGGACCGGAACCACTGTAAAACAGGGCCTCCGATGCCCATCCCACAGAGTCGATCCAGGAGGATACCATGGTCAATGGTATCAAAAGCCGCCGAGAGATTGAGCAGGATTAACAGGGTTGCATTCCCCCTGTCCCTCTCTCGATAAAGGTCATCCATCAGGGCGACCAAGGCTGATTCAGTCCCATAACCAGATCGGAACCCAGACTGGAATGGATCTAGATAATCAGTATCCTCCAAGAGTGCCTGCAGTTGCTCCGCCACAACCCTCTCAAGTACCCTCCCTAAAAAAGGAGTGTTAGCAACTGGGCGGTAGTTGCCTAATACCATCGGGTCCAGGGTGGGCTTCTTCAGGAGTGGTCGCACTACTGCCTCCTTAAGGACAGCAGGGACCACCCCTTCCCGGAGGGAAGCATTTATCACCCCTTGGACCCACCCTGTCAATGTACCACCCTTTATTGATACATTGTAAGCCGCTCCGAGAGCCTTGTGGCTGAGGTGCAAGATAAAAAATACTCTAAATAAATAAATAAATAAATAAATAATCAGGGGCCCCAGCTGCCAATCCCCAGGCTGGAACCTCCCAAGCCTTGCTGTCGCTGCTGTTTCCTGCTCCCCCACCTTTTCCCGGCAGACCAGCATTGAGAGGGGCAAGGAGAAAGTGCAGTAACTTTGGCATGTTTTGTCCTGTCCCTCTGGAAAGTGGGGTGGATTGGGACTGGAGATTTGCCCACCCATGATTTGAGATCTGTGGGAGGAGCCCTCCTCTGTGTCCCACCAACGTGAGACATACATGATCACAGAACCATAGGACAGTGGCGTTGGGAAGGAGCCAACCCCCTGCTCCATGCAGGAATCCACCTTAAAGCATCCCTGACAGATGGCTGTCCAGCTGCCTCTTGAAGGCTTCTAGTGTAGGAGAGCCCTCTCCCATGCCCCATGGTGGGACATGGGAGAGGGCCTTCTCTCTTGAGGCACCCCAGTTGTGGAATACTCTCCCCTTGGAGGTCCGACTGGTGCCGATGCTGGCTTAATTCGGTGCCAAGTTAAAACATGGCTTTTTATTAAAGTTGTTGAAGGCTAAAACTCTGAAAGGTAGCACATAGTTTTAATTGTTCTTATTGCTTTTAAACTTTTCTACTGTTTTTAGTTTGTTCACGATTTGATTCATTTTTAGCAGTGTATATTTACTGTTTTACACTATCCTGATTTTAGCTGTACGACACCCTGAGATCCATCCCAGTGATATAGGGTGGAATACAAATGCTTTAATCAATTAATTAATTAATAAGAGGGAGAGGCAAGTGTATGGTCCGGAGCAATAGCGGCCAGAGGATGACAGTGGGTCCGTTTTGGGAGGGCCCCAACTAAGAACATTGTGGCCAAGGTCACTGCAAAAATTGGGAACCAGAACTCCATAACCAACCCAAACACATCTCTTTCTGCATTTACTGACATTTTAAAAGCTTCAAACCTGCTCCACCCAAATCCAATTGCACTCCTTCGCAGGAATTTCAAAGCACTGTGAAACACTAGGGCAGAGTTTCAGTTTTTCATCTTTGGTACGTAAACTTCTACAAACGTTTTGCATGTTGAAGCCTTTTAAAATATCTATTTTATTTATTTATTACATTATGTATCTATACCACCCAATAGCCAAAAACGCTGTATTAATATTCAGTGGCAAAGTGATGCAAGGGCTGGTTATAAGAATGAAACATCCATGTAAATCAGCCTTCCTCAACCTGGGGTGCTCCAGATGCGTTGGACTGCATCTCCCAGAATGCCCCAGCCAGTGGCTGGGGCATTCTGGGAGTTGTAGTCCAACACATCTGGAGCACCCCAGGTTGAGGAAGGCTGATGTAAATCATAGTTGCACATTAAGAGAGCTTAGTGGTCAGATTTGCATTATTGGTTAGGAAATGTATTAAGTGGTATAAACAGAAAACTTGATTTAAATCAATGACTTAAAGCAGCCTTTTTTTTTTCAGGCTGGCTTCAATCACGATTTAAAACATTTATTTAAAATTGCCATGTTTTAAGTCAATCCACACTACTGCCTCTAGCCAATACAAATACGTCTCTTTTTACCTCACTATTATCTAGTATGAAGGTTGCCCTAAGTTGCCAGTAAACATACAGATTCTACAAAGATGGGTTTACTCTCTTGGGTCGTATCCTACTTAAACATTCTGAAATAAGCCTATTAATCCTCTGCTAATATACATCCCAATCTAAACAAATTTACTCACACTGGTTGGCCACTGCGTGAACAGAGTGTTGGACTAGACGGACCCTCGGTCTGATCCAGCATCAGGGCTCTTCTTATGTTCTTACAAGCCAGTTATGGGCGCTTAGGCTCACAACATGGCATTTCAGAGTTGGATATTCGAGCAATCAAACCACATCTTGGACACAGACTGTAACCAAAACATTTTTAAATGCACAAAAATTGTGTTTTATATATATTTATCTATGTCGTAGCAATACATGCCTGCTAACGGTTTGACCCTGTTCAGACAACACACTAAGCCACTGTGGTTAAGCATTTTGAGCTAAACATTATGGCTTAATGTGTTATGTGAACCATGACTTAGCATGTCACGTGAACCATTCTTAACCGTGGCTTAGCCTGTTGTCCGAACAGGTCCACTGTCGTTAACTCAATAGGTTTTACCTTTAGGACATATATTTCCAGACGGACAATGCAGTATCTCTCCTAAGTTAATCACCAGCAGCATGCAACTCAAATTTGTAATTCGGGCATCACAGCAGGCTGAAAATCGTTACTGTCTCATCAGAATACATATTCAACTGATCACCTCACCAAGCCTACCCAGTTTAAAGGGTAGGCTGATCCAGTGAGAAACCAATCTGGACAAAATTCTGCCCTGGTTAGGCCTCATCTAGAGTATTGCGTCCAGTTCTGGGCTCCACAATTCAAGAAGGACGCAAACAAGCTGGATCGTGTTCAGAGGAGGGCAACCAGGATGATCAGGGGTCTGGAAACAAAGCCCTAGGAGGAGAGACTGAAAGAACTGGGCATGATTAGCCTGGAGAAGAGAAGATTGAGGGGAGACATGAGAGCACTCTTCAAATACTTAAAAGGTTGTCACACAGAGGAGGGCCAGGATCTCTTCTCAATCCTCCCAGAGTGCAGGACACGGAATAACGGGCTCAAGTTAAAGGAAGCCAGATTCCAGCTGGACATCAGGAAAAATGTCCTGACTGTTAGAGCAGTACGACAGTGGAACCAGTTACCTAGGGAGATTGTGGGCTCTCCCACACTCGAGGCATTCAAGAGGCAGCTGGACAACCCTCTGTCAGGGATGCTTTAGGGTGGATTCCTGCACTGAGCAGGGGGTTGGACTCGATGGCCTTGTAGGCCCCTTCCAACTCTGCTATTCTATGATTCTATGAAAAGTGCTTGTTCTAACTCAATGATCACGCACTACGTATTGCATAGATCAGTTGCAAATCCACATTGCAGCCAACTTGGATCTCTTCAGACATTCAATTACACATAAAAAGGGCAGTTATTCAGGACTGCAAGTAATAAAGTCATTTCAACCTATTATTCATTTAAACAGTGTGCATTCTTCGTCTGAATACAGCTGTCAAGATAAGTATGACTTAATTATTTTGCTGCCATTGCGAAGCCAAAATTTGCAGTTATAGAGTACTTCAGTCCCTTAAAGTTCCTCTAGTCTAGAGTTTGTAGGATTGTTACTATTTTGTCTACTTTAATAATATAATTTTATTTGTTTATTTATTACATTTTTATACCGCCCAATAGCCGAAGCTCTCTGGGCGGTTCACAAAAATTAAAACCATAATAAAACAACTAACAAGTTAAAAACACAAATACAAAATACAGTATTAAAAAGCACAACCAGGATAAAAACCACACAGCAAAATTGATATAAGATTAAAATACAGAGTTAGAACAGTAAAATTTAAATTTAAGTAAAAATTTAGTGTTAAAATACTGAGAGAATAAAAAGGTCTTCAGCTGGCGACAAAAGGAGTAGTGTAGGCGCCAAGCGGACCTCTCTGGGGAGCTCATTCCACAACCGGGGTGCCACAGCGGAGAAAGCCCCCCTCCTAGTAGCAATAATGTTTAGTATATTATTTAGTATATTTCTTTCCAGATTTATTGCCTATCATGCTGCCTTCTATTGCTTCTATAGTGGGGTAGATGGAACAACTACTAGGTGGATTCACAGTTGGCTACAGAATCGGACTCAAAGAGTACTTATCAATGGAACCTTCTCAAACTGGGGAGAGGCAATGAGTGGGGTGCCGCAGGGCTCAGTCCTGGGCCCAGTGCTCTTCAACATTTTTATTAATGATTTGGACGAGGAGGTGCAGGGAACACTTATCAAATTTGCAGATGACACAAAATTGGGTGGGATAGCTAATACCCTGGAAGACAGAAACAAACTTCAAAGTGATCTTGATAGGCTGGAGTGCTGGGCTGAAAACCACAGGATGAAATTTAATAGGGATAAATGCCAAGTTCTACATTTAGGAAATAGAAACCAAATGCGCAGTTACAAGATGGGGGATACTTGGCTCAGCAATACTACAAACGAGAAGGATCTTGGAATAGTTGTAGATCGCAAGCTGAATACGAGGCAACAGTGCGATATGGCTGCAAGAAAGGCCAATGCTATTTTGGCCTGCATTAATAGAAGTATAGCTTCCAAATCACGTGAGGTACTGGTTCCTCTCTATTCGGCCCTGGTTAGGCCTCATCTAGAGTATTACTTCCAGTTCTGGGCTCCACAATTCAAGAAGGACGCAGGCAAGCTGGAGCGTGTTCAGAGGAGGGCAACCAGGATGATCAGGGGTCTGGAAACAAAGCCCTATGAAGAGAGACTGAAAGAACTGGGCATGTTTAGCCTGGAGAAGAGAAGATTGAGGGGAGACATGAGAGCACTCTTCAAATACTTAAAAGGTTGTCACACAGAGGAGGGCCAGGATCTCTTCTCGATCCTCCCAGAGTGCAGGACACGGAATAACGGGCTCAAGTTAAAGGAAGCCAGATTCCAGCTGGACATCAGGAAAAACTTCCTGACTGTTAGAGCAGGACGACAATGGAATCAGTTGCCTGGTGAGGTTGTGGGCTCTCCCACACTCGAGGCCTTCAAGAGGCAGCTGGACAACCGTCTGTCGGGGATGCTTTAGGGTGGATTCCTGCATTGAGCAGGGGGTTGGACTCAATGGCCTTGTAGGCCCCTTCCAACTCTGCTATTCTATGATTCTATGATTCTAGGTGGTCACACAGAGGAGGGCCAGGATCACTTCTCGATCCTCCCAGAGTGCAGGACACGGAATAACGGGCTCAAGTTAAAGGAAGCCAGATTCCAGGTGGACATCGGAGTTGTAGGCCCCTTCCAACTCTGCTAATCTATGATTCTATGATTCTTGATGTGCCATCCATGTGCCATGTTGCCCACCCCATTGTAAGCCTTCTCTACCCCATCCCAAAAAACTAGTCACAGTCCCATTCTAATTGAAGCTTAAGTGCCACGTCAATTAGTCAGGATGCAATGTGAATGGTATCACAGCAGAAAATGGTATCAAGCCACTAGAAAGCCAAACAAATAAAACAAATTCCTACCGTGACAAAAAAAGAGTGGTTCAGATTCATTTATTTCTCACCTTCAGATGTAATCAATGCCTCCATGTCCCAAGCTACTCTCTGGGCATTGCTAAAACTTTATTTTTCCAGAAAGTCATAAGTGAAAGTCTGCAGCGGTCTCCAATAAATGTAGGGATTTTGCCCAGCACAATGTAATCTACCATCCTGGTGACAGACAGAGCAAGCTGCATCCTGGCTGACATCATTCTTAATCGTTACTGAAGTCTAAACCAACAAATACAAAAAGCCATTAGGAGCTTTTAGTGTAGGTCTGTGAGTTTTTAGTTATCATCCCTTAGTTTAAGAACTAAATGTCAGATTTATTCCACCTTATATATTATTTATGATGACGATGCTACATGAGGAGGGCAACCAGGATGATCAGGGGTCTGGAAACAAAGCCCTACAAAGAGAGACTGAAAGAACTGGGCATGTTGAGCCTGCAGAAGAGAAGATTGAAGGGAGACATGATAGCACTCTTCAAATACTTCAAAGGTTGTCACACAGAGGAGGGCCAGGATCTCTTCTCGATCCTCCCAGAGTGCAGGACACGGAATAACGGGCTCAAGTTAAAGGAAGCCAGATTCCAGCTGGACATCAGGAAAAACTTCCTGACGGTTAGAGCAGTACGACAATGGAATCAGTGGCCTAGGGAGGTTGTGGGCTCTCCCACACTAGAGGCATTCAAGAGGCAGCTGGACAAGCATCTGTCAGGGATGCTTTAGGGTGGATTCCCGCATTGAGCTGGGGGTTGGACTCGATGGCCTTGTAGGCCCCTTCCAACTCTGCTATTCTATGATTCTATGATAGCATACCATGTGGTGGCAAATTAGGCTGTACTCTGTATGCCTTCAGACAGCAAATTAGAACGGTGAATGCAAGGATGAAGACCTTTATTGCTGCAAACCGTGGCTTCTGGAATACGCTGCCCAAGATAATATTTTTTGCCCACTTCCTGCATGGGTTGCAACACTAAATTTCAACCGGCTTTTGGCATGTTTCTCTGGCAAATGCATTGACTTTTTAGCTTGGTTGGTTGGTTGGTAGTAGTTATACCCTAACTACTAACCAAAGTTCTCGAGATGACTTCATATAAGAAAATAATATAACAAAATTGACAAGACTTATTAGGGAAGAAGAATGTATACCACAGGTCAAGTAAAATAGCACAAAGTCCTACAGGTCACCAGCATGATTAACCAGCAATGTCAAGGAAACAATTAGAGAAAAAGGCTTCCTTCAAAAACTGGAAATCTTGCTCAAACGAGAACAAAAAAGGAACTCAAACTTGCACAAAAGACATGCAAACAGACAATAAGGGATGCAAACAAGGATTTTGAGCAGCATATTGCTAACAACATTAAGAGCATCAATAAAACAGTCTTTAAATACATCAGAAGCATGTATTTAATAATAATAATAATAATAATAATAATAATAATAATAAGCAGGAAAACAGGTAGGGAAGCGGTTGGACCATTGTATGACAATGGAATTATAGGAGTAACAGAAGAGGGTAAGGAAACTGCAGAGACGCCTAATGAATTCTTTGCATCTGTCTTCACTGCAGAAGATATAGGGCAGATAACCTCGCCTGAACTGATATTTTCAAGAAGCAAATCTGAGGAAAGATGACATTCTAGACCTTAATAACAAATTGGAAACAAACAAATCATTGAGTGAAGATGGTATCCATCTGAGATGTTTTTTTTAAAAAAACTCGAATGTGAAAATTACTGGTCTAAAGAAAATATATAACGTTTATTGGTTTATTTATTTAATTACATTTAAATGTAAAAATTACTGGTCTAAAGAAAATATATAACGTTTATTGATTTATTTATTTAATTACATTTAAATGCTGAAGCTCTCTGGGTGGTTTACAAAAGCTAAAAACAGTAAACATTAAAAATATACAAAATTTAAAAACCATCAGAGACATAAAAACAACAGTATAAAAACAACAGCATCCATTTAAAACAACAATTCTGGGGTCCATTAAAAAACAAACTTAGTGTTCAATGCCTTTAAATGCCTGGGGGAAGAGGAAAATCTTGACCTGGCGCGCCTTAAAGATAACAATGTTGGCTCCAGGCGAGCCTCATTGGGGAGATCATTCCACAGTCGGGGGGCCACCACCGAAAAGGCCCTCTTCCCTTGTTGCCATCCTCCAAGCTTCCCTTGGAGTAGGCACTCGGAGGAGGACCTTGGATGTTGAGCGCAGTGTCGGGAGAGGCGTTCCGTCAGGTATTGCGGTCCCAAGCCATGTCCCTAATATTGGGGCGTTACTAGACGAGGCTCTAGCGCGCGTTACCTTCCGCAGTCACGTCGAGGCTTCCAGATGACGTTCACGAGGATCCGCCGTTATCCCGCGGTGAAGCCTCTTTCTCCCGACTTTAAAAAAGTGAGTTTTAGGGCGCCTTTTCCTGCTGTCCCGCGGTAATTCGGAGTACGTGTGGGAGGATGTGAGGTCACTGCGGTCCGCACTGGGCAGGAAAAGGCGTGCTAAGGGGGAGTGGTCAGCGGCTTCGGTCAAGCCGCCTCCGCCATTTGCGCGCAGTCCGCCAGCTGGGGCAGCGCGGCGGAGCGGCTTTTTTTTTTTATTTCCCCAGTGACAGTTTGCGCAGGAACGGAGGACCGGAAAAGTGGCTGGTGACTCCTTGCGGTGGGCAGCTACCGTGGCCGCATAATGGCGGTGCTGTACGCTGCCTGTTAGTGTGGGTACCAGGCTGGCAGAGGGCAGAGCTGTTTGTGGGCTGCTGCCATGGCTACGGCCAGATGTGGGTTGGCTCCTTGGGATGGGGCACAGGGCACAGAGGCGGTCATCGCCGCCGACACCTCAGAGGCATGATGGGAGATGTAGGCACAGAGTGGCCATGCAGACGATTGACCTCGGGTCATATGACACCCGCCACGACCCCCATCAGGAAGTGAGCGCATCAATGTTGACCCTCAACAGCACCAGCAGCACTTCGGCTGGCACTGGCACTGCCGCCGCTGCCAGGGCCGGCGGCGGCATCGCTGACGGCTGCGCAAGTTTGCGGTCTTTCGGACGTGCGCAAACCGTGCAGCGAGCGAAAAAAAAAGCCGCAGCAATCAGGCCGGTGTGGCTGCGCAACCGTTCTCGCGGCGGCAGCAGCACAACCGGCGCAAACTTCCGCCACAAATCGAAGGCAGGTGTGGATGATGAGGCGTCACGGCTGAACGGGAAAAGCCGCTTTCACCGCTCCTCAACGACGGAACACCCGGTACGTCTAGCAACGCCCCTGGTCTCTATACCAAGGGTCTGGGGAGTGGCCAATATAAAAGCAATTTTTGAAAAGGAATCCAGGGTGGATTTGGGAAATTACAGGCTGCTTAGCTTAACATCTCTTATGGATAAATTGGTGGAAAATGTTGTTAAGATAAAATTATCAAAGACAAAAGAGCAACTCCTACTGAATAAAAACTAACATGGCTTCTGCAAAGGTATGTCCTGCCTCACTTTTCAGAGTTCTTTCAGAGTGCAAATAAACACGTAGATAGGGGTGATCTGGGAGACACTGTCAAAAGCCTTTTGGAAGTCAAAGTAAACAAAATCCCTCACCAAAGAGTCCTGAACAAACTTATCAGTCATGGGATAAGAGGAGAGGTCCTCTTATGGATCATTAACAGGTTTCAGAACTGAAAATAGTGAGCTGGGATAAATGATCAGTCCTTGCAGTGGAGGGATATAAACAATGGAGTCCCCTCAATGATCTGTATTGGGACCAGTGCCTCATTAAGAATGATATAAACATACAATAAGGTTAATAACTAAAGAATGCAATATGAATTAATTGTTCATTAGAAATCAAATATTTAAAAATTACAGAAATAATAGCAGTATATTTGTTAATCTTTGTGTGATACTTTCTATTTAAGAAGGAATGTACTTGTATTAAATATATTAAAAAATAAAAAGAAGGTGGAGGAGGAGGTCTCTGCAGTCTCAATGAGCTTCACTTCTCACTACGAAACTTTGCACAACAAAGGTAAAGAACCTGATTCTGCCATGAGCCAAAGGAAGGGCGAGGAAAAAGGCAATCCAAATGTGATTGGCTATGAAGGCCAGCCATCAAAATTGGTGGGCCCATGCCTGTACCTACCTGCTTACCTAGTCTGATCTCAGCCAACAAAGCTATATCATGAAGCATGGTAGCTTAATATGTTTGTAGATAACACACCAAGACAACCATGAGGACATCAAAGCCCAGGAGCATTTTCCAGTGTTGGCCGATTTGACCCAATTCACACAGGCAGCTACACACTGAATGCTGCTGTGTAGTGGTTGCTCCGTGTGGCTGGCAAATTGTTCATGTGACAAACTAGCCCACCGACACATGCACCCACCTGTGCAGACAGGGCTGTCTGTGGAAATTGGGCTTGAGCACACAGTGGGCATATTTGGGAATTTGGGAAGCTGGCGTGGGCACCACCACAAAATGGCTCCTCTGGAGGATGTGGCTAGTCATATAATGGGTGTCAAGGAGGGCTGGCTAGTCAAAAGTGAGTTAAAGAGACTGGGGAAGAGCAGAAGTGAGGCTAGAGCCTGGGAGAGAGGGGGAAATAGCAAGGCAAAGGAGTAGAGGGGAGACCAACAGCAAGAGCAACCCCAGAGGCTAGAAAAGGAGGAAAAGAAGACTGTCCTAACATTTCCCCAAGATTTTTATTTTAAAAAGTCTTAAAGGAGGGAGGGAGTGGAGGGCTTTCTGAGCGCTGCACCGGGGGACCCTGCAGTACAGACCAGAGCAAGAAGCAAAAATGGGGGATACAAGATGGGGGATACTTGGCTCAGCAATACTACAAACGAGAAGGATCTTGGAATTGTTGTAGATCACAAGCTGAATAGGAGCCAACAGTGCGATATGGCTGCAAGAAAGGCCAATGCTATTTTGGGCTGCATTAATAGAAGTATAGCTTCCAAATCACGTGAGGTACTGGTTCCTCTCTATTCGGCCCTGGTTAGGCCTCATCTAGAGTATTGCGTCCAGTTCTGGGCTCCACAATTCAAGAAGGACGCAGACAAGCTGGAGCGTGTTCAGAGGAAGGCAACCAGGATAATCAGGGGTCTGGAAACAAAGCCCTATGAAGAGAGACTGAAAGAACTGGGCATGTTTAGCCTGAAGAAGAGAAGATTGAGGGGAGACATGATAGCACTCTTCAAATACTTCAAAGGTTGTCACACAGAAGAGGGCCAGGATCTCTTCTCAATCCTCCCAGAGTGCAGGACACGGAATAATGGGCTCAAGTTAAAGGAAGCCAGATTCCAGCTGGACATCAGGAAAAACTTCCTGACTGTTAGAGCAGTGCGACAATGCATATGACAACTTAAAAGGTTGTCACACAGAGGAGGGCCAGGATCTCTTCTCGATCCTCCCAGAGTGCAGGACACAGAATAATGGACTCAAGTTAAAGGAAGCCAGATTCCAGCTGGACATCAGGAAAAACTTCCTGACTGTTAGAGCAGTACGACAATGGAATCAGTTGCCTGGTGAGGACGTGGGCTCTCCCACACTAGAGGCCTTCAAGAGGCAGCTGGACAACCCTCTGTCAGGGATGCTTTAGGGTGGATTCCTGCATTGAGCAGGGGGTTGGACTCGATGGCCTTGTAGGCCCCTTCCAACTCTGCTATTCTATGATTCTATGAGTGGTACAATTCACCTGAAGGAGCTCAAAACCAAGAATGGATTTAATAGGCAATTCTTTCACAGGGGAAACATAGGAGTGCCCCCTCCTGCAAAGAAGAGGAGGGGTGAGGGAGCCAAGAAAAGGAAGCACTACAGGAGAGCAAAACATATGGACACAAGCGCTAAGAAAGAGAAAAGATGCTCACTTGATTTTAATGAAATTGCCTTTCCCTAGCAAGCACAAACAAAACCTTGACACCTGTTGATATTTCCAAGGGATCCAATAGGCAACAAAGACCCCAAAATGAAGAGACGCATGTCCCTCAATGATATTCTAGATGATATTTGCAAGAAGGGATCAGATCACAGCTGCTACCTGCAATTAGCTTTTAACTAGGTTAATGGGACAGGTCTCTCTTCACTTCATTAAAGCTCCCGGAGAACTGGCGTAACTATTACGTAACTGCCCAGCTGACACAGCCAATCTGCGTTGCCATAATTTTGTCAGTGTAGAAAGGTGCACAAGAAACACACTACGTTGATACATGGCCCAACCGCAGTAGAAGACACCTGTTTTATTTCTGGTATAGCCCTGGCTCGACGCAACTTCAAGCCAAGATGGGAGAAAGGTCAGCACCCTTAAAACCCCTGAACACCTTTGCTGATTGGTGCAGGCTGCAGTTCCTCTTGCAGATTTCAAGCCATGATATTGCAACAAGGACACTGAGTTATAAGAAACCGGTCACCCTGACCAGTTGTATTGATCTAGGTAGATATTCCCATTTATAGCAATTGGCATGGATTCTCTGGATTCTGCAGCAATACACAAAAGGCTGATTCATCTATCATGTTGGCTTCAGGAGGGAGATGAAAGTCACTATGACCCCGTTATTTAGTCTTACAAAGGAAGCTGTTACCATTGCTTAAGAATTTAAGAGCAACCCTGCAAGATGGGACTGAAGGTCCATTTAGTCCTGCGTCCGGTTTCCCACAATGGCCAGCGAAATGCCAACGGGAAACCCACAAGCCAGACATCAGGACGAAATGCCGCTCCTGCTGATTTCCTCCAGGAATTGTATTCAGAGGAAGTAACATACAGCCATCAATGACTAGTGCCCTACGCTGCATGAATTTATCCAATCCCTTTAAAATAGGGATGTCCGGATTTGGTGGAATCCATTCCATGTGTTTCACGTTCACTCCATCGTCCGTTCACAAAGGGAATCAAATTGGTTTTTTGGCAGTGGAAAAGAACTTGTGTCCCCCCCCCACACACACACACACAAAATCCAGGACGAGTTTCACAGAAATTTATAGAATTTCTGTTAGCACATAACATTTAGCATATTTCTCTGTTTCCACCAGCACGGTTTTGTGATGCACTAAAAACGAGCACTACATGGATGCTGAAAAGGGATCGAAGACTGATTAACTTCTTTTAAAAAGAAAAAGGCATACATATTTGCATTCATTTCCCCCCCCCTCCCCAGAATGGTGTATGTATTTGTGTATTTTCCAATAACAGTAATTTGTGCAAATTGAGGGGAAGTAAAGATGATGGTTCATCACGGAAAACTAAGGATGAATTCACAGAAATCTAAATTCATTTGAATTCATTTTGGATTTCTCTGGCATCCCTCTTTAAAAGTGGGTGTTCAACTTGTTCTGGATGGGGTTGCACTCCCCCTGAAGGAGCAGGTTCGTAGCTTGGGGTTCTCCTAGAACCATCTCTGTCACTTGAGGCTCAGGTGGCCTCGGTGGCGCGGAGTGCCTTCTACCAGCTTCGGCTGGTGGCCCAGCTATGCCCATATCTGGACAGGGATAACCTACCTTCAGTTGTCTATGCTCTGGTAACCTCCAAATTAGATTATTGCAATGCCCTCTACGTGGGGCTGCCTTTGAAAACGGTTCGGAAGCTGCAGCTTGTGCAAAATGCAGCGGCCAGATTGATAACTGGAACCAGAAGGTTCGAGCAAATAAGACCAACACTGGCCCGCTTGCATTGGCTGCCTATATGTTTCTGAGTCCAATTCAAGGTGCTGGTTTTAATCTATAAAGCCTTATATGGCTTGGGACCACAATACCTGACGGAACGCCTCTCCCGACACGAACCTACCCATACACTATGCTCAACATCTAAGATCCTCCTCCGGGTGCCAACCCCGAGGGAAGCTCGGAGAGTGGCAACCAGGGAGAGGGCCTTTTCAGTGGTGGCCCCTCAATTATGGAATGATCTCCCCGATGAGGCTCGCCTGGCGCCAACATTGTTATCCTTTCGGCGCCAGGTCAAGACTTTTCTCTTCTCCCAGGCATTTAACAGCATATGATGAGTTTTTTAACTGACCCCAGAATAGTGTTTTTAAAATGGATATTGTCTGTTTTTGATTGTATTTTATGCTTTTTATGGTTTTAAATTTTATGTTCACTGTTTTTAACTTCTGTAAACCGCCCACAGAGCTTTGGCTATTGGGCGGTATATAAATGTAATAAATCATCATCATCATCATCTAAGCTAGTGGCCATTATAGAATCATAGAATCAAAGAATAGCAGAGTTGGAAGGGGCCTCCAAGGCCATGGAGTCCAACCCCCTGCTCAATGCAGGAATCCACCCTAAAGCATCCATGACAGATGGTTGTCCAGCTGCCTCTTGAAGGCCTCAAGTGTGGGAGAGCCCACCACCTCCCTAGGTAACTGGTTCCATTGTCGTACTGCTCTAACAGTCAGGAAGTTTTTCCTGATGTCCAGCCGGAATCTGACTTCCTTTAACTTGAGCCCGTTATTCCGTGTCCTGCACTCTGGGAAGATCGAGAAGAGATCCTGGCCCTCCTCTGTGTGACAACCTTTGAAGTATTTGAAGAGTGCTCTCATGTCTCCCCTCCATCTTCTCTTCTCCAGGCTAAACAGGCCCAGTTCTTTCAGTCTCTCTTCATAGGGCTTTGTTTCCAGACCCCTGATCATCCTAGTTGCCCTCCTCTAAACACGCTCCAGCTTGTCTGCGTCCCTCTTGAATTGTGGAGCCCAGAACTGGACGCAATACTCTAGATGAGGCCATATCTTGTGGAAGCGAATTCCATTAGTTAATTCTGCACTACGTGAAGAAGCACAGCTTTTGTCTCTCCTGAATCGAATGTCACCATTGGGGGTTCCCAGAGGGAGCCAGAAGATGGGCAGCTGCTTCGAAGGAGACATTAAACTCTGAATATCCCCTCAGAGTGAAACAAAGAGCAGGCAGCAGCTGCTCTAGAGAGCACCAACAACAGCTCTCAGGTTGCAGCAACTGTGGGGCCAGTGGGACTCTCCAAAGCATCCACCATTCGTGAGACCTCCTGGAAGGGAGAGGCGCACACCATTTGTCGTTCTTCCCGCTCCACCATCTGTGGTGGGGAATTCACCCTGCCTAATGGGAGGGCCAGCCCTGAGGAGAACCTAGGGCTCATCTACACGAAGCAAGATATTCCACTATGAAAGCAGTATATAAAAAGGCACTTTGTTCTGTAAAAGGCAGGCGCCACACGGCTGCTTTATAGTGGTATTGAAGTGCACTGCAGGATCTACACTACTGCTTTATAGTGGTACTGAAGTGCACTGACAACTGTTGGGGCCCATGGACACATCTACACCAAGCAGGATAAAGCACTATGAAAGTGGTATGAAAGCGGTATATGGGATGTGTCCATGGTCCCCCCAACAGTTGTCAGTGCACTTCAATACCACTACAAAGCAGTAGTGTGGTTCCTGCCTCTTATACCGTGTTCATACCACATTCATAGTGGAATATCCTGCTTGGTGTAGATGAGCCCCTAGAGTCCATTTCTTATTAAGGACAGGGGAGGGGGGTGAACTACCATTCTCCCTCCCTTCCCCAGAGGAGAGCAAATCACTTACTCCGACTGTGCAGTACTGGTCTAACATCTCGTTTCCCCTCCTCCTACCATCCATTGGTGTTGACAGTGGTTGGACATGACTTAGCTGCCTAATACTTGTGAGCATGCTGGCCAGCTCTCTGCGTCCTCCTCCTCCTCCTTTCACTCTCAATGGAATTTCTCTAAGGCAAGAGCAGGCAAAGTATCCAGCAGGACCACTCTGTTGATTTCCATATTTGGTCCTGATCAGTCCCCTCAAAGCCAGTGAGGACCCTGATAGTTGCATCTGAAAAGGGTGGACCCTCAGATGCCCACAACCAATGTACATGTGTAGGGGTGTTGCTGTTGTTTTTTAATTCTTCCTGGAACTGCTGAGCGTTTGAGAGAAAGAGAAACTGGATGGGAGGAAGCAGCAGTAGGGACTTACTTATCATAGAATAGCAGAGTTGGAAGGGGCCAACAAGGCCATCGAGTCCAACCCCCTGCTCAATGCAGGAATCCACCCTAAAGCATCCCTGACAGGTGGTTGTCAAGCTGCCTCTTGAAGGCCTCTAGTGTGGGAGAGTCCACAACCTCCCTAGGGAACAAGTTCCATTGTTGTACTGCTCTAACAGTCAGGAAGTTTTTCCTGATGTGCAGCTGAAATCTGGTTTCCTTTAACTTGAGCCCATTATTACATGTCCTGCACTCTGGGAGGATCGAGAAGAGATCCTGGCCGTCCTCTGTGTGACAAACTTTTAAGTATTTGAAGAGTGCTCTCATGTCTCCCCTCCATCTTCTCTTCCCCAGGCTAAACAGGCCCAGTTCTTTCAGTCTCTCTTCATAGGGCTTTGTTTCCAGACTCGTGATCATCCTGGTTGCCCTCCTCTGAACATGCTCCAGCTTGTCTGTGTCCTTCTTGAATTGTGGAGCCCAGAACTGGGCGCAATACTCTAGATGAGGCCTAACCAGGGCCGAATAGAGAGGAACCAGTACCTCACGCGATTTGGAAGCTATACCTCTATTAATGCAGCCCAAAATAGCATTTGCCTTTCTTGCAGCCCTATCGCACTGTTGGCTCATATTCAGCTTGTGATCTACAACAATTCAAAGAAGTGCTTAGCTCAGACAACACGTTTCTCAACGGTGGTTTTAGAACTCCACAGTGGCTGTTTACACCACTGTTGAGAGATGTATTGTCTAGCGGAAGAACTCCATGCAACAGTGGGATTTTTTGGAAAACACTCCATGCAGAATATCCACACTGTGCAGAAAAGAGTTCCTGTACAATCATTGTGTTGTGTACTGTGTGGCGGGCTCCGTGGGGTTTTCCATGGCACTGAGTTGACTTTTCCCACTGGCTACAGAGTTCTCTGGCAAGAGTGGCAAAAGGAGTGAGTGCCGCTCTAGGAGAATAGCCAGGATTGTTTTTTAGCAGCAATGGCTGATGGGATACCATCAGGAGGACCGGTGTGGAGAGAGGGCGGGGTAACTGTCAATCAAACATTGCGATGGATTTTACTGAACTCCACGGTAGCCCACTGCCACACAATGGTGGAGTTAGAACATGTTGTGTGGGGAGCACCCCCTAAAACCTCAACCGTTGAGCGGAGTTTTCACATGGCGTTGACTAACGTGTTGGCTGAACTGAGCCCTCCCATGTTGTTGTATCAGAGAGAAACAGCATACACACACACACACACACACACACACACACACACACACCATCTGCTTTGAACCTATGACCTAGAAGTTAACTTGCATGCTTCAGTTTTCCCTTTCTTTGTATCGGGTTCCTGTTATGGAGCAGATCCCTTGGTTTTGCCTGCGGTCAGCTGCACTACCCTCTGCCCTACAGGCCCCCACCACCACTCGGAGAACAACTTGTAGTAGCTGGAGTGGAGAACGCTCACAGCACTTCTCCAACGCAAGCAATGATTTCTGGCTTGAAGCAAGCTGCTTTAGCACAGCAAGCAAATCCCCCTGCTGCTCCTATTCAAACAAACGGTCATCCATGGCTTGAGGCAAGATAATTCTGTTGGGATGGGTTCTGGCCTAACTGGTTTAGTTGCCAGCTCCTTGACGCTTAGCAATGTTTTTGTCTCCTGGTCTTTGGAAGCAACAAGAATGCAAGGCTTATTAAGATGGGCAGAGCAGGTGACTTGGGTTGAAATGGTTAGGCACGCGCCAAGGCCTATTATTATTTATTTATATTGCGCCATCAGTGTACACCATCAGCCTATATATTCCAACACAGGGCTCACCAGCAAGGAGCCGCCACCATCACCCCTGTAACTCCTCCTTCTCCTTACCGCCTGCCTACTCGCTCAACTCCTCCCGCTGGTTCAAAGGGACCAGCGACGGCAATGAGGAAAGGCAGCCGAGTCCTCCGTTCGCTTACTGCTCCCTCCGTGGTGAGAGGAACAAGAGCAAAGGCAGGTGTGGAAAGAGAGGCAACACCTGAAGATGGCACTGGTGGCAGATGGGCAGGGATGACTGGAAAGAAAAATCTGATATTGCCAGAACCGTGTGGTTGAGGGCCCCACAACGAGACCTCTGGGGGGGCAGCCCACTGCATTTTCCCCACAGGTGTGAATGGCTGCCCTTCACTTACATAGGAGAAAAATAATGTAGTGACCTGACCTCTGCTGCAGGCTGATCCATTGGCCAACAGTGTTACACACTGCAGTGAGCTTACTTTGTTTTTCAGAACACAATGGTAACTTTCCACAACCAAACACACTTCTGCCCTGGTACACATTCTTCATCCAAATGTTCTTATATAAATACTAGGCCCACTTTCTATCCCTCATTCTATTCCTTTTCCCTACTTTAATGGCTCCATTAAGATACATGCACACGCCCCAACTGTAGCCAGTCAGAGAATCCATTTTCAAACCTGCACAAGAAAGAATGTACTGAACCTCATTTTCTAAAGCCCAGGATTGCAAAGAAACAAGCCATGTTATTTCTGCACCAAAGTGATACACACACACACACACACACACCCCTCTCACAGTTCCTTCGGAGGTGCCCCGACTGGTTTAGCTTTGCTTTGAAGGGACTGTTGGCTCAGGTTACATACAGCATTTGTCTACTACAGCAATAATGATTGAAATTTAACCTCAATATGCATCCATAAAGTGACAGCTACCAAGAGCAAATCACCTGGCTTTCTGGCGGAAAAAAAATTACCCCTGCTCAAACTAAATGTGCCTGAAGGAATTCCTCTGCAGTGAAAAAAAACTGCATGGAAAGTCTAAAGCATAAATTAAGGATTCTCAAAAAGTGGGCCCAGAGCCCAAGAAAATTCCCATCCCACATCTGCTTGCCTAGTTAGCAAAGGCAGGAACCTCTGAGTGAGATCTTGGGAAGTTGGCCTGCTTGTTTGTTTATGTTAACCCCACCTCTCCGAGGCTCAAGGCAGCTGATAAACCATTAATATACAACAATGCAATCTTGCTAAAAAGAAAGCTACACAATGCCACACTAAAACACAATGAAAACCAATCCAGAGTGCCAGCGGCATTCACAAGCTCTTCTTTGCTTCTGCACATCCTGTGAACAGCTCTTTTTGCCTTCAGATGGCTTTGCCACTGGAAGACTGAGATTTCCACTGAATCATAGAATCATAGAACAGCAGAGTCTGAAGGGGCCTGTAAGGTCATCGAGTCCAACCCCCTGCTCATTGCAGGAATCCACCTCAAAGCATCCCTGACAGATGGCTGTCTAGCTGCCTCTTGAAGACCTCTCATGTGGGAGAGCCCAACACCTCCCTAGGGAATTGGTTCCATTGTTGTACTGCTCTAACCGTCAGGAAGTTTTTCCTGACGTCCAGCTGGAATCTGGCTTCCTGTAACTTGAGCCCATTATTCCGTGTCCTGAACTCTGGGAGAATCGAGAACAGATCCTGGCCCTCTTCTGTGTGACAACCTTTTAAGTATTTGAAGAGTGCTATCATGTCTCCCCTCAATCTTCTCTTCTCCAGGCTAAACATGCCCAGTTCTTTCAGTCTCTCTTCATAGGGCTTTGTTTCCAGATCCCTGATCAACCTGGTTGCCCTCCTCTGAACACGCTCCAGCTAGTCTGCGTCCTTCTTGAATTGTGGAGCCCAGAACTGGACGCAAGACTCTAGATGAGGCCTAACCAGGGCTGAATAGAGAGGAACCAGTACCTCACGTGACTTGGAAGCTATACTTCTATAAATGCAGCTCAAAACGGCATTTGCCTTTCTTGCAGCCATATTGCACTGTTGGCTCCTATTCAGCTGGTGATCTACAACAATTCCAAGATCCTTTGCGTTTGTAGTATTGCTGAGCCAAGTATCCCCCATCTTGTAACTGTGCATTTGGTTTTTATTTCCTAAATGTAGAACTTGGCATTTATCCCTATTAAATTTCATTCTGTTGTTTTCAGCCCAGCACTCCAGCCTATCAAGATCACTTTGAAGTTTGTTTCTGTCTTCCAGGGTATTAGCTTTCATACTGCTTTCATAGCGCAATATCCTGCTTGGTGTAGATGAGGCCTTAGACAATAGGAATCCTAGTTTCTGAGTATCCAAAGGACTGACTTTTATTTGTTTTTCCCCTCATGTTTTTAATGTGGGTTTCAGCTATTTTGTTATGTACACTGTATTTTTCTAATACTTAAGAGTTTTGTTAACCACCTTAGTTTCTTTTAAAAAGATAAATAAAAGTAGGATTATACACAACCTAAACACACAACACCCAGGCAGTTCAAATGCTGCTTTATGTTTATGACATTGCACTTTTGTACATTCTTAAGGTTATAAAGATCCCTGGGTAAGTTCTGTACAAAAGAATGTTTAATGATTAACTACCAGAAGACCAAAATTTCAGCCTTTGGGACTTGAACTAATTCTCAGAAATTGTGTAATAATCACCATCCCATTTTAACTGGAAGGTAAACAAGAATTCCATTCAAAAGTCACCTTTGCTCCTGAGCTAAAAGATATACCATTACACATCTTCTTAAGCATGTTGTGATTACCCGCTTATTGATTAAATAGGAATTATGTGGATTGTAGTAGATGGTTAAATACTCAGCTAGCTGGATTGGAAAGCCATGCTCCTAGATGCTGCAGTGCCAATTTCCCCTCTTCAAACCAGGCTCTTACATGCACAGGCCTTTATAAAACACTAAAATCTCAATAGCTGGAAGGAGAGACTAGATTCAACGCCTGGCCTTATTCCCACTCTCTTGAACAGCTAGGTGATCAGCAGAACTAAATACATAATAAATTAACGCTACAGCTTTTTAAAAAGGGCGCTTAGCCCTAGCTACTCCGTGAATGATCCATTAGATCAAGGAGTTTTTCTGCCTCCTTTTCAATTTTACGAAGCCTGATATAGTTGCTCATGATTTTTAACACACCCACCAAACAGTTCACCAAGTGACATAATAAGATTAAAGCCAGCTGTGTCAGGCCAGAGCCACTGCCATGTGTTTTACATTTATATGACTCCATGTCAACATGTTTCATGTCCATAATCATTTTCACATTCTCTGTAGTGGCTTCTTTATATCATAATTTATAACCTATGTTGTTCGGCACCGCAAAGAAAGCTAAAATAAAACTAATTACTGAGCCCTGTTTGAGCAGATTGTGGAATTCTGGTTATGGACACAGGCAAGTAGATTGTGTTTATTTTAAAAGTATTATTGCAACGTATGCTAGTGACACATTCTGCACTGCGTTCTGAAATACTATGATGGAATATGGCATTATCATTTAGTAAGTAGTGCATAGATATTAATATACGGCAGCCTTCCTCAACCTGGGGCGCTCCAGATGTGTTGGACTACAACTCCCAGAATGCCCCAGCCAGCTGGCTGGGGCATTCTGAGAGATGCAGTCCAACACATCTGGAGCGCCCCAGGTTGAGAAAGGCTGATATACGGGGACAGGGTCAAGGGACAAGCCAGTCAACAACAACAAAGTTTGTGAATCTCTGTTACACAACTTCTGTCCATGTAGTACTGTTTGTGCAGGACAGATATATTCTTTTGTCAGATGCCCCCAACTTTACACATTGACTTTGCCAGTATCACCTAGACATGTTCTTCTAGCTGCCCAAGTAGGAAAAAATAAGGGGCATGAGAAAGACAAGAGTAGCTACTACTTATGTGGAAAAGATCGCATTATAATTTAAATTAATTATAAGATACTTTGTTGAGGGTTTTGTGTTTTCATTTTTTTAACTTTTTTTGTCCTCATAACCATCTGTGGTCACTTATCACACTTATTTCACACAACGGGATGCTGGCACATGCAGTAATTTATTCTTGGAAACCAGGGAAAGTCAGAAGTTTAATCCATGTCTGTGGGGCCCAAAATAAAAAATAACCACAGAAGTCTCTTTCCTTTCAACCAACCAGTGGTATTACCTCCCAAAGGAATTTTTATTTAAGGTGGAAACTATCCCATTATTTAAGGTACTGAAAGAGAAAACCAGCCATGTTGGTTACAGAGAGGAACAAAAGGGAGGTTGTGGGCTCTCCCACACTAGAGGCCTTCAAGAGGCAGCTGGACAAGCATCTGTCAGGGATGCTTTAGGGTGGATTCCTGCATTGAGCAGGGGGTTGGACTCGATGGCCTTGTAGGCCCCTTCCAACTATGCTATTCTAAGTTTGTAGAAGTACTCACAACTACTAGATAACTAGCTTCCACTGTTTCAGCTCACAACATGCAAAACATACAGGCACCAAGGCTATTCTGCATATAGGAGGGATATAAATTGAAAATAATAATAATAATAATAATAATAATAATAATAATAATAATAATAGAAATCCATTTTTAATTCTGTTTTCAGAGTAGGTAAGTAAACAATTACTGCAGAAAATGCAACTCCTTCACTGGATTTCAGCCCATTTCAAACAGGGTGCCGTTCCTTCACCACTGCCAATTGTCACTTCAATCGATGGCGCCAGATACCTTCATTCTAGCTTACATGACATCATTGGTTTTGTAGTCTTCAGGACAAATAAGCAAGTTGCTGCCCAATCTTACTTATTTTGCTGTAGTTTGTGTCTGATTATTACAAAAATTGGCAAAACAGTATGATACTAAAGAGTTAAAAAGTTGCAAGAATGAAATTGTGGTTTGGCAAGAAATTGTTAATATTGTGAGAACATAATATTGTAGGAATACTTTGAATTTATCGATGAACACATGGTAGTAGTGTAAACACGCCGATGTAAACATGAAGTAAAATTGTAGGAAGCATGGAAAATTTCAATATGGGTATTCGAATATTATGAATAAGATTCCGAAGTATGGTAACATAAATATTTGACCCTAAATCCTTTTTTTTTTTGCTAGTTTCTAATTTGTGCAAATCTAGTGATACTAGTGATACCAAGGGATTAGCCTAATCTAGCACAGAATGCAAGAGATAGTGGCAGACTTTTGCCTTCTGTGCCAGAGGTACACAGACAGTTTATTTCATCATCTACTATTCACTCTGCGTCCTCTTTCTTCTTGAGGAATAACTGTTTAAGGATTCGAACCAAAACTGCATTGACCTTCTTACTAATTTTTGACTCACCAATGTCTCCTGGAGCCATGAGCAATATTCAAGAGGCTGCAACCCTATTACTTATTTGGGAATAAGACTGGCTGAACCCAATGGGATTTCTGAGTAAATACACATAGGATAGGGACCCAAAATGTCTCTTTTAGTGAGTGGCATCATGCATCTGAGATCCTACATTCCCTCTTTCCAAGTTGAGCATATGTTGCGATGCTGCCACCAGAATTAGCTATATCATTTCTCATTATTCCATTTATTTGTTGAAATGGGCCACATTTTTTAAAAATTCAATTTCGTGTAAGGTGCACATACCCTAATCTCCCTCAAGACAAACATTTAAATACAAGATTGGGGGGGGGGGGTTTAAGGAAAGAAATCACACTCCTGACAGCCTGCTAAAGCTCCTTCACCTTGGAGAGAGAAGGTGTAAAATGTTCAGGGTGTCATTAAAACACAGTGCTCCATGTGTTACCATGACTCAGCAGTCACAGAAGCAGGGATTCGATTTCTCCAGGCTCTTCACGCCTTTCCTCCTGCCTGGATTCTAACTTTGCTTTCAGAGGCCTAAGCAGTTTTTCCTCTTGACATTTCTTTTCCTGTTGAAAAAATGCAGGTTGCTTACCTGTAACTGTAGTTCTTCGAGTGGTCATCTATGCATTCACACATATGGGCTTTGCGCCTGCGCAGAGACCAGACCGGAACCTTCTCTAGCTGAGTGGAACGTTTTTGGCGGGAACCCCTCCCCCCACGCTACCGCGCATGTCCATGGGGTTCCCGCCCTTACCTCAGTTTACAGGAGTCCGACGTTGTGCCCCCATAAACATGAGTGTAAATAAAGTAAAGTACATTCCACAATAAAACAGTGTCATTTGTAAGTCTCACACCACCAAGTGGGGATGGTGGGTGGGTTGTGTGAATGCATAGATGACCACTCGAAGAACTACAGTTACAGGTAAGCAACCTGCATTTCTTCTTCGTGGTCTCTATGCATCACACATATGGGCGAATAGCGAGCTGACATACCTTTGGAGGTGGGTTGGTGCATCATCTGAAGATCTCTGAAAGCACTGTCCTCCCAAATGAGCAGTCCTGCCTCGCACGGGTGTCCAAACTGTAGTGCTTGACAAACGTGGATGGAGTGGACCACGTTGCGGCTCTACAGACTTCAGTCAGTGGAACACCTCTGGTGAAAGCCACCGACGTTGAAACAGCTCTGGTGGAATGAGCTGTTACAGGTTTCACTAACTCTAATTTAGCAATAGAGTAGGCCAATTCTATTGTCTCCACTATCCAGCGTGACAGTCGTTGGCAGGAGACAGGGAGTCCCTTAGAAGGCTCACCATAACAAATAAACAGTTGCTTTGTCTTTCTAAATGTCTCTGTCCTGTCTTTGTAAAAAGCAAGAGCCCTTCTTACATCCAGAGTATGCAAAGAAGACTCAAGAGGTGTAGTTGGATTAGGAAAGAAAGCAGGTAAAGAAATATGCTGGGACAGATGAAAAGTAGACACTACCTTTGGCAAGAAGGCCGGGTCTGTGCGTAGCACAACCTTGTCCTTATGAAAGATAGTGTATGGAACATCTATCCTAAGAGCTTTAAGCTCACTTGCACGTCTTGCTGATGTGATGGCTACTAAAAAGACAGTCTTTAAAGTAAGCAGCTTAAGGTCTGTCGAAGCCATGGGCTCGAAGGGCTTGCGTGTCAATGCTTGCAGCACAACTGACAGGCTCCAAGGCGGCACGATAGTCTTCACAGTCGGTATCGTGTTCTTCAGACCTTTCAGAAATTTCTTGGTTGTTGGATGGGTAAAAGGTGTAAAACCATCCACACCCCGGTGAAAAGATGTAATCGCAGCAAGGTGAACCCTGATGGATGCGAGCTTAAGTCCCTGCTGGAAAAGTGTCAATAAATAATTAAGGATGAAGAGCAAGTGGCAAGATTCTGGTGTTTGATCTTGTACTGAAGCAAAGTTCCGAAATCTTTGCCACTTTGCTGCATAAGTTTTCCTAGTGGAAGGCTTTAGCGCTGCCAACATAATGTGATCCACAGTCAAAGTTCTAGTTGCAGAGGAGGAGTTGCTGTTATCCTCCATGCAATCATCTTGAGGGTCGACAGATCTGCGTGTCGAACCCTGCCCTGGTGTCGAGACAGTAACTTCGGTGTCGACGGGAGCCTGATGTAATCCCCTCTCGATAACCGAAGAGCGTGGGAGAACCACGTCTGTCGAGGCCACCACGGCGTGATCAGGATGCAATCGGAGCTGTCCATCTGGATCTTGGCTATCACTCTTGTCAAAAGTGGAAAGGGAGGAAACATGTACAGGAGATTTCCTCTCCAAGTCCTGGTGAAAGCGTCTCCTAGAGAGCGCTTTCCTTTTCCTGCCCTGCTGCAAAACTTGGCGCAGACTGCGTTGTCCTTGGTAGCGAAGACATCGACAACAGGACGGCCCCAGTACCGAAAAAGGCTTTCCCGTACTTCTACGTCGAGCTCCCACTCGTGGTCGACATGGAAGGATCTGCTGAGAGAATCCGCAAAGACGTTCTCCTTGCCGGCTACATGGATCGCAGTCAGGTAAGTCCTTCTCTTTATGCACCAGTTCCATATCCTGAGTGCAGAACGGTTCAGGGGGTGTGATCTTGTTCCACCCTGCCTGTTGATGTATGCCACTACAGTAGTATTGTCTGTCGCGATCAAGACATTCTTGCCCTCGATCATCTGTGCGAATGCTTTTACTGCATTTTCTACTGCCAGGAGTTCGAGATGGTTGATGTGATGCTCCGTCTGTGATCGAGGCCAACGACCCTGAGAGGTTAAGGAGCTGCAATGGGCTCCCCATCCTTCTAAGGATGCATCCGTGGTGATCGTTACCGAAGGCGCCTGTTGTTGGAATGGAACGCCTTCGAGAAGAGTCGACATCGAGAACCACCATTTCAGCGATGCCCTGACTTGCTTCGGTAACGAAAGGTAAGTTCGTCGAGCATTGAGCCTGAGATCGAAAGTTCTTAAAAACCAGGCCTGCAATACCCTCATTCTGAGTCTTGCAAACCTGATGACTGCCGTAGTGGCTGCCATCAGGCCTAATAGTCTCTGGACTGTCCAAGCCGATACTTTCCGCCGGCTCTCGATGTCGATGGCTAACTGCTGCAAGGTGTTTGCCCTGGGTAAAGGTAAGTATGCTCTCCCGTCTCGAGAGGATAGGGTTACCCCTATGAAGTCCAATCTCTGCTGTGGAGTCAAAATGGACTTTTCGTGGTTGACCCACAGCCCCAACGAGTCCAACAGGTTGAGGGTGGTTAGTATATCCGACTGGAGCGCCTCGCTGCTGTCCGCTACGAGGAGCCAATCGTCCAGGTATGGATAAACATAAATGCCTTTTTGCCTTAGGTGGGCGCATACCACCGCCATGACCTTCGTGAAGACCCTCGGCGCCGTGGCCAATCCGAACGGAAGAACGGTGAACTGGTACTGGGATGCACCGATCGAAAACCGAAGGTAAGCTTGATGCGACTTCCTGATGGAAATGTGGAAGTACGCATCCTTCAGATCCACCACTGCAAACCAAACTCCTTTCTGTAGAAGCTGCAGAATTGAAGTAACCGTTGTCATACGGAACTTCCTCGGGGTGATGAACTTGTTCAGCTGTCTTAAGTCCATGATCGGTCGAAGACCTCCATCTTTCTTCGGGACCGTGAAGTAACGAGAGAAAAATCCCTGATTGAGTTCCTCTGCGGGCACGGGAGAGATGGCTCCTTTCGATAGCAAAGTCTGTACTTCGAGTAGCAGAGGAGGGGATGGAGTCGTTACTTTCACGCCGGAAAAAGGAGGGAGGGCATCGAGCTCGATGGCATAGCCCGAGTTGATGATAGTGAGCACCCAGGAGTCTGTTGTTATTAACTCCCATTGATGGTAATGGGGTGCTAGGCGGTTCGCAAAAGGGGGTGGATCTGGAGCCGAGGAGTCAAACCCGCTGCTTCTTAGAGAAGTCGGGCTGACGCTTTTCCTGTTGGAAACGGCTCTGATAAGGCCGCTTCCTTTGAAGTTGTTGCTGCTGCTGCCTTGGTTGCTGGTATTGGGGCCGTTGTTGTGGAGGAGGTCTTATCCATCTCTTCTGTCGGTATTGAGTCTGTGGAGGAGGAGCAGTAAACCCCATCTTTTTGGCTGTTGTTCTCGCCTTGTAGATAGAGTCCAGCGTCTCGTCGGTCTTTGTATTAAATAGACCTTCGCCATCGAATGGCATGCTCTCTATCCTCCCTTTCGTTTCTTGAGTAAGATTGGCTGATCTGAGCCAAGCGTGCCTCCTCAAAGAAATGGCCCCCATCATCGACTTTGAGTGGCAATCCACCTGATGTCGAGCGGTAGACAATTGCTGCCTTGCTATGGCTGTCGCTTCATTCTGGAATACTCTTGCGAGCTCCTTCTTATCCTCCGGAAGATGTTCGCATAGAGAACCCATCTTTTCCCAAAGGAAAATCTGATATCTCGCCATCGTTGCCTCGTACACCGATGCTCTAATGCCCAAAGATGAGGACGAGTAAACTCTCCTGCCAGTTTGGTCCAATTTCCTCCCCTCTCTATCGACAGGTGCAGAATGAGTCTTTTGTGACTGTCCCTGTGCCGATTCCACTACAATGGAATTCGGCTTAGGATGTTGAAGCAAAAATTGTGCATCCTCTTCCTTAACTTTATAGAGTGTCTCCAATCTCTTTGATGTTGCCTGTGTCACTGCAGGGGTTTTCCATGACAGTTGAGCCGTTTGTTTCAAGGCTTGAGGAACAGGAATGGCCAAACGTTGGTTCGTTGTCGACTGAAAGACATCATAAATTGGGTCGACTACCGATTCATCTGTTTCCTGTATGTCAAGTCCCAATGCTCTGGACATCCTAAGCATATGGTCCGAAAAACGAACCATATCGTCCGAAGGAGAGGACGGGTCTGCATCATCGATTGCATCGTCAGGTGAAGGGGCAGCTGGAGCAACTGAATGTTCAGATTCAGAATCGGAAGGATAGTTATCTTCTGGTGAGGATAACGTCACCACTTGCAGACCATGTTGATCATCTTGCGGTAGCACAGTAGCGGATGCAGCAGATGGTATTGCTTGCTGTGCACGGTGTCGAGGCGTCGATACCGTCGACATTAACTGAGCGGATGGAGAAGGCAGAGGCAACTGGCAGACTCTTGTTGTTGGAGGAGGTTGCGCATAATAACCTTCCTGCTGGTAGTAACCTTGATCCCCTTGAAAATATTGTTGAGGACGGTATCTTTCCCAGTCATAATATCTAGGCTGGGAATCAGAGTACTGCGATGCTCTGTCCCAATCTGATCTTGAGGTCCGTCTTGGGGAAGGCTGTACGAGTTCTTGCGGCCTCATAGGTTGCCGAGCGGACGTTACCGACACTGAATCCCGAATTTCACCCTCTGATAAACTTGGAGGACATGTCGGTACCGTGGCCGTCGGTACTGACATAGATCTTGGTACCGAAGGTGACCTCGGTATCGAAGTGGTCGGTACGGCAGGAGGCGTGGAATGGCTCTTGGCCGATTCCCGATGTCGAGGTGACGGTACGGTGGATTTCTCCACATCCCTCTTTTTCTTCTTCTTCTTTTTCTTCTCCGGTTCAGAAGAAGATATCAGAGTTCTGGCTGTTTTAGGGATTGTCTTAGCCATAGAACTCGATAAAGACCGACCAGGCGTGAGGGGTATCTCAGCCCTATTTGCTCTGGTCTGCACTTCAGTGCTATGGTCTGACGGTTTCTCCGCAACAGTCTTTGTAACTGCCGTTTTACGGGCAACAGACTTATGAACCGCCGTTCTTTCCATCGAAGGGGCCTCTGTGGCCTTGAGAGCCTTCTCCCAAAGTACGGAGCGGAGTCGGTCTGCTCGGTGTTTTCTGGTTTGTTTGGTAAAAGACATACAATGGTGGCAGGTCTCTACCACATGTCCCTCTCCCAAACAGATAATGCACAAAGAATGGCCGTCAGACGGAGGGAGCTTAGCTCCGCACTTGACGCACTTTCTAAATGGTGCTTTGATTGCCATAAAGGCCTCACACGACCGAAGTCGCTGAGGAGAAATCTAACTACAAAAATTTTTTTTTTTTTTTTTTTTTTTATATAGATAAAGAGAGAAAAAGGACGAAAAAGAAGAAGCTGAAGAAAAGGTAAGCTAGAAAAGTATTTTAAATAGATCAACAGAGAAAACGCTAGAGATAAAGTTTTTCGGTCTAGGCACAACGGCGGACGACGAAGAACTGAGGTAAGGGCGGGAACCCCATGGACATGCGCGGTAGCGTGGGGGGAGGGGTTCCCGCCAAAAACGTTCCACTCAGCTAGAGAAGGTTCCGGTCTGGTCTCTGCGCAGGCGCAAAGCCCATATGTGTGATGCATAGAGACCACGAAGAAGAACTAGTTCACTGACCACTTTCTTTGCTGCTGGGATGATTAGTTATGACCTAGTGTGGCTTGGCGTCTTCTAAATCTTGGAGCACAACCCCTCTCTTATTTTCCCAGTTCTACAGAGAAATAGGGTGTAGATGTGTCTCCCATTTCAATGGCTCAACAATTTGCAGATTTCTCTCTTCAAATACTTAAAAGGTTGTCACACAGAGGAGGGCCAGGGTCTCTTCTCGATCCTCCCAGAGTGCAGGACACGGAATAACGGGCTCAAGTTAAAGGAAGCCAGATTCCAGCTGGACATCAGGAAAAACTTCCTGACTGTTAGAGCAGTATGACAATGGAATCAGTTGCCTGGTGAGGTTGTGGGCTCTCCCACACTAGAGGCCTTCAAGAGGCAGCTGGACAACCATCTGTCAGGGATGCTTTAGGGTGGATTCCTGCATTGAGGAGGGGGTTGGACTCGATGGCTTTGTAGGCCCCTTCCAACTCTGCTATTCTATGATCTGTTTTATTACAGTTTCTAAGAGTCATAAAAGGCAATTTAAGAGCAAAACGTACAGAAAAAAACAGCATTGAAAAGGAGAGATCACCTTGGTAAAAGTGGATTAGCACATACTAGGAACACCAGATAAAATTCCTTTGGGACAGGTTGGTGAGCCATCAGGTCCTTGGAGGAAAAAAAGGTAGGATATAAATCTAATAAATAAATAACAGTGGCCTGTCCCTATTACTTACTACCAGGAGCAGATGGGGCTACACTGAAAGTGTGGGATTGGATGCAACAAAATATATCTCAGCCAGCATATTACACCTGCTGGTTAAGCACTTTCCTTCTGGACATCATCCCTGACCATTTAACTTGGGCAAAATCTCATATCTTCCCCTCCCAGCACTGTACAACATGGGCCATTCTTTCCAGCAGCTTCTCTAGCCTATTTCTTTTAATACCCACAGGACAATGCCTTTCATGACAGAAACTCAATTTTCTATCTCTTTGGTAAATTAAATGCCATCTCCAGCATCTGTAGGTTACAGTGGAAATTATGCTCACACATCAGATCCTTCACCTAAATTTTGAGCTACAAATTTTCCAGCCATTTGTAACGTTTAGAAAGTTGTTAAGGAAGGTTCTGGGGGAGAGGTGGGGTGAGAAACGTAGTCTTGTTGGGGGCAAACAGTTTAACACATGCTTGTCTATATACAAGGCATCTACTCAGGTCTACTAACTGGAGCCGGGTGCAAATTAGTGATGGGAGTAGAGACATACACATACATTGAATTAAGAAACAGAGTGCCTCTGAGTTTATCTTCAGGCTAGGAATTTGTTTTCAGTACTAGATCTTTTCACCCCAAAATCCATTCCTGGTTTCTCCCCACCCCGCCAACACATCAGCTGCCTAATTTAGAAAAAATGAGCCCATTTGGTTGCTATTGTTAAACCACTGGGAGTTGCAAACCCTCAACAACCAATGGCAGATCACCTAGGGACACACCTGGACTTCCCACCAGCTCCTGACCTGCAGAAGGGTTTCAGAGAAGAAAGCAACAAGTCCTGGCAAATATGGCAGATGCAGCCCTTTGCCTCGCCATATATATTTATAGCGAACCAATTTAAGGAGAATTCAAATTCACGTTTGTCATGTGGCTAGTTCCCACATAGCATGGAGAGGTGGCTTAAACACCAGCTACCAGGCCAGGTTTAAAATACCAAAACCGTAAACCTGGCCTCGTAGCAAATTGGCAGCCAACAACAGAATATTAACAACACCCAACCAAACAGACCCACTTACATGCCAAAAGTCTGCTTGAATAAAAACATGTTTGCCTGCCGGCAGAAGAACTACAAACAGGGAAGAAACTTAGGCTCCCTCAGCAGGGAATTCCACAGCCTGGGAGCGGCAACCAAAAAGGCCCTCCCTTCACATTGCCAACAAACCAGACCCATTCATCTACTGCTTTTCCGGAATTCATGGTTGAATTCCTACAGGCGACCACCTCTCCATCTCCATGCTAATAAAACTTGCCATAGAGGAAACGTAAACCTGCGTTTGAAACCACCCCCACTAAAAAACAACCTTCCAAGAAGTTGTAATCACTCACTCAAGCCGAACCTTTTAAAAATGGGAGCTTAACTTAACATATGACCCAAAACACACAGAAAAACAACCCCAATATATTTAACAATGTTAGAAACAAGCAGAATTAAGACAGTGTGGGCTTTCTTGTACTGGGATCCCCTAACATTGGAGTGCTTCATTTTGCAAACTCTTTGTAATAATGTGTGTGTGTTTGTGTGTGTGTGTGTGTAATTTATTTATTGCATTTGTAAACTGCCCAACAGCTGAAGCCTTACTAAAATTTATCCAACATTTTTCTAGTAATAATCACTCAAGGGGGCTACCGCAAAACAAAATCTGGATCATAATAGTATATTATGCTAATATGTAGAGAGAATTAGCATGTATGACAGCTGCAAAAAAAAATATTTTGGTTACATAACTAAGGAAGACGAAGAGGGCGCCTTCACGGAGCCACTTTGCTGCTCCTTCCTAGTAAAACCCTACGTGGTGTGGGGGCCGGACGTCCCCACACCAGAAGGGAGTGTGGGTTTTCCAGAAGCCATTCAGCTCATCAAACCCACTGGGCTTCTGGCAATCTATCAGCGGTCACCATCCACCCCGGAATACCCTCAGTTTGACACTGAAGCGAGGTCACACGGTGGAAGGACTGTGATGACCTCACTTCAAAAGAAAAAATCCCCAACTGCGTTAGCTGCAAGTTGGCAGCTGCATCGTATAACCAACACGGTGATACTGCGCAGCCACCCTGGGGCAAATACATCATATAGATTAGGGTCACCAAGGGATAGACTAATGAAAGTGAAAATTGTCCATTCTACTACTCCTTCAGGGGAGGTTTGAGCATATAACACCGATTCTGGCCCACTTGCATTGGCTGCCTATATGTTTCCGAGCCCAATTCAAGGTGCTGGTTTTAACCTATAAAGCCCTACATGGCTTGGGACCACAATACCTGATGGAACGCCTCTCCCGACATGAACCTACCCGTACACTGCGCTCAACATCTAAGGTCCTCCTCCGAGTGCCTACTCCGAGGGAAGCTCAGAGGACAGCAACAAGGGAGAGGGCCTTTTCAGTGGTTGCCCCCCGACTGTGGAATGATCTCCCCGATGAGGCTCGCCTGGCGCCAACATTGGTATCTTTTCGGCGCCAGGTCAAGACTTTTCTCTTCTCCCAGGCATTTTAACAGAATTTAACAACGTTAAGTTTGTTTTTAATGGACCCCAGAATTGTTGTTTTTAAATGGATACTGTTGTTTTTATACTGTTTTTTATGTTTTTGATGTTTTTTAAATTTTGTATACTTTTAATGTTTACTATTTTTAATTGTTGTAAACCGCCCAGAGAGCTTCGGCTGTGGGGCGGTATATAAATGTAATAAAATAAATAAATAAATAAATAAATAAATACATGGGCTCCTGATGTGAGACCAGCTTCCATGAGAGAGGTGCATACATTATCCTTGATGCAACCCCCACCCCCTTGCATTTCCTGTTTTGGTATTACAAAAAACTTACAGTCATGCACAAAAATGGAATCAATTGATCAATGTTCACCACATAGCTCTGGAACCTAATTATAGCACTAGCAATTTAACAAGGCATGCAATTTCTGAGAATAATGCTTACTTCAGATTTCACACTCAATAAATATTATATATAGTTAATGGTGCATTTAGGAGTTTCTACAGCATTAATACAAACTTTTGATGACTGCCACAGGAAACATTCACTTCGTAATGTTACCTACCATCTGGCCAGCATTCTATTTGAGCTCTGAATACTTTTGATTCCTTTATATTTTGACTACTGCAAGAACACCTTTTCATTAGCTGCTAAGGCCACAATCCTATGGAGAATGCTGGGAGTTGCAGGACTTTTTTCCTGTCTAAACATGCATAGGATTGTGCCCTAAAACAGTGTGTCCAAGAAGATAAATAACTGGAACTAGACAAGCTACTAATCTAATTAGATGGTGTTGGAAAAGACAGAGACAGTGTGGCTGGGATGGGAAGTGATTTTAGATGGGGAAATCTGCTTTTTAAAGGGGACGGAAAGCAAATGAAATTTAAATGAGTGAAGTCACTGCTTTGCAATCTTAGTTCCCTCTTCTGTAAAATGGGAATCAAAGATTAAATTCACAAGGCTTTTGTGAAGCTAGCCAAGACCTTTTTTTAAAAAAGTAGACTAAAATGTTCATTAAGAACATAAGAAGAGCCATGCTGGATCAGACCAAGGGTTCTTCTAGTCCAGCATTCTGATCACACAGTGGCCAACCAGATATCTCAATGGCCAACCCACAAGCAACAGCACCCTCCCGTCCATGTTCCCCAGTGGCTTGTGTACATAGGCTTACTGCCTCTAACACAGGAGGTAGCATATAGCCATCAGGAGTAATAACCACTGATATCCTTATCCTCCATGAATTTGTCCAATTTCCTTTTAAAGCCATTCAAATTGGGGGCCATCAGTACATCTTGTGGAAGTGAATTCAATTGTTTAAATATTAAAATATTTACATGTATAACTTGTTCCTACAACCTCCTGTTTAGTTGCTCAGTTTTGTTTTATGCTGCAGGTGATCAGTGGCAGGAAGGTTGTTTTCCCAGTCATTCATGTTTCTACCTAAAGTCTTGTTTTCCTTTGTCAGCACAAACTGCCTCTGCAAAATTTCATAAATGTAACAGCAACCAGGGAACAACTAGTCCCACAGACCACTGGATGGGAATCAACCTTAAAAAACAAAACAGACATTATTACCCCAATAAGGAAAAACACACAGAGCACAACCCCTTCTCCCCGCCCCCACCCCGCCCTCATTCTTCAGGCTCCTTCTTTAAAATGACACAAACAGAAAGCATAAGAAATATTTATTCATATCAACACATGAAGTGCACACCTTGTTCTTTTCCTAGAATACCTGCAATCCCATGCAGCCCCACTCTCTCTTAACAATTGCTTTGTTGTTCTTCTCGCATGAGTCTGTATTTTCATTTGCTACACTGAAGTTTTATAAGTACCTTTTGATTCTAATCCGGTACAGTTGTAAATGTACACTGATACACAGATTTTTCAATGGCACCATGCAAAAGTCCACTCCTTGGAAGGATAATTCATGGTCTTCTGGAGTCCTGTTTCGTATTGCCTAACTCAAGCCACATTTTTCACATATAGAGCATAGAACATAGAGCACAGAATCATAGAGTTGGAAGGGGCCTACAAGGCCATCGAGTCCAACCCTCTGCTCAATGCAAAAATCAATGTACAAGGGGTTCTCAGGTAGTCACCCTTCCAGAAACTGACCAGGCCTAGACCTGCTTAGCTTCCTCAAGGTTGCAGCCTCCTATGCCATCACACCAGATAGGGCTTCCAATCCAATGTTGATGCTGCAATGTGTGGTATCCATTCTCAAGGCTCTACCATGATGGAATTCAAATCCTGGTGGGCAATGCTAGAATCCTGGATGCCTTCCCATATCAATAGGCCCTCCATCTTTTGATTTGGTTCCAGGCAGACAATCTCTTCTATCTATGACCTCTGGGATCAGTGGAACTGTCCCCATATCAACAGCATTCTCTAGGAGGCTGGACTCCCTGGTTTCAACTTGACTTACTCAAGACTGCACCAATTGGTATCTTCATCACGGATCATAGAAAACTACCTCTATTTGGATTTCAGAAGCAATTGGAAACATGAATTGTCTACATATCGGAGAATCTCGGATTTCATGATAGCCTCCTTTCTTTCAAAGACTACAAAGGAACCTAAAAACTTCACCAAAATGGCTTTAGAACAGGGGGCCCGACACACACACACACACACACCGTGTTTTATGCAAACTGGGTGAGCTCTTCTAAAATACTAACGAATGTAATTGCTGTTTGAATAGCAAGCAGGATAGAAAAAAGTGGTGGAAGACAAGTCACATAAGTAGAGCAGCCGCTTTGCTGCCGCCATTGCATCCGCAAGCGTCAGCCAGCAGAACTTTCCCAAGTGACAAGGGACCTGTTGCAATCTGTCCCTCAAGGACGAATGGCGATTTCTTGGTAGTCCACACCAACCAGTTTGAAGACACTGTGTGGATAAAATCATTGGCATCTATTGCAACTTGAAGTCTACATCGATTGCAGAATAATTAGATCTATCTTTGGCAGCTGCTTATTCATTTGCTCACCTGGACATGGAGGGAAAAAAATCTTGGAAAAGTGTGGCCAACCATCTGTATGCTCTACTCTTGCCCTTCCTGGATGATTAAGGCAGCCAGAGGGGGCCTGGCCAAGTGGGTTGAAAGAGAAACACTTAATGGAAAGGAATGATAAGCACTCCCTTCATTGAAGGAAGCTTCTGTGAAGCCTTTATTGGAAAAGCGTTCTTTCAACTCCACCATACTAGATCATTATTGGCCAGACTCCAACAATCCATTTTTGGTGCTCAAGCATATATGACAACCCAAACTCCAAGGATTTATGGATCATACTGATTATCTTAATCAATTTCAATCTAGTTCTGGCCCAGTTTCAGAACTAAGATGGACTTGTTCGCCTTGGTAGACAATCTACACCAGAAACTAGACATTGACAGTGCATGGTTCAGTGCGATCTCTCAGCTGATATTTATGTATTTATACTTACTGTTGTTCCCCACCTCGATCCAAACAGAGAGGTGGGTAAGAAATAAATTTATTATATTATTTTATTATTATTATTATTATTTATTATCATCCATGGAATCCTACTAGACCACTTAGCTGGAATGAAGCTTGGTGAGGAGGGGTACAATCTGGAGAGGTTGTGGAAGTTCTGAATCAGTGCCAAATATCAGTAACTGATTGGTTGGGAGCTAACAGACTGACATTTAATCAAAATAAGATAAAATGCTCTTGAGTCAATAGAATTGCTGATCCAAGGATTATGTTTTAGTCTGTTTGAGGCAGGCTGGTGCACCAACTTTACCCACTACTGGGAAATTGCCCACAGTCATGCAAGTCTTAGTTACATCAGTACAGTATTACTGCAACACACACTACATGGGGCTGCTTTTGAAAACGTATTCAGAAACTCCAGCTTGTACAAAATGCAGTGGCAAACAGTTTTAACTGAAACCAGCTTTTTTTGGAACAGGCAAGTTGTCTTATACCAGCCTCACCGGCTGCCAGTCAATTTCCAGACTTACAGTTCAAAGACAGAATACTTTAAAAGGATCACCTCTTCCCACAAGATCCTAGCCGTTCCTGGGAATGCCCTGCTGGGCTTTCCCACCTTCTGAGGTGAGGTTGGTGGAAATGCATATGAGAGAAATATGAGGAAATGCATATGACAACTTAAAAGGTTGTCACACAGAGGAGGGCCAGGATCTCTTCTCGATCCTCCCAGAGTGCAGGACACAGAATAATGGACTCAAGTTAAAGGAAGCCAGATTCCAGCTGGACATCAGGAAAAACTTCCTGACTGTTAGAGCAGTGCAACAATGGAATCAGTTACCTAGGGAGGTTGTGGGCTCTCCCACACCAGAGGCCTTCAAGAGGCAGCTGGACAAGCATCTGTCGGGGATGCTTTAGGGTGGATTCCTGCCTTGAGCAGGGGGTTGGACTCGATGGCCTTGTAGGCCCCTTCCAACTCTGCTATTCTATGATTCTATGCTCCAGTGCTCACGTGGTGGAACTCCCAACCCTAAGAGAACAGATGCTACAGATGTTTCTACTGCAGCAGGCTATTGTCCTGTCTTGTGTAAATTTCATTCTATCTCACTAACTGCACAATGCAATTCTAACCCTGGGGGCAGAGAGTGATTAAAGCCTTTCAGTGGTATCTCTTCTCCAGATCACTCAAACTGCAACTGGTACCCAGAACAGTGAAAGGCATACTGGTATTTGAAAGTAGTCCCAGTGTGCTGTTCCGGAGGCTGAAATGAGTGACATTTCTAAGTCCTCTTAGGGGCAGACCCAGAAGCCTTAGCTAGACCTAAAGTTTATCCTGGGATCGTCCCGGGGTCATCCCTGTTCATGTAAATGACACACAGGGGATCCCGGGAGCAGGCAGGGATGAGCCCAGGACGTCCCCGGGATAAACCTTAGGTCTAGCTAAGGCCAAAGTCTGAACATGTGATTGCCCATAGCAAATGTTGCCCTTTGCTACTGTAGAGCACAAGTAGTGAGAAGATACCCAAGCAACAGCAGCAAGTCCTTGCATTCTCTTGGGGAGCTTGACTCACAATTTTTGAACACAAGTTTGGCCATCCAGTGGCGAGAACCCCACAAGGATGGAGATTTTTCCATTACCTCCCCGAAGAATGACTCACAGTGGAAAACAGATTCATCTCAGTTTATCTGCTCTCTTGCAAAAGAGAGGCATAAAGCAAAAAAACAAAAAACATCCTGTAGTCAACCTGTCTATATAAGATCAGCATTCCCGGCATGCAGAATATGTTTCCAAGTGATTTTGTGCAATGTTCCAATATAGAGTTTGAAAAGATGACTTTGAACCTCTAAGAAACAGTTTGTTGCAAGAGCCAGTTCCCTATTTATATGCCATTACACCTACATGTCTAACTAATGAGAGAATTCCAATGTTACCATTCACAAATCCTTATATCATTTATCAATGAACAGACTATGAGCATTATCAGACGGGGGAAATCACGTTTCTCTACCGTCGCTTTTCGCCCCACTTCTGTCCCACAATACTTTTTCTTTACATAGGGAAGCAGCAGGAAATGGTGGCATGTTTCACTTCAACCCAAAAGTAGTGGATTTCCCAAGTCTTTTTTTGTCGCGGAAAAAAGACCAGAAGGAGCAGAAGATGCATGGGAGGCAGAGGGCGTCATCAAAAGGACTCACAAACATCCGTAAGTGGCGAGTAACGAGCATGCTATAAAACGCTCGTCTGATGGTGCTCTATGAAACCTCAGCACTGCTTCTGTTTCAAGCATCTGAACACGCATTTACAACGCAACTAAAAAAAAAGAAAATAATAAAAATGGAAAGATCCAACAGAATTTGAAGCACTTTTGAAATAGTCATATAAAGAGAACTTTGACTAGGTTTCCAGCACAGCAGCTACAGAAGTGGCTTTCAATGAAAAGCTCAAATTAATTCATAAAAGTGATCCAGATTAGCTAGTGCAGATGGAAGTTTTCTTTAAATATACTATCATCAATGTGCATGGTGGTTCACAGGTTCTTGCCCCAAGGGGCTTACAATCTACAATTCAACATGGGGAGGGGGCAGATGACAGAGGAAGGGAAGAAGAGAGGTAACTGGAGAAAGAATGTCCATTATTTCAGTAACACGCCCTTAAGCGTAGCTACAGTGGGGTGGAGACTGCAAGTTTCTGCCAAGGGTTAGGTAATCTGGGGCCCTCCATATGTTTTGAACTACATCTCCCATAATCTCTGACCCACTGTCCATGCTGGCGGAGTACTCCAGATTGCCTACCCTGTTTTGAGGTGGGATTTTAAGCTTAACACTAATCACACAACCTAACAACATTGCAGACCACATCTTTTGCTCTTGACTATTCTCTTTTCCTTGAGAATGAAAATATCCACAGCCTTGAGAAGGAGCCAGGCTATATATGCAAGATGATACGGGAACAAGAGACGCCTGGACAGATGCCTCCTCTGAATTGCATTGGGAAACAATCTCTCATTGATGCCAAGTCCTTCAGAGGAGGGATTTTCCTCAGGACTGCATCAGAAGAGGAAAGGGATAAATCCCTCCTCCCCACTTGCTATGATGCCACTCATTATTAGCCTCCAGCTGATGCCATTTGCATTTTTATTTTTATTTTTGTAAAATGCAGAGGCACATTCCGCATACTCTCTATTTTGGCCGCAGAGCACATACTTTGCATGCAAAAGGAACAATCCCTAGCATTTCTACACTATTGTCTGATGCCCTGAGGAAAGGTTGCTTCCCCGTGGAGACAATATCCGACTAGATGGTTCACTGGTCTGATTTAGAGCGCCATCAGACAAGGAGAAATCACGCTTCCCTACCTTCACTTCTCCACCCTCGCTTTTGTTGCTCAATACTTCCTCTTTCTCAGAGAGAGGAAAGTGGAAGTAAACAACATGCAAGTGGCCCATTCTCCTGCACAGAGCAGAAGATCATAGAATCATAGAATAGCAGAGTTGGAAGGGGCCTACAAGGCCGTTGAGTCCAATCCCCTGCTCAATGCAGGAATCCAGATAGCGGCAAGTTCCATCTCTAAAAATAATTCGGACCTACTGGGGCCTTCTTTTATCACGGGAAGAAGGCTAGGAGTGAGAGACGCACAGGAGGTGAACAACGTCATGAATAGGTTGTTCACCAGTACACCTAGGGGTGACCACATTACACCAGTCTTAAAATCTCTTCACTGGCTGCCAATAACCAAGTATAAAGTGTTGGTTATCCCCTTTAAAGCCCTACATGGTTTGGGTCCAGATATCTGTGGGATCGCCTTCTCCCGTACAATCCACCCCACACACTCAGGTCCTCTGGGAAGAATTTACTCCAGCCAACAAAAACAAGGCTGACAACTATTACCCAGAGGACCTTTTCTTCTGCCGCTCCCAGTTTGTGGAATGGCTTGCCGGGAGAGATTCTTCCAGAATTTAAGAAAGCCATAAAGACTGGTCTCTTCTGGCGGCAGGCCTACCCAGTTGAATTTTAAGATGCCTTTTTTTAATGCTGTGCTGCTTTTAATGATGCACTGGTTTTAAACGTTTGAATTATTTTATGGTGTTTTTATTTGTGTTGTACCCCGCCTCGATCCAGAGGGAGAGGTGGGTAATATTATATTATTATTATTATTATTATTATTATTATTATTATTACCCATGAAAATCTGTGAGTACCCAGTAACAAGTGTGCAGTAAAATGCTCGTCTGATGACGCTCTTAGTATAAGACCGTGTCCTGTGTTCTTCATATAAACAGGCAACAGTGGCAAAACAAGAAAGGGGCAAAGCGTAAAGGTCCAGGACCCCAAGCAAACACCATCTGGGACGGCCTCCCAGGGGCACAGCTGTTAAGAATCCTGGCCAGAGTTTCTCACAAGACCTCTGTGCAGCTCAGAAGACAACATCCTAGTCCAGCCAATCAGACACAAGGGTGTGACCAGGACAGCACTCCAACCCCTGAGCTTCAAAGGAACAAGAGCTGCAGGTGTTATAAACAGAAAACAAAAGGTCACACCCAGCTCACTCCATCTCAAAGCGCCCAAGAGTGGACTGACAGACAGCACGCTGACCCACAGCCCGTGCACCTGGTGAAGTAATTAGGAGAATCCTTTAGCAAATGCAATGCAACACAGTTAACATGAACACACCAATACCCTCCATAAAACGTGGTTCTTTCATGAGAGGTGACACTGAAAAGCAGACACAAGAACCTATCATTTTGCTCCTAAGATCACAGGACTCGGCCACTGTGAACCATTTTGCAGTTTTAAAATGTGCACATTTATTCCATGCCTGAACAAAGTTATCTCCTTAATTCAAGCTGCTCAGCTTTGAGGGCCACAAGCGAAAATTATTTATTTAGAATCATAGAATCATAGAATAGCAGAGTCGGAAGGGGCGTACAAGGCCATCGAGTCCAACCCCCTGCTCAATGCAGGAATCCACCCTAAAGCATCCCTGACAGATGGTTGCCCAGCTGCTTCTTGAAGGCCTCTAGTGTGGGAGATAAATAAATAAATATTTATTAATTAATTAATTTACATTTATATACCACCCCACAGCTGAAGCTCTCTGGGCGGTTCACAAAAGCTAAAAACAGTGAACATTAAAAATATACAAAATTTAAAAACCATCAGAGACATAAAAACAACAGTATAAAAACAGCAGCATCCATTTAAAACAACAATTCTGGGGTCCATGAAAACCAGAGGACTGTAATTCATTTGCATCCAGCAACTGAAAACAATCAGACTGGCAGGCAGGGTAGATACGCTAGAACCATGTACAATATGAATACAGAAATTGAGGCTGTTTGATCGCATGATTCCATGCCCTCAACTCTTTAGCATCCTTTATTTTCATAAGCCTGTCTGCAAAACCTCCCAAAAGGAAGCACTCTAATAAGAATTCATGAACCACCATAAGAAAAGTCCAAGAAGCTATGTGAAGCCTGCAAGTTGTTCATCACATCTGCATGTCAGTCTCTAAGAGTGCTGGAACACAAAGTTGGGTTGCCATGCATGATGGTGACGGCATTTCAGGGCACAGTCATTTCCTTGAAACAAGTGTCTTTGTTACCCTTCTGCTTTTGGGAAATGGAGAGGCTGTCCTTCACTGCCCTCGCCATCCCTTTCCTGGAGGAGTAATACTACCATCAGGATATTTCCCCTCCATTATTTGAAGAACACAAGAACAGCAACGCACAGCTTGCTCATCTCAGTCTTTTTGAACCTCTTTTCTACAGAGCTTACAAATTTGGTTACAAATCCAAATCCTCTCCAGAGAAGGAATGAGGCAGACGAGAGAGAAAAAGAAGGGGCGGCTATGGCGTTACACCCAAGTCAGTTCCCTAATGTATGTCTAAGATTTGTAAGTCTACTGTGTTTAGAATGTTGACCTGAGTTGGTGGAGATTGAATATCTTAGGAGGGGGAGGAGGATATATAAGGGAATGACTGAGGTGATAAGAGGGGGGTGTTCTTAAAGTACTTTGGTTCGAGGGAGAATTAGAGGATCAGGGTAAAGAGGGTTGTCTTTTGAGTGTAGGGTGCAGATAGTCAGTTGGTGTCTATTAAACAATCCTGAGAATAAAGAAAGTTCAAGAGTGAAGGTGTGAGAGAAAGGAAAGCGTGTATGAAAAGAGAGGAAGGATTGGGTGAGAGGTTTTAACCAGGGTCTGAAAAGTTTTATTATGAAACAAAGTTTGTGAACACTGAAACAAATTTTTATGCAGTTTGCTTTCCTACCACAAAAATCCCACATGTCTCTTTGGCATTTATCATCTGCAGTAATATACATGTAACACCCGTTCTGACATTAATTCACCATCAGCACATACAATTCACAGCACATTATTTTATTCCTGAAATCATTCCTGTTTAACCCCTTTCTCCACATAGTTTGTAGAAAGGCGGTGTTTGTCCCTCACCTCAGGCTCATAAAGTGGTGGCACTTAGCTTGAGCAGGGAGCGTCCGCGGACAGGCCTGTTGTAAAGAGCCTGTGTCGTGGCACATACCAACTTTTGACTCTCGCCCTGCCCACAGCCAGCATGGGGTCCCTGACACACTACCCCCAAGTAGGGACGTGCAGATGTTGTTAAATCCATTCCATCTGTGTTTCACGGATTGTCAGGATCTTTCATTCTGTTGTCCACTCATTCACAAAATCAGATTATTATTTTTAGATTTTTTTAAAGAATGGATACTGTTGCAAGTATCCATTATCACCAGTGTGTATCAGCACAGCTGTGTATCAGCACAGCTGTGTAGTTCTGCAAATCCCCATCAAAAATAAAAATGGGTCTGCAAGTCTGCAAAATCTGCACAATTCAAAAAAGCTGGCCCACTGCAGAATCCACAGATCAGATTCATAGAAATCCAAACTCAATTCAATTCCTTGTGGATCTCTACTACATCTCCTACCTCCATGATCACGTACACCTCAACAGAAAATAGTTTGCCCACAACTGCAACAATACTACAAACGCTTTGAAATAACAACATAATCTTCCATCTTTAGAGCCAGCTAAGAGATTTCTGCTGGGTTTTCTTTTAAACTAACATTAATATAACATGACACCTGAATGTAGGAATCAGCAAGTCCTGTTGGAATAATCATCAGGGGGAGTGGAGAAGAGAGTTTGATTTCCTTGTATGAAGAGGGAACTGGAACAGACGAAATATTTCTACTGCTGAAGCTATCATCTCTAGGAATTACAGGTTATTGGCTAGAAAGAGGTTAACCTCTCCATCTGTAACGGGACCTATCATAACAGATTGGTGTTTGGCACAAACACTTCTAGGACACCCCTATAAGAAGGCTCCCTTGTGGTGATCCCTCAGCTGAGACCCAGTATGCACTCCTTCTGCATCTTGAGCAAGAAAATTATTTCTGCTGTTGTTCAAGAGAATCAGGCTGCAATCCTATGCACATTGAACTTTCTTCTGAGTAGATATATATAGGACTACACTATTAATGGTCTTAAAGAGAACAAGGCTGAGGAAATATGAGAAAACGTGGCTATGGATCTACTCCTGGAAAATATAGAGTCTGCATTTGCGCTGCAGAACTTTAACGACTGGTTTTAGAGAGAGGAAAATTTAAGAACATATTTTTTTCTAAGAGAGTTTTTAGAGACTCAACTCATTAAAGCAGGTATGATTCAGCACTATGCACTTTTTCTTTTAAGAAGCACTGATGATAAGAAGCACACCATGGAAAACTCAAACTTTCAGAGTGACCTATTAGCTTCAAGAACAGCGGAAAGGCAGCTGCCAGCCTAAAAAGGGAAACTGAAGTCAAAGACGAAGGATGCAATCCTAACCCACAGAGCAATCCTAACCTTCTATCGCCAGTTATGAGCTTCACAGTGGGCCGGGGTGGGGGTGGGCTCCACCCACCCCAGCAGCCTCATTCTGACCACGGGAAGTTCAGTGGGCAGGAAACTACGCTGGCAGAAGCCCCCCCCCCCTTCCCAAACAGAACTTGGACGAGTTGAGCAAACTTGATGCCAGCTTTCTACTGCCATTTTCAGTTGAAAGAATAAAAGGGCTTTCCACAGGTAGAGAGGCTGGTGACTTGGAGATCTACACGACTGCCTTTAAAGCACTTTAAAGCACTTTGAAAACGCTTTGAAAACTGTATATGCAGCGTGTCCTGGGCCCCAACAGTTGTCAAAACTGTTATAAAGCGCTTTGTTGTTGTTGTTTATTCGTTCAGTCGCTTCCGACTCTTCGTGACTTCATGGACCAGCCCACGCCAGAGCTTTCTGTCGGCCGTCGCCACCCCTAGCTCCCCCAAGGTCAAGTCTGTCACCTCCAGAATATCACCCATCCATCTTGCCCTTGGTCGGCCCCTCTTCCTTTGCCTTCCACTTTCCCTAGCATCAGCCTCTTCTCCAGGGTATCCTGTCTTCTCATTATGTGGCCAAAGTACTTCAGTTTTGCCTTTAATACCATTCCCTCAAGTGAGCAGTCTGGCTTTATTTCCTGGAGCATGGACTGGTTTGATCTTCTTGCAGTCCAAGGCACTCTCAGCATTTTCCTCCAACACCACAGTTCAAAAGCATCTCTCTTCCTTCGCGCTTTAAAGCACTTTAAAGCAGTAGTGTAGATCCTGGTCTAAGCATTATAGTCTTAAGCCATTGGCTTGCAACTAATGGTCACCTAATCTCAATTTTGTTAAGGTGGGTCATACTAGAAGAATTTTTTAAAGAACAAAAATTAAAGGTGGGAGCCATCATGCAGGTTAGGGTTAAAGGTGAGTCTTGTGTTGGAAAAGGTTGAAGGCTACCATTCCAAGCTATGAAAGAAAGCAAAAGGACTGGAACATGGACTCTGACAATGAACAGCCAACACACTGGCATCTGACCTTTGTAACCAAGTTGTCAAGCCTGTTTAACAAGCATTAATGAGCCTTATGTGCAATAACGAAGAGCATTTCTTGTTTTCCCTCTCCCATGGCTGTGCGTCAGCTCCAAACTGCTACCATTTGGATTTCATCATTCAATTCCAGGTTACAACCAAAGCCTGTTTATCCTTAAGGAAGATTTACCTACAAGAACAGAGTTAACATCCACAGTTTTAAGTCAATGTCTCCGATTTAAGAGCTGCATTCAACGGCAGGCAGTGGCTTCTGGGTCAGATTAAAAATTCCACGCTGGCTGCCTCTCTATTAATTTAAACTTTCCACTCTCATACCAGTTCTCATAATTACCTTCAGATCCAGTACTCACGCAACCCCTAAAGATCCCTGCGTATGTTTGAATAAATCTATGACCTATTGTGGAAACAGAGTGCACTGAGACAATAGTTAGTGGAAACTCAAGAGATTGTAAGCACATTTTTGGATGAACGTAACACCTATAGGTAAAGGGGACCACTTCCACTATTACCTTTCCCAGTGTAACAAAACACAAGCATCATGTGCCAAAAGTAATCATTTTTTTCTGCTGTATGTACATGAAATCAGGTAGTGCATGAACTCTGTAGCACATGAATGTATCTGCTGCCAGATACATTTTGGAACACATCTCAAAGCCTCCTAAAAGAAAATGAAGGATTGGACAGAAAGGGACCAACCGAAGGCCAGTAAGTGCAGCATTCAACAGCATTTCTAAACGGCACAGTCAGCCTCCTCCTTCTGTTTCCCACTCAAACTTGCTTTTCTATAGTTTATGTTACTATCTTTTTCTATCTGGTTGATGATAATCTCTCTCAAGTACTGTCAGAAAAGCAGCACTGCCCCTTGAACAGAATTTTAAAAAATGTATTTATTTATTTCATTTATATAGCACCCGATAGCTATGATAGAATCATAGAATAGCAGAGTTGGAAGGGGCCTATAAGGCCATCAAGTCCAACCCCCTGCTCAATGCAGGGGGTTGCACAATGGAAGAAGCCATTGCACAGTGGTAGTGCCAGTGGCTTACTTGTAATGAGTCTGAAATTAGAGGTTCCCAAATAGCCAAACTGGGAAAGGCCCCTCCCTGCCTGAGAACCAGGAAAGCCACTGCAGGTGAAATACACCACCCTACCTGATGCCCTCCAGATACTTTGGATGAGAACTCCCAGTATTCTAGACCACTGGCAATGCTCATGGCTGGGGCTGATGGGAATTGAAGTCAAAAACAACTGAAAGGCACCAGTTTGGGGAAGGCTGGAGTGGAAAATACTGGATTAAATCAGCCCAGATTCAGTTTCAGACAGCTTTATATGTTTACATTTGTTCGTAAATTCATCCCTCCCTTACCACAGTGATAAGGTAGTTCCCTTAACAGAAGGTACAGAATCTGTTTGTGTTCTAGGAGTTGTTCTCCCCCACCTCCAGTCCTGCTAAGCATACTCCAAAGATGACTGGCCTCAAACAGGCTCAGGACTGTAAGAAGAGTAAACCATGTAGCAATCCACAGACATAAGCACAGAGTTGAAAGTTGGGGGGTGGGGGTGGGAGTCAATATCAGAACTGAATAAGAGAAAGCAGCTGCTGATCAATGCCACCGCCATCCAACTACATGCCTCGGTTGCTTTTCTGTCATCCAATTGAGCACGTTTCTGGTCAACTCCTTCCAAAACCTGTCCCCCCAAGGTCTCATGATTAGAACAGCTGCATGACTTCCAAGGGCCCCCCAAAGCAGGGCACTAGCTGCCATCCTGCATTCCTGGACAGCATCCAGGGAGGCAGCCCTCTCTTAACACGGAGCAGCCAGTGACCGACAAATTGTAGAGTGCTCCAAGTCAGCAGAAGGTGGTACGGCAGAAGGGAGAATTCCTCTATCTGCAGAGAAAGGAGAGCAATGTTCTTGATAAGACGATTCCAACAGCCTGGGGAATTCCTGGGAATGTTGAAGGGCGGAATCAATTGAGATAACTCTGCCTGCTCATACCAACTGTCATGATTTGGGTGAGTCCAACATTTATCTCCATGATCAGGGCTCCTGAAGAGAGGGATACTCAGCAAGGGGAAGAAGCAATACACAGGAAGGCAAGTGAAGAAGTGACTCCTCAAGGGGAAAACCGTATTTGGAAAATGGAGAGGTTAGAGCCATGGAATCAATCTATGGGGAAGCACAGGAACAGGCAAGATTGGGAGGCAGAGAGGAATCCAAGAGAGAAAGAGCACAGGAAGTCAAGGCTTCACAGTGTGGGAGCAATGCAAAGGGTGGGCCTTGGTTGCACCAAGAGACTGCAGACAGAACAAGGACATTATTATACATGGAGCAGTAGTGAGCAATGCCCAAACACGCAGAAGTGGGTGGGATGGTGCAAGCCCGAGAGTCAAACTAGCAACCATCCGGAATGGCAGAACTCCAAAGGCACTTGTCATAAATCACCACTGCCTACACTTCACAGTTAGTCAGTTGACCCAAGAGCCTCTATCTGCAACATAGAGTATACTATACTAAAGACAAACGTGCTAGAAGAAGAAAATAATGGACCTTAAACATTAGAAATAAAAGAAACACGCTGGCCAACTTTTACTCATTTAAGCTGTAACATTATGCACGTTGACCTCATAGTAGCAGCACCCAACCTCTAGAACGGACTTTCCATTGACAGTAGACAGGCGCCAACAGTTTTGATCTTTAGATGCTTGCTTAAGACCCACCTTTTTGTGCAAGTGTTCCCTGAGGTGGCCCAGCCAGTATTTGTATTATTGGGCACTGACTATTTTATTGTATTTTATTGTTATGTTAACCGCTTTGATAATTTCACTGGAAAGCAGTATACAAATATGAGTAATAAATAAATAGTAAGCTCCACTAAGTGGGATTTAGTTCTGAGTTGACATACACAAGATTGTTCATTTAATATATTGTTCTTATGCTCTTCAACATACAATATAAAGAGTGGAGGACTTTTTTTAAAAAAAAATTGTTTAGGATTGTGTACAAACACATTCCAACCACCCATGTATGGCTCAATGCAGATCAAGGTGGTACATATTTTACAAGGCAGATAGACCCTATAACTCAGCCCCCAGGAGGTCCTTGGTCTAAGTTCCTCTGGCCTTGAGGTTCTGATGAAATCCTTGACTAAAAAGCCAGCCATACAATAATATGATCCGTGAAACAACATCATGCATATGGCATAGTAATTAGCATATGCCGCATATGTTATGTGAGGAAAACAATGATGATGATGATGATGATGATGAAGTGCAAAGAGTTCTACAAAAGACTGTCAGTAGTTTTATTTGTAGACATGACGACATCTGAAGATCAGGGAAAAAAGCTCTTGCAAGAGCAATATATTATTCTGGAATGCCATTGTCAATGGCATTTTTAATAACTGAAAATGCATACTGGCAGGAAGCTTTTAAATTACTAATACCATCATACCATTTGCCCAGCAGACATTCTGTGAGCAAGCCTCTTTTAGAGTCATAATATGAATGGGTAACAGAACCTGTACAAAGAAAAATCAACAAAGCGCTTTATCTTGCAGTACTTACAGAGGGGTAGGCAAACATAGGGCAAGATTAAGAAATCATAAACTTTGTGACAACAACATCTCAACCATTTTATTTTACAGAAGCAATGAAACAGGAGAGGAGATGTTGCATATCAACTGTAAAATAGGTGAAGATTGGGAGTGGTAAACTATTTTCTTTGCTGATCGTCAATGCAAGTAATATGGAAGTGTCGTAGAAGGTTATAATGGATAAATATCTATACATTATTGCAATAGGATGTGCATCCTATGGGCTAAACTTGCTTCTTAATGATATCACAAAGCTGGTCTACAGAGGAGCTAAAAAAGTTATAAAAGCAAGAAAAAAATGCAAAGAATAAAACAGTAAGGCAAACTTGAAGAGGTGGAATAGAGCCGGGAAAAGCCACGGAAACGGGCCACATGCTCGCGGGTCTCAGGCTCAGCCCGAGATCACGGGAAAAACCAGGCCCAAAGTGTAGGGCTGCATCCTGGGGCCAGGGAGGGATGATCCCTCCCGGATCCCGGGGTCCCCTGTGCGTTATCTGGACACAGGGGCGATCCCGAGTATCAGCCTGGGATAACCACTGGTCTAGCTAAGGCCATAAAGTACCCAGGAATGCTATACTTGATGAGGGTGTGTTCTGGGTTCAGCTGCAGAAGATTCTAACACCAATTTCTTCAGCAATCACTGCATCTGAATGGGAAAGTGTATGTTCGTCAAGACATTCCTTACCAAATAACCAAGATAAAAATCAACTGACTTTGATCATCAAAGAATGACCTGGTTCACATGTAATGGCCATGGTCAGTTGGGGCCTTGCAGGTGTAAGAGAATTGCCCCCCCACCTGTTCACTGCTTGTTTAGAAAACAAACCAGGAACACCCTGTTCCTGGATTGTTTGGCGTGACATCCAAACCCAGAGTTTTAATCCAACAACAAACCATAGATTAAAACTCTGGGTTGTTTATCCTGTAAGAACTCAGAGTTCCAGATTTGGACGTCACATCAAACCACCCAGGAATTGACCGTTCCTGGGTTGAGAAACCATATGCAAAGCAGAAGAGGCAAGCGGGAGGGAGGCAGCACACTCCTGTGCATCCCTAACAACCCATAGGTTATACAACCCGTGGGTTGTTGCTATGTACAACCTGGGCCTTTACAAGTACAGAAGGAAGTAACATAAAAGAAGTTATTTAGAAGCAAGATTTTTATTGCCAGCCAATTCATGCTGCTGTAAATCTCTTGGATTCAAAATTCAAAGACAGAAATGTACGTGAAGATAGGACTGCTTGCGCACAGGCAATACACTTAGGACTTGACGCTGGAAAGGTACTTTCAAATGTTGCAGAATATTTGGTCCAGGAATGTTATCTGGGATTCTGCCAAGCATACATCTCCTACAAGATGGGCAAGGCCTTTGCACAACAGAGATTCCAGCTCCTCTTGCGTCTCTGCTTCATATTCCTCAGTCTTCTGCAGTATGTGAAAGAAAGTGGTCTGTATTTGGTAATATAGCAGCTGAAGAAATAAAATATAGAAAGATAGAGAAGCTTGTCTCAATCCAGACAAATAAAAAAATGAAGAGGCAGAAAATGTTGATAGCTTAGAAAATGGGACTGAAAAGATTAAAGTTTCATATAGCAAAATTAATATCCAATTAATCTTGGGTTTCCCCCTTTTTGCTCAGCGCTTTTTCTGAAAATGAGTTGCTCTCTATGTCTGCTTGACACTGTGCAGGAAACTGTTCAGAATATATAGCTTTTGCTTTTTTTGATGTGTGTGTTTTTCAATTCAAGAACAAGAAAACATTTCAGAACAAGAATTTATAGTAGACAACAACAGATAAATTATACAAGTTATTTGGACAATTTGCTTACAGGTTTTAAAGCCGTTTATTTTGGAAGTGGAGCTAAGCTGCCCAGTTTCTCTGAGAATTACTACCACTTTTTGCTTGCTTCTCTCCAGCTGGCAAATAACAGACATGCTACAATGCAGTTCAGTTCAGCAGCTGGTAACAAAAATTAAAAGAATTTAAAAATCAATTCAATCAGTAAATTTTAAATTATTTTCTGAATAAACTACACTTTTAAATGTAATAGACCGAACAGGGTAATCTTATGAGCAAACGAAGCTATACAAAATTCCGTTTCCCCCCAAGGAAAAGCAAACCCATCATTTTCCCTCATGGCTTCAAGATTTCCAGTAATTGAACATCTCTAAAACACTGCAGTATTTTGTTGTAAGTACCACTTATTTGAACTCTTGTTCAGCATTAAAACATTGAACAGAAAAACTTCTCCTGATTCATGCAAAGTAAAAACATTCTGAAATAAAATAAGCAACTTTGACCATTTACCTATATATATTTCAGAATCATGCTAATCACGTGTATCCAACTTTGATTTCTCTTTTAAAGGCACAAACAAGCTTAAGGTTTCTTTATTACTATCTCATAACAAGAATTTACAGTACACAACAAGAGATAAATTATAAAAGATATTTCGACAAATTGCTTACAGGTTTTAAAGCCATTTATTTTGGAAGTGGAACTAAGCTACCCAGTTTCTCTGAGAATTACTACAGCTTTCATATGTGTGCGTGAACACACACACACACACACACACACTGCAACTGTACTGCCATATATACCAAGCAGAACATATACTGAATTGTTTTGTTTGTTGGCATGTCATAAATGTTTTATGCTCAATTGTTGAAAACTTCTCTGGTTTCAAAAATGGAGCCTTTCTGGCCAAGGCGTTTGAAAAACACTTTTAAATGTGCTCTAATGTCATGTATACTTTCACATATCTTAAGTCCCATTGACTTTACATCACAATAAACCAGAATTTTTTAAAATTAAGTTTTAACCCAATTCTGGCTTATTAGGGGGGAACAAGCCAAGAATTTCTGGTTCACATGTCATGGCAATCAACCCAGGGACACAGTTTAGCCACTTGCAGTCAAAACAATCAATGTTTACTAGCATGCTCATTCATTCATGACAACCCAGGGCTTAAAAATTTCTGGGCTATCGTTGGTCTCATCTACACCAAGCAGGATATTGCACTATGAAAGCGGCATATAAATGGCAGGAGCCACACCGAGCAGGATATAGCACTATAAAAACAGTATATGGCATGTGTCAATGGCCCCCAACAGTTGTCAGTGCACTTCAATACCGCTATAAAGCAGTAGTGTGGCTCCTGCCTTTTATATTCCGCTTTCATAGTGCAATATCCTGCTTGGTGTAGATTAGGCCATTATGTGTGAACCAAACCCTTATTGTGTGCAGGATTTCAGCAGTTTGCTTGCCGTCACTGAGAAGCTGTTGTTAGCCAATAAAGTAGAAGATATTGGATGATATCTCTCTGAAACTGCATATTCTTAGTCATATATATATACGGGTGTGAGTGTTTTTACCAACAACAAAAAGCCACCCACACAACAAATGTACCAGGAATCTATTATTCAAAAACACAATAATATTTTAAAATGAACTAATCCAGTTTACATAATTCATTTATGGTGAGAAACAGTACAATACCCACTGAAGCTAGCTGTGCTAACTTTATAAAAATTAGAGTTGAAGCAGACATTGTGAGGAAGAATAACTTTCAAAGAGGATAATGGGGATAACCTCTCGTTTGGATTACTGCAATGATACGTGGGGCTGCCTTTGAAAACGGTCCGGAAACTTCAACTGGTACAAAACAGGGCAGCACGGTTACTAACAGGGACTGGCCAACGAGACCACATCACGCCAGTCCTTTTCCAGCTTCATTGGCTGCCAGTCCAGGTCCGGGCCCATTTCAAAGTGCTGGTATTAACATTTAAAGCCCTAAACGGCTTGGGACCAGGCTATCTGAAGGAACGCCTCCTCCCATATGTACCTGCTCAGACCCTAAGGCCATCCTCAGGGGTCCTTCTCCGCGAGCCCCTGCCAAAGGAAGTGAGGCAGGTGGCTACCAGGAGCAGGGCCTTCTCTGCTGTGGCACCCCGGCTGTGGAATGAGCTCCCTAAGGAGGTTCGCTTGGCACCTACATTATATGCCTTTAGACGCCAGGTGAAGATTCTCCCAGCATTTTAACAGTCTATAAATAAATTTTAACTTGGGTGTTTTAAATTTTTAATTTAGCATTGCTGCTGTTTTTATCTGGTTGAGCTTTTATATTGTATTTTATATTATGGTTTTATACTGTTGTTTTATACTTTGAATAGTTTTAATTTTTGTGAACTGTCCAGAGAGCTCCGGCTGTTGGGTGGTATAGAAATGTAATAAATAAATAAATAAATAAATAAATAAATAAAATAGTCAAGGGAGGATATTTGAAGCGTGTGATACACAATTTTAATACATTGACTGTAAATGTGAACCGCCCAGAGAGCTTCGGCTATTGGGCGGTATAAAAATGTAATAAATAAAATGAATTCATAGCTTATGGAAATTATTTATTTATGTATGCTGAAAATCTGGGTTCGTCGTAATCGTTTTTTAAATGGAAACTAAGCTTCTAGTTTTATACAATACACTGCTACAAAGGAAAATCTGTATATTATTTTCCCTACATGCAAGTACTTTCTGCATAGGGAACATAAAGATGTTTGATGCATACCTATGTCGAAGTGAGAACCCATTGCTTATGCAGAGGTGCATTCTCAATCTAACTGGAACATAGAAGGAATGGGGCCATAGCTCAGTGACAAAGCACGTGCTTTGCATTGAGAAGGCCCCCAAATTCAACCCCCAGCATCTCCAGCATGAGAACCCGGAGAGCTATTGCCAATCAGCATCAACAATACTGGGCTAGATGGACCAATGGTCTGACTCATTATATGACAGCTTCCTATGTGTGTTCTTAAGCTCACAAAAGAACAATCCCCAATCTACTCCCAAAAATCATTTCTACAATAAATTTAATATGGCTTACATCAGCGGTTCTCAACCTGTGGGTCGGGACCCCTTTGGGGGTCGAATGACCCTTTCACAGGGGTCGCCTAAGACCATCGGAAAACACATATTTCCGATGGTCTTAGGAAACTGTATTGACTGAACTATGTCATGTATCATCTTTTGTATTATTAAAGCTATTGTTATGTATTATGTTCATTAGCAAACCATCCCATGACAATGGATCGTGTAGAGAAGAATGAAAATAATTTTATGGTTGGGGGTCACCACAACAAGAGGAACTGTATTAAAGAGTCGCGGCATTAGGAAGGTTGAGAACCACTGGCTTACATGATATTTAACATCTTATAGAAGAACATGGTAGTGTAAGGCTTATTACTAGAGATCTACCAGACCGATTTTGCTCATTTTTGTTTTAAACTTGAAGAGTTTTTCTTGAAGAGAACATTTTGGAAGTTCAAAGAAGTTCAAAATTTAAGCTTCAATAGCCAAACAGTATAGCCAGGAGCCTGAGGCATTCAAGGACTTGCAGTTCCCACGTAGCTCTATGTCACGCAGGGATGGAGGGAGGGCCTTGGTTTTTGCAAGTCGAGCCATATTGGCGGCAGGAATGGTGGTAGAGGTGAACGCTCTGAGGCAGCAACAGAGGAAGAAAAGAAGTGGCCCTAGGAAAAGCCGGATTTTAAGATGCAGGGAAAAGGGAAGGAGTGGCAACGGGTATGAGGAAGTGAGGGCCAAAAGTCCTGGGTTGCATTGAAGGAAAATAACCTCCATACATCTCCTGGAGGATTGACACAGCAGGAAACACGGAACAGCATGTTTTGCCTTTGAATACCAGCATTCACAATGGCACAGGCTTTACACAAGTTCACTTTATACTTGGATAAGTGATGATTCAACCAACAGCTTTAGCTTAATTTTTTTTAATGTTTAATTGAACATTGACTATTTTATGCAAGCGAGGAGGGCTTCTTAACATGTAAGGCATCAGAACTATTGTTTTGGACACTCTTCCAATTCTATTTCATAGTTCAATTTAAGTTTCAACAAGAACTTCTAATTTTAATTTAACTTCATTGAAAGCAGGCCCCTATATCGTTCTGCCAACCCATGCTACTATGCACAAATAATGCCCCCAAGATGTTAATCAAACCCTTTCCAGTAGATCGTGTTTTAATGATTAACAATTTTTTGCATCCTTTTCTCCCTCTCTTTTTTTAAAAAAATGCAACATGTTTTATATTCAACTTTGAAAAACTTAAGGCTCAAATAGTGAAGTATCACAGCTTCAACTAAATGTGGTATATTAGGCAAAAGAATAAATTGTACACCACTTTACTTTTTAAAATCAAGTTATTTTCTTCTCAGCTCATAGCTCCTTTATAATATCCCATTTCCCATCAATGAATCATACCTGCAGTTTAAATTCTAACAGTATCCATTTGCAAATTAACACTATCCAAACTAACAGAAACCACCAACTAAATCTCAATATCAGCTTGTTGGATATGTCTGTGCAGATCAAATATCATATTAAATAGTAATAATTCTGAACACTTAAGATTAAACTTTTTAAATGCATTATGTGCAGAGACTGGGGCAATAAACACATTTATAAAACAGTATTAAAATACAAAAGAGTTATCCCAATAAGTCACAATTTGCTTTACATAACAAACTGTGAATCAGTCACACTTATGAATATTCATCTGTTTTTGTCACAGAAGGAGAGTTGTGCATAAAAATCAAGGCTCAACCAATTTGTCTAAAATCTCTATTGGTTAATTAATCCTGAAATAAAATGCCGAATTCTTCAGAAAAAGACACAGGCAATGCTGCAACATTTGATAATGCATTTCCACATAGCTGAAAAGATTCAAATATATATTTTTACCCAGAGATAACAACCACAGGCATAAAGAGAACAGGAGTATGAAAATCACAGTCATTTATCATCTACTATCAATAGCTTCTAAATTCATTTTAAAAGAATGTCAGCTTCAGCTACTAATTATTTTCAAGCAAGCAAAATGATTCAGCAGCGCCGAAATATAGTTTTATGTTCACATTTTCCTATGCTACGTTATTTTCCTCCTTGCTGCTGGGCAAAAAAAAAAGGCCTCCACATGCAGGCAAATCCAGCGCTCTACAGTTCTTGAGAATAGAGTATCAGAACCAGAAAGTATCAAAAAGTGGGTGAGTGTGCAGTGGTGTACTAGAACCAGAGCTTGCAAAGCTGCAAGACCAGCACTTTTTGATTGTAATTGGGGCGAGGGCAGGGGATGAATTTTCTCAGCAACAATATATAGTTGTGAGCTATCTCTGTTGTAATGCAAGGTATTTGGGGGTAGCCTAATCTTGAATGAGCAATTAAGATATAATAGCTTTATAAAAAACCTGCTCCGGATAGAGATGAAAACTTCTAGAATTGATTTCATAGAATCATAGAATAGCAGAGTTGGAAAGGGCCTACAAGGCCATCAAGTCCAACCCCCTGCTCAATGCAGGAATCCACCATAAAGCATCCCTGACAGAGGGTTGTCCAGCTGCCTCTTGAAGGCCTCGAGTGTGGGAGAGCCCACAACCTCCCCAGGTAACTGGTTCCATTGTCGTACTGCTCTAACAGTCAGGAAGTTTTTCCTGATGTCCAGCTGGAATCTGGCTTCCTTTAACTTGAGCCCGTTATTCCATGTCCTGCATTCTGGGAGGATCAAGAAGAGATCCTGGCCCTCCTCTGGGTGACAACCTTTGAAGTATTTGAAGAGTGCTATCCTGTCTCCCCTCAATCTTCTCTTCTCTAGGCTAAACATGCCCAGTTCTTTCAGTCTCTCTTCATAGGGCTTTGTTTCCAGACCCCTGATCATCCTGGTTGCCCTCCTCTGAACACGCTCCAGCTTGTCTGCGTCCTTCTTGAATTGTGGAGCCCAGAACTGGACGCAATACTCTAGATGAGGCCTAACCAGGGCCGAATAGAGAGGAACCAGTACCTCACGTGATTTGGAAGTTATACAGCCCAAAATAGCATTTGCCTTTCTTGCAGCCATATCGCACTGTTGGCTCATATTCAGCTTGTGATCTACAACAATTCCAAGATCCTTCTCGTTTGTAGTATTGCTGAGCCAAGTATCCCCCATCTTGTAACTGTGCCTTTGGTTTCTATTTCCTAAATGTAGAACTTGGCATTTATCCCTATTAAATTTCATTCTGTTGTTTTCAGCCCAGCACTCCAGCCTATGGAGTGCTGGGCTGATATGGATTTGCTGATATGGATCAACAAACACAGCCGCCTCTCCTTGGTGGTATGGCTATAGGCACTGTCACTTGCACTCCAGAATTTACCACTACACCAGTGTGGGCTTGTGTGCACATTTATCACATCCTTCCATGCAGACTTAGGAACCCTCCAATGCCATAGATCAACCTCTGCAATCCAGATGGGGGGGGGAATGAAATGCATTAAATGACTTAATTCTTGTATAAGATGACCAGGGGACTGTCTTGACGTCGTCTTTGCCCTGGGGTCGCTCCAAATTCACAATGCATCAGTTATATGATGCAGCCACAGATACAAAGCCATCCTGAGGCAAAGAGGAGAAGATGCACAGCAGAAAAGTTGGGGTCTTTTCCGCCGGTCTGTCCTCACTCAGAGCCACTCGGGTGGAAGGCAACCTTCTATTGGTTGCCAGAAGCCGTGGTAGGGGGCAGAACCAGTGAGTCTAATAGCTGCCGGAAAGCCCGTGCTACCTCCTCTCGGACAACTTGCTGCTATTGTGCGCCAGTGACAGCACAAGGTTTGGCTCAAAGCTGCTCCATGAAGACAGCCCCTAGAAAGGGGTGAATTATGGACTTTAAGAGTCACAAATTGTTCTTTAATAATGCCATCTTTCTTTGCTAAATCCGCAACTAGTCCTTGCAATATCTTCAATCTGGAGGTTCATATTTCTTCGCATAACAGGATTTGTTACCCCTCACTAGATCTCCTAAAACTGTATATTTTCCTCCCAACAGAAAACCATTTCGTTCTCTTCCACCTACTTTTTCCAATACCTGCTTTTGTTTAAGCTCACACAAAAGACTCAATCCACTTAAACCAAATGACTTGGGTTGAAGCCAAGTCTGTCCCACTGGCCTATTATTTTTTCTTCCTTAAATTTTTAGGATATCAGGGAAAATTTCAACGTCACTCATTTTTTAAATGTGTTGCTCTTTTTAATTGAGTTTATATTGTTGGCCACTTTGGATAGAGGGCTGTTTTTGAGCCAAGAGATGGGTTATAAATGAAGTGGAATGAACGAACAATGAACTCCAGGAGACTAAGCTGATATCAGTCCAGGTTTTCCAATCCAATCAGGCCAGGTTTTCCAATCCAACATTTAGTTATCTCTTACTTGTACCTTCCCCTGTCCCCAAAGAGACCACTGCAGTTTCATCAACATGGCTGAAGCCTGTCCAATAAAGTTTTTTTTAAGAACTGAAAGCCCATGTCCATTGCTGAACTAAGAGAAGTATCCTTATTCTTAACTACAGTGCAGATTACTTCAAAGAACACCCTTTCCTGTATCTGTAGAATGAATCAGTAAAATCATCAGAATACAAAATCATGGGTAGAATGATCACCTAGTTCTCAGTTACTAAAACATGCCCTGAAATACTCCCACTGCAAGGTGCATTTCCTTCAACCCACACTGAAAAGAAGTCCCCTTTCAACCGCTATTACTTTCCATGCTAAATGTCATATTCAGCACACACACACACACACACACACACACACACACACACACACACCTCCCTCTTTTCCAGCCATGGGATGCACTCAAGAGGAGGAGCGTTAAGAATCTTAAAATCGCCTACAGAGGAAGCTGAGTGCATGAGGTTAGGAAACCAGATTACATGCACAAACATGTGATTTAGGGATATAAATCTAATGCCAGTTAGCAACGCTATGCTCCAGGTGTAACACATTAAACCATATTATCTATAAAGATGTTCGCTAAGCTGATTTGAGAAGCCACAAACTCAGATTCATCAAGTGGTTGGAAAAGCCGTTTTCATGAAACCAGACCATTTCGAGGCCAGCACAAAGGGGGGAGGGCGCAGTCTCTCAACATTTGCTCTTAATGCAGGACCAGGTCAGATCCACCATCTTTATTCCCGTGCTTCATCCCTTGCCCTCAAAAATCGAGCCCTCTCTAAAGCACAAATTGCCTTAGTAGCCATTTGATACCTCATTACCATCTTGATTTCATTTAACCAAAAAAGTTGTACAAGTGTATAACTTATTCTCCCCCAGCTCTCTGAAAGGGGACATGTAAACAATTAAGTCTGCATAAAACAGTTCGCTGGTGGTGGTATAACCCAACTGACAAGGGAGAAAAAAATCAAAGAGCTATCGTTTCAAAACGATGCCTACCTCTCCCGGCTCTCTGTATAGTGCGGAGTTCAGCTTGCCGGTTACCTGTTCCCATGTGACCATCACCACCCACCACCCCTTGCCCATCTTTGCCCCAATCTGCTGCAGTCCCCAGCACCACCACTCAAACCACCTTTTCAAGACTACTAGATTCTGAACGGAAAACCAAACCTCATAAGAAAACACAAGAATCAGCCTCACTGATTTGCTGTTAAACTTACTGGTGGTTGTTGGTGTGCGTGTGGGTGGGTGCTTTAATTAAACAAGAACAAATGCACAGGCACATCAAAAGAGAAGGGCCTTAATTCAGTGGAGCTGGGGAGAGAGAACCCGGATACAAGCGGAAGGAGCACCCCCATGTGCAGAGTTTTGCTTAAATGGCTTGTTAAAAAACCATACACTTCCTCCCCAGCCATGGCTCTGTCTGCCTCCAAGCAGGCACTCACTTGCAGATTCCCCTCCTTGCCCAGACCTCCAGCTGCCTCTGCCCTTATGTCTTTGTAGTCTCCTCCCAGCCCCATAGAGGGAGAGGGGATGCCCCAGGTGTCAATGCCACTCACAAGCACTGAGAATGCCTTGCCTTCTTTGCATGGGGAGTGCCAGCCGCAAAGGACCCCCACACCCACGACAACTGCTGCTTCTCCTCCTTGGCCTTTTGGGGTGAGGAGCAAGACCTCGCTGCTCAGAGGCCAGGTAGGCTTATGGCTTCCCTCTCTGCTACCACCTTTGTTTTGCTGTGGGGAGCAGATACGGTTGCACCAAACGCAAGACAGAAGGGGGAACAGGGGGTGCACCAAACCCCACAGAGCCTGGTGATCACCTCTCATTAGAACCCCCTTCCCTCCAGTACCTGAGGCAGTAAGCGTATGTGCACCAGTTGCTGGGGAACATGGGTAGGAGGGTGCTATTGCACCATGTCCTGCTTTGTTGGTCCCTAGTCGACGGCTGGTTGGCCCCTGTGTGAACAGAGTGCTGGACTAGATGGACCCTGGGTCTGCTCCAGCTACAGACTCTCAAACTATTCTCCATGCATTCATACCTGGCCTAGGGGGTCACCTGTGCCTCACCACCTGGGTTCTTCTGTTCTCACCCGCCGGTTTCCGGTTTCCTCCTGTTTTCTTCAGCATCTGATCACCCCTCTTGGAGGACCCCTCCCAACCAGCTCATCCTACAGTCTTGGGGACCCATGAAGCCCCCCCCCAAAAAAAAACCTGTGAGGGAGGCAGGTGGAGCCCCCAGACCTTTCCCCTGGGCCATACCCCCACCCCCTTGGGAGAGCAGCATTCCCCCACCCCCTTCCCTACTGACAAACCCCACTACACTCGGGGGGGGGGGGCTCTCACACACTTTGCCCTCCCCCCAAACACAACAAAAGTCGGTTTTCTTCCTCTACAACCACTCTTTCCCCCCCCCGCGAGACCTCCACGCAGACGTCTCACCCCCTCCCTCACCCCCCACCCAAATAACCACACTCTTGCGCACCCCCTCCCCAATATCTTCGCCTGGTTCTCATCATTATATAATACCCCCTTCAGCTTTCTTTGCCGCCCCCCCCTGACGCAGCCACTTCTGCGCCACGCCCCCTCCCCCCAAAACCCAGACCCCGCCCCCTCTCCCTTGCCTCCCCCCCCAAGGAGCCCTGATGCAACCCACCCCCCTTCACCCCCCTCTCCTTGCTGTGCGCCCCGCCCCTTCCTCGGCAACCCTCCCCTCTCCCCAAAAGGAGCCATCAATCACGGCTTGGCAGCCCCCCCTCCCCTCCCCTCCCCTCGCGCTGACAGCTGCCACGGCGGGCTCCCCTCACGCCCTCACCTGCTGCTGCCGCTGCCGCCGCTGCTGCCTCGGTCTCAGTCAGTCAGTCAGTCAGTCGGGCGGGCTGACAGCCGCCTTGGCGCCCGGCCTGCCGTTCTCTCTCGGCCGTGTCCCTCAGGCCGGGCCAAGGCCGCTGCGGGGCCGGCGTGAGGAAGGGGCGGCCGGGCCGAGGCGGGGCGGGCGCTGGCGTTGTCGCTGCTGCTGCTGCTGCTGCTGGGGCCCCGGTTCCCGCTGCGGGGCTCCTGGGCGCCCGGGGCCCCCCTGGCTGCGCTCTCTCCCGCTCCGGCGGCGGCTGCTCCTCCTCGGCTCGGGCTGGCTGGCTGGCTGGCTGGCTCGGGCGGGGACGGGGAGGGGCGGGAGGCGGGAGGCGGGACCCAAGCGCCGAGCGAGAGAGCGCCGCGGCGGGGCTGGAGAGCGAGAGAGCGAGCGAGAGAGCGAGCGAGGAGGAGGGTGGGGGGACGGCAGAAGCGGAGGAGGCCGCTGAGGCGATTTTGCCCCCTCCTCGCCTCAGCCGCGCGCCGCCGCCATCTTGAGGACGACGGCAGATGGGGAGGCGGGAGAGCGGCAGCTGGAGGCGGGGGGGTGCGTGGGGTGGGGTGGGGTGGGGTAGGGGGGACGGAGAAGGCGACCTGACTCCCCCCCCCCACACACACACAGTCCTCGTCCGCCGCCCCCTCTGAGGTAAAGCTCAACACGCGCACACCGCACTTCATAACCCGGTTTTAACGCCGCCGCCGCCACCTCGTCAAAGCGGCTGAGGGAAAAGAGCCCTCTAAGCATGTGCAGAGTTGCCAACTCGACATGACTGCGTTCTTTTACCTGCCGCTTTCTTTTAATGGCGTCTGCACCTCGTCACGTGCGAGAAGAGGGCCGCCGCCACCCCTAAGCATGTGCAGAGTGGCTGTGTTGGTGTGTATGGCCGTAGCTAGACCTAAGGATTATCCCTGGATGGTTGGGGGGTCAAATTTGTTCATCTAGGTGACACACAGGCCACAGCTAGACCTAAGGTTTCTCCTGGGATCATCCAGGGTTCGGCCCTGCCTGAGCACTGGATCCCCTGTGTGTCACCTAGATGAACAGGTTTGACCCCTGGACGATCCAGGGATAAACCTTAGGTCTAGCTAAGGCCACAGAGGATCCAGTGCTCAGGTCAGGGGCGAACCCTGGATGATCCCAGGAGAAACCGTAGGTCTAGCTGCGGCCTATGTTTCAGCAGCCGCTTTAGGGTTAATATTTCTTTTTCACTAGTAGCTGGGGTGTAATATTTTTTATTTATTTTATTTTCATTTTTGCATTTATTATTTATTTATTTAGTTATTACATTTTTGTACCACCCAATAATAGCCGAAGCTCTCTGGGCTGTTCACAAAAATTAAAACCATTAAGAACATAATAAAACATCCAACAATCTAAAAACCCCAAAACAAAATACAATATGAAAAGAACAACCAGTATAAAACATCAGAAGTGCCCTGATGCTGGATCGGACTAAGGGTCCATCTAGTCCAGCACTCTGTTCACACAGTGGCCAACCAGCCATAGGCCAGGGACCAACAAGGCCAGACACGGTGCAACAGCACCCTCCCACCCATGGTCCCCAGCAACTGGTGCACATAGGCTTCCTGCCTCTGATACTGCAGATAGCACACAACCATCAGGGCTAGTAGCCACGGAGAGCCTCCTCCTCCAGGAATTTATCCAACCCCTTTTTAAAGCCACCCAAATGGGTGGCCATCACTACATCTTGTGGTAGTGAGTTCCATAATTTAACTATGCGCTGTGTGAAGAAGGACTTCCTTTTATTTGTCTGGGATCTCCCACCAATCAGCTTCATGGGATGTCCCCTGGTTCTAGTATTTTGAGAGAGGGAGAAAAATGTCTCCCTATCCACATAGAATTATTATTATTATTATTTATTTATTTATATAGCACCATCAATGTACATGGTGCTGTACAGAGTAAAACAGTAAATAGCAAGACCCTGCCGCATAGGCTTACATTCTAATAAAATCATAATAAAACAAGGAGGGGAAGAGAATGCAAACAGGCACTGGGTAGGGTAAAACTAACAGTATAAAGTCAGAACAAAATCAAGATTTAAAAGCTTTAGGAAAAAGAAAAGTTTTTAGCTGAGCTTCAAAAGCTGCGGTTGAACTTGTAGTATGATTGTAGAATCATAGAATAGCAGAGTTGGAAGGGGCCTACAAGGCCATCGAGTCCAACCCCCTGCTCAATGCACATTATGCATGGATTTTGTACACCTCTATCATGTCTCCTATCATAGCCTTTTTTCTAACCTAAACAATCCCAGTTGATGTAACCTTCCCTCATAGGGGAGATGCTCCAGCCCCTTCATCATTTTAGTTGCCCTTTTCAGAACTTTTTCCAGCTCTTAGGTGTACGCAGAACCGTACGCAGTATTCTAAGTGTGGTCACACCATAGATTTATATAATGTGGGGGTGGGGTTGTTGACATTTTATTTTGAAATAAAGAAATAGGCGTATCAACAACAACAACAAAAAGGATTGAGCAAGGGAAAATTATATTATTGGGGTTCCTCCCCACACACACACACACACTCACAGAGCGAGAGGGTAGATAGGACTTCACCTGGCTAATTTCTGCATGGGGTGCTGTTGCTGTTAAAGCCGTAGAGCCAGTTGGGAAGAGTTTGCAACCTTAAGGATGCAATCAACAATCAACAACAGTACTAACTTCAAAAATAAATACAGTTAAAAATGCAAAAGCCAACAACAGAAGTCAAAACACAGGCAGCAGGCTACTGCATGTTTAGAAGTAGTTATTTCTGCTCCTCGGTTTATGGCATTGAAACATAAGAAGCTGCCTTATACCAAGTCATAGCATTTATCCATGTAGCTCAGTACTGTCTACACCAGCCTTCCAGACCTGGTACTCTTCCAGGTGTGTTGGACTACAACTCCCAGCATCCCCAGCCAGCTAGTATACACTGACTGGCAGCAGTTTTCCAGGGTCTTGGGCTGAGAGAAGTCCTTCCTGTTCCTACCTAGAGACATCAGGGACCGTCTGCATTCATAGCATGTGCACTACCCCCGAGGACTAGGCAAGACATGATGTTAGATGTGTCTTTGCATTTACTGTGCAGTTTTTTAGAAATACAAATGGCATCGCTGCAGCCCGTCTCACAAAAATTCCTCCTGTAAAAGGTGCTATTTACATCAGGAGAAAATCCCCCATTGGTATCAATGTCCACAGTTGGGAGGAAAGGGTTAAATTCCCATTCCCTGCCTGCAGTGCTGCCGCCACAGCACTAGCCGATACATTTGCATTTAAAAAACAAACAAACCTGCATCTAGAGTTTGGCCTAAAGTGAAGTTTGCCACTTTAAACCCCCTTGCCAAACGAAGTGTGAAGGAGCTTGGAACTGAGTTATACAGCACCGGTGGAGTGGTGAAAACGTGCAGTTACTTGACCACAAGTGCAACCCATGTTCACAGCCACACTATTAATCATACCACTTTGGGCAGTTCTGCTCTAATGTAGTAATATCAGTCAAGCACAACTCTACCCACGCACAATCTCACCACATGTGAGTCAGCCTCAAGATGGTTTTACACATGCTCTGCAAGTTTATGTCTTTTGGTAGGCTTTGTGCTCCTTCCAGTGTATATGTGCATAATGAATTCAAGGATTTTTGGTAGGCTTGGCACTCCTCATCATGCATACAAATGCACGTGTGAGATGCCTGTTTCTTATACACCAGCAAAAAGTTGCAGGGTGACCGTTATCCACAAAACATACCCATCTTGGTGCATAACCTCATCACAAGTCAATGGAAAAATGAACATTAAAAGCATAGTGTGGTGAACAATGCTCCATTGTGTGGGATTTCCTGATGTCTGTTGCCCAAGATATTTTTTAAAATTCAATAATAATAATAATCCCCAAAAACTGTTATTCAGAGGCATATTACCTCTAATACTGGAGATAATATATCCTAAATGACAGTGTTCCAGAACAGAGGGAAGGTAACCCTAGACCTAATCCTAAGTGATGTCACTCAAGACCTAGTACGAGATGTGAGAGTTATTGATCAGATTGGAAATAGTGACCACAGTGGCATTGAATTTTATGTAAATGTAAATGGAAATTTGCCAAGGAAGACTAACACTATCACATTCGACTTCAAAAGAGGAAACTTCTCTAAAATGAGGGAAATGGTAAAAAGGAAATTGAAAGGGGAAGTCAAGAGGGTTACATATCTCCAAAATGCTCAGGGAGATCTCAAAACCACAATAATATAAGCTAGAACGTGTCCTGTGGGTCAGGAAAAGTAGCACAAAGTCCAAGATGTCACCTGCATGGTTAACAAGCAGTGTTTTGAAGGTATTGGAGAACCAGCTGGGGGGGCAGTTCGACCGTTAGATGACAACAGAGTTAAAGAGTACCAAAAGAGGATAAGGAGATTGTAGAGAAACTTAAGTGAATTCTTTGTATCTGTCTTCATTGCAGAAGACATAGGGCATCTACTGATATTTTCAGGAAAGGAGTCTGAGGATATGAGGCAAATAGTGATAACAACAAGAGATGAAGCTCTAGGCTTTATTGACAAATTGAAAACAAACAAATCACTGGGACTAGCTAGTGAGTTCTTGATGAATGCAAACAAGAAATTACTGATCATCTGACAAAAAATGCAACTTGTCTCTAATATTGACCTCTGTACCAGAAGGCTAAAGAGTGGACAATGTGATGCCAATTTTTTTAAAAAAAATACCCATGGGGAATCTGAAACATTACAGGCTGGTTAGCTTCTGTTCCAAGTAAATTGTTGGAAGGCATTATTAAAGATAAAAGCATCAAGTATATAAAATCCTGCTGAAGATTCAGTATGCCTTCAGCAAACTTTTAGAGTTTTTTGAGAGTGTCAATAAACATTTGTCACACAGAGGAGGGCCAGGATCTCTTCTCGATCATCCCAGAGTGCAGGACACGGAATAATGGGCTCAAGTTAAAGGAAGCCAGATTCCAGCTGGACATCAGGAAAAACTTCCTGACTGTTAGAGCAGTATGACAATGGAATCAGTTACCTAGGGAGGTGGTGGGCTCTCCCACACTCGAGGCCTTCAAGAGGCAGCTGGACAACCATCTGTCAGGTATGCTTTAGGGTGGATTCCTGCCTTGAGCAGGGGGTTGGACTTGATGGCCTTGTAGGCCCCTTCCAACTCTACTATTCTATGATCTATGTGAATAACAAAGACTAAGCAGTATCAGTAACTGGTTAAAGAACAGAGAGCAGAAAATAGAATTCTCACAATGGTGGGATGTGGTCCACCCACTTCTTTTTAACTTGTTCATAAATGATCTTGAGTTAAGGGTGTTTGCTGAAAACACCAGATTATTTGGGGTGCTTAAAACAAAAAAAGGATTGTGAAGAGCTCCAAAAGGAGATCTCCAAACTGGAGGAATGGGCATCAAAATAGCAAATGAAGTTCAATATAAGCAAGTGTAAGGTGATGCTCATTGTGCAACAAAAATTCCTAACTTTACATATACACTGATGGGATTTAAGCCAGGAGTTAATGGCCAAGGTTATCATGGATAGCTCTATCAAAGTGTCAGACTAGGATCTGTGGATGCAAAAAAAAAAAGCAAATTCTATGTTGGGCATCATTAAAAAAGGAATCAAAACCAAAACTGCAAATAACATAAGACTACGGTGTGACCACACTTGGAATACTGTGAACAGTTCTGCTCATGACCTTCTCAGTGGTGGTTGGTACTACACTACATATCCTCTATCACATGTTTACATGCATTTGTGTACGTGTAATTGTCCAACACATATTTTTCAGATTTTGCATTTAAAATCATAGCACACCACAGGGAGGTTATCCTTTACAAGAATAATTGGCAACATGCCACAGACCAATGCTTAGATTAAAAGTGTATTGTCAGAGCTGGGGCACAGGCATTGATCTGGAAAGAGTCAGAAGTCAGGAACTGGGAACTGGGAACCAAGATCAAAGAGCAAGCCTTGAGTCAAAATTGAGAGCAAGTCCAGAAGAGACCAGCTGAGCCTTGCCTGAACTGTTTCCTCAGGCAAGTCTCAGCTACAAAAGGAAGCCCTTCCTGCCCAGAAAGATCTAATGATCAGCCTGGATGTTGTCTTGCTATGGCTGGGTTGGGGCTCAGCCTAGCCCTATAGCAAACTAGGGGCAAATCCGTTTCACAAAGTGAGCAAGCAAAGAATCAAAGTACAGTATTGCCAGTCCAGCAAAAGGTCATTCTAAAAGTAGGGGCTCAGGAGGTGTTGGTCTGATAGCTAGTTGAGTCCCAACTGAAGGTTTATATGCTGGAGCAACGAGAGCCCCACCCAGGACTCAACTCTGGAAGAAGTCCTCATGAAGGAGAGCCCTACATACAAGGAGTCCTTTACTCCCAAGTAGCCAGTTGCTGCAGCTATTGTGATGTGTGCTTCACTTCCAAGTGGCAGCCTGTGCCTGACCTTCTGGATCAAGAGCTGTGGTGTGTGCTCAGCCTTCTCCACTGATCCCACAATGCTCCTTGGGGGTCCTGTCTTGGTTTCATCAGGGGTCACTGCTGTTGAAGGTCCTGGTGTAGTTTTCCCACCAATGCCAGGAATGCCTGGGGTCTCACTAGGGTCAAGGGGTCCTATAAGGTCTTTAGGCTCTGGCCTGGGCCAGGCATGACAGATGGGCATAGTCAGTCTGGAAGGTTCTTTACCGAGAGCTTCTTCAGACAGGGGGAAATCGCATTTCCCTCCCGTCGCTTTGCCTCATGCTTCTGTCCCACAATAAGGATGAGCAGCTTCCTCTTTCAGATGCTGAAGAAAGGGGAAGTAAACAAAGACCACATGGCCGATTCAGTGGCCATTTTTATCGCGCTGCTTTCCCTGCACACAGCAAGAAAAGGCGGCAGATTTCGCTTCAAACCCAAAAAACATGAATTTTCTGGGTCTTAAGGCATTGTCAAAATGACCCGCGAACATCTGTAAGTGGCCAGCAACGAGCATGCTATAAAACACTCATCTGATGACCAGGGCTGGTGCCAGACTATTTTGTGCCCTAGGCAAGGTGAGCTACTTGCACCCCCCCCCAATTGCGCGGAAGTCCGAACATGTGCGCCAAGTGGAGAGCTGGGACTGGCTCACTTCGATTTGGGACCGAGCCGTCTGGAATTCATCAGGACTTACTTCCATGCGAACGCAACCCGCTATGCAGCCTGGCGTCCTGATCCCCTCCGCACGTTTACTCGGGGGAATCAGGCTCCCGAGGAAGGAGTCATAGGTGGATCACGCCGCACTGGTGCCTCCAGGTGCAAAGCTTTCTCGGATGCAAGTCCTGTTGATCCACGCACACAGGATTGGGAAGCAGGAGAGTTTGCCTTGTGAAAAGTCCACAAGTCCCTAGCTTTCCTGGGGGAAGGGGGAGAGAGTCCCGCTTGCCCGCCTGCCTGGACATCGCTGCCTGTTTGAGGAGAGAGGTGAGGCGACCCAGTGCTCTTTCCTCAGGAGTAAGGCAGAGGCTGGCTTGAACCAGGGTCAAGCTAGCCACATACTTTTTTTTCTTCTGGCAGCGGCCTCCCGGCTCTGGGAGGACAGCTTCTGGGCGGAAGTCCGAACATGGAGCCCCCAGCATCCCTGGCTTCGCTTCAGCTGGGCGGACACGGGGCGCCATCTCGCCCACCCAGGCCCAGCTGAATCCTCAGGCTGGCCCGGGCTGGCTCACCTGGCACCCCCCTTAGCTTGGCGCCCTAGGCGGCCGCCTGAGTGGCCTCTATGGTAGCACCGGCCCTGCTGATGACGCTTTGAGAAGGTAGCTGCCTGTGGTTCCATGAGTCACCTCAAGGGGAACGATCCGCACAGTTCCCCCTCTATGCCTCGTGTACCAGAGTAGGGTCCACCACGCCCTTACGGCCAGGTTTGTTGGAGCAGTACTCTGCTAATATTCTGCTAATACCCATCCCAGTTGATGAGATAGTGGAGTTCGCTGTGGATATTCTTGATACAAAATTTTCCTCATGGGTCTCAGCCTGAACTTGTGTGTGCGTAACCTTGAATTTGGATTCCCCCCAAATAAATCACCCCAGGACTCACAGCGGTTTGGTCAGTTGGACATGTGATTACCACCATCAAAGGAAGATGGCTTATAACTAGCATTGCGGATGTTTTTTCCAAGCTTTAGTTGCCTGGGCTTTTAAATAGCAGTTTGAGCCACAGACATTAGCAGGTGATAATGCTTTTCTCCCTGCTGTGGAAAGTGTGACCTGCTGATTTCAAGCTGCTGTTAAAGACACAAGAGCAGGCCAGGCCTGTTTTGTTTCCCAGTGAGTTTGCAACCCTATTTATAATTCCCATGGTGTTGAAACCATTAGCGCATCTCTGCATCTGAAGGTGGGAGGCACCATAGTTCAATGGCATAGCACAAACGTGGAATACTGAAGGTCACAGATTCAATCCCTGACATCTCCAGATCGGTCCTAAAAGGGTCGGAAGTTGCGTTGTTTTGTAGTCACAAGCAGAGACAGTTGGCTGAATGACCCTGTTCAGATGACACGCTAAGCCACGATAGTTAAGCATTTAGAACGAAACATTATGACTTAGCATGTTGCGTGAACCATTCCTAACTGTGGTGGCTACATAGAATCATACAATAGCAGAGTTGGAAGGGGCCTACATGGCCATCGAGTCCAACCCCCTGCTCAATGCAGGAATCCACCCTAAAGCATCCCTGACAGAGGGTTGTCCAGCTGCCTCTTGAAGGCCTCTAGTGTGGGAGAGCCCACAACCTCCCTAATCATAGCTTAATCACACTTACTAACCATTTGCTGCAAAAGGGTTAGTGGCCTAACCATGGCTTAGCGAACAGGCCCAATACCTTCTCCCAGATACAAAAAATGGCAGTCTTGTAGGAGGATGCTGTGAGGTGCCGGACGACTGGAGGAGGGCTAACATTGTCCCTATCTTCAGAAAGGGCAAAGCGGAGGCACCTGGGAACTACAGACCAGCCAGTCTGACATCCATCCCTGGGAAAATTCTGGAGCAGATTATAAAGAAGTCAATCTGTAAACATCTTGAAATCAATGCAGTGATTACTAGAAGCCAACATGGATTTGTCAGGAACAAATCCTGTCAGACTAATTTGATCTCATTTTTTGATAGGCTAACCTGCCTTGTGGACTGTGGAAACGCTTTAGACATCATATATCTTGACTTCAACAAAGCTTTTGACAAAGTACCACATGACATTCTGATTAACAAACTAGCTAAAAGTGGGCTAGATGGAACAACTATTAGGTGGATTCACCGTTGGCTACAGAATCAGACCCAAAGAGTACTTATCAATGGAACCTTCTCAAACTGGGGAGAGGCAACGAGTGGGGTACCGCAGGGCTCAGACCTGGGCCCAGTGCTCTTCAACATTTTTATTAATGATTTGGACAAAGAGGTGCAGGGAACGCTTATCAAATTTGCAGATGACACAAAATTGGGTGGGATAGCTAATACCTTGGAAGACAGAAACAAACTTCAAAGTGATCTTGATAGGCTGGAGTGCTGGGCTGAAAACAGAATGAAATTTAATAGGGATAAATGCCAAGTTCTACATCTAGGAAATAGAAACCAAAGGCACAGTTACAAGATGGGGGATACTTGGCTCAGCAATACTACAAACGAGAAGGATCTTGGAATTGTTGTAGATCACAAGCTGAATAGGAGCCAACAGTGCGATATGGCTGCAAGAAAGGCAAATGCTATTTTGGGCTGCATTAATTAGGGTGACCATATAAAAAGGAGTACAGGCCTCCTGTATCTTTAACAGTTGCATAGAAAAGGGAATTTCAACAGGTGTCATTTGTATATATGGAGAACCTGGTGAAATTCCCTCTTCATCACAACAGTTAAAGCTACAGGAGCTATTCTAGGGTGACCAGATTTAAAAGAGGGCAGGGCACCTTCAGCTTTAATTGTTGTGATGAAGAGGAAATTTCACCAGGTTCTCCATATATACAAATGACACCTGCTGAAATCCCCTTTTCTATGCAACTGTTAAAGATACAGGAGCCTTGTCCTCCTTTTCATAGGGTCACCCTACATTAATCGAAGTTTAGCATTCAAATCACTCTCTATTCGGCCCTGGTTAGGCGTCATCTAGAGTATTGCATCCAGTTCTGGGCTCCACAATTCAAGAAGGACGCAGACAAGCTGGAGCGTGTTCAGAGGAGGGCAACCAGGATGATCAGGGGTCTGGAAACAAAGCCCTATAAGGAGAGACTGAAAGAACTGGGCATGTTTAGACTGGAGAAGAGAAGATTGAGAGGAGACATGATAGCACTCTTCAAATACTTCAAAGGTTGTCACCCAGAGGAGGGCCAGGATCTCTTCTCGATCCTCCCAGAGTGCAGGACACAGAATAACGGACTCAAGTGACAGGAAACCCAATATCAGCTGGACACCAGGAAAAACTTCCTGACTGTTAGAGCAATACGACAATGGAATCAGTTACCTAGGGAGGTGGTGGGCTCTCCCACACTAGAGGCCTTCAAGAGGCAGCTGGACAACCATCTGTCAGGGATGCTTTAGGGTGGATTCCTGCATTGAGCAGGGGGTTGGACTCGATGGCCTTGAAGTCCCCTTCCAACTCTGCTATTCTATGATTCTATGATAATTAGGGTGACCATATGATAAGGAGGACAGGGCTCCTCTATCTTTAACAGTTGTCTAGAAAAGGGAATTTCAGCATTGTCATTTGTATGTCTGCAGCACCTGGTGAAATTCCCTCTTCATGACAACAGTGAAAGCTGCAGGAGCCCCGCCTTCTTTTGTATCTGGTCAAGAGCGCAGGGCTCCTGCAGCTTTCACTGTTGTCATGAAGAGGGGATTTCTCCAGGTTCTGCAGGCATACAAATAACACCTGCTGAAATTCCCTTTTCTAGACAACAGTTAAAGATACAGGAGCCCGGTTCTCCTTTCCATAGGGTCACCCTATGCTATAGCAACAGCTGCAATTGCAGCACCTTAAAATGTATGCACACATAAGCCAGGTGGATAACAAGCATACATGCATCTTAATGTATTACTGTGTACATCCAAAACTGGAAGAAGAGGATCAATCTACCTATTCATGAAACATTCTTACATGCTCCTCATAAATATAAAATATTTACTTCTCTGAAGTCAGTCTAACAAGCTAAAAGGGTGATGTCTGTGATGGCAACAAATACATTTACCTGGAAAGGAGAGGGGCTTGTTGCTGCTTTTTAAACTTTTAAAAAAAACAATTAGGGCACAGTCCTCTCGATTGTGCCCTTGCTGCTCAGAAACAGAAGTTTCTTATCCCAGGGTGAGAGGAACGTGGAGGCAGTTTGGCCTCCCCATCTTCCACCTTTGGTGATTTTTGTTAGATGGGCTTTTTTAGCCCATCTAGTGAGGTTTCTTCACAGTGGGAGGGAAGCAGGCTGGAGGACAATCAGGATATCTCATATCCTAGCCTCTGGTCTCCTCTCCTCCCTACCCATCAGTACCCCCCTTTCTTTAAGGTGGATTCCTGCACTGAGCAGGGGGTTGGACTAGATGGCCTTAGAGGCCCCTTCCAACTCTACTAGTCTATGATTCATTCTCCTCCAAGACCACTTATCCAACCTCAGAGGGCGGCTGGCACAATTCTTTCTACATCAGCTGTGAGGAGGTGGTCAGATCTTTGACTCCCCCTTTTGAGATCATAGAATCATAGAACAGTAGAGTTTGAAGTGGTCTTTAAGGCCATCGAGTCCAGCCCCCTTGCTCAATGCAGGAATCCACCCTAAAGTAGGGTGACCATATGAAAAAGAGGACAGGACTCCTGTATCTTTAACAGTAATGTAGAAAAGGGAATTTCAGCAGGGGTCAATTGAAGAGGGTGAAATTCCCTTTTCATCACAACAGTTAAAGCTACACTAGCTATAGTAGAGTGACCAGATACAAAAGAGGGCAGGGCTTCTGCAGCTTTAACTGTTGTGATGAAGAGGGAATTTCACCCTCTTCAATTGACACCTGCTGAAATTCCCTTTTCTACATTACTGTTAAAGATACAGGAGCCCTGTCCTCCTTTTCATATGGTCACCCTACCCTAAAGCATACCTGACAGATGGTTGTCCAGCTGCCTCTTGAAGATCGGAGCGCTGTCTCCCACCTCGGAATATTTTTTCCGAACAATCAAGTGGTCCTTAGGACATTCTTCTAGGGACCATAACATTGCTCTCTAAATGTATGTCATCAATGATTTTATTGTATTTGTTTTTATTACGTCTTTTTGCCCTGAGAGCTTCAGCTATAGAACAACTCATACATTGAAATAACAACAATAACTTTCTCCCTCCTTTACCTAAGAAAGCTGGAGACTGATCCTAGCACCTTAAGAACCAACATAGAGCCTTAGACAGAAGAGTGGGGTATTTTATTTAATGCCTAGAAATGGTTAAATAAAAATAAATAAGAACAGCCAAGGCAATACAAGCAGCAAAGAGTGTAGCTTCTGGCTCTGTATTGCCCTGGTGAAGTCTGGCAAAAAATGTGAATATGTAAGCCCTTGTTTAATCTCCTGAGGAAAATCCCTCTTCTGGAACTGGCATTTGCTTCGGGCAAGGGGGAAATCCTTCATCAGCATCAATCTATTATTTCCTTCCAAAAACAAACACCAGCTTCAGAGAAGTGATTTTCCTCAGTATTACAGCAAGAGCCAAAAGGGTTAAATTCCTTCTCTATGCAGCCTCTGATCCTATTAATTGTCAGCTCCCCCTCAGCAGATGCAATTTGCATTTTAAAAGAATCCCTGCACATTAGATGTGCATTTAGCTTATTTAGTGTCACATCTAATTTGGCCCCAAAATGAGATTCGGTGCTGGTGCAAAAGCCACTCCGAAAGTTGTTCTCTGGAAGTCCTTTCACCAAACCTCATATGGAACATGGGATGTGGAGGCAGGTGAGATTAATGAAGGGTGAAGAAAAGGCACTCTGTACATGTTCAAGGAGACTGTTTTCAAGAGCAAGCCACGGGGTTTTAAAAAAAACGTTCTGGGACTCAGCTTTGGTGATTGCTTCTCAGGAGGTGGGCGAAGAGCGCTGGCCTGTGGAGCCGGCCCTTTTGGTCCACTGGCGTCTGCAAAGTCACTCGGGAACCATTCTGAGCCAGGGGAGCGGAGGTGAGGACAGCGTGTTTACACAGTGCACCGGGGATGCTCTCAGCAAATGCTGGCAAAGGGAGCCCAGCAAACCTGGCGTGGGTAGGAGGAGAACTCTCTGCAACATGCTTCCCAAATCCAGAGCAACGTGCTTAGCTGTTGTGCCTTTATGTCTATTGACAGTCGTAATAAACACATTAGATTTAACGTCCCCAAGAACGGAGCGCTAGGAATTCTTGATTAGAAAGCCAGTCCCAGCTGCTCCGGCTGTCCCAGCGGCTGCTGTCAAAGGCTGGAAATGCCAGGGAAGAGCTGTTTTAGGAACTGATGAGGGGTGGTGGGAGAGGTGCACCAGGTATCCATTGCACCTATCACAATTCCACATCCCTCTAGGGTAGGGTGACCATATTTGGGAAACCAAAAAAGAGGACTCCTAGTGTGTGGGGGGGGAAGCAGCTTTCTGAGTCCTGCAGAAAGTACGTTATTCCCCCGCCACCTTAAAGAACCCGATTGGAGTGGAGGAGGGGAAAGGATTTCATTATGCACCACCACCATCCACTCCAATTGGGGCCTTTTCTATAATGTCCACGAATGACCCACTTTCCCCTTTAAGACCTCAATTGGAGCTCGGGGTGGGGGAATGATGTGCCTCAAGAACGCATGTCATTTCCTCCTGCCATGCTAACGGCAGCCTTAAAGGGGAAGGTGTGTCATTCCAGGACATTATTGAAAATTACAGAAAATCCCCCCTGACACCATGGAAAGAACAAAAACCAGGACAAATCCGGGGAAATCCTGACAATTGGTCACCCTACTCTAGGGTTGCCCCCTTGTTCTCTGGAATGGCCTTTAACAGCTGTGGGAGAGGCAGAAATGTAGCAAGCAAAGTTGTTTTAAACAGATATTGTCTGCTTTTGTTTGCATTTTATGCTTTTTATGCTTTTAAATTTTGTATATTTGTTTTTAATGTTCACTCTTTTTGACTTTTGTAAACCGCCCAGAGAGCTTCAGCTATGGGGCGGTATATTATTTATTTATTTATTTATTTATTTATTTATTTAAAACATTTATATCCCGCCCTATATCATTAAGATCTCAGAGCGGCGTACGGATAAAAACATGCAGTATAAAACAATAAATATGCACAGTTAAAAACAAATTAAACCATGATCCAAGTGAAAACAATATATAATTTAAAAGCAGTTAAAACAGTGTAATAAATAAATAGATAAATAAATAAATAAATTTCCCAGCACGGAGGTGCAGGGGTGGGAAAAACGGCGGCTCAGTAACAGAATACCCTTTTTTAATCTGTCCTGAATCTCCCACCAATCAGCTTCATGGGATGAGAACGTCATCACACTGGGGGAAAAATATGTTTCCTTACCGTCGCTTCTCTGCCCCCACTTCTGTCCTTCGTTACTTCCTCTTTCCTCCCGGCGAGGAAAGAGGAAGTAAACAAAGACCACATGGCCCATTCAGGGGGCGTTTTTATTACGCTGCTTTTCCTGCACACAGTAGGAGACCGCAGCACATTCAAAGTCACTATAATTGTGAGAAAGAAACAATAATAACTGGTGTCAATGGCGGTGGGAAGTTAGCGTCACTGAGGGAGTGGAGCCATTGAGGGTGTGTTGTCCAAGGACCCTCTAAAACAGTGGTTCCCAAACTTTTTCAGGTAACTGCCCCCTTGGTTCCACAAACTCATGCCCAGTGCCTCCTACCCTACCCTATAAAAATCATTATTCAGAATAGCGGTTTTCAATGACCCACTAAGGAAGATAATAACAATAAAATTCAAAACAGTAACAATTAATTGAATATTTGTTCAAAATCCGAAGCACCCGTCGCAGGCTTGCTGAGGGAGGGAAAAGAAAGCGAATGCCTCTGTTTTGCAGCCGGCATGGTGGGGCACACCAAGCAGGGTATGTCTCTTCATTAGCACTTTGGTGCTTTTGAAACATTTCAATTCACCGTTAAAAGGATTCTTCTTGAACGGTATTAATACATGTGTGGATTCTTCCCCTGTATGGCTTGGGACTAAACTACGTTCTCCCACAAAAATGTTCCTGGGTTTTAAAACCTTCTGGACAGGCGCTTCTCGGAAAAGACCACCTCAAGTGCCCCTCTGCCACCCCTTGGCCTCTTAGAGCCCCCCTGCGACCCCCTTGCCTCTTAATGCCCCCTATGCAATCCCACCGCCCCCAAGGGGGCGGTACTGCCCCCTTTGGGAACCACTGCTCTAAAACCTGAAGTTGGCACTGGTGTGTGTGTGATATGACACTTTTTGGGGGGGGTCTGACATGCAAGTTAGCACTTGATTCTCACCCAAGATGTTCCATGACTAGCTGGCTGCATCTTTTATATAGCCATAACTGAGATATTCCCCTCCTTCAAGTGTGGTATTCAGTCATTATCATCGTAATAAATGGGCTGATCAAAAGGAATAAATGTGTTTTAAAGTTTTCCACAGCATTTATGTAGGGGAAGTTTTGAAACCTTATATGTTACAGCTGTAATCTGTAATATAGCTTTGGAATGGAATTCAGGGCTAAATAATGGCATAACTTTTAAGTACATTACAGGGCTGTCAGACTGTGACAGCTTGAATGAGAGAAATTTTAAACCAAATTTCAGCACTGTGAGAACACCAGTGCAGGAAGCAGAAAGGAATCCATCACGGAAGTCAACGACTCTTTCAAAGAAATGGGCAAAAGGTTCCAAGACTCTCTTGTAAGGAGAGAGCCTTGAAACATGACATTAGGATGGCTCCCCTCATATGGAACTCCCTGCCTCTGGAGGTCAGGCAGGCTCCTTCCTTGTACTTCTTTCGGCGCCTCCTGAAAACATCTTTATTCCAGGAAGCCTTTCCTTAATATGCAGCCTTGAATCTCTGTATTTGCTTCTTTTAAAATCTGTTTTAACTGTTTTATTCTGTTTTTATTTTCATTTTATCTTGTACACCGCTCCGAAATTTTTCAATGGATGGCGGTATATAAATATTCTAAATAAATAAATAAGTAAATATGTTTGAACTGTTTCAACTTGCAGGGCAGTTTTTAAAAGGCACTCAGATGCTTTAAAAATCTGCATCAGAATCAGTGGCCCGAGTTTATATGTGGGGAAACTGAGGCATATAAGATAACAGGTGTTTCCTGTGGCTGCACAAAAAGAAGTAAATGGGATACAGAGCCAAGGGTTGCAATCTTAAAAACACTTCTGTTTCAAGACTGACATTTTTGTGCCTGAGAGGGGGAAAATCAAAATGGCACACTCAAAGCTTTATCACACCAGCGTTATACTGTGCAATCACTGTGAATTGCATGCAAAGGACTCAGAAGTTTTCCAGTTTATAATCTGCTTTGATTGTGAAGTCCTCCCATGCATCCCATGCATTAAAATAAATGGGACAAGGAATAAAAAGAACATGATAATCGTAGTCTGCTACCGACCACCCAATCAAGGAGAAGACGAGGACGAAACTTTTGAGAAACAAATTGCCAGTGTCTCAAGGAAGTGTGATGTAGTAGTGATGGGGGACTTCAATTACCCTGATATCTGTTGGGAGACCATTACTGCCAAAAGCGGCCCTTCCAAGAAATTCCTGACATGTATGGGTGATAACTTTCTCCTACAGAAAGTGGAGGAAGGAACTAGAGGCTCGGCAATCCTTGACTTGATATTGACCAATAGGGATGACTTAGTGGATAAAGTGGCATTTAAGGGAACTCTGGGGGAAAGTGACCACGTTATACTTGAATTCTTGATTATAAAGGAGGCAAAAGCAGAGTGTAGCCATACACGTACTCTAGAAAAGCTGATTTTAATAAACTCAGAACTATGATAAGTAAGGTCCCATGGCAAGTGAGCCTAATGAGAAAAGGAGTGCAGGATGGGTGGGAGTATTTAAAAAAGGAAAATTTAAAGGCACAGTTACAAACAATTCCAACAAGGAGAAAAGATAGAAGACAACAGAGGAAACCAATGTGGCTCCACAAAAAGCTTATTGATGAACTGAAAACAAAAAGGGATACATATAGGAAGTGGAAGGAAGGCCAGGCTACAAAAGAAGAGTACAGACAGGTGGCGCAGAAGTGCCGAAATGGCGTCAGGAAGGCAAAAGCTGAGAATGAGCTGAGATTAGCGAGGGATGCTAAAAGCAATAAAAAGGCTTTCTTCAGATACGTGAGTAGTAAAAGACAGAGGAAAGAAATGGTGGTTCAACTGCTTAATGAGGATGGCAAATTGATAGCAGATGACAAAGAAAAGGCTGAAGTGCTCAATTCCTACTTTGCCTCAGTCTTCTCTCAAAAGCAAGTCTATGACACACACACACACACACACACAAAAAGTGAAGCAGAAGTTGAGGAGTCAGGATTGCAGTTTGAGATTGATAAACAAATGGTCAAAGAACTCCTAATTTCCTTGAATGAGTTCAAATCCCCAGGGCCCGATGAACTGCATCCTAGAGTAATGAAGGAGCTAGCGGAAGAACTCTCAGAACCTTTGTCTATTATCTTTGCAAAATCATGGAAGACGGGTGAGGTGCCGGACGACTGGAGGAGGGCTAACGTTGTCCCTATCTTCAAAAAGGGCAAAAAGGAGGAACCTGGAAACTACAGACCAGTCAGTCTGACATCCATCCCTGGAAAAATTCTGGAGCAGATTATAAAGAAGTCAATCTGTAAACACCTTGAATTCAATGCAGTGATTACTAGAAGCCAACATGGATTTGTCAGGAACAAATCCTGTCAGACTAATTTGATCTCATTTTTTGATCGGGTAATTTCCCTTGTGGACTGTGGGAATGCTGTGGACGTCATATATCTTGACTTCACCAAAGCTTTTGACAAAGTACCACATGACATTCTGATTAACAAACTAGCTAAAAGTGGGCTAGATGGAACAACTATTAGGTGGATTCACAGTTGGCTACAGAATCGGACTCAAAGAGTACTTATCAATGGAACCTTCTCAAACTGGGGAGAGGCAACGAGTGGGGTACCGCAGGGCCCAGTGCTCTTCAACATTTTATTATTATTATTATTATTATTATTTTATTTATTTATTTAGCACCATCAGTGTACATGGTGCTGAACAGAGTAAAACAATAAAATAGCAAAACCCTGCCGCATAGGCTTACATTCTAATAGAATCATAATAGAACAATAAGAAGGAGAAGAGAATGCACCAAACAGGCACAGGGTAGAGTAAAACTAACAGTATAAAAGTAAGATCAAAATCAAGTTCTAAACGCTTTAGAAAAAAGAAAAGCTTTTAGCTGAGCTTTAAAAACTGCGATTGAACTTGTAGTTTGCAAATGTTCTGGAAGAGCGTTCCAGGCGTAAGGGGCAGCCGAAGAAAATGGACGAAGCCGAGCAAGGGAAGTGGAGACCCTTGGGCAGGTAAGAAACATGGCATCAGAGGAGCGAAGAGCACGAGACGGGCAATAGTGTGAGATGAGAGAGGAAAGATAGGAAGGAGCTAGACAGTGAAAAGCTTTGTAGGTCAACAAGAGAAGTTTATATTGGATTCTGGAGTGAATTGGAAGCCAACGAAGAGATTTCAGAAGTGGAGTTACATGGTCAGAGTGGCGAGCCAAGAAGATGATCTTAGCAGCAGAGTGGTGAACAGAAACCAACGGACTGATGTGAGAAGAAGGAAGGCCAGTGAGAAGAATGTTGCAGTAGTCCAACCGAGAAATAACCAAGGCATGAACAAGAGTCTTGGCAGAAGAGACAGACAAAAATGATCGAAACCTGGCAATATTATACAGGAAAAAACGACAGTATTTAGAATCATAGAATCATAGAATCATACAATTGCAGAGTTGGAAGGGGCCTACAAGGCCATCGAGTCCAACCCCCTCCTCAATGCAGGAATCCACCCTAAAGCATCCCTGACAGATGCTTTAGGGTGGATTAGCTACTGCCTCAATATGAAGAATAAAGGGGAGAGTGAGGAGTCAAATATAAAGCCAAGATTATGAGCTTCCTTGACTGGATTAAGTGTAACATCATTGACAGTAAGAGAGAATGAGAGATGAGAAGGTTTAGGAGGGAAAAAAAGCAATTCAGTCTTTGCCATATTAAGTTTCAAATGACGATGAAGCAACCAAGCTGAGATATCTGAAAGACATGCCGAGATACGATCATGAACATCAGGAGAAAGTTCTGGAGATGAAAGATATAATTGTGTATTATCGGCATACAGATGATACTGGAGAACATGAGATTGAATAAGATTACCCAAGGACAACATGTTTAAAGAGAACAACAACGGGCCAAGCACCGAGCCTTGCGAAACCCCTACTGAAAGGGGAAAAGAAGAAGACGAGCTGCCATTAGCCAACACGTTGAAAGAGCGACCCGCTAGATAGGAGGCAAACCAGTTATAGATGGAGCCACAAAATCCGAGGTCTTGAAGGGAATCCAAAAGAAGATAGTGATCAACCGTGTCAAGGTGCAGGGAACGCTTATCAAATTTGCAGATGACACAAAATTGAGTGGGATAGCTAATACCCTGGAATAGAGAAACAAACTTCAAAGTGATCTTGATAGGCTGGAGTGCTGGGCTGAAAACAACAGAATGAAATTTAATAGGGATAAATGCCAAGTTCTACATCTAGGAAATAGAAACCAAATGCACAGTTACAAGATGGGGGATACTTGGCTCAGCAATACTACAAACGAGAAGGATCTTGGAATTGTTGTAGATCACAAGCTGAATATGAGCCAACAGTGCGATATGGCTGCAAGAAAGGCCAATGCTATTTTGGGCTGCATTAATAGAAGTATAACTTCCAAATCACATGAGGTACTGGTTCCTCTCTATTCGGCCCTGGTTAGGCCTCATCTAGAGTACTGCGTCCAGTTCTGGGCTCCACATTTCAAGAAAGATGCAGACAAGCTGGAGTGTGTTCAGAGGAGGGCAACCAGGATGATCAGGGGTCTGGAAACAAAGCCCTATGAAGAGAGACTGAAAGCACTGGGCATGTTTAGCCTGGAGAAGAGAAGATTGAGTGGAGACATGATAGTGCTCTTCAAATACTTAAAAGGTTGTCACACAGAGGAGGGCCAGGATCTCTTCTCGAGGCAGCTGGACAACCCTCTGTCAGGGATGCTTTAGGGTGGATTCCTGCATTGAGCAGGGGGTTGGACTCGATGGCCTTGTAGGTCCCTTCCAACTCTGCTATTCTATGATTCTATGATCCTGCCTTAATTGTGCAATAAAGCCAAAAGATTCGCCATATTTAGCTCCTACATTTTGAGTGTATCTTCCCAGCCGCCACTGGGGCGCAGCAGCAGGATTTTAAAGAAATGCTTACATCTGCGTAAGCTTTAAAGACACCGAAATTGGCACAGTAATAGATATTAGGGAGAGCTTTAAGCATACCAAATTTGAATTGAATTGAGTCATCCGTTGATTTTTAATGATTTTTTTACATTTCCCCCCTTTTTTACATTCCCCCCTGCATGCAAAGGGTCGCTGTCGCCCGGTAGCAAACACAACAACAACCGCGAAAGCTTAGCGCTACGGGGATAATCCGAGGGAAGCAGGTATGTGGGATGAAGCTTTAAATTGCATGGGACCAGTGGAGGCTGGTGGCTCTGATGTCAGTGGAGTGATGAATCATAGGGCAGGTCTACTCCTCCCGGTGTTCCGGAAGGGAGGGGGAAGGATCTTGCGGTATTCTGCTCACGAGATCCTTCCCTTTGGACAGATGGTGCATGTGACATCTTGGGAAGAACGAGGGATGCTGCGTCCGCCATTTTTTTTTTTTTACTGAAGCGCACAAGTGCTCCAATGCAAAAAGTAAGCTTTTTTTTTTTTTAACTGATTGTGCTCCCCCCTCCCCGCCCATGGGCACGGAGCACCTGAAGAGCTCCGTGCCCCATGCCTGGTTCCTGGCTCCTTGTGTTTACTCTTGAGGAGTCAGGACAAAACTGGGATGGCCGCCCATACCTCCACAGTCTCGGGATGATCCCAAGACCGCAGGAAAAATCGAGCTAAAATACGTCCCGGCCGTGCCTTGCTCATGCTCCGGACCGTGGCGCTTCCCCCTTCGTGGGGGAAGGGGAGTGAAGAGGCAGAAAGGGGGGAGGATTACCTTGGAAAGCCCGGAGGAGTCGGGCGAGGGGCTTAGCAACCTTTATCAGCTGATGTTACACGTTGTTACTGTTGCTTAGCAACCTGTATCAGCTGAAGCCTTTACAGAAACATACCTAAGTGTTTTATAGAGAGAGATTGGTTTGGGGGCCTCTGGAATTAAGTCAGTAGGTGAATAGAGCTGGGTGGAGTACTGTTGGCTGTATTTCAGCTTCTTAATTGAATCATATAATGTGAATTTTAACAAGGGGTTGAAGTTGTTCTATAAAGTATTGTTATCTGTACCATGTCTTTTGTGCGGGATAGCAATAGATTAAAAAGCCAATTAAACCCACTGCAAAAAAAACCCAAACCTGTTAAATGATGAAATTAAACAAACAATACTTGCTGCAAACTATTTGCTGGTTAGTTTTTTTTCTTTTTGATTCAGCACTGCCCATAATAAAATCATGGGTCGCCAAAGTCAAGCCCCATTGATTCAATGGGGGGAATCAAGCACATGCTGATATCACTCCTGTTGAAACTGATGAGATTTAAAAGTGCTTTAACTTTGGCTGGCTTGTGCCCATAATATATGAGAGTATTAATTCTTGCGGTTTACTGTGTATTAATTCTTGGAATTGCTACAGGAGTCAGATGAGCCTTTTGGCTGTTGCTGTTGTAGGGTTCATATTTTGGCCAGAGGTGGTTATAAGTTAAATTTCCCACTGGAATATCAGTTAGTAGTTTGCGGCTATGTCCCTAGAACATCTATAGAGGACTGTTCTGGAACACAAGAAACCCTATTTCAGTCTTCCTGGACAAAAAGGATTGCATTGAGAGACTTTTCCAACGTTCATTTACTACAAAGCCTGATATTTATTTATTTATATAATTTCTATACCACCCAATAACCGGAGCTCTCTGGGCGGTTCACAAAAATTAAAATAATTCAAAATATAAAACAGCAGTATAAAACCACAATATAAAATACAATACAAAAGCTCAACCAGACAAAAACAGCACCAATGCAAAATTACAAATTTAAAACACCGAGTTAAAATTTATTTATAGACTGTTAAAATGCTGGGAGAATAAAAAGGTCTTCACCTGGCATCCAAAAGCATATAATGTAAGTGCCAAGCGAACCTCCTTAGGGAGCTCATTCCACAGCCGGGGTGCCACAGCAGAGAAGGCCCTGCTCCTGGTAGCCCCCTGCCTCACTTCCTTTGGCAGGGGCTCACGGAGAAGGACCCCTGAGGATGACCTTAGGGTCCGGGCAGGTACATACGGGAGGAGGCGTTCCTTCAGATCGCCTGGCCCCAAGCTGTTTAGGGCTTTGAATGTTAATACCAGCACTTTGAATCGGGCCCGGACCTGGACTGGCAGCCAATGAAGCTGGAAAAGGACTGGCGTGATGTGGTATTAATTTATTGTATTAATCATAAAATAAAGACAAACTATCCTGCATCGAGTGGGGGGTTGGACTCGATCGCCTTATAGGCTTCTTCCAACTCTACTATTCTATGATTCTAAGTAGAAAATTAGGGATGGAGAAACTACCTCAAGAGAAGAATGACCTGACCAAATTTCAGAAAATCCTCATGAAGAAAGTCCGACTTACAGCAGTTTTTGAAACGTAGGCGTCCTGTGTTTCCATTACAACCACTTTGTGTTTACCCAACCAAAACATATCTGAAATTTGGGTGGGTTCAGATATTGTCAGAAAATGAATGATATTGTGTGAGTATGACCTTGGCGTTTGTGGAAATCCCTCATGTATTCTGAAAGTTACGAGTGTCAAAATTTTCCCATTTTAAATTGGTTGTTTAACAACAGGCAAACGGTGCAACTCAGTGCTATTTGGCCGACAGACGCTTCCCTGGAGGAACCTGGCTCCCAAAAGAAAAACGTCCTTCGCCAGAATGAACAGGCTTCTGCACCTGCCTCTGTTTGTGTACGCTGTGTAGCTGTGCTTGGCGTGCAGCTGCATGTCTTTGTGTGCTCCTGCATCCGTTACTGTGTGACACGCTGCTGCTTGTGTTTGCATGTGATGTGCAGCTTCAGGTTTGTATATGCATAAGAGAGGCGGAGTAGGGAGAATGTGAGAATTACCACTTGATTTGCAGTCTCTGGTGTGGCTCACTTTTGATTTCTCTTCTGTGTTTACTTGATTTGCAATCTTTGACCTTAACAGTTGACTATGAGCTCCATCCGCCAAGCGTTTTATTGCATGCTCGTCGTTACTGGGCACTCACAGATTTTTTTGCAGGTCCCTCCCATGACGTCGTCTGCCTCCCATGTGCCTTCTGCCTCTTCTGGCCTTCCTTGCGCGACAAGAAAACTCTCCACAAAGTCCGATATATTTTAAACCTGGAAGTTGCTGCTCTCGCCTGCTGTGGGTAGGAGAAGCAGCGCGATTAGAACAGCCTACTGAATGGGCATCATGCTTGTTCTGTACTTCCTCTTTTGAAAGAGGAAGTAACTGAGCAATGAAAACACGGGCGGAGAAACGAAGGTAGGGAACGTGTTTCCCCCCATGTGATGGAGCTCTCTATTCTAGGGCAGTGTTCTACACAGCAAGACCTGAGGATACAACATTATGCATGGTGTCTAGAAAGTGGATAGGGGGACATTTCTCTCACTTTCTCATAATACTAGAACCCAACGGGGTCATATCCCATGAAGCTGATGGGTGGGAGATCCAGGACAAATAAGAGGAACAACTTCACACAGCACATAGTTGAACTACGGAATTCATTACCTCAAGATGTTCTGATGGTAACCAATTTGGATGGCTTTATAAGGGGATTGGACACATTCCTGGAGGAGAAAGTTATCCATGGCTACTAGTCCCAATGGCTATATTCTACCTTCACTATCTGAGACACTATGGCCACAGCTAGACTGAAGGTTTATCCTGGGATCATCCAGGGTTCGCCCCTGCCTGAGCACTGGATCCCCTGTGTGTCATCTAGATGAACAGGTTTGACCCCTGGATGATCCAGGGATAAACCTTAGGTCTAGCTATGGCCTATGTCTATGTAAACCATTTGCAGGAGAACGTAGGTGGGAGAGACTAGAATTCTTTAATTTCATTTGGCAGAGACTTTCCAAGCTGTGGGAGTGCCAAGGCTTTCTGGATTGGTGGGCACATGTGGAATATTAAGAGAGTGTCATGAGAACTCTCACAAAATGGCTGCCACAGTGGGCATGGCTGCCTCATTTCCCAGAAGGCAAACTGGTGATATGAAAGGAAAAGTAACTTGCCTGAGAATCTAATTCCAAGGCAGAGGTGGGGGTCTGTACGACATGGAACCAATGACCCAGGGAGGTCGTGGGTGCTCCCACCCTAGAGGCCTTCAAGAGGCAGCTGGACAACCATCTGTCAGGGATGCTTTAGGGTGGATTCCTGCACTGAGCAGGGGGTTGGACTCTATGGCCTTGTAGGCCCCTTCCAACTCTGCTATTCTATGATTCTATGCTTCTATGAGCTTGAAAACCTCTCTTTTGAACCCCAATAAAGATGGTGGTGGTGGGCAACACTTCGCTTCACAGCATGCCTGTGTCCCAGTTAAAATAAAAAATCTTAAGAAATGAAATCAAAACCAGGAGGGGCAGGGAAGCCTGGCAGGCACCAAGAGAGATTGGCACCCATGTTGACTCTCGCTTCAAGGTGTCAGGCAGGCTTTTCCTAGCCTGGTTATCAGAAATTAACTAGAGATGCCAGTGATTGACGTTTGGACGGAGCTATGTAATGCACCGTCAGTCCTGTTGCCACATCTGCTGCTCCCTGATACTCCTCAAGAGCCAAATTTGGCCCTGGCCTCGCTAACTGCTGCTACATATTCTGAGTCCTGCCTCTATTCATTCATTTAACTCATTCATCATATCTCTAAACCGCCCCATAGCTGAAGCTCTCTGGGTGGTTCACAAAAATTAAAAACCATTAAAGTGCATTATATAAATGATAAAACCATTCACGTAAGGACATACAACAACCTATATCTAAAACAATTTAGAACCATCAATCAGAGACAATCCAAGACCTGATCAAAAAGACTCATAATGTACTGCCAAGTGCCTGAGAGAAGAGGGCAGTTTTAACCTGGTGCCAAAAAGATGACCATGTTGGCACCAGGCAGCATTTCTGAAATGGGGGGCCACCACTCCGAAGGCCCTTTCCCTTGTTGTTGACCTCCAAGCCTCCCTAGGAGGAGGCACTTGGAGGAGGGCCCTGGATGCAGAGCAGAGTGAACAGGTCGATCAGGGATCGGGATGATCTGGGGTCTGGAAACAAAGCCCCATGAAGAGAGACTGAAAGAACTGGGCATGTTTAGCCTGGAGGAGAGAATTATTTCTTTCTTTCTTTCTTTCTTTATTAAACTTATATACTGCTCCCATAGCCAGGGCTCTCTGGGTGGTTTACAGAAGATTGAGGGGAGACAGGATAGCACTCTTCAAATACTTAAAAGGTTTATTTATTTATTTATTACATTTTTATACCGCCCAATAGCCGAAGCTCTCTGGGCGGTTCACAAAAATTAAAACCACAATAAAACAACCAACAGGTTAAAAGCACAATTACAAAATACAGTATTTTGCATTTGTGTCACACAGAGGAGGGCCAGGATCTCTTCTCAATCCTCCCAGAGTGCAGGACACGGAATAACGGGCTCAAGTTAAAGGAAGCCAGATTCCAGCTGGACATCAGGAAAAACTTCCTGACTGTTAGAGCAGTACGACAATGGAATCAGTTCCCTAGGGAGGTTGTGGGCTCTCCCACACTAGAGGCCTTCAAGAGGCAGCTGGACAACCCTCTGTCAGGGATGCTTTAGGGTGGATTCCTGCATTGAGCAGGGGGTTGGACTCGATGGCCTTGTAGGCCCCTTCCAACTCTGCTATTCTATGATTCTATGTCAGCAGAGGCGTTCCGTCAGGCACTGTGGTCTTGTGCCATGTAAGGCTTTATAGGTCAAAACCAGCACCTTGAATTTGGCTCAGAAATGTACAGGCAGCCAGTTCAAGAAGGCCAGAATTGGTATTATACGGTTGGACCAACTTGTCCCTGTTACCACTCTGGCGGCTGCATTTTGCACAAGCTGCAGTTTCTGAACCATCTTCAAAGGCAGCCACATATAGAGCGCATTGCAGTAATCTCTCTTGGAGGTTACCAGATCATATACAATTGAAGCCAGGTTATCCCTGTCCAGATAGGGGCGTAGCTGGACCATCAACCAAAGTTGGTAGAAGGCAGTCCGTGCTACTGGGGCTACTTGAGTCTCAATTGATGGCTCCAGGAGGACACCCAAGCTACGAACCTGCGCCTTCAGGAGTAGTGCAACCCCATCTACTGCAAATAGCTTTTAAAAATGTCCCGTTTAAGCAGCTGTCAATAGTAAGGCCAGTGCCCTGCACATTGATTTAGCCTGTTAGCCAATGACAGATTGTAAAAACATGCAGAACTGTAGAGTCATTTTTCAAAATTAATGCATTGATTTAATATCTTTTGTGTCGTTTTTATTTTTACGGTCTGCAAATATTCTCCAGCCAAGATTAATGTATAATTCCATTAAGGTTAATTAGTTGTTTTACATTCCGGCAGCTACTTATCCAGTGATAATTCATGCAAGCTTTTGGCAGCGCAGAGGATTTGGAAGACTTGTACGGTTTACAGGAAAGTAGCTGTCTACATTTAAACAAATCCTTCACTAAGAAGATGGTTGTTGCTGCGTTTTATAAAAATATGCCTTAGTTGTTTGGCAGGCAGGGAATGGCAGAAGGAAATAATCACACGTGACGCCCTCTTGCGTTAGCAGGCAGCACTTTGGAAGTACCTCCTAACAAGTTACGTAACCTCATCATAATCTGGGATCAGCAGTGAAATAATATTTAAAGACACAGCATCTTTTTCTTCTCTTTCTTTCTTTCTTTTTGCTGCGACCCAATTCAAAGGAAATCAGAGGACAAGCATGTATGGTTATGAACTCTGTGACTCCTTTCACAGGAGGAAATGGGGGCTTTATTTGAGTGTGGTGAATAGTGTGTGTGTGTAAAGATTCTAATACTTCACTTAAGCTATAAGTAAAAAAGAGGCAGGCAGTCTAGGGCACTTGAAATTCACATATGATATCATCTTCATCTTAGCTAAGAACAAAACAGGGCAGCAAAATCAGCAGAGCAGGAATCAGATGGTAAACATTTGGAAAAGAAGGAAAAATGAACTGACTTGTAAGTATTGAAAGAACTGGGCATGTTTAGCCTGGAGAAGAGAAGATTGAGGGGAGACATGATAGCCCTCTTCAAATACTTAAAAGGTTGTCACACAGAGGAGGGCCAGGATCTCTTCTCGATCCTCCCAGAGTGCAGGACACGGAATAACGGGCTCAAGTTAAAGGAAGCCAGATTCCAGCTGGACATCAGGAAAAACTTCCTGACTGTTAGAGCAGTGCGACGGTGGAATCAGTTACCGAGGGAGGTTGTGGGCTCTCCCACACTAGAGGCCTTCAGGAGGCAGCTGGACAACCCTCTGTCAGGAATGCTTTAGGGTGGATTCCTGCATTGAGCAGGGGGTTGGACTCGATGGCCTTGTAGGCCCCTTCCAACTCTGCTATTCTATGATTCTATGATTCTATTTTTTTAAAAAAAACACACACACACTCTTTGCTTTAGAATGGGGAAGGTAAACCCGTGATCCTCCAAATGATATCGGACTACAACTCCATCATTCATGAACACTGGCCATTTTACCTGGGGCTGATGGGAACTAGAATCCCATTGGTTCCCCAGCCCTATTTTAGAAGCTTTGTCTCCTGCCTATCTGCATTCAATGTTCAAGGTGACATAACAACATTCAGCTTCCATGGTCTCAGTTAAACTCAAAAGGTATGTTCAGTTTGGAAACAGTTAGAACTGTCACCCAATTAAAGAAATATTTGTTGATTTATCCTATGAGTATTAGGTCATTAACTCACAGACTAAATCTATGTACACCTGTATGGGGAAAACACAACCATTTATAGGGCAGGAAAACATCTCTACTAAGAGTGTTATCAGACATGGGGGAGGAATCACGTTTCCCTACCGTCACTTTTCTGTCCCACAATAGGGACAACAAGTGCAAAAGTAAGGAAAACCCTGTGGGAGAGTAAAAAATAGCCAAAGGCAAGGTTGGAACCAAGTAATCTTCAATCATAAATATTAGCAAAAGTTTTATTAAAGAGCCAAGATGCCTCTGAACCTCCTCCAGGGGGAGTGCAACCCCGTCCAGAACTGGTTGAACGCCCACCGTCCGGTCAGAAGAACCACCCACCAGCAGCATCAAAGGGGGATTCTACACGTCGTACTGAGGGCGCTTCCATGCAGTACGACATGTGGAATCCCCCTCAGTCTTGTCTGGATTGAGTTTCAGTTTATTAGCCCTCATCCAGTCCATTGTCGCAGCCAGGCACCGGTTCAGCACATCCACAGCCTCACCTGATGAAGATGAAAAGGAGCAGTAGGGCTGCGTACTGATGACAGCGCACTCCAAAACTCCGGATGACAGAACACAACAGTTTCATGCACATGTTAAACAGCATGGGGGACAAGACTGATCAAGGAGAATCAACAGAGTCGCACTCCCCCTGTCTTTCTGAAGCTCCCTTCCCCCTGCTATGTCCTAACATTTGCATTTCACTGCAAGAGTGACACAATTACAGGTAAGTGGGCCAAGTGAAAACAAGCTTGGTTCTCCCAGGCATCGCTTTCCCCTCCCCCACTTTTCACTCCCACAAGTTTTGGGGAAATCTGAGGAAGTGGCCGGATCTACACTACTGCTTCAAAGTGCTTTATAACAGTTTTGACAACTGTATATGGAGGGCCTTCCTAGACCAGAGGTTAGCGCGGCGCTCAGCCCGTGCTCAGCCCTGTGCATCCAAACGACGCACAGGGGATCCCGGCCTCAGCCAGGGCTCACGCCGCCCTGGCACTGCGCTAACCAAAACCTCTACTAGCGCAGTTCTTCCCGCGGTTTCAGCCTCAGGTCAAACTGAGGATGAGACCGCAGGCGTGTGGACCGTCCCGCCGCTTTTCCCGTCTACCGCACTTGCGAGTAGCCGGGAAAAGCGGCGGACGGGCCGCAGCGCTCCCCCCCATCCCCTTCTGCCAATCTCCCCCCATGACCTCCCCTGGCCTCCGATCCCCCCCTCCCCCCATGTCCCCACCTGCCGTTTCCTGCTGTCGCCGCCGCCACTGATGCCCTCAGCCGGTGTTTCCTGCTGATGACGATGATGTCCCCAGCCGGCGTTTCCTGCTGTCGTCATGTCCCCTGGCCGGGGGACATAATGACAGCAGGAAACTCCGGCTGGGGACATCATTGTTGTCGTCGTCAGCAGCAGGAAACAGCGGCTGGGGACATTGGCGGTGGCGGCGACAGTGGGAAACGGCAGGTGGAGACATGGGGAGGGGAGAGGGGGGATCGGAGGCCAGGGGAGGTCATGGGGGGGGAGATCGGCGGAAGGGGACGGAGGCCCCTATTTTTTTATTTTTTTAAAAAAAAACCCTTACCTGTCCTGGTGGTGCGCTCCTGCGCACATGGCCCCTTTAAGTTTAAACAAAATGGCGGATGCGACAGGGCTTTCCTAGGCCCCGTCGCGTCTCTCGTGTAGACGGGGACGGCAGGCCGCGCTACTTCTAGCGCGGCCTGGCCCCTCCTCACCGCCGGATTGCAAGGTAGGTCTAGCAAGGCCTGAAGTGTGTCCTAGGCCCCAACAGTTGTCAAAACTGTTATAAAGCACTTTAAAGCAGTAGTGTAGATCCTGCCAGAGATGAAGCACACAGATGTCGATTCAGAGCTGGCAACAGACTGAATCGAAAATGGTGGCGCTTGTTTAGAATGGCAATGTGGAGTTTGTCTCCTTAATTAATTTCGCCTCCGTTAATCAAAGGCATGGGGCTGTAGGCCAATTTTAAAATCTAGAGGAAACATCTCTCTCAGTGTCTGCCTTTAAGAGACAACCAAGGCATGTCAGAACATAACAACACGCTAAGTGAGCATCTGTCTTGAAAATCAAAAGAATCCCGAACTTGCAGGAAGTTGACTGCACAACCGTTGAGGGTCCTTCTGACTTCGATGGCTGCGATCCAGCCAAACTCAGGCACAACTGGGTCTCAATCTCATCTATAGAACACAGAGACCTGTTCGCACAAGTCGTTCCACAATTGAAGCCCCTTGAGGCTGGCAGCGCTTGCTTGGTGGACTTTGATGAACGATGAGACAATTGATGAATTCACATTTAAGTGATTCTAAATGGGGAGATGAATTCTTAGACCAGGGGTGTCGAACATCTTTCAGCCCGAGGGTGGGATTCGATTTCAGAGATGCTCTCAGGGCCACGTTTCAGGGGTTGGTGTGGCCAAAATAGCAGCATGTTTCGCTTAAAGGTCTTACTGCCAGTAACTAAGCCTTCTGAGAGCCACTTCAACCTTTTGGGTTGTGGAAAAATGTGTGAAAGCCAGGAAACCACCAAACAATGGCAGTTAGGCGAAAGGGTGGGGCCATAGAAAAGGGTGTAGCTCTCTAGGGAGCCCTGGAGGACCACATTGGGATCTTAGCAGTGCCGGGTTTAAGAACAAGCCAAGTACACCATTTTAGGGCCTCATATTATCAGCGGCCTCTAAATATATTGGAGATAACTAAGATGTGAGATAACTGAATTGAATTTGCTCTGGCTTAATTATGTTGTAAAGTCTCGCATGACTTATAGCAGAATTGCTATTTATAGAGAAAGCGTGGCAATGCAGCATTTAGTATTGGAAGCAATAAAGGCAAACTAAAGTCACTTAAGGAGTTCAAAGCAACTTTATTAATCCTTTTATGCACAACTTAAGAGATGGCTTAGAGCCTCGTGTGTCGCAGAGTGTTAAGCGGCAGTTACTGCAACTGAAACTCTCCCCATGGCCTGAGTTCGATCCCAGCGGAAGCTGGTTCTCAGGCAGCCGGCTCAGGTTGACTCAGCCTTCCATTCCTCCGAGGTCGGTAAAATGAGTACCCAGCTAGCTGGGGGAAAGGTAAGTGCAACTGGGGAAGGCCATGGCAAACCACCCCGCTACAAAGTCTGCCAAGAAAACGTCAGCAAAAGCAGGCGTCCCTCTAGGAGTCAGCAATGTCTCAAGTGCTTGCACGAGAGGTTCCTTTCCTTTTCCTAATAGATGGCTATCTAACACTGTTTAATTGCAAACACCCCTAACACTGGGTTGTACTTTTTCATTACCTTTCCTATGATAACCTATATAGCCTTACACGGCTCAGGACCACAATACCTGATGGAATGCCTTTCCCAACATGAACCTACCTGTACACTGTGCTCATCATCTAAGGTCCTTCTCCGGGTGCCTACTCTGAGGGAGGCCCAGAAGATGGCAACAAGGGAGAGGGCCTTCTCTGTGGTGGCCCCCCAATTATAGAATGATCTCCCCATCAAGGCCTGCATGGCACCAACAATGCTATCTTTTCAGCGCCGGGTTAAAACTTTTCTCTTTCCCCAGGCAATTAGCAATATGTGATGAGCTTCATCGATCCTGGATCTGTTTTTATAGTTGGTTATAAAGTTATTTATAGTTGGTTTCAGATGTATGTTTCTATGTAAGATCTTGGAATTGTTGTAGATCACAAGCTGAATATGAGCCAACAGTGCGATATGGCTGCAAGAAAGGCAAATGCTATTTTGGGCTGCATTAATAGAAGTATAGCTTCCAAATCATGTGAGGTACTGGTTCCTCTCTATTCGGATCGGGGTAGGCCTCATCTAGAGTATTGCGTCCAGTTCTGGGCTCCACAATTCAAGAAGGACGCAGACAAGCTGGAGCGTGTTCAGGGGAGGGCAACCAGGATGATCAGGGGGTCTGGAAACAAAGCCCTATGAAGAGAGACTGAAAGAACTGGGCCTGTTTAGCCTGGAGAAGAGAAGATTGAGGGGAGACAGGATAGCACATTTGAAAATATTTAAAAGGTTGTCACACAGAGGAGGGCCAGGATCTCTTCTCGATCCTCCCAGAGTGCAGGACACGGAATAAAGGGCTCAAGTTAAAGGAAGCCAGATTCCAGCTGGACATCAGGAAAGACTTCCTGACGGTTAGAGCAGTATGACAATGGAACCCATGACCTACGGAGGTTGTGGGCTCTCCCACCTTAGAGGCCTTCAAGAGGCAGCTGGACAACCCTCTGTCAGGGATGCTTTAGGGTGGATTCCTGCATTGAGCAGGGGGTTGGACTCGATGGCCTTGTAGGTCCCTTCCAACTCTGCTATTTAACTCTGGTTTTAAATTTTGTATATTGTTTTTAATTGTTTTAATCTTATGTAAACCTCCCAGAGAGCTGTGGCCATGTTGCAATATAGGAATATAATAATAATAATAATAATAATAATAATAATAATGTAATAACACTTTTTTCACTTTCTTTTTATAGGATGGGGCCGCTGAATCTTGATATGGCTTATGGCCTCAGCATGTCTAATCTGGCCCTGGATCACAAATGGGCCAAAGATGGCCCACGGGCCTGAAGTGGAATGTGACACCTGCGTGGTTCTCCAAAATTAAATTCTACCTTTGGGCTGAAAGAAATCCAGCAACTCTGTTTTTAAACAAATGGCTCGGGCAAAGGCATTCTGTTGCAGCAACACACACACACACACGAGCACAGAAAAGGCGGGTACGTGAGGGGTCCTGTGCTTTCTGCCGAAACGGCAGGCAGCAGGGAGAGAAGCAGGAAGCCGCTACAGCACAGGGAGCTCACCATCACAACCACCCCCTCCCCTCTGCTTAGAGTCGCGAAGGGACTTTTCTGCATAAAGGGGATGAATTCGAATTATTTTGAGCACCGAATCTGAGTTTTGTTGGGAAAGAACGGATGATCCCTTTGTGCACATTGTCGGTTCCTTTGGTACAAAGCAGAGCAGAGGCAGGAAGGCAGATTGCCTTGTAAACTAGGAGATTGTTCTAAGCAGTGCGAGTTGACAGATGCGCACTCACCCAGCAGCACATGCGCAGCTCATTGCCTGCCAGCGCTCCGTGTCAGCTCCAGGTTTTTGAGGGCCTTTGAGAAAGATCCTCATAGAATCATAGAATAGCAGAGTTGGAAGGGGCCTCTAAGGCCATTGAGTCCAACCCCCTGCTCAGTGCAGGAATCCACCCTAAAGCATCCCTGACAGGTGGTTGTCCAGCTGCCTCTTGAAGGCCTCTAGTGTGGGAGAGCCCACAACCTCCCTAGGTAACTGGTTCCATTGTTGTACTGCTCTAACAGTCAGGAGGTTTGTCCTGATGTCCAGCTGGAATCTGGCTTCCTGTAACTTGAGCCCGTTATTCCATCTCCTGCACTCTGGGAGGATCGAGAAGAGAACCTGGCCCTCCTCTGTGTGACAACCTTTCAAGTGTTTGAAGAGGGCTAACATGTCTCCCCTCAATCTTCTCTTCTCTAGGCTAAACATGCCCAGTTCTTTCAGTCTCTCCTCATAGGGCTTTGTTTCCAGACCCCTGATCATCCTGGTTGCCCTCCTCTGAACACGCTCCTGCTTGTCTGCGTCCTTCTTGAATTGTGGAGCCCAGAACTGGACGCAATACTCTAGATGAGGTCTAACCAGGGCCGAATAGAGAGGAACCAGTACCTCATGTGATTTGGAAGCTATACTTCTATTAATGCAGCCCAAAATAGCATTGGCCTTTCTTGCAGCCATATCACTGTTGGCTCATATTCAGCTTGCGATCTACAACAATTCCAAGATCCTTCTTGTTTGTAGTATTGCTGAGCCAAGTATCCCCCATCTTGTAATTGTGCATTTGGTTTCTATTTCCTAAATGTAGAACTTGGCATTTACATTTAGGAAATAGAAACCAAAGGCACAGTTACAAGATGGGGGATACTTGGCTCAGCAATAACCCATCCTCTCGATGGATCTACGACAATGAGGCCACCTTCTTCTCTAGCTGCTTCTGCTCCTCCTCCGCTTTCCCAACATTGCAACCACGTGCTTTCTGGCCAGGCAGAGAGCCAATGAGCAAGCAGGCAGTGGCATCAGCTCTTCCTCATCATCACCACTGCATAGTTAAACTATGGAACTCACTACCACAAGATGCAGTGAGGGCCACCAATTTGAATGGCTTTAAAAGAGGGGTGGACGAATTCCTGGAGGCGAAGGCTATCATTAGCCCTGATGGTTGTGGGCTATCTCCAGTATCCGAGGCAGTAAGCTTGTGTGCACCAGTTGCTGGGGAACATGGGTGGGAGGGTGCTGTTGCACCATGTCCTGCTTGTTCATCCCTGGCCCTGTGTGAACAGTGTGATGAACCAGATGGACCCTTTGTCTGATCCAGCATCAGGGCACTTCTTGTGTTCTTATGTTGTCCGGGCCAGAGCAAGAGGCAGGCGAACAAATAAGCTGCAATGTTAAAGAGCAGGACCAAGTCCAGGGGTCTCTTGTCAGTGGGCCCCTGCTGTGGTATGGGCCCTCGGCATGTGCCCTTGATGCCGGGCCTGTCAGTTCACATGGGAAGGGTGTGTGTGGATCCTTTCCGTATAGGCCCCTTGCATTGCACCTGTACAAAGTCCTGCCGTGCCCTGGACAGGTCGATTGCGTCCCCGGCTTATGCCAGTCTCGTGTGGGTGTGGCAACGGGCCACTGCCTGGCTCTCTGGTGTACTGGCTTCTATTGAACCTAAAGGGCTTTGATTCCAGCAATAAATGTTTTTTGCATCCCGGCTCCCCATTTGCAATGCAAGTGTGCTCCGTGTGGGTCTGTGGGAAACACAGCTCTCTCGTTTCCCTCCCAAGCCGGCCAAATAATCTCTGGATTATTTCCCCCAAGATCACATTTTGAGCAAAAATTCTTCCTCCCTCCCAGCCTTCACGCATTTGGACCTGGTCCAAACATTCCTTCCACACCCACCCACCCTCTTCTTACACTTGATCTCCTACTTCAGAAAAGGCGCTGCCATCGCAGCCGCTCAGCGCTGTCAACGGTGCTCGTATGATAAGTTAATCTAATGCTTCGCATCTCAGAAAATACCTTTGTATTCCTCCCCCCCTTCTCTTTTTCTGTTTCTGTAGCTGCAGCCCTGCCTCTCTTCCTCCCTCCTCCAACGGTAGGGCTGCCTTCCCCCCCGGGAGGCTCTGATCTCTTCTCTGGAGAAGCGACGGGAAGCCCAAGGACAATGAAAAATGAAAAATTATTTTTCTTGCTGGTTTAGCAATTTCTGTTTAGGATTCAGCAAAGGCAGAACCATCTGTTGTGCTTGGAAGAGCCAATAACAGGCCTCTCTCTCTCTCTCTCTCTCTCTCTCTCTCTCTCTCTCTCTCTCTCTCTCTCTCTCTCCATTTTCTGAATTCTAAATGTTACAAGCCAGGGGGATGTCCAGATGCAAAAGTGGATAGCAAAGCTCCTGCACCTTTAATTGCTGTGGAGCCCACTCAGTTTTTTAGAATGAGAAACTGCTTCATAATGCTACAGAGGTTAAAATCAGCTTGTTCCCAAGCTGTATTTTGGTGCTATGGAGCAGCAGCGAAGTGCCCAAATGGCCAAATTTAACTTGCAAACAAGCTAAATATGGCTGTTTAGGCACTCTGTAGGCACTATTGATGACTTTTGGGGTGGTTGGGTGGGTTAAAAATTATTCTTTTTAACAGTGGGGGGCGGGAGCATGGGCTGCAGCAGACAGCAGATTTCCTTGAGCTGTTGCCACCCCTGGCGTACAGCTGTGATCATCACACCTCAAAAGTGATATTGCAGAGCTGGGAAAGGGGCAGAAAAGGGCAACTCCAATTAACAGCTGCTGGAGTTAAGGAAAGGTTACACATTTGGGACTTTTTTGCTTAGAAGAAACATGGTTGAAGGGTATAAAATTATGCAAAACAATATTTTTCTCCCTCTCTCATAATGCTAGAACCAACCAGAATGGTAGGAGATTCAGGGCATACAAAAAGAAGCATGTCTTAGAATCATAGAATCGTAGAGTTGGAAGGGGCCTTTAAGACCATCGAGTCCAACCCCCTCTCAATGCAGGAATCCACCCTAAAGCATCCCTGACAGATGGTTGTCCAGCTGCCTCTTGAAGGCCTCTAGTGTGGGAGAGCCCACAACCTCCCTAGGTAACTGGTTCCATTGTCGTACTGCTCTAACAGTCAGGAAGTTTTTCCTGATCATAGAATCATAGAATAGCAGAGTTGGAAGGGGCCTACAAGGCCATCGGGTCCAACCCCCTGCTCAGTGCAGGAATCCACCCTAAAGCATCCCTGACAGATGGTTGTCCAGCTGCCTCTTGAAGGCCTCTATTGTGGGAGAGGCCACAACCTCTCTAGGTAACTGGTTCGATTGTCGTACTGCTCTAACAGCAACATCAGATGGGGAGGGGGAGAATCACGGTTCCCTACCATTGCTTCTCTGCCCCCACTTTGGTTGCGCAATACTTCCTCTTTCTCACGGAAGTAAAAAACGTCCACGTGGCCCATTCAGTGGGCCATTTTTATCATGTTGCTAGTGGCAAGTTCCGTATCTAAAAATAAATCGGACTTTATTTATTTATTTTTATTTATTTAAGGATTTTAATGCCGCCATTCAGCCAAAAAAGGCTCTCATGGCGGCTTACAAAAGTATTTCTTGACAGTCCCTGCCCACAGGCTTACAATCTAAAAGACATGACACAAAAGGAAAGGGGATTGGGAGGGATGAGGAGGAGGGGGGAAAGGAAAGCAAATTCAGGCACTACAATCTTAGTTGCAAAGTTCAGCAGTTACAGGTGACAGCAGGAGGGAGGGGGCTCTCAGCTGGAGCTGGACCCAGGCACGGTGGAGAGGTGCCTGGCTGCTGCTTCCTCCCTCACTGGTGGCCTCTGCAGAGACAGTTGGTAGCAGGAAAGAGAGGGCTCTCAGCTGGAGCTGGACCCAGGCACGATGGAGAGGTGCCTGGCTGCTGCTTCCTCCCTCACTGGTGGCCTCTGCAGAGACAGTTGGTAGCAGGAGGGAGGGGGCTCTCAGCTGGAGTTGAGAACTTGCCAGGGTCTTCTTTTTTTTTTGTCACAGAAAGAAGACTAAAAGGGGCGGGAGATGCACGGTAGGCGGATGACGTTGTGAATAGCCCCCGTGAAAATCCGTGAGCACCCAGTAACGAGTGTGCAATAAAAGACTTGTCTGAAGTTTTGGCCAATAGTGTTTAAAGAGATAATGATGTAATGGGAAGGAAGCTGAAGATAGGGTAAAGGACATCACTGCTATCAATATATGAAGGGGTTAAATGTACGCAAAATAGTAAAGAATTAATAAACAATTTATTAACTGCAGCTAGATTAATAATTGCCAGGAATTGGAAGGAACAAAGGGATTATCAAATAGAAGAATGGTATAAAGAAGTCTTGGGATATAGCTATTAATGAGAGACTCACGAGTAGTATTAAAGTTAAGAGAGGAGTGCTGAAGCGAAATGACTTTAATGAGATTTGGAGACCATTTGTTAAATTTGTATTAGAAAAAGGGAAAGGGAGTAAACCGTCGCAGGATACATTACAATTTTGGAAAGGAGAATAAGGGTCCCGGGTGGGGTGGGGTGCACGAGATATTACTATATTATTTTAATAAGTTTTCTAATTTCATTATTGTGGTATATTGAGTTGAGGTAGTGTGATTATTGTATGTGTTATAAAATTCAAAATAAATAATATATATATATATAAAAGACTCACCTGATGACGCTAACAGTCAGGAAGTTTTTCTTCACAGATGTTTAGATGGCTTGAAAAGGAAAAATGGACACATTCATGTAAGAGATTTGTAGGGGAGAAGTCCTACAAATGCCTAGAGTGCGGAAAGAGCTTTGCTTGCAGCACACTGCTTAAGCAACATCAAAGGATTCATACAGGGGAGCAGCCCTACAGATGCCTAGAGTGCGGAAAGAGCTTTGCTCGCAGCACACTGCTTAAGCAACTTCAAAGGATTCATACAGGGGAGGAGCCCTACAGATGCCTAGAGTGCGGAAAGAGCTTTGCTCGCAGCACACTGCTTAAGCAACTTCAAAGGATTCATACAGGGGAGGAGCCCTACAGATGCCTAGAGTGCGGAAAGAGCTTTGCTCGCAGCACACTGCTTAAGCAACTTCAAAGGATTCATACAGGGGAGGAGCCCTACAGATGCCTAGAGTGTGGAAAGAGCTTCGGTCAGAGCAGCCACATTCAGAAACATCAAAGAATTCACACAAAGCAGAAGCCATAGAAGTGCTCAGAGGTTGGAAAGCAACTGTTGTTTTTAAATGTATACTTTTTAATAGTCACTGTTTTTAACTTTTGTAAACCGCCTTGGGAGCTTCGGCTATGGGGCGGTATATAAATTTAATAAATAAATAAATAAATAAGAGAAAGCCAACAATGGTTGCCAGTTATGATGGCTCTTTGCTGCCTCCAGGACCAGCTTGGGAACAAGAGCATGAGAAAGGCTTTGCCTTCATGTCCTGTTTCGAGGCTTCTCAGAGGCGTCTGGTTGGACTTTGTGAGAAACAGGACGCTGGACTACATCCCCCAGAGCTCCTCTGAACCAGGTTATAAACTTGACAGACAGCACTGGATGACAGAGTCTGCAATTCGGTGCTTGTTGCTTTCACGTGTTAGATTGGTAGGTGCTCACTGAAAATATCTTTGGGATACACTTTGAAAAAAATATCATGCTCTGCGAAGAATCCTTTAGGGAAGGGGGTTGTAGTTCAGTGGCGAAGCACCTGTTTTGCATGGAGGTTCAATCCGTGGAAGCATCTCCAGTCAAAAGGATCTCTAGCAGAGCTAGGAAACAACCTCAGGGAAGGTAGCTCTGTTATTCTGTTTTGCAGCAAAAAACGGCTGGGGCGACACTCGTGGTTTTTATCAGTATGGGTATCAGTTTTATCAGTTGGGGGGCACATTACACATTCCGTATACAGCTTTCCTAGTGTTATTTCAGGCTTTTTATTCCGTGATATCCAGAGTACAGCAACAGATGTCTTTGTGTGTGCTATGAGGTATAAATCACAGAATCAGAATAGCAGAGTTGGAAGGGGCCTACAAGGCCATCGAGTCCAACCCCCTGCTCAATGTAGGAATCCACCCTAAAGCATCCCTGACAGAGGGTTGTCCAGCTGCCTCTTGAAGGCCTCTAGTGTGGGAGAGCCCACAACCTCCCTAGGTAACTGATTCCATTGTCCTACTGCTCTAACAGTCAGGAAGTTTTTCCTGACGTCCAGCGGGAATCTGGCTTCCTTTAACTTGAGCCCGTTATTCCGAGTCCTGCACTCTGGGAGGATCAAGAAGAGATCCTGGCCCTCCTCTGTGTGACAACCTTTTAAGTGTTTGAAGAGTGCTCTCATGTCTCCCCTCCATCTTCTCTTCTGCAGGCTAAACATGCCCAGTTCTTTCAGTCTCTCTTCATAGGGCTTTGTTTCCAGACCCCTGATCATCCTGGTTGCCCTCCTCTGAACACGCTCCAGCTTGTCTGCATCCTTCTTGAATTGTGGAGCCCAGAACTGGACGCAATACTCTAGATGAGGGTGATGCGCAAGAGGGATGTCGTGCCGCCATGACTGAATCATATCGATATGACACAAGGTAGAGTCTGGTAGCACATTCAAGACTAAGGCCATTTCTACACCAGCCCAGTGTAGAGGGAGGGAAGGGGGAGGATCTCATGATATCCTGATCGTGAGTTCCTCCCCTTAGTTCACATGCGAGCAAGACACCCCAGGAGGAAGGAGGGTGTTGCGCCCGCTATTTCTTAAAATTTTTTTTTAAGGAGCTGAGCGCACGTGCGCTCCAATGAAAAGTGAGGTTTTTGCTTTTTGTTTTTTTTAAAAAGCCCCAACCCCAATTCCCCCGGCCCCAATTCCTCCCAGCCTGGTTCATTCCCTCTACTGCTCCCCGCTACTCACGGTAAGGAGGGAAAAAGCTGGGATGGGTGGCCATACCTCCCGCAGTCTTGGGACGATCCTGAGTCTGCAGGAAGAATTGGGTTTTCCCAGGGATTATTTATCCCTGGGAAAACCCGCGCTCATCCCCCCTGCCCCTGGGAGTCCCTGTGCATCATTTAGATGCACAGGGACTCGGCCATGACCAGCCTGGGTTTTCGGGCTGGTGTAGAAACAGCCTAAAAGGCTCAGTCCTATCGGGATAGTTGCAAGCGTCCTCTCCTCTCCTCCATGCTCCGTCTGCTCTGCAGGTTTTGCTAGGTGCTCTATTTTGAGTGTCTAGCTGGGGAGCTCCAGAGCGCGATTGGGGAGGCCATGCGGTACATAGGAAGCGGCATAAAGGAGCTACCACAGCCTCCTCCCCTCCTCGGCCCCAGGCATGCCCCCTTTTCACTCTCTCCATACTCCGTTCCCAATGTGGAGAAGAAGCTGGGGTGAAGAGAACCACACAGGCACTGAGGCGGCAGGGCAAGTGTTTTTTGGGAACCGAGATCAGAGTGCTGGCTCTGACCTTGGTTCTCAGAAACCAAAAAATCCTATGGCCGTTATGTGTGCATAGGAGCGCTCCCTCCCTTGTTTTTTTTGATGACGTGAATTTTCATGGTCTTGAGAGCTCAGGATGAACCTAGAAAGCCGTCGCTAATCAGCCAGACAGCTCTGGGCTTGTTGGCTTATTAGACTGACTCAGTATATAGCTGCTATATTATTACAGATTCATAGAATACGTCTTGGTGAACTCAAGTAAATTGCTCTGAGCCAGTAATTTCTTAGAACAACAGAAGTTCAAAGACAGATTGCAATGTGAATTCACTGAACTACAATTCCGCAACAGATCCAGTTCTGTTTTCTGTGGTTCAACAAGGACAAAGGCGTGTGTGTGTGTGTGTGTGTGTGTGTGTGTGTGTGTGTGTGTGTTTAAAACATGCTCCCGTGTTAATCAGCTCACCAATGTCTGTGTTATTACTCAACAACATTTTATGAATGCCTACTGTTATGGAAAATATCATTGTCTGCACTTTCTGCATTTCAATCCCCTCTGACCTCACTGTTTACGATCCACACACAAATTTACCCTGCAAGCATGTGTATATAAGTTTGCCAGCTTTTAGATGAATACTTCATAGAATCATATACTTTGAATTGTCTTAATTTTGTAAAATGTCCAGAGAGCTTCAGCTATTGGGTGGTATAGAAGTGCAATAAATAAATAAATAAATAAATAAATAAATAAATAAATAAATAAATAAATAAATGAAAGAATAGAATAGAATAGAATAGAATAGAATAGAATAGAATAGAATAGAATAGTTGAGTTGGAAGGGGCCTATAAGGCCATCAAGTCCAACCCCCTGCTCATGCATCTGACGAAGTGGACTCTGGGCCACAAAAGCTTATATCAGAATTAGGGTGCAATTCTATGCCTATTTAGAGAGAGAAAAGTCCTACAACTCTCAGCATCCCTCAGCCAGCATGTTCTCTCTAAACAGGCATAGGATTGAACCCAAAATGAACATTTATGGAGCCTCAACACTCTTTGATTTTCCCCACAACAGTCTAATGTGCCTCTGGAAATCATTTCGTAGGGTGTTGTAATCATGGCTTAGATTGACTTGAAAACTGTTTTGCATGTTTCACCTGCAAATCTTTGATAACAGCACAACCATGCCAGCTGATTTGCATTACCAATAAAGCGTTGACCGCTGTAAAGGATGCCATGTTCCTCACCACTTAGTGCAGGACAGGAAATGTGTGCGCGCGCACTTGAACACTGCCAGTCCTTCATGTGATGTTTTCGTCTTAACGTTAAACATTCTAAGAATATTGTCCTCAACCTACCTTGAGGCTCCGACTAGGTCCCAAAGCAGCATAGCAAACCAAAATAAAATAAAATAAAGTTAACTATACCCTAGAGACTATATAAAGTAAGTGTTCCCTAGAATTTATACTGTTCTGTAATAATGGATGAAAGACAGCAATGTGTCTCAGGTACAGTTCAGTTCTTCAAAAGTGGTAGTAAAAGTGTATGACGGTTGAAATGTGGACCCAAATCTGCTTTCCTGAATGTCTCTCTGACTTAAAAACTGAACTCATGTGCACATGTACACTGCATTACAGATATCCACACATGGATGCATGCACAGTTATATCCAAGCTTGCAACAGGTACCTTTTATTCTCACAACAGCCTTGTGAGGTAGGTTAGGCTGAGAGTCAGTGGCTGGCCCGAAGTCACACAGTGAGCTTCATGGCTTAGGGCAGCCTATCTCAACCTGGGGCGCTCCAGATGTGTTGGACTGCACCTCCCAGAATGCCCCAGCCAGCTGGCTGGGGCATTCTGGGAGTTGTAGTCCAACACATCTGGAGCGCCCCAGGTTGAGGAAGGCTGGCTTAGGGGGACTAGAACCCAGGTCTCCTGAGTCCCGATCCAATACTCTATCCGCTACACCACACTACCTTTCATTACACCACAGTGGCTGTCTTTAAGAATTTGTTTTGAAAACCGCATCAGGGTAGAAGCAACTTTTCCCTCAAGGGCTGCTACATTCCTTTCAGTAGATGTGGTGGATCTGGTCTGCATATGTTCCCCTCTGTTTATGTGGGTGCACCCGCTCCGGTACAACAAGTAAGACTTTTGGAACAGCTCAGTATGAGCCCGGGGGCCCCTGCAGAATGCTAGACCAGCAGGTGGAAGTTTTCCTTTTCCGGATTCATCATGTTTATGCAAAATGGCAAATGAAGGAGATTGACAGGAAGCCGTACCAGCAGTGACATCTGGATCCTTTGCTTTGCTCAGCAGGAGTTGTGGCACAACGTGTGCACTCCCCCCAAGTAACATTGTGGGCTTGTCTACACCAAGCAGGATATTGCACTATGAAAGCGGTATATAAAACGCAGGAGCCACACGACTGCTTCATAGCGGTACTGAAGTGCACTGACCACTGTTGGGGTCCGTGGCCACAGCTAGACCTAAGGTCTATGCTGGGATCATCCAGGGTTCGTCCCTGCCTGAGCACTGGATCCCCTGTGTGTCACCTAGATGAACAGGTTTGACCCCAGGACGATCCAGGGATAAACCTTAGGTCTAGCTATGGCCCAAGACACAGACCATGTACCACTTTCATACCACTTCCATAGTGTTATATCCTGCTTGGTGTAGATGTGTCCATGGGCCCCAACAGTTGTCAGTGCACTTCAATACCGCTATAAAGCAGTAGTGTGGCTCCTGCCTTTTATATACCACTTTCATACCGCTTTCATAGTGGAATATCCTGCTTGGTGTAGATTGCTTCTCAACTGGGGGCCTTTAGCGATTCCTAGGCATTGATCTTCCATTGTAAGGTACATGCCGAATTGCCACTAACTTTCCACACTCCAAGTGTTTTTTGCACACGTACATATTGCTATGTTCCATTCCCATTTGTGGGTGTGACAGCGCTGTGTGGACAGGAGAAGGCATCTCAGCACCCAATTTTAACAGTATGTTTATTTATTATAATAATTACAACAGCAGCAATGTGTGCAAAACTGCAAATCTCACTTAAATCTCACTTAAACCTAAAAATTTTAAGATGCTGTGATCATTATTTTAATATTGTATTGGTTTTATATGCCCTTTTAACTAATTTTATGTATTATATTTTATTTAGTGTTGTTCCCCGCCTCGATCCAGAGGGAGAGGTGGGTAATAAATATTATTATTATTATAGGCTATTGTGCAAATATTTTAATATTTCTAATAAATGTAACCACAAAAAGGAGTTTAGCACAAATGAAAACACTGGTTCAAACAACCAAAAGTGCCTCCACCTTTTTTAAGAGGAGCAGTTTTGATGGGTACAGTGAAACTTTGGGCCATTGAGACCTAGGGGCTGTTTAAATGTCGTCTTTGCCCTGCGTTGGCTGTGAATCAGCGCTGCGCCAGTTATATGATGCAGCCGTCGATTCACAGCCACCGCGGGGCAAATAGACAAAGTTGTGCATTAGAGAATCATAGAACAGCAGAGTTGGAAGGGACCTACAAGGCCATCGAGTCCAACCCCCTGCTCAATGCAGGAATCCACCCTAAAGCATCCCTGACAGAGGGTTGTCCAGCTGCCTCTTGAAGGCCTCGAGTGTGGGAGAGACCACAGCCTCCCTAGGTAACTGATTCCATTGCCGTACTGCTCTAACAGTCAGGAAGTTTTTCCTGATGTCCAGCTGGAATCTGGCTTCCTTTAACTTGAGCCCGTTATTCCGTGTCCTGCACTCTGGGAGGATCGAGCAGAGATCCTGGCCCTCCTCTGTGTGACAACCTTTCAAGTATTTGAAGAGTGCTGTCAGTGACTTACTCCAGCTTTTCCTACTGAAGCGAGGCCAACACCGCTCTTCAGCATCTGTTTTCGTTCCGGCATTGAGCCAGTGGGGCGGTTCCCGGGGAGAAGGCGACCTCTGATTGGTTGCTGGAAGCCGGGCAAGTGGCAGGGGATGAGCTGAATGGTTACCAGAAAGCCCTCACTGCCTCCTTTGTGGGGATTACCTGCCGCCACCCCGCAGCAGAGAAGCCGCGGGGTTTAGTGGCAGAGCGGTGCCAGGCAGGCTCCTATGACCATCACGCCTCTTCCCCTCTGGCCCATCTTCACTAGGCAGTCTGCAACAGCAGCAATCGTGCTGCTGTTCCCTTCTTTCCAAAAAGGGCAGATTTTGTGAGCTTCGCCAAAGAAATGGAATAATATTGGGGAAAGGCCAGAGAACGATGACGATGATGACGTCGTGCACAGGACCTCTAAAAGGTCAGTGAAGAAACAGTGGCGATTCCAGGAGAAACACAAGGTGTTAGGTCCAGGATCTGCCTTCTGCAAGAAGAAGGGAGCCGCTCAAGGAAGGCACTTCTGCCTGATTCTGGGCACGGCACAGCTCCCCCCATTCTGCAGGGTCTGCTGGCTCTTGGTGTAGCATTTTCAGGGGTCTCAAGAGGCTGCCGTGGGAAGAACCTAAGAAGTGTCCTGATGCTGGATCAGACCAACGGTCCATCTAGTCCAGCACTCTGTTCACACAGCGGCCAACCAGCCATCGGCCAGGGACCAACAAGGCAGGACATGCTGCAACAGCACCCTCCCACCCATGTTCCCCAGCAACTGGTGCACACGGGAAGGAAGTGACAAGGGAGTCCACGTCCATCAACACAGTTGATCCAGCATCGATCTGGATCCAGTTGGTGTGGAACGAATCACTTGTGAAACACCACTAATAGTGTAATGAAAATTTAACACGTTGTTTCCAGTCTTGTTTTCTAACCCAGAGTTTTGGCAAAGTTGTTAGAGGCTTTAACAGTGAAATAAAGGTGGTGTGTGTGGGGTGTGTGTGTGGAGTGGGGTGGGGCGAGGCGTAGTATTTTTCAATTGAAGTTCTCGCTAGGGTCCCACCTGCATTTCTCCCGACCCTTTCTCTTTCCTGCATCATCCCCAGGCGAAAAGTTCTCTGTGTTCCTTTCGTCTCTTTCTATAATAGGATACTTGCCTTTGAAAAAACCTTCATTTGAAAAACCTGTTCTAAAAACTGGGACCCTCCCAACTCCAGGACATTGGTGATTGATTAGGGCCCTGGACGCTATCCAAGATAACACTTTGAGAGGAATTAAAAACACCTCCTTGCCCAGAGATCCCGTGAAACTCATGTACCTGAAGGGCAGAGCACTTCAACTTTTTGAAGTAGTTTCAATAACGCAGCACCTCTTCTCTCTCTCTCTCTCTCTCCCCCCTCTCTCTCCCCCCCCCCGCCTTCTGCCCTCTACCTGGAAATATATTTGAACGTGAGCCAGCTTGCTTTGACTGTGCACGGTAACAGACTCCCCTTGGCAGCTCAGTCGAAGTCCAAACAACAGCTGAAATTGACTTTGGAGAAGTGAAATGTCCCAATCTCTGAACTTGGTTAGAAGAACATTCATGCCCTCGTGATCCCAAGTAATAAAAGATGCAACGTGGTTGCTTTGAATGGCAACATGAACCCCAAATCGAACATTTCGAGGAAGGACACTTTCTAGAGTTTCCATCTGTGTGCTAAATTGGGGGCACCCAGAGAGGTGTTCTTGGCGGCTGTTGCCAGGTGTCCTCGCTGGACTGAAGGCTCTGTTCTTTTTTTGACTGAATGCCAAAGGAGTGAGGAGTTGGTCACTTTGCTGTGATTGCCCTGCAGGTAACTGCGCTACAGGCTCCAGAGAAGGCGGAAGAACTTGGTGGGCTGTCCATCTTTCAGCTCCAGTTGTTCCAGCTGATGTGACCTCTTCCTCCTTGAGCTGTCACAGGATTGATTTCTTAAATGTGTATCTCGCAAATGGTGCTCATGGGTGGCTATTTATTTATTTATTTATTTATATAGCACCATCCGTGTACATGGTGCTGTACAGAGTAAAACAATAACATAGCAAAACCCTGCCACAGAGGCTTACATTCTAATAGCATCGTAATAAAACAATAAGAAGGGGAAGAGAATGCACCAAACAGGCACAGGGGAGAGTAAAACTAACAGTATAAAAGTAAGATCAAAATCAAGTTTTAAAAGCTTTAGAAAAAAGAAAAGTTTTTAGCTGAGCTTTAAAGACTGCGATTGAACTTGTAGTTCGCAAATGTTCTGGAAGAGCGTTCCAGGCGTAAGGGGCAGCGGAAGAAAATGGACGAAGCCGAGCCAGGGAAGGAGAGACCCTTGGGCAGGTGAGAAACATGGCATCTGAGGAGCGAAGAGCACGAGCGGGGCAATAGTGTGAGATGAGAGAGGAAAGATAGGAAGGAGCTAGACCGTGAAAAGCTTTGTAGGTCAACAGGAGAAGTTTATATTGGATTCTGAGGTGAACTGGAAGCCAACGAAGAGATTTCAGAAGTGGAGTAACATGGTCAGAGCGGCGAGCCAAGAAGATGATCTTAGCAGCAGAGTGGTGAACAGAAACCAACAAACTGATGTGAGAAGAAGGAAGGCCAGTGAGAAGAAGGTTGCAGTAGTCCAACCGAGAAATAACCAAGGCATGAAGAGACAGACAAAAATGATCGAATCCTAGAAATATTATATCGGAAAAAACTGCAATAAAATACGAAGTAACAATAAAAACACACACAGAGAAAACAATTCAGTTAAAATACATCAGTAAAACCGATTGCTATAAGTTAAAATGATTTCAGCAAACTTGCAGTGGCCGTACCTGGTCATCTTAGGAGGCCAAAGGCCTGTCTGAATAAAAAGATGTTTGCCTGCTGGTGGAAGGTTGTCAGAGACAGAACTGGATGAGCCTCTCTTGGCAGAGAGTTCCAAAGCCTGGGAGTAGCCACTGAGAACATCCTCTTTCAAGGTCCCCACCAAACACACTACAGATGAGAGACAGAAAGAATGGCCTCCCCCAAATATCTTAAAATCTTGGTGGGCTTGTATGGGAGAAAGTGGTTTTCAGATAACCTGGTGCCAAGTCATTTAGGGTGTTGTACGTTGGGTTGGGCAGGAGGTAGGTGTCCAGATGTTTTGGACAATGATGAGCCCCTGACAGCATGGCAAATGGTCAGGGATGCTCGAAGTTGAAGTCTAAAACAGCTGAACCTGTTGTAAGTTTTCTGCCTGAACCTGTTGTAGGTCATAATCCGCACTTGAATTGTGCCTAGAAACAGACCAGTAGCCAGTGAAGCTTTTATTTATTTATTTATTTATTTATCACATTTTTATACCGCCCAATAGCCGAAGCTCTCTGGGTGGTTCACAAAAATTAAAACCATAATAAAACAACCAACAGGTTAAAAACACAAATACAAAATACAGTATAAAAAGCACAACCAGGATAAAACCACGCAGCAAAATTGATATAAGATTAAAATACAGAGTTAGAACAGTAAAATTTAAATTTAAGTTAAAATTAAGTGTTAAAATACTGAGAGAATAAAAAGGTCTTCCGCTGGCGATGAAAGCAGTACAGTGTAGGCGCCAGGCGGACCTCTCTGGGGAGCTCATTCCACAACCGGGGTGCCACAGCGGAGAAAGCCCTGCTCCTAGTAGCCACCTGCCTCACTTCCTTTGGCAGGGGCTCACGGAGAAGGGCCCCTGTGGATGATCTTAAGGTCCAGGCAGGTAAGTTCCGGGCTTTTGTAACAAGGAAGTCACATAATAATAATAATAATAATAATAATAATAATAATAATAATAATAATAATAATAATTCTTACCCGCCTTTCCCTGTGGATTGAGGCGGGAACAACATTGAATACAAAAATACATACAACTGATTAAAAACATATAAAGCTAATACATTTTCTCTATAATCTGTTGTAGGCCCGATCCACACAGCCAATTTAGTCCAGAGCAAGAACACATCAGGGTCATTCACGACAGAAGACGCTGTCCCCAATCTGCAGCAGTTCTGAAGCTTCTCTGTGGAAAAGGCGGATTTTTGGAAATCCCTTTTAGTGCATCTTTTCCCCTTAAATGTGGCTCCCACACAGTTCCACTACACGGTGCTCAGCCCCCCCACCCGCATTAAGTTCTGTGTGTGCCTCGGTGACCTGGCAGTGACACGGTCAAGGGGTAGGGCCACCTCTCCACCCCCCCACCCCCATTCTCTCTTTCCCCCCATTCGCAGTAGGGCACTTTTGGTCATGGGGATCCTTTCCCCTTTAGCACTACTTCGTGCTGTTTCATCCTTTCACTATATCACACTTATGCTGTTTTCCCATTCACAATGGTGCAATAGCCGCTTTACCCACCCACAATATGCAGCCTGTTTCCCTCCTTCATAATAGCACAGTAGCAATGTTTCAAGCAGTCACAATAGCACACTGGTTGCTTTACCCATTCAGATTATGTAGCCTGTTTTTCCCATCTTTTAATCTTTCATGATATCGCAATGGTAGATGAGAGAGGAGAGGTGTGGGCTAAACTACAGGGCTTAATTGAGAGCTTCCAGTAAACTTCCCTGAGCAGCACCTATGGGGTTAATGATAGGGCTGTGCACGCCCTTCCAAAACCGCTTCGGATCCTAATCCGGACCTTCTGGATCGGGCCCAAGTCGATCTGGACCTCCCCCGATCCGCTCCGGAACTGGATCCGGAGCAAGATCCGGCGGTCCGGATCGATATTCGGACACCATTTTGCCCCCCTTCCCCACTTACTTGCCTCCATGGCGGATGGCGGAGGCAGGTAAGTGGGGAAGGGGGGACAAAATGGGGGCCCGAATAAGCCCCCCTCCCCCTTACCTGGCTCTGCTGTCTGCTGCCACATGGACCGTGGTGGCGGCAAAGCCAGGAAAGCCCCCTCCCCACTTACCTGTCTCCGTCGTCCACCGCGGTCCGTTCGGCGGCTTCAACTGCCGCCCAGACATGGTATAGAAATTGCGTGGTATAGAAATGCAATAAATAAACAAACAAACAAACAAACAAATAAATAGTGTATACTCCATTTGCTTGTGCTGTGTGCTCCTGATGGACCAAAGCGATTTCATGAAAATCTGGATATAACCAGAAAGCACTTCTCATTCTGTTTCCATGTAGACTGAACATGTGACTGCAGCGTTCTGGACCAATTGACGTTTCTGAACACTCTTCAAAGGTAGCCCCAGGTAGAGTGTGTTACAGTAGTCTGAACAAGATGTAACTAAGGTACATTTCACCATGGCCAGATCTAACACTTCCAGGAATGGGTGCAGTTGGCACACTAACTTTGGTTGTGCAAAAGTACTCCTAGCTGTTCCTGAACCCTGGGTGTCCAGGTTCAGGACTGAATCGAGCACTAGCTTGCCCTGAGGGTACTAAATAGAGAGCAACCTGCCGTCTGACTTAAGAAAGCATGATGAAAGGAGCAGGTGCGAGATTACGCTAAAGCTGTTGTGGCATTTCCTTATTTAGTGCTGTGGGTTTGTGTGAGACAGTCTTCCGACTTGCCTGCCCCAAGGCCAGAAGCAGCAGGCGTCAGGGTAACCTCAAGAACCTCAGGAGCCAGAGATACCAGCAACACAGGACAGCAGCTGGAGTTTGCTATACAAGCAAGCACACCTTAACCAGTTCTAACTGGATCATGAGGGAAACCATACCTGCTCGTGTTGGAAGTGGAGCTGCAGGGAGGAGGGAAGAAGCCTGGACGGGCGGCCACACCTCCCACAGTCTCGGGACGATCCAGAGACCGTGGGAAGAATCGGATTTTCCCAGGAAGCAGTTATCCCTGGGAAAAGCCGTTTTCATTCCTCCTTCCACCCACGTGTCCCTGTGCGTCATTTGGATGCACAGGGACTCGGCCGTGACCAGCCCGCATTTTTGGGCTGGTGTAGAAATGGCCTGTGTGAGCTTACCTCTGTCAGTGTTCTCAGCACAGAGCCAGGGGGTGACCATATGGCCGGATTTGCCCGGGTTTTTTGATGGCAAATCCGGGAGGGGGAGGGGAAATCTGGATTTTTTTCAAAGAGCAGCTCTAATGGGAATTAACAAAAATGCTTCCAACTCCGCCATTTTTTAAGATAAAGACATGAAACTTGGCACAATGGTAGCTCTTAGGAAGGGATTTAGTCATACCAAATTTGAAACAGATCCGTTCATCCATTGATTTTTTAGGATTTTTTTTAAAAATGAGGTTTAAAAATTATTTTTTAAACTGTCATTTTTAAAGATAAATTGCTGAAAGTTGGCACCATGATAGCTTGTAAGTAGAGCTTTAGCCATACCAAATTTGATACAGATCTGGGGCCAGTAGCAAACCCTGTTAACAACAGCAGCAGCTTCTTCATGCTGTGTGCAGCCAAAGTTGCACTACAAAACACCCACTAGAGGGCACTGTCCCATTCAATATATGAGCAGGGAAATTTTCATTTACAGTCCATGTAAATTTTCATTTACAGTCCCTCTCCTCCCGTGTAATTCAGCTCATTACACTTGTGGAAGGGAAGCAGGAAGCAAATTGCTGGTAAGCAAATGTGATTTCCCTTTAATCTAAAAAAGCCCAAAGTGTCTTCTTTGTTATTAACCCAGAATCCCAGCAGGCTGGGTTTGATCTAGAATCTCCAATGTTTTTCTGCCAGGGCTCATGCAGTGTGGAGTTATCAAGGCAAAAGCTGGGCCCTGACAATTAGGGAGGTTGCAACTCACTCCCAGCTCATATACAGGCAGCACCAAGTCTTAACAGCTTTCAGCACCAGCTAAAGACCTCGTTGTTTATCCAGGCTTTTGATTGATTTCTCTCTTTTTTTCTTTTTCTGCATCATGTAAATTGTTGTTCATCTGTTACTGTTCTCCTCTGTTGGATTGATTTTTGGCTGCTGCTGTATTATTTTACTGTGTTTTATTGATTGTACTTTGGGATTCTTTTATAATCCAAAACTGTACAGAAATTCTTTAAAACAAAGATAAAATAAATACTGCCCTCCTGGGTGTTCATTCATTGTGACACTGGATAAGGTGTTGGCATCAAACACATCCTTGCCCTTGGTGTAGACCAGCCTTCCTCAACCTGGGGCGCTCCAGATGTGTTGGACTGCATCTCCCAGAATGCCCCAGCCTGGCTGGGGCATTCTGGGAGTTGTAGTCCAACACATCTGGAGCGCCCCAGGTTGAGGAAGGCTGGTGTAGACGATTTGCATGTCATCCTTTTGGGGCTGCCTTTGTAATCTTGCAGAAGCCTGTCCTATGGCTTTGAGAAGATCACTTCCAAGGATTTGTGACTGGACTAACCCTGAGAGAATGCGTAACCCATTTCTCCATCAGATTTTGGATGAAAGTTCTTCTTTTAAATGAAATCCTGTTCCCTGTATACATGTATTTGCACATGTGCAATATCGAGGAATCATTATTTTTTATTTTATTTTATTTATTACATTTGTATACCGCCCAATAGCAGGGCTCTCTGGGCGGTTCACAAAAATTAAAACCATTCAACAGTATAAAACCATAATATAAAATACAATACGAAAGGTCAACCAGATAAAAACAGCAGCAATGCAAAATTACAACTTTAAAACACCAAGTTAAAATTTATTTATAAACTGTTAAAATGCTGGGAGAATAAAAAGGTCTTCACCTGGCGTCTAAAGGCATATAACGTAGGTGCCAAGCGAACCTCCTTAGGGAGCTCATTCCACAGCCAGGGTGCCACAGCAGAGAAGGCCCTCCTCCTGGTAACCACCTGCCTCATTTCTTTTGGCAGGGGATCGTGGAGAAGGACCCCTGAGGATGACCTTAGGGTCTGGGCAGGTACATATGGGAGGAGGCGTTCCTTCAGATAGCCTGGCCCCAAGCCGTTTAGGGCTTTAAATGTTAATATGGAATGAGCTCCCCAGAGAGGTCCGCCTGGCGCCTACACTGTACTCCTTTCGTCGCCAGCTGAAGACCTTTTTATTCACTCAGTATTTTAACACTTAATTTTAACTTAAATTTAAATTATACTGTTTTAACTCTGTATTTTAACCTTATATCAATTTTGCTGCGTGGTTTTATCCTGGTTGTGCTTTTTATATTGTATTTTGTATTTGTATTTTTAACTTGTTGGTTGTTTTATGATGATTTTAATTTTTGTGAACCGCCCAGAGAGCTTCGGCTATTGGGCGGTATAAAAATGTAATAAATAAATAAATAAATAAATAAATATCAGCACTTCGAATTGGGCCCGGACCTGGATTGGCAGCAAATGAAGCTGGAAAAGGACTGGCGTTGTCTACAGTGTTTCATGAATAAATGAATAAATGAAATGAAGTCTGGAAACTTCAGCTGGTACAAAACAGGGCAGCCTGTTTATTAACAGGGACTGGCCAGCGAGATCACATTATGCCAGTCCTTTTACAACTTCATTGGCTGCCAGTCCAGGTCTGGGCCTGATTCAAAGTGCTGGTATTGACATTTAAAGCCCTAAACAGTTTGGGGCAAGGTTATTTGAAGGAACGCCTCCTCCCATACGTGCCTGCCCGGACCTTAAGATCATCTACAGGGGTCCTTCTCCGCGAGCCCCTGCCAAAGGAAGGGAGGCAAGTGGCTACTAGGAGAAGGGCTTTCTCCGCTGTGGCACCCTGGCTGTGGAATGAGCTCCCCAGAGAGGTCCGCCTGGCGCCTACACTGTACTCTTTCCGTCGCCAGCTGAAGACCTTTTTATTCTCTCAGTATTTTAACACTTAATTTTAACTTAAATTTAAATTTTTTACTGTTCTCTGCATTTTAATCTTATATCAATTTCTGCTGCGTGGTTTTATCCTGGTTGTGCTTTTCATACTGTGTTTTGTATTTGTGTTTTTAACCTGTTGGTAGTTTTATGATGGTTTTAATTTTTGTGAACCGCCCAGAGAGCTCCGGCTATTGGGCGGTATAAAAATGTGATAAATAAATAAATAAATAAATAAAGTAATGTCCTTTATGGCTGAGTGTCCAATAAATGTTCGCCTTTGAAAAAAATCCCAAAAGGTCTGGGTGCGCACCCTGACGAAATGTGCTGTCCACACCTGTGCTTTGCCTGTACTTAGCAGTCAGAGCACTGCTTGTGTTTGTCTGAGAGTCCCACGGAATTGGGGTTCCCATGAATCGGGTTCGGGAACCCTAAAGATCCTCCTCCCCTAGAGGGAGCTGCAGCTACTGTCCTGGGAAGAAGACTTAGAAGAAAGAAAAGCAGCAACCGGATCAGCATGGCATGATTTGACTTTTGACATTGTTTGTGTAGCGTTGGGATAGAAACGTCAGCCCTCACGGCTGTGTCAAACCTGTTCTCGCTCTTCCGGTTTGTTTTGGGCTTTTCTCCAACAAACCAAGTAAACTACACATAGTTCTCTTGCAAAAGGTTGGTTCCCCCTCCCCCCCCACGTCCTGATTTTAGACAGCAGAGGAAACTTTCCCTTCCCTTAATGACTGGCTGTGGTTTTTATTGCACTTTTGTTTCATGTAAAAATGTATTTTTAATTACCAATGCTGGGTGGGGCTGATGAGAGTTGAAGTCCAAAACTTCAGGAGGGCACCAGGTTGGGGGAAGACCTGGAAGGGCCAGGATCTCTTCTCGATCCTCCCAGAGTGCAGGACACAGAATAACGGACTCAAGTTAAAGGAAGCCAGATTCCAGCTGGACATCAGGAAAAACTTCCTGACTGTTAGAGCAGTACGACAATGGAATCAGTTACCTAGGGAGGTTGTGGGCTCTCCCACACTAGAGGCCTTCAAGAGGCAGCTGGACAACCCTCTGTCAGGGATGCTTTAGGGTGGATTCCTGCATTGAGCAGGGGGTTGGACTTGATGTCCTTGTAGACCCCTTCCAACTCTGCTATTCTATGATTCTAAGACTGCTTTAGATAAACAGTGTCCCAATGGGGCCATCTCTTGTTGGAGATCAGGAAGTATTATTTATTATTATTTATTGCATTTATATACCGCCCCATAGCTGAAGCTCTCTGGGCGGTTTACAAAAGTTAAAAACAGTAAACATTAAAAACAAATATACCGAATTTAAAAACATAAAGAGCATAAAACAACAGTATCCTTGTAAAAACAGCTATTCTGGGTATTATTATTATTATTAGGATGTAAAATCTTTATTATTTATTTATTTATTTAGAATATTTATATACCGCTCCCCACTGAAAAATTTCGGAGCGTTGTACAAGATAAAATGAAAATAAAAACAGAATAAAACACTGAAAACAAATTTTAAAAGAAGCAAATACAGAGACTACACTTTGAAAAATGTAGATCAACCTTCCCCAATTTGGCACTGTCAAGGCGTATTGGAATACAACTCCCATCATCCCCCGCCAACGTAGCCATTAATAGCTTTGCACTAGAATATTAAAGACCGGAATATTATTGCTGTCCTGCCGTCTCACGATGCAAAATAACAACGATCATAGAATCATAGAATAGCAGAGTTGGAAGGGGCCTACAAGGCCATCGAGTCCAACCCCCTGCTCAATGCAGGAATCCACCCTAAAGCATCCCTGACAGAGGGTTGTCCAGCTGCCTCTTGAAGGCCTCTAGGGTGGGAGAGTCCACAACCTCCCTAGGGAACTGATTCCATTGTCGTACTGCTCTAACAGTCAGGAAGTTTTTCCTGATGTCCAGCAGGAATCTGGCTTCCTTTAACTTGAGCCCGTTATTCCGTGTCCTGCACTCTGGGAGGATCGAGAAGCGATCCTGGCCCTCCTCTGTGTGACAACCTTTTATGATAGAGTGCTCTCATGTCTCCCCTCAATCTTCTCTTCTCCAGGCTAAACATGCCCAGTTCTTTCAGTCTCTCTTCACAGGGCTTTGGAACGAAGGCTTCCGCCCTTCACTCAAACCTTCCTTTCCCAAGAACGTGCTTAGCTTATTTTATGCATTCTCAGAGCTTGGAAATGGAGGAAATCTGGTTTAAGAAAACATATTTTGTCGAACAGGTCCTGCTTTCTGACTCCCCTGAGTTTCTCTACTTTGGCAATGCCCAGGTGTCTGCAGCCAGCATTAAGCAGATGATCATTAATTATTATGCTCCTTTATTAACTTCTTCCAGCCTGCTTGTGGAGCTGGTCTTGAGAGAATTCTGAAATGAAAGACACATGGAAATGTGTTTCTTCTGAAGCGAGATTTCCATATGGGGGGAAAAGGGGGGAACTTGGATTAGGGGAAGCCAAACTTGACCAGATGTGTCACTTCTTTGTACGTTTGTTATTAAATTGTCCGGCTGCCCGATCCTGTTGGCTAAACTGGTCAAACCTCCCAGCAATGTTGCAGTGGCCCTTTTAAAAGACGGTGATCATGGGTAGATTAGGCTTCTATCCTGGTGCGATAATGGGTTATGCCTGTTTACTTTTGGTTATTTCTACCTCAAAATTCTATTTCCCCCCAAACTGCCTTTATGACTCCCCCCCCCCAGTGTTTGTGGTTTCTATGCACTACAAAGAAGTGTGTGTTCCTGCCTACCAGTATTATAACTCTTATTTAAAACATTTGTATCCCGCTAGGGTGACCACAGCCGACAGAAAGCTCTGGCGTGGGCTGGTCCATGAAGTCACGAAGAGTCGGAAGCGACTGAACAAATAAACAACAACAGGGTGACCACATGAAAAGGAGGACAGGGCTCCTGTATCTTTAACAGTTTTATTGAAAAGGAAATTTAAGCAGGTGTCATTTGTATATATTTGAAACCTGGTGAAATTTCCTCTTCATCACACCAGTTAAAGCTGCAGGTGCCCTGTCCTCTTTTGTATCTGGTCACGCTAGTATAGCTCCTGCAGCTTTAAGTGCTGTGATGAAGAGGGAATTTCACCAGATTTCCCATATATGGATGCAGACAAGCTGGAGCGTGCTCAGAGGAGGGCAGCCAGGATGATCAGGGGTCTGGAAACAAAGCCCTATGAAGAGAGACTGAAAGAACTGGGCAGGTTTAGCCTGGAGAAGAGAAGATGGAGGGGAGACCTGATAGCACTCTTCAAATACTTAAAAGGTTGTCACACAGAGGAGGGCCAGGATCTCTTCTCGATCCTCCCAGAGTGCAGGACATGGAATAACGGGCTCAAGTTAAAGGAAGCCAGATTACAGCTGGACATCAGGAAAAACTTCCTGACTGTTAGAGCAGTACGACAATGGAATCAGTTGGCTGGTAAGGTTGTGGGCTCTCCTACACTAGAGGCCTTCAAGAGGCAGCTGGACAACCCTCTGTCAGGGATACTTTAGGGTGGATTCCTGCATTGAGCAGGGGGTTGGACTCGATGGCCTTGTAGGCCCCTCCCAACTCTGCTATTCTATGATTCTATGAAATGACACCTGCTGAAATTTCCTTTTCTATGCAACTGTTAAAGATACAGGAGCCCTGTCCTCCTTGTCATATGGTCACCCTATATCCCGCCCTATATCCCTAGGCTCTCAGGGCAGTGTACAGATAAAATCATACACTATAAAACAATAAATATACACAGCTAAAAACAAATTAAACCATTAATCAAGTGAAAACCAATATATAATTTAAAAGCAGTTAAAACAGTTAAAACAATGTGCAATCCAGGTGAATTTAACCATTAAAGGCTTTATTAGAAAGCTATGTTTTTACTTGGTGCCGGAATAGAGTCAGCGTTGGCGCCAGTCTGGCTTCCAAGGGGAGGGCATTCCACAGTCGGGGTGCCACCACAGAGAAGGCCCTCTCCCACGTCCCACCATAATGTATGTGTTGCATTAGTGGGACGTGGAGGAGGGCTCCTCCAACTGATCTCAAGTCTCGGTCAGGCATATATAAGGAGAGGCGTTCCCTCAAGTACTGAGGTCCCAAGCCGTTTAGGGCTTTAAATGTCATTACCAACACCTTGAATTCCGACCGGAAGCGTATAGGTAGCCAGTGCAATTCCTTTAACTCTTACTGGTGGGTGTGCCTTTAAAGCTGTAGTACCTGTTTTGCAACATTCCCCCCCCCCTGTCCTTTTCTCCTTCCTGTGGTAGAACAATTTACTCTTCCTCCTCCTCCTCCTCCTCCTCCTCCTCCTCCTTTAATTCTGTGCTCCTTCCTCGCACTGATTTTCATGGTATTTCCAGGAAATCAGTGTTTGTTTTGTGGCCTTCTTTCACTGCACACCTGCGCAGCTGTGCAGCAGTGAATAACCACATACTTTATTTTTAAACTTTCGTGCCTGCACAGCAGCGAAGGTGTGCCTGCAGTTAGTGTACTCAGCACGCCCTGCCCCCCCAAGCAGCTGTATGCCCTCCCGTTTTTCCTGCAGCAGTTGTGATTGTGGCATGTGGTATAAACAGAAATGATTAAACTCACGTGGCCATTCAGACGTCTACTTCTCCCACAATGAAAACAACATGCATTTATGTGTGGCACTCGCTCACATTCTAAACATGGGTCATACTGTGCTGTATTCATTACTGTGTGTTTTTTGGGGGGGAAATACCGGCCTCACAAATGAAACAGGCTCCAGTGTAGGTTCTTCCAATGATTTTGGTCCAAGGCCACACAGAACATGTCTGGCTGGGCAGAGAGGTTTGAATCCAGTTTAATTCTAACATTTTAGCTATTACCCTAGCCTGAGCCTGAGAGCCCTTCCCCACCCGACACAAAAGTGCCCTTAAATGAAGTTTGCATCTGCTTGTTCCTGCCTCTCTGTCCCCACTCCAAAACTGAAGAGGTGTTGAAATTCCATCTCATGTGCTTCTTGGCTTGCTCCGTCTGGAATGCTGGCAAGCATTTTGAGGCAAACGTCCCACCCCACGTTTTCATGGTTTGGCATGAAAAAGAAATCCCATTAGCAGTCTTGTCTAGTAAGTAACCAGCGTGTCTTCGGCTGCATGTGTACCAAGTGTCAGCTTTCTGGGTGGTTTGGAATCATAGAGTTGGAAGTAGCTTCAAGGGTCATCTTGTCCAATGCCTTGCCAACGATGGAAATCCACTACTACGCCATCCTCGAGATGTGGCCATCCACCCTCTGCTACAAACCTCTGATGATGGAGAGGCTGTCCATTCCATCGCTGGACAGCTTGTACTGTCAGAACCTTCTTCCTAATGTTCAGTCAAAATTACATCTCTTGAAGCACCTTGGATAGCTCTTTTAGAGTTCTGTCTGGTCCTGGCTACAACCTCAAGCAGATTCCCCTCTTCACTGACATTGGAGCCACGAGCCTCCGTTGATGGGTGCCTCACTGTGACAATGGCCTGGATGAGAGCTAATAAACTGAAACTCAATCCAGACAAGACTGAGATGCTGTTAGTGGGTGGTTCTGCTGACTTGATGGAGGGAGTTCAACCTGTTCTGGATGGGGTTGCACTCCCCCTGAAGGAGCAGGTTTGTAGCTTGGGGGTTCTCCTAGAGCCGTCACTGTCTCTTGAGTCTCAGGTGGCCTTGGTGGCACGGAGTGCCTTCTACCAGCTTTGGTTGATGGCCCAGCTATGCCCCTGTCTGGACAGGGATGACCTGGCTTCAGTTGTCTACGCTCTGGTAACCTCCAAGTTAGATTACTGCAATGCACTCTATGTGGGGCTGCCTTTGAAGGCGGTTCAGAAGCTTCAGCTTGTGCAAATTGCAGCGGCCGGATTGATAACCAGAACCAGAAGATTTGAACATGCCAGATTTAGCCTATAAAGCCTTACAGGGCTTGGGACCACGATATCTGATGGAACACCTCTCCCGACATGAACCTACCTATACACTACGCTCAACATCTAATGTCCGGGTGTCTACTCTGAGGGAAGCTCAGAGGATGGCAACAATGGAGAGGGCCTTTTCAGTGGTGGCCCCCCAATTATGGAACGATTGCCCCGACGAGGCTCGCCTGGCGCCAACATTGTTACATTTTCAGCACCAGGTCAAGACTTTTCTCTTCTCCCAGTCATTTTAACAGCATATATTGACTTTTTTTAAAACTGACTCCAGAATAGTTGCTTTTAAATAGATATTGTCTGTTTTTATGCTTTTTATGGTTTTAAATTTTGTATATTTGTTTTTAATGTTCTGTGGTTTAATCTTTGTAAACCGCCTAGAGGGCTATCGGCTATAGGGCGGTATATAAATATTATTATTAATAATAATATCACCCCTTAATCATCTCTTCTACAGGCAACCTATACCCAACTCCTACCTTTCCTCACAGCACTTGGCCTTCAGGCCTCATATCATCTTTGTCACTCTCTTCTGAATGCATTCCAATTTCCTACACTGCTGTGCCTAGAATGGAAAGCACTTAAATAGTTTTCACTTCAAAACTTACTATTTCTAGGGAGAGACTTGCAAATGTCTCCCTTGCATATATTCCTAGACATCAGGGTGTTTATAATTATATATGACATATTTCCGGTTCATGGTTGACTGGGAAATTCTATTTTGGGGCATATTTTGGCTTGGTTTGGACAATTGTAATTGGCTTAACAAATTGAGGCTGTAGCTAGACCTAAGGTTTATCCCTGGATCATCCCGGGTTTGTCCCTGCCTGAGCGCTGGATGCCTTGTGTGGCACTTAGGTCGTTGCTGGACGAGGCGTTAGCCCGGTGTGAGGCCCGGTCTCCCTCCTGTGCATCCAGATGACGCACAGGGGATTCCGGGGTCAGGCCAGGCTAAGACCTCCCTTAACCCGGGATAAGCGGATTCGCTTATGGCCCGGCTTTTCCGCTGCCCCGACCTCTGCGGAAAGTCTAGCGACTTCCGTGGCTTTTCCCGGCTGCTCGCTTACTCATGAGTAGCCGGGAGAAGCCACGGACTGAGCACAGCGCTCAGTGCTATGCCCATCAGGCTGGGGGGGGGAATCACGGGGGGAGAGATGGGGGCCAGGGGAAAGACCAGATCCGGCAGGAGAGGGGGGGAGAAGAACGGGGACAGGCATCGGGGACGGGGGGGGGAAGAAGGACGGGGACAGGGCCTGGCGAGCGGGGACAGCCATGGCGGACGGGGGGCAGAGGAAGAAGAACGGGGATGGGGATGGGCATCGGGGACAGGGGGGCGGGGGAAGAAGAACGGGGACGGGCATCGGGGATGGGGGCGGGGGAAGAAGAACGGGGACGGGGACAGCCATGGTGGATGGGGGGAGGACGGGCGAGTGAGCAGGCAGGGGGGGCATCAGACATCGTGGGGGGGAAATCAGGGGCAGGGGGAGCGGGGAACCCTTTATTTTTTAAAAAAACCACTTACCTTCTCCGTTGGTGCGCTCCTACGCACATGGCCCTTCAACCGGAAACAAACGCGACGGGGCTTTCCCTTGAGAAAAGGGCGACGGCACGCGCTAGCTGTAGCGCGCCGTCGCCCTGACTCCCTACTGGATTATCAGGTAGGTCTAGCAAGGCCCTTAGATGAACAGGTTTGACCCCAGGACAATCCTGGGATAAACTTTATGTCTAGCTGTGGCCTGAGACATGAGCAAGCCATTTGCCTTTGCACATTGTGACTTCACTCCTCTCTTCGCAACGTGCCTTGATAACCCAGGAAGTCACAAATAAATCATAGTTTCCAATTTTGTCCAAATCAGGAAAATATAGGTACCATCAGCAGAACAAACCAGGATATTAAACTACAGTTTGAAGTCGGTTTGTGATCCTGGCTTATTAAGCAAGAAAAGCCCTTATCCATCCTTTCACGCAATGATTACCTGGATGATCGTCTGTGACCCTTATGTCGGTCCTTTTACAGGGTCAAGATAAGCATACCACCGAACAAGTTGCTAAATTTCTTAATCACGCAATCCTTACCAGATCAGTTATGGTGGCAGGACTTTCCTTTGCTTCTAGCACAAAACTTTAAGGAGGCTCATGTAATCATACTCTGTTTTAATTTCATGTATTTTAAATATTTATTATGTGTTTTTATATGTTTTATTGGTCTGTTGACTATAATAAAAGGAATTGAATTGATCCTGGTTTGTTCTGAAGGTAGTTATCTCTAGTTTCCTGGTTTGGACATAATAGGAAACCTGGCTAATGGAAGACTTCCAGAGTGAATTGAGGCACACCAAGAAGTTAGGAGGGCACAGGGTGGTGAATAAGGGGACAAGGTTCATTCATATCTTGGGGGGAATCCGCACGTCGTACCGAGACCGCTTCTAAGCGACCCCAGTGCGGCCCCAAAGCGATTGTGTAACTTGCCTGGAGAAGAGACGAGGAAGAGGCGTCCTTGCCGCCGCTGCCTCCTCGCCGGCTGGCTCGGAGAGCTCGGGGGAAGAAGGCGGGGTGGAGAGCTTCTTCCGCTCTCCACTCCGCCTTCTTCTGCCAAGCTCTCCGAGCCGGCCGGCTAGGAGAGAGTTGGGTGGCGGTGGCGCCAGCAAGGACGCTTCTTCCTCGTCTCTTTTACAGGCAAGTTACACGATCGTTTTCGGGGTGCACTGGGGGCGGATGGAAGCGCCCTGAGAACGACGTGCAGATTCCCCCTTGGCTTAATCCAAATGCAGCCTTTGAGTTCCCCATAAAACAGGGAGAAGACTGTCTGACCCCTTCATTTGCAACCTTTCATAAGGTTGTAAAAGCTCCTTTTAAAAATGGCATTCAATCAGTTCTATTATAATTAGATGATACATATTAAATTGAAATTGAGATGTACTGTTATCCAGTTTTACTGAGTGGCTTTGAAAAGTAGTTTTGTTTGGCTGAAAAACAGTATATAAATACTGGAATGAATAGATGAATAAATAAAACATAAAACTTCTAGGATAAAGAAAACATCAAAAGGAAAAAAATTGCATTTGAGCGATCAGTGGAAAATGTCAGAAAATGCTGATGTTTACCAGAAAATCTGTAGTGAAGCAACGGCAGCCTTTGGTTAATAAAGCCTGCAACCCTGTACCAGTTTCCTGTGGGTAAACGGCACTGAATTCAATGGGACTTAGTTCTGATTAGTTATGTATAGGATTGTACTGGTTTGCACATCACAGGAAGAATCGTGTTTGAGCAGTGTGCTCATGCATGCTTCCTGATCGCTCCCACTGCAATTCTGTAGTTTGTTTAGCATGATGTGCAAAACTGGAAGCACCCCTGGCTTCTCTCTCCTCCAAAAGAAGCAACAACTGATGGTTTGGTTGTTGTCTTATTTCTCCGGCTTGTCAGGGAGAGACAAGCCAGAGGTCTGGGTTTGCACATCATGCTAAACAAACCATGGAACAAGCCATGCAGAGGGAGAGTTCAGGCAGTCATTTTGAGCACGCTGCTTGTACACTATAAGCCAGGATTTCAGAGGAACGTTCAAATGTATTGTGATGTGCAAACCCCTCCCATTGTCTTCCTTCAAGTTGATATCTACCCCATCACGTTCCTTCTTCTCAATAAATATCAGAAGTGAGAACGTTACACAAGGTTTCTTGTAAGCATTTATCAGCAAACGAAAGGAAGAAGGAGGCGATTTTTTGCTTAACCCAAGGATTAAAAAGAGAGAGAGAGAGAGCAAGGCCATAGCTAGACCTAAGGTTTATCCCTGGATCATCCAGGGGTCAAACCTGTTCATCTAGGTGACACACAGGGGATCCAGTGCTCAGGCAGGGGCGAACCCTGGATGATCCCAGGAGAAACCTTAGGTCTAGCTGTGGCCCAAGTCTGTCTTTCTGTTTAAACCTAAAGCATTTCACCCATATGCAGAAGACTTTAAAGGGCTCTCAAGACTTTGAATAAAACTTAGCTGGAAAGCAGAGAGTTTTAAATTCCCACCCCCAGATTATGGGAACTGATAGGGAGAAAATAGACGAAAACTTTGAAAGAACAGCAGTGGCAGCTGGCTGGAGAGAAGTAAAAAATTTGGCACGCTTTTGAACCAGCCAAAGTCAAGCTGAGTATATCGCAGAAGAGCAATTCTGTGTCCAGGGGGCCATTGGCTTGGTCACATGCCTTGACTTCTCATTTTTGCTGAGTGTCTAACATCTTAGGTGCTTTGATAGGCGGAGGAGCTGATGTGTGCTCCCTCTCTCTCTCTCTCTCTCTCTCCCTCTCCCTCCCCCTCCTGGCAAATGACAAGGAGGGGTGCTTCTGCTTCCTCCTCCTCCTCCTCTGCTGCTTCTTGGCTCTGCAGTTCCTTAGCACATCTGGAAATCTTTCCATCCCCCTTCAGCTGTGAGTGGAATGGAACAAATATGTTGCAGATGCGTTCTGGAGACAACAGCCATCGTTTCATTTCATTTCATCCCCTTCCCCCTCTCCCTCCAGGTCTGGCCTCAGCCAAATCGAACTTTTGCATTGTGTGGGAAGGTGGGGAGCTCCAATCCCAAAAGAAGGGCAGTTCTCTTCTCCTCCTTCTCCTTTGCCATGGCGTGAGGGGGCCGGGGGCGTCTTGGCAATCTCAGGCCAAGTGTGTCCCGTTTGCATCTTATCTTTTGCCAGATGAAACCTCTGTGGTGTATTATTTGGCTTTTCACCTCTTCCTTTTTGCTATCGATGCTTTAAAATAAAGTTGGTTATAGGCATCAGAAATGCAAATAAATGCAAAGGAAGAAGAATAGGAAGAAGAATAGGAAGAAGAAGAAGAAGAAGAAGAAGAAGAAGAAGAAGAAGAAGAAGAGGCAACAGCAGCAACTGATGAATTGTATAAATTATGGACGTCAGAGAAGTCTGCACTACATTCAGAATAGTTCAAGTTTCTATGAATCCAACTAGCGGATTCCGCAGCGGATCAGTTTTTCTTGAGTTCCACGGATTCCGGGACTAGTTTTTCATTGGGGTGCGGGATTTGCGCTAATTCACGTTACCTAATGCACATTTGCGCTGATGCAAATGAGCACTGATGTGAATTAGTACAAGCAGCATGAAAAGCTGGTTCGAAAAGTTCTGATCCTGTCAACGACAGAAAGAAAAATGCCTGACACTCCGCAAAACACAGATGCAATAGATTAAACAAAATCCATACATCCCTAGTGTAAATGCAGCTGCACGTTCTTTCTTTTCATCTGGAGCTGAGGGTTAAGGGCTTTACTACATTTAACATGACAACATGTATAGCCAAATCTCAGCGGTCCCCTTTCCAAGAAAACCCACCGGGGAGAGGGGGGGCTGGATTTGGAGCAGAGGACTGGCAGTGTGTGTGTGCTTGATCCTTTCCCTCCCATCCCCTGTTCGCTCTAAATAGTCCCCCTCTTTCCACCCGAAACCCAAAAATGCTGTTGGGATTGGGTGGTGTTTCATAGAATCCTAGGATCATAGAAAAGCAGAGTTGGAAGGGGCCTACAAGGCCATGGAGTCCACCCCCCTGCTCAATGCAGGAATCCACCCTAAAGCATCCCTGACCGATGGTTGTCCAGCTGCCTCCTGAAGGCCTCTAGTGTGGGAGAGCCCACAACCTCCCTGGGTAACTGGTTCCATTGTCGCACTGCTCTAACAGTCAGGAAGTTTCTCCTGATGTCCAGCTGGAATCTGGCTTCCTTTAACTTGAGCCCATTGTTCTGTGTCCTGCACTCTGGGAGGATCATAGAATCATAGGATCATAGAATAGCAGAGTTGGAAGGGGCCTACAAGGCCATCGAGTCCAACCCCCTGCTCCATGCAGGAATCCACGCTAAAGCATCCCTGACAGAGGGTTGTCCAGTTGCCTCTGGAATAGGGTGACCATATTTGGGAAACCAAAAAAGAGGACACCTAGTGTGTGTGTGTGGGAAGCAGCTTTCTGAGTCCTGCAGAAAGTACGTTATTCCCCCGCCACCTTAAAGAACCCGATTGGAGTGGAGGAGGGGAAAGGATTTCATTCTGCACCACCACCATCCACTCCAATTGGGGCCTTTTCTATAATGTCCACGAATGACCCACTTTCCCCTTTAAGACCTCAATTGGAGCTCGGGGTGGGGGAATGATGTGCCTCAAGAACGCATGTCATTCCCTCCTGCCATGCTAATGGCAGCCTTAAAGGGGAAGGTGTGTCATTCCAGGACATTATTGAAAATTATAGAAAATCCCCCCTGACACCATGGAAAGAACAAAAACCAGGACAAATCCGGGGCAATCCTGACAGTTGGTCACCCTACTCTTGAAGGCCTCTAGTGTGTGAGTGTAGTGGGTCAGCTGTAGTTCTTTATCACTTTAATTTGCTACATAGATCTGCTGCAACTATCTCATATCACAAGAATAGCAATAAATAAGAACATAAGAAGTGCCACGTTCAATCAGCACCAAGGCCTTTCTAGCCCAGCAATCTTTTCACAGAGGTCAATCAGATGCCCCAATGGGAAGATGAAGGCATGACATGAGCACAACAGCATCCTTTCGCTAGCATTTGCAACCAACTGGTATTCAGAGGCATAGTGCCTTTGATATTGGAAGTAATATATAGCCCAGCCTACTACAACCTGGTGCCCTCTAGATGTTTTGAACTTTAACTTCCATCTGGCCCATTTAGAATGGCTCACTGTCAGGAATCCTGGGAATTGTAGTCCAAAGTATCTGGAGGGCAACCAGGATGATCAGGGGTCTGGAAACAAAGCCCTATGAAGAGAGACTGAAAGAACTGGGCATGTTTAGCCTGGAGAAGAGAAGGCTGAGGGGAGACATGAAAGCACTCTTCAAATACTGGAAAGGTTGTCACACCGAGGAGAGCCAGGATCTCTTCTTGATCATCCCAGAGTGCAGGACATGGAATAATGGGCTCAAGTTAAAGGAAGCCAAATTCTGGCTGGACACCAGGAAAAACTTCCTGACTGTTGGAGCAGTACGACAATGGAACCCATGGCTTAGGGAGGTGGCTGGCTCTCCCACACTAGAGGCCTTCAAGAGGCAGCTAGACAACCATCTGTCAGGTATGCTTTAGGGTGGATTCCTGCATTGAGCAGGGGGTTGGACTCGATGGCCTTGTAGGCCCCTTCCAACTCTGCTATTCTATGATTCTAGGATTCTATCATGTGCTGTAAAGGACCTCAAAACGCTCCGAATCCTCAGGAAATCCCCCGTGAAGGCAGCCCCATGGCTAGCTCTGTTCTATCATACTGCGCTGCTGACTGGAAAATCTAATGACTGAAACTGGCGTTTTATACTGAAACATTTTACATTTTAAAATCTGTTTATACATCGGTGTAAATCTGCTAGCATTGCACCCTTCATGGAGGAGGAAGAGGCGGTCAATTGCAACTAATCATGACACTAGCCTTCCCCAAACTGGAGCCCTCCAGATATTTTGGACTACACTTTCCAGCATTCCTGACAGAGGGCCGTGCTAAATGGGGGAGATGGGAATTTAAGTCCAAAACATCTGCAGGCAGCATTTTTAAATCTATATCATGCACTTCACATCACCTGCATATTGGTTAACTAGAAAAACAATAACCAGGCTTGCTTTTGTGCCTTGAGTTTCTGCTTGAGTTGCAGAAATCAGCACCTGAAGCAATTCAAGACATGGAGATAAAACGCTGTCATCTGCCACTCTTTGCGCATCAAGGTGTTGTTAAAAGCAGAGCTACAGCCTGGGAATTCTCATTTGTTCACTTGGTGCCTAGGTAGATCCTGGCCCATTCCGGCACCCTATGAGGGTCACTGGGGCTCAGGTGTTCCCTTGCAACATCACAAGTAATTCTGGAGCCCTGAATAAGATGCATTCAGCTTGGATTCAACATGCTGCCATAGTTGCTAAGCAACTGGTTGTACAGGCTTAGGAAGCCTACTTTCCAGGTGACATCGAGGATTGGGTAGTGGAACTCCTACAGTGACATACATAGATGTGGAGGACTACCTTGCATGAATATAATGGCACATGGGATGCCTTTCTGGAGTGCTCCGACTACAACACTAGTGCGCCCAAACAACTATTGAGGTGACATCATAACCTGGGCATGTTTAGCCTGGAGAAGAGAAGATGGAGGGGAGACATGAGAGTACTCTTCAAATACTTAAAAGGTTGTCGCACAGAGGAGGGCCAGGATCTCTTCTCGATCCTCCCAGAGTGCAGGACACGGAATAACGGGCTCAAGTGACAGGAAGCCAGATTCCAGTTGGACATCAGGAAAAACTTCCTGACTGTTAGAGCAGTACAACAATGGAGCCAATGACCTAGGGAGGTTGTGGGCTCTCCCACCCTAGAGGCCTTCAAGAGGCAGCTGGACAACCCTCTGTCAGGGATGCTTTAGGGTGGATTCCTGCATTGAGCAGGGGGTTGGACTAGATGGCCTCATAGGCCCCTTCCAACTCTATAATTCTATGATTCTTGCCCAGCTGACACACAAAGACTTACCACCCCTATAACCTCCTTTTCTCTTTCTCTTTGATGTCCTTCCCTCTCCTCCTCCTCCTATTTCTTGGGATGAAAACAGAAGGCTGGATTTTCAATAATCCTGCAAAGGCCCAAAAAAGGGGACACTAAGGCCACAGCTAGACCTGAGGTTTATCCTGGGATCATCCAGGGTTCGCCCCTGCCTGAGCACTAGATCCCCTGTGTGTCACCTAGATGATCAGGTTTGACCCCTGGACCATCCAGGGATAAACCTTAGGTCTAGCTATGACCTAAGTGAACAAGAAGGCTCTTTTCTTTCCAGGTAGTTTTGTACCACCCAGGGGGATTATGTTTCTGCTTTTCAAAACGTTAAGTTCTTGCTTGTATTTCACTTATAATTCTTCTCCTTAATTTCGATTATTACAGGTACTGGGAAAAAAATATTGAAGTAGTTCTATAAGAAAAGTTAGTGAGCACATCTCTTTATGCTTGGTGCAAGTGTTTATGTTGCCCCCATATAGCCGGGGGGTACATTTTGAGCCGGGTCCAGATAAATTTGAACTTCTGAAGGAATTAACCACTGGCTTCTTCTCTAATATTTAAAAATGAAATAGGATGTGTGGTCGTAAGAGAATCGAATGAAAGGAAAACTGGTAAATGACAAATGTTGGCCGTTGTGAAGAATACTGCAAAAACTCTGACATTTTCTCTAGCTCACTTGCTTTTTAATTAAATAATACATAGTAATTTACTGCCCATAAACACGTAGCTAAATGATTTAGTTTGGGGTTTTGATTTTATATATATATATTCATCCTGTGGTGGCTTTTAACTTTTACAAAATGCCTTCATGTGACTTTAATTACAGAGTGCTAATGAATTGATGGCAAAATTATTGCCCTGCGTCTACGGAGGATTCTTGTGCTAAAAGAACGGAATAGCAATACGCACCATCTCGTTGGCATGGGGATTTTGATGCAGCTGAACATATTATGGAGCCATGTTGCAAGGAAGAGGAGGCGGGACTCTTGTCACTGTTCAGTGAGCATCAAAGAAACTGACAGGAGATGGAAGAAGAAGGAAACGGTCTTAAGCTACTGGCGAAGTACAGTGACATCCTTAAGGTCTAGCGACATGTGTCATGTAAAACAGAAAGCCGAGGTTCTCAGGATGCTGCTTTATGTGACCCCTTTCCACATTTGGATGACATGACTGCAGAATACTGGGGCTGTAGCTAGACCTAAGGTTTATCCCAGGATTGTCCTGGGGTCAAACCTGTTCATCTAAGTGCCACACAGGGCATCCAGCGCTCAGGCAGGGACGAACCCGGGATGATCCTGGGATAAACCTTCGGTCTAGCTAAAGCCTAAAAGTCCTGCAAGGACCAGCAAAGTCTGAGTTAACGTGTATGTATGTATGTATATGTGTGTATTTAAAACATTTCTCGGCCGCCTTTAATTATTATTATTTATTTATTTATTTATTTATATAGCACCATCAATTTACATGGTGCTGTACAGAGTAAAACAATAAATAATAAGACCCTGCCACATAGGCTTACATTCTAATAAGATCATAATAAAGCAATGAGGAGGGTAAGAGAATGCACCAAACAGGCAGTATAAAAGTCAGAACAAAATCAAGTTTTAAAAGCTTTAGAAAAAAGAAAAGTTTTTAGCTGAGCTTTAAAAGCTGCGGTTGAACTTGTAGTTCTCAAATGTTCTGGAAGAGCGTTCCAGGCGTAAGGGGCAGCAGAAGAAAATGGACGAAGCCGAGCAAGGGAAGTAGAGACCCTTGGGCAGGTGAGAGACATGGCATCAGAGGAGCGAAGAGCACGAGCGGGGCAATAGTGTGAGATGAGAGAGGAAAGATAGGAAGGAGCTAGACTGTGAAAAGCTTTGTAGGTCAACAGGAGAAGTTTATATTGGATTCTGGAGTGAATTGGAAGCCAACGAAGAGATTTCAGAAGTGGAGTAACATGGTCAGAGCGGCGGCGGCTTACAACAACAAAATACATAAAAGCAGTTAAAATATGAAAAACAATAAAAACGTGTTCACAATAAAATAGCAATTAAGGACAATAAAACCAGCAAGAATAACAATAGCAGCAATAACAGTACTCATATCATGAGAAGGCCATGGTAAAATAAAATGCTTTCAAGGCCTTCTTAAAAACCTGCAAGGATGGTGCATGGCGGACCTCCGACGGGAGTTTGTTCCACAGTTTTGGGGCCAATGCAGAGAAGGCCCTCCCCTGTGCGCTCACCCACCTCATTGTTCTCAAAGGTGGGCAAATGAGGAGGGCCTCTCTTTCTGATCTTAAAGTGTGGGCAGGCTGGTATGGGTGAAGGCAGTCCTTCAGGTAACTAGGTCCTAAACTGTTTAGAGGGTTAAAGGTCAAAACAAGCACTTTGAATTGGGCTGGGAAACATGCCGGTAACCAGTGCAACTGGCGCATTGTAGGCGTTTTATGAAATCGCCTTTCCCCCACCAATACTTGGGCGGCTGCATTCTGCACCTGTTGAAGTTTCTGAACCATCTTCAAAGGCAGCCTCACGTACAGCACATTACAGTAGTCCAGCCTGGACATGACCACTGCGTGGATAACTGAGTCTAGGGTGACCATATGAAAAGGAGGACAGGGCTTCTGTATCTTTAACAATTGCATTGAAAAGGGAATTTCAGCAGGTGTCATTTGTATATATGGAGAACCTGGTGAAATTCCCTCTTCATCACAACAGTTAAAGCTGCAGGAGCCCTGCCCTCTTTTAAATCTGGTCACTCTAGTATAGCTCCTGCAGCTTTAACAGTGGTGGTGAAGAGGGAATTTCAGCAGGTTCTCCATATATACAAATGACACCTGTTGAAATTCCCTTTTCTATGCAACTGTTAAAGACACAGGAGCGCTGTCCTCCTTTTCATAGGGTCACCCTATAACTGAGGCCAGGTCCATCCTCTCCAGAGAGGGCCGCAGCTGACATACCAGCCTCAGCTGCTAGAATGCCCTCCTGGACACTACAGTCACCTGGGCAGGATCTACACTATTCATTACACCGTTGTTTAAGTGCATTGTTGCGTCCTCCCTTGCTACGTTACAAAATGCAACTTGAGCCCAGTCAATCGAAATACCTTTTCTTCTATCGTTTTACCCCGGCACACTCTTCTTTAGAACGTTCTTCATTATGCTCATACCGGCTCTGAAGTAAACCTCCTTCTTCCGGTGACTCTGAGCTAGACCTGCCGGGATAAGCCGGCAGGGAGGCGGGGCGACGCGTAGGGACGAGGGAAGCCCTGCAGCGTCTTAAAGGGGCCACGTGCGCCCCGAAAGATAAGCGGTTTTTTTTAAAAATTAAGCCTCTGTCCCCTCTTTCACCGCCCTCCCTCCCCCTCCCCCTCGTCGCGTTGTGCCAGCTCTCCCTCCCCTAGAAAAGCCCTCACTTGTCCTAATCAGGAAGCAAAGACCATGGTCACGAGACATGACTTTGAAAGACGGCATTGAATACAACGAAAGGTTGGGGCACATTGTTAGTTTTAAAACGATTTTAACAGAAAGTGGAACGGTTTTAAAAGTCAGAAGAAACGTAACAACAACAGCATCACGTGACTGCTGACGTCATCTCTGCCAACTTGTTACGTTTCATCTAGACAAGTGTAGACAGGCTCCCGGGCTTCTCCAGTTAACTCAGAGTCCAGTAGGACTCCCAAACTGTGTACTTGGTCTTTTAGGGGGCTAAACTTTAGGGATGCTGGTCACCATCATGCCAAAAGAGTTTTCTGCCTTCAGTTTAACAAGTTTGGTCCATTCTCAGGGGCTATAAAGTTCAAAATCAGTACTGTGCATGGAGCCTGGAAACAAACAGGCAACTAGGAACGCAGGTATAAAACCAGTTCAATGTGACTGATTCAATTGGCTTCAGCCAAAACCCTGGCTTCTCAGAAGCACCCAGCAGCCCACTGCTGGAAACAGGCCACTGGGCTTTGGATCTGGTATAGCAGGACCCTTGTTATGTTTTTTCTTTCTTGCTTCCTTCCAGCAGTCTTTGGGGTTGGGATATATGGACATCATTAAATCCATTCCATCTGTGTTTCATGAATTGTCAGGTGTCTTTCATTCTATCATCCGCTTATTGACGGAATAAGGTGGGTTTTGTGTGTGTGTTTTTTAACCAGAATTTTGTTTATTTATTTATTTATTACATTTTTATACCGCCCAATAGCCGAAGCTCTCTGGGCAGTTTTACTTGTGGTAATTCGAATTAGAGTTAATGTGCATTTGCACAAATGTGCAGTCCTGCATTAGTTAATGTAGATTAGCACCAGTTAATGAATGTGAATTAGAGCGTCTACATGTCTGCGTAACACAGAGAAAGCTGGTCTGCTTTGGAATTCACAGGTCATATTCATAGAAACCTGAACTCATTTGTGGACTTCTCCACCATCCCTAACTGGGGTCAGCTGCAGGTAACCTTAGGGTGACCCTATGAAAAGGAGGACAGGGCTCCTGTGTCTTTAACAGTTGCATAGAAAAGGGAATTTCAGCAGGTGTCGTTCGTATATATGGAAAACCTGGTGAAATTCCCTCTTCATCACAACAGTTAGAGCTGCAGGAGCTATACTAGAGTGACCAGATTTAAAAGAGGGCAGGGCGCCTGCAGCTTTAACTGTGGTGATGAAGAGGGAATTTCACCAGGTTTCCCATATATACAAACAACACCTGCTAAAATTCCCTTTTCAATACAATTGTTAAAGATACAGAAGCCCTGTCCTCCTTTTCATATGGTCACCCTAGTAACCTGCAAGCATCACATGACTTGCTGACCCTTTTTGAATGTCTGCAGACTCTTTCTTCTTGGCGTGCTGAACAAGCAGACGCTATTATTTCACCATCAAGTCAGATTTCCCCCTCTCTTCTAGGCCCCCCAACATGTCATAGCATCTTGCCTGATGAAGAGATATGGGGGTCTCAAAAAGTTGCACATTTTTGTGGTCTTTTGGTTGGCCTAATACTTATTTATTTATTTATTTATTTCATTTATATACCGCCCCACAGCCGAAGCTCTCTGGGCGGTTCACAAAAGTTAAAACAGTAAACATTAAAAAGTATACAAAATTTAAAAACCATTAGAAACATAAAAATAACAGTATAAAAACAAAAATATCCAGTTAAAAAACAACAGTTCTGGAGTCCGTTAAAAAACAAACTTAGCGTTGTTAAATGCTGTTAAATGCCTGGGAGAAGAGAAAAGTCCTGACTTGACACCTGAAAGATAACAGTGTTGGTGCCAGGCGAGCCTCATCGGAGAGATCATTCCACAGTTGGGGGGGGGCATCACTGAAAAGGCCCTCTTCCTTGTTGCCATCCTCCGAGCTTCCCTCAGAGTAGGCACTCGGAGGAGGCCTTTAGATGTTGAGTGCAGTGGACGGGTCGGTTCATGTCAGGACAGGCATTCCATCAGGTATTGCGGTCCCAAGCCATGTAGAGCTTTATAGGTTAAAACCAGCACCTTGAATTGGGCTCGGAAATGTATAGGCAGCCAATGCAAGTGGGCCAGAATCGGTGTTATATGCTCAGACCTCCCTGTTCCAGCTATCAATCTGGCCGCTGCATATTGCTCAAGCTGCAGCTTCCGAACCGTCTTCAAAGGCTGCCCCACATAGAGTGCATTGCAGTAATCGAATTTGGAGGTTACCAGAGTATGGACCCCTAAAGTCAGGTCATCCCTGTCCAGATAGGGGCGTAGCTGGGCCACCAATCGGAGTTGGTAGAAGGCACTCCGTGCCACCGAGGCCACCTGAGCTTCAAGTGACAGAGATGGTTCTAGGAGAACCCCCAAGCTACGAACCTGCTCCTTCAGGGGGAGTGCAACCCCATCCAGAACCGGTTGAACACCCCCCTAATAAAGGTCTTACACTAACATGGGTGTTGGAATCTCAACTTTAAGTAGTTGACCAGAGCCAACAAAGTTCAGGGTCCCTGCCCCTTTAATAGGGGGGAATTTTTTAGCAGTTTCTCCCTCTCCCACATGACAAGCTGTAGCTGTAAACGTCCGTCCCCCTGCCCAGCATTTAAAGGGACAGGAGCCCTGCTTTCGGTCTTCCGGGGTTCTGGGGTTTTCCCATTCCAGTCTGGCTTGGTCTGATAGTTTCGTGGGTGTGGCGACTGTGCATTCCTCTAATAAAGTTACACACACGACTGTTCTCATCCCTTGTGCTATTTACAAAGTACATGAAACTGCTTAGTGTCTATTTTTGGCTATAGGACTAGGCACGTTGCATTGCCACCTGCAAACATTGCATAAGTGCAAATTCATACCCAGTGGAATATCTTCAACACACGGGGCCATACAAGATGTGCCTTCCGATGTATTAAATGGGAAACGGGTCAGTGTGAGATCTGGGCTGCCCCCTGATTAAAGGTTTGTCTTAATCAATTAGGGGGACAACCTGATGCATGTTAAGACAGAAAATGGCCACAGCGGGAGAGCAGCTGGCAGGGTGCTTTGAACTGATGGCCACCCCATCCCTCGCTCTAAGGACTCTCCCAGTGTGGGAGATCAGGTGGGCAGAGAGGCTTACCCACCTGACCGATCCCTTTGGAAGGGTCCTCAGAGTGAGAAATCAGGTGGGAGGGTTCTCCGGAGAGGTCCCCTGGCCACTGAGCTAATCTCTCGCTCTGAGGACTCTTCCAGAGCGAGAGATCAGAGGGGAAACCTCTCTGGAGACTGGCCCAGGCCAAACGCCATGCTTGGAGGGCTCCTTCCTGAACGTGAGGCATTCTGAGGTGGCCCTGGAGACGGCCTGTATAGGGCCACTTTAGAAGGCCTCAGTTTGAGGAAGGAGCCCTCAAAGTGTGGCTCTCCATAGAGACTGCCTGTGCAATCTCTCACAGGGTGGGTAGGGGCAGGCAGCAGTGAAAATGAGGACCACGAGGCAACAGAGTTGTGGTGTGCGACAGCACATGGCTTCTTGGTTCAGGCGGTGGGACAACAGGTGCAGCCAACAGGTGCAGCCACAGGTGCACCCACACTAGAGGCCTTCAAGGCCGGATCTACACTAGTCTTATAACGTTGCTAGTGTCCCTTTCTAACGTGGTTCTCTGTATCGGTTCTCTGTAGCTGTAACGTTACTGTAGGGCACATGGTTCCATCCTTTCATTGTTCTCCCTCCCTCCTCTCTGAGAGCTGCTGGGTTTGCTCCGCCCAATGCCTGCCTCATTCCTAGCCAGCAGTGCAGGGCACTAGCCATAAGCACACACAAACTCCCTCCCAAAACATCTTAATGTAGGTCCCAGGGAATTGCCTGAATGCATAGGAGCCAGCCACTTTGCTGAAGCTAAACAGGGTTGGGTCTGGTCAGGGTTGGGGTAGGAGACCAAGTTGAAAAGTTTTTAGCAGCAGCCGCATTTAAGCCCCGCTGGTCATGAGTTTTGGACTGGGATCAAGAGACCCTTGTTAACTTTCCTGCAGGGAGCTACAGCAATCCTTTGAGCGCTCCTCAGCTCCTTTGCAAAGAGGGGGGAAATGTTAAAAAAAAAATCATAAAAAATCAACCGATGACCCAATTTGATTCAAATTTTAAGGCAGGATGCATGAGAGTACTTCACAATAAAAGCAGATTCTAAGGTGGAAAACTTCTAAGTCCCTTGCATGCAATTGTCAGTGATTGCACAGTATAACGCTGGTGTGATTTATCTGCTGCAGCAGATAAGATAGCAAACGGGGCGAAGAAAGGAGAACAGGAAGTGGGCGGAGCAAACCCAGCAGCTCTGAGAAAGGGAGAGGAGAATTACCGGTAGAACGAGGCACATGACTCTGTAGCCACGCTGGAACTAAGAAATAGAACCTGTAAGTACGACTCATTTACAACGTTGGAGACCCAGGGTCACGTGACGCTGTGCATCACAGTAACCCATTCAAAACGTTAGAATAACACCAGTGTAGATTACCACCAAGAGGCAGCTGGACAACCCTCTGTCAGGGATGCTTTAGGGTGGATTCATGCCTTGAGCAGGGGGTTGGACTCAATGGCCTTGTAGGCCCTTTCCAACTCTGCTATTCTAGGATTCTAGGATTCTACATATAAAAAGAGCCGTGCTGGATCAGACCAAGGGTCCATCTAATGCAGCATTCTGCTCACAGTGGCCTGTGAGAACATGAGTGCAACAGCAGCACCCCACCCATGTTCCCCAACACTTGGCATACAGGGACAGACTACTTCTGAGACTGAAAGCCATCACAACTAGTAGCCACTGATGGCCATCTCTTCCACGAATTTATCCAACCCCCCTTTTAAAGCCATCCAATTCGGTGGCTGTCATCACGAAATCTTGTGGGAGTGAGTTCCATAGTTTAACTTCACACCGTGTAGTTGCCTGAACCGTTAATTCGTTAAATGTACAGCCTGAGTTTTGAAGGCTTTTAAAAAACGGTGCATTGCGTTTGCTTCCCCCCTCCTTCCAAGGGGCTCAGGTGGCATATATAAGTGAGGGCAGGGCGTGGGGCAGCCCAGCAGCCCCCCTCCCTTTAAAAAATTGCTGGCTCTGGAAGTTGCCATTTTCATTTCCCACAGTACCCCTAATATTCATCCACTCCAGGGCTTTATAAGAAAATAAAATATCAGCTCCCAGCCACCTTGCCCATCGCTGCCAGCATCCACTGAGTAGGGGACGGACCACCAAAGACATTTTGCCAAGGTCTCCCTCCAGCCTGGAACCAGCTCAGGACGGGGGATAGCCTGCTTTAGCCTCACAAGAACCCTGCAAGGTAGGATATGATAAGGTCACTCAGTGAGTTTTACGGCTAGTAAGTGGAGATTCGAACCCAGGTCTCCCTGGCCAAACTCCAACCACACCACATTGTCAGGGAGGAAGTTGATTTATGTTGCCAGCTCTAAACCAAATCAGATGTGCTGGAGGACTGGTGATGTTGGTTGCAACTTGAGAGAGAAGCAGGATCTAAGACGAAGATATATGGGATTCGTTCTTATTAAATGTGAATGGTATTGGCCGTTCCGTTTTGTTGTATAACTTTTGCATAAATGTGGATGAATTTGAAGATTCTTTACTTAAGATTACAGATTCTACTTTACTGTGGCAAAATCTATCTCAACTAATTGACCACCAGTTGCTAGGTCCACGTTTTAACTATTGGTGGCAACCAGATATTTACACTCCTGTTTATTACTATAGTTGCCCAATTGGCAACCTTAGTTTGGCCTGACCTATTCCTGTGACCTGCAGAAACCAGCAGGAGAAGCTTTTTGCCGTAGGGAAATAAGCAAACATCACCTGTTGAATGATCCCTGCAGCCCAGCCTTGTGGAATAACAAGTGAACCTTTGGAGCAGTACAAGGCGATTTACAGTGCAAGCCTATGCATGTCTACTCAGGAGTAAATCTCATTGGGTTCAATGGGGCTTACTCCCAGGTAAGTGAGTATTGGACCTTTGCCTGGATCATGCCCTATATACTGCCATGTTTTATGTTTTACGCTCTACCTTATGGCCAGGGCCGGTGCTACCATAGAGGCCACTCAGGCGGCCGCCTAGAGCGCCAAGCTAAGAGGGGCGCCGGGCACAGCGCAGCACTCACGCGCGTTGGCTGTGAGACGCCCAGCCCAAGGATATAGCTTGGTTTGGGTGGGCAAGATGGCACCCTGCGCCCGCCCAGCCGAAGCGAAGCCAGGGACGCTGGGGTGGGGGTGGGGCGGCTCCACGTTCGGACTTCCGGAACGCGCCCGGAAGAGAGAGAGAGAGAGAGAGAGAGAGAGAGAGAGAGAGAGAGAGAGAGAGGATGTATGGGTGAATGGGGTCTTTGAGTGAATGCATGTGTTCATGCGTGTGTTTGCTTGGAGCGAGTGATGCTGAGTGTGTGTGTGTGTGCGTGTGTGAGTTGGGGGGGATGATTTGGAGGTGATATTCCTATTAAATAATGCATTTTAGACCCATAGACATTCCTTTCCAATTTGTTTGGTATAATTGGCATGACGTATTTCTTGCACTTTAAAATAAATTTATTTATTTATTTATTTATTTATTTATTTATTACATTTTTATACCGCCCAATAGCCGAAGCTCTCTGGGCGGTTCACAAAAATTAAAACCACAGTAAAACACCCAACAGGTTAAAACATAATTACGAAATACAGTATAAAAAGCGCAACCAGGATAAAACCACACAGCAAAGTTGATATAAGATTAAAATACAGAATTAAAACAGTAAAATTTAAATTTAAGTAAAAATTAAGTGTTAAAATACTGAGTGAATAAAAAGGTCTTCAGCTGGCGACGAAAGCAGTACAGTGTAGGCGCCAGGCGGACCTCTCTGGGGAGCTCATTCCACAGCCGGGGTGCCACAGCGGAGAAATTTAGCAGTTTCAAGTTTTGTGCTTCTTATTTTTTCCAGGAAACATCTGTTCTTAAAAATCAAAGTTGGCATTTTTGGGGTGTGGTGTGTGTGTGTGAAAGTAGCTCACCTTGCCTAGGGCGCAAAATAGCCTGGCACCGGCCCTGCTTATGGCGGAATATAAATGAAATAAATTAATCAATTAAATAAAACCATATTGGCTCTTATGTTCTGCTCCTTTGTGCCTATGATTTAAAAGCATCACAGTCATCTCTCCCTCTCATGCCTCCCCGCGTACTTTCTGAGAATGCAAACAAAACTGCTCTGTGTGTGTGTGTGTGTGTTTGAGAGAGAGAGAGAGGGGGGGGGGGAGAGGTCACTGCAAGATGCTGAAGTTGTTTACTGGTTCCCTGTCCTCTTATTTGCACAATCAGTAAACTGAACAAGGTCCTAACGCTGATATGCCTCTGCAGCCCCAAATAGGCTTTCGGTCATTACCCCCCCCCACCAGCCCCAAGCCATAAATCTTCACCAGACCCATCCTTTCTCCCAAATCAGAGCACCACAGTCTCAGGCAGCCTTCAAGAGGGACAGACGCTCCCAGGTCCCTTTGCATAGGGTGAGTCTGTCTGCCCACAGTGCCGGGAAGTCCACGCGGTGGTGCGTTCTTTCACCTGCCCGGAGACAGACACAGGTAGATCCTTGGAGCTGCTCTCAGGTAGATGCAACCAGGAAGTGACTGCCGCCCTGCCTGGACGAGTGAGTGAGCGAGCGAACAGCCTGCCTGCCGCCCACACTTCAGCTCACGGCTTGCTTCAGGGAGCTCTCTGGAGGCCTTTCCTTGCCGGGAAGGCAAGAAGTAGCTCTGGGAGCCAGGAAGATTCATCTCCTTCCTTCTGGTGAGTGTTGTCCCTCGACTATCATTTTGTTTACCTGCACGGAAAGGTTGTGTTTGGGTTGTGATGAATGGGAAGGCTAGCAATGCCAACTCTCCCTAGAGATGCAAGCCTGGTGACAATGAGACCCCTTAGTGTACCAGGGCGGATTTCCTTTCCTCTGCCCTCCTCCTCCTCATCTTCCTCATGCCCTTCCCATTGGCACAGCACTTCCCCCCCCCCCCCCAGTTTCTGGTGGATTGTGAGAGGGCTGGACAGCTGTTCCTGCTCCACTGATATAATCACCTGTGCCGGTCTTCCTGGATTGTACAATTTTGTTTGTCCAATAAGAGCTGGTCTGTGGGATCAGATTAAAAGTGCAGCATCCCGTTTTCCACAACGGCCAACCAGAGGCCTCCAGGGATATGGAAGCAAAGCCTGAACGCTACCTTCCTTCTGGTGTCCTTCGTCTCTGGCTGCCTGTGAATGAGCAAGGGACATTTCATGGAGCAATCTGGCCGAAATGCCAGCGATAGAGCCAGCGTAATTCCCCTTCAAGGCCACCTTGGGGTTATTTCCTGCTTTTTATTCCACATTATCCAAAATACCACAATAAATGTCTAGACGATGGGTTACCCTGGGATCATCCCTGTGTGTTCACATGATGCGCAGGGGATCCCGGGGGCAAGAGGGATCATCCCTCCATTTCTCTGGATTACTGGGACGGCTTTTAGCCCGGTTTCCCCCGCAATTTCGGGTTTGTCCCGAGACCGCAGGAGGTGTGGGCGGCTGTCCCGGTTTCATCCCGGCTCCTCGCGAAGAAACACAAGGAGCCGGGAACCAGGCATGGGGCTTGGAGTTCCTCAGGCACTCCAAGCTCATTGGGGGGTGGAGGTGGGGGAAACGGAATATATATATTTTTTAAAAAATACCTTATCGTTGGAGCGCTCGTGCGCTCATCTTCAATTAAAAAAAGAGGCAGCCGTAACGTCCTCCTTCCTTCCGGGACGTCGTGTGCCGCGTGTGGACTGAGCGGGAGGATCTCGTGATCAGCATGTCGCGAGATCCTCCCCTGGTGTAAACATGCCCATTGTGTGTCCTGTGAGTTATAACTGCGCGAGAGGGATCGAGCGTTACCATGATGGGATCGCGATGATTTGACACAAGGGGTGGACCTGTTGGACTTCTTCCACTGGAGGTGCCTTTGGTGGAGACGGCTCCCAGGCCCTGGAACTCTTTGCCAAGGAAGGCCAGGCCAGGTCCCAATCTGCGGTCTTTGCACTGCCAGGCAAAGGCGTTTTTGTTCAGGCCTGCCTGTTGCTGAAGGGCGATTTAATTGGTTGGTGCTATTTATTTCTCGGGTGCTGTCCGGGTCTTTTATTGTGTTTTTAATGTATTTGTTTTATGTTATTCATTCATTCATCCAGCCTTTATACTGTTAGTTTTACCCTACCCTGTGCCTGCTTACCCTACCCTGTGCCTGTTGGCATTCTCTTCCCCTCCTTACTGTTTTACTATGATTTTATTAGATTGTAAGCCTATGCGGCAGGGTCTTGCTATTTACTGTTTTACTCTGTACAGCACCATGTACATTGATGGTGCTATATAAATAAATAAATAAATAAATAAATAAATAATAATAATAATAATAATACATTTCTGTGCCTCCCATGAGCCAAAGCTGTTTGCGCAGATTACACAAAAATTGAAACCCAAAGTACAACATAATAAAAACGTAATAGAGAAACTGAGGCCTAAGGTTTATCCCGGGATCGTCCCTGCCTGCTCCTGGGATATCCTGTGTGTCGTTTACATGAACAGGGATGACTCCGGAACGATCCCGGGATAAACCTTAAGTCTAGCTAAGGCCTATATCACAATACAAATAAAACTGAAACGGTTTAAAACACATGATGCTTTAATTAAGGCCGTAGCTAGACCTAAGGTTTATCCCAGGATTGTCCTGGGGTCACACCTGTTCATCTAAGTGCCACACAGGGCATCCAGCGCTCAGGCAGGGACGAACCCGGGATGATCCTGGGATAAACCTTCGGTCTAGCTACGGCCTTGGATTTTGTTTTTAATCTGGTTTTTATTGCGGGCTGCTTTGAGTGCCATTTTTAGGGTGGTGGAGGAATGGTGGAACATAAATGAATTAAATAAATAAATAAATAAACATTATGAAATGCTTTGCTCCTAAATTTAAAATGTAAAGTTAAACTTTAAGTGTCGTGTATTTGTGTGTGAGTATGTATGAGCATACACACACCGACAAACCGGTACCTCCGCTCCTTTGACAGATTCCTGTTCGAATGCTAGGTCACCTTTCTTCCTGGTTACATCACTCCAGCCTCTGGGGTGAAACTCTGGGTTAATAATATGTCTTGCATTTCCTTTTTAAGAGTGATCAGAACCACTGTGGGAGTCTTTTCCTTTTGGACTCCTTCCAAATGCACGGATCCAGTGAAGGATTGCCACCTATTTCGGCTGGCAGTGCTCCTGTGCCTTTCAGAGTAACCTGGCATTCAGCAGGAGAAGGTTTTCCTGGCTGTGGAGAGGATTGACCAGGTGCCGAGGGGGAACGTTCCTTTGCAACATCTCAGGGCCATCGGTTGCCGTTACGGGTATGGATGGGAGCAGGAGCAGTAAGAGAGGATGCCGGCTTCGTATTGCCCACCCTATCTTGTGGGCTCATGGAAAGTAATGATGGGAATTGTAGTCCAACACATCTGGAGGGTGCCACGTTGGGGGAGGCTGGCATGTTGAGGAACAGTATTTCATGGCATCTTTGACCTCCCCCTCCTAGAATCATAGAATAGCAGAGTTGGAAGGGGCCTACAAGGCCATCGAGTCCAACCCCCTGCTCAATGCAGGAATCCACCCTAAAGCATCCCTGACAGATGGTTGTCCAGCTGGACACACTGGATCCCCTGTGTGTCATCTAGGTGAACAGGTTTGACCCCTGGACGATCCAGGGATAAACCTTAGGTCTAGCTATGGCCCAAAGGTCCATCTAGTCCAGCACTCTGTTCGCACAGTGGCCAACCAGCCATTGGCCAGGGACCAACAAAGCAGGACATGGTGCAACAGCACCCTCCCACCCATTTCCCCCAACAACTGGTGCACACAGGCTTAACTGCCTTGAATACTGGAGATCGCACCCAACCATCAGGGCTAGTAGCCATGGATAGCCTTCACCTCCAGGAATTTATCCAACTCCTTTTAAAGCCATCCAAATGGGTGGCCATCACTACATCTTGTGGTACTGAGTTCCATAATTTAACTCTGCGCTATGTGAAGAAGTACTGCCGGTGGTGACCTCGCTTTGCAGTCAGGCCAGGGGATGTTCTGGGGGCAGATTGAAGCCCAGGGGATGTCGGGGGATGCGCGGGCAGGCAGGGGTCAGAGCTGTCCAGAAAGGCCACGCTCCCTCCTGCCGCGGAGATTTGCCATTCTCACCACGCAGTTGTGATGCTGCGGGGTTTTAAAGGAACAAGCGGCAGAGCATCTTTGTCAAGACACACCCCCTAAGTTGAATTAGTGACAAAACCTGGAATGCAAGACAAACTTAGGAGAAAGTTGCAAAGCTATTCCGGTAAAGCGCCAGAAGGCGGCTGCTGAGCTCTTTGGTGGGATCTTTAGGTAGATGAGGTTCAAAGGCGATGCTTGATTGAAGCTGAGACACCCAGTGGGGAGAGAACGGCAAGTCCTGCGTGCGGCTTAGCAATTTCTCTCCCGGCCCTCCTATTAGACAAACTAATGGTACCTCCTCTAGCTTTTGTCTCTCTTTTGCATTTGCGGTCAGGGGGAAAAGATCTCGCTCAAACCGTTCCGTAGAACGTTCGTGAGATCATTTCATGCAATTACCATCCGGTCGGGCTTGAGATCCCAGCTGTGGCCTGGGAGCTGTGGAGGAAGGCTCGCGTCAGCCTGCTCGGGGAATGAACGTTGCGGGTGAGGGCCCAGTTCCCGAAAGAGGTGGGGCAAATGACACAGTTCGGCCTCTTTGGGGCTTAGGAAAAGAGGCAGCTGGCAGGCTTTGGTTGCAGGGGTGCAGAACACTATAGAAATGGAGTAAATATTCAAACAAACAATTCTCAGGCCCAGGGGCCCCGATCCAGCCCTCCAAGGGATCCTATACGGCCAAACCTCCTTCCTTCGGCCCCACAGCCTTTCCTCTGGTCACCGCCCAGCTTTTGTGCATTCCCCCCCCCCCGACTAAAAGGTTGAAATGCCTCCCTCCTAAGGCTTAGTGGCTGGCAGTAATAGGTTTAAGCTAAAATATGCTATTTGGGGGGTATTTTGGCCCCGCCCTTTGCCTTTGACTCCTCCCACCATTGGGAGGATAGAATCATAGAATAGCAGAGTTGGAAGGGGCCTACAAGGCCATCGAGTCCAACCCCCCACTCAATGCAGGAATCCACCCTAAAGCATCCCTGACAGAGGGTTGTCCAGCTGCCTCTTGAAGGCCTCTAGTGTGGGAGAGCCCACAACCTCCCTAGGTAACTGATTCCATTGTCGTACTGCTCTAACAGTCAGGAAGTTTTTCCTGATGTCCAGCTGGAATCTGGCTTCCTGTCGCTTGAGCCCGTTATTCCATGTCCTGCACTCTGGGAGGATCGAGAAGAGATCCTGGCCTTCCTCTGTGTGACTACCTTTTAAGTCTTTGAAGAGGGCTATCATGTCTCCCCTCAGTCTTCTCTTCTCCAGGCTAAACAGGCCCAGTTCTTTCCGTCTCTCCTCATAGGGCTTTGTTTCCCCCCTCCCCCAGCCCTATCTGGATATTAGAGATTGAACATGGGACCTTTTGTCTGCAAAATATACGCTCTACTGCTGAACTGCAGACTACTAGAAATCCAGTTTATCACTTTGTGGTCACTGCATGCCTTTCGTTTCTCCTTTTCCTTTTTTTTTTGCACCTTCCTTTCGGTTTAAGGTACAGCTTGATCCTCAGCCAGACAGAACTGGGCGGGACAATCAACAAACCACGGCTCTTTGGCTGGGAATCACGGGCTGCTCCCTCGGGCTCACCCAAACCGGATTGTCCTGTTCGTCATTCGCAGCAGACGCCACCTGGCTGACTCCAGCTGCCTCTTCCCAGTGGGTCTCTGCACTGTTGCATTCCTTTCCGGCGTGGAGCGTTTGGAGGAATGAAGGTCTTCGAAAGAAAAAGAAAAAAGGGGGGTGGGGAGTGATGGCAATCTCCGAAAAATACTCTTTGCTTTAATGTGTTGCGTCTGCGATTCTTCGCTTCGGTTGTTTCTTCAGCACCTATTTTCCTTATCGTCTGTCATCTTTAAAGAAAAATTAGCAAGACGCCAGTCAGAGTATCCCGTCGTTTCTTTCTTGGGGGATGGTGTCCCTTCCAGTTGTTAGTTTCTGAAGTGGCGGGTGGACGGCCTTCTGTCAGCCCCTAAACCCAGGTGTAGAACAGTAGGAAATTCTGCCTGAGCTGGGTTTTGGGCTTTTGTAATGAAGCCCCAGTTCTCTCGTTTGATCAGATTCACACATTCGCTCCCAAATAAGGGGCACTTAGCAGATGTTTGGGTTTGAAGATGGCTGGACGGAACACGTGAGCAGCGTTGGCTCCACGTTTTGGGGGGCCCTTGGGCGAGACACCCTCTGTGGGTCCTCTCCCTAGAGTCATAGAATAGTAGAATTGGAAGGGGCCTACAAGGCCATCGAGTCCAACCCCCTGCTCAATGCAGGAATCCACCCTAAAGCATCTCTGACAGATGGTTGTCCAGTGGCCTCTTGAAGGCCTCTAGCGTGGGAGAGACCACTACCTCCATAGGTAACTGGTTCCATTGTCGTACTGCTCTAACGGTTAGGAAGTTTTTCCTGATGTCCAGCTGGAATCTGGATTCCTGTCACTTGAGCCCGTTATTCCGTGTTCTGCACTCTGGGAGGATCGAGAAGAGATCCTGGCCCTCCTCTGTGTGACAACCTTTTAAGTATTTGAAGAGTGCTCTCATGTCTCCCCTCAATCTTCTCTTCTCCAGGCTAAACAGGCCCAGTTCTTTCCATGGGTCCTCTCCTGCCATGGGTCACCACCATTGTCTCCAGCTGCTCTAGCTCCTACTCCTCTTTTCCCATCATTGCTCCAACTTGCTTGCTTGACAGGCAGAGAACCAATGAGCCAGGAGGCGAAAGGCGTCTGCTGCAGCACTTTCTTACCACCACTATTGTGAACCACGGCTCAGCGTGCCGAGTGAACCATTTCTATCCATGGTGGCTACATAACCATGGTTTAAACATGCTCACTAACTATTTGCTGCAAAAGGGTTAGCGGCCTAACCATGGCTTAGCATGTTGTCTGAACAGGCCCACTGAAAGCCACTTTCGAACCATCCACATTAACTGGGGATGCTTATAATTGCCTGTCCCCAGTAAATTACAGCTTTTGCCTTGTGCGGGTGTATTTATTATATTTATACCCTGCCTTGTGTGGCGCAGAGCGGTAAAGCAGCAGTTTCTGCAGCCAAAACTCTCCCCACGGCCTGAGTTCGATCCCAGCAGAAGCTGGTTTCAGGCAGCCGTCTCGGGTCGACTCAGCCTTCCATCCTCCCAAGGTCGGTAAAATGAGTACCCAGCTAGCTGGGGGAAAGGTAATAACGGCCGGGGAAGGCCACGGCAAACCACCCCGCTATAAGGCCTGCCAAGAAAATGTCAGCGAAAGCTGGCGTCCCTCCAAGTGTCAGTAATGACTCAGTGCTTGCACGAGAGGTTCCTTACCTTTCCCTTTCCACTAAAATTAGTAATTAAGGCAGCAAAAACATAAGCAGAGGTGATTCCTTATCAAGATCAAGGGGATCTTGACTGTCTTTCATCCTGGGATATGAGATCGTCTTAAATCAGAAGCGGGGATCCTTTTACCAGCCAGGGGCTGCATTGCCTCAGGGGGTTGCATGTCCAGTGGGCAGGGCCAGAAGCACCCCACTTTCTTTCCTTGTCAAGAATATCACTATCAGCCTCTTCTCTCTCTCTCTCTCTTTCTCTCTCACACACACATCCCTCAACCCCCATCAAGACACACCACAAAAGGGCCACCTCTAGATGTGTTTCGACAGGGCGGATCCATCTAGATCCATGCCGTCAAAGTCCTCTGCTTTCCCTTACTGGGAGGGTCAAGATGCCTTTTCCCATGCTGGCTGGGAATGGTGGCCACTGTAAGCCAAGACATCTCGAGGGCACCAGGTTGGGGAAGGCCAGTTTACACCAATTGGCAGCAGCGTTCTCCAGCGTTTCAGGTATTTGGTGTCCCAAATAAGAAGGACATAGAACCATAGAATAGCAGAGTTGGAAGGGGCCTCGATGGCCTTGTAGGCGCCTTCCAACTCTGCTAGTCTATGATTCTATCACCTTTAAAGCCCTACGTGGTTTGGGTCCAGGCTACCTGCGTGATCGCCTTCTCCCGTACAATCCGCCCCGCACACTCAGGTCCTCTGGGAAGAACTTCCTTCAGCCTGCCAAAATTAGGCTGACAGGTATTACCCAGAGGACCTTCTCTTCTGCTGCTCCCGGACTGTGGAATGGCCTGCTGGAGGAGACTCGTCAGCTTAACAGTCATTTAGCATTTAAGAAAGCTGATCTCCTCCGGCAGGCCTATCCAGTGGAATTTTAGGATTTTTTTTAAAGGAAGTTTTAATAATGTATGCTATGTTTTTAATCAGTTTTATGTATTTTATATTTATTGTTGTTGCCTGCTTCGATCCAAACGGAGAAGCGGGAAATAAATAAATTTATTATTATTATTATTATTGATCTGTGCCTATCGGTATGATGTGTCACTAAATCCTACAATATAATGTGTCTATTCTATTTCTTTTTTTCTTTACAGTTTCTCCCATTTGTGGACCTATGGCTCCTCCATTGGGAGAGAGAGCAGAGACCTCTGCGTCCCTCAGGCTCACATCCTCCTCCCTCGTGAGGGGTTTAGGAGCTGTGGGTCCCGTCATTCTCATGATCCTCCTGTTGCTTCTCTGCTTTCCCTTTAAAAGGTATGTGGCCATCTTGGAGTGTCACAGGCAGCGCTATAGGTGAGGAGGAGGAATTTCAGGAGACCCTTGGGAAGCAGGGGAAGGTTCATCATAGGAACATAGGAAGTGCCATAAGGCTCCTTCTAAAGGTTTATCAGACAAATATTTTATTGCATGCTTGCTACTGCCCACTTCCGGATGTGTGCGCGTCTTTTAGATGACATCCTTCCACTTGTTTTTCCTTAGCAAAATAGATCCCTTTTAATCCGATCCTTTTAAAAACGGAATGTGGCGTGATCTCTTGCTGTCTGCCGGAAAAACGGTGCGGTAAGAACGGTCCCTGAATGGGCCATGTGGACTTTGTTTACTTCCTCTTTCCCCTCCGGGAAGAAAGAGGAAGTAATGAAAGACAAAAGCAGAGATGGAGAAGTGACTGTAAGGAAACACGATTTCCCCCGTGTGACGACGCTCACTGGCGACCATATCTGACATCACCATAAATATTCTCGACCGGAAGTGTTGAACCTGGTGACAGTCCCAACACATATGCAGTTGCAGCTCCCCAACGCTCCCACATCCCCTCCCCAAAAGTGTTGGAGTTATGTACTATGTGCATATTTTTTTAATGGTTAACTCTTTCAAATTAGGAGAGGTAGGCCATAGCTAGACCTAAGGTTTATCCCTGGATCGTCCAGGGGTCAAACCTGTTCATCTAGGTGACACACAGGAGATCCAGTGCTCAGGCAGGGGCGAACCCTGGATGATCCCAGGATAAACCGTAGGTCTAGCTGTGGCCGTAGTCTTAAAAGGTAGCTTACTCCAAAGTTTGTTCCAATTCTCAATCTTCCAGGCTGTCTTTAAACTTTGCGTCTCACCCGTTGTTGCTTCCTTGAGTATGTTATAAATGTTAGATCAGAGTCCTTTTATGTTTTCTCTGGTTTGAAGGCACGATGACCTGGTTAATGCCTTGCCCATCTTGTGAGTAAATAGTTTAATCTGGAGTTTCTGGATCCACCCAACCTGTGTTCCAACTAACAGATAATTTAGTTTTGCAGTTGAAATGGGCGGCCCTGTGTCTACAAGATCCCTCAGTCTATAAAGTTCTCTAGCTTTTCATTCCCCATATTGTCCATATTCCTGATGACAAAAAGCTAGGATTGGGAGGAGAGGAAAATCATATAATCATAGAATAGCAGAGTTGGAAGGGGCCTACAAGGCCATTGAGTCCAACCCCCTGCTCAATGCAGGGATCCACCCAAGTTGGATGAATTCCAAGTTGGAGCATTCCAAGTTGGAATGCTCCAACTTGGAATGGAGCATTCCAAGTTGAAACAGTGGCCCGTGTGAACGGGTTGGTTATACATGCTGAATTTGTTGGCCTAATAGGAAAGAAAAATCTTCCTCGTAACACTAGAATGGCTTGTATATTTTCCATCTGTACCCAGTGGCCATCCAGAGTATTATTGATTAAATAGAATAACTGAGAGAGAGGGGCAGCATGATAATACAGTCTCAAATTGGGAAATCCCACGGCCTCATTTCTGGTGTTTCTATAAAGCTTGTGAAGTTTTCATAATACCAGATATCCTTTTACTTTTATTCTCAAGAATATACTTTCTTTGTGCACTTTCTCCTAATAGATGCATTTTTGCATGCATATTTTGATTGGAGAACTCAAATGCAAAATTCGCAGAAGTGCGAATTTTGAAGGATAACCAAGTTCCGATGTAGTGATGGGCGAACGAGCAATGTTCGAGACGGACAGGATTTCCCAAACACCATCTTGCTGCTCATTTCCTGCCTAAATCTCATTTGCGTTTGCGATCGCTACTTCGCTGTGTGCGAATAGCAAACTTCCACGAGTCGAGCAGGAATTGAATGGGAGATTTGCACGAACTTCCTAATTTTCACACCTTTCCTCCATAGACCGCAGCAGGGCAGATTCAGTACACAGAGGAACTTTGTGCAAATTAGGAAATTTGCCGCAGATCAATATTTTATTTATTTATTTATTTATTACATTTATGTACCGCCCTATAACCGAAGCTCTCTGGGTGTTTTACAAAAGTTAAAAACAGTAAACATTCAAAAAGTATACAAAATTTAAAACCATCAAAAACATAAGAGCAACAAGTATAAAATCAACAACAACCATTTAAAAACAACAGTTCTGGGGGTCCGTTAAAAAACAAACTTAGCGTTGTTAAATGCTGTTAAATGCCTGGGTGAAGAGAAAAGTCTTGACCTGGTGCCTGAAAGATAACAGCGTTGGCACCAGGCGAGCCTCATCGGGGAGATCATTCCACAGTCAGGGGGCCACCACCGAAAAGGCTCTCTGCCTTGGGAATTGGGAATCAATCACATGCGCATGGTGATTTGCGAATATTTTTGGCGAATTCGTGCTCACGCTCATAGTCATGGTCAGAGTTTCGGACAAGACCTGCGTGCGTGTTTGTGAGCAAAACCCAAATTCTCATACAACCCTATTTTGGTCTTCATGTTGGTTTGAAAATGTGAACTGAACAGATGTAGCCCCCCTCAGTAAGCCCAGTTCCTGCAACAATAATAGCCTGAATCTTGAATTGGGCCCGAAAGCACAATGACACCCAGTGGAAACTTCAAATGAAATGTCTAGCTTGCAACAATCCACCCCTGCTCAGGGGTTTGCTGCTGCATTCGGTCTTAGAATATTAGTTGTGGCACTTTGAAAACCAACATGTCATAGCATAAGCTTTAGTGGACTAGAGCAAACTTTGTCAGATGCATGATGAAAATGTCTACTACAATAAATCTGCTAGGGCCCTTTCCACACCTATGGATTATCCCAGGAAATGGAGGGGTCATCCCTGCCTGCTCCTGGGATCCCCCGTGTGGCATTTGCATGCACAGGGATGATCCTGGGATGATCCCGGGAAAAGAGGCAGGTGTAGAAATGGCCTAGGTCTTTAAAGTGTTACAAGACCCTTTGCTCTTTTTGCTATAACTCACTTGACTTGCCCAGTGGGTTCTGTGTTAGGCAGAGTTTCCCAATATGTTGCATGGGTGACTCTACATGGTGGGTTGCTGTAGATCAGGCTTCTAGATAGCCACTTGCCTTGTTGCTAGATATCCTGAGGGCTCATCTACACCAAGCAGATATTCCACTATGAAAGTGGTATGAAAGCGGTATATAAAAGGCAGGAGCCACGCTACTGCTTTATAGCGGTATTGAAGTGCTCTGACAACTGTTGGGGCCCATTGACACAGACCAGATACCACTTTCATACCGCTTTCATAGCATTTATATCCTGCTTGGAGTAGATGTGTTATGGGCCCCAATAGTTGTCAGTGCACCTCAGTACCGCTATAAAGCAGTAGCGTAGATCCTGCAGTGCACTTCAGTACTGCTATAAAGCAGTCGTGTGGCTCCTGCCTTTTATATACCGCTTTCATACCGCTTTCACAGTGGATTATCCTGCTTGGTGTAGATGAGCCCTGAGAGAGCTCCTTCATCCTAGAAGACCAAAAAGGGTTTTCAACGGCAGCGCAGGGACTGAGCAGTGAGGTCTCTTGACTCTAAAGTCAAATGAACATTTGTCTCACTCTATTTCAGGAAAAAGCGGCAGTTATCAACCAGAACTCTTAAGAGGGACTTGAATGCGTCAGAGCTCATTAGCATGGTGAGTCTTTTTGGGGCTACCTTTGAGGACAGTTTGGTTGTATCACCTGGTCAGTACCCGCTTCCTAACTCTGGGTCTTCAGCCTGGTCCCTGACCCCTCTCTTAGTGCCCACCAGGTTTCTTTCCACTCCTGACTCTTATTTTACTTCTTAAGTTGCTGTTTTTTAACTGGGAAGCTGACATGCTGCAAAATGGATTTCTGTCCTCCTGTTCCATCTTTATTTGGGTTCATGAGAATGTTGGGGTTTTTTTTTGTATGGCGCTCAGACTCTACCCTTGCCTTGTACTTGGAGACTTGGGCAAGTTACTTTCCTGTTTGTTTCACTCGTTTGCAAACGAGACCGCAGGTCAGCCATTTTATGAATGGGGAATCCCCTCCACAGCAACCATTTTGTGAGAGTGCCCACAGCACCTCTTCAAAATTCCAAATATGTCCCAGACCCAAAAAGAACCTGACTGGCGTGGGGATCAATGTCAGGGGTGCTGGCGTCCTGGACCCAATCCAAAGTACTGGTTTTGATCTTTAAAGCTTTGTACAGACTGGGAGCTGCAAATCTCATGCAGGGCTGCTTTGCTGCAGGTGCCCCACGGGTGCCAAGATAAGGAGGGAGGGGGCCTGCTCAGAGACCCACAGGGGGAAGAAGCTGGATCCGTTGCGTGAAGGAACAGCCCCAACCTTGCAGAGGGATCTCCCCAGTGCCCTTACGTTTCATTTTTTTTTAAAGTTTGGCTCTTGTGGGGAATAATCAGCCTTTTATCCATTTATTTATTTATTTATTTATACCATTGATTCCTGACCATTCAGTAGAAATATTCTCAGGGTGGCATTAAAAGACCTCACTAAAAATAATAATGCAACAAACCGCTAAGAATAACAAGACTGAAATGGCAGAAGCAGAGATAGCAAGAGCAGGCTGAAATCAATTTAGCGGATACATTTTAAAAAGTCTTATTTATTTATTTATTTATTTATTTATTTATTTATTGCATTTTTTAAAAAATAATTTTTATTGATAATTTCACATCTTAAAATACAACCACATAATACAATTAACACATAAAAAAACCATAAATTGCTTATAATTCCAAATTATACTTATCTAATTTTACATAATCACATAACATATCATAAATGCACCCCTCCACCCTTCGGGATCTATTCCTGCTTCCAAAATCTCATTGTTTCTTCTGGTGGTGGTTTTCCACCCCCCCTTGGAGAATACATATTCTAGGAACTGTTTCCAAATTCCCTCAAATTCATTTACATTTGTTATACCTTTTCTTACCCTTATATTACATATCAATTTATCATTAATTGCTATATCCCATATTTCCTTATACCACTCTTCTATATGATAGTTTCCCTGCACCTTCCAGTTCCTAGATATGATTAACCTTGCTGCTGTCAACAAATTTGTTATCAGTTCTTTAGTCTCTTTATTACACTTTAAATTACCATACAGTGATAGTAATGCCACTGTAGGTATCTCTTCAATCTCTATTCCCACAATTTTTTTTATCTCAATAAACACCATTTTCCACAATTTTTGCACAAATTCGCATTCCCATTTATTCGCATTTATTGCATTTCTATACCGCCCAATAGCCGGAGCTCTCTGGGCGGTTCAAGTCTTGGGGAAATAACAAGGCCCTCACATGGTAGCCAAAGGAGATGAGTGTAGGTGTCCCGCAATGGCTTTTTGGATAAGGGAGGTGCCACCACTGAAAAGGCTCTTTTCCAGATAGTGACTTGCTAAGGTCAAAGGACAGGAGCACCTGGAGACGGGCCTGTGATGATCATCGTATTGCACAGGCAGGTATGTGGGGGGGGGGCAGGAGGTCCCTAAATTCCAAGCAGTATTGCCTGATTCCAAGCAGTATTGGGCTTCCAAGGTAAACCCCAGCACTTTGAATTGTGCTCAGAAATGGACTGGTTGACGTGCTTCTATCTCACTTCTCCGAACTTTCATTAATGATATTTTTTATAGAGGCTCTTTATCAGTTTTGTAAGATGTCTTGAGCAGCCATCCCCAACCCGGTGCCCTCTAGATGTTTTCAAGTTCAACTCCCATCATCCCCAGCCAGCACAGGCTGTAGGTATTCCTGCTCCACAGTTTATGGCATTGGAACGTAGGGAGCTGCTGTACAGTGAACTCAGTGTTGCCTAACCATCCTTCCCTGTCCTGCCTCTCCAGAGGAGTTGGACTGCAACTCCCAGCATCCCCCTGCCAGTTGACTGGGGAGTGATGGGAGTTGTAGTCCAACACCTCTAGAGGGCACCAGGTTGCAGAAAGCTGATCTTGAGCTTTGGAGGAGGTGAGGATATAAAATAAATAATGCTCAGTCCGTTCCTTTGATAACCTGAATGGGAAAAGTCATGATCTCTTCGATTTGGGTCACGTGGATTGCTGCTGCTGCTGCTGCTGCTTCTCCGTCAGTCAGTATCCAAGCGCCATATTATATTTGTAGCTCTGTGCAGACTAAGGGAATTCCAAGGTGGAATTGTTTATACCCCCTCTGGCTTAAGTAGAGCTGCATTAAACAGAGTGGTGGCAACAGCTTCACGTACGGGCCAAGAGATGTTCCCTGGGATCTGTTGCAGTGCTGCTGAGGGTGCCACGCTGTGGTCCCTCGTGGCTGTGCTCAGCTCCCAGCTGTTCCTCCCAGTGCCCAGTAGCTTATTGGGAGAGCCACCAGCCTGGCTCTGTGCCTTTCTCTGGTCCTCCAAAAGGCATGTTGGAACTATTTTCAGACTCTAGGTGGCAGCAGAGACTCAGCTGTGCGTTTTCTCTTTTCTTTCTGGTGTGATTTTAGAACTGTTTCTCTGATGCCTTTTAAAAAACAGTGGGGGGGGTGATGTGTGGCCCTCCAGATGCTGTTGGACTACAACTCCCATCAGCTCTATTCAGCATAGCCAATGAGGAGGGATGATGGGAATTGCAGTACAAAAACATCTGCCCGCTCCTGCAAAACAAACTCAAGATGCAAAAAGGAAACTTCATACGTGCGGAGTGTCTTATCATAGGGTGTGGGTGTGTGGGGTTAGACTGGACAAATGGACAGGGTGTCTTTCAGCACAGTCATTCTGGAATAACTGCTGGAAATCCATTGATCTCAGTCGTTTAGCTCTAGATACTTTCATAGTTTCGCTTGTCTAACCCCACCGAATAAAACAGCCAGTCTATCCTGCCTTTTATACAAATCTATGGTGCGGCCACGCTTAGGATACTGTGTACAGTTCTGGTCACAACACTTAAAAAATATATTGTAGATATATGGTCAGCCTAACAGGTAGTCTCTGAAGACCCCCGTGTTTTCTCTCTGGCTTTCCCATAATCAGTGAGCTGCTGGTTTGATTGGGGTAACCTGTTTTTATATCGGTTTATACTATTTTGCTGTATATTTTTTGGCCTATTTGTATACTTTTGTATGGTTTGTTTCCCCTGTACACCGCCTTGTGAGGGTTTCACCCTTAAAGGCGGCCTATTGTTGTTGTTTTAAAAAATAAATCATAAATAAATATAAGTTTTATAAAGTTGTTTTTCAAAACTTCATATGAGCCTCCCCCAACTTTCTGGCCACCAGAAGCTTTGGACTAGGTTGGGGAAGCCTGCTTTATAAGCCCAGGAAAAACAGGTCTTTATATTGGAAGGCTTTTTTGGTATTTTTTAAAGACTGCTATCTTGAAAGGGGCTTGCAAACACTCCTAGGTCCTCATCTGGTCCTAGGTCCTCAATGCAGTGATTACTAGAAGCCAACATGGATTTGTCAGGAACAAATCCTGTCAGACTAATTTGATCTCATTTTTTGATAGGATAACCTCCCTTGTGGACTGTGGGAATGCTGTGGATGTCATATATCTTGACTTCAGCAAAGCTTTTGACAAAGTACCACATGACATTCTGATTAACAAACTAGCTAAAAGTGGGCTAGATGGAACAACTATTAGGTGGATCCACAGTTGGCTACAGAATCGGACTCAAAGAGTACTTATCAATGGAACCTTCTCAAACTGGGGAGAGGCAACGAGTGGGGTGCCGCAGGGCTCAGTCCTGGGCCCAGTGCTCTTCAACATTTTTATTAATGATTTGGACGAGGAGGTGCAGGGAACGCTGATCAAATTTGCAGATGACACCAAATTGGGTGGGATAGCTAATACCCTGGAAGACAGAAACAAACTTCAAAGTGATCTTGATAGGCTGGAGTGCTGGGCTGAAAACAACAGAATGAAATTTAATAGGGATAAATGCCAAGTTCTACATTTAGGGAATAGAAACCAAATGCACAGTTACAAGATGGGGGACACTTGGCTCAGCAATACTACAAATGAGAAAGATCTTGGAATTGTTGTAGATCACAAGCTGAATATGAGCCAACAGTGCGATATGGCTGCAAGAAAGGCAAATGCTATTTTGGGCTGCATTAATAGAAGTATAGCTTCCAAATCACGTGAGGTACTGGTTCCTCTCTATTCGGCCCTGGTTAGGCCTCATCTAGAGTATTGCGTCCAGTTCTGGGCTCCACAATTTAGCCTGGAGAAGAGAAGATTGAGGGGAGACATGATAGCACTCTTCAAATACTTAAAAGGTTGTCACACAGAGGAGGGCCAGGATCTCTTCTCGATTCTCCCAGAGTGCAGGACACGGAATAACGGGCTCAAGTTAAAGGAAGCCAGATTCCGGCTGGACATCAGGAAAAACTTCCTGACTGTTAGAGCAGTGCGACAGTGGAATCAGCTACCTAGGGAGGTTGTGGGCTCTCCCACACTAGAGGCATTCAAGAGGCAGCTGGACAACCCTCTGTCAGGGATGCTTTAGGGTGGATTCCTGCATTGAGCAGGGGGTTGGACTCGATGGCCTTGTAGGCCCCTTCCAACTCTGCTATTCTATGATTCTATGATCTGATAGGAGTCACGAAGGCCTCATTTCCACCGGAAACTTTGCAGCTTTCTTTGAGTTTTGGAAGCCCTGAGAGACGTCTGCTTGGCTTTAAACCTGTTTTGGTTTCTTACACAGACTAAACTAGAAGGCGGTCCGAGTCCCGAAGGGAAGTCCCAGCAAGATAGAAAGCTGAACAAAGGTAGGATGGCAAGAGATGAAGTGTTCTGAATGCCTGAAAGTGTGCCGTATATAAGAGCGAAGAATAAGTCCGCTTTCTGTCATGCACACCGTGAAGGGAATCCCAAACCTGCAGCACACACCATCCCCAGACACCCTCACTGGAATAGATTCAGGTGTATCCCTGCTCCATGCTCTCTGCTTTCATTTCCCCAACCAGCCGCTTAAGTCCTTCAATTGAACTGAATTCTCCTGCCTGTATTCGTTCTCCCTCTGTTTAATATAAAGGTACCAGTTACCCAGTGTTTCATCACATCCAGGTGAGACTTTTATCCTGCACCTTTACCGTGGCTTCTGCTTCCAGATTATTTGCGGGATTAAGATTGGCTGCATTACATGTACTCCCCCCCCACCAAGGAGTTTTCTTTCTCTGCTTTTCTATATGTTTCATTATACAGCCACTAGATGGTGCTGTGGTAGAGCGGAATTGCGCTGTTACATGTGGGCTTTACAATGCGATCCAGAGAAAATGCCAGACTTTCTTTGTTAAGAAAAAAAAAAAAACCCTGCAATAATGGATGCAAAGCACAAGAGGATGACAATGTCATATGAAGGACCTGCACACTTCTGTGAGTGAGCAGTTTGGAGCGTACGATAAAAGCCTCTTGTAGAAAGGCTCAAACTGTGACTAAGGAACAGAACTCAGGCTGTGGCTATGCAGGTGAAGAGGTGGGGTTATGCAAATAGGAGGAGATTGAGCCCCCAACTCAATGGTGCCAGCCAAGCACACTTTTTTAAAAAAACGTTTTACCCATATAAGTGAGTAGATGCCATTTGCTCCTCTGTGGAAAAAGCGTAGTGTAACCGTTTGCAACACCTGGGGAAAGTACAAACTTGTTGTCCACTCCTGCTAGCGTGGTGTCATAGTTAAAGTGCTGGACTGGGATCAGCCAGACTTGGGTTCTAATCTCTGCTCACTGTGCGACCCCGGTCCAGTTGCTTTCCCTCCACCAAAGCTACTTTGCAGGGTTGTGGCAGGAATGAAATTGGCAAGGGGTGAATCCTGTCTGAGCTCCTTTTGACAAAGGGTGGAATCGTAAACAGTAATCAAATAAAGGCTGCAAGCTGAAACCCATCTACTAGAGAGACTTACTTCTCCATCAACATGCGTAGGACTGACGTGCCAATCTTGCAGGAAGATGCTCTATTTCTCAGTGCTCAGAGTAGGGAGGGACGCCCTGTACCTCTGCCAAGGTATGTGCAAACCCTCCCTCTATGACAACGATGGAGGTTTTGCAAACAATTTTATAAATAGCCCTGATTGTTGGATGCTATCTCCAGTATTCGAGGCAGTAAGCCTGTGTGCACCAGTTATTGGGGAACGTGGGTGGGAGGGTGCTGTTGCACCATGTCTTTAGCACTCTTCAAATACTTAAAAGGAGGGCCAGGACCTCTTCTCAGTCCTCCCAGAGTGCAGGACATGGAATAACGGGCTCAAGTTAAAGGAAGCCAGATTCCAGCTGGACATCAAGAAAAACTTCCTGACTGTTAGAGCAGTACGACAATGGAATCAGTTACCTAGGGAGGTTGTGGCCTCTCCCACACTAGAGACCTTCAAGAGGCAGCTGGACAACCCTCTGTCAGGGATGTTTTAGGGTGGATTCCTGCACTGAGCGGGGGGTTGGACTCGATGGCCTTGTAGGCCCCTTCCAACTCTGCTATTCTATGATTCTATGATTCTATGTCCTGCTTGTTCATCCCTGGCCGATGGTTCCTTGGCCACTGTGTGAACAGAGTGCTGGACTAGATGGACCCTTGGTCTGATCCAGCATCAGGGCTCTTCTGATGTTCTTATGTCCCCACTTTTTTATGAAATGAAACTGCTCTGGGCTCCTGGCCTTTTCTTCCTCCAAAAGGCACACCAGGCCCCTTTGGGTATTTTATTTATTTATTTATTACATTTTTATACCGCCCAATAGCCGAAGCTCTCTTTGGGCGGTTCACAAAAATTAAAACCATAATAAAACAACCAACAGGTTAAAAACACAAATACAAAATACAGTATAAAAAGCACGACCAGGATAAAACCACGCAGCAAAAATTGATATAAGATTAAAATACAGAGTTGGAACAGTAAAATTTTAATTTAAGTTAAAATTAAGTGTTAAAATACTGAGAGAATAAGAAGGTCTTCAGCTGGTGACGAAAGGAGTACAGTGTAGGCACCAGGCAGGCCTCTCTGGGGAGCTCATTCCACAGCCGGGGTGCCACAGAGGAGAAGGCCGTCCTCCTAGTAGCCACCTGCCTCACTTCCTTTGGCAGGGGCTCACGGAGAAGGGCCCCTCTAGATGATCTTAAGGTCCGGGCAGGTACATATGGGAAGAGGCGTTTCTTCAAATAACCTGGCCCCAAACCGTTTAGGGCTTTAAATGCCAATACCAGCACTTTGAATTGGGCCCGGACTTGGACTGGCAGCCAATGAAGTTGTAAAAGGACTGTCGTAATGTGGTCTGCATCCCACATCAGCATAGGTAAGGTAGCTTCAAATTGTTCTGCAGATCAACTTTAATCTTGGCTGGAAAATCGTGGGCTCTCCTAGATGCCCCAGAAGATAAGCAGCGTCCTTGCCTCTTGTTCAGAAGAAATGGGGCGATCTCTAGGCTTAGGGGGATCTACACTACTGCTTTTAAAGCGCTTTAAAGCACTTTGAAAACGTTTTGAAAACTGTATATGCAGTGTGTCCTGGGCCCCAACAGTTGTGAAAACTGTTATATAGCGCTTTAAAGTGCTTTAAAGCAGTAGTGTAGATCTCCCCTAATTTTAAAAAAATAAAATAAAAAATACAACACATTTTTTAAAAAATTGATTTTAAAAATTACATTATCCAAAGGGGAGGGGGGGAAAGATCATCGATAACAGCGACATATTAAACAGTTAACGAATGCCAACATTTCCTCTTCCTTATATCAACCAAAATGGGTTGCCAATCATTATAAGTCGTTGTTCCAGGATTGTTTAAACCACTTCCAGTGTTGCACAAACTTGGCACAAGACTTCCATCCCTGACAGTGCTAACAGTGCCAAGTTAGTTTATATAGGACTGCAAAAATCCCATAGCTTAATGTAGCCCTCTCTAACTCCTGGGATTTGATTAGGGCCTTAGCTAGACCTAAGGTTTATCCCGGGATCGTCCCGGGTTCATCCCTGTTCATGTAAATGACACACAGGATATCCCGGGAACAGGCGGGGACGACCCCGGGACCATCCCGGGATAAACCTTAGGTCTAGCTAAGGCCTGGATGTCCGATGCTTGGCCTATACGAATTTAGCGGTGACAATCATGTGATAAACGAGTATTTTCATATCCTTCTTTATCAACACTTAAAGTTTATTACCGTATTTCTTCGATTCTAAGATACACTTTTTCCCCATATAAACATCTCTAAAAATGGGGTGCGTCTTAGAATCGCGGTGCGGTTATTATTCTTAGAATCAAAGCTTTTTTTCTGTTGGTGGTACTGAAATTAGTGTGTGTCTTACAATTGATGGTGTCTTACAATCGAAGAAATATGGTAATACAAATAAGAATCTCAGGATCAAGAAGTAACTTCCCCCTGCCCCCCCAGAATTTTATAAACTGATGCTAACTTTACTAGCAGTGCTAATAAGGTGCGATGGGTTTTCTGCAGAAAGGCAGCCTAGAAATACTTTAAATAAAAATAATAATTTTATAAACCTGTCACACCAGCTTACGCTACTCACATTGTGGTCACATTACATCAATTGGGAATTTGGATACTGCCCCAATAGTACTGCTCTAACAGGAAGTTTTTCCTTCTTCTCCTTTGTTTTTTTAGTGGTTCTTATTACATAAGTCAAGTGTTACATCATTTATATATACACATATATCTATACATCCCATATTGTATTTATTTATTTATTTATTACATTTCTATACCGCCCAATAGCCGGAGCTGTCTGGGCGGTTCACAAAAATTAAAAACATTCAAAATATAAAACAACAGGATAAAACCATAATATAAAATACAATATAAAAGCGCAACCAGATAAAAACAGCAGCAATGCAAAAATTACAACTTTAAAACACAAAGTTAAAATTTATTTATAGACTGTTAAAATGCTGGGGGAATAAAAAGGTCTTCACCTGGCGTCTAAAAGCATATAATGTAGGTGCCAAGCGAACCTCCTTAGGGAGCTCATTCCACAGCTGGGGTGCCACAGCAGAGAAGGCCCTCCTCCTGGTAGCCCCCTGCCTCACTTCCTTTGGCAGGGGCTCGCGGAGAAGGACCCCTGAGGATGACCTTAGGGTCTGGGCAGGTACATACAGGCATTCCTTCAGATAGCCTGGTCCCAAGCTGTTTAGGGCTTTAAATGTTAATACCAGCACTTTATTTATTTATTTATTACACTTATATACTGCCCCCATAGCCAGGGCTCTCTGGGCGGTTTACAGAAATTCTAAAATTGAGATAAAAACGAGTATACAAAATTTAAAATTCTAAAACACAGAACATACACACATAGAGCATTAAAAACCAATTAAAAACTAAACATGTGGATAATTAGGATTTGCCGCCATATGCCCGGGCAAAGAGGAAAGTCTTAACCTGGCGCCGGAAAGATAGTAGTGTTGGTGCCAGGCGAGCCTCATCAGGAAGATCATTCCACAGTCTGGGGGCCCCCACCGAAAAGGCCCCATCCCTCATTGCCACACTCCAAGCCTCTCTCGGAGTAGGCACCTGGAGGAGGACCTTAGATGTTGAACGTGGTGACCGGGTATATTCACGTCGGGAGAGGCGTTCCATCAGGTATTGTGGTCCCAAGCCGTGTAAGGCTTTATAGGTCAAAACCAGCACCTTGAATTGGGCTCGGAAACATACACACTTTGAATCGGGCCTGGACCTGGATCAATTTAGATACAAATTACAAGTTTCTGCCTGGATTGGAAGTTAATTTTTGTAGTGTTACCATCCTCCTATCCTCTCCGAATGTCTGCATATAACTACTGGTGTGTGTGTGTGTATGTGTTCTCCCCTCTTCTTCTTTGTTTGCAAAGTCAATAAACTTCCTCCATGCTCTCTCAAAATTATCTTCACTTAATTGTCCTCGCACTTTCCTCATTTTTTCCTGTCAATTTGTCTAAACCATTTGATACCAATTATTGTTTTTCCTGATGTATGTAAACCGACCAGAGAGCTTCGGCTATTGGGTGGTATAGAAATGCAATAAATAAATAAATAAATGTCCAGTTACAGGAAGCCAGTTTCTGGCTGGATATCAGGAAAAACGTCCTGACTGTTAGAGCAGTATGACAATGGAACCCGTGACCTAGGGAGGTTGTGGCCTCTCCCACACTAGAGGCCTCCAAGAGGCAGCTGGACAGCCATCTGTCAGGGATGCTTTAGGGTGGATTCCTGCATTGAGCAGAGGGTTGGACTCGATGGCCTTGTGGGCCCCTTCCAACTCTACTATTCTATGATCTGTAATGTCTGCAGTCCCACCAATAATGGTAGAAATCCCCTGCCTCTTTATTACATTTCCAGCACATCTCTGAATATCCCTGATGAATCTACAGTTATATCCCACTGTAGCCGCATCTTTGCACAGTTTCAGAGGAGTCGTTGTTGTATATTGATCTGCCTGTTTTCCAAAGAGAATTCCATGTTCTTGTTGACTTTTATGGCTGCCTTCCGGAGTAAGAACTGCGTGCGTTTTCTGTCGCGCATGCAATCGCCCCGTATCTCACAAGCGCTTCCTGGCAGGTGCTCTTTGCTCTCGGTTTGGCACCACTTCCTTGCCCTCATGACAACAGCAGCGCGATTGCAGTGCCGCCAGGTCACGTGGAAGGGGGGGGAACCCTTGATCTCCCACGCTTCCAGGAGGCCGGCAATCGGGGCGTGCCTTCACGAGCCGGGGGGCTGGAGGGCCAGGGTTTACCCCATCTGCTGGTCGCTTGGCAAACACCTGCCCCTCATCCTGCTGCTAATCTGGTGTAATCCCTTTAGAAAAGCACTATAAACATTTAGGCGAGACCCGGCTTCTGTTTGCACGTTGCTGCAATTAGGACTTCCTCCAAATGAACTCTGGAGTGGAGGGCACGGAGCCGGTGTGGCGGAGGGGAGCCAGGTTTTGGAGCCGGCGGCGAAAGACAATCCGTTGGCCTTTGGAGTGGGAGTTGGTTCATCTAGGGCAGCCTCCCGCAACCTGGAGCCCTCCAGATGGCTTGGACTGCAATGCCCATCGTCCCCAGGGGTGCTGGGTGTTGCAGTCCAAGCCATCTGGAGGGCTCCAGGTTGCGGGAGGCTGATCCAGTGCATTGGTTTCAAACCACAAAACCAAGTTAGGTTTCGGTTTTTGGCTTTTGCTGGCCTGTTTGCATTGAGTCGTTGGAAATAATGTACACGGCGCATGCTTTTTTGTGCACGTGTTTTGCACTTCTGGAATTTAAATCTGAGCCGAGGCCTGTTCCTAGAACTTTTTCCTGCCCCCACGAAAACATGTCGTTGTCTCAGACTATCGCATTGTGGCCCCTCGTGCAGGAGCAACATGGCCCACAATCCATTAGGACAGCTTTTCTCAACCTGGTGTCCTCTAGGCTTTTTGGACTGCAAGTCCCATCATTCCCAGTAAGAATTAGGGTGGCCGTATGTCCTCAGCATGGACGTCTATTCAAGGACCGTCCTCTGTTTTGAAGGCACCCATTATTTGTAGGGCTGTCCAGTCCAAATCTGGGATAGATAGAAAGATAGGTGGGGGTGATGGGAGTTGTAGTCCAACAGATCTGTTGGTCACCAGGTTGGGAGGGCTGGGCTAAGGTGTTCTCTTGCACAAGCCCCATTGAACTGAACAGCGGCACCCATGTGCAGCTCCCATTCCTTTGAATGTGTCTTGAGTAGGAGAACTTGGTAGCACCTTTTGCGTCTGCTGCCTTTCACGGCGCCTGGAACTCTTGCCACTTTCATTGCCGTGGCTCCGCCCTGGAATTTGTGGACTAGGAATAAAAGTACCTGCTTGTATTCCTAGTCCACAAAGTCCTAGTAAGTACCTGCTTTCTCTGTGGTGTAGTGGAGGTAGGACTCACAGGGACATGGTCCCGGCACTTTTTTATGAGCAGGGACACTGGAATCATGTGCCACCCCCACCCGCCAAGACCTCCCTGCTTCCTCTGAGCTCAGCTGCAGTCCTCACAGTAGCTGGGGGAGGGGGAATATTCCCCCCCCCCCAGCAACAATACATTATTCCCTGTTGCCATGGGAAGTCCTTTGCAGTGGCCTGGTCTTGAGTAGGCAATTAAGACCCGTTAGCTATACATTAGACCGGCTCCTGGTGGAGATGAAGGGCTTTTCTACACTATAGAAAAACCCTGCAGCCTTACTGGGGCTTTCTGCTTCTGTTTCCATGATGCAATTAGGACGGACTTCTTTAGATGACGAACGCATGACATGGAATTGAAAACGCCCCATCTTGGCAGCCTCATTGGGACTTTCTAAGTTTTCAATTAAAGATAGCCATTTTGTCGCTGAATTACAGCGCTACACAAGCTTTGCACGCTGGGGATGTCCCACATTTTTAAAAAGAAATTCCAGATTCTCTCTGATCTTTTTGAAAGCGGGATGTCCTGGAGGTTGACAGCGTCATATAAAGGACCCGCAAACATTTATCACGAGCGTGTGATAAATCACTCATGTAGAGATTCCCGAAAACTGTGAGAACTGGTTCCTCAAGGTGGATCCACACAGCTGCCTGCATTTAGGGGCTGTTCCTGAGAGCGTGGCCGTGGAGACTGGCATGATGAGCCTGTACTTCAACATGTAGCTTTGCACCGCTGGTCGTCTCGGCTCTGTGGCATTAATAGGCGAATCCACCGGGTGCACAGAGCACTTTGCGTTGCTGTCTCCAAACAGATGGGTTTTGCTGGGTTCTGAAGTGGAGCTCAGTGTCACATAGGCCGTGTGCGATGTTTCTCTTTCCGCAGGAGCGTGAGAAAGTGCCGTCGCTTTCCCCCGCTCACCTTCGGCCGGGAATGCAGGGAAATTCACTTTCCTGTTGGAACAATGGCTTTTCATCTGTCAATCGCTTTTTGCCTTGTACGCAAAGTGCTGCAAGATATCTCTGCTTCCCTTTCAGCTCTGGAGTGAGCGTGGAACATACACGCTTGCCAGCTTTGGGAAACTGACAACACAGAGCTTTAGCGGCATCGCCCCTGGCTCTGTTGCTTAGCCCATGACTAGAGTGAAAACAATGGTATGTATTTTAATACTTCCATTAATTCAGATCATTTTCTGATCCGTATAGCGGTCATAAAAACTGAAGAAAAGATTTAAATCTAATCACGGCATCTCCTCTTTAACCTCGTTTGCAAAAGAGGGAGGGAGGCGTTAAACTTTGCTAAACCTGAGCTGCAAGGGAATAGATCTCTGAGCTGCTTTAGATCCTTTTTGCTGAACCTGCTGTGTCACATGGAATTCTACTTTGACTGTGTACAGCTCTGGTTCTACATGGCTAGTTTTCATCAGCTGACCAAGGCTGGAATCCTGTGTGTACGTCCTTGGAAATACGTCCCATAGAAATCAGTGGGTCTCGCTGAGTATACACACTACGTTGGCGTGTACTGTAAGAATCTGACTTTGACAATGGTTTGCTTCCAACAAGCAAGTCTCTGCATTAATGCTGATTCACTTTACCTAAATGCACCTCTGCCTCTCACTCTCACTTTTTATTTAGTATTTTTTAAAATTCTTTTTCGATAAAATAGTTTTTTCAAGATGGTGCACAAGTTTGAAAAGAAAATCAAATTGAGTGTTGCAGAAATTACAAAACAAAACAGAACAATAAAGGTCATGCAAACAGTATAAAAACATACACACACACACACACAGAGCAGGAAACCAATAAAACACTAAAAACAGCCGGCAGATAAAACATCCTGCTATTAAAATGCCTGGACAGCTAGATCTGTTTTCACTTAGTGCCTAAAACTTGTAAGGGGAAGCACTGGGCACACGGATTGGAGGAGGTCATTCTCAGAACCAGAGTACCACTATGGAGAGGTCCCATTGGCCATCACCGCCCGCCTAGGCCCAGTAGAAGGAGAGTCCAAAGAATGACCTCCCCAGGTGACCGTAATGTACAGATAGGCCAACACGGAACAGGCAGACCTTGGTGCCGCGGCTTTCTAGGCTTGCGGGATGCTGAGTCCCTCTTCAGTTCATTCCCAAAGAGTCAGATTTCGTGAGATCTCAAAAGAAACTGAAGAAGCACGAGGAAAATGCCGGAGAACAGTGATTTGAGGGCAACGTCATAGAGATGCCGTGTTAAAAGTGGCTGGACTCAGAATGGCAATTCCAGAGTAAAGACCTCGGGCATGACTACACGGGATATTTACTCCGTCGCAGCTGCAAAGCAGCGCGCCTTTGTTTAGATGACATAGAATCATAGAATCGTAGAGTTGGAAGGGGCCTATAAGGCCATCAAGTCCAACCCCCTGCTCAACGCAGGAATCCACCCTAAAGTATCCCTGACAGATGCTTGTCCAGCTGCCTCTTGAAGGCCTCTAGAGTGGGAGAGCCCATAGCCTCCCTAGGTCACTGGTTCCATTGTCGTACTGCTCTAACAGTCAGGAAGTTTTTCCTGATGTCCCCCTGGAATCTGGCTTCCTGTAAGTTGAGCCCGTTATTCTGTGTCCTGCACTCTGGGAGGATCGAGAAGAGATCCTGGCCCTCCTCTGTGTGACAACCTTTGAAGTATTTGAAGAGTGCTATCATGTCTCCCCTCAATCTTCTCTTCTCCGGGCTAAACAGGCCCAGTTCTTTCAGTCTCTCTTCATAGGGCTTTGTTTCCAGGCCCCTGATCATCCTGGTTGCCCTCCTCTGAACACGCTCCAGCTGTTCAGAAACGCATCGCAGGATCTGTGCTGTGAGGAAAACAGCAGTTGTGAAGCAAAGGGGAGGGTGCCTTCTGTGCCTGGAAGGTAGTGTTCACTGTTGTAGTGGAGTCAGAGCTCACAGGATCGAAGTGCCAGGAGTTTTTCTTATTGGCAGGGTTGCTGAGAGGTCATCAGCCGCCCCACTAATCTCAGGCTTCCCTGTACCTTCTGATTTGAGCTGCAATCCTCACAGTCGCTGAGGAAGAAGTGGATTTTCCCAGCAAAAGGATATTGTTCCCCACTGTAATGCAAACTCTTGATTGGCCTTGGTCTTGACTGGGCCGTTGAGACCCACGAGCACCGCAAAAGAACAGCTCCTGGTGGAGATGGAAGCTGCTAGAAATGGCTCCACGCAGTTGCCTGCGTTTTTGGACTCTCCTTGGGGGGCGTGGCTATGGGGACGATCATGACGAGCGTCTGCAACTCAGAATTTACCACTGTGACACAACCATCATGCTGTACCAAGCAGCCTCCCGGCATTAATAGAAGTTTCGCTTCCAAATTGTGTGAGGTCCTGGTTCCTCTCTATTCAGCCCTAGTTAGGCCTCATCTAGAGTATTGCGTCCAGTTCTGGGCTCCACAATTCAAGAAGGACGCAGACAAGCTGGAGCGTGTTCCGAGGAGGGCAACCAGGATGATCAGGGGTCTGGAAACAAAGCCCTGTGAAGAGAGACTGAAAGAACTGGGCATGTTTAGCCTGGAGAAGAGAAGCTGGAGGGGAGACATGAGAGTACTCTTCAAAGACTTAAAAGGTTGTCACACAGAGGAGGGCCAGGATCTCTTCTCGATCCTCCCAGAGTGCAGAACACGGAATAACGGGCTCAAGTTAAAGGAAACCAGATTCCAGCTGGACATCAGGAAAAACTTCCTGTTAGAGCAGTACAACAATGGAATCAGTTACCTAGGGAGGTTGTGGGCTCTCCCACACTAGAGGCCTTCAAGAAGCAGCTGGACACCCATCTGTCAGGGACGCTTTAGGGTGGACTCCTGCCTTGAGCAGGGGGTTGGACTCGATGGCCTTGTAGGCCCCTTCCAACTCTGCTATTCTATGATTCTATGTTTTGCCCTGGCTTCCGCGAATTCCCGAGGCCCAGCCTACGTTTCCAACGTAGCCTTCAACCCAACCCAGTCATTTTGGTCAGGGCTCCTGTCTCTGATTTGACTTGCATGGCTGTCTTCTGGTGCTGAGCCACACACGCTGCCTTCCACTGACTTAACAGCCTTTTGGGCATGAATGCCAGTGCCACAGTGGTTTCCCCCCCTTTCCGAGGGTCTCTCTGGCCTAAGTCCTGAGATGCCACAGTCTGCTGCGTGCATAAGGCGATTGGAATCTATTTAACACAGATTATCCGCCAGATGGAGATGGTGGCTTTAAGGGGACATCTGTGTGATCCCAGTTCTGCTGGTTTCGGAACAGAGGCTAGAGGGTGGGGGATGGGGAGAGGAATTTCTCCTCGAACAGAGAAAGGGATTTCCTTCCATGTCAACCCACCCTGTGGAGTTTCCCCAACGCTGATGATCTTTATCCCTGAGTTTACACAGAACAGGAAGAAAAACCTCTTAACTTCTCCGCAGCTGCTGGGAGACTCAAGGCCTTAAGCCACGAAAGGCCCTCATTGTGTGGGGAGGCTGGGATGGTCCTGTTGCATCTGGGTCTTGTCAGCAAGGGGTCAGTCAAGGGGCATATCGGACACTGCGCTGCTTGCCAGGACGTGGCCTTGGGCTTGCAGCCCAGGGGTCGGTGCCCTTGCTACATCTTCACTGCCCGTGGAAGAAGCAGGGTGGCCACTTACAAAAAAAGAGTGAGGAAACGCATCACTAAAAGAGGACAAAAGAGGATGGTGATTTGCATAAAATTCTTATGCGCTAATTTACTTCTATGGATGCAAATTTAGAAATAATTGTGATCATCTAAGTTAGCCTTCCTCACCCTGGGGCGCTCCAGATGTGTTGGACTGCATCTCCCAGAATGCCAAAGCCAGGACGCTGGGGTGGGTGGGCGTGGCTTCACTTTGGCTGGGTGGGTGCCCAGCTGAAGCGAAGCCAGGACGCTGGGGTGGGGGTGGGGCGGCGGGGTGGGGCTGGTTTCGGAACGGCGTACCCAGCCGGAAGCCACTCTGGGAGAGCGGCTTCCGGGTTCGGCGCCCCCCTTCCCTTGGCGCTCTAGGCGGCCGCCTGAGTGGCCTCTATGGTAGCACCGGCCCTGGATGCATTATTCCATTTGCGCTGAATGTGGAGATAATCACCATGTGACAAGAGGCAAATGCCAACGGTCCCCGTGATGCCAAAAAGGAAGTAAAACAGAACTTCCTGACGTCCTGGCTCAATGCAGCATGGAGGGAGGAGCACAGAAAACACGAGTGCCTGTGTCCCTGGCAGAACGCTGTGTCCGCGGTCACGGCTCCAGCCTTTTTGAGGGTCCTTGGGCAAGATGCCATTAATGCCCCCCCCCACCTCGAGGCGTCTTCCTTCTCATCAATAGTGCCACCGGCTGCCCTGCCTCTTCCTCATCCTCGTCATCGCTGCCACCCGCTCCCTCAACAAGCCAAGAGTTGGTAAGGAACAAGGCTGTGGTAGCTCTTCCTTGTCACCACCACTGTTGCTGAGGCCAGAGCGAGAGCCAGGTGGACATGGAGATCGCAAGGGTGAAGAGGAGGAAGAGGAGCCACTCCAGGGGCCCTTTTGTCAGTGGGCCCCCGCTGGGGAGTGGGCCCCCAGCCGGCGCCCAACCACACCTACACTTGACGCCAGCCCTGCAAGCAAGCTGACCAGTGCAGAACCAATACTGGTGGCCTCCCCTGGAGTGCTCCGGACAGCTCCTTTCCTAGGCACACAGGGAGAGAGAGAGAGAGAGAGAAGCTGGCTGGGCTCCACCGTTTCCCTTCCACTGTTGCACAGTTACAAGATGGGGGATACTTGGCTCAGCAATACTACCAATGAGAAGGATCTTGGAATTGTTGTAGATCGCAAGCTGAATATGAGCCAACAGTGCGATAGGGCTGCAAGAAAGGCAAATGCTATTCTGGGCTGCATTAATAGAAGTATAGCTTCCAAATCACGGGAGGTCCTGGTTCCTCTCTATTCGGCCCTGGTTAGGCCTCATCTAGAGTATTGCGTCCAGTTCTGGGCTCCACAATTCAAGAACGACGCAGACAAGCTGGAGCATGTTCAGAGGAGGGCAACCAGGATGATTAAGAATCTGGAAACAAAGCTCTAGGAAGAGAGACTGAAAGAACTGGGCATGTTTAGCCCGGAGAAGAGAAGATTGAGGGGAGACATGAGAGCACTCTTCAAATACTTCAAAGGTCGTCACACAGAGGAGGGCCAGGATCTCTTCTTGATCCTCCCAGAGTGCAGGACACGGAATAACGGGCTCAAGTTAAAGGAAACCAGATTCCAGCTGAACATCAGGAAAAACTTCCTGACTGTTAGAGCAGTACGACAATGGAATCAGTTACCTAGGGAGGTTGTGGGCTCTCCCACACTAGAGGCCTTCAAGAGGCAGCTGGACAACCCTCTGTCAGGGATGCTTTAGGGTGGATTCCTGCATTGAGCAGGGGGATGGACTCGATGGCCTTGTAGGCCCCTTCCAACTCTGCTGTTCTATGATTCTATGGGGACTCCTGGCATATTTACCTTCCCCTGTTCCAGCCTCAACTTCTCCCGTTCCCTTTACCCCCCTTGCCTTGTCCTCATCCCTTCTGGGCACTGGACTGGCCTGTCCCTGCTTTGGCCTGCTTTTCAGCGCCGCCTCCTCTAGGTTCTAGTTTGTTTTCTGCTCTGTGCGAAATTATTATTATTATTATTATTATTATTATTATTATTATTATTATTGTTATTTCTATTATTAACATTTTTCTACGGTGCCTGACGGAACGCCTCTCCAGCATGAACTGACCTGTTCACTCTGCTCGGCATCCAGGGCCCTCCTCCAAGTGCCTCCTCCGAGGGAGGCTTGGAGGTCAGCAACAAAGGAAAGGGCCTTCGGAGTGGTGGCCCCCCATTTTCGAAATGCTGTCTGGTGCCAGCATGGTCATCTTTTTGGAACCAGGTTAAAACTGACCTCTTTTCTCAGGCACTTGGCAGCACATTATGAGTCTTTTTGATCAGGTTCTGGATTGTCTCTGACTAATGGGTCTAAATTGTTTTAGATATAGGCTGTTGCATGTCCTTACGTGAATGGTTTTATAATGTATATAATGCACTTTAAGGGTTTTTAAATTTTGGTGAACCGCTCAGAGAGCTTCAGCTATGGGGTAGTATAGAGATGTGATGAATGAGTGAAATGAATGAATAGAGGCAGGACAAGCAAAAGACCTCTGGGTGTGACACAAAAATTAAGATCCTAAAATATGACACAATAAAACACAATGCCAAACCTTTAACGTGCAAACATTTAAAACCTTTTAATACAGCGAGAAAAGAATGAATAATAAAATACCCAGGCCAAGTGACTTAAACTTTCACGAGGCCTGGCTTTTGTGTGTCCAGGATCATCTGCTAGCAGTGACCTTGCATTAGGCATAGCCGCCCCGTGGCCTGGCTTTGGGCCTGGTCGTTCAGCCCCTTTGCCGAGGAAAGGGGGGCGCTCCACTTGAAAAGGGCCTTGGGTGCGCCTCTGATCCTTTCTTCCCGGGAGCCAGCTGCGAGAGTCGAACGCAGCTCCTCGGGTAGAAACAGGCAGTGAACGCTCTGCTGCAGAACCGGACGCATTTCTCAGAATCATAGAGTCATAGAACGCAATACTCTAGATGAGGCCCGGACGCAATACTCTAGATGAGGCCTAACCAGGGCTGAATAGAGAGGAACCAGTACCTCATGTGATTTGGAAGCTATACTTCTTGCTTCGCCGCTCTCCCCCCAGAGATGCCGGCTCGTCCAGCAATAATTTAACACCAAACTGCTGTTGGCCAAGTGCTGGGCCTATGCAACAGCGAGGACATCACGGCCACCGCTCTGTCCAGGGGTCAGCTGCCAGGGTGGACACAGACTGAGCACTGGGGTTGAGTCCCTGTCTCTTAGAGCATGCTTGTCAGTATAGCAGAGAGGGGAAAAGGGGCACGAGAGACTTCTCAGCCTGGGATGGCAATGCTTCCTCTGCGGGCTGTAGACGTGGTGTGTGTGTTTGTGTGTGTGTGCAGTGGAGGCTGGTGGCACCAATGTCAGCGGGGCGGTGAATCCGTTCCGGGTTTCAATCAGAACCGAAAGGTTCTGATTGAAACCCGGAGCGGATTCACCGCCCACTGACATCGGAGACACCAGCCTCTGCTTCATATGTATTTGGACACCCAAAGAGCTGAGTTCTGCTGAGCCCGATGAGTCATTGTGGTTTCCTTATGAACTGCTCCGCTGACAAGACGCCAGGTCGCTCGGAGTGTTTAAACAGCAACAAGTTCAGGGCCCGGATAGGACTGGGTGCTGCGGATTGACACAACTTCTCCATTCTGGCTGCAGAAGAGGAAGGAAAACTCCCGACGCGTGCACGTTTAACCCTTGTAAAACCCAGGGTGGAGTTTGAAACCGCCGTTCGCCTTTTGCAAGTTAGGTTGGACTCTAGGAAAATGAAGAACTGCTGCATGAGCTGCCTTGGCTGTTGAGCATATTCAACTTCAGTGAGCGTGACGCTGTGCAGAAGAACACGGGCCAAAAAGCCTCTTCCCCAGGGAGGCCATCATGAAACTTCTAAGCATAGAATCATAGAATCATAGAACAGCAGAGTTGGAAGGGGCCCACAAGGCCATCGAGTCCAACCCCCTGCTCAATGCAGGAATCCACCCTAAAGCATCCCTGACAGAGGGTTGTCCAGCTGCCTCTTGAAGGCCTCTAGTGTGAGAGAGCCCACAACCTCCCTAGGGAACTGATTCCATTGTCGTACTGCTCTAACAGTCAGGAAGTTTTTCCTGACGTCCCGCTGGAATCTGGCTTCCTTTAACTTGAGCCCGTTATTCCGTGTCCTGCACTCTGGGAGGATCAAGAAGAGATCCTGGCCCTCCTCTGTGTGACAACCTTTTAAGTATTTGAAGAGTGCTCTCATGCCTCCCCTCAATCTTCTCTTCTCCAGGCTTAACATGCCCAGTTCTTTCAGTCTCTCTTCATAGGGCTTTGTTTCCAGACCCCTGATCATCCTGGTTGCCCTCCTCTGAACACGCTCCAGCTTGTCTGCGTCCTTCTTGAATTGTGGAGCCCAGAACTGGATGCAATACTCTAGATGAGGCCTTACCAGGGCCAAATAGAGAGGAACCAGTACCTCACGTGATTTGGAAGCAATACAGCCCAAAATAGCATTTGCCTTTCTTGCAGCCCTATCACACTGTTGGCTCATATTCAGCTTGCGATCTACAACAATTCCAAGATCCTTCTCGTTTGCAGTATTGCTGAGCTAAGTATCTTGTAACCCATCTTGTATGAGGAAGGCAGCAAAGAGAAGGAGGGAAGAGAGAGGCCGCCTAAGACGTGCTGGATGTCTGCAAATGACTGAGCCTGTGTGCACCGGTTGCTGGGGAACATGGGCGGGAGTGTGCTGTTGCACCATGTCCTGCTTTGTTGTTCCCTTGCTGATGGCTGGTTGGCCACAGTGTGAACAGAGTGCTGGACTAGATGGACCCTTAGTCCATCAGGGCACTTCTTACGTTCTTAAGTCAATCCAAGAGGTCAAAGTCAAGGAACATGCTGGGAAGCAGCATCCAGGAACCCATCCAGCAATGGAGCTGAGGGCGATGCAGGAATTGGCCCCAAAGGGTCAAGGCCAGAAGTCAGAAGCAAAGCGCACACAGAAACACTCCTGCTCCGAAAGACGTAGTTGCTCAGGAATGGCTTAACTCACATTGGGAGTCCACCCAGCTCTCTCTCTCTCTCTCTCTCTCTCTCTCTCTTTTCCCTCTAACCCAGGTGAGGCAGAGGATTCCTGAGTAGAACAATGGACTGGATGAGGGCCAACAAACTGAAGCTTTCTCAAGATGGAGGTTCTCTTAGCAGGTGGCTGATCTGCCCCGTTGAGTAGGGTGACCATATGAAAAGGAGGACAGGGCTCCTGTATCTTTAACAGTAATGTAGAAAAGGGAATTGCAGCAGGTGTCAATTGAAGTGGGTGAACTTCCCTCTTCATCACAACAGTTAAAGCTACACTAGCTATAGTAGAGTGGCCAGATACAAAAGAGGGCAGGGCTTCTGCAGCTTTAACTGTTGTGATGAAGAGGGAATTTTACCCTCTTCAATTGAGACCTGCTGAAATTCCCTTTTCTACATTACTGTTAAAAATACAGGAGCCCTGTCCTCCTTTTCATATGGTCACCCTACCGTTGAGTGGTGGCCAACCTGTCCTGCAGGAAGTTGCCCTCTCCCTGAAAGATCAGGTGTGCAGCTTGGGGGTGTTCCTGGATCCGTCATTGTCACTTGAGGACCAGGTGGCCTCTGTGGCCAGGAGCACCTTTTATCAACTGATGTTGACGTACCAGCTGCGACGCTATCCGGATAGAGTTAGCCTGACGATAGCTCTCCATGCTCTGGTAACCTCCCGGTTGTAAGTATGTGGGGCTTCCTGTGAAGACGATTCAGAAACTTCAGTCTGTTCAAAACAGAGCTGTGAGGTTTCTAATTGGGTCTGGCTGACATGACCATGTGATGCCACAGCTGCTTGACAGCTGCTCAGCCATGTTTCCGAGTCTAATTCCATGTGTTAGTGTTGACCTTTAAAATTTTACATGGCTTGGGACATTTCCTTCCCTATGTACCTTCCTTTCCCTCCGAGGCCTTCCTCCAGGTCCCCTGTCAAAGAAAGCTAGCTGGGTGGCTACAAGAGAGAGGGCCTCTTCAGGGATGGCCCCCCACTTTTAGAATGCCCTCTCCCAAAAAGGTTCTCCTGGTATCTACATTGTTATCTTTTCAGCACTGGGCAAATTCCTCTCTTTTCTCCCAGGCATACCGAGATCTAGTTCTAGATTTTTATGGCTCTTATTCCCGTACAATTGCAGCTGGTGACCATGGCGGTGAGAAGGTGGACTCACTGAGCGAGGGGAGCCCATGGAGGGAGCCTTGCCCTCCAAAACCTGGAGCCAGCACTGGTAGGGTGACCCTATGAAAAGGCGGACAGGGCTCCTCCATCTTTAACAGTTGTAGAGAAAAGGGAACTTCAGCCGGTGTCATTTGTATACATGCAGCACCTGGTGAAATCCCCTCTTCATCCCAACAGTTAACACTGCAGGAGCCGTGGCCCTCTTGACCAGATAGAAAAGAGGGCAGGGCTCCTGCAGCTTTAACTGTTGTGAGGAAGAGGGGATTTCACCAGGTGTTGCATGCACACAAATGACCCTTGCTGGAATTCTCTTGTCAATACAACTGTTAAAGATATGGGAGCCTGGTCCTTCTTTCCATAGGGTCACCCAAAGCACTGAACAGCAGGAGTCCATGTGCCTTATATTCTGAGCCACTGTGCTTGTTTCACAGAGGATGGAGCTACTGGTCTGCAGAGGGTGTTGGAGTGACACAAAGCTTCATCCCACGTCCCTGCTTCCCTAGGATTATCCCCGTAGCGCTAAGCTTTCACGGTTGTTGTTTTTGCTACCGGGCGACAGCGATCTTTTGCATACCAGGCAGTGGGTTTAAGGGGGGAAATGTAAAAAATCATTAAAAAAATCAACGGATGACCCAATTCAATTCAAATTTGTTATGCTTAAAGCTCTCCCTAGTATCTATTACTGTGCCCATTTTGGTGTCTTTATCTTTAAAGCTTACGCAGATGTAAGCATTTCTTTAAAACCCTGCTCCTGCGCCCCAGCGGCGGCTCTGAAGATACGCTCAAAAAGTAGGGGCTAAATACGGCGAATCTTTTGGCTTTATTGCACAATTAAGGCAGGATGCATGGGAGGACTTCACAATCAAAGCAGATTATAAGGTGGAAAACTTCAGAGTCCTTTGCACGCAATTCACAGTGATTGCACAGTATAACACTGGTGTGAGAAATCTCACAAGGACTCAAGGGAGTTGCTTCCACCTGAGCAGCGGACTCTGGCTGGGCTCCTTAATGTGATAGTCCATGATCCTTGACAGGCCTACCCACTTGAATTTTGAATTTGCTTTTTAATGACGTGCTGCTTTTAGTGACGTATTGGTTTTAAGTGTTTTAAGTGTTTTTAAGTGTATGATGTTGCATTTATGTTATGCCCCGCCTTGATCCGGAGGGAGAGGCAGGTAACAAATAAATTTATTATTATTATCATCATCATCTAATAGGCTATGATCTTTGATGGTTATTTTACCAGTGTGAGCCAGTGGCTAGGACATCATGTCTTGATAGCTAGGGATCTCTCTCAAGTGTTTTGAATGAGATACCCCTCTGAGTTGCAGAAAGTGGTGCCTTTCTGGCTGAGGACAGAGAGACAGCTGAAAAAGGACCCTGAATGGACAAGCGGCAGAGAGTGGCGAGAGTTTAGTGCTGAGGTCCTGTGAGACTAGGGAGGCAGCCGGGGATCATAGAATCATAGAATAGCAGAGTAGGAAGGGGCCTACATTGAGTCCAACCCCCTGCTCAATGCAGGAATCCACCCTAAAGCATCCCTGACAGAGGGTTGTCCAGCTGCCTCTTGAAGGCCTCTCGTGTGGGAGAGCCCACAACCTCCCTAGGGAACTGATTCCATTGTCGTACTGCTCTAACAGTCAGGAAGCTTTTCCTGATGTCCAGCTGGAATCTGGCTTCCTTTAACTTGAGCCCGTTATTCCGTGTCCTGCACTCTGGGAGGATCGAGAAGAGATCCTGGCCCTCCTCTGTGTGACAACCTTTGAAGTATTTGAAGAGTGCTATCCTGTCTCCCCTCCATCTTCTCTTCTCCAGGCTCAACATGCCCAGTTCTTTCAGTCTCTCTTCATAGGGCTTTGTTTTCAGACCCCTGATCATCCTGGTTGCCCTCCTCTGAACATCTCTGGGGGCTCTGTGGACACCTAAGAGCGGTTACTCTTTGCCTCGGCAAATGCTCTGCTTGTATATTTGCAATTTGAGGAACAATTGCAGGAAAACTCAAAGTCTCCTCAGTCAGTTGAAGCAAAGCAATATAGTTTTACTCTTGGAACTTCTCATCGCTCAGAAACGGGGAGCACAGGATAATATCCGAAGTACAACCAAGATGCTGTTGCAGCTGATTTAAGGCAAATGCGGAGGCCTGTTCTAGGATTGCCTCTCTCCATGTTTTGTCTGGCCTTGTGGGCTGCCTTGGGGGGGGGTCACTGATTTTTACCGGAGCAGCGACCCGGTCTGCTGTGTTATTTCCTTGATCCAAACCTCCCATCCCACTCCAAAACCGCTGTTGGCACCGTGGGGAGAAATGCAAGCACAGCCTGGATCAAGGCCAATTCGCCAGACACTGGCGCGTTTTAGTTATTTTATCTTTAAGGAGAGGAGAACCTGTTCAGCAAGTATCTTTGCCAGCGACTCAGCAATTGACAACTTCTGCAAACGGCGGCGGCGTTGGAACCTGCTTCTGAGCTTAAATACTTATTAACAAAAGGAATAAACTTATTACAAGCCTTGGCACGCGGCCAGATGTGCCTGGATGCCGCCGTGTTAGGAAAAACAGGCTTGCTACAAAACCCAAAAGGAACAGCTAGATCTGCCCCACACGGATTCTCATGTGTGCCTCGCGGGGCGTGAATTACCGCTGGCACGGAAGCAAACAGGGCAAGGCCCATCTTGAGTCTGGAAGGGGCCTGTTTTCTACCACATTCTGGAACCAGAGTTTGCTTTGGGGGAACCTGGAACGGCAACGCCGGCATCAAAGGCTCTTTTGCGATTTCCTACTGGTGGGAAGGAAGCGGCTATGTGGGAGAGTTGCAAATATATCCACTTGATCGTCTGTCCATCTGACTTCCTCTTCATCCCCCCGGCCTATGCCGCCTTCCTTAGCTCCACATGCTTTCTAGCTAGGGTGACCATATGGAAAGGAGGACAGGGCTCCTGTATCTTTAACAGTTGTATTGAAAAGGGAATTTCAGCAGGGGTCATTTGTAGGCCTGCAGCACCTGGTGAAATTCCCTCCTCATCACAACAGTTGAAGCTGCAGGAGCCAGATAGAAAAGAGGGCCAGATAGAAAAGAGGGCAGGGCTCCTGCAGCTTTAAGTGTTGGGATGAAGAGGGAATTTCACCAGGAGCAGCATGCATACAAATGACCCCCAATGAAATTCCCTTTTCAATACAACTGTTAAAGATACAGGAGCCCAGTCCTCCTTTCTATAGGGTCACCCTATTTCTAGCCAGTCATTGCTACAGCATGACTTCAGCTGAGCACACGGCTGCCATAATGCTTTGATGCGCTTTTCTAGGATGGCCACTGAAGAATTGCCCCCAAAGCAGACATGTATCAGCAGCATCAAAAAAGAAAAAAGAAAGAAAGAAGAGGACAGTAATTTGCATAAAATCTGCTTAGGTGAATATAGATAGATAGAAATTTAGAAATGATTATTACACTTTAAATAGAAGTACAATGCATCTCACTATAGTCACTATTACAAGACAATTGTTAATCATAGAATCATAGAATCATAGAATAGCAGAGTTGGAAGGGGCCTACAAGGCCATCGAGTCCAACCCCCTGCTCAATGCAGGAATCCACCCTAAAGCATCCCTGACAGACGGTTGTCCAGCTGCCTCTTGAAGGCCTCTAGTGTGGGAGAGCCCACCACCTCCCTAGGTCACTGGTTCCATTGTCGCACTGCTCTAACAGTCAGGAAGTTTTTCCTGATGTCCAGCTGGAATCTGGCTTCCTTTAACTTGAGCCCGTTATTCCATGTCCTGCACTCTGGGAGGATCGAGAAGAGATCCTGGCCCTCCTCTGTGTGACAACCTTTTAAATATTTGAAGAGTGCTCTCATGTCTCCCCTCAATCTTCTCTTCTCCAGGCTAAACAGGCCCAGTTCTTTCAGTCTCTCTTCATAGGGCTTTGTTTCTAGACCTCTGATCATCCTGGTTGCCCTCCTCTGAACATGCTCCAGCTTGTCTGCATCCTTCTTGAATTGTGGAGCCCAGAACTGGACGCAGTACTCTAGATGAGGCCTAACCAGGGCTGAATAGAGAGGAACTAGTACCTCACGTGATTTGGAAGCTATACTTCTATTAATGCAGCCCAAAATAGCATTTGCCTTTCTTGCAGCCATATCGCACTGTTGGCTCATATTCAGCTTGCGATCTACAACAATTCCAAGATCCTTCTCGTTTGTAGTATTGCTGAGCCAAGTATCCCCCATCTTGTAACTGTGCATTTGGTTTCTATTTCCTAAATGTAGAACTTGGCATTTATCCCTATTAAATTTCATTCTGTTGTTTTCAGTCCAGCACTCCAGCCTATTAAGATCACTTTGTAGTTTGTTTCTGTCTTCCAGGGTATTAGCTATCCCACCCAATTTGGTGTCATCTGCAAATTTGATCAGCGTTCCCTGCACCTCCTTGTCCAAATCATTAATAAAAATGTTGAAGAGCACTGGGCCCAGGACTGAGCCCTGCGGTACCCCACTCGTTGCCTCTCCCCTGTTTGAGTAGGTTCCATTGATAAGTACTCTTTGAGTCCAATTCTGTAGCCAACTGTGAATCCACCTAATAGTTGTTCCATCTAGCCCACTTTTAGCTAGTTTGTTAATCAGAATATCATGGGGCACTTTGTCAAAAGCTTTGCTGAAGTCAAGATATATGATGTCTACAGCATTTCCATGGTCCACAAGGGAGGTTACCTTATCAAAAAATGAGATCAAATTTGTCTGACAGGACTTGTTCTTGACAAATCCATGTTGGCTTCTAGTGATCACCGCATTGATTTCAAGGTGTTTACAGATTGACTTCTTTATAATCTGCTCCAGAATTTTCCCAGGGATGGATGTCAGACTGACTGGTCTGTAGTTCCCAGGTTCTTCCTTTTTGCCCTTTTTGAAGATAGGGACAATGTTAGCCCTCCTCCAGTTGTCCGGCACCTCACCCGTCTTCCATGATTTTGCAAAGATAATAGACAAAGGTTCTGAGAGTTCTTCCGCTAGCTCCTTCATTACTCTAGGATAGGGTGACCAACTGTCAGGATTTCCCCGGATTTGTCCTGGTTTTTGTTCTTTCCATGGTGTCAGGGGGGATTTTCTATAATTTTCAAGAATGTCCTGGAATGACACACCTTCCCCTTTAAGGCTGCCATTAGCATGGCAGGAGGGAATGACATGCTTTCTTGAGGCACATCATTCCCCTACCCCGAGCTCCAATTGAGGTCTTAAAGGGGAAAGTGGGTCATTCGTGGACATTATAGAAAAGGCCCCAATTGGAGTGGATGGTGGTGGTGCAGAATGAAATCCTTTCCCCTCCTCCACTCCAATCGGGTTCTTTAAGGTGGCGGGGGAATAACATACTTTCTGCAGGACTCAGAAAGCTGCTTCCCCACACACACACTAGGTGTCCTCTTTTTTGGTTTCCCAAATATGGTCACCCTACTCTAGGATGCAGTTCATCGGGCCCTGGAGATTTGAACTCATTCAAGGAAATTAGGTGTTCTTTGACCATTTGTTTATCAATCTCAAACTGTAATCCTGCCCCCTCAACTTCTGCTTCACTTTTTCCAGGGGGGTCATAGACCCGCTTTTGGGAGAAGACTGAGGCAAAGTAGGAATTGAGCACTTCACCCTTTTCTTTGTCATCTGTTATCAATTCGCCATCCTCATTAAGCAGTTGAACCACCATTTCTTTCCTCTGTCTTTTACTACTCACATATCTGAAGAAAGCCTTTTTATTGCTTTTAGCATCCCTCGCTAATCTCAACTCATTCTGAGCTTTAGCCTTCCTGACGCCATTTCGGCACTTCTGCGCCACTTGTCTGTACTCTTCTTTCGTAGCCTGGCCTTCCTTCCACTTACTATATGTATCCCTTTTTGTTTTCAGGTCATCTCTAAGCTTTTTGTGGAGCCACATTGGTTTCCTCTGTTGTCTTCTATCTTTTCTCCTTGTTGGAATTGTTTGTAACTGTGCCTTTAAAATTTCCTATTTTAAATACTCCCACCCATCCTGCACTCCTTTTCTCATTAGGCTCATTTGCCATGGGACCTTACTTATCATAGTTCTGAGTTTATTAAAATCAGCTTTCCTAAAATCCAGAGTACGTGTATGGCTGCACTCTGCTTTTCTGCAGACATTATAACTAAGGTGACCCTATGAAAAGGAGGACAGGGCTCCTGTATCTTTAACAGTTGCATAGAAAAGGGAATTTCAGCAGGTGTCATTTGTATATATGGAGAACCTGGTGAAATTCCCTCTTCATCACGCTGCAGGAGCTATACTAGAGTGACCAGATTTAAAAGAGGGCAGGGCTCCTGCAGCTTTAACTGTTGTGATGAAGAGGGAATTTCACCAGGTTCTCCATATATACAAATGACACTTGCTGAAATTCCCTTTTCAATATAACTGATAAAGATACAGGAGCCCTGTCCTCCTTTTCATATGGTCACCCTACACTTGACCATAATTGTAAGGGCAGAGCCGGCCTTCACAATCTGGCTTTTGGCATTATTAGCTATAATAATGGTTTGAAAATGGTATATGGAATGAGTCCCTGCCTAAGGAAGTGAGGCAGGTGGCTACCAGGAGCAGGGCCTTCTCTGCTGTGGCACCCTGGCTGTGGAATGAGCTCCCTAAGGAGGTTCGCTTGGCACCTACATTATATTCTTTTAAACGCCAGGTGAAGACCTTTTTATTTTCTAAGTATTTTAACAGTCTATAAATTAATTTCAACTTGGTGTTTTAAATTTGTATTTTAAATTTGTATTTTTGCATTGCTGCTGTTTTTATCTGGTTGAACTTTGATATTGTATTTTACATTATGGTTTCATACTGTTGTTTTATACTTGGATTGTCTTAATTTTGTAAAGCACCCAGAGAGCTTTGGCTATCGGGCGGTATAGAAATGCAATAAATAAAATAAAATAAAATAAAATAAAATAAAATATGTTCTCCCCAACCCCCAGGCAATAAACAGAGAGTTGTTGCTGTTTGTTGAGAGCATTTCGGTAAATGAGGGTCATTTATTTATGAATGTATTTCTAACATTTGAGTTATATTTCTTTAGCCCATGCCTCCTGTGACATCACTCAAAACAGTGTTCAATAAAAATAATGCCTTTGTTCACAGGTAGCACTTTGCCCAGCCACCCAGCTGAGAAGCCAACAAATGGATTTGCTGCAGAGCTTCGGGAAGGAAAGACGAATTCTCTGAAGGACGTCCATGTGGTTAGCCTGAGCCACCAAAGGCCGGAGAAGTCCCAAAAGTTGGACTTGGACCACCCGGGAGGGGGCTTGCTTCCACCAGCATCTTCTCCTAAGGCCACATCTCCAAGCTCGCTGCAATTTAGGAAGCTGCCCATGACTCCGAAGGAGGTCCACATAGCCAGAATGAAGTCCCTGAATCAGAGTGCAGATAGTCAAGTTTATGAAAGCATCCAGGTTGAAGACATGGAGTCCGGTCGCAGGGGTCCGTTGGAAGGACAAGAGGGTTCTGGCTTGCCAACCGATACCAGCTCAAGCTGTGCTTCTGCCCAGGGCTTTTTTGCAGCCTCTGTGGAACCTGGCAGGAAAGATACAAGGACTGTCGGATCCAATGGGAAGCCAAGCCAGATGGCTGCACCGCTGCTGAGCATCGAGCACCACAGCATTGGGCAGGACCTGGCAACGCCTGGGAGAGACGCTCCCCTCCTGGTCGCCTTTGACATGGAGAAGAGACTCAGCACCATGTACGCCCGAGTGTGCAAGAGGCCCAAAGCATCTCAGCAGCTGAGGCCTGAAAACCATGACAAGCCTGCCGAGCAAGTGGAGGAAGAACCTCCACCCATCCCAGAGAAACATTTTGAGAATATCTATGAAAGCCTGAGCATCAATACTGAGATACAGGTAGGGCGCCTTGCGGGTGTGGGCCCCACTAGGCCAACCATTGTGCCTCCATATGATCTCTTACATGTCTGAATAGACTAGCCTGCCCCAACCTGGTGCCCTCCAGTTGTGTTACACTGCAAATCCCAATGGCTGGGAATGATGGGATTTGCAGTCCAACGTTTTTGGAGGGCACCAGGTTGGGGAAGGTCAGAATGGGCCACTGCAGATATATTGCCACACAGATAACTGATGTAATATCGTCTTGCATTGCATTAACTCTCAAAGGAGATTGGTTTGCACATTCAGGTGATGTAGATGTGTGTGCCTCTGGTTCACGTATGCTAGTAAGAATTAAGGATGTATATGAGAAATTTGCTCCATTGAGGTTTCTTTTAACGGATTTACCCACATTTACCCAACTTTGTACATCTCCGAGTTTGCAAAGCGTTCTGCAAAACAAAACAAATGTTTTCGACAACATGCACACAGCTGGGAAATGTGTAAAGGAAAATGTGTACATTTCCAAAATGCACACAAACACACTTTCGCCAATGAGTGCATTGTTGTGGTTAGGTTTTTAACCACAGAAGGAAAAGGACTCTAAAGAGTTAAAAAGATGTCCTTGGCCAGATTGTCTCTGCCAGGAGAAGTCCAGTATGAAGCAGATTCTTCCCTGGCCTACGTGCGGTACGAGATGTACAAGATGAAGAGACTATTGGTTAATTGGGCCAAGGAGAAAAGTGTATTTAAGAAGTCCATGTTGTATGGAACTTACTGCTGGAACTTACTGCTGGAACTTACTGCTGGAACTTACTGCTGGAACTTACTGCTGATGTTATACTGCTACGTTGTTGCTGTACTGTGAAAGGACTGTATATATGACCATTTATTCTGTAAGTAATTTATTTAGTGTCAGTAAAGCTTCTTACTGACCAAAGACCGTGAGTGCTTCTTTTTGTTCCTAAATTCAAGCTGAAACCATTTCCAGACTCTACGCTGCTGCTATTTCGCACTCTGCTATATTTTGGGTAAGCAATTACCCCGATAGGTTATGCGCCCAGAGAAAGTCTGGAAGGCATAATTTTTGGTTGCTGGAAAGCTTGAGAGCAAAGGAACGCTGGAGGGAAAGACGGAGTCGAGCTCAGGCAGTTCATCGAGCTCAGACGGGTCTGTATCCAGTGTGAGTCGCGCTCCAGCCCAGCCGGTGAGGATGGCCCAGGTTCAGATGGCATCCAGTATTCCGGTGGAACGGCTGAATGAGAGAAATTACTTAACGTGGTCATTCAAGATGGAAATGTTTTTGAAGCGGGACAGATGTTGGAACGTCGTGAGTGTCCCGAGGCCGGTTGGTCAGACTGCTCAAGAAGCACAAGTGTGGGAAGAGCAGAATGAAAGGGCCAAAGCAAACATTGTCTTGAGTATGGAGGACTCGCAAATTGTCCATATCAACAGAGATGAGACGGCAAGAGACAGCTGGAATGCGCTGAGACAGATTTATGTGCGTGCGTCGGCAAGCACACGGCTGAGCCTCACCAGAGAGCTGTATCGGTTAAAGTTGGAGGAGGCTGGAAGTTTGGCAAATCATCTCCAACAGGTGAGATCTCTATTTGTCCAGTTGCAGGAGGTCGGAATCGTTTTTACGGAAGAGCATAAGTGCTACCTGATTTTGGGGTCGTTGCCTCAAAGCTGGGACATTCTGACAACCAGTCTGGAAAGTATGAAGACTGATGAACTCACTCTTCATTATTTGACGGGTCGTTTGCTCCAAGAAGAGAAACGGCGTCTTTCCAGGAAGGAGGAAAACTGCCAGGAAAGGGTTAAGCAGTCAGCCCTTGGCAGCGGAGAAAGAATGCAGAAAGATAAGTGTTTCCAAGGCAACAGTGTGGAGAGAACCGCAGTTGCAGTAAGAAAGTGTTATTTTTGCAAACAGCCGGGTCATATCAAACGCTTCTGTAAAAAGAGGAAGAAGGGAGTTACACAGGCTGGAGAGGAGAAGGAATGCTCGAATGCATTTGTTTCAGCCACAGTGAGGTGTAACGAGGCCCAAGAGGTTTGGCTGATTGATTCTGCGTCGTCCAGAACAATTTCTAATAATCCAGAGGCGTTTCGGAAGTTGGAACCAAGCAAGGTGAAGTCAATCACGCTTGCAGATGGACGAACGTCGAGGGTGGAAGGAATTGGCTGTTGCTACGTTCCATGTCTGCAAAAGGAGTGTGAACAGGTTCTGTATGTTCCAGATTTAGATTTTTGTCTCCTTTCTGTTAGTGCTCTAACGTCTGAAGGATACGTTGTTACGTTTCAGAAGGATGAGTGCCAAGTGATTAAGGATGGACAAAATGTGGCACTGGGACATGTTAAAAATGGACTGTTTTACATGGGTGCAGGTAAAGAAAGGGTGGCACAAACTGGTAACGTGCCAGACCATAAAAATTGTGTTCATGAGTTGCACAGGCGTTTAGGTCATGCAAGTTTTAAAGTGTTAAGTCACATGCCTCAAGTGTGTACAGGGTTAAGCTTGCGAAACTGTAAAAATTTCTTGGATTGTTCAATCTGTCATCAGACCAAATCCCGGGTGCAGAACATCTGCAGGAAAAGTGACAGGGTGTCACAAAAGCCTTTTGAACTGGTGTTTATTGACTTGGTAGGGCCATTCACGCCTACACAAGGGGGATCCAGTTACGTGCTTGTAATTCTGGATGATTACACACGCTTTAGTTGGTGTTATTTACTAAAGCGAAAATCAGAAGCTTTTGAAACTTTTAGGGATTGGAAAACTTGGGCGGAAAAGTTCTTTAACAAGCCCATTATTTCTGTGCAGTCGGACCGTGGGGGTGAGTTTGTTTCTGGAAGGTTCTGTGAGTGGTTTAGGAAAACAGGAATCACACACAGGTTAATAGATCCCCAAACTCCTTTTCAAAATGGGTCAATTGAGAGAAGAATTGGAGTACTTCAAATGAAGAAAGATTCTCTAATGGCTGATGCAAACGCTGAGCAAGATTTGTGGGGAGAAGCATTTTTAACCGCAAACTATCTGTGTAATAGAACCTGGAGCAGGGTTACAGGCAGTTCGCCTTACTGTTTACTTTTTGGTTCAAAGCCAGATTTGTCTCACTTGAGAACATGGGGGTCTTGGGCATACGTGCATATCCCAAAGTCCAAAAGATCTAAAGGTGAAACCAAGTCTGTGAAATTACGTTTTGTGGGTTATTCTGGCATGCAATCCAAATCTTGGCGTTTTTCCCTAAGTCATGGGAAGGTGGTTGTTTCTAGGTCTGCTACTTTTCAGGAAGCAGGTTGGGACAGGATTCAAGGTTCCCAAGTTCTGTTAGAAACTGTGAACAACCAGGAGAAAACAGTAACTCAGGGGTTAACTTCTCAGAGCCCTCACATCTCTGAGAAGAGTGTTTCCACTCCCAAAACTGGAAGGGAGGAGGGAAATGAAAGGGAGGAAGAAATTTCCAGTGTACCTCGTCGTTCACAAAGAAAAAACAAAGGAATTCCACCTTTAAAGTATTCAGATGAATTCAGTGTGTGTTATGTGAAGTCTGAACCTGAATGTTACAATGGTGTGTTGAAATTGTCTGAACAAGAGCAAGAAAAGTGTTTTCAGGCAGCGAAAACTGAAAGGGGGTGTTTTCAAACACACATGTCTGTATGCAAAGGGGCAAGCAAAAGAGTACATGATTGTGGAGCTAGTGGTTCGTCTACTGGTGGCAGGGAGTTCCCAAGACCACATTCAAGAAAACTCAGCCCAAAGCTGCAGGAAGGGTTGAAACTGAAGTCTCTGGGGAAAGTTAGGTGTTACCTTGGTGTAGAGGTAGAAAAGTTTCCAAAGGAAATTACCTAAAAAGCCAGAAGCAGAAAGTTTTAAAATTGTTGGAAGATTGCAAAGTAGTTCAACGCCCCAAAGCACAAAGTTTTTCAACAGTGCTTGGAAGAAGAAGAAAAGAAAAACTTACATATAAATAAGTCTCTGGGAAATGTAAAACACAGAGAAATGTACACAATGTTGGGATTGTTGTAAACATGTAAAGTTGATTTCTTACAGGTGAAATGTAATGAAATGTAAATTGTATTTTTTCTGTAGTTAAAAATGAAAGGGTGTTGTGGTTAGGTTTTTAACCACAGAAGGAAAAGGACTCTAAAGAGTTAAAAAGATGTCCTTGGCCAGATTGTCTCTGCCAGGAGAAGTCCAGTATGAAGCAGATTCTTCCCTGGCCTACGTGCGGTACGAGATGTACAAGATGAAGAGACTATTGGTTAATTGGGCCAAGGAGAAAAGTGTATTTAAGAAGTCCATGTTGTATGGAACTTACTGCTGGAACTTACTGCTGGAACTTACTGCTGGAACTTACTGCTGATGTTATACTGCTACGTTGTTGCTGTACTGTGAAAGGACTGTATATATGACCATTTATTCTGTAAGTAATTTATTTAGTGTCAGTAAAGCTTCTTACTGACCAAAGACCGTGAGTGCTTCTTTTTGTTCCTAAATTCAAGCTGAAACCATTTCCAGACTCTACGCTGCTGCTATTTCGCACTCTGCTATATTTTGGGTAAGCAATTACCCCGATATGCATGAGTCCAAAATGTGCATGGTTTAAAAAGATGCATAGACATGAATGCGTATAGTATGAAAAATGGGTATGAAATTCTGCACGGGGATTTTTTAAAAAAATAATAATAATCACAAGTTTGGGCAGAAACAGGATGGAACAAACTTGGCCTCCAAGAAAATGACAATCTCAGCAAGACTGAGAGTGACAGTTCCTTAGTGAGGACCTCTCTGCTTTACAAACTTTTATATTGATTTTTAAAACCGCTTTTAACGGTTAATAATAATAATAATAATAATAGTTATAATAATAATATATTTATTTATTTGTTACCCACCTCTCCCTCTGGATCGAGGCGGGGTACAACACAAATAAAAACACCATAAAGTACATAAAACTAATTCAAACATTTAAAACCAGTGCATCATTAAAAGCAGCACACCATTAAAAAGGGCATTTTAAAATTCAGCTGGGTAGGCCTGCCGGAAGAGATCAGTCTTTATGGCTTTCTTAAATTCTGGAAGACTGTTAAGTTTCTCCCGGCAAGCCATTCCCCAAACTGGGAGTGGCAGAATCATAGAATCATAGAATAGCAGAGTTGGAAGGGGCCTACAAGGCCATCGAGTCCAACCCCGTGCTCAATGCAGGAATCCACCCTAAAGCATCCCTGACAGATTGTTGTCCAGCTGCCTCTTGAAGGCCTCCAGTGTGGGAGAGCCCACAACCTCCCTAGGTCACTGGTTCCATTGTCGTACTGTTCTAACAGTCAGGAAGTTTTTCCTGATGTCCAGCTGGAATCTGGCTTCCTTTCCTTTTAAGAAAAGGTCCTCTGGGTAATAGTTGTCAGCCTTGTTTTTGTTGGCTGGAGGACCAACAAAACTCAGGAGGACCTGAGTGTGCGGGGTGGATTGTACGGGAGAAGGCGATCCCGCAGGTCGCCTGGACCCAAACCATGTAGGGCTTTCAAGGTGATAACCAACACTTTTACTTCGCTCGAAAACTAATTGGCATCCAGTGAAGAGGTTTTAGACTGGTGTGATGTGGTCCCCCCTATGTGTACCGGTGACCAACTTGGCTGCCATATTTGGAACTAGTTGAAGTTTCCGGACTAGGCACAAAGGTAGCCCCATGTAGAGCGCATTGCAGAAGTCGAGCCTCGAAGTTTGAGAGAGACTTCCCTTCTCTCAAAGAACCCTGGGAAGTGTAGTTTGATGAGTAGTTGAGAATTCTCAATTGGAGATCTCTGGCTTCCCTTTATCTCTGCCCCCAATTACGATTCCCAGGGAAGACGGAATGGCTGTTACATCAGATTATAGTGTAATGCTGACATGCTGCTTGTCTTGGGATAACACTCCTGAACTCATTTCAACCTTTGATTTCACTGATGTTCAGCGTGTGATTCAGAGGCTGAAGTGCCCTGAGAAGAGCCTTGGGAGCGTCTGTTGCAACTGGGAGTTCTCGACTCGCTTGTCTTTCATCTTGGAATTAAACAGTTACAGAGGAAACAGTAGGAGGGTTGTCGGCGGTGCTGGGGTGGGGCTTGCAGCTTCACAGAGACAGGCGGTGATCTGTAAGTAACGCAAGGTGGGCAGGCAGCCAATCTCTGCCCTCCATGAGGCTGGGGATGAGGAGCACCTTTACGCGGAGGCCAAATCTACGCGAAGCAGGATGTAACACTACGAAAGCGGTTTGAAAACAGTAGATGGAATGAGCGACATCAGATGAGTGTTTTATGGCACGCTTGTTACTCTCCACTTAACAGATATTCTCAGGTCCTTTGGATGCCATTTTTTATTTATTTATTATTGCATTTAATAATAATAATAATAATAATAATAATAATAATAATAATAATTTCTTACCCGCCTCTCCCTTTGGATCGAGGCGGGGAACAACATTGGAACAGGAATCAATACATCTTAAAAATTCTTGATTTTACCTTGATCTGGATTGTCAGCATTGTGCTATTTGAGCTAAATGGTCACCTCAGAAGACACGCAAGACTCCCCCAGTTGCATATTAATTTATTTATTGCATTTATATCCCGGGGATCCCGGGGTCAGGCCGGGCTAAGACCTCCCTTAACCCGGGATAACCACATGCGGTTATGGCCCAGCTTTTCCGCAGCCCCGGCCTCAGGGGGCAGGCATGACGAGTGGGGACGGGGGCGGGCATGATGGACAGGGGATGGGCATGACGAGTGGGCATGGCGAGCAGGGATGGGCATGGCGGACGGGGGGAAGAAGGATGGGGACAGGCCTGGCGGACGGGGACAGGGCATGGCGGACAGGGGGAGGACAGGCGAGCCAGCGGGTAGCGGGGGCATCAGGCATTGTGTGTGTGTGTGGGAAATCAGGGGCAGGGGGAGTGGGGGAGCCTTTATTTTTTTTAAAAAAAAACCTACCTTTTTCGGCGGTGCGCTCCTGCGCACATGGCCCTTTAAGTGGAAAAAAAATGCCGGACGCGACGGGGTTTTCCTTTGCCCCGTTGCGTGTTACGTCTGGAAAAGGGCAATGGCACGCGCTAGCTGTAGCGCGCCGTCGCCCCTACTCCCCACCGGATTATGTGGTAGGTCTAGCAAGGCCCCATGTTATCCTCACAGCAACAACCCTGTGAGGTAGGATGGGCTGAGAGTTTGTGACTGGCCCAAAGTCACCCAGTGGGTTTCCATGGCCAAGCGGGGACTAGAACACGGATCTCCCAACTCCCAATCCAACACTTTAGCCACTACACCACACTGGCTCTCATTGTCACCTCTCACACGTCTCCTGCTCCTTCGGCCCTACTTTCTATCACAGTGTGGTGTAGTGTCTAAAGTATCGGACTGGGAGCCAGGAGATCCGGGTTCGAGTCCCCACTCAGCCATGGAAACCCACTGGGTGACTTTGGGCCAGTCACAGACTCTCAGCCCAACCTACCTCACAGGGTTGTTGTTGTGAGGATAAAGTGGAGAGGAGGAAGATTATGTATGCCTCTTTGGTTTCCTTGGAGGAAAAAAGGCAGGATACAAATGCAATAAATAAATAAAAATAAATAAATAAAAGTAGACCTCTTTAAATCTGTTTTTTTAAAAAAACAACGAATTGTGCCACTGAAAAGTGGCACAATAAAAATGGCCACTGAATGGGTCACGTGGTCATTGTTTACTTCCTCTTTCTTCCCCGTGTGAAGAAAGAGGAAGTATTGTGGGACAGAAGCGGGAGGAAAGCGATGATAAGGAAAAGCGATATTCCCCCCCCCCCCCCCGTCTGATGACTCTCATAGTGTCATTGGGTCGCAATGGTTGTCAGTACCATGATAAACCGTTATAAAGCAGTAGTGTAGAATCTGCCAGGAGAGCACAAGGCCTTTCCTGCCCCTGTAAGTGTCCTCCCCACACCCAAATTTCCCCCACTTGTACTCTCATAGAATCATGGAATAGCAGAGTTGGAAGGGTCCTACAAGGCCATCGAGTCCAACCCCCTGCTCAGTGCAGGAATCCACCCTCTCCATTCTCTTGCTCAGAAATCCTTGTGTGGATGGCTCTTTCCCTGGTGGCAGCAAAGAGGGAACAATCTGTAAGAGGTTGCATGTGTGTGTGTGTGTGTGTGTGTGTGTGTGTGCACATGTGTGTGTGTGCAGCCCCCGACCCAGTATCCTATGTCGCCTTTGAAGCCAAGACGGTTGTGTGCTCTGATCTAGTCCCTGAACGGGAAAGGAGTCTCTGAAAGCTTCATCCCACGTACCTGCTTCCCTCGGATTTATTTATTTATTATTTATTTATTACATTTTTATACCGCCCAATAGCCAAAGCTCTCTGGGCGGTTCACATTATCCCCGTAGCGCTAAGCTTTCGCGGTTGTTGTTGTTTTGGCTACCGGGCGACAGCGATCCTTTGCATACCAGGAAGCGAGTTTAAGGGGGTCATCAACAGATGACCCAATTCAATTCAAATTTGGTATGCTTAAAGCTCTCCCTAATATCTATCACTGTGCCCATTTTGGTGTCTTTATCTTTAAAGCTTACGCAGATGTAAGCATTTCTTTAAAATCCTGCTCCTGCGCCCCAGCGGCGGCTCGGAAGATACGCTCAAAAAGTAGGGGCTAAATATGGCGAATCTTTTTTGCTTTATTGCACAATTAAGGCAGGGATGCATTGGAGGACTTCACAATCAAAGCAGATAATAAGGTGGAAAATTTCAGAGTCCTTTGCACGCAATTCGCAGTGATTGCACAGTATGAAGCTGGTGTGATAAAGCAGGCATCTTTCCCAATCCTTCTAGATGCGTTCTTTTAACTCAGACTCACCTAACATGAGTCCCAACTACCACACACATCAGCCCCAGCCGACATTGCCAATGGTCAGAGCTGATGTGCGTTCTACTCCACCATATCTTGGAAGGGCAAGAATGCTGCCTTAAGTGGACATAAAAGGAGAATGATTCTGGGTCTTGACTGTTGTCGTCCCATCCCCCTCCCCCCATTGATGCTTGAGGTTGGGTCTTCACAGCTGCATGGGACTACTGATGGCTGTGCCACAGTTCACTTCCCACAACGCTGAGGAGACAAGAAGGGGAAGGAAAGAGAGATGTGAAACCATTCTATGGTCTCAAAATAGGAATTCACAAAAATACACCCTTAGGATGATCTGAGTTGATACAATGGGAAACCACAACGTAAACAGTATTACAGAATGAAAACACCATGTGCCAAAATGCTATCTTAAAAATATACCTAGGGTCCCTTCCAGATGATGATAATGATGATTCATTATCACGTGAGGTCCTGGTTCCTCTCTATTCAGCCCTGGTTAGGCCTCATCTAGAGTAATGCGTCCAGTTCTGGGCTCCACAATTCAAGAAGGACGCAGACAAGCTGGAGCGTGTTCAGAGGAGGGCAACCAGGTTGACTAGGGGTCTGGAAACAAAGCCCTGTGAGGAGAGACTGGAAGAACTGGGCATGTTTAGCCTGGAGAAGAGAAGATGGAGGGGAGACATGATAGGACTCTTCAAATACTTCAAAGGTTGTCACACAGAGGAGGGCCATGAACTCTTCTCGATCCTCCCAGAGTGCAGGACACAGAATAACGGGCTCAAGTTACAGGAAGCCAGATTCCAGCTGGACATCAGGAAAAACTTCCTGACTGTTAGAGCAGTACGACAATGGAATCAGTTACCTAGGGAGGTGGTGGGCTCTCCCACCCTAGAGGCCTTCAAGAGGCAGCTGGACCACCATCTGTCAGGGATGCTTTAGGGTGGATTCCTGCATTGAGCAGGGGGCTGGACTCGATGGCCTTGTAGGCCCCTTCCAACTCCGCTATTTTATGATTCTATGATTCTATGATTTATTCAATTTATACCCCGCCTATATATAGAATATCCTAGATGGACAACTCCTAGTGCTAGCGGTTAGGAGGCATTGCAGCTATTCTGCCTTTCCGTCCTTAACAGATTTCTTTTAAGAAAAAAGATGGAAGAAGTAGTGAAAAAACGCAAGAGGGTTACAAATTGATGACTGGACCCACCTCCACCCTGCAGTGGAGGCTGGTGGCTCCGATGTCATTGGGTCGAAGAATCCGCTCCGGGTTTCAGTCAGAACCGGTCAGGACTTTAAAGGAGCTCTCCAAGGTCTGATGTCAATGGGGTGGTGAATGGAGTGGCAATGGAGCACTTTGGAGAGCTCCTTTAAAGTCCTGACCGATTCTGACTGAAACCCGGAGCGGATTTACCTCCCCACTGACATCGAAGTCACCAGCCTCCACTGCTCCCCTGTAAAATTCTGTCAATGAAGCAGAACTATTGCTCTGTAAAAGCCTCATCAGGAAACCCTCCAAACCTAAGGCGTGACACTATCAAGGACTGTTTTGTTTTAAACAAGCGTGAAGGAAGCTGCCATATTGACGGGTCCCCTGTATCACCCTATGGCTTGGGCAAAGGAGAAACGGGGGACACCAAGCCCAGGGTTAGAGTATCTGCATGGCAGGTCCCGGGTCCACCCCCCTGGCCCTCCACCTAGGAGGAGTTCAGGTGACTGAGCTGGGAAATGTCTCTGCCCAGTGTGCAAAAGCTTGATGAATCCAGGCCTTCAAGAGGCAGCTGGACAACCATCTGTCAGGGATGCTTTAAGGTGGATTTCTGCATTGACCAGGGGGTTGGACTAGATGGCCTTGTAGGCCCCTTCCAACTCTACTCTTCTGTGATTCTATGATTCTATGATTCTTGATAATCGTTTGGACCAACGGAAAGAGAAAGTGTCTGCAGGCCATCCTTGCTTGCTTTATTTATTTATTTTATTAATTACATTTCTATACCGCCCAATAGCCGGAGCTCTCTGGGCGGTTCACAAAAATTAAAAACATTCAAAGTATGAGACAACAGTATAAAACCATAATATAAAATACAATATAAAAGCTCAACCAGATAAAAACAGCAGCAATGCAAAATTACAAATGTAAAACACCAAGTTAAAATTTATTTATAGACTGTTAAAATGCTGGGAGAATAAAAAGGTCTTCACCTGGCGTCTAAAACCATATAATGTAGGTGCCAAGCGAACCTCCTTAGGGAGCTCATTCCACAGCCGGGGTGCCACAGCGGAGAAGGCCCTGCTCCTGGTAGCCACCTGCCTCACTTCCTTTGGCAGGGGCTCGCAGAGAAGGACCCCTGAGGATGACCTTAGGGTCTGGGCAGGTACATGATGGAGCTGGGTGCTGGAATATGTGAAAGGAAAGGAAAGTCTGTGGTGAAGTTTTCCTGACTGATGCTTCTTCTCGTGCACTTTTTATTTTCTCAGCATTTTAACCTTCCGGCAATTTAATGTTAACTTTACTGTTTAGAATTTGTATTTTAAATCTGTATTAATTTCTGTAGGGCTGCTCGGTTTTCTCCTGGCTGTGTTTTTATATTGTATTTTATATTAGGCTTTTATGCTGTTTGTTTTATATTTCAAATGGTTTCTACGGTTTTGATTTTTGTAAACCGCCCAGAGAGCTTCAGCTATTGTGTGGTATAAAAAAATGCATTAAATAAATAAATAAAATAAAATGTCTCTCTCTTTCATCCTGTAGGGTGGTGAGATACCAGAACTCATGGCCCCACCAGAGGCCTGAACAGCGGGGAGCCGAGACAAAAACCCAAGCCAGATGAGAAACCCGTCCACCTGTTGAGGCTTTTTCCAGGCCTCTCACGATGGGGGGGACGAGAGGCAAAATCCCTCATGCCACACAAAAGCATTTCTCTTCTGCTAACGGCTGCTGAGGGCCTCCCGTAGCCATTTTGGACAGGAGGCAGGTTGGCACAAGTCCTGTGTCCAGGGCGCTGTTGCTCCATGGTGGGATGCCGGAACATGGATGGCTCTTCAAGAATCATGCTGTTGTGTTTAGGGTAACCAGGGACCCCTCATTCTTTGGCTGGGTTCGGCCGCAAACATAGCCCGTGACTCCCACTTGGAGGAAGGTGCCGTCGTGCAAGTTCACCTTTGTCTCTCAAGACTATGGACTGAATACCGCAGCAATTGTAAAGTTGGGTGTTGTTTTTTGAAGAAACAACACCTACAACTCAGTAACCTCTTTTTTACTTCCGTTCTTTAAACTTCTTGAGTGGACGAGGCGATTCCGCTCAGCAGGCAAGTGCAATCATTCCAAGGGAGCGCGTGAGTGAGTAGCCAATGTGAGGCATTCTGGGAAAACAAGAAGAGCCTGTTTTTTGTTTGTTTTTATCCTTACAAAGATGACTGGACGTGCTTTCCCTGCTCCGATGGGACATGCATTGCGGTCCCCTGAATGTTCTGACTAATCAATAATCTGGAACATGAAATAGCAACTTGGCAAATATTCTTCTCCTCTCTTTTCCACCTGGCTTCTTCCCCCATCCATGAGTTTTGGAACAAATGGACTTTGTGTGGGCAAACTTTTAAAATTTATTCATTTACATGTTCTCAGGATAGGTGTGAATGCCCAGGTAGTGAAGTCACTGATGGGGTGGTGAACCTGTCTCTGGGCTGTACCACTCCAAATTGCTCACATGACTGACGACTCCTCCATGCCACCCCTAAAACAAAAACCGCCCATCTCCCTGCATGTAGAAAACTAGCATGTCAGGGAAAACACTTCATCCTGAGATGCTAATTTGCTATATGTTTGGTTGTGGGTTTTTTTTTACTTTATTTTGTGCAGAGAAGCATTCAGTTTTTTGAAGCAGCACCTGCAGTCTGAAGGGGCACAGCACAGAGACAGGTTGTCCAAATCCTCAGTGGGAATTAGGAAATCAAGTGGGCAGGAAATTAATGTTGAATTATTCAGCATGAAGAATTCCAGCAGTGTCTCTGCTTTACTTGAGCGTGTGGGCTAGATTAGTATTGTTCAAGGGAAATGTTTCTAACTACGCTTAGAAGGAAGGAAGGAAGGAAGGAAGGAAGGAAGTGATCTTGTGGTGTCCTGGTACAAAGATCAATGAAGATAACTCAGTATCTCAGGGCCATAAAAATGGCAAATGAAGAGTTACAAAGGGGTTGGAAAACAATTGACATAATAATGCCATTGTGCGGTTCTGCGGTGCGTCTGGATTGAGATTTTGGGGTGCCGTTCTCTTTAGATCACCGGCTGGAAAAAAAGAAGAGAAGATCCAAAACAAGAGCAAGTTGGCGGTTGACGGGATCCAAAGGGCTGACCACCTTTCCGTATGAGGATGGGCTTGCGGTCGGGGGCCAGGTGCAAAAGAGTGCAGGGGCCACTGCGTCTTTAACAGCTGTGTAAGAGAGGGAATTCAACAGGTGCAGCTTTCGGGAGCCCTCTTCTCTTTCGCATTTGACCACCCTAGCTTGCAGGGCGAGGCACAAGGAAATAAGCCGGATATAGAATTCACAACTCAAAAAACAGAATTCCGACCGCCGGGAATCCTACTCAAGTTTTCCATCTTCCAAGTCTTAACTTGCAACCATTAGGGACAGACACTTTCTCTTGTCGATACATATACATGAATATACTTAGACGACACTAAGTTTCTTCATTCGTTTTCTGTTAAGCTGAGCAAAGAAAGGCCGAGTGAGCTGGTCCGGCCTATTGACAGAGGAGATGCGTTCGAATGCTACCTCTGCCGTGGACGCACTGGGTGATCTCAGGAACTGGCTCTTTCAGCCTCAGTTGTCACCTGTAAAATGGGCATACTGAGTTTTTCTGATGCTTCATGTATGAAATTTGGGAACAACCATACTTGTGCATCGTTTGAATTCACTTCAAAGAGGTTTGCACTGCACTTTTACCAGGGATTGTGCTCCTAGTGTGTGTGTGTGTGTGAAGGGGGGGGGGAAATTATATTTGTATGTCTTTGGGGAATTATCGACAGACAATCTTACTAACCTGCCTTGTGTACACAGAGAAGCGCAATAATGTACCTCTTAATGTTTTGGATTTCAACATTGTCCTTTATTCATAATTTAAAAAATAATATTTCGTTATTATCGTATTTCTTCGATTCTAAGACGCCATCGATTGTAAGACGCACACTCATTTCAGTACCACCAACAGAAAAGAAGCTTTGATTCTAAGAAATAATAAATGCACCCGCGATTCTAAGATGCACCCCGTTTTTAGAGTTGTTTATACGGGGAAAAAAGTGCGTCTTAGAATCGAAGAAATACAGTAGTTTTCAGGTGCTGGATGCACTTTAGGAATCAAATATGAATGCATAAATTGGTGGCAGTTTCCCACCCCAGAGGTACTCTAACACTCCAAGATCAATGCGGCTATTGTCTTCTTCCCAAATTCTCCTCTCTCCCTGCCCCAACATTCTTCTGAGGAATCCACACGTCGTACTCAGGGCGCTTCAATCCGCCCCCAGTGCACCCCGAAAACGATCGTGTAGCTTGTCCGTAAAAGAGACGAGGAAGAGGCGTCCTTGCCGCCGCTGCCGCCACCCACCTCCCTCCTCGCCGGCTGGCTCGGACAGCTCCCTTTGATCAGCCTTTTCTGGAGATGTGCACTTTGGGGGTGTATTTATATCCTTCCAATGCACAGAAATGACGGAACGCAGGACAGCAACTTGTGGCCCTCTAGATGTTTGAGCCTACAATTCTCCTTAGCCTCAGCCAGCAAAGCCAGTGGAGAATTATGAATTGTAGGCCAAAATATCTGAGGATGACAAGTTGCCCACCCCTGCAATAGAATGAGACACGATAGAATTGTTGTCCAACGAGACTTCCTGTTGCTTCTCTGCATGAGTCATGGCTCTCAACATTCGGTCCCCCTCAGCAGCTTCTGCAGAGACACATCCATCTGCTGCTCATGCACTGAGATTGTTATTGGAGCCCCCTGACATATCGCAGAGGGTGGACAGGGCCTTCTTGGTGGTGGCAGCCTGTCTGTGGCACACTTCCCCCAGGGAGGCTGGCCTAGCACGCAAGTTGCTCTCTTTTCAGTGCCAGCAAAGGCCATTTCATTTTTCTACTCCATGAAATACAATACGAATATCAATATAAAAACCAGCAATTAAAAGCAGCATAAAACCAATCAGTTTAGGGGGGGTTAAATGTTCTCTTAAGTTAGGGTGACCCTATGAAAAGGAGGACAGGGCTCCTGTATCTTTAATAGTTGCATAGAAAAGGGAATTTTTTTTATTTATTTATTTAAGGATTTTTATGCCGCCATTCAGCCAAAAAAGGCTCTCACGGCGGCTTACAAAAGTATTTCTTGACAGTCCCTGCCCACAGGCTTACAATCTAAAAGACATGACACAAAAGGAAAGGGGATTGGGAGGGAGGAGGAGGAGGGGGAAAAGGAAAGCAAATTCAGGCACTACAATCTTAGTTGGAAAGTTCAGCAGTTAATTTCAGCGGGTGTCATTTGTATATATGGAGAACCTGGTGAAATTCCCTCTTCATCACAACAGTTAAAGCTGCAGGAGCTATACTAGAGTGAACAGATTTAAAAGAGGGCAGGGCACCTTAAGTACCCCCCTCCCCCAAGCAATTGATTTTACTCTGCTTTCATTTGCTGGTTTTATATTGTTATTTATGCTCCTTCTAACAGTGAACTCAGGTACTGAGTGCTGATAAGGATTTGCCTGCTCAGGGGAACTCCAAGATTCACAGACATACAAAAGAGGGGGACCCTAGGGAGAACCCCCAAAACAGCCCAATGAGCACTGGGCAGACTCAGCAGTCACAGAACATTGAGTGTGTTGGGGAAGGAAAGCCAGGAAGTGTGTAATGGGTACGGAATGGAATCTTGAAAGAGTGTCGGGCTGGCTGGCTGGCTGGCTGGCTGGTTAGCACCCTGAACAGGAGCGCCCCACCCTCTAACACTTTGTGGTAGTTTTTGCTGCTTTCAATTTTCTTTTATAAAGTTGATTGTTTTACTGATGCATTTTATTTGTATGAGTTGAGAAATTTCAACTGAAGGGCAGGATAATAAAACACACTAAATTAAATGAATGTCTTTGCTGAGGCAGTTTATCCTTATATTTACTACTGTAAATGTAAACTTCTGGGGCTGTAAGAGTGAAATGCGGCTCCGTGATCCATTGTTGTTTATTCGTTCAGTCGCTTCCGACTCTTCGTGACTTCATGGACCAGCCCACGCCAGAGCTTTCTGTCGGCCGTCGCCACCCCTAGCTCCCCCAAGGTCAAGTCTGTCACCTCCGGAATATCATCCCTCCATCTTGCCCTTGGTCGGCCCCTCTTCCTTTTGCCTTCCGCTTTCCCTAGCATCAGCCTCTTCTCCAGGGTGTCCTGTCTTCTCATTATGTGGCCAAAGTACTTCAGTTTTGCCTTTAATACCATTCCCTCAAGTGAGCAGTCTGGCTTTATTTCCTGGAGTATGGACTGGTTTGATCTTCTTGCAGTCCAAGGCACTCTCAGAATTTTCCTCCAACACCACAGTTCAAAAGCATCTATCTTCCTTCGCTCAGCCTTCCTTATGCTCCAGCTCTCGCAGCCATAGGTTACTACAGGGAATACCACTGCTTTAACTATGCGGACCTTTGTTGCCAGTGTGGTGTCTCTGCTCTTAACTATTTTATCAAGATTTGTCATTGCTCTCCTCCCAAGAAGTAAACGTCTTCTGATTTCCTGGCTGCAGTCAGCGTCTGCAGTAATCTTTGAGCAAAAATACCATTCTTCCGGCGAGAGTGGACATCGGGCTCTGCAGCAAACAAGCTGAAAACATTGAAAACAAAAATACATTGTGCCAAATACACAGGCAATACCTCTGAGAAGCTGCCACATGGCCAGACAGCGATGACAGTTACTGACAGATGCCCTCCGCCATTCTCTTGCCTATCCATGGTTCACTGCCCTGGCCTTCGGCCTCAATCTGCCCTTTTGTACTTTAATAATTGGCTGGATTTGAGCGCGGGGATTATTGTCAATTAGTGTGCAGTTATATTCCCATGTGCTGTGTGTATGCATGCTTCAGTGACGCTGACCATCTTTGCCATGCGTCCCTTCCACATGGCAGGCGCTGTCACATCAGATGACGGAGGCGGCGGCACTTTTAAAGAGACAGGCACCGTCCCGGAGTGAAAAGACCCAGCGACACTACTTGCAATGGGGAAATTCTCAGGGGTCCATACAAGGTCTTGAAAGATTTGGTTCCAGTTTCGTCACTGCAGAATGGCAGAATTTATGCCGAGTTGGATGTTTAAGGAGTCCTTCCCCTCTGCTAAAGCAAATATACGTACATCGTATGCAAACGTAGAAGAGACCAGGCAAACTTGGTGCAATGCTAACTTTCGGCAGCAGGGCAGAATTCTGTAGGGTGCCCAGCAAGAGTGCAAAGTGCTTTTCTTTGTACTATTGTCATAGAATCATAGAATCATAGAATAGCAGAGTTGGAAGGGGCCTACAAGGCCATCGAGTCCAACCCCCTGCTCAATGCAGGAATCCACCTTAAAGCATCCCTGACAGATGCTTGTCCAGCTGCCTCTTGAAGGCCTCTAGTGTGGGAGAGCCCACAACCTCCCTAGGTAACTGATTCCATTGTCATACTGCTCTAACAGTCAGGAAGTTTTTCCTGATGTCCAGCTGGAATCTGGTTTCCTTTAACTTGAGTCCATTATTCCGTGTCCTGCACTCTGGGAGGATCGAGAAGAGATCCTGGCCCTCCTCTGTGTGACAACCTTTGAAGTATTTGAAGGGTGCTATCATGTCTCCCCTCCATCTTCTCTTCTCCAGGCTAATCATGCCCAGTTCTTTCAGTCTCTCTTCCTAGGGCTTTGTTTCCAGACCCCTGATCATCCTGGTTGCCCTCCTCTTAACACGCTCCATCTTGTCTGCGTCCTTCTTGAATTGTGGAGCCCAGAACTGGACGCAATACTCTAGATGAGGCCTAACCAGGGCCGAATAGAGAGGAACCAGTACCTCACGCGATTTGGAAGCTCTACTTCTATTAATGCAGCCCAAAATAGCATTTGCCTTTCTTGCAGCCATATCACACTGTTGGTGGAGGCTAGTGGCTCTGAAGTCAATGAGGGTATTGAATCCACTCTGGGGCCACAGCTAGACCTAAGGTTTATCCTGGGATGATCCAAGGTTCGTCCCTGCCTGAGCACTGGATCCCCTGTGTGTCACCTAGATGAACAGGTTTGAGCCCTGGACGATCCAGGGATAAACCTTAGGTCTAGCTATGGCCTGGGTTTCATTCAGAAACAGCACCTTGCATAGCTCCTTTACAGTTCTGACTGGTTCTGAATGAAACCCAGAGCGGATTCGCACACACACACACTGACATTGGAGCCACCAGGAAGGATTAAGCATCCATGGAGGCTCAATTTGAATCAGTGCCAGCACAGTGGGGGCGGGGGGAAACATAGAGACACTGGCATTAGGGGGATTTATGGCTGGTTTGAGCAGCAGCAGCAACAGATACCATGAGAAGGCATTGACTAAGGACAGCAGAGGGTTCCGTTTGGGTAGAGTTTGATGGATTTCCACCCCCTGGTTTAGCTCTGCAGTTTTTGTTCTGTTTCCCTTTGCCAGTGTCGACAGAATCTACAGCAAGTTGAACCAACACACACGAATTCTGTATTTTTAATGAGGGCAATTTGCACTCCCCATTCCCCAGGTACCACCATTTGCGCAAATTGAAATTTGCACAATTTTTAAAGGGGTGTGCGTTGTCTTAAAATGTGCGCAAATGCAGAATTTTTTTATTGGCGATCTTGTGCAAAACTGCACGTCTGCCTGTCCGCCCTGCAGAGGCGTATTCTCCTCTTCCAAACATCCTTGTCAGTTTCATCCTCTCCACACATGACTTCATTTCGCAAAGCAGAGCCATGTTCCACAGACCTGTCAAACAACTTGTCAATCTCCCACTTCCTGCTTCACTCAGGAAGTGCTACTGCGGTTACTGCAATTGGGAGCTGGGAAAGGCGATGTCGGTGGGTAATTTGTGCATGCTTGATGCTGACAAGTCTGGAAAAAGGGGACCAGATCACCTACTTGGCAACCTGAGCTGCATGGTTTGAAGTGTTGAACTGACACTTGGGGGTACCCTACTTCATGGGCTGAAGTTACAGGAAGCCAGAGTCCGGCTGGACATCAGGAAAAACGTCCTGTTAGAGTAGTATGGCAATGGCACTAATTACCTAGGGAGGTGATGGGCTCTCCCACCCTAAAGGCCTTCAAGAGGCAGCTGGACAACCATCTGTCAGGGATGCTTTAGGGTGGATTCCTGCAATGAGCAGGGGGTTGGACTCGATGGCCTTATGGGCTCCTTCCAACTCTACGATTCTAGGATTCTCTAAATCTCAAACAAGTGCTTTTCACACAGATTGACACACTGCCTTTTCCTGGCTCCCGTTTGCAGTAACCTCGGCAACACCTACTGAGTGAAAGGGGGGCTGGCAAGTTGTTTGACAAGTAGGGAATGTGGCTCTGATGGGCTAAACAAAGTAATGTGTGGAGTAGATGAAACTGACAAAGATATTGACAAAAAGGGAAATAGGCCTCTGTTAGGCTACATAGTGAACAGGCAGACTTGCAATCATGCACAGTTGTGTGAGATCACCAATAAAACAAAAATTATAACACTATTTACACAAATTTCAAGATCTCCCATTTTTTAAATTGTGCAAATTACAATTTCCAGAAATAGCAGAACCTGGGAAAAATGTGCAAAAATTTCCTTCAGTCTGAAAAAATAAAAATCTGATGCAGTCTGTCCCCGCTTACCAGAATGGAAATACTGCGGAATCCCATCAGGCTTAAACAGAATGGATTTCCTAGCATCTGACTTCCCTAGCGTTGACCCTTCTCCAACATCACATCTAATTTGGCTCTCAGTTTGCTTATGTGGGTTGCAAACTGCTCCCCAACTTTGGAGAGAGGTAGAGTGGAGGAGGCTGGGGCCATAGCTAGACCTAAGGTTTATCCCTGGATCGTCCAGGGGTCAAACCTGTTCATCTAGGTGACACACAGGAGATCCAGTGCTCAGGCAGGGGCGAACCCTGGATGATCCCAGGAGAAACCTTAGGTCTAGCTGTGGCCTAGGTGTGCAAAGCTGCTGATCTCTTCTCGATCCTCCCAGAGTGCAGGACATGGAATAACGGGCTCAAGTTAAAGGAAGCCAGATTCCAGCTGGACATCAGGAAAAACTTCCTGACTGTTAGAGCAGCCTGACAATGGGACCCATGACCTAGGGAGGTGGTGGGCTCTCCCACACTAGAGGCCTTCAAGAGGCAGATGGACAAGGATGCTTTGAGGTGGATTCCTGCGTTGAGCAGGGGGTTGGACTCGATGGCCTTAGAGACCCCTTCCAACTCTACTATTCTATGATTCTATGATTCTAGATAAAAATCAGGGGGATGCAGCTTTGCTTTGAGGTGACATTACCAAGAACTGGAAATAATTTTATGAAAAGGAAGCCATAAGCTGAGAAGGGGGGAACGGGGTGGCTGAAAGTGCTCCTCACCAAGGGCGCAATTTATCCTAAGACTGGCCCTGTTTTGGTTTGTTTTTGAAAAAAGAATTGAACCACAGTTGCTCCTGAGAAAGAGCTATAATACCCGAAAGGCGTTGGGCAATACACTGTCTTCTGGGCTGTGCCTTTGAAATCTCCTCCTCTTTTGCTTAGGGCTACTGATAAACCTGAGATTGCTCCTTCCCAAGGAGAGGAGGGGCATATGGCAGCCTTGTCCAAAGGAGGATGGTGGCTCCAATGTCAGTGGGATGGTGAATCCACTCCAGGTTTCAGTCAGAACTCTAAAGGGGCTGACTGGTTGTCAATGAAACCTGGAGTGGATTCACCAGCCCACTGACATCAGAGCCAGAATGGATGTCTTAGGGCATCATCAGATGAGTGTTTTATTGCACTCTCGTTACTGGGAATTCATGGATTTTCGTCGGTCCTATTCATGACATTGTCTCTGTGCCACACCCCTCCCACTTCTTCCAGCCTTCTTCACGTGACAAAAAAAGACTAGTAAATCCTAATTATTTTTGAGACGGAAGTTTCTGCTATCTCCTGCTGCATGCAGGAGAAGCAGTGTGATCAAAACAGCTCACCGAATGGGCCACGTGCACGTTGTTTACTTACTCTTTCAAAAGAGGAAGTAATGAGGGGCAAACATGTGGGCGGAGAAGTGATGGGAAGCAAACATGATTTTCCCCCGTGTGATGACGCTCTTAATTCTTCCATGGATGTGACACGTTGGATCTGGAAGATCTGTGTTTTCCCCCACTGTGATCCCATATATATTTTTATGGGCTTGGGCAAGTCACTTCCGCTGCTTTGCGTGTACTTTGGATTGCAGGATTAGACTGAGAAAACACAAAGGTGTTAAAAACTCTGCACTTTAAACAATGCTATAGGCACGATAAACCGGAGCAGAATGTGGCAAAGAGAGGTTGACTTGGGCTGTAGTCCCAAGCACATTTAAAGCTCAGTCAATCCAGTGTGTGTTTACCAGTGAATTCAATTATTATTATTATTATTATTATTATTATTATTATTATTATTTATTTATTTATATAGCACCATCAATGTACATGGTGCTGTACAGAGTAAAACAGTAAATAGCAAGACCCTGCCGCATAGGCTTACAATCTAATAAAATCATAGTAAAACAATAAGGAGGGGAAGAGAATGCAAACAGGTACAGGGTAGGGTAAGCAGGCACAGGGTAGGGTAAAACTAACAGTAGAAAGTAACAGTAGAAGTCTGCACAACATCAAGTGTTAAAAGCTTTAGGAAAAAGAAAAGTTTTTAGTTGAGCTTTAAAAGCTGCGGTTGAACTTGTAGTTCTCAAATGTTCTGGAAGAGCGTTCCAGGCGTAAGGGGCAGCAGACGAAAATGGACGAAGCCGAGCAAGGGAAGTAGAGGCCCTTGGGCAGGCGAGAAACATGGCATCAGAGGAGCGAAGAGCACGAGCGGGGCAATAGTGTGAGATGAGAGAGGAGAGATAGGAAGGAGCTAGACCGTGAAAAGCTTTGAAGGTTAACAGGAGAAGTTGGGGTTTCTTCCCAAGGAAGCGTCCATAAGATTGCGGAATTAGTTGGAGCAAAGCAAATTGAACATAGTGGGAGTTACTTCTGAGCAAACGTATAGAGGATTGGGCTGCATTATAGAATCATAGAATAGCAGAGTTGGAAGGGGCCTACAAGGCCATCGAGTCCACCCCCCTGCTCAATGCAGGAATCCACCCTAAAGCATCCCTGACAGAGGGTTGTCAGGGCTATTGTTACACTTTGTAAAACTTAGAGCACAATCCTATGCAAGTTTAGACTGAAAAAAGTCCTATGACTGCCAACATTCTCCAGCGAGCCATTTTTTGTTGTCTGTAAACATGGGTACGATTGCACCCTGCCTGTGTTATTCCTGAAAGGGATTCTTTTGGACTGTGGTTCTGTGCACACATTTGGAAGTCCTACTGTGATTGGTGGGACATCATTCTTAGTAAACATGCATAGGATCAGGCTGCTGAAGTATTCAGAATGAATCCCTAGTTCAAAAGAACCCAGGAAGCAGAAAGACTTCTGCTCAACATGCCACAGAGGCCGCAGGGAACATGAAAACCCAGGCTAGATGGTCTGACTCAGTTTGAGGCGGGTTCAGAAGTTCATATATATGTTCATATGTTGCACGTCAAACACGGGAGAAAAAGAGTTGGTAAGTACACAAGCTTCGGGCTCTTCAGGTATGCATTACCTATGGAGCCTACCTGTACCTATGTACAAAAATGCCGAGAGCTTTTGAAATGTTCAAACGGACCTGCGTTTGTCCTGAGCGGGAGTTCTTTTGTGAGATCTTCTACGTGGCTGCTACCAGCAGCATGCTGGGTGTTTTGGCAATGGAAAACCTAAATGGGATTGAAATTCCAAGCTTTTATCAATCCTGTTGAGCTGTAAATGAATAAACGCCTGATAAGGTTAGTCAATAAAACAGAAAGACAGGGGAACTTCGAGACATGTTATTGCAGTGGCTGCAACTATGTCCAGGTTTTGCTGTTCCCAGACTGCAAAATTGTGCAAATCAGGACTAAGGGGAGAAGGTGGGTGCTCAGCTCACAGAACTGGGGGTGTGACGGGTTTTTCTTTTTAAGGAATTGCTGAAATTTGCAGCACTTCAGTGCTGCCAACTAAAGCTGTTTCATGTTTTGTCCTTTTGCAACTTGCTCTCTCTCTTTTAATTTAAAGTCCTGGGGGATTCCCTCCCACCCCTGTGTCCATCCAGTGTTAATCAGGTGTGTGTGTGTGTGTGTGTGTGTGATTTCCCCCTCTAGGATGACACTTTTTAGTTTGTGGGTTTAAAAGTCTACCTGTCACAGGAGTTTCGGAAAACAGGAACGCTGCGCTTACTGTCTTCTAGATCAGCCTTCCTCAACCTGGGGCGCTCCAGGAGCGCCCCAGGTTGAGGAAGGCTGTTCTAGATGAACAAAGGAGGAGGAGGAGAAAGAGGAAGAGGAGGCAGGCATAACAGAGCCAGGGAGTCTGTGAGCAGCTTAGGAAAGAAGCAAACCTTGAAGCATGAGTAAGCTCTGAAAAAGTAAACACAGACAGAATGCGCTAATAAATGATACTGAAGAGTGTGTGTCAGCATTCTATAGCAGGAAGTGTGTGTGTGTGTGTGTGTTTTATTCAGAACTGAGCAGCCCTCCTCAACCTGGCGCCCTCCAAATATAGGACTATTACTCCCAGAATACCCCAGCCAGCACCACGTTGGAGACGGCTGCAATCGAGCATTCTTGGCTAATGTCTCATGAAACCATTTAAAGGACCCTCACCAGAGTCAACCTACTTTTATCCAGCCAATTCCTGATAGCTGGCTTAGCTAAAGCTACTCCATTTCCTGCTGGCAGGCAGTGATTTAAAATCACAAATGCCTTTCAGTGCACCGTGGCACGTCAGTCAACTCTAATGCATTTTGAATAAAGCTTGCTGAGACCTATACCTACAGTAGATACTAGAGAAAACATTATTTGCATGGTTTTAAATGGGTTCTTAAGACTGTTTTATTCTGGTAGGCCCGCTTTTATTCTGAGCTTATGACCAGGTATTTTAATTGCTGATTGCTAAGATTTATTTTTTTAAAAAAACATTTATTGATTTATTTATTTTATTTACAATATTTCTACATGGCTCAATGTCTTAAAAAGAAAAAAAAATCCAGAGCACTGAACATAGGTATAAACAGTAAAAGAAAGATTTTAAAAAGCAAGTTAAAATTGTTCAATTTAAAATAAAGGACCAGGAAAAAAAGTGGCTTAGTCTGTTGGGAAAGGCTTCTCGAAATAGGGTTGTTTTCAGGAGGTGCCAGAAGCAGCCTCGTGTTGGCGCCTGCCTGACCTCCAGTGGCAGGGAGTTCCAAAGAAAGGAGGCCACCACACTAAGAACGTAAGAAGGGCCCTGATGCTGGATCAGACCAAGGGTCCATCTAGTCCAGCACTCTGCTCACACAGGGGCCAAGCAGCCATCGGCCAGGGACCAACAAGGCAGGACATGGTGCAACAGCACCCTCCCACCCATGTTCCCCAGCAACTGGTGCACACAGGCTTACTGCCTCGGATACTGGAGATGGTGAAGGCTCTTCTCCAAGGGGACTCTAACTGGCCCACCAGGAGCAGGTCCTCTCCTGCTCACCAGGAGACATGATAGCACTCTTCAAATACTTCAAAGGTTGTCACACAGAGAAGGGCCAGGATCTCTTCTCGATCCTCCCAGAGTGCAGGACACAGAATAACGGGCTCAAATTAAAGGAAGCCAGATTCCAGCTGGACATCAGGAAAATCTTCCTGACGGTTAGAGCAGTACGACAATGGAATCAGTTACCTAGGGAGGTTGTGGGCTCTCCCACACTAGAGGCCTTCAAGAGGCAGCTGGACAACCCTCTGTCAGGGATGCTTTAGGGTGGATTCCTGCATTGAGCAGGGGGTTGGACTCGATGGCCTTGTAGGTCCCTTCCAACTCTGCTATTCTATGATTCTATGATACATGCCCTCAGTGACTGGGCGGGTTCATAAGGGAGAAGGCGCTCTCTCAGGTATCTTGGGCCCAAGTCGTTCAGGGCTTTGTACCAAAACCTTAAACCTGGCCTAGATTATTTATTTATTTATTGCATGTCTATACCGCCCAATAGCCAAAGTAGCCAATAGTCAGCCAGTGTCATACCCTCAGCAAAGGAGTTATATGCTGAAAGGAGGCAGCTCCTGACAACAGCCCCACATAGAGCGCGTTGCAGTAATCCAGTCTTGAGCTTACTAATGCCTGTACCACTATAGCCAAGCGATCCCTGTCTAGGAGAGGTTGTAGTAGGCAAACCAGCCAAAGCTGCTAAAAGGCACTCCACTTGGGCCTTTAGCGACAATGATGGATCTAGGAGCACCCCCAAACTACGAACCTGATATGAGGCTGTTATTGCTATGTATTTTTTGTGTATGTTTCCCCCCATCTTATTATGATTGTATTTTAACCTTTTTGATTATTTTTATTTTTCATGCCTCCTTGAGTGTGTATATCCTAGAAAGGTGGGATATAACTATTACAATAAATATTAGGGTGCAATCCTATGCATGCTTAAACAGGGAAAAAAAAACATCCTACAACTCCCAGCATTCCCAAGCTAGCCATGCTGCTGTAAGACTTTTTCTGTCTAACCATGCGTAGGAGTGGGTCCCATGTTATCTGGCTTTCCCCCGTCATTTTTCACCAGCTTGCTGTAGGGAGTTGTCAAACAAGCTGAATATGAGCCAACAGTGCGATATGGCTGCAAGAAAGGCAAATGCTATTTTGGGCTGCATTAATAGAAGTATAGCTTCCAAATTGCGTGAGGTACTGGTTCCTCTCTATTCGGCCCTGGTTAGGCCTCATCTAGAGTATTGCGTCCAGTTCTGGGCTCCACAATTCAAGAAGGACGCAGACAAGCTGGAGCGTGTTCAGAGGAGGGCAACCAGGATGATCAGGGGTCTGGAAACAAAGCCCTATGAAGAGAGACGGAAAGAACTGGACATGTTTAGCCTGGAGAAGAGAAGATTGAGGGGAGACATGAGAGCACTCTTCAAATTCTTAAAAGGTTGTCAGGATCTCCTCTCGATCCTCCCAGAGTGCAGGACACGGAATAACGGGCTCAAGTTAAAGGAAGCCAGATTCCAGCTGGACATCAGGAAAAACTTCCTGACTGTTAGAGCAGTACAACAATGGAATCAGTTACCTAGGGAGGTTGTGGGCTCTCCCACACTAGAGGCCTTCAAGAGGCAGCTGGACAACCCTCTGTCAGGGATGCTTTAAGGTGGATTCCTGCATTGAGCAGGGGGTTGGACTCGATGGCCTTGTAGGCCCCTTCCAACTCTGCTATTCTATGATTCTATGATTCTGTGATTCTATGTCCTCAGCCACCAGCTTGGCCTCACTGGGTCACCAGCCTGACCCATGCAAGTGTAGACAATTAACTGGTTCAACGCTCCCAAAGCGAATGGCCAAGATGAAACAAAACTCTGAATCAAGAAGTCTAATGTCTGTATTAATCTGGATGCGATGAGTGTTAAGGGTAGTGTCATTAGTATGAATGTGGGAGAGTCTGGGCTTGTGGCCATTATCTTCACACTAGGAATGCACAAATCCATCAATTTCAGTTTCTCATTTTTCCAATCTTAAGTTCAGTTTATCTTGAACTTTGGGAATTTTTCCAATCTTAAATTGGGCTCATTCTCCTGAACTCTCAGATATTTACAAAAATGAAAAGCTATAAGGATTTTGGGGCACATTTCTCATAATATGTGCACTTATCTGGTTGAGCTTTTATATTGTATTTTATATTATGGTTTTATACAGTTGTTTTATACTTTGAATGTTTTTAATTTTTGTGAACCAGCCAGAGAGCTCCGGCTATTGGGCGGTATAGAAATGTAATAAATAAATTTGCCTTCTACAGGTTGTTTTGCAAGCAATGTCCTAACATATTGCATTTTTAAAATGTCATTTCTCCTAATATATTGCATTTTTGTATGCAATAGTAGATTGGAGAACTCCATTGCGAAATTTGGTGGTGCGAATTTTGAAGTTTCTGTTCGCACAGTGGTTCGAAAGTGCAAAATTTGGCGGGAGTGCAATAAACTGAACTAATTTCTTTATTTAGAAATGTGCAACAGTAAAATTCATATAATAAAAACTGATGTTGGTTGTAAAAACAGCAAAGCATTCTAAAAACAATGAACACCAGCATAAGACATAACTTGCAACAAGCAATTGCATCTAGAACCCATTCCAATAAAACATAATCACAGGATTAGAACAGTACAACAAGGAACCAGTTACCTAGGGAGGTGGTTGCTTCTCCCACACTAGAGGCATTCAAGAGGCAGCTGGACAACCATCCATCAGATATGCTTTAGGGTGGATTTCTGCATTGAGCGGGGGGTGGGGGGGTTTGGACTCGATGGCCTTACAGGCCCCTTCCTACTCTACTATGCTATGATTCTAGGAAAGCCAAAGTAAACAAGTAAGTTTTCAGGGCCTTCCTAAAAGCCCGCAGTGATGTGGTCTGATGGATCTTTGATGGCAAAGCATTCCAGAAGCGTGGGGGCCACTGCAGAAAAGCCACTCTCTCATGTATTTGCCCTCTTAAGTGCCCTCAGCAGTGGGCAAATAAGAAGAGCCTCCATTGCTGATCTTAAAGTGTGGGCAGGCTGATACGGATGAAGATGGTCCTTCAAGCAATTTGTTCCCAACCCCTTTAAGGCTTTAAAGGTACAAACCAGCACTTTGAATTGGGCTCAGAAACACACCTTTGGGTTCCACGTGCTGCTGCCCCGTGTGGCAAGCTGTCGGAACTGCAGCCTGGAACGGGCTACCTCCAGCTGGAGGGCTCCTAGCACTGACTGTCAGAAGAAACCAACATGGGAGGACTGTAAGGCCATAGCTAGACCTAAGGTTTATCCCTGGATCGTGCAGGGGTCAAACCTGTTCATCTAGGTGACACACAGGGGATCCAGTGCTCAGGCAGGGGCGAACCCTGGATGATCCCAGGAGAAACCTTAGGTCTAGCTAAGTGGATGGCAACATATAGGTCTGGCGTCAAGGGTAGCCATGGTTGGGCTCCTGCTAGGGGCCCAGACTCTCTCAGGGGGCCTTGACAAGGGCCCACTGGACTGGCTCCTGCTCTTCTCCCTTGCGATCTGCTTGCTCACCTAACTTCCCCTCTGGCCCAGAGAACGGTGCTGGTGAGAAGGAGGAGCAGGAGATGCCACTGGCTTTCTGTTCGTCAAGAAAACAAGTGGGAACCATGACGAGAAAGGGGCGAAGGAGCGAGAGCAGCTGGAGATCCTGGTGGTGAGGAGGTAGGCTCCCTGAGGGAGGAGGACTAAGGACCCTCAAAAATGTGGAGCGGCCACCGACAACGTTGCCTGGACCCCGCATAAAATTCCGTGAATGAGCCAGGGCAATGGCCTCATAAATGCCTGGTCTGGGAGGACTCTCGGGCTCTGGACTGCTCCTGTCCACCCATTGGGCCCTCCTGGACTGGAAGAGGCCTAGGAGGCTTCTTGTGCAAGCTGGGTCCTTCCCGGAGCAACAGTGGTCTTCCTGGCCATGGCTTGTTTCTGTGCATTCCTTGGCTTTGACTCCTGGCCTTTCTCCTTGGCTCTGAGTCCCGTGCTAAACTCCTGGCTCAGCTTTGACAGTGCCTAGAAAAATGGGACTCCCCCCTGCTGCCTGCCCCGCCATCTGCTTCTAGAGACGGCTGGGAGGAACGAAAGGGAGCACCTGGCTCTTATCTCCCCTGGTATATTTGTTTGCTCAGTTGTCTTCTCAAGCAGTTTGCTATGGCCAGGCTTCCTAAACGTTTTGCAGACATCCCTGTCCCTCAGGCCCTTCCGGCTTCACAAACTTTTCATCCGACTTCGTAGGGCATTCTCCAGCCATGGTCAACTCATGGCTTCTGCCTCTTGCATCCATCTATTCAGGGCTGGTTCTTGTTACGTCTCCCCATACCTTCAGCATGACTCACTTATACCTCTTCAGGGTGAGTGACGGAGCCATCGTTCTCAATTTTGCTTCCTCCGGAGTTGTGTGCTGTAGCAGCCTGTTACAGCTGCTGGGTGCAAAATTTGCACGGCTCCTTCAGCGACCGCCTGCGTACAATTGCCCATTGTGGGGAAGAAGCAGAAAACGGAGGCATCACATGCTCCTATTGACAAAAAGATCATTGTATCATATATATATATATATATATATATATATATATATATATATATATATATGGTGGGGGTAGGTATTCGGAAGACACACATACAGACCCCTCATTGTGCAACCCCCCCCCCAACACATAAAGATTCATTTTTAAAAAAATAATGTAGTGGAAATGTGGCATGATGGGCCAGTGAGAACACTCCCTCTTCCAAACCGCGCCATTTTGCTTGTATTTGCTATGGCAGATGAGACGTAAAGACGGCCCTCTGACGAAAGGGCTGTTCTGATTGTATCCATGGTTCGGTGGTCAGCTTCATATATCATCCCATGGAAAGCTGTTGGATCCTAGGATATGAGTTTACTTTTTAGATTTACTGGGTTTCATTTTACGGGGGCTTTTCCCTTCCATTGTCGCATTTCCAAGACAAGCAGCTGCCACATCAAGGAAAGGTGGCATGTCACCCAACTAGGTAGTGGGAAAGAATAAAATTGCAGCAAAAAAGGCAAAGGCTATTTTGGGCTGCATTAATAGAAGTATAGCTTCCAAATTCCGCAAGGTACTGATTCCCCTCTATTTGGCCTCATCTTGATTATTGCGTCCAGTTCTGGGCTCCACAATTCAAGAAGGACGCAGACAAGCTGGAGCGGGTTCAGAGGAGGGCAACCAGGATGGTCAGGGGTCTGGAAACAAAGCCCTATGAAGAGAGACTGAAAGAACTGGGCAATGTTTAGCCTGGAGAAGAGAAGATTGAGGGGAGACATGAGAGCACTCTTCAAATACTTGAAACGTTGTCACACAGAGGAGGGCCAGGATCTCTTCTCGATCCTCCCAGAGTGCAGGACACGGAATAATGGGCTCAAGTTAAAGGAAGCCAGATTCCAGCTGACATCAGAAAAAACTTCCTGACTGTTAGAGCAGTGCGACAATGGAATCAGTTACCTAGGGAAGTTGTGGGCTCTCCCACACTAGAGGCCTTCAAGAGGCAGCTGGACAACCATCTGTCAGGGATGCTTTAAGGTAGATTCCTGCATTGAGCAGGGCGTTGGACTAGATGGTCACTCTAGTATAGCTCCTGCAACTTTAACTGTGGTGATGAAGAGGGAATTTCAGCAGGTTCTCCGTATATACGAACAACACCTGCTGAAATTCCTTTTTCTATGCAACTGTTAAAGACAAAGGAGCCCTGTCCTCCTTTTCATAGGGTCACCCTAGGGTTATTGCCACTTTAAATACACACACACACAGAGAGAGAGAGAGAGAGAGAGAGAGAGAGAAAGCTGCCTATATTGAGGGTTTCACAAAAGCAAATTAATTTAAATGCAATTGGTTAGACAAATACACACACACACACACACATATATAAATTTTATAAAGCACAGATTATTTTATTTTCTCTTTTTAAACCAAAGAATATATAGACCTTTGGTTAGGGTGACCCTATGAAAAGGAGGACAGGGCTCCTGTATCTTTAACAGTTGTATTGAAAAGGGAATTTCAGCAGGGGTCATTTGTATATATGGAGAACCTGGAGAAATTCCCTCTTCATCACCACAATTAAAGCTGCAGGAGCTATACTAGAGTGACCAGATTTAAAAGAGGGCAGGGCTCCTGCAGCTTTAATTGTGGTGATGAAGAGGGAATTTCTCCAGGTTCTCCATATATACAAATGACCCCTGCTAAAATTCCCTTTTCAATACAACTGTTAAAGATACAGGAGCCCTGTCCTCCTTTTCATAGGGTCACCCTACCTTTGGTGCAAACACAACCTTTTGAGGCTGCCTTTTGCCAGATGAGTCTTGCCACTATTTGATTGGATTCGGACGACACGATAACCAATGGTGGGTTTAATAGTCAACGGTTGTGTCATCTGTCAGGACTTTTTCACATCATGGTTAGTTACTCGGCTGAAATAACCAACACAAATAACCAATGCTGTGCAGAGTTGATTATTTGAACAACCATTGGTTATTGTGCTGTGCGTTCAGCACCGTTGACTATTTCGTCACACACAGTTGGTTATTTTTGGAAACTCCCCTGGCAAGAGTGACCAAAGCGACCGCTGCTGCTCTAGTCTAGCCAGCAGAACTCGCAATGGCTGATGGGATACCAATGGGAGAAGTCAGGGGGATGTGTCAATCACACCACAGTTGATTATAATCATATTGTGTGGGAAGTACTCCCTTGATAGTCAACCGTAGAGTTGTCAATTAACCCACCATTGACTATTGTGTTGTCTGAATGCAGACTTTGGGCCTTGCTAGACCTACCTGATAATCCGTCTGGGAGGCGGGGTGGCGGCGCGCTACAGCTAGCGCGCCCTGTCGCCCTTTTCCAGACGTCAGCACGCGAAGGAGCAAGGGAAAGCCCCGTCGCGCGCTCCGTGTTTTGCCCCTTTAAAGGGCCATGTGCGCAGGAGCGCACCGCCGAAAAAGTAAGTACTTTTTTAAAAAAATTAAGGGTCCCTGCTCTCCCTGCCCCTGATTCCGCCCCCACAATGCCTGATGCCCCCCCTGCCCACTCGCTCGCCCGTCCTCCCCCCTCCCCAATGCCTGACCCCGTCCTTCTTTCCCCCCCTCCCCAATGCCCACTCGCTCGCCCATCCTTCTTTCCCCCATCCCCCATCCCCGATGCCCTGTCCCCCATCCTTCTTTCCCCCCCTCCCCGATGCCCGTGCTTCTTCCCCCCCCTCTCCTGCCGGGTTCGGCCTTTCCCCCGGCCCCTATCTCCCCCCCCCGTGATTCCCCCCCTTCCCGGCCTGATGGGCACAGCGCTCGTATGAGCGCTGTGCCTAGTCCGTGGCTTCTCCCGGCTACTCACGAGTGAGCAGCCGGGAAAAGCCACGGACCCTGCTAGACCCTGCCTCAGGCCGAGGCTGCGGAAAAACCGGGCCATAAGCGAATCCTCTTATCCTGGGTTAAGGGAGGTCTTAGCCCGGCCTGACCCCGGAATCCCCTGTGCGTCATCTGGATGCACAGGAGGGAGACCGGGCCTCATACCGCACTAAGGCCTTGTCTAGCAACGGCCTTTGTGTTCTGCAGGTCTGAGCACCTAGGCTATGTCAAGTGGGAACACTGGCAGCCAGGGAAAGACAGGGCCTAAGTTGCAATGGCCCCAAGGCAGCAAGAATGACCTCTCTGAACCTCTGTTTTAATCTTCTGCAAGAGCTGCTGACCTCACTAGTTTGGGCCACTGCACCTTGCTGAGGTTTTCTTGCTGCTGCTGATAAAGGTTTTCGTGGTTCTTTCTGTTTTGTTGAGGGTTTTCTATTTGCATTTTTTTTTTTAAAAAAAAAAATGTATTCTGCGGTTAGTTGCTTTAATCTTTCTCATAAGCCGCCTCAAGCTTTGAGGCAGGAGAGAAAGGGGAGTAAATGAATAAGCGCCACGTATTTATTCCAAATGTCCAGCCAGATATCATTGGCTGCAGCTCTTTAGTTGACAGCACAAGCAGCTCCTCTTTGCTTATTGTGCTTGGCTGCCGTCCACGCCAGTTTCACCGAGGCTCTGTGTGAAAATGCCCATGTGTACGATACAAAGGTTAACAGATAATCCCCACCTCCACCCCGCCGCCCGGGTCCAGGGACTCCAGTGAGAGCCGGCCGGAATCCCGAGTGCCGATCAGTCAAAATGCACGTACCTGCCTTGCGCAAGTGACACCACACGACAGTGAGCAAGCCGGCTGTAAATTTCCCAGATCCCTTATCCCGCTGTGATTGAATCATTTTGCCTCGGCTCGCCCTGAAGGTATGTCACAACTTCTGTAGCCGTTACAGCCAAACCTCCTCCCCGTGTCTTGCATTCTCCGCATGGAAGGAACCTCCACTTACTGACACACACGTACACACACACAATCTCTTGTGTTCCTTCCTCATAGTCATGAGAGGATGTTGTTATCCTGAATCAGCAAGGGGTGGAAAAAAGTCTTTGGGTGCCGACTTGGAGATGCTTCTGCAGCCGCCCCAATTGCCCACTTGCGAACAGGAGGATTACGTGACCAGTGGATGGTGATGAAACAGGATAGGCTCATGACCTGTTAGGTGAGGCCCTTCATATGCACCACCAGACAGTTTGTGAAATGTCTTCTGAGTCAGATGCATATAGGCACAGAAATCATGAGAGATTTGAGGGATGCATCCTGGGTAAAAGGCCATGAGTAGGGCAAGTGTTTCTATTGGCTTGGGACCGCAATACCTGATGGAACGCCTCTCCTGACATGAACCTACCCATACACTGCGCTCAACATCTAAGGTCCTCCTCCGAGGGAAGCTCGGAGGATGGCAACAAGGGAGAGGGCCTTTTCAGTGGTGGCCCCTCAATTATGGAATGATCTCCCCAATGAGGCTTGCCTGGCGCCAACATTGTTATCTTTTCGGCGCCAGGTCAAGACTTTTCTCTTCTCCCAGGCATTTGAACAGCATTTAACAATGTTAAGTTTGTTTTTAACGGACCCCAGAATTGTTTTTAAATGGATACTGTTGTTTTTATGTTTTTGATGGTTTTTAAACCGCCCAGAGAGCTTCGGCTGTGGGGCGGTATATAAATGTAATAAAATAAATAAATAAATAAATAAATATTGGACTCTAATAAGCCCGAGAAGCCGTCACCTCCTCCTCTATGCCCCATCACACTCCGCAGAGGGTGCCATTAGTGACATAAACTGTGATCCAAGGTATTATTATTATTATTATTATTATTATTATTATTATCATCATCATTATCATTATTATTATCTCTTTCTCGCTCATGGCGGTTTTTCTAGACGTGTAGTTGGCAGGGAACGGAAGCACCACTGAACAGAAAATGAAAGAGAGGCCAGCTCTGGTGCTGTTGAAAATGGTTGAAATAAGATGATTAAACATTTTAACCATTTTCAACAGCACCAGAACTAGTGTCTCGTTCATTTTCGGTTTTTCTAGATGGACATGACGGGCTTTTCCAAGTCAATGCTGTCTGTTACATATTCAGGAATTTCCTGACAATTGAGCATGTTTTAATTAGGACTGCTTTCTGGATGTTGGTGTGGATGTATTTTGGTAGGCCCAGTTTCTGAAGGGTTTCTGTATAGTTTTTTGATGTGATGCTGGTGACTGATGTGACTAATGGAATAATTGTGCCATAGTTCTTTGACTTCCATGGCCAGTGCTGTATATTTTCTCTCTCTTTTCCGCTTCCTTTTCAATAACATTTTGTCATTCAGTATTGCTATGTCGATGAGGTGGGTGGTTTTTTTTTCTATGAACGTTATGTGTGGTTGGTTGCAAGGTATTGTTTTGTCAGTATGTATTATTATTATTATTATTATTATTATTATTATTATTATTATTATTATTATTATTATTTACAGTTCTATACTGCCCCATAGCTGAAGCTTTCTGGGTGGTATACAACAATCAAAAACAATGTCCAAAATTTAAAAACATAGTGCACACAGACAATATACATCTAAAAACAACTTTAAGCAAACAGCCAAACCATAAAAACAAAAGGTAGGGCATCATGGGTGCTTAGAGGGGTGTTCTAGGTCACTGCTCTCATGATTACCTTGTCCTTGGAGTTCTAACTGCTGTAATACTTTGTTATGTGGCTTGGCTTCGGGGAGCTGCACCTAAACTTAGTTGGGGTTGGGCTTTTGAATGATTGCATCAATGTGTGTGTGTGTGTGTGTGTGTGTGTGTGTCTGTGTGTGTGTTTTAAGCAATCCTCCATTTATAAATCAATTTACCAATAATATATCAAAGTTTCTACTTGCAGGGAGTTCTATACATTTCATTGTAAAAGTTACCTGCACTACACACCATTATTTTAAGTGAACCACAATAAATGGGGAGGATTACCTTTAGGGTGACCATATGAAAAGGAGGACAGGGTTTCTAACAGTTGTATTGAAAAGGGAATTTCAGCAGGTGTTCTTTGTATGCCTGCAGCACTTGGTGAAATTTCCTCTTCATCACAACTGTTAAAGCTGCAGGATCTGGTCAAGAAGGCAGGGCTCCTTCAGCTTTAACTGTCGTGATGAAGAGGGAATTTCACCAGGGGCTGCATGCATAAAAAATGACACCCGCTGAAATTCCCTTTTCTATGCAACTGTTAAAGATACAGGAGCCCTGTCCTCCTTTCCATAGGGTCACCCTAACCTTGAATTGGAGCTTTTGACGCCCACAATGGAGCCCCCTGTCATGTACAGTAGATGTTAAAGGGAGATAATCTAAGTTATATATTCCCATGCCATTATATATCATTAATAACTAACATAATACATGTGTGTTTTGAACCAAGATATCTGCACCAGAGTACACTATCTATCATGAGACGTGGCCTTTAAACTGTGGTTTAAAAACAAACAGACATGGCCCTTCCTGGCACCAGAATAAACGCTGCGTCGGACATTTTATTTAAATCTCCTGTTGCAGGCAGTGGTGGTTTTTGCTCCCACAACTGCTCTGCAGAGACAGTTCCGAGGCAGGCAAGAAATATTAGGAGGAGGAGGAGGAGGAGGTAGCTATACTGGTAGTGTAGCATTCCAGGAATACAGCCAGGGGGGATGCTCCCAGTACCACAGAGAGGGTTTCACAGTTGCTTTTGCTTCAGAAGAAGAGTTGGGAAGGGGTTCAACGTTTTCAGTTTGCTGGGTTGCTGGAGAAGAAAGGAATGCATGAGTTTCCTGGGCCATAGAGAACGCATGGAGACTCCATCCAACAGCCGAGGCTGCAGTGTTTTTGAAACCCAAGAACACTCCGTGTGTGTGTGTGTGTGTTTGCGAAACTGTGTCAGTGGCTGTGGGTTAATTTAGCCTCTGGAGAGAGATCAATTTAGCATGTGGCAAACAAATGTCCCTGAGCGAGAACCGCAAGGGAAGATTTGGGAAGGAAGCCAAGAAACTGGGAGGGAGGGGAACTCTCTGACCAAGGTTGCCCAAGCTGGGAGAGCTACAGGAAAGGAAGATCTAGCAGAGGGGTGTGTGGGGAGAGCAGGCAGGGAGGGGTAAGCGAATCCACCCTTGCACTGCCAGCACTAAAACCAGAACAGCCTCCAGTACTGAATCTAAAAACCAGACCAACGTTGCTAGACTTTGATGGCACAGGCCTTGTTTTGGTTTTTTGTAACATGAATTAGGCCTTGCTAACGCCACATGCCACAATAAGGTGTCTGCACACAGCACATATATTCTCAGGAGTCCACAGACGTAAGAAAACACAGGCCCTGGTAGGGCTCATGGGAGAAGGGTGTTTAAAAAGTGTGGATGAAACAGCAGTCTCTTTGTGCAAATACTGCTTTCTGCATGCGGGTTTTGTGCTAAAGCACCAAACAGGACAGTTTGAAACGGAGTAGTGTTGTTGTTTTTTAAAAAATGAAGGTGGGGGTACCTAGAAAAGAGTAGTGCAACTGGGTTGGTGGGGAAAGGTTTCATAATAAGGTTGGCGACGCTAGTTGCCTTATTTATAAATGAAACTCACTTCTCAGGGATACCTACCCAAAAGACACTTCTTTTTGAGTTTGTGGCAGCTGGCCAAGATGTAGCCCTTTCAGGCGAGCGTTTGCAGAGATTAAAGGTGCAATCCTGTACGTGTTTAGATAGAAAAAGGGTCTGACAACTCACAGGGAATTGTAGGAATTATTTCTGTCTAAACATGCATAGGATTGCACCCTACAATTTGTCTAGCGTGCGTTTTGAGAAGTTATTTTAACATCTTTCTAGTAACTTGTTGTAAACTTCCCTGAACACTTACGAAGGAGCAGTAAAGTGGGTTAGAAATCCTTTAACGAATGCTTAAATGAATAATTTTATTTATTTAGTGAATTTATATCTCACTTTTCTTCCATCATGGAAGACAAAGGCCACAGCTAGACCTAAGGTTTATCCTGGGATCATCCAGGGTTCGGCCCTGCCTGAGCACTGGATCCCCTGTGTGTCACCTAGATGAACAGGTTTGACCCCTGGACGATCCAGGGATAAACCCAAGGTGTAGCTATGGCCAAAGATTCCCAGGGGGTCCCTCATCCAGGCATTGACAGACCCAGACTTGCTAAACTTTAGCAAGCTGGCTGCGTCAGGTGTCTTAGATCCTGGGGCATCTAGAGAAAGATTAAAGACCTCCATCTATCCTATGCCCTGCCTGCAAGAACCAGGCAGGGTGGGAGGAGGAAGAAGTATATTTTGCCTCCCATTCTTCTTTAAAAACAAACGCTTCTGCGACACAGTCCTCTGAACTGTCTAGCTTGTTGTGGACAAGGATGGTGATGGAGAAGCTGTAGGACCCTGCGGTGGCAGGAGTGGGGGAATGGCCCGTGTTGGATTTCCTCTCTCAGGGTCGTAGATTATAGGGTGACCATATGGAAAGGAGGACAGGACTCCTGTATCTTTAACAGTTGTGTAAAAAAGGGCATTTCGGCAGGTGTCATTTGCATGCATGTAGCACCTGGTGAAATTCTCTCTTCATCACAACAGTTAAAGCTGAAGGATCTGGTCAAGAAGGCAAGGCTCCTGCAGCTTTAACTGTTGTGATGAAGAGGGAATTTCACCCGGTGCTGCATGCATACAAGTGGCACCTGCTGAAATTCCCTTTTCTATACAACTGTTAAAGATACAGGAGCCCTGTCCTCCTTTTCGTAGGGTCACCCTATCGTAGGAGTGTCTATGGACTTGGAAAGGAGGAATCTGGCATATCATCCTATTGTCCCTGGAACACACTCCCATGGGCTATAGGATTGCTGTATTAAGTTTAAATAATGTAATATTTTATTTTCTGTATTCCAAGATGGTGGGTGATAAAGGAAGCCAGCTATCATCTTGTTGCGATGTTTAGTGAGAACATATGGCCATGTAGAGTGCTGCTGGTTGGAATGGAAGGTACGTCTGGAAAGGTGCGTGGCCACGATCCCCTAGTATAGAAATAGGAAGTTATGGCAATGCTAGAAATTGCACTGGAAGTCACTGACGTATCTCTCTTCCTCATTCAGGAAACTAAAACGTTGCATAAATGTACTTCCTAAGAATATTTAGCAGTTTAAGAGCAGAGAGAGGTAATATTTGAGCAGCTGCAGAAATAGATTTTTGGCTAAAGACAGAAGTCAACAGTGGGGGCTACACCAAAAGCTGACATCCGCCCCCATAAACCGGCCGGGTAAAATTCAACGATATAATTTGGGGTGGGGGACGGTCATCAGCAAAAGCACTGTTAGATTTGTTTTTCTTGCTTAGGGCTAGTTTGAAATATATTATTTTATAACCAACGTTACTCTGATTATAAGGGAAAGAATGAGCTGATACACTTCTTTGCTACGAGAACTGGGATTTTATTACATATTGGAACAGTTGCTTTTAATCAGAACATGTCTGCAGGCAATTTGCTCTTCTGGTTTTCTCTCTATATGGACTCGTGCTGCATCTTTTCATGGATTTTCATAGCGAACCAAAGCTGTCTGTGGACAAAGTTTAGTGTTATGTACGAAAGGCACCCGGGTGTTTTCTGTGTTGTGAAAGCCCTTATGTATGGAAAGCCAGTGTGGTGTGGTGTTAACATGTTGGACTAGGACCAGGGACACCTGGGTTCGCATGCAGCCCTGAAGCTCACTGGGTGACCTTGGGGCCAGCTGCTTTTTCTCAGCCTGACCTACCTCAGAGGATTGCTGTGAAGATAAAACGGGGGAAGAGAATTTTCTACATTGCCCTGAGATCCCTGGAGAAAGAGTATGATAAAAATGTTACTATTGGTTACTGTTATATCATAGAATCATAGAATAGCAGAGTTGGAAGGGGCCTCTAAGGCCACCGAGTCCAACCCCCTGCTCAATGCAGGAATCCACCTCAAAGCATCCCTGACATTGGGTTGTCCAGCTGCCTTTTGAAGGCCTCTAGTGTGGGAGAGCCCACAACCTCACCAGGCAACTGATTCCATTGTCGTACTGCTCTAACAGTCAGCAGTAGTTATTTGATTAAAAGTGCATTCCTATGTGTCTTTACTCAGAAGTAAGTGTCATTGAATTAAGCATGTATACTGAAGGTTTCCCCAACCTGGGGCCCTACACATGTGTTGAACTACAAATTTCATCATCCCTCAGCCAGCATGGCCAATGGTTGGAGTTGCAGTTCAACTTCTCTGGAGGGTACAAGATTGGAGAACGGTGATGTATAGGATTAGACCTTTATATAGAGTGACCATATGGGAAGGAGGACAGGGCTCCTGTATCTTTAACAGTTGTTTAGAAAAGGGAATTTCAGCAGGGGTCATTTGTACGCAGGCAGCACCTGGTGAAATTCCCTCTTCATCACAACAGTTAAAGCTGCAGGAGCCCTGCTTTCTTGAACAGATCCAGCAGCTTTAACTGTTGTGATGAAGAGGGAATTTCACTAGGTGCTGCATGCGTCCAAAAGACACCTGCTGAAATCCCCTTTTCTATGCAACTGTTAAAGATACAGGAGCCCTGTCCTCCTTTTCATATGGTCCTAGAATATCACCAGAGCTCTAGGAGAGGTTCATTCATTTGTCCCATCGTGATTCTGCCCCCACCCCCCAGCTTCTCCTAAAAAACTGTGTTGGTCCATAAGAAAAAATGAAATGACACACAGCAGTGGGATCAAAAAGAAGCTCTTCGACTGTTACAGTGCCACTATTTTCAGGAACTGTCAACCTGAACATTACAATTGAGCCTTGGCCAATATTCAGTGTTCAAAAGCAAAGCCGGGAGGAAGTGTAGGATGTGATTAATGCTTTAAAATGTGAATTCTTCCAGCTAAATCCAGCTGACATCATCCAAACGTCGCTTATGTGTTTACAGATCTTTTTCCCAGCTTCCCTAAATAGGTTTTCGGTGCTGTCTCTTTAAGGGAAGAAAAAACCTTTCGGTCCTCTCTTGGCTTCCATGTGGGAGTCTTTACAGCGGAGAGAGCCAAGGCAAACAACCCAGGTCCCCTCCCTCCTCCTCCTCACGTTTATATATCCAGCCTGCTGAGACTGGATCTCTCTGGCTCAGAAAATATTTGGCAACTGCGGAGCGAAAGAAAAAGAAAAGAGCCTGTGTGGGTTAGGTTCCTATTCCTCTCATTAACCACAATGGTGTTGGTGAAAGTTCGCAAGACGCGTTACAGAATGCTTGCTTTAAAAACAAAAACAAAAGACGGCTTTCAGAAAAAGAAAGAAAAAGCAATTCAGATGTTGTTCAGAAGATCAAAGGCCATTACAATCACTCATAGCATCCACTCTCCACTCCTGTATATAGCCTTTTCGTGTTGCTGTTTGTTTGAATTCCTTTGTCTTCAGTATCTAGTTTAAATATATTTCACTGGATGAACTATCCAAGCTGCTATCCCTCAGTAAATGTTACTGATAATGTATGTGAAAAGATTTGAGGGCTTTGGAAATGTGTTATATATAAAATACCGTATTTCTTCGATTCTAAGACACACTTTTTCCCCCATATAAGCATCTCTAAAAACGGGGTGCATCTTAGAATCGCAGGTGTGATTATTATTCTTAGAATCAAACCTTTTTTCTGTTGTTGGTACTGAAATTAGTGTGCGTCTTACAATCGATGGGGTCTTACAATCGAAGAAATACAGTACTATAGTTGAGAGTTATCAGTGTGGTATAAACCATGAGTAGGCAGAAAGTAGATCTCAAGAAGTTTTAGACTTCCAACTCTTGCATTTCTGATCATTGGCCATGGGGGCAGGGGCTTCTGGGAGCAGGGGGTCCCAAACATTTGGAGATCTATCTTCTCTCCACCCCCTGGCATAAAGCACAGATCTTGGTCTAGGAAAGCCTGGGTTCAAAATATAATGCACAACTGGTAGGTGACACACAGGGGATCCAGTGCTCAGGCAGGGACGAACCCGGGATGATCTTGGGTTAAACCTTAGGTCTAGCTACGGCCTGGGTGGTGCTGGTGAAGCATGGTTTCCCAGTCTAACCTATCCATAGGGCTCTTGGGATGGTAAAATGCTACTCTAACCTCCTGGAATGCTAATATGGAGGTATAAATGGAAGTAATGGGGATACCTATTGTATATGAGCCTGCCCATGCTTTAAGATCTTCTGGAGAAGCCCTTCTTTCAGTCCCACCATCTTCAGAGGCGCGCTTGGTGGGAACATGGGAGAAGAGGGCCTTCTCGGTGGCTGCTCCAGTGCTCTGGAACTCTTCCCGGGGAAGTTAGACTGGCTCCCTCCTTGATGGGCTTTCGGAAGCAGACTAAAACTTGTTTGTTCCAGCAGGCCTTTGGAGAGTAATTTGGTCCTCCATGTATGTTAATGACTTATAATTTTGTTGTGTATTTTAAACTTTTTAATTTATATTTTATTTATATTATTATTATTATTATTATTATTATTATTATTATTATTTACATTTCTTTTCCATGTTTTAAAATGTATGTTTTAAATTTTGTAAGACTGCCTTGAGGCCCAGTATTGGGCAAAAAGCGGGATGCAAATAAATATAATAATAATAATAATAATAATAATAATAATAATAATAATAATAATAATAATTTTATATAAGATCACAGTTTCAGCTGGTTCACAGATGAATGTGCAGCACTTGATGACTATCTTCCTAATGTGGGGGTGGGCATGTTCTGGCCCTCCAGATGTTTTGGCCTACAACTCCCATGAGCCACAGTTCTTCTACCCCAATGGCCTCCACTGAGGAGCATTATGTGCTGAGCTGATACTGGGTAATGCAAAAGATTTAGCTCTGCTTAATCTGTGGCTGCTCTTTTATACATGCATAATTGCCAAGTCTCCTGAAGCTCAGACCTTGAGACTCGGGGTGTGGGGTGGGGTAGGACCTTGGAGCTAGTGTGTTGAGCCTGGAGAGGTAGGGAGGGCAGAGCCTAGTAGTGTGTGATAGGTGTGGCTCCTAGCGGGTCACGGGGCAGAGCCTGGCTCTGCTTGGTGGCTCAGGGATGTAGTTGAATGGGCATGTGGGTGGAAATAACTGCGAAAACATCCGAGCTGAGGGAGAAATAGCCTGGTCGCCTTGTGTGTCCACTCACCTGGAGAATTTACTCCTCCTAGAAAGGGATGAGGAACCTCCAGCCCATGGGCCAAATCCGGCCTGTGGAGGTTCCTTATTTAGCCTGTGATGGCTTTAGCTCGCTCTGTGGACCCTGCTCACTCCATTCCCCACTTCCTGGCGCTTCGGAAGAGGGTGACGAATTCCCCTGTTATCACCTTACAAGGGAAGGGAGAACAGTGCATCAGCTGGGACACTTCAGGATCCACCTCAGGCAGGGTGGCTTAACTGTGCATGAGCTTTCCCCATTGGGGAATGGATGACCATCAGGGGTGTAATCACACACCCTGACATCATCCAGGCCATGGTGTGCTGGGTGGGGGTCATTTACTCCCCACTCCAGGAAATGGCCCTCACCTCTGCCCTATATAACATATAACACCGATTCTGGCCCGCTTGCATTGGCTGCCTAAATGTTTCCGAGCCCAATTCAAGGTGCTGGTTTTAACCTATAAAGCCCTACATGGCTTGGGACCGCAATACCTGACGGAACGCCTCTCCCGACATGAACCTACCCGTACACTGCGCTCAACATCTAAGGTCCTCCTCTGAGTGCCTACTCCGAGGGAAGCTCAGAGGATGGCAACAAGGGAGAGAGCCTTTTCAGTGGTGGCCCCCCCAATTATGGAATGATCTCCCCGATGAGGCTCACTTGGCGCCAACATTGTTATCTTTTCAGCGCCAGGTCAAGACTTTTCTCTTCTCCCAGGCATTTAACAGCATTTAACAACGCTAAGTTTGTCTTTTGACGGACCCCAGAACTGTTGTTTTTAAATGGTGGTGGTTGTTTTTATACTTGTTGTTCTTACGTTTTTGATGGTTTTAAATTTTGTATACTTTTTTAATGTTTACTGTTTTTAACTTTTGTAAAACACCCAGAGAGCTTCGGCTATGGGGCGGTATATAAATGTAATAAATAAATAAATAAATAAGCACTGAGAAGAAGACTAAAATCTTGAAACTGGTTATTATCTTGAAAATAATAATAAAAATCAATGGGCAATGAAAGTGCATGTCTAAACCAACCTGACATATCTCTTAAATAATAAAAATAAATAAGGTGCAGTCTCCACCATACGGACCCCCAGAGTGCCCTGCAGTAAGGCCAAGTGTTGTGCCAGGGTTCCAGACACCAGTGAGGAATGCAAGAGTACTTCTAGGTGGAGGATTTATTGAGTTGCAGGTACTTTGACTCCAAACATGCAAAACAGACAAGGAAACTGGCCAGCTCTGTGACTCCATAGCAGCATTAAGGATTGTGGGGGAGAAATCCATGGAAAAGCACAGGTGGGACTCTCCGGATTACTACGACGAATCGTGTATACCGAATGTTTAATTTGGAAAGGGCTGTAGAATGTTAAAAGAACCTTAAAAGAATCCTGTGAGGTAGGTAGGTCCCTTCTGCTCCTATTTTATGGATAAGGAAAGAGAAGCAGAGTGTGTCTTTAAGGTGGATTCCTGCATTGAGCAGGGGGTTGGACTTGATGGCCTTATAGGCCCCTTCCAACGCTACGATTCTATGATTCTTGTCCAAGACTGAACAACAGAAACCAGGGTGAACTTAGCAAAGCTGTGCAATACTGGCTTCTATGATAGGCATGCAGTATGAGTTATATGATGTTTGCATTTGTGTTGTGCCCCGCCTCGATCCAGAGGGAGAGGCGAGTAACAAATAAAATAATATTTATTATTATTATTATTATTATTATTATTATTATTATTATTATTATTATTATTATTAAGCTTTTGGGTTGTTGCAGACATAGTATAAATACTAGAATCCTGGCCTCCTGCCATTGTCCAGTCAACAGAGAAGTATCTTCTTCCTCTACCTCTCCAGCTTTTGGCTTAACTCTCCTCTTCCAGTCTGAGCAATCTTGGGATGGAAAGCACCTAAATTGGATATGGATTTGGGTACAGTCTCCTCAGGGGTTGGCACTGACTTTGGTACTAGTTTTCTCATTCCAACTCTCCACTTACAGGGACCACATAGACCCTGGTCAGACAGCAGGCTAAGCCAGGCCTTAGCTAGACCTAAGGTTTATCCAGGGATCATCCCGGGGTTGTCCCTGCCTGCTCCCGGGATATCCTGAGTGTCATTTACATGAACTGGGATGACTCCGGGACGATCCTGGGATAAACCTTAGGTCTAGCTAAGGCCCCACTGTGGTTAAGCATTTTGAGCTAAACATTATGGCTTAGTGTGTCATGTGAACCATTTCTAACCATGGTGGCTACATAACCACAGTTTAAACAAGCTCACTAACCATTTGCTGCAAAAGGGTTAGCGGCCTAACCCCAGCTTAGCGTGTTGTCTGAACAGGCCCAGTGATTCACTCAAAATCCTGCATGCTTCTGGCCCACTTTTTTGTTAAGTCCAGCAGCTTTGTGTAGCTCCAGCTTAGAGCTAAAGCACCGAACCAACTATGCTAGAAGCAGTTGTCTCCCAGCACTGGATGGATATAACGACACTGCTTGAGCCCACTTTTAGGCAAGGGGCATGTGTGCAGGGTTACCAGTTAGCCATTTTTACAAAAACATTTTTTTTATCCTGTTGACTCTGCCATTGATTAACAGTATGTTCTTCCTTGGCCTTGTGCCATTATATCTTTTGGTGCTACAGCAAGGACTAATATTTTAGTAATCAGATGGTGGCAACCTTAACCTTTGGTCCGGAGACATCAGAATTTCTAAAATGCAGAGAAACAGGGCACGTCTATTTGGCGGGAAACTGCTGGGAAACAAGATGTGAACTCCCATGTGCCTTGTTTTCCAGCAGAACAGCAATTTTTAGTGGCATGGCTGGGATGATTTTTGGTGGCACGGTGGTGGCGGTGGGCAAACAGCCTTCTTGGGCCATATGTGGGCCAAAGGCCATATGTTGCCCACTGATTTGTGCTGAATGTTCATTTGAGTGAAATAAAGCTATTTGTGATCTTTAATGTTTTTGCTACAATAAAAACAAGTGGGTACTGTGGTGTTACACCCCACAAGTCAGTTTCCAAATGTATGTCTGCAGTTTGTAAGTCTGTGGGTTTTAGAATGTTGGCCTGAGTGGGGGAGATTGAATATTTTAGGGGGGAGGAGTGATATATAAGGGAAGGACTGAGGGGATTGAGGGAGACTTTTTAGGTCCTCTTAGAGTCTTTAGTGCTCTCTGTGTTTAGAGTACTTAAGTTCTGGGAAATTTGAGGTTCGGGGTAGAGCAGCCTTCCTCAACCTGGGGCGCTCCAGATGTGTTGGACTGCAACTCCTAGAATGCCCCAGCCAGCTCTGCTGGGGCATTCTGGGAGATGCAGTCCAACACATCTGGAGCGCCCCAGGTTGAGGAAGGCTGGGGTAGGGAGTGGTGTCATTGGAGTGTGGTGTGCACGTAGTTGATGTATATTAATCAATACTGATAATAAAGAAAGTTCAAGAGTGATTGTGTGAGAAAAAGGAAAGCGTGTATGTGAATGGGTGAAAGGATTGGATGAAAGGTTTCAAAAAGGTTTTTAAATGTTTTATTTTGAAACAAAGCTTGTGAACTTTTGAAAATAAATTTTGATTGTTTTGTTTTTAACTACCACAAAAATCCCACATGTCTGTTTGGCATTTATCATCTGAAGTTTACACATTTAGCACCCACTCTGACAATAATTCACCTCAGCACATATATAACTCACAGTGTTTTATTTTATATATTAAAATCCATCTCCATTTTAAACCCCTTTCTCCACATAGTTTGGAGGAAGGTGGTTTTTATCCCTTGCCTCAGGCGTATCAAGTGGTGGTGCTTGGCTTGAGCAGGGAGTAGCCACGGCCGGGTCTGTTGTTCAGAGCCTGTGTCATGGCAGGTACTCCCCCCCCCCCAAATTTAACACCCCCTCCTTACTTCTCATTAGCTGGAAGTAAAAGGGGGTAGAGGGATACAAGTATTTCACATTCTAGACATCTGTTTTTCAAAATACAAAACAAGCTGGCCAAATAGTACAAGTCGAAAATCGAGTTCCAGAACATTCCGTCTGCCCAACAGAGCACACTCCACCCCGTGTGAATTTACGCCTTGGCTTTTTTGAATGAAGTATGGAGAGGGCTTTCCATCTGTAATGCAGAGTGCAAGAATGCCTGAGGGTGTTTTGAAGAACACTGCTAACAGTGGTTATGTAACTGGTTGCAGCCACATCCTCTCAAAATCGCCTCTTGTTCTTTAAATAAAAATGTACTTGTTAAATACCAGAACGTGGGCTGGGCAAATTGGGGGGCATGCACATGGTCAACTAATGTGGTTTAGCTGCTCCTTTAAGTACCTTCTTGCACTTACAATCAGCAGTAAAAAGATAATGTAAAAGAAAGGAAATTTCTCCACCTATTTGGTGCATGTTTTAGTGATAAAATAGGGACCCTAAACTGTTAAGCATGTAGAATGAAGGGGTGATAGTAGCTATTCTAGATTAATTAATGCAGAGTACATGTCCAGGACTTTCAGTATGTCATCAAACTGGTTTTGATTTGCTGCTGTTATTATTTCTGTTGGGTTTTTAGTTTCGTGTTTTACTGTCTTGCTTTGTATTTGATATGTTTTTCATTTGTGCACTTATTTTGATTTTGCTTCAGTTTTTGTAAGCCGCCCCAAGAGCCTATGGGCAGCATATAGATTTTTTGATAAGCAAGCAAACATTTACATTTCTTACTGGGATTGCAAATATGGTAGAGAAGCAAAACGTTCGCAGCTGCTACAAAAATAAAAAACAGCTTTGAAACTACCACATGAGGGATTCCCCTTCATTTAAAGCATTCTTGTTTAGATCCCTGGGTGGCTTTGTACCAACCCTCTAATGCTCTGTTTATTACCGGTGTTTAATATTTTACCATAGGTTGTACACAAGGACTGTCTGAGATGTGTTGCACGTGCTTATTTTGTTACTTCAGAGCACAGAATGTTGGCAGAAGAACTCTTTTTTTTGCCTCGCTGAAAATCACAGGGGAAAGTTGGTCAAAGAACTACTACTAGAACGTGGTGATCCTTGGCTCATAAGTAGGTTTGGGATTGCTTTTGTTTTCAGCTGTTGCAAAATTAGCTGGGAAGGGGTCCATAGTTTTGTAGCAGCGCACATCACTGCATGAAGAAAGTCCCTGGCATTTCCAGTTGAAATCATCTTGGGTAACAGAGACGAAAAAAATATTTTCCTGATGCGTTTGGAGAAACCCTGCCAATTAGAGAATTCTCCTAATGAATTCGCACACAGCAGTCTCACTCTAATCTCCCTTTGAAGTTTCTTTGCTCCACAATGGCCACTTTTAAGGTCGGTGATGGAGTGTCCTGGGAGGCTGAAGTGTTCTAGTATTTTGAGAGGGAGAAAAATGCCTCCCTATCCACGTCCACATGTCTCCGTGGAGGCAGTGACAGACTTTGTATTTCTGGGCGCAAAGATTACTGCAGATGCTGATTGCAGCCAGGAAATCAGAAGACGTTTACTTCTTGGGAGGAGAGCAATGACAAATCTTGATAAAATAGTTAGGAGCAGAGACACCACACTGACAACAAAGGTCCGCATAGTTAAAGCAATGGTATTCCCCGTAGTAACCGATGGCTGCGAGAGCTGGACCATAAGGAAGGCTGAGCGAAGGAAGAGAGATGCTTTTGAACTGTGGTGTTGGAGGAAAATTCTGAGAGTGCCGTGGACTGCAAGAAGATCAAACCAGTCCATCTCTGCAGAGGCCACCATGAGGGAGGAAGCAGCAGCCAGGCATCTCTCCACCGTGCCTGGGTCCAGCTCCAGCTGAGAGCCCCCTCCCTCTTGCTACCAACTGTCTTTGCAGAGGCCACCAGTGAGGGAGGAAGCAGCAGCCAGGCATCTCTCCACCGTGCCTGGGTCCAGCTCCAGCTGAGAGCCCCCTTCCTCCTGCTACCAACTGTCACTGCAGAGGCCACCATGAGGGAGGAAGCAGCAGCCAGGCACCTCTCCACCGTGCCTGGGTCCAGCTCCAGCTGAGAGCCCCCTCCCTCCTGCTACCAACTGTCACTGCAGAGGCCACCATGAGGGAGGAAGTAGCAGCCAGGCATCTCTCCACCGTGCCTGGGTCCAGCTCCAGCTGAGAGCCCCCTCCCTCCTGCTACCAACTGTCACTGCAGAGGCCACCATGAGGGAGGAAGCAGCAGCCAGGCATCTCTCCACCGTGCCTGGGTCCAGCTCCAGCTGAGAGCCCCCTCCCTCCTGCTACCAACTGTCACTGCAGAGGCCACCATGAGGGAGGAAGTAGCAGCCAGGCATCTCTCCACCGTGCCTGGGTCCAGCTCCAGCTGAGAGCCCCCTCCCTCTTGCTACCAACTGTCTTTGCAGAGGCCACCAGTGAGGGAGGAAGCAGCAGCCAGGCATCTCTCCACCGTGCCTGGGTCCAGCTCCAGCTGAGAGCCCCCTCCCTCCTGCTGTCCCCTGTAACTGCTGAACTTTCCAACTAAGATTGTAGTGCCTGAATTTGCTTTCCTTTTCCCCCTCCTCCTCCTCCCTCCCAATCCCCTTTCCTTTTGTGTCATGTCTTTTAGATTGTAAGCCTGTGGGCAGGGACTGTCAAGAAATACTTTTGTAAGCCGCCATGAGAGCCTTTTTTGGCTGAATGGCGGCATAAAAATACTTAAATAAATAAATAAAATAAAATAAAATACTCCAGGAAATAAAGCCAGACTGCTCACTTGAGGGAATGATACTAAAGGCAAAACTGAAGTACTTTGGCCACATAATGAGAAGACAGGATACCCTGGAGAAGAGGCTGATGCTAGGGAAAGTGGAAGGCAAAAGGAAGAGGGGCCGACCAAGGGCAAGATGGATGGAGGATATTCTGGAAGTGACAGACTTGACCTTGGGGGAGCTAGGGGTGGCGACGGCCGACAGAAAGCTCTGGCGTGGGCTGGTTCATGGAGTCACGAAGAGTCGGAAGCGACTGAACGAATAAACAATAACAAACAATCCCAACTGTTATAACCTTCCCTCATAGGGGAGCTGCTCCAGACCCTTCATCATTTTAGTTGCCCTTTTCTGCACTTTTTCCAGCTCCATAATATCCTTTTTTAGGTGTGGTGACCAGAACTGTACATAGTATTCTAACTGTGGTCGCACCATCGATTTGTATAAGGGCAGTTCTATACTGGCTGTTTTATTCTCAATTCCTTTTCTAATCATGCCTAACATGGAGTTTGCCTTCTTTACAGCGGCCGCACCCTGGGTGGACATTTTCATCCATCTGTCCACCACAATCCCAAGATCTCTCTTGTTCGGTCACCGCCAGCTCACATCCTGTTAGGTCAGTGGTTCTCAACCTTCCTAATGCCGCGACCCTTTAATACAGTTCCTCATGTTGTGGTGACCCCCAACCATAAAATTATTTTCGTTCTTCTCTACACGATCCATTGTCATGGGATGGTTTGCTAATAATGAAAATAATACATAACAATAGCTTTAATAATACAAAAGATGATACATGACATAGTTCAGTCAATACAGTTTCCTAAGACCATCGGAAATATGTGTTTTCCGATGGTCTTAGGCGACCCCTGTGAAAGGGTTGTTCGACCCCCAAAGGGGTCCCGACCCACAGGTTGAGAACCGCTGTGTTAGGTTATACTTGAAGTTGGGTTTTTTTGCCCCGAAGTGCGTCACCTTACACTTGCTTCCATTGAACTGCCATTCGGATACCTTTTTCTCCCAGCTTGGAGAGATCCCTTTGAATATGCATAGGACTGTGTCCAAGGGCGCAATCCTATGCATATTTGGGCAGAAATAAATCCTGCAACTCCTGGCATCCCCAGACACTCATGCTGCCTGGGGGATGTTGAGAGTTGTAGGATTTACTTTTGTCTAAACAAAAGTTGTAGGCTTTCTCCCTTGGAGGCCCGATTGGGCCAACATTGATTTCATTTCGACGCCAAGTAAAAACATGGCTTTTTAACAAAGCCTTTGATGGTTAAACTCACTGGCACGTTGTTTTAACTGCATCTATTGCTTTTAAATTATATGGATTATGGTTTAATTTGTTTTTAACTGTGTATATTTATTGTTTTATACTGTATGTTTTTATCTGTACGCCGCCCTGACATCTTAGTGATATAGGGCGGGATATAAATATTTTAAATAAATAAATAAACAGGCATGGGATTGCACCCCCTGTATTAACTCTTTTTGCAATTTTCACGTCATTACTGCTTTGAAGCGTGTTTGTTTGCCTCTTCCTTCACGTTTTTTCCCTGCTTTCCTGCCCCAACGCTCTTTATGCCCAAAGCAAATTCCCTGCTGGTAGAAAACTAGCACCTCAGGCAGAAGCACTCTTAACTCTCTCTTTGGCGTTCTCGTTTTATAAGCGCAAGGGATATTGATTTTTATTTTCTGGTACAGAAGCCCGTTCCATCAAATACTGCCAGCCTGAAAAGGGTACGGCCTCGCCCCTCACAACACTGAGGTGGACTCGGCCATGGCTTCAGCAAGGAAGAGGCCGGCTCTGCGGAGCCTTTATATCTAAATAAAACATGTCCGAAATTAGGCGGTTAAATGTGAGGGACGTGCACGAGAGAGACGGTGATAAGAAATCGCCTCACGGATCGAGGTCTTATCATTAGGCGGCGCGCGTGAGGGAGCGGGGGGAGGGGACGAGCGCCTGACAGCCTCGCGCGGGAAAAAGGCGAGGGAGCGGGGGAGGGGCGGGTAACGCTCCCTTTTCTGTCAGGCCAGCGCCGCTTCCTCGCGCTGAGGAGAGAACAACAAACCCCGCCCCTTTGGCTTGAGGAGAGAGGCAGGCTCCTTTACTGCTGCCTCAGCAACTCCGAAGCGCGCGCGCTTTCGCAGCTGGACTCGGGCGGGACGTAACCCCCGCCCCCGCCCCGCGTTTTTGTTTTTGAGGGGGGGCGCCCCTCTCTGGTGACGGGATTGGTTAAGACAACCTCCTTCGCCGCCTTGTTCTCTTCGGTGATTGGTTGTAATCTCCCTCCAGCCCCCCCCTCCCTCATTCCCTTCCTCGTCTTCCTGGACCCCGGCGCCAACCCTGCCCGGCTCGGGTGAGGATTGGCTGGCTCCGTTCCCCAACGCTTCGCTTGGCGTCCCGATTGGCCGCGCGCGCCAGGCGCTAGGAGCTCTGATTGGCCGCCGTTCTCTCCCTCCTCTGCTCGTACGCGCGAACGTGCAGTTCCGGCTGTTCTCCGCCTAGGGGGCTACGTCCACGTGGGGAGCTGCACGTAGCCACTTTCAGCCCAACCCCGGGGAGGGGGAGGGGCCAAGCTGGAGCAGCTTGTGAGTCCCCCTCCTCCCTCCCGTCACGTGGGGAAGCAGAATTAATCTCCTGAATGGAAGGATCCTCTTAAGATTTGTCAATTGCAATATGCACAGTGCAAGCTGAAGGCTTCCCCCCCCCCACTCTCTACTGGGGGGTGGGGGTGGGCTCCAGTGCAAACGATCCCCTCCCCTCCCCACAATCACAGATCAGCAGAGGGGAATTCCTTTGCAAAGCGCATCTGCTTGCATCATGCATGCAAAACACAACGCGTCTTAACCTTGTGGCTGCTGCACGTGCTTCCTTCCCCTTCTTCCTGAAACCTGATTAAAAAATACAGAAGCTTAAGATACACGCTGTTTGCAATCCCGCCCGTTGAAAGTATGGCTTTTGTGTGTTATTCATAATTTGCCAAATGATCAGGCGTTCATGCATTAGGAACACAGGAAGCTGCTTTATACTCAGGGCCAGATTAAGGCCAGCTGGTGCCCTAAGCATAGCCCCATAACGGTGCCACCTTTGCCCTTCCATTGCTTAGCCGGCAAGACATCAAGGCCTCACCTACACCAAGCAAGATATTGCACCATGAAAGCGGTATACAAATGGCAGGAGCCACACCAAGCAAGATGTAGTGGTATGAACGGTATATGGCATGTGTCCGTGGGCCCCAAACAGTGGTCAGTGCACTTCAATACCGCTATAAAGCAGTAGTGTGGCTCCTGTCTTATATACCGCTTTCATAGTGCAATATCCTAAGGCCTCATCTACACCAAGCAAGATATTGCACCATGAAAGCAGTATGAAATCGGTATACAAATGGCAGGAGCCACACCAAGCAGGATGTAGTGGTATGAAAGCGGTATATGGCATGTGTCCGTGGGCCCCAAACCTCCTCTGGGTGCCTACTCTGAGAGAGGCTCGGAGTGTGGCAACGAGGGACAGGGCCTTTTCGGTGGTGGCCCCCAGACTCTCCCTGACGAGGCTCGCCTGGCGCCAACGCTGGTATCTTTCCGGCGCCAGATTAAGACTTTCCTCTTTGCCCAGGCATATGGCGGCACATCTTAATCACCCACATGTTTAGTTTTTTAACAGTTTTTAATGCTTTATGTGTGTATGTTCTGTGTTTTAGAATTTTAAATTTTGTATACTCATTTTTATCTTAATTTTAGAATTTCTGTAAACCGCCCAGAGAGCCCTGGCTATGAGGGCAGTATATAAGTATAATAAATAAATAAATAAATAAATAAATAAAATTAGCCCAGTGGGTTTCAGCCCTCTATTTAGGCCTTCTTCAGGAGCTAAACTTAAAATTTCTAAAAATTGCTGACAGAGCTTTCTGAACAATGTCATCAAGATGAATCCTGCGAGTGATTGAAAATGCAGCTATGTTGAGATTTAGATAGTATGAAAGCGTATTTAAGTTACTTCATTGAAAAGGCAGGTGGTTAAGCAAATAAAATGTATTTTATTGTTTGATAACCCCAGTAGCAACATCTGTGTACCTAAAACAACAAAGTGGCCTTTGGCATTTTAGGATTTCTTACGGTATAACCTTTTCTGGATTATTCTTATCCCCTCTATTTTCAATGTTCAGGCTGCAAGTGTAACTATTGAAACAGGGATACTCCACACTGAACTATTTTGTTGCAGGTCCTACTTGTGGTGGTGGTGGTACTACTACTACTACTACCCTTGTTGTGCTATGCTGGATCACAGAGGGCTGGTTCACATGATAAAATAGCCCACCACAGCGTATTTAAGCCATGGTGGTGTGCAGCACATGCCAGCAAATGCAAGTGGTCTTTTTAAATATACACCCCTTCCGCAGCATGTCATGTTGTGCAAACCCAAGCATCAGAGGCTGTTTAACCCATGGTCTTTTCTAGGATTATGCGAGGATTGTTTAACCCTCACACAAACTCCACCGCCTGGGTTTGCACAACACCACAAGTTGTGGCCGCACAGCGAATATTCATACCCTACCGTAGTCGAACTATTTTGCATGCTATTTTGATCATGCGACCAGGTTCCCACGCTCTTTTGACTGTGCAAACCTGGTAACTCAGGCCATAGCTAGACCTAAGGTTTATCCCTGGATCGTCCAGGAGTCAAACCTGTTCATCTAGGGGCCTTGCTAGACCTACCAGATAATCCGGTGGGGAGTAGGAGCGACGCCGCGCTGCAGCTAGCGTGCGCCATTGCCCTTTTCTAGACGTAACACGCGACGGGGGAAGGGGAAGCCCCATCGCGTCAGCCATTTTCTTTTGGATCTTAAAGGGCCATGTGCGCAGGAGCACATCAACGGAAAGTTAAGTCCTTTTTTTTTAAAAAAAATAAAGGGTTCCCCGCTCCCCCTACTCCTGATTTCTCCCCCCCCACAATGACTGATGACCCCCCTGCCCGCTCGCCCGTCCTCCCCCTGCTCGCCATGCCCATCCCTGCTTGCCATGCCCACCCCCTGCCCGCTCGCCCGTCCCCACCCCCTACCCGCTCGCTCACCCGTCCTCCCCCCGTCCGCCATGGCTGTCCCCCGTCCCCGTTCTTCTTCCCCTGTCCCCGTCCGCCATGGCTGTCCCTCGTCCTCGTTCTTCTTCCCCCCGTCCGCCATGGCTGTCCCCCATTCCCATTCTTCTTCCCCTGTCCCCGTCCGCCATGGCTGTCCCCCGTCCCCATTCTTCTTCCCCCCCATCCGCCATGGCTGTCCCCCGTCCCCATTCTTCTTCCCCTGCCCCCATCCGCCATGCCTGTCCCCTGTCCCCATTCTTCTTCCCCCCATCTCTCCTGCCAGGTCCGTTCTTTCCCCCGGCCCCCATCTCTCCCCCCCCCCCGTGATTACCCTCCCCCTGGCCCGATGGGCACAGCGCTTCTATGGAAGTAAGTAAGCGAGTAAGCGAGCAGCCGGGAAAAGCCACGGACCCTGCTAGACCTTCCGCAGCCCCGGCCTGAGGCCAGGGCTGCAGAAAAGCCAGGCCATAAGCGGATCCGCTTATCCCGGTTCAAGGGAGGACTTAGCCCGGCCTGACCTCGGGATCCCCTGTGCGTCATCTGGATGCACAGGAGGGAGACCGGGCCTCACACCGGGCTAACTCCTCGTCTAGCAACGGCCTAGGTGACACACAGGGGATCCAGTGCTCAGGCAGGGGCGAACCCTGGATGATCCCAGGATAAACCTTAGGTCTAGCTGTGGCCTAAGTATCACAGCTGGCTCTTGCTGGTTTGTCCCAAGTCTGAGAATCTAATTATTTCATCCCATGTTGTTGGTTATCCTGTGTATTTATTTACCTTTGTTTTTTCTAGACTGAAATTGCTTCTTTTATAGGCCATAGCTAGACCTAAGGTTTATCCCTGGATCGTCCAGGGGTCAAACCTGTTCATCTAGGTGACACACAGGGGATCCAGTGCTCAGGCAGGGGCGAACCCTGGATGATCCCAGGATAAACCTTAGGTCTAGCTGTGGCCATAGTCTGAGGTTCCCCCCCCCTTACCGCGTGAATGTGTGAGTATAGCATGACTCTTTGCGCAAGAGTAGACTGTTATTTCACTTCCCACTTTAATAACCTTCCTGCTCTTGTTTCAATTAAAGAATGCCCACTTTTTAAGCTTTAGGCAGGGCTGGCCCACCTGTGCAAGTTACCCAATTGGGGGCAATAGCATTTTTACAAGTGCTAGTGAAGCAAGCAGAGAGTTGCATCCCAAGTTAGCTTGAAAGGTTCTAGAGTGAACCCGAAGGGAGTGCCGTAACCTTTATTCTGACATTGCAAGGAAAGTATTGGATCATGCAATACCAATCAGAGAAGCAGCAACGTGTCTTGGGCCAGCCCTGAGGTCACAACCTACATCTGTAATATCCTCTAAACAAAAGTTCGTGTTTTTTTTTAAGAAGCAAGGAAGAATGCTGTGTAACTTGAAAGCACATTAGCATAGAAAATGCCACAAACAACTGAGCAAACTTCCAAGCACCCACAAAACTCTTCTCAGTACAAATGTTAATTCCAAACACTGAAAACGGAGAGGGCAGGAGAGAAAAATAAGTTTCAGGGCTTTAAGGTAAAAATCTTAAAGCCTTTTCTACCTTATTTATTTATTTATTTATTTATTTATTTATTTATTACATTTCTATACTGCCCATCAGCTGAAGCTCACTGGGCAGTGCACAACCAAAAACCATAAAATGCAAGTATAAATTTAAAACATTAAAAGTTTAAAAGGCAATATAAAACCAGCTACTGTACATTAAGGCACAGGGAAAGCCTGTGTAAAAAGGTATGTCTTCAGGAGACATTTAAAAGATATTAAGTTTGCCTTGAAACATCTTTTACTCCCTCCTCCACTGTGTTGTTTTTACTAAACATTCAGCCTGAGGAAGAGTTTTGTGTAGCTTAAAAGCTTGCCCATTACTTTCTGTTGTTTTAATTGGTCCTCATAAAAGCTATTTTACGATGGATGCATCCAGACTTTTCCCTAGTAAGGGACCAGCAGGTCTTACCTGCCATTTTTGTCTGTTCAAAAGCTCATGTAAACCATTTTTGGTATTGCTCTGTGTTTTTCACTCCGTATATTCAGCAGGGTGCCTGAGTTTGAATGCTTGTAACCCCAGATTCCTCCTTCCATTGTCTCATAATGAAATAATGGCCATCTGTTATCAGCGTCCTGGCTTGTTTGCTGAGCCTGTTTACCTGAAGTCATGCCGTGCTTCCGTGGAGGCCCATCAAATTGACATATGAGGTCAGGCTCCGTTCCAGTGGCTACAATTTTTTTGCCTACCAGACTGAGTGGATTCACATAACAATTCACCGCAAAAAAGAAAGAAAGAAAAAAAGATTTTGATTCTAGTTCAGTCACCAGGATGAGACCTGTGGGAAGAGTCTGTTGCAGAGTACAGTTTTTGACTCGTTTTTTGATGTTTGTTTTTGACTCGTTTTTGACTCGGCTTTTGATCTTTGTGCATGCTGGACCTTCACCGCAATTCAGTTCCGTGTGGATTTCTCTGTCAACAAGGTAACGGTGCACAATAAATCAACGAATAAATAAAACTTGAAAATTACCCTTTAGGAGGACAAATATAGTTGCATGAATTATAGTTATTGAAATCTCTAAGCATCTATTTACATCAAGTGCCCTGTGGAAAAGAAGAAAGGGCCAGTGTGGCGGTGAATCTGCTCCGGGCAGCCTCCACAGATAAGGAAAATAGGAGCAGGCAAAGGGAACATCAAGACCTGCTCCAATTGGACTGCCTATCCCCCTGGGAGGCCAGATGGGGAAACAATGCCATTCTACCGGCCTTGCTGACAATCTACTTAATTTTTCCTCTTCCCTCCCCACCCCCTTTTCCTTGTATGTTGTCTCTTTTTCTATGATAAGCCTGCAGGTAGGGACTGTCGTTTTTGCTGATTGATTGAGCCTTTTTTGCCTGAGAAGCTGGATAAATATTCTTTAAATAAACAAATTTATTGTGCTCCAGGCACATCCCAGATTTAGCCCCTAAGAAATTGTGTCCAAGTGTATGTGTGTGTGTGGCACCAAAAATCCCAGCTTACCCCCTTCTTCTCTGCAACTGAACTCTGGGCAAGCTCACCTCCTGCCCACTCCTATTTATATAACTATGGGCATGTCTACACCTCCCAGTGGAGGGGAGAGGATCTCGTGATATGCTGATCATGAGATCTTCCCCCTCGGTCCACATGCCGCGTGCGATGACCCGGGAGGAAGGAGGACGTTGCACCCGCCATATATTTTTTAAAAGAAAAGTAGCTGCGCAAAAGTAAGTTTTTTTAAAAAAAGGCCCAACTCCACTCCTCTCCCCACCCTAGATGGGCACGGAGCTCTTGAAGAGTTCCCAGCTCCTCGCATTTACTTGCGAGGAGCTAGGATGAAACCGGGACAGCTGGCCATGCATCCCGCGGTGTCGGGATGATTCCGGGACCACGGGAAAACCCGGGATAAAAGCTGTCCCGGTTTCCCAGGGAAATGGAGGGATCATCCCACTCTGCCCCCGGGATCCCCTGTGGATTATGTGGAAGCATAGGGATGATCCCGGGGCAATCCCCGGGATAAGGCATGGTGTAGACTTGCCCTATGTTGCACCAAAGTGAATGTGGTCCATCTCTTAATCCACATACCTTAATCTACGGGTATGTGACTGTATTATCTATTTATATATCTACCTGTGAAGACTTTCCTGGTGCAATGTAGCATCTAAGAATGCGAGCCATGGACTAGCAGGTCCCCAATTCATGTGTCACAGGCATTCCCATCACAGGACTGAGATGCTGCTGGTGGGTGGTTCCTTTGACCCGATGGGGGTGTTCAACCGGTTCTGGATGGGGTTGCACTCCCCCTGAAGGAGCAGGTTTGTAGCTTGGGGGTTCTCCTAGAACCATCTCTGTTTCTTGAGGCTCAGGTGGCCTCGTTGGCATGGAGGGCTTTCTACCAACTCCGGTTGGTGGCCCAGCTACGCCCCTATCTGGACAGGGATAACCTATCTTCAGTTGTCCATACTCTGTTAAACTCCAAATTAGATTACTGCAATGCCCTCTACATGGGGCAGCCTTTGAAGACAGTTCGGAAGCTGCAGCTTGTGCAGAATGCGGCGGCCAGATTGATAGCTGGAACAGGGAGGTCTGAGCATATAACACCGATTCCGGCCCACTTGCATTGGCTGCCTATATGTTTCCAAGCCCAATTCAAGGTGCTGGTTTTAACCTATAAAGCCCATGGCTTGGGACCGCAATACCTGATGGAACGCCTCTCCCGACATGAACCTACCCGTACACTGCGCTCAACATCTAAGGTCCTCCTCCGAGTGCCTACTCCGAGGGAAGCTCAGAAGATGGCAACAAGGGAGGGGGCCTTCTCGGTGGTGGCCCCCCGACTGTGGAATGATCTCCCCGATGAGGCTCGCCTGGCGCCAACATTGTTATCTTTCAGGCGCCAGGTCAAGACTTTTCCCTTCTCCCAGGCATTTAACAGCATATGCTGAGTTTTTTAACTGACCCCAGAACTGTTGTTTTAAATGGATGCTGCTGTTTTTATACTGTTGTTTTTATGTCTCTGATGTTTTTTACATTTTGTATACTTTTTAATGTTCACTGTTTTTAACTTTTGTGAACCGCCCAGAGAGCTTCGGCTGTGGGGCGGTATATAAATTTAATAAATAAATAAATAAATAAACAAACAAACATGAGGATAATTAGATGGCCCTATTTTATTGGGCTGTGACTGTGATAATGTGTGTGAAGTGCTCTTACCATTCAGGAAAAGAGTCTAGTTATACTCTAAATGTTATTCTTACCTCTTAGATCTTTTCCACATAAAAGCTGCTTTCTGGCATTGGGTAAGAGTGAGATTTTAAGCAGAAATCTCCTTAACTCATTGCCTTTTATCTCGATGGCCGATGAAATGCTTTGCACATACAAGATCTTGAGTTCATTTCTCCACATCCCCCCCCCCCAAAAAAAAGGATTAGCAGGACTGCAAAGGCTTCCAGGTGGATCCCTGGACAGTTGCTGCCGGTCAATGTGTTCCTTGGCTAGATGGACTAACGATACAGTTTTATGGGGGGGTTGTATTTTAGGGTGCATTCCTATGTAGAAAAACGCCCTACAATTCCATGCTGACTGGGGAATGCTGGGAGTTGCAGAAAATTTATTTATTTATTTATTTATTATTTTATTATTACATTTATATCCCACCCTTTTCCTCCTTAAGGAACCCAAGGCACCGTACATAAACCTCCTCCTCTCCCTTTTATCCTCACAACAACAACAACCCTGTGAGGTAGGTTAGGCAGAGAGTCTGTGACTGGCTCAAAGTCACCCAGTGGGTTTCCATGGCCGAGTGGGGACTCGAACCCAGATCTCCCGACTCCCAGCCCAACACTCTAGCTGCTACATCACCCTGGCTTTGTTATTTTCTTTCTAAACATTCATAGGATCGTGTCCTTCTTGTATAATTGTTGCAGCTGTTTTGAATTTTGCATGATTTAATTCTATTATAAATCGCCTTGAGTCTGTTTTTGAGAAAGGCATCTAAGAAATGTTGTTGTTGTTGATGATGATGATGATGATGATGATGATGATGATAATAATAATAATAATAATAATAATAATAATAATAATGTAGCTCCATGTGGCTTTTTTTCTTTTAAAGACTTTGTGGAAAAGATAGATGTAACTGTGTGAGTACAAGTTTATGAGATTGAAACTTCCAGCATAAAATGCAAGAAATAGGAAAGGTGTTGGAACCAGATTTACTCTGGATTAACTGCATTAGTAGAAGAGGACTTCCCTGCAGCCGCCTCCCCTTGGCAGCCCTTCCAGTCCCCCCCCCCAATGCTACACAGAGAGGAGACCCCTGCCGAATAGGATGAGGTGTGATGGGAGCTGTGGGTTTTCAAAATCAGCCGGAGGGACCTTCCGTGAACATAGCCGTTTCTCTTGCAGAAAGCAGATCCTGGATTGAGGGAAGAGATGACAGCACTCTTCAAATACTTCAAAGGTTGTCACACAGAGGAGGGCCAGGATCTCTTCTCGATCCTCCCAGAGTGTAGGACACGGAATAATGGGCTCAAGTTACAGGAAGCCAGATTCCAGCTGGACATCAGGAAAAACTTCTTGACTGTTAGAGCAGTACGACAATGGAATCAGTTACCTAAGGAGGTTGTGGGCTCTCCCACACTAGAGGCCTTCAAGAGGCAGCTGGACAACCCTCTGTCAGGGATGCTTTAGGGTGGATTCCTGCATTGAGCAGGGGGTTGGACTCGATGGCCTTGTAGGCCCCTTCCAACTCTGCTATTCTATGATTCCTTGCTGACCATTTAGGGTGCAATTCACTTCATTTTGCATCTCCTTGCTTTGTGCCTTTTAAATTCCCCTGTACCCATGCTCAGCCTCTGGACTTAACCCAGGCCATAGCTAGACCTAAGGTTTATCCCTGGATCGTCCAGGGGTCAAACCTGTTCATCTAGGTGACACACAGGGGATCCAGTGCTCAGGCCCCTTCCAACTCTGCTATTCTATGATCCTATGATTCAACCCAAGATCACCCAGTACAAAGGGGGAGTCGTTTGGGAGAATAAAAAGGAGGTGAGGAAAATGTTACAATTACCAATGAAGCATCCCTGTGAGTTCAGTTATGTTATCTAACAACTATAGGAACTTCAGAAAAAAAGTTAGACATGGATGCGCCCTAGGGCTGGAAACTATTTTTGTAGCACAGCAATACAAAATCATTAAAATGAAGGAGGAGTGTGTGTGTGAAGATGATTGGATCTGTAATTAAGGCATCATTAAGTTATGTAACACGGTAGCCGTAAAAACTGTTTCGGAGTGATACTTACCGGGAATCTTTGCGGCTCTTATTAAAGCAACAGAATGAGTGTTTGTGCAATGAATTCCAGGTACTGGGAAAGCTTTCCACTGGGTTTCCACTGCGAAACTTTCTTGCACAACTGTATTGAAATGTGTGGGAACAGTGCAAGGGCATGGTAGTGTATTGGGTTGTGCTGCCATAGAAAGATAATATATCTCTTTGCAGCCAAACAACTTGAATAATTTGTCTATTATTGCCTCCCACCCTATTTTCTCTTGCAAGGAGCCCGAGGCGGCTTATATAAGAACATGGTCCTCCGCCTCTCCATTTTATCCACACAAGAATTCTGTGAGGCTGAGGCCTTAGCTAGACTTAAGGTTTCTCCTGGGATTGTCCCGGGGTCATCCCTGTTCATGTAAATGACACACAGGATATCCCGGGAGCAGGCAGGGACGACCTTAGGTCTAGCTAAGGCCTGAGTCAAGTATCTGTTCCAAACTCATCCAGTGATCTTTATGGTTGAGTGGGGACTAGAACTCAGGTCTCCCAAGCCCCACTCCAATGCTCTAACCACTACTCCACACTGGCTTAAGTCCTGTTTCAAGTGCGAAAGAAAGGAAAACCCCATAGGGGAGTAAAAAATAGCCAAAGGCAAGGGTGGAACCAAGTAATCTTCAAGCTGCTTCTGCAGACAACTGCACGAACGTTATAAAGCCCTGAGGAAGAACGCAACCGCGTTTGAAACGCGTAGGCACCTGGCATTTTAATAAAACTTTTACTAATATTATTGTTGAAGATTACTTGGTTCCACTCTTGCTTTGGCTATTTTTAAAGTCCTGTTTCACCTTTGACATGGATTTACTTCCTCATGTAGAAAAAACAGGCTGGTATTAATCTTCCAAGGCAGTGATACTGATGAAAGGGGATGGAGCCTTGAAGATAAGAGAAGGAAAGGTTTTGACCTACACCATTTCATAGTTCATGCAGTAGACTGGGTAAAAGGTGAGTAACTTTTATCCATATGCAAGGGGAGAAAAACACTAGGGCCACAGCTAGACCTAAGGTTTATCCTGGAATCATCCAGGGTTCGCCCCTGCCTGAGCACTGGATCCCCTGTGCGTCACCTAGATGAACAGGTTTGAGCCCTGGACGATCCAGGCCTAGGTTAAGTCCAGAGGCTGAGCATGGGTACAGGGGAATTTAAAAGGCACAAAGCAAGGAGATGCAAAATGAAGTGAGTTGCACCCTAAATGGTCAGCAAGGAATCATAGAACAGCAGAGTTGGAAGGGGCCTACAAGGCCATCGAGTCCAACCCCCTGCTCAATGCAGGAATTCACCCTAAAGCATCCCTGACAGGTGGTTGGTTGTCCAGCTGCCTCTTGAAGGCCTCTAGTGTGGGAGAGCCCACAACCTCCCTAGGTAACTGGTTCCTTTGTTTTACTTCTCTAACAGTCAGGAAGGTGTTCCTGATGTCCAGCTGGAATCTGGCTTCCTTTAACTTGAGCCCGTTATTCCGTGTCCTGCACTCTGGGAGGATCGAGAAGAGATCCTGGCCCTCCTCTGTGGGACAACCTTTTAAGTATTTGAAGAGTGCTATCATGTCTCCCCTCAATCTTCTCTTCTCCAGGCACAACCTGCCGAGTTCTTTCAGTCTCTCTTCATAGGGCTTTGTTTCCAGACCCCTGATCATCCTGGTTGCCCTCCTCTGAACACCCTCCAGCTTGTCTGCGTCCTTCTTGAATTGTGGAGCCCAGAACTGGACGCAATACTCTAGATGAGGCCTAACCAGGGCCGAATAGAGAGGAACCAGTACCTCACGTGATTTGGAAGCTATACTTCTATTAACGCAGCCCAAAATAGCATTTGCCTTTCTTGCAGCCATATCACACTGTTGGCTCATATTCAGCTTGTGATCTACAACCATTCCAAGATCCTCGTTTGTAGTATTGCTGAGCCAAGTATCCCCCATCTTGTAACTGTGCATTTGGTTTCTATTTCCTAGATGTAGCGTATCCCCCATCATCTACAATAATTATATACCACTCAATTATCTAACACAGATTCCAGAGCAGAGAACATTGGTATAAACAGCAAAAGAAAGAAGATTTAAAAAGCAAATGAAAATTGTTCAATTTTAAAAACAAAGTAAACATAAAAACAGTGGCTAGTCCGTTGAGGAAGGCTTCTCGAAACAGAGTTGTTTTCAGGAGGCGCCGGAAGCAGCCTTGTGTTGGCGCCTGCCTGACCTCCAGGGACAGGGAGTTCCATAGAGAAGGGGCCACCACACTCAAGGCTCTTCTCCTGGTGGATTCCAATCGGGCCAGAGGTCCACGTGAAACCACCATGAGCATGCCCTCCGACGACCTCAGTGATTGGGCAGGATGGTAAGGGAGAAAGCTCTCTCTCAGGTATCCCGGTCCCAGGTAGTTTAGGGCTTTGTACACAAGTACCAAAACCTTCAACCTGGCCCGGTTGCCAATAGGCAGACAGTGCAGTTCCCTCAGCAAAGGAGTTACGTGCGGAAAAGAGGCAGCTCCTGACAACAGCACTGCTGTGATGTGAGGCCCTGAAAATCTTGCTAGGTGTAACCCTATGCGTGTTTAGACAGACAAATGTGCTACAACTCCTGTTGTTGTTGTTTATATTTCTGTACCATCCTTTAGCTGAAGCTGTCTGGTTTAGGGTGACCATATAAAAAGGAGGACAGAGCTCCTGTATCTTTAACAGTTGTATCGAAAAGGGAATTTCAGCAGGTGGCATTTCTATATATGGAGAACCTGGTGAAATTCGCTCTTCATCACAACAGTTAAAGCTGCAGGTGCCCTGGCCTCTTTTAAATCTGGTCACTGTAGAATAGCTCCTGCAGCTTTAACTGTTGTGATGACGAGGGAATTTCACCAGGTTCTCCATATATACAAATGACACCTGATGAAATTCCCTTTTCTATGCAACTGTTAAAGATACAGGAGCTCTGTCCTCCTTTTCATATGGTCACCCTAGTCTGGTTGGTTTACAAAGATTAAAATATTAAAAACAATAGACAGACAAAAGTCCTACAACTCTCAGCGTCCCCCAGCCAGAATGGAGAATGCTCTAAAACAGCCTTCCTCAACCTGGGGCGCTCCAGATGTGTTGGACTACAACTCCCAGAATGCCCCAGCCCTGGCTGGGGCATTCTGGGAGATGCAGTCCAACACATCTGGAGCGCCCCAGGTTGAGGAAGGCTGCTCTAAAATAACCTGAGCTGACCTGGTCGTCCCCTGCCTCCACCCCCCATGTATTGAACTATAACTTCCATCATCCCCAGGCAGCATGGCCAATGGGAATTGTTCAACACATCTCGAGGGAACCGGATCCAGGGAGGCTACTGTAAAGTAGCAAAGCTTTTCCACGCGGCGAGGAGACCTGTTGCAATCTGCCCCCGAGCGAACGAGAGAGTTGGTTGTACCCCGAGCGGCTCACTGCAGCAGATTGGCAAGACACTTTGAAGATAAAAGTTGCTCACATTTATCTCAGCTGTGGGCTCATCTACACCAAGCAGGATATTCCACTATGAAAGTAGTATGAAAGCGTTATATAAAAGGCAGAAGCCACACCAAGCAGGATATAGCGGTGTGAAAGCAGTATATAGTAGGTGTCAATGGGCCCCAACAGTTGTCAGTGCACTTCAATACCGCTATAAAGCAGCAGTGTGGCTCCTGCCTTTTATATACCGCTTTCATACCACTTTCATAGTGGAATATCTGCTTGGTGTAGATCATAGAATAATAGAATCATAGAATAGCAGAGTTGGAAGGGGCCTACAAGGCCATTGAGTCCAACCCCCTGCTCAATGCAGGAATCCACCCTAAAGCATCCCTGACAGATGGTTGTCCAGCTGCCTCTTGAAGGCCTCTAGTGTGGGAGAGCTCACAACCTCCCTAGGTCACTGGTTCCATTGTCACACTGCTCTAACAGTCAGGAAGTTTTTCCTGATATCCAGCTGGAATCTGGCTTCCTTTAACTTGAGCCCGTTATTCCATGTCCTGCACTCTGGGAGGACCGAGAAGAGATCCTGGCCCTCCTCTGTGTGACAACCTTTGAAGAATTTGAAGAGTGCTCTCATGTCTCCCCTCAATCTTCTTTTCTCCAGGCTAAACATGCCCAGTTCTTTCTGTGTCTCTTCATAGGGCTTTGTTTCCAGACCCCTGATCATCCTGGTTGCCCTCCTCTGAACACGCTCCAGCTTGAGCCCTCAGACTCCACAGTTTCAACAGGTCTACTCTAAGTATGACTAAATCTGAACTCAACCCATTAAGATGACCATTAAAAAATTATTTAAATACATCAGAAACAGGCAATGAGCGTAGGGAGGCTGTTGGATGACAAAGGAGTGATAAAAGAGGATGAAGGAGGACTGCGGAGAAAGCTGTGTGTATGCTTTGCATCTCTCTTCACTATCGAAGGTGTCATGTCAATACTTGTGCCAGAACTGATGTTTTTCGGCCTCATCTACACCAAGCAGGATCTCGCACTATGGAAGTGTTATATGAAAAACAGGAGCTACACTGCTGCTTTATAGCGATATTGAAGTGCACTGACAACTGTTGGGGCCCATGGACACATCCCATATACTACTTTAACCTGCTTGGTGTGGCTCCTGCCTTTTATATACCGCTTTCGTAGTGCAATATCCTGCTTGGTGTAGATTAGGCCGAAGAGTCTGAAGAACTCAGGCAAATAGTGGGGTCTGTTCTTCTGATGAGCGTGTCTAATTTTATCTGGTTAGGTGCTGTTTCTACCTTGCAAACGTTTTCTGAGCCTTAAGGATAAGGTGGCCTAGCTATAAATGAATGGGTGTGATTTATCTCCATGTTCAGCAGGACTTGTGATAGGCTCAGCGCATGTATTTATATACACACACACACGCACCACGCACCATTAAAGCAGAGCAAAATCGAGATGCACTCTGTACCTTGGTAGGAAAGGGGGGGGAAAGGAATGTTCTTCTGGGCTACTGTAGTTTAGGAAGCACCAAGGGGAATTACCGTGCATGGAGAGGTGCCAGGAACCACTCCTTCTTCTTCCTTCCTTCATCTCTCTCTGCCCCTACATGCTGCCAGAGGCAATGGGATAAACACAGCGCTTTCCTTCCTGCACGTTTAAAGACCACATGGTGCTTATGAGCAGGCAGGCCTATCCGAAAGACACTCCATGTGCTCTAGTGCTGGCACAGTGCACAGCCAGCTTGGCTGGGCCCCAGGCTGACAGAGAGGCCATCGGGTGTGTGTGTGTGTAAATTAAGCGAAGTTGACCATATGCCACTTTCAAGATCTAGCCTTTACCAAGGGACAGAAACCTCCTGCGTTTCCCTATTCGCATCTGAAGGGAGGAGGGGGAGAGGGTTCTTGTGCTAGCCCCCCTGCCTGCCTAAACTGTGGGCAGCAGCAGCAACAGGCCAGGCTCCACGTGTGTCATGGGAAAGGCCAAACTAGACGGGAAGTTAAAAATGCATCTTTTCATTTAAGTGGAGTTTCAATAAAATATGAAAAGCTTTTGCTAGGCAGGGACAGGACATGGGGCAGGGGGTTATAATTCCCAGGATCACAGACGGCAGGGGGAAAGGGCCTTACCTCTTTCCCTCTCCTGCTGCAGTCCGGTGTGTGTGTGTGTGTGTGTTTGTTCTTCTGCAGCTGGTATTTGCATGGGCAGGAAGAAAATCCCCCATTGACACCAGGAGAGAATTGATGGTGTGTGTGTGTGCTGTAGACCCTTCTCTGGTCTGACCATTTCTCCCCCCACAATTGGACTTCAAGACTTGAAATAAGCCTGGTTAAGGGGGAAAGGGTCTAGAAGCAGTGGAGGCTGGTGTCAGTGGGATGGCAAATCCGCTCCAGGATTCAGCCAGAGCTCTAAAGGAGCTATCTACGGTGCTGAACCTACTTTGCAGATTGGGTTCAGGGCCTTGGCTTGCCGCTTTAGAGTTCTGACTGGTTCTGATTGAAACCTGGAACGGATTTACCGCCCCACTACCCACGTTCCCGGAATCTCCCCTGCAAATGCCTTTATATGTTCTGTGTTTGCATGACCCCCGTTGAGATCTGTAGAACAAAGTAAGCTACCAGAAAGCCCCCTGCCCCACCCCATCACAAATAACACTGATGGAATTCAGCACGGGGTGAGGGGAAGAGAGAGATTCTATTTATTTATTTATTTATTTATTTATTTATTTATTTATTTATTTATTTGATTTATAACTTGCCCTTACACCAAGAAAATGGCATTCAGGGAAGTTAAAAGTAATCATAACCAAAAATGTAAAATAAGAACTTAGTTAAAATAACCATAAAGCTAATACATTAAAAACGCACAACCAAGTTTTGCCCTTGCTTGGTTCTGTGAATAGGCTCTGTTGCAGCTTCTAAACTCACGCTTGCTTGGAACTGAGGCCATGGCTAGACCAGGCCTATATTCCGGGATTGTCCTGGGATCATCCCTGTGCATCCAAATGACACACAGGGGATCCCGGGAGCAGGCAGGGGCAACCCCTCCGTTTGCCTGGGATAATCCTGAGGTCTAGCTAAGGCCTGAGTCCACCCTAATCTGCACCAAGAGGATATTGCACTATGAAAGTGGAATGAAGGCGGTATATAAAAAGCACGAGCCACACCAAGCAGAATATAATGGTATGAAAGCGGTATATGGTTTGTGTCATGGGCTCTATATAGGGTGACCCTATGAAAAGGAGGACAGGGCTCCTGTATCTTTAACAGTTGTATTGAAAAGGGAATTTCAGCAGGTGTCATTGGTATATATGGAGAACCTGGTGGAATTCCCTCTTCATCACCGCAGTTAAAGCTGCAGGTGCCCTGCCCTCTTTTAAATCTGGCCACTCTAGTATAGCTCCTGCATCTTTAACTGTTGTGATGAATAGGGAATTTCAGCAGGTGCTGCATGCATACAAATGACCCCTGCTGAAATTCCCTTTTCTATGCAACTGTTAAAGATACAGGAGCCCTGTCCTCCTTTTCATATGGTCACCCTACTTAAGAGCATAGTTTAAGAACACCTAAATCAGTGCTGGATTGTGGCCCAGCTTTTTTTAATCTGTTGTAGCAACGCTAAGAAAGACTCCTGTTACACCTTAAAGGGCTTCTTTGATGTGTGTCCAATGAAGCACACTTTTGCATACAAGACCAGAGGCAATAATTAATTAATTAATTAATTATTAATAAATAATACTTAGCATTTATATATCAGTCTAGAACCTCATGAACATTGTTTTGGTTGTGTTTATAGCCACCCTGAAAAGTAGGTCACCAATCTTATCCCGATTTTAGAGATAAGACTGACTGAGGCTAAATGCCTATGGACGCTTCATCCACAGCTAGACCTAAGGTTTATCCTGGGATCATCCAGGGTTCACCCCTGCCTGAGCACTGGATCCCCTGTGTGTCACCTAGATGAACAGGTTTGACCCCTGGACAATCCGGGGTTTAAAACTGAGGTCTAGCTAAGGCATTAGTGGCGCTAAGGGTCACAACTGAAAAAAGAGAGAGATTCGAACCTCGAACCTCCTGGCACATAGCTTACTTACTTATCATTGGCCTGGTTCAGACAACGCGCTAAACCATGCTGCTTAACCACAAAATCCCTTAACCATTTTGTGGTTAAGCAGCATGGTTTAGCGTGTTGTCTGAACAAGGCCATAGAATCATAGAATAGTGGAGTTGGAAGGGGCCTACAAGGCCATCGAGTCCAACCCCCTGCTCAATGCAGGAATCCACCCTAAAGCATCCCTGATAGAGGGCTGTACAGCTGACTCTTGAAGGCCTCTAGTGTGGGAGAGCCCACAACCTCCCTAGGTCATTGGTTCCATTGTCGTACCACTCTAACAGTCAGGAAGTTTTTCCTGATGTCCAGCCGGAATCTGGCTTCCTTTAACTTGAGCCCGTTATTCCGTGTCCTGCACTCTGGGAGGATCGAGAAGAGATCCTGGCCCTCCTCTGTGTGACAACCTTTGAAGTCTTTGAAGAGTGCGATCATGTCTCCCCTCAGCCTTCTCGTCTCCAGGCTAAACAGGCCCAGTTCTTTCAGTCTCTCTTCATAGAGCTTCACCTCTACTCTACAGCCGTTCTTGCCATAAGTATGCCAGTCTTTGGGATACTACTTTAACAAGAATTATTTCACATCTGCCACAATATTTTTTTAAGAGAGTTTCAAAGCTGAGTCCCCTGGATTTGCAGGAGAACAATTAATAAAAAGAAGGTAAGTTTGGTTGGGCACCTCCTGAGGGCCCATAACCCACCAGAGGCCCACTGAAAAAACCCAACCCTGGACTTGTTCTTCTTCCATGTCAAGGGAGAGGGCCTTTTCGGTGGTGGCCCCCCGACTGTGGAATGATCTCCCCGATGAAGCTCGCCTGGCGCCAACACTGTTATCTTTCAGGCGCCAGGTCAAGACTTTTCTCTTCTCCCAGGCATTTAACAGCATTTAACAATGCTAAGTTTGTTTTCTGACGGACCCCAGAACTGTTGTTTTTTTAAATGGATAATGATGTTTTTATACTGTTTTTTTTATGTTTCTGACGGTTTTTAATTTTTAAAAACTTTTTAATGTTTACTGTTTTAACCTTTGTGAACTGCCCAGAGAGCTTCGGCTGTGGGCCAGTATATAAATGTAATAAAAAGGAAAAAAACCAAAGCAGAAATCGACAATATGGATGGAAAGGAGTCCCTAGAGGTAGTGACCTGCAAAGGGTGTGCAATGTTCATGTTTCTGCCTGAGCTCAACATGGCGTATACCTGCAACAAGTGCAAGCTGGTGGCACTTTTGGAAGAAAAAGTGAGAGGACTTGAGCAGCGAGTGTCCACCCTCCAAGGAATAAGAGAAGTCGAGGAGTTCTTAAACCAAACGGTGGAACTGCAACAGCAACAAGAAGCACATGAGATTGAAGAACAACAGCCAGCTGAAGCAGAAGGGGAGTATGCTGAGGGGAGGGAAGCCAATGAAGAGGAAACTCCCTGGAAAAGAGTGACAGTTAGGAGCAGAAGAATTAGAAGGCATTCTGCACCGGTGGAGCCATTGGAGTTAAGCAACCGCTTTCAGCTTCTGGAGAATAAGACTGAAGGACAGTTTGCAGAAGAGGAAGTACAGGAGACACCATGCAACAGTGACCAAGAGGCAGAAGGTAGGTCAACCAAGAAGAAGAGAAGAGTAGTCGTTGTGGGAGACTCCCTGCTGCGTGGGATTGAAACCCAAGTATGTCGTGAAGACCCATGGACTCGCCAGGTGTGCTGTCTCCCTGGAGCACAGATTAGAGATGTGACTGAAGGGTTACCGAAACTCATAAAGCCAACGGACACATACCCCTTTCTTCTCATCCATGTGGGAACAAATGATGTCGCCAAGTAGAGCTACGAAGAAATCATTTCAGACTTTGAAGTTCTGGGAAGGAAACTGAAGAACTTTGGGGCCCAGGTAGTTTTCTCATCCATCCTCCCGGTTCTTGGAAGAGGATTAGAAAGGGAAAGAAAAATACTCCGGATGAATGACTGGCTTTGAAGGTGGTGCCGTCGTGAGCGTTTTGGATTCTGGGACCACGGGCTACGCTACTTGGAACATGGACTGCTGGCAAGGGATGGGTTGCACCTCACAAGGGCTGGAAAGAATGAGTTCAGCCGCAGCATGAAGAACTTCATCAGGAGGGCTTTAAACTGAATCTTACGGGGGTGGGAGACGTAAATTTTGAGGCAACAATGGATGAAGGCCAATGCACCACAGTACAGAGAACAGCTCCAACAGTGTCCCAAAATAGTGTCTGCAACAAGGTAGGAACAAAGCCAGACTATAAAACACATGGTCTTCGATGTCTATATACTAATGCCCAGAGCATGGGAAACAAACAGAATGAACTTGAACTCTTATTACATGAAGGCAAATACGACACTTGCTAGGTATAACTGAAACTTGGTGGGATGACTCCCATGACTGGAATGTAGCAATTGAAGGATATAACTTGTTCAAAAAGAACAGAAGAAATAGAAAGGGAGGTGGAGTTGCACTATATGTTAAAAATACCTATCCCTGCACAGAAATACAGGCGGATGAGACTGGGAGCCCCGTCGAGAGCGTCTGGATTAAAATAAATGGGGCTAGGAATAAAAAGAATATGATAATTGGAGTCTACTACCGACCACCCAATCAAGGAGAAGACGAGGACGAAACTTTTGAGAAACAAATTGCCAGTGTTTCAAGGAAGTGTGATGTAGTAGTGATGGGGGACTTCAATTACCCTGATATCTGTTGGGAGACCATTACTGCCAAAAGCGGCCCTTCCAAGAAATTCCTGACATGTATGGGTGATAACTTTCTCCTACAGAAAGTGGTGGAAGGAACTAGAGGGTCGTCAATCCTTGACTTGTTATTGACCAATAGGGATGACTTAGTGGATAAAGTGGCAGTCACGGGAACTCTGGGGGAAAGTGACCACGTCATACTTGAATTCTTGATTATGAAGGAGACAAAAGTCGAGCGTAGCCATACACGTACTCTGGATTTTAGGAAAGCTGATTTTAATAAACTCAGAACTATAATAAGTAAGGTCCCGTGACAAGGGAGCCTAATGAGAAAAGGAGTGCAGGTTGGGTGGGAGTATTTAAAAAAGGAAATTTTAAAGGCACAGTTACAAACAATTCCAACAAGGAGAAAAGATAGAAGACAACAGAGGAAAGCAATGTGGCTCCACAAAAAGCTTAGAGAAGACCTGAAAACAAAAAGGGATACATATAGTAAGTGGAAGGAAGGCCACGCTACAAAAGAAGAGTACAGACAAGTGGCGCAGAAGTGCCGAAATGGCGTCAGGAAGGCTAAAGCTCAGAATGAGCTGAGATTAGCGAGGGATGCTAAAAGCAATAAAAATGCTTTCTTCAGATATGTGAGTAGTAAAAGACAGAGGAAAGAAATGGTGGTTCAACTGCTTAATTAGGATGGCAAATTGATAACAGACGACAAAGAAAAGGCTGAAATGCTCAATTCCTACTTTGCCTCGGTCTTCTCCCAAAAGCGGGTCTATGACCCCCCTGGAAAAAGTGAAGCAGAAGTTGAGGGGGCAGGATTGCAGTTTGAGATTGATAAACAAATGGTCAAAGAACACCTAATTTCCTTGAATGAGTTCAAATCTCCAGGGCCCGATGAACTGCATCCAAGAGTAATGAAGGAGCTAGCAGAAGAACTCTCAGAACCTTTGTCTATTATCTTTGCAAAATCATGGAAGACGGGTGAGATGCCGGACGACTGGAGGAGGGCTAACGTTGTCCCTATCTTCAAAAACGGCAAAAAGGAGGAACCTGGGAACTACAGACCAGTCAGTCTGACATCCATCCCTGGGAAAATTCTGGAGCAGATTATAAAGAAGTCAATCTGTAAACACCTTGAAATCAATGCAGTGATTACTAGAAGCCAACATGGATTTGTCAGGAACAAATCCTGTCAGACTAATTTGATCTCATTTTTTGATAGGATAACCTCCCTTGTGGACTGTGGGAATGCTGTGGATGTCATATATCTTGACTTCAGCAAAGCTTTTGACAAAGTACCACATGACATTCTGATTAACAAACTAGCTAAAAGTGGGCTAGATGGAACAACTATTAGGTGGATCCACAGCTGGCTACAGAATCGGACTCAAAGAGTACTTATCAATGGAACCTTCTCAAACTGGGGAGAGGCAATGAGTGGGGTGCCGCAGGGCTCAGTCCTGGGCCCAGTGCTCTTCAACATTTTTATTAATGATTTGGATGAGGAGGTGCAGGGAACGCTGATCAAATTTGCAGATGACACAAAATTGGGTGGGATAGCTAATACCCTGGAAGACAGAAACAAACTTCAAAGTGATCTTGATAGGCTGGAGTGCTGGGCTGAAAACAACAGAATGAAATTTAATAGGGATAAATGCCAAGTTCTACATTTAGGGAATAGAAATCAAATGCACAGTTACAAGATGGGGGATACTTGGCTCAGCAATACTACAAATGAGAAAGATCTTGGAATTGTTGTAGATCACAAGCTGAATATGAGCCAACAGTGCGATATGGCTGCAAGAAAGGCAAATGCTCTTTTGGGCTGCATTAATAGAAGTATAGCTTCCAAATCACGTGAGGTACTGGTTCCTCTCTATTTGGCCCTGGTTAGGCCTCATCTAGAGTATTGTGTCCAGTTCTGGGCTCCACAATTCAAGAAGGACGCAGACAAGCTGGAGCGTGTTCAGAAGAGGGCAACCAGGATGATCAGAGGTCTAGAAACAAAGCCCTATGAAGAGAGACTGAAAGAACTGGGCATGTTTAGCCTGGAGAAGAGAAGATTGAGGGGAGACATGATAGCACTCTTCAAATACTTAAAAGGTTGTCACACAGAGGAGGGCCAGGATCTCTTCTCGATCCTCCCAGAGTTCAGGACACGGAATAACGGGCTCAAGTTAAAGGATGCCAGATTCCGGCTGGACATCAGGAAAAACTTCCTAACTGTTAGAGCAGTGAGACGGTGGAATCAGTTACCTAGGGAGGTTGTGGGCTCTCCCATACTAGAGGCATTCAAGAGGCAGCTGGACAACCCTCTGTCAGGGATGCTTTAGGGTGGATTCCTGCATTGAGCAGGGGGTTGGACTCGATGGCCTTGTAGGCCCCTTCCAACTCTGCTATTCTATGATTCTATGATTCTAAATAAATAAATAAATAAACCTGGCTGTTCGCCTGCTTCTTGGTCTGGCTGACACAACAGTAAAGAAACCCCCGAACTTTAGGTATAAGATGATGGTTTCTGAGCTAGGGGTGACTGACAAAGAAAGACCTCTCGGGGTTGTGGTTGACAACTCGATGAAAATGTCCACCCAGTAGGTGGCCGCTATAAAAAAGAAAGAAAGAAAAAGAAAGGCAAACTCCATGTGAGGCATAATTAGGAAAGGAATTTATTTATTTATTGCATTTCTATTCCGCCCCATAGCCGAAGCTCTCTGGGCGGTTTACAAATTTAAGAATTGAGAATAAAACTACCAATGTCATATGCCTTTATTAAAATCTATCGTGCAACCACACTTGGAAATCTGGTCACCGTTCCCAAAAATAAAATAAAATATTAAAATGACCGAGAGGCTGGAGCAACTCCCTTCTGTGGGGAGGTTACAACAGCTGGGATTGTTTAGCTAGGGAGTAAGGGGAGATATAATGGTGGTGTATACAACTGTGCATAGTGTGGACTGGATAGAAAGACGTTTTTCTCCCTCTCCCATAATACTAGAACCCAGTTTGGTCATCCCATGAAGCTGAACGGTGGGAGATTCAGGACAGATAAAAGAAAAGTATTTCTTCACACAGTGCATACTTAAACTGTGGGATTTAGAGCCACAAAATCTAGTGACAGCCACCCGTTTGGATGGCTTGGATAAATTCCTGGAGGAGAAGGCTATCAATGGCTACTAGTCCTGATGGCTACTAGTCCTGATGGCTATGTGCCACCTCCAGTATCAGAGGCAGTAAGCCTTTGTGTACCTGTGACTGAGGAGCACAAGCAGGAAGGGGCGATTATTTTTGTGAACCGCCCAAAGAGCTTCGGCTATTGGGCTGTAGAAAAATGCAATGAATTTATTTATTTATTTATTTATTTATTTATTACATTTTTATACCGCCCAATAGCTGAAGCTCTCTGGGCGGTTCACAAAAATTAAAACCATAAGAAAACAACCAACAGGTTAAAAACACAAATACAAAATACAGTATAAAAAGCACGACCAGGATAAAATCACGCAGCAAAAATTGATATAAGATTAATACGGAGTAAGAACAGTAAAATTTAAATTTAAGTTAAAATTAAGTGTTAAAATACTGAGAGAATAAAAAGGTCTTCAGCTGGCGATGAAAAGAGTACAGTGTAGGCGCCAGGCGGACCTCTCTGGGGAGCTCATTCCACAGCCGGGGTGCCACAGCGGAGAAAGCCCTCCTCCTAGTAGTCATCTGCCTCACTTCCTTTGGCAGGGGCTCATGTAGAAGGGCCCCTGTAGATGATCTTAAGGTCCGGGCCAGGTACATATGGGAAGAGGCGTTCCTTCAAATCACCTGGACCCAAACCGTTTAGGGCTTTGAATGTTAATACCAGCACTTTGAATCGGGCCCGGACCTGGACTGGCAGCCAATGAAGCTGGAAAAGGACTGGCGTAATGTGATCTCGCCGGCCAGTCCCTGTTACTAAACGGGCTGCCCTATTTTGTACCAGCTGAAGCTTCCAGACTGTTTTCAAAGGCAGCCCCACGTATAACGCATTGCAGTAATCCAAACGAGAGGTTATCAGAGCATGGATAACTGTGGCTAGGTTATCTCTGTCCAGATAAGGGCGCAGTTGGTATATAAATTGCGCATATGTTTGCCAGCTGGTTGGGCCACTCTGGGAACAGAATTCTGGACTATGTAGGTCTTCGGTCTGACCCAGCATGGATCTTCTGATGTTTTTATTTCTGCATGTCAGGGCGTAGTTCACAGGTGACAGGAGCAGTAAAAACAAAGGTGGCCACCCCGTTTTTCATATTTACTCAGGAACAAGTCCTTGGGAGCTCATTGCGGACTTCCAAGTAAGTATGCTAAGGACCGCAACCGAACCCGGCCGGAGGAAGCGGTGGCGCTCATGACCCTGCGGCTTGGCCACTGTGTGAACTAGACACTGGACTGGAGGGACCCCTGGTGTGATCCAACAGGGCTCTTCTTGCACAAGGTGCCTTCCTCAAGGACCCTGCAAAACCTGGAGCTGGGAAGGAAGTAAAAAGTACAGGCAGCAGCCGGCAGGGACAGGAGGCGAGGCGGTATTTTGCGCCCTAGGCAAGGCGAGCTACTTGCACACATCCCCCCCCCAAATTGCATGGAAGTCCAAACGTGTGCGCCGAGTGGAGAGCTGGGACTGGCTCACTTCGATTTGGGACCGAGCCTTCTGGAATTCACCGGGACTTACTTCCGTGCGAACGCAACCTGCTATACATCCTGGCGTACTGTTCCCCTCCGCACGTTTACTCGGGGGCAATAAGGCTTCCGAGTAAGGAGGCATAGGCGGATCGGGCCAAACTGGTGCCTCCCGGTGCAACGCTTTCTCAGATGTAAGTCCTGTTGATCCACGCGCGCAGGATCGGGAAGCAGGAGAGTTTGCCTTGCGAGGAGTCCACAAGTCCCTAGCTTTCCTGGGGGAAGGGAGAGGGAATCCCGCTTGCCTGCCTGCCTGCCTAGGGTGACCCTATGAAAAGGAGGACAGGGCTCCTGTATCTTTAACAGTTGTATTGAAAAGGGAATTTCAGGAGGTGTCGTTTGTATATATGGAGAACTTGTATATATGGAGAACCTGGTGAAATTTCCTCTTCATCACAACCGTTAAAGCTGCAGGTGCCCTGCCCTCTTTTAAATCTGGTCACTCTAGTATAGCTCCTGCAGTTTAACTGTGGTGATGAAGAGGGAATTTCATCAGGTTCTCCATATATACAAACAACACCTCCAGAAATTCCCTTTTCAATACAACTGTTACAAAAGATACAGGAGCCCTGTCCTCCTTTTCATATGGTCACCCTACGCCTGCCTGGACATCGCGGCCTGTTTGAGGAGAGAGGTGAGGCGACCACTGCCCTTTCCTCAGGAGTAAGGCAGAGGCTGGCTTAAGCCAGGGTTGAGCTTGCCACGTGCTTTTTCTTCTTCTTCTGGCGGCGGCCTCCCGGCTCTGGGAGGGCGACTTCCGGGTGGAAGTCCGAATGTGGATCCCCCACCCCCACCCCAGCGTCCCTGGCTTCGCTTCAGCTGGCCAGGCACAGGGCGCCATATTGCCCACCTAGGCCCAGCTGAATCCCTGGGCCGGGCTGGCTCACAGCCAATGTGCGTGAGTGCTGCGCTGTGCCTGGCGCCACTCTTAGCTTGGCGCTGTAGGCAGCCACCTGAGTGGCCTCTAAGGTAGCACCGTCCCTGGAACTAGACACTGGACTGGAGGGACCCTTGGTGTGTCCCTTGGTGTGTCCAGAGGAGGGCAACCAGGATGATCAGGGGTCTGGAAACAAAGCCCCATGAAGAGGGACTGAAAGAACAGGGCATGTTGAGCCTGGAGAAGAGAAGATTGAGGGGAGACATGAGAGCACTCTTCAAATACTTGAAAGGTTGTCACACAGAGGATTGCCAGGATCTCCTCTCGATCCTCCCAGAATGCAGGACACGGAATAATGGGCTCCAGTTAAAGGAAGCCAGATTCCAGCTGGACATCAGGAAAAACTTCCTGACTGTTAGAGCTGTACGACAATGGAATCAGTTGCCCGGTGAGGTTGTGGGCTCTCTCACACTCGAGGCCTTCAAGAGGCAGCTGGACAACCCTCTGTCAGGGACGCTTTAGGGTGGATTCCTGCCTTGAGCAGGGGGTTGGACTCGATGGCCTTGTAGGCCCCTTCCAGCTCTGCTAGTCTATGATTCTTCTTGGGCTCAGGGCCCCTGCAAAACCTGGAGCCGGGCAGCGAGTAAAAAGTGCAGGCAGCAGCCGGCGGGGCCAGGAGGGGAGGGGGCTGGGCTGCCACCCAGCCCAGGTGCAGCCTGGCCCTGCGCTGCTCCTGCCTGCCTGCAGCCTGACGGTTGCAAGGCTGCGTCTGCCGGCGCTCCCAGCCAGCCCTGGCAGCGGAGCCGCGGCAGGAGGTGAAAGCAACAGCGGCGCAGGCGGGGAGCGGGGGCGGGAGCGCGCGCGCGCGCGCTGCTCCGGCTGCGCTGTTTATTTCTTGCAGGAGGGCTCCGGCTGGGGGGCGTGTATTTAAATGGCGCCGCGCAGCCAATGCGCGCCGAGGGGCCGGGCCATGTGGGCAGCTTGTTTACAACAGACCTTCCCGAGGAGTTTTTTAACCCGGCCGGCAAGGAGGAGGAGGAGGAGGAGGAGGACGAGCAGGCGAGAAGCAAAGCCCGGCGCCGGGAGCACGTGGAGCCGCGCGCGCAGGAGAGCCAGCGGCTCCCAGGGTGCGCCCAGAAGGCGCGGTGATGGGCGCGGCGGCGGAGGCGGCCGCCGCCCTGGAAAGGCCCTGCTAAAGGGCGTCCTGCAACGCCGGGAGGTAAAGACGTCCCTGGGAAGGTGCGCTGGAAGCAGGGCCGGTGCCAGGCTATTTTGCGCCCTAGGCAAGGTGAGCTACTTTCACCCCACACCCCACCCCAAAAATGCCACCTTTGATTTTTAAGAACAGATGTTTCCTGGAAAAAATAAGAAGCGCAAAACTTGAAACTGCTAAATTTATTTTAAAGTGCAAGAAATACGTCATGTCAATTATAGCAAACCAATTGGAAAGGAACGTCTAGGGGTCTAAAATGCATTATTTAATAGGAATGTCACCTCCAAATCATCCCCCCCAACTCACAGACACGCGCACACACGCACTCAGCATCACTCACTCCAAACAAACACACGCATGAACACATGCATTCACTCAAAGACCCCATGCACCCCATTCATTCTCTCTCTCTCTCTCCCGGGCGCGTTCCGGAAGTCTGAATGTGGAGCTGCCTCACCACAGTGACCCTGGCTTCGCTTTGGCTGGGCGGGCACAGGGCGCCATCTCACCAGCCCAGGCTCAGCTGAATCCTTGGGCCGGGGCAGCTCACAGCCAATGCGTGTGAGTGCTGCGCTGTGCCCGGCACCCCTCTTATCTTGGCACTCTAGGCAGCCACCTGAGTGGCCTCTATGGTAGCACTGGCCCTGGCTGGAAGGGTGGCTTGCGCTTGCAGAACCGCACCCGAAGACCCAGGCTTGAATCCAGACTCAAGAGCAGACCCATTGAAATCAGTAGGGTGTACATGCATCAAGGCGAACTTAAATATGGCCGATTCCAGTGGGTCTGCTCTAAGTAGGGTTAAGTCTGGATCCAGCCTCCAAAGTCTAGGGTTGGGTTTGCAAAAGTGGCCGCCCAGCTGCGCGTTACGGGGAGGCCGGGGAGGCAAGAATCCTGTCCTGTGGGTTTGGTTGAAACTCGTGAAACCAGGTATGCTGCTTCTTGCTATGGAGGTTCCATTGAGCAACTAGCCCACCATGAATTTGCCCAGGCGTTTTTGAGAGCCGTTTCCCCAGACGTTGAGGCTGTAATCCTATGCATGTTAAGGCAGACAGAAGTCCTGGGAGTTGGAGGACTTTTGCATTCTCTACATGATGCATTCTCTCAGCCTTCCCTTACCCAGTGGTCTCCAGTGTGTTAGACTACACCTCCCATAATCCCACAATAACCACACTCCCAAATAGCCAATGACCCCGTTTGTTGAGAAAGATGGAGGTTGCAATCCAAGACATATGAAGAGCCCCAAATTGAGGGAGGCTGCAATGGTATACAACTGCCAGAAACTTCCTTATAAAACGAGCGCCTAAGGAATGGATAGGGTGAGGCTATAGCTTCTTGGTACAGCACTGCTGTCCATTCCATGCAGAGCGGCCTGTATTCAGTCTTCAGTTACTCTAGTTTTTTAAAAAGAAACCGGTAGCGGCTAACGTGAAAGACTTTTCTGAGATTTTGCAGAGCCACTGTTTGTCAGAATAAACAATAATGGGATAGCTGGACAAATAGTTTGGTGGAAGACCATTCCATACCTCTAGAAAAGCAACAAAGTGTCTTCTGCCACTTTTAAGACTAGCATTAAGAGGAACTTCCTGGTGGTATTAGTTGTTTCAACAGTGAAAGGATGATTAGGGGAGACTGAAAGAACTGGGCTTGTTTAGCCTGGAGAAGCGAAGATTGAGGGGAGACATGATAGCACCCTTCAAATACTTGAAAGGTTGTCACACAGAGGAGGGCCAGGATCTCTTCTCGATCCTCCCAGAGTGCAGGACACGGAATAACGGGCTCAAGTTAAAGAAAGCCAGATTCCAGCTGGACATCAGGAAAAACTTCCTAACTGTAAGACCAGTACAACAATGGAACCAATTCTCTATGAGGTTGTGTGCTCTCCCACACTAGAAGCCTTCAAGAGGCATCTGAACAGCCATCTTTTAGGTATGCTTTCAGGTGGATTTCTGCATTGAGCAGGGGGTTGGACTCGATGGCCTTAAAGTGCCCTTTTCAATTCTACTATTCTATGATAGACATGGCTTCAGAGTGGGTGGTGAGCTCTCCTTTGCAAGCAGTATTCAAGTGGAGACTGGATGGCCTTCTATCAAGGATGCTTTAGATGCATCCTGCATAACAGGTTTTGGATTGAACAGGGTTGGAATAGATGATCTCAAAGGGCCCTCCCAACTCTATAATTCTAATTTTATTATGGCACAAGCTTTTTGTGAACTAGCATCCACTTTATCAAATGCATGAAGTGTCCTCAGTTGCAGGTATACACACAGTTGGATGTGAGAATTGTAAGCAGCGAGGTCACAGTAAAATGAAATACAAAAAGTACAGTGACAATTCAGTTAGAGCCCAAATGTATGCTAAGTCAAGCATAGCAACACTTTGCAATAGTAGTGATCGGTGACAGTGGAATCAACTTAGCAATGCTGAGTCAATTCACATTTGTTGTGGGTCAGGGAACCATTGTCTCTATTCAGACCAAATGAATTGAACAGAAACTTTACAGAATCTTACGTCATGTGCCAAATATATTGTTCTTGATGCCATGCAGATGAATTGGGTCAAAACACAGCAGTTTGTGTAAACTGTCCCATGGTGATTTTTGAACTCTGCTCTTTACATTCTCAGAGCTGTCTCAAACCTGGTGGCTCATACATGCAAAATGTGTACCGTCATGGAGATAGTATTATTAATTCCATTTCTATATTGCCCAATAGCCAAAAGTCTCTGGGCAACTCACAACAATTCACAAACATTACAAACCGTAACATTATACAAACATTACATGATAAGAAAACATAATTTAAAATGTTAGTTAGTTGTGTTCACCTTAAACGCATTCCTGCTAATTCTACTAGATCCAATGTTATCAGACTTAGTTTTGGCTACCAAGAAAAAACACCTGAGGTTAAGAACTTTGCCCAATGCAACTGAGATAATTCAGACATCCACAGAATGCTTGCAGTGATCATATATTTGCTTGATCTATTTTAACTGCATCAATTAATACACACAGGTATGGGGGCATTTGCACGCTTTGTTGTGGATTATTGTATATATGCTTGAAATCTTGTCCAGGGCTGTCATCTCACCCCCCACCCTTGCGGTAGTAGTATTTTTAAAGAAATACAAAATGAACATGCCCGTTGCCTCGCCCAAGTGTCTCTGCAGTCTTGCAAATTTGTTTCCTAACATTTTTGTCCAGCAGTCATGAGTACTGCTAAAACGTTCCTTAAAAATGAAAGCCGAGATCTCTCCAGTGTTCGGCTTTTAAATATGATAAGATGTCATGAGACATGCAATTGAATCTTGGCAGCTGCAGCTTTCCTTGTTTACTAGAAGAGTTTCAATAATAGGTCATTCCTCAGCCTCTTCCTCCAAGCACTCTATAGCTGCACTCCGCCTTCTGTTTGCCCTGTAGGTGTGTCTCTCCAAACAAATGTCTGCAAACTCCCAATGCAAACAACGTGGAGGCCTTGGTTACTTGTTAAAACCAGGCTCCACGTCCAGTTGTGGTTATCTGGCCCTACCGTGCAGGTGTGTGCATGTGGAATATTGCCACCGGGGCCTGGATTGCATAGGCGTGTTCATTAGTTGGTGACTTCTACCTCGAATCGAATCATGTGAATGTGCCGTTGTGGATTTAGCATCACCGATACCAGCCAAGGCCAGTGCTTTTCACACATGTGTGCCAATTCACACATTCAGCTGCCAGCCATGACTTGTACAGAGCTGAAATGCACATGCATGTGTGTCAGCTAGGCGTAGATGGAGGGAGTTATTTGTGTATCCAAGCACCGCTGTTTGTAAGTTGGGTCCATTTAATATACAGCTCTTTTCCTGCATCGGTGCAAACTCTTGTGTAGGGAAAAATCTGCACGTCATAATTTGTGAAGTGCCACACTAGTGTTTGTTTTGCTGTGAGTGCACAGGGACCAGAAGCATTTTGCCAGCGGAGAGTAGGAATGAAAGATGGGTTAACTGTAGTGGGCCTTGAGTAGCAAGTGGGGAAAGATAGCATATTTCTGTGAGTGAAACTCATTCACTCCGCCAAGGGAAATGCCTCCAAATTAATATTTGCATGAACTCCACAACAGCTATAATACAGTGATTCTGCACCCTAGTAGGGTGGTGAATGGGGGATTTCTAGTAATTTGTGATTCACTAACTGGGGTAGAAATCCTGTGGTTTTCCGTATGTTCTCTTTGGAAGTGTGTGCAGCCTTTGTGCAACTTTTTCTTTTGCGCAACAGGACGTCTGTCCGTTGTGTTGATTTTCTAACTTTTGTGCATTTTGGCCCCCTCTCCTTTCTATTTAAATATCTCTGTGTAGATGCCGTGTTCCCCTCCCTCTCGGGTTTGTGTACATAGCGGCTTAGTCCTTTTCCAGTCTCTCTTGGGTTGTTTGCGATTAAGAACGGTCTTTTTGGATCACACCCGAGGACTGTGTAGTCCCGCATTCTGCCTCCAAGGGTGGGCAGCGTTGTAAGACGCTGGTGCTCTGACGCAAGGTGTGAAGATCAGCAACGGGCATGTGTCCTGTGGCACTCTTCCCCAGCCTGGTGCCCTCCAATGGCCATGCTGGCTGAGAATGATGGGAGCTGGAGTAGGGCACCAAGCGGGGAAAAGGCTGCCCTTAGGCGCACCTCTTCCCTGCAGCAGGATCTGGTTTTTGGAGGTATACTGCTCACAGTTGTTTCCTTGCGTTATCATGGCTGTTACCAGAGATCAGAACCAAAAGTCCACCTGGACCAGCATTCTGTCTCCAGTTGCTGTCCCGGCCAGTTCTGGTTTAAAGACAAAAGAACCACATTTTTAAAATTTATTTATTACATTTATATACCGCCCCATAGCCGAAGCTCTCTGGGCGGTTTCCATAATTGCTGTCTATCTTGCATTGCTGCTGTTTTTCTCTGATTGAGCTTTTATGTTGTATTTTATATTATGGTTTTATACTGTTGTTTTAGACTTTGGTTTTAATTTTTGTGAACCGCCCAGAGAGCTCCGGCTATTGGGCGGTATAGAAATGCAATAAATGAATAAATAAATGAATATCCACAGGTAGGGGCACTATGGTGAGACGTCCGATATTGCGCTTTAAATTCAAGTGACGATTGATTGTTACATTTGCCTCCGGACGGGTAAAACGCGCACAGGCCAGCGTTATGCAAACCTTTTGGGGGGGGACGCAGGGCCTCTTTTTTTGGCCCTCCAGGGGTGCCCCCCCCTGCGCGGAGCTTTCGTGCCTCCCGGGGGCGGCGGCGTTCCCTGGGGATCCCTCCTGCCTCTTTCGGCGGCCGGGCCGGCTTTGCGCGCCCCCCCCGGGCTTTGCGCGCTGTGGCTCGAGCGGGCGGGCAAAGCGAGCGCCTGGCTGCCTGCCTGGCTGCCTCCCTTCCGAGCCGGGACTCCAGGCCGGGGGCTGCCTGCAGCCGCGTACGTGAGGCAGCCTGTGCCGGGGACAGCGGAGGGGAGGGGACTGGAGGAGAAAGGCGAGGGAGGGGGCGGGAGGAGGAGGAGGAGGAGGAGGGAGCTGGAAGGGGAATTTCAAAACAAGCTTCGCGAGGGAGCGGAGCTGGCGAGCGGCGGCGGCGGGAGGTAAGGGCAGCAGCGGCGGCGGCGCCGCCGCGGGGAGGGGAACGGAGGGAGCGCGCGCGGCCGGCCGGCCAGCTGGCGGGCAAGAGGCCAGGCGGCGGCGGCGGCGGCGGCGCCGGTGCGAGCCGAGGGGGTGTGTAGAGGCGCGCGCGCGCGCAAGCAGCCAGCCCCGGCCGTGCGCCCTGGGCGACGCTGCGCGCCCTTGGCCAGCCCCGCGCGCAATTGCGGCCCGCGCTCTCGCCTGGCCCCCGCTGGAGGCGGAACCGGGGCGCGACCGCTTCCCCGGGGTGGGGTGGGGGAGTACGGGGGACACGCTGCTTGCCGGCCCAGGGCGCTCCCCCTCCCTCCCCCCCCCCGCCGCCTTCCTCGTCCCTCTCCCCGTCCCGCCCTTGCAGCGCCCTCCTTCCCCAACCGGTCCTGCCAGGCTGCAGGTCGAGCTCCCTCCCCCTCTGCACGCCCCCTCCTCTCCCTCCCGTGCGCTGCAACTTCCCCCTTCCCCCCCCCCGGGCTTCTAGTCCCTCGGATGCCGCCCGCCCGGGCTGGCGTGTGTTTGGATCCAGGCGTGCTCGCCACGCCTCCAGCTGCTGCTGCTGCTGCCGCCGCCGCCAGAGCCGTGCCTTTCTGGGGCGGCGGCGGCGGCGCGCAGCGAGCGAGGCTCGGCAACTCCCGCTGGCTGCTTCGCCCTCGGCAGCTCGGCCGGGCCCGTCACGCCCCCTCCTGGCTCTCCTCTCCCGGCTCCCGCTCCGTCCGGTCCCTCGCTTCCAAACCGCGCCTCCCTCCTTCCCTTCCCTCCAGCCGCGCCTCGCCGGCCCCTTTTGGCACCTGGCACGCCCACTCCCTGCGCTGCCACTTGGGGGGGGGGAGGACACGCCCACGCCACGCCCACTCCTCTTGCGGCCATGACAGGGTTTGCGCTTAAGCCACGCCCCTGTGGCCCCCAGCCCTATCTGCCTTTCCACTCACAGGTCACGCCCCCTTTCATAGAATCGTAGAATAGCAGAGTTGGAAGGGGCCTACAAGTTGGAAGGGGCCAACCCCCTGCTCACTTTGCAATAGGGAGGTACAGGCGGACCAGTTACCCAGGGCTATGGGCCCCTCTTATGGCTGCAGCCCTCCAGGGTCACAGCAACAAGCAGGGGGCTCCTTCCATCCTGCACCCAAATTGCAGGTGGCTGGATTTGAACCTGGGGCCTTCTGCAGGCAAGGGAGGTCCGGACCCTCCTGGCAGCAGAGTTGACCCTACTGGCCTAGATGGATAAATGCTCTGACTGGGGATAGAAATTTATCTCACAGGGCTATGGGCCCCTCATGTACATCTGTTGGATTCTCCCTTTGCGTCCTTACCCCCCTCCTTTCCCCCCCAGGCACACTTCCTATGTACACTGTCAGCCGCCTGCAACCTGGTGCCCTCCAGATGTGTTGGAAGTCCAACGCCTTTTGAGATTGCCAGGTTGGGGAAGGCCGGACTGCCTTCTCGTGCAGCTGTGCTTTGTCGCCCTTTGCACAAACTTCCACGACGCGGCCACATCTGGCCGGCCCCTTCCACCGCCTGTGTTCCACTTAATGTGCGTTACTGTGTGCGTTCCTTCCCCTTGCGCAGTGCAAGCCTGGTCATGTTTACTCGGAGAAGTTGAACTTGGGTGGAACTTACTCTCAGACGAGCGTGCGCGAGGTTGCCGTCTGTTTTAACATGTGAAACAATTGCAGGCCGTGCTGCTGGTCCACAAGGGGGAAAAAACGCGAACTCATGTAGTACCTAAGTAGGCACAGGATTGTATGCCAAGCCTGTTTGGAAGGGCAAGAGGAAAGGGGGAAGCTTTGGCCCAGCTTAGGCTTTGAAATTGAGCAAGATGGGGTGGGGGTGTTGCCCCTAGATGTCAGAAATGGCATCCCTTTGACTCCTCCATCATCATCATCATCATCATCATCATGAAGAGAGACTAAAAGGACTGGGCATGTTTAGCCTGGAGAAGAGAAGATTGAGGGGAGACATGAGAGCACTCTTCAAATACTTAAAAGGTTGTCACACAGAGGAGGGCCAGGATCTCTTCTCGATCCTCCCAGAGTGCAGGACATGGAATAACGGGCTCAAGTTAAAGGAAGCCAGATTCCAGCTGGACATCAGGAAAAACTTCCTGACTGTTAGAGCAGTACGACAATGGAATCCGTTCCCTAGGGAGGTTGTGGGCTCTCCCACACTAGAGGCCTTCAAGAGGCAGCTGGACAACCATCTGTCAGGGATGCTTTAGGGTGGAGTCCTGCATTGAGCAGGGGGTTGGACTCGATGGCCTTGCAGGCCCCTTCCAACTCTGCTATTCTATGATTCTATCATCATAATATCTTACCTGCCTCTCCATCCTGATAGAGCATTTAGTTGCTACACCATTTCCCCCCCCCCCCCATCTTATGGGCTGAACTCCACTGCTATGGGAAGGATTACAGTCCCTTTGTGCAGGCAGGACATGCCTCTGCTTCTGTGTTGTCGTCCCCCCCCCCCCCTATATGTGCCATGCCCCCTCCGGTTGGTCTAATGATTGATCGATTAAAACATTTGCCTCCCACCCTATTATCCCTGGGATCTCAGGGCAGCGCACAGATCAAATCACAACAATAAGAACATAAATAATTTACACAGCTGAAAACGTATTAAATCGTCTTTGGGTTCCTCGTCCCACGAAACCGACGGCGTATCTCCTCTGCATGGGAGTCGTGCCCTGAGTCACATTCCCTGCCTGGGAACACGCGGAGTGTCCGCCCCTTTTCTTGGCTGACACTTCCCCAAAAGTGGCTCGGTTCTTTTTCCCCTTTAAGCCACAAACGAGCATCTTCCGCACGATACATGAGATACTTAAAAATTCCTTAGGGACTAGAAGCTTTGGTGGATGAGAAGCTTTTTTGGGGGCGTTGAACTTGGACGGCAGCAGGATCACGTGACGCTACTTTCCCCGGGTTGTACCGTTACAGACAGAAGGTGATGGCTGGCTGGGAATGATGGGAGTTGCAGTCCATCAAATCTGGAGGGCACCAGGTTGGGGAAGGCTGTGCCGAGAGGTTGTTTTCTATGGTGACAAATTCAGACACGAAGTTCTTAGCTCTGTAGCTGTGCTGCTCTGTCAATGCATTTGTTGCGCTTTTGATTTGGTGCTCCTTCAACTCGAGTCAGGGCATCTGCTCTTATATATGCTACCTGCAGTATCAGAGGAAATTTGCTTCTGTATACCAGTTGTTGGGGAACATGGGGTGCTGTTGCACACATGTTCTGCTTGTGGGCTTCCCACAGGCAGCTGGTTGGCCTCTGAACAGAACGCTGGACAAGGTGACCCCTTGGTCTGATCCAGCATGGCCCTCCTTACTTCCTTACACTTTCCCCATAACTGTTTCACTCTTCTCTAGAAAAATGGACTGGTACTTCTACTGTGAACCTGGCAGATGTGGCATTCAACCTTAGGCCGCAGCTAGACCTCAGGTTTCTCCTGGGATCATCCAGGGTTCGCCCCTGCCTGAGCACTGGATCCCCTGTGTGTCACCTAGATGAACAGGTTTGACCCCTGGATGATCCAGGGATAAACCTCCGGTCTAGCTATGGCCTTAATGACTGAGGGCCTGCCGATCACTTAAGTTTTTCCTTTGGGGACCTGATGTGTTGCTTTGCTGAAGCCAAATGGCAGTTAAAGGAAGCCAGATTCCACTGGACATCAGGAAAAACTTCCTGACTGTTAGAGCAGTATGAAAATGGAATCACTTACCTAGGGAGGTTGTGGGCTCTCCCACAGTCGAGGCCTTCAAGAGGCAGCTGGACAGTCAGGGAGGCTTTAGGGTGGATTCCTGCATTGAGCAGGGGGTTGGACTCGATGGCCTTGTAGGCTCCTTCCAACTCTGCTATTCTATGATTCTATGTCTGTTTCCTTGGATCACCTTGAACTTGGGCAACTTGTGAACCAGAAGCCCTTAGTTCAGATCTCACCTCAGCCAAGGATTTACTGGGAGGCCTCTGCCGGCCTCAGTCCCCCCCCCCCCCCAAATCTGCAATATGGGCTTAATAATAATGACCTTTCTTGATAGGTTGTGCGAACCTGATGTGCTTTCAAAACTTGGTCATGTTTACTGTTGTCGGGAGTGGTTGTTATATTGTAATGTTTTGTGTTACGAACAGTGAAAATCCTCTGCGGGTTTCCTTGCAAGTAAGTGCCACTCGATTCGGGGGGACTTACTCCCAGGGAGATCTCCATAGGATCGTGGCAGGCAGCAGTGCTAGGCTTTGGGCTAGCTGAAATTCATCTGGCAGTTGTGCATTTGCAGCCTTTTAATCAGATGTACAAAGTTTTCTTCTTGATTGTAGAAGGAGTTGAATGTGCGAGGAAATCCGGAGCAGAGGAAGCTGCCTTAAACCACGTCAGACCACGTCAGACGTGACTGGTAGCGGCTCTCTAGGGTGCCCTCCAGATGTGTTGTACTGCATCCACTAGACCCACCTGGAGATGTCTCCAGGGATTCATCATGGGACCTTTTGCATGCAAGTCATGTGCTCTACTACCGAGCTAAGGTTCTGCCAGTGCGCACAGTGCTGATTGGCCTGTTCCTGCGACATCACAAATCTTGGAACAGTTTTGAAGCCAGGTTCATTGCATTGGAGGAAAGAAAGTGCATTTGCCATTGTTCTTTAACTGCATCTGCGTGCACCTTGGGCAGTCCGCTCTACCTCGCCCGCAGTACCATCGTCTGTTAAAGGGACATCGTAGAGATTTTCCATTCAGGCCTGCTGCTAAGCTGCAAAAGGAAAGAGAATTGTAAACCCCTTTTCAAAGGTGCGTTAGAATGTGTGACATTCTGGTTCTCGAGGGATAATTCCACCACTGCCCTCGGCGCTAGGCTGTGCTTTGCATGCATTCCACAGCTCTTTCTCTCTCCCTTTTCCAATTGCACCTCCACGTCCTTTTGTGAGTCCTCATTGCAGGGTTGTTTCTGCCTCTCAGCAGGAACGCCACACCCCCCTGTGTAACAATCTCCTCCCGGCCTCTTTGCGGGAATATGCTGAGGATATCAGATCTAGGTTTACAAGCTGCAGGCTTTCCTTCTGAGAGAGCTGCTTAATCCTTGCCTTTTCCTTCCTGGAGTTCCTTAACGTTAACCCTTTCATGCTCTTTGGTTTTCTTCTTCACCTCTTGGGGCTGGGATTGCACGGAAGTAGCGCAGGCTCTCTGACGTTCCCAGGAACATTGAAACCCCCCCCCCAGCCACAGCCAGTCCGGGGACCTTGAGGTCAGGGGGTCGGGGAGGGTGGGCACATTGGGTCGATCCCAAGCACTGCGCGTTAACCTAATTATGTGCTGTACGGTGCCTGGTATCTCCAGTTCTGGGCGTCCAGTTCTGGGCTCCACAATTCAAGAAGGACGCAGACAAGCTGGAGCGTGTTCAGAGGAGGGCAACCAGGATGATCAGGGGTCTGGAAACAAAGCCCTATGAAGAGAGACTGAAAGAACTGGGCATGTTTAGCCTGGAGAAGAGAAGATTCAGGGGAGGCATGAGAGCACTCTTCAAATACTTAAAAGGTTGTCACACAGAGGAGGGCCAGGATCTCTTCTCGATCCTCCCAGAGTGCAGGACACGGAATAACGGGCTCAAGTTAAAGGAAGCCAGATTCCAGCTGGACATCAGGAAAAACTTCCTGACTGTTAGAGCAGTACGACAATGGAACCAGTTACCTAGGGAGGTTGTGGGCTCTTCCACACTAGAGGCCTTCAAGAGGCAGCTGGACAACCCTCTGTCAGGGAGGCTTTAGGGTGGATTCCTGCATTGAGCAGGGGGTTGGACTCGATGGCCTTGTAGGCCCCATCCGACTCTACTATTCTATGATTCTATGTCTGTTTCCTTGGATCACCTTGAACTTGAGCAACTTGTGAACCAGAAGCCCTTAGTTCAGATCTCACCTCAGCCAAGGATTTACTGGGAGGCCTCTGCCGGCCTCAGTCCCCCTCCCCCAAATCTGCAATATGGGCTTAATAATAATGACGTTTCTTGATAGGTTGTGAGAACCTGATGTGCTTTCAAAACTCGGTCATGTTTACTGTTGTCGGGAGTGGTTGTTATATTGTAATGTTTTGTGTTACGAACAGTGAAAATCCTCTGCGGGTTTCCTTGCAAGTAAGTGCCACTCGATTCGGGGCAACTTACTCCCAGGGAGATCTCCATAGGATCGTGGCAGGCAGCAGTGCTAGGCAGGCCTATAAGCCCTTTGGACATAGTGGAACCTACTTCCGAGTAGACATGCAGAGGATCACGGCACAGCTCAAAACACACTCTGTGGCAGGGGGACTTAACATTCACTGTGGATTTTCGGGTCATCGGCAGCAGCGTGTGGGTGACAAAACTCAATATTTGCTGACGGGAATAAAACTTTGGCACCAAGGTATGGATTTCTAAATTCACATTTTACATTTTGACGGTCTGTAGCTGCCTCTCCTGATCTTGTGCCCATGAGAGGCATTGTCCAGGGCACCTGGAAGACACCCGGTTTGGGAACGGCAGTAGGAGAAGTTTGAGACGCGGTAAACTTCGTCTCTGCCTGTCAGTGTCCACATTTATAGCTGTGTTATTTTGAGATGAGAAAGCTGTTTTTGCGTATTCCTCAAGGGTTTTGAATCCTTCCCTTGCCTGAGCTACATATTCTTTATTTGTTTTATTTTATTATTACATTTATATCCTCCAAGGAACCCAAGGTGGCATACATAATCCCCCCCCTCCATTTAACCTCACAACAACAACCCTGTGAGGTAGGCTGGGCTGAGAGTCTGGGACTGGCCCAAAGTCACCCAGTGAGCTTCCGTGACCGAGTGGGGACTAGAACTCGGATCTCCTGGCTCCCAGTCCAACGCTCTAGCTCAGCCATCCTCAACCTGGGGCGCTCCAGATGTGTTGGACAACAACTCCCAGAATGCCTCAGCCAGCTCGGCTGGCTGGGGCATTCTGGGAGGTGCAGTCCAACACATCTGGAGCGCCCTAGGTTGAGGAAGGCTGCCTAGCCGCTACACTGCAGTGTTTTTTTTTTACAGTTGCTTCTGATCAAGAGTTTGCAAAACGTTTCAGGCTCAGTACACTTTCTGCAGGGCTTCAGCAAATCGCATTCGCCCTCCCGGTTGAAGTTTGTCTCATTTGCTTTCCTCCTTCTTTCCTCACCCAGTTCTAATCTTGGAGGCTTACTCCAGCTGCCTCGTCTCCTGGGAGGGCCGGGCGCATTGGGGCTTCTGTTGTGGATATTACAGAGCACGGGCAGGCAAAACCTTCAGCTCTGTGCTATTCGGGGCATTCCAGTAACCTAGGTCTTTTGCAAAGTGGCCGCTCAGGCAGCTTACCACTTCAAGCTTTGACTTTTCATAAACGAATAAAGAAATAAATGAACAAACCCTGCATGTAAATAAGTAGCCCAGGAGGCGAGGCAACCGGTTCCCCTCGATTCGGCCCTGGTTAGGACTCATCTTGAGTATTGCATCCAGTTCTGGGCTCCACAATTCAAGAAGGACGCAGACAAGCTGGAGCGTGTTCAGAGGAGGGCAACCAGGATGATCAGGGGTCTGGAAACAAAGCCCTATGAAGAGAGACTGAAAGAACTGGGCATATTGAGCCTGGAGAAGAGAAGATTGAGGGGAGACATGATGGCACTCTTCAAATATTTGAAAGGTTGTCACACAGAGGAGGGCCAGGGTCTCTTCTCGATCCTCCCAGAGTGCAGGACACGGAATAACGGGCTCAAGTGACAGGAAGCCAGATTCTGGCTGGACATCAGGAAAAACTTCCTGACTTTTAGAGCAGTACGACAATGGAACCGATGACCTAGGGAGGTTGTGGGCTCTCCCACACTAGAGGCCTTCAAGGGTCAGGATCTCGTCTCAATCATCCCAGAGTGCAGCACGCAGAATAATGGGCTCAAGTGACAGGAAGCCAGACTCCGGCTGGACATCAGGAAAAACTTCCTGACTGTTAGAGCAGTACGACAATGGAACCAATGACCTAGGGAGGTTGTGGGCCCTCTCACAACCCTCTGGACAACCCTCTGTCAGGGATGCTTTAGGGTGGATTCCTGCATTGAGCAGGGGGTTGGACTCGATGGCCTTAGAGGCCCCTTCCAACTCTACTATTCTATGATCCAAGAGAGAACTTCTAGCCTAATCCTTTGCCTGCAGTCTTAGTTTTCTATTTTTGTGTACTTTATTTTTTGACGTAGGAAAGCATTCAAAATAGTGGTTTCCCCCCCTTGCAGCCCCTGCCAGGCAGGATGAAGCGATCCATTCCATTCTGCCAACTTGTTTTCCTGCACGTGTGGTGCGTTCTTGCGGATTGCACCCTGTGCGTTTATATGGGCAACCCTCACCTCCTCTGCTGTTGCTGATCAACAAGGGTTGGGAGAACCAGGCCAGGCCAGGCCAGGCTCCTTGCCATTCTCACATGTGTGGACCAAGCAGAATTGCACCCAGAGCAAATAAATGCTGGCACATTGGCCCTTAAAAGACAAAGAGTGGACCGTTTTCTCCTTGTGGCTTTGGGCTTCTGATTCAGAGTTGGAGAGTAGCATGACCTTACAATTTGTGTTTTGTTTTAGAAAGGGCTTCATTCTGCCCTGCTGAAATTTACTGGCCTAAAATTCAGAGATTTTAATGTGCTCAATCTGATATCCAGGTGAGAGGTAGTTCCTTATTCGGCCGTGCCACAAGGCAAGTCTATCTTGATCCCATTTCACAGGACACGCCAAGAAAACAGAACCTGCTCAGAGCTGTCAGACATAGTTATAATTTCCAGAGATTTGCTGTGTTAGTCTACTTCAGCAAAAGCAACGAAGAGTCTTGTGGCACCTTAAAAATGAACTAATTTATTTGGCATAAGCGCTCTCTCGCTCTCTTTCTCAGAAGGAGCCTAGGATGACTAAGAATCCATAGTGAAAAAATCCAACACATGAACACATGAAAAGCTTCGGCTATTGGGCGGTATAAAAATGTAATAAATAAATTAAAATCATAACTTTGAAATTACGAATACACAATAAAATGCAATAAAACCACCTCCACAACACCAGAAAGCAGATAAGACACTTGCCAGGATAAAATTGTTAGTCTTTAAGGTGCCAAAAGTCTCCCAGATATTTTACTTTATTTATATCCTGCCTTTTTAGCTCTATTGTTGCCCTGAGGCTGGATCAGACCAAGGGTCCATCTAGTCCAGCACTCTGTCCACACAGGGGCCAACCAGCCATCGGCCAGGGATGAACAAGCAGGACACGGTGCAACAGCACCCTCCCACCCATGTTCCCCAGCAGCTGGTGCACACAGGCTTACTGCCCTGGACACTGGAGATAGCACCCAACCATCAGGGCTAGTAGCCATGGATAGCCTTCTCCTCCAGGAATGTATCCAACCCCCTTTTAAAGCCATCCAAATTGGTGGCCATCACAACATCTTGTGGTAGTGAGTTCCATAATTTAACAATGCGCTGTGTGAAGAAGTACTTTTTATTTGTCCTGGATCTCCCACCAATCAGCTTCATGGGATGACCCCATTGGGTTCTAGTATTTTGAGAGAGGGAGAAAAATGTCTCCCTCTCCACATTCTCCATACCATGCATAATTTTGTACACCTCTATCAGATCTTCCCTTAGCCTCCTTTTTTCCAAGCTAAACAATCCCAGTTGATGTAACCTTGGCCGTAGCTAGACCTAAGGTTTATCCCAGGATTGTCCTGGGGTCAAACCTGTTCATCTAAGAGCCACACAGGACATCAAGCGCTCAGGCAGGGACAAACCTGGGATGATCCTGGGATAAACCTTAGGTCTAGCTATGGCCCTTCTCTCATAGGGGAGATGCTCCAGCCCCTCAATCATTTTAGTTGCCCTTTTCTACCCATTTTCCAGCTCTATAATATCCTTTCTTAGGTGTGGTGACCAGAACTGTGCACAGTATTCTCAGTATGGTCGCACCATCGATTTGTATAAGGGCAGTCCTATACTGGCTGTTTCATTCTCAATTCCTTTTCTTATTATGCCTAACATGGAGTTTGACTTTTTCACAGCAGCCGCACAGTGGTTGGACATTTTCATCCATCTGTCCACCACAATCCCAAGATCTCTTTCTTGTTCGGTCACCACCAGCTCAGATCCCATCAGCTTGTACTTGAAGTTGGTTTTTTTTGCCCCAACGTGCATCACCTCAAACCTGGGTCTTCTGAAATCAGCAACCTGTAGGCTACTCGGTTTAATTTTTGTGCCGGACAGCTTGCTCCTTGCCTCTGAGTAGTTAGCTCATCTAGGACTAGGGGTTCCATTATCACCCATCCAGCATGGCCAGGAGGCACCAAGTTGGGAAACCCTGTCCAATTGTTAAAGTTAAAGGAAGTTAAAGGAAGCCAGATTCCATCTGGACATCAGGAAAAACTTCCTGACTTTTAGAGCAGTACCACAATGGAATCAGTTACCTAGGGAAGTTGTGGGCTTTCCCACCCTAGAGGCCTTCAAGAGGCAGCTGGACAAGCATCTGTCAGGGATGCTTTAGGGTGGATTCCTGCATTGAGCAGGAGGTTGGACTCGATGGCCTTGTAGGCCCCTTCCAACTCTGCTATTCCATGATTCTATGAATTGCAGCCTTTTCTTTTATTTAAAACGTTTTATATACCGTCCTTCATCCCATTAGCATTCTGGGCCCGCGTACAACAATTGTACATCTCTCACTGCAAAACAACAGCAATAAAATAACAGTTAAAATCAATCAACCATCTAAAATTTACCGCAAGTTAAAAATGCCTGGGTGGGAGTGCGCTGAAGCAAGCCGTCTTGGGAATTCCTGGCTCCTGCAAGCTTTTTGGAGATGCCGTCCTGATCTGGGTGTCTACCTCCACGTGGCACAGGAGTGGCAGTTGCAGCCCATCTTTGACCTCGTGGGGGCAGTTGTACAAAATTAGGCGTGGCATGGAGAAAGAGAGGGAGACGTTTTTCTCCTCTCATAATACTAGAACCCAACGGGGGGTCATATCCCATGAAGCGGATGGGTGGGAGATTTAGGACAGATAAAAGGAAGGACTACTTCCCACAGCGCAGAGTTAAACTATGGAACTCACTACCACGAGATGTCATGACGGCCACCCATTTGGATGGCTTTAAAAGGGGGTTAGATAAATTCCTGGAGGAGAAGGTTATCCATGGCCACTAGCCCTGATGGTTGTGTGCTATCTCCAGTATTCGAGGAAGTAAGCCTGTGTGCACCAGTTGCTGGGGAACATGGGCGGGAGGGTGCTGTTGCACCATGTCCTGCTTGTTGGTCCCTGGCCGATGGCTGGTTGGCCCCTGTGTGAACAGAGTGCTGGACTAGATGGACCCTTGGTCTGATCCAGCATCAGGGCTCTTCTTAGGTTCTTACCTTTCACCCCTGTGGGTGATGCAGCAGCAGGATCTGTGGTGCGTCTGCAAGACTTACCTGGGCTGCTTATCCCCTCCTGAGCCCAATTCAAGGTGTTGATGTTTATCCTTCCTTCCTTCCTTCTCTCATTCTGCTTATACATCTAGAGGACACCCAAGATGGGGGAAGACGGCCCCAGAGGGATGTGGCAATTAAAGTGGCATAAAGCCAATATACTTCCGTAGCGTGAACGGGTTTGCTCTGCCTCCAGACATCCTTTCCCAACTTCCTTTTGTCTCTTCTCTTCCTCTGCCTCGATGCCTTTCGAGTGCTTAATTTCTCAAAACTGGTGCTATCGCTCATAGAATAGCAGAGTTGGAAGGGGCCTACAAGGCCATTGAGTCCAACCCCCTGCTCAATGCAGGAATCCACCCTAAAGCATCCCTGACAGAGGGTTGTCCAGCTGCCTCTTGAAGGCCTCTCGTGTGGGAGAGCCCACAACCTCCCTAGGTAACTGGTTCCATTGTCGTACTGCTCTAACAGTCAGGAAGTTTTTCCTGATGTCCAGCTGGAATCTGGCTTCCTTTAACTTGAGCCCGTTATTCCGTGTCTTGCACTCTGGGAGGACCGAGAAGAGATCCTGGCCCTCCTCTGTGTGACAACCTTTGAAGTATTTGAAGAGTGCTCTCATGTCTCCCCTCCATCTTCTCTTCTCCAGGCTAAACATGCCCAGTTCTTTCAGTCTCTCTTCATAGGGCTTTGTTTCCAGACCCCTGATCATCCTGGTTGCCCTCCTCAGACCAACTTGGAAACGGCACACCAAGAAAAAAAAAAAATTCGCCACCATTTAATCCGAGATATACAATAGCCAGGCACTCTACACATGCTCAGAAGTAAATTCTAGAGATGAGCTCTGGACTAAGATTATGCTCTGATTTCCTATAGATCATATATGCTGTGGGTTGTAGACATATATATATATGAGTGAATTGTTGCAGAATTAGATGAGCAACTTTCTGTTTACACAGCAATGGCTTATCCGGTTCTGAAAAAGCCATCCCACAGCTTCGCGACTGTAGTTTCCTGCCAACGCTGTCCCTTGGGGGGACGCGTGGGCATCAGCTTTGCTTGTCTACCGTCCTCCTAGCCTGGCCTGGGTTTTTGTTTTGTTTTGTTTAGAAGACTCTCTGGTTAAAGCAAAATAAATGAATATCTCTCCTATACTTCATTGCACAAAAGCAGCGCTGTAGAGGTTCGCACAAGGAAAACCTCTGCCTCCCACACTGCAGATTGGTCAAACCGTGTCCAGCGCAGTTTCCGTTGGGAGTAGAGGATTGCCTGGGGTTATGGGCAGCGCTTCCTGGTGGCCGGGGATCTTTTTTTGGGCTAGCACCGTATTTTTAGAGTTCGGACGCTGCCGCAAACACTCGTCTGACCGCTGGTTATGGCGGTCTCTTGGCTTCTCCAAAGCAAATCCCAGAGGTGGTGAAGCGACTTGGGCGGCATATTTTGGGCGCCACGGGTGGGGTGGGGGCGGCGGCTGCAGCGGCAGCATTGGGCTGGGAGACAGATGGGTCTAACCTGCAGGGATGCAGGCCGTCAGGGAATTCGCTGGTGTTCATTTCGGTAGGATTTGGGCAGGACGGTGTCCCAACAGATGGTGTCCCATTAGTTTGCGAGAGGGATGTGGTTATTGCATTTTTGAGGGGCCCAGCGAATTTATTTTCTCAGGTCCTCTTGTTTTCATAGAATCATAGAACAGCAGAGTTGGAAGGGGCCTACAAGGCCATCGAGTCCAACCCCCTGCTCAAAGCAGGAATCCACCCTAAAGCATCCCTGACAGATGCTTGTCCAGCTGCCTCTTGAAGGCCTCCAGTGTGTGAGAGCCCACCACCTCTCTAGGTAACTGGTTCCATTGTCGTACTGCTCTAGAATCATAGAATAGCAGAGTTGGAAGGGGCCTACAAGGCCATCGAGTCCAACCCCCTGCTCAATGCAGGAATCCACCCTAAAGCATCCCTGACAGAGGGTTGTCCAGCTGCCTTTTTTCCTCCACCTTCACCTGTATTTTCTTTGAGCTTCATTTGCCAGCAGTTTGCTTCCATGGGTGTTGGAGAACCTCTTTCCATCTGAGGGCCGTACTTTCGGAGAAGTTCTCGGAGGCCGCGTTCCGGTGTTGGGAGGGACGGAAGACAAATGGGGCGGGGCAAAGGGCAAAAAATGGGTGGGGCCGAAGAGCACCAAAAATACCAGCGTATTTTAGCTTAAAGCTTTTACTACCAGGAACTACATCTTACGAGAGGCGTGCATGTGGGCGTGGGGAGCTGTGCAATAGCAAGAAAACCATGTCTGCTGCCTGTCGTCCAAGAACTCACACCGTGGCCCCTCTTTTCTGCTTTGCAGTGTGTCCGAGATGGCGAGCGTCCTGTCCAGGAGGCTGGGGAAGCGGTCCTTGCTGGGCGCCCGCATTTCCGCTCCCCCTTTGCTGGGGGACGGGGTGCTGATGACAGCCCAGGTCCTTCCCCTGCAGCTGGAGAACAGCAAAGCGCCCCCTCTCCTTCCTTCGTATGAGGACGGCCACTTCAAGGAGCATGTGGAGGACTCCGGCATTCGGAACCCAAAGTGGCCGGCGCTGCAACCAGGCCAAAAGGTATTGAATGTTACTATTCCTGGAGAGTCCCTTGTGGTGTAGCGGCTAGAGTGTCGGACTGGGAGTTGGGAGATCCGGGTTCTAGTCCCCACTCGGCCGTGGAAACCCACTGGGTGAGCTTTGGGCCAGTCACGGACTCTCAACCCAGCCTACCTCACAGGGTTGTTGTTGTGAGGATAGGAATGGAGAGGAAGATTATGTACGCCACCTTGGGTTCCGTGGAGGAAAAAAGCTGGGATATTATAATAATAATAATAAATAAACAGCTAAAGTGTATACACTTTATACACACTCATACTTTGTACACACTCATCTAGAAGAGATCCTAGGGCAGCATACGTGACATTATAAAGAGACAAATACAATATAGTTAGAAACATTAAATTAGCAGGCAGAGATAGAAGCACAGAATGTTATGATAAGAGGTTAGCCCACAATCATATGCAAGTTTAGACAGGGCAAAAGTCTGTCTAAACATCCATAGGATTTCACCTTTAATAATTTAGTAAAAGCCAGTTAGTAACTAGAATTTTATGCCGTGAAGCTACACGTACCATTATTCAGTGCAGAACCCTGATGACGCACGGCGTGAGGCTTTACGATTTTTCTCCCGGAATATCAAGTGGGTGAATTCATCACGGCAAAGACCTGGTCCAGTTTACGCACAAGCGGAAGAGGGAGATCATTTCTTTCAGTTCTTTCTAAGCTGCCCAAGAAATGCTTAGCAAACAGTTCAAGCAAAGTGCTTTGTAAAACACTGGTGCATTGGAATCTCAACGTTTGCTTTGCTTTGCAATCTTTGGTACATGATACTGAGAAAAAAATCATAAAATCATAGAATAGCAGAGTTGGAAGGGGCCTACAAGGCCATCGAGTCCAACCCCCTGCTCAATGCAGGAATCCACCCTAAAGCATCCCTGACAGAGGGTTGTCCAGCTGCCTCTTGAAGGCCTCCAGTGTGGGAAAGCCCACAACCTCCCTAGGTAACTGGTTCCACTGTCGTATTGCTCTAACAGTCAGGAAGTTTTTCCTGATGTCCAGCTGGAATCTGGCTTCCTTTAACTTGAGCCGGTTATTCCGTGTCCTGCACTCTGGGAGGATTGAGAAGAGATCCTGGCCCTCCTCTGTGGGTTTTTTTTTCTTAAATGTGTGCTGTTTTCTTTCCTTCGTTGGGAGCAAGTTCCATGATTTGTTTGCAAGAACTGACTGGCAATGAAAAGGTTAGAGTGTGACATCAAGGAGGTGTGAGAACAGTGCTGGTTGGTGGCTCTGGAGTCAGTGGGGCTGCAGGTCCCCTCCGGGTTTTAATTTTAACCAGCCGGAACGTGAAAGGAGCTACCCAAGGTGCAGATTCTTTGCTCCACTGACATCGGAGTCACCAGCAACTGCTGCGCTTGGGATGTGACAGCAATTGTGATAGGGGTCGGGAGGAACAGGACGTGCAAAGCACTCGAACGGCCTTGCTCTGGACTGTTCAGGCAACATCATCCTGGTTGCTGAGTCATTTCCTCAGTCTGGAAATGCAATCTAACACATCTGGAGGGCACCAGGTTGGGGAAGGGTGTTTTAGTTGGAGCCAGCGGTCTGCAAAGAGAAACCACGCGCCTATAAACTCAGAATAACTCAGACTAAATATATTTGGGAGCTGTACAAAATAATAATAATAAAAAATAGCTTCTGAAAGGGTGGCCGGTTAGAAATGGACTCCTCTCTCCCCGCCCCTCTAAATATCTGCAGTGTTGGCCTTGGACGGGGCGCCGTCTTGAGGGTGCAGGAGGAGATTCAGCAAAGGCTTGTTGGATGTGAATGATAACCAAGTATTGCGTCTAGTTCTGGGCACCACGTTTCAAGAAGGACGCAGACAAGCTGGAGTGTGTTCAGAGGAATCATAGAATAGCAGAGTTGGAAGGGGCCTACAAGGCCATCGAGTCCAACCCCCTGCTCAAGGCAGGAATCCACCCTAAAGCATCCATGACAGAGGGTTGTCCTGCTGCCTCTTGAAGGCCTCTAGTGTGGGAGAGCCCACAACCTCCCTAGGTCACTGGTTCCATTGTCGTACTGCTCTAACAGTCAGGAAGTTTTTCCTGATGTCCAGCTGGAATCTGGCTTCCTTTAACTTGAGCCCGTTATTCCGTGTCCTGCGCTCTGGGAGGATTGAGAAGAGATCCTGGCCCTCCTCTGTGTGACAACCTTTTAAGTATTTGAAGAGTGCTCTCATGTTACCCCTCAATCTTCTCTTCTCCGGGCTAAACATGCCCAGTTCTTTCAGTCTCTCTTCATAGGGCAGTGCACAAAAAGTTGCTGGAGGAGGTGTTTCATATTTCCACGTGTGGGCCCCCCTGAACCCATGGGCCCCATTTGTCTTCTTCCCTTCCTTTGCAGAGCTTGGAGTGCCATCCATGCCTCCCACCCAGGTTTTCTTCTTAACGACCCTGCGAGGTAGATCAGGCGGAGAGAAGCGGATTGACGCAAAGTAGGGATTTAAATCCAGGAGCTCTCCCTGACCCAATGCTCTGCTCCAGCCTTCCTGAACCTGGCACTCTCTAGATGTGCTGGACTACAACTCCCATCATCCCTCTCTGGGGATAATGGGAATTGCCATCCAACACGTCTAGGCCGCAGGATGGGGAAGGCTTCTTTACCTGCAAGCTGAATCCCTCTGGCTCGCTCTGAGCTTGTGAGAACACCTGGCCTGCAGCACGCTGTCTGGCAGGATTTTGTTAGACTGCAAGGCTGTGGGAGGCTGTTAAGACCATAATAACATAAGCAGTGCCATGCTGGATCAGACCATAGGTCCATCTAGTTGTGAAGCAGCCCGTGTTTTAATTTTTCATGGACTCGCTGCTCTCTCCAAACTCGCCTGAATGGCATCCCCATGCAAAGGAGTCGGCCAAAACAAAAGAAAGAAAGACTTTTGGTTCTGATAGAACAGGGTTTTGCACAGGGGATTGTGCCAGTGATTTTGGGTCTTCAGGGGTCTTTCCCCCAAGGAGTGCTGGGCTCTTTCCTTCTGTCCCCCGTCCCTGCGGCCTCCCCGCCCTTTCCGTATGGTAATCAGAGTTCCCCTATAAATAGACCCCAGGAATAACCAACTCAGGTCTCTGCGTAGATACAATTACGTCCATAAAAATAGACCTTGGGAAGTCGGTCAGTGGCTCCATCTCAAATTAGGTCACAGCAGAGGAGAGGCCCGACTCACGTGGAGCCCAGGAATCACCTCTCCAAGGAGGAGCAGAGAACACGGTGGACATTCTACCGGCAAAGCCCTTCCTGGCTGCCGAAACCCCTCACATATTTTGCTTGGCCGCACCTTCGTTTGCCTGCGGTAGGGCAGGGTTGGGGGAGGGGGAAATTCAGGGGCTCTTCGGACCCTGCTGTGAAGTTTTTTGGGGCTTGGATGAATTAGAACTCAGATGACAATTGCAACGTCCTTTTTGCTTGGGGTGGGGGTGAACCGGAGAACAAAAGGCACACGTCAAGTGTCAGGTAGGAAAGGTGCGTTATGGAGAAACCGCCATGGCTCGAGAGACAGGAAGCCTGATTCCAGCTGGACATCAGGAAAAACCTCCTGACTGTTAGAGCAGTACGACAATGGAACCAGTTACTTAGGGAGGTTGTGGGCTCTCCCTCACTAGAGGCCTTCAAGAGGCAGCTGGACAACCCTCTGTCAGGGAGGCTTTAGGGTGGATTCCTGCATTGAGCAGGGGGTTGGACTCAATGGCCTTGTAGGCCCCTTCCAACTCTGCTGTTCTATGATTCGATGACATGTGCAGCTCTCTGGTCCCTGATGCCACCGGATGCAGCCCTTGGGGACAAAACAGTTGTGCACTCATGCCCTAAAACATCCATGTCAATGGCACCTGATCCTTTCCTGTTGTTTAGGCTTTGGGAATGTGTGCTGCATATTTGAAACTCTCCTTTCCAAAGTGACAAAATCAGAATTGATGCATTTAGTTGGACATAGAATCATAGAATAGTACTGCTCTAACAGTCAGGAAGTTTTTCCTGATGTTCAGCCAGAATCTGGCTTCCTTTAACTTGAGCCTGTTATTCTGTGTCCTGCACTCTGGGAGGATCGAGAAGAGATCCTGGCCCTCCTCTGTGTGACAACTTTTTAAGTCTTTGAAGAGTGCTGTCATGTCTCCCCTCAGTCTTCTCTTCTCCAGGCTAAACCTGCTCCGTTCTTTCAGTCTCTCCTCATAGGGCTTTGTTTCCAGACCCCTCCAGCCTGCCTTTTATGATGATGGCCACCCAGGTGCCACTGTGAACTATCCCCAGTTCCTTGTGTGGCAATCGGTGCTCCTGCACATGGAGGTTCTGTTTAGCTCTTACGGCTGATAGGCATTGAGAGGCCTGTTGGCTGCTGTGATTTTTGCCAATTTCTGGCAGGGGTGGGGCCGTGGGCGCGTTGTATGAAAAACAAAATTGAGGCTATAAAATGGAGCCTGAAGGGGAGACTGAAATAGCGACGATAACTGAGAGGGGCATCTCTCCTCGTACAGGTGTGCGTCTTTTACAACGGGCAGGAGAACGCTGGCCTGGTGGAGCACCACGACCCCGTCAGTAACGACGTGAAGGTGCTGCTTCTGGAGCACGGCTTTTACGTCTGCAGGAAAGCCGAGGAAGTGAGGCTGCTTGACGTCCAAACATCACCTCTCCCAGCCCTGGAGGTGGACCATGGGACTCCCATGCCGACGAGCTACGGCACGGCTTCGGTGGCAATGGACCATTGTCCGTCCATGACTGATGCTGCGGTTGCATCTGCTCCAAGATCAGTTTCCAGGAGCATTGATGTACCCAAAAGGTGAGTGTTTCGGATTTCTTTGGCCAGGGTGACTTCATATTTACTGACTTCCAAAACCTATATAGTGCTTTCAGCTGAAACCAAATTCTCAAAATGATTTGTAGCTTTGCTTTCTTCCTCCTCCTCCTCCCCCTCCTCCCTCCTCCCCCTCCTCCCTCCTCTTCCTTTTTTCCTCTTGTGTTACGTTTTTTTAGATTGTAATCCCTGATTGTAATCCCTATAATCTTGTTTGTGGTTGATCTTATGTGAGCCACTCTGGGAGCTGTTCTGGCTGAAGAGCAGGGTACAGATGCTTTAAATCAGTAAATAATGTACAATCAGGGCTTAAAATAAAATCATAAAACTTCACCAAAATGACCCGTAAAAAGAGAATGAGAAAGCTAAGCTAAAAGCGTAGCCACCCTTGTTCTGGTGAGTTCATAATGCCACCGCCTCTGGTTTTGGAAACCAGAGTACGTTCCAACTTTCTGGACCCACGATTGAAAAAGCCCTGCTCCTGTTGCAAAGAATGGAACGCAGAGCAAAGTTGTAATGGTAATAGCCTTCTGTTGCGCTGGCATAATTGCAGGCTACTTGACCCCTCCTGTCCTTTTTGAAGGCGTTGGGTCAGCTCTGCTGTGTTCCTTGTTCAAACAAGGTTGTGCCTTATCTGCCCAAATGAGAAGAAATCGGTGAAATAGAAAACTATGAGCACATGAAGAAACCATTAGGTTTTTGGCAGGGCTCAGGCTGTTGGGACCTACTCTTGTGTTTTACTAGAACCCAAAGATGGAAGGCATACACTTAGAGGAGTACAAAATTATGCATGGTATGGAGAATGTGGACAGGGAGACATTTTTCTCCCTCTCTCAAAATACTAGAACCCAGTGGGGTCATCCCATGAATCATAGAATCGTAGAATAGCAGAGTTGGAAGGGGCCCACAAGGCCATCGAGTCCAACCCCCTGCTCAATGCAGGACTCCACCCTAAAGCATCCCTGACAGAGGGTTGTCCAGCTGCCTCTTGAAGGCCTCTAGTGTGGGAGAGCCCACAACCTCACTAGGGAACTGATTCCATTGTCGTATAAAAGGAAGGACTTCTTCACACAGCACATAGTTAAGTTATGGAACTCACTGCCACGAGATGCGGTAATGGCTACCCATTTGGATGGCTTTAAAAGGGAGTTGGATAAGTTCCTGGAGGCAAAGGCTATCAATGGTTCCTCGCCCTGATGGTTGTGTGGTATCTCCAGCATTCGAGGCAGTAAGCCTGTGTGCACCAGTTGCTGGGGAACATGGGTGGGAGGGTGCTGTTGCACCGTGTCCTGCTTGTTCATCCCTGGCTGACGGCTGGTTGGCCCCTGTGTGAACAGAATGCTGGACTAGACGGACCCTTGATTTGATCCAGCATCAGGGCACCTCTTATGTTCTAAATTAAGAACCAAACAAGAGCCCTGATGCTGGATCAGTCCAAAGTCCTATCTAATCCAGCGTTCTGTTTGCACAATGGCCAGCCAGACGCCCCAATAACACCATCCTAATCGCCTTCCCCAGAAACTGGTACTTTGGGCTTTGCTAGACCTACCTGTTAATCCGGTCAGGAGTAGGGGCGAGCCCGCGCTGCAGCTAGTGCGGGCCGTCGCTCCTAGCTAGACATAACACGCGTCGGGGTAAAGGAAAGCCCCGTCGCGTCAGCCATTTTTTTTCATCTTAAAGGGGCCATGTGCGCAGGAGCACACCAACGATAAGGTAGGTTGTGGGGTTTTTTTTAAAAAAAGGGTTCCTCGCTCCCCCTGCCCCCGATTTCCCCCCCCCCCCCCCATGATGTCCAATGCCCCGCCTGCCCACCCTGTTGGATGCCCCCCCATCGCCCGCCCGCCTACCCTGTCGGATGCCCCCCATCGCCCCTGGCTCTGCTCTCCCCCCCCCCCCCCCGGCCGGGTCCGCACTTCCGGGGCTGCAGAAATACCAGGCCACAACCGGTGCCGGTTATCCCGGCCAAGGGAGGGTTTAGCCTGGGCTGACCCCGGGATCCCCGGTGTGTCATCTGGATGCACAAGGTTGAGCCTGGGTATCAGCCCAGACTAAACCCTCATCTAGCAACGGCCTTAGAGGCACAAAACTGGTGCACACAGGCTTACTGCCCCTGATATTGGAGGTAGCATGTGGCCATCCGGGCTAGTAGCGATTGTTAGCCTTCGCCTCCAGGAATTTATCCAACCCCCTTTCAAAGCCATCCAAACTGGTGGCCATCACGAAATCCCACGGCTCAACTGTGCGCTGTGTGGAGACGGCCTTCCTTTCATCTGTCCTGAGTCTCCCACCATTCCACTTCACGGGATTGAAGAACAAAGCAGAGGAATTTCTTTGGAGTACCGGGATGCAGCTCGTCTTGCAGTCCTTCCGTACGAAAATCGACTCCCTGTTATCCTGAGCGGGCTTTATTTTAGCCGTCTCATTTTGCAGATCGTGTCGGTGTAGAAAGGGCCTGGGTGTCATTGTTTTGTTGGTTTTGTTCAATATTTAGGAGTCAGAACTCTTTGCTGGGCTGCACCAAATCACCCAGAGAGTTACCAGTAGATTCTGAACGACCTTTGACCCATCCCTGGTCTAGATGGAGCAGTGGAGGTTGGTGGCTCCGAGGTCAGTGGGGCGGTGAATCCGCTCCGGGTTTCGGCCAGAACCAGTCAGATCTCGAAAGGTGATTGGCTGGTTGGCCACTGTGTGAACACAGTGCTGGACTAGATGGACCCTTGGTCTGATCCAGCATCAGGGCACTTCTGATGTACTTATGTTTAACTGGGAAAGACACCTGAGTGAATCCTTGGGTAGAGGCTGCCAGCAAGATGGAGACCCTTTAATCTGAATATCAATATGAACTGAATATGAGCCAACAGTGCGATACGGCTGCAAGAAAGGCCAGTGCTATTTTGGGCTGCATTAATAGAAGTATAGCTTCCAAATCACGTGAGGTACTGGTTCCTCTCTATTCAGCCCTGGTTAGGCCTCATCTAGAGTATTGCGTCCAGTTCTGGGCTCCACAATTCAAGAAGGACGCAGACAAGCTGGAGTGTGTTCAGAGGAGGGCAACCAGGATGATCAGTGGTCTGGAAACAAAGTCCTATGAAGAGAGACTGAAAGAACTGGGCATGTTTAGCCTGGAGAAGAGAAGATGGAGGGGAGACATGATAGCACTCTTCAAATACTTGAAAGGTTGTCACACAGAGGAGGGCCAGGATCTCTTCTAGATCCTCCCAGAGTGCAGGACACGGAATAACGGGCTCAAGTTAAAGGAAGCCAAATTCCAGCTGGACATCAGGAAAAACTTCCTGACTGTTAGAGCAGTACGGCAATGGAATCAGTTACCTAGGGAGGTTGTGGGCTCTCCCACACTAGAGGCCTTCAAGAGGCAGCTGGACAAGCATCTGTCATGGATGCTTTAGGGTGGATTCCTGCATTGAGTAGGGGGTTGGACTCGATGGGCTTGTAGGTCCCTTCCAACTCTGCTATTCTATGATTCTATGATCTTAATCTCACCTGTTATGCTGATCAGGGAACACTTTACCACTGGGCTGCGGGATAAACAGCCATCATTTCATCCCTATCCAGAGCAGCATCCGATGTCCTGCAGTGGGACACAGAATAGGGATGGGGGAATAACTACCTTTGCTCCCTTTTGAAATACGTCTCCTAAGGCTTACCGACTGGCACTAAGAGCTTTACGGTAAAATACGTTGGCATTTTTGGCTCCGCCCCTTTTGCCCTCAGCTTTGGCCTAAGATCAGAAAGAGAGGCCCTTATTTATTTATTTATTTATTACATTTTTATACTGCCCAATAGCCGAAGCTCTCTGGGCAGTTCACAAAAGTTAAAACCATAATAAAACAACCAACATGTTTAAAGCACAATTACAAAATACAGTATAAAAAGCACAACCAGGATAAAACCACGCAGCAAAATTGATATAAGATTAAAATACGGAGTTAGAACAGTAAAATTTAAATTTAAGTTAAAATTAAGTGTTAAAATACTGAGAGAATAAAAAGGTCTTCAGCTGGCGATGAAAGCAGTACAGTGTAGGTGCCAGGCGGACCTCTCTGGGGAGCTCATTCCACAGCCGGGGTGCCACAGCAGAGAAGGCCCTCCTCCTGGTAGCCACCTGCCTCACTTCCTTTGGCAGGGGCTCACGGAGAAGGGCCCCTGTAGAGGATCTTAAGGTCTGGGCAGGTACATATGGGAGGAGGCGTTCCTTCAAATAACCTGGCCCCAAACCGTTTAGGGATTTAAATGTCAATACCAGCACTTTGAATTGGGCCCGGACCTGGACTGGCAGCCAATGAAGTTGTAAAAGGACTGGCATAATGTGATCTCGCCGGCCAGTCCCTGTTAGTAACCGTGCTGCCCTGTTTTGTACCAGCTGAAGCTTCCGGACCGTTTTCAAAGGCAGCCCCACGTATAACGCATTGCAGTAATCCAAACGAGAGGTTATCAGAGCATGGATCGCTGTAGCTAGGCTGTCTCTGTCCAGATAAGGGCGCAGTTGGTATGTCAGCCTAAGCTGATAAAAGGTGCTCTTTGCCACTGAGTTCACCTGTGCCTCAAGTGACAGTTCTGGATCCAAGAGCACCCCCAAACTACGGACCCGATCCTTTAGGGAGCGTGCAACCCCGTCCAGGACAGGGCAAACATCACCTCGCCGGACAGATGAACCACCCGCTAACAGTACCTCCGTCTTGTCTGGATTGAGTCTCAGTTTGTTAGCCCTCATCCAGGCCCTTCTCATTTGCCCAGCTGTGAGGGCAATTAGGTGGGTGTCCACTTGGGACAGGCCCTTCTCTGAGGTGGCCCCAAACCTCTGGAACAAACTTCCATCGGAGGTCCGCCATGCACCTTCCGTGCAGGCTTTCAAAAAGGCCTTAAAAACGTTTTTATTTGACCATGGATTTTGCATGATGAGTACTGTTATTCTGGGAGAACTGGGATGGGCCCCTGGGGGCCCTGCAGGTGTTACAACCCACACCAACCCTTTCCATGGGCGATTTGCATCTGGAGGGCCACCCCTGCGGAAGACAAATCCGGAAATCCTAAATAACTTCTTTAACACTTGGATAAAACAAGCTTCCCTGTTGACTTGCAGGTATTTGATGTTCCAAAGCTCTGTTCTTGGAGCCTGTTTGAACTCAGTATCTTCAATAATGCATTATAATAAAAGCACCGCTTATAGATCTTTCTCCTGGAGAACGGCGTTCCCACCCGACTGCAAATCCAAGCCGTACAGACCCAGGAGCAGGGCCTGGACTTTACTTGACCTTGCTGATTTCAAAGCTGTCTTTTATCCATGCTCTGATAACCTCTCGTTTGGATTACTGCAATGCGTTATACGCGGGGCTGCCTTTGAAAACGGTCCAGAAACTTCAACTGGTACAAAACAGGGCAGCACGGTTACTAACAGGGACTGGCCGACGAGACCACATCACGCCAGTCCTTTTCCAGCTTCATTGGCTGCCAGTCCAGGTCCGGGCCCGATTCAAAGTGCTGGTATTAGCATTTAAAGCTCTAAACGACTTGGGGCCAGGCTATCTGAAGGAACGCCTCCTCCCATGTTCATCCTCAGGGGTCCTTCTCCGTGAGCCCTGCCAAAGGAAGTGAGGCGGGTGGCCTTCTCTGCTGTGGCACCCCGGCTGTGGAATGAGCTCCCTAAGGAGGTTCTCTTGGCACCTTCATTATATGCTTTTAGACGCCAGGTGAAGACCTTTTTATTCTCCCAGCATTTTAACTGTCTATAAATAAATTTTAACTCGGTGTTTTAAATTTGTAATTTTGCATTGCCGCTGTTTTTATCTGGTTGAGCTTTTATATTGTATTTTATATTATGGTTTTATCCTGTTGTTTTATACTTTGAATGTTTTTAATTTTTGTGAACCGCCCAGAGAGCTCTGGCTATTGGGCGGTATAGAAATGCAATAAATAAATAAAATAAAATAAAATAAAATAAGCCTCCTTTAGAAGTGGAGGTGTTAATCAAAAATGCTGGATCCATTGGGTTCATAGAATCATAGAATCATAGAATAGCAGAGAGTTGGAAGGGGCCTACAAGGCCATCGAGTCCAACCCCCTGCTCAGTGCAGGATGCTTAATGCTGAATACTGAATGCAGGGTTTTAACAATGCATTCCTGCCTTGCGGGATAAAACTGTTGTAATCACTTTTAGGGCTGGCTCCTGCAAGGAGGATCCATTGGTACGCCGGGGTTTTGTTTTCTGGTGAGGTAGCTAATGATTTCTGCCCTCCTTGTCTTCCGTTGCAGGAAATCGGACGCTGCTGTGGATATGGATGAGATGATGGCAGCAATGGTGTTGACCAGCTTATCCTGCAGCCCAGTGGTGCAGAGTCCCCCGAACAGTGACGCCAGCATGCCAGGTGACCTTAAAGGGGTGCAATGACCCTTCAGCCTGAAGGTCCCAGGAACGCCTGCTGGCTGGCCTACAGAATGCAAGGCGCCCTGAGCCCTTTCTCCCTGCAAGTCAGCCGCGTTTACTTCTGGCCCTGGGGACTTCAGGGGCGCCCGATCAGCTGTGTGTGTGTGGGGGGGGGACAGAAAGAGGGATGATGGGGGGCGATGGGGGGCTGCATCCCCTTTCCAGAGCGCCGGTTCTTCTCCGTAAACGCTCCTTTGCCCGCTGAGGTTGGATGGGAGGCCTTCCTTTTGCCTCATAACGTTGAGTTTGGCCGTAGGAACAAGGGCGTGAAGAGCTTGGCCGTAGGAACGAGGGCGTGCGGAGCTTGGCCGTAGGAACGAGGGCGTGAGGCGCTTGGCCGTAGGAACGAGGGCGTGAGGCGCTTGGCCGTAGGAACGAGGGCGTGAGGCGCTTGGCCGTAGGAACGAGGGCGTGAGGCGCTTGGCCGTAGGAACGAGGGCGTGAGGCGCTTGGCCGTAGGAACCAGGGCGTGAGGCGCTTGGCCGTAGGAACCAGGGCGTGAGGCGCTTGGCCGTAGGAACCAGGGCGTGAGGCGCTTGGCCGTAGGAACCAGGGCGTGAGGCGCTTGGCCGTAGGAACGAGGGCGTGAGGCGCTTGGCCGTAGGAACGAGGGCGTGAGGCGCTTGGCCGTAGGAACGAGGGCGTGAGGCGCTTGTCTTGGGAAAACCATCTGCGAGTCGGAGGTGTTGATTTGCTGTTAGTGCCAATCTGCGCCCCCCCCCCCCCCGCAGCCCTGCAATCCACCCCACGGTCAGACAGCTGCTTGAAAGGCATCTGGTTTAGTCGGGGAAGGCGTCTACATTCCAAGAGAGAGAGAGAGAGAGAGAGAACGGGTAACCCAACCCTCGGCTGCCGTTTCCCGTTGGAAGTCCAGGCCTATTACGGGAGCGACGGGCATGGGAGCACCCAGAGGGGACGGGGTCTTTATTTAGAGGCGCTTCCCAGGAGTCAAGTTGGACCCTGTGCGTGTGCCTAAAAATAGGACTCTTCCAGCGTGGGAAATACAAGAGCCTGGAGGTTGGCAGGGAAGGTGTGGAAAAGGTCATAGGAACTGGGGTGGGGGACACACAGTCCCCCCCCCGACATTTTCTCCTCCCCCCACATCCCACATTGGGGGTGCAGACTTGTCAGCACAGTCTTGTGCACCTCTGCTCAGAATTAAGTCCTACTGAGATCTTTTATATGCTTTTGTTTTCTAGATTTATTATTACTATTACTATTATTATTATTGTTGTTATTATCATCATCATTTATATCCTGCCTTTTTGCCCCTTTTGCAAGGAATCCAAGGCAGCTTACATGACCCTCCTCCTCTCCGTTTTATCCTCACAACAACCCTGTGAGGTAGGTTAGGTTGAGGGTCGAGAGTCAGTGACTGGCCTTAAGTCACCCCTTGAGCTTCTTGGCATAGTCTGATGCCGTAGTCCAGCCTTCCTCAACCAGGTGCCCGACGGATACGTTGGACTACATCTCCCATCGTTCCCAGCTACCACGACCAATGCTGTCCCACACATCCAGTGGGCCCCAGTTTGGGGAAAGCTGGGCTAGCGCATCAGTCCATGTTGTCATGAAGTTCTCTGGGTCGCCTTGGGCCAGTCGCTGGCGCTCAGCCTAACCTACCTCACGACCATCACGCTGGCTCTCGTTCCTGTGCAGGCCGCAGAGAGGGCACCGCCTACACTTGGCCTTCAGCCCTTGAGACTTGAGTTGCGCCCCTGTTTTGTTCCGCGCTCTCTGCGTGCTTCCGCGAGTGTTTCCTCAAGGCCCCTGCGAAGCCAAAAGAGAGAGGGGGTGCCGTTGGGCGTTGGCGGCACTACGTTGGCGCCGTAGGCGTTCTCATCCCTCCCTCACGTGTCCCTCAGCGTCCCAGGCTACGTGCGACGGGTGGAAGGAGAGTGGCGACATGTCGGACGGCGGCAGCAGCACCACCAGCGGCCACTGGAGCGGCATCTCCACGCCTTCTCCGCCCCACTCCGAGGCCAGCCCCAAGTACTCGAGCGAGGCCTTCAGCTCTCCCCGGGCCGACGACGGCTTTGAGACGGACTCGGATCCCTTTCTCTTTGAAGAGCCGGCCCCCCGGAAAAGGAAGGTATGTGGGGCGTGGAGCTGGGGCAGGCAGGGAACTGCCTTATTGAAGCTGCAGGGCGCTGGGCTGGATGGTCTCCGAGGCCCCTTCCGTCCCTTTGACTCCAGTGGCAGCTGGTGGCGGCGATGTCAGCGGGGTCACGGATCTGTGTTCAAAGCAGAGCCTTTTCTACTGTGGCGCCCACCCCAATCACCTGGAGAAATCCACCGGGTGCCATTTTTACACACGGCAATTGTCAACTTACAATCAATTTAACCTGGAACGTCTAATGATAAAAAAGGGGGTCTACTTTCATGTGAATATGTTGTGTCGGTTTACAGCCCAACCACAAACCATGGGTTCTCTTCCTGGGTTGTTAATAACCCATCGTTAAACCACAGTGCAAAATAACCCATCGTTAAACCACATCGTTAAACCACAAGCTATAATTCAGCAACAATCCATGACTCAAGGACACTCAGTCCATACTCTGGGTTGTTGTTATGTGCGAACCAGGCTGCAGAGCAGTCCATGGTCCCCAGCAGAGGGAGGTCTGGATAGCGTGGCTTTGGCCACCAAATGACCCAGATCTGCATTACTCCTAGAATTCGGTCAAGGTGATGTACAAGTGCTTGTGGCCCAGCTGCGGCAAAGTCCTTCGCTCCATCGTCGGGATCAAGAGGCACGTGAAGACTCAGCACCTGGGGTAAGTCGCCAAATTCCAGGGAAGCCGCGTCCTTGTATACAGAAACAAATGGCGAGAGATCACCTACGGAAGTGTTTTTTGCATGGGACTTGGGTACCGGTTCGTGGAAGTCGAGGCCAGGCTGGGGCTGTGCTTGACTTCAGAGATGGAGTGCAGCTGTGGTCTCCCAACCCACCGTCCTTATTGTCCATGGTTGTGTGAGGAGGGTCCAGGACTTGACTTGGAACTTAGAGTGCAGCAGGCAGAAGGACCCTTGTGTCCCTGTTGACCTGCCAAAGGCAGAAAGTGAGGTTCCCAGTATCAATAGACAGCTCTGATCAATCCCGAGGCCTCATGCTGCCTGCCAATCACAGCGGCCGACATTGCGCATCCCCATTCCTTTATGAGCCTGAGGAGAACTCTGAGGCTGGAATGCCCACAACAACAACCCTGCCAGGTAGCTTACTTGGCTAGGCCTTCGCCTCCTGCCACGAGGCTCACTGTGTGTAGGAGTTGAAATATGCCTCACTTTTCCCTCCCATGCTCAGGAATCATGTTCTGTGAAGTCGTCGAGGGATTTTTTCAGAATTCTCTTGAGCTCTGCTTCTTTGGAAGGAAATAAGACCCCACCCCATCCCTCTGAACACCAAAGCTCCGTCTCTGGTGGAAAGAGGTGTTTGTTTGGAATCGGTCTCACCTTTTTGGCTTAGAATCCGCATTTCTGATTTGGAATCCGGCTGAATGCAGCCTCCGTGATGTGACTCAAGAGGCCGCCGGCCCGTGTCATCGTCGTGGTGCGTGTGGCTCAGGGGCCCTCTGGTGGGGAGAATGGAACTCTTCTCATGTGCTAAAATCCTGGTCTAGGTTTGATTGACTAGACAACGACAGTGTTCGGCCGACATGCTAAGCCACAGGGGTGAAGCATTTTGAGCTAAACATTATGGCTTAGCACAGTGGTTCCCAAACTTTTTCAGGTAACCGCCCCCTTGGTTCCACAAACTCATGCCCAGTGCCCCCTCCTCAATCCACACATGTATTAATACCGTTTAAGAAGAGTCCTTTTAATGTGAACTGAAATGTTTCAGGGATGCTTTAGGGTGGATTCCTGCATTGAGCAGGGGGTTGGACTCGATGGCCTTGTAGGCCCCTTCCAACTCTGCTATTCTATGATTCTATGAAAAGCACCAAAACGCTAATGAAGAGACATACCCGGCTTGGTGTGCCCCGCCATGTTGGCTGCAAACAGAGGCGTTTGCTCTCTTTTTCCTCCCTCCCTCGGCAAGCCTGGGGTGGGTGCTTCCCATTTAAAGGGGGCGCGCTCCTCTGGATCCTGCTGGTCTTGGTGCCCAGGCTGAGCAGCGGCGGTGGCAGCCAGGCGGAGGAGCTGAGAATGAAAAAGTGGCTGTGCTGCGTTAAAAGGACTAATCTTAAACGGTATTAATACCGTATTTCTTCGATTCTAAGACACACTTGTTTCCCCATATAAACATCTCTAAAAATGGGGTGCGTCTTAGAATCGCGGGTGCGTTTATTATTTCTTAGAATCAAAGCTTTTTTTCTGTTGGTGGTACTGAAATTGGTGTGCGTCTTACAATCAATGGCGTCTTAGAATCGAAGAAATATTGTACATGTGTGGATTTCCCCTCTATATGTCTTGGGACCAAACTACCTTCTCTCATAAAAATGACCCTGGGTTTTAAGACCTTCTGGAGAGGCGCTTCTTGGAAAAGACCACCTCGAGCGCCCCCCTGCCGCCCCCTTACCTCTTAATGCCCCCCTATGCAATCCCACCGCACCCTTTGGGAACCACTGGCTTAGCGTGTCGTGTGAACCGTTCCTAACCATGGTGGCTACATAAACACGGTTTAGAAATGCTCACTACCCACTTTCTGCAAAAGGGCTTGCGACCTAACCGTGGCTTAGCGTATCGTCTGAACAGGCCCAGTGAATTGGCGGGCTGTTGCCCGCGTGCCTCTTAGGCCTCAGCCTACTGCTGCCTCTGTCCCTCCGTCCTCTTTTGACATCTTGCTTTCCCTGGTCCTTTGACCTGGTTTGCACGATGACTGTGGGTTACACAAGCCAGGGTGGGCTGTCTGTTGGTTAATTGAGGGTTGTTTCCCCCTCCAGCAAGCCATGCTGCCCGGATTCGGATGACACGACAAGTTGCGCTTGGTTGGTTGATTAAGCCAATGGCGCTCGCCGTGCGCCACAGTTTGTTTAACCCACGGTGACCGCACAAACTGACCCTCTTTCCCTTCTGGCTGCCTCCTGGCCCTCCGCGCAACGTTCCGTGACTGACCCTTCCTCCTCAGCGTTGAGACGGCCTGTGAATAGTCAGCACGATCGCAACGGCTCAGCCGCTGAAGTCACATGGGCGGGACCAAAGGCAAAATGGGGGCGGGACCCCAAAAAAGAAGCCCAGATTCCAGCACATTTTAGCTTAAAGAGCTTATTGCCAAGAACGAAACTTTAGGGGAGTCGTTTCAACCCTTTAGAACAGCCTTCCTCAACCTGGGGTGCTCCAGATGTGTTGGACTACAACTCCCAGAATGCCCCAGCCTGGGGGATGCAGTCCAACACATCTGGAGCGCCCCAGGTTGAGGAAGGCTGCTTTAGAACGAGGAAGACATTGCAAAAGCTTAGAAAGCAACGAATGTCAGGGGAAAGGGGGGGGCGGGAGCGCTGAAAAGGGGGCGGGGCCATCTGGGGAACCCTGGAGGACTGGATTGGGGCCCTGGGTCTGAGGCTCTGTACCCCCGGGTACAGAATGAAGTGTGCCTCTAGTTTAAATCCAGCGCTCCCCAAATCCTGTGTTCCAGATAAGGAAAGATTGGGAAACGTCGGCCCGGGGGTTGTCTTCACAGCACTGAGTAGGTGCTGCATTCCTCCTAAATCCCATGGTTTTGCTTCCCCGGGGTGACGGCGGGTAATCCCCACGCCAGTGAGGGAGCACAAGGTTTCTGGTGGTCATCGAGCGTTGAGCGGGGGGTTGGACTCGATGGCCTTATAGGCTCCTTCCAACTCTACGATTCTATGATTCTATGATTCAGGTACTGGAGCCGTCCCCCTGCCCTCTTTCTGGCTTCTGGTAACCAACTGCTGGTTGCCAGGACTGCCCCTGAATCGGCCAAGAAGCGAGGTCAGATGGCGGAAGAGCCGGGGTGACCTCGCTCCCACCGAAAAAGTTGGGATAAATCCCCGGCTTCTTTACTGCACGGCTTCGCAGAAAAGCCCCGCGGTGGCTGCGGATTTGCGGCTGCGTCATGTAAGTGACGCAGTGCCGGTTCACAGCCATCACGGGGCTCTGAGCGCTTACAGGCAGCCTGCTGGTATTTCCCCGTTGGTTGGGCTTTGTTTATTCCCTCTCTGCTTCTTTCTTCCATCACTGCAGGGATGGCGCCAATTCTGACCAGCGGAAGAGGGAAGAGGACTTCTATTACACGGAGGTGCAAGTGAAGGAGGAGGCCCCTCCGGAGCCACCGGCAACGGCTCCCAGCCCCACGGCGGCCTCCTCCCCCATTGTCATCCAGCAGCCTCCATCCCAGCTGGAGGCCCTTGTTCTGGATCAAGTGACCCCTTTCGAGCCTCACCTGCCCAGCAGCGCCCTCAGCCAGTCCGCCCCCAGTTCTTTCTGGCACATCCAAGCCGACCATGCGTACCAGGTAGGGCAGCGCCCACGAGCCCCCGCGGATACGTGGCACCCTTTGAAAACCACAAAGAAGTCGGAAAAAACTTACCTTGACCCCTTACAGTAAAGACGGTGAGATGGGAGAAAGGGGAGGGTATGCTGGTGACCGTATCACTGTGAATAGTCACATGGAACATGAAAGCGATGTCAGGAGTCACATGGAACATTTATTTATTTATTTATTTAAGGATTTTTATGCCGCCCTTCAGCCAAAAAAGGCTCTCACGGCGGCTTACAAAAGTATTTCTTGACAGTCCCTGCCCACAGGCTTACAATCTAAAAGACATGACACAAAAGGAAAGGGGATTGGGAGGGAGGAGGAGGAGGAGGAGGGGGGAAAGGAAAGCAAATTCAGGCACTACAATCTTAGTTGGAAAGTTCAGCAGTTACAGTTGGTAGCAGGAGGGAGGGGGCTCTGAGCTGGAGCTGGACCCAGGCATGGTGGAGAGGTGCCTGGCTGCTGCTTCCTCCCTCACTGGTGGCCTCTGCAGAGACAGTTGGCAGCCATGGAACTACATGGAAGTGATGTCAGGAGTCACATGGAACATGAATGAAAGTGATGTCAGGAGTCACATGTAACATGAATGAAAGTGATGTCAGGAGTCACATGGAACATGGAAGTGATGTCAGGAGTCACATGGAACATGAATGAAAGTGATGTCAGGAGTCACATGTAACATGAATGAAAGTGATGTCAGGAGTCACATGGAACATGGAAGTGATGTCAGGAGTCACATGGAACATGAATGAAAGTGATGTCAGGAGTCACATGGAACATGAATGAAAGTGATGTCAGGAGTCACATGGAACATGAATGAAAGTGATGTCAGGAGTCACATGGAACATGAATGAAAGTGATGTCAGGAGTCACATGGAACATGAATGAAAGTGATGTCAGGAGTCACATGGAACATGAATGAAAGTGATGTCAGGAGTCACATGGAACATGAATGAAAGTGATGTTAGGAGTCACATGGAACATGAAAGGGATGTCAGGAGTCACATGTAGTCACTTTCATATTACATGTGACTATTGACAGTGATACGGTCACCAATATACCCACCCCTTTCTCCCATCTCATACTCTTTGAAAACCTACTGGGTTGTTTGGAACTTTTCCATCGCAGAAGTACGGGGATTTTAGACACACGGAACACAGCAGCCCCCATCCTCTGATCACGGAGGGCTAAATTCCTGGATTGCTGTTTCGTACACCACCTGGAGCAGGGACAGCAAGCCAGGCTTGGGTTAGGCTTTTCAGTAAATACATTGGGGAGATGCAGCCCACTGCGCTCAACATCTAAGGTCCCCCTCCAAGTGCCTCCTCCAAGGGAAGCTCGGAAGATGGCAACAAGGGAGGGGGCCTTTTCGGTGGTGGCCCCCGGACTGTGGAACAATCTCCCCGACAAGGCCCGCCTGGCGCCAACGCTGCTATCTTTTTGGCACCAGGCCAAGACTTTTCCCTTCTCCCAGGCATTTTAACATTTTAACAGCATTTTAACAGCATTTAACAACGTTAAGTTTGTTTTTAACGGACCCCAGAATTGTTGTTTTTAAATGGATGCTGCTGTTTTTATACTGTTGTTTTTATACTGTTGTTTTTATACTGTTGTTTTAATGTTTTTGATGGTTTTTTAAAATTTTGTATACTTTTAATGTTTACCATTTTTAACTGTTGTAAACCGCCCAGAGACCTTCGGCTACGGGGCGGTATATAAATGTAATAAATAAATGAATAAATAAATAAATATAAATAACCCAAGAGGGTTGAACTCCTTTCAGCCCGAGGGCTGAATTCCATTTTGGAGAACTTTTCAGGGGGCCCCGTGGGCGGGGCTGACAACAGATCAGGTAGCTTAAAGCTAAAATATGCCAATAACTAATTATTTATTATTATTAATTAATTAATTTATTACATTTCTATACCGCCCAATAGCCGGAGCTCTCTGGGCGGTTCACTAAGCTGTAGGATCAAACTTTTAGAATTGGGGGAGGAGGAACTCTTGTGTGTGGTTGGGGGGGAAAGGCGGGGCCAAGGAAAGGGGGCGTGGTCAACTGGGGGAACTCAGTTGGCCACGCCCCCTTTCTCCTTCCGTTGCTCCTGTTCCGGCGGTGGTGCAGGGAGAGAAATCGGAACGCCGAGCATTGGAAAAGCCGGGCCCTCGTGAATTCATTCATTCAGCAATGCAAACCGCTCTCTCTCTCTCTCCCTCTCTCCCTCTCCCCCTCCCTCCCTCCCCGCTCAGGCTTTGCCGTCCATCCAGATCCCTGTCTCACCGCACATCTTTACCAGCATCAGTTGGGCGGCTGCCACATCCACCATCCCCACCCTTTCACCGGTGAGTCCAGCGTCCTGGTTAAACATGGGAAGGGATCGACACAGAGGGCCACTTCCGTGCTATGGGGGTGGTGAGGGGGCGTGGTGGTGGTGAGGGCCCTGTTTTGCTGTGGTGGCATCAGGTCATTGAGAAGATCTCCAGTTCAATTCCCAGCAGCACCTCCGGGAAGGGCAGGTGGAATCGCCTGGAAGCCTGGAGAACCGCTGCTGCCAGACCGTGTTGACAGCACTGGGCTAGATAGACCAAATACTACTACTACTACTACTACTATATTTATTTATTTCTTACCCACCTCTCCCTTTGGATCGAGGCGGGGAACAACATTAGTACAACAAATGTGGGAGATTCAGGGTGAATAAAAGGAAGGACTTCTTCACACGACGCAGAGTTAAACTATGGAACTCACTACCACAAGATGTAGTGATGGCCACCCATTTGGACGGCTTTAAAAGGGATTTGGATAAATTCCTGGAGGCGAAGGCTATCAAGGGCTACAAGCCCTGATGGTTGTGTGCTATCTCCAGCATTCGAGGCAGTAAGCCTGTGTGCACCAGTTGCTGGGGAACATGGGTGGGAGGGTGCTGTTGAACCATGTCTTGCCTTGTTCATCCCTGGCCGATGGCTGGTTGGCCCCTGTGTGAACAGAGTGCTGGACTAGATGGACCCTTGGTGTGATCCAGCATCAGGGCACTTCTTACGTACGTTTTTATGTTAAATCAACACATCTTAAAAAATCTTGGTTTCATATTCATCTGGGTAGGCCTGCCGCAAAAGGCTAGTCCTTAAAGCGGTCTTAAATTCAGAGAGAGTGTTACGTTGATGAATCTCCTCCGGCAGGCCATTCCACAGTCTGGGGGCAACAGAAGAAAAGGTCCTCTGGGTAACGGTTGTCAGCCTAATTTTAGCTGGCTGGAGTAAATTCTCCCCAGAGGACCTGAGTGTGCGGGGCGGATTGTACGGGAGAAGGCGATCCCACAGGTAGCCTGGACCCAAACCATGTAGGGCTTTAAGGGTGATAACCAACACTTTGTACTTCGCCCAGAAACTAATTGGCAGCCAGTGGAGTTATTTTAAAACTGGTGTAATGTGATCACCCCTAGATGTACTGGTGATCAACCTGGGTGAGATATTTTGGACTAATTGAAGTTTCCAGACTAGGCACAGAGGTAGCCCCATGTAGAGCGCATTGCAGAAGTCAAGCCTCGAAGTTACCAGCGCGTGCACGACTGTCCTTAGGTCTTCCGACTCTAGGAAGGGGCGCAGCTGGCGTATCAGCCGAAGCTGATAGGAGGCATTCCTGGCCGTTGCATCTATCTGGGCTGTCATTTGGAGCGACGGATCCAGAAGCACCCCCAAGCTGTGAACGCAGTCTTTCAGGGGGAGTGCAACCCCATCCAGAACTGGTTGACACACCTCCAAATCCATGTCAGGGCCCTTGTCAGCAAGCACCTCCATCTTGTCTGGATTCCGTAGAAGGCAGCTTCCAATGTTGCTATGGGACTTTCCAGATGCGTTGACTCGAACTCGCAGCATAGGAGATGATGGGAGTTGGAGTCTTAACACATCTAGAGGGCACCTGGTTGGGGAAGGCTAGCTTATGGAATTTGCTGACCCAGAATATGGTGGCGGCCTCTGACTTGGGTGGCTTTGAAAAGGGACCTTTCCCTCTAATAGCAAACTCAGGAGTCTGTGCCGATTGATGCGGGAAGCAAAATGGGAACACCTGCCCCGAAACGTAAGCCAGGGCTTTAAAAATAAATAAATACAGATGTGGTAGAAGTAAGAACTTTGTAAGTTAAAAGAAAAAGACATTTAGGAAAAACACACACCAGTCTCCAGTGTCTTGCTGGGCCATGTGGGCTTCCAATCTTAGAACATGCTGGCAGGGGAGCTGTGAAGGGTCTGAAGCAGTGGTGAGCAAATTATGACCCACTAGATGTTTTGGGATTGCAGCCCCCATCGTGATCAGGGGTCTGGAAACAAAGCCCTATGAAGAGAGACTGAAAGAACTGGGCATGTTTAGCCTGGAGAAGAGAAGACTGAGGGGAGACAGGGTAGCAGTCTTCAAATACTTGAAAGGTTGTCACACTGAGGAGGGCCAGGATCTCTTCTCGATCCTCCCAGAGTGCAGGACATGGAATAACGGGCTCAAGTTAAAGGAAGCCAGATTCCGGCTGGACATCAGGAAAAACTTCCTGACTGTTAGAGCAGTACGACAATGGAATCAGTGACCTATAGGGAGGTTGTGGGCTCTCCCACACTAGAGGCCTTCAAGAGGCAGCTGGACAACCATCTGTCAGGGATGCTTTAGGGTGGATTCCTGCATTGAGCAGGGGGTTGGACTCGATGGCCTTGTAGGCCCCTTCCAACTCCACTATTCTATGATTCTATGATTGTCCACAGCCATAAAACCCAGTCCTGAATCCTGAACAAAACGGAGGGCTCTTTGCTTTCAGGTTCGAAGCCGGTCCCTGAGTTTCAGCGAGCCCCCGCCCCCGCCGCCCCCCGTGCTGAAGTCCCACCTGATCGTGGCGTCCCCTCCTCGGGCGCCCAGCGGCACCAGGTAAGAAGGGGCAGAGGGCAGGCTGAGCGGGGGGGTGGGGATGGGGGGAAGCGTACGGCTGGTGTTTGATCGGCTGCTTTAGCACGAACAAAAACGGGCTGGCTTTTCTGACCTATGTTGGACTTTGCCTGGAGATATCGGGCACGTTTAAACCCTCTTGTTGTGTTTGGTATGTCGTGGGGAAGGGGGCAGACAGAGCCAGGTGAAACGCCTGCAGGATGCACCAGGCTCAGTCTGTGGCAGTGGTTCCCAAAGTGGGCGGTACTGCCCCCTTGGGGGTGGTGGGATTGCATAGGGGGGCGCTAAGCGGCAAGGGAGTGGCAGGGGGGCACTTGAGGTGGTCTTTTCCGAGAAGCGCCTCTCCAGAAGGTCTTAAAACCCAGGGACATTTTTATGGGAGAAGGTAGTTTGGTCCTAAGCCATATAGGGGAAGAGTCCACACATGTATTAATACCATTTAAGAAGAGTCCCTTTAATGGTGAATTGAAACGTTTCAAAAGCACCAAAATGCTAATGAGGAGCGCAGCTCCTTTAAATGGGAAGCACCCACCCCAGGCTTGCTGAGGGAGGGAGGGAAAAGAGAGCAAACACCTCTGTTTGGAGCCGGCGTGGCGGGGCACACCAAGCAGGGTATGTGTCTTTATTAGCGTTTTGGTGCTTTTGAAACATTTCAATTCACAGTTAAAAGGACTATTAATAAACGGTATTATTACATGTGTGGATTGAGGAGGTTCTTGTTGGCAGCACGGCTCCGGACAACTCGGGCTGATGGAGTGCCTCTCCTGGCATGACCCTAGCCAAATATACTACACTCATCATCTAAGGCCCTCCTCAGAGTGCCTCCTTATAGCAGAGGTTTGCAAAAAATGGATTTTTTTTTTAAAAAAAAATTAAGTTAGGATACTGCTGTGATTGACCTGCTTTTTAAGCACATGCGTTCTCTTGCAGCAGCATTTTGGCCCCGCCAGGCACTCCTTGATGTGGGGCTTGCCGCTGCCATTAACCCCTCCCTCCCCGACCCCAATGGACTCCCAGGGGGCACTGGGCATGAGTTTGTGGGACCAAGGGGGCGGTAACCTGAAAAAGTTTGGGAACCACTGGTCTATGGCATCTCCTGATCAAGGAGCAGGTGGTGGGGACGTCCTGATGGGAGACTCTGGAGGCCCCAGGACTGGGCTTGATGGACCAGCCGTCTGGCTGAGGATAAGGCAGCTTCATCTGCCCGTAGTCCAGCGGTTGAGCACCTACCTTAGATGCAGGGGGTCCTTGGATGCATCCCCTGCATCTCAAAAAAAGACAGAAGATGGGAGGTTCAGAAAGACTAGAGCACCTGAGCATTTGGACATCAGCCAGCAGTAGGCAACGCTGGTCTGTGGTCTGAGCGGATCAGTGCAGGTGCAAAAGCGAGGGAAGGAAGCACCACCAAACAGAGGAAAAATGGAGAGCGAAGCTCTGGTGCTTTGAATCTTTATTTTTATTTTCAAATCTTCAATGTACTCGCTCTGTGTCGCGTCTCTCAGTTGCTCCTGCTTTCAATGGGAGGAGAAATGAGGAAACTTGTTAAGTGATCCACAAAGCTTTATTTCAAGCAACCTTTAACCTGTGAAACGACCCCCTAGGCAAAACTACAGTATGCAAACTAAGCAAGACAATTGTTTGTTCAAAAAGAAAAGAAATGGCGTCTCAAATGTCCATAACTTCAAAGCGGCTGGTGCGGTGGTGCTAGTTTCTGGTGTAATCTCTCCCGACTTTCTGAAAACAACAGAATGAAATTTAATAGGGATAAATGCCAAGTTCTACATTTAGGAAATAGAAACCAAAGGCACAGTTACAAGATGGGGGATACTTGGCTCAGCAATACTACAAACGAGAAGGATCTTGGAATTGTTGTAGATCGCAAGCTGAATATGAGCCAACAGTGCGATATGGCTGCAAGAAAGGCAAATGCTCCTTTGGGCTGCATTAATAGAAGTATAGCTTCCAAATCACGTGAGGTACTGGTTCCTCTCTATTCGGCCCTGGGTAGGCCTCATCCAGAGTATTGCGTCCAGTTCTGGGCTCCACAATTCAAGAAGGACGCAGACAAGCTGGAGCGTGTTCAGAGGAGGGCAATCAGGATGATCAGGGGTCTGGAAACAAAGCCCTATGAAGAGAGACGGAAAGAACTGGGCATGTTTAGCCTGGAGAAGAGAAGATTGAAGGGAGACATGATAGCACTCTTCAAATACTTAAAAGGTTGTCACACAGAGGAGGGCCAGGATCTCTTATTGATCCTCCCAGAGTGCAGGACACAGAATAATGGGCTCAAGTTAAAGGAAGCCAGATTCCAGCTGGACATCAGGAAAAACTTCCTGACTGTTAGAGCAGTACGACAATGGAATCAGTTACCTAGGGAGGTTGTGGGCACTCCCACACTAGAGGCCTCCAAGAGGCAGCTGGACAGCCATCTGTCAGGGATGCGTTAGGGTGGATTCCTGCATTGAGCAGGGGGTTGGACTCGATGGCCTTGTAGGCCTCTTCCAACTCTGCTATTCTATGATTCTATGATTCTCACAACCTCTGTCCGCGCTGAGCGTTTTAGCTTCCGGCGGACCCTAGCATCAGTTAGCACGTCAAAATGCTCGCTCCCGGAAGCTTCCTCCCATTCCACTGAGCTTGTAGGATTTGGCCTTGAAGAGATAAGCTCTGGAGGGGGGGTGACTTCCAGCTGAGGCCTCTCCTGTGAGAGCTTCCTCCCCCACTGGTACAGGCTGGCTGGTGTCTGGCACTGCATCTTCTAGTTCTGATTCTGATTGATTACCTGAAACACCTTCTCCCGACATAGGGCCATTATGATTAGACATGACACTCTACGCATTTCGGACAAGTGTCCTTCGTCAGGAGCTACATGCGAAATGAGTAAAACTGCCAGTTAGACACACACTGACTTGAAAATGAAACGCAGAAAGGTTCAAAGTTGAACGTGTAAAACAAATGTAACTGACAATTAAATACGTGAAACATTTTGAACCTTTCTATGCTTCGTTTTCAAGTCAGTGTGTGAGTCTAACCAGGGCCGGTGCCACCATAGAGGCCACTCAGACGGCCACCTAGAGCGCCAAACTAAGAGGGGCGCCGGGCACAGCGCAGCAGTCACATGCATTGGCTGTGAGACGCCCAGCCCAAGGATTCAGCTGGGCCTGGGTGGGCAAGATGGCGCCCAGCCTAAGCAAAGCCAGGGATGCTGGGGTGGGGGTGGGGCGGCTCCACGTTCGGACTTCTGGAACGCGCCCGGAAGAGAGAGAGAGAGAGAGAATGTATGGGTGAATGGGGGTGCATGGGGTCTTTGATTGAATGCATGTGTTCATGCGTGTGTTTGTTTGGAGTGAGTGATGCTGAGTGTGTGTGCGTGCGCGTGTGTGAGTTGGGGGGGATGATTTGGATGTGATATCCCTATTAAATAATGCATTTTAGACACCTAGACGTTCCTTTCCAATTTGTTTGCTATAATTGGCATGACGTATTTCTTGCACTTTAAAATAAACTTAGCAGTTTCAAGTTTTGTGCTTCTTATTTTTTCCAGGAAACATCTGTTCTTAAAAATCAAAGTTGGCATTTGTGTGTGTGTGTGTGTGTGTGTGTATGTGTGTGTGAAAGTAGCTCACCTTGCCTAGGGCGCAAAATAGTCTGGCACCGGCCCTGTGTCTAACTGGCAGTTTTACTCGTTTCGCATGTAGCTCCTGACGTAGGACACTTGCCCGAAACGCGCAGAGTGAGTGCATTGAAGATTTGAAAATAAAAATAAAGATTCAAAGCACCAGCGCTTCGCTCTCCATTTTTCCTCTTGAGTGAATCGGGACGCGTTCTCACCCGGTGGATGCAAAACACTATGTAAGAGTAGGTCCCATTGGGGTGTTGCGTGACGAGGCTTCGGTTGGCGCCCGCCTGCAGTCCTCTTTGCTGCGATTCCCCACCCACCCACCCCACACATCTGCTCTGGAGTGACCCCAAGCCTCCAGAGCAGACTTGTGGGGGTATGCAGTACGGAAACAATGGAGAGGGGAAATGTTTTAACCTCGTACATGTTTTAATCTTGTAAACTGCCTTGAGTCCCAGTATTGATTGATTGATTGATTGATTGATTGCACTTATATACCACTCCCATAGCCAGGGCTATCTGGGCGGTTTACAGAAATTCTAAAATTGAGATAAAAACAAGTATACAAAATTTAAAATTCTAAAACACAGAACACACACACATAAAGCATTAAAAACCGTTAAAAAACTAAACATGTGGGTGATTAAGATGTGCCGCCATATGCCTGGGCAAAGAGGAAAGTCTTAACCTGGCCCCGGAAAGATAGCAGCGTTGGTGCCAAGCGAGCCTCGCCAGGGAGATCGTTCTAGAGTCTGGGGGCCACCACCGAAAAGGCCCTGTCCCTTGTTGCCACACTCCGAGCCTCTCTCGGAGTAGGCACCTGGAGGAGGACCTTAGATGTTGAACGTAGTGACCGGGTATATTCACGTCGGGAGAGGCGTTCCGTCAGGTATTGTGGGAAAAAGGTACTGGGGAAAAAGGCAGGATATAAATAAATATGATAGTAACAAATAATAACAAATCCCTTCAGTTCTGCTGTTTCCGTTCCGCTGGTGGACGGCTGCCATTGGATCCGACCCATTTGTAAGCAATGAGCTCTTCAGGGTTGGGACATAGCTTAATGGTAGTGCACATGGTGCGCAGGCAGACAGACAGACCCAGGTTCAATGCCCAGCGCCTCTGGTTGAAACTGTGGAGGCTGGTGACTCCGACTTCAACCAGGAGCTTTCCAAGGTGCTTCACAGACGGTCCCGGGTTCAGGGCCCATGGTCAAGCAGCAGGCAAGGAGTGTTCACGCGTCTCCCTGTCTCTTTTGCTGTTCTGCAGGAAAGTCCGCGGCGAAGCCAAGAAGTGCCGCAAAGTTTACGGCATCGAGCACCGGGACCAGTGGTGCACAGCCTGCCGGTGGAAAAAAGCGTGCCAGAGGTTTTTGGACTGAGAGTGCACGTGTGCGCACACCGCCCCCCCCCCACGCTTTCCAGTGGGAAGGCTGAGAGAGTTCCCTCTTGCTGTGGTCACGAGCAAGTGGCCAGACCTCCGCGTTTCGTTTTGTTTTTTGCCACATCTGGGGGCCCGGGGGCCTTGGGGACGATTCCTGGTGCTTCGGCGGAAATGTCAAGCGTCACCTCTTCGTCCAGAGCTCTGTATAGTCTACGTCTACCAGGTTTTCTAATGTTCAGTGTTTCGTTGGGGGTGATTCTTTTTCTTCCTTTTTTTACACGCTTTTCCTTTTGTAAAAACAACACAGCAGCCTCCCTTTCTCTTTGTAAATAAGAGGGGCAGAGAAAACGGAAGGGACCGGGGGGGCGGGAGGGGAGAAACTGTTCGTTTCATATATTTCTTACAGACTTTCTTCTTGGTGGGTCCAGGGACCAAAGAACTTTGAACTGTTCCCCCAGTATGTGGATGAGGTTGGCTGAGTGTTCAGGTCGGTGGCTGCAATATAGAGCATAGGGAACAGGCTCCCTCTTTCTTTTCCCCAAATCACTTGACTTATCGAGAAAGTGCAGAAGAAAGGGAGACACCAGCTCACAGTGGACAGAACACTTTTTCTCCCCTTTTAACGCCCGGACGTGAATGAATGGTTTGCACCCTTAATTGAGCACTGTTGTGTGTGTGTGTGTGTTTTTTAAATGAAAGCAGATGCTGTCAGATAAACAATCATTGCATTGAAATTACAATCAGATGATTTTTTTTTAAAAAAAAAAACTTGCCAACACCGTGAAGTGAAAGGAACCTGAAAATCCTTTGCTGGATATTCTTAGCTGCTGCTGCTGTTGGTCCACTTTTTTTGAAGGCGGGGCGGGAAGTAAAACCAAAGACGCTCGAATTGGTTTGTAAAGCGAATGCAGTTGGAGCCTTTTGCGTGGAGCGGTTGTCGTTGTTATCCGATGCATGATTTCCGCGTTTGAGATTGCTGCAGGGCCCAGGGTGCGCAGTGTGTGTGGGCCGGGCAACTCGTGCCCTCGGGAACAGTGGGAGAACAGGGCTTTCCTCTTTCTCCTTCTGCTTTTTTTCTTGAGGGTTTGGTCCCATGCGTGCTTCCTCTTGGAACTCTGCCTGTCGGGAGGCAGCAAACTGGACTTGGCCACGGAACGCACGTGGCAGCACTGAGCTGCGTAGAACTTGGCTCCCCCAAACAGACACGTTCCCTAACAAATGAACCAGACACGGGCAAGCTCCAGGTTTTTTTTTAGGTGGGTGCAGTTCCGGGGTGGGTGGGTGGCTCTGGTCACAACAGGGGCAGGCAATTATGGGTGCCAGAGTTTGCCTCTTCCTTCCTCTTCAGGGTCATGCCTTCTCGATCCTCCCAGAGTGCAGGACACGGAATAAAGGGCTCAAGTTAAAGGAAGCCAGATTCCAGCTGGACATCAGGAAAAACTTCCTGACTGTTAGAGCAGTGCGACGGTAGAATCAGTTACCTAGGGAGGTGGTGGGCTCTCCCACACTAGAGGCCTTCAAGAGGCAGCTGGACAAGCATCTGTCGGGGATGCTTTAGGGTGGATTCCTGCAGTGAGCAGGGGGTTGGACTCCATGGCCTTGGAGGCCCCTTCCAACTCCGCTGTTCTATGATTCTATGATTCATCCCAATTGCGTAAGCCAGAGTTTGCCTCCCCAGGACCCTCCAGTCGGGTTGGACTTGCAACTTCCATCATTCCCAGCTTGGAATGATGGGAGTTGCAGTCAAACCCGTCTGGAGGGTGTTAGGTTGGAGAGAAGGCACTACGAACTGAAGCCTTTGGGCATCCATGAAGCAGTATCCAACCCTTCCAAGAAGGATCGCTCGGAACTTCTTGCCGTTTTGCAACGCACGCCGGGGGGCGCAAACCATTCAAGTGGCCCTGATCTGTAATCTCCTTTTTGCTCCTTTGAGCTAATTTAGTGCCAGAATCTCTCTGGCTGTGAATCTAGGGGTCCCCGGTCTGTCGCCGTGCCGTTACAAAAGGGCCACGGATGTGCCAGGGCTACACAGGGACATGACCAAATTGCCTCAGGGCCGGTCTGGATTTGAGGTGCAAAATTTCGAGAAATGTTGAAACCACGGGGAACTGATCCCATTGTTTCTCTCCCCCCCCTACTTGTATTTTCTTTCCCCCCCTGGAAAACAAATTTGGGGGACGACGACGAAATGTGTAAGATTGACTGAAATCAAGCCTAAACTTAGTTAACCATTTATTAGCACAGCATATCAGATCTCAAAGGCCTGAAAATCTGGGAGGGGAGGGGAATATAATAGTTCTCCCTCGCCCCAATCTCAGAGTTGCCCCCTTCTCTCCTCCGATCTCTAGTTCAGATCAGTGGAGGCTGGTGGCTCCGGTGTCAGCGGGGCGTTGAATCCGCTCCAGGTTTTGGCCAGAACCAGTCCGAACTCGTAACGGAGGTATTCAAGGCGCCTTGGACAGCTCCTTTAGAGTCCGGACAGGATTCACCACCCCACTGACACCGGAGTCACCAGCCTCCACTGGTTCAGCCATACTAGAACTGTGGTTCAGCTACAGTGCAATGCCAGAAAGTGGGGCTGGACATGCTTGCCCTCCCCCCGTCCTGCCCCCCATCGGACGTCCATTTGTCCGTTGTAACGTTTACATAGAGTTTTATATTTGTAAATTCCATCCCATTACAAGGCCAAGCTGTACGGTTGCCGTCCGGATTTTCTGGGGCCGTGCAGGTGGGCCGACGCACCTTGGAATTCACTTGCACAGTCCTCTATGCCAAGGTCGTCCAACGTGTGGAACATCCGGTAGTCCGGAAGTGGGGCAGCCACAATCCCCCCCTCACCACACACATACACTTACAGTTGTCCAAACCTGCTCTTGACGGATCATGGCCAAAGCCTACACTCCATGTTAGAAAGCCCTAAACTGCATGACTGCACAGTTGTGGGTGCAAAACTGCTCAGGCAGGGGACCTCATTGAACGGGGTGTCTGTCATCTCGCCAGAGGTGAGAGGGGCGTGGCGTGGTTATTAATGAGCCGTAGTTTCCCTTAACGGGGGGGGCACCTTCCTCCATCCCCCGTAGCTGCACTGTCCCACTTGCTCTTGTCTTGGAAACGTGAAATGGCAGCTACAACAATCGCACGGGTGCAGCAGCGACAGTGGCGAAGGGTTGTGGGAGGCCATTCAGCGAGGGGGTGGTGGGTTTTTTGCAATGTTGTCCCTCTTCCTGCAACCCCCCCCCCCGCCTCCCCCGGCAGCGTTTTGATAATCATGAGCCATAAACTAAAGACTCAAACCTCTCCTTGTAAAATAGTAAACCGAACCATAAGGCGTGGAGAAGTCTCATTTCTTTTCAGAAAAATGTGAGCCCTGATTTACTTTTAAGGGTACTTTAAGGGATGGGTGGGAGCGTTTAAAACTTTATGTACATTATTGGTGCTTGTTAATTTGTGTGTGTGCGCGCGTGTGTGTGTGTTTTGTAATTTTGTGCTTAAATATACACAGTATGTTGGATTTTATTTTTCTAGCCCAGACTTCTGGCAGGTGCCAAACTGGTCTTCTGAAGAGCCTTTAACGAGAGATCGGATTGAATTGGGCACGCTAAAGTTTAATCTCAGATTCATGCATTTCAAAATTTGGAATATGTGAACGTCAGATTTGGAATATGTGAACTTCAGATTTCATGTAAGGGGGTGGATCGTTGTTATTACGTTTTTTAACAATTACAAATTTCATGATTGCGCGGCGGAAATTAGGGCCGTTTTAGCACACGTAAGGTTTGGATGGCAGTGTTTGAATTTTGGTGGCAGTGTTTTGGGACGTCAAGCACATTTTCAAAAATGAGAAGTTTGGCTTTGGGAATCAATACCGCCCCCCCCCCCTCCCGCCCCTTCCTGCGCAACCATTGGGAGCTTGGAGACATTTATCAGCTTTTCCAGCTGGGACAAAATCATTTGTTTCAGCTCCAACCGGGCCATCTTCTCCTTTCTCCCATCCCAAGTATTAAGTGAATAACTGCTGTGAGTTGTTGTTGTTGTTGGGGGGGGGGGATGCAGAGATTGGTGCATCTGGAGCAAAGCTCCCTCCCCTCCGGCTCTTTCAGGTCCCCCCCCAGTGGCACTAACACTGGCCACTAGTAACGGGCTACTGCTTTTGCCACAACTGCAAAATCCTAGCGTTTATAAGGCACAGGCATTGGATTGTAGCAGACATCAGCAACGTCTTGGCCCCAGGGCCAAACCTGGCCGCCTGAGGAGGACCCGTTGGCCTCGCCCAATGACAACCCACCGGCAAGAGGCTGGGGCGACAGGATGTATTGCAGAATGGAGCAGGGGCTTGGCCCACCGGCCTCCACCCTCGCCAGGTCTGCCATGACTGGGCGTTACAGTCTACCGATTCAGGAGGACCACATTTCAGGAGGGCCACCTGGAGGCATTTAGCTCCGAGCCGTTCAGAGCAGGTGTGGCAATGCTTATGCCAGCGGTCCCCAACCTTTTTGGCACCAGGGACCGGTTTCGTGGAAGGCAATTTTTCCACGGACCGGGGGTTGGTTGGTTGAGGGGATGGTTTTGGGGATCCCCACCCCACCCCCCCACTCCAGCGTCCTGGCTTCGCTTCGGCTGGGTAGGCGCCCAGCCGAAGTGAAGCCAGGACGCTGGGGAGGGCAGCTTCGGAACGATGCACCCGGAAGTCGCTCTCCCAGAGCGGCTTCCGGCCGGGCGCGCCGTTCCAAAGCCGTCCCACCCCAGCGTCCTGGCTTAGCTTCGGCTGGGCAGGCGAGATGGCGCCCCACACCAAAGTACGCTGGGGTGTGGGTGAGGATGTGAAAGCAGCTCACCTGCGCGGCCCGGTTCCTAACAGGCCACGGACCGTTGGGGGCCCCTGGTTTATGCCACACACAAATGGTGGGTCTCATTGGCCAGAGCGAGTTCAACTCCACCTTCAAACGCCTTCACCAAGTTATCCTTTTTTGCTTCCAGTCTTCCTCCCGCAGTAAACATTTCAGGGGTGTCTTGTACCCCCCATGTCTCTTCCTGATGAAGCCTGGTGAGAAGATGTCTTGGACTGCTGTCTGTTTCTGATGGGGTTCTTCAGCACTCAAGTCAGAAGCTGGGAGTTGTAGAACTTCTTCCTCTCTCTAAACATGCATAGGATTGTGCCCTTAAAAATTTAAATCCTGGCTCATCATATTCCCAAAGCCAACGTTCGAATTTGCAAATGAACTTTTCGTTACCGAAATCCTGCATTCCAAATAATCGCTTTCCGCTCCGGATTGTGCAAAAGGTCCTGTCTAAATTCCAAACATCTCTTGATGTTTCTCAAGTCAGAGCCAACCCGTCTCTTCCTAAGGGGAAGGATTTTATGGGGCTTCGCTTTCTGGTTCAAAAGGAACCTCTTCATTTCTCCTTCCTGTTGAAACCGAGGGGAGTGGCGAAAAAGTTCCTGGTGGATCAGGCCCAGTAACTCTTGAGTTTTGAAGAACAGTTTCTTCGCTGGCAGAAGCCTGGGCCTTGCGCTTAAAAAGAGGAGTTATTTTTTGTTGCTTTTTTGTTAAAACGTGATTGAGGAAAGGGTGAGGGGAGAGAAAAAGGAATTGTAAAAAGGACTTTGGAATAAGCAGTGAAATGTTGATGCACGTGGGATACGGGACTCCCTTGCTGAGCTCCGCTTCTGCTATTACCAAGATATCAAAGGAATGTGTGCCATTCGGGTTCAACGGAAGAGCCAAACCGCTCCAAAAAGCACACCCTGGAGAAATGTCCCCATTTCTCAGGACAAACAAGCCAGCCTTTCTCAAATGCCTCATTCCAAAATTTTATAGCACTTAATTTTGGAGAGTGAAAAAGAAAACCTAATCTTGCATAGGAATATATTTGTTATCAGTATTTTTAAGCTCTTTTTCCCCCTTTTCATTAACGGGATAAGGTTTTCCCCCCTCCCCTTTTTACACTTTTATTTTATGAATTGCGCGGTACAAATTTGACTGGATAGTGGGTGTTGGTGGCTTTAAATGTATCTGGGCTATTGCTTCTTTTTCTTTTAAAAAATTGTGTTCTTTCTCTCAGTGATGTGAAGGTCAGGGGGTGGGGGGTGGGAATCAATGAGAACTTTGGGGTACAACTCTCCACCAACACCAAATTAAGGGGGTAAAGGGAAAGAAACAGTTTTGGGAAATCTTTCATTCTTTCTTGGCATAATTTTGCAGATATACCTAATGTTTGCAATCCTGTTCTCCCTATATAAGAACCTTATACCCACACCTAAAGGGCAGGAGGTGAGAAAACAAGGAACCGAGGAAGAAAATAGCGGTAGCAAGGAAAGAGGGTTGGAGCTGGCTAGTTCTGCCTCTTTTCCTATCGCTTGCTGCACAGCAATGGCGGCCTGACTGATGGCCGACCACACATGTGACTAGCCCTCATTGAGAAGAAAGTTAAGGTGCAGCCGCCTGCCTCCTCCCTCTTCCATTTTGGTCTCCATCCCTCCTCCCTGCAAAGCAACATGTGGCCCATGAGGGACCTTATTGCTGGCAGAAGTAGCTTGCATTTCTGAGCCCAAAGAGATCGTATATCCCCAATTTGATCACCAATAATCAAGCCGCTATTGTAGATACTTCGGGGTTTGTTGGTTTGTTCTCTTGTAAGAAATAAACTGAAAACAAAAATGGCCGTTCCTCTCTCCCGGCCTGTTCCTTCAGAAATTGTACAGCTCTGAGGTCTCCCCCCCCCCCCATCCTGTCGGAAAAGATAAAATAATAAAAATGGGTTCTAAATCTTTAGGTTGGTTCTCTTTCTCCCATTTCCCTCCCGTTCAGTTTTCAGCCCTGGTTATTTCCGCCCCCACTGGTCTCACATACATCCTGAGCCTTTCTGTAGTGAGGTGTCCCACCCCACTCCCCCAAACCAATGTATAGGGCACATTCCCCTTCCAACTTAACTCACTAGGTTGAATAAGGTGCAGCCTGCCTATAGATTTCAGCTATCCAGACTGAAATCCGGTAAGAGCTGCTTTCCTTGCTACATTTTAAAGAACCTGGGTGCGTTTTTGCTTCCATAGCCCTAATTAAAATAAATAAATAAATAAATAAATAAATAAATCATTCCACGACACACTTTTCTGAGCGAACGGCACATGTCATATCCGTATCTTAATTTCTGTTTCCTTGGGGTACGGAAGTGACTTGTGGGCCTGCCCCCCATTTCTTAAAAATGTCACTTGGGAGTTGAAGACCTGCAGATGTCAAGAAAGGCTGGGCCTCCTTTCCTTTTATAAGGGGGAGTGGCGGGGGGGGGGGCGAGTTTTATGCACGTATGTGTCAGAAACGTTTTGTTGGGTGCGGGGTGTTTTCTGTTCATGCTATGCACTGTGAACCCAGGACTTTTGCTGGGAGACTGGAACCCTGAACGAAAGAGAGTGAGAGACCCCAATATTGTGCAGAAAACAAGCACTTTGACACCTATCAATCTGAGCAGTTGCACTGGGAACCCCATTGCCTTCCCCAAGCTGATGCTGTGCTGCCCGTAAAGGATGGGAATTGTAGGCCAACACATTGGGAAATCCACCAGGCTAGAGGAAGCGTAGACTAGGGACTATAATAAAGTCTAGTGGGGAAAAGTTCTGGTTTAGACAAAATTTGGCTTCCAGATGTGTCAGGACTATAACGGCCACCATTTACAGCCATACTGGCCAGGCATGATAGGAGTTGTAGTCCAACACATCTAGAGGGCAGGCACCAGGTTGTAAACCTAGCTCAACCCAAAACCCACTTAATCCCCTCTCAAAAAGGCTCTTGGATTCAGATGAGTTAACAGCCAAATTCTTTAGTAAAAGGCCTGTAAGGCTGCATGATATACGTGCATGGAATGTGTGCATGCATGCATGAGCCTCATGCCCTGACAGTTTTACCAGCTCAGCCTCTAGGGTCAACATGCATTTTTAGCCATGCAGATGGAATTTCTCCCCGCGTTTGGTATATAAATATTTCCTGCGATGCAGGGCATTGTGGGAGCAGGCTAAGAGGGAGCTATGGCATTCACCAGCAATTCCCACCCCCCCTTTCAAAAGACCCAAGAGGAAGAAGCATTGGGAGGAGGAAAAAGCAAATTTCTCACCTCCCTCCCTTACGCAGTGCTAGAGTCCTGTTCCAATGTATCAGGGCCTCCTTACAAGCGAAGGAATTCGGCTTTCACCTGTTTTGTGGGCTTGGCTGTTGGGCCATGAGATTTTGACCTTCCCTGACTAGCCATGAGACATTTGGAAAAAGGGTATATGATGGGGTGGGGAGACGGATGGGGTGGCTGCAACCTGCTCTTCGGACAGTGATACACTCTCAAGCCTAACGGGGGAATAGATCATATCGGTGAATTACTGTCTAATTGGAGCTTTTCTTTTTGATTGTCTTCCAAGTATTATTTTTTATTGTAAACAAAAAAAAAATGTGAAATGTAATTTTTACAACAGCAATATGAAATATATTTTATAATAAAATGATATGGCCTGTTAGCTCTCAGTTTTTCTGGGTGTTGTCCTCCAACCCACCCCATTCTCGTAATGGAAAAGTAACAAAACCTGTTCTGAAATGGCAGCCAGGAATGGGATGCACCTTCTAGATCAGCCTTCCTCAACCTGGGGCGCCCCAGATGTGTTGGACTACAACTCCAGTCCAACACATCTGGAGCGCCCAAGGTTGAGGAAGGCTGTTCTAGATGCACCTTCTACGTCCCTTTGCCGGAAAGAAATGGCTGTGATCGCTCCCAGGGTGAACAGTCTCGCAGCATGCAGGCAACAGCTGAAGGTCTCCAAACCAGAAGCCAAAGTTTGTTTTTTTTAAAAAAAGGTACAACGTGTCCAGGATCTATCGCCCGCCCCTGTTCAGGTTCAATATGGTATTGATGCACCTGTGATACTTTGAACCTCAATGAACATGTTTCAGTGCTCACTCTTCTTAATGGAAAAGGATAATAACTGTGGCAAGAGTACGAGAAACTGCACGAGTGTCTTAACACCAGCCATTCAGAGAGCTTCAGCTATTGGGCGATATGAAATAAATGCCATAAGTAAAAGCACTTGCGGGATTTGGGCGACGCTGGGTTTAGCTCCCTTGTACGTTAAACCTCAAAGCAGCCTGGCAACCTCTGGATGTGTTGGACCACAAGATCCATCATCCACAACCAGTAGTTATGCTGGCTGGGATGATGGGAGTCTCTGCCTAAGACAGCCAGAGGACATCAGGTTGGGAAAGCCTGCTTAAGAGGGTTGCCAACATGAAAAGAAGATCAGGAGATCAATTTTGTACCGTGCCCGAAGGTCTTGGCATGCCTTGGGTTGGAGTTCTTCATTTTAAACGAGATGGATTAAAATAGGCGGATGGGTGGGGCATTAATAGGATCCCTCCTTAAAGGAATTTCCCACTTTCAAGTGCTATAAATTATGATTCCACAGGAATCTAACCCATGTAGGTTTCCCCTTCGTATGGCCTAAAGATGCAACCGTTGTGGCTTGCCTGTTTGTTTTCTCTTCCTCAGATTCCAGAGAAAGTAATTAAAGAGGAGCTGGGTGGATCACACACCTTGGGCGGACCCATTCCTGTGAGAGAGAGTTTTTAGGACACGTGTCTTGTTCCTGGAACAGGCAGTTTTTAACTGCAGATGGCAGTGGGCACCTGAAGTCGAACCTCATTCTTTGAGCCATCCCAACCCCAGCAGATAATAGAAACATAGAACAGTAGAGTTGGAAGGGGCCTTTAAGGCTATCAAGTCCACCCCCCTGCTGAATGCAGGAATCCACCTTAAAGCATCCCTGAAAGATGCCCACGGTGCTGGAAGATGCTCTTCCAGCACTGGTAGGATTGTGGAGCCCAGATTTCAAGAAGGACGCAGACAAGCTGGAGCGTGTTCAGAGGAGGGCAACCAGGATGATCAGGGGTCTGGAAACAAAGCCCTATGAAGACAGACTGAAAGAACTGGGCATGTTGAGCCTGGAGAAGAGAAGATGGAGGGGAGATGATAGCACTCTTCAAATACTTCAAAGGTTGTCACCCAGAGGAGGGCCAGGATCTCTTCTCGATCCTCCCAGAGTGCAGGACATGGAATCACAGGCTCAAGTTAAAGGAAGCCAGATTCCAGCTGGACATCAGGAAAAACTTCCTGACGGTTAGAGCAGTATGACAATGGAATCAGTTACCTGGGGAGGTTGTGGCCTCTCCCACACTCGAGGCCTTCAAGAGGCAGCTGGACAACCCTCTGTCAGGGATGCTTCAGGGTGGATTCCTGCATTGAGCAGGGGGTTGGACTCGATGGCCTTGTAGGCCCCTTCCAACTCTGCTATTCTATGATTCTATGATTCCCCAACTTGAGTGAGGGGACTCCATGGCCTGTAGGAACCCCTGCCACTGAATGTCCCACTGCTGAAGTGAACCATCATCAGGTTCTTGTTTCACCTGTCCTCCCTGTACCCTTTCCAAGAAGACCTGGACATCCTTAACCCTAAAGGGGTTTCAACCCTAAAGACGTTCGCCCTGTTCCTGCCTACACCTCCCCTAATATCAGGCCTGTGGATTCTTGCACCTCCATTCAACCCTAAAGACGTTTTCCCTGTTCCTGCCTACACCTCCCCTAATATCCAGCCTGTGGATTCTTGCACCTCCATTTTCATCCTTGGATGACCTACCAAAAACAGAAAACTGTAGAATTGATTACCGTCTTCTAGGCCGATGCAACAGGCTTCATCCTTGGCGGAGAACAACAAACAAACCAACAAAAAATGGAGAAATGAAAACAGAAAAGAGAAAGAACTCAAGACAGTTCTGGTTTGGCAGCACCTTATAAATACGTGCACACTATACACACATCCAACTTTGTTTTCTAGTTATCATTTGTGGAGTTATGCAATTCTCTCTTTTTAAAAAATGGCTACGTTTGAAATGAGATCTTTAGCAGCTAGGACTACGGCAAAATATTCCATTGAGAAGATAAGTTGATTGTCAGTCACACACAGCGGTCAAGTAGACATGGTCTCAAATGTGGTCACATGAACGAGTTGCTTTATCTATCTAGCGCAGTAGGCAACTGCTCCCTAGGATCTCAGGCTAAGAAACACAGTTCCCTGCGCTATTTGCTTAAGATTCCTTGCTCAAGAGATGGCTCAATCATTCAATTCTATCCAGTAGAATTTTAGGATATTTTTAGGATGCTTTTAGGATGTTTTTAAACACTGTATACCATGTTTTTAATCTGTATTTTATGTATTTTATGCTTGTTGTTGCTCCCTGCCTCGACCCAATTGGAGAGGCGTGTAAGAAATTTATCATCATCATCATCGCTTAGGGGAAAAAACACCAATTCAGATGGCTCATGTAAGCAAGCCCATCCATATGTCTCAAGGGAAAGGCAAGAAAGCTCTCGTCCACCTGACTTGTATCCATGGCTACTAATCCTGATGGCTATATGCTACATCTAGTATTAGAGGCAGTAAGCCCATGTACCCCCAGGTGCTGGGGAACATGGGTGGGAGGGTGATGCTGCACTCATGAGCAGCTGCTTGGCCACTAGGTGAACAGACTGCTAGGCTAGATGGGCTTTAGAATTAGACGACCTCCTGACCTCTGTCAGTGGTTTCATGTAGATCTTAAAAAGCATTTGGGGGGTGGCCAAGGCAGATCCTTGAGGCACTCCAATGACCATGGGGTACAGCAGGCGCCACCCACCCACCCAGGCGCGCCCTTCTGCAAAGACCTTTGCAGCATGGACCAGAGCCAACATAGAAAATTGCTGCAAGGTTTCTCTCAACCTTCTCCAGCTGCTTTGAGAGCAGATGAAGCAGAAAGACCTCCTCCTCCTCCTCCTCCTCCTCCTCTCTGTCTGAGCCAGGTGTGGGTCGGTGGGCTGCAGGTTAGGAGTGAGGAGGTGCGGGGGTTCGCCTTTCTCTCTGTTCCCTATGCCACCTGATTGCCTCTGTCTGTTTTTCGTTTCTCTCCTTTCCCTGGAAATGCAACCTTCTCCCTCCCGCATGACTCACACCAGTTCCTCCAGCTCCGCTTCTCTCTGCTTCTTTCCTGGCGAAGGCAAATGAGAACCACTGCTTGGAGGGCGGAAAAGAGAGCAAACCTTTCACCTTACCTCTATGGGGATACCATGGCTGCATTTTCAAAAGCCAGCAAAGGTAGCTCCCCCTGCAGAGATGATGATGATGATGATGATCCTAGAATCATAGAATAGCAGAGTTGGAAGGGACCTACAAGGCCATCGAGTCCAACCCCCTGCTTAATGCAGGAATCCACCCTAAAGCATCCCTGACAGATGGTTGTCCAGCTGCCTCTTGAAGGCCTCTAGTGTGGGAGAGCCCACCACCTCCCTAGGTAACTGATTCCATTGTTGTGCTGCTCTAACAGTCAGGAAGTTTTTCCTGACGTCCACCTGGAATCTGGCTTCCTGTAACTTGAGCCCGTTATTCCATGTCCTGCACTCTGGGTGGATCGAGAAGAGATCCTGGCCCTCCTCTGTGTGACAACCTCTCAAGTATTTGAAGAGTGCTATCATGTCTCCCCTCAATCTTCTCTTCTCCAGGCTAATTCCCTGTATTTGGGATCAACTGAGTCAGCCCGTATATATTCTCTTTTTTGATTTTTTTTTACCTGAACTGAAGTCCTTAACGAGCTATGGTATGTCCCCTTGACTGTATGTACTTTCCAAACTGCTAAAATTATCAATCCTGTGGCTACCTCTGAGACACTTACTATTATTATTGTCTTGTGTATGTTATCTTTATTTATTTTCGTTATCTGGCCACTGAAGAAGATCACAAGTTGAAATGCATTTGGCTTTCACTCACAGATATTGTGGAACAGTTTTATTATTGCATTACTGTTGTTTGTATACTTATTATTTTTGTGTGTATGCTTACAGTAAGTGTTCCACATTTTATTCATATTTGTGTGTTTTTTATATAAAAGATTGCTTTTGCTATAAATTTATTGTTTCATTATTTCCTTAACTTCGTAGCCACTCATTGTTTCATTTTTGGTTAAGGTGAGCACCTGTTGTTCATACGTGTCCAGATCTGAGCCAGCTTGCTCACTGGGGGACTGGGGGAAATGTAGTCAATCACATCTGGAGGGGCCCCAGGTTGGGGGAGACTGAACAAAACTAATATTGTGTGATGATTCCAATTCTGCCTTGCTGTTTCCCAATTTCTAGTTGTGGAAATGTCTGCCATTCTGCCGTCGACCCGCTGGAGGGAACTGTTGAACCAATTTCTGCTTCCCCTTCCCCATAAGACACTTCATGTTTCGGCCACCAGACAGCAGTGTAAGACCCTAACCTGATGCGATCCAGGTGTCTTTGGTGAGGCTGGAATGCTGACATGTGCATGGACTCCTAGGGATTGGGGATGATGGTAGGTAGAGTGTGATGCTAGGGTGACCCTATGAAAAGGAGGACAGGGCTCCTGTATCTTTCACAGTTGCATAGAAAAGGGAATTTCAGCAGGTGTCATTTGTATATATGGAGAACCTGGTGAAATTCCCTCTTCATTACCACAGTTAAAGCTGCAGGAGCTATACTAGAGTGAGCAGATTTAAAAGAGGTCAGCTTTAACGGTTGTGATGAAGAGGGAATTTCACCAGGTTCTCCATATATACAAATGACACCTGCTGAAGCTCCCTTTCCAATACAACTGTTAAAGATACAGGAGCCCTGTCCTCCTTTTCATATGGTCACCCTAGTGAAGCCATCCATCAAAACCTCATATTTCTTTTATCCCGGTAAGAGAGTGAGAGGCAGCCACTTCCTCAGGGAGCTAGTGTTTAGTGTTTAGTGAAGTGTTTAGTCTTGCATTAAGGCTGCAATCTACTCAAAATCATAGAATGCTTCCAGTGGAGGCTGGTGGCTCTGATATAGGTGGGGCAGTGAATCTACTCCGGGTTTCAGTCAGAATTCTAAAGGAGCTATCCAAGGTGTGAAGCACAGTACTTTATTTATTTACATTTATATACCGCCCCACAGCCGAAGCTCTCTGGGCGGTTTATAAATGTAATTAAATTGAGCACCTTGAAGGAACGTTAGGATAAAAATGTAATTCAGATGGTTATTTCTCTACTATTTTTCCAGATCCCGTTCCTTAGTGTGGTGAGTGCAGGATAGGTAGCCCTTTGGCTCTGCAGTTAGGACAGATGACATAGGATGGTGCCCAACAGTGTTCACCCACCAGCAGAACAATCACTGCTGGGAGAATAGATTTGCCCTGCAGTCGTCTGTGTGTACCCCCCAGTTCAACTCCAGAGGGTTGAGGGGCCCCGCAGAGAAGATTTGGAGTGGTGGGACTGTAGGGGGAGAAGAGGAAAGGGATGTTCTGTTGCGTGGGTAGATGTCTGCTCACACAATGTAGGGCCCTAACCTGATGCTATCCAGGTGTTTTGGACTTTAACCCAATGGAGGCTGACAGTTCTGATTTCAGTGGGGCAACGAATCGGCTCTGGATTTCAATCTGAACTCTAAGAGGATCACCAGAAGAGTGTTTTATCACTTGCACCCTCGTTACTGCCCACTCACGGTTTTTCGTGGGTCCTGTTGACAACGCCATCTGCTTCCTCTGCATCTTACTCTCCTTCTGGTCTTCTTTCTGCAAGAAGTAAGCCCCCCGGTATATCTGATTTTTGAGGGAGAAGCAAAATATGCTGTGTGCAGGAAAAGCAGCAAGATAAAAACACCCACTGAATGGACCACGGGGTCATTGTTTACTTCTTCTTTTTCCCCCTGTGTGAAGAAAGTGGAAGTATCGTGGGACAGAAGTGGGGGGAAGCGACGGTAAGGAAACATGATTCCCTCCCCCCTTTCTGAAGATGCTCTAAAGGGAGAATATTTAGTGGAATGCTGAATAGAATTTCCATACTGAGGGTTCCCCACCAAAGGTGGCAATATGCCTGCCCGAGACCTTAGATCTGTTGGAGAAGCCCTTCTCTGCATCCCACCAATGCAACATATACGTTATGATGGGACAAGGGAGAGGGCCTTCTCTGTGGTGGCACCCCGACTGTGGAATGCCCTCCCCTTGGAGGCCCGATTGGCACCAACATGGATTGCATTTCGACGCCAAGTAAAAACATGGCTTTTTAACAAAGCCTTTGATGGTTAAACTCACTGGCACATTGTTTTAACTGTTTTAACTGCATCTATTGCTTTTAAATTATATGTGGTTTTAACTTGGATCATGGTTTAATTTGTTTTTAACTGTGTATATTTATTGTTCTATAATGTATGTTTTTGTCTGTTCGCCGCCCTGAGATCTTAGTGATATAGGGCGGGATATAAATGTTTTAAATAAATAAATAAATAAGATTGTCATCTGCTTCAAAGTTGCGCCTTTTGGGTAGTAGCTCCCATGTTCCAGGCCAGTTAAAACATGTTATTTTGCCAGGCTTCTAGATTGGTTTACTGCACAATCCTATGTGTGTACACTTAGAAGTAAGTCCCACTGTGTTCATCTAGAGTACTGCGTCCAGTTCTGGGCTCCACAATTCAAGAAGGATGTAGACAAGCTGGAGCGTGTTCAGAGGAAGGCAACCAGGATGATCAGGGGTCTGGAAACAAAGCCCTACGAAGAGAGACTGAAAGAACTGGGCCTGTTTAGCCTGGAGAAGAGAAGATGGAGGGGAGACATGAGAGCACTCTTCAAATTCTTAAAAGGTTGTCACACAGAGGAGGGCCAGGATCTCTTCTTGATCCTCCCAGAGTGCAGGACACGGACTAATGGGATCAAGTTAAAGGAAGCCAGATTCCAGCTGGACATCAGGAAAAACTTCCTGACTGTTAGAGCAGTACGACAAAGGAACTAGTTACCTAGGGAGGTAGTGGGCTCTCCCACCCTAAGAGGCGTTCAAGAGGCAGCTGGACAACCCTCTGTCAGGGATGCTTTAGGGTGTATTCCTGCATTGAGCAGGGGGTTGGACTCGATGGCCTTGTAGGCCCCTTCCAACTCTGCTATTCTATGAAGTTGTGCATAGGACTGCAGCCTATGTACACTTATGGCACAATCCTATGCATGTTTAGACAGAAAAAACTATAATTCCAAGCATGACCCAGACAGCATGGTAATCGTTGGACTTTTTTCTGTCTAAACATGCACAGGGTTGTACCCTTAGTCTCTGTTTTATGTGTTCTATCATCTTCCATTTCTTCTTATGCCTTTGATGGGTTGGCAAATGGGATGGTTTATTTCTTTTTGATTGTTTTAATCTGTAACACACCGCTTTGAAGGTGGAATGGCCAGAAAGCAGCATATAAATGGGGAATAATTGTTCCTTTTCATTTCCATCTTCAGGCTGGAGGTGCCGTTGGTTATGTCACCCAAATGGCATCACCCACACTCAAGAGGGAGCGATCAGCTGGCTTGGAGGAACCTGAAGATTTGCATAATTACAACCTAAGAGGGAGGGGGGGGAACGAAAACAAAGCTAGAAGTAATGACTCCAAAATAGCCCCATAAGAACTGAGGCCTTAGCTAGACCTAAGGTTTATCCCGGGATCGTCCCGGGGTCATCCCTGTTCATCTCTAGTTCCTCTCTATTCAGCCCTGATTAGGCCTCATCTAGAGTATTGCGTCTAGTTCTGGGCTCCACAATTCAAGAAGGACGCAGACAAGCTGGAGCAGGTTCAGAGGAGGGCAACCAGGATGATCAGGGGTCTGGAAACAAAGCCCTATGAAGAGAGACTGAAAGAACTGGGCATGTTTAGTCTGGAGAAGAGAAGATGGAGAGGAGACATGATAGCACTCTTCAAATACTTCAAAGGTTGTCACACAGAGGAGGGCCAGGATCTCTTCTCGATCCTCCCAGAGTGCAGGACACGGAATAACGGGCTCAAGTTAAAGGAAGCCAGATTCCGGCTGGACATCAGGAAAAACTTCCTGACTGTTAGAGCAGTACGACAATGGAACCAGTGACCTAGGGAGGTGGTGGGCTCTCCCACACTCGAGGCCTTCAAGAGGCAGCTGGACAAGCATCTGCTGGGGATGCTTTAGGGTGGATTCCTGCACTGAGCAGGGGGTTGGACTCGATGGCCTTGTAGGTCCCTTCCAACTCTGCTATTCTATGATTCTATGACTTCTATGTAAATGACACACAGGATATCCTGGGAGCAGACAGAGACGATCCCGGGATAAACCTTAGGTCTAGCTAAGGCCTGAGTATGCTCCGTGGGTGTGGGACATGGAGTGACTGTTGTTGGGTGAGGGAAGATAAGGGAGAGGTAGTTTGATTGGATGGTTGGAATCCTGATCAGAAATACTGCAACATTTTCTTGAAGGTTCTACCGGTAAATAAAATATTTCCCGTGCCCCTGAGAATGTGCAGAGGGCTTGTTTCCACGTCCCCACAGTAAGCACAACTAGTCCCGCACATATCTGGGTTTAGGGAGAAAGGAGGATTTTCTGCACCGCATAACGTGGCTTAGAGACAATCCTGGCCCTTGAAATTAAGTCTCGTGGCTGCTTCTCCAACGGCTTCTGCTCAGTTTGGTAATAATCATGAACGTCGTTAGAGGAAATACTTTCACCTCCAGCCTGGCAGCTGCAGTCTCATTTCGTACTCGGCACGAAACATAAATTTCCCCCAAACTACAATGAAGGGTCGTCATTTCCATGTCTCTCTCGGTCTGCGCTCCCTTGCCACGGCGTTGAGTTTTATGAAAGTCCCTTTTGCTCCAAAATGTGGCTTGACAAAGGCCTGTAATGTCATCCAGTATGCTAAGTGCTTCCCAGAGCTGGTTTTATGAATGCCGTCGCAGCAGGAATCTAGTTCGGGGCAATCAACCCGTTCCGGACTGCTGGTCTCTTCGGATAATATGGAGTCCATCTCTCCTGTCTAGTCCAATCACGGGCTGCTCTTTCTCCCTTCCAGCAAAGAGAAATAATTTTCCTCTTTGCAAGGCTTCTGGGGGGAGAATTGGATCTCTGGCAGCTGATACTCTTGTGACACAGAAATGCTAACCAAGAATATAGGACCCCCCTGTCATTCAATTTCCCCATAGTGCAAGGGCTTGGCTTGACTTCATCTGGCCACAGGCCTACAATTCATTTTCCATTCCCGAGTTATCGTCAAGTTTATCTGAGGTGCCATCAATATGCGGATGATACCCAGCTCTACCTTTCCTTTTCATCAAATACAGGTGAGGCAGCGGCTGTTCTGAACCAGTGCCTGGGCACGCTAATGGACTGGATGAGGGCTAACAAACTGAGACTCAATCCAGACAAGACGGAGGCACTGCTAGCGGGTGGTTCTTCTGTCCGGCGAGGTGATGTTTGCCCTGTCCTGGACGGGGTTGCACGCTTCCTAAAGGATCGGGTCCGTAGTTTGGGGGTGCTCTTGGATCCAGAACTGTCACTGGAGGCACAGGTGAACTCAGTGGCAAAGAGCACCTTTTATCAACTTAGGTTGATATACCAACTGTGCCCTTATCTGGACAGAGATAGCCTAGCTACAGTGATCCATGCTCTGATAACCTCTCGTTTGGATTACTGCAATGCGTTATACGTGGGGCTACCTTTGAAAATGGTCCGGAAACTTCAGCTGGTACAAAACAGGGCACCCCGTTTACTAACGGGGACTGGCTGGCAAGATCATATTACGCCAGTCCTTTTACAACTTCATTGGCTGCCAGTCCAGGTCCGGGCCCGATTCAAAGTGCTGGTATTGACATTCAAAGCCCTAAACAGCTCGGGGCCAGGCTATCTGAAGGAACGCCTCCTCCCGTATGTACCTGCCCAGACCCTAAGTTCATCCTCAGGGGTCCTTCTCCGTGAGCCCCTGCCAAAGGAAGTGAGGCAGGTGGCTCCCAGGAGAAGCAGGGCCTTCTCTGCTGTGGCACCCCGGCTGTGGAATGAGCTCCCAAAGGAGGTTCGCTTGGCACCTACATTATATGCTTTTAGATGCCTTTTTCTTCTCCCAGCATTTTAAGAGTCTACAAATAAATTTTAACTCTGTGTTTTAAATTTGTAATTTTGCATTGCTGCTGTTTTTATCTGGTTGAGCTTTTATATTGTTTTTTATATCATGGTTTTATACTGTTGTTTTATACTTTGAATGTTTTTAATTTTTGTGAACCGCCCAGAGAGCTCCGGCTATTGGGCAGTATAGAAATGTAATAAATAAATAAATAAAGAAATAAATAAATGTCTATTTAAAACTGTATAGAAAGGCAAAGCAGAGGCAGCCATTTTTGGCCCGTTAGAAACATTTCAAAACCCATAGGGGCAAACGTTTTATTAGGATCAAGCAAAAAGTCCTAAAATAGCGGGCGTTTCAGTTCTCCAGAACGCTTCAACAGGTTGGGTTGTTAAGCAAACCAACCAACCAACCAACAAAAAAAAAGCAGTCTGGGGCAAAAAAGCCTGGCTTGATATTGAAGCCACAAAATCTGCATTTAGTCTTAAACTGGATGTAGGAGCAGATTGCAGACTTAATTGAATTAGGTGCCCTCTGAAATTTGCATCGCACCTAGTAGAGCACAATTCAATTACGTCTCCAATCTTCTCCTACATCTTAAGATGGTGACTCAATGCAGGGCGCTTTTTCACCCACCCACCCACCCTTTTTAACACACAGCCGGATGTGGGACCGGCTTGGGACCACAATACCTGACAGAATGCCTCTCCTGACGTGAATATACCTGGTCACTACGTTCAACATCGAAGGTCCTCCTCCAGGTGCCTACTCTGAGAGAGGCTCAGAGTGTGGCAATGAGGGACAGGGCCTTTTCAGTGGTGGCCCCCAGACTATGGAACGATCTCCCTGATGAGGCTCGCCTGGCGCCAACGCTGCTATCTTTCCGGCGCCAGGTTAAGACTTTCCTCTTTGCCCAGGCATATAGCAGCACATCTTAATCACCCACATGTTTATTTTTTTAACGGTTTTTAATGCTTTATGTGTGTATGTTCTGTGTTTTAAATTTTTAAATTTTGTGTACTTGTTTTTATCTCAATTTTAGAATTTCTGTAAACCGCCCAGAGAGCTCTGACTATGGGGGCAGTATATAAGTGAAATAAATAAATAAATAAATAAATAAATAAATAAATAAATAAATAAAGTGGATTCCTGTAGAACTCGGAAGCTTGCTCATTATTTTGTGACAATTTGGTTGATCTACATATACGGGGAATGTGTGGCCCTGGAGATGACGATATGTTGCAATTCCCAACAGACTCAGCCAGCATGGCCAATGGTGAGGGATGATGGGATTTGTGGTCCAGCAAAGTCTGGAGAGACCCACGTTCCCCATCCCTGATATATGTGGGTTAGAGGAGAGGGTCTTCGCATTGCCTGGAAAAGGTTCCAGATTCAAATGGCGGCATCTCGACCAGTTAAAAGCATCAGGTAGCAGATGATGCAAAATGAGAGCCTGTAAAACCACTGCCAGTGGTTTCTTACGAGTAGAAAACCCTGGGCTAGAGGCGTGCTCTGGCATGGGGATTATGGGAGTTGTAGTCCAACATATCTGGAGAGCTCTATTGTGACTCCAAAACTGCTTCCATTCTCGGTGTGACATCAAATGAACTGTCTTCACAGCTCACGGAAAGCACATTGCTATCAGCACACACTGAGTTTAAAAAGGAGGTAATGAGCAACGTGAGAATCAACACACTGGGGAATTCTGGAAGTTTTACTCTGATACGTCTGGAGGGCATTGGGCTGCGTACAGCAGCAATAAAGGGTCTATTACCCATTCTAGACAGCCCCAGAATAATGATTTTCAGAAAGAGTTTTCCAACAGGCTCTGCTAGATGATCTTTAGGAACTTCTATGAACCGCTAAATGTGATTGACAGAAGGAATAGAAGCACGTGACTCCTGATTCCAGGCAACAGGATTCATCAGCTAATGCTGAGCAGGCAGAAATATTAATTGGTGGAATTCTCCATCCTGTGAGCTTGTGACCCCCGAGGTGAATCTTGCTAACGCAATAGACCTGAGACCTGTCAGGGTTTCTTCTTCTTCTTTATGGTCAGTGTTGTGGAAAACGCAAGCTGGCTTCTTTCCCCAAAATTAAACTATGGCTCAATTACCTATTGGCTAGATTGCTAATGAGGTTATAAAAGTGTTAAGCGGCAGCTCAGAGGTGGAATTTGGGTTAATTGAATCGGGTTTTTTAAAGAGCTGAGGTTGGGCTGAGTGTGTGTGGAGGATGTCAATAGACCAGGACTCGAAACACTGGCTTGTGTTTGTGCTGTGATCATATGTGGGTGTGCACTGCTCCCTGCTCCCCCCGAACTTAAGAACAATTCACGGATTCGTTCTTGCTGCTTTGTCACTCAAAATCACTCCAGCCTGGAGTGAGGCCTTGCAAAAGGCAGCAACCAGAGTGATTTTAACATTTATTATTATTATTTGTTATCTCTTTCTTGCTCATGGCGGTTTTTCTAGATGGACATGACGGGCATTGCCAAGTCAGGCTGTCTTTTACAGATTCAGGAATTTCCTGACAATTGAGCATGTTTTAATTATGACCGCTTTCTGGATGTTGGTGTGGATGTATTATGGTAGGCCCAGTTTCTGAAGGTTTTCTGTGTAGTTTTTTGATGTGATGCCAGTGACTGATGTGACTAATGGAATAATTGTGACCTTTTCCTATTGCCATCGTTCTTTGACTTCTATGGCCAGTGCTGTATATTTCTCTCTCTTTCCCTCTTCCTTTTCAACAACATTTTTGTCATTCGGTATTGCTATGTCGATGAGGTATGTGTGTTTTTCTTTTTTGTCTATGACCGTTATGTCTGGCCAGTTGCAAGGTATTGTTTTGTCAATATGAATTGTTCGATCCCAATATAGTTTATGATCTGCATTTTCCAAGGTTGTTTTGGGTGAGTATGTATAGTATGATGTAGGTTGTTTGATAAGGTTAAATTTGATGGCCAGTTGTTGGTGAATTATTTTTGCAGCTGTACTGTATCTGTCTGTATAGTCCATTCCTGCCAGAATTTTACATCCTCCTGTTACATAGTTGATTGTTTCTTGGAATTGATGGCATTTCCTGCATAGGTCTATTGTCACATTGTTATCTTTTATTATGTATTTTTGGTAGTTCCTGGTTGCTATCACTTGATCCTGTATAGCTATTAGGAATCCTTCTGTTTCTGGAAATAGCTCATCCTTCCTGAGTCATTTGTATGATTGTTCTTTGTTTATTTGTGGTTGTATTATTATTATTATTATTATTATTATTATTATTATTATTATTATTATTATTATTATTATTTTACATTTATATCCTGCATTTTTTCCTCTGGCAAGGAACCCAAGCCAGTTCACATGGTCATCCTCTCCATTTTATCCTCACAACAACCCTGTGAGGTAGGTTGGACTAAGAGTCCATAACTGGCCCAAAGTCACCCAGTGAGCTTCCATGGCTGAGTGGGGATTAGAACCTGGATCTCCTGAGTCCCAGGTCAACACTTTAACCACTATACAACACTGCCCTGCCCCCCTTTTGGAGTATATTACTTTTTCATCGGCAGAGGCTCCCAGTTAGGGAAAACTTGATGTTGCACAGACTTTATACTGTTAGTTTTACCCTACCCTGTGCCTGCTTACCCTACCCTGTACCTGTTTGCATTCTCTTCCCCTCCTTATTGTTTTACTAGGATTTTATTAGATTGTAAGCCTATGCGGCAGAGTCTTGCTATTTACTGTTTTACTCTGTACAGCACCATGTACATTGATGGTGCTATATAAATAAATAAATAAATAATAATAATAATAATAATAATAATAATAATAATAATAATAATAATAAAAAAACAGGTACACTTTGTTGTTCGGCCCTGGTTAGGCCTCATCTAGAGTATTGCGTTCAGTTCTGGGCTCCACTATTCAAGAAGGACGCAGACAAGCTGGAGAGTGTTCAGAGGAGGGCAACCAGGATGATCAGGGGTCTGGAAACAAAGCCCTAGGAGGAGAGACTGAAAGAACTGGGCATGTTTAGCCTGGGGAAGAGAAGATTGAAGGGAGACATGATAGCACGCTTCAAATACTTAAAAGGTTGTCACACAGAGGAGGGCCAGGATCTCTTCTCGATCCTCCCAGAGTGCAGGACACGGAATAACGGGCTCAAGTTAAAGGAAGCCAGATTCCGGCTGGACATCAGGAAAAACTTCCTGACTGTTAGAGCAGTACGACAATGGAATCAGTTACCTAGGGAGGTTGTGGGCTCTCCCACACTAGAGGCCTTCAAGAGGCAGCTGGACAACCCTCTGTCAGGGATGCTTTAGGGTGGATTCCTGCATTGAGCAGGGGGTTGGACTTGATGGACTTGTAGGCCCCTTCCAACTCTGCTATTCTATGTTTCTATGTGCAATGCCCATGTCTGTCACGTCCACCTGCCCCTTCCCGCACGTTGAGATACCCGACTTTCAGCCAGGCAGTCAAGTGTGTGTGTGTGTGTGTGTGTGTGTTTGTGGGGTGCATGGGGAAAGCTAACAGTGCACCCACATTATATGTAAGGGCCCAGTCCTGGACTTTGCTGCCTCTAACTGGGCCTTTATATTTTATTCCTCCAACGCTCAACAAGCTGGACTAGCTATCATCGTACTTTAAAGTTTTCCTTCATGACACCTAGAAATACGCCCTTTGCGGGGCTCTCAAATGGCATAGATAATCACTACGTCGAAAGTGATTGAGTCCAGCTGCCGGTGAGCAAAGCTATAGGGCTTTCTGAACACAAATCATGAACCTGAGACTTCAATAATAAAGGAAATTTAAATGGCAGAGTAAAACAGATGTTTCTTCTCTCTCCCCATTTTAGAAGAAAAAGCTTCCTTTCCTTTTTCCTGCATTGTGATTTGCTGAATCTCCTTCCCTTTCGTCCTTGTAGCTTTGCATTTAGGTTCTAAGTCTTCTGCTTTCTGAGAACATTAAAGGAGTCCAAACTCTTCCAGATGTCACCTTTGTGCTTTGAAGGAGGACATCAGCTAGACAAGAGAAAGATGAATGAGCCTTCCTCTCCAGGAATTTATCCAACCCCCCTTTTAAAGCCATCCAAATGGGTGGCCATCACGACATCTTGTGGTAGGGAGTTCCATAGTTTAACTATGCGCTGCGTGAAGAAGGACTTCCTTTGATCTGTCCTGAATCCCCCACCAATCAGCTTCAGGGGTTATGACCCCATTGGGTTCTAGAATTATGGGAGAGGGAGGAAAATGTCTCACGTTCTCCATACCATGCATAATTTTGTACACCTCTATCGTGTCTCCCCTCACCCTCCTTTCTTCCAAGCTAAACAATCCCAGTTGATGTAACCTTCCCTCGTAGGGGAGATGCTCCAGCCCCTTCATCCTTTTAGTTGCCCTTTTCTGCACTTTTTCCAGCTCTACAGTATCTTTTTTAGGTGTGGTGACCAGATTGATTTGCAAACAGAAATTGTTCCCAGTTTGCTTAATCACAAGTGACTTTGTGAATGCGTTGTTGTACTTGGAACTCAGACAATGTAAAAATGACCCAAGAGCAAACGCTTTAACAGAATTTAATGAAAAAAGGCAATGGCTTGGATCTAAGATAAGTGAACGGCAGAAAGTTCCCCGAAGGAAAGTTTCCCATTCTCTCCTCACCCGGCAGCTGTCTGTGCAACCTAAAAGCTTCTCCAGAGGATTGGGGGGGGGGGGGGCTCTTGAACAATGTCGGATGCAACACAGGGAGGCTTGTGGGATTAAAAATCATTTCCCCAAATTGGAGGGAGGTCGAGGTACTTTCCTTCCATGAATTTCCTCCCGTTCACTTTATCTTGTGATCCAAGCCATTATAAAAACATGGTATACGTTACATCTGGGTCGCTCCAGATGTGTTGGACTTCAGAATACAGAAGAAATGGTGCCGTAGTTTTCCTGAGTTAGAAAGAAAACTGATAAAGGGAAGGAAAGCAATGAGGGGGGAATGTGTTTTTATATTCCGAGATGGACCAACAGAACCGGGGTCATGAGCCGGCATAATAAGGCTAGACAGGGCTCAGCTCAGGGTGAAGATGGGGGATACTTGGCTCAGCAATACTACAAACGAGAAGGATCTTGGAATTGTTGTAGATCGCAAGCTGAATATGAGCCAACAGCGCGATATGGCTGCAAGAAAGGCAAATGTTATTTTGGGCTGCATTAATAGAAGTATAGCTTCCAAATCACATGGGGTACTGGTTCCTCTCTATTCGGCCCTGGTTAGGCCTCATCTAGAGTATTGCGTCCAGTTCTGGCCTCCACAATTCAAGAAGGACGCAGACAAGCTGGAGCGTGTTCAGAGGAGGGCAACCAGGATGATCAGAGGTCTGGAAACAAAGCCCTATGAAGAGAGACGGAAAGAACTGGGCATGTTTAGCCTGGAGAAGAGAAAATTGAGGGGAGACATGAGAGCACTCTTCAAATACTTAAAAGGTTGTCACACAGAGGAGGGCCAGGATCTCTTCTAAATCCTCTCAGAGTGCAGGACACGGAATAACGGGCTCAAGTTACAGGAAGCCAGATTCCGGCTGGACATCAGGAAAAACTTCCTGACTGTTAGAGCAGTATGACAATGGAACCGGTGACCTAGGGAGGTTGTGGGCTCTCCCACATTAGAGGCCTTCAAGAGGCAGCTGGACAATCATTCATAAGGTATGCTTTAAGGTGGATTCCTGCATTGAGCAGGGGGGTGGACTTGATGGCCTTGTAGGTCCCTTCCAACTGCTATTCTATGATTCTATGAACCCTAACAGGATTGAGGAAAGCCCCAAACGGACCCCACACTCTGTGCATCTGTTAGCGGAAGCCCTGCAAAATTCTTGCTCTACATACCTGTGTCTCCTATATTCCTCTTCACACCCTCCAAACGTATCGGGCATTGATACTCCCTCGTTAAGGCTCAGTTTTTCTTGTCTTCGTTCCCCGCCACATCGAGATTTTCGGGGACGGCAGAAAAGATTGTGACTATATTAACGCTGTCGTGTCCACTTTTTCGTGGAACTGAAACCACAAGAACACACACACAAAAGAAAGGAACTATAGGAATAGCCGATGCACACTTTGGACTTGTTAAGCAAAATATCAAGAAGTGAGCTCTCGGACGATTATAACCCTTTTTCGTACACAAAATTTGGCTTCTCGTGCAACAGCCCTGCGAGGTAGATCAGATCAGTGGTGTTGAACTGCTGGGTTGGGGCCCAAATCCAGGCCTTTGAAGTTCCCCAGAAGGCCACACCCCTTTCCCCCCACCACCACTGATTCTTTTGAGGGATTTCCTGGCTTTTCATGCATTCTCCCTCTCCCCATTAGAATGCCTCTCCTGAGGATGACAAGATGGCTGGGGATACTGGGACCAGTGGTTAGGGAAACCATATGGAAAGGAAGACAGGGGTCCTGTATCTTTAACAGTTGTTTAGAAAAGGGAATTTGACCAGATACAAAAGAGGGCAGGGCTCCTGCAGCTTTAACTGTTGTGTTGAAGAGGTGATTTCATGCATACAAATGGCACCTGCTGAAATAACGGGGCTCAAGTTAAAGGAAGCCAGATTCCAGCTGGACATCAGGAAAAACTTCCTGACTGTTAGAGCAGTACGACAATGGAACCGGTTACCTAGGGAGGTGGTGCGCTCTCCCACACTCGAGGCCCTCAAGAGGCAGCTGGACAACCATCTGTCAGGGATGCTTTAGGGTGGATTCCTGCCTTGAGCAGGGGGTTGGACTCGATGGCCTTGTAGGCCCCTTCCAACTCTGCTATTCTATGATTCTATGAAATTCCCTTTTCTCTACAACTATACAGGAGCCCAGTCCTCCTTTCCATAGGGCCACCCTACCTTAAAACCCTATAGGTGGTCATACTGATTAGACAGGTTGCTGTACTTATTATTATTATTATTATTATTATTATTATTATTATTATTATTATTATATTTATTTGTATCCCGCCTTTTGCCCAATGCTGAGCCTCAAGGCGGCCTTACAAAGTTTAAAACATACATTGGGAGGGGGGAGGGGGACAAAACCATAAACGTTTAAAATACTCAACAAAATTATAAGACAGATTATTCTCCAAAGGCCTGCTGGAACAAACAAGTTATAGCTTGCTTCCGAAATCCTATCAAGGAGGGAGCCAGCCTAGCTTCCCCGGGAAGAGAGTTCCAGAGGACTGGAGTAACCACCGAGAAGGCCCTCTTCTCCCGTGTTCCCACCAAGCGCGCCTCTGAAGTTGGTGGGACTGAAAGAAGGCCTTCTCCAGAAGATCTTAAAGCACGGGCAGGCTCATAAGGGAGAATATGGTCTTTCGAAAAACCTGGATTGTTTTACTCTGTACAGCACTATGTACATTGATGGTGCTATATAAATAAATAATAATAATAATACCGCCCTATAGCTGAAGCTCTCAGGTGGGTCTTATCCGTATGTCCTTCCGTCATTCTCAGGGCCGTGAGAAAGAATCTATGCAAGAACTGGGGAATGTTTTTCTACAAACCTGGAAATGGTGGCGGCGGCGGAAGAGACCATGTGCTTGGAGTTGAAGTTGATAGACTGCTTGATAGAAAAGTTGCTGAGCTGAGTTTCCTAGAATTAATAATAATAATGATTTATTTATTATTTTATTTATTACATTTATATACTGCCCCATAGCCGAATCTCTCTGGGCGGTTTACAGCGATGATGATGAGGATTCTTAACCTTTGGAGAAAGTGCTTCGCATGCATGGTTTCATTGTACTCCTTACAACAACCCACTAAAGTCAGTCAGTATTACTTGTTGCAGTAATTTGCAGATGGGGTGAATGAGAGCTTTATCACACCAGCGCTATACTGTGTAATCACTGCGAATTGCGTGCAAAGGACTCTGAAGTTTTCCAGTTTATAATCTCCTTTGACTGTGAAGTACTCCCAGGCATCCTGCTTTAATTGTGCTCTAAAGGGAAAAGACCCGCCCTATTTTGCTACTAGTTTCCGAGCGTGTTTTCCGAGCGGCCCCTGGGGCGCAGGAGCAGGATTTGATGTGAATTAAACAAATGTTTACATCTGCGTAAGCTTTAAAGATAAAGACTTCAAAATTGGCACAGTAATAGATATTAAGGAGAGCTTTAAGCATAGCAAATTTGAAGCAGATTGGGTCATCCATTGATTTTTTTAAAAGATTTTTTTACATTTCCCCCTATTAAACCCTTTGCAAAGGATCTTAGGAGGGCTGCCACCCAGGGTGTGATTTAGCAACAACAACAACGCTGACAGCTTAGCGCTGTAGGGGATAATTCGAGGGAAACAGGTACATGGGATGAAGCTTTGAGGCTGAGAGAGAGAGAAAAAGAGAGAGAGACTCACAGGCTACCTAGGAAGTTCATGGCAAAGGAGAGATTCGAACCATGGGCTTCTTAATATTTAGCTCAGATGCTCAGCCACTAGATCAGGGATGCAAAACCTCAGGCCTTGGGGGCCACATCCGGCCCTCTAGAGATCCCCAGATGGCCACGCTCCCTTTCCCCAACCAATTCTTTGTTTTTTCCCCTGGCTTTTCCCCCGTTGTAAAAACTTGAAATACCTCTCCCAAGGTTCGGTTACTGACAGTAAGAGCTTTGGCTATTGGGTGGTATAGAAATGCAATAATAAATAAATAAATGTATCAAAGAGCTTCACACACGGTATGTAACTGTAACCCTAACAATAGCCCTGTAAATTTATTTATTTATTTTATTTATTTATTACAGTTATATACCGCCCCACAGCCGAAGCTCTCTGGGCGGTTTACAACAATTAAAAATGGTAAACATTAAAAGTATACAAAATTTAAAAACCATCGAAAACATAAAAAACAGTATAAAAACAACAGTATCCATTTAAAAACAACCATTCTGGGGTCCATTAAAAACAAACTTAACGTTGTTAAATGCTGTTAAAATGCCTGGGAGAAGAGAAAAGTCTTGACCTGGCGCCGAAAAGATAACAGTGTTGGCGCCAGGCAAGCCTCATCGGGGAGATCATTCCACACTCGTGGGGCCACCACTGAGAAGGCCCTCTCCCTTGTTGCCGTCCTCCAAGCTTCCTTCAGAGTAGGCACTCAGAGGAGGACCTTAGATGTTGAGCGCAGTGTACAGGTAGGTTCATGTCGGGAGAGGCGTTCCCTCAGGTATTGTGGTCCCAAGCCATGTAGGGCTTTATAGGTTAAGACCAGCACCTTGAATTGGGCTCGGAAACGGATAGGCAGCCATTGCAAGCCTATCAGGCCATTATTGTCTAGCAGGGGTGATTCGGAGGGGCAGGCAAGGAGCCGGGAGAGGCCTTGTGATAATGCATATCCCAGCCTCTGCAGGCCTTCCCTCCGTGCCCACCAGAACGCCCCTTTTAAACCCTCTCCAAGGTTGAGTTCTCAACCTCAGAGAGGTTCTTTCTCCACTGGTTGAACGGGGGAGGGGCCGGAGTGTGGCAGGCCTCCTCTGAGGTCAGAGCACTGTTTCCGACCCCGGATCTGGGAATCCAAAGGATCCCATGGCCCCCGCAGATGCTTTTCTAGGATTGCTCTATTAGCAAATTATCCAAATTAGAGTCACTTGTGTTCTGCCCTAAGGTCGTATTTATTTATTTCTATGCTGCCCAATAGCTGAACTTCTCTGGGCGGTTCACAAAAGTGAGGCCCAGACTCAGGACAGAACTGCCCTCCAGACTTACTTGGACATCCTTGCGGTGGCGTCGCTCCCCTTGTAGGACTCAAAGCTCTCCATCTTCAAGAACAGATCCATTGTGCTCAACGTAATGTCAGGACCTGCCTGGAGCATCTGCCGTTCCTGTTCTGTGTACTCTTCTTTACTGCTGAACTTACTCTGACGAGACATTTTGACCCTGGCTTGCAATTGCTTTGCCTTTTCCTTCTCTTGTTTCCTTCCCTTCTCCTTCTGTTCTTTCTGCTTCTTCTGCTGCTTTGGAGGTGGAATTTTTTTAACATCTTCCTGGAGTCCAGGGCATAAGAAGTAAAAAAAGGATTGGACGTGGTCAGATGTAGCATGAAAACAACAACACATTGGTGAAAATTCACTGGTTCGGGGCAGGTTGGAGGGTAACCTGTCTACCCACCCTCACCAATCTAAATGTAGAGCATCCCAGGCTGGGATTTCCCTTGAGGATTTCCCAAAGTTGGAGCCTGAGCATCTTCCAGAATACTTTTGGTTTAAAGGGCATGTTTAGCCTGGAGAAGAGAAAATTGCAGGGAGACATGATAACACTCTTCAAATACTTGGAAGGTTGTCTCACAGAGGAGGGCCAGGATCTCTTCTCGATCCTCCCAGAGTGCAGGACTCGGAATAATGGGCTCAAGTTACAGGAAGCCAGATTCCGGCTGGACATCAGGAAAAACTTCCTGACTGTTAGAGCAGTACAACAGTGGAACCAGTTACCTAGGGAGGTTGTGGGCTCTCCCACACTAGAGGCCTTCAAGAGGCAGCTGGACAACCATCTGTCAGGGATGCTTTAGGGTGGATTCCTGCATTAAGCAGGGGGTTGGACTTGATGGCCTTATAGGCCCCTTCCAACTCTGCTATTCTATGATTCTATAAAGGGATTTCGTTTTATTCAGAGATTCTTGCCTGTTTTTATGCAGTTGATTGCTTTTGCATGGCAACTTTCCTCCCACTGAGCCTAGAGCGGGATGGGTGGGGGAGAACTGAATGCCAAAATACATAAGGATAATGAAACATGGGAATAATGCAACAGCTTTACGTACTCATGCTTTCGAAATTGTCACACGCTTCACACTGTGTTGCTCAGTTAACTCTGATGCAACTTGTCTCTTCAATCATCGGCCTCCTCAATTATATGAAACATGAACCGAATGTATATTGAGGCATATATCTCCTCAACAGGTATTTTCTGCTCCAGCTTCCCCCAATCTGGCACCCTCTAGATGTGTTGGACTACAGTTCCTAGCATCCCCCAATGCTGGCTGGGGATGATGGGAGTTGCAGTCCAAGACATCTGAAGAGTAATGACTTGGTGAGGGCTTGTTTACTCCAAATGGTTGTGGTTTTCCAAGAGAGAGCAAATCTATCTATCTATCTATCTATCTATCTATCTATCTATATCTATATCTATCATCTGTGTTCTTTTCTCTGGAGGTGTTGGGAACTGAACCCCAAACCTTGCAAATGTTGCATACAGGTTAAGCCACTGTAATTTTTTCAGACTTTATATGCCACGACACCGGCTCTTTACCACAGGCCTGTCCGCGGAACTCCCTTCTCAAGCTAAGCGCCACCACTTTATGTGCGAGGGACAAGCACCCCCTTTCTACAAACTGTGTGGAGAAAGGGGTTAAACAGGAATGATTTCAGGAATAAAATAATGCGCTGTGAATTATATGTGCTGATGGTGAATTAATGTCAGAACGGGTGTTACATATGTATATAACTGCAGATGATAAATGCCAAGGAGACACGTGGGATTTTTGCGGCAGTAAAACCAACTGCATAAAAATTTATTTCAATGTTCACAAACTTTGTTTCGTAATAAAACTTTTCAGACCCTGGTTAAAACCTCTCATCCAATCCTTTCTCTCTTCCCATACACGCTTTCCTTTCTCTCACACCTTCACTCTTGAACTTTATTATTAGGATTAATATACACCCAGGACCGGTGCCAGACTATTTTGAGCCCTAGGCAGGTGAGCTACTTTCACCCACCCACCCACACCCACCCCTACGTACCTGGGTGCGGGGCGCCATCTCGCCCGCCCAGCTGAAGTGAAGCCAGGATGCTGGGGTGGGGGAGCCGGCGGGAAGGGGGCTTCGGAATGGTGCGCCCAGCCGGAAGCCGCTCTGGGAGAGCAACTTCTGGGCGCGCCGTTCTGAAGCTGCCCGCCCACCCCCTTACCCCAGCGTTCTGGCTTTGCTTCGGCGCCCACCCAGCTGAAGCGAAGCCAGGATGCTGGAGTGGGGGGGCGTGGCTTCGCTTCAGCTGGGTGGGCGCCGAAGTGAAGCCAGAACGCTGGGGTGGGTGGGCGGCTTCGGAACGGCACACCCGGGAGCCACCCTCTCAGAGCCGCTGTGGGAGAGCGGCTTCCAGCTGCGGCGTTTGGCGCCCCCTTACCTTGGTGCTCTAGGCAGCCGCCTGAGTGGCCTCTATGGTAGCGCCGGCCCTGTATACACCAACTGACTATCTGCACACTACACTCAAAAGACAACCGTCTTTACCCTGATCCTCTAATTCTCCCCCGAACCAAAGTACTTTAAAAACACCCCCCTCTTATCACCTCAGTCATTCCCTTATATATCCTCCTCCCCCCTCCTAAGATATTCAATCTCCCCCCACTCAGGTCAACATTCTAAACACAATAGACTTACAAATCCTAGACATACATTAGGGAACTGACTAGTGGGGTGTAACGCCACAACTACCCCGCCTCTGCCCCCATAGCTCAGTGTGAAAGGGTACCAGCTTTGCATGCAGAGGGTCCCAGCTTCAACCCCCAGCGTCTCCAGGTGGGGCAAGGAAAGCATCCTGTGTGAAACCCTGAGAGGATCCTTGCTGCCAGTCAGTGTGGACAATACTGGGCCAGGTGGACCAAGAGTCTGACTCAGTACGAGGCAGCTGTCTACATTCCTACATTCCACCTTTCTCCACTGCCTCCTCTCTTGGTAGAAAACGAACCACGCAAGGTCCTGTTTGTACTCACGGCTTCGTCCTCGCTTGGGATGACCTCAATGCTGAGATTGTCGATGAGCGTGCAGGACGTGGGTTGGGGCCTCAGGTAGCAAGCCGGCGGGTGATGGAGGAGGTGGATGAGAGACAGCCAGTGGTCAAAGAGCTTCTCCTCCTCCTCCGTGGACGCACGGAATTGAAGGTAGTAAGAGCGCCCGTTGATCAGCTTGATTTTGATGAGCTGCTTCTCCGGGTCGTAGATGGAGATCCGGACAAACTTCAAAGGCAGGAGCCTGCAATGCCAGCAGAGAGGAGGAGTCAGCTTCCCCCCCGCATGGTGGAACTACCAACCCAACGAGAGATCTTTAGCCTGGAGAAGAGAAGACTGAGGGGAGGCATAGAATCATAGAATAGCAGAGTTGGAAGGGGCCTACAAGGCCATCGAGTCCAACCCTCTGCTCAATGCACGAATCCACCCTAAGGCATCCCTGACAGATGGTTGTCCAGCTGCCTCTTGAAGGCCTCTAGTGTGGGAGAGCCCACAACCTCCCTAGGGAACTGATTCCATTGTTGTACTGCTCTAACAGTCAGGAAGTTTTTCCTGATGTCCAGCTGGAATCTGGCTTCCTGTAACTTGAGCCTGTTATTCCGTGTCCTGCACTCTGGGAGGATCGAGAAGAGATCCTGGCCCTCCTCTGGGTGACAACCTTTTAAGTATTTGAAGAGTGCTATTGTGTCTCCCCTCAATCTTCTCTTCTCCGGGCTAAACCTGCCCAGTTCTTTCAGTCTCTCTTCATAGGGCTTTGTTTCCAGACCCCTGATCATCCTGGTTGCCCTCCTCTGAACACGCTCCAACTTGTTTGCGTCCTTCTTGAATTAAATACTTACTTCAAGTCTTTATGACTTACTGCAAGGACAATCTGTTGACAGTCCATTTCAGTAAAACAAAAATTATGGTATTTTCTAGGCGTAGAGCAACAAAAAAGTGGTCAATAGAAGGACAGCACTTCGAGCAAATCAAGAAGTTTAGATATCTGGGCTTTGTTTCCAGACCCCTGATCATCCTGGTTGCCCTCCTCTGAACTCGCTCCAGCTTGTCTGCGTCCTTCTTGAATTGCGGAGCCCAGAACTGGACGCAATATTCTAGATGAGGCCTACCCAGGGCTGAATAGAGAGGAACCAGGACCTCACGCGATTTGGAAGCTATACTTCTATTAATGAAGCCCAAAACAGCATTTGCCTTTCTTGCAGCCATATCGCCCTGTTGGCTCATATTCAGCATATTCATGGCATAAAATACAAACAAAAACATAAAATGTGTCTCTACAAATTTTCTCAGTGCTGTACTCATGCTAACTTCGGTCCAACCCTGGGGCGTGGGGGGGTGGAGGGTGGATAGAAATTGTACTTACTGAACAGGTACAGTTGGCTGTGGTGCCTTGACTCACCTGGTGAGTATCAGTTCCTCTGTGTGTGATTCCGAAGGGATCTGTACGGCAGCCGGGCGAGCGATGATCATCAGATTTGGCAACGGCAGGTTGGTATTGGTGGAGGCGATACCTATGATGGCCTCGTTGCAGTGGTTGTGGATGAAGACATGCCGGCCCCTTCTGGTGACCTGGGAGAGGGGAAACAGAAGTCCTAGCAGATGGAACTTCTGGTCCCGCAGTGCTGGTTCCAGGTTTTGGAAGGCCTTTGGGTGAGATACCTTCCATGGGCCCCCTCCCTCTGGGCGTCTGTCCTCTCACGGCCATTGTCAACATCTGCTTTTGCTCCTCCTCCATCTCCTCTTTCTCCACATAGCTACCACAGGCCTGCTTGGCCGGTGGAGCGCCAGTAGGCCATGGCATTTGCTGCTGCTTCTTCTCACCGCCACAGTTGTCTGGGCCAGAGCGAGAAGCAGGTGAACAAGGAGGCTGCAGGTGGGAAGAGGAGGAGCACGTCCAGGGATTTGTTTATCCAGTGGGGCCCTGCTGGGATGTAGGACCCTTGGAAGGTGCCTGCCCAGTAGTCCAGCCATGGGCAGTGAGGTGTTTCTAGGAAGCATATAAGCAGAGAACTGCGTCAGCAGCAGCCCTCTGTGGTGGGGTCAGAGAGAGCAGATGTGTCTTCTCTCTCACTCCACTGGAGGCCTAAAGGTACCTTTCCGGGGCAAGCTACCCTCTTCTTCAGATGGCACCAAGCAAATGTGGAGAGCCCTGTGAACTGGGCTCAGTGTCAAATGGGTGACTCACAGAGGCAGCTGTTGTAGAACTGATGTTACGTGTTCACACCCAGCCAAGTGCATGTGAAAATAGAATATGTGGCAATTCAGTCATGCTCTCGGTCTTAACTCACTGAGTGTTGAGGAGGGTCTAACCTCCTCCAACTGGCACCCTCCTGATTTATTTATTTATTTATTTATTACATGTATATAACCCAAGGCAGCATACAGCTCGGGTCCAGGTTATCTGAAAGACCGTATTCTTCCTTACAAGCCTGCCCGTGCTTTAAGATCTTCAAGGGAAGCCCTTCTCTCAGTTCCACCACCATCACAGGCACGCCTGGTGGGAACGCTGGAGAGGGCCTTCTCGGTGGCTGCTCTGGAACTCTCTTCCCATGGAAGCTTCCCAAGAAAGGCAAATGCTATTTTGAGCTGCATTAATAGAAGTATAGCTTCCAAATCACGTGAGGTACTGGTTCCTCTCTATTTGGCCCTGGTTAGGCCTCATCTAGAGTATTGCATCCAGTTCTGGGCTCCACAATTCAAGAAGGACGCAGACAAGCTGGAGCGTGTTCAGAGGAGGGCAACCAGGATGATCAGGGGCCTGGAAACAAAGCCCTATGAAGAGAGACTGAAAGAACTGGGCATGTTTAGCCTGGAGAAGAGAAGATTGAGGGGAGACATGAAAGCACTCTTCAAAGACTTAAAAGGTTGTCACACAGAGGAGGGCCAGGATCTCTTCTCGATCCTCCCAGAGTGCAGGACACGGAAGAACGGGCTCAAGTTAAAGGAAGCCAGATTCCAGCTGGACATCAGGAAAAACTTCCTGACTGTTAGAGCAGTACGACAATGGAACCAGTTACCTAGGGAGGTTGTGGGCTCTCCCACACTAGAGGCCTTCAAGAGGCAGCTGGACAACCCTCTGTCAGGGATGCTTTAGGGTGGATTCCTGCATTGAGCAGGGGGTTGGACTTGATGGCCTTGTAGGCCCCTTCCAACTCTGCTATTCTATGATTCTATGATTCTATGAAGCTGGACTGGCTCCATCCTTGATGTGCTTTAGGCGGCAGGCGAAGACTTTTTTGTTCCTGCAGGCCTTTGGCAAATATTTGGGACCTCTGCCTGTGCCAAAGAGTTTTAAAACTGTCATTTTAAATGTTTAAATGTTTTAATATTGGAATATATTTAATATATTTTTAGCTTTTATATTTCTACTTATAGGTTTTAAATGTATGTTTTAAATTTTGTAACGCCGCCTTGAGCCCCAGCATTGGACAAAAGGTGGATATAAATACTCCTCCTACTCTTCCTCAATTTTTATCCTCACAACAACAACCCTGCGAGGTAGGCTGGGCCAAGAGTCTGTGACTGGCCCAAAGTCACCCACTGTGCTTCCATGGCTGAGTGGGGATTAAAACCTGGATCTCCCAACTCCCAGTCCAACACTCTAGACACTATACCACACTGCCCCGCCCACCCTACATCTACACCACGCTACAACTCCCAAGATCCCCCCAGCCAGCCATTTGGGAATGATGGGAATTGCAATCCAACACAGCTGTGAGGCACTAGGTTGGGTAAGATTGGCTGGAGAGTCTCTTCCTTGTTCCATTTACCTGGACAAAAGTGCTTTCGAACATGGCCACGGACTGGAATGACGGATACTCCCCTTTCTCCAGAAACTTCTGCAGGACTTTCCGGGTTGGGGCTTGGGCCAGAGAAGAGAAGCCAATATTTGACTTGGTGGCATGGAAGAACTTCAGGATTGGGCTGCCTGCAGGTGAGATTCCACAGCCTTAGAAAACCATGCTGCACATGAAGGACATGTCCCTAAATGATTAAAATGTGAGACAGCCTCTAAAGGTTTAACATGTTCAGAGCATGTTCAGAGGAGGGCAACCAGGATGATCAGGGGTCTGGAAACAAAGCCCTATGAAGAGAGACTGAAAGAACTGGGCATGTTTAGCCTGGAGAAGAGAAGATGGAGGGGAGACATGAGAGCACTCTTCAAATACTTAAAAGGTTGTCACACAGAAGAGGGCCACGATCTCTTCTCGATCCTCCCAGAGTGCAGGACACGGAATAATGGGCTCAAGTTAAAGGAAGCCAGATTCCAGCTGGACATCAGGAAAAACTTCCTGACTGTTAGAGCAGTACGACAATGGAACCAGTTACCTGGGGAGGTTGTGGGCTCTCCCACACTAGAGGCCTTCAAGAGGCAGCTGGACAACCCTCTGTCAGGGATGCCTTAGTGTAGATTCCTGCATTGAGCAGGGGGTTGGACTCGATGGCCTTGTAGGCCCCTTCCAACTCTGCTATTCTATGATTCTATAAAATTAAATGAACAGTTCAATCCTGTACATCAGTTATAACGGTTATATTGCAGAATCTTATAACTCCTGTTTCTGTCTTTTGAGAATTACTGCCTGTTATCAACCGTCTTGAGGCATTTCAACTGTCTTGAGGCAGAAACACCTCGCCCTTTTTAATGTGTCTAGGGTTTTTAGTATGTTTTAATCCTGGGCTGATGGATTTTTTAAAAAATTTTTTGTTGCTATCCTATTTTTTACTGCATTCATTTTCATTGATGTTTCTTTGTTTTACCATTTCTGTAAACGGCTTTGGGAGACAGCTTATACTGCAAAGGAGTTTTGTAAGGGCTAGAAATTTTTGTGAAACGTCCAGAGAGCTCCGGCTATTGGGCGGTATAGAAATGTAATTAATAAATAATAATAAATAAATAGAAATAACAAACTAACAAACAATAAGCTTCACGTGGGAATCACACTTTTAAAAATGCATATTTAACAATCCTCTTCTCGGTCCTCCCAGAGTGCAGGACACGGAATAATGGGCTCAAGTTAAAGGAAGCCAGATTCCGGCTGGACATCAGGAAAAACTTCCTGACTGTTAGAGCAGTATGACAATGGAACCCATGACCTAGGGAGGTTGTGGGCTTTCCCACACTAGAGGCCTTCAAGAGGCAGCTGGACAACCATCTGTCAGGGATGCCTTAGGGTGGATTCCTGCATTGAGCAGGGGGTTGGACTCAATGGCCTTGTAGGCCCCTTCCAACTCTGCTATTCTATGATTTTGGAGAAAAAGCAGCCACAGACATCCACTGTTCCTAATTTTAATATGATTGTCACCAAGTGCAGTTTGAGCATTTTATTACCATTTAACCAATCTAATTGCAGTGTTCCACCTTCTACACCCAGTTGTATATGTTTGTACCTGCCAACTGCAGATAACCTTTCATTCATCTGATGAAGGGTTATCTAGTCCAGGAAAGCTTCTGCCGTAATAAATCTCTTAGATTTTAGCGTGCAGCAGGACTCTTTGCTGTCTTTGTGGAAACAGACTCACACAGCTGCCTCTCTGGAGGGTGAGATACTTGTAACATGTAACCATCAACAGATGAAGCATGAGTTCAGCCTCTTCATATATAACAGCGATGTCCCCCCTGCCTATTATTATTATTATTATTATTATTTATTTATATAGCACCATCAATGTACATGGTGCTGTACAGAGTAAAACAGTAAATAGCAAGACTCTGCCGCATAGGCTTACAATCTAATAAAATCATAGTAAAACAATAAGGAGGGGAAGAGAATGCCAACAGGTACAGGGAAGGGTAAGCAGGCACAGGGTAGGGAAAAACTAACAGTAGAAAGTAACAGTAGAAGTCTGCACAACATCAAGTTTTAAAAGCTTTAGGAAAAAGAAAAGTTTTTAGTTGAGCTTTAAAAGCTGTGGTTGAACTTGTAGTTCTCAAATGTTCTGGAAGAGCGTTCCAGGCGTAAGGGGCAGCAGACGAAAATGGACGAAGCCGAGCAAGGGAAGTAGAGGCCCTTGGGCAGGCGAGAAACATGGCATCAGAGGAGCGAAGAGCACGAGCGGGGCAATAGTGTGAGATGAGAGAGGAGAGATAGGAAGGAGCTAGACCGTGAAAAGCTTTGAAGGTTAACAGGAGAAGTTTATATTGGATTCTGAAGTGAATTGGAAGCCAGTGAAGAGATTTCAGAAGCGGAGTAACATGGTCGGAGCGGCGTGCTAAGAAGATGATCTTTGCGGCAGAGTGGTGAACAGAAACCAACGGGCTGATGTGAGAAGAAGGAAGGCCAGAGAGAAGAAGGTTGCAGTAGTCCAACCGTGAAATAACCAGTGCATGAACAAGCGTCTTGGCAGAAGAGACAGACAAAAATGATCGAATCCTGGCAATATTATACAGGAAAAATCGACAAGATTTAGCTACTGCCTCAATATGAGGAATAAAGGAGAGCGAGGAGTCGAAGATAAAGCCAAGGCTACGAGCTTCCTTGACCGGAGTAAGCGTAACATCATTGACAGTAAGAGAGAATGAGAGATGAGGAGAAGGTTTAGGAGGAAAAACAAGCAATTCAGTCTTTGCCATGTTAAGCTTCAAGCGACGATGAAGCAGCCAAGCTGAGATATCTGAAAGACATGCCGAGATACGATCGTGAACATCAGGAGAAAGTTCCGGAGATGACAGATATAGTTGTGTATCATCGGCGTACAGATGATATTGGAGACCATGAGATTGAATAAGCTTGCCCAAGGGCAACATGTATAAGGAAAACAACAACGGGCCAAGCACCGAGCCTTGCGGAACCCCTACTGAAAGGGGAAAGGAGGAAGACGAGCTGCCATTAGTCAACACGCTGAAAGAGCGACCCGCTAGATAGGAGGCAAACCAGTTATAGACAGAGCCACAAAATCCAAGGTCATGAAGGGAATCTAAGAGAAGATCATGATCAACCGTGTCAAAGGCTGCAGTTAGATCAAGGAGAATAAGAACGGAATAATGGCCTTTAGACTTGGCAGTAAGGAGATCATTGGTGATCTTAGTAAGGGCTGTTTCGGTGGAATGCAGAGGACGGAATCCAGATTGAAATGGATCCAAAGCAGAGTTACTAGAAAGAAAGTCAAGACAGCGAGAGTAGACCGCACGCTCCAGGATCTTTGAAACAAACGGCAACAAAGAGACAGGTCGGTAGTTAGACAGAGATAGCCTATCAAGAGTAGGTTTCTTGAGAATGGGAGAGACTGTAGCATGTTTAAAAGCAGAAGGAAATGAACCAGAGGACAGAGAAAGATTAATAATATGTAGCAAGGAAGGGAGGATAGCAGGAATAAGATTAATAAAGACGCGAGAAGGAATCGGATCACGAGAGCAAGTGGAAGGCTTCGAAGAGCGCAGTATTGTAGACAGTTCATCCGCAGAGACCGAAGGAAACGCAGAGAAATTTGCAGGAGGAGCTGACAGATGAGGAACAGGAACTGGAAGAGGAGCAGAGCTGGCCAGATCAGAGCGGATAGTTTGGATTTTAGCATTGAAAAAAGAGGCAAAGTTGTTAGCAGACAGAGAGGCGGGGAGAGATGGCGGATTAGGCTTCAGCAGAGAATTGAAGGACGCAAAGAGCCGCTGAGGATGCCTAGCATTTGACTGGATCAGCGTTGAGTAGTACTGCTGTTTGGCCAGTGAGATGGCAGAAGAGAAAGAGGAAAGTACAAATTTGTAATGGACAAAGTCTGCCCGGTCCCTGGTCTTACGCCAAAGGCGTTCAGCTGCCCGGGAACAAGAGCGAAGGTAGCGGAGGAAAGAGGTGAGCCACGGTTGGGGTAGAGAGGGGCGAACTATCCGAGTTGTAGATGGAGCAAGATTATCAAGAGTTGAAGATAAGGAGGAATTAAAGAAGGAGACAGCTGAGTCCAAGGAGACAGCCGAACAGACAGAAGGAAGGGAGGAGGCTAGGGACTGGGAAAAAGCCTCGTAATTGATAGATTGCAAGTCACGACAAGAGCGAGAAGCGGGACGTGAAGGGGGAGGATTATGAGTAATATTGAAAGAAACTAGGTGATGATCTGACAGCGGAAAGTGATCAGTAGAAAAGTCCAACACAGAGCAATTCCGAGTGAGAACAAGATCCAGACAGTGTCCAAGGGAATGTGTGGGTGCATCAGACCAAAGCTTAAGATCATAAGAGGAAGATAATGAGCGAAATCGTAGAGCTGCAGCATCTTGAGGGTCATCCACATGAATGTTGAAATCACCCAGGATAAGAGTAGGACAGTTGTCAGAGAGGAAAAAGGACAGCCACGAATCAAAATCAGAGATAAATTTTGAGGACGAGCCTGGGGGGCGGTACAGAACTGCAACCCGCAGTCGCAGTGGAGCGAAGAGCCTCACCACATGTACCTCAAAAGAGGAGAAGCAATGTGAAGGTGGAATGGAAAGAGGCTGGAACTGGCACAAACTAGATAATAAAAGACCCACACCACCACCCCGACCCTCTGGGCGACTAGTGTGAGAGAAAGAGAGTCCTCCAAGAGAGAGGGCAGCAGAGATGGCAGTATCATGGGCAGGAAGCCAGGTTTCAGTAAGAGCAAGGAGGTGGAGAGACCTAGAGATAAACAAGTCCTGGATGACAGGGGCCTTAGAAGCAAGAGAGCGACAGTTCCATAAGGAACACGAAAAAGGCAGCTGAGAAGAGGGGAGACACCGGATAGGAACTAAGTTAGGAGAGACGAGATTGGAACGAGCCATAAGGAACAGATATGAGGAGAAAAGAACTGAGAGGAGACAATGAGAAGATCGTGACCTGAATCAGAAAGAGGCAGCGACCGGACCGTGGCTGGGGTATTTCCTCCAGAGTAGAGGATCCGCTTGACCGGCTTCGCCCCACGGCTGAGAGCCACAGGCCGAGAGCCCTTGTGCTCGCGCCGAAGGCTCGCGCCTCCAGCAAACTGGAGGCCTGAAGTACCTGAAAAGGAGGGGGGGAGGAGCAGAAGCTGCAATTCAAACAGAACAATGGCAGTTAGTCAATGCTGCTCAATGGCTTCTCAGAGAGCTAAGTTGCTTCTCCTCTTCAAGTTGCAAACTGCAAACTGCAGCAAACTGGAGGCCTGAAGTACCTGAAAAGGAGGGGGGGGAGGAGCAGAAGCTGCAATTCAAGCCTATCTCTGTCTTCACACGGCAATTGTTTCTACAATCTCACTTGGTCTAGGCATATATTGAGCAAAAGAGAGAAAAAGAATTAGGATTCAGGTTTAAAGGGGGGTTGGACAAATTCCTTATAGGAGAAGGCTATCCATGGTTACTAGTCCTGATGGCTAAGTGCAGCCTCCAGTATCAGAAGCAATAAGCCTGTGTGCATCAGTTGCTGGGGAACATGGGTGGGAGGGTGCTGTTGCACTTGTGTCCTTCTTGACGGTCCCTGGTTGACAGCTGGTTGGCCACTGTGTGGACAGAGTGCTGGACTAGATGGACCCTTGGTCTGATCCAGCATCAGGGGTCCCCAAAATGATGCCCACAGACTCCTCGCTTGATGACCCCCAGACTTCGTGCTCCTCCTGATCTTTATTTTATTTTAAAATATTTTAAAATTATTATTATTTTAATTGGGAGGCCGGCATGCTGCAAAGTGAAGTGCTGCCCTCCAGCGCCATCTTTACTTGGGTTCAAAGGAGCGGTTTTGTGTTTTGGAGCATAGCCCTTGCCTCCGCGTTGTCCCTAGGTTCTTGGTCAAGTTACTCTTTTTCTTATCTCACCAGTTGGCCTTCTAGGAAATGAGTGTCTTGTGATTGGCCCACCATGGCTGCCATTCTATGAATGGGCAAGCCCCTGTGGCAGCCATTTTGTGAGAGCACCCACAACACCCTCAAAATTCCAAATGTGCCCACTGACACACAAAAAATTAGGGACCCCTGATTCGCTCATGTAGCGCATGTCCTGCAAAGTCTACACTCAAGCGACAAAGCCTCCTGACTTACCTGAATAACCTTGACGCGGTGTGTTTTCCCCCTTATGAACTTCTCTGTCTGTTCCAGGAAGACTCGATCGGCTGCTTGGCTCGCTTTGGAAGCCTGGAAACCAGGTCACGTGTGACATCTGCAGGCCTGGAGAGCCGGGCTGTTGACGCTGCTTGGAACTCTTTTACCCTCAAGGAACAGGTTGATGTGTTTGCCGCGGCAGAACAGGGTTCGCGTTCTGACTCACTGGATCACCTTGACACATTTCTTTCTTTGCCTAACATCACTGCTTTGCTTTGAGAATAAAGCTACAGTCCTAAGCATACTTACTTGGAAGTCCCAATGACTCGTTCCTGAGTAAATATGAAAAATAGGGGTTGTCACCTTTTTATTGCTCCTGTCACCTTTTAACTATGCTCTGACATGCAGAAATAAAAACATAAGAAGATTCACACTGGTTCAGACCGAAGGCCAGAGTGGACGATCCAGCTGGCAAACGTGAGCACGATCACCCCTTCCTTCTTGTGCTCCTCATTAACTGGTACACAAAGGCTCGCTGCCACTGAATATGAGCCAACAGTGCGATATGACTGCAAGAAAGGCCAATGCTATTTTGGGCTGCATTAATAGAAGTATAGCTTCCAAATCACGTGAGGTCCTGGTTCCTCTCTATTTGGCCCTGGTTTATTTATTTATTTATTAAACTTATATACCGCTCCCATAGCCAGGGCTCTCTGGGCGGTTTACAGAAATGGTTAGGCCTCATCTAGAGTATTGCGTCCAGTTCTGGGCTACACGATTCAAGAAGGACGCAGACAAGCTGGAGCGGGTTCAGAGGAGGGCAACCAGGATGATCAGGGGTCTGGAAACAAAGCCCTATGAAGAGAGACTGAAAGAACTGGGCATGCTTAGCCTGGAGAAGAGAAGATTGAGGGGAGACATGAGAGCACTCTTCAAATACTTAAAAGGTTGTCATACAGAGGAGGGCCAGGATCTCTTCTCGATCCTCCCAGAGTGCAGGACACGGAATAACGGGCTCAAATTAAAGGAAGCCAGATTCCGGCTCGACATCAGGAAAAACTTCCTGACTGTTAGAGCAGTACGACAATGGAATCAGTTGCCTGGTGAGGTTGTGGGCTCTCCCACACTAGAGGCTTCAAGAGGCAGCTGGACAACCATCTATCAGGGATGCTTTAGGGTGGATTCCTGCATTGAGCAGGGGGTTGGACTCGAAGGCCTTGTCGGCCCCTTCCAACTCTGCTATTCTATGATTCTATGATTCTATGATACTGGAAGTGGCACAAGACCATCAGGGCTAGTAGCCATGGATAGCCTCCTCCTCCAGGAATTTGTCTAACCCCGTTTTAAAGCCGTCCACACTGGTGGTCATCACTATACCTTGTGATAGCAGGTTCCATCGTTTTTTTACAACTATGTGCTGTGTTAAAAAGTTCTTCCTTCTATTGCTCCTCCCACCATTCAACTAGTGGAGGCAGGTGGTTCTTACCTGGGTTTCAGCCAGAACCTCTTTTTTTTGTGCTGTTAAGAGCATAAAAAGAGCCCTGCTGGATCAGCCCAAGGGTCCATCCAGTCCAGCAATCTGTTCACACAGTGGCCAGACAGCAGTTGACCAGGCGCTCACAAGCAGGACATGAGTAAAACAGCACCTTCCTCCCCATGTTCCCCGGCAACTAGGATATATAAGCTTACTGCCTCTGCTACTGGAGATAGCATATAGCCATCAGGACTAGTAACTATTGAAGGCGTTCTCCGCCAGAAATGTAGCTAGCCCCCTTTTAAAGCCATCCAAATTGGCAACCTTCACTTTCCCCGAGATTTTCTTATGAAACGGTAACTTTCATACTTGAGGTATATATAGGGTGACCATATTTGGGAAACCAAAAAAGAGGACACTTAGTGTGTGTGTGGGGAAGCAGCTTTCTGAGTCCTGCAGAAAGTACGTTATTCCCCCGCCACCTTAAAGAACCCGATTGGAGTGGAGGAGGGGAAAGGATTTCATTCTGCACCACCACCATCCACTCCAATTGGGGCCTTTTCTATAATGTCCAAGAATGACCCACTTTCCCCTTTAAGGCCTCAATTGGAGCTCGGGGTGGGGGAATGATGTGCCTCAAGAAAGCATGTCACTCCCTCCTGCCATGCTAATGGCAACCTTAAAGGGGAAGGTGTGTCATTCCAGGACATTCTTGAAAATTATAGAAAATCCCCCCTGACACCATGGAAAGAACAAAAACCAGGACAAATCCGGGGCAATCCTGACAGTTGGTCACCCTAGGTATATAAGGCAGGCTCTCTTCTGGAGTAAGCAGACAATGCCAGCTTCTCTTCAACTCCACTGTCACGCGACAAGACAAAAGCTCGTGGGATATCTCGTGGTTTACTCCTGGCAAGGTGAGCCAGTGCAAAAGGTGGCTGGGGTTGGTTGGAGGGTTCATGGCCTCCCCTGCCTTGTGAGGTCACTATCGCTCAGCTGCATCACACCATTCCAGCCTTCTTGGGCCTTCTTGTGATAGTTCTCCTTGCATTGACTGCAGCCCAGGCATTTCTTCAGCGTTTTCACCCATCCACCTGTGTCTGTGTCTGTCACTCCTTCCACTAAGATGCTTTTCGACTGATGCGTTTCGCATGTTCACTTGTGACTCACTGAGGCCACAGCTAGACCTGAGGTTTATCCTGGGATCATCCAGGGTTCGCCCCTGCCTGAGCACTGGATCCCCTGTGTGTCAACTAGGCCACAGCTAGACCTAAGGTTTATCCTGGGATCATCCAGGGTTCACCCCTGCCTGAGCACTATGTGGGGGGGAGCGACTAAGCAAGTGGCTTGCCGCCCCCTGTGGCAGGTAGGGAAGGGCATCCGGAGGGAATATAATGGTGAGCTTCCAAGGCACTGTTACAGTGAAGGGTGACTCCCGAGGGCTCCCAGTGTTGAGCCTTGTGGCCAGGCTGGGGGATAAGGACCACCCTTGAGGCCAACCTCTCTCACCCACCTTGAGCCTTGGGCATGGGTTGGGGGTGAAAGGGGAAGGTCTCCCTACCCCACATGGGGAGGGACAGCAGGGCGGCGAGACCGACCGCCGCCCGCTGGACTAAGGAAGCTCACCCCTTTCACTTAGTAAGGCCTGACACAGGCCTGGCTGGATGCCCCGTAGGAACCCCCTTTGCAGATCTTGAATAAAAGTGGCCCAGTTTAATTCCCAACACTTGTGTCGTCTCTTTATTTCTTGCGTCCGTCCCACAAAGTTCTGGTGATATGTCGCTTTGTCTCAAAAATCAGGAGCATAATTACATATACATATTCTCCCCACCAACCATAGCAGATTTAGGTCACAAGTCTCAATTCATCCAATGTTCCATTAATAAGGCTTTATATACATTTGTTTTTTATAAATTCAAGAAAGAGTTTGCTGTGATGTGCAAGACAGGACAATAATGTCACTGAGGGTAGGCTCAGAATCTTCTTACACGTTAACACTGACCCACAGACAGCCTAATAAAGTCCCATATATCCAAGTTTTCATGTAAAGTTCCCTTCCAAATTCTGTGAGTAGCATACATACTGTCAGGCCACTTAAAAACAGTAAGGATGGCAAAGTTCTCTTGAGACTTAGTTTGGAATGAACACATTTCCCAGGGAACTTGTTTCTTCTTTTAGAATCTTTTGCATCATAGAATTCTGTTAGTAATCTAGGAACAAAGAAAGAGTAAAAAAAAGGGGAGGGGAGGGAGAAAGAGACACATATTTATTTGGTTAGCAGCTTCCATTAAAAAAATCTTATCTATAATGATTTAATATGAATGCTGTTGTCTAAGAATGGTTCAGCAGACTTTGACCTTAAATTCGTAATGTACAGCATGCCAACCTGAAAACTTCTATCACATATTTTGGACAGATCCATGTATAAATGGCAAGGGACAGCTCACATATTGACAAAATTCATTCTGTCATTCCCAAGAAACATACTAAGCAGGTCAACTTCCCTATTCATCAGTTTATCTTGGTCTTAAAATGTATCCACTAAAACAGGGATGGGAAACCTCTGACCTGTACATCTGATGAGGCCCATGGGGGTTCCCCACCCAGCCCAACAGCTTTTCCCCCCTGCCCCCCTCTGCCAAAGAGGAAAAACCTCTTATCGGTAGCTATCAGAGATAAGAGCTTTTCGCTGTGGGGCAGAGGCAGGGCAGGCTCAGGGAGGGAAGCTGCTGAGTAATTTAGGCCTGCTCCCTTCTGAGCCATGTCCTGCAGAAGCTTTCCCTCCTTACTTGTGAGTAAACATGATACTTATGCTTACTTCTGGGTAAACTGTTTCTTACTATAAATTGGTAAAAACAGAATTGGAGCATTGTGTGGTTTTTCAGCCTCGCTCACCACTGGAATGTAGCCCCTGAAGAGTTTCTCCAAATGAAATCTCGCCCATGGGCAAAGCTCGCCATCCCTGCACTAAGGAATTATTATTTTTTGGTAGTTTTTGTCCTCAGGGCATTTTAAAGTCACAAACATCCAACAGAGTAGGGGTCTCCAATCTTTTAAAACTCTGGTTTCTCTCTCTGGCTCCTCTCTCTCTCTCTATTTGGCTCCTTCCTTTTCTCTGGCTCTTTCTTCCTTCCTTCCTTCCTGCCTCCTCTCTCTCCATCTGTCCATCCATCCATCCTGCTCTTTTTACTTACTTACTCACTCACTCTTCCTTTCTTTACCTCTCACACTCTGGCTTCTCTTTCCTTTTTTCTCCCTCCCCATCCTCATACAAGTGAATGGACCAAATTTTCTAATCATCTATATGGGGCAAAAAAATGGCTGGGGGACAGGAGGTCATCCCCATTAAATACCCTGTTGCTGGTGGGGTGGGAGTGGGAGCCCCATCGAGAGCCTCTGGATTAAAATAAATGGGGCAAGGAATTTTTAAAAAACATGGTAATCGGAGTCTACTACCGACCACCCAATCAAGGAGAAGACGAGGATGAAACTTTTGAGAAACAAATTGCCAGTGTTTCAAGGAACTGTGATATAGTAGTGATGGGGGACTTCAATTACCCTGATATCTGTTGGGAGACCAATACTGCCAAAAGCGGCCCTTCTAAGAAATTCCTGACATGTGTGGGTGATAACTTTCTCCTACAGAAAGTGGAGGAAGGAACTAGAGGCTTGGCAATCCTTGACTTGATATTGACCAATAGGGATGACTTAGTGGATAAAGTGGCAGTTACAGGAACTCTGGGGGAAAGTGGAATTCACGTCATACTTGAATTCTTAATTATGAAGGAGACAAAAGTTGAGTGTAGCCATACACGTACTCTGGATTTTAGGAAAGCTGATTTTAATAAACTCAGAACTATGATAAGTAAGGTCCCGTGGCAAATGAGCCTAATGAGAAAAGGAGTGCAGGATGGGTGGGAGTATTTAAAAAAGAACATTTTAAAGGCACAGTTACAAAGAATTCCGACAAGGAGAAAAGATAGAAGACAACAGAGGAAACTAATGTGGCTCCACAAAAAGCTTAGAGATGACCTGAAAACAAAAAGGGATACATATAGGAAGTGGAAGGAAGGCCAGGCTACAAAAGAAGAATACAGACAGGTGGCGCAGAAGTGCCGAAATGGCATCAGGAAGGCTAAAGCTCAGAATGAGCTGAGATTAGCGAGGGATGCTAAAAGCAATAAAAAGGCTTTCTTCAGATATGTGAGTAGTAAAAGACAGAGGAAAAATACGAGATCCTTCAACAAACGAGAAGGATCTTGGAATTGTTGTAGATCGCAAGCTGAATATGAGCCAACAGTGTGATATGGCTGCAAGAAAGGCAAATTCTATATTGGGCTGCATTAATAGAAGTATAGCTTCCAAATCATGTGTGGTGCTGGTTCCTCTCTATTCGGCCCTGGTTAGACCTCATCTAGAGTATTGCGTCCAGTTCTGGGCTCCACAATTCAAGAAGGATGCAGACAAGCTGGAGCGTGTTCAGAGGAGAGCAACCAGGATGATCAGAGGTCTGGAAACAAAGCCCTATGAAGAGAGACTGAAAGAACTGGGCATGTTTAGCCTGGAGAAGAGAAGATGGAGGGGAGACATGATAGCACTCTTCAAATACTTAAAAGGTTGTCACACAGAGGAGGGCCAGGATCTCTTCTCGATCCTCCCAGAGTGCAGGACACGGAATAACGGGCTCAAGTTAAAGGAAACCAGATTCCAGCTGGACATCAGGAAAAACTTCCTGACTGTTAGAGCAGTACGACAATGGAATCAGTTACCTAGGGAGGTTGTGAGCTCTCCCACAATAGAGTGTGGGAGAGTGCTAATAACAGTGCTGAATAGAGGAGAACCAAGACCTCGTGCGATTTCAAAGCTGTACTTCTATTAATGCAGCCCAAACTAGCATTGGCCTTTCTTGCAGCCATATCGCACTGTTGGCTCATATTCAGCTTGCGATCTACAACCATTCCAAGATCCTTCTCGTTTGTAGTATTGCTGAGCCAAGTATCCCCCATCTTGTAACTGTGCATTTGGTTTCTATTCCCTAAATGTAGAACTTGGCATTTATCCCTATGAAATTTCATTCTGTTGTTTTCAGCCCAGCACTCCAGCCTATCAAGATCACTTTGAAGTTTGTTTCTGTCTTCCAGGGTATTAGCTCTCCCACCCAATTTTGTGTCATCTGCAAATTTGATCAACCTTCCCTGCACCTCCTCGCCCAAATCATTAATAAAAATGTTGAAGAGCACTGGGCCCAGGACTGAGCCCTGTGGTACCCCACTCATTGCCTCTCCCCAGTTTGGGAACATACCCAACTCCTTCTACCTTTGACCATCTTTGTCGCCCTCCTCTGCATGCAACCCAGTTGGTGAACATCTGCCTTAAACTGCAATACCCAGAACTGGACAGAGGCCTCCGTGTGAGGTCTGACAAAAGCGGAATTGAATGGGAGCAGTTTTTAAAGGGTCTCTCTGGGGGGCACCCCTCCCCCTTAAGCTGAGCTCCTTTTGCCATTTTGATGCCCACTCACGCAGGTTAAGGGGGGCATTTGGAAGCTCTTCACAATCGACTTGTGTTTGCACCATCCTGAATAACTTAGTGTTGTCTGCAAGCTTAGTCACCCCATCTCATGGATGCTCAAGTGAGTGTTATTAATTGCTTTGAAATATTCCCAGTGCTTAAAATACTTCAACTATACTTGGTATTTGAGCCCTTTTAATTTTTTTTTTAAGGGTTTGCTTTGGGAGGACCCTTTTTCAGGCCATGAGGGTCAAACTAGACCTTGCTTTATTCATGCAATTAACCATTGTGTGGATGTGTGTGTGTTTTAAAGGATATGGCAAGCACATGGTAAAATTATGGAATTCACTACCACAAGATGTGGTGACGGCCACCCATTTGGATGGCTTTAAAAGGGGGTCGGGCAAATTCCTGGAGAAAAAGGCTATCCATGGTACTAGCTCTGTTGGTTATGTGCTACCTCCAGTATTCGAGGCAGTAAGCCTGTGTGCTGGGGAACATGGGTGGGAGGGTGCTGTTGCACCATGTCCTGCTTGTTCATCCCTGGCCGATGGCTGGTTGGCCAAAGAGTGAACAGAGTGCTGGACTAGATGGACCCTTGGTGTGATCCAGCATCAGGGTACTTCTTATCATAGAATAGCAGAGTTGGAAGGGGCGTACAAGGCCATCGAGTCCAACCCCCTGCTCAAGGCAGGAATCCACCCCAAAGCATCCCTGACAGATGGTTGTCCAGCTGCCTCTTGAAGGCCTCTAGTGTGGGAGAGCCCACAACCTCCCTAGGTAACTGGTTCCTTTGTTTTACTTCTCTAACAGTCAGGAAGTTTTTCCTGATGTCCAGCTGGAATCTGGCTTCTTTTAACTTGAGCCTATTATTCCGCGTCCTGCACTCTGGGAGGATCGAGAAGAGATCCTGGCCCTCCTCTGTGTGACAACCTTTGAAGTATTTGAAGAGTGCTCTCATGTCTCCCCTCAGTCTTCTCTTCTCCAGGCTAAACATGCCCAGTTCTTTCAGTCTCTCTTCATAGGGCTTTGTTTCCAGACCCCTGATCATCCTGGTTGCCCTCCTCTGAACCCGCTCCAGCTTGTCTGCGTCCTTCTTGAATTGTGGAGCCCAGAACTGGACGCAATACTCTAGATGAGGCCTAACTAGGGCCGAATAGAGAGGAACCAGGACCTCACGTGATTTGGAAGCTATACTTCTATTAATGCAGCCCAAAATAGCATTTGCCTTTCTTGCAGCCATATCGCACTGTTGGCTCATATTCATCTTATGATCTACAACAATTCCAAGACCCTTCTCGTTTGTAGTATTGCTGATGCTAGATGGGGGATGCTTGGAGTTGTAGTCCAACACATCTGGAGCGTACCGTATTAGAGAAAGCTGAACTACCAGTTAAAAACTCCTTGAACTGTCTTCCTTTCTTTCTAGAGCAGGGGAAACCTTATCTTCCTTGGAATGGCCCATCTTCGCTTTTTCTGGCGAGATGATATGACGGCCTTTTTCGGAACAAGCCCTCAATTTCAGGGTTGGCAGTGAGAAAGCCGTGCAATTAACTCGTCTCGTTATCATCCCACGATGTCAGCCTGCAGGAGATAACTTCTAATAAATGCCTGAGATGAGATTTTGGCGGAGGACGGTGCCGTCTGCTCTTCTTTAATCGGTTCCTTAATTTCGCTTTGTGCTTCCTCTGCTTTTTGTAATTGAAAAATTCTTCCAGAGTAGAATTAACGTCTCCTTCCAAGACCCAAGAAGTAAAAAAAGGGGAGATGCAATAAGGAATATGGGTGCATGGATGTAGAAGGAGCAGGGCTGGTGTCAAGGCGTGAGGGCCTAGACCCCAGCCGGGGCCCACTCACAAGATTTCGATGGACGTGCTCTTCCTTTTCACCCTTGCAGCCTGCTTCTTCACCTGCCTCTCGCTCTTGCCCGGACAATGGTGGTAGAGAAAAGGAGGAGCAGTATTATTATTATATTTATTTCTATCCCGCCTTTTCTCCAGTACTGGGCTTCAAGGCAGCTGCCTGTTTGCTCACTGTCTCTCTCTGCTGGTCAAGAAAGAAAGGAATAGCTGTGATGAGAATGAACAGCAATAGATTCACTGTCTCCAAGTCCAGGTTCGGGCCCAATTCAAAGCCCTAAATGGCTTGGGGCCAGGCTATCTGAAGGAACGCCTCCTCCCATATGTACCTGCACGGACCCTAAGGTCATCCTCAGGGGTCCTTCTCCGCGAGCCCCTGCCAAAGGAAGTGAGGCAGGTGGCTACCAGGAGCAGGGCCTTCTCTGCTGTGGCACCCCGGCTGTGGAATGAGCTCCTTAAAGAGGTTTACCTGGCATCTACATTGTAGGTGAAGACCTTTTTGTTTTCTCAGCGTTTTAACAGTTTATCATATTAGTCTGTTAACGTTGCTGTTTTAAATCTGTATTTCAAATCTACATTTTAAACCTCTTCATTGCTGCTCGGTTTTATTTCTGGTTGTACTTTTATATGGTATATTTTATATTGTGCTTTTATACGGTGGTTAAAGTTTTGTATTTTAAACTGTGTTTCACAGTTTTAATTTTTCTGAACCATCCAGAGAGTGTCGGCTATTGGGCGGCACAGAAATAAATAAATAAATAGCAGCTGGCGGCAATGGAGGTGGCAAGGTAGGCTTACTGGGGTGGGGGGGGGGCATTGAGGGTGTTTTGAACCAGAACCCTCGAAGCTCTGAGGCCAGGACTGAGAAGGGGAATGAGCGTTAGAGGTATTGACGGCATGACTTTTGTTCTGGTTTGATGCCATCCTGATGTGTAACTATGAGAACGTCCCTTTCCACGGTCTGTTGTCTATTATAGGGCATATTATCTTGTAGTGCAAATTGTGTTTGTTCTTTTCACGATCTCCCATATCGTTTGAGCTTATCTCTAGGCTTTCGTTTAAGAAGCTAAGAAGTGCCCTGATGCTGTATCAGACTGAGGGGCCATCTAGTCCATCGCTCTGTTCACACAGGGGCCAACCAGCTGTTGACCAGGGACCAACAAAGCAGGACATGGTGGAACAGCACCCTCCCACCCATGTTCCCCAGCAACTGGTGCACACAGGTTTACTGCCTTGAATACTGGAGAGAGAACACAACCATCAGGGCTAGTAGCCATGGATAGCCTTCTCCTCCAGGAATATATCCAACCCCCTTTTGAAGCCATCCAAATTGGTGGCCATCACCACATGTTGTGGTAGCGAATCCCATATTTCAACTACTGTGTGAACAAGTTCTTTCACAGAACCATCGAATAGCAGAGTTGGAAGGGGCCTACAAGGCCATCGGGTCCAACCCCCTGCTCAAGGCAGGAATCCACCCTAAAGCATCCCTGACAGAGGGTTGTCCAGCTGCCTCTTGAAGGCCTCCAGTGTGGGAGAGCCCACAACCTCCCTAGGTAACTAGTTCCATTGTCGTACTGCTCTAACAGTCAGGAAGTTTTTCCTGATGTCCAGCTGGAATCTGGCTTCCTTTAACTTGAGCCTGTTATTCCGTGTCCTGCACTCTGGGAGAATCGAGAAGAGATCCTGGCCCTCCTCTGGGTGACAACCTTTGAAGTATTTGAAGAGTGCTATCCTGTCTCCCCTCCATCTTCTCTTCTCCAGGCTAAACATGCCCAGTTCTTTCAGTCTCTCTTCATAGGGCTTTGTTTCCAGACCCCTGATCATCCTGGTTGCCCTCCTCTGAACACGCTCCAGCTTGTCTGCATCCTTCTTGAATGGACGCAATACTCTAGAACTGGCCGCAATACTCTAGATGAGGCCTAACCAGAGCCGAATAGAGAGTAACCAGTACCTCACGTGATTTGGAAGAAAATAGTACAAAGGAGAAAAATGTTTCCCTATCCATGTTACCTACTCTTTTGGTCACACGAGAATGAAACTTGATAGCTGAGACCATCATTCTTTTGATACTTGCAAACTGGGTTTTTTTGTGCCATGCTTCAGTGGCCTGAGTTAAGGGGAGGAAGCAGTAGACGGGACCTCTTTTGCAATGCCGTATTTGGTCAGAGAAAGGAGCCTTCTAGGACAATCCCATGCATATTTACAGGAAACTGTGGGAAAGTCCCACTCTTCTGAACGGGTCTTATTTCATATTAATTGTGTGTAGAATTGCAGACTCAGTTTTGCAGCTGGCTGACCACAAGCACACTTGGAAAGCTCCACCAGCGTGTTGTTGCTCTGGGAAGGTCTGATATCCTTTGAAGACTCTGCCTGCCTCTCTGCTCCTCATTCTGGCTGAATGAATATGTATAGCAATGTATATATTGTAAAAACACCATGGGCCTGTTCAAATGACCCCTTAAACCCTGCTGGTTAAGGCTTTTTGGTTAAGCAGCAGGGTTTAAGGTGTCTTGTGTAGGGTGACCCTATGAAAAGGAGGACAGGGCTCCTGTATCTTTAACAGTTGCATTGAAAAGGGAATTTCAGCAGGTGTCGTTTGTATATATGGGGAACCTGGTGAAATTCCGTCTTCATCACACCAGTTAAAGCTGCAGGAGCTATACTAGAGCGACCAGATTTAAAAGAGGGCGGCTTTAACAGTTGTGATGAAGAGGGAATTTCACCAGGTTCCCCATGTATACAAATGACATGTATACAAATCCCTTTTCAATACTACTGTTAAAGATACAGGTGCCCTGTCCTCCTTTTCATATGGTCACCCTAGTCTTGTGTGATGTGTTTTGCTAAACCCTGCTCACTCACTAATCACAGGGTTAGCGGCTCTAACCGTGGCTTAAAGTGTTGTGTGCGACAGCATGGCTTGTGGTTTGTGCTAACCCCAGAGAACCACAGTTTCGCTAACCACAGAGCCTGAAGTGTTGTCTGAACAGACCCATGTATGCAACACAATCCTATGGGCTCCATCACACCTTTTCCCCCCCCTCTGGTTTATCTCTGCATTTTTTTTAACCACCGTTTCATATGCGTGTTAAGCCTGTGTGCATGGTCTCTTTCATGTGGGTTTTCGCTTGTTTGCTCTTCCATTCCAACTTCTCCTTCCTCCTCCAGTTCATTGGTTGGCGTGGGCTCTTCAACCCCCCCCTTGATCTGGCTTTGTTATCTAGGAATTACTTTTAAGGTTTCATCTGGGCTCCGTTTCTGCGGTCAATGGGAGTGGGGGCGTTGGAGCACTAAAAAGCCCATTCAACCGACTAACAAGTCCCTATGACGACCGTGCTGGTGGAGGAGAACTGCCCCGCCCTTCCCTTTCATTAACAAGACCAATTAGCACACACCCCCAACAAGGGAAAAAGCGAGAGGGGAAAATAATCCAGACTTTCCCCGCTCCAAAATAAAACGCAACAAGGGGGGAAGGGGCGAGATGAGTGCAGGGCAGGGATGACTTCACGTGAGTACCGTGCTGCAAATCCACATACCAGGCACGGCGAGTGTGCAATAAATCGCTGGTGTGATGGAGCTCTATATGTATCCCAGTGGTAGCTGGTAGTTCCAATGTCAGTGGGGCAGTGAGTCCGCTCCAGGTTTTAGTCAGAACTCTGAAGCACGTTGGATAGCTCTTTTAGAGTTCTGACTGAAACCTGGAGCGGATTCCCTGGCCCACTGGCATTGGAGCTAACAGCCTCTGCTGATGTAAGAACATAAGAAGAGCCCTGATGCTGGATCAGACCAAGGGTCCATCTACTCCAGCACTCTGTTCACACAGTGGCCAACCAGCCATTGGCCAGGGATGAACAAGCAGGACACGGTGCAACAGCACCCTCCCACCCATGTTCCCCAGCAACTGGTGCACACAGGCTTACTGCCTCGAATACTGGAGATAGCACCCAACCATCAGGGCTAGTAGCCATGGATAGCCTTCGCCTCCAGGAACTTATCCATCCCCCTTTTAAAGCCATCCAGATTGGTGGCCATCACTACATCCTGTGGTAGTGAGTATCTACTCAGAAGTAAGTCCTATTAAGTTCCATGGGATTTGCTCCCAGGTAAGTACGTATAGCATTGCACCCGAAGTCTCCCCGTGCTTTGACTCGGAAATGGACTCTGTCCAGGGGTGCCTGGAACATTCCTATGGCCCAGGAAGTTTGGGGAGCACGACACCTTCCCAGCCTGGGACCCAACTTTGAAAGGAAGTCCTGTGGTTTGGCACCAGTGACCCATCTTTCTCCTTAAGCCTCGAGAGCGTGGGGTGGCCGGGCAGAGTCAGGGTTGATGAGAGCGGTTCACCAGTTTGCACAGTAACACCGTACTGACTGAATGTGTGCTGATCACAGTGCTACATCAGGAATAGAAAACTAATTTATTAATCTTTTCTCTTTTTTTCTTTTTGCTATGTACAAGTTTAATGGAGAAATCGTTGTGTCTGAAACAATTTAAAAGAACAGGGTTCATATCTCACTTCCTTTTTTAAAGATTTTTTTTTTTTTTAACATTCAACAATTAACAGAAGTAGGTACCCAACCCAGCTACATTGCTTGTTTTCGGTCATGCGTCTTGTCCGAGAATTGTTACCAGGTAAGGCAGAGAGGAAGGGGGGGGGGGTGCGACAGGTGCCTCGCTGACCCCTGGTCCTGGCAATTACAAAAACACACTTTTGAAACTGACAGCACAGAGACAGCGGCTTTGACAAAATGCATGCCATGGAGAGAGAAAGAGAGAGAGAGCGGGTGAGGGGTGGAGAATGAGAACGTGTAAGAAAAATCCACAAACACCATGCACTGCCACACCAAAGACGTCAACCCCATGTGGGAACATATCCTGGATTTGGGTTCTGTCCCAATTAAATCCCAGTTATAAACAAATCAAAGTCACAACCCAGAAACAAGACCCTGGTTTCACCTCTAGATATCACAAGTCATCTACAAACATCCGGAACATACTCAGAGAGAAGTAAGAACTGATCTGTCTTTGAAGGAATGAGGGGGTGGAATTCTCCGCTGGATCACTGCAGACTGCCGGTAGAGGGTGGTTTTTTTTTTTTTGCATTTTTGAATGTCCCCCACAAAATGAAAGAAGAACAGCAATCTTTCTGGCATGTAGAAAACTAGTATGTCAGAGAGAAAAGTTTAAAGCAGACCTCTTCCTGATGTGCTAGCTTACTACATGCAGGGAGATTTTGACATGTGTTTGTCTATCTAGCAACAATATTAGCGTTCACTGTTTTTAACTTTTGTAAACTGCCCAGAGAGCTTAGGCTATGGGGTGGTAAAATAATAATAATAATAATAATAATAATAATAATAATAATAATAATAATAATAATAGTATGTCACCCAATAACCAGGTAGTCTGGGTATAAATTCTAAAGTAAACTCTAATTGCTGAACTATAAAGTGGAGACTAAAACCAGTATAACGTGGGTTGCATAAAAAAATGACTCCCATTATGATGTCCGAAGTGGTCAAGTTGAACATTCTATCTCCTTCATCCTGTATCACGTGCAGATCAGTTCTTAGTGTAATCTTGCGGAACGCGTTTCCAAGGAATTACGCTTCGGGCTGGGTCATAAAAACTGTGACATATTATTAAACGAAACGATTTTGAGCGTTATTTCTAAGAAAACCCTTCGATGGCTGATCAAGAGGGCACAGGAGAAGAGGCGGAACAAGGTTGGCTTCTTTGGCCGCGGCAGATCTGAAACCAATTCACAACATGTTGGTGGGACGAGAAAGTAAAACAACCCAGAGGAAGTCCATCCGTCTAGATCTCGTTCTGCTCCTTCCCGTCGTCGGCCGAGTCGTCGTACTCGACGGAACGTGGGGACATGCCGAGGTACTGCTTCAGGAATTCGCTGAACCGCTTCTGGTTGTGCCACTTCCTGGCCGACTTCCGGACGCCGATGAAGCCCCCAAATCGTTTCTGGAGCTCTTGCACCTCCGGCTCTGCCAGCTGCCCGTAACTGAACGGCGCACTCAGGAAATCCCCCATTCTCTTGGGAATCTCGAGCCGGCCTGGCAAACCCCCAAGCGGGCCTTGGCTTCCATCGCTGGTGCCTCCTTCTGCCTCCGACGGGCGGACGAGGCCGCCCAGTTTGGAGACCCGCTTCTCACCGTCCGCCTTGTTGAGGTCCACCACTCTGGTCAGGTCTCCGAGACGTTTGCGGTGGCCTCTGCCTCCCACCAGGCCTCCGTCCCAGATCTCCAAGGGCCGCTTCGGGTCATCTTCCAGGCTGTCCAGGCCTAGTGACCAAGAGGCCATCCCACTGGTCACTTGGTGGCAGAGGCCCCAGGTAGCGCTGGAAAATAGCTTCCCCTCGCACTCCATGACACAGATCTGTAGGGGCAGTTGGGGTGGGGGTAGAAGCAACAACGGTTAACGGGGAGCTCTCATTTCAGGAGAACGCTGCCACGCAAAATTAATCATCTTGGTCTTTGTACGGGAAAAACTAAGAAAGGGCTATTAGAGCGCTCTCTCTCTCTCTCTCTCTCTCTCTCTCTCCCCCCCCCCCCAGCTTCAGGCTGTTCTAAAATTACATTCTTTCTCGCCACCCCCACCACCCCCGCCTGCCCCCAGACCACCCCGCCCTTTAAACTGGTGGTTTAAGAAGAAAAGAGACTGCAAATGGTGGGTTTTAGAATTCATGCATGTGGTGGTGCTGGCTTCTGCCGCTTCTCTATGTTCCTGGAATTCTCACCCAGATCTCTGCATGCTGAGACGGCTCTTTGCCTCTCTCTTCCAACCACACAATGGCCCTTTCTACACCATCGTGTTTTGGAGGGATCATCCTGGGATCATCCCTGTGTGTCCAAATGACTGGGAGTCGGGAGATCCGGGTTCTAGTCCCCACTCGGCCGTGGAAGCCCACTGGGTGACTTTGGGCCAGTCGCGGACTCTCAGCCCAACCCACCTCACAGGGTTGTGGTTGTGAGGATAAAATGGAGAGGAGGAGGAGGGTTATGGATGCCGCCTTGGGTTCCTTACGAGGAAAAAACAAAGGCAGGATATAAATGCAATAATAAATAAATAAATGAATGAATGACGCACAGGGGATCCTGGAATCAGGGAGGGATGAACCCTCCATTTCCCTGGGATAACTGAGACCTCAGTTATCCCAGTTTTGCGTGTAGTCCTGGGATGATCTGGAGTGTCCGTTCTGGCTTTTTCCTCTGCCCTGTGAGTAGTGGGGGGTCATCAGACGGAGGGAGCCGGGACGGGGGAGTCCAGAGCCATCGGGAGTGGGGTGGGGTGGTGAGCGGGCCTTCTTTCTTTTTTACCTGGAGCATGAGTGCGCTCCAGCTCTGGCCCTTTAAAAAAATGGCGGCTGCAACAGGTGCGACACCCGTGTCGTCACATGGCCCGTTTAGACTGAGGGCAACGATCCTAGAAGCAGGTAAGTCTGGGATCGCCGCCTCTCCCTCCCTCTACATCTGTAGGTGTAGAAAGGGACATAGTCACTAAGATCAGGAGGTTCCTAGTTCGAATTTTGCCTCTGCCATAGACTCACTGAATGGCCTTAAGCAAGCCAACCATCTCACACAACTAGAAAATGCACAAGGAACTTGTTTAACAACAACTCCTCCTCCTCCTCCTCCTCCTCCTCCTCCTCCTCCTCCTCCCTCTCTCTGGTTCATGGCAGTTTTTCTAGAAGAACATGATGGGCTGAAAATTGATTGATTGATTGATTGATTGATTGTCTTGCCCCATTCTTCCTCTGTAAAATTCTGGGGGTCACCCATGTTGACACCTGGAGACAGTTGCAACAAACTGGTCTATTGTGTGAAAAACTTTGCTCTGAAGACCAGGAAACTTCAATACTTGTTAGCTGAAGTTTCGTGCTTTGTCCTTCCTTGAGTCAGGCTATGCAGAATAAACGAGGCGAACAAGATGTTTGAATGGTTAGGTTTAAAGGGTAAAGCACGCACGCACGCACGCACGCACACGCACACACAGTTTGTGTACAATTAAAAGATGGCTACAATTGATGGAAAAGTGGATGGGTTAGCAATCTGAGCATGGAAAAAGTGGGGTTCATTCTCACACTTGGCTTTTAATGGCCTCAATGTGAATTCAATTCCCTTTGGATGGAAGAGAAAGCAAACTGGTGGACACCATTGTCATCGCACAATTGGCTTCTGATAGAAGTCAGTGACCCAGCTAAGTGGCTGTTTTGTGATCCGTTATCTATGGGGTGAGATGATCTGAACGGGGAAAGTTGAAAGGGAGGGGGTAAAAAAGCCCCCTCCTTGTCACCAGCTAAAGAGTTGTATGTGTTTCCCCCCCTTCTTTTCGATACGGAATACAACATAAGTCTCTCTACTTTGTTGAATGTTAGAAACCCAGAGTTTCATTGTCGCGTGTCCCAAGTTATCCAGAATCAAACTTTGCCCAGTCTGACTCCAGAATTACACAAAAGAAGTTTTGAAATGTGTGTGGGTGTGTTGTATCCTATGGTCTTCCTGCCAGGACAACCCTGGAATTGGAGGAGACCTTGTTGGAGGAGGAGAAGGAAGACACCATCGCTGGTCCTAGTGCTTGTGAGACCCAAGGGCAATAGGAGGATCCTGACAGCCCTCCCAAGAGCACTGCCTGGAGTGATGCCCCACTTGAGAGGGCTGTGATGCTGGAAGAACAAAAACACCTGGGTTAGTCCCACCCAGCTCCTCCAGGACCACCAAGATCACCCACAGGACCCCGGGAACAAAGACGGCAGCGTATCCAGACAGACGCTCAGAGCTGCAGGTGCAGGGTCCATCTGGCAGCATGTCAAATATCCTTGAGCCCTACTTGTGAAGGGGAAGCCTGCTCTGGATTCGCGCCCTAATGACAAGCCAGGAAGGGCTGGGGCAACAACTTCCCTTATAAAGCTGCTCAGTTGGAGCCTAGCCCTTGCTGAAGCAACACCTCGCCTACAGGACAGTTCCCAACACTGCTCTGCTGGGCAGTTCCCTACGCGACCTGGACTTTCTTCATCCATGAACCATGAGACTGCTACTGGTAAGGCAGGAATTGATCTTCATGGCTGGGATAGCAGAACTGGACTCTGGGTGTGTGTATATGGAATCTGCTGTGCTAAGGGCTGGTTGGACTTTCGGGCTGGACACTGTGCGTTTCCTTCTGCACCTTGGGAATACCTGTTCAACCTGTACATGTGTAGATAGGCAGATGATTACAACGGCACCAGGACCCTCTAGTGCTCTTGTCCTTCCAGAAGAAGAATTCACTCCTCAGAGGAAAAGGAGAACAGCAACACGAGCCCCTCTTTTCCTCGGTGTGTTCTAGGGGTGCTAACCTGCAAGAGTAGCTCATAGCAACATTTGCCTTCATTGCCACACATCTTACAGCAGCCTTCCTCAACCTGGGGCGCTCTAGATGTGTTGGACTGCATCTCCCAGAATGCCCCAGCCAGCATTCTGGGAGTTGGAATCCAACACATCTGGAGCGCCCCAGGTTGAGGAAGGCTGTCTTACGGGATGCAGTTAGAATCATAGAATCATAGAACAGCAGAGTTGGAAGGGGCCTACAAGGCCATCGAGTCCAACCCCCTGCTCAATGCAGGAATCCACCCTAAAGCATCCCTGGCAGATGGTTGTCCAGCTGCCTCTTGAAGGCATCTAGTGTGGGAGAGGCCACAACCTCACCAGGCAACTGATTCCATTGTCGCACTGCTCTAACAGTCAGGATTTTTTTCCTGATGTCCAGCTGGAATCTGGCTTCCTTTAACTTGAGCCCGTTATTCCATGTCCTGCACTCTGGGAGGATTGAGAAGAGATCCTGGCCCTCCTCTGTGTGACAACCTTTTAAGTATTTGAAGAGTGCTCTCATGTCTCCCGTCAATCTTCTCTTCTCCAGGCTAAACATGCCCAGTTCTTTCAGTCTCTCTTCATAGGGCTTTGTTTCCAGACCCCTGATCATCCTGGTTGCCTTCCTCTGAACACACTCCAGCTTGTCTGCGTCCTTCTTGAAGTGTGGTACCCAGAATTGGATGCAATACTCAAGATGCCGAATAGAGGGGAACCAGTACCTCATGCGATTTGGAAGCTATACTTCTATTAGGAAAAGGAAAGGAACCTCTCTTGCAAGCACTTGAGTCACTGCTGACTCCTAGAGGGTCGCCTGCTTTCGCTGATGTTTTCTTGGCAGACTTTATAGCGGGGTGGTTTGCCATTGCCTTCCCCAGTCATGGTTACCTTTCCCTCAGCTAGCTGGGTACTCATTTTACCGACCGCGGAAGGATGGAAGGCTGAGTCGACCTGAGCCGGCTGCCTGAGACCCAGCTTCCGCTGGGATCGAACTCAGGCCGTGGGGAGAGTTTCGGCTGCAGTAACTGCCGCTTACCACTCTGCGCAAAAAACATTTACTTTTTTTGCTGCCACACCACATTGTTGGCTCGTATTCAGCTTGTGATCTACAACAATTCCGAGATCCTTCTCACATTGGAGACGCCAGTTGTAAAGACTGCTTCTGGGAGTCCTATCCACTTCATGAAGTCAGGTGAATGACACAATCTATTTTCTTGCATCGTCTTTTGCTTGGCATAGGGCTTTCCGAGTTGCAGAGAGATGGTTGTCGCAGGAACCTGCCTTCCTATAGTGAGATCCATCTAGCTCAAGCATCCGACACATAATTCCCAGATAACCATGATGACCTGGACCAACAGGGCCAGAAAGTGACCAGAGGTTTCTTCCCGCATTCCCCCGGTATGGTCGTGACACCTCCGATCCCTCGCGCACAGCTTGCAGAAGGCCTGTTCTTTCTGCAGTGCCCTTGGAAGTAGATTCAAGGTGGAGCCCATTACGGATGGAATTCGTCATCTCCCTGAAATGAGGAGGCCGTGCGGCACAGCATGGAAAAGAGAGGCCATCCAAATGAATCTTAATGACCTCTCCATTGCATTTTCTAATTGTACAGGCATGATCTTGCCAGCACCACGCAGAGCCCGACCCATCTAGCTGCAGTTAGAGTCGCTCATTCATTCATTGCAATCCTCGTTCGGTCCAGCTGTGACAACTTGAATGGGGGACAGCGGCTATCCAAGGTCACAAATGCAAGACTGTATTTATTTATTTATTTATTTATAATAATTTTTGAGGCATTTTTAAAAATCATAACTCAAACCACATATTTTATTGAACAGGCGTGAGCTGGGATCTGGGGGATCATGATTTGACAGCTCAATGAAAACGGCAACCCGTTTTATGGGTGGCAGCTGAGAAAAAAAGTACATTTTTTTTGTTGGGGATTATTAGGAATCATAGAATCGCAGAGTTGGAAGGGGCCTATAAGGCCATCGAGTCCAACCCCTTGCTCAAGGCAGGAATCCACCCTAAAGCATCCCTGACAGATGGCTTTCCAGCTGCCTCTTGAAGGCCTCTAGTGTGGGAGAGCCCACAACCTCCCTAGGTAACTGATTCCATTATCGTACTGCTCTAACAGGAAGTTTTTCCTGATGTCCAGCTGGAATCTGGCTTCTTTTAACTTGAGCCCGTTATTCCGTGTCCTGCACTCTGGGAGGATCGAGAAGAGATCCTGGCCCTCCTCTGTGTGACAACCTTTCAAGTATTTGAAGAGTGCTATCATGTCTCCCCTCAATCTTCTCTTCTCCAGGCTAAACATGCCCAGTTCTTTCAGTCTCTCTTCATTGAGCTTTGTTTCCAGATCCCTAATCATCCTGGTTGCCTTCCTCTGAACATGCTCCAGCTTGTCTGCGTCCTTCTTGAATTGTGGAGCCCGGAACTGGACGCAATACTCTAGATGAGGCCTAACCAGGGCCAAATAGAGAGGAACCAGTACCTCACGTGATTTGGAAGCTATACTTCTATTAATGCAGCCCAAAACTGCATTTGCCTTTCTTGCAGCCATATCGCACTGTTGGCTCATATTCAGGTTGTGATCTACAACAATTCCAAGATCCTTCTCGTTTGTAGTATTGCTGTGCCAAGTATCCCCCATCTTGTAACTGTGTATTTGGTTTCTATTTCCTAGATGTAGAACTTGGCATTTATCCCTATTAAATTTCATTCTGTTGTTTTCAGCCCAGCACTCCAGCCTATCAAGATCACTTTGAAGTTTGTTTCTGTCTTCCAGGGTATTAGCTATCCCACCCAATTTTGTGTCATCTGCAAATTTGATAAGCGTTGATAAGAAAAGGGGTCAGAAATAAACCTGCCAACATTGCAAAGCCCTTATGAAAAATCTATGGCCCGGCCACATTTGGAACGGTTGTGGACAGTCCCTTGTCACATCTTGAAAAAAGAAAAGAAAAGGAGGTTGTAGAGCTGGAAAAGGTGTCAGAAGGTATGATCAGGTGGCTGGAGCAACTCCCTATGAGGAATGGTTGCAAGATTGGGAGCTTTTTGGTTTATAAAAAAGAAGGAGAGTACGGGATGACGTGATAGGGCTCTCCCACCCTAGAGGCCTTCAAGAGGCAGCTGGACAACCCTCTGTCAGGGATGCCTTAGGGTGGATTCCTGCATTGAGCAGGGGGTTGGACTAGATGGCCTTGTAGGCCCCTTCCAACTCTGCGATTCTATGATTCTATAGATTGTGGAGAAAGTAAACAGATGTAGCAGAGTGGAGGCTGAGGGCTGTACTGTTAGTGGGGGAGTTATTCCGCTCCGGGTTTCAGTCAGAACTCTAAAGGAGATATTTAAGGTGCTTCCGCACCTTGGATACGTTCTTTAGAGATCTGACTGGTTCGGATTGAAACCTGGAAAGGATTCACCATCCCACTGATATCGGAGCCACCAGCTTCAACTGAAGGAGCCCGCCCCCTCCTCATAATTAGATCTCAACAACGACCCAATGAAATTTAACGGGCAGAATATTCAGGAGAGGTCAAAGGAAGTACTCCTCCGTGCAACATATATTTTAGTGAGGTTTTTGCCACGAAGTGTGGGGTTAGCCACTGGCTGAGAAAGCTTTAAAAGGGAATTAGACAAAACCATGGCGGAGAAATCTACAAATGGCTATTAACAACGATAACGAGATGGAATTGTGTGGATCGAACCTTTCGATACCAGTTGTTGGAGGCGTGGAATGACAACATAAAAATGCAATAAATAAATAAACAGAAGTCAGCTTTTGCCTTTGAGCCCTGTTTTATTTATCTATTTATTCATTTTATGAAATTAATTAATTTGTTGTTGATGATGATTTATTATTTATTTATTTATTTTATTTATTGCATTTATATACTGCTCCCATAGCCAGGGCTCCCTGGGCAGTTTACAGAAATTCTAAAATTAAGATAAAAACGAGTACACAAAATTTAAAATTCTAAAACACAGAACATACACACATAAAGCATTAAAAACCGTTTAAAAAAAAAACTAAACATGTGGGTGATTAAGATGTGCTGCCGTATGCCTGGGCAAAGAGGAAAGTCTTAACCTGGCGCCGGAAAGATAGCAGCGTTGGCTCCAGGCGAGCCTCATCAGGGAGATCATTCCACAGCCTGGGGGCCACCACCGAAAAGGCCCTGTCCCTCGTTGCCACACTCCGAGCCTCTCTCGGAGTAGGCACCCGGAGGAGGACCTTAGATGTTGAACTTAGTGACCGGGTATATTCACGTCGGGGGAGGCGTTCCGTCAGGTACTGTGGTCCCAAGCCGTTTAAGCCCTTATAGGTTATTGCACTTATATCCCACCTTTTTTCCTCCAAGGAACCCAAGGTGGCGTACATAACCCTCCTCCTCATTATTATTATTATTATTATTATTATTATTATTATTTATTTATATAGCACCATCAGTGTACATGGTGCTGTACAGAGTAAAGCAGTAAATAGCAAGACCCTGCCGCATAGGCTTAACTCCCCTCCATTTTATCCTCACAAAAACAACCCTGTTAGATAGGTTTGGCTGAGAGTCTGTGACTGGCCCAAAGTCACTTTGGCCACAGCTAGACCTAAGGTTTATCCTGGGATCATCCAGGGTTCGCCCCTGCCTGAGCACTGGATCCCCTGTGTGTCACCTAGATGAACAGGTTTGACCCCTGGACGATCCAGGGATAAACCTTATGTCTAGCTATGGCCTTAGTGAGCTTCCAAAGCTAAGTGGGGACTAGAACCTGGATCCCCCAACTCCTAGTCCAACACTTTAGCCAATACACCATTTCATTTCTATCTTGCACTTCCACCAAAAAGCTTGTGCGTTTCTTATAGGATCCTGGCTGTCTACTGCTGGGAACAGGATGCTGGAGTGGGTGGAGCATTGGTCTAATCCAGCAGGGTTTATCCTTATTCTCCTAGCCTTATGGCTTCATTTTTTGCTTTATAGAGGAAGAAGTGTAGAAAAGGGCAACTCAAATGATCAAGGGGCTGGAGCATCTCCCCTATGAGGGAAGGTTACAAGAGCTTGGAGTGTTTAGCTTGGAAAAAAAGTAGGCTGAGGGGAGATAGCTCCTTCCTATCTTTCCTCTCTCATCTCACACTATTGCCCCGCTCGTGCTCTTCGCTCCTCTGATGCCGTGTTTTTCACCTGCCCAAGGGTCTCCACTTCCCTTGCTCGGCTTCGTCCATTTTCTTCCGCTGCCCCTTACGCCTGGAACGCTCTTCCAGAACATTTGAGAACTACAAGTTCAATCGCAGCTTTTAAAGCTCAACTAAAAACTTTTCTTTTTCGTAAAGCTTTTAAGACTTGATTTTGTTCTGACTTTTATACTGTTAGTTTTACTCTACCCTGTGCCTGTTTGGTGCATTCTCTTCCCCTCATTGTTTTATTATGATTTTATTAGAATGTAAGCCTATGCGGCAGGGTCTTGCTATTTTATTGTTTTACTCTGTACAGCACCATGTACATTGATGGCGCTATATAAATAAATAAATAAATAAATAAGAATAATAATAGACATGACAGAGGTGCACAAAATGATGTATGGTGTGGAGAATGTGGATGGGGAAACATTTTTCTTCCTCTCTCAAAATATTAGAACCTAGGATCATAAGAACATAGAATCAAAGAATCATAGAATAGCGGAGTTGGAAGGGGCCTACAAGGCCATCGAGTCCAACCCCCTGCTCAATGCAGGAATCCACCCTAAAGCATCCCTGACAGAGGGTTGTCCAGCTGCCTCTTGAAGGCCTCTTGTGTGGGAGAGCCCACCACCTCCCTAGGTAACTGATTCCATTGTCGTACTGCTCTAACAGTCAGGAAGTTTTTCCTGATGTCCAGCTGGAATCTGGCTTCCTTTAACTTTAACTTGAGCCCGTTATTCCATGTCCTGCACTCTGGGAGGATTGAGTGAGCCCTGCTGGATCAGACAGAAGGTCCATCTAGTCCAGCACTCTGTTCACACAGTGGCCAACCAGCTGTTGACCAGGGACCAACAAAGCAGGACATGGTGCAACCGCGCCCTCCCACCCATGTTCCCCAGCAACTGGTGTATATAGGCTTACTACCTCTGACGGCCATCCCATGAAGCTGATGGGTGGGAAATTCAGGACAGATTAAAGGATGTTTCCTCTCCCCCCCCCCCACAGCAAATCGTTAAGCTATGGAAATCACTACCACAAGATGTGGTGATGGCCACCAATTCAGATGGCTTTAAAAGGGGGTTGGATAAATTCCTGGAGGAGAAGGCTATCCATGGCTACTAGTCCTGATGGCTTTGTGCTACCTCCAGCATCAGTCACAGTAAGCCTGTGTACACACCAGTTGCTGGGGAACATGGGTGGGAGGGTGCGGTTGCATCATGTCCTGCTTGTGGGTTCCTGGTCAACGGCTGATTGGCCACTGTGTGAATGGAGTGCTGGACTAGATGGAGCTTTGGTCTGATCCAGCATCAGGGATCTTCTTACGTTCTTATGTGGTTGTCGTCAAATGAGCTAATTCTACAATCAGTAACAGGTGAAAGTGGCTTCTGTCTGAATGTGCTTCCTGGACAGCTCAGCTAGCCATGTGACCTTGATAAATGGAAGCAGGCCCCGCCGTGATCTATCTTTGGGGTTCTGCTCAATGAGAAACCAAGCAAGGTACGAAAGGGGTGGGAAATCAATACTCATCAAACAGGAAGGAGCAAGACAATACGGGAGAGAGAAACGGGGGGGGGGCGGCGGAATCTCTCGGAAAGTGTCACCATTGATCAAGAGAGGACGAAGAAAAGGTGTGATAAAGAGAATGGTGTTTACCGCTTTCTTTTTATCTCTGTTTTTATCTCTGCTCTGCTCTTTAGCAGCCGGCTCTCCAGCTTGGAAGAAGACTGAACTCCGTTCAAGATACTTTGAAGCACAGGAAGAAACCCAGCAGGGGATGGCAGGGTCCTTGTCCAGAGCAGGACCGGCTCTACCATAAGGCAGAGTGAGAAACTGCCTCAGGCGGCAGACTGCGTTGGGGGTAGAAGGCGCTGGGGAGGGGAAGCAGCTGTCCTCTGGCTAATCCTCCTGGGTCTACCGCCAGTCTTCTCTGTTGGAGGAATGAACTGTCCTGAAACTAGCATAGCTGGCCGGGGGATTATAGGAGTTGTAATCCAAAACATCTGAAGGGCATCAAGTTGGGGAACGTGGACATATCGGAGCAGGTGTGGGCAGTACTGGAGTGAAACCAGGGCTCACAGGGATGCAGTTACAGGAAGCCAGATTCCGGCTGGACATCAGGAAAAACGTCCTGACTGTTAGAGCAGTACGACAATGGAACCCATGACCTAGGGAGGTGGTGGGCTCTCCCACACTAGAGGCCTTCAAGAGGCAGCTGGACAACCATCTGTCAGGGATGCTTTAGGGTGGATTCCTGCCTTGAGCAGGGGGTTGGACTCGATGGCTTTATAGGCCCCTTCCAAATCTACTATTCTATGATTCTATGACCACATGTTTTTTATGAGCAGAGATGCTGACCTCCTCCTTCCCCGCCCCAGATTTCCCTGTTCTTTCCTAGTGGGAATCTACACTGGTGTTATTCTAACGTTTTGAATGGGTTACTGTGACGCACAGCGTCATGTGACCCTGGGTCTCCAACGTTGTAAATGAGTCGTACTTACAGGTTCTGTTTCTTAGTTCCAGCGTGGCTACAGATTCATGTGCCTCGTCCTACCGGTAATTCTCCTCTCCCTTTCTCAGAGCTGCTGGGTTTGCTCCGCCCACTTCCTGTTCTCCTTTCTTCACCCCGTTTGCTATCTTATCTGCTACAGCAGATAAATCACACCAGCGTTATACTGTGCAATCACTGACAATTGCATGCAAAGGACTCAGAAGTTTCCCACCTTAGAATCTGCTTTTATTGTGAAGTACTTCCATGCATCCTGCCTTAAAATTTGAATCAAATTGGGTCATCGGTTGATTTTTTATGATTTTTTTTTAACATTTCCCCCCTCTTTGCAAAGGAGCTGAGGAGCGCTCAAAGGATCGCTGTAGCTCCATGCAGGAAAATTAACAAGGGTCTCTTGGTCCCAGTCCAAAACTCATGACCAGCGGGGCTTAAATGCGACTGCTGCTAAAACTTTTCAATTTGGTTACCCATCCCAACCCTGACCAGACCCAACCCTGCTTAGCTGGCTCCTATGCACTCAGGCTATTCCCTGGGACCTACATTAAGATGTTTTGGGAGGAGGTTTGTGTGTGCTTATGACTATTTTCACGGTCTAGCTCCTTCCTATCTCTCCTCTCTCATCTCACAGTATTGCCCCGCTCGTGCTCTTCGCTCCTCTAATGCCATGTTTCTCGCCTGCCCAAGGGCCTCTACTTCCCTTGCTCGGCTCCGTCCATTTTCTTCTGCTGCCCCTTATGCCTGGAATGCTCTTTCAGAACATTTGAGAACTACAAGTTCAATCGCAGCTTTTAAAGCTCAGCTAAAAACTTTTCTTTTTCCTAAAGCTTTTAAAACTTGATTTTGTTCTGACTTTATACTGTTAGTTTTACCCTACCCAGTGCCTGTTTACCCTACTCATGTTTGCTTTCTCTTCCCCTCCTTATTGTTTTATTATGGTTTTATTAGAATGTAAGCCTATGCGGCAGGGTCTTGCTATTTACTGTTTTACTCTGTACAGCACCATGTACACTGATGGTGCTATATAAATAAATAAATAAATAAATAAATAAATAATAATAATAATATTGCCCTGCACTGCTGGCTAGGAATGAGGCAGGCAGTGGGCGGAGCAAACCCAGCAATTCTGCTACTCTCAGAGGGAGGGAGAACAACGAAAGGATTTAACAATGTGCCCTGCAGTAACGTTAATGTTACAGCGAAACGTAAGTCACGCTAGTGTGCCCCGTGATACAGAGAACCGATACAGAGAACCACGTTAGAAAGGGACACTAGCAACGGTATAAGACTAGTGTAGATCCGGCCCTAGCGTAGTTGCAATTCTCACAATATATTGTTCCTTGTTTTAACGCAGCCTTCCTCAACCTGGGGCGCTCCAGATGTGTTGGACTACAGCTCCCAGAATGCCCCAGCCAGGCTGGGGCATTCTGGGAGATGCAGTCCAACACATCTGGAGCGCCCCAGGTTGAGGAAGGCTGTTTAACGTGAAGTATTTTGGGGGTGGCAATGAAGAGGCGTTAGATTTACGAAAGGCCTCCTCCTGGTGGAGATGAAAACTGTGCCCACTGGTTCCTGGATACCAGCCAGCAGAGCTGCCTGCATTTTTGGACACTCCTTGTGGGTGTGTCCTGGGCGCAGGTGGAGGGAGAGGTTGGGGAACAGGCTGGCACCTTCTTCCTCTCTCTCAGCATCTTGGAGTTTCCTGCAAATAACATGCCAGGACCGGAGCGGTGGCCCATAAGACCACAAAGTCGATGGATTGCTAGCCTAGACTACTGCCTGGCTACCGAAATCCAGGTGTTTTCTCCTGCCTGCAGAACTTGCTGTGAAGTGCCAACAGGCACAGAGCCTGCCGAATGTGTGCGCTCGGAATATGGGAAGCAGACTTTTATCGAATCAGACCAGTGTTTTGCCTACACTGATGGTTTAGCCAGGATTCCTCCCAAACCCTACCTGGAGATGGAGGGATTGGACCTGGCACCTTCCCATGAAATGCAGGGGCTCTACCATGAAGCCACGGCCCCTCCTAAAGGCATCTCTCCTGCCAGGAGCCTGACTGACACCATGGCTTTGCTACCTTCCTGGAACTGGGTTTTGAGGCACACGGCAGTTCACTCAGTTCTCAGACTTGAGATCTGTTGGAGAAGCCCTCCTCCGTGCCCCAGCAATGCGAGACATACGCTATGGTGGGACATGGGAGAGGGCCTTCTCTGTGGTGGCACCCCGACTGTGGAATGCCCTCCCCTTGGAGGCCCGACTGGCGCCGACGCTGACTGTATTCCGGCGTCAAGTAAAAACATGGCTTTTTAACAAAGCCTTTGATGGTTAAATTCATCAAGCTCACACATTGTTTTAACTGTTTTTACTGCTTTTAAATGATATACTGGTTTTAACTTGATGAATGGTTTAATTTGTTTTTAGCTGTGTATATTGATTGTTTTATATTGTATAATTTTATCTGTATGCCGGCCTGGGATCCTAGTGATATAGGGCGGGATATAAACGTTTTAAATAAATAAATAAAATATACGGTTGGCTGGCTGGCTTCATTCAACAGGGTGGCAGAGACACCTTTGTGGTCCAGGCGCAGTGGTTTGAGACCACTTCCTTCCTGGTTTGGAGTGAAAACAATCCCATCATATAATAGATTATATTACGGGGGGCTTCAGTTGTTGCATATGATGTATGAAGCTGCCTTCTATACGCCTAGCCTATATGCATCAGTTGCTGGGGAACATGGGTGGGAGGGTGCTGTTGCACCGTGTCCTGTTTATGATTCCCTGGTCAACAGCTGGTTGGCCACTGTGTGAACGGAGCGCTAGACTAGATGGACCCTTGGTCTGATCCAGCATCAGGGCTCTTCTGATGTTCTTAAATGGTTGTCGTCAAATGAGCTAATTCTACCATCAGTAAATACAGAGGGCTGGACTAGATGGACTCATGGGCCCTCTTCTTATGGTCTGCAAAAAATAAAATTAAAAAAATCTACTTAAATCACTGGCGACTGCACAAGTCGCTAGCCATCCTCGGCTACTCACAAGAAGGCTGAAGTCATTCTGGTGGTTGTACAAGTGTCTGTGGCAATTCAGGCAGTCCTTCCGGCAGTCGCTGAACACACAGGCAAGCAAGCAGAAGGACAAGAAGCTTCCCAGTAGGGTCCTCATGGCAGCGCTCCTAAAAAGCTACGGAAGAAATAGGAGACGGATCACTTCTTTATTTCGTTTCATTTACTGTTAACCTTTCTATACCGCCTTATTTGCTAAAAAGCCTTCAAGGTGTGGCAACAGCAATTTTAAAACAATAACAACAGAAAACAATAAAAGTGAAAAGATTAAGAGAGCAATTCTATGGCCCCTAGGGAGAGTCTTGCAGGACATAGGACATTTCAGATCCCTGGGTCCGAGGCTGGGGACAGCGCCCTGACCTCAGGGCCAGGAGTCCCAGCGTCCTGCTCCCTTGCAGCTTGGAAGGAGAGGCCCGCACTAGTCACAAAGGTGATAGTTAGGCCAGATCTACACCAAGCAGGATATTGCACTATGAAAGTGGTATGAAAGCAGTAAATAAGAGGCAGGAGCCACACGACTGCTTTATAGCGGTACTGAACAGCACTGACAACTGTTGCGGTCCATGACACATTCTACATACCACTTTCAGAGTGCTACATCCTGCTTGGTGTGTCTTCTGCCTCTTACATACCGCTTTCAGACCACTTTTATAGTGGTATATCCTGCTTAAGAACATGAGAAGTGCCCTGATGCTGGATCAGACCAAGGTTCCACCTAGTCTAGCGCTCTGTTCACACAGTGGCCAACCAGCCATCAGCCAGGGGCTAACAAGGCAGGACATGGTGCAATAGCACACTCCCACCCATGTACCCCAGCAACTGGTGCACACTACCTCGAATACTGGAGATAGTACACAATCATCAGGGATAGGAACCATTGATAGCCTTTGCTTGGTGTAGATATATATCTATATATATCTCCCCAACTGCCCCAAATCACTGACTGCCCCAATTATTATTATTATTATTATTATTATTATTATTATTATTATTTATTTATTTATTTATTTATATAGCACCATCCATGTACATGGTGCTGTACACAGTAAAACAATAACATAGCAAGACCCTGCCGCAGAGGCTTACATTCTAATAGCATCGTAATAAAACAATAAGGAGGGGAAGAGAATGCACCAAACAGGCACAGGGTAGGGTAAAACTAACAGTATAAAGTCAGAGCAAAATCAAGTTTTAAAAGCTTTAGGAAAAAGAAAAGTTTTTAGCTGAGCTTTAAAAGCTGCGGTTGAACTTGTAGTTTTCAAATGTTCTGGAAGATCGTTCCAGGCGTAAGGGGCAGCGGAAGAAAATGGACGAAGCCGAGCAGGGGAAGTGGAGACCCTTGGGCAGGCGAGAAACACGGCATCTGAGGAGCGAAGAGCACAAGCGGGGCAATAGTGAGAGATGAGAGAGGAGAGATAGGAAGGAGCTAGACAGTGAAAAGCTTTGTATTATTATTATTATTATTATTATTATTATTTATTTATTTATTTATTTATTTATTTCTATAGCACCATCAATGTACATGGTGCTATAGGTCAAGGAGAAGTTTATATTGGATTCTGAAGTGAATTGGAAGCCAGAAGTGGAGTAACATGGTCAGAGCGGCGAGCCAAGAAGATGATCTTAGCAGCAGAGTGGTGAACTCCCCACGGGAGTTGGGGCAGTCAGTGATTTACGAGGCACCACTTGCCGTGCTATAGGGAGTGACAATTTCATACATTCCCTGAATTTGGGATCAACTGAGTCAGCCCACGTATATTTTCTTTTTCCAAAAAAACCGTACCTGATCTGGAGTTTTTGACGAGCTCTGCTTTCAGGCCACTGACGAAGATTGCAAGTCGAAACGCGTTTGGCCTTCACTCACAGACATTGTGGAGCGGCTTTATTATTGTATTACTGTTGTCTGTATGTTTATTATTTTTGTGTGTATGCCTCTAAAAAGTGTTCCACGTTTTATTCTTTATATATATATAAAGAATAAAGAATATATAAAGAATATATATGTGATTGTTTTTGCTATAAGTTTATTGTTTCATTATTTCCTTAACTTTGTAGGCACTTATTATTTATAGAGTGCCAGTGGCATACAGCGTAACACAACCGTAAGAGACACGTTTCTTGGGTCAAAACCATCATGATCCCATCATGGCAACACTACATTCCTCTTGCGCATTTATACCTCGTAGGACACACAACGACATTTCTTGCGGTATCTTGGATAATATGGAATAAAACGCGGGAAGTAACACCATGGAAGCAGTCTACGGAAAGTGTTAATTTCATCCCTATTAAATGAAATTACAACGAGAAGGATCTTGGAATGGTTGTAGATCACCAGCTGAATAGGAGCCAACAGTGCGATATGGCTGCAAGAAAGGCAAATGCTCTTTTGGGCTGCATTAATAGAAGTATAGCTTCCAAATCGCGGGAGGTTCTGGTTCCTCTCTATTCGGCCCTGGTTAGGCCTCATCTAGAGTATTGCATCCAGTTCTGGGCTCCACAATTCAAGAAGGACGCAGACAAGCTGGAGCGTGTTCAGAGGAGGGCAACCAGGATGATCAGGGGTCTGGAAACAAAGCCCTATGAAGAGAGACTGAAAGAACTGGGCATGTTGAGCCTGGAGAAGAGAAGATTCAGGGGAGGCATGAGAGCACTCTTCAAATACTTCAAAGGTTGTCACACAGAGGAGGGCCAGGATCTCTTCTCGATCCTCCCAGAGTGCAGGACACGGAATAACGGGCTCAAGTTAATGAAAGCGCTGATTCCAGCTGGACATCAGGAAAAACTTCCTGACTGTTAGAGCAGTACGACAATGGAATCAGTTACCTAGGGAGGTTGTGGGCTCTCCTTCAAGAGGCAGCTGGACAACCATCTGTCAGGGATGCTTTAGGGTGGATTCCTGCATTGAGCAGGGGGTTGGACTCGATGGCCTTGTAGGGCCCTTCCAACTCTGCTATTCTATGATTCTAATGGGCCCCAACGGTTATCGGCGCAGTTCAATACCGCTGTAAAGCAGTCGTGCACATCTAGACACACCTGTCCCAAGGAGTTTACAGTCTTCATTTTGTAGGAAAGAACAACGTGATTAGAGGGCTCTAAAATGGAATTAAAGGAACTCAGGGAGGAGAGAGAGAGCTATTCGTGGCTATACATCGCGAACTTCCGTATTCAGAGGCAGTATACCTCTAAATACAAAGGTATTTATTTATTTATTATATTTATATCCCACCATTTCCCCCCTTGCAAGGCGGCTTACTTGGTCGTGTTCCTTTCCATTTTATCCTTACAACAATCCTGTGAGGTACATTAGGCTTGGAGTGAGTTAGGCTGGCGAACGAGCGACAGGAGAGGGCTGTGTAGCCTTCATGTCCTAATTGCGGGCCACAACAGATCTAGGTTTCCGAGAGCCTTTGGGCCCCCTCTCTCAGTGAATCTACCGATTCCCCGCCATGGCTACCAGCTGCTCTTGCTTCTCCTCCTCTTTCTCATCATGGCTTGGCAGGATGAGAGCCAGGAGGCCTCGGCATCAGCTCCTCCTCACCACCCAGCCTTGGCTGAGCCAAAGTGAGAGGCAGGTGAACAAGCAGGTTGCCTTGGGGAAGAGGAGGAGCAAATCCTGGGGGCCCCTGCTATGGTGTGGGGCCCCGGCACGTGCCCAACATGCCTACCCTTGACGATGGTTCTGCTTGCAGGCTTCCCAGATGCATCTGGTTGGCAGGTATAGGAAGCAGAATGTTACTGGCTAGATGGCTCTTTGGTCTGACCCATTAGGATGGGGAGGGCCGGGACCTCATTCCTCCATGACTCACCCCCAGAGGGCAGGATGGGAACCCAGGTGTGCTGGAATTGGCCTGCAGGGCGGGGATTCACACCCCTGATTGACAGATGAGGTGGGTGATGGGGATGGACTGGAAGGGCAGGAGGGGTGTCAGCGTGATCCTTAATGCAAGGGATCAGCAGCAGTGGCGGCGGGTGGCTCCAGTTTCAGTGGAGCAGTGAAACAGAACCGGTGAGAACCCGAAAGGAGCTATCTGAGGTGAATCCGCTCTGGGTTTCAATCAGAACTGGTGAGAACCCAAAAGGAGCTATCTGAGGTGAATCCGCTCCGGGTTTCAATCAGAACTGGTGAGAACCCGAAAGGAGCTATCTGAGGTGAATCCGCTCTGGGTTTCAATCAGAACTGGTGAGAACCCAAAAGGAGCTATCTGAGGTGAATCTGTTCCGGGTTTCAATCAGAACCGGTGAGAACTCGAAAGGAGCTATCTGAGGTGAATCCGCTCCAGGTTTCAATCAGAACCGGTAAGAACCCGAAAGGAGCTATCTGAGGTGAATCCGCTCCAGGTTTCAATCAGAACCGGTGAGAACCCAAAAGGAGTTATTCAAAATGAATCTGCTCTGGGTTTCAATCAGAACCGGTGAGAACCCGAAAGGAGCTATCTAAGGTGAATCCGCTCTGGGTTTCAATCAGAACCGATGAGAACCCGAAAGGAGCTATCTGAGGTGAATCCGCTCCGGGTTTCAATCAGAACCGGTGAGAACCCAAAAGGAGCTATTCAAAGTGAAACTGCTCCGGGTTTCAATCAGAACCGGTGAGAACCCGAAAGGAGCTATTCAAAGTGAATCCACTCTGGGTTTCAATCAGAACCAGTGAGAACTCAAAAGGAGCTATCTGAGGTGAATCCGCTCTGGGTTTCAATCAGAACTGGTGAGAACCCGAAAGGAGCTGTTCAAAGTGAATCTGCTCTGGGTTTCAGTCAGAACCGGTGAGAACCCGAAAGGAGCTATCTGAGGTGAATCCGCTCCGGGTTTCAATCAGAACCAGTGAGAACCCAAAAGGAGATGTTCAAAGTGAATCCGCTCTGGGTTTCAATCAGAACCGGTGAGAACTCGAAAGGAGCTATCTGAGGTGAATCCGCTCCGGGTTTCAATCAGAACTGGTGAGAACCCGAAAGGAGCTATCCAAAGTGAATCTGCTCCGGGTTCCTGTCAGAACCTGTCAGAACTTGAAAGGCGCTGTCCGGATAGCTCCTTTAGAGTTCTGACTGGTTTTGACTGAAATCTGGAGTGGATTCACTGCCCCACTGACACTGGAGACCCCAGCCTCTGCTGGTTGACAGGCACATTGCGCAAAAGCTAATTTGCACCCTGTCGCTCGACATGATATAAATGTGGGAAATGATGGCTCCGCCTGTCTCCTTTGCCCAACCCCCCCACTTCACTTATCGTGAGGTGCAGTTCTTCGTTAACTAAATCCAAGAAAATTCCCCTCAGCAGCTGTTCCTCGAGGCCTGTCACGGTGCTGAGTTGTGCCAAGTGTGAACCCCTTCCCTCTCTCTGCCTCCCTTGCGAAACTCCTGGCCTGCGTTCCATTTCATGCAGGGAGACAGCTCCTGACCAGCTCCGTGGCCGGCTGACAGATGGGCCTCAGAATTACGCTTCCTGGCTAGAGGGAAGTTGGACTTCTGATGCATGCAGGCTTGCCTGCCTCACTGCCAAGGGATCGATGTGAGCATCGTGTAAAGCTGACACGCTTCGGGAAGCAAGGCAGCTCGCTCCTGCCCAAGGACTCCGACTCTCTCTCTCTCTGCCATTTTCTTGCTGTGCACAGTGGAGACTGTGCACTTTGGTATTGAAACCTGACATTTCCAAAGGGAAACAGCTTTCTGAAAAGTGTGGCACCTGTGTAGTTACATAGTCAGAGGAGACAAGTAAAGCTTCTCCTGGACTGCGCAGAATAACAGAGTGATATAGAATTGAAGGGACCTTGTGAGTAATCTAGTCCACTCCCTGTTCAATGCAGGGCCTGCGACCAACCGTCTCCAACTACAGCATCCCTGACAGACAGCCATTCAAATGGAGAGTCCACAACCCAGAGTACGAGGGGGTGCAGGGAACGCTTATCAAATTTTCAGATGACACAAAATTGGGTGGGATAGCTAATGCCCTCGAAGACAGAAAGAAACTTCAAAGTGATCTTGATAGGCTGGAGCACTGGGCTGAGAACAACAGAATGAAATTTCATAGGGATAAATGCCAAGTTCTACATCTAGGAAAAAGAAACTAAATTTACAGTTACAAGATGGGGGATACTTGGCTCAGCAATACTACAAACGAGAAGGATCTTGGAGTTGTTGTAGATCACAAGCTGAATACGAGCCAACAGTGTGATATGGCTGCAAGAAAGACAAATGCTATTTTGGGCTGCATTAATAGAAGTATAGCTTCCAAATCGCGGGAGGTACTGGTTCCTCTCTATTCGGCCCTGGTTAGGCCTCATCTAGAGTATTGCGTCCAGTTCTGGGCTCCGCAATTCAAGAAGGATGCAGACAAGCTGGAGCGTGTTCAGAGGAGGGCGACCAGGAGGATCAGAGGTCTGGAAACAAAGCCCTATGAAGAGAGACTGAAAGAACTGGGCATGTTTAGCCTGGAGAAGAGAAGATGGAGGGGAGACAGGATAGCACTCTTCAAAGACTTGAAAGGTTGTCACACAGAGGAGGGCCAGGATCTCTTCTCGATCCTCCCAGAGTGCAGGACACGGACTAACGGGCTCAAGTTACAGGAAGCCCGATTCCAGCTGGACATCAGGAAAAACTTCCTGACTGTTAGAGCAGTACGACAATGGAATCAGTTACCTAGGGAGGTTGTGGCCTCTCCCACACTAGAGGCCTTCAAGAGGCAGCTGGACAAGCCTCTGTCAGGGATGCTTTAAGGTGGATTCCTGCATTGAGCAGGGGGTTGGACTCGATGGCCTTGTAGGCTCCTTACAACTCTACAATTCTATGATGCTATGATACATGGCTGGACACCTGCCAAGGGCCCACTCCCCAGTGGGGCCCCACTGAAAACACTGCAACCTTCTTCTTCTTCTTCTTCTTGTTGTTGTTGTTGTTGTTGTTATTATTATTATTATTATTATTATTATTATTATTAATTGCATTTTTATACCGCCCAATAGCCGAAGCTCCCTGGGCGGTTCACAAAAACTAAAACAATTCAAAGTGTAAAACAAACAGTATAAAAACATAAGATAAAATACACATTAAAACGAATTAAAACATACCATACATGATTAAAACATCCTGAAAACATTCTAAACTTTCACTGGATAGGCCTGCCGGAATAGATCAGTCTTTATTGCTTTTTTAAATTCTAAAAGACTGTCAAGTTGACGAATCTCCTCCAGCAGGCCATTCCACAGTCTGGGAGCAGCAGAAGAGAAGGTCCTCTGGGTAACAGTTGTTCATCTAGTTTTTGCTAGCTGAAGTAGGTTTTTCCCAGAGGACCTGAGTGTGCGGGGCGGATTGTATGGGAGAAGGCCATCCCGCAGGTAGCCTGGACCCAAGCCATGTAGGGCTTTAAAGGTAATAACCAACACTTTGTACTTCACCCGGAAACTAATCGGCAGCCAGTGAAGAGATTTTAAAACTGGTGTAATGTGGTCACCCCTAGGTGTACCAGTGACCAGCCTGGTTGCGATATTTTGGACTAATTGAAGTTTCCAGACTAGGCACAGAGGTAACCCCATGTAGAGCGCATTACAGAAGTCAAGCCTCGAAGTTACCAGTGTGTGCACGACCGTCTTTAGGTCTTCCAACTCTAGGAAGGGACACAGCTGGCGTACCAGCCGAAGCTGATAGTAGGCACTCCTGGCTGTTGCATCTATCTGGGCTGTCATTTGGAGCGACAGATCCAGAAGCACCCCCAAGCTGCGAACGCAGTCTTTCAGGGGGAGTGCAACCCCATCCAGAACCGGTTGACACACCTCCAAACCTAGGTTGTGGCCTTTGACAGCGAGCACCTCCGTCTTGTCTGGATTCCGCTTCAGTTTGTTTTTCCTCACCCAGCCCATTACGGCCTCCAAGCATTCATTCAGAGGAGACACACTATCCTTAGCGGACGCTGTTATTAAAGGCATAGAGAAATATATTTGGGTGTCATCAGCATACTGATAGCACCCCGCCCCATGCCTCCGGATGATCTCTCCCAGCGGTTTCATGTAAATATTAAATAGCGTTGGGGAAAGGATGGCACCTTGCGGTACACCGCACAGCAGCTCCTTTTTTGAGGAGCAGCTATCCCCAAGCATCACCATCTGGAACCTGCCTGAGAGGTAGGACTGGAACCACTGAAGGACAGTGCCTCCGATTCCCAATCCCCTCAGGCGATCCAGAAGGACACCATGGTCAATGGTATCGAAAGCCGCTGAGAGGTCCAAGAGTACCAGCAGGGACACCCTCCCCCTGTCAATACTCAGGCGTAGATCATCCGTTAAGGCGACCGTGGCGGTCTCAACTCCGTATCCTGCTCTAAAGCCAGTTTGAAATGGGTCTAGAAAACCGGTGTCATCCAAAACTGCTTGGAGTTGGTGAGCAACCGCCCTCTGGATCACCTTGGCCAGAAATGTTCACCTGCCTCTCGCTCTGGCCCAGAGACAGACCCTCGGTCTGATCCAGTCTGGTTCTTCTTACGTTCTTATGGAGAAGCCAGCAACAGAGGGTTAAGTGCCTGCATGCCCATTTATTTCAATGCCTTTAAGTGTGCATCCCTCTCTGCCGGATTCAAGGAACTGGCGTTGGCTTGCAGCCTGTGCCCGTTCCTTTTAAGCATCTCCGAAGCAATGCCTCTTCACAATCATCTGTGAGAGGCAAATTAGGGTAACCATTGCTCACTGCTGATTAGGAGAAAGAATCTCTCTCCCCTCCCGGCGCTTTGACCCTTTAAATCCCTTCATTGCTGCTTCTTTTCCCTTTTTAAGAAAGAACAAAAGGACTTAAACATGCCATGAAAGAATGACTAAAGCATTTGTTTGGTCGGCGTGCAATAGGTGACGTCTGTAGTGGGGGATTAATTAACGGTCTTGATTAGGGTGACAGTAGCAGGTGACTGGCGGATGATAATGGAAAGCGGAGGGCGAGAAGCGACCCTCGCTCGGGATATGGACTCGGGAGCCGGTGGGAGAAGATGAGTCCCAGATGCGATGTGCAATCAAAGAAGGGAGTGTGTGACTGACGCATTTATTGTTCTGTCTGTCACCGCAGTGGTAATTTGGACAGACTCGGGAGATGATGAGGCATCGGACGCGTCCCCCACCAGGAGCACAATGCAAGGCTATGTGCTTTGCACACCTAGGAGCTATTCGTCTGAGACGCCGGGTGATGGGAGGGGAGGTTGTCCCTCTTGTATCAGAGGTAGTTCAGGGTGGAAATGAACAGGCGACGCTTGGCAGAAAGCAAGAGAGTGAGTTTCACACCCATTTTTGCCATGTGGAGCACGCAGCTCCGTGGCACATCAGGGCACATCTGATGTGGTGCGCTTGGTTGGTGCACATTGGATGGGCTAGGTGGCTTCTGGCCTCCACCTAGAGGAGAACTCATTCTGTCAGATCTGATTTTGTAGCCCCTGGCGTTTCTGATGCAAAATCAGGGACATCACGGCCTCACACCGTGATGATACGTTTCCTGGCTGCTCAACACTGCACATTTTCACTCTCTCTGCAACAGTTTGTCTTCCTGTGGCCTGAGAATTAAGCATGGGAGCAAACTGTTTTCCTTTTTAAAAAACATTCACTGAGGACCAAAAACAGACATTACTTAAGCCTGCGTCTAGCCACAACATCCTTCTCCCCCATGTTTACTCTAGAGTAGGTGTAGCACCCTGAATTCAGATACAGACCCCAGTGTGTGGGGGTGGGGTGGGATGGATGTAGAGAGGCTTTAAGATATGGATCAGGCTCCCTTTTGCTACTCTAGAATAAAAATGAACAAAAGATGTCACTACTAGACACAGACTTAAAGTAATATCTGTTTTGGCTCTTGTTTTAGCCTGTTATTTTATGTTTTGATTTTCTGTTAAAGATAATCATCAGCTTATAATAAAGGCCATTCAATGCTACTATTCTATGATTCTATGAGACAGAATACAATGAAGTAAACATTTTTAAAAATCCATTCAAACAATGCAGTGGTAAAACAGCAGCAACTGAAATATCAAAAGGCAGCACTACTAAAATGTCCAGGAATTAACAGGCTTAAAATAACAAAACAGCAGAGTACAGATTAAGGACTTTTCTACATGAGGCTGTTAACAATCTATATCCACTTTTGGTTTCATAGCAGAATTGAGATCTAAGCACTAAGCAAAGGGCAGTTCCTTTCCTGATTTCCCACTACATAAGCGCTAGGTGGCACTATAGTATAGCAGAATAGCGAAAATACACAAGTGAAAAAAGTGTTTTCTTTTGCTTTTACAAATAATATGGCATTTCCCCTGTTCTTTAAAAAAAAAAAATTGCAGAAAGGGCTCTTTAGACACAGAAGAAAAATTGGAGGATCACAGTGTTGGCTAAAGAACACATAAGCAACTATGAGTTAGGCATGACAAGTGCACAATAAATGCTTTGTTAAAAAAAAAACCTCAAAAAGGGCAAAGGGGGCATGGCCCCTGGGCCTGAGGTTCTCTACTTCCAGTTTCATTGCACATTTAGTATTTTCCTTTCCTGCCTTTCCATTCTTTCACCTACTTAACCTCTAGGTGGCGGTGTGGTATAGTGGAATAATGCAACTAGAACTTTGTTCCGATTTCACACAAAAAAATGGATTTTCCCCACTCCAAACCTTCCCCCTGACCCCATGAAATTGCTTTTAAACACTGGAAATGAAACTAGATTATGACAACCATCCATAAACAACTGTGAATGAGGAATAATGAGCACTCAATAAAGGCCCATCTACAAAAGTTGAAAGTTTGTTTTGTTGAATGTCTCATTCATTTCTATAGAGAGTATACAGAGAGAAGTTCTGATGGACTGTGTGTGCATTATGTAGGACTGACTCTGATAAATTCCAGTGGCTCATAAACTCAAGTACTGTGTCTGGGCGTTCAGGTGTAGTGAATAGAGAAGGCCTTCAAGAGGCAGCTGGACAGCCATCTGTCAGGGATGCTTTCAGGTGGATTCCTGCATTGAGCAGGGGGTTGGACTCAATGGCCTTAGAGGCCCCTTCCAACTCGACTATTCTATGATTCTATGAGATACAGATTGTTTCTGTGGGATAGCCTTCCCCAACCCGGTGCCCTTCAGGTGTGTTGGACTACAACTTCCATTATCCCCAAGCCAGCATGGGGATGATGGAAGTGGATGGCACCAGGTTGGGCAAGGCTGCCATGATGCTTGCGCAAGAGAATTTCATGGTGGAATACCCTCCACATGCCCAACAGATGTTGCGTCTCACAGGGTTGCTTCACTAGTTAACTTTTTCCAATAAAGATTAATTTCAACAGTGCAACACTGCCTTAAGCTCTGAGTCTATTTTGCTCTTGCACGGTGAGGTCCTTGCCAGTGCGTTGCCATTTTCACTTAAGCAGGCCTGGATTTTTGGGAAAGACGGGGGCTGAAATTTACATGAATCAGGGCCTTCCCTGATTCATGTTTCATCTCACTCATTACTGATTTGTTCATGGCAGGACCCCTGGGCCTCTCTACCTTTTGCGATAGCTCTCGCCAAAGAATAATAATTGTGGTTGGGGAGCAGAGTCCCTGGCTTCGCTTCGGCTGGGTGGGCACGGGACGCCACCTTACCCGCCCAGGCCCAGCTGAATCCTCAGGCCGGGCTGGGCTAGCTCACAGCCAACAACGCACGTGAGTGCTGCACTGCACGGTGCCCCTCTTAGCTTGGCGCTCTAGGCAGCCGCCTGAGTGGCCTCTATGGTAGCACCGGCCCTGTTGGGGACTGTGATTGGAGGAACGTCAAGGGCACCTATTGGGCAGTGCCAGTGACATCAGAGGTCTCTCTACCACAGAACCATTTCTAAGAAGTGCTGTTGGTTCCGGTCCAGCCAAAGTTAAATCATTTTGAATGAGAGCAGTTTAAGCATGCTCCCATCCTTTTGAGTATTTACGTCTTTAAAGATTGAGCGTTCCTGGCTTATATCACCCAGTGTAGGAATGTTCATGCTGCTTTTTCAGACTACAGAGGAAAGATTCTTTTCAGCACTGGGATGCTGAAACCTGCTGTTTCAGGAGAGAGAGAGGGGGCGCGCGCGTTGCTTTCTATTGGTCAAGGTGCTCCGACAACCCAGAAGGCCAATGGCTTTTTTTTTTTTTTTTGGCCATAGAATCACATCACTGAGTCATGCTCATTTTATGACCTGCTGTCATCCCAAATCACTTCTCTGCAGTGCCTGCTGCCTGGCCAATTACCCTCCAAAGGTTATGCCTGCGCATTTGGTACTCTTTGATTTCGTGTGTGCAATTCTTCATATTCATATTTAGTGAATTCCAGGCTTGGGTCAGCAACTGATAGCAAAGCAGCGATGTTGCAAAGCGATCCATGGCAGGCAGTGTGAGGATAAAGCAGCCCCAACTGCACAGTCTAGCAATTCAGGGATGACTGTGTCGGTACTTTGGGGCAACAAACTGGAAAAGAGGTACTCTGAAACTTGATTCTAGTTTGCTTCGGCCGTCGTGTTTTCTTTCCTTGGCCGGATCTACACTAGTCTTATACCGTTGCTAGTGTCCCTTTCTAACGTGGTTCTCTGTATCGTTTCTCTGTATCACAGGACACACTAGCGTGACTTACGTTTCGCTGCAACGGAACTTCAGGGCACATGGTTCAATTGTTTCCATTGTTCTCCCTCTTCTGTGAGAGCTGCTGGGTTTGCTCCATCCACTGCCTGCCTCATTCCTAGCCAGCAGAGCAGAGCAGGGCAATAGTCATAAGCACACACAAACCTCCTCCCAAAACATCTTAATGTAGGTCCCAGGGAATAGCCTGAGTGCATAGGAGCCAGGCACTTTGCTGAAGCTAAGCAGGGCTGGGTCTGGTCAGGGTTGGGATGGGTAACCAAATTGAAAAGTTTTAGCAGCAGCCGCATTTAAGCCCCGCTGGTCATGAGTTTTGGACTGGGACCAAGAGACCCTTGTTAATTTTCCTGCATGGAGCTACGGCGATCCTTTGAGCGCTCCTCAGCTCCTTTGCAAAGAGGGGGGAAATGTTAAAAAAAAAAAGTCATAAAAAATCAACCGGTGACCCAATTTGATTCAAATTTGGTATTTGAATTACTGTGCCAATTTTGGTGTCTTTATCTATAAAGCTTACGCAGATGTAAGCATTTGTTTAAAATCCTGATCCTGCGCCCACAGCAGCGCCTGGGGCGAATCTTTTGCAAAAGGAGCACAATTAAGGCAGGATGCATGGGAGTACTTCACAATCAAAGCAGATTCTAAGGTGGGAAACTTCTGAGTCCTTTGCATGCAATTGTCAGTGATTGCACAGTATAACGCTGGTATGATTTATCTGCTGTAGCAGATAAGATAGCAAACGGGGCGAAGGAAGGAGAACAGGAAGTGGGCGGAGCAAGCCCAGCAGCTCTGAGAAAGGGAGAGGAAAATTACCGGTAGGACGAGGCGCATGAATCTGTAGCCACGCTGGAACTAAGAAACAGAACCTGTAAGTACGACTCATTTACAAGGTTGGAGACCCAGGGTCACGTGACGCTGTGCGTCACAGTAACCCATTCAAAACGTTAGAATAACATCAGTGTAGATTCCCACCTTATGGCAACTCTGCAGGAGGCTGCATGGGCGCTTTCTGAATCCAAACTAAATTGCTGCCACAGCCTGACAATGCTTGGTGGATGCAAGGCGAGAGAGAACCATGTGCATTGCTGGGGGAGGGGACTTATTTGGAAGTTTGCACTTGTGCTGCTTGCCATGCCAAAGAGGCAAGCCTTTATTCAGGAGTGTCTCACCTCTTTGGCAAGGCAGTGGGAACTTCACAGAACTTGCTAGCTCTTTAATGTCTTCCAGGATTATGCTCATTGCATTTATAGGCCTTCTGCAAAAGCTCAAAGCAGGAGCACAGTTTAAGAGACGCTGCTGCAGATTTGCACTCATTGAGCTGCACACAGAACAGAACTGCTTGGGAGGGGAGTGCAGGTAAAAGTCAAATCTCAAAGTGCTATTAGCTGGAGCAGTATGGGACTGGGCCCAGTAGGGTTCTAGGCTAGGAAGAACTTTGAGAACTGCCTGATATTGATCCATGCAATGTAGTATGGCAATGTCTTACTGGCAACATCTCTTCCTGGTCCTAGGCAGAGAAAGGTCTCTCCTGTTGGGTTCTATCTGGTCATTTTAACTGGAGAGCTGCCAAAGATTGAGCTTGAGGTCTTCTAGGAGAACCTGAGATCTTCTAAGCCCTATGATGAGAGACTGAAAGAACTGGGCATGTTTAGCCTGGAGAAGAGAAGATTGAGGGGAGACATGATAGCACCCTTCAAATACTTAAAAGGTTGTCACACAGAGGAGGGCCAGGATCTCTTCTCCATCCTCCCAGAATGCAGGACACAGAATAACGGGCTCAAGTTAAAGGAAGCCAGATTCCAGCTGGACATCAAGAAAAACTTCCTGACTGTTAGAGCAGCACGACAATGGAATCAGTGACCTAGGGAGGTTGTGGGCTCTCCCACACTAGAGGTATTCAAGAGGCAGCTGGACAACCCTCTGTCAGGGATGCTTTAGGGTGGATTCCTGCATTGAGCAGGGGGTTGGACTCGATGGCCTTGTAGGCCCCTTCCAACTCTGCTATTCTATGATTCTATGATTCTACATGCAAGGCAGAAGAACCTGAGACCTTCTACGTGCAAAGTAAGAGAACTTGAGATCTTCTACGTGCAAAGTTAGACAACTTGAGATCTTCTATGTGCAAGGCAGGGGAACCTGAGATCTTCTGTGTGCAAAGCAAGAGAACTTGAGGTCTTCAAGGTGCAAAGCAGGAGTACCTGAGATGATCTACTTGCAAAGCAGGAGAACTGCAACAGAGCAATGGTACTTTTTCAGACTAAGCCTGCTGTTAGGGTTACTACAACTAACTGAAGAGCTTTTTTTTGCTTGTCCTAAGTATATAAGGAAGCTGTGTGGGATCAGTCCAAAGGCTTTTCCCACGGTGCCCAAGCAGATGTCTAGGAGAAGCTCACAAGCAGGACATGAATGCAATAGCATTCTCCTGGTCATGTTCCCCAGCAACTGGTGTACATAGGCATAGATAGATAGGCTTCCTCTGATCCTAGAAATATTTGGCCATCGTGACTAGAATCATAGAATCATAGAATAGCAGAGTTGGAAGGGGCCTACAAGGCCATCGAGTCCAACCCCCTGCTCAATGCAGGAATCCACCTTAAAGCATCCCTGACAGAGGGTTGTCCAGCTGCCTCTTGAAGGCCTCGAGTGTGGGAGAGCCCACCACCTCACCAGGCAACTGTTTCCATTGTTGTACTGCTCTAACAGTCAGGAAGTTTTTCCTGATGTCCAGCTGGAATCCGGCTTCCTTTCACTTGAGCCCGTTATTCCGTGTCCTGCACTCTGGGAGGATCGAGAAGAGATCCTGGCCCTCCTCTGTGTGACAACCTTTTAAGTATTTGTAGAGTGCTATCACGTCTCCCCTCCATCTTCTCTTCTCCAGGCTAAACATGCCCAGTTCTTTCAGTCTCTCTTCATAGGGAGAGCCATTGATAGCCTGATGCTCCATGAATTTGTCCAATCCCCTGTTAAAGTGCCATTACTACATTTTGTGGTAGCAAATTCCGGTTTATCTATGTTCTTTCCTAAACCTACTATTCCTGAAGTGACCCCCCGCAAAAATGTATATCTACCCAGTTTCTTCAAACCATACACAGTTTGATCAACGAGTTCATTGTGTTTCCCTTTGACTGTCTTTTCCCCTCTTAAAATTCAGCATTACTCATACGTTCAAATATTTTTGAAAGATTGCATCGCCCACTTATATGACAGGAAAAAATAATTGCATTGGCAACAACTGGGGTGAGCAGAGAGGCAAAACAATTAATAAAACCCAATAAAACAGGTATAGAGTATCAAGTTGAAGACATTTGTGCACGAGAATATATTGACAATTTGTGCTTTAACTGCTTTTAACTGTCATCATAAACTGGTTATTAGTTTAAATCGGGCCATTAAAACAACAATTGCTCGAACTCCTAATTGTTAGCATATGGGGAAATTTTTAATTGGGGAGCAATAAAAAACAAATAAAACTAACACTCCACATAATTCCCTTTAACTGCAAAGAAAGCCAAGAAATAACTATAAACAGCAGTATTACAAACTGATAAATGAATAAACAAAATAATATTTTCTAGCAGATCCACATAGAATCATGTGTAAAGAGTCCCAGTGGATAATTATTCTAAGTCTCAAATGCAGAGTACTTTATATATTCAGAACTCCCGTGGCAACTGCATAATCAGGCCTGTCTCTATTCAGCTAGCCATTGGCCTTGTTGGAAAAGTTCTGGGGTTACTGAGTACATCTGCATCGATAATAAGCTCTGGGCCTGATTTCCTTAAATGATGACACCCACCCCTATCTTCTAGCAACATCTCAAAGATTCATAGAATCATAGACTAGTAGAGTTGGAAGGGGCCTACAAGGCCATCGAGTCCAACCCCCTGCTCAATGCAGGAATCCACCCTAAAGCATACCTGGCCGATGGCTGTCCAGCTGCCTCTTGGAGGCCTCTAGTGTGGGAGAGCCCACAACTTCCCTAAGCTATTGGTTCCATTGTCGTACTGCTCTAACAGTCAGGAAGTTTTTCCTGATGTCCAGCCAGAATCTGGCTTCCTGTAAGTTGAGCCCATTATTCTGTATCCTGCACTTTGGGAGGATCGAGAAGCGGACTGAAAGAGGTTCAATACCCCTGCTGCCCTCAAAGAAGGTGGTTATCGGGCAGCAGCCCTTCCAAAAGAGGACTGTGAAGGAGGGGCACGTGGCCACCTTACTTCTCAAACCCTTCCTCAAAACCCACCTTCTCTATGAAGCTTTTGGCACAACCCCAAAACTCTGAGCCCTACCTCCTGTAACTCAGCTAAAGTAGAGCTGACTTCACAGTTTGGAACTATGTTGCCTGGAGTAGGGACCTGCCTACCTATGAAGGTCATCAACCAAAGCCTTCTTGCACAGCCCAATGGCTCATGAAACAGGTCTGGCTGGTGTACCCAGGAGACGGCCTTTACAGAGGTTACACACAGTCTTTGGAACTCTCTCCCAAAGGAAGCCCACCTTGCTACCCCTTGAATGGCCTCTCTCTGCATTTATTTATCATTGCGTTTATAGCTCACCTTTTCCCCTCTAAGGAACCCAAGGTGGCGTACGTAATCCTCCTCCTCCTCTCCATGTTCTCCTCACAACAGCAGCAACAACCCCATGAAGTAGGCTGGGCTGAGCGTCTGAGTCTGGCCCAAAGTCATCCAATGAGCTTTGTGGCTGAGCGGGGACTAGAACCCAGAACTCCCAACTCCCAGTGTGACGCTTTAGCTACTACACCACACTGCACCTTCCTGTTTAGGAAGACTTTTGGTAAAGGGTTTTAATTCAGTTGAGAGCTGTTTTAATTGTTATGGTGGCCCCATTCAGAAGACACCTTAAATCACAGCTTTAACCATGGTGGTTAAGCCAGAAAGCTGGGCTGTGTTCAGAAGACACCTTAAACCATGGCTTTAAATATGGTAACCATGGTTTAAAGTGTCTTCTGAATGGGGCCAGTGAGTACCTTTTGGTTGTTTTAACTTCTGCTGCTTTTAATTTTTGTGGTGTGTTTTTTTAAATGATATTTGGTCTTTATTAATTTATTGATATAACTGATTATTGGTTAGGTACCTTGAAGTCTTTTTGAAGAAAGGTGGGATAAAGATGTTTAAACAAAGAAACAAATAAATTACTGACCCATTCTTCCCACTTACCCTGCCCCCATTTCCCTCCACCCCCTTTTTTTTGGTCTGTGTGGATTTATAGATTGCAAACCTCTTGGGGCAGGGATCTATTCTCTTGCAAAGCTTCTGGATGTCAACTCTGAAGTAAGCAGGACTGACTCACTTAGCCACACACTTTCAAATGGCATCCCAAATGCTAAGCCTCTGCTTGTCTACTCAAAAGTAATGTACCTTATAGAATCTATAAGTTCTAAGCAGGACTGACTCACTTAGCCACACACTTACTTTTGCGTAGACATGCAGAGGCTTAATATTTGGGATGCCAATTGAAAGTGTCTGGCTGAGTGATTCAGTCCTGCTTACTTCTGAGGCTTGTCCTGCTTACTTGTGAATAGACATGCTCACATGTAAGTAGACACAGAATAATTACTTTTGAGTAGACACACAGGCTTATTGTAGACATGCAGAGGCTTAGTATTTGGGATGCCATTTGAAATTAGAATAAGCCTCTGCGTGTCTACTCAAAAGTAATTAATCTGTGTCTACTTACATGTAAACATGTCTATTCACAAGTAAACAGGACAAGCCTCAGAAGTAAGCAGGACTGAATCACTCAGCTGCTGCTTCCTCGGGTGCTGGCCTTCTCTCCTGCATGGAAAAGCTCCAATCAGCTGCTGGGAGAGGGAGCAGAGCCCGGGGGAGAAGCTGGTGGTTTTAAAAGGGGATTTGGACAAATTCTTGGAGGAAGAGGCTATCAATGGCTGCTAGTCCTGATGTCTAAGGGCTTCCTCCAGTATCAGAGGCAGTAAGTCAATGTACAACAGTTGATGGGGAACAGGGGTGGGAGGGTACTGTTTCACTCCTGGGTTCCTGGTCGACAGCTAGTTGGCCCCTGTGTGAACAGAATGCTGGACTAGATGGACCCTTGGTCTGAGCCAGCAGGGTTCTCTTACATTCTTATGTAACTCTAAAGGAGCTATCCAGAGTGCTGAACCTATTTTGCAGCCAAGGCTCAGAACCTTAGATTAGGGTTATTGCTCCTATCATCATCATCATCATCATCATCATCATCATCATCATCATTATTATTATTATTATTATTATTATTATGTGAACCGCCTAGAGAGCTTTGGCTATTGGGTGGTATAAAAATGTAATAAATAAATAAATAAATAAATATTATTAATAATAATAATAATAATAATTATTTATATAGCGCCATCAATTTTCATGGTGCTGTACAGAACAAAATAAAACAAAATACAAAACACCCTGCCATGTGGCTTACATTCTAACATCACATTAACAAACAAACAGGGAGGGGAAAGGCCAACCAGCACGGGGGACAATAAAACAAATAATAAAAACTGGTATCGTCACACTACAGATTATAAGCTTTTGAGAAAAGAAATGTTTTCAAATAAGATTTAAAAACTGTGATCGACGTCGCGGTTCGCAGATGCGCTGGAAGAGAACTCCAGGCATAGGAGGCAGCGGGCGAAGACGAGAGAGAGAAGTGGAAACTCTTGGGCGAGTAAGAGACATGGTGTCATGAGAGCGAATGGTGCGAGCAGGACAGGAAGGTGAAATAAGAGAGGAGAGATGGGGAGGAGCTAGATCATGACGAGCTTTAAAAATCAAAAGGAGAAGCTTGTATTGAATTCTGTAGGAGATAGGGAGCCAGTGAAGGGATTTTAGGAGCGGGGTGACGTGATCAAAACGACGAGCCAGAAAAATAATCTTAGCCGCAGAATGATGAATGGAAACCAATGGGGAAAGATGAGAAGAAGGAAGACCAGTCAACAGGAGATTACAATAGTCCAAGCGGGAAATAGCCAAGGCATGAATGAGAGTCTTGGCAGAAGAGACCAATAAGAACGGGCGAATTCTAGAGATGTTATACAAGAAGAAACGGCAAGACTTAGCTACAGCCTCGGTATGGGAAGAAAATCATTTTATTATGCGGTCACAGACCCAATAAGAAATGGCAGCAGTCATCATTAAACCTACAGAAACACACTCATTAATTCATTATACAGCAGGCTAAAAAGTTATTAAAATATACACATATTTAAAATATGTAAGCGTAGTTAGAACACCTGATACAAAAGATTGAAAACAACAACATGGAATAGAAGTTGCAATTAGGATGAGAAAACCGTCTTACGAGACCTTCGTACGGAGAAGAGGAACTTAGCCCCTGACTCCGTGGTTGATTTGTTCGTACCTGCCAGGACGTATTCCAAATACTGTTCAGGTGACCTTCCAGGGCATTTTCTCATAAAAGGGCCAAGAAGTCTATTTCGCTCCTCCCTGTGGAGACTGCATTTGGGGGAGGGGGGGAAATGCCCTAACGATTCAACTGCTTCATCACCACAGGAACGCAAGCAATCCTCATATGGGATGTCCTGATAGTGTCCTTCCAATATTGCAGAAGGGAGACCGTTAAATATAGCCCTGCAAAAAACACGACGGTACTTGGGAATGGTAAAATAATCCAGATATCTGGCATATCTAGGAAATTCAAAAGTTACACCGAAGTGTATTTGAAAGCAGGATCTACATCAGCCTTCCTCAACCTGGGGCGCTCCAGATGTGTTGGACTACAACTCCCAGAATGGCTGGGGCATTCTGGGAGATGCAGTCCAACACATCTGGAGCGCCTCAGGTTGAGGAAGGCTGATCTACATGCATTTGACATGGCAAATTGAAAATCAATGACCTTAATTCGTTGTTCTTCAATAGATTTTGCCACAGGATAACTCATAGGTTGACCTAATAAACATAGTTTGACAGTAAAATCTTTGGACCATGAACTGGTAAAAACAGCCCTTTCCAAAATATAGAGATAGCTTTGTGATGGATCAGTGTATACATCTTTTAGCTAATATTGAAAGGCCAGGAACCAAGCCTGGCCTTCTATAGATGCAAGACCAGCCTCCAGGCACAGTCCAGCAGATGGCACACACCTTGGCATTCCCAAAAGTGAGCACAAGTTGTTTGAAAGAACACTCTCAACAGTTGGATTAAATCCCTGAATCCATATTGGAATAGCATATAACAGCTGGGCCAGAATTTTAGCTTTAAATACTTGCAAGGCAGCAGGAATAAATGGTGCTCCCTTAGACTGCAGACTTTCCTGTGGGTAGCCCAGAAGAGTGAAGAAAAAAAGCATAATATCCAGATATCTAAACTTCTTGATTTGCTCTACGTGCTGTCCTTCTATTGACCACTTTTTTGTTGCTCTACGCCTAGAAAATACCATAATTTTTGTTTTACTGAAATGGACTGTCAACAGATTGTCCTTGCAGTAAGTCATAAAGACTTGAAGTAAGTATTTAATTCAAGAAGGACGCAAACAAGCTGGAGAGTGTTCAGAGGAGGGCAACGAGGATGATCAGGGGTCTGGAAACAAAGCCCTGTGAGGAGAGACTGAAAGAACTGGGCATGTTTAGCCTAGAGAAGAGAAGATTGAGGGGAGACATGTTAGCACTCTTCAAATACTTAAAAGGTTGTCACACAGAGGAGGGCCAGGATCTCTTCTCGATCCTCCCAGAGTGCAGGACACGGAATAACGGGCTCAAGTTAAAGGAAGCCAGATTCCGGCTGGACATCAGGAAAAACTTCCTGACTGTTAGAGCAGTACGACAATGGAATCAGTTACCTAGGGAGGTTGTGGGCTCTCCCACCCTAGAGGCCTTCAAGAGGCAGCTGGACAACCCTCTGTCAGGGATGCTTTAGGGTGGATTCCTGCATTGAGCAGCGGATTGGACTCGATGGCCTTGTAGGCCCCTTCCAACTCTGCTATTCTATGATACTTTGATTTCAAAATCTGTAGCTTTAGTTTTTTAAGGTGCAATCATATGTGTGTTTAGACAGAAAGAAGTCCTACATTCTTTCTGTCTAAACACACAATAGCCAGAGAGAGCTCCAGCTATTGGGCGGTATAGAAATGTAATAAATACATACATACATACATACATACATACATACATTCTGGGAGTTATAGGACTTATTTCTGTCTGAACATGCATAGGATTCTGCCCTTAATGTTTTTACTGTTTTCAATGTTCTTTTTTAAAAAAATAATTTAAGGTTTTATTGTTTTAAATTATTATACACCAGCTCATGACTTTTTAACAGATAAGGTGGTACATAAGTGCTAAAAAAGAATAAATAAAGCTCTGTTTGTTTTTGTTTTGCTAGTTTTTAACAGGGAAATGCCACCACAAAGTGTCATTTCTCTAAACCACTCCAGTGGTTTCGCATCCTTATCAATTCCTCCTTCTGCCCTCCCAATCTGGTGGAGCTGCGATTGAATTGAAAATTAACCTTGTGGTTCCTGTGCAGGGATCAGTGGAGGCTGGTGGCTCTGATATCAGTGGGGCAATGAATCAATTCCAGTCAGAATGCTAAAGGAGCCATTCAAGGTGTGAAGGTCCATTAGAGTTCTGATTGGGTCTGATTGAAACCCAGAGCGTATTCACCACCCCCACAGACATATGTGCCACCAGCCCCCACTGGCAGGGATCTCTCTGAATTTGGAGTGGGGGGCCCCTGATAACAATATGTAACCAGGGAAGAATGTCAAGGGACTGCAACTCCTATCATCTGTCACCATTGGCTATGCTGCTTAGGGTTCATGGGAGTTGCTGTCCAACTATATATCTGGAGGGTCACATGTCCCCTGTCCCTCCTGCCTTCCGTCAATCGAATGGCCCCATGCTCCTGGGAAATGCTACCATTTACATGAATGGGAGCTGGTCTGTGGGACCATGCTTTTGTGCAGCTCCTGCCCCGTTCATTTCAATGGGGCTAAAATGATGAAGGGCTGGAGCATCTCGCCTATGAGGGAAGGTTACAGCAACTAGGATTGTTTAGCTTGGAAAAAGGAGGCTGAGGGGAGACATGACAGAGGTGTACAAAATGATGCATGGTATGGAGAATGTGGACAGGGAGACATTTTTCTCCCTCTCCCAAAATACTAGAACCCAGTGGGGTCATCCCATGAAGCTGATGGGTGGGAGATGCAGGACAAATAAAAGGAAGGACTTCTTCACACAGTGCATAGTTAAATTATGGAACGCACTACCACAGGATGTGGTGATGATGGCCACCCATCTGGATGGCTTTAAAAGGAGGGTGGATAAATTCCTGGAGGAGAAGGCTATCCATGGCTACTAGCCCTGATGGTTGGGTGCTCGCTCCAGTATCGGAGGCAGTAAGCCTGTGTGCACCAGTTGCTGGGGAACATGGGTGGGAGGGTGCTGTTGCACCATGTCCTGCCTTGTTGGTCCCTGGACGATGGCTGGTTGGCCCCTGTGTGAACAGAGTGCTGGACTAGACCTTGGTCTGATCCAGCATGACACTTAGAATCATAGAACAGCAGAGTTGGAAGGGGCCTACAAGGCCATCGAGTCTAACCCCCTGCTCAATGCAGGAAGCCACCCTAAAGCATCCCTGACAGATGCTTATGTTCTTATGTGTGGGAGGGGTCTGCCAGTGGGTTGGATCTTGCCCGCTGATTTTTAATAGTCTTCTTGCTGATTGCCGTGCAGATCTGCTGAGCACCGCAATGGCTCATTGCCTACATCCATCAATATTTCATGACAGATTGTGAAAGAGATGCATCTGGGATAATGCGCCATGAAATGTAACGTTTTTCCTCCCGCCGGTTACCATGAAATACGCTGCCCCTGACTGCTCACGCTCCTATTCAAGTGCAGCCAAACGGATGCTGGCAGAGTCTACCGCAGGAGCGCAGGGAGAGCGACACTGTGGTTCAATCGCTGCCCCCTCCCTTCCCGCCTTGAGAAAACGAATGGGAGAAAAATTCACATGGATTCGCCTGAACCAAGGCGGGTTGTTTTCTCAGGACACGGCAAGGGTCAGTGCCACAGGAATTTGGCTGGAATTTAAGGATCACTTTCTACCCTGGGTGCCACAAGCCACGACGGATATTTATGTGAAAAGACGGGAGAAACAAGTTCTCGAGATGCAAAGGATTGATTGCTACAAAGCCCAACGCGTTTCGGCCTGCGTCTTTTCAGAGGCCTTTTTTTCAGAGGGGGTGGTCAGAAGAAGTCTGCAGATTTTCCTCTAACACTGGGCTGTCGCCAATGAGTATCAGATGACGCAGCCCAGTGTTAGAAGAAAATTTGCACATTTCTTCTGACAACCCCCTCTGAAAAGAAGGCCTCTGAAAAAACGCAGGCCAAAACGCGTTGGGCTGTGTAGCGATAAATCCTTTGCATCCTAAGAACCTGTTTCTCCCTTCTTTTCACCTGACTTGGAGGCTTTCCTCCTTTGGTTTTTTGGTTTTTCGTCCCTGAAGGAGATTTAGTCAGCTGGATGAAGGGTTGCAGGAAGGGCAGGAGACCCTATGGAAAAGAGGACCAGGCTCCTGAATCTTCAACAGTTGCGTTGAAAGGGGAATTTCAGCAGGTGTCCTTTGTATGCATGCAGCACCTGGTTAAATCCCCTCTTCATCACAACAGTTAAAGCTGCAGGAGCCCTGCCCTCTTTTGTATCTGGTCAAGAGGGCAGGACTCCTGCACCTTTAACTGTTGTGATGAAGAGCGAATTGCTGAAATTCCCTTTTCTATACAATTGTTAAAGATACATGAGCCCTGTCACCCTACTCAAGGACATCTCAGTGCTCACCTGAGATGGGAACACACCTTCTAGAATAGCCTCCTCTAACATGGAGTGCTCCAGATGTGTTGGACTACAACTCCCATCACTTCAGTCCACCAGGCTGAAAGGAGTTGTAACCCAATACATCTGGAGGAGGGTACCAGTTTGCGGGAAGGCTGGTCTAGAAAATAAGCTCCACTTTGGAACTTACTCCTGAGTAAAGAGGCGTAGAATTGTGCTCCTGGGTTGCAGCCTGATCCACACTAGTTTTGAATAGTGTAGGACTTACTTCTGAGAAAACATGTATAGGATCAGCCTGCAGAGATTCAGCCATTTGCACATTCCTTAGGGGCCAGCCCCATGGAGCACTGTGTGTCTTATCTCTGAGGATACATGCAGAGTTTCATATGGAAATCAGATGAGGCTTTTATCGTACAGTCCACACCTGCTGCCATTTGTAATCCTCCCATGTTTTCCCACTGCCTCTTCTGCAGAAAATCCATTGAGGAGGAAAACACAGAAGAGGCTGTGCAACGTCTTTCAATAACGCTCTCCTCCATGTGGAAACAACTTTAGTCCCACTGAACTCCAGGAGGCCTGACTTCCGAGTAAACAGGCATAGCAGTGGGTCACATGGCTACCATCCAAAGCACCCTTGTAGCCTGATCCTTTGCATACTTACTTGGAAGTAAATCCCCCTGGGTTGCATTCAGGCTCTTCCTAACTCACCCCCCAACTCTCTGTGTACCAATTTTTGGGAGCTGCTAGAGGAAGGAGGGTGGGCAGAGACCTCCTTCCAGTGCAGTTGATCCAGTTTCAATCTGGATTATGACCTCTGAGTTTAAATGGAACCTACTCCCAGGTATGTGTGTCTAGGGTTGATTTACTAGCTGTTTTTCTTTTTTTCTTTTTTTTTTAGAAGAAAGCTTGATTTCATGGTTCACAATAATAATAATAATTACAAGTTTAGGATGCAGGGGGTGCCCAAATGGGGGAAACCCTCATCCCATGTGCAACAAGCACTCTCCATGTCCCAAGTGACTATATGCCATGAGTATACATTAGGGTGATGTATGTCCTCCTATGGAAAGGAGGACAAGGCTCCTGTGTCTTTAACAGTTGTATTTAAAGTAGAATTTCAGCAGGTGTTCTTTGTATGCAATGCAGCACCTGGTGCAATTCCCTCTTCATCGCCACAGTTAAAAGCTGCAGGAACCCTGCCCTCTTTTCTATCTGGTCACTCTAGTATAGCTCCTGCAGCTGTAACTGTTGTGATGAAGAGGGGATTTCACCAGGTGCTTGCATGCATACAAAGGACACCTGCTGAAATTCCCTGTGAAAGATACGGGAGCCCTGTCCTCCTTTTCATATGGTCACGAGTATGCATATTTCTGACGAGGCCTCTGGTGAGCCTATGTGCCAACAATGTTGTCCAAAAGCACAGAATCCTTGACTTAATTCAATAATAATAATAATAATAATAATAATAATAATAATAATAATAATAATAATAAAGGTAATGGGCTATGTCAGCCTTCCTCAATCTGGGGCACTCCAGATGTGTTGGACTGCATCTCCCAGAATGCCCCAGCCAGTTGTAGTCCAACACATCTGGAGTGCCCCAGGTTGAGGAAGGCTGGGCTATGTGATGATAAGGTTGCTACACAAGGTATACAGCTGGGGGGAGCCTGTCATAAGGAGAGATCCCCAAACTTCGTGGCAAAGCATTTGTTTTGCATGCAGATGGGGGGGGGGGCAGGTTGAAACCTCAACATTAGGTGCAAGAAAGGACAAGTTACCCTGAATGACAACAGCCAGCAGTGGAGGCTAGTGACTCCCATGTCAGTGGGGCAGTGAATCCGCTCCACGTTTCAGTCAGAACTCTAAAGGAGCTGTCCAAGGTATAAAGCCCTTGTCTTTATCCAAGGCATGAAGCTTGGATAGCTCCTTCAGAGCTTTGTCTGTCTCTGAACGAAACCTGGAGCAGATTCAACCACCCCACTGACATCGGAGCCACCAGCCCCCACTGCTAGCCAGAGAAGACATCACGGAGCCAAACCAAGAGCCGGGCAGCTTCATCTATTCCACAGACACTCTTAAAACGTGCTGTTTTTTTTTTATGGGACTCAAAGAACAGCCCTAAGCATTTCACCTGACCACTTTGAAAACAAAAATGTTATGGGGAGAGAAATGGTTTGTTCATAATTTATAGTGCCCCATCCCTCCATTCCAAGATCGTGGGACAAGTGGCAATTGCAATAATTCGACCCTCATCTCAGCTTCCCCCTGACCACCAAAGGGCCCCTAGAACAAAAATGGGCACAGATATTACCCTAATAAGGGTTTTGGAATTTTACTTAGGGTCAACATGCAGGAGACGGAATAATGGGCTGAAGTTAAAGGAAGCCGGATTCTGCCTGGACATCAGGAAAAACATCCTGACCGTTAGAGCAGTACGACAATGGAACCAATTGCCTAGGGAGGTTGTGGGCTCTCCCACACTAGAGGCCCTCAAGAGGCAGCTGGACAAGCATCTGTCAGGGATGCTTTAAGGTGGATTCTTGCACTGAGCAGGGGGTTTGGACTCGATGGCCTTGTAGGCCCCTTCCAACTCTGCTATTCTATGATTCTACGAACATTGCTGCCTTTGCCTTTTGTGAAACTTGGAGGATACTAAATCTAGTCATTCTACAGTGTGAGCCAGTGGAGGGCAAGGATTTTACACCTCCAGAAGCTGGGACTTTATTCTCTGGGGGGGGGGGGGTTCATCCCCACCCCACCCCAATTTAGCACCAATTGACATTTTTAAAGCTGGAACAGCATGTAAAGTCCTCTCCTGCATTGTTAATATAAAGAACTCCTAATTTCTCTCTGTGGTGCACCAGTAAAAGCTTCCTGTGTGCTTCGCCCTGGATGGAAAACACTACTCTGAACAGCTGGATTATTATTATTATTATTTTTAAAAATGACAGATCCAGCCTGCAAAAAAAACCAAACTAATTTGAAAATCTACAAACCATCCTCTCCCAGTCTAGTTTGGGACTCTGAACATGCAGACACTATAATTCCACCATTGAGTCAGTTTTCCCTCCTTCCCTGTTCCCCTGACCTGCTTTTTCATAACCTGCTGTTTATAATCCCTACTTCCTCATAATCAGCTGTTCCCCTCTGCTGGCCCCCCACCCCACCTGCATTCTGTTTGATGAAGAGATCTGGACATCTCAAAAGCTTGCACATTTTTATTTTTTTTGGCGGTCATACGGTTGGTCTAATGAAGGTATCACACTAATAAAGGTTGTCACACAGAGGAGGGCCAGGATCTCTTCGCGATCCTCCCAGAGTGCAGGACACGGAATAACGGGCTCAAGTTAAAGGAAGCCAGATTCCGGCTGGACATCAGGAAAAACTTCCTGACTGTTAGAGCAGTACGACAATGGAACCAGTGACCTAGGGAAGTTGTGGGCTCTCCCACACTAGGGGCCTTCAAGAGGCAGCTGGACAACCCTCTGTCAGGGATGCTTTAGGGTGGATTCCTGCCTTGAGCAGGGGGTTGGACTTGATGGCCTTTTAGGTCCCATCCAACTCTGCTATTCTATGATTCTATGATATGGATGTTGGAATTTTAATAGGGAGGCTAAGGGCGCGATCCTAATCATGCTTCGCTTGTCTGGCTGCAAAATGCTGGGAGCTGTAGGACTTTTATCTGTCTAAACCTGCATAGGATTGTTCCTTAATCCTCCTCAAAGGCCACGGGGACGTCAGCAGTTGCAGGGTTGCGCTCCTACACAATTCCAGAAAACGCACCACCTGTAGCTTTAGCATATCTCCAGGGGAATGCAATTTGTCTCCGACAAATCAATTGAATTCCAACTTAGGCTTCTGAATTGGAGGCCGTCTGCCCTAACGTTTAGCTCTTCCGGCTCTCGAGTATAAAAGATTGGTCTTAGCCCACGAAGGAGGTCATGCTGGAAGTGCTTTGAACGTACTTCCAACACAAATGTCTCAGCGAGCAGCAAATGCACTTCTGCGCACTTAAACTGTTTGTTCCATCTACACCCTAAGCGTCCCCATTTACAAACCCAGGTTAAGTGAGCCTTTGAGATTCTAAAAGCTGCTGCCATTACTGTCCATCAAATCCTCCACCCTCTTAAAGTCCACGTCTCCTGCAAAGCCGTTTCAAATTCCGTCAAGCCTTCCTCAACCCGGAGGGCTCCGTCCGGATCTGATGGGAATTGTAGTCCAACACATCGGGGGAGGGTGGGTGCCAGGTTGGAGAAGGCTGCCTTCTTTCTGCATGAGACCCCAAAAAGGGACTTTTGACCTACAGCTCCTCACTTCTGCTGTGAACGGAGTAGGACCGAATGCAGAAAAGACCCCCCAACGCCCATCCTAACCAGCGTCACGTTTAATCGCACACTGATTTCTCTGTCACCTGCGTGAAAGTAATCATATTTCGCTTATTGGTATTCAAATTTATAGGCCTCTTTTCCCCAACTGGCAGGTGCTGAAAGCAATTCGCAAACAGATAAGCACGTCGCAGAAACCGAATGTATTTTTTTAATAAAAAAAAGCCCATTTAAAATCATAAACAAAAGAGCCAGCATTCCGAGTAACCGTGCAGAAATAAAAGCTTCCGCTTATTCCCCAGGGGAAAATGAGGTGAAAGCTAATGTGCTTTCACTAGATGACTAAAGGGGGCTGGGGGAAATCTATGTTGGGAGTGGCTGAGTCAGGGGAGGCTGGGGGCTCCTTTGTCGGTGGGGCGGTGAATCCGCTCCGGGTTTCAGTCAGAACTAGTCAGAACGTTAAAAGAACTCTTCAAATACTTCAAAGGTTGTCACACAGAGGAGGGCCAGGATCTCTTCTCGATCCTCCCAGAGTGCAGGACACGGAATAACGGGCTCAAGTGACAGGAAGCCAGATTCCAGCTGGACATCAGGAAAAACTTCCTGACTGTTAGAGCAGTATGACAATGGAACCAGTGACCTAGGGAGGTTGTGGGCATTCCCACACTAGAGGCCTTCAAGAGGCAGCTGGACAACCCTCTGTCAGGGATGCTTTAGGGTGGATTCCTGCATTGAGCAGGGGGTTGGACTCGATGGCCTTGTAGGCCCCTTCCAGCTCTGCTATTCTATGATTCTAAGAGCTGTCCAGAATCACCTTGGACAGCTCCTTAAGAGTTCTGACTGAATTCCATTATCTGGGGGCCAGCACAGGAAAGACCCGTGTCTGGTAAAACAGGGCTCTTGAACGTCAGGTCTAATCTGGGCTTCCAATCCGGCTCTCTGTGGTTCCCTAGAAGGCCACCCCCTCCCCCACACCTGACAACCATTTTGGAATTCCCTGGCTTTTGCACAGTTCCCCCCCCCCCCCTCTGAACGCTTGCAATGCCTCTCCTTACGCTTCCTGACTGGCGGCAAGAGCGGCAAGCTAAAATATGCTGGGAATTTTGGATATTTTGTCCCAAGCCCTTTGGCCTTTGGCCACACCCACTTTTCCTTCAGCCCCACCCACAAATGGGATGCCTCCCCAACTCCCCCAACCCCTGGGCAGAGCTCCTCCAATATTAGACCCTCTGGCCGAAAGTAGTTCAACACCCCTGCTGGAAATGAGGACCACAGCATAGGAAATTGTGACAATAGAATCAGTGCCTCTTCTCTTGAACTTAGGGTGCTTCTGGATATATATTTTTGGTATGCAATCAGACTGCCTCATTCACAGCAAGGTTCAGACCTTGTCTTCTCCCAATTGTAACCCTCCTGTGTTTTCCAGTAGTAATAATGCCTCTTCCGCTTCCTCTTCCTCTTCCTCTTCTTCTTCCTCCTCCACCTCCTCCTCCTCCTTCCTCCTCCTCTTCCTCCTCCTCCTCCTCTTCCTCCTTCATACAGCATATCCAATAAGGAGGGAAAGACCTCCCTAGAGAGGTTTGCCTGGCATCTACATTGTACTCCGTCGGGCACCAGGCGAAGACCTTTTTATTTTCCCAGGATTTTAGCAATTTACTATCCTAGTCTTTTAACTGTGCTATTTTAAATCTGCATTTCAAATCTGTATTTTAAATCTTTTGTATTGTGGTTTTATATATTGTGGTTTTCAGATTTCATATTAAATTTTTAGGCCGTACTTATAATTTTAGCATTTGTGAACTGCCCAGAGAGCTTCAGCAATTGGGTGGTATAGAAATAATAATAATAATAATAATAATAATAATAATAATAATAATAATAATAATAATAATACAAAATAGCTGCACAATGCCTTTTGATTGGTAGTTCTCAGAGTCATTCATCTTGAAGAATCTTTAACCCATTCATGTGGAGAATCATTCCTTGGAATATCCACAACCCAGACCATTTAGGACTTTAAAAGACAAACCCAGCAATTTGAGTTTAATCTGGAAGCAAACTAGCAACCAATGGAGTTCACATAGGATCACTGACACATGCTCCCAATAGTAAGCGCCCATTAGATGCTGTGCTGCTGTATTTCTGACTAGCTAAACCCATTGGATTGCCTCCAAGGACAGCCCCATGAAGAGCCCATTACAGTAGTCGAGAGGTTACTAGGGAATGCAAAACAACAGCCGAATCCATAGTTTCCAGGAATTTAAACAGCTGGTGTATCAATTAAAATCAAAACCGTGGCAATTTCCATACCGAATCTTGGCAAGAACCCAGGTTGAAATGGGTCTGGATAAACTGTATCACATAGAAACTCTTGAGCCTACCGCCTGTTCAATGTCCTTGCCCCAGAAAGGGAGTCTGGAAATGGTTCTGTGATTCCCCAGGGCTTTCCCACAGCAAATAATTCTCCTTCACTCCATCTGTTTACTCCTTTATTAAGTTTGGTCCTCTGCCAGGTCCTTCCAAATGCATCCCACATATCCAGTTTGTCTTGCAGGGACCAGATGTTTCCAGGTGGCTGTAGAGGGCCTGGCATCATTGGTGGTGAAAATGTTTGAAGTGCACAGAGGGAGTCCCTGCTAGATAGTTCATAATCTAGATATGTAGGGTAGGACAAAGGTGAAGGAGGCAGAGTTTTTTCCCCTCTGTACTTGTGAAGGCCTGGGTTTTTCTTTTTTCTTTTGAGAGGGACTATTCCTAAGAGGTGTAGTTTCATTTCTCCAGTTAAGATTCATCTCCCAGTTAAGTTTCATTTCTCCAGTTAAGTTTCATTTCTTCAAGATTGAAACAGTACTTTCTGTTTTGCGGGGAGAGGGTATAAAAGAGTAAGAGAGCTGGGGAAGACCGGAGACAGGGAATACCAGAGCATAAGAAAGAAACAGCTTGAAGAAGTCTAGGTGGAGCTTAGGGTAAAAGAACTTTGATTTTTTTCAACTTTTCTTTTCTTTTCATGCCTTTGTATCACTCAGGTTGATTGACTAAATACCTTTAGTTGTAATTTGCTTGACTCCTGAACAAACTTAGTAGTCATGGAATAAGAGGAGAGGTCCTCTTATGGAACAGTAACTGGTTAAAGAACAGAAAGCAGAAAGCAGGAATAAATGGTCAATTCTCCCGATGGAGGAAAGTAGAGGCTAAGGGGAGACATGATAGAGGTGTACAAAATGATGCACGGTGTAGAGAATGTGGACAGGGAGACATTTTTCTCCCTCTTCCAAAATACTAGAACCTGGGGTCATCCCATGTAGCTGATTGGTGGGAGGTCCAGGACAAATAAGAGGAAGTACTTCTCTTCGCAATGCGTAGTTAAATTATGGAACTCATTACCACAAGATGTAGTGATGGCCACCCATTTGGATGGCTTTAAAAGGGGGTTGGATAAATTAGTGGAGGAGAAGGCTATCCTGATGGTTGTGTGCTATCTCCAGTATTGGAGGCAGTAAGCTTGTGTGCACCATTTGCTGGGGAACATGGTTGGGAGGGTGCTGTTGCATTCATGTCCTGCTTGTTGGTCCCTGGTTGATGGCTGGTTGGCCACTGTGGGAACAGAGTGCTGGACTAGATGGTCTGATCCAGCATCAGGGTACTTCTTATGTTCTTACGTTCTTACATTGCTAGTAAATTGTTGTGTTAAGCCACAAGTGTCTGGAGTGTTATTCACACCATGTCTGCAGCCTAAACCCCACGTTACTGCGAAGGGGAAGGTAAAAAGAAGGAAGGTGGGTCTCTTAAGTAGGCACAGATCTTTACAGAGTTGCTCAGGGTTCCAGATCATAGGAAGGAATCCTGACAGTATGTCTCTATCAACCTTCTAGGGTTGAATGGATCTGTTAATGACATTCTCACCAACATTGTTGGGTTTTCAGGCCTGAACTTGTTCCATCCTGTTTCTGTATAAGTTAGAGAGTTGAAAAATAAAATCCTGCATGGTCATTTGCTTTATTGGTGCACATTTCCCCCCAAATTTATTTATTTATTTATTTATTTGTTTATTTATTTATTTATTACATTTCTATACCACCCAATAGCTGAAGCTCTCTGGGCGGTTCACAAAATATATGCATTTCTGTGTGCATTTTTCAAATATGCACATTTTCCCAAGTACTTTTCCATTGAGGTTTTGTGCACACTTTCCTCAAATGTATGCATTTATGCTCACTTTCCACTGATACGCACTTTTTTGTATGTGTATCTCCACCAATAAACTACGTCATCACCAAACTTGGAAAACTATTGACTCTGTCTCAGGTCACTTAGCTTAGGAGGTGCAGTTCTGGCATATTTGTACCCAAATCTCAGCAGAATGGATTTTTCACCTACTCTTATAACCTTGGGTACAATTCTGGGCACCACATTTCCAGAAGGACATTGAGAGGTTAGAACAGGTTCAGAAGAGGGCAACAAAGATGATACAGGGACTTGAGGACAGGCTGAAGGAACTTGAGATGTTCAGTCTGGAGAAAAGGAGACTGAGGGGAGACATGTGAGCAGTGTTCAGCTACATAAAAGGATGCCACAGGGAAGATGGTCAAGAGCTATTTTTCGTGGACACAGAAATCAGGACCCGAAATAATGGGTATAAGTTACGGATTTCGATAAAATATAAAGAAAAACTTCCTGACTGTAGGATCTATACAACAGTGGAACCATCTACCTATGGAGGTTGTGGGTTCTCCATCTCTGGAGGTTTTTAAGGAGAGGCTGGACAGAGCCACTTCTCATGGATAGTTTAATTGGTTTTCCTGCACATTGCAGAGGGTTGGACTAGATGTTCCTTGGGGTCCCTTCCAACTCCACAATTCCATGATTCTATGATTCCTCATTTCCTAAACTGAATACCGCAAAATGTTCCACATTTCTTTGCTCACCTGCTCCGTAAAGCCCCGCCTGGCTTCAAATCTCTTTGCTCATTTCAAGCCCTAAAGAGCAGCAATGAAACGTCGTATTAATGACTCAATTAATAGAGCCCTGATAACAGCCGTTAGCACAGTTTGGTGCAACGGGAGCTTTTATTATTCTGGCAGGAGACTGGATTGCCTGAGCGATGTGACCCTTTCTTACATAGAATCATAGAATCATAGAATAGCGGAGTTGGAAGGGGCCTACAAGGCCATCGAGTCCAACCCCCTGCTCAATGCAGGAATCCCCCCTAAAGCATCCCTGACAGAGGGTTGTCCAGCTGCCTCTTGAAGGCCTCTAGTGTGGGAGCGCCCACAACCTCCCTAGGGAACTGATTCCACCGTCGCACTGCTCTAACATACACGGCGCTCCTGAGAGATCTGGCTGTACAGGTGGGGCTCTGATACTACAGCTCATCTCTGAACTGGCCCTTGGTCAATTTAGGCATGATGAAGTTGGTTTAGCATTGACTAACATAGTGGCTGAGAGCCTGAGCTGAGAATCTGGCTTGAATCTCGCCTCCGTCCTGAGCTCACTAGGTGGACTGAGAGAAGCCACCTTCCCCCAGCCTCAGTCCTGCCATCTGCAACATGGGGGCTAATAATATTGACTCACTGACTTGCCTTACAGGGTTGTTGTGAAGTGCTTTGCATTTGAAGTGCTCTACAAATCTTCTTCTTCTTCTTCTTCTTCTTCTTCTTCTTCTTCTTCTTCTTCTTCTTCTTCTTCTTCTTCTTCTTCTATTATTCTACAGAAGTTAAGTATTATTGGTGGACAACATAGCCCAGCCTTTTCCCAGCCTGGTACCTTCCAGATGTGTCAGACTGCAACACCAATCATTCCCAGCCCGCCCAATGATGGGACTTGCAGTCCAGGGTTGGGAGGACACCAGGAGGCTGAGCGAGGCCAGTGCTTCCTGTTTTGACAGGCAGCACTTCTCTAGGTCTCAGGCAAATTAATTAATTAATTAATTAATGCTGTTTATGAATCACATAGAGTGAAGACATTCCTAAGCAATGTACAAAGGACAAGATGGCATTCCTGGTCTTTCTCAAGACCTTTTAATGGGAGATGCCTTGAACTGAACCAGGAGACATTCACATGGACTCTCTGCAGTAGAACAGTCCAAATGTTGCCCCAAGGCTGTGAAGACCCAGGCCCAAGAGGCTGTGTCAGGTGGAGGTGATCCCCAAGATCTGGGGGCAGGCGTGGTGTTCTCCTCCTCTGCCCCCAAAGCTTCCTTTCTGTTCTGAAAACCCCAACAGCTTCCACTCCCAGTGGGATATCAACAGCAGCCAGTGGTCCATCTAGCTCAGTACCACCAACACAGACCGGTAGCATTTTCCTGGAGCTTCAGGTGGCAGTCCCTCTCAGCTGATGTTGGGGATACTTGGCTCAGCAATACTACAAACGAGAAGGATCTTGGAATTATTGTAGATCGCAAGCTGAATATGAGCCAACAGGGCGATATGGCTGCAAGAAAGGCAAATGCTATTTTGGGCTGCATTAATAGAAGTATAGCTTCCAAATCGCGTGAGGTACTGGTTCCTCTCTATTCGGCCCTGCTTAGGCCTCATCTAGAGTACTGCGTCCAGTTCTGGGCTCCACAATTCAAGAAGGATGCGGACAAGCTAGAGCATGTTCAGAGGAGGGCAACCAGGATGATCAGGGGTCTGGAAACAAAGCCCTATGAAGAGAGAGTGAAAGAACTGGGCATGTTTAGCCTGGAGAAAAGAAAGCTGAGGGGAGACATGATAGCACTCTTCAAAGACTTCAAAGGTTGTCACAAAGAGGAGGGCCAAGATCTCTTCTCGATCCTCCCAGAGTGCAGGACACAGAATAACGGGCTCAAGTTAAAGGAAGCCAGATTCCAGCTGGACATCAGGAAAAACTTCCTGACTGTTAGAGCAGTATGACAATGGAAACAGTTACCTAGGGAGGCTGTGGGCTCTCCCACACTCGAGGCCTTCAAGAGGCAGCTGGACAACCATCTGTCAGGGATGCTTTAGGGTGGATCCCTGCATTGAGCAGGGGGTTGGACTCGATGGCCTTGTAGGCCCCTTCCAACTCTGCTATTCTATGATTCTATGATTCTATGATTAAAGCAAGGTCTCTTGCCATGGATTGTCATGAACTACAAACATCCAACCCTTCCATTACTCTCAGTTCCAATCCTTCCTGTTTAAGAGCTGGCTGGCTGACCTTAAGGGGAAGTTGATCTCTCAGCCCCTCAGTTTCTTGTCTGTAAAATGGGAAGGACACTAACATTCCTTTGTAAGTGGGGGGAGGGGAGATGGAGCATTGCAAAGCAGACTTCCCCAACCTGGTGCCCTCCGGATGTTGTGTTGGACAACAACTCAGACGAGCCCAGCCAACATGGACAATGGGAGTCGTAGTCTACGCATTGGTTGTCAAGACTATAATAGTTAAAAAATAAGCAAGAGCTGCCATTATTTTAAAACCCTGTAAGCAGTACATTTGAGTCCCAGTACCGGGACAAAGGCGGGATATAAATAAATATAATAATAATATAATATAATACATTTGTCAGAGGGATGCTGTTCTCTGCATGCGGGATTTGGTTGAACTGTCTCAGGCAGGGAAAGATGACGTAACTCCTGACCAATGTTGGCTCTCTCAGCCAAGCCTGCATCACAGGGGAATGTGTGTGTGTGTGTGTGTGTGTGTGTGTGTGTGTGTGTGTGTGTGCGCATGTGACTTTAACAACTGCACAACCGGCAACACCTCAGCAGTGCTAGTTTTCTCCATGCAAGGCATTGGAGGCTGGTGACTCCAATTTCAGTGGGGCTGCGAATCCACTCTGGGTTTCACTCAGAACTCTAAAGGAGTTCTCTGTGGCACTGAGTCCATTTTGGGGATTGGGTTAAACACCTGGGATATCTCCTTTAGAATAATGACTGGCACTGATGGAAACCCAGAGTGGATTCGTAGCTCCCACTGAAATCGAAGCCACCAGCCTGCACTGATGCAAGGAAAATGCCCTGTTGAATTCCTGCCTGTCATGCTGCTCTAAAAGTCACAGGCACCCTGTGTGGGTTACCAGTGCAGCCTCCACTAACACCTGTGCTGGCCTCTGTACTGTTTCATGCTTGAGTAAGTCAGAACAAGACCTAGATTTCATTTCATTTATTACATTTCTATACCGCCTCATAGCGAAAACTCTCTGGTTGGTTACAAAAATTAAAAAGCATTAAAAACACATTAAGCCAAATACAAAGTGAAAGGCATTTACATAAAACCACAGACACTGACCAATAGGGATGACTTAGTGGATAAAGTGGCAGTTATGGGAAGTCTGGGGGAAAGTGACCACGTCATACTTGAATTCTTGATTTTAAAGGAAGCAAAAGCTGAGTGTAGCCATACACGTACTCTGGATTTTAGGAAAGCTGATTTTAATAAACTCAGACCTATAATAAGTAAGGTCCTGTGGCAAGGGAGTCTAATGAGAAAAGGAGTCCAAGATGGGTGGGAGTTCTTTAAAAAAGGAAATTTTAAAGGCATAATTACAAACAATTCCAACGAGGAAAAAAGATAGAAGACAACAGAGGAAACCAATGTGGCTCCACAAAAAGCTTAGAGATGACCTGAAAACAAAAAGGGATACGTATAGGAAGTGGAAGGAAGGCCAGGCTACAAAAGAAGAGTACAGACAAGTGGCGCAGAAGTGCCGAAATGGCGTCAGGAAGGCTAAAGCTCAGAATGAGTTGAGATTAGCGAGGGATGCTAAAAGCAATAAAAAGGCTTTCTTCAGATACATGAGTAGTAAAAGAAAGAGGAAAGAAGTGGTGGTTCAACTGCTTAATGAGGATGGCAAATTGATAACAGATGACAAAGAAAAGGGTGAAATGCTTTGGCTCAGTCTTCTCCCCAAAACGGGTCGATGACCTTCACCCCCGACAAAAGTGAAGTATGAGCTGAAGGGGAAGGATTGCAATTTGATAAACAAATGTTCAAGGAACACCTAATTTCTTTGAACGAGTTCAAATCTCCAGGGCCTGATGAGCTGCATCCTAGAGTAATGAAGGAGCTAGCGGAAGAACTCTCAGAACCTTTGTCTATTATCTTTGCAAAATCATGGAAGACGGGTGAGGTGCCGGACGACTGGAGGAGGGCTAACGTTGTCCCTATCTTCAAAAAGGGCAAAAAGGAGGAACCTGGGAACTACAGACCAGTCAGTCTGACATCCATCCCTGGGAAAATTCTGGAGCAGATTATAAAGAAGTCAATCTGTAAACACCTTGAAATCAATGCAGTGATTACTAGAAGTCAACATGGATTTGCCAATCCTGCCAGACTAATCTGATCTCATTCTTTGTTCGGGTAACCTCCCTTGTGGACTGTGGGAATGCTGTGGACATAATATATCTTGACTTCAGCAACACTTTTGACAAAATACCACATGGAATTCTGATCAGCAAACTAGCTAAAAGTGGGCTAGATGGAACAACAATTAGGTGGATTCACAGTTGGCTATAGAATTGGACTCAAAGAGTACTTATCAATGGTACCTTCTCAAACTGTGGGGGGAGGAAGGTTATTTATTTATTTATTTATTTATTTATTTATTTATTACACTTATATACCGCCCCCCATAGCCAGAGCTCTCTGAGCGGGGTACCGCAGGGCTCAGTCCTGAGCCTAGTGCCCTTCAACATTTTTATTAATGATTTGGACGAGGAGGTGCAGGGAACGCTTATCCAATTTGCAGATGACACAAAATTGGGTGGGATGGCTAATACCCTGGAAGACAGAAACAAACTTCAAAGTTATCTTGATAGGCTGGAGTGCTGGGCTGCAAACAACAGAATGAAATTTCATAGGCATAAATGCCAAGTTCTACATCTAGGAAATAGAAACCAAAGGCACAGTTACAAGATGGGGGATACTTGGCTCAGCAATACTACAGTCGAGAAGGATCTTGGAATTGTTGTAGATCACAACCTGAATATGAGCCAACAGTGTGATATGGCTGCAAGAAAGGCAAATGCTATTTTGGGCTGCATTAATAGAAGTATAGCTTCCAAATCACATGAGGTACTGGTTCCCATCTATTAAGCACTGGTTAGGCCTCATCTAGAGTATTGTGTCCAGTATGGACAACACACTTCAAGAAGGATGCAGACAAGCTGGAGTGGGTTCAGAGGAGGGCAACGTAGATGACCAGGGTTCTGATCAAAGCCTATGAGGGCTTTGCTTCCAGAAAGAACTGGGCATCTTTAGCCTTGAGAAGAGAAGGCTGACAGGAGACATGGTAGCACTTTTCAAATATTTGAAAGGTTGTCACATAGAGGAGCGCCAGGATCTCTTCTTGATTATCCCAGAGTGCAGGACATGGAATAATGAGCTCAAGTTAAAGGAAACCAGGTTCTGGTTGGACATCAGAAAAAACTTCCTGAGTGTTAGAGCAGTATGACAATGGAACCAATGACCTAGGAAACTCATGGGCTCTCCTACACTAGAGGCTTTCAGGAGGCAGCTGGACAACCCTCTGTCAGGGATGCTTTAAGGTGGATTCCTGCATTGAGGGTTGGACTTGATGGCCTTAGCGGCCCCTTCCAGCTCTACTATCCTATGATTCTATGAAACCATGTTCCAAGATGATCCAAGAACTAATTTAAACTCACTGTATGCTTCCAAATGCAATTTTAAATTGGCACCAAAGAGATAACAATGTTGGCGTCAGGCAAGCCTCGTCACGGAGATCATTCCATAAACATGAAGGGGGCCACCACTGAGAAGGTCGTCGCTCTTGTTGCCACCCTCCAAGCCTCCCTCAGAGGAGGCACCCAGAAGAGGGGCTTAGATGTTGAGCGCAGTGTACAGGTTGGTTCATGCCAGCAGAGCACTCCATCAGTGTCGTGGTCCCAAGCCGTGTAAGGCTTTATACAGTAGGTCAAAACCAGCACCTTGAATTTGGCTCAGAAACACATAGGCAGCCAGTGCAAAGTCCTTTGCAAGTTTAAAATAAAGCTCCTGGTGTGTGTTGCTTTCTTCCAGCATCCAAACAAATCGGGGCCTGGATTACACCAGAATTGAGAACCTCCTCTTTTGAGTTGTGTGAAATGTGTGTTGCTTGAAGAAGAACTCTGTGTCACTCAGAGGTGTGCTATCCCTCCCTACCAACTTATCTGCCTCCAAAGATCCCTGTGCTTTTAATTCTCTTACTCTCAGGAACATCCCCAGTTATGACGCGGAAGGAAGGCTTCCGTCTCTTTGTGAGACGGACCCAGACATGCTGAGCTTGTGCTGTGTTTTTGGCGTGCTTGCCTGCGTCCCACAGGTAAGGCAGGCCCATGTCCGTTCTTTTATTTTTTCGGGACAACCACCTGTCAGGGATGCTTTCGGGTGGATTCCTGCATTGAGCAGGGGGTTGGACTCGATGGCCTTGTAGGTCCCTTCCAACTCTGCAGTTCCCAGCTGCCTCCTGAAAGCCTCTAGTGTAGGAGAGCCCATGAGTTTCCTAGGTAACTGGTTCCATTGTCATACTGCTCTAACACTCAGGAACATTTTTCTGATGTCCAACCAGAACCTGGCTTCCTTTAACTTGAGCCCATTATTCCGTGTCCTGCACTCTGGGATGATCAAGAAGAGATCCTGGCGCTCCACTGTGTGACAACCTTTCAAATATTTGAAGAGTGCTACCATGTCTCCTGTCAGCCTTCTCTTCTCAAGGCTAAACATGCCCAGTTCTTTCTGGAAGCAAAGCTCTCATAGGCTTTGATCAGAACCCTGGTCATCTACGTTGCCCTCCTCTGAACCCACTCCAGCTTGTCTGCATCCTTCTTGAAGTGTGTTGTCCATACTGGACACAATACTCAAGATGAGGCCTAACCAGGGCCGAATAGAGAGGAACCAGTACCTCACGTGATTTGGAAGCTATACTTCTATTAATGCAGCCCAAAATAGCATTGGCCTTGCTTGCAGCCATATCGCACTGTTGGCTCCTATTCAGCTTGCGATCTACAACAATTCCAAGATCCTTCTCGTCTGTAGTATTGCTGAGCCAAGTATCCCCCATCTTGTAACAGTGCCTTTGGTTTCTATTTCCTAGATGTAGAACTTGGCATTTATCCCTATGAAATGTCATTCTGTTGTTTTCAGCCCAGCACTCCAGCCTATCAAGATCACTTTGAAGTTTGTTTCTGTCTTCCAGGGTATTAGCTATCCCACCCAATTTTGTGTCATCTGCAAATTTGATAAGCGTTCCCTGCACCTCCTCGTCCAAATCATTAATAAAAATGTTGAAGAGCACTGGGCCCAGGACTGAGCCCTGCGGTACAGAGAAAGTGGATAGGGAGGGGTCTTCTCTCTCTCTCTCTCTCTCTCTCTCTCTCTCTCTCTCTCTCTCTCTCTCTCTCTCTCTCTCTCTCCTTTTCTCTTCTCCCAGGCATTTAACGGCATCTAACAATGCTAAGTTTGTTTTTTAACGGACCCCAGATCTGTTGTTTTTAAATGGATACTGTTGTTTTTATACTGTTGTTTGTATGTTTCTGACGGTTTTTAAATTTTGTATACGTACTTTTTAATGTTCACTGTTTTTAACTGTGGTAAACCGCCCAGAGAGCTTCGGCTATGAGGCGGTATATAAATGTAATAAATAAAAAAATAAAATTGGGGGTCATTAGGAAAGTAATTGAAAATAATACTGCCGTTATCATGATGCGTTTCTACACATCTATGTTGGGACAAATCTAAGGTGGCACCAGGCTTGGAATACTGCTGCGTACATCTCAAAAAGGATATTGTTGACCTGGAAGAGGTGCAAAAAAAAAAAAAAAAGCTCAAGAGGTTGGGGGCTCTAGGACAGCCTTCCTCAACCTGGGGCGCTCCAGATGTGTTGGACTACAACTCCCAGAATGCCACATCTGGAGCGCCCCAGGTTGAGGAAGGCTGCTCTAGGAGGAGAGATTACAAGCTTTGGGTCTTTTTAAATTTAGGAAAAAATGCAAGTAAGTGTGATAGAAGTATATGAAATTATGCATGGTGTGGGAAAAGTGGATAAAGAGATCACTCATCACCCATAATACTAGAACCTGGAATCATCCCATGAAGTTGAACGGTGGGAGATCCAGGACAGATAAAAAGGACTTCTTCACACAGCGCAGAGTTTAATTATGGAGTTCATTTCCACAAAAAGGTAGTGACGGCCACCAACTTGGATGGCTTGAAGAGAAGATTAGACAACATCGTAATAAGGCTATCAATAGCTGCTGAGAGCCAGTGTGGCATATAAATGTAATAAATAATAATAATAATAATAATAATAATAATAATAATAATAATAATAATAATGCCTTATGCAACCTCCCCAGTTGCAGAAGAACAACAACAGAGGACTCGCTGTCCTTTGGACTGAACCACCAGAGCTAAAATGTGTGTTTTTTGTTATGCGAAACAGTTGCTATTCAAAGAAGCTTGACTTGGAATTCACTCTCCCTGCTTTCAACAGGACATGCTTTCTAATAAGTCTCCTGAGGACTGCAGATGTACGAAAGTATTTCCAGGACCTCAAATCACATATTACATCTTTTATCGACACATACATACATACATACATACATATATATATATATATATATATTTTAAAAAAATCTAAATCATTGCAAATACTTTGCTGCAACAATCCCATTTGAACACCATGTAACTAACAGATAAGCTTACATCTGATAGACAGAAGCGTAGGAAAGAAATAAAATAGATGATTGTAAATAGGCAAGCACTGTTGAACAGAATTCTTTTCAATCCTCGCCATGTTTAATCCCTCCTTCCATTCTGGAAAGCTGAGGATCACTTTCCCGCACGTTAGAGAATCAGTTTACGAACTTACACTTGCCAAATGTCAACACATCTACCTGAAAGTAGGTGCCGTTGATTTCAATAGCGCTTAATTGGGAAATCAAAGAGAGAGAAAAACTCAGTTCTCATCATTAGCTTCCTTTCTAAAAATTGTAGCAATCCAAAAGAGGAAAAGCCTGTTTGTTTCAGAGATGCAGAATGCATTTAACCATAAAGGCACATGGAACTTTTATAGTATTTTAATACGGTCCTGAAATATGCGAATTCACACTCTCTTGAAATTTTAGGGACCGCAATTTCCTTCTCTATCTGTCCTTAGCAACAGAGCCTGGAAAAACACTGTGGATTTTAGATTTGCTATAGATTTCCTGGGTTGATCAGATGCCTGCAGACATGTAAGATGCATGATGCGCATCCTATCGTGAAATTGACTATAATAGGCTAAATTACACGGTGCGTGAAGAACATTACACAAAGACCCTAAACCTTCAGCCACACAAATGCAGTTCCAGAGAGGCAGATAAGTGTCAGGAAATGAAGTTTTGTCTTTCCTAGTAGAAGCTAGATGAGGGTTTAATCCTACAGTTTGCTTTTGTTCCAAGAACAAGGGTTAAAATATTCATCTCTTTCTCTGTGTGCGGTTTTTGTTAAAGCATTGTTAAATTCAATCACTTCGGGGGAATAAACTGTTAGTCATTGATAATAAAGTTCCAAACTTTGGCAAGAGCAAGTGGGGGGGGGGGGCATTTGGGTTTATATACAGGATGTATAAAAATAATTCTACTGTTGGAAAATAGTGATGCAGAGAGACTGAAAGAACTTTGAAGCTAGGTTGGAGAGAGGTCTGTAGCAGGAAATATGCACAACTGCATCTTCCAGGGGGATTGTTTCCTTTGCAAGCGAATGAAACAAAAGAGAAACAAATCAAAATGGGAAAATGGTATTTTCTTTGATAAAGAAGAGCCGGCTCTGGGTTAACATATGGAACAATTTAGAGCTACAGGAGGAGAAGATCAATAAAAAGGCAAAAAGAAAAGAAAAGGACGCTGTGACCAAATAAATGCACAATCTTTCTTTAAAAAAGAAAAGAAAAGAAAGAAGCAATACACCAATAACAAGCAAAATGCCGCCTTATTCCATTTAAGAAATTTCAATACGGGGAGAATATTTTTCATTCTGAAATTTGATGCATTTTCCCGAGGCTACTCCCCACCCGCCCCCTCTAAAAGAGGCTTTTCTATAATTATAATAATAAAGGACACGGTTGGTGAAAGGCAATTTTTAGGTAACCGTCCAAAGCAGAAACTGTTAAAACAGGAGGCATCCTTTTGCACTTCGTTCATGGACCAGAACACCTTGTGGCTTATTTCTTTGAATGAGAGGTGGTGGAGGAAGGACGCTCAGACAGCCCAGAGTCTCCTGAATGCCTCCCGCCCCCCGCCCCCCAGGAACATCCCAGTTTCAGCGCTCTGCCTTGGGTAAAAAAGACCCTCGCTTGCTCCTCCGAACTCACTTTCCCAAGCAGCGAAAGACTCTCCCAAGACAAAGGGAGCCCAGCAGCATGCAGAGAGGGTGATAAGACCATGCAGCCGCTTACCTGCTGGTGTGCTCTGCGTCCCAAGCCTTCCTCAGATCTTTGAGCCTTGCACTGTGCCTCTGTCAGCGTGGCCCCTGTATATGTACACGGCAGGCACGCGCACACACTCACACACTCTCACACACCTCCTCAGCCCATTAACATGTGCAGCGGTGAGTCCAGCCCTCTTAAGAAGCCACCTGACTTAGCCACTGACTAACAGCTGGGCACTCCTTGGCACCCTCCAATGAAACCTTCCCAGAAAGGGTTTGTCACACTTCGCTCTACTGGAACGGCGGCAGGCAGGCACATGCGGGGGGACGGGACACAAACGCCCGGACACGCACACGCATGGACATTCTCACTCATGGACACACAGACACACACAAACTCACCATGCTGCCACCACCACCAGACTGGCAGACCTGAAGCATGCCTTTTGATGCGCCGTTGGTTCTGGAGGCAACGTGCTCAGCTCTCTGGCTGTCGGCAGGATGGAGAAGCCGTTCACTCAGGCATCCCTGATGAGATTCCTGGGGAGCCATGATGCTTCCAGACCCCATTGAGCATCAGAAGCTGACTTATAATAGGTCAGGTTAGTTGTCCAGCAAGACTAGGTTTCTGGGGTCCATCCCATCCTCCACAACCTGGTTCTTTTAACTGCAGCCATTAGGGGCTGAATCCTGGGACCTTGTGCATACGAAACCCATGCTCTTGCACGAAGCTATGGGGCCTCACCCACTGAGAACTAGGAGAGTGGCCTGGCCCTGGGTGGGAGCCAGGAAATCACCAGATCAAATCCCACTTACTAGGTGGCCTTGGACAAGGGCGTAGGCCTCAACCCTGCCCCTAGGCAGGAAAGACAAGATTCTGCGTTCCAGTCAGGATATTATAAAGGCTACAGCAGCCTTTCCCAACCTGGTGCCCTCCAGATGTGCTGGACTACAATTCCCAGCTGGGAATCCCAGCTGGAGGATTCTGGGAGTTGTAGTCCAACACATCCAGAGGACACCAGGTTGGGGAAAGCTGAGCTCCAGAGATTGCATATGTGTTGTATAATTTCTGCAATTAATTATTTATTCCATATTCATTCACGTTAAGGTACAATTACTTATAATCATTCTAATGCATCATGATGGTAATGATAATGATGATGATGATTTTTCTTCTTCTTTTCTAAGGATTTCCAAGCTCTGAGCTCTGAGCAGCTCAGTGGACAGAGAACATGCTACTGAGGGAAAGTACCTCCATGCGAGGTGTCAGGACCATGGACAGATCATTGGGGAGTTGGATTCAGAAGTTGGGGTAGCCGCAACAGCCAGCTGTTCTGCTCTGGGCGTAAACTAATCACACCGCAGAGACAACAGAGGGACTGTCTCAGTTCAGACAACACATTAGTCAACGCGGTGTGGAAACTCCACTCAACGGTTGAGTTTTTAGGAGGGACTCCCCACACAACACGTTCTAACTCCACCACTGTGTGACTGTGGGCTACTGTGGAGTTGAGTAATGTCCATTGTGACGTTTGATTGACAGTTCCTCTGCCCTCTCTCCTCCCCTGGTCCTCCCAATGGTATCCCATCAGCCATTGCTGCAAAAAACCAATCTTGGCAGCTCACCTAGAGCAGAACTCACTCCTTTCGCCGCTCTTGCCAGGGAACTCTGTAGCCAGTGGGAAAAGTCAACGCAACGGAAAACTCCGCAGAGCCTGCCACACAACATGCAAAACAACGGTTGTGGGGGAACTCTCCTCTGCACAGCGTGGATATTCCGCATGGAGTGTTTTAAATAAAAACTCTCCACTGTTGCGTGGAGTTTTCCCCTCCAGACAACACATTTGTCAATAGTGGTGTAAAAACTCCACTGTGGAGTTCTAAGACCACTGTTGAGAAATGTGTTGTCTGGACTGGGCCACTGACTCCAAGATTCAAAGGGGCAGGAGGACATAAACTGGGCAAGGCAGTGCTGGGGCAGTAGAGAGGCCAAGGAATCAACTGCCACACCCCTGCTTCTCCCCAATAAAAGGGCAACATGGGGGTGTGTGACAAGAGGGTCAAGGTCCTTTGGGGACCAGGTAGGGGCTATAGATGTTGCACCAGGCACTCCCTAGGGGCAGCTGAAGACGTTTGTAGCCTGTCCAAGAAAGGAGGAAAAACACACACAGGGAACTCAAAAAACAGACAACAAAGATTAAAAATAAAAGCAATTCTGAGGTTTACAAGAAAAGATATATTTATTGTAGTCCAATGCATTTCAGACCCTAATCGAGGAATTTCAGGAAGGAGAACGTTTCAGATTTGGTGATGGCAACTCTCTTCACCCTCCTAGGCTGAAATATGTTGTTTTAAACTTTGCAAGAGAGGGAGGGAGCGCTGTGCATTGATAAAGCACCACCCCTGCATTTCGAAGCTCACAGGTGACTCCACTTCAGCAGGACCTCCCAAAGCAGAGCCTGGAAAGACCTCTGGCTTCCGTGCTGGAGAACCCTAGCTGGGCAGAGGATGCAAAATCTTGTCTTGATGGGCCAATGGCGTGACTGATCTAAGGCAGCTACGTAGAAGGAGAGGATTGAGGATCTCCATAGTTTGCTCCCTGGTATCTCCAGGTAAAAAGGATCAGGTCACAGGTGTTGAAAAAGACCTCTGCCTGAAAAGAGCTATTGCTGGTAACAAAAGATAACACGGGCTTAGATGGTCGTATTTCTCCTTAGAAAGCTGCCATCCCTGCCTGCCTGCCTTCTAAGGCCCCTCCAAGAGAAGATGGAAGGGAGACATGAGAGCACTCTTCAAATACTTCAAAGGTTGTCACACAGAGGAGGGCCAGGATCTCTTCTCGATCCTCCCAGAGTGCAGGACACGGAATAACGGGCTCAAGTTAAAGGAAGCCAGATTCCGGCTGGACATCAGGAAAAACTTCCTGACTGTTAGAGCAGTACGACAATGGAATCAGTTCCCTAGGGAGGTTGTGGGCTCTCCCACACTAGAGGCCTTCAAGAGGCAGCTGGACAACCCTCTGTCAGGGATGCTTTAGGGTGGATTCCTGCATTGAGCAGGGGGTTGGACTCGATGGCCTTGTAGGGCCCTTCCAGCTCTGCTATTCTATGATTCTATGATTCTATGATAAGATCTGACCCAACTAAAATGGCTCCAGTCCTGGTTTCTTCGGAGGGTTGTCCAGCAGGAAGAGCTGAGTTCTCAGCAAGTTGTGCACTCCTTCTGTGGAGTCACGTCTCTGTCCAAATGAGTCATTGCTTCATTCCTGGGGGTGAAGAGGAGACACAGGTGGATTCGTGGCATGAGCTCTGGTCCTCTGAGCGGTTCATTATCTGAAAATTCAGGCAGGGGTTCAGGTAGACCGGCTGCTGCACTAGGACCCCGCCCCATGGCCTCTGGTACTCGGGGATCCCTTGGGCTTTATCCTGCCTATCAAACGCCAGCCCCAGTACCCTGAAACATCAGTTTGGGGGAGAGTTGAGGCCCTGCTTTCCTAGGAATGATCAGCTCCCAAATTTGTGGTGCTGAGCTGTGGGGAAGCCTCTCGCTGCCTCGAATTTCAGGGCAAAGGAGAACTTGCCAAAAAGCAGCAGGACAGATCCGGCTCCCGCAGACAGGTGGGGAAATTTGTTTTCTAAATCAGCTTGCAACGGTGACAGCACCACCGAGTCCATCCTGCCAAGTCTCTCCAGAGGCGATCACACTGGCCAGGCACGGCGGCCCCTCTGGAGGCATTCCCGGCTCTTAGGAACGTCAGAAACATAGGAAGCTGCCTTATACCGCATCAGAACTTTGCTCCATCCAGCCCAGTATTGGCAACACTGACTGGCAGCAGCGGTTCTCCAGGGTTTCAGGCAGGATTTTTTGCAGCCCGACCTGAAGGGGTTACTGGGGGTCGAACCGGAGACTTTCTGCAGGCAAAGGCGGTGTTCCACTGAGTCCTCCCCTTAAAGGATGCACTAATAAAAATAGATTCTGTATTTATACTTACTCCTTAAGAATTAAAAAAAAAATGTAGGAGAAATTGGAATTGAAAGTCTGGGTTTCAATTCCTGTGTATTCAACCTTGTTTCTGGTGCTGAATTTGGGTTGCCACCTCTCTTTCTTCCTCACCTTTAGCAGCTATATAGAAGGAAGGTTCAACACGGCCCACTCCATGCGGGGAATTGGAATAATTGACAGACGCATCCATCCAGGCCCAGGCCTATGGAATTTGGTTGAGGCTGGTGAATGGGAATTTCATTTTGGTTCCTTGTTGTTGTAGTTGTTTTGACAACAACTAACTAAAATCTGTACATTTCTTCAGAGCGTGTTCAGAGGAGGGCAACTAGGATGATCAGGGGTCTGGAAAAAAAGCCCTACGAGGAGAGACTGAAAGAACTGGGCATGTTTAGCCTGGAGAAGAGAAGATGGAGGGGAAACATGATAGCACTCTTCAAATACTTCAAAGGTTGTCACACAGAGGAGGGCCAGGATCTCTTCTTGATCCTCCCAGAGTGCAGGACACGGAATAACGGGCTCAAGTTAAAGGAAGCTAGATTCCAGCTGGACATCAGGAAAAGCTTCCTGACTGTTAGAGCAGTACGACAATGGAACCAGGTACCTAGGGAGGTGGTGGGCTCTCCCACACTAGAGGCCTTCAAGAGGCAGCTGGACAGCCATCTGTCAGGGAGGCTTTAGGGTGGATTCCTGCATTGAGCAGGGGGTTGGACTCGATGGCCTTGTAGGCCCCTTCCAACTCTGCTATTCTGTGATTCTATGATTCTATGACATGGAATAACGGGCCCAAGCTACAAGAAGCCAGACTCCAGCTGGACATCAGGAAAAACTTCCTGACTGTTAGAGCAGTACGACAATGGAATCAGTTACCTAGGGAGGTTGTGGGCTCTCCCACTCTAGAGGCCTTCAAGGGGCAGCTGGACAACACTCTGTCAGGGATGCTTTAGGGTTGATTCCTGCATTGAGCAGGGGGTTGGACTCGATGGCCTTAAAGGCCCCTTCCAACTCTATTATTCTATGATTCATATAAGGGATGGAAAGAAATTGGGATTTAAAATATTCTAATGCAGGAGACAGCAAAGCAGACAGATTCATCCAGTTCTAGTTCTGACATCACAGGCCACTGCCTGCACTATAACCAACTTATCCTTCTCGGGTTTCTTTGTCCCTGCCATCAAAGGGATACCTTTATTTCCTGGCTCCCTCCTCTAAACAGCCCTTTTGCCTCTGGACACTTCTTGCTCATCCAGCTGACTCTGTACCACATAGCCTGGCAAGGCCATTAGGCACGGGGGTGAAAAACAAGGGTTCGTGCAAAATTAAGCTGAAAACAAATCTAGCCTTTTATGGAAGGTTTAAGTACATAAGTACATAAGAAGTGCCCTGATGCTGGATCAGACCAAGGGTCCATCTAGCCCAGAACTCTGTTCACACAGGGGCCAACCTGCCATAGGCCAGGGACCAACAAGTCAGGACATGCTGCAGCAGCACCCTCCCACCCATGTTCCCCAGCAACTGGTGCACCCAGGCTTACTGCCTCGAATACTGGAGATAGCACCCAACCATCAGGGCTAGTAGCCATGGATAGCCTTCTCCTCCAGGAATTTATCCAGCCCCCGTTTTTAAGCCATCCAAATGGGTGGCCGTCACTATATCTTGTGGTGGTGAGTTCCATAATTTAACACTGTGCTGTGTGAAGAAGCCCTTCCTTTTATTTTGTTTCTGTAACGCAGTAATTCTAGCAGTTGTTGTGAAGACGTTATTAGGAATTCAAGAGTGGAATCCGATGGTTCCTGGGAGACCATCCCAGGGAGCCTAGAATTGGTCGGCACCCCCCCTCCTGAGGCCGTAGACATGGCTAGGATGAAAGGAGGGGCACTCCAAGTTCTGCCCCCTCGCTGCCCCCTGACAATGGCTGCTTCCTGAGGTCGCAAACGTGGCCTCGGAGGGAGGGAAAAAGGTCTTTTCAGTGGTTAGGTGGAGGAGGGGAGGCTTGGATATAAGGAATCCTATTGCTTCTCCAACCCTGGCCCAGTCAGCAGTAAGACTGTTTTCCAGTGGAGGCTGGTGGCTGTGATATTGGTGGAGTGGTGAATCCACTCCAGATATCAGTCAGAACCAGCCAGTACTCTGAAGGAGCTCCCCAAGGGGTGAAGCCCAGAGCAGACTCACCGGCCCACTGATATTGGAGCCACCCAGCCTCCACTGCTGTTTCCTCTAAACGGGCTCAGAGACCCATCTAGAGGACAACCTCTGTTGCTCCTCCCACCCTGCCGGCAGCACCCCAACTGGGCGCTGAATATTCTGGGTCTCCTAGATTGGAGGCTATCTCCTAAGGGAAACGCGCAATCCATAGGACTGTACTCTAAAAACCCAAAAGAGATTCAACAGTTAACCACAAGAGCAATAGGGAATGAAAATAACGTAGGAAAACACGTCTACCTAAACCTAGTCCGGCGGTGGTGGAGAGCTCTGTTCAGTGCAGAAGTTCGCTCTGGACTGTGCTGTTAATGACACGATTATTATCTCTCCAGCCAGCTGCTCCTCAAGACACTGACCTCCTGGCCCTCACATTCCCATTTAACTAGACCCAGCTGATAACGTCTGCAGCTGCCTTCGTTTGGATTATTTTTTAAGAGTGCCATTTTCATTTTAAGCATTCCTTTATCCTTGCCATGTAGCCACGCTGTTCTGCATTTTGATAACTTTCTGTCTCTTTTGCTCCACGGTACGGATGCATTTGTACCAAGCCATCATTATAGCCTAGCTGAAATTTTTTCATAAGCCTTAGACGCTGATAAACCTTTCCTCTTTGATTTCCCTTTAACTCTTGCTCTGATGCTCATCCTCAGGCCCGTTCCTAGGCAGGTCGCTGCCTGAAGTGGGAACCCGCTGCCTTATAGAATCATAGAATCATGGAATAGTAGAGTGGGAAGGGGCCCATAAGGCCATCGAGTCCAACCCCCTACTCAATGCAGGAAGCCACCTCAAAGCATCCCTGGCAGATGGTTGCCCAGCTGCCTCTTGAAGGCCTCTCGTATGGGAGAGCCCACCACCTGCCTAGGTAACTGGTTCCCCTCCCCCACCCAATCTGCCCACCCACCTCCTTACCTTTCTGGGAATGGAAATGCATGAGCACCTCAACAGCCCAGGGGCCTGCTAGGTGGGTTAGTTTTGTTTGCATACGTAGGCATACCTGCCTCCCCGCTGTGCTGCCCATAATGGGTTTTCCACCTTTGGGAGCCACACGGTACCTGCTGGACTACATGGACCCTTGGTCTGGTCCAGCATCAGGGCGCTTATGTTCTATATTATTAACCCATTTATCCAAATAGCTACTGACAGCTCTTTGGTCAGTAAATGCCCCGTTATTTTATTTATCTGCAATATTGATATACTGCTCCCCATTCAGAATTTTGGAGCAGTGGACAAATAAAATAAGAATAAAAACAGAATAAAAACACATTTAAAGTATATTTTCAAAAGACACAGAGTGCAAAATAAACCGCGGGTGGTGGTTCTCAGGCAGCCGGCTCAGGTCGACTCAGCCCTCCATCCTTCCAAGGTCGGTAAAATGAGTACCCAGCTAGCAAGGGGAAAGGTAACCACGACTGGGGAAGGCCACGGCAAACCACCCCACTACAAAGTCTGCCAAGGAAACGTCAGTGAAAGCAGGCGTCCCTCGAGGAGTCAGCAATGACTCAAGTGCTTGCACGAGAGGTTCCTTTCCTTTTTTTCCTGAAACGACAGCATTTTCAGGAGGTGTCAGAAGGAATACAAAGTTGGCACCTGCCTGACCTCCAGAGGCAGGGAATTCCTTGTTACCAATTTAGCACAGCAAAGCACAGCTGGAATTGCATTGCGCCAGCCCCAATGGAATATGGGCAGAACTTTAGTTGCTGCCCCCAATACATTTTGCTGGGCCAGACAGATGTGTTGCATCTTTCAAAAGGTGTGCCCAAAGGATCCTTGATGAATTGCAGTGGATGTCACACAGAGGAGGGCCAGGATCTCTTCTCGATCCTCCCAGAGTGCAGGACATGGAATAACGGGCTCAAGTTAAAGGAAGCCAGATTCTGGCTGGACATCAGGAAAAACTTCCTCATTGTTAGAGCAGTACGACAATGGAACCAGTTACCTAGGGAGGTTGTGGGCTCTCCCACACTAGAGGCCTTCAAGAGGCAGCTGGACAGCCATCTGTCAGGGATGCTTTAGGGTGGATTCCTGCCTTGAGCAGGGGGTTGGACTTGATGGCCTTGTAGGCCCCTTCCAACTCTGCTATTCTATGACTCTATGATTCTATGCCCTCAGAGCCAGTGTGGCGTAGTGGCTAAGGTGTTGGACTGGGAGTTGGGAGATCCAGGTTCTAGTCCCCACTCAGCCATGGAAACCCACTGGGTGGCTTTGGGCCAGTCACGGACTCTCAGCCCAACCTACCTCACAGGGTTGCTGTTGTGAGGATAACATGGAGAGGAGGAGGATTATGTACGCCGCCTTGGGTTCCTTGGAGGAAAAAAGGCGGGATAGAAATGTAATAAATAAATAACTCCAGGGGTGCTTACACGAGGGGTCTACATTTTAAAAACGAGAGTTGGGAATCCCAGCACCTCAAATCTAACCCAAGCAGAGTCAGGGGTGTAGGAAAGGACAACCACTTGTGCTAGAACAGGGGCTAAGCCTGCTGACAGTTGCAAGTCAGCTTTCTTGTTATAATAATCACCTCCCATGTTTTTCTTTTAAATATTAGCTTTAACATTTATCTTTGTAAATCTCCCAGATAGCATTTGCTGTTGGGCAGTATCGAAATGTAATAAATAAAAAAGAAATGAATGAATGACAGCCAGCATAACAAGATAGGAAGCTGCCTGATAGAGTCCATGTAGCCCTGTATTGTCAGCACTGACTGGCAGCATCCGTCCAGGGTTCCAGGCAGGAGTTTTTACTGCCCTACCTGGATATGCCGAGGATCGAACCTGCGACCTTCTGCATGCAAAGCACGTGAACCGCCCAGAGAGCTCCGGCTATTGGGCGGTATAGAAATGTAATAAATAAATAAATAAATAAATAAAGCAGCTGCTCTACCATTGAGCCCCGGTTGAAATCTCTGGATATCCCTATTTTGTGGGGAAAATATGCCACAAAACAACGTAGTCAATGGGAGTCCTTTGAAAGGGTCGTGTGTCCTTTTCTTCTTTGCCACTTTCATAGAATCATAGAATAGCAGAGTTGGAAGGGGCCTACAAGGCCATCGAGTCCAACCCCTTGCTCAATGCAGGAATCCACCCTAAAGCATCCCTGACAGAGGGTTGTCCAGCTGCCTCTTGAAGGCCTCGAGTGTGGGAGAGCCCACAACCTCACCAGGCAACTGGTTCCATTGTCGTACTGCTCTAACAGTCAGGAAGTTTTTCCTGATGTCCAGCTGGAATCTGGCTTCCTTTAACTTGAGCCCGTTATTCCGTGTCATGCACTCTGGGAGGATCAAGAAGAGATCCTGGCCCTCCTCTGTGTGACAACCTTTTAAGTATTTGTAGAGTGCTTTCAAACAGAGTGTCCACTAAGGACTAATCCCAATTAACAGCCTATTAAAAACCCTGATCCCGCCTTATTTTGGGGGCCAATAAATCAATGTCAAAACTCTCATTTGTTTCTACGGGGCCCAAGGAAAGTAGCAGATGGATAGGAAATGGTTTCTTCAGCTCAGCGTGTGAAATTGGACAATAAAATTCCTGGTAGCAGAGAGATTTTATCTCTATAATTTCTTGGAACAATACCCAGGGAAGGTGTAGGTGTCGATGTTTGCAAGAACGCAAGGCGGTTGGACGTTTGGGTTGTTTTCACCACGATATAATTGGGGTTTTACATCTTGAATGATTGTTGGCCCATAAATCTTGCCCAAGAAGGTGGAACTAATTGACTTCTGTGGTGGCTCAGAGGGAAAAGGAATGACGATGGAGAGCAGAAGAGACAGACATGGGATTGTTAATAGGACCCATGCATAGGGTGACCCTATGGAAAGGAGGACCGGGCTCCTGTATCTTTAGCAGTTATATTTAAAGGAGAATTTCAGCAGGTGCCACTGTTACACATGCAGCACCTGGTGAAATTCCCCTCTCATTACAGCAGTTAAAGTTGCTCCCTCTTTTGTATCTGATCACTCTAGTATAGCTCCTGCAGCTTTAACTGTTGTGATGAAGAGGGAATTTCACCAGGTGCTACAGGCACGCAAATGACACCTGCTGAAAAGGAGGACAGGGCTCCTGAATCTTTAACAGTTGCATGGAAAAGGGAATTTCAACAGGTGCCATTTGTATATATGGAGAACCTGGTGAAATTCCCTCTTCATCACCATAGTTAAAGCTGCAGGAGCCCTGCCCTCTTTTAAATCTGGTCACTCTAGTATAGCTCCTGCAGCTTTAACTGTTGCAATGAAGAGGGAATTTCACTAGGTTCTCCATATATACAAATGACACCTGCTGAAATTCCCCTTTCTATGCAACTGTTAAAGATACAGGAGCCCTGTCTTCCTTTCAGACGGTCACCCTAGGTTATGGGTTTCTTTGTACGCAGACAAGCTGGAGCGTGTTCAGAGGAGGGCAACCAGGATGATCAGGGGTCTGGAAACAAAGCCCTATGAAGAGAGACTGAAAGAACTGGGCATGTTTAGCTTGGAGAAGAGAAGATTGAGGGGAGACATGATAGCACTCTTCAAATACTTGAAAGGTTGTCACCCAGAGGAGGGCCAGGATCTCTTCTCGATCCTCCCAGAGTGCAGGACACAGAATAACGGGCTCAAGTTAGAGGAAGCCAGATTCCGGCTGGACATCAGGAAAAACTTCCTGACTGTTAGAGCAGTACGACAATGGAACCAATGACCTAGGGAGGTTGTGGGCTCTCCCACACTAGAGGCCTTCAAGAGGCAGCTGGACAACCCTCTGTCGGGGATGCTTTAGGGTGGATTCCCGCATTGAGCAGGGGGTTGGACTCGATGGCCTTGTAGGCCCCTTCCAACTCTGCTATTCTATGATTCTATGATTCTACCTCTTCCTCAGGTATTTAAGTGGTGGTGCTTAGCCTGAGGGAGGTGTGCTCATCCAAGCCTGGTGAGTGAGGTGGTGGCATTGCAGTATCCTTCTGGGATGGGACTTTGAGACCCAGTCTTCTGGGGTTGGGGGTTGGGGGAAGAGCCCAGAAGGTGGTGCAAAGGGACGTTCAATTCATACTTTCACCATTGGCCTTTGGAGTGCCTGAGGGATCTATCGATCCTCTATTGCTTTTTGTTGTGGGTCAGGAAATCTGGTGATCTGAATGGAGGTTTCCAGCTGGAACTAGATGGGTTTGCACTTCTCTTGAGGGGCCAGGCACACAGTCCAGGTGTGCTCCTTGGCATGGTATTATTCATGGCTGCACAGGTGACGTCGATGGCCAGAAGTGCTTTTTCATCTCCTTAGGCTAGTTCAGCAGCTTAAGCCTTATCCAGAGAAAGCTGATGTAGCCACAGTGACACATGGTTTGGATACCTCCCAGTTGGATTACTCTAATGTCCTCTAGGTAGGGTTATATGGCTTTCATTAAATCCGTGTTGTTTGAGGATTGTCAGGCATATTCCATTCCATTGCCTGCTCACTGATGAAATTGGATTGTTATTTTTTACCAGAATTTCATTCTTCTTGAGCTAATTCACATTGGCACAAATTCGCACCCATGCTACCGAGCAATAACGGGCTCAAGTTAAAGGAAGCCAGATTCCAGCTGGACATCAGGAAAAACTTCCTGACTGTTAGAGCAGTACAACAATGGAATCAGTTCCCTAGGGAGGTTGTGGCCTCTCCCCCACTAGAGGCCTTCAAGAGGCAGCTGGACCACCATCTGTCAGGGATGCTTTAGGGTGGATTCCTGCATTGAGCAGGGGGTTGGACTCAATGGCCTTGTAGGCCCCTTCCAGCTCTGCTATTCTATGATTCTATGATTCTAATAGCACATCTGCACAGTAGCTAGTGCGAATTAGTACTAACGTGCAGTGTGAAAATGAGTGCTAATGCCTATCAGTGCAAATCCCCCCTCCTATTTTTTTTAAAAAATGGATCTGCCAGTCTGCAGGATCCGTGTGACCCAGAAGAAGCTTCTCAGCCACAGAATCCACAGGTCAGAGTCTCACACTAGAGGCCTTCAAGAGGCAGCTGGACAACCCTCTGTCGGGGATGCTTTAGGGTGGATTCCTGCATTGAGCAGGGGGTTGGACTCGGTGGCCTTAGAGGCCCCTTCCAACTCTACTATTCTATGATTCTATGAAAACCAAAGTCATGTGAACCCATGTCAGAAATCCACGGCTGAACGTGGGGCTGCCCTTGAAGACTATTCAGCAACTGCAGTTAGAAGGCTTATTGTAAGGTGACCCTATGAAAAGGAGGGCAGGGCTCCTGTATCTTTAACAGTTGCATGGAAAAGGGAATTTCAGCAGGTGCCATTTGTATATATGGAGAACCTGGTGAAATGTGCTCTTCATTACAACAGTTGAAGCTGCAGGTGCCCTGCCCTCTTTTAAATCTGGTCACAGTATAGCTGCAGTATAGCTCCTGCAGCTTTAACTATTGTGATGAAGAGGAAATTTTACTAGGTGCAACATGCATACAAAGGACACCTGCTGAAATTCCCTTTTCTATGCAACTGTTAAAGATACAGGAACCCTGTCCTCCTTTTCATAGGGTCACCCTAGAAGAGGCCTTCAGCTCACAGCACACAGATTCATCGTCCCTCGTCGCCAGGCCTGATTCAACAGGTGGCTTTGGGCCTTCAAAGCCCTACACAGGTTGGGACCGGGTCATCGGACAGACTGCCTACCTCTGCATCGGCCTTCTTGAGTGTTAAGATCAGTGTGGGAGAACCTGCAACAGCTGTCAGGGCGGGGGGGACTAGGTTTCATAGAATCATAGAATCGTAGAATCGCAGAGTTGGAAGGGGCCTCCAAGGCCATCAAGTCCAACCCCCTGCTCAAGGCAGGAATCCACCCTAAAGCATCCCTGACAGAGGGTTGTCCAGCTGCCTCTTGAAGGCCTCTAGTGGGGGAGAGCCCACAACCTCCCTAGAGAACTGGTTCCATTGTCATACTGCTCTAACAGTCAGGAAGTTTTTTCCTGATGTCCAGCTGGAATCTGGCTTCCTTTAACTTGAGCCCGTTATTCCGTGTCCTGCACTCTGGGAGGATCGAGAAGAGATCCTGGCCCTCCTCTGTGTGACAACCTTTTAAGCATTTGAAGAGTGCTCTCATGTCGCCCCTCCATCTTCTCTTCTCCAGGCTCAACATGCCCAGTTCTTTCAGTCTCTGTTCATAGGGCTTTGTTTCCAGACCCCTGATCATCCTGGTTGCCCTCCTCTGAACACGCTTTGGGAATAATGTCTCAGTGCTGGTCTCACCCTTGTTGAACCTCCTCCCCACAGACATTGCATATGGCCTCACCACTGCTGGGCTTTAAGAAAATGTGGGAGATGTTTTTATTCCCGTCTGTATTGGGTTAAATTGTGCTGCCTTGAGGCAAATAGAAGCTGCTGGTATTCTTTTTAAAGCCATGCTTTGAAATGTTGAACCTGCAATGCTTGTTATTGTATTTTAGAGTCTTGGAAACCACCGTGTGAGGGCAGAGCAGCCCGAATGGCAGCTAACAAATGTTTTACACGCACATGGCATCCCCGCCTCCCGTCTTTCTCTTGTCAACAGAGCAGAGAGTTCTGCTCGCTGCTCTCCAAACTCCACGCCTCAGACTGCTGATTTCGTGATCCAGGGCTCAACGTGGCTGCAGCTGCTGCCCACAGCCAGGCGTTGGAACGACAGCCACAGGCCACGTCACACCATTTGGCCATGAAGCCCAGTAGTGCTCATCCCAGCCTTCCCCAACCTGAGGCCCTCCAAATGTTGGGACTACAACTCCTATCACTCCTGACCACTGGCTGGGGCTTATGGGTGTTCTAGTTCAGACTGTCTGGAATGGGCCAGGCTGAGGAAGGCGAGTGTCTTCTCACTGGCAGTGGCTTCCCACCACCTTGGGGAGGCTTTCCCCATTACCTGCTGCTCCCTGTCCAGAGGTACTTGGGGGGAGGGAGCTATGGGTGGAACCTGTGACCATCTCAAGGCAAAGCGAGTGCTCCAGCCGATGAAGTCAAACCATGGTCCATCTTGAAGTCAAAGCATTGGTCCATTGGTCCATGTCTTAGATGAAGTCAGACCACTGGTCCATTGGTCCATGTCTTAGATGAAGTCAAGCCATTGGTCCATTAGTTCATGTCTTAGATGAAGTCAAACCATTGGTCCATCTTGAAGTCAAGTCATTGGTCCATTGGTTCATGTCTTAGATGAAGTCAAGCCATTGGTCCATCTTGAAGTCAAGTCATTGGTCCATTGGTTCATGTCTTAGATGAAGTCAAGCCATTGGTCCATCTTGAAGTCAAGTCATTGGTCCATTGGTCCATGTCTTAGATGAAGTCAAGCCATTGGTCCATTGGTCCATGTCTTAGATGAAGTCAAGCCATTGGTCCATTGGTTCATGTCTTAGATGAAGTCAAACCATTGGTCCATCTTGAAGTCAAGTCATTGGTCCATTGGTTCATGTCTTAGATGAAGTCAAACCATTGGTCCATCTTGAAGTCAAGTCATTGGTCCATTGGTTCATGTCTTAGATGAAGTCAAGCCATTGGTCCATCGTGAAGTCAAGTCATTGGTCCATTGGTCCATGTCTTAGATGAAGTCAGACCACTGGTCCATTGGTCCATGTCTTAGATGAAGTCAAGCCATTGGTCCATTGGTTCATGTCTTAGATGAAGTCAAACCATTGGTCCATCTTGAAGTCAAGCCATTGGTCCATTGGTCCACGTCTTATATGAAGTCAAGCCATTGGTCCATCTTGAAGTCAAACCATTGGTCCATCTTGCCCCATCTTGTCTCCTGTGGTGGACAGCAGCCATTTCCTGGGGGCCCAGCTCTTTGTCAGCTCTGCTGCCTGACACTTTTTAACTAGGGGTGGGGGATTTGCAAGGGAAGGGACCTGGGGCCTTCGGAGTGCAAAGCGTGTGCCCTTATCCTCAGTTCTGCCCCCTCCCAGATTGCAAATGGCTTCTGTTCCTTTGTTTATATCATTTATCTTTTCAAAATTGCAATGGCATGAGACGTCCCTTCCCCTCTTTCCCACCCCTCAGCAGCACTGTTAAATTTCCACACCTTCTCCAGATCCCTCTCAGATCCCTCACACCCACCCAATCTTGTGTATTTCCCATTAATCTTCATCCCCGTTCCCCAAAAGCTGGATGAGTCATGTACGTCTCGATAAACATCAGGGGCTGCAGTTAATGGGAGCCAATGATTAGAATAACCTGCAAAAGAAAATAAATCAACCTTCTTATTAGAAGGTTGGGTTTCTCTCTCTCTCTCTCTCTCCTTTTCCATTAGTATTTTCGGAACTGATTAGATGACAATCAAGTTCCTATTTACGCTTCTGCAGTACAGCTGATGCTGCAGCAAGAGAGCAGCGGTGTGGGGGGGGGGCGGGCGTACGTGCACCTCACCATCTTGTGGGTCACAGAAAGCTAAGGAGCCCCTTTAAAGCACAGAGACAACGTTGTCTGGCAAAGCAGACGTGGTTTGAACGTTCTCAAATTTTTGTGTGTCAAGACGACTTTGGTCATTCTGCTGGCTTTGCATATGTACTATTTAACTATCATCTCACTATCTAAAATTATTTCTAGGCTGCTCTTAGGGGTGGAACCCTTAGAGCTGGTCAGTTCTATCATACAGGCAAATTAGGTGATTGCCTGGGGCAGTGCAACTCAAGGCAGTGGAGGCTGACGGTGGGGCAGTGAATCCACTCTGGACTTTGTACCTTGGATAGTTCTTTTAGAGTTCTGATTGAAACCCAGAACGGATTCACCACCGCACTGACACTGGAGCCACCAGCATCCATTGACTCAAGGTGTGCGTCCTGCTTAGTTCAGCTCAACATTCACAGGGGAGCCAATCTGAAGAAGTTGGATTTATTAGAAAGGTGAAGCAGTGTCAAGTTCAACTATGCAGGACAGCAAGACAAAGCCTTTCAGGACCCTGGACAGATCTATGCTGGCTGGAACTCACTCAGGAAGAGCTGTTGTCTCAGCAATATGCAGAGGCCTTCTTAAGCCTTCTAAAGGCTGGTAGGTCTGGACATACTTCCACCCCCTCTGATGTGCTGTCTATTTCTTAGAGGCCCATTGTCCAACTCTGCAGGTGCTGGATCCTACAATGTGGAGGCAGTGAGGACTGCATCGGAGAGGTGCCCTCTGAGTATGAGGTAAAGTCACAACTTGGAAGGTCCCAGAGTAGCAGATGATGTGTTACTTGGCAAAGACTTGTCCACCTCTGAGCCAAAGGTGGACTCAGAGAACACGGCAGTGTATTTGCCATGCTAAAAGTCCCACGAAGGGACCAGGCTTTTGCTTCTGCCATGGTTGGCATGAGACGTGTTCCAGAATCCATAGGGGTGGGTGGGTTAGAAATCATAGAATCATAGAATCATAGAATAGCAGAGTTGGAAGGAGCCCACAAGGCCATCGAGTCCAACCCCCTGCTCAATGCAGGAACCCACCCTAAAGCATCCCTGACAGATGAAACTTAGTTCATGAAGGGAGACAGTTACAATGAAAGCAGCACACAAGGGCCTGACCTCTCACACTGCGTCTAGCCTTGATGGCTCCCCTGACAGATAGTATACCAGAATCTGCTGTGCTGGGATTTGTCTTATGTTCTAATGTTCTTTGCACCCAAATGCCCTCCCCCAACCTAGCCTAAGAAACAAAGCAAACACTGGGACACCCTTGGAGGTGGGGAAGGAACCCTCACTCTCCTATTATGGGTTGGGCAATGAAACACAGGACACCTGCACAACACGCCTAAGTAAGGTAAGCATAAGAAACCCACGGGAATTGCTCCTAAATTCCTTCACCATTGAATTTATTTTCTCTTTATTCATTTATTACATTTCTATACCAACCAATAGCTGAAGCAATTGATCCTTTATCCAATTGAAGGAGAACGGGGGGGGGGGAGGGGGAAGTGATGTGTGTGTGTGTGTGTGTGTGTGTGTGTGTGTGTGTATTTGGCACAACACTCATTTGCATCATGCGCCCTGCATTCCTTTTAGAGTTCATCTTCCCTCCTTCCTACACAGGCATCACCTCCTCGCTCTTTCTGTTTACCTTTTGCCACGACAGTGTCTGCATTTTGATCCAGGCTACCTGCTCTTCCCTGTGGCTCTTTTGCCTTGCAGGGGTCCCAGCAACTTGGTTTTGGGGTGGGGGTGGGAGGGCGTTTGGAGCTCTAATTTCCTTCGGCCACCACTGGAAGCACTTGGTTCTCTGCCTTCCCCTCCAAAAGAAGCAACCTGGAGAATACTCAGTGGGATGTCAGTTCTTTGTTTGTTGATTTATTTATTTATTTATTTATTTATTTATTTATTTATTTATTGCATTTCTATACCACCCAATAGCCGGAGCTCTCTGGGCGGTTCACAAAAATTAAAAACATTCAAAGTACAAGACAACAGTATAAAACCATAATATAAAATACAATATAAAAGCTCAACCAGATAAAAACAGCAGCAATGCAAAATGACAAATGTAAAACACAGAGTTAAGATTTATTTATAGACTGTTAAAATGCTGGGAGAATAAAAAGGTCTTCACTTGGCGTCTAAAAGCATATAACGTAGGTGCCAAGCGAACCTCCTTAGGGAGCTCATTCCACAGCCGGGGTGCCGCAGCAGAGAAGGCCCTGCTCCTGGTAGCCACCTGCCTTACTTCCAGTTGTTTGCTTTGAATGGGCCCAGCAGACCTCCCATTACCTTTTTGGGGGGGGGGCGGAATCGGCCCTGCTGCTGCCACCTGTGCATGGGCCCACATTGTACAAACGTAACGGGAAAGAGGAAATGCATTTATATTCACTAAATCTTCTCAGATGGCATTTGGGAAGGCAGACAGGACATGACAGGACAGAGCATTTCTTCCACAAAGCCAACATGGATCACAGAGAATCCTCTTTCAGGAGATGTTAAATCCTCTCACGCCTCAGCAGGTGTGAAACATAGAATCATAGAATAGCAGAGTTGGAAGGGGCCTACAAGGCCATCGAGTCCAACCCCCTGCTCAATGCTGGAATCCACCCTAAAGCATCCCTGACAGAGGGCTGTCCAGCTGCCTCTTGAAGGCCTCTAGTGTGGGAGAGCCCACAACCTCCCTAGGTAACTGGTTCCATTGTCGTACTGCTCTAACAGTCAGGAAGTTTTTCCTGATGTCCCACTGGAATCTGGCTTCCTGTCACTTGAGCCCGTTATTCCGTGAGTTCCATAATTTATGCGCTATGTGAAAATGTACTTCCTTTTATTTGTTCTGGATCTTTCACCAATCAGTTCCAGTGGATGAGCCTGGGTTCTAGTATTTTGAGAGAGGGAGAAAAATGTCTCCGCATCCACATTCTCCACACCAGGCATCATTTTGTCCACCTCTATCATGTCTCCCCTTAGCCTCCTCTTCTCCAAGCTAAACAATCCCAGTTGACGTAACCTTCCCTCATAGGAGAGATGCTCCAGACCCGTCATCATTTGAGTTGCCCTTTTCTGTCTTCCTCCACCTCGACCTCCTGCTTGATCTAAGGAGGTCCATGGAGGACCATGTCGCCTTGAACGGTAGGATGTCCTCAGTCCCAGTTGGAGGGGCATGTCACATGAGGCTGCCAATTTCTCATCTCTCCTTGGCACAAGTTGTGTTTTTATTGAAAGAACATGTTGTGCTCATTTACCTGTCACGGCGCAGCTATTCATTAGCCGTGCCATGCTGTCACGGGCTTGGGGTGGTCTTTGACATGCCTGCGGATCCTCAGACGCTCCTCTGGAAATGGCCTCTTCTGAGTAGTAAATTAAACTTGTCAACACCTCGCTAGACTGACTGCAGTTTAAAGAGCATAAATTTTGCCTCTAGTTCCAGGCAGAAATAAAATACACCCATATCCACCCTGTAATGAAATTTCTTGCAAAATAAAAAAATCGAGTGAATTCTTAACACTCCAAATGTAGATTTCTATGTGAGATATCAGTGACTGACGGATCTTGAAGTTCTTACCACTCTGAGCAAACAAACTCCACTAACACTAAGCTGATATTATGAAACCTGAAGCTGCATTTTGAATGTGAAATGTAACCTCAAAATCCAAAATTGCATCGCTTTAGGATTGTTGACATCACTTGGTTATTTTAGCAGGCATCAGAGATAAAATCTCATAAGCTGTCAGCTGTCAAATGCTACTGGATGCCACATATACTATTTCATGTCAGCTATTGAGGGCAGCTAAAAAAACTACATTGCATTGCATGCCGAGTGGGCCATTGAACACCATCACCACACTGCTGAAAATCAGTGGTCAAATACCAAATACTGAAATCAAATCTCATAGGATGGCAAAGGACCTACTTTAATATTTGGTGTGTATTCGGCAAAAGATCTGAGTACGTCAGGAATATCTGGAAAATGCTTGCCCAAATTCATGGAGGAGAAATGTGAGGAAACTTCAGGGAGCGGCTGTGGAGAGAAAAGTTATCACATTAGAATCATAGAGTCATAGAATAGTAGAGTTGGAAGGGGCCTACAAGGCCATCGAGTCCAACCCCCTGCTCAATGCAGGAATCCACCCTAAAGCATTCCTGACAGAGGGCTGTCCAGCTGCCTCTTGAATGCCTCTAGTGTGGGAGAGCCCACAACCTCACCAGGCAACTGATTCCATTGTCGTACTGCTCTAACAGTCAGGACGTTTTTCTTGGTGTCCAGCCAGAATCTGGCTTCCTTTAACTTGAGCACGTTATTCCGTGTCCTGCACTTTGGGAGGATCGAGAAGAGATCCTGGCCCTCCTCTGTGTGACAACCTTTTAAGTCTTTGAAGAGTGCTATCATGTCTCCCCTCAATCTCCTCTTCTCCAGGCTAAACCTGCCCAGTTCTTTCAGCCTCTCTTCATAGGGCTTTGTTTCTAGACCCCTGATCATCCTGGTTGCCCTCCTTTGAACACGCTCCAGCTTGTCTGCGTCCTTCTTGAATTCTGGAGCCCAGAACTGGACGCAATGAGGCCTAACCAGGGCCCAATAGAGAGGAACCAGTACCTCACGCGAGGTACCAAGATGTGTGCTTTTCCATTGTTGTCACACGGAACTTCTGACAAATCAGAGCTTATTACCCAAACAGTTAAGGGCTGTGTTCAGCATCTCCACCAATTCGCCTCGGAGTCAGATTCGGGACTTCCAAACCTGCTCCGATCGACTCGGGGCACCTCGTACCTGCTGCCACCCACTTTAGATTTGGGTCCGAATCCAGCTGTGGCCAGCTGTTGCAGTTTCCTGGGTGCCTGCTGGTGCCCGGAAAAGCCAGGCACAAGGTTGACTGGAAGTCCATAGGACTCCCTTGCCCTCTGGCTTGCCCCTCAAACCCGGCGAGCTGCTGCCCTCCCAGCCCCCGGTCTGCAGGACTTACCCGAAGCTTCTGCTCATGGCAGCGAGCTGATCATCCTCCAGGAGAGCTGCTCTGGTCTGCCGTAGACCTACTGTTGTAAGTTAAGGGAGCTGGAAAACCCTTTTTCTGGCCGCCATAGTTTACAACAATAGATCTATAGCAGAGCAGAACAGCTCTCCTGGAGGACAGGTGGCTTGCTTTGGGCTGAGGCGGCCCAATCTGGTCTCAGGCTGGAGGTAGCCACAGATAGCCTTCTGCTCCAGGAACTTGTCCAAACCCCCCCCCCCTTTAAAGCCATCTAAGTTGGTGCCCATCACACTACATCTTATGGTAGCAAATTCTATAATTTAACGCTGGGCTGTGTGAAGAAGTCTTGCCTTTTTTTCTGTCCTAAATCTCCCACCCATCAGCTTCATGGGATATGACCCCCTTGGGTTCTAGTTCAAACTGTGCACGTACGGCTTCTCAAACTACCCCACCCTAGTTGTAGGTAGAGAAACTGAGAAATTGAGGGAGGGGAATTTCACTGGATTCTTCCAGTGGAAGGAGAAATTCTCCAATAGTTTTTCACAGGTAGGGCTCACCAATAGCAGGCACTGTAACACAGTTTTTTTCTCCCTTCCTAAGGGGTCGGGGTTTTGGGGGGGTGCACTTCCATTGCAAATGGCAAATGGCAACTGCATCAATTGTGTTAGCAACCTGGGCCCCATTTTACACCTTCCTCAATGTCCTCTACCTAACATTGTTCTAGAGCAGCCTTCCTCAACCTGGGGCGCTCCAGATTTGTTGGACTGCATCTCCCAGAATTCTGAGAGTTGTAGTCCAACACATCTGGAGCGCCCCAGGTTGAGGAAGGCTGTTCTAGAGCATTACGGGGGAAGATAGTCCTCAGCCACCTCACAAGTAAGGTAAGCGCAAGAGTCCCGAATCCAGACCGTGCGAATTTCCCTGGAATTTTCTTCTCCTTCAATTTATGTATTTATTTATTGCATTTATATCCCGCCTTTTTTCCTCCAAGGAACCCAAGGCGGCGTACATATTCCTCCTCCTCTCCTTTTTAATCCTCACAACAACAACCCTGTGAGGTAGGCTGGGCTGAGAGTCTGCGACTGGCCCAAAATCACCCAGTGGGTTTCCACGGCTGAGTGGGGACTAGAACCCGGATCTCCCGACTCCCAGTCCAACACTCTAGCCACTACACCCCACTGGTGTAGTGGCTAAATTTCTTTTTGGAAGACATTTCTTTTCTATAAAATTGATGGAGAATTGGTGTGTGTGTGTGTGTGTGTGTGTGTGTGTGAAATGTGGGAGATTTTTTTTGGCTCAGCAGTAGATCTAGTATTATGGGATAGAGAGAGGACTGTGTCTCCCTATCTACTTTCTCCACGCCATCCATAACTCTGTGCACCTCTACATACAAAGGATTGAGAATCTCCCTTATGAAATCAAATCCTGGAAGTCTGTTTTCCTTTCAACAGCATGGAATTTTTAGAGGCCCCGGGCAGCCTCCTTGATGATCTTCCTGCCTGTCCATCCCCACCCAGCTTTACTATTCATCTGCCACCGGCCCCAAATCCATTTTCCTCCCCCAGGGTCAGCGCAGCTGCGAGCATCTTCCAAGGGGGGGGCACCTCCCTGACTGCATTAACTACATGGGTGGGTGGGAGGCAGCTGTGCCCCTGACTGGGGGGAAGAAAAGAAAGAAGTCAGGGGGGGCGTTTCCTTTGCAGAAAAGATCATCCGTTTAGCTGAACAAGGGCACAGTTGCACACCCTGAGCATAGAATTATGGAAGTGTTTCTGGAAAGGAGGCCATGCGCATGACTCAGGAAGGTGACCCTCTTCAAAAGCCTCCGTGGCATCTGCAAATGGGGTTGATTTGCAAATGTGGAATGGAATTACACGTTCAGCGTTTCAAATATAGAACTCACAAAGTAGCGCATTGAAGGGGCATGGATGGAGGCGACGGCGGGGCCAACGTTTCACCCCTATGGCAGGTTTCAGTTCGCCTGTGCTATGCACTGGAGTGAAAGGGTCTCCTCTGCCCATGGGGATCAGGGGCTCTCAGGGAGAAGGGAGAAGGATCTCTTTTAGAGTTACTACTAAATAAAGCATTCTCACATATGTAGGAGAATCAAGGGCCTCCGTATGTATAACTGAAAAGATGTGGATCCTTTGTAATGTCACAGAGGCAGCTGGGAACAGCAGTTGAATTGCACACATCTGTTTAACTTTAACAGCAGATCCCAGGAGTCTAAAATTATGCTCTCAAAAAGTACCTCTATGGATGCTGTAAACTCCCTGGCTGGAAAAATGACATTTTCACAAGTTTTTCATTTGTGCATTACCTGGTTGCAGTTGTTACTGCTGAATGCAGAATTCTACGCCTTGGAGTCTGGTGGCAGACTAGAAGGAGGGATACCTTTTCAATGGCCATGTAGTATCCGGAGTAGGAGGAAAATATCTTGAAACCTGGGGCAGGGAGTTGGGAGGATCAGGGAGTGTGCTGTCTGCCAATTAAAAGCAATAATAAGCCCATCTACTTTCAATCAAAATTAGAGAGAAAAAACAGAAGGAAATGGCACAAGAGGTAAAGTTGTCCACATAATTATTAGCAATTTCTCCGGAAAGCTAAAGGATAGACTCAAGAGGCATATTCTGTTCTTCTTGAAGAAAACGGATGCTCCTGATGTTCTGAGAAACTCACAAGGCATTCTCTGTTCCAGGGAAGTAGGGTTTCTGTCCCCCATGACTGTGGGTTGGTTCTCACAATGGTGGTTCCGGTATTGAGTAGAGATCAACAAGTCTGTCGATTTCAGTTTGTTCTCTGATTCTCATTTTTCCCAGACCTAAATTCGTTTCGTCCTCAACTTTGAGAATTTCTTCAACCTTATGTTTAATTTGTCACCAAATTTGAGAATTTGCTTTTAAAAGTTTGCATGAAAATTCGTAAGCATTTTGTGCCCGTTACTCTTAATACATACGTGTGTGTGTGTGTGTGTGTATGTGTGTGTGTATAGGCAATCATTCTTTTAATATACTACATTGTTGAATATTTCCCCCCAATGTTTTTTGGGGATGGGGTGGGGTGGAGAACTCCATTGCAAAATTCAGAGAACTGTGGATTTTGAAGGACAATTGAGTTTTGGTCTGCATAGTAGCTTGAAAGGGTGAAAGTAAGTAAGTTTGAACTGATCAAATCTCTCTCCCATCCCTAGTATCAAGTCATGACCAGCAGACATGAGTGATCCTCTGAGAGCTAAGAACACAGGTAGAATGGTCACACCATGACAAACATAATGGTATTCAGTGAAGCTAGTTCACCCATTCAGCTATTGATCTTGAAGTAATGGGTAATTAAGTGGTGCGTATGTGTGTGTAAAATGACATCAATTAAAAGATAATGGAGAGTGTAGAGGAATTAATAAGTTTGAGGAGTAGATTTTAAAAAAAGAAAATGAGAAAAGAGAAAATAAACCAATAAAAGGTCTAACGAGTGAAATATATAGAATATTAGTGGAAAAGGGAGAGACGGAAAACATAGGTAGGATGGTATGGGAAACTGATTTGAAGGAACAAATAGGGCAACAGAGTTGGGAAGGGATATGGAAACAGTGAGTGTTGAGAAACATGTCCGTGAGGATAAAAGAAAATTATTATAAGATTGTCTGGAGGTGGGACCTAACCCCTGTGAAATTAAATATGATAAATAAGACGAACTCAGCATTATGTTGGAGAGGTTGTCAAGAGAAAGGATCGTATTTACATATGTGATGGGAATGTGAATTTGTACAAAAACTATGGAAAATGGTGTTTAATGAGATAAAGGAAATTATAGGAATGGAGATAGAAGAGACACCAACTGTGGCATTGTTATCAGTGTATGGAGAATTGAATTGTAATAAAGAGACAAAAGAATTGATAACGAATTTGTTAACAGCTGCAAGATTGATATCCAGGAACTGGAAGGTTCAAGGGGATTATCATATAGAAGATTGGTATAAAGAAATATGGGATATTGCTATTAACGATAAATTAACATGTAATATGAGAGTCAGAAGAGGAATGATAAAAAACGAATGATTTTGAAGAAATATGGAAACAGTTTTTAGATTTTGTATTATTAAAGGGGAGAGGGAAAACACCTCCAGAGGAAGTAATGAGATTTTGGAAATTAGAATAAGATCCCGGGGGCTGGGGGAGCACGTTAATGTTAATCAATGATTATATTAAATGGAATTAATTTAAAATATATGTTTATTAAATTGTTTAGTATGTATTATTGTGTATTATGGGGTAGTGTTTTATACTGTATTGTTTGTATTGTTTGGGAAGTTTAGAAAATAAAAATTATATTAAAAATAAATAAAAGAATAAAAATAAAATGACATCAAGACCAACCCCCTGCTCAATGCAGAATCCACCCTAAAGCATCCCTGACAGAGAGTTGTCCAGCTGCCTCTTGAATGCCTCTAGGGTAGGAGAGCCCACCACCTCCCTAGGTAACTGACTCCATTGTCGTACTGCTCTAACAGTCAGGAAGTTTTTCCTGATGTCCAGCTGGAATCTGGCTTCCTTTAACTTGAGCCCGTTATTCTGTGTCCTGCACTCTGGGACGATCGAGAAGAGATCCTGGCCCTCCGCTGTGTGACAACCTTTCAAGTATTTAGAATCATGGAATCATAGAATTGCAGACTTGGAAGGGGCCTACAAGGCCATCGAGTCCAACCCCCTGCTCAATGCAGGAATCCACCCTAAAGCATCCCTGACAGATGGTTGTCCAGCTGCCTCTTGAAGGCCTCTAGTGTGGGAGAGGCCACAACCTCCCTAGGTAACTGATTCCATTGTCATACTGCTCTAACAGGAAATTTTTCCTGATGTCCAGCTGGAATCTGGCTTCCTTTAATTTGAAGAGTGCTATCCTGTCTCCCCTCCATCTTCTCTTCTCCAGGCTAAACATGCCCAGTTCTTTCAGCCTCTCTTCATAGGGCTTTGTTTCCAGACCCCTGATCATCCTGGTTGCCCTCCTCTGAACACGCTCCAGCTGGTCTGCATCCTTCTGGAAGTGTGCTTCCCAGAACTGGATGCAGTACTCAAGATGAGGCCTAATTGGTGCTGAATAGAGGGGAACTAGCTTCTTAAACCCTTTGCCTCCTTCCTTTCCCAGTAACAAATTAATCAGAGAGGGAGACAGAAGGAGGCAAAGCAATAAATGATTTTGCCTCTGCTCCTTCCTTCCTTCCTTCCTTCCACCCACTCGCCACACTTCATCTGCCCACCCACCCCGCCAATTTTGAAGGGCACCTGCCTCCTTGCACAATTTTCACCCAGGCAGCCTCTCTCTGCCAAGGTCGGTGTGTCTCCCTGACACCCTGACAGGGTTTCACGTGTGTTGCTATTTGTGCTCCTTCTTGGGCTGTGAACCCTTTCGAACTCTTTCCCCTTGCTCTGGCTGCATGCTTGACCTCCTCATTAGCCTGTTCGACAGTCGTCTGTCTTGGCTCGAGCTGGAAGCCATCCTCACCCCGGAGCAGTGTAGCGTTTACAAGAAGCACAATGGGAGCAACTGGCTTCAGTCTGGCACAAAGGGCTCCCAGATTATATTTAGGATTTAGAGCTGGTTCTCATTTAATGGCTCTGGGGGCAACGCGCCCCCCTCCAAATGTCCTCATCTCTGTAATTTTTGCAATGACCCGGCATAAAAGGGTCACTAGGATACACTGGGCAGTGAGTATTTGGGCTTCATTTTTTATTTTATTTTAAAAGAAATCTCTATTATGCACCATGGTAACCCAAATCACATGCCAAGAAAAGCTGAACTTTGGGACCTGTACCAGTTATGCAAATTACAGTTACATAGCTTGGGTTTGTTGCAAAAAATAAACTGTCTTCTTAGTTTTGGTTGCCCTGTTCTGCACCTTTTGCAATCTCTAATTTCTTCTTTGAGTTGTAGCAAAGTTCTGGAAGTTTGCTCAGCACTGTAGTCCTTTGCTCTTTAATTCTGGTTCAACCGGAGAGCTTCTAAAATTCAGTACCTCCAGTTCAGTCATAGAGCTCCATCACACTAGCGATTTATCGCACCCTCGCCATGCTGGTATGTGGTTTTGCAGCGCGGTACTCACATGATGTTGTCTCTGTCCTGCACTCATCTTGCACCTTCCTTGCCTTGTTGCGTTTTATTTTGGTGTGGGGAAAGTCTGGATTATTTCCCCCTTTTGCTTTTTCCGTTGTTGGGGGTGTGTGCTAATAGAGTATTGTTGATGAAAGGGGAGGGCGGGGTGGTTCTCTTTCAGCTTGGTCATTGAAGGGACTTGTTAATTGGTTGAATGGGCTTTTTAGAGCTCCAACCCCCTACCCTCAGAAACAGAGCCCAGATCAAACCTTAAATCTGTAACCACTAGATAACAAAGCCAGAGCAAGGGGTGCAGGGAGAGCCCATGCCCATCAAAGTACCACAACCAATGGACTGGAGGAGAAAGGAGAAAGGGCGGGGTGGAGTGGAAAAGCAAACAAGAGGAACTGCACGTGAAAGGGACTGTGCGTGAAGAAACCCTTGACCCGCTTATGAAATGGAGGTAAAAAACGTGAAGACTTATGAAATGGAGGTAAAAAACGTGAAGACAAACCAGAGGAAATAGGTGTGATGGAGCCCGTATTTCTCCAGTGATAACCCCAGATTATTTACATGCATATTGCAGGATTGCATCAAAACATTTTGTGCTGTATTTCACCAGTGCACATATGGACACCTACATATTGGTCAAGCACGACACAAAAAGAATGATGAAACTGCTGCCCATACCTACCACCCCATCAAGATGACCCTTTTTGCTGTGTTTTATCAGTGCACTTTCAAGCTGTGGGAATGCAAAAGAGTGGGAAAGCCAGTTAGGCTGCAACCCTGAACACACTTACCTAGAAGTAAGTCCCATTAAATTCAATAGGACTTGATTCTGAGTAGACATATGTAGGATTGTAAGGAAAGATTTGGCAAACCAGGCAATTGCTCTATCCGAAATTTTGGGGGGGGGGGAGAGAGAGAGAGAGAACAGTAGAGGATGACCTAATGGTAGGTGTGGAACCTGAGGACCAAGGGCTAAATCCAGCCTGCCTGGGTTCCCAATCCATTCCTCTGTGGTTCTCCAGATGGTTTCATACTCCCCCTCCCCAATCACCTTTCCTGGCTTTTGTGTAGTCTCTCCACTGGCCACCCCAAATCCTAAAAGGTGGAAATGTAAGAGTTTGAAGCTAAAATAGGCTAGTATAGAATGACCCTATGGAAAGGAGGGCAGGGCTCCTGCATCATTAACAGTTTTATAGACAAGGGAATTTCAGCAGGTGTCATTTGTATACATGCAAGGCTTGGTGAAATTCCCTCTTCGTCACAGCAGTGAAAGCTGCAGGAGCCCTGCCCTCTTTTGAATATGGTCAAGACATCAGGGCTCCTTCAGCTTTCACTGTTGTGATGAAGAGGGATTTTCACCAGGTGCTGCACACATACAAAGGACACCTGCTGAAATTCCTTTTTCTATGCAACTGTTAAAGATACAGCAGCCCGGTCCTCCTTTTCATTTGGTCACCCTATGCTGGTATTTTAAATATTTTGCCACACCCATTTTGCCTTTGGTCCCACCCACCCACCACTGGAGTGTGACCCCCCCTGCCCCCACCCCTCCAAGATCTTCTTCAAAGCAGAGTTTTGCCTTTGGACTGGAAGATTTTCTTTACCCCTGGCCAAATGCTTCAGTACAGGAGCAAGAGCAGGTACAAATTGGGGTGAGGGCTTTTAATGGTTTGAGGGTGAGGGTTTTAATGGGATTGTTTTATATGTGATTGTAAAGCGCCTCGATGCCAGAAATGGTGAGGCGGCGCTATAAAAATGCTTTAAATAATAAAAAATAAAATAAAATAAATAAATACTTGGTCAACCCACAATCTGGGGATCAATTCAGAAGACCGGAAGTTTCAGAGCCAGCTTCCCGAACTAAAAACCTCAGCCAGTTGCTGTACATGACTCCAAACGGTAGACAACGGTATGATTTCTTAGAGGGAGACATATGCGGACATGCCTACACCACCCACACACCCACGTATGCACACACATTTGTTCTTCACCTGTCACTGGGAGGTGAGGAGACTTCATTAAAAAAGATAATTCAGTCCGGCTGCTGCCTTGAGATAAGGCTTCCAGAGTGCATCGTTAACCATTTCCACGGACTGATCAGTCACTCCCCTGATGGGAAAAAATGATTCCTTTCTGGGATGGAGCAATTTGGCTGAACCAAACTTTCCCCGGAATTATCTGGCTGCTTCTAAAGCGCTGTTTGTGCAAAGCCCTGCGTTCACACTTTGATTAGCAGAAGCAAATTTACCTTGCTCTCCCTTAACGCCAGGCAAGGAGGAAGCGGCAGCCAGCAGGGGGGAGTTAAAAGGTATTAAGTGGCAGCCAGCATCTTTGTTCCATCAAATAATATTTGAATTAAAACAACTGTGCAAATAAAGATTCTGCCATTTTCCCAAGTCATTTCGACACACACACACACACACACACACACACACACACACACACTTCTGCTCTCCCCCTGCTAGCCGTTGTATACCAATTTGAACAATTTCAGGGTGACAATAGGTAAGGTGACCATATGAAAAGAAGGACAGGTCTCCTGTGTCTTTTTCCAGTCCTTTTCCAGCTTCACTGGCTGCCAGTCCAGGTCCGGGCCCGATTCAAAGTGCTGGTATTGACATTTAAAGCCCTAAACGGCTTGGGGCCAGGCTATCTGAAGGAACGCCTCCTCCCATATGTACCTGCCCGGACCCTAAGGTCATCCCCAGGGGTCTTTCTCCACGAGCCCCTGCCAAAGGAAGTGAGGCAGGGGGCTACTAGGAGCAGGGCCTTCTCTGCTGTGGCACCCCGGCTGTGGAATGAGCTCCCTAAGGAGGTTCGCTTGGCACCTACATTATCTGCCTTTAGACGCCAAGTGAAGACCTTTTTATTCTCCCAGCATTTTAACCATCTATAAATAAATTTTAACTCGGTGTTTTAAATTTGTAATTTTGCATTGCTGCTGTTTTTATCTGGTTGACCTTTTATATTGTATTTTATAGTATGGTTTTATACTGTTGTTTTATACTTTGAATGTTTTTAATTTTTGTGAACCGCCCAGAGAGCTCCGGCTATTGGGCGGTGTAGAAATGTAATAAATAAATAAATAAATAAATAACAGTTGTGTAAGAACATGAGAAGAGCCCTGCTGGATCAGACCAAGGGTCCATCTAATCCAGCACCCTGTTCACACAGTGGCCAACCAGCCATAGGCCAGGGATGAACAAGCAGGACATGGTACAACAGCACCCTCCCGCCCATGTTCCCCAGCAACTGGGGCACACGGGCTTACCGCCTTGAATTCTGGATAGCCTTCGCCTCCAGGAATTTATCCAACCCCCTTTTAAAGCCATCCAAATTGGTGGCCATCACTGCATCTTGTGGTAGTGAGTTCCATAATTTAACTCTGTGCTGTGTGTAGAAAAGGGGATTTCAGCAGGGGTCCTGGTTGTTTTAAAATCTATTTTAAAGTGTTTTATTCTGTTTTTGTTTTATTTTATCTTGAGCACCGCTCCGAAATTTTCAATGGGGGAGAGGTATATAAATATTGTAAATAAATAAATAAATTGTATGCATGCAGCAGCTGGTGAATTCCCCTCTTCATCACGACAGTGAAAGCTGCAGGAGCCCTGCCCTCTTTTGTAGAGTGACGAGATACAAAACAGAGCAGGGCTCCTGCACCTTCAACTGTTGTGATGAAGAGGGGAATTCACCAGCGGCTGCAGGCTTACAAATGACACCTGCTGAAATCCCCTTTCCTACACAACTGTTAAAGATGGAGGAGCTCCGTCCTCCTTTCCATAGGGTCACCCTAACAATAGGAAATGCAACTCCCAGTCGAGTCATTTCGTTTGGGCCTGGGATCAGCGGGGTACACACAGAGCTCCCCTGAAGCACAAGGGTCTCCTGACCTCCCCCCTCCCTGCTGTCAGTTAATGAGAACACAAGAATTGCCTTGTTGGATATGATTACAGTACATCTAGCTTAGCATTCTGACAGCGGCCAAGGAGATGTCCCAGGGAATCCACCCATAGGACATGAGAATGAAGGCCTTCCCCACTTGAATCACCCAAGCAGCAGTTCTAGTATTTTGGGAGAGGGAGAAAAATGTTTACCTATCTAAACTCTCCACACTATGCATCATTTTGTACACCTCTATCATTTTGTACACCTCTATCATGCCCTGTCGTGGTCTCAGGCTTTGTGGTGCTTTTGCTGATGTGAGTCTTAAGAACATCAGAACATCAGAAGTGCCCTGATGCTGGATCAGACCCAGGGTCCCTCTACTCCATCTACAAAGTGTTGGTCATGTTAGAAACACGATTTTGAAATGAAATTGCTTGGACAAAGTGGTGAAAGTTTAAACACTCTGTTTTATTGAGCAAACTTGCAAGTTTGGGTGTCTAGGCAGGTAGGCACACCCACCAGTTAGTGCATAGTCTTTTTATCCCTTAGCCCGGCCGAAGCAGTCCCTCCCCAGTCTCTCCATTGGTCAGAGACTAAAGGGGTTACAGCCTATCCCAGTACGCCTTGTAACTCCTCCCCTGTTTACTTGCTTTTTCATTTCATTTGATATTCCACCCTCTATTATTTACTTATGTCCATATATAGATTTTATTCTTTCTGGGCACACCTTTCTTTATTCCTCTTCATCACGTCCCCCCCATAAGGTCATGAGTTCAAACAACAGATTTGTTTCTCTTCCCCTATCATAACCTCAAAAACATAAATTCTGACAGTTCACATAGGCTTTTAACCTCAAAATCATAAATTCTGACCGTTCACATAGGTATTTAACTCATAAATTCTGAGGGGCTCCAGTAAGTCTAACACACAATTCCGTTACTCATGTTATCTCTGTTATAATAATATGACCTTCCCTCTGCTAGGTCTTCTCCCCTTGCCCTTTGCCATCTTCACCATCCCAGCTAAAATACCAACATTCCTTTTAGCTGACCCATTTCAGAAACTCGCACAAAATGTTTTAATAATGCATTATCTACTATATTTCCCTTATAACATCTATATAATCCATTGGTTATATCTCTTTACAATATACTCATAACCCTGAAAAAGCAACATATTCTATATCTAACAATCCCTCCTCTTTTTTATTCTGTGTTGTCTTTTTCACATTTGTATATAAAAGTATACTTTTGACTGGACCACTTGTTTGTAGGAACATTTCTCATTGCTGTGTACACGCTCTCACTGTTAAAGAATGCACACATGAGAGTAAATGTGCACAGAGTTGTTGCTATGGCGTTGTCTTAAGTTGTTGTTGTTGTTGTTGTTGTGTTGTTGTTGTTTTTCACTGAACAGCGGAAGGCGTACATTCAGACTTTTCGTAGCGAGGATTATTATGCCTCGTTATCTCAGGAATATCTCTGATCCGAGTTTACAAAGACAGCCATGCTGATTGACTAGATGTCGTTCCATGGAGGGGGCTCTTCAGCACTCTCCTTCCACTGGACACCTGTCTTTAGTGCTCACATGGGGCTTTCCAGCTTCCTCCTGGCTGCTTATTTTGTCTTTTAACTTCTCGATCAGATCTGGACAATTCTCAGTCTCTAGTACAGATGGGTCATCTGGATCACTTCTATGGCATCCAAAGTTCAGCTTTTCACATGTGCCGCTTGGACCTTGGGCTAACAGTCTGTGTAGGCTTAGAACACAACAGATTATTTCCTCCTTGGTAAAGACAGTCTCATAGCTATAGACTCTCCAAACACTTTGTATATGTGTTGGGACAGTCAAATACTTGCCAATTGTTCATGTACTCGAACAATCACAGTGGTCAGTCAGGAACAAGGGTCTAAACTCTCTTGCTTCTAGCTTCTGTTGTCTTAGTTTGGCAGCACGTAGCAGACCTATGGAAAACTGATTTTGCTAAAAAATTAATTATGCAATAGTCTTTGATTTGTTCACCACGTGACAACAAAGCTGTATCTGTATTAGCTTGCTCACTTGATTTGAGCTGATGAACTTCTTCTCTAGGTCTGTTGCTGTGAAAAACCTGTGAAGAAACTTTCTTATACACTCATTAGTTTGGGGTTTCTTATCAAATATTCAAGGTGGTACTAAAAATCACTTTATACAAAGGTCTCTCTCCCCCCCGTTGGCAATGTAAGGGAAAAGGCTCAGAACAGTGCTTGTTTAGTCTCCTAGCAATGAATCTTGAGACCTTCTAGTCACATACTCTACCATCCTCAACCAATACCTGTTAACCATTCCCTCCCCGGTTTCCCTTTTTGGCGCTTGACATTCTTTCTAATGGGCAAGCTTCCTACCTCTTATTTCTCTTCCTGGTTTTCCACTAAGCTGTGGGGAAAGAGAAACAAGAGGTATGTGTGCGTGTCAAGCGCCTGGTGATTTAACCAGCGGCTAGGGCCTGTCCCCAACCCTGAGCAACCGACCCCACCCAAATAGGCAAATGTCTCTCCCACCTGGGAGTAGGGGGTCTATTTTATTCATTTTAGATCACTTAGAAATCACCCAAGGGTGGCATTTTGGGAAAGGAAAATGAGGAATCTTGGAAGAAGGACGGGAGAGAAGAGATTGGGCGAAGGGGGTAAGGGGAAATCAGTTATTTTACCATAACAAAGGTAGTTAAGGTAACTGAACATTCAAGTCTCTCTACAGCATTAGTAAATTCAATTACTTTTAAAAACTCTATACATATTACATAATTCTTAATTAAGTCTCAGGATGCAATTGGCTTAACACCATAAGATATCCACACTTTATTTTTCAATTTTACTTTCTTTTCTTTGACAGCTATATTTTTGTTACAAATCTGTCTAGCTTCGCAGCAAATTGAAAAAGGAACTCTGAACACTAGTGTGGATATCTATAGATAAGCCCTTTGCTCATCAAACCAATCTATTTTATTCTTCATACCTGGACAGAACAAACACAGCTTCTATTAGGGAGGTTGTGGGCTCTCTCACACTAGAGGCTTTCAAAAGGCAGCTGGACAACTATACGTCAGGGATGCTCCAGGGTGGATTCTTGCATTGAGCAGGGGGTTGGACTTGATGACCTTGCAGGCTCATTCCAACTCTGCCATTCTACGATTCTATGAAAACTTTCCTATTACAAATATTTACTTCCTCTTTTCTGTTGGTTTTACATAAAATTACAACACACTTTTTGTTAAAATCCCCCCCCCCCGGGTATTCTTTTTGTAATTTAGAGTTGTTAAAGCAACTGGGAGTAGCTAACTCCTGAGTTTCAACTTTTCAATCACGTGGATCTCAGATATGTTGTCTTCAACAAAGAGAACAAGATACTTGGATTCAAGGTATTCTCTATGCAACATTTATTCATATCAAGTCAATCTTTGATTTGATAGATTCTTTTTACACACAGAGCAGATGTAGCACCTGCTCTGAGAACACTGTTCTTTCTCTCCCCCCCCATGACATTCCAGCACTTAGGCAGGATTCACAGCACTGCTTCCAAAGCGCTCTAAAAGCAGCAGTGCAGATTTCTCTCTAAATTTCACTGAGAAGCTCATTCAGGAGCAAATCAGTTATTTGCCAGTTGTTTGCCAGAACATTTATTTGCCAGAACAGTTGTTCTGTGTATCACCTGATAGCACATTTCATCGAGATGTTTTGTAGAAAAAAATAAAAAGTACAAAATTTGAAACATAAGAACATAAGAAAAGCCATGCTGGATCAGACCAAGGGTCCATCCAGCAGCACTCTGCTCACACAGTGGCCAACCAGCCATGAGCCAAGGATGAACAAGCAGGACACGGTGCAACAGCACCCTCCCACCCATGTTCCCCAGCAACTGGAGCACACAGGCTTATTGCCTTGAACACTAGAGACAGCACACAACCACCAGGGCCAGCATATAAAATATATGTTTTACCTCTAGGAACCCACTTAACCCGCCCCTGAAGCCATCCAGACCGGTGGCCATCAGTACATCCTGTGGCAGTGAGTTCCATAATTTAACCATGCTCTGTGTGAAGAAGTACTTCCTTTTATTAGTCCTGGATCTCCCACCACTCAGCTCCGTGGGATGACCCCACTGGGTTCTAGTATTCTGAGAGAGGGAGAAAAATGTCTCCCTATCCACACCCTCCACAACATGCATCACTCCGTACACCTCTAACCGGTCTCCTCTCAGCCTCCTTCCCCCCCTTCTTTTCTAAGCTAAACATTCCCAGTTGATGTCACCTTCTTTCGTAGGGGAGATGCTCCAGACCCTTCCTCATTCTAGTTGCCTTTTTCTGCACTTTTGGCAGGAAACATACAGGGGGAGCAGGCATTTCCTTAGTGGTGCCTGCCTCTCCTTGAAGACCTTAGAAGGGAAAAGGGGGGCCTCTACATTTCCCTCCTACCCCTCCTTAAAAACAGAAAGAGTCACGGTGACTTTCCCTCACTCCCTAGAAAAGAATCTAACTCCTCAAAGTCTTGCTCTCAGGGAGACTGACAAGGGCAGGGGTGTCGGGCAGTACCAGTCCCTTTGCCTTCGATCTCCGAAGGGGGCGTTTCCTCGGGAGCAAGCCCCCAGACCTGGACAGCCCCTGTTCCCAAGGAGACCAACCTAGGCATAGAGGGCAAGTGTCCCTCGCCATCCTGTTTCTTGCGCGCGCACACGCGGTGACTTACGCGCATCTCTCCTCTTCCTCCTCCTTGTCGGATTGAATCCAGTGAGTTCCCCCCCTCCTGAGGAGGCAGAGCCGTGCAGCCAGCCAGCCAGCGTCTGCCTTGCGAGCCCCCCCTTCTCCTGCTGCATGAGAAAGGGGGCCAGGCTGGTGCACACAGACACACAGCGCTCCTCTGAGATCTGCTGCTCTAGGTGGCTGCTTCAGATCATTCTATCTTTCAACTTTCTGTAATTTCTTAGCCACGTCTGGCCAATTCTTAGTGACAAAATTGAATTTTTTTTTAAAAAAAGACCCTGTGCTACTGAATCATCTGGAGACAATTCAGAATATTGTCTCATTCTTTCTCTCAAACGCTGGAGAAATTTTGGGTTTTAGGTGTGGCATTTTTATTCTTCTTTTCACAAACCTGTCAACTGATTTCTCTTTCTTGTCTTACCACACTGGAGGTCTGCCTTTATTAAAGCAAGTTCTCCAGTGGGGAAGGGTTTTCTAGCTAGACCATAAGGCCTAAGTAATCTCTGTTCATAATTCTAATTATTAGCTAAATTCTAAAGCTGGTAAGCTCTGGCTGGAGCTTGATTTGGGGCAGCAAAATTTTAGCACAGGAAACAATTTACAGGGAGCATTTTTCTCACTTTTTCTATCATGACTCTTTGGATCTTGGCCAAGGACTCCTAAAGGACAAGTCCAAATAGAATGCTTGCATTTGCTTTTCAAATACTTTTCAAGCTCACTGTTCAAGTAGCCCATCACATTTGGTTGGGCCACCTGTCTAGACAAATAACCTAGCACTTTTATTTCTGGGAGTTGGCATGTTGGCTTGAAGTCTTTTTACCTTTGGCAATCTTATACATTTTACATGTTTTCTTTATAGTGTTTTTGCTGTTTCTGGACAGCCTGACTTTAACCTGGTGCTTCTAGCTGTGATGTTCTGATAACCACAATCAAATCATATACAGGGCTCTTGTACATAGCAATTTCCAGGTTTTGATACAAGCACACACCTGGAGTTTCTGTTTCTTTCTCTTCTATTTTTCTCCCTCCTCTTCTGCCCCCCTTTTGTTCATGGTGTATTTGGCACCATGTTACCAGCTTGGTTAGGCAGAAATACATAAGGAGGAGGCAGGCAATTTAAGGGTTCCTATCTTAAATTCAGGATTTTAAATTCAGGTGTCTTTGGTATTTTGACTTGCTTCTTCTTCCTGTGGATTTTTAGGGGTATTAACTACTCCTTATTATCCTTAGTCATCCAACAAGAGGCATACTTTTTCTTGTGATCCTGGAGTTTTATTGTTAACTTAGAAGTTTAAATCTGACACAACCAGGCTTTATCAGACCCATATTTTGGCCAGAAAACAGGAGGTGGTTTTACACTTTTCTTGGCCATTCAACACAACAATACTTAATAACTTATTTTTATCTTTCCCTCTTGTACAAGATAAATATTCCTATGATTTCAACATCCTCCCCAACGGACTATCCGGAGGAATGTCATGGGCCAGGATCAAAGACTCATCATTACATGGGCTTCTCCTATTCTTAGGCACTTTATTTCCCATTGTGGAACCCGGGGCTAAGCAGTTATTGCAAAACGTCTACCCGGGTTGTGGATTCTTCTTGGGGCTAAGTGAGAACTGCCAAACGTCTACCCAATACCTGGGGCTAAGCATGAACCACAAAACGTCTACCCAAGATGTGGATGTGTCATTCAATCAGTCAATTTCTCAATCACTTCATCTGTCTCCGGCTGTCCTCCTCGCGGAGAAACAGAAACGCGGATCGAGACCACATTCGCTTCGTACCTCTTGGGCACGTCTCAGTCAACACACCCCATTCCACAGTCCACCCCCCCCCCCGACCACCAAGGCAATACTTAATAGTCAATTTTCTTACCTTGGTTCGTGCACGAAGTTGCCTGGTCGCTGCGCAGTGCCTACTTGTTAATTCCCTGAGTGGTTTCACCAGTCCAAATGATCCAGGAATTTTTGCCAGTCACACCCTACTGACAGCCGGTGTCCCAAAGGGACTGCCAGAACTCGGCAGGACGCGTCTTCCCTGTGTCTGGCACCGGCTGCCAGCGGCCCATGATGGCTGGATCCCGGACGAGCCCCCAAATTGTTAGAAACACGATTTTGAAATGAAATTGCTTGGACAAAGTGGTGAAAGTTTAAACACTCTGTTTTATTGAGCAAACTTGCAAGTTTGGGTGTCTAGGCAGGTAGGCACACCCACCAGTTAGTGCATAGTCTTTTTATCCCTTAGCCCGGCCGAAGCAGTCCCTCCCCAGTCTCTCCATTGGTCAGAGACTAAAGGGGTTACAGCCTATCCCAGTACGCCTTGTAACTCCTCCCCTGTTTACTTGCTTTTTCATTTCATTTGATATTCCACCCTCTATTATTTACTTATGTCCATATATAGATTTTATTCTTTCTGGGCACACCTTTCTTTATTCCTCTTCATCACGTCCCCCCCATAAGGTCATGAGTTCAAACAACAGATTTGTTTCTCTTCCCCTATCATAACCTCAAAAACATAAATTCTGACAGTTCACATAGGCTTTTAACCTCAAAATCATAAATTCTGACCGTTCACATAGGTATTTAACTCATAAATTCTGAGGGGCTCCAGTAAGTCTAACACACAATTCCGTTACTCATGTTATCTCTGTTATAATAATATGACCTTCCCTCTGCTAGGTCTTCTCCCCTTGCCCTTTGCCATCTTCACCATCCCAGCTAAAATACCAACATTCCTTTTAGCTGACCCATTTCAGAAACTCGCACAAAATGTTTTAATAATGCATTATCTACTATATTTCCCTTATAACATCTATATAATCCATTGGTTATATCTCTTTACAATATACTCATAACCCTGAAAAAGCAACATATTCTATATCTAACAGTCATTACCTTTAAAGCCCTACATGGTTTGGGTCCAGTTTACCTGCGGGATCGCCTTCTCCCATACAGTCCACCCCGCACACTCAGGTCCTCTGGGGTGAACTTACTTCAGTCAGCTAAAACTAGGCTGACATCAGTTTCCCAGAGGACCTTTTCTTCTGTTGCCCCCAGATTGTGGATCGGTCTGCCGGGGGAGATTCGTAAAATTAACTCTCTGTGTGATTTTAAGGCAGCTTTAAAGACTAGATTTTTCCGGCAGGCCGATCCAGATCAGAGGAGGGCAACCAAGATGATCAGGGGTCTGGAAACAAAGCTCTATGAAGAGAGACTGAAAGAACTGGGCATGTTTAGCCTGGAGAAGAGAAGATGGAGGGGAGACATCAGAGCACTCTTCAAATACTTAAAAGGTTGTCACACAGAGGAGGGCAGGGATCTCTTCTCGATCCTCCCAGAGTGCAGGACATGGAATAACGGGCTCAAGTTAAAGGAAGCCAGATTCTGGCTGGACATCAGGAAAAATTTCCTGACTGTTAAAGCAGTACAACAATGGAATCAGTTTCCTACGGAGGTTGTGGGCTCTCCCACACTAGAGGCCTTCAAGAGGCAGCTGGACAAGCATCTGTCAGGGATGCTTTAGGGTGGATTCCTGCATTGAGCAGGGGGTTGGACTCGATGGCCTTGTAGGCCCCTTCCAACTCTGCTACTCTATGATTCTATGATTCTATGATCAATGTAAAACCAAGAATTTTTAAGATGTATTGATTCCTGTTCTAATGTTGTTCCCCGCCTCGATCCAAAGGGAGAGGCGGGTAAGAAATAAATATATTATTTATTATTATTTAGTTCAGCACTCCGTTCACACAGTGGCCAACCAGCCATTGGCCAGGGATGAACAAGCAGGAAATGGTGCAACAACAGCACCCTTTCACCCATGTTCCCCAGCAACTGGTGTATATAGGCTTACTTCCTCTGATACTGGAGGTAACACTTAGCTATCCAAGCAGCAGCTTTTAACATAAGTCAAGGAGCCCATTTGAGAATCTGCTGCATGGCCCTACAAATAATAATAATAATGATAATAATGATGATGATGATGATGATGATAATAATAATAATAATAATAATAATAATAATAATAATAATAATAATAATTCGTACCCACCTCTCCATTCTGATCGAGGCGGGGAACAACAGCAAATGGTAAAATACATAAAACTGAATTAAAACATAATATACGTTGTTAAAACATCCTTAAAAACATTCTAAAAACATCTTAAAATTCCACTGGATAGGCCTGCTGGTAGTGAGGAGGAGGTAGAGGAGGAAGAGGAAGAGGAGGACGAGGACGAGGAAACAGGGGTACACCAGAGCATATTAGCACTGCAGCTTCTCCTCCAAATCTCCCCCTTTCCAAATCATCCCAAACTTTGGCTGGAGTTTGGGGAGCAGCACCCCACCGCCCAGCCCCTAAAACATCGGTGATAACAATGAGACCTTGTTCTCTCATGACACCAGAGGAGGTGCCATGGAAGGTACATGTCATCCTGGCATGTCTCACCCACCTCCTGTTCTCTCCTCACTCCAGGCATGCTGGAGACCTAGTGAAACAAATGGGGCTGAATTTCCGCTTTTGCTTTTCGACAGGATTCTTATTTTATTTTTGGCAATATAACAGGGAACGAACGAACCTTTCCAGATGTAACAATAGAAATCATACTTAATTGCAGGAGAGCAGAAGGGGATATTAGGAAATGAGAGGGAAGAAAGGGAAAAGGATCATCAACAGGAGAAATTAGGCAAATCCATATTAATATCTTGCATCTGATTTGAATGTGTAATAAAAGAAAAAATGGGGGGGTGAGGATATGCCAATTGGGCATGGAGGGCTCCACTTATTATCCGTTTTCACAGAGACAAATAAAAAGTTTCCATGGGCAATTCATAGAATCATAGAATAGCAGAGTTGGAAGGGGCCTACAAGGCCATCGAGTCCAACCCCCTGCTCGATGCAGGAATCCATCTCAAAGCATCCCTAAAAGATGGCTTTCCAGCTGCCTTCTGAAGTCCTCTAGTGTGGGAGAGCGCACCACCTCCCCAGGTAACTGGTTCCATTGTCGTACTGCTCTAACAGTCAGGAAGTTTTTCCTGATGTCCAGCTGGAATCTGGCTTCCTTTAACTTGAGCCCGTTATTCCGTGTCCTGCACTCTGGGAAGATTGAGAAGAGATCCTGGCTCTCTTCTGTGTGACAACCTTTTAAGTATTTGAAGAGTGCTCTCATGTCTCCCCTCAATCTTCTCTTCTCCAGGCTAAACATGCCCAGTTCTTTCAGTCTCCAAAGAATGAGAGCTTCAGCTATTGGGCGACATAGAAATGCAATAAATAAATAAAATAAATAAAATGTCTCTGCAGTCCATGTGTGGTCCGGAGGCATTCTTAGGAAAAGAAAATGGCTGAAGCTTGAGGCCTTCCGTTGGCTTTGAAGCGATTCCAGTTGCCAGTAAGAAACCTTGTTATTTTAAATCAATCAATCAATCAATAAAAAGTGGGGGGGGAGGGCACCTGGGGGGGGGCCTCCAATGTGTCTGAGAGCGCACTGGTCCCCACAGAGTACCATGGAGTACCCCAGTTTTTGATCATGTAGAAGGAGGCCCTGAGCCCAGGGTGGGTACACATAGGGCACGGGGTCAGTATTGAGCACAAAATCCAACTTCCTGGAAACTCAGCTATCACTTTTTTAAAAAACAAACAACAACCATGTTTCTAGACCTTATGGTTTCCAATTTTTTATTTTTTTAAAAGAAGAGTTTTACGTCTGGGAAGTGTGCTCAAACCTGAACACCTCCCGGCTCTGCCCCAAACCAACCTTGTCTCACCATCGGGACGCTTCGCTTTTAAGTGCGGGTTACCATGGTTCTTGCAGGAGAACGGAGCAGAGTTTTCTGCAGCAGAAACTTGTTGAAGGCCGCTCAGAAAAACGTGTCAGAAAAACCTCTTGTTGCAGCCTTCTGTGAAACCTGGCGGGTGGCGCCCGAAATGACACAGGCAGGCGGCACCTTTCCACTTGCTCCACGGCTGATGTGCAAGGTCGAATCAGTGCAGCTATTTTGCCATGCCTGTGGGGGCCGGCAGGTGGGGGTGCTACTTGGCTGGCATGGGCGCACTCCAATTTTCTCTTCCCTCCGCTGGTCCCGCCAAGACCTCTGCTTCCTGCTGAGGTTGCTTATTATATAGCTGGGCAGAGAGAGGCAGACCCCGCTGCCGGCTGAAACCACTGGAATCAGCGGATGGGAAAGGAAACCGGTTTGCATGTAGTCATGGCAATGTACCAGCCACAGTTCTGCGCTAAAGAATTTGGCGCTCACCCGAAAGCCTGCCTCTTAGATGGAGTATGTCTGCTTGCACTGTGCTTTAAAATCAACTAAAAACACATCTTTAAATTCTGGGTCTACACCAAGACAAGATAAAAACTAGGGGTGTGCAGACCCCCCCCCGATCCTCTTCGCGCCCGATCCGCAAATTGCGGGTGGGGCCCGCTCCGCCCCGCCTCGATCTGCCTAGGGGCCGCTCCGCTCCGCTGCAGAGCTCCGGCTCTGAATCGGAGCTCCGCAGTGGTGGGGAGTGGCGACAGGTAAGGCCCCCTCCCTCCTCCCCCTTACCTGTGTCCGTCCTGGCCCATCCCAGCTTCACTAGAGCCCGCGGCTCAACCAGGAACTGTAGGCCCTGATTGCGGCCTACACTTCCTGGTTGAGCCGCAGGCTGTAGTGAAGCTGGGATGGGCCAGGACAGATGCAGGTAAACCCCCCTCCCTCCTCTCCCTTACCTGCATCCGTCCGCGGTCCCACGGCTGCTTCAACTGAGCCCAAGGACTCAACCAGGAAGACTAGGCCGCAATTGCTGCCTAGTCTTCCTGTTTGAGTCATCAGGCTCAGTTGAAGCAGCTGTGGGACCGTGGACGGATGCAGGTAAGGGAGAGGAGGGAGGGGGGATTTACCTGGCTCTGCCGCCGTCGCCGCATGGGCGACAGCGACAGCGGAAGGGCCAAGTAACCCCCCCTTACCTTTTTTGCGGAGCTCCGGATCGAGGTGAAGGATCCGCCTTCACCTCGATACGCTCCGCAACGCTCTGTGGCTCCCCTGATCCTCTTCGCCTCCTCCTTAAGGGGAGGCGAAGCCCCCCGATCCGCTCCTGCTTCTCCGGTCCGAGGAGAAGCGGAGCACATCCCTACTAAAAACTATGCCCTGTACAACGCACAGAAGTTAATAACATTTGCACCATCGATTTTGCATAACTCACACTGCTTTGGCTAGCGCAGGGAACGTTAAGAGCTATCTAGAGAGCATAAATCCCACCCTCTCACTACTGGAAAGTTTATTCAGTCACCCCCAGCCCTATTTCAGTAGGCATTGCCCACACATTTTCAAATATATATTCAGTCATAAGGTCTGGAATCCTGAGGGTGTTTTTTTAAGAGCTAAGATTCTCAGGAAGCTGAATTCTGTACCCAGCAAACACAATAGCAGCAGTGGAATAGCAGCACACACACAGCCCCACATATCGCTACAACCGGAACAAGTTTTAGACATTTACTGCAGCAGATCTAGAAAAGGGATGTTGGGTTTTTTAGAATCATAATATAGCTGAGCTGGAAGGGGTCTATAAGGTCATGAAGTCCAACCCCCTGCTCAATGCAGGAGTCCACCTGAAAGCATCCCTGACAGATGGTTATCAAGCTGTATCGTGAATGCCTTGAGTGTGGGAGATCCGACGGCCTCCCTAGGTCATTGGTTCCATTGTCGTACTGCTCTAACAGTGAGGAAGTTTTTCCTGATGTCCAGCCGGAATCTGGCTTCCTGTAACTTGAACCCATTGTTCCATGTTCAGAACTAGTCGGAACTCTAAAGGAGCTTCCCGCAAGAGTCTCTCAGGAAGAGTTCTCACTGCCCTCTTGGTATCACACCTTGAGCCGTTCTTGCTGGTTCCAGAGAGAGGAGAGGAACCATTTGAAGATGCCTATCAGAAGTGGAGGCTGGTGGCTCCGACATCAGTGGGGCGGTGCATCCATTCTGGGTTTCAGTCAGAACTCTAAAGGAGCTGCCTAACGTGCTCATCTAAGGTAGCTCCTTTAGAGTTCTGGCAGGTTCTGGTTGAAACCAAGAGCAGATTCACCTTGGAGAGCTCCTTTAGAGTTCTGACTGAAACCTGGAGCAGGTTCACTGCCCCGCCGGCATCGGAGCTGCCAGCCTCCACTGCCTCTGAGGGCAGATATGTGGGATTGGGAGTCAGACCTACAGAACCAGCTCACCCAAAGGCCAAGCTCACTGCAGGCCTTTGGAAAAAGTGGAGTCTTCTCTTCCCCGTGTCCTTTTCCCCAAAAAACCCCAAAGGCAACATGGTGCCAGCAATGTGGAGAAGTGCATTTCTTTCTGCCCCGTATTCCAATCCATCAAAGAACCACGAGCCAGAGGGAAGGAAAACGTCTCCTTCAGCCCTGCTTAAATGAGTGGCCATGCTCCGCTGCCTCGGCCCAAGCGGCAACCTTGGCATTTTGAGGAAAAGGAGGAGGACGCTCCCCGACTGCAACACTGCCTCCACAATGGCAAACGGGTCATAGAATCATAGAATAGCAGAGTTGGAAGGGGCCTACAAGGCCATCGAGTCCAACCCCCTGCTCAATGCAGGAATCCACCCTAAAGCATCCCTGACAGAGGGTTGTCCAGCTGCCTCTTGAAGGCCTCTAGTGTGGGAGAGCCCACAACCTCCCTAGGTCATGGGTTCCATTGTCGTACTGCTCTAACAGTCAGGAAGTTTTTCCTGATGTCCAGCCGGAATCTGGCTTCCTCTAACTTGAGCCCGTTCTTCCGTGTCCTGCACTCTGGGAGGATTGAGAAGAGATCCTGGCCCTCCTCTGTGTGACAACCTTTCAAGTCTTTGAAGAGTGCTCTCATGTCTCCCCCTCAATCTTCTCTTCTCCAGGCTAAACATGCCCAGTTCTTTCAGTCTCTCTTCATAGGGCTTTGTTTCCAGACCCCTGATCATCCTGGTGATCAATCACAACTTGCCTGCTCCTTAAGACCAGCAGAGACCTGCCTCCGTGTCTCCCCTAAGGTGAAGGATTCACAGTTGACGGGCACAAGAAACAGGGCCTTCTCAGTGGCTGCACCAATACTGTGGAAGATCATATCTTGCAAAATGCAGGTTGTCCCTCTGGATGTCTTTTGACACTTAGTGAAGACATTTCTCTTGTGGCAGACCTTTGCCTGCTAAGAATTTGTTTTGTTTAAAGTTTGATTCATTTATGGTCTCTGCCGCTGTACTTTGATTGAATGAATGGCTTTGTATTTTATAGTGGTTCTAAACTGTTATGAGCTGCTCTGGTGCATGGCCACTAGCTGGGTGGGATATACATTCCTAGAAAGAAAAAAAGAAAGGTGGACTGCAAAAAGCATGTTTTATTGACTCTTTTCACCCAACTACAAGCAGCTTTGCAGAAGTGATGTCTGTACTGAAAAATCTCACCATAGCCCCTCTTCTTGGTTACTTGTCTTCCTGCAACATCGAAAACAGCCTTTGCCCTTACCCCCCCCCGAATTGCTTTGAGCGCACGATGGCCAGAAAAGGCCCCAGTAAATCACCCAAGAGAGAGGATTGCATTTTGATTTAACACCACCCTAAAAAAAAATAACAAGCAAAACAAAACAAAAGCCCTCTTGGCAGGCACTCTGGGAAAACATTTGTTTTAAAATGCAAAGTCCTCTTTGATGGAAGTGGCGCGAAGGTGCTTTCCGCACCCCGTTTGCCTCTTTTCAGCGACGGGGACGGGTGCAGGGTGGGATTCTGAAAGCAGGTCCACATGAAAGGCTCGTCCATCGCTCTCCGGCTGCAGGAGAATGTCGCCAAGACGTGCCATTGCAGTTCCTCGAAGTGTTTCAATGAAGGTGCCATACTGCTAAAACCCAGCACAGTCCTTTCAAATCAGGGTCTGACTTTCCCACAGGGAGAGGAGGCAGCTGGGGTAGGATTTCTCATGACCAAGGTGCGGGGTACTGGAACAACGGGCAGAGCAAGACGCTCTTGCCTGACTGTCAGTCCGATGCGAAAGTCTTGCCCACTAGGTCCCCACTGGGGTGCGTGGATTACTTTCTAGCCCAAGACAGGCTGTTAAAAAACCTGGGTATAAAGTTTCTAGTCCTCTTGAAGACCTTGCTAACGCAAGGAGCTGCTATGTATGAAAATTAAATTAAATTAAAGGGTGACTGCTTGTTCATTACAGCTAGAGAACCACCACCCCAGTCCAAAACAGAGGTGCAATGGGAGTAATGAAAGAGGCGAGATTCAGACCGGGAGCTGAACTGCAGGCTCTTACAAAACACAGTAAAACCGAAGTGAGACCCGAAGTGAGCATCCCTTGACCCAACACGCAAAGGAAGCCGTTCCCCAATCTGGCACCAATCCAGATGCATTGGACTAGAGCTCCCATCATCCCCCGCAACAAGGCCCTACTGGCTGGGCATGACGGGAGCTGTAGTCCAGCACAACTGAAAGGCGGTCGGAAGGCTGATGCCCGTTTGGAAAACGGTAACGAGGAGCGTGGGCGATTAGGGGAGCCCCAGCAATGATTTGGGGGCTTGAGTTGAGGGCGGTGGGGAACAGGAGCCCTGGCTCTTGATAAGTGTGGGTCTGCCCCTTCTTTTTCGCCACAGCTGTGGCAGGGCCGTGTCCCGACTTCTCTCCCCTGCCCTTGACACGCAGAGGCAGGGCGAATCCGTCACTCCAGCCTTTTCACCATGTAGGGTCCTTCCAGCTCGTAGCCAATCTTCCTGTAGTAATCCCTGGTGCCCACACCTGCAAGCCAAAACCAGGAGGGGAAAGGTGTCAGTGAACGTGGACGCTAAGAAGACGGAGGAGGCGGGCAGGACTTACTAAGAGAGAGAAGATGCTGAGGAAAGTGTATTCCAAAGTCATGACTACTAGATTATTAGGGATGTGCTCCGCTTCTCCTCGGACCAGAGAAGCAGGAGCGGATCGGGGGGCTTCGCCTCCCGTTAAGGCGGAGGCGAAGAGGATTGGGGGAGCCGCGGAGCGGATCGAGGTGAAGGCGGATCCTTCGCCTTGATCCAGAGCTCCGCAAAAAAGGTAAGGGGGGGTTACTTGGCCCTGCCGCTGTCGCTGCCGCCCATGTGGCGACGGCGGCAGAGTTAGGTAAGGGGGCAAGGGGGAGGGGGGTCTTACCTGCATCCGTCCACGGTCTCGCGGCTGCTTCAACTGAGCCCAAGGACTCAAACAGGAGGACTAGGCCGCCTAGTCTTCCTGGTTGAGTCCTCGGGCTCAGTTGAAGCAGCCGTGGGACCGTGGACGGATGCAGGTAAGGGGGCAAGGGGGAGGGGTTCTTACCTGTGTCCGTCCCGGCCCATCCCAGCTTCACTAGCGCCCGTGGCTCAACCAGGAAGTGTAGGCCGCAATCCTACAGTTCCTGGTTGAGCCGCGGGCTCTAGTGAAGCTGGGCTGGGCTGGGACGGACACAGGTAAGGGGGAGGAGGGAGGGGGCCTTACCTGGCGCCACTCCCCACCACTGCGGAGCTCCGATTCAGAGCCGGAGCTCTGCAGCGGAGCGGAGTGGCCCCTAGGCGGATCGAGGCGGGGTGGAGCGGGCCCAATCTGCAATTTGCGGATCGAGCGCAAAGAGGATCGGGGTGTGTGTGTCTGTGCACACCCCTATAGATTATTCCCCTGCATCTGAACATTAGGTTTACTTTCAACCAACATGGCATTTGTGCACGTTTGTGCCCACCCCCATGTCCTTCTGTCCCATGAGACCACATGAGGTTCCACCGCAACTCCTCTCTGACCTGCTCCTGGCTTCCCAGCCCACAGTCTCAACCCCACACCGATCCTCCTGCTCCACCCGCCACAAACCAACTTTCTGCTTCTCACAGAAGCTGTGACCACCCTTTCCCTCATTAGCAATTAAAATGCTTATGAACGTTCCGTGGCGTCACAGCACCTCGGCCAACGGTAGGGCCGGAAGTTGCAAGTGAGAGACAGCCAAGTTTGGAGGGCTGTAGGTTTTGCCTAATAGTTATGGCGTCTTTCTCGGGCAATTTTTCAGATACGGAACTAAAGCTCAGAGGACTTGTCAAAGGTGCCTTGTGAAGGTCACAGAAGAGCCGTTAACCCACGTCTCGTACACTGCCATTAATCAGCCAGAGTTGGAGGCCCTGAACAAACCGAGAAGGGAATACATGAACCAAATAGAGCAGTACGACAATGGAACCAGTTCGCTAGGGAGGTTGTGGGCTCTCCCACACTAGAGGCCTTCAAGAGGCAGCTGGACAACCCTCTGTCAGGGATGCTTTAGGGTGGATTCCTGCACTGAGCAGGGGGTTGGACTCGATGGCCTCGTAGGCCCCTTCCAACTCTGCTATTCTATGATTCTATGAAATGCTAATGCAAAATGTAATTTTTCCAGGAGGATTTCCCCACCAAAATGCATGTTAATTCCAAAGGAGTTTCCCTCTGACCATTCGTAACTTAAACAAGCTCCTCTGGCTTTGAATATCCAGAGGAAAACTCCTTTGGTGGAAAATTAACAATCTACAAGAGTCTGTAGGAGAATGCGAAGAACTTTCCCAATTTACAAATGTATTAAAAAGTGACATTGTTTTTCTAAGTCAAAGTTCTTGTTTTACTCATGCCCTTATGTGCTCCAGATTGTGCCGAGTGCATGCCAGCCCAGAAGCCCACATAACCATCAGGACTAGCAGCCATGGATAGACTTCTCCTCCAGGAATTTATCCAACCCCCTCTTAAAGCCATCCAAATGGGTGGCCACCACTACATCTTGAGGCAGTGAGTTCCATCATTTAACTCTGCGCTGGTTAAAAGATGCAAATGCCGATACTGTCCGGAAGGTCTTTCTCCTACCCGCCAGATGCAGGTGTGGGGTGTGGATTGGCTGTGGTTATTCCGTGATGAGGAAGAAGCGATCTGAACATGCTCAGAGGCATTGCTCCAAGTACTCGCTCACAATGAAAAGCCATTCCTGGTTCAAGTTATGCTCTGATTCAAAGTTCCTAAACTCCACTGTACATTCCCCCCTTTCCTCCTCCTCCTCCTCCTCCTCCTCCTTTTGTGGCAATTGTCTCCCACTGAGCTGGGACCCAGGCAAAGCTGCGGCATCGTTAATGAAATATTGCCATCTCTCTAGGAGATCAATGAGATGTAATCACTCCATCTGGAGGGTCCGTGGAGGTTTTCAACAACACAGGCAGAAGCTTAATAGATGCCTCAACCCTGTGCTGATGGCCCCCCACTCCCCAAAAAGCCCAAGGAAGCCGCAAAGAGAGTGCATAGGGACAGAACGGGCAGACGTCCCCCATCCCACCCACCCGGGATCTTAATGTCAGAATACTGATCATCAGAGACTCCGTCTTAATCAAGTAGAAAATCCAAGCATGAACGGTTTGCTGTTTCAAAATCTACACCGTACATTTTCAGCGTTAGCTCTTCCTGGTTCGCGCAAGCTTTTATCCCCCTGAAACGCGGGGGACTGGGAATGAATTATAGAATAATAAAGTTGGAAGGGACCCACAAGGTCATCAAGTCCAACCCCCTGCTCATTGCAGGAATCCACCTCAAAGCATCCCTGACAGATGGTTGTCCAGCTGCCTCTTGAAAGCCTCTAGTGTGGGAGAGCCCACAACCTCTCTAGGTCATTGGTTCCATTGTCATACTGCTCTAACAGTGAGGAAGCTTTTTCTGATGTCCAGCCGGAATCTGGCTTCCTGTAACTTGAGCCCATTATTCCGTGTCCTGCACTCTGGGAGGATGGAGAAGAGATCCTGGCCCTCCTATGTGTGACAACCTTTTAAGTATTTGAAGAGGGCTATCAGGTCTCCCCTGAATCTCTTCCCCGGTGGCATCTGATGGGCCGAGCCACCGAGGTTACGGGTGCCTTTCCCCACAACCTTTTGCAGTTACAGGGCTCCTGCAAAGTGCCCGCAGAGACAAAAGGAACCGTACCCATAGCAATCTCCCTGTTGGATGGAGAATCATAGAATAGCAGAGTTGGAAGGGGCCTACAAGGCCGCCGAGTTCAACCCCCTGCTCAATGCAGGAATCCACCCTAAAGCATCCCTGACAGATGGTTGTCCAGCTGCCTCTTGAATGCCTCTAGTGTGGGGGAGCCCACAACCTCCCCAGGTAACTGATTCCATTGTCGTACTGCTCTAACAGTCAGGAAGTTTTTTCTGATGTCCAGCTGGAATCTGGCTTCCTTTAACTTGAGCCCGTTATTCCGTGTCCTGCACTCTGGGAGGATTGAGAAGAGATCCCTGCCCTCCTCTGTGTGACAACCTTTTAAGTATTTGAAGAGTGCTATCATGTCTTCCCTCAATCTTCTGTTCTCCAGGCTAAACATGCCCAGTTCTTTCAGTCTCTCTTCATAGGGCTTTGTTTCCAGACCCCTGATCATCCTGGTTGCCCTCCTCTGAACACGCTCCAGCTTGTCTGCGTCCTTCTTGAATTGTGGAGCCCAGAACTGGACGCAATACTCTAGATGAGGCCTAACCAGAGCCGAACAGAGAGGAATCAGTACCTCACACGATTTGGAAGCTATACTTCTATTAATCCAGCCCAAAACAGCATTTGCCTTGCTTGCAGCCATATCGCACTGTTGGCTCATATTCAGCTTGCGATCTACAACAATTCCAAAATCCTTCTCGTTTGTAGTATTGCTGAGCTGTCCCCCATCTTCTAACTGTGCTTTTGGTTTCTATTCCCTAAATGTAGAACTTGGCATTTATCCCTATTAAATTTCATTCTGTGGTTTTCAGCCCAGCACTCCAGCCTATCAAGATCACTTTGAAGTTTGTTTCTGTCTTCCAGGGTATTAGCTATCCCACCCAATTTTGGGTCATCTGCAAATTGGATCAGCGTTCCCTGCACCTCCTCGTCCAAATCATTAATAAAAATGTTGAAGAGCACTGGGCCCAGGACTGAGCCCTGCGGCACCCCACTTGTTGCCTCTCCCCAGTTTTAGAAGGTTCCATTGATAAGTACTCTTTGAGTCCGATTCTGTAGCCAACTGTGGATCCACCTAATAGTTGTTCCATCTAGCCCACTTTTAGCTAGTTTGTTAATCAGAATATCATGGGAGGGACTGTAATCCCGTGGTAGAGCACCTGCTTTGCATGGAGGAGGTCACGGGTTCGACCTCTGACATCTCCCGTTACAAAATGAAAGGTTCGTGTAAGAAGAGCTACGCTGGATGAGGCCAAAAGTCTATTTAGCCCAGTATTCTGTTCACAGAGTGGCGAACCTGATGTCCCAGTGGGGTGACCACAAGTGGGGCATAAGTTTGGCATAGCACCCTCCAACTTATTCTCTCCCCCCCCACCCGCCCCCAGCTACGGGTATTGAGAGAGGGATACAGCCTCTGATACTGGAGAGAGGTCATAGAACAGCATTGATTCCCAGTAGTCGCTGATGGTCTTCTCCTCCACGAATTTGTCCAATTCCCCCTTAATAATAATAATAATAATAATAATAATAATAATAATAATTTATTTCTTACCCGCCTCTCCGATTGAATCGAGGCAGGGAACAACAATACGCATAAAATACATAGAATACTGATTAAAAACACGGTATACTGATTAAAAACATCCTAAAGGCATCCTAAAACCGCACTAAAATATCCTCAAATTCTACTGGATCGGCCTGCCGGAAGAGGTCAGTCTTGACAGCCTTCTTGAACGCTAATCTTTAAAGCCATCTGAGGTGATGCCTGTCACTGCATCTGGTGTTTTCAACTCTGCCTGGTGTAGAGAAGCCCTTCATTTTTTCTGTCCTGAATCTCCCATTGATCACTTTCATTTATTTAATTTATGTCCCGCCTTTTCCCCTCCTTATGGAACCCAAGGCGGTGTACCATAATCCTCCTCCCCTTCTCCATTTTATCCTCACAACAACAACCCTGTGAGGTGGGTTAAGGCTGAGAGCCTGCGACTGGCCCAACGTCACCCAGTGGGTTTCCATGGCCGAGTGGGGACTAGAACCCGGATCTCCCAACTCCCAGTCCGACACTTTAGCCACTACACAGGCAGAGGGAAGTCTTCTCCATCGCCTCTGCAGAGCCGTTGCCAGTCAGAGCTGGTAATATTGGCCTAGATGGACAAATAGTCTGACTTAGGATGAGGCAGCGTTGTACGCGGTTCCTAAGCGCACGTGTAACAGGGAGGCAGAGGGGGACATCACTGGGGAACAGCCACGTCTGCAGCTGCAACGCAGCTCCAGAGATCATCACATCACGAGACCACACGGCGCCAGAGCAGAATCCGGCCCTCTGCTCATTTTATTTCATTTATAGAGCCTGCAGGGCCCCAAAAGTGCGGGGTGGGCGGCGTTTGCTCCAACAAGAGGCGCGTCCACCACACCTGCTTCCAGCACTTTTGAAGTGCAAAGGCGGGAGAGAACGTGGTCCTTAGTCTTGGCACAGCCCGGCCTTCCCTCCAGTGGGACTGCAACTCCCATCGTCCCCTGCCAGCATGGCCCAGGTTGGGGAAGGCTGCTGCAGCCCGTTTTTTTTGGGTTTGGTCTGTTTCCTAACGGAACCGGCTCGTGAACCGCCCGCAGGCTTGGACGTCATCGGTTCCAAGAGGCCTCCCCTTCTCCACGGGCTTCTCGGCTGCAGTGTCTGCTCAGGCGTGGAACATTCCTGGCCTGTGTCCATGTTAATTTTCCACTTGACGGCACACAAATCGAAATGTGGTCTGGGGGAAAGCTGATCAGCCCGCTACTTGGTAATTAATTCATCGTGCAGATGGGCAGCGCTGCAAAGCACACACACACACACACACACACACACACACCGCGTCCTCCCTGGCCCCACCTCACCGCAGAAGTAAGACGTCACCAAAATCAAGGAGGCGAAAACTTGGGGATTGTGCTCCCCCCCTCCCTGCCCCCAAACACGCACATTCGCAGAAAAAAGGAGGCGTTAAGTAAACGTCCTCAAAAGGACAAAGGGATTCAGTGCAAACGACGCTGCCCCCCCCCCCAGTCCCCTCTACAAGGGCACGGCGGTGTTTACAAAATGCACGGGAGCGTCAGAGCACTCGAGACGCACTCAGAGCACCGGGACGTCCCTTTGACGGTGATGGAGGCGCAGGAGGGCCACCCCGGCCGTGGGAACCTCGACCTCTGTTGCCCATTTATTTTATGATGCAACCCTATAATATTTATTTATTTATTTATTGCACTTATATACTGCCCCCATAGCCACGGCTCTCTGGGCGGTTTACAGAAATTCTAAAATTGAGATAAAAACGAGTATACAAAATTTAAAATTCTAAAACACAGAACATACACACATAAAGCATTAAAAACCGTTAAAAAAACTAAACATGGGGGTAATTAAGATGTGCCGTCATATGCCTGGGCAAAGAGGAAAGTCTTAACCTGGCGCCGGAAAGACAGCAGCATTGGTGCCAGGTGAGCCTCGTCAGGGAGATCATTCCGTAGTCTGGGGGCCACCACCGAAAAGGCCCTGTCCCTCGTTGCCACACTCTGAGCCTCTCTTGGAGTAGGTACCCAGAGGAGGACCTTAGATGTTGAACGCAGTGACCGGGTATATTCACGTCGGGAGAGGCGTTCCGTCAGGTATTGTGGTCCCAAGCCATGTAAGGCTTTATAGGTCAAAACCAGCACCTTGAATTGGGCTCAGAAACATACAGGCAGCCAGTGCAAGCGGACCAGAGCAGGTGTTATACGGTCAAACCTTCTGGTTCCCGAAATCAATCTGGCCGCTGCATTTTGCATGAGCTGCAGCTTCCGAACCGTCTTCAAAGGCAGCCCTACGTAGAGCGCATTGCAGTAATCTAACTTGGAGATTACCAGAGCATGGACAACTGAAGCCAGGTTATCCCTGTCCAGACAGGGGCGTAGCTGGGCCACCAACCGGAGCTTGTAGAAGGCACTCCGTGCCACTGAGGTCACCTGAGCCTCAAGTGACAATGATGGGTCTAAAAGAACCCCCAAGCTAAGAACCTGCTCCTCCAGGGTGAGTGCAATCCCATCCAACGTCTCCTCTGAAGTACGTCCCATCGAGGTCCACGAAATTCAATCCCAGGTAAGAATGTACAGCAGGGCTGCGCAGTCTGCGTGGCCTGAAGGCCACGTACGTCCCCAAGGGATTTCGTGTCCCCCCCGCCCCCACATATCCCCTACACTGTCCACTGAAAGTACCACCAACTTTGCTGCTGAACTGAAGGACGTCAGAAGAGCCATCCTGGACCAGACCAAGGGTCCACATAGTCCAAGTTTCTCTCCACACATTGGCCAACCAGCTGCCGGTGGGAAACCCATGGGGCAACCGCACTCCCCTGCCCATGTTCCCCAGCACCTGGTGCACCCTGGCAAAACCCCTCTGAAACTGCAGGTAGCATATAGCCATCAGGACTAGTAGCCCCTGCTAAGCTTCTCCGCCATGCTGCTGACAGGACCCAAATGGGCCACCGCTGCTGACCAGGTTCTCGTGTGCTGCTGTGGCCTGCTGCCAACACACCCTCGCTCACAGCGGTGCAGGGCGTCGCTGCCTCCACTTCTGCCAAGGCATTCAAGCACCCAGAGGCCACAGTGAGCATCCTTTGTGGGCAACTTTGGGAGGTGACAAGCCCCTCCCCCAGGCTGCTGGTTGACCTGATGTTTATTGTATCTTAAACGGCCTCCATAGCCCCTGCTCTGTCGGGCAACAGATACAACAAAAACGACAATATTGATAATGATGATATTTTTTGGGGGGGGGGATGCAGGGGCAAGTGGCGGGGGCCACGTGTTGCCCACCCTGATCTAGGAGACGCTCTGGCAACTGTTATCAGAAGACTCTATGACAATCTGGGTGCTCCTGTCACTGCTGCTGCTGCTCTGGGAAGAGAGACAGGAGCACACGCCCTTGAAAGTACATTGAAAAGGGAGGGAGGGGTGCAGGGTGAGGCGTGTGTCTGTGCACCCCTACCCTACGTGGATCTGGCCCCGGGGGTCATAAGAACCTAAGAAGGGCCCTGATGCTGGATCAGACTGAGGGTCCATCTAGTCCAGCACTCTGTTCGCACAGGGGCCAAGGGTCTGTCGGCCAGGGAAGCAGGACATGGTGCAATAGCACCCTCCCACCCATGATCCCCAGCAACTGCTGCACACAGGCTTACTGCCTCAGACACTGGAGAGAGCACCCAACCATCAGGGCTAGTAGCCATGGATAGGCTTCTCCTCCAGGAATTTATCCAGCCCCCTTTCAAAGCCATCCTCCAGATGTTTTGCCAGTCGGCATGGCTGATGGTCGAGGATGATGGGTGTTTTAGTCCAAAGCATCTGGAGGGCATCCGCGTTGCCTGTCCCTGATAGTTACAGGAACACGCACACACCAGCATTAGAAAAGTGGACAAAGACATGAATTTCGGCCCATGGGGCCAGCATGAGAAGACACGCTTCGTAACGAAGGACTGGCAGGAACATTTCCTCAGTGGAAGCCTCCTCTCTGCCGTAAACAAGCGGTCTTAAGTTATCATAGAATCATAGAATAGTAGAGTTGGAAGGGGCCTACAAGGCCATCGAGTCCAACCCCCTGCTCAATGCAGGAATCCACCCTAAAGCATCCCTGACAGATGCTTGTCCAGCTGCCTCTCGAAGGCCTCCAGTGTGGGAGAGCCCACCACCTCCCTAGGTAACTGATTCCATTGTCGTACTGCTCTAACCGTCAGGAAGTTTTTCCTGATGTCCAACCGGAATCTGGCTCCCTGTATTCTGGCCCATTATTCCATGTCCTGCACTCTGGGAGGATTGAGAAGAGATCCTGGCCCTCCTCTGTGTGACAACCTTTTAAGTCCTTGAAGAGTGCTCTCATGTCTCCCCTCAATCGTCTCTTCTCCAGGCTCAACATGCCCAGTTCTTTCAGTCTCTCTTCATAGGGCTTTGTTTCCAGACCCCTGGTCATTACCTTTGGCTCCCTGAGGCTGAGGGCGGACGGAGGGGGTGGTGTAGGGAAAGGGTGCATCTGCAGCACAAAAGCTGTCGACAACTGTTCCCCTTGGGCCTCGTTCCTCCCTGGGCAGCCCACCGGCCTCTCCATCAGCTTGCTCCGCCCACTCCTCCCTCCCACCGCCACTAGCGTGGGACCGGAGGCTCCGTGGATCCACCTGCATCCTTGAAAACGGCCCCTCCTCCCATCACACGGGCTGAACAAACGTGGAGACACACACACACACACATCCTGGAAGGTGCATTTGTAGCTGCGGAGGGCTCAGGCCACGGGCCGCCCTGCGCCATGTCCAGGCCGCTGCAGTGGCCCTGTTGTCAGAGCTGGTGCTACCATAGAGGCCGCTCAGGCGGCTGCCTAGAGCACCAAGGTAAGGGGGGCAACGAACGCTGCACCCAGAAGCCGCTCTCCTGCAGCGGCTCTGAGAGGGCGGCTTCCGGGTGCACCGTTCCAAAGCCGCCCGCCCACCCCAGCGTCCTGGCTTTGCTTTGGCTGGGTGTTCACCCAGCCGAAGTGAAGCCACCCCCCCCACCCCCACCCCAGCATCCTGGTTTCGCTTCGGTTGGGCGCCCACTCAGCCGAAGCGAAGCCAGAATGCTGGGGTGGGGGGACGGGCGGGCGGCTTCGGAATGGCGCGCCCGGAAGTCACTCTCCCAGAGCAGTTTCTGGCTGGGCACACCGTTCCGAAGCCGCCCCACCCCACCCCAGCGTCCTGGCTTCGCTTCGGCTGGGCGGGCGAGATGGCGCCCCACACCCAGGTACGCTGGGGTGGGGGTGGGTGGGTGAAAGCAGCTCACCTGCCTAGGGCGTAAAATAGTCTGGCACCGGCCCTGCCTCTTGTTACAACCCCTAAGCGTGCCCTGGGAGGGTCTGAACTCATGAAGGATTTATTAGGCACTGAACTAATTAATTGGGACGACGGCCTCATCTGCCTCCCACAATCCCATCATTTTCTCTTGACCTCATCAACCGAGCGCCCTGCTGCAAACAAATGCTGCTCTTTACAACCCTGTGGCATCTGTAGTCTCTCTTGAAACCAAAGTTCCTTCTAACAAGCTCAGGTGGCCAAGATATCCACCCCCCGCCTCTGTGAAGTCAGACAAGCGTGCGGTTCATCAGCTACCTTCCATCAGTTCATTATTTATTTAAGAATATTTATACACCGTTTCCCATTTTAAAAAACCCAAAACGTTTTACAACAAATGGTAAAACAACCCATCGTTATAAAAGTGCAGCGGCTATTTCTTACTAGTCCATGGGTGGGAGAAGCCGGGGCAAACGGGTTTTTAATAACCATCGGAAACGCACGATCGTTGGTGCCTGACGTATCACGGAGGGCGGCTTATTCCAGCGGGAAGGGGCCACCACAGAGCAGGTGGGACTGTGCAGGATGGGTGATGGACAACAAGGCCTCCCCTAAACTTCATAGTGGTCTCACTGGTCTGTCTATACAGGGAAAAATGATCTTTCCGGTAACCTGGTCCTAAGCTGTTTAGCACTTTATATGTTAATAATATGTGGAATGGCCTGCAGGAGGAGACGCGTCAACTTAACAGTCTTTTAACATTTAAGAAAACTATAAAGACTGATCTCTTCCGGCAGGCCTATCCAGTGGAATTTTAGGATGCTTTTAAGATTTTTTTAGGATGTTTTAACAATGGATACTATGTTTTTAATTAGTATTTTGCGTATTTTATACTTATCATTGTTCCCCGCCTCGATCAAAATGGAGAAGCGGGTAAGATTTTTTTTAAAATTATTATTATTCATCAAACCTGGCTGAGTAGCAAACTGGCAGCCCAAGCAGCTCTTTCAACACAGAGGTTACGTGTGCATGGCAAGCCTCACTGCAGCATTCTTCTCCAGCTGCATTTTCCGAATCAGCCTCAAGGGCAGCCCCACACAAAGAACACTGCAGTAGTCAAGTCACAGCGGATCACAGTGGTTAAGCTATCCCTGTATAGGAATGGATGCAGCTGGGGCACCAGCCAAAGGTAGTAAAAGGCGCTCTGTTCCACAGAATACACCTGGGCTTCGAATGACAATGATGAATCTAGGAGCACTCCCAAACCGCACACCCGCTCTTTCAGAACAGGTAAACTCCCTAAGTGCCAGACCTGGGAACCAGTTTCTCACAGTGCCTTCATCTAATTCGGATTCGGCTCCAGCTTTTTGGCCCTCATCCACCTCACTCCTGCATTATCAGTCCACTTGGGGTATTTAAAGAAGAAGCAAATTCAAATTCAACTGTCTCTGCAGAGGCCATCAGTGAGGGAGGAAGCAGCAGCCAGACACCTCTCCATCGTGCCTGGGTCCAGCTCCAGCTCAGAGCCCCCTCCCTCCTGCTACCAACTGTCTCTGCAGAGGCCAGCAGTGAGGGAGGAAGTAGCAGCCAGACACCTCTCCATCGTGCCTGGGTCCAGCTCCAGCTGAGAGTCCCCTCCCTCCTACTACCAACCGTCTCTGCAGAGGCCAGCAGTGAGGGAGGAAGCAGCAGCCAGGCACCTCTCCATCGTGCCTGGGTCTAGCTCCAGCTGAGAGCCCCCTCCTTCCTGCTACCAACCGTCACTGCAGAGGCCACCAGTGAGGGAGGAAGCAGCAGCCAGGCACCTCTCCATCGTGCCTGGGTCCAGCTCCAGCTCAGAGCCCCCCTTCCTCCTGCGACCAACTGTCTCTGCAGAGGCCACTAGTGAGGGAGGAAGCAGCAGCCAGGCACCTCTCCATCGTGCCTGGGTCCAGCTCCAGCTGAGAGCCCCCCTCCCTCCTGCTACCAACCGTCACTGCAGAGGCCACCAATGAGGGAGGAAGCAGCAGCCAGGCACCTCTCCATCGTGCCTGGGTCCAGCTCCAGCTGAGAGCCTCCTCCCTCCTGCTGCCAACTGCCAACTTTAACTGCTGAACTTTGCAACTAAGACTGTAGTGCATGAATCTGCTTTCCTTTCCCCCCCCTCCTCCCTCCCAATACCCTTTCCTTTTGTGTCATGTCTTTTAGATTGTAAGCCTGTGGGCAGGGACTGTCAAGAACTACTTTTGTAAGCCGCCGTGAGAGCCTTTTTTGGCTGAATGGCGGCATTAAAATGCTTAAATAAAATAAATAAATAAATAAATAAATAAATGCAGGGGGGAACCAGATGTGGGGAGAAGCAAATCCGAGGGAAGGCGGCTACAACGCTTACAACCTTTTGGCCACGAGGGGCGGGGAAAATTGCACTGGGTGCCTGGCGGACTCATCTAAAAGACGCCAGTGTGCAGAGGGAGGGAAGAAGCACACAGGCTTGCTCAATTTATTCCAAGCAAAGGTTTTGGGATCCCTTTGCATGGAATGTAAGGAGCCCAACCGACGGCAATTCAGGAGCGCAGGGGGTCAGCCTGCAGATTCCACCAGACGCCGCCCCTGGAGTGTGCTCATCTTTCGGGTTTGATTCCTTTTAGCCTCTTGTAATGAGGGAGAGCAATAATGAGTTCATTGCCTTCATGGCAGGATTCCTTAGATAGCGGGGAGGAACCAACGGCCTTTCAGGTTGCTGTTGGACGCTAAATCTCATCCTTTTCTTTTTTAAAACAAAAAACAAATAGATTTGAAACAGAGGACAACAAATACAAAATATGTAGGGATGTCAAAGGAATCCGCAACGGAATCAAATGAGGTCAGATGTTTGTCAATCCGACCTACGGATTCTGCACTGGACCGGCTTTTCTCAAATCGCAGGGATCCCGTGGATTTACGGACTGTGTTTTTTTTTTTTTTTTTTAACTTTCTGGAATTTAACGCAAATTTAGATGTAAAAAAATACGTAAAATTAAAAAAAAAAAAGCTGAAAATGCGCATTCCCCCATAAGTCTGAAAATATGCATTTTGCAGGAATTGGACAATTTTGTGAAATCAGGGCCTGCTGATTGGACTCCGCCCGCCCCGCTCCCCCCGACATTAACATATTGACCATGTGGGGAAGAAGAAAGAAGTAAGAGAGAGAGAAGCAGACAGAGGAAACATCAGGGCTGGCTCCAGTTGGAGTGTCTCCTATTGCTGATCTACTTAATTTCTCTCTCTCCCCCTCTTTTTTTTCCTCTTCCCTCCACAGCTCCTTTTCCTTGAGTGTCATGTCTTTTTTAGATTGTCAGCCTGAGGGCAGGGACTGTCTTCTTGGCTAAATGATTGTAAGCTGCTCCGATGAAACCAACGAGTGGACGACCGCACAAAAGGCACTTGGCTTTCTGCAAAATGCAAAACGGAATGGATTTTATAAAATCCATGCGTCCGTAAATCAAACCATTAAAAACAGTACTCACGTGAATCGATCCCATGCATTTTTAGACAGAAAAAAGTCCTACAACTCCCATCGCTCTGCACTTTCATTTTTGTGTCTAAACATGCATAGTATTGTGCTTTTAACTGGTCTACAGCTGGAGCCTGACCTTCCAAACTTCTGTGCAAAATCTGCATAAATTAATGCCCTGCCAGAAATGCTTCCTGTCTTTTGGACACCGGGTGAAAAAGATTATATAAAAATGTAATAAATAAATAAATGAATTGTCCCAGAAGAAACGGCCCCAATCCATATCATGCAACCAGAAATGATGCCTCTGAACCAGGATTGGCCTACACTCCCATGTGATCCCTCCACAATGGCGATGCTGGCCTAATGGGAGTTGTAGGCCAAAATATCTGCAGGGCCAAAAGTTGCCTAGCCTTGCTCAGGTCTGTCCTAGCTGAGCCCTCTAGGCATGGGGGCAGGGGGTGGGTTCGACCTGCAAGGGGGTTAGGCTGAGGGTCCATCACCGGCTCAAAGTCACCCTGTCAGCTTTTCATGGCTGGATGGGGACTAGAACCAGGGTCTCCCGACTCCCAAACCCAACACTCTAACCCAGTGGTTCTCAAAGTGGGCGATACCGCCCCCTTGGGGGCGGTAGGATTGCATAGGGGGGGATTATTTTTCATATTTATTTATTTATTTATTTATTTATTACATTTTTATACCGTTCAATAGCTGAAGCTCTCTGGGCGGTTCACAAAAATTAAAACCATAATAATACAACCAACACGTTAAAAACACAAATACAAAATACAATATAAAAAGAGGCAAAGTGGCAGCAGGGGAGCGCTCCAGGTGGTCTTTTCCGAGAAGCGCCTCTCCAAAAGGTCCTAACACCCAGGCCCATTTTTATGGGAGGAGGTAGTTTGGTCCCAAGCCAAATAGGGGATCCACACATGTATTAATACCATTTAAGAATAGTCCTTTTAACGGTGAATTGCTATCCTGCACTACGGAGAGTGGTTCAGAAGCCCCTGGTTGCATTTCCAACATCATATTTGGTGGAACGTGGTTTTAGTGTGGTCTGCCTACTTCTCTCCAAGCAAAGAAATCGACTCCAGATTACTAAACGTGGTGATTTAAGACTCATGTTAAGTGACTTTAAACCAGACATTGGGAAATGGGTATCACTTCATCAAGCCCATCCATCCCATTAAGAATTTACAGACTAGTACCCTAGTTACTAAATGGGATATCTAATATCCTTGCTTAATGACTATCAAACTGAAAAGATGCTATCACTGGATCAAGTTTAATTGAATAAACTAAAAAAAGTTAATTGGATTTTGAATAAACAATCAATTAATTGTTACTGTTTTGAATTATATTGTTATCTTCCTTAGAGGGTCGTTGAAAACCGCTATTCTGAATAATGATTTTTAGAGTGTTGGGGGGGGGGCGCACTGAGCATGAGTTTGTGGAACCAAGGGGGGCGGTGACCTGAAAAAGTTTGGGAACCACAGCTCTAACCACTACGCCACACTGGCTCGCTCCTGAGTTTGCTCCCGCACCTCCGCTTTCAGTTGGATTATTATATTATCCAGAGTTTCTCTTCTGGGTTTCCATTCATTGACGGAAGTACGATTCCTACAAGCTTTCCCCCTTTTTATCCATCTCCTTGAAAAGGGTTGATGGGAATTTACCGGTGAGGTATCTTTGTCTTAGGATAGAAGTTGAGTAGGATAGCGGGGGGGGGGGGGCATTGTGGCTTTTTGAGAGGCTTCTGAAAACAGCTGCAGTTTTAAAAACTCTAGGAGAAATGCGAGCAAGAGTAATCCCATCCACAATTGCACTCCTCCCCCCACCCCCGTGCCGCCGAAAGAGAGATCTTATATCTCCTCATGTACAACTAAGTTAAGAACTTGAAGACTGCAGGGAAGGGGGGTGGTCCTCTACCACAAAGCCAGCCCACGCATTTCATGCTGGCTCAAAATGGGCTCTTAAACCCTCCTCAAGTGCTTCCTCTTATCTGCTTCTTTTATGGTGCAAATGAGAAACAATTACTGGAAATAACCAGTTTCTTCAAGCATCTCTGAAACAACTGGAAAGAGGGAAAGGAAAAGATGCCGAGGGTAAAAGATATCTCAAGTCCAGACTGGAGACACAGTTGCAGGAGACGACCGCAGCACTGGTGAGCAACTGTGGTCCAGGGGGAGAGGGGACAACGTTGACATTAGCTTTCCCCAACCTGGCGCCCTCCAGATGTGTTGTAGAACAGCTTCCATCAATCCCAGCCAACTGTGGGAATAGTAGTTAGGAAAGGACACAGCAGTCAATTTTGTTTCCTCACAGTTTCTCTTCCCCCCCCCAATCTTAAATTTGGTTTGTCCCCCTGCCACAGGAGTTTAAGAATTTTCCCTCTCCTAATACATGCGCTTCTGTATGCAGTTTTGCATACTGTACAAGCTGTTTTCCGTAATACAGGTCCTCCAAGTGTTTTGGCCTACAACTGTAGCCTAGCTACAGTGATCCATGCTCTGATAACCTCTCGTCTGGATTACTGCAATGCATTATACGGGGGGCTGCCTTTGAAAATGGTCCGGAAACTTCACCTGGTACAAAACACGGCACCACGGTTACTAACAGGGACTGGCCGACGAGACCACATCACGCCAGTCCTTTTCCAGCTTCATTGGCTGCCAGTCCAGGTCCAGGCCCGATTCAAAGTGCTGGTATTAACATTTAAAGCCCTAAATGGCTTGGGGCCAGGCTATCTGAAGGAACGCCTCCTCCCATATGTACCTGCCCGGACCCTAAGGTCATCCTCAGTGGTCCTTCTCCACGAGCCCCTGCCAAAGGAAATGAGGCAGGTGGCTACCAGGAGCAGGGCCTTCTCTGCTGTGGCACCCCGGCTGTGGAATGAGCTCCCCAAAGAGGTTTGCCTGGCACCTACATTGTATTCCTTCCATTGTCAGCTGAAGATCTTTTTATTTTCTCAGTATTTTAACACCTAATTTAACTTAAATTTAAACTTTGCTGTTTTAATTCCGTATTTTAACCTATATCAATTTCTGCTGTGTGGTTTTATCCTGGTTGTGCTTTTTATATTGTATTTTGTATTTGGGTTTTTAGATTGCTGGTTGTTTTATTATGCTCTTCGTGGTTTTAATTTTTGTGAACCACCCAGAGAGCTTCAGCTATTGGGTGATATAAAAATGTAATAACTAAATAACTAAATAGTAAAACCTCCCATCATGCCTTACCAACAAAGCCAACGGTCAGGGATAATGGGAGTGAAGGCCAAAACATCTGGAGGGCCACATGTTGACCCTTTCCTTCATAATATAATGTATTTTTGAAACTTATTTCCCCTAATTTATGCATTCTTGTTCATGTTTTTGATTGGAAAACTCCATCACAAAATTGGGAGAAGTGCAAATTTCAGAGGATAACTGAATTTTGGTTCGCAAATAGGTTCAAAAGTGCGAAGTCACCAAACTTTGCATTCAAATGTTAATTCAGACGGGCCAATGAGTGATGTTTGAGATCACTAGTATTCTCCGAACATCGTCTCAGAGCCCTGATTCCTGCTCGCATTAGAGATTGCTGCTTGCTCAGCACGAATGGGAAATTTGTGCAAATCGAGCAGCGACCGATGTGACGTTTCTGCAAATTTCCCCAAATTTGCGCACGTTTCCTAATTTGCGTAACTTTCCTCCGTAAACCAAAGTTGAGCTGATTCAATCTACAGGGGGAAATTGTGAGAAATCGAACTGGGAACGTTGCGCAAATCGAACGTGAGCACAACATCCAGCAATTTGCGAACATTTTCAGCACAGCATTTCCAGTGCTTGTGCGTGAGCTGGCGTCCAGAGGCTTCGAACACGACATGCTCGCATGTTTTGCGAGCAAATTCAAAATTCTCATATGTCTCTAAATGTGACGCAAATGAATTTCTCCCCCATCCTTGCAGTCTAGTACATCAGGAGGAAACCAGTTTGGGGAAGATTGTCCCGAACGTGGCTTGAAAAGAATTGCTGCAGCAACCTTGCTGAAGCCAAGTCGGTCTGGGTCAGGACAGTGATTGGACGGGAGGCCACTTGGAAAATCCCACACACAGTTTTGAGTTCTGCTATGAAAGAATCATAGAATCATAGAATAGCAGAGCTGGAAGGGGCCTACAAGGCCATCGAGTCCAACCCTCTGCACAATGCAGGAATCCACCCTAAAGCATCCCTGACAGATGGTTGTCCAGCTGCCTCTTGAAGGCCTCTAGTGTGGGAGAGCCCACAACCTCCCTAGGTCATGGCTTCCATTGTCGTACTGCTCTAACAGTCAGGAAGTTTTTCCTGATGTCCAGCTGGAATCTGGCTTCCTTTAACTTGAGCCCGTTATTCCGTGTCCTGCACTCTGGGAGGATCGAAAAGAGATCCTGGCCCTCCTCTGTGTGACATCCTTTTAAGTATTTGAAGAGTGCTACCCTGTCTCCCCTCAATCTTCTCTTCTCCAGGCTCAACATGCCCAGTTCATTCAGTCTCTCTTCATAGGGCTTTGTTTCCAGACCCCTGATCATCCTGGTTGCCCTCCTCTGAACACGCTCCAGCTTGTCTGCGTCCTTCTTGAATTGTGGAGCCCAGAACTGGACGCAATACTCTAGATGAGGCCTAACCAGGGCCGAATAGAGAGGAACCAGTACCTCACGTGGTTTGGAAGCTATACTTCTATTAATGCAGCCCAAAGTAGCATTTGCCTTTCTTGCAGCCGTATCGCACTGTTGGCTCATATTCAGCTTGCGATCTACAACAATTCCAAGATCCTTCTCGTTTGTAGTATTGCTGAGCCAAGTATCCCCCATCTTGTAACTGTGCCTTTGGTTTCTATTTCCTAGATGTAGAACTTGGCCGTTATCCCTATTAAATTTCATCCTGTTGTTTTCAGCCCAGCACTCCAGCCTATCAAGATCCCTCTGAAGTTTGTTTCTGTCTTCCAGGGTATTAGCCATCCCACCCAATTTTGTGTCATCTGCAAATTGGATCAGCGTTCCCTGCAGGATATAAATAAAACATGGGTGTCTGTCCACATGACTACCCAAGGTGCCTTTTGGTGTAACCTGGGTTTCCTGCCCAATTATTATTAACGCTAGCACTGCAAAGAGAATGGATCTTGCCTGTAAAGCACGGGTCCACAACCTCCAGCCCATGGGACTTATCCTAATCCCTCTGTGGATCTGTTTCTCACCTCCTCAAGCCTCCCCCACCTCCGTCGCACCAGCCTGGAGGCTGTCAGGGCCTTGGGCGGGTAGAGGAAGCCCCTTGTTATCGCCACCAAAGGAGGGGAAGTGGTGCACAGGGGAATCTCCTTGTAATCTCTGATCACGGGTCGGAGATAACAAAGGGATTCCTGGGGAGAAGCGTCAGGTGTGCTTACTGGAGCTCCTGGCTCATGGAGCTGCCTTCTCTGAAGGCAGTGGGAAAACAGGTGAGAAGGAGTTCCATAGAGACAAAGAGGAGAGAGACTTTCCAGATATACTTTTTTTTTAAAAAAAATCAGCTTACTTAGGACCCGGAATCAATATTATTGGGATATTTAAAAGACAAGTCGAGCTGGAGGACATGCAGCTGATAGTAAATATATTACCCAGAGCCGGCGTTACCATAGAGGCCACTCAGGTGGCCGCCTAGAGCGCCAAGGAAAGGGGGGCTACCGAACGCTGCACCCAGAAGCTGCTCTCCCGCAGCGGCTCTGAGAGGGCGGCTTCCGGGCATGCCGTTCGAAAGCCGCCCGCCCACCCCAGCATCCTTGCTTTGCTTTGGCTGGGCATTCACCCAGCCGAGGTGAAGCCACGCCCACCCCACCCACCCCAGCGTCCTGGTTTCGCTTCGGTTGGGCGCCCACTCAGCCGAAGCGAAGCCAGAATGCTGGGGTGGGGGGGACGGGCGGGCGGCTTTGGAACGGCGCGCCCGGAAGTTGCTCTCCCAGAGCAGCTTCCGGACGGGTGCGCTGTTCCGAAGCCACCCACCCCCACCCCAGTGTCCTGGCTTCGCTTCAGCTGGGCGGGCGAGATACGGTAGCCAGGTTGGTCACCAGTACATCTAGGGGTGAGCATATTACCCCAACATTAAAATCACTCCACTGGCTGCCAATTAGTTTCCGGGCAAAGTACAAAGTGTACTTTTACAGCCCTAAATGGTTTGGGTCCAGGTTACCTGCGGGATCGCCTTCTCCCATATAGTCCGCCCCGCACACTCAGGTCCTCTGGGGTGAACTTACTTCAGTCAGCTAAAACTAGGCTGACATCAGTTTCCCAGAGGACCTTTTCTTCTGTTGCCCCCAGTTTGTGGAACGGCCTGCCGGAGGAGGTTTGTAAAATTAACTCTCTGTGTGATTTTAAGGCAGCTTTAAAGACTAGCCTTTTCCGGCAGGCCTATCCAGATCAATTTAAAATCAAGAATTTTTAAGATGTATTGATTCCTGTTCTAATGTTGTTCCCTGCCTCGATCCAAAGGGAGAGGCGGGTAAGAAATAAAATAATAATTATTATTATTATTATTATTATTATTATTATTATTACTACTATTATTGCGCCCCGCACCCAGGTACGCTGGGGTGGGGTGGGGGGGTGAAAGCAGCTCACCTGTCTAGGGCGCAAAATAGTCTGGCACCGGCCCTGATATTACCGATAGGCTAAAACCCGAATCGCTTCTTCACGGGAATCATCTGAACTCCTCCGGATTTCCGCGAAGAAAGAGTTGGGAAGCGCTATTATGATTGATGTATTTTTTTTAAGGGGTCAGCCAAATTGGATCTTAAAAGTTATTTTAAGCTGTATTTTAAAACGATGCCTATATGTAAATAATAAAGACGAAGATGGAGAACACAACTGAAGCCAAGACCCTGGGCAAAACAACGCAAGAGATTTTAGCAGCCGCTGTCGAAAATCCAAATGGGAATCCCTCCAGTTGCTGCAGATTATATCTATCTTTCTAGTAAATGAAAGAGTTGGCATACCTATCTCAATCTCAAGGCAATGGCAATTCTTTGTAGGAGAGATTATTGCTACACCACTATCTAGGTGGATTTTGCTGGGAGTCTACTTGGGAGTCAAGATTAGGACTCCTGTTGGTACATCAGCAGTTCGGGAGACAGCGATAATTTTGCTGCTCTGTTGCGAATGCTCAGATGGGTTTTTGGAGGAAGAAGAAGAAGAAGAAAAGACACACCTTTCCTCCTTGAAGTTTTCCCTTTCTTTCTTAAGCAGGGTTAATCTGTCCTAATGCAGCACTCAACCCTGGCTGCATTTTTATTGATGATAAAACGCCGCAGAGGAAATGGAGCGCCTGAGATTGCATTTCCCAGGGAACAGCCAGAAAAGCACTTGTTCTTTGAAGGCGCTTCAACGGCCTCTCTTCAGAGCCAAGTTTGGAATTCTGAAGGCTTCGGAGAAGAAACGAGCGTAATCCGGAAAGGGTTTCATGCTCATTCCGTGCGCGCGTTAGAAACACGCCACAAAAGCTCCGCACAGCCCTAATCACCTGCATCAGTATCTCCGTCCCAAGGGGAATGGCGCTGCCGGAAATGTGCATGCGCTTCGAGATACCTGCTCAAATTGGCAACCTTGACATTAGAACGAGCCCTTTTGCTGTTAATCTGTAGCGGAGAGAACACCGACCCCCGTTCCTTCCAGTTCATTTAGATCCAGTCCTCAAAACTGGAATTGGCATGAAAATGAGGCCTTTTGCTAACAGCTCCTCTCTACTTGCAGTCACAGCGTGCCTTTTCACAAGCAGATTATTCTCGTCCCTAATAAAACCCCATGGGAAGAGAGGTGAAGTGGGAGGGAACGGCTGGTCCCTCGACTCACGGAGTGCTTTGCAAGCAGATCAAAGAAAAAAAGGAGGAAGGAGGCACTTTGCCTTTTGGGGGAACTTCAGAAAAGCTCCATCTGGTATATTTATTCTTCACCCTTGGCAGAAGAGCATTGGGGCCGCCCTGAAGTGACAGAAAATAGCAGTGCTCTTATAACCTATATATAACCTATAGGTTTTCACCCATAAAGCCCTACATGGCTTGGGGCCGCAATACCTGATGGAACGCCTCTCCCAACATGAACCTAACTGTACACTGCGCTCAACATCTAAGGTCCTCCTCCGAGTGCCTACTCCAAGGGAAGCTCGGAGGATGGCAACAAGGGAGAGGGCCTTCTCAGTGGTTGCTCCCCGACTGTGGAATGATCTCCCCGATGAGGCTCGCCTGGCGCCAACATTGGTATCTTTTCGGCGCCAGGTCAAGGCTTTTCTCTTCTCCCAGGCATTTAATGGCATTTAACAACGCTAAGTTTGTCTTTTAACGGACCCCAGAACTGTTCTTTTTAAATGGATGTTGTTGTTTTTATATTGTTGTTCTTACGTTTCTGATGGTTTTAAGTTCTGTATACTTTTTAAATGTTTACTGTTTTTAACTTTTGTAAACCGCCCAGAGAGCTTCGGCTATGGGGCGGTATATAAATGTAATAAATAAATAAATAAATCATCTCGTAATGTAAGCACAAGGTCGTCACGAACAACAGCAGAGGGGCAGAAAGAGTCGTGCTGTTGAAGGTTATGAACTCCCTCCTCCCCATTGCTGGACGTCCTCCCATTTTTTTGAAAAAAATCCTGCAAACCATGCACTGCACCACGTGAACTAGCTGGCACGTGAAAACACTGGTTGGCTGTTCACATCCCATCGCACTCAAAATAAGGGCTCTTAAAGCAGGGGAGCAAAACCTTCGGCCCACAGATGTAATCTGGCCTGCCGAGGATTCACATCCGGCCCACGTAGGCGCTCTGGATCCCTCAGGGAGGTGGAGCTTGGAGAAATGCCCCCTGGAGGAACACCCGGTGTTATCTCCGATCTCAGTTTGGAGAGGACAGTGATTATGCAGAAGGTGGGGTGGGGGCTTTGCGTGGTGCTTGGAGAAGGGGTTGCCCCTCCCAGCGCTGGTCCAGTCCTGTTCGCCATGTGGAGAGAAGCACGGAACTCTCTGCTACTTTCAGCATGGAGAAAGGCAAAATGGTCCGGTGATGACGTCCGTGGCTGGGGCCCTGCCCACTGACATCATCTGGCCATGGGGTGGGTGTGTCTCGTGGAGGGCAATCTGCCCCTCCCCTGTTTTGTTCTGCTATTTTGTTTTGTTCTGCTATTCAAAGTGCTGGTATTGACATTTAAAGCCCTAAACGGTTTGGGGCCAGGTTATTTGAAGGAACGCCTCCTCCCATATGTACCTGCCCGGACCTTAAGATCACCTACAGGGGCCCTTCTCCGTGAGCCCCTGCCAAAGGAAGTGAGGCAGGTGGCTACTAGGAGGAGGGCTTTCTCTGCTATGGCACCCCGGTTGTGGAATGAGCTCCCCAGAGAGGTCCGCCTGGCGCCTACACTGTACTCCTTTCGTCGCCAGCTGAAGACCTTTTTATTCTCTCAGTATTTTAACACTTCATTTTAACCTAAATTTAAATTTTACTGTTTTAACTCTGTATCTTAATTTTATATCAATTTTGCTGCGTGGTTTTTATCCTGGTTGTGCTTTCCATACTGTATTTTGTATTTGTGCTTTTAACCTGTTGGGTTGTTTTCTTATGGTTTTAATTTTTGTGAACCGCCCAGAGAGCTTCGGCTATTGGGCGGTATAAAAATGTAATAAATAAATAAATAAATAAAGTAAGTATGGGATATTCTCTTTTAGAAGACACAGGCAGTGGTCTTTTCACCTGGGATGTCTTTTCACTGGGCCAGTGGGCAGGGACTGTCAAGAAATACTTTTGTGAGCCGCCGTGAGAGCCTTATTTGGCTGAATGGCGGCATAAAAATGCTTAAATAAATAAATAAATAAATAAACAAACGAGGCTTCAGCTCCTTCCGGCCCCTTCAAGGCCGGAAGGACGGGTTGCCCAATGGCGGACATCAAGCACGTCCTTCCCTATTTTCACGCCCCCTTCCCCCCGGGGGCACGCGAGAGCAGGGTAACGGAAAAGACTCCGGGCGATGCTTTTCTTCAGGCCTTTGCCAGGAAGTCTTTTGTTCCTGGAGGGGTCTAGATCCACCCTGGGTATTTCTTCCAGCACGAGAGCCACGGCAAGTCCAGAGGATGCATTTACGCCTGAGGAGGCAAAGCGTGAGTGCAACTCCCCCCCCACCCCCGGGAGATCACGCCGCTACGCCGATCGGGCAGGTCGGTTGCAACGCCTTGCGGAGTGCAAAGCTGGGTCCGAAAATCAAGCTATTATTATAATAATAATAATAATAATAATAATAATAATAATAATAATATTACTATATTTATTTGTATCTCGCCTTTTGCCCAATCTACCAACTCTCCTGCGAACAACTGCTATTGCCGACGCCGGCAGGGGAAGAGGAAACAGTGGCCCCCTCCGTGGCGCCTACATCCAGCTCCGTGCCCTGCTGAGTTACTTCCTTTCATGCAGATCTGAAAGACTTTGGAGAATGCAAAGCAAAGGCAGTCTAAACCAGCCTTCCTCCAGATGTGCCAGGCTGCAACTCAACACATCTGGAGGGCGCACGTTGGCGAAGGCTGAACTAAACCATTCATAACCTAGCAGGCTTAACACAGCTGGTTTGGGAGCTCCTGAAACGCTGCGGTGGGGTGGGAATTCCATAGGTCAGCTATCTGGGATATGTGCTAAGGAAGCATAGAGATGTGAAGGCCTGGGACCCTCTACCCCCCCGAAAAACCCCATTTCCCTCTGCTTTTTTCCAAAGCTTAGTGAAGTTGCTGTAAAAAGGGAATCAACAGCCTGGCCGAGACATTCTCGACCGTATGACTTTATCTTGACATTTATCCAATTACATCTTATCATAGAATCATTGAATCACAGAGTTGGAAGGGGCCTACAAGGCCATCAAGTCCAATCCCCTGCTCGATGCAGGAATCCACCCTAAAGCATCCCTGACGGATGGTTGTCCAGCTCCCCCCCTCCCCACCCCTGCCAAGTCCACAAAGCGTGGCCCCCATGCAGACCTGCCTATCAGGAGAGGAAATCTGCCAGTGTTACCTGAAATCACAGCAATCTTCCAGGAGCCGTGCTCTTGTTTGGCTATTCGCTCCGCCTCTTCCATGAGCAGCATTCCAAAACCCTAGAGAAGAGGACAGAAGGCAGACACATTTTAAAAACACAGGGAGCCCGTAATTTAGGGATTAGCTGGCAGAAACTTTTTCTCCCTTGGAGGTGGAGGACTCGGGGCTGGGGCGGCGGCAGGCGAGAGATGAAAATAGAAAAGGGCTTGAGAAAGGAGAAGAAAAAGGAAGAGTAGAAATGTATAAAAAGTAGTCAAATGTTCGATCTTTTCTGACAAGGGGAAGCTGGCTAGAAACGTGGCAATTAGTGGGGTGTGTGTTTGTGACATGTTAGGTCTGTTACAGGGAAAACAAAAGAGAACTTTGTCGTATCTGGAAGAGTAGCAAATGTATTATGGCACTGGCTTTCGTGGACTTCATTCCCCTTCATGAGATGCATGCAGCTATATGGGCTCCCTTCTCTGGCCCTATGCCCCCAGTATCCAAGATGCGAACGGGATGCCACTGACTTCCTAATATTTATTTATTTATTAAGACATTTGTATCCCGCCATATGTCACAAGGATCTCAGGGTGGCAATCCACTGACAATCTCCCATAGAATCATAGAATAGCAGAGTTGGAAGGGGCCTACAAGGCCATCGAGTCCAACCCCCTGCTCAATGCAGGAATCCACCCTGAAGCATCCCTGACAGAGGGTTGTCCAGCTGCCTCTTGAAGGCCTCTAGTGTGGGAGAGCCCACAACCTCCCTAGGGAACTAATTCCATTGTCGTACTGCTCTAACAGTCAGGAAGATTTTCCTGATGTCCAGCTGGAGTCTGGCTTCTTGTAGCTTGGGCCCGTTATTCCATGTCATATAATCATAGAATCACAGAATAGCAGAGTTGGAAGGGGCCTACAAGGCCATCGAGTCCAATCCCCTGCTCAATGCAGGAATCCACCCTAAAGCATCCCTGACAGATGGTTGTCCAGCTGCCTCTTGAAGCCCTCTAGTGTGGGAGAGCCCACAACCTCCCTAGGTGACTGATTCCAATGTCGTACTGCTCTAACAGTCAGGAATTTTTTCCTGATGTCCAGCTGGAATCTGGCTTCCATTAACTTGAGCCCGTTATTCCGTATCCTGCACTCTGGGAGGATTGAGAAGAGATCCTGGCCCTCCTCTGTGTGACAACCTTTTAAGTATTTGAAGAGTGTTCTCATGTCTCCCCTCCATCTTCTCTTCTCCAGGCTCAACATGCCCAGTTCTTTCAGTCTCTCTTCATAGGGCTTTGTTTCCAGACCCCCTGATCATCCTGGTTGCCCTCCTCTGAACACAGAAAACATCTTTCCGTTACCATGGATGTTGACAGCAAGCCATCAGGAATATCATCGCTGAAGACGCCATGGCAGATCTAGCCACCAGACTCTGCCACTCTGTACTTATCTACAGTTACTTCCCCTTTGGGGAGGACTTACAACGTCCGATCAATGGCACGGCCCCATAGCATGCCAACATCTTCATGGCTGACGTCAAGCACTTTCTCATATTTAAGCACCACCGTATAGCGGTTGACCTACTGACCACGACACATACTTGCATCTGTCCAGCTTCCTTTCCAGAAGGCACCACAAAATCCATTGTCTACGGCCAAGTCCTACAAGACAACTACAGCTATTCAGAATCATCAGGTTTTACATTTCTCAATTTACCTACCCGATAAAGTGGAAACAAGAAATCAACGAGACCAAACTGGTACCAAGAAACAATTTACTGGACGACAGACCCAGAAGAGGCAAAGACAGAACACCATTTGTGGTCACCTCCAGTTCCTATCTAAAAAAAACCCCAAACCTCAAATATATCTTCAGTCATGCACAGCCCAACCTGGGCAATGACCCTTCCTTCTTACACAGCCTTCCTCAACCTGGGGCGCTCCAGATGTGTTGGACTGCATCTCCCAGAATGCCCCAGCCAGCTGGCTGGGGCATTCTGGGAGTTGTAGTCCAACACATCTGGAGCGCCCCAGGTTGAGGAAGGCTGCTCTTACAGGTCTTGGGCAGGAAGCAAGTATTTGCTCACAGACAGTTCTCCAACCTAAAACAGCAACTCACTAGCAAGAACAGGCCATATAACACACACAAGCACCACGCCCTGCATCAAACCGCGTATCTACACTGGCAACACTATTACAGGGCTGACTGTGCCCGCCGGAACACCGGGAGTTCATTCCGCTGCGCTTCTTCCAACATGATGTATGCCATCATTTGCCAGCGCCGTGATTCCAAGGCCTCTCGCCAAGATGTGAGGCTATAAAGCCGTCTGCCGTGCAAGCCACAAAGCTTTATTCAGTAAATAGCCGCTCCTTTGCACCTGAAGGCAGTGTGAATGCTAGGAGCTATCATCTAAGCTTAATGAGGCTAACAAAGCAAGGCCTGTCAAGGGACTGGACAGTTTCCCGCTGTGCCCATCAGGCCGTTTTCTGAATCCCTCCTTCAGGGAGCGTCCTCAAGATGAAGCCTCCACCGAGCAGCCAACTTGGGGGAGCACCTCCCAGCTCTTCTGAACTTCACCTGCTTGAACCTGTCCCGGACCCTGGGTCCTGTCCACTCCCATGTTCACTCCCTCTCCAACAGAGACTGAGTTCCCAGGAAGGAGGGTAATCTCCGAGTCTGGGCCTCCCATCCGATAAGCTCCTGGGAAGATTCCTCCTTGACTCCTGGAGAGTCTTGGAGAATCTCTTCCCCTACTTCCTGTCTAGACTGGTGCATTGAGCAGGGGGTTGGACTCAATGGTCTTGTAGGCCCCGTCCAACTCTACTATTCTATGATTCTATGACCTCTGCTCCTTCCCCTTCAGCTTCTGAGTTCCATTCTGGTTCCGAAACCCAGTCCCCCACACTAGAGAGAAAGGGCCTGATTCTGCCCTACTGCAGTCACTGCCCATGCTGGGTGGAAATTATGAGAGTTGTACAATGCAGCTGGAGGGTAACTGAACAGGGAAGGCAAACAACGCCGTCTCTACAGAAAAGGATAAATGGACACAAAACTGCCATCAGAAATGGCGACATTCATAAACTAGTGGAGGAACATTTCATTCCCCAAAGGATGCTCTGTCAGTGACCTTAACAGTGGCTGCACAGGAGCAAAAGAACTTCAGTGACAGATTGGAGTGCAAAACAGCTGAACTGCAATTTATCAAAAGGTTCAGTTCCATCTCCTGAAGCTTGGATTGGGATTCTTTTTTAATCACACTCTGTGTCCACAAAGACTTAAGACCATAATAAATGGTTAAGTCTTTAAGGTGCCACCAGGGTCTTTTGTCATTTTATCTAGAGGTGAGGCCTGCGACAATCCAACTTGAAAACAAAAGGCATTATATCCAAAAGGTGCCGGAGAAAAAAACCCACTTTTCTTCTTAAGCATACCCACGATAGCCAAATCAATAACTCCTGCTACTGTTTTACTAGATAAGAAAGCCTTTTAAAAGTCAAGGTGGTTAGAATAACCATGTTTGCAACGGCTGATAGGATATGATTTCGCTCTTGTTCTACAAACCTCCTATAAGTTCCCCCCCCCCACCTTTACATCGATCATGTCTTAAAGGGATGAGACATAACTGAGAGGGGCATCAGCAGACAGGAAGGTGTTCCCCCCCCCACCCATTGGAACTGCACATTGCTGAATGCAGAACTACACATTCATGGGCTGAAAAGGAGCAGAGCTAGTAGACATTCTGAGCATGGTGGTGCACAGCACACTCTCTCTTTTACTTTATATTAGCAGCAAAGAGAATCATAGAATCATAGAATAGTAGAGTTGGAAAGGACCTGTAAGGCCATGGAGTCCAACCCACTGCTCAGTGCAGGAATCCACCTTAAAGAATACCTGACAGAGGGTTGTCCAGCTGCCTCTTGAAGGCCTCTCGTGTGGGAGAGCCCACCACCTCCCTAGGTAACTGGTTCCATTGTTGTACTGCTCTAACAGTCAGGAAGTTTTTCGTGATGTCCAGCCGGAATCTGGCTTCCTGTAACTTGAGCCCGTTATTCTGTGTCCTGCACTCTGGGAGGATGGAGAAGAGATCCTGGCCCTCCTCTGCGTGAAGGCTGCAGTTTGCGATTGACGGTTTTTGTCTTCCCGTCCTACGACCTGGACATCAGTCTTTGCAAGCAACCATGGGTGCTGCAGTTGCCATTTGGGGAATGGGAGGGCGTTAAAGAGAACTGTATGCTGCTGCTGCTTTGCTCCTCCCATTGCAAGTTCCAGCTTTGTTGGGCAAGTTCCAGATAACACAGCGCCATTCTCCTCCTGTCCCAATACTGCCACCCTATTCTGTGGTCCATCGAGGCTCGCAGGGAAAGCTGGTAGCAAGATCAAGGCAGGAAGAAAGCAGGACCTTGGACAGCTCCAAGTGGGTCCTGCTGTTTGGAACTCTCTCCTACTAGGCCAATAGGAGGATGTTGTCTCAGCAGGGAACTAAAGCCTGATGTAGGCTCAAAAGACCTGTATTGCAGCCAGTTCTGCCTCTCCTGAAGGAGCTGATGGGACTGTTAAAGGATCCTCACTTGATTTTGTAGCCTGAGACCAGAGAGATGGAGTTTTTGCCAGGGACAACTGTCTTCTACCTGGGAGGGCCCTAAATTAAGCACTGACTGTCCTTACCTCCCGAGGACGTAGCCTGTGCCTCGTTCAAACCCTCTGCTGAACACCAAGGGCTAGAAATCGTGACAACAGTAAGGCAGATTTCTACCTGCAGCACTCACCGAATTTACAAAACAGGGCAGAAAGCTGCTCAGATTGATTATTTGTTTGGTTATTTATTTAAACTGAACCAGTCTCACCAGATGGCACATTCGGGTTAAACACACTTTCTGAAGAAGTTGCAACTGGAGCACTCCCACGACTGGCTCAGCTTGCTAAAATCGGAACAGGGATCAATTATTTTCCCTAAGTTTTTTTTTGGGGGGGAGGGGTCTGTTTCAGGGTGGGGCAAAAGCAATCTCTTGGGGCGTATGTCAGAAATTGGTGCATTTTCACAGCGGGGAGCTTACCGTGATTTAGGATGAGGTGGGCAGAGAGTTTTATCCATTTCTCTTAAACGAGGGAAGGGGGAGTCCACGGCCACTTTATTAATTAATTAATTAATTACATTTCTATACCGCCCAATAGCCGGAGCTCTCTGGGTGGTTCACAAAAATTAAAACCATTCAAAGTATAAAACAACAGCATAAAACCATAGTATAAAATACAATATACTTCAAGCAGCCATCCTCACCCCCTCCACCTCCGAGAACGCCTCAAAAACAACTTCATGTCATGATATCCCATCATCCCCACTAAGCCATTCCGAGGCTCAATTTCCCCAGATTTGTTTAATTAAACAAATTAGATCAAACCCTCTACGACCTCATCTTAAAAAACAGAAAGTTCCCTTGTTACGAAAAGTCATGGATTTCTTCCCTGAACGTCATAGAAAACATCCCTTTTGAGAGACAGCCTAAGAATCATAGAATCATAAAATAGCAGAGTTGCAAGGGACCTACAAGGCCATCAAGTCCAACCCCCTGCTCAATGCAGGAATCCACCCTAAAGCATCCCTGACAGAGGGTTGTCCAGCTGCCTCTTGAAGGCCTCGAGTGTGGGAGAGCCCACAACCTCCCTAGGGAACTGATTTCATTGTCGTACTGCTCTAACAGTCAGGAAGTTTTTCCTGATGTCCAGCTGGAATCTGGCTTCCTGTAACTTGAGCCCATTATTCCGTGTCCTGCACTCTGGGAGGATCGAGAAGAGATCCTGTCCCTCCTCTGTGTGACAACCTTTTAAGTATTTGAAGAGTGCTATCACGTCTCCCCTCCATCTTCTCTTCTCCAGGCTAAACATGCCCAGTTCTTTCAGTCTCTCTTCATAAAAAGAAAGGGGGGGGATATTTCCACCACTACCCCCGAACTAAGGTTCCCCCCACTGAGCTCAAGAGTCAACTTTGCTGCCCGCACAATGGCCGTAGGAAACAGCCTGTGATGTCCCCAGGCCAGGGATGAAAGGGCTGGGGGACTGCTTGTGAAAGGAACACAGTCCGGTCTGAAACCAGAAGGCCCATTTGCTAAGTAATACAGCTTGCTGCTGCTGGCTCACCGCCTTTCAAGCTAAACAGACGTCCCCCTTGGATGCCGCTTTGAGGGCTGCAAAGTGTCCACTCCTGGGGGGGGAGGGGCTGCCGGCTGCCCCAGTGAACATTCCTTCAGCCCACATCCGTGCGTCACGCGCCCAAGTCTCCATTTCCAATCTATTCCAATTGCTTAGCGCTAGCATCCCTGCCATTGATTTTCCTCCCCCGTTTGTCCTCCTTGTGCGTCAACCACTTTTCCGCTCCTGGCTTTTGAGATTTCACTCTCCGAAGGTAAAGCATTCATTTTCTGCTCTCTCGCGCTCTCCCCCTCCCCCTCCGCCTCCCCCCACACCCTCCGCCTTTATTTACCACCGCTGCCTCATTGCCCAGGGTCATTACTATCAAGGCAGAGTCGAGCCCTAATGCACATACTGTCAGCAGACGAAGCTTTTTAAAAAAAACACCACAATAATAATTTTCGTTAAACCAGAGTGAAGTTAACCTAAAACATCAGCCTTGAAGCTTTCAGGCAAAGTGTACACGCTGATCATTTCTCCATTCCAGCTAAAAGCCCCAAAGCCTGCCAATCGCGAATTGTATTCAAGCAGTATCTACTCCGGGCCCGTGAGTTAGATTTCCTTATTGGCATTTCATTTAACTGGAGAGCAGCAACAGGAGACGGCTCACGCGGTAGATTACGGAGATGAAAGCCGCCGGATGCCTCGAATGCGTGAAACACGCTCTGAAAGACGAGCGAGTGACTTCTGGCACCTGAGAAACCGCCACGCGTTTATGGAGACCGGTCTCTGGTCACGTCTGGTCTTGCTCGAGTTCCCGCAGACGTGGTAGAGCCATGGCTGGGCCGTTCCATTTCAGAGTGCAGCGGGGGGGAGGGGGGGGCTCCTCCACACCTGAAAGATCCCCAGGCCTCCCAGCAATTAGAAAAAGAGTATGCCTGGGAGAAGGCTGAATTAGAATCTCCCGCCCTGATCTGCTGGTTTTACCCGGGCAGTGGGATGGATGAGCGTTTCATCGCAATTTGAAGTGCAACAGCCAGGACAAAGGTGAGAACTAGGACCAGAATGTCGTGTTTCTCAAAAAAACCTCCTCCCTTCTTGGGAGACAATAACGAGGCCTGCTACATTATCCATAAAGCTTTATTCAAGCAATAAACACCTCTTCCCACCTGCAGGGAGTCTAATCCCTACGAACTTTCCTCTAGGCAAAACTATGCAAACTAAGCAAGACTATTGTCCTTTCAAGACAAAGGGAAATCCTTTTCCCCAGACGCATTAACTTCAAAGAGATTAGTTCTGAGGCAGCTTCTGACGGGATGCGAGCCGGGCTGACTTTCTCTCGCCTTCCTTTAGCTCCGCCTGTTTTAGTTGGTGGCGTACTCTAGGATAAGCTAACCTCTCCGCGCTCTCTCCCTTGGAAGAACGTTGGCTTCCCACTGACTGTATATTGTTTGTCCTTGAGGAGATAAGCTCTGGAGAGGGTTCACTTCCAGCTGGTGAAGAGCCCGTGAGAGCTCTGATCATCCTGGTTGCCCTCCTCTGGACAAGCTGGAGCATGTTCAGAGGAGGGCAACCAGGATGATCAGGGGTCTGGAAACAAAGCCCTATGAACAGAGACTGAAAGAACTGGGCATGTTTAGCCTGGAGAAGAGAAGATTGAGGGGAGGCATGAGAGCACTCTTCAAATACTTAAAAGGTTGTCACACAGAGGAGGGCCAGGATCTCTTCTCGATCCTCCAAGAGTGCAGGACACGGAATAACGGGCTCAAGTTAAAGGAAGCCAGATTCCGGATGGACATCAGGAAACAGGAAACACTTCCTGAGTGTTAGTGCAGTACGACAGTGGAACCAGTTACCTAGGGAGTTTGTGGGCTCTCCCACACTCGAGGCCTTCAAGAGGCAGCTGGACAACCCTCTGTCAGGGATGCTTTAGGGTGGATTCCTGCCTTGAGCAGGGGGTTGGACTTGATGGCCTTGTAGGCCCCTTCCAACTCTGCTATTCTATGATTCGATGATTCTATAAGAACTTTCTCCCCCACTGGTACAGGCTGGCCTGTGTATGGCACCGACTCTTCTACTTCAGAGTCTGATTCTGATTGGTCACTTGAAACACCTTCTTCCAACGCAGGGGGAGCAGAGCTAGACATGACACCGAATGTGTTTTGTCTCAATAATAATAATAATAATAATAATAATAATAATAATGATGATGTTTCCTGCCTCTCCCTCTTAGATCGAGGGAGAGGCGGGTAACAACTGCCCCCAAGCTATTCTGTAATCCAGGAGTTGCAGAGGTCGTTGGACCTTAATTCCCATCAGCCCCATATGGTCAGCGAAGATGGGAATTCAACATCTGGAAGGCCACATGTTTCCCACCCAAGCGCCGGAGGAGAGGTGATGGATTGCAGCAGTCCACCATAGCTTAACCGGCTGCAGGTACCTGATGCTGGAATTTGGAAGGGTCCCGGCTGCTGACGGGCACGACGCTCCCGTAGACGTGGAGCTCACGGACGATGGAGACGCCTCCCTTCAGCTCCGCCCTGAACGCCTCCTCCGAGCACTTCCGCAGGCGCAGGAGCCCAATCAGGATGTCTTGCTCAGGATCCTCGTAGGAGAGGAAGGTCTCCCAACCACCGTTGGCCACGTAATCCCTCCGGATCAGTTCAACCTGCTCAAGACAAAAGGAGGCCCGAGAAGCCGGTGGAGACCTTCAGAGGGCAGCGGCAATCATCACAGCAATGATTGCGCAACACCGTGAAGGGACGAGAGTCAATTTCACGCCCATGCGGGCAATGGTTCGTCTGAGAGGGGGGAAAAAGAGCGTGAAATGGTTTCACGAAGTCCGCCTCGCCACAAATGGATTTTTAGCGGCCTCGGATAAGAGGCGAAGGCGCGATTATTGTATTTTCACAGAAGCCCAAACTAGTGCTCAACTCCAAAACGAGAAAGCGTTGGAGGAAATTGCCCTCAAGGGTCTCGCCGGCCTCAGCGCTCATGACACGCGAGGAACTGTGTCATTCCACATTCCGGGCGCTGCATAGGCTGGGGAAGTAGAGCATCAGGACCGCGCGCCCTGACCCTCACTGTGGACTGCTGCCTTCAACTCCCATCCACTCCAGGTAGCATTGACAATGGCAGTGCCGGAATGGGGATTCTGGGAGTTGTAGGACTGCGATATGGCTGCAAGAAAGGCCAATGCTCTTTTGGGCTGCATTAATAGAAGTAAAGCTTCCAAATCGCGGGAGGTCCTGGTTCCTCTCTATTCGGCCCTGGTTAGGCCTCATCTAGAGTATTGCGTCCAGTTCTGGGCTCCACAATTCAAGAAGGACGCAGACAAGCTGGAGCGTGTTCAGAGGAGGGCAACCAGGATGATCAGGGGTCTGGAAACAAAGCCCTATGAACAGAGACTGAAAGAACTGGGCATGTTTAGCCTGGAGAAGAGAAGACTGAGGGGAGACATGATAGCACTCTTCAAATACTTAAAAGGTTGCCACACAGAGGCGGGCCAGGATCTCTTCTCGATCCTCCCAGAGTGCAGGACATGGAATCATGGGCTCAAGTGACAGGAAGCCAGATTCCAGCTGGAGATCAGGAAAAACTTCCTGACTGTTAGAGCAGTACGACAATGGAACCAGTTACCTAGGGAGGTTGTGGGCTCTCCAACACTAGAGGCCTTCAAGAGGCAGCTGGACAACCCTCTGTCAGGGATGCTTTAGGGTGGATTCCTGCATTGAGCAGGGGGTTGGACTTGATGGCCTTGTAGGGCCCTTCCAACACTGCTATTCTATGATTCTCCCTGGCAAAAGGAGCTGGAAACCAGCTGAGTACCCTCTACATACTAGTAGCCCTTTAGTGCATCTAGTATTGCAGCCCCAATTATACCAGAACCAGAAAGGCCGGGTTCAAATCAAATATATAAATGAACAGTCTGCAGTAGAGCGGGTTTTCCGAAAACGTTTGAATTGGAAAAACAATTTTCTGAGCTCCTAAATCGATTGTCATCTGCTGTAGCGTGTTTATTTCACTCGCATGCTGTAAACCCAATATATACAGAGCTAAACGAGTATGCCGGGTTAATTTGACCTGCTGTATAGACATTTTTTAAAAAAAAGATTTTTCCCAATAGCCAAGAAGTTATTTAGACGGAGAGGTTTTGCTTCCAGAGAGCAGCCTTCATGGGGTTTGAAATGTTATACCCAAAACACATTCAATTTGGGGGTGGGGGGTGGGCAGTGGCCTGGCTTGGCATCAGCCAGCCTTCTCTGTTCCGTTTGGCACGGGTTTACGGACCACGGCTCCGCTTGACTCAATTTTCATGACAGGGTTGTTGCCGTCTTTAACACAGACACACACACAGGGCCTGTCTACACCAGCCCTGTATCCCGGGATCGTTTCTGTGCATCCAAATGCCGCACAGGGGGTCCCAGGAGCAGGCAGGGCGATCCCTCCGTTTTCTTGGGATAATCTTTAGGTGTAGAAAGGGCCACAGACACAGGCAGCACGTTGCTTTGAGAAGGAGCAGGCCCCACCTGGTAGGGCCTCACTTTGTGATGGATCTCCTGGATTCCGACTTCTCTTGTTCTGACATCACGGCACTAGGTGGGCAAAAGAAAAGCAGACAGACAATTACCCCGGGCGGTGGAGTCCGGCTAAAGCAGCCTTCCTCAACCTGGGGCGCTCCAGATGTGTTGGACTACAACTCCCAGAATGCCCCAGCCAGCTCTGCTGGCTGGGGCATTCTGGGAGATGCAGTCCAACACATCTGGAGCACCCCAGGTTGAGGAAGGCTGGGCTAAAGGGACGTTGCGTTTGCCATCACCTCCTCCAGCGTTCAAAATTAAACTGATGTAGACTTAAGCTGCTAATTTGAAATAGGGGAGATTTCAAAATAAAAATGCTCACCGATCCATCCCTAATACACCTCTGGGGGGAAAAGAAAAGGGGAAAAAAGGCCGTGGTGTTTAAAATACAAAAGAAGAAAAACCCACGCGGTTTTTCAGCGTCGGTTTCGCTGAGCAGCCCTGCGACTCACCGGAAAACGTACCGTTTTGATTTAAAAACAGCAGGGCTCGGAGGCAAGGCCTCCGCGAGGATGAGATGGAAACCCTCCTTGCGTTCTGTGTCGGAAAGAGATAGAATTGGAAGGGAGCCTTGCTAATCTGACGCGGCGCACGGAAACTCCTGAGCAGATTGTTGGTTTTAATGAGAAAAGTAGGTGCAGAAATTGTATGCCAGTAAATAAAGACCAGATGGCAGCCAACCAGTCCAGAGCAGACACTGTGCCCATTGAAAGGTGGATTGCCTGGCCTGGGAGGCGATGGCCAACCTGCATATTCCGCTTAAAGCCGGGTGTACAACCTTGTTTGCTTCAAGGGCCACACGCGATGCTGACTTTGGGGTCAGGGGCCACACGGCACACATGCATGCATGGATAGGGTGACCCTATGAAAAGGAGGACAGGGCTCCTGTATCTTTAACCGTTGCATTGAAAAGGGAATTTCAGCAGGTGTCATTTCTATATATGGGGAACCTGGTGAAATTTCCTCTTCATCACCACACTTAAAGCTGCAGGAGCCCTGCCCTCTTTTAAATCTGGTCACTCTAGTATAGTTCCTGCAGCTTTAACTGTTGTGACGAAGAGGAAATTTCACCAGGATCTCCATATATACAAATGACACCTGCTGAAATTCCCTTTTCTATGCAACTGTTAAAAGATACAGGAGCCCTGTCCTCCTTTTCATAGGGTCACCCTACCTTAGGTCTAACTAAGGCCCGAGTGTGCATTCTGTCTCCAGTGCTTTCTCAGTATAGACCATGGGCTCAGTTAAGTGCTGACGGTAGGGTGACCATCTGAAAAGGAGGACAGGGCTCCTGTATCTTTAACAGTTGCATAGAAAAGGAGATTTCAGCAGGGGTCATTTGTATATGTGAGGAACCCGGTGAAATTTCCTCTTCATCACCACACTTAAAGCTGCAGGAGCCCTGCCCTCTTTTAAATCTGGTCACTCTAGTATAGTTCCTGCAGGTTTAACTGTTGTGATGAAGAGGAAATTTCACCAGGATCTCCATATATACAAATGACACCTGCTGAAATTCCCTTTTCTATGCAACTGTTAAAGATACAGGAGCCCTGTCCTCCTTTTCATATGGTCACCCTACCTTAGGTCTAACTAAGGCCCGAGTGTGCATTCTGTCTCCAGTGCTTTCTCAGTATAGACCATGGGCTCAGTTAAGTGCTGACGGTAGGGTGACCATCTGAAAAGGAGGACAGGGCTCCTGTATCTTTAACAGTTGCATAGAAAAGGAGATTTCAGCAGGGGTCATTTCTATATATGGGGAACCTGGTGAAATTCCCTCTTCATCACCACACTTAAAGCTGCAGGTGCCCTGCCCTCTTTTAAATCTGGTCACTCTAGTATAGCTCCTGCACCTTTAACTGTTGTGATGGAGAGGGAATTTCACCAGGTTCCCCATATACACAAATGACACCTGCTGAAATTCCCTTTTCTATGCAGCTGTTAAAGATACAGGAGCCCGGTCCTCCTTCTCATAGGGTCACCCTATGCATGGACCATATAATCCTGATACTCATGGCGCTTTGGGGACTTGCCGGATTTCCCTGGAGTCCCCAGCTTGGTTTTGCGTCCGCGAGGCGAACTGTGGGATTTTTCCTGAAATCCGGGAACTTTTGCAGTTTAATTTTTTTTTAAAAAAAATTGCCATTTACACAAACTGCAGCTGGAATTTGCAGAATTTACGCAAATTGCACACATAATTGGATTAATTTGCACAAATTGCACCTGCAGTTCTTTTGTGAAATTTATAATAAAAATTGATATAAATAAATAAATAAATAAATAGGGAAAGGTTGATCTAGGGGGAAAGAAAAAACCCAAAGGGGATGTAGGTGGTAAATACTCAGGTAACTACAAGTTATGTCCAGTATGGAAAGAAATACATAGGGAGTTCTTCTCGCAGTAACAATCGAGATTGACGAGAAATGCACTTTAAGTGAATCCCACTAGACCCAGAAGACTGTGGATTTTCATTATGCAGGTCTAGAGATCTCCCCCTCTGATGCCACCGCATCTCAGTTCTGTGCATGTTCTGATCCATTCAGTAGGACCGACCCCTTCCCATCACAACAATTGGACAACTGATGGGGCTTTGGGATCCTTCATTTAGGAAATAGAAACCAAATGCACAGTTACAAGATGGAGGATACTTGGCTCAGCAATACTACAAACGAGAAGGATCTTGGAATTGTTGTAGATCGCAAGCTGAATATGAGCCAACAGTGAGATATGGCTGCAAGAAAGGCAAATGCTATTTTGGGCTGCATTAATAGAAGTTTCGCTTCCAAATCACGGGAGGTACTGGTTTATGTACACCGCCTTGGGTTCCTTGAAGGAAAAAAGGTGGGATATAAATGCAACAATAAATAAATAAATAAAATAAGATACATCGGTTCGTGGACATTTTACCTCTGTCCCCAGGTCTTTCATCCTGGCCAGAGCAAGTTCTCTCAAGTTCCCATGCTCCACTCCAGAGCTGACCAAAGGCATCGGGATGTCCCTGGAGGCGAAACAGACAAGAAATTACAGACAGAAACACACCCTCCAAATATTCAGGCACCCTCCGCCAGCTGCAGCAGAGACAGAAATGGAAGGCAGACGTGACCGAAAGTAAGGAATTCGGGTGAGGCACCGGGACTTGGTCAGACACAGAAGCCCTTCTTTTTACAAAACTTAAGAATTTATTAGTAACAACTTAACCATTAACACCTCCAGCAAGTGACGTGCTGGGCTTGACGAATCCAAGGCTGGAGTTAAAATCACAGGAAGAAACATTAACAATCTCAGATATGCAGATGACACCACTTTGATGGCTGAAAGCGAGGAGGAGCTGAGGAGCCTCATGACAAAGGTGAAAGAAGAAAGTGCAAAAGCCGGGTTGCAGTTAAACCTCAAAAAAACCAAGATTATGGCAACCAGCTTGATTGATAACTGGCAAATAGAGGGAGAAAACGTGGAGGCAGCGACAGACTTTGTATTTCTGGGCGCAAAGATTACTGCAGACGCTGACTGCAGTCAGGAAATCAGAAGACACTTCTTGGGAGGAGAGCAATGACAAATCTTGATAAAATAGTTAGGAGCAGAGACACCACACTGACAACAAAGGTCCGCATAGTTAAAGCAATGGTATTCCCCGTAGTAACCTACGGCTGCGAGAGCTGGACCATAAGGAAAGCTGAGCGAAGGAAGAGAGATGCTTTTGAACTGCGGTGTTGGAGGAAAATGCTGAGAGTGCCGTGGACTGCAAGAAGATCAAACCAGTCCATACTCCAGGAAATAAAGCCAGACTGCTCACTTGAGGGAATGGTATTAAAGGCAAAACTGAAGTACTTTGGCCACATAATGAGAAGACAGGACACCCTGGAGAAGAGGCTGATGCTAGGGAAAGTGGAAGGCAAAAGGAAGAGGGGCCAACCAAGGGCAAGATGGATGGGTGTGTAAATGGTGGCAGTCATGGGCCCATTTACTCAGTGTTTGGGAGGTAATTTCGCAATTTCCGGAGCCTCCATAGTAATGCACAATGCAGGCTCCAGACTGAGACAGGATAGCACTCTTCAAAAACTTGGAAGGTTGTCATACAGAGGAGAGCCAGGATCAACTCTCGATCCTCCCAGAGTGCAGGACATGGAATAACGGGCTCAAGTTAAAGGAAGCCAGATTCCAGCTGGACATCAGGAAAAACCTCCTGACTGTTAGAGCAGTATGACAATGGAACCAGTTACCTAGGGAGGTTGTGGGCTCTCCCACACTAGAGACCTTCAAGAGGCGTCTGGACAACCATCTGTCAGGGATGCTTTAGGGTGGATTCCTGCATTGAGCGGGGGGTTGGATTCGATGGCCTTAGAGGCCCCTTCCAACTCTGCTATTCTATGATTCTATGAGGGGTGCGCTCGACCCACAGGTCTACGAAATGCCACACGTGCCCGACGGGTTCCAAGGGGACGGACGTGGGGGAGTCCATTGGACCCCCCAGACCCGGTCAGGTGCTCACAACATCCCTAACCCCGAGAGAGCAGACTGGGACTTCAAAGTGGCTGGATCTGCCCCATCAGCCCGAGGTCCCACAGCCTTTTATCCCTATGCCCCAACTGCATCTACTTGGGACGGCCAATTTTTCTGCGATGCTTCCATGCACGTGCCGTGAGGAATCAACCATGACTAGTTTGTCCCATGCAGAAGGGGCTTTCTGAACATGTTTTGTGTTCAAATGGCAGGATCCAAAGAGTGGAATGCAAAGCGCTACGCTTGCCAAAAGTTGTGGTGTTTTTTTTTAAAAAAGTAATGTGTTACAATATATCAAGATCCCCCAGCCTGGGTTACTCCAGATGTTTTGGACATCCCATTAGCCCCAGCCAGCATGGCCAATAGCCAGGAATGTTGGGAATTGTAGTCCAAAACATCTGGAGGGCAGCAGGTTGGGGAAAGGCTGCACTTATCTAACCCTTGGCTTCCTCTGTGCTGGGGGATCAGGACTAACAGGGCAACGTCAAAGGTCCCGTGGGGAAGGTGGGTTTGGGAGACGGATCTGAAAAAGGGAGAGGGGAGCAGGACAGGCGGGAGAGGGGGCACCCTAGGGAAGTTCTGGGAAAGAGTCCAAAGGGCAAAATGGGCACCAAAGGAGGAATAGCTAAAAGTGGGCTAGATGGAACAACTATTAGGTGGATTCACCGCTGGCTACAGAATCGGACTCAAAGAGTACTTATCAATGGAACCTTCTCAAACTGGGGAGAGGCAACGAGTGGGGTGCCGCAGGGCTCAGTCCTGGGCCCAGTGCTCTTCAACATTTTAATTAATGATTTGGACGAGGAGGTGCAGGGAACGCTTATCAAATTTGCAGATGACACAAAATTGGGTGGGATAGCTAATATCCTGGAAGACAGAAACAAACTTCAAAGTGATCTTGATAGGCTGGAGTGCTGGGCTGAAAACAACAGGATGAAATTTAATAGGGGTAAATGCCAAGTTCTACATCTAGGAAATAGAAACCAAATGCAGTTACAAGATGGGGGATACTTGGCTCAGCAATACTACAAACGAGAAGAAATTGTTGTAGATCGCAAGCTAAATACGAGGCAACAGTGCAATATGGCTGCAAGAAAGGCAAATTCTCTTTTGGGCTGCATTAATAGAAGTATAGCTTCCAAATCACGTGAGGTACTGGCTCCTCTCTATTCGGCCCTGGTTAGGCCTCATCTAGAGTATTGCGTCCAGTTCTGGGCTCCACAATTCAAGAAGGACGCAGACAAGCTGGAGCGGGTTCAGAGGAGGGCAACCAGGATGATCAGGGGTCTGGAAACAAAGCCCTATGAAGAGAGACTGAAAGAACTGGGCATGTTTAGCCTGGAGAAGAGAAGATTGAGGGGAGACATGATAGCACTCTTCAAATACTTAAAACGTTGTCCCACAGAGGAGGGCCAGGATCTCTTCTCGATCCTCCCAGAGTGCAGGACACGGAATAACGGGCTCAAGTTAAAGGAAGCCAGATTCCAGCTGGACATCAGGAAAAACTTCCTGACTGTTAGAGCAGTACAACAATGGAACCAGTTACCTAGGGAGGTTGTGGTCTCTCCCACACTCGAGGCCTTCAAGAGGCAGCTGGAAACCATCTGTCGGGTATGCTTTGAGGTGGATTCCTGCATTGAGCAGGGGGTTGGACTCGATGGCCTTGTAGTCCCCTTCCAGGTCTGCTATTCTATGATTCTATGAATCTGCCATTTCTGCATTTATTTCTCTGTGGCTTTCAGGTGCCTGGGAGAGGGGTGTCTGTGTGTGTGTGTGTGTGTGTGTGTGTGTGTGTGAAATCTACTCTTCCAGGCCTAAGGGCCTTCAAGGGAAAGAAAAGACGGAGCGTAGAAGCCTATGAAAGGTGGGGGGTTATATTCGAGAGGCGAGGCGGCTGGTATGAGACAAAGGCTTCTGAGGGAGGTAGGATATCCACTCATTGGAACGGAACCCCCCTCCCCATATCAAGGCCAGCGGGGATTTCATCCCTTCACCCCCTGCTCTCTTCTGCATCAACTCCGTCGCCCCCCCTTCCTTCCCCACAAAATGATCATTAGCTCGCTTGTTAATTTATTCCGCCAGTTTCCGAGAGTAAATACAACCATCATCTAGCCGGCAGCAGTTAAGAGTCAATAAGCGCTTTTTGTTCAGTCTAAAGGAGACACGGGAGGAGACGGCAATTTCTATCCGGGCACGTTAGAACAGAGGACGCCGCTGGAGAAACCCGCTTCGTTCCAATTACCAGACATCTCCGGAGGGTCAGGCTGTGGCGCGATTCGCAACGGGGGCATCAGTGAAACCATTCTGGCAGCCTAGCAGGCGGCCAACATGGCAATCTCCAGCGTCGCAAGTTTGCCGTCTCCGGAACGGCGGCGTGGAGCACTGGAGCGCCCGAAGGCGCTCAGGAGTAGCCATCTGCTGCGGAACATATTTGAACCCCCTCGCGTCCGCCCGGGGAGGGCGCATGACTCAAGACTCATCAGCATCTGCATGTGTGCAAATACGGGCAATTCTCAGCAGCGACCTAGATGGAGGCAAATCTTCCCTTGCCAGACCCGTCTCGGAAAGGGCTGCGTTGACGTCGCCCCGTTTGGACGGCCCACGGGCCCGCGCAGCGGAGGACGTCACAAGTCAAGATGCTGACGCCGCCGTGGCTACGGTCCCCAGGCGGGCGTGACTTTTCATTCACGCCTCGCAACGAATCCAAAGCAGCAGCACATCAGGGGGAAAGGAGTCAGGGGTTCCGTGAGGCTGGGTGGAGGCGATGCCATCCACGAACAGTCTTCTAGCGTTCAAGAAACCTGCCAAGAACAATCTCTTCCGGCAGGCCTATCCAGTAGAATTTGAGGATACGTTTAGGGTGCTTTTAACAGTGTGTGCTATGTTTTAAATCAGTATTTCGTGTATTTTCGGCTTGCTGTTGTTCCCCGCCTCGATCCAATCAGAGAGGCGGGTGAGAAATCGATTATTACAAGCTGTACCCGGCGTAACATACACCGTTGTAGCATATCTTAGAGTTTATTAATTAAATATCATTGCATTTTATTTATTTATTTATTCGCAGCAGGCGAGTGGCCACCCACCCGGCCACCAAGGGCCCCGGCCGTGTCTCATTCGTGCGCCAGACCATGGCGCTGCCCTCTTTGTGGGGGGGGGGGGGGGGTGGAGCGAAGAGGCAGAAAGGGGGGTAGGGTTACCTTGGAAAGCCTGGAGCCAGAAGGGCTGGAGGGGGGCACAGGCTGCTTGGAGGCCGCCGATACAGCGCCGTCTGGCAGATCTGGGGGGCAGGGAGGTCGGGGGAGGGGGAGCAGGTGTCCCCTTCTCCCCGGGGTTCCTGTCAGCCTTGGGCCACCCGCCCAGCTCGCATGAGATTAGGCCAGGGCCTGGGCTCGTAGTAGGTGAGCGGCCTCTCACCTGAACACCAAGGGCCCTGGCCGTGCCTCGCTCATGCCCCAGACCGTGGTGGCTGCCCCCTTCGTGGGGGGGGGGGGAAGAGGCAGAAAGGGAAGTAGGGTTACCTTGAAAAGCGCGGAGGAGTCAGGCGAGGGGCTTAGCAACCTGTATCAGCTGACGTTACACGTTGTTATTGTTGCTTAGTAACCTGTATCAGCTGAAGCCGTTCCAGAATTCCTGAAGGCAAAGTGGGCGTGGCAAAACGGTAAAATACCTAAGCATTTTATATATAGAGAGATGATGATGATGATGATGATGATGATGAAGGATAGAGCAGTCTTTGGCTCAGTTCAGACAACACGTTTCTCAACTGTGGTTTTAGAACTGCACGGTGGAGTTTTTTCACCACCGCTGACAAATGTGTTGTCTGGCAGGAAAACTCCACATAACGGTGGTATTTTTTTTGGGGGGGGGAGAAACACTCCACACAGAATATCCGCGCTGTGCAGAGGAAAATTCCTTCACAACCGTTATGTTGTGTGGCGGGCTATGTGGCGTTTTCCGTGGCATTGAGTTGACTTTTCCCACTGGCTACAGAGTTCTCTGGCAAGAGAGGCAAATGGAGAGAGTGCCGCTCTAGGAGAGCCACCGGGATTGGTTTTTCACAGCAATGGCTGATGGGATACCATTGGGAGGACTGGGGGAGGAAAGAGGGTGGAGGAACTGTCAATCAAATGTCATGATGGATTTTAGTGAACTCCATGGTAGCCCACAGTCACACAATGGTGGAGTTAGAACATGTTGTGTTCTAACATTGACTAATGTGACCATATTGCACCAGCTTTAAAATCACTACACTGGCTGCCAATTAGGTTCTGGGCGAAGTATAAAATGTTGGTTATTGCCTTTAAAGCCCTACATGGTTTGGGTCCAGGTTACCTGCGGCATCGCCTTCTCCCATACAATCCGCCACACACACTCAGGTCCTCTGGGAAGGGTTTACTTCAGCCAGCAAAAACTAGATTAACAGCTGTTACCCAGAGGACCTTCCCAGGCTGTGGAATGGCCTGCCGGGCGAGATCCGTCACCCCAATAGTCTTTCTGAATATAAAAAAGCTATAAACTTCAGAAACTAGTTCAAAATATGGCAGCCAGGTTGGTGACTGGTACATCTAGGGGTGAGCATATTACGCCAACATTAAAATCACTCCACTGGTTGCCAATTAGTTTCCGGGCAAAGTACAAAGTGTTGGTCATTACCTTTAAAGCCCGACATGGTTTGGGTCCAGGCTACCTGTGGGATCGCCTTCTCTCGTACAATCCACCCCACACACTCAGGTCCTCTGGGGTGAACTTACTTCAGTCAGCTAAAACTAGGCTGACATCAGTTTCCCAGAGGACCTTTTCTTCTGTCGCCCCCAGATTGTGGAACGGGAGATTCGTAAAATTAACTCTCTATGTGATTTTTAGGCCGCTTTAAAGACTAGCCTTTTCCGGCAGGCCTATCCAGATCAATGTAAAATCAAGAATTTTTAAGATGTATTGATTCCTGTTCTGATGTTGTTCCCTGCCTCGATCCAAAGGGAGAGGCGGGTAAGAAATAAATTATTATTATTATTATTATTATTATTATTATTATTATTATTATTATTATTATTTATGGCTGATCTCTTCCGGCAGGCCTACCCAGTCGAATTTTAAGAAGTCTGGCTGTTATTTTAACAATATTGGTTTTATATGTTTCAATCTTTTTTATGTATTGTATAATATTTTTGTATTCTATGTTGTTCCCCGCCTTGATCTGGAGGGAGAGGTGGGTAATAAATTATTATTATTATTATTATTATTATTATTATTATTATTATTATTATTTGAACTGAGCCTTTGTATCCCAGGACAAGGTGAAGTTGAGCTTGTAGCAGCAGGGGAACAGCAGCAGCTGCTCTGGGGACGGGGGAACATCTGACCCACTTGTGGCCGCAATCGGGCCCTCCCGTTCTAAAAGGCTGAAGTTACGGCCGGTGAGAGCTCAAAGCTAAAATAGGCTGGCATTTGGGGGGCCCTGAACACTGCTGCAATGTAACCCCCAAGAGCGTCTCTGGAACGGGGCTGGACGCTTGGACTGAAAGAGGTTCAAGACCCCTGTTGAAAGGCTAACAGTGGTGGTAGAAAACCGGAAAAACCACGTCTCGAGAGGAGGGGCCTGGGAAATTGTTCTCGACCGCCCCTGCCCAACGCAACATGGCCGAGGTAAGTAGCTGAAACCTAGTAATATCATAAAAACAATTTACTTTGGTTCTAGACATTTGAGGGGCCAAGACGAATCATTTGGTAATTGCACGCTTTCTTTTTATTAACTCCTACCCTTGAGCAGGCCAGCTGTTATTAGAAATGTTTTGGACTGACAATTACAAATGGGATATTCTTCCCTTGCTCGGCAAACGGGTTGGTGATAAATGCTGGGTTTAATATTGGGCAGTGTCATCGGATGACCACTGACGTCTTGGCTAAAGTCGGATGGTGTACTCCTCCTTTGGCCAGTAAAAGTTAAATTAGTCGTAAGGTGTGTGGAACGTGCTACTAGGAGCACCACAGACACCTCCGGGACATTGTCCACAACATAGAATCATAGAGTAGCAGAGTTGGAAGGGGCCTCTAAGGCCATCGAGTCCAACCCCCTGCTCAATGCAGGAATCCACCCTACAGCATCCCTGACAGATGGTTGTCCAGCTGCCTCTTGAAGGCCTCCAGTGTGGGAGAGCCCACAACCTCCCTAGGTAACTGGTTCCATTGTCGTACTGCTCTAACAGTCAGGAACTTTTTCCTGATGTCCAGCTGGAATCTGGCTTCCTTTAACTTGAGCCCGTTATTCCGTGTCCTGCACTCTGGGAGGATCGAGAAGAGATCCTGTCCGTTCTCTGTGTGACATTGACAACCTTCCAAGTCCTTGAAGAGTACAATCATGTCTCCCCTCAATCTTCTGTTCTCCAGACTAAACCTGCCCAGTTCCTTCAGTCTCTCCTCACAGGGCTTTGTCGGTCTGGGTCAGGACAGTGCTTGGACGGGAGGCCACTTGGAAAATCCCACACACAGTTTTGAGTTCTGCTATGAAAGAATCATAGAATCATAGAATAGCAGAGTTGGAAGGGGCCTACAAGGTCATCGAGTCCAACTCCCTGCTCAATGCAGGAATCCACCCTAAAGTATCCCTGACAGATGCTTGTCCAGTTGCCTCTTGAAGGCCTCTAGTGTGGGAGAAGCCACCACCTCCCTAGGTAACTGATTCCATTGTCGTACTGCTCTAACAGTCAGGAAGTTTTTCCTGATGTCCAGCTGGAATCTGGCTTCCTTTAAGAGGTTTCCAGACCCCTGATCATCCTCGTTGCCCTCCTCTGAAACCCCTCCAGTTTGTCTTCATCCTTCTTGAAGTGTGGTGCCCAGAATGCCATTGGGCCCTCTTACCATAGTCTAGAGCACGGATGTTGAACCTCTTTCAGCCGGAGGGCCAAATTCAATTCTGGAGAAACTCTTGGAGGCGGCATTCTAGTAGTGGGTGGGGCCAAAGGCAAATTGGGAGCGGAGTCAAAATACTAAAAATACCTGGCATATTTCAGCTTAAAGCTCTTTCTGCCAGCAGGGTTGTATGAAAAACCTATTTCAGTTCATTTTTTTTATCGGGATTTGTGCACTTTGCACCTCCTGGAACGAAACGCAATCCGCTGACGAAGTCCGCACGTTTCCGATCTTGCAGTACGGTTCACAAACCAAAAACAACGCGTTCAAATCCACACGGACACCTGAAAAATGTGCCCAAAACTGCGTCCTTTTGTAAAACCGTATTTCAAAGATGCACACAGCGGATGTGAACGTTTCGGGAAATGCACATGAACACCTGCCCGGATTTGCACGCGGAAAGAAAAATAAATAAAAACTCGCCGTCTGATATGGACTCGAGTCAGAACGAGCTCTGAGATGGAGCTGGGAGAACGCCTGCAAACGCGGGTCTTGCGGATTCACACATTGCCAGGTGCCCGTAACTAACGCTTTAGGGGGAGGCGTTTCAACTGTTTCGAATGGGGGAAAAACTGCATGCAAAAGCCGCCATACAGCAAATGATGGATGGTTGGGGCTACAGGAAGGAGGCCTGGACATCCAGAGTACACCGGAAGGCTGGATTGGGACCGTGGTCCTGAGGTTCTGCAGCCCCCCCTCTCAGAGGCTGAGCGCTCCCTCCTCCTCCTCCTCCTTCAATGCGTTATACGTGGGGCTGACTTTGAAAACGGCCTGGAAGCTTCAGCAGGTACAAAACAGGGCAGCCCGTTTACTAACGGGGACTGGCCGATGAGACCACATCACACCAGTCCTTTTCCAGCTTCCTTGGCTGCCAGTCCAGGTCCGGGCCAGATTCAAAGTGCTGGTATTGACATTTAAAGCCCTAAACAGTTTGGGGCAAGGTTATTTGAAGGAACACCTCTTCCCATATGTACCTGCCCGGACCTTAAGATCATCTACAGGGGCCCTTCTCCGTGAGTCCCTGCCAAAGGCAGTGAGGCAGGTGGCTACTAGGAGCAGGGCTTTCTCCGCTGTGGCACCCCGGCTGTGGAATGAGCTCCCCAGAGAGGTCTGCCTGGCGCCTACACTGTACTCCTTTCGTCGCCAGCTGAAGACCTTTTAATTCTCTCAGTATTTTAACACTTAATTTTAACTTGAAGTTAAATTTTACTGTTCTAACTCTGTATTTTAATCTTATATCAATTGTGCTGCGTGGTTTTATCCTGTTTGTGCTTTTTATACTGTATTTTGTTCTACCCTACCCTGTGCATGTTTACCCTACCCTGTGCCTGTTTGCATTCTCTTCCCCTCCTCATTGCTTTACTATGATTTTATTAGATTGTAAGCCTATGCGGCAGGGTCTTGCGATTTACTGTTTTACTCTGTACAGCACCATGTACATTGATGGTGGTATATAAATAAATAATAATAATAATAACATGTTGATTGTTTTATTATGGTTTTAATTTTTGTGAACCGCCCAGAGAGCTTCGGCTATTGGGCGGTATAAAAATGTAATAAATAAATAAATAAATAAATTCTTCTTCTTCTTCTTCTTGCATTTATATCCCGCCTTTCTCCCCCCCCCCCAGGAACCCAAGGTGGCCTACATAATCCTCCTCCTCTCCATGTTTATCCTCACAACAACAACCCTGTGAGGTGGGTTGGGCTGCGGGTCTGGGACTGGCCCAAAGTCACTCCGTGGGCTTCCGTGGCTGAGTGTGGACTAGAACCCGGATCTCCTGACTCCGAACCCAACACTCTATTTTATTTATTTATTTATTTATTTATTTATTTATTTATTTCTAACATTTCTATACCGCCCAATAGCCGGAGCTCTCTGGGCGGTTCACAAAAATTAAAAACATTCAAAGTATAAAACGACAGTATAAAACCATACTATAAAATACAATATAAAAGCTCAACCAGATAAAAACAGCAGCAATGCAAAATTACAAATTGAAAACACCGAGTTAAAATTTATTTATAGACTGTTAAAATGCTGGGAGAATAAAAAGGTCTTCCCCTGGCGTCTAAAAGCATATAATGTAGGTGCCAAGCAAACCTCCTTAGGGAGCTCATTCCACAGCCGGGGTGCCACAGCAGAGAAGGCCCTGCTCCTCCTGGTAGCTTTAGCCACTACGCCACCCTGGTTCTCCCTTCTCCCTTCATCTACCACTCCACTACAAAGGGGCTCATTTGGCCTCCTTACACCCTCAGAGTAGTAAACCCCAAGGCTCCCCCTCTGCCTGCCCGGCACCTGCCCCCTCCGATGACACGGCCTTTGCGCGCATGGATGCCTGCCTGCCTGCCTGCCTGCCCGCCCCCGCATTTCTTATTGCACAGTTTTGCTTGGGTCAATCGCCAAAAGGTGAAACGCTGGCGCGCACTGCTTCTTATTGCTTCCCAGCCTGGCTCTCCCATTTGGGAACACATTTGCAAGCGCTCGCCCGAGATGGAAGAGGCCACGATGCAGGGTGACTCACCGAGCGGCGGCAGATTCTAGTAGCTGCACACCGTTGGGCTATCAAGCGCTAACCGCAATTACCATGTGATTAGCCTGGCGCACGAGCTCACCCCGAATCACATGAAATGGCTTTGGCGTTCCTAATGAGAGCTAGAACGAGAGAATGATGACACAACGGGGCAAGGAGAGGGGAAGCAGGCTACATCCGAGGAGGGGAGGATGGTTGGAGAACAGAGGCAAAGGAAATGAAGTGTTTGCTTCGAGTGGACTAATACATCTGGAACAGAATCATAGAATCAGAGAATAGTAGAGCTGGAAGGGGCCTCTAAGGCCATTGAGTCCAACCCCCTGCTCAATGCAGGAATCCACCTATTATTATTATTTATTTACTTACTTATATAGCACCATCCGTGTACATGGTGCTGTACAGAGTAAAAACAATAAAATAGCAACACCCTGCCGCACAGGCTTACATTCTAATAGCATCATAATAAAACAACAAGAAGGGGAAGAGAATGCACCAAACAGGCACAGGGGAGAGTAGAACAAACAGTATAAAAGTAAGATCAAAATCAAGTTTTAAAAGCATTAGAAAAAAGAAAAGTCTCCCTGGCAGAGGGTCGTCCAGCTGCCTCTTGAAGGCCTCTAGTGTGGGAGAGCCCACGGCCTCACCAGGCAACTGATTCCATTGTCGTACTGCTCTAACAGTCAGGAAGTTTGTCCTGATGTCCAGCTGGAATCTGGCTTCCTTTAACTTGAGCCCGTTATTCCGTGCCCTGCACTCTGGGAGGATCGAGAAGAGATCCTGGCCCTCCTCTGTGTGACAACCTTTTAAGTATTTGAAGAGTGCTCTCATGTCTCCCCTCAATCTTCTCTTCTCCAGACTAAACATGCCCAGTTCTTTCAGTCTCTCTTCACAGGGCTTTGTTTCCAGACCCCTGATCATCCTGGTTGCCCTCCTCTGAACACGCTCCAGCTTGTCTTCGTCCTTCTTGAACTGTGGAGCCCAGAACTGGACGCAGTCCCTAGATGAGGCCTAACCAGGGCCGAATAGAGAGGAACCAGGACCTCCCGTGATTTGGAAGCTATACTCCTATTAATGCAGCCCAAAATAGCATTTGCCTTTCTTGCATCCATATCGCACTGTTGGCTCAAAACTTAACAGTCTTCTGAAATTTAAGAAAGCCATAAAGACTGTTCTCTTCTGGCAGGCCAACCCAGTTGAATTTTAAGACGTCTTTTAATAATGTGCTGCTTTAAATAATGTATTAGTTTTAAATGTTTTAACCAGTTATATGTATTTTATGGTGTTTGCATTTATGTTGTACCCCGCCTCGATCCAGAGGGAGAGGCAGGTAACAAATAAATAAATAAATAAATAATAATAATAATAATTTTAATGAAGGGATTTCAGGAGTGGCGTGACATGATCAAAGCGATAAGCCAAGAAGATGCAAACTGCGGCATGGGCCAGCAGTGAATCGTTTTACCTCTGCACTCGGTACACTCGGGTCCACGGCGGCACCAGAGCCAGAATGCGTGCCACCAAATCCACGAGGGTGCTTGGAGGGTAGCTCTTGTACCTCTCCGTCTTCCAGAGCTCATAGAGGCCGGTGCCGCGGATCACGAGCGTCGGGTAGAGCTTCATGCCATCTGGGCGAAAGGCGGGATTCTCGAAGAACTCCTGCGGAACCAGAAACACAAAACAGAAGTGAGACCAAAGGAGAGCGGCCCCGCTACGTCCCCATCATTCAGAAAGGCTACGGTATTTGTTTCTGTGCGGGAATAACAGCAGCTGAAAGTGGCCACCAGGAGCAGGGAGGGCGCTTGAAAGTAGGGGATGTAGGACGAATTCGTTTCAATTCAGTTTTGATCAGGATTTACCCAGTTTGCACCTTCTGGACCGCACAAAGCCTCAGAAGCAATCTGCGGTTGAAGGCCGTGCCTTTCCAACTTGCAGTGTGATTTGGGGACCCAAAAAATGTGTTCAGCATCATGCGTACATTTGGAAAAAGCATGCACGCACGCACACACACACACACACACACCAAAATGCATACTTTTGAAAAATGCTCACAAATACGCTTTTATCAGGAGGAGAATGCGTACATTTCAAAGATGCGTACAACTGATGAGTATACTTGGAAAAATGCGAACAAAAATACTCGTGAATTTTCAGGTAAAAGGCGGGGGACGCTCACCATCTGATACGGACTCCAGTCGGAACAAGCTTTGAGATGGAATTTGGAGAATTTCAGAGGGTTCGAATTTTGCTGATTTGTGTCAGGTTTCTGGGTGAGCGGACCCCAAAAAATGACTAGAGGTTTTTCTGCCATTATGACCCACAAGGAGAAATCCAGATTAGCTGGTGTGTGTTTTTTTGTCAAGGCCAAAGTGAGTATTGCACCTACAGTCAGGTGACTAATTAGGAGCAGCCGGAATGGTTTGCTGACTCAGGAAGAGTGTGGTAAAGCTGATGCAATAATACCACATGGTAAGAATGTCACCGACTGGTTGGCTCAAATGACTATAAAGAAGAATCTGGATTATGGACCAGTGTGGGGGAAGAAGGTTTAGGTTTAGAGTGGAGAGTCATTGTGTATATTGCTGTAAATTGACCACGGTGGTTACAATTGGTAACCTCAAGGCTGGATTACTGCAACGCGCTCTATGTGGGGCTGCCCTTGAAGCTGTTCTGGAAGCTGGAGCTCGTGCAGAATGCTGCAGCTCGGCTGTTGTCTGGAGCTGCCCCTTTCCAGCATGTAACTCCTCTGCTGAGGGAAGTGCACTGGCTGCCTATTCGCTACCAGGCCAGGTTGAAGGTTCTCGTACTTGTGTACAAAGCCCTAAACAACTTGGGACCAGGATACCTGAGAGAGCTCTGCCTTCTCCCTTACCAACCTGCCCGGTCACTGAGGTCATCCGAGGGCCTGCTCCTGGTGGTTCCACCTAGATCCATCCTCCGATTGGAATCCACCAGGGGAAGAGCCTTCAGTGTGGTGGCCCCCCTCCTGTGGAACTCCCTGCCTCTGGAGGTCAGGCAGGCGCCAACCTTGTACTCCTTTCGGCACCTCTTGAAAACGTCTTTATTCCAAGAAGCCTTTCTTCAACATGCAGCCTTGGATTTCTGTTTTTGCTTCTCTTAAATTTTGTTTTAACTGTTTTATTCTGTTTTTATTTTTATTTTACCTTGTACACCGCTCAGAAATTTTTCAATGGGGAGCAGTATATAAATATTCTAAATAAATAAATAATTGCTACTGCTGCTGCACTGCCACGCTGTATGATACTGCACAGTAAAGAACTTAGGTGGGCACTACTGATCCTTGTCTATGTGGTCTTTCAACTTGAGATCAGCTTCTTTGCCTTGACGCTGGACTTCCTGAAAAAACTCTGCTAGTGTAGGTTGCACGCTGTACTAGCTCTAAAAAGTGCATTACTATACTTACCACGTCAATTTGCACATCCCTACGTCGAGAGAGGCAATAGCACTGGGGTGGGGCGTCAAGGAGCCTTATCACACCGGCGTTATACTGTGCAATCACTCTGAATTGCGTGCAAAGGACTCCGAAGTTTTCCAGCTTATAACCTGCTTTGACTGTGACGTACCGTATTGCTTCGATTGTAAGACGCCATCGATTGTAAGACGCACCCTAATTTCAGTACCACCAACAGAAAAAACAAACAAACCCTAAGACACACCCGCAATGCTAAGACGCACCCCGTTTTTAGAGATGTTCATATGGGGGGAAAAGTGCGTCTTAGAATCGAAGAAATAGGGTACTCCCATGCATCCTGCTTTAATTGGGCTTCAAAGGCAAAAGCCTCGCCATATTTTGCTACTAGTTTTGGAGCGTACCATTTGTTGTTTTCCGAGCGGCCACTGGGGCACAGGAGCAGGATTTGAAGAAAAATTAAACAAATGCTTACATCTGCGTAAGCTTTAAAGATAAAGACATCAAAATTGGCACAGTGATAGATATTAAGGAGAGCTTTCAGCATACCAAATCTGAATCGGATTGGGTCATCCGTTGATTTTTTTTTTTTACATTTCCCCCCTTAAACCCATTTCATGGTATGCAAAGGATCTAGCCGCCTGGTAGCAACAACAACGGCGACAGCTTAGCGCTGTAGGGGATCATTCGAGGGAAACAGGTATGTGGGATGAAGCTCAAGGAGTGGAAGGAGGACGAGAGGTGCTCTATCAGGCTCCTATTCCCAAAGGCCAATTTCATCCACAACCATGTATTCCAGCGAGCAAGAAGGACGTGTAGGGCACTATCCAGTAGGGGCTGTGCGCACATGGCCAGCCCTGGTCCACACACCCTCAGCTCTGCCAGCCCAGGCCTTCACGTGGCCCCCAAATCACCAAAACAAGCAAAGACAATGGTTTCACTCATGTTGGTGTTTGCCCCCACCCCAAACGCTGTATCATGGCTGTGTGTTGAGCTGGTCCTGGCGGTCCTGGCCGTGCATGCACGGCCCCTATTGGAATTAGCCTAGGTATAGACGCTTAATCCACAGGGAACACCAGAACCTCCCCTGTTGTTAGGTCCTGCCGAATCAATGGAGTCACTAAACCCCGATTTTATTTTACATAAAGTATTTATCTTACATAAAGTATTTATTTTATTTATTTTACATAAAGTATTTATTTTACATAAGTATTTGCATTTAGCAGTATGTGACAAGCTTCATTGATCCTGGATCTGTTTTTATAGTTGTTTTAGATATACGTTTCCATGTATATTGTAGGTTTTTGTGGCTTAAAATTTTGTATATTGTTTTTAATTCTTTTAATCTACGAAGCGGTACAGAATTGTCAGTACCGTATTTCTTCGATTGTAAGACGCACATTAATTTCAGTACCACCAACAGAAAAAAAAAGCTTTGATTCTAAGAAATAATAAACGCACCCGCGATTCTAAGACGCACCCCGTTTTTAGGGGTGTTTATATGGGGGGGAGTGTGTCTTAGAATTGAAGAAATAGGGTAGTAGTAATAATAATAATAATAATAATAATAATAATAATAATAATGATAATTTTGTCCTGGGTCACATGATGGTTTTCCATATCCTGACCTTGCTGCCTTAGGAAACCCAATCACAGCCTGCCTTGTTTCGATTATTGTGCTTTTCATTCACACCCGATGGAGCCATTTCTTCACACAGTGGGCAGTTTGTGGAATGCGCTGGCAGATGTCAGGACGGGCACCAGGATAAGGGGCCTTTAAAGGGGAGTAGAGGTCTGCCAACGTCTGCTTCTCCTGGTGGCTTTATGAAACCTCCCATGTTCATAGGAACATAAGAAGAGCCCTGAGGCTGGATCAGACCAAGGGTCCATCTAGTCCAGCACTCTGTTCACACAGTGGCCAGGCAGCCATCGGCCAGGCATGAACAAGCAGGACATGGTGCAACAGCACCCTCTCACCCATGTTCCCCAGCAACTGGAGCACACAGGCTTACTGCCACAAATACTGGAGATCATAGAATCATAGAATAGTTGAGTTGGAAGGGGCCTACAAGGCCATCGAGTCCAACCCCCTGCTCAATGCAGGAATCCACCCTAAAGCATCCCTGACAGATGGTTGTCCAGCTGCCTCTTGAAGGCCTCTAGTGTGGGAGAGCCCACAACCTCCCTAGGTAACTGATTCCATTGTCGTACTGCTCTAACAGTTGGGAAGTTTTTCCTGATGTCCAGCTGGAATCTGGCTTCCTGTAACTTGAGCCCGTTATTCCGTGTCCTGCACTCTGGGAGGATCGAGAAGAGATCCTGGCCCTCCTCTGTGTGACAACCTTTTAAGTATTTGAAGAGTGCTATCATGTCTCCCCTCCATCTCTTCTCCAGGCTAAACATGGCCTGTCACTGATTCCATTGTCGTACTGCTCTAACAGTCAGGAAGTTTTTCCTGATGTCCAGCCGGAATCTGGCTTCCTTTAACTTGAGCCCGTTATTCCGTGTCCTGCACTCTGGGAGGATTGAGAAGAGATCCTGGCCCTCCTCTGTCTGACAACCTTTCAAGTATTTGAAGAGTGCTCTCATGTCTTTAGCGCACAACCATCACCTGTTTCCTTCATAGCTAGGGGAAAGGTTTTATTTAACCCTCCTTCAGGTTTTCAAGTGGTGGCGCTTGGCCTGAGATGGGTTTATGCGACGGGCTGAGTGTAAGGGCTGGTGACATCGCACATGGGTGGGAAGGTGCTGTTGCACCATGTCCTGCTTTGTTGATCCCTGGCCGGTGGCCGGTTGGCCCCTGTGTGAACAGAGTGCTGGACTAGACGGACCCTTGGTCTGATCCAGCATCAGGACACTTCTTATGTTCTCAGATGACCCTGGGTCTTAGATGACCCAGACCCTCGGCCCTGGTTAGGCCTCATCAGCTTGTAGATTGCAAGCTGAATGTGAGCCAACAGTGCGATATGGCTGCAAGAAAGTCAAATGCTGTTTTGGGCTGCATAAATAGAAGTATAGCTTCCAAATCACGGGAGGTCCTGGTTCCTCTCTATTCGGCCCTGGTTAGGCCTCATCTAGAGTATTGCGTCCAGTTCTGGGCTCCACAATTCAAGAAGGACGCAGACAAGCTGGAGCGTGTTCAGAGGAGGGCGACCAGGATGATCAGGGGTCTGGAAACAAAGCCCTATGAAGAGAGACTGAAAGAACTGGGCATGTTTAGCCTGGAGAAGAGGAGATTGAGGGGAGACATGAGATAAATGCTTAAATGCTTAAAAGGTTGTCACACAGAGGAGGGCCAGTTAAAGGAAGCCAGATTCCAGCTGGACATCAGGAAAAACTTCCTGACTGTTAGAGCAGTACGACAATGGAGCCTATGACCTAGGGAGGGCTTCTCCTACACTAGAGGCCTTCAAGAGGCAGCTGGAAACCATCTGTCGGGTATGCTTTGAGGTGGATTCCTGCATTGAGCAGGGGGTTGGACTCGATGGCCTTGTAGGCCCCTTCTGACTTTGCTATTCTATGATTCTATGAACCAGGATCAGGATTCTTTCTACGGCTTTATGTTTCCCTCCTCCCCTGTTGCTTGTCCCCGAGAACGTTGCCAGAGCAGCACAGTCATAACTCCTTCCAATTGGCAAGAGAATTAATATTTCCTTCCTACGAACCGAAGCAGAGAATGGACGTCTCCAGTATTGCTCTTGAACGAGCCTGGGCGGGCGCAACGAACGGTCCCTGCCTTTGTTCGCCGCCATGGCAGCCCTCGTATATTGGAGCGCGCCTTTTCGCCGCAATCAAAACACAGTCATTAGGCTGCCTGCTGCTCAAAACGCTGCAGGTTCGGCACGGTTCCAAGGGGCTCGCTCCGTCTGAATGGGCATCTGCTGCTCTATGAATTGCAAACACCAACGTGTCAATAAAATCCCCAGCAGCAGACGATTGAAGCGTACGAGTCAGACACGCTGGCCACGACCCACATTTTATAGGGACAATAATTGATTTTGCTAGCAGTAGTCTGTTCCCCCCCCTTCTCCTTTTTTAAAAACACGACACTCCCCTCTGTTATTCCCTCTAATGGCATTGACAGGGTCCATTCATTCTCGCCCTTGTAAACCCACTAGCATAAATAATCAGGGCGCGATTGGTACAAATTAGTCATTTTTGGTGCCAGGAAACCGCTGCTTTTCCATCAATGTCGAAAGGACATTTACACCACAGTGCAGCAGCTGTCCTGATTGCAGAACCAATCAGTTGCGTTACAAACGGGTGATTACCTTGCCTTAGCGGGATAAGTATCGATGGAATTGGGTTACATTTACCAGCGTGCAGCTCAAAATACCTTTACCATCGTGCAGCTGGGCACGGTAATGGACTGGATGAGGGCTAACAAACTGAGACTCAATCCAGACAAGACGGAGGTACTGTTAGCGGGTGGTTCATTTGTCCGGCGAGGTGATGTTTGCCCTGTCCTGGACGGGGTTGCACTCTCCCTAAAGGATCGGGTCCGTAGTTTGGGGGTGCTCTTGGATCCAGAACTGTCACTTGAGGCACAGGTGAACTCAGTGGCAAAGAGCACCTTTTATCAGCTTAGGCTGATATACCAACTGCGCCCTTATCTGGACAGAGACAGCCTAGCTACAGCGATCCATGCTCTGATAACCTCTCGTTTGGATTACTGCAATGCGTTATACGTGGGGCTGCCTTTGAAAACGGTCCGGAAACTTCACCTGGTACAAAACAGGGCACCACAGTTACTAACAGGGACTGGCCGACGAGACCACATCACGCCAGCTCTTTTCCACCTTCATTGGCTGCCAGTCCAGGTCCAGGCCCGATTCAAAATGCTGGTATTAACATTTAAAGCCCTAAACGGCTTGGGGCCAGGCTATCTGAAGGAATGTCTCCTCCCATATGCACCTGCCTGGACCCAAAGGTCATCCTCAGGGGTCCTTCTCCGCGAGCCCCTGCCAAAGGAAGTGAGGCAGGTGGCTACCAGGAGCAGGGCCTTCTCTGCTGTGGCACCCCGGCTGTGGAATGAGCTCCCTAAGGAGGTTCGCTTGGCACCCACATTACATGCTTTTAGACGCCAGGTGAAGACGTTTTTATTCTCCCAGCATTTTAACAGTCTATAAATAAATCTTAACTCTGTGTTTTAAATTTGTAATTTTGCATTGCTGCTGTTTTTATCTGGTTGAGCTTTTATACTGTATTTTATATTATGGTTTTATACTGTTGTTTTATACTTTGAATGTTTTTAAATTTTGTGAACCGCCCAGAGAGCTCCGGCTATTGGGCGGTATAGAAATGTAATGAATAAATAAATAAATAGTATCTACCTAGCCAAGTGCCCCTTTTGGTGGTTGTACAGGTTACCCACAACAGGCAGCAGATTAATTTTCCGCTCCTAATCCGGGAAGCCGAGAGAGCCAATGATTTCAAACTCTACGGAACGGCCATCCTTATCTATTCCTGCATTCCTGGCTGGGTAATGAATAGTGGCGCGGAAGAATAACACTTCAAAGCCCACGACTGCTTTGGCTGATTGTCTCAAAACCCGCAGGGCATAAAAACAGTCACTTGCCTGTTTACACACACAAATGTAATAAATTCTGCCACTTTCCCATGGGGTTTTCCGCTTCAAAGTCTGCCGTAGGCTAGAAATGGTCTTTCTTCCCTGCTTCTCGTAACGCAGCATCCTGGCCAAACAGAACGGCGCTACAAAGCCGTTCGTGATCCTTTGCACCGATTAGGAGCGCACGATATGCAAACAACCCCCTGGAGATGGGTGCAAGCCGTCCCGTGAAAGATGGAAAAGGAACGGCTAAAGGAAGGCTGTAAACATTTTCCTGCCGCTCGTGCGTAATGCACAGTAGGGATGTGCTCCGCTTCTAATCGGACCGGAGGAGCAGGAGCGGAGCGGGGGGCTTCGCCTGCCCTTAAGGCGGAGGCGAAGAGGATTGGGGGGCCGGCGGAGCGTGGCGAAGAGGATCAAGGTGAAGGCGGATCCTTCGCCTCGATCCGGAGCTCCACCGGAAAGGTAAGTGGGGTTTACCGGGCCCTGCCGCTGTCGCCCATGCGGCGACGGCGGCAGGGCCCGGTAACCCCCCCCGCCCTCCTCTCCCTTACCTGCCTCTGTCCGCGGTCCGTCAGCGTCTTCAATTGAGCCCGCGGTTCCACCAGGAAGTCTGGGCCGCTTGCGGCCCAGACTTCCTGGTGGAACCGCAGGCTCAATTGAAGATGGTGACGGACCACGGACGGAGGCAGGTAAGTTCCCCCTCTCCCTTGGTCCTTTACCGGGCTCTGCCGCTGGGACTGCCTTGAGTTGTGGCGTGCGTATGTATCCCTGGACAAGCTATCATGGTGGCGAGTTTGAGGTTTCTAAAGTGCAAATTGACGGAGCTATGGAAAGGGGTGTGAATGGGGTGCCTGGTTTTCATAAATTCCTCAAAAATCAGGGGATGATGGGACTGCCTTGAGTCTCGGCGTGCATATGTATCCCTGGACAAGCTATCATGGTGGCGAGTTTGAGATTTTTAACGTGCAAATTGACGGAGCTATGGAAAGGGGTGTGAATGGGGTGCCCGGTTTTCATAAATTCCCCAAAAATCAGGGGATGATGGGATTGCCTTGAATCTTGGCGTGCGTGTGTATACCTCCATGAGGTGTCACGGTGCCAAACTTGAGGTTTCTAACTTTAACAGAAAAAAAGTTGTATACTTTTTTAGCTTAATGCAAGCCTAAGGAAGGGGGGAAACGGAGCTCCGATCCGGATGTGGAGCTCCGCGCGGAGCGGAGTGGACATAGGCGGGGCGGAGCGGCCCGATCCGCAAATCGCGGATCTGGAAGTGTAGCGGAGCGGGGGGTCCGTGCACACCCCTAATGCACAGTATACCTTCATGAAATGCTTCCAGGTTCCAGGTGCAAAAGAATCCATGTGCCACCAAGAGCAGCGAAACACTTCTCTCCAGAGGAAGGAAAGAACCCGGAAATTTTTAGAAGCAAACACAACGTGCTTAGTATACCAGCTAGGACAGGGATGCCAGTAGGAGGATGTAGGCTGTACGCTGCTCCCAATACGGCCCTTGCTAACTGCCAACATACTGCCAAAATTCACCTCACTGGCAATTCTGATTAACAAACTAACTAAAAGTGGGCGAAATGGAACAATTATTAGGTGGATTCACAGTTGGTTACAGAATCGGACTCAAAGAGTACTTATCAATGGAACCTTCTCAAACTAGGGAGAGGCAACGAGTGGGGTGCTGCAGGGCTCAGTCTTGGGCCCAATGCTCTTCAACGTTTTTATTAATGATTTGGACGGAGAGGTGCAGGGAACGCTTATCAAATTTGCAGATGACACAAAATTGGGTGGGATAGCTAATACCCTGGAAGACAGAAACAAAATTCAAAGTAATCTTGATAGGCTGGAGTGCTGGGCTGAAAACAACAGGATGAAATTTAATAGGGATAAATGCCAAGTTCTACATCTAGGAAATAGAAACCAAATGCACAGTTACAAGATGGGGGATACTTGGCTCAGCAATACTACAAACGAGAAGGATCTTGGAATTGTTGTAGATCACAAGCTAAATACGAGGCAACAGTGCGATATGGCTGCAAGAAAGGCAAATGCTATTTTGGGCTGCATTAATAGAAGTATAGCTTCCAAATCGCGTGAGGTACTGGTTCCTCTCTATTCGGCCCTGGTTAGGCCTCATCTAGAGTATTGCGTCCAGTTCTGGGCTCCACAATTCAAGAAGGACGCAGACAAGCTGGAGCGTGTTCAGAGGAGGGCAACCAGGATGATCAGGGGTCTGGAAACAAAGCCCTATGAAGAGAGACTGAAAGAACTGGGCATGTTTAGCCTGGAGAAGAGAAGATTGAGGGGAGGCATGAGAGCACTCTTCAAATACTTCAAAGGTTGTCACATGGAGGAGGGCCAGGATCTCGTCTCGATCCTCCCAGAGTGCAGGACACGGAATAACGGGCTGAAGTGACAGGAAGCCAGACTCCGGCTGGAGATCAGAAAAAACATCCTGACTGTTAGAGCAGTACGACAATGGAATCAGTTGCCTGGTGAGGTTGTGGGCTCTCCCACACTAGAGGCCTTCAAGAGGCAGCTGGACAACCATCTGTCAGGGATGTTTTAGGGTGGATTCCTGCATTGAGCAGGGGGTTGGACTCGATGGCCTTGTAGGCCCCTTCCAACTCTGCTATTCTATGATTCTATGAATGCAACGTAGCAAAATTGACCAAAGTGTGAGATACTGGTTTCAGTTCAATGAAATGAGCTGCAAAGCAGGGAAGAAATCGAGGCACGTTACAGACTAGCAGAGGTGTTCCTTACGCCATCACCCTCTCCTGCAAAGGCAAAACGAAGACTGCAGTATACAGACCAGGATTGGTGTCATGTTTTGGGAGAAGGTGTTTCAGGCAATCAATCAGAATCAGATTCAGAACTAGAAGACCCAGCGCCGGACACCAGCCAGCCTGTACCAGTGGGGGAGGAAGCTCTCACGGCCAATTCCCCAGCTGGGAGTCAGCCCTCTTCAGAGCTTATCTCCTCAAGGCCAAATCCTACACACTCGGTGGGAAGTGAACCTTCTTCCGAAGGTCAGTGTCCCGACAAGCTAGCTGATGCTAGGGTCCGCCGGAGCTCAAACGCACGGGGGGGGGGGGGGGGAAGGAAGGTGTGAGAAAGTCCATCCGACTAGGATTGCACCAGAACCTGCCTCCACACCACGCTCTCTGAAGTTACAAACGTTTGGGAAGTGGCTTCCTATTCTTCTTGAGTGGACAATTGTCTTGCTTAGTTTGCATAATTTTGCCTAGGGGGAAGTTTCCAAGAGATTAGACTCTCTTCAGGTAGAAGAGACGTTCGTTGCTTAATAAAAGCTTTGTGGATGACTAAGCAACCCTCGTCATTTGCCTCCCATCGAAAGCAAGTGTTTTCTGAGAAACACGACAAGGAGCTGTCCAAGGTGTCATGTCAGTGGGATGGTGAATCCGCTCCAGGTTTCGGTCTGAACTCTAAAGAAGCTGTGTAGGGTGCTTTCACACCTTGGAGAGCTTCTTTAGCGTTCTGACTGAAACCTGGAGCAGATTCACAGCCCCAATGACATCGGAGCCACCAGCCTCCACTGTGTTCAACCTCCGGCTCTGGTCCAAATCCAGACCTCAGCGTTTCCCCAGATGACCCCTTCTCTTGATCATTTGATGGTTTCCTGGCTTTTCCACAGAATTTTTTCCCTCCTGGATCCCCCCTTGAGCACACCGGGCGCTGGGCTTTGATCACCGTCACCTTGGTCCGTGGCACCGTGGAAGCCACAACCTCATTAACTTTCCCTACTGCATTTATTGGCCTTTGAAATGCCAGGGATGTCGCAGCATTAATCCGCAGGCGAGGGCTGCAAAGGTTTATTACTCAGCACCCTAACTTGCCCCGTGCCTTATCAATTCATGATTCAGAATCAGTGCTTGGGAGGCATTTGTGTGTGTTTCACTATTTACGACCTGCAAGAAAAATTAAGGTGTAAGAGAAAATTGCAGACCGCTCACAGAGCAGCTAATGGCTACGATTTCTTCTTAGGCAGGGGGGCTGCACCCCACAAACCACAGGTTCTTGGGGAAGGGCACCCCCTTTCCATTGACAGCTGAACATTTGATGGCTTTCCAGCGTTTGCAGGATTTCCCCGCATTCGAAAAGGCTGAGATGTCTCTCCAAAGCACACATTTGTGTGTTCGTTTCTCTTTTTATTTAATTATTTCATCTATATCCTACCGTTTTCCCTCTTATAAAGAACACCAAGTGGCCGGCATGGTCCTCCTCCTATTTTATCCTCACAACAACCCTGAGAGGTAGGTTAGGCTGAGTGCCCATGAGAGGCCCCGAGTCACCCCGTGAGCTTCACGGCTGAGCAGGGACTAGAACCTGGGCCTCCTGAGTCCCAGTTCAGCACTCTAACCACTATACCAGCGGTCCCCAACCTTTTTGGCACCAGGGACCGGTTTTGTGGAAGACAATTTTTCCATGGACCGGGGTGGGGTGGGGTGAGGGCCTGGTTTTCGGAAGTTCCCCCCCCCCCCCGCCCCTCCACTCCAGCGCCCTGGCTTCGTTTCGGCTGGCCAGAGCGGCTTCCGTCTGGGCGTGCCATTCCGAAGCCACCCCCACCCCAGCGTCCTGGCTTCGCTTCGGCTGGGCAAGCGAGATGGCGCCCTGCGCCCAGGTACGCTGTGCTGGGGGTGGGGTGAAAGCAGCTCACCTGTTCCTAACAGGCCACGGACCGGTACTGGTCTGTGGCCCGGAGGTTGGGGACCGCTGCACTCATAGAATCATAAAACAGCAGAGTTGGAAGGGGCCTACAAGGCCATCGAGTCCAACCCCCTGCTCAAGCTACCCTAAAGCCTCTTGAAGGCCTCTAGTGTGGGAGAGCCCACAACCTCCCTAGGTCACTGATTCCATTGTCGTACTGCTCTAACAGTCAGGAAGTTTTTCCTGATGTCCAGCTGGAATCTGGCTTGCTTTAACTTTAGCCCGTTATTCTGTGTCCTGCACTCTGGGAGGATTGAGAAGAGATCCTGGCCCTCCTCTGTGTGACAACCTTTTAAGTATTTGAAGAGTGCTATCATGTCTCCCCTCATGTTGGAATTGTTTGTAACTGTGCCTTTAAAATTTCCTTTTTAAAATACTCCCACCCATCCTGCACTCCTTTTCTCATTAGGCTCACTTGCCACGGGACCTTACTTATTATAGTTCTGAGTTTATTAAAATCAGCTTTCCTAAAATCCAGAGTACGTGTATGGCTACGCTCGACTTTTGTCTCCTTCATAATCAAGAATTCAAGCATGACGTGGTCACTTTCCCCCAGAGTTCCCTTAAATGCCACTTTATCCACTAAGTCATCCCTATTGGTCAATAACAAGTCAAGGATTGCCGACCCTCTAGTTCCTTCCACCACTTTCTGTAGGAGAAAGTTATCACCCATACATGTCAGGAATTTCTTGGAAGGGCCGCTTTTGGCAGTAATGGTCTCCCAACAGATATCAGGGTAACTGAAGTCCCCCATCACTACTACATCACACCTCCTTGAAACACTGGCAATTTGTTTCTCAAAAGTTTCGTCCTCGTCTTCTCCTTGATTAGGTGGTCGGTAGTAGACTGAGGGGAAGGTTGAGGGGATGGTTTTGGTAAGCCCCCCCCCCACTCCAGCTTCCTGGCTTCGCTTCGGCTGGGTGGGTGCCCAGCCGAAGCGAAGCCAGGACGCTGGGGTGGGCAGCTTCGGAACGGCGCGCCCGGAAGTCGCTCTGCCAGAGCAGCTTCCGTCTGGGCGTTCCGTTCCGAAGCCACCCCCACCCCAGCGTCCTGGCTTCGCTTCAGCTGGGCAGGAGAGATGGCGCCCTGCGCCCAGGTACGCTGGGGTGGGGGTGGGGTGAAAGCAGCTCACCTGCGCGGCCCTGTTCCTAACAGGCCACAGACCGGTACTGGTCCATGGCCCGGGGATTGGGGCCCCCTGCACTACACTATACTGTCTCTCATTGCCAACAGTCAGAGCTTTAAACTAAAATATGCTGGTATTTGGCCTTGCCCCCTTTTGCCCCGCCCAACACTGGAACACCCTCTCCCCCCCCACCCGGAGATATTCTATGAAATAGAATCGGACTAAAGAAGAGTGACCATATGAAAAGGAGGACAGGGCTCCTGTATCTTTAACAGTAATGTAGAAAAGGAAATTTCAGCAGGTGTCAATTGTAGAGGGTGGAATTCCCGCTTCATCACAACAGTTAAAGCTGCAGAAGCCCTGCCCTCTTTTGTATCTGGCCACTCTACTATAGCTAGTGTAGCTTTAACTGTTGTGATGAAGAGGGAATTACACCAGGTTCTCCATATATACAAATGACACCTGCTGAAATTCCCTTTTCTATGCAACTGTTATTTATTTATTTATTTAATTACATTTATATACCGCCCCACAGCCGAAGCTCTCTGGACGGTTTACAACAATTAAAATGGTAAACATTAAAAGTATACAAAATTTAAAAACCATCAAAAACATAAAAAACAGTATAAAAACAACAGTATCCATTTAAAAACAACAATTCTGGGGTCCATTAAAAACAACGTTGTTAAATGCTGTTAAAAATGCCTGGGAGAAGAGAAAAGTCTTGACCTGGCGCCGAAAAGATAACAATGTTGGCGCCAGGCGAGCCTCATCGGGGAGATCATTCCACAGTCGGGGGGCCACCACTGAAAAGGCCCTCTCCCTTGTTGCCATCTTCCGAGCTTCCCTTGGAGTAGGCACTCGGAGGAGGACCTTAGATGTTGAGCACAGTGTACGGGTAGGTTCATGTCGGGAGAGGCGTTCCATCAGGTATTGTGGTCCCAAGCCATGTAAAGATACAGGAGCCCTGTCCTCCTTTTCATAGGGTCACCCTAACTAAAGGCCATAGTCCATGCGCACGTATCCTGCTTGGTGTCACTGGGAGCCCAAAAGCAAAGAGCTAAGAGCAGGAAAGGGTAGAGGAGCAAACTCCGTCGACATCAAACTAGTGCAAAACATGGCAGCCAGGCTGGTCACTGGTACATCTAGGGGGGACCATATTCACCAACTTTAAAATCTCTTCACTGGCTGCCAATCAGTTTCCGGGCGAAGTATGAAGTGTTGGTTATTACCTTTAAAGCCCTACATGGTCTAGGCTACCTGCGGCATCGCCTTCTCCCATACAATCCGCCCCGCACACTCAGGTCCTCTGGGAAGGGTTTACTCCAGTCAGTGAAAACTAGGCTGACAACCATTACCCAGGGGACCTTTTCTTCTGCTGGCCCCAGACTGTGGAATGGCCAGCTGGGAGAGATTCGCCAACTTATTGGTTTGCCCCTCCATTGGGAGATGAGAGGACGGAGCAGGGCCTTCCCACCAGCCTAAACAGTCTCCTTAATTTCTTTTTATTTCCTCCCTCTTCCCTCCTCATCAACTTTTCCTTGTGTGTCATGTCTTTTTTTAGAATGTAAGCCTGAGGGCAGGGTCTGTCTTCTTTATTGATAAATTGTAAGCCGCTCTGAGAGCCTTTTGGCTGAGGTGCGGGATAAAAATACTCTAAATAAAGAAATAAAGAAATAAATTTAACATTCTCTCTGTTCTGGAAGGCCTACCCAGTTGAATTTTAAGATGCCTTTTAATAATGAATTCGTTTTATACATCCTTAATCAATTATATGTATTTTATAGTATTTTGCATTTGTGTTGATCCAGGTGGGTAAGAAATAAATACTATTATTATTATTATTATTATTATTATTATTATTATTATCCTTATGGAACTGCCTGCCGAAGGAGATTCGTAATATTAACTCTCTCTGTGATTTTAAGGCAGCTTTGAAGACTAGCCTTTTCCGGCAGGCCTACCCAGATTAATGTAAAATCAAGGATTTTTAAAATGTGTTGATTCCTGTACTAATGTTGTTCCCCGCCTCGATCCAAAGGGAGAGGGGGGTAAGAAATAGAATCATAGAATAGCAGAGTTGGAAGGGGCCTACAAGGCCATCGAGTCCCCAGCTCAATGCAAGAATCCACCCTAAAGCATCCCTGACAGATGGTTGTCCAGCTGCCTCTAGTGTGGGAGAGCCCACCACCTCCCTAGGGAACTGGTTCCATTGTCGTACTGCTCTAACAGTCAGGAAGTTTTTCCTGATGTCCAGACGGAATCTGGCTGCCTTTAACTTGAGCCCGTTATTCCGTGTCCTGCACTCTGGGAGGATCGAGAAGAGATCCTGGCCCTCCTCTGTGTGACAACCTTTTAAGTATTTGAAGAGTGCTCTCATGTCTCCCTTCCATCTTCTCTTCTCCAGGCTAAACATGCCCAATTCTTTCAGTCTCTCTTCATGGGGCTTTGTTTCCAGACCCCTGATCATCCTGGTTGCCCTCCACTGAACACGCTCCAGCTTGTCTGCGTCCTTCTTGAATTGTGGAGCCCAGAACTGGACGCAAGACTCTAGATGAGGCCTAACCAGGGCCGAATAGAGAGGAACCAGTACCTCATGTGATTTGGAAGCTATACTTCTATTAATGCAGCCCAAAATAGCATTGGCCTTTCTTGCAGCCATATCGCACTGTTGGCTCATATTCAGCTTGCGATCTGCAACAATTCCAAGATCCTTCTCGTTTGTAGTATTGCTGAGCCAAGTATCCCCCATCTTGTAACTGTGTATTTGGTTTCTGTTTCCTAGATGTAGAACTTGGCATTTATCCCTATTAAATTTCATTCTGTTGTTTTCAGCCCAGCACTCCAGCCTATCAAGATCACATTGAAGTTTGTTTCTGTCTTCCAGGGTATTAGCTTTGTTTATTCGTTCAGTCGCTTCCGACTCTTGGTGACTTCATGGACCAGCCCACGCCAGAGCTTTCTGTTGGCCGTCGCCACCCCCAGCTTCCCCAAGGTCAAGTCTGTCACCTCCAGAATATTATCCATCCATCTTGCCCTTGGTCGGCCCCTCTTCCTTTTGCCTTCTATTAGCTATCCCACCCAATTTTGTGTCATCTGGAAATTTATTATTTGCAGATAATTATTATTAATAATAATAATTAATAATAATTTATTATTATTATTATTACTACTACTACTACTACTACTTGACACACTTTTGGACAGAGATAAATATCTGAATGTTTCCAAGCCATAGAGGGCTTCCAAGAATTTTGACAGTAGCCAGCGAAACAACGGCGCAGGCTACTGATAAATCCATAGAGTAAACCGCCCAGAGAGCTTCGGCTATTGGGGGGTATAGAAATGCAATAAATAAATGAATAAATAAATAGTGCTCTGCACACACCCCGTGACCGTAGGCCCCAAATCGAAAACGAAATGCAAGCTCTGAGTTGGAGAGAAACAGAGCCAAAAAAAAAAAAATTATTAAGTGGCTGTTGCCAAGATACCTATTAATCGAAAGGAGGAGGAGGAGGTTGGTGTGTGTGTTGGGGGGGGGGGGGAGTAGCAGCCATTAAGTTGTCCTTAGTTTAACTGACTGCAATTTCTTTGCAATTGAAAGCGATTAGTTCGGGCGCTTAGGGAGAGCTGAACAGAGCGCGAGAAAGCGTTGACTGAAGGCCTGAACATCAAACACCTCCCGCCCCGTCTTTGCTGATGTGCCTGCTGGGAACGACACAATGCGGGGGGGGGGGTGAGGGGCCCCCCCTCTTGTCACAAAGTCACTTCAGCCTGCCCAAACTGGCAGGCTTTTAAGTGACGGGGTGCTCAGCACCCATTTAAAAAGCCGCAAGAGCGTAGCCAATACCTTTCCTGCCACCCTCTCGTTTGGGGCTTGGGCTTTTTAACCTGCAGCCGAAGGAATGAAAAGGGTGAGGAATGCAGGCCTATTTTTGAGCCCTTCCAGCTGAATGCATGCACACACCTTCCTATCACAGACAAGCTGGAGCGTGTTCAGAGGAGGGCAACCAGGACGATCAGGGGTCTGGAAACAAAGCCCTATGAGGAGAGACTGAAAGAACTGGGCATGTTTAGCCTGGAGAAGAGAAGATTGAGGGGAGACATCATAGCCCTCTTCAAATACTTAAAAGGTTGTCACACAGAGGAGGGCCAGGATCTCTTCTCGATCCTCCCAGAGTGCAGGACACGGAATCATGGGCTCAAGTTAAAGGAAGCCAGATTCCAGCTGGACATTAGGAAAAACTTCCTGACTGTTAGAGCAGGACGACAATGGAATCAGTTACCTAGGGAGGTTGTGGGCTCTCCCACACTAGAGGCCTTCAAGAGGCAGCTGGACAACCATCTGTCAGGGATGCTTTGGGGTGGATTCCTGCATTGAGCAGGGGGTTGGACTCGATGGCCTTGTAGGCCCCTTCCAACTCTGCGATTCTATGATTCTATGATCTCTCCCTCCTTCCAAACCGAAACAGCCCCTTCTGGCATTAGGCTCAGTGAGTTCGATTTATTCATTTTATTAAAAGTGTGGGTTTTTTAAAATTCCTCCTCTAAGCCAAAAAAAGTCTCCTGGAGAGGCTTGAAAACCATCAGTTGAACAGGACGGTCACAGCCCTGGAAAGACGCGACACGCAAGAAAAGAGGGATGGGAACGGAAGAGGAAAAAAAGTTGTCTTTCAGCAAGGCGTTTGGAACAACCCGGCTTTTGCTCTCATCTGCCTCTGCTACAGCCTGCTGGAAGGTTCCCTGCACCCACCTGCCGCCTCTCAGATCACTGTTCCCAACGTCCCGTCCCCAGCCCCAAAACCCCTCTCGTCTCCCTCGGTCTCCATGGACCCAGGCTCACTCTGCACCTCATTCATTAGCTCCCCCTTTCCAGCCTCACAGCCAGCCGGTGTGGTGTAGTGGCTAAAGTGTTGGACTGGGAGTCGGGAGATCCGCGTTCGAGTCCCCACACGGCCATGGAAACCCACTGGGTGACTTTGGGCCAGTCACAGACTCTCAGCCCAGCCCTACCTCACAGAGTTGTTGTTGTGAGGATAAAATGGAGAGGAGGAGAAAGATTATGTATGCCGCCTTAGGTTCCTTGGAGGAAAAAAAGACGAGATAAAAATGCAATAATAATTAATAAAAAAGGGCGAATAAACGAGGACATGGCAGGTGTTAGGAATGCTGATTATGCATGGAGTGTGGACAGCGGACTGAGAGACATATTTTCTCTCTCTCAAAATACCCTATTTCTTCGATTCTAAGACGCACTTTTCCCCCCATATAAACATTGCTAAAAATGGGGTGTGTCTTAGAATCGCAGGTGTGTCTTAGGGTTTTTTTTTTTCTGTTGGTGGTACTGAAATTAGTGTGCGTCCTACAATCGATGGCATCTTACAATCGAAGAAATATGGTACTAGAAACAAATGGGGTCATCCCATGAAGCCGATGGGTGGGAGATTCACGACAGACAAAAGAAAGGACTTCTTCACATAGCGCAGAGTTAAAGTGTGGAACTCACTACCACAAGATGCAGTGACGGCCACCCATTTGGATGGCTTTCAAAGGGGGCTGGATAAATTCCTGGAGGAGAAGGCTCTCAATGGCTACTAGCCCTGATGGTTATTTGCTACCTCCAGTATCCGAGGCAATAAGCCTGTGTGCACCGGTTGCTGGGGCACATGGGTGGGAGGGTGCTGTTGCACCATGTCCTGCCTTGTGGGTCCCTGGCTGATGGTTGGTTGGCCACTGTGTAAACAGAGTGGCAGATTATAGAATCATAGAATAGCAGAGTTGGAAGGGGCCTACAAGGCCATCGAGTCCAACCCCTTGCTCAATGCAGGAATGCACCCTAAAGCATCCCTGACAGAGGGTTGTCCAGCTGCCTCTTGAAGGCCTCTAGTGTGGGAGAGCCCACAACCTCCCTAGGTCACTGGTTCCATTGTCGTACTGCTCTAACAGTCAGGAAGCTTTTCCTGATGTCCAGCTGGAATCTGGCTTCCTGTAACTTGAGCCCGTTATTCCGTGTCCTGCACTCTGGGAGGATCGAGAAGAGATCCTGGCCCTCCTCTGTGTGACAACCTTTTAAGCATTTAAGCATTTATCTCATGTCTCCCCTCAATCTTCTCTTCTCCAGGCTAAACAGGCCCAGTTCTTTCAGTCTCTCTTCATAGGGCTTTGTTTCCAGAGCCCTGATCATCCTGGTTGCCCTCCTCTGAACACGCTCCAACTTGTCTGCGTCCTTCTTGAATTGTGGAGCCCAGAACTGGACGCAATACTCTAGATGAGGCCTAACCGCTAGCTCCTTCATTACTCTAGGATGCAGTTCATCGGGCCCTGGAGATCTGAACTCATTCAAGGAAATGAGGTGTTCTTTGACCATTTGTTTATCAATCTCAAACTGCACTCCTGCCCCCTCAACTTCTGCTTCACTTTTTCCAGGGGGGTCATAGACCCGCTTTTGGGAGAAGACTGAGGCAAAGTTAGATGGACCCTCGGTCTGATCCAGCGTCAGGGCACTTCTAATGTTCTTCTGTCCTCCTACATGCAACCTCTAGCATGGCTCTTAACTCAGGAGATTCAGCAACCTCAAGGCCAGGAGCCGAGTGCGCGTTTGTGTTCCAACAGTACAACCAAAGCTGCCACACCGGAGCCCCGCACAATTCACATCCCCGTGCCAGAACATCTGGGAAACGTACGCCGACTGGCCCAAACTCGAGAAACAAACCCCGCCAGCCTGCAAGCGCCTCAAATCCGGCAGGGGAGTTTATAAAATGATCAGATTAATAGCTGGCATAAATCAACCGCTCGGTAGAATTAATGAGGTTTTAAACAGAGCCGGCACCTCAGGACTGCATTAGGCCATAAAAGGCTCACTTGTGCTGTTGTCAAAGCGCAAGAAAAATGAGGCGAACAGGGGTGGGGGCGGGAAGGGGAGAGGGATGGACCATGAATCACACACGTCCTGTCAGAATAGAATTGAGATGAGAGCTAAAACTTGGAAATACGCACATGGGATCTCCCCCCCCCCCCTTTTGCTGCTACTTTCTGGGAGACTAAATAGAAATTGGCCTTTTGCTTCTGCTCAGCCTCATTCTAATAGTCCGAAAATACAAGACGAGACAGAAGAGGCTGGCGGCACTGATGCCGGTGGGGCGGTGAATCCGCCCCGGGTTTCAATCAGAACTAGTCGGAACTCTAAAGTGTCGAGGAAATCAAGCTGGGTGGTTCTTTTTCCTATGCCCGCAGGTGTAAGAAAATGGCTCTAGAATCAAAGAATAGCAGAGTTGGAAGGGGCCTACAAGGCCATCGAGTCCAACCCCCTGCTCAATGCAGGAATCCACCCTAAAGCATCCCTGACAGAGGGCTGTCCAGCTGCCTCTTGAAGGCCTGTAGTGTGGGAGAGCTCATGACCTCCCTAGGAAACTGATTCCATTGTCGTACTGCTCTAACAGTCAGGAAGTTTTTCCTGATGTCCAGCTGGAATCTGGCTTCCTTTAACTTGAGCCTGTTATTCCATGTCCTGCACTCTGGGAGGATCGAGAAGAGATCCTGGCCCTCCTCTGTGTGACAACCTTTTAAGTATTTGAAGAGTGCTATCATGTCTCCCCTCAATCTTCTCTTCTCCAGGCTAAACATGCCCAGTTCTCTCAGTCTCTCTTCATAGGGCTTTGTTTCCAGACCCCTGATCATCCTGGTTGCCCTCCTCTGAACACGCTCCAGCTTGTCTGCGTCCTTCTTGAATTGCGGAGCCCAGAACTGGACGCAATACTCTAGATGAGGCCTAACCTGGGCTGAATAGAGGCTCTATAAATCCTTGGCTCTATAAATCATAAGATTCATAGCTTCCTGCGTAACTAATACATATATTAAGACTGCAACTACTTTCACAATTGGTGGCCGATGCTGAAATCATGTCACAAGACGGTGTCTCAACACAGGCAGCTAGAGGGGGTGGGGTAAGATGTTTTCAAGGCAAGCTAACCGCAAGAGGAAACAGATGGAGATTTAGTTGCTGTAACTATTGCAATACCCATCTATGTATTGTTTTTCTAGTCAGAGACGTACTTGCGCTCTGTACATGCCTAAATGCCTTGCTTCTCATTGGTTATTGTATTGCAGAACTGTATTATGATTGGTGGGAAAGTTCTGCCGTTGTATCTAAGGAGAACTGACCCTATAAATACGTTAGCCTTTCTTGAAATTATTGGGCAGTTCCTCAGGTCTTCTGAGACTGTCACCTTGCAGCGCTGCTTGTAATAAACCTTCTAAAGAGAGAGAAATTGTGTCTTGAGAGTCTGTGACCACCACTCAGTGAACCACGGGGACCCACCCTTTTGTGTCCCACCACAAAAGGAGCTGACCAGGGTGACTGGTTGTGACTAAAAGCCGGAGCGGATTCACCGCCCCTCTGATATCAGAGCCACTAGCCGCCACTGATTCCCGGGTCGGCTTCACACATTACACTAGCAACGGATCCGGGGGGTGATACCACATGTCCACTCAAACAGGAACAGTCAAGAGCAACAGCCTGGTTCTCTGATGAGTGTTTTACCTGTTCAAAACAGGTGTTTTCAAAATACATGTTTGCCAAATTCAGACTTTCCATCTTCAGGTGCACACTTTGAAAAAAAAAAACCAGTCAAAAAGCCTGTATTCCAAACCCAGTGATGAGACCAACCTTGGGCACCGATCAAAACTGAACGGAATGGAACTGGAAGGTTCAAGGGGATTATCATATAGAAGATTGGTACAAAGAAATATGGGATATTGCTATTAACGATAAATTATCATGTAACATGAGAGTCAGAAGAGGAACCGAGTCCAACCCCCTGCTCAATGCAGGAATCCACCCTAAAGCATACCTGACAGATGGTTGTCCAGCTTCCTCTTGAATGCCTCTAGTGTGGGAGAGCCCACAACCTCCCTAGGTAACTGATTCCATTGTCGTACTGCTCTAACAGGCAGGAAGTTTTTCCAGCTGGACATCAGGAAAAACTTCCTGACTGTTGGAGCAGTACGACAATGGAATCAGTTACCTAGGGAGGTTGTGGGCTCTCCCACCCGAGAGGCCTTCAAGAGGCAGCTGGACAACCCTCTGTCAGAGATGCTTTAGGGTGGATTCCTGCATTGAGCAGGGGGTTGGACTCGATGGCCTTGTGGGCCCCTTCCAACTCTGCTATTCTATGATTCTATGATAAAAACGAACCGTTTTGAAGTAATATGGAAACAGTTTTTAGACTTTGTATTATTAAAGGGGAGAGGGAAAACATCTCCAGAGGAATTAATGAGATTTTGGAAATCAGAATAAGATCCAGGGATTGGGGGAGCATGTTAATGTTAATCAAGGATTATATTAAATGGAATTAAGTTGAAATATATGTTTATTAATTTGTTTAGTATGTATTATTATGTATTATGTATTATGGGGTAGTGCTTTATACTGTAGTGCTTGTATTGTTTGGAAGTTTAGAAAAATAAGAAATTATATATAAATAAAAAACTGAACGGAATACCCGGAATTTGGCTGGATTTGAAATCTGAAATCTGTTCTTACCTCTCCAACGATGCAGAAAAGACCAAGTAAAGTTGACAACATCTGGGACCGTTTAGTTTGGGGGGGGGGGGGGGAAGGGCGAATGACGGGAGCCATGATAAAGATGTAGCAAAATGATGCCTGGTGTGAAGGAAGCGGAAAGGGAGACATTTTTCTTCCTCTCCCATCATACCAGAACCCAATGGGATCATCAATGGGATCATCAACTCTCTTCCCATTAGGACACGAATGATTGTACTCACTGGCTAACGCAACGCGTTCCAGTGTGCAAAGCCCTGCATCATTTTGGATTGAGAGTGACGCTGTAGCTTGCCTCTATTGTTTACTAATACGGTGCCACCTTCCTAGGGAGATCCATGTAGACTCCATCCCATGATCGGTCTGGAGGCTGCTGAAAAACACTCTTTTGTTTCCAAAAGCGCTCAGGAATAATGGGCAGCGAACAGCTGGTTTCTTATGGTCTCCTCTAAGTGCCACCGCTGCTATTGCCTGTGGCTTAATTTGTCGTGTTCGTTGATGTTTTATATTTGCAAGCCACTACTGTATATACATGAACAGCAGCACAGAGATAAAAATCATAGAAAATGAACAGCTCTTAATTGCAATCAGTGCAAGAGGGCTGGCATTCCTGTTCCATCCCAGCATGGCGCACCCATCGCTTTGTTTATTTATTTATTGCATTTCTATACCGCCCAATAGCTGGAGCTCTCTGGGCGGCTTACAAAATTAAGACAATTCAAAACAAAACAACAGGATAAAACCATAATATAAAATACAATATAAAAGTACAACCAAGTGGACATCAGGAAAAACTTCCTGACTGTTAGAGCAGTACGACAATGGAACCAGTGACCTAGGGAGGTTGTGGGCTCTCCCACACTAGAGGCCTTCAAGAGGCAGCTGGACAACCATCTGTCAGGGATGCTTTAGGGTGGATTCCTGCATTGAGCAGGGGGTTGGACTCGATGGCCTTGTAGGCCCCTTCCAACTCTGCTATTCTATGATTCTATGATAAAAACAGCAGCAATGCCAAAAATACAAATTTAAAATACAAATTTAAAACAGCCAAGTTAAAATTAATTTATAGACTGTTGAAATACAGGGAGAATAAAAAGGTCTTCACCTGGCGTCTAAAAGCATATAATGTAGGTGCCAAGCGAACCTCCTTAGGGAGCTCATTCCACAGCCGGGATGCCACAGCAGAGAAGGCCCTGCTCCTGGTAGCCACCTGCCTCACTTCCTTTGGCAGGGACTCGCGGAGAAGGACCCCTGAGGATGACCTTAGGATCTGGGCAGGTACATATGGGAGGAGGCGTTCCTTCAGATCGCCTGGCCCCAAGCCGTTTAGGGCTTTGAATGTTAATACCAGCACTTTAGCCTTGGAAAGAAGTCCACAGAGGTAACCAACCCACTTGGCCATGCAAGCCTGTGTTAGTCACTGGTGTCACACAGATGGTTCAAAAGAACGACCCAGCTTGCTTCCTGTTTGCACAATCTTTATTGCCTGATCGCCAGGATGCAACTTTTTACTCGCCATAGGTGACCCTTTGCCTATCAGCTAGGAGGGAGACAACTAACGTGAACCTTGCATGCTAAAAAGCAGCGGGATGGCAACTGGGCTTCAACACAGAAGTTCTGTAAACATCTCGGAAGCTGATTCAAGTGTGTCAACTTAAAGAGCAGCTGGTCCAACAGATGCTGTGACTTGCTTAGTCTGATTTTCTCTGTTGGTGGGACCGAGATGAGTTTGTGCCTCTGACATCATCAGCACATTTGCAGAGCATAATTCTTCCTTCCTCGGTTCCTCCTTGGGATTTTGGCCATTTGCTCTAATCGTTCCGCCGCAAGCAGGCACAAAATAACATATTTTAAAAATATTTTCATTTACAAAAAAAATGTATGTTATAGCAAGCTTCCAATTAGCTAAAGAAAAGTATGAATCACGGCATTAGGTTCATTTTGAATTCAAAATGAGTACGTGAAAGCAGCCTACGTTAATTGTATGTTAAAACAAAATCAAGGACCCTCTATGTCCAATGCAAATGAAGGAGATTTAGGAAATTGCTGGACTTATCAGCATAACTTTTTCCCATGTAAATTGTTGGGAAATCATCGTGAAGGCTAGAATTGTTAGGAATGCACAAGAACAAGAATTGCAGGAGGAAAATACTTCAGCTAAAGCAGAGGTAGGCAATTTGTGGCCTAAGAATCATAGAATAGTAGAGTTGGAAGGGGCCTCTAAGGCCATCGAGTCCAACCCCCTGCTCAATGCAGGAATCCACCTTAAAGGAATACCTGACAGTTGGCCGGCCAGCTGCCTCTTGAAGGCCTCTAATGTGAGCCCACAACCTCCCTAGATCATGGGTTCCATGGTCGTACTGCTCTAACAGTCAGGAAGTTTTTCCTGATGTCCAGACGGAATCTGGCTTCCTTTAACTTGAGCCCATTATTCCGTGTCCTGCACTCTGGGATGATCGAGAAGAGATCCTGGCCCTCCTCTGTGTGACAACCGTTCAAGTCTTTGAAGAGTGTTATCATGTCTCCCCTCGGTCTTCTCTTCTCCAGGCTAAACATGCCCAGTTCTTTCAGTCTCTCCTTGTAGGGCTGTTCCCAGACCCCTGATCATCCTGGTTGCCCTCCTCTGAACACGCTCCAGCTTGTCTGCGTCCTTCTTGAAGCATGGTGCCCAGAACTGGACGCAATACTGAAGAGGAGTCCTAACCAGCACCGAATAGGGGGAACCAGTACCTCACGCAATTTGGAAGCTATATTTCTATTAATGCAGTCCAAAATAGCATTTGCTTCTTTTGCAGCTACATCACACTATTGGCTCATATTCAGCTTGTGATCTACAACAATTCCAAGATCCTTCTCGTTTGTTGTATTGCTGAGCCAAGTATCCCCCATCTTGTAACTGTGCATTTGGTTTCTATTTCCCAAATGTAGAACTTGGCATTTATCCCTATTAAATTTCATCCTGTTGTTTTCAGCCCAGCACTCCAGCCTATCAAGATCACTTTGAAGTTTGTTTCTGTCTTCCAGGGTATTAGCCATTCCACCCAGTTTTGTGTCATCTGCAAATTGGATCAGCGTTCCCTGCACCTCCTCGTCCAAATCATTCATAAAAATGTTGAAGAGCACTGGGCCCAGGACTGAGCCCTGCGGCACCCCACTCGTTGCCTCTCCCCAGTTTGAGAAGGTTCCATTGATAAGTACTCCTTGAGTCCGGTTCTGTAGCCAACTGTGGATCCACTTAATAGTTGTTTCAGCCTACAACTTTCATTATCCCTCACCACTAGCCTTGTTCGCTCAGGCTGATGGGGCTGTAGGCCAAAACAGCTGGATGGCCACGAGTTGCCCACCCCTGTGCTGAAGGCAGCCCTGCTTCATCAAACTTTTAGACTCCTCTGAGGGCACCGAACATGCAGATGGAAATGACCCAGTAGACAAGCATTAGATGCTTGGACTTGCAGAAATATTTTGAAGTCTCTCCCCAAATACCCACAGGAGAAAAAGATGGGCTGCCTTATGAAGAAGTCACTGGTGAAACCGCGAACAGTAAAGGGAAGGATTTTAAGGCGAGATCCACATTACGGACTTGGGACCACCTCTCTTCTCCTCTCCGGAGACGGTTGCGCTAAACAAAACCAGCGACGTCATCATCTTTCAACTTTAGCACGTCTTTTGTGTCCCTCCAAAAGCAGGGAGTACTCAAGGGGCCGGCCAACGGCTGCCTGAAAAACCAAGGCTGAGAAGACAAGACAGAGGCCAAGACACCCACTTTGAGAGAGAGAGAGAGAGAGAGAGAGAGAGAGAGAGAGAGAGAGAGAGAGAACTTGGAACGTGACAGGGAAGAAGAGCTTTGATTCCACTCAGAGCAACTGCGAAGGAGGCAGCTTTCCCGATGTCACATCCTCCGAGAGGCACGTAAAGTAGGGGAAAAGCACAGGCATGGCCATTGATCTCCTTGACAATTCGAGAGAAATTATCGAGGTGCTCTATCTTTAGATTCTCATTATCTCCGAGAGATATGATAAAGTAAATGAAGCCTTACACCAGGCAGGGGGCATTCAAGCAACCTGTTCTATTATTAGAAGATTTACGATCTGCCGAAATCACGACCAGCCACACTCTTGGAAGCAGCAGGAGGGCTCTGCCCGGTTCCTGCTCAAAGGGCCTCCGGTCTCTTTCCTGTGGGCCTCCGGGTCCAGTGTGTGCGTGGTGAGTTAGAGCATCCAGGCCGGGCCGGCTGGATGGCGGAGGCTCCACGGTACCGCTAAGGGAAGGAGTTTTAATTCGAGTGGCGTAAAGCCGAGTCGGAGTGAGCAACAAAGGGGTTGAGTCACAGAGTTAAATGTTTGTTATGTTTTAGTCTAGGTTTGGGTACAAGTGGGCAAGGGACCATGCCGGAGTTACGGCTGGTGGGTGGTAAAGTGGGGAGAGAGTGTGAATTTAATTGGCTTGACTGTGTAAAGGGGGAGGGGGAGGTATTAGTCCCTGCTGTCCGAAGTGTGTCATTCCTTTGTCCATGTTCTTCCCCCAAACCTCTTACGTGTTTACCTTAATGTGTGGACCCATACGGGAGTGTGTAGTGTGAAGAATAAAAGTGTTTGGTCCCTATCTCTGGAGTGCGGTGTTGTTTTCTTGAGAACCTAGACTCTAAAGGGTTAACAAGCGGCAGTGAAGGGGTGTGCGTCTGGGCTGGCTGAGTCAGACCCCCACATCTCTGGCCGGGGAATCGCCGAGTAAAGCCGAGCGATTCCATCACACATATGACCACAGATTCCTACAATTCTATCGGAGAAGAGACACACACACACACACCAAATACACACACACCCCGAACAAGCCAATCAAATCAATTCATCGTGCACGCAGCTCCCATCAACCATTTTTAAGACCTCTGATCTGACCTTTTTTGAGCAGCCGTAGCAAATAAAGCTACTTGATTGGTTGCATTAAAGATCCATATCTGTGAATAGCTTACACATTTGCTCAGCGAAAGGTCGCTCAGGCGTTGCTCCCAACGAAGACGCAAGAAATGTTTTTTCTTGGGACTGGCGTACAATTCCCAGAAAAATATATAATGGATAATATTCTCTATTTGTGGGCTGCCACATACACGAAGACGCTGAACTACAGGAACGTTTGCCGCCAGAAAAAACGTGGAGGGAGCGTGCTGAACCTCTTCCTAAAACTAGCTTGTTCAAGATGGATTGTCCTATTAGCCTCAGTCCCATCTAATAAGCCCTTCAGTAAGATTTTTATTGTGCATCACTTTGAGGGCCCCGGTGGGCAGAAAAGTGACGCGGAAATAATGTCAATAAAGGAGACGAAACCCCCCCCCCCCAAAAAAAAGAGTCAAAGAGGGGCCAAGCCGATCCGAGGCCATTCTTACCACAAACTGGTCAATGTCTCGCTCCAGTCCCATGTTGGGCAGGTCCGGCATCATGTGCGCCACCACCTTGAAGCCGGCATCTTTAGCTAAGTGGAATGATTCACACACGGCCTTCACCGTGTGGCCCCTGCGGAAAGGAAACGTGGTTTAGAAACACGCACAGATGCACTCGAAAGGTTAAGGGCACCGTCCTACGCAGGGTTAAGGCCTTGCTAGAACTACCTGTGAATCCGTGCAGGAGGAGCGGCGAGCCCTCGCTCCAGTCCAGACGTCAGACGCAACGGGCTGGAGGAAAGCCCCGTCGCGTCCTCCATTTTGTTTATTCCTTAAAGGGCCAGGTGCGCAGGAACGCACCATTGGCAAAGGTAGATTTTGTTTTTTTAAAAAATAAAGGGTTCCCTACTCCTCCTGCCCCCGATTCCCCCCCGCCCCAATCCCGCCCACGCGCCCGCAATCTCCAATCCCCCATGATCCCTGATTCCCCCATCCCCCGTGATCTCCGATTCCCCCCATCCCCCGCAATCTCCGATTCCCCCATCCCCCGCGATCTCCGATTCCCCCATCCCCCGCGATCTCCGATTCCCCCATCACCCGTGATCTCCGATTCCCCCATCCCCCACGATCTCCGATTCCCCCATCCCCCGCGATCTCCGATTCCCCCCATCCCCCGCGATCTCCGATTCCCCCATCCCCCACGATCTCCGATTCCCCCATCCCCCGCGATCTCCGATTCCCCCCATCCCCCGCGATCTCCGATTCCCCCATCCCCCGTGATCTCCGATTCCCCCATCCCCCACGATCTCCGATTCCCCCATCCCCCGTGATCTCTGATTCCCCCATCACCCGTGATCTCCGATTCCCCCATCCCCCACGATCTCCGATTCCCCCATCCCCCGTGATCTCCGATTCCCCCCATCCCCCGCGATCTCCGATTCCCCCATCCCCCGCAATCTCCGATTCCCCCATCACCCGTGATCTCCGATTCCCCCATCCCCCACGATCTCCGATTCCCCCATCCCCCGCGATCTCCGATTCCCCCTTCCCCCAAGAGTTCCTATTCCCCCCATCCCCCGCAATCTCCAATTCCCCCATCCCCCGCAATCTCCGATTCCCCCATCCCCCACGATCTCCAATTCCCCCATCCCCCACGATCTCCGATTCCCCCATCCCCCGCGATCTCTGATCCCCCCCATCACCCTGGCTCCGTTTCCCCCCCACACCTCCCCCTGGCTCCGTTTCCCCCCCATCTCCCCACCCTGCCCTGATGGCCGCAGCGCTTGCCCACTGCTTTTCCTGGCTACTCGCGAGTAAACGCGGTAGCAGGGAAAAGCGGCGGAACAGGCTCAGCCTGAGACCGCAGGAAATACTGGGCCACAACCTGTGCCGGTTATCCCACGCCAAGGGAGGATTACCCCCTGCCTGAGCCCGGGATCCCCTGTGCGTCATCTGGACACACAGGGGCCGGGCCGGGGCTCGCACCGGGCAAAACCCTGGTCTAGCAAGGCCCTTAAACAGACAACAGTCTTCCAACTCCCAGCTATGCTGGCTGGTGGTATATTGGGAGTTGGAGGCCTTTTGCCTGTCTAAACATAAAAAGAACGTTGTCCTAAAGTGCCTGACCTCTCAGAAGAAAGCAGCTGGGAGGATGCTGTGTACAGAGACTGCCTGATCAGGCTTAGTAACGCACAACAGTCAGGGCAGCTGCATTGCACATAGGAGGTGCCAGTTCCACGCCCAACCATCTCCAGTTAAAGCCATTTTGGGTAGCACTGCCGGGGATATTCCTTGGGGCGGGGGGATTGGGCAAAAAGTAGGATCTCCAGAGGTTTGGGATTGAACTCCTGGCATTCCTAACCGTAGGCTATGCTGGTAGCGGCGTCTGGAAGCTTAAGCCCCAACTATCGGGATATCTAGCTTCTGCTCCTCCCAGCCAGGCTGGGGCATTCTGGGAGATGCAGTCCAACACATCTGGAGCGCCCCAGGTTGAGGAAAGCTGCAGTCTAACGGGATTCTTTGCACAGTCTGTCGCGCGCGCACACCGGCACACATAACACACCACACCAAGACGCTATATTGAAAGCATTATTTCTTTTTAGTCCAGGTTCTTTCCCCTTTGCAGCTAAAATAATAAAAAGAAGAGTTGATGGGGATTATGTTTAGATGGATCGAAGGAAGGGTTTTTCCTACGGATCTGGGCCATCCGCTCTTCCAAGGACTGGTCTAGCTGCGAAGCCCTTCAAAGCTGGCAGGGTTCATTCCCTTTGCAGCTTCAAGGACGGGCAAAGCACCACAGCAAGTGTCATTTGCCAGAGCAAAAGGGCAGCCGGTGGGGATCTCTGGAGCAGCCCCCCCGACTCCTGACCCTGTTTCTCCCATCAGCTCCCACTTCCCTTCGTCACAAAGGTAAGGGGAAGGCGGGGAGGGGGTCTTCTCAATCTGGACAACCACCTGTCAGGGATGCTTTAGGGAAGATTCCTGCATTGAGCAAGGGGTTGGACTCGATGGCCTTGTAGGCCCCTTCCAACTCTGCTATTCTATGATTCTATGATTCTTCTCAATCCTCCCAGAGTGCAGGACATGGAAGAACAGGCTCAAGTTACAGGAAGCCGGCTTGTCTGCGTCCTTCTTGAATTGTTGAGCCCAGAACTGGCTTTCCGGACACCTCCTGCCCCCCCACGCTTCCACCCAAAAGCTGCTCCTGGAGGTCAAAGGACCTTTGGGAATGGTGGGGGTCAGGGCCCCCACTGGGAAGGAGTCCTCAGAGGGGCCGTCTGCACAAGACCCTCTCCAAATCAAAGCCATTCTGTTTTTCTATGGACTGCTGCCGCTTTAAACTCCCCACCTTATTACTTGACTGTCTAGCCTCCTGCCTGGACCAGTTCTCTTACTGGTGTCCTCCTTGTTCAAGGTTCCCTACGGTTCACTGACTCCTGCCCCAATGGACATGTCTAACAAGGAATCCTTTCTCTCCCCCCAAAAACAGACTTATTATCCAGGAGAGAAGGAAGCATTTTCCACTTGAGCAAACACACAGTCTCTTCCTTGGACTCCAAGAGGGTGAGCGTAATGCTTCTGTTTTCCTGCACGGCATCTCCAAGCCTTCCTTGCATCAGGCGGGACCGTGTCTTCCACATTTCGCGGCTTGCTGAACTAACCTCCCCATAACCACTCCGCCAGGAGTTTTAGCCCAAGGAATTTGAAAGAATATGCAGCAAAACAAGCTTGATTTAGCATTACTTCTTATGACTAACACCTCTCTGCGCACAAAGTGCTTTGTCATTCCTATTTATTATCGTTTCGATTTTATTACATTCCTTTAACACGTCACGCACAAAAGCCTCTCCAGTCTTAAGCACAACCCAAAACAATTAAAAGCCAGGAGAGATGAGAAGTCTAACACAGACATTATTGGCACAGCACAGCGAAACACACCAGAAATTAGAATCATAGCATAGTAGAGTTGTCCAGCTGCCTCCTGAAGGCCTCTCGTGTGGGAGAGCCCACAACCTCCCTAGGTCATTGGTTCTATTGTCGGACTGCTCTAACAGTCAGGAAGTTTTTCCTGCTGTCCAGCCGGAATCTGTGGGAGGGGGGGAAGCGCAATTCCCAGGCACTGTCCCTCTTACGGACACTCACTCAACACCTCCTTACAGGTACAAGCAACCCCTTTCAAGGTGTTTTGGGGGAAAACACCCCACTTATGAGTCTAGCGGGTGCTACTTTCCCATTAAGACAGGTCAGCCTACTGACCCTTTGGCTGCAAGCAGCCCCACTGCCCTGCGCTGCTTAGAATTCTAGAGGCCGCGGAGGCCGCGAGCTCCAAGGTCAGTGGGGCAATGAACCGGTTCAAAGGCTGTGTCTGATATGCAGCCTTTTGAATATGGGCCTCTCCCCCGCCCCGCCCCCCAGAGGCTCCATACAGCTATCCCGACAGCACGCTCCTCCACAAATGGATCAAATCTTCTTTTAAAGTTCTCTAAGGCCCTTTCTACATCTTCGATTTTCCCCGCCCCTGGATTGTCCCTGTGTGTCCAAATGATGCACAGGGGATCCCGGGAGCAGGCAGGGACGATTCCTCCATTTCCCCGGGATAACCGAGACCTCGGTTAACCCGGTGTTTCCCACAACCCCGGGATGATCCCGAGGACTGCAGGCGGTGTGGTCACCCATCCCAACTTCTTCCCTCCTCCCCATGAGTAGTGGGGGTCAGCAGAGGGAAGGCTGGGGGGGAGTCCAGGAACATCGGGGGGTGAGCGGGGTCAGGACTTTTTGGGGGCGGGCAGGCGCGACAGCCATGACGTCCCTCTTCCTTCTGGGACATCACGCCTCCATTTAGACGCACAAGTACATTACAGGAGGTTATTTATTTATTGCATTTTTATACCGCCCAATAGCTGAAGCTCCCGGGGCGGTTCTGGGATCATCCCCCCTCCCTCCCCAAAGGCCCTTAGGTGTAGAAAGGGCCTAAGCAATGGCGTAACCACATTGCAGAGCCTGTACTGAGCTGGGGGGCAAAAGGCCAAGTCCGCCTTCTGGCGTTCCTCGGCTGACCACACGCCTTTCTCTGGCCCCGTTGCCTTTCCCCCCAACCCCCAATCAGTCGTTTGGTGGCCTCCCTGTTGCAGTGCAGCTTTTCCCCATTTTGAAAGGTTGAAATGCCTCTCCTGAGGCTCCGAAACTGGCAGCACAAGCTTTAATCATATCATAGAATCACAGAATAGCAGCGTTGGAAGGGGTCTACAAGGCCATCGAGTCCAACCCCCTGCTCAATGCAGGAATCCACCCTAAAGCATCCCTGACAGAGAGTTGTCCAGCTGCCTCTTGAAGGCCTCTAGGGTGGGAGAGCCCACAACCTCCCTAGGTCACTGATTCCATTCTCGTACTGCTCTAACAGTCAGGAAGTTTTTCCTGACGTCCAGCTGGAATCTGGCTTCCTTTAACTCGAGCCCGTTATTCCGTGTCCTGCACTCTGGGAGGATCGAGAAGAGATCCTGGCCCTCCTCTGTGTGTTTAAGCTAAAGTGCGCTGATATTTTGCCCCTCCCCCTTTTTGACTTTGGCTCCGCCCCCCTGAACACACGTCCCCCCCCCCCCCCCGAGAGCTTCTACGAAATGGAATTCTGCGCCCGTAGCTTAGATGATCTCCGAGGTCTCGCCCAAGCCTACGGTTCTGCTCACCTGTTCGTATCTCTGGCCACGTCCTCGTAGACGCTCTGCACGCCTATCTCCAGCCTGGTGCACCCGTAGGAGAGCATGTCGCTCAAGTGCCGTTTCAGGCAATAATCCGGCCTGGTCTCTATCGTGATCCCAATGCACTTCGTAAGGCTCCGTTCGGAGTATCTGGATGGGGGACAGAGAGAGAAAGAGAGAGACAGACAGACGGGGAATTACCAGTGAGCTCTGCTATGTCCAGCCAAACACCAGACACGATGCGCCTGGCGTGACGGGGCTATAAACGGTTTCCGAGCATACGTTGGCAAATCATGATTACGGCCACAGTAACAATTCTGCATTCAGAACTGTTTGCAAAAATACAAATCCCTGGCGTCTTGCCATCTAACCCTTCTCTAAGCAGATCAGTTTTGCAGAAGGATGACAGCCTGGCTAGCAGCTGGTCTCACTAGGATTTGGCCTTTGCGTCTGAAAACATGTTGATATGCTGCCTTACGTACCAGCCAAGAGAGCAGGGGTATCTTTCCAAGGTTTTCTTTTAAGGGATGCCCATAAATGGCTTCTTAAGACTGCTTCACACAACCTGTTCCAATAAGTGGACTACTTGTCACATCTAAAGAAGCATATACTTAAAGCATATACTTCAAATACTTCAAAGGTTGTCACACAGAGGAGGGCCAGGATCTCTTCTCCATCCTCCCAGAGTGCAGGACACGGAATAACGGGCTCAAGTTACAGGAAGCCAGATTCCGGCTGGACATCAGGAAAAACGTCCTGACTGTTAGAGCAGTACGACAATGGAATCAGTTGCCTAGGGAGGTTGTGGGCTCTCCCACACTCGAGGCCTTCAAGAGGCAGCTGGATAACCATCTGTCAGGGATGCTTTGGGGTGGATTCCTGCATTGAGCAGGGGGTTGGACTCGATGGCCTTCTAGGCCCCTTCCAACTCTGCTATTCTATGATTCTATGATTCGTGTATTTAGTTAAAAAAAAAACTAAACAGCTGGATTTTGTACTTTTTAAAAAATGGAAGATCAACTTCTGTCTGCTGTTTTCTTCTTCCTCGTGGTCCTGGGGGGCTGAAACCTTCTCATCACCTGGCAAAGCCCCATTTTGATGTCTGCAAATGCTCCTCCATATCATCTTAAGACCCCGACTACACAGACCCCTCCTGTCACCCTGCTCCTATTCCTCCTCAGTCCCCAACTTCTGACAACAAGGGAGAGGGCCTTTTCGGTGGTGGCCCCCCGACTGTGGAATGATCTCCCCGATGAGACTCGCCTGGTGCCAACACGGTTATCTTTCAAGCGCCAGGTCAAGACGTTTCTCTTCTCCCAGGCATTTAACAGCATTTAACAATGCTAAGTTTGTTTTTTAACAGACCCCAGAACTGTCATTTTTAAATGGATACTGTTGTTTTTATACTGTTGTCTTTATGTTTTTGATGGTTTTAAATTCTGTATACTTTTTTAATGCTTACTGTTTTTAACTTTTGTAAACCGCCCAGAGAGCTTCAGCTACGGGGCGGTATATAAATGTAACAAATAAATAAAATATAAATAAATTAACCTGCTTTTTGTAACATCTTGCCTGATGAAGAGAACTGGGGAATCTCAAAAGCGTGCACATTTTTGCGGTCTTTGAGTTGAGCTAATAAAGATATTACAGTATATGGATTTTGGAGCGAATATATTTGTAATACAGGAAGGAGAGCACAGGAGTGTTTTTTTTTTACCCTGGCTACACAATCTGAGAAGCAGATGCTCCCTCCAGTATCAGAAGCAGTGTGCTTATGTACCCCAGTTGCTGGGGAACATGGGTGGGAGTACGCTGGTGCACTCCTTTCATAAGAACGTAAGAGGAGCCATGCTGGATCAGACCAAGGGTCGATCCAGTTCAGCACTCTGTTTACACAATAGCCAAGCAGCTGTAGGTCAGGGACCAACAAAGCAGGACACAGTGCAACAGCACCCTCCCACCCATGTTCCCCAGCAGCTGATGCACACAGGCTTACTGCCTCAAATACTGGAGATAGCACACAACCGTCAGGGCTAGCAGCCATCGACAGCCTTCACCTCCAGGAATTTATCCAACCCCCATCTAAAGCCATTCAAACTGGTGGCCATTATTATTATTATTATTATTATTATTATTATTATTATTATGCATGTGGCTTTCCAATGGGCAGCTGGTTGGCCCCTGTGTTAACAGACCGCTGGACTAGATGGACCCTGGGTCTGATCCAGCATCAGGGCTCTTCTTATGATCTGGAGTGCTGGAGTGCTGGGCTGAAAACAACAGGATGAAATTTAATAGGGATAAATGCCAAGTTCTACATTTAGGAAATAGAAACCAAATGCACAGTTACAAGATGGGGGATACTTGGCTCAGCAATACTACAAACAAGAAGGATCTTGGAATTGTTGTAGATCACAACCTGAATATGAGCCAACAGTGCGATATGGCTGCAAGAAAGGCAAATGCTGTTTTGGGCTGCATTAATAGAAGTATAGCTTCCAAATCACGTGAGGTACTGGTTCCTCTCTATTCGGCCCTGGTTAGGCCTCATCTAGAGCATTGCGTCCAGTTCTGGGCTCCACAATTCAAGAAGGATGCAGACAAGCTGGAGCGTGTTCAGAGGAGGGCAACCAGGATGATCAGGGGTCTGGAAACAAAGCCCTATGAGGAGAGACTGAAAGAACTGGGCATGTTTAGCCTAGAGAAGAGAAGATGTAGGGGAGACATGATAGCACTCTTCAAATACTTCAAAGGTTGTCACACAGGGGAGGGCCAGGATCTCTTCTCGATCCTCCCAGAGTGCAGGACATGGAATAACGGGCTCAAGTTAAAGGAAGCCAGATTCCAGCTGGACATCAGGAAAAACTTCCTGACTGTTAGAGCAGTACGACAATGGAATCAGTTGCCTGCGGAGGTTGTGGGCTCTCCCACACTAGAGGCCTTCAAGAGGCAGCTGGACAACCCTCTGTCAGGGATGCTTTAGGGTGGATTCCTGCCTTGAGCAGGGGGTTGGACTCGATGGCCTTGTAGGCCCCTTCCAACTCTGCTATTCTATGATTCTATGATCTGACTGTGTCCCCACTGAATGGCAGCTCTGTGCTCGCTGCAGTGCAAATCCAGGAGCAAGAGGAAAGGCAGCTGCACAGCAGTGAAGGCCGCAGCTAGGGAAAACTGGGAATGTTTTGAGAAGAACCATCCCCCGGTTCCGTGCAACGTTCCACTGAACTCCCCCAGCCTCCGTGGTCTGCCTAGTTCCCCCGCCCACCCCAAGGACCAAAGCAGACGCTTCCGCCTTCGGCCGAATGCAACGCTGCAAAGCCAGAAACAGACTCCAGACACCTTTTCCTGTATCCAATGAATGAATGACAGAACGCTCACCTTCCACTGATGACTAATAGACAGTGCCTTGTCGCAAAGCGCAACCGGGCGGCTGGAGGCGAAAGGCAGTATTATTTGATTCCAGACTAATTACACTACTTTGAAGTTCTGGGAGAAGTACTTTAGGAGGAGGAACACAATTACGCTTCAAAAAAAAAATGAGACAAAATGTTTATTATTCACGCGTTAATCATATTTCCTGTTCACATTGAGAGATCCATTTACTCGCTACCAAAACACTGCATTGCAGTAACTGTTTGTCACAGCAACATTATGCAGTATGTTAGGGCTGGGAGAACTTAACTTAGAAGCATAGAAACATAGAATGGTAGAGTTGAAAGGGGCCTCTAAGGCCATTAAGTCCACCCCCTGCTGAATGCAGGGATCCACCCTAAAGCATCCCTGACCGAGGGTTGTCCAGCTGCCTCTTGAAGGCCTCTAGTGTGGGAGAGCCCACAACCTCCCTAGGTCACTGATTCCATTGTCGTACTGCTCTAACAGTCAGGAAGTTTTTCCTGATGTCCAGCTGGAATCTGGCTTCCTGTCACTTGAGCCCGTTATTCCGTGTCCTGCACTCCGGGAGGATCGAGAAGAGATCCTGGCCCTCCTCTGTGTGACAACCTTTCAAGTCATAGAATCATAGAATCATAGAATAGCAGAGTTGGAAGGGGCCTACAAGGCCATCGAGTCCAACCCCCTGCTCAATGCAGGAATCCACCCTAAAGCATCCCTGACAGATGGTTGTCCAGCTGCCTCTTGAATGCCTCTAGTGTGGGAGAGCCCACAACCTCCCTAGGTAGCTGATTCCATTGTCGCACTGCTCTAACAGTCAGGAAGTTTTTCCTGATGTCCAGCCGGAATCTGGCTTCCTTTAACTTGAGCCCGTTATTCCGTGTCCTGCACTCTGGGAGGATCGAGAAGAGATCCTGGCCCTCCTCTGTGTGACAACCTTTTAAGTATTTGAAGACTGCTATCATGTCTCCCCTCAATCTTCTCTTCTCCAGGCTAAACATGCCCAGTTCTTTCAGTCTCTCTTCATAGGGCTTTGTTTCTAGACCTCTGATCATCCTGGTTGCCCTCTTCTGAACACGCTCCAGCTTGTCTGCGTCCTTCTTGAAGTGTGGAGCCCAGAACTGGACGCAATACTCAAGATGAGGCCTAACCAGGGCCGAATAGAGAGGAACCAGTACCTCCCACAATTTGGAAGCTATACTTCTATGAATGCAGCCCAAAATAGCATTTGCCTTTCTTGCAGCCATATCACACTGTTGGCTCATATTCAGCTTGTCCTTGAAGAGTACTATCATGTCTCCCCTCAATCTTCTCTTATTCAGGCTAAACATGCCCAGTTCTTTCAGTCTCTCCTCTGAAGTGCATTTGCTAAAATGCCCAAGTGTTGCTGCTATGTAAAGAGGGCCCAAAGATGCTATTAATGTACCTCACTGCTGTATTAGACCTGCCAACCAAATTTATTTAGAAGGCATATTCAGATTTACTTCCCACCCTAGCACCAGCAACGCCAGACCCAGAACAGCCCTTTAGAATGAAAAGGCTGGGTCCGTCAAGGGCCCCACAACACAGACAGGACCCACAACCCCAGGATCTTGAGAAAGAGAGACACGGAATGTAAAAGAACACTCACAGCGAACTCCGGTGGTGAGTGTCAACAAGTTGGGTCTTCATCAAAAAGCACCGGTGAGAAACAAGAAGGAGTTATTAGCAGGTTCAGGGGGAGCCCCAAGACTTGCAGAGGTAGGGGAAAAAAGGTTTAAAAAGAAAGCACAAGAGGGCAAAAACTCTCCAGAACTGACTGATGAACCATGGGCATGCCTAGGAGCCGTGGAATGTGGAGTGGAAAAAGGGAAATGGATAACTGGAGGGGGAACGGAACGGAACATCTCGGAGGCGGGCATGGCCGGCGGAGACCCTGAATAGGAGCACTCCTGTTAAGTGAGGATAGGCTGCAACATTTTGTTGCACGTCCTACCTGTTCTTCTTAAATGACAAATGGGTCCTTTTTAAACCAGCAAATACATAACCAAGGTGTCCTCCTTTTGCAGGGTGGGGGACGGTTGTTGGCTTTTACTGCAACCCCTGCTCCTGCAGCCATGGGCTGGGCTGCAACAGACCTGTACCATTAGAATAAGGCAGATGTCAAGTTGGGAGTTCGAGAGATATCATGAGGCCCCGTTTTCCGGAGGTGTTTTTTTTCTTTTCTTTTTAGGAGTCCAAGGCACTCTGGACAAGGTGTCTCAACATGTCAGCTTTCCATCTGAAGAACTGAAAAGACGAATAGAAGGTGGAGGCCTAAAACGATCTACTCCCAACCGGCCATGGGTCACCAGCTTCCCCCGGCTAAGACCCGAGAGAAGTGCCAGGGCACCGGAGGGAAAAGCTCTTATCTACAATCAGCAGCTGTTCGGAGCCGAGAGCTTTTCCGTGCCAGGAGAGAAGGCAAAACCTGGGGAGGCAGCTCAGCTGGGCTGTGGGAAAAGGTGGGCAGGGTGCCACTCGCTTGGCCGGCTGCACTAGCAGCATGCAAGAGCCCTGGGTTGCACAGCCTGGTTTTCACTTCAGATGCCAGGGACTGGGTTGCACAGATGCCAGGGACTGGGTTGCACAGCCTGGTTTTCACTTCAGATGCAAGAGCCCTGGGTTGCACAGCCTGGTTTTCACTTCAGATGCAAGAGCCCTGGGTTGCACAGCCTGGTTTTCACTTCAGATGCAAGAGCCCTGGGTTGCACAGCCTTCAGATGCAAGAGCCCTGGGTTGCACAGCCTGGTTTTCACTTCAGATGCCAGGGACTGCGCCTGGGACAGTGTGCAAGCACAGCCTGTCCTCCGCTTCCAGCACTGAAGTGTCCGAACTGGTCCTGAACCAGGTCACCCTAAAAGCAGGGGCTTCGGCTCTGGGCCAACCAACGTGAAGCGTGGGTTTGCCTCTGGGCTACGAAGCCAGTGAGCAGCCCTGGCTACATTAAGCCAGCCTATGTGCCCTCATGCTCCACTCAGAGGTGGTGGGAATGCCACAAAGCCCTGCCAGAGGTTGGCCACTCCTGCTGTATCTCAGTCAGTGGTGTCAAGGTATCCCATCCCACCCACAGAAGAATCCAAGGAACTCTTGCTGTGTGGCCACTGGCACTGTGGGATTAAATTGCATTCTGAAAACAAGAGAATGAAATTTAATAGGGATAAATGCCAAGTTCTACATCTAGGAAACAGAAACCAAAGGCACAGTTACAAGTTGGGGGATACTTGGCTCAGCAATACTACAAACGAGAAGGATCTTGGAATCGTTGTAGATCGCAAGCTGAATAGGAGCCAACAGTGCGATATGGCTGCAAGAAAGGCCAATGCTATTTTGGGCTGCATTAATAGAAGTATAGCTTCCAAATCACGTGAGGTCCTGGTTCCTCTCTATTCGGCCCTGGTTAGGCCTCATCTAGAGTATTGCATCCCATTCTGGGCTCCACAATTCAAGAAGGACGCAGACAAGCTGGAGCGTGTTCAGAGGAGGACAACCAGGATGATCAGGGGTCTGGAAACAAAGCACTATGAGAAGAGATTGAAAGATCTGGGCATGTTTAGCCTGGAGAAGAGAAGATTGAGGGGAGACATGATCGCACTCTTCAAATACTTGAAAGGTTGTCATGCAGAGGAGGGCCAGGATCTCTTCTCGATCCTCCCAGAGTGCAGGACATGGAATAACAGGCTCAAGTTAAAGGAAGCCAGATTCCGGCTGGACATCAGGAAAAACTTCCTGACTGTTAGAGCAGTGCGACGGTGGAATCAGCTACCTAGGGAGGTTGTGGGCTCTCCCACACTGGAGGCATTCAAGAGGCAGCTGGACAACCCTCTGTCAGGGATGCTTTAGGGTGGATTCCTGCATTGATCAGGGGGACTCGATGGCCTTGTAGGCCCCTTCCAACTCTGCTATTCCATGATTCTATGATTCTATGAAGATTGAGGGGAGACATGATCACACTCTTCAAATACTTAAAAGGTTGTCACTCAGAGGAGGGCCAGGATCTCTTCTCGATCCTCCCAGAGTGCAGGACACGGAATAACGGGCTCAAGTTAAAGGCAGCCAGATTCCTGCTGGACATCTGGAAAAACTTCCTGACTGTTAGAGCGGTACGACAATGGAACCAGTTACCTAGGGAGGTTGTGGGCTCCCCCACACTAGAGGCCTTCAAGAGGCAGCTGGACAACCATCTGTCAGGGATGCTTTAGGGTGGATTCCTACATTGAGCAGCACGTTGGACTCAATGGCCTTCCAACTCTACTAGTCTGTGATTCTATGCTGCCCAAGACAAGAGAACTAACAGAGGCCTTTGCCCTTTCTGGCCAGTTCTGGAGCACACCAGAAGTACCTCGGTCAGCGCTGGAAGTGGTATATCAGACCGTTATCTGGTACCTAAGTCAACTCTTACGCTCTTATTTAACTTGGACACAAAAGAGGGATTGGGGCGGAGGGGGGTCGTTGTTTCTTCCAGCCTTGCAAATTAGCACCCCGAAGTTACTAGCCTGCAAAACATTTTAGTAGCATGCTAGAGGCCAGCAGAGCAGGAGCAGAGAGCTGCATTTGTACGCTGAGCATGGAGGAATCTTTAAAATCACTCCACTGGCTGGCACTTAGTTTATGGGCGAAGTATAAAGTGTTGGTTATTACCTTTAAAGCCCTACATGGTTTGGGTCCAGGCTACCTGCAGGATCGCCTTCTCCCGTACAATCCGCCCTGCACCCTCAGGTCCTTTGGGAAGGGTTTACTCTGGTCAGTGACTAGGCTGACAACTGTTACCCAGAGGACCTTTCCTTTTGCCGCCCCCAGACTGTGGAACGGCCTGCCGGAGGAAATTCATTGACTTGACGGTCTTTTAGAATTTAAAAAAGCAATGAAGACTGATCTATTCCAGCAGGCCTATCCAGTGAAAGTTTAGAATGTTTTTAGGATGTTTTAAAGATGTTTTAATCATGTATGGTATGTTTTTAATCAGTTTTTAATGCGTATTTTATATCATGTTTTTATACTGTTTGTTTTATACTTTATTTATTTATTTATTTATTGCATTTTTATACCGCCCAATAGCCAAAGCTCTCTACTTTGAATGGTTTTATTTTTTGTGAACCGCCCAGGGAGCTTTGGCTATTGGGCGGTATAAAAATGCAATAAATAATAATAATAATAATAATAATAATAACAACAACAACAATAATAATCAATGTCCCTCAGTGCAGAGTTGCCCTCCCCTGTGGCTGTGGGTCCTACCGATCAATCTTAGCAACAGCACAGAAAGCAGACCCTTAGGGTGGCCATATGGAAAAGAGGACAGGGCTCCTGTATCTTTAACAGTTGTATAGAAAAGGGAATTTCAGCAGTGGTCATTTGTATGCATGCAGCACCTGGTGAAATCCCCTCTTCATCGCAACAGTGAAAGCTGAAGGAGCTATACCAGAGTGACCAGATACAAATGAGGGCAGGGCTCCTGCAGCTTCAACTGTTGTGATGAAGAGAGGATTTCACCAGGTGCTGCATGCATACAAAGGACACCTGCTGAAATGCCCTTTTCTATGCAACTGTTAAAGATACAGGAGCCCGGTCCTCCTTTCCATATGGTCACCCTATAGACCCCACCCTTGGGTAACGGATCAAATGGGATGTTGGGAATCAGCCCAAGCTGGGCTTTGCAGAAGCTGCAAAAATGATACCTTCTCAGAGCTCAAAAACTACGTGTGTGTGTATGTGTGCGCGCACACACCTTTTGAGTGTAAAACTGAAACACTTCTCCCAGTTTAATCCCTGAAAAGAAAAATAGCTTTTGTGGGCAAAGATACAAATAGTTTGTGAAATGCTGGAATACAAGATAGTGCCCTCTAAAAACAGCCTTCCCCAACCTGGATCCTTCCAGATGCTTTGGACTTCAACTCCCAAGCCGCCCAGGCCAGTGTGGCCAACAGTGAGGAAAGCTGGGAGTTGTAGTCCCAAAACCTCTGGCGGGCACAGAGTTGTGGGAAGGCGGCTCTTCAAAAAATTGTTCGGGAGAAGTTTGATCTTGTTGCAAGGCAGCATCGCCTCATTTCCATTTTAAAGCTATAAAAGAGTGAAAACGACCGAACAAGCAGAAACGAAAACTGTTCTGGAGGAGCCATCGCCATCAAGAGAATTTCGACGCCGAGTCCTAAAAACGCAGCCCAGCTACAAGAAGCCCACAGATTGCTTCCTCCAGGGTTTTTTTTCTTTTAAGAAATAAAATCAAATTGTACCCATTATGTACACGAAGTAGCACAATGCAGAACTAAGCCTTTGGTGGTTAAAACGTGAAGATAAGCCCAAGGCAGACGAACGATTTGCCCTCTGCCAACCTGGTTCCAGACCAACTTGCTTAGAATTCCTTAAGCCTTTTCGAACGGCATATAATTAAAGGTCTTATCTCCCTCCTTTCCCTTTGCCAAAAGTCCCCTCCAACCTCACGGCGAGTTCGACTTTCTTGGATTTAACACAAGTTTTCAGATAGTGAGTCACAACTGGATCGGCTTTGGCCAACGTTCCCCCCCTTCCTCCCTCCCCGAAATGAGTCAGCGGGAGAAATAAGACGAAGAGAATGCGGGTTTTTGTTTGCACCGTTAATACACGCTTCTCTGTAGGCTCCTGTTCAGGTCTTCGCTCCTCCATCGCCCCCTTCCCCGTGGCATTTTGCATTCCGGTGCCTAGAGGTGAAAGCATTTCCCCAAAGAACAAAGGAAAGCCGACAGCAGAATAACGATTCTCTGCCACACACCGACAGCTGTCCACCCACAAAAGGGACGCCCTCTGCCTTATCGCTAAGTCCCCGTCCTCGTTTGATAGAGATCCAGGAAACGGGCTGAAATCCCCTGAACGGCCTCGTGTTCTCAAGAGATAAAATTAAAACTTCTCATCAGCCGCGTCAGGGGCCCTTTGCAGAGGGGAAAATCCCTCGACGTCGATCACTCAGTCCACCCCCCCCACAGGGATGGGTGCTTCCTGACGCACTGCCCGCTGGAGAAAGCACTTTTACTGGAACTTTCCGCATGGCAACGGACTACGGGTGGGCCGCTAGGAACTCCGCGTACCCGCAAGGTCACTGTGGAACTACAGAAGCTGATATTCCAGTCACAGGATGAGTTGTCGGGAGAATTTCCATCTCCGTGTTGCGGTCAACAGCTTGGCAACTAACGGAAAGTGACTGGGTTCAGATGACACAATAACCCACGTTGGGTTATTTAACCCATGGTAGGTTATCGTGTCGTGTGGCGGGATTTTTTTATAACCCATGGTGGGTTATTGAGCCAAAATAAGCCATGCAAATAAACAAGGATGTGCAGAATGGATTGTTTAAACCAGTGGTTCCCAAAGTGGGCGGTACCATCCCCTTGGGGGTGGTAGGATTGCATAGGGGGGCGCTAAGAGGCAAGGGGGCAGCAGGGGGGCGCTCGAGGTGGTCTTTTCCGAGAAGCACCTCTCCAGAAGGTCTTAAAACCCAGGGACATTTTTATGGGAGAAGGTAGTTTGGTCCCAAGCCATATAGGGGAAGAATCCACACATGTATTAATACCATTTAAGAAGAGTCCTTTTTATTTATTTATTTTATTTATTTAATTACATTTATATACCGCCCCACAGCCGAAGCACTCTGGGCGGTTCACAAAAACTAAAAACAGTAAACATCAAAAATATACAAAATTTAAAAACCATTAGACCATTTAACAGTGATTTGAAATATTTCAAAAGCATCAGAACGCTAATAAAAAAACATACTCTGCTTGGTGTGCCCTGCCACGCCGGCTGCAAACAGAGGCGTTCGCTCTCTTTTCCCTCCCTCCCTTGGCAAGCCTGTGGTGCGTGCTTCCCATTTAAAGGGGCCACATGCAGCATGGCCCCTTTTTCATTCTTAGCTCCCCAGCTCAGCTCTTCTGCCCGGCCGCCACCACTGCTGCTCAGCCCGGGCGCCCAGACCAGCAGGATCCAGAGGAGCGCGGCCCCTTTAAATGGGAAGCACCCGCCCCAGGCTTGCCGAGGGAGGGAGGGAGGGAGGGAGAGAGGGAAAAGAGAGCAAACACCTCTGTTTGCAGCCAGCGTGGCGGGGCACACCAAGCAGAGTATGTTTTTTCATTAGTGTTCTGATGCTTTTGAAACATTTCAATTCACCATTAAAAGGACTCTTTTTAAACAGTATTAATACCTGTGTGGATTGAGGAAGGGGCACTGGGTATGAGTTTGTGGAACCAAGGGGGCGGTTACCTGAAAGAGTTTGGGAACCACTGGTTTAAACCATCGTTGGTTATTGTGTCATGTAGTGGGCACTGTTGGTTATTTCGTTGGCTACAGAGTCGCTTTGCAACAGCAATCTAAGTGGCAGCAGCTGGTCTGCTCAACTGGTGGGGAAATATTTTGGCAGCAAGGGCTGATGGGATACAAGTGGGAAGTCTGAGAGGGGGAGGGAGGGAAGGGGAAGAGTTAGTCAATGCACCGAGAATTAATCGTCCACTCACAGTTGGTTATTTCTCTGATCCTTTGGGGAGTACCTGCAGAACAACCACTGTTGACTATCATGGCGCCTGAACGGGCTACAGTCTCCTGATGGCTTAGATACCAAGGTGGGTGCTGGATTGAGTTCTTGGAGTTTTTTAACCCTGCTCCTTGCGGTATTGTCTTCAGCAGACAGGGAATAAGAAATTACAGTTCCAGGAGTATAAGTAGTCAAGCGGCTATGCTAAACAGAGATCTTTTTAGGTCCCAAAGGAATCCACTAACATAAGATGAAGTGATGGCCAACAATTTAGATGGCTTTAAAAGGGGGTTGGATAAATTCCTGGAGGCGAAGGCTGTCCATGGCTACTAGCCCTGACGGTTGTGTGCTATCTCCAGAATTTGAGGCAGTAAGCCTATGTGCAGCAGTTGCTGGGGAACATGGGCGGGAGGGTGCTGTTGCACCATGTCCTGTTTTGCTGGTCCCTGGATGACGGCTGCCTGACCACTGTGTGAACAGAGTGCTGGACCAGACAGACTCTTGTTCTGATCCAGCAGGGCTCTTCTTACATTCTTCTGCAACTGCTAAAAACCACCAAAGAAAATGCAAAAAACCAACAACCCAGGAGTATAACAACCTAAACACTAACAAGCGGTTTGCCTGCCCGCTCAGCTACGCCTGGGCTTGGAAGTTCACGCAGACTGAGCCAAAGTTTATCTGCAAAGTGGTTGGGACAGCTGTGAGCACTTTATAAATGCTAGTTGGCAATAATCTTGCTAGTGGTTGAAAAATAACCGCTCACGTATTTTAGTATAATTTCCAAATGCAGGAAAATAGGGAGCTGACTTGTGCCGCATCCACCCGGCTCAGGATGGCCAACCTTCGCCAGGGGCGCTGGATCTCCGCTCTGGAGACCGAATCCCTCTCCCCTCCCCCGCTGGATTCCCCAGGTGGCCACGCCCCCTTTCCCACGACACAAGGGGGGTCCTGCCTTCTCTCTCCTGCCCCCGCCCATTTTGTGGTGGCTTTTGCACATTGCCCCCCCATCCCCCTGCTAAGACGCCGAAGTGCCTCCCCAAGGCTAGCTCCCGCCAGTCAGAGCTTTAAGCTAGAATCATAGAATCATAGAATAGAAGAGTTGGAAGGGGCCTACAAGGCCATCGAGTCCAACCCCCTGCTCAGTGCAGGAATCCACCCTAAAGCATGCCTGACAGAGGGTTGTCCAGCTGCCTCTTGAAGGCCTCTAGTGTGGGAGAGCCCACAACCTCCCTAGGTAACTGGTTCCATTGTCGTACTGCTCTAACAGTCAGGAAGTTTTTCCTGATGTCCAACCGGAATTTGGCTTCCTTTAACTTGAGCCTGTTATTCCGTGTCCTGCACTCTGGGAGGATCGAGAAGAGATCCTGGCCCTCCTCTGTGTGACAACCTTTCAAGTATTTGAAGAGTGCTATCATGTCTCCCTTCAATCTTCTCTTCTCCAGGCTAAACATGCCCAGTTCTTTCAGTCTTTCTTCATAGGGCTTTGTTTCCGGACCCCTGATCATCCTGGTTGCCCTCCTCTGAACACGCTCCAGCTTGTCTGCGTCCTTCTTGAATTGTGGAGCCCAGAACCGGACGCAATACTCTAGATGAGGCCAAACCAGGGCCGAATAGAGAGGAACCAGGACCTCCCGTGATTTGGAAGCTATACTTCTATTAATGCAGCCCAAAATAGCATTGGCCTTTTTTGCAGCCATATCGCACCGTTGGCTCATATTCAGCTTGCGATCTACAACAATTCCAATATCCTTCTCGTTTGTAGTATTGCTGAGCCAAGTGTCCCCCATCTTGTAACTGTGCATTTGGTTTCTAAGAGGCTGTCGCTTCTCTCTATTTTGACCCAGCGCATCTCTGAAACTGAACCCAGGTCTTACGCCGAAAGCGTTTCTCCGCCCCTGATCTAGGCCATGTGGCAGTCCCTCTGCAGTGCTTAAGCAGGAGCTTTTCCCAGCCCTACCTAGAGATGCCTGGGATCAAGCTTGGGGCATTTGGGACAGTGCTGTTGCACTCCTGTCCCAGTGGGGCAGCTGCCTGGCCACGGAGCGAACAGAAAGCTGGTCTAGATGGACCCTTGGTCTGCACTGGTCTGATCCAAGAGCTGATCTGGCTCTTCTTACGTTCTCATGCTCCACCGGTGAGCTACGGTTCTTTAGCTGCCGTCACTCTCCAGCCAGGACAAACAGACCTGCAAGCTGTCCGAATTGAGCGCTTCAAGCAACGGCCTTCCAGAAAGGATTGGGCAGAGCTCCATCTAGGGCAGTGGTTCCCAAAGTGAGTAGTACCGCCCCCTTTGGGTGGGTGGGATTACATAGGGGGCGTTAAGAGCCAAGGGGGCGGCAGGGGGGCGCTCGAAGTGGTCTTTTCCGTACTAGGAGTTTTGGTTACAGAAGGAAATTTCTGATCGCTACCCTGCACTATGGAGAGTGGTTCAGAAGCTCCTGGTTGCATTTCCAATATCATATTTGGTGGGATGTGGTTTTAGTGTGGTCTGCCTACTTCTCTCCAAGCAAAGAAATCGACTCCAGATTACTAAACGTGGTGATTTAAGACTCGTGTTAAGTGACTTTAAACCAGACATTGGGAAACGGGTATCACTTCATCAAGCCCATCCATCCCATTAAGGATTTACAGAAGAGTGAGTTACTCTATCTACCCTAGTTACTAAATGAGATGTCTGATATACTTGCTAAATGACTATCAGACTTTGAAAAGATGATATCACTGGATCAAGTTCATCAATTATGTTTAATGGAATAAACTAAAAAAAATATTATTGGATTTTGAATAAATATTAAATTAATTGCTACTATTTTGAACTTTATTGTTATTATCTTCCTTAGTGGGTCATTGAAAACCGCTATTCTGAATAATGATTTTTATAGGGTAGGGTAGGGGGCGCTGGGGCATGAGTTTGTGGAATCAAGGGGGCGGTGATCTGAAAAAGTTTGGGAACCACTGGTCTAGGGTGTGTCAGCCCAACTGGTCTAGGGTGTGTCAGCCCAACGGATGGCCAGAGAGCCAACGGCGTGGGTGGGTTGCTCACCAGGCTGTGCTTTCCCCCCGCCTGCTTTCAGGCAACGGAATGACTCGCGGGAGCCGTCCCGCGCCTGACGAAGAGGTGCGTAACACGAGAAGGGGTCTCCAGGACACACTTGGGGGGGGGGGGGACGGAACGGAAAAAGATGGAGCAGGCTATTTTAAGAGTTTGCTGCCCTCTAGAGGAAAAAGCCCTGGAAAAGAAATTAAAGAATTGATATCGAGTTTGCTGACTGCAGTACGATTGATGGTAGCTAGGAACTGGAAGATTCAAGGGGAATATTCTATTGAAGAATGGTATAAAGAAGTATGGGATATAGCTATTAATGATAAATTGACTTGTAATATTAAGTGGAGAAGAGGTATAGCTAAAACAAATGATTTCGAAGGAATTTGGAAACAGTTCCTAATATTTCTGTTTTCTAAGGGAAGTGGGAAACCGCCAGCAGAAGAAAGTATGAGATTCTGGAATCAGGAATGAGATCCCGAGGTGGGGGGTGCACTTGTATGTTAAGTTTGATTATGTTATGTAGATATGATATTATGTATTCAACATTTATTCAACATTTATGTAGTATGTTGTTTTCTTTAATTGTAATGCTGTATGTGAGGGAGGAAGCAGCAGCCAGGCACCTCTCCATCGTGCCTGGGTCCAGCTGAGAGCCCCCTCCCTCCTGCTACCAACTGTCTCTGCAGAGGCCACCAGTGAGGGAGGAAGCAGCAGCCAGGCACCTCTCCACCGTGCCTGGGTCCAGCTCCAGCTGAGAGCCCCCTCCCTCCTGCTACCAACTGTCTCTGCAGAGGCCACCAGTGAGGGAGGAAGCAGCAGCCAGGCACCTCTCCACCGTGCCTGCGTCCAGCTTCAGCTGAGAGCCCCCTCCCTCCTGCTACCAACTGTCTCTGCAGAGGCCACCAGTGAGGGAGGAAGCAGCAGCCAGGCACCTCTCCACCGTGCCTGCGTCCAGCTCCAGCTGAGAGCCCCCTCCCTCCTGCTGTCACCTGTAACTGCTGAACTTTCCAACTAAGATTGTAGTGCCTGAGTTTGCTTTCCTTTCCCCCCTCCTCCTCCTCCTCCTCCCTCCCAATCCCCTTTCCTTTTGTGTCATGTCTTTTAGATTGTAAGCCTGTGGGCAGGGACTGTCAAGAAATACTTTTGTAAGCCGCCGTGAGAGCCTTTTTTGGCTGAATGGCGGCATAAAAATCCTTAAATAAATAAATAAAATAAATAAATAAATGTTTAAGTATTGTAGAAAATAAAAAATTATTTAAAAAAAAATAGAGGAAAAAGCCCGTTGTGACCCTAGGGGAAGCTTGGTCTGCTTTGCTTGGCTCTTTCCTTTTTTTCACAGAAAGATCCAGGGTGGTGCAGAGGTTACAATTTTAGACTTGGAAACCTGGGTGGTGTCATGGTTAGAATGGGACAGGGGAGACGCGGGTTCTAGTCCCCGCTCAGCCATGAAGCTCACTGGGCCCGGCGCTGACTCCCAGCCTAACCCAAGCCACAGGGCTACGGTGAGGATAAAACGGAGAGGGATTCCTTGCAAGAGGAAAAGAGGCAGCAGTAATAGAAATATCCCCACTTGGCTGGTGTTGAGGAAATGAGTAGGTGGGCTGTTTTATCTGTGCCCACCCTGTTTTGCTGTAAGCCCCTTCTGTTAGAAATTAACTCTTCTGTAGCAATTTGATCCAAGCTGTAACTGAAAATATATTGCTCAACCAACAAGAAGTGTTGACATATTAGCAAGAGTGTGAGCCTCCTGGCAAGGACAGGAAGAGTAGTAACCACAAAGGAACAGACGTTCTAGGATTGCAATATCCATCTACGTATTGTTTTTCCTATCCTTAGAACTCTGCACATGCACATCAATCCTTGCCTATCATTCTTGACTTCCTGACTGTTAGAGCAGTACGAGAATGGAACCAGTTCCCTAGGGAGGTGGTGGGCGCTCCCACAGTGGAGGCCTTCAAGAGGCAGCTGGACAACCCTCTGTCAGGGATGCTTTAGGGTGGATTCCTGCACTGAGCAGGGGGTTGGACTCCATGGCCCTTTAGGCCCCTTCCAACTCTGCTGTTCTATGATTCTATGAATTTATCAATAAACCCTGAAAGGTCATCTCCTGGTGCCTCTCTAGGCCTCAGTTCTTCAGCCTCCCTACCTGAAAAGCATCAGTACCAGCACGGGTAACTTATGCAGTTTCTCCAGTCTCCTTTAGTACTCCATCATCATCTATTGGTACAAGAGCCTCCCTGGCTAGTTCACCATTTCTGACATATTTTAAGATTTGTTCTTTTTGTCGGTCTTTAGTGCTTTTAGCAACATCCTCCTCAAATGCTTTTTTCCACTTGGCCCAAATTCCCTCTTGCACAGTTATCCGAGGCATGGAGATCTGGTGCCATCCAGATGTGTTGGGTTACAACTCCCATCATCCCCAGCAAAGGCCATGTTTGCTGAGAAGGACAGGAGGTGTAGCCCAACACATCCGGACGGCGCCCGTTTGGGGAGGACTGTCATAAATGGAACTCTTAATTCAGGGGCCCCCAAAAAGGCGCAAATGGGGACTTCTAATCACCCCCACAAAGCTCTCTACTCTTTGCTCCCTTCAAAACATTATTTTAAATAAAAAACCTTGAAAAACATTAGGGCACGACGTCCTCCTTCTTCTTCCTGCACCTGCTGCGGATCACCTGTTTGGTGGGCAGGAAGGAAAGACCTCCCTGACTCTCTGCCCACTCTTCTTCTCTTTGTGCTCTCTCTCTCTCTCTCTCTCTCTCTCTCTCTCTTTCTCCACTCTCAGCCTCTAGCCTTGCTATTTCTCTCCCCATAACTCTTCAAATACTTAAAAGGTTGTCACACAGAGGAGGGCCAGGATCTTTTCTCAATCCTCCCAGAGTGCAGGACACGGAATAACGGGCTCAAGTTAAAGGAAGCCAGATTCCAGCTGGACATCAGGAAAAACTTCCTGACTGTTAGAGCAGTGCGACAATGGAATCAGTTACCTAGGGAGGTTGTGGGCTCTCCCACGCTAGAGGCCTTCAAGAGGCAGCTGGACAACCCTCTGTCAGGGAGGCTTTAGGGTGGATTCCTGCATTGAGCAGGGGGTTGGACTCGATGGCCTTGTAGGCCCCTTCCAACTCTGCTATTCTATGATATCTTGACTCCAGCCTTGCTCTTTCTCTCCCCTCTATCCGTTTGACTTCCTGCTTCCCCTCCCTCTCAGCCTCCAGCTTTGTTACTTCTGCCCCCTTCCACCACCTCTTTAGCTCACTTTTGACTAGCCAAGCCCCTACGGCAGCCATGATATGACCAGCCACATCCTCTGTGGGAGCCATTTTGTGTTGGTGCCTACATCAATTGCTCAAATTCCCAAACGTGCTCCGAAAAGGTCGGGGACTCCTGCCTTAAGCATTTATCAAGCTCATCAACCGCGTCGGGCCACCTTCCGGTATAAGAAACCCAAATCGACACACCAAACCAAAGGACGGAATCCGCAGCAAGGGGCACCTACTTGACAGCCTCGGCCACGCTGTTGGACGTGTGACCCGACAAAGCGTCGTGCAGGTTCCGGATGAAGTAATCCCTGTACTCTTCGGGAAGTGCCATGAACGTTCCACCCATCACAATGAACTCTACTTTGTCCACGCTGTGGCCGAGCTGTTTCAGCTGCGAAAAGAAGATCAGCCCATGAGACAGCTGCCCCAGGCGCTCTCAGAAGGCAGAGAGAGGAGGAAAACACTGCGGGAGCAAAAGGTAATTGCTAAACTTCAATTTAAAAAAAGGGAGGGAGAGAGAGAGAGACAGAGGCTCAGTTCAGGCAACACGTCAGTCAACACAGTGTGAAAACTCCACTCAACGGTTGAGTTTTTAGGAGGGACTCCACACACATGTTCTAACTCCACCACTGTGTGACTGTGAGCTACCGTGGAGTTGAGTAAAATCCATCACGACGTTTGATTGAAAGTTCCTCCGCCCTCTCTTCTCCCCTGGTCCTCCCGATGGTATCCCATCAGCCATTGCTGTAAAAAAACCAAAAAAAACAATCCCAGTGGCTCTCCTAGAGCGGCGCTCACTCCTTTTGCCACTCTTGCCAGTGGGAAAAGTCCACTCAACGCAACGGAAAACTCCACGGAGCCTGCTACACAACGGTTGTGGAGGAACTCTCCTCTGCACAGTGTGGATATTCTGTGTGGAGTGTTTTCCCAAAAAAAACCTCCATTGTTGCATGGAGTTTTCCCACCAGGCAACACCATGGAGTTCTAAAACCATCATTGAAAAATGTGTTGTCTGAACTGAGCCAGAGAGAGATAGGCCTTAGCTAGACCTAAGGTTTATCCTGGGGTCGTCCCTGCCTGCTCCCGGGATATCCTGTGTGTCATTTTCATGAACAGGGATGAACCCGGGACAATCCTGGGATAAACCTTAGGTCTAGCTAAGGCCAGAGAGGAGGAGGAAAAATCCAACAGCTGAGAAGGGGATCATCAAATGTGGCTTAGCTTCTTTGCAATATACTTCTATAGTATAGAAGTATAGCTTCCAAATCACGTGAGGTACTGGTTCCTCTCTATTCGGCCCTGGTTAGGCCTCATCTAGAGCATTGCGTCCAGTTCTGAGCTCCACACTTCAGGAAGGACGCAGACAAGCTGGAGCGTGTTCAGAGGAGGGCAACCAGGATGATCAGGGGTCTGGAAACAAAGCCCCATGAAGAGAGACTGAAAGAACTGGGCATGTTTAGCCTGGAGAAGAGAAGACTGACGGGAGACATGATAGCACTCTTCAAATACTTAAAAGGTTGTCACACAGAGGAGGGCCAGGATCTCTTCTGGGTCCTCCCAGAGTGCAGGACATGGAATAACAGGCTCAAGTTAAAGGAAGCCAGATTCCAGCTGGACATCAGGAAAAACTTCCTGACTGTTAGAGCAGTACGACAATGGAATCAGTGACCTAGGGAGTTTGTGGGCTCTCCCACACTAGAGGCCTTCAAGAGGCAGCTGGACAACCCTCTGTCAGGGATGCTTTAGGATGGATTCCTGCATTGAGCAGGGGGGTTGGACTTGATGGCCTTGTAGGCCCCTTCCAACTCTGCTATTCTATGATTCTATGCACATTTCAGTGAGGGTGGCTTCTCACGGTTCTCCTTTTACAATGCGAAGTTTCATCGCAGCTTCGATGGTCTACACAGTGATTTTTAATTTTTATTTGCCATTTTTTCAACAACGTTTCTGAGAGCAGCATTGCCCCATCATCACAAGAGAAAGCGACACACTAAATATTCCAAGAAAAAATCTGCATAGAAGCCAAGTTAAAGTGTGTGTAGTTTTTTGGGTTTTTTTCTTTTTTAACTTGGCATCTGTGCATATTGTTTCTTGGAATAGAGTCCCTGGAACATTCTCCAAGGACCACAGGATTGCGCCCTGAAGGTGTTCCCTCCCCCGCCAGTAAAAGCTACTTATTCCCACTGGGCATTGTAAGTAATAATTTTGCTAGAGTCATTTTTTAAAAATCCCTCAAGATGGTACCAACCACCCCATTTACTGATCAGTGTCAGAGAGCAGGCTAAATGAGGGACAACCTGGCATACAATGCCAATATTAATTATGATCAATTTTGTCCATATGCAGAATCTAAAAAACAGGAATTCTGTTCTTCATCATTTCAGTGATGCTACCAAAACTTATTTCAGTACATGATAGCTCTTTTCAGTACATGATAGCTCTTTTCTGGTCAATCTGAGAATTCTTGGACCATAATTGGCAAAAGGTCTCAAACCTATAGCCCCAAGCAAGTATTATGTATTTTCAGCTATTTGTTTTTACACAATTTACGATCTTTTCTGCGAAAGCTACCTATTACTAACAGCCATCATGGATAATAATTTTAATAGGCTCATAAGCTACATATATAAAAAAAGGCCTACCATGTTTACTCTTAATTTCCCCTCTCTATTGGCTTTCCAAAGGGGGGCACAAAATGTATCACTGCCCTTTGGCTCAACTGGTTGGTTCTGCACATTTTGATTGGAGCTTTTTCGGTTGTGTGTATATGTTGGGTAGTTCTTTTGAGAAGTTTAATCTTTCCTGTATGCTGCCTTGAACATTCAACAGGAGGCTAACAAATGGTTTCAGCAAACAAATTGTTCTCTTTGGCTGGGTTCATACAACACTCCTTCCTGGAGTCGGAAGACCTAAAGACGGTCGTGCACGCGCTGGTAACTTTGAGGCTCTGCTTCTGCAATGCGCTCTACATGGGGCTACCTTTGTGCCTAGTCCGGAAACTTCAACTAGTTCAAAATATGGCAGCCAGGCTGGTCACCGGTACACCTAGGGGGGACCACATCACACCAGTCTTAAAATCTCTTCACTGGCTGCCAATTAGTTTCCGGGCGAAGTATAAAGTGTTGGTTATCACCTTTAAATAGTTGCTTGGGGCTATAGGTTTGGGTCTAGGCTACCTGCGGATAGCCTAGATGTACAATCCGCCCCGCACACTCAGGTCCTCTGGGAAGAATCTACTTCAGTCAGCAAAGACTAGGCTGACAACCGTTACCCACAGGACCTTCTCTTCTGCTGCCCCCAGACTGTGGAACGGCCTGCCGGGAGAGATCCACCAGCTTAATAGTCTTTCTGAATTTAAAAAAAGCTATAAAGATGGATCTCTTCAGGCAGGCCTACCCAGTCGAATTTTAAGATGTCTTAAAAGAATTTAATAATATATTGGTTTTATGTTTTTAATCAGTTTTATGTATTTTATATTTTTGTATTCAATGTTGTTTCCCGCCTCGATCCAGAGGGAGGTGGGTAAGAAATAATAATAATAATTAATAATAATAATACACACTAACAACCCAGTGTGGGTTGTTGTTGAACCATGGGTTATTGTGCTGTCTGAACGCAGCATGTTTTCCACAGGGTTGCTCATTAATGATGCAGTGAAGCCTGTTAACCATGGTTAACAGGTGGTTAACCAACTAGCCATGGGATCTCAAGGTGGCTGTTCGAAAAAATAAACCACACTGCATGGTTAACAAGCCTCCCTGTGGGAAACGTACTGCATTCGGACAACTTGATAACCTACCCTGAGGTAAACGCACAGCTTCCAGACAACACATTAACTCACCCTGCAGAAAACGTGTTGCGTTCAGACAACACAATAACTCACGGAGGGTTAGCGTGTTCTGTGAACCCGGCCTATGAGGTCACTGCCGTAAGCAGACAACTCACCCTCAAAGTCTCGGCAGCAAATCCTTACCTGTTCAACGCGGTGTCTGGTCTGGAGATACGGGTCGTACCGGGCGCGAATGGCCCTCATCGAAGTCGGCTTCAGGAAGCAAGGAAGTGTGCATGTATTAAAAAGTATTCCTCAGCACACTAGAAATCAGCAAGGCTGGTTAAAAACTCCTGCCATCATATGTTATGCCATCAAGAACTAAAAATACTGAGTGGTGAACTCAATGAAGGCCATGTTCCAATTAAGGTCGCTGTTCCACAGATAGCAGCCAAATTAGATTTCAGCTCCATCATACGTACGTCTCCGCCTAGTGGGCAATCTGCCTGCCAAAGTTTTTTTCTTCCTGGTAAACATGCAAGTGTTCAGAATCGGATCTATACTGGGACTGGGCAGCCAGTCCAGGCCTCTGGGGTTTCCCCAACAGCCACCCTTCTCCTCCCCCCCCCCCAAAACATAGATGGTTGGGTGTGTTTTTCCCTCACTCTAAAAGGTTGAAATGCTTCACCTACGACTTTGGCACGGGCAGGAAGAGGGTGTTCTTTGCATTTTGGGCACCGCCCCCGTTTGCCTTTAGCTCCACCCACCACTGGAATGTGGCCATAGATGTGCGCAAGGGGTGTGCCGGGTGTGCCTAGGCACACCCTAACGTCTCGAACAGTAAGTGCCGAATTGAGGGGGCCATTGAGGAGGAATCCAGACACAGCAGAAAGGCCACGCGAAGAACGTGTACATTGATGGTGCTATATAAATAAATAAATTAATAAATAATAATAATAATAATAATAATAATAATAATAACGCCTCCTCCCGTATGTACCTGCCCGGACCCTAAGGTCATCCTCAGGGGCTCTTCTCCGCCAGCCCCTGCCAAAGGAAGTGAGGCAGGTGGCTACCAGGAGGAGGGCCTTCTCTGCTGTGGCACCCCGGCTGTGGAATGAGCTCCCTAAGGAGGTTCGCTTGGCACCTACGTTATATGCTTTTAGACGCCAAGTGAAGACCTTTTTATTCTCGGTGTTTTAAAATTGTAATTTTGCATTGCTGCTGTTTTTAGCTGGTTGAGCTTTTATATTGTATTTTATATTATGGTTTTATACTGTTGTTTTATACTTTGAATGTTTTTAATTTTTGTGAACCGCCCAGAGAGCTCCGGCTATTGGGCGGTATAGAAATGTAATTAATAAAATAAATAAATAAATAAATAAAAACCTGCCTCACTACTCCCGGCAGCAGGAATGAAAAGGTAACACACTGCCAGGAGCTGCACGCCCTCAGCCACTAGGCCTCTGTTTCAGCAGCTGCAATGGTTCTCCCATGGTCAGGCAAGCTGCAGAGTGGGGCTTCAGCATCTACATCAGCCTTCCTCAACCTGGGGCGCTCCAGATGTGTTAGACTGCATCTCCCAGAATGCCCCAGCCAGCAGCTGGGGCATTCTGGGAGTTGTAGTCCAACACATCTGGAGCACCCCAGGTTGAGGAAGGCTGGTCTACAGTGTTTAATAAATAAATGAATAAAAATGAAGTCCTTTATGATTGAGGATTCAATAAATGTTCACCTTTAAAAAAAAATCCCTGGGCACACACCCTAATGACACGCCTATGAAGGCGGCCCTCAAGAGCTCCTGTAGACCTGAATGAGGCCCTCGGGCTGAAAGAGGTTCCCCACCCCTGATCTACACTTTCAAGCCAGTGAAGAAATATGTCATGTGTGGCCCCATCAGACAGATAAGGCAAGGGATTTTGTGGGGCGTCTAGGCCAACGTCTAGTTGCCTCCAATACCCTGGGAGACAGAAACAAACTTCAAAGGGATCTTGATAGGCTGGAGGGTTGGGCTGAAAACAACAGAATGAAATTTAATAGGGATAAATGCCAAGTTCTACACCTAGGAAAAAGAAACCAAATGTACAGTTACAAGATGGGGGATACTTGGCTCAGCAATACGACAAACGAGAAGGATCTTGGAATTGTTGTAGATCACAAGCTGAATAGGAGCCAACAGTGTGATGTGGCTGCAAGAAAGGCAAATGCTACTTTGGGCTGCATTAATAGAAGTAAAGCTTCCAAATCACATGAGGTCCTGGTTCCTCTCTATTCAGCCCTGGTTAGGCCTCAAATAGAGTACTGCGTCCAGTTTTGGGCTCCACAATTCAAGAAGGACGCAGACAAGCTGGAGCGTGTTCAGAGGAGGGCAACCAGGATGATCAGGGGTCTGGGAACAAAGCCCTCTGAAGAAAGACTGAAAGAACTGGGCATGTTTAGCCTGGAGAAGAGAAGGCTGAGGGGAGACATGATAGCACTCTTCAAATACTTGAAAGGTTGTCACACAGAGGAGGGCCAGGATCTCTTCTCAATCCTCCCAGAGTGCAGGACACGGAATAACGGGCTCAAGTTAAAGGAAGCCAGATTCCAGCTGGACATCAGGAAAAACTTCCTGACTGTTAGAGCAGTACGACAGTGGAACCAGTGACCAAGGGAGGTTGTGGGCTCTCCCACACGAGAGGCCTTCAAGAGGCAGCTGGACAACCCTCTGTCAGGGATGCTTTAGGGTGGATTCCTGCACTGAGCAGGGGGTTGGACTCGATGGCCTTAGAGGCCCCTTCCAACTCTACTATTTCATGACTTTATGATTCTATGACCTCAGCTCCCTTTCAACCTGGATTTCATTTATCCCTGAGCTTTCCAAGTAGCACCATTGTCCATTAATTTAAGCTATCTAGGAAGATGAACGTAAACAACAGACCATCGGTGCCAGACGGACCTGCTGTACGGACCTGCCCTGCTGCTTCTGCCCCTCATCTTCCCCACACCCAGCTCAGCAGTGAATTAAAGTGTCTCGCCCTGCAATGGGGCCAACAGAATCTTTGCAGCAGTACCTCGTATCCAGTGTAAGACTGAGTTGAATATTCAAAGTCAGAATCGGGACCTCCAGGGCAGTACCTGCATTTTCAAGAGAGGAAAAGGAGTCAGAAAGAGCAGAGTTTAAAGCAGGCAGGCGGATGGCGGGGTGTGTGTGTGACCCACTTCCAGCCACAGTACTCAGCACAAGTTCAGAGAAGCTCTTGAACGATGCATTTCAGTGCTGGGTGGGGCTAAAGGTCATCCCATGAAGCTGATTGGTGGGAGATTCCGGACAAATAAAAGGAGGTAGTTAAATTATGGAACTCACTACCACAAGGTGTAGTGATGGGCACCCATTGGGATGGCTTTAAAAGGGGGCTGGATAAATTCCTGGAGGAGAAGGTTCTCAATGGCTACTAGCCCTGATGGTTGTGCGCTATCTCCAGTATTGGAGGCAGTAAGCCTGTGTGCACCAGTTGCTGGGGAACATGGGTGGGAGGGTGCTGTTGCACCATGCCCTGCCTTGTTGGTCCCTGGCCGATGGCTGCTGGGCCACTGTGTGAACAGAGGGCTGGGCTAGAGCCAGCCTTCCTCAACCTGGGGCGCTCCAGATGTGTTGGACTGCATCTCCCAGAATGCCCCAGCCACCTGGCTGGGGCATTCTGGGAGTTGTAGTCCAACACATCTGGAGCGCCCCAGGTTGAGGAAGGCTGGCCGGATCCTCAGTCTGTTCCAGCATCAGGGCAGTTCTTATGTTCTTAAAGAAGCAGAGGCCAAAATTACCAGCTTCTTTTAGCTTAAAGCTCTGAGTGCCAGTTAACTATGTCTTAGGAGAGACAATTCGACCATTCAGAATGGGGCGGAAAGCTGCATTAAACCTGGGCAAACCCCGAATGATTGGTGGTTGGAGAAAAGGGATGGGGCAAGGGAAAAGAGGCGTGGCCATCTGAGGAAGTCTGGGGAGCTGTATTGGAAGTCCAGTTTGGCCCATGGGCCTAAGCTTCTGCACTCTAGGTTTAGAGGCATGTTTCTTCACAAATTGGGGTGTTGTTGTTTTAAGATACAGCACATTCTGCCAGGCCCAGAAGCAGTGGAACAGGGGAAAAACAAGATAAGAACATAAGGAGTGCCATGCTGGATCAGACTGGGAGTCCATCTAGTCCGGCACTCTGTTCACATAGCCATCACGACTAGTAGCCATTGATAGCCTTCTCCTCCAGGACTCGTCAAATACTTCAAAGGTTGTCACGCAGAGGAAGGCCAGGATCTCTTCTCGATCTTCCCAGAGTGCAGGACACGGAATAACGGGCTCAAGTTAGAGGAAGCCAGATTCCGGCTGGACATCAGGAAAAACTTCCTGACTGTTAGAGCGGTACAACAATGGAACCAGTGACCTAGGGAGGTTGTGGGCTCTCCCACACTGGAGGCATTCAAGAGGCAGTTGGACAACCCTCTGTCAGGGATGCTTTAGGGTGGATTCCTGCACTGAGCAGGGGGTTGGACTCGATGGCCTTGTAGGCCCCTTCCAGCTCTGCTATTCTATGATTCTATGATCAGGAAAAACTTCCTGCCTGTTTGAGCAGTACGACAATGGAATCAGTTACCTAGGGAGGTTGTGGGCTCTCCCACACTAGAGGCCTTCAAGAGGCAGTTGGACAACCCTCTGTCAGGGATGCTTTAGGGTGGATTCCTGCATTGAGCAGGGGGTTGGACTCGATGGCCTTGTAGGCCCCTTCCAGCTCTGCTATTCTATGATTCTATGACTCTTGAGGAGTCAAGGAGGAATCTTCACAGGAGCTTAATTGGACAGGAGGACCGGGCTCAGAGGCCACCCTCCCCTCCCCTGGGAACTCAGTCCTTCTCTGCCACAGCGTCAGGCAGATGGAGTTCAGAGGAGGTGGTCTGCTACATTGGTCACTTGTCAGAGGTTGCAACCTGAAGACCTCCCTGAAAGAGGGATTCAGAAAACGGCCTGATGGGCACAGCGGGAAACTGTCCGGTCCCTTGACAGGCCTTGCTTTGTTAGCCTCATTAAGCTTAGAGGAGAGCTCCTAGCATTCACACTGCCTTCAGGTGCGAAGGAACGGCTATTTACTGAATAAAGCTTTGTGGCTTGCACGGCAGACGTCTTTATAGCCTCACATCTCAGCGGGAGGTCTTGGAATCACGGCACTAATCTACCTCAAAGGGTTTTAGTGAGGGCAAAATATAGTTGAGGAAGGGGTTGTGGGCAGAAACCATGTCTACGCTGCCATGCTCTCCTTAGAGGAAGGGAGGCAGGGGTCTACCAGGAGCAGGGCCTTCTCTGCTGTGGCACCCCGGCTGTGGAATGAGCTCCCTAAGGAGGTTCGCCTGGCACCTACGCTATACTATTTCAGACGCCAGGTGAAGACCTTTTTATTCTCCCAGCGTTTGAACAGTCTATAAATAAATTTTAACTCTGCATTTTAAATTTGTAATTTTGCATTGCTGCTGTTTTTATCTGGTTGAGCTTTTATATTGTATTTTATATTATGGTTTTATACTGTTGTTTTATACTTTGAATGTTTTTAATTTTTGTGAACCGCCCAGAGAGCTCCGGCTATTGGGCGGTATAGAGATGTAATAAATAAATAAATAAAATATAACTTCAATTTTAACTTGGCTGTTTTAAATTTGTATTTCTGCACTGCTGCTGTTTTTTTTCCTGGTTGTCCTGTTATACATGTATTTTATTTATTTATTTATTTATTTATTACATTTTTATACCGCCCAATAGGCGAAGCTCTCTGGGCGGTTCATAAAAACTAAAACCGTGAAGAACATAATAAAAGAACCGACAAATCTAAAAACACAAATACAAAATACAGTATGAAAAGCACAACCAGGCTAAAACTGTCGTGTTTTTATACTGTTTGTTTTATATTTGGAACGGTTTTAATTTTTGTGAACCACCCAGAGAGCTTCAGCTATTGGGCGGTATAGAAATGCAATAAATAAATTAATAAATTACTAAATAGAGGGAAAGTAGGGCAAAAATGTAAAAGAAATAAAATAGTTCCACAGCTCCATTCTAGATGATCCTCTAAACAGGCAAAGGTTACCAATGACTTACTATGCATTATTTTATATTTTAAATTACTTTTTAATTAAAAAAATTAAAGTGAAGAATACATTTTTCCCCAAACAAGTTTAGTCATTCAAATTGATTTCCTGCTCCTGTTTTGAAGACTCTAAGCATGAAGGATGAATCCTGGAGGACCGGAACGTATATGTTTACATGAGGAATTTTTTAAAAAATACAAATCCGGCATGAACCCATGGTCATACTTACACACATATGTTTCCTGTGAAGTTAATATGTGGACACCTGTGTGGTTTGCACATCACAGCTACTACAGCAATCTGGAAAAGGGAGCAATGCAGAGAAGCTGTCACAATTCTGGGTTTACGTTGTAGAAGGCAATTACACGGAATCACTGTATTTAGGGGGTGGGTGGGTTGCACCCTCTTCAAACTCACACCCTGTCCAGAATATCCTGTATGTTCAGCACAGCCACTTGACTAGAGACGTGGAGGACCAAGGAAAAAACACAAAAATTCATTTTTCCTCCAAAGACTTTATTGGTTTCTTTTTGAAAAATTGGGAAAATTGAAAAAAAAAATTGAAGAAAAGATGAATTATGGGATGTTTTATTTTAGTATGATGAACAAAATGTTTAAGAGACTGTGTTCAGATATTTACTTCTCCAAATGATTTCTAAAAACTATGTACAGTATCAGATTATTACAATTTCCGTGCACTGAGGACAAGCAAGTCGTAGGCTACAAACGGAGACTACGACGCTCAAATGCAAGAGCAAGATGCATATCTGCCTGTAGGGAGCAGCACTGCCATTGAAGCAGAGACTGAAACTAATAGTGATGGCTATAGCTCAGGAAATGAGTCTGATTAGGTTCCACGTGGACCTGTGGCCCGATTGGAAACCACCAGGAGAAGAGCCTTCAGGGTGGTGGCCCCCTTTCTGAGGAACTCCCTGCCTCTGGAGGTCAGGCAGTCGCCAACACTGTGTTGTTTCTCGCACCTCCTGAAGACAGTCTTATTCCAGGAAGCATCCCTTGATAGCCATGGTTTTTATTGGCATTTTGTGTTTTTTTTAGTAAAATAATGGTGTTTTAATTTTTGTATCTTTTACTGTTTTAATTCTTATGTCCACCGCTCCGGAATCTGTTTCAGATTTTGTAATTAAGTAAAATTTTGTAAATAAGTAAAAGTAGTAAATAATAAATTAGCACGGACATGCGATTCCAAGTTATTTAACAACAGCAGCAACAAAAGGACTTTCCTCTTCCGTGTCCCTGCTTAAATTACATTGCCCAAAGCTCTTTTGGCCGGTCGGTGGGCGCACTTGGAATTTTGAGCACACTGCAGACACTCTCACAAAATGGCTGCCATGGGGGCTTGCCACTGCCATGGTGAGCATGGCCGTGTCATAAAACATTCGATTCCCAGAAGGCAAACTGGTGAGACTAGACGAAAAACAACGCGCTCAAGAACCCAAGTGCAAAGCAAAGGTAGCAGCTGGAACTCCAAAACACAACAGCACTCACTCTTTTGAACCGAAATAAAGATGGCGCCGGAAGGCAACACTTTGCTTTGCAGCAGTTAAAAGAATTAATTTTTACAATCTTAAGGAATAAAATTAAACTCAGGAGGGTGAAGGGAGCCTGGCAGCCGCCCAGAGAGGTGTCCACAGCACCCTGGTGCTCTCAGACACCACGCTGGAGACCTCAGAGGTAACAATCAACAGATGTGTGTGTAGAAGCGACCATGAGCTTAACTCTGATACCCAAAACAAATTCCTGCACTCGGCATCTGCTCAGAGGCACCTGGTCCTTTCATTTTAAGTGTTTGCCTTTTGCACCGGGCTCCAGTCGGTAGACGTCGGAAATTGTTGTAAATCACAAGCTGAATAGGAGCCAACAGTGCGATACGGCTGCAAGAAAGGCAAATGCTATTTTGGGCTGCATTAATAGAAGTATAGCTTCCAAATCGCGTGAGGTCCTGGTTCCTCTCTATTCGGCCCTGGTTAGGCCTCATCTAGAGTATTGCGTCCAGTTCTAGGCTCCACACTTCAAGAAGGACACAGACAAGCTGGAGCGTGTTCAGAGGAGGGCAACCAGGATGATCAGGGGTCTGGAAACAAAGCCCTATGAAGAGAGACTGAAAGAACTGGGCATGTTTAGCCTGGAGAAGAGAAGATGGAGGGGAGACATGAGAGCACTCTTCAAATACTTAAAAAGTTGTCACACAAAGGAGGGCCAGGATCTCTCCTCGATCCTCCCAGCGTGCAGGACATGGAATAACGGGCTCAAGTTAAAGGAAGCCAGATACCAGCTGGACATCAGGAAAACTTCCTGACTGTTAGAGCAGTATGACAATGGAATCAGTTACCTAGGGAGGTGGTGGGCTCTCCCACACTAGAGGCCTTCAAGAGGCAGCTGGACAACCCTCTGTCAGGGAGGCTTTAGGGTGGATTCCTGCATGGAGCAGAGGGTTGGACTCGATGGCCTTGTAGGCCCCTTCCAACTCTGCTATTCTGATTCTATGATTCTATGACCTAGTAAAACGCAAAGGAAATCCCAGGAGCCTGGAATCTGCCTTTCTTGCTCTGACTGAAAGCTGCTTCCCAGGATCTCAGCCCAAGAATTAGTCCTTTCCATCCCCTGAATCTTTTCAGTTAGAGATGCGAGTGGCTGAACTCGGGGCTCGCACTTGCGAAGACAGGAGGGACTCACCCCGCTAGCCGTCCGGATGGGCTTCGCTTTCAGTTTGGGAACCAGCACTCTGCGGTACTGCGGAGGCACAGCAGCAATGATGTCGACCAGGCGGGGCTGCGCTGAAAGCCCGTACTTGGCGGACGTCTTCGTTTTTATCCTGAAATGGAATGCAGTGCAACTTGGCCAGAGGCTAGGTGGGCCCGGGGGCGATTGGACTGGGGGATGGGCTACCCGCAGGACTCCACTGCCCTAGGTGATTTGGCACACAGGTTCATCACAGCAATGCAGACAGAAGCGCTGGATCGCTTTGCAGCCGACAGGTATCCCCGGCCATGCACTAGTGACCAAACCATCCCATCACCTGGCATCCACTCAATGCAATACTTTAATGCAGTGGTTCCCAAAGTGGGTGGTACCGCCCCCTTGGGGGGGGGTGGGATTGCATAGGGGGGCATTAGGAGGCAAGGGTGCAGCAGGGGGACGCTAAGAGGCAAGGGGGCAGCAGGGGAGCGCTCGAGGTGGTCTTTTCCGAGAAGTGCCTCTCCAGAAGGTCTTAAAACCCAGGGACATTTTTATGAGAGAAGGTAGTTTGGTCTCAAGCCATATAGGGGAAGAATCCACGCATGTATTAATACCATTTAAGAAGAGTCCTTTTAACAGTGAATTGAAATGTTTCAAAAGCGCCAAAACGCTAATGAAGAGACATATCCTGCTTGGTGTGCCCCGCCACGCCGGGTGCAAAACAGAGGCGTTCGCTCTCTTTTCCCTCCCTCCCTTGGCAAGCCTGTGGCGGGTGCTTCAGATTTTGAATAAATATTCCATTAATTGTTACTGTTTTGAATTTTATTGTTATTATCTTCCTTAGCGGGTCGTTGAAAACCGCTATTCTGAATAATTATTTTTATAGTGTAGGGTAGGGGGCACTGGGCATGAGTTTGTGGAAGCAAGGGGGCAGTGACCTGAAAAAGTTTGAGAACCACTGCTTTAATGCATGGGAAGGTAATAGTCCAGAGTTAAAACTCTGGAATTTACCGCCACAAGATGTAGCGATGGCCACCAATCGGGATGGCTTTAAAAGGGGGTTGGATAAATTCCTGGAGGCGAAGGCTATCCATGGTTGCTAGCCCTGATGGTGATGTGCTACCTCTAGCATCAGAGGCAGTAAGCCTATGTGTGCAGCAGTTGCTGGGGAACATGGGTGGGAGGGTGCTGTTGCACCATGTCACCTGCTTTGTTGGTCCCTGGCCGATGGCTGTTTGGCCACTGTGTGCTGGACTAGATGGACCCTTGGTCTGATCCTACAGGGCTCTTCTTATGTCCTGCTTGTCGGTTTCCTGTAAGCATCTGGTTGGCCGCTGTGTGAACAAAGTGCTGGAATAGACGGACCTTTGGCCAGCATATCTAGCCCCGTACTGTCTACTACAGCCTTCCTCAACCTGGGGCGCTCCAGATGTGTTGGACTACAACTCCCAGAATGCCCCTAGGGCATTCTGGGAGATGCAGTCCAACACATCTGGAGCGCCCCAGATTGAGGAAGGCTGGTCTACTACAAGCGTTCCCAGCCTGGTGTCTTCCAGATGTGCTTTGCATGGCCATGGGCCATGCTGGTTGGGGAGGATGGGAGTGGTACTCTAGTCCTGCAACCTCTGATCCTGTTAACTGGAGATGCCAGGGACTGGGAGCTGTGCCCTCCTACTCCAGGGATGGGCACCTCGCGGCCGCTTCGATGTTGATGGCCTAGAACTCCCATCACCACTCGCCATCGGCTACGCTGCTTGGGCTGACAGGAGTTGTAGGGCAAAGCATCCAGAGGGCCACAAGGTGCCCACCTGAGCCCTAACCCCAAAGTGCCCATTTCTCCCCCAAGGTATGGTGGGGGGGAGAGAACGTGATTCTGTGAACGATGGAAGGCAGCGGAGAGGAGGGCCGACGTCACTTACTTGTTCAAGTTCACGTCTTTGCCCTGTTCGTGGGCCTCGACGAGCTGCTGGATGACATCCGCTATGGTCATCATCATCAGCTCTGCCCGGCTGAGATCTCCTGAAATGGAAACAGAAGGACACTGTGCAAAATGTAATTTCTCTCTCTCTCTCTCTCTCTCTCTCTCTCTCTCACACACACACACACACACACACACACATGCATATGCGTCTGCATGCGCAGCGCACTCTGGCCTAGCAAGCTGTGGGTGCAGGCAGCACACTTTCTCCTTCACCCACAACCCCCCAAGGCTGTTCATTTAAGCCACAACACTCTCTCCCACGCCTTCCGCGGTGAACCACACCCTCCACAGGATCCACGTTGCTCTGCTGCGAATGATGTGCGGGACCCAAGGACACCTGGCCTGGCATGCCACCTGTACCAACCACTGCAGGGGGTAGAGTCACTCCCTGGTCCTTCCTAGCCCTGGTGATTTACGTTGCCCTCCTCTGAACCCATCCCAATTTTATTTATTTATTTATTTATTTATTGCATTTCTATACCGCCCAATAGCTGAAGCTCTCTGGGCGGTTCACAAAAATTAAAACCACAGTAAAACAACCCAACAGGTTAAAAGCACAATTACAAAATACAGTATAAAAAGCACAACCAGGATAAAACCACGCAGCAAAATTGATATAAGATTAAAATACAGAGTTAGAAGTGTAAAATTTAAATTTAAGTTAAAATTAAGTGTTAAAATACTGAGAGAATAAAAAGGTCTTCAGCTGCCGACGAAAGGAGTACAGTGTCCTCCTTTCGGACCTCTCTGGAGAGCTCATTCCGCAGCCGGGGTGCCACAGCGGAGAAAGCCCTCCTCCTAGTAGTCACCTGCCTCACTTCCTTTGGCAGGGGCTCACGGAGAAAGACCCCTGTAGATGATCTTAAGGTCAGGGCAGGTACATATGGGAGGAGGCGTTCCTTCAAATAACCTGGACCCAAACCATTTAGGGCTTTGAATGTCAATACTAGCACTTTGAATCGGGCCTGGACCTGGACTGGCAGCCAATGAAGTTGTAAAAGGACTGGTGTGATGTGAACTATATATCCTCCCAGAAGTCCAGTAGAGACCTGACTAGCAATCTTTGCAAGCCACCCAGAGAGCTTTGGCTATCAGGTGGTATACAAATGTAATAATAATAATAATAATAATAATAATAATAATAATAATAATAATAATGTTACCTATCTCTCCCTCTGGATCGAGGTGGGGTACAACACAAATAAACACCATAAAATACATACAAGTAATTCAAACTTTTAAAACTAGTGCATCATTAAAAGCAGCACACCATTAAAAAGGGCATCTTAAAATTCAGCTGGGTAGGCCTGCCGGAAGAGATCCGTCTTTACGGCTCTCTTAAATTCTGGAAGACTGTTAAGTTGACGAATCTCTCCCGGCAAGCCATTCCATAAACTGCGAGCGGCAGAAGAAAAGGTCCTCTGGGTAATAGTTGTTAATCTAGTTTGTACTAGCTGGAGTAGATTCTTCCCAGAGGAGCTGAGTGTGCGGGGCGGATTGTACGGGAGAGGGCGATGCCGCAGGTAGCCTGGACCCAAACCATGTAGTGCTTTAAAGGTGATAACCAACACTTTATACTTCGCCTGGAAACTAATTGGCAGCCAGTGAAGAGATTTTAAGGCTGGTGTGATGTGGTCCCCCCTAGGTGTACCGGTGACCAGCCTGGCTGCCCTATTTTGAACTAGTTGAAGTTTCCAGACTAGGCACACAGGTAGAGCGCATTGCAGAAGTCGAGCCTCGAAGTGACCAGCGCCTGCACGACCGTCTTTAGGTCTTCCGACTCTAGGAAGAGTCTGTACAATAATAGTACAGAACCAAGTGGAGCCTGCCACTAAATGTTGCAGTACGAAGCACTCCTGCCCAGGCTTCCAGCCAGTCAGCCCTGCCCTCCTCCATGATTCTCCCACCAGGTTTTCTTCCCGCTCCTCCTGCAGTCAGTCAGCCTGGTGAGGGCACTGGGCTGTATTTGGGGGTGGGGGGTCCCCCTTATTTCCCCCTAAAGCTTTCCCCACAAGCCTGCTGATACCCCCACCCCGCCTGTTCTCCATGGGTGGTGGCCTTTTGGCTACAGGAGCCAGGGCACTTGGTGCTAGTCTATATAATCAATCTATATAGCCATAGTCTTCAGCCTCTCTCTATTAGTCTCTCTATCCAGAGTGGTTCTGTTACTGTAGCCTAAGAGAAGAGCAGGGGAATGCAATCGGGGTGTGGGGGTGTGTGGGCAGGAGGGATATTATTATTATTATTATTATTATTATTATTATTATTATTATTATTATTATCCAGAGACACCCTGGAGGGCTGTAAGTGAAAGAGTTGAGCCTTTTACCCAACTAGGAATCCCTCCAGACGTGCAGGGCTACAGTACACCTATTTACAATATTCCTTTTACATGTTGTTTTTGTGCTGTTCTACGCTTTTTAGCATTTATTTCTTGGCCCTTATTCAACTCATGCCCTACTTTGATATTTTGGACTTACCCATCACCCCCAACCAGCATGGCCACCGGCCCCCTTCAGATGCCTTGGACTACAACACCCATCAACCCCATGGCAACCATGGCTGCCTTCCCACCCACCTTCAGATACCTTGGACTACAACACCCATCAACCCCATGGCAACCATGGCTGCCTTCCCACCCACCTTCAGATGCCTTGGACTACAACACCCATCAACCCCATGGCAACCATGGCTGCCTTCACACACACACCCCAAACTGGTGGCTTTCAGAAGTGTTGAACTATAATACCCATCACCCCCAACCAGCATGGCCTCCTCCTCCTCCTCCCTGCCCCTTCAGATGCCTTGGACTACATCACCCATCAACCCCAGGGCAACCATGGCTGCCTTCACACACACACCCCCCCCCAAACTGGTGGCTTTCAGAAGTGTTGGACTACAACACCCATCATCTCCAGGCAACCACGGCCGCCTCCCCCCAGGCTGCTCCCCGCCAACACCCCCAGCCACCATGCTGTCTGGGGATGATGGGAGCTGTGATCCAACGCACCTGGATCAACGGGCGGGCCGGGGGGGGGGGGCTTTGAAAGGGCCAGCACGTGACCCCGGCCCACCCACCGCCCCTTTACCTTTCTTCTTCTGCCTCATGGCGCCGGTTCCCCCCTCCTTAGGCAGCCGCCTCTCCCCACAGCCCCCCAAAACGCCCCGCGAGCCCGCCTCCCAGCCACGCTGGGTTTACGACGCCGTCGCGACGAAGCAGGGCGGAAGCAGGGCAGGCGCCGCTCGCCGCTGGCCACCCTGCCGTAAAGCGCGCCAGAGAGCGCGGATTGGCGGAGAGCGCGCCGCCCCGCCCCTTAGAGGTGCCCGTGGCCCCGCCCACCCCTGCGAGTGACGCACGGCGCTCACCGCCCCCTGGTGGGGTATAGGCGGAGCGCAGTCTCCCCTGCCCAGGGATGTAGGCGCAGTTAGAGCATCGCCCGTCAATCCCTGTATATATGTTACTCCGGAGTCAGCCCCGCTGCCTTCAATGGGGCTGACTTCATCTGCCAGGCCTGGGCCAGCTCACGCCTCCTTCCTGCCCCGACCTGGCGCCCTCCTGATGCGCTGGACTACAGCTCCCATCATCACACACACCCCGCCTGCAAGAGAGGTGGCAGGCAGGTGTTCCCCAGGGCTGCTCCAGGTGGGGGCCTCCCTCAGCCCTACCTGGAGGGGCCGAGATTCGAACCTGGACCCGGAATGCCAAGCAGGGGGTCTGCTGCTAACTGTGATGACCAGACTGGTCCGATTGGCCCATGTAGCACCCCCCGGGGTTGGGGGTCTTCTCTGGCAGGCACAGCAGCAGACATGACAGCCCTCTTCAAATCCTTGAAAGGTTGCCACACAGAGGAGAGCCAGGATCTCTTCTCGATCCTCCCAGAGTGCAGGACATGGAATAATGGGCTCAAGTGACAGGAAGCCGGATTCCAGCTGGACATCAGGAAAAACTTCCTGACTGTTAGAGCAGTACGACAATGGAATCGATGACCTAGGGAGCCCATGGGCTCTCCCATACTAGAGGCCTTCAAGGGTCAGGATCTCGTCTCAATCATCCCAGAGTGCAGGACGCAGAATAATGGGCTCAAGTGACAGGAAGCCAGATTCCAGCTGGACATCAGGAAAAACTTCCTGACTGTTAGAGCAGTACGACAATGGAATCAGTGACCTAGGGAGGTGGTGGGCTCTCCCACACTAGAGGCCTTCAAGAGGCAGCTGGACAACCCTCTGTCAGGGATGCTTTAGGGTGGATTCCTGCATTGAGCTGGGGGTTGGACTTGATGGCCTTGTAGGCCCCTTCCGACTGTACTACTGTATGATTTTATGATATAAGGGCTTGGGCAGTGGAGGCCAGTGGCTCCAAGATCAGTGGGGCAGTGGATCCGCTCCAGGTTTCAGTCAGAACTCTAAAGGAGCTCTCCAAGGTGCTATTTCTAACCGAGCAACTGGAGGAGTTAGTGCCACGCGGTGGTCAGAGGCTTAGTTCTGGGAGGGGCAAGACTGCAGATTTTATTTATATTCAGTTAGTACATACGTTTTCCTTGCTGGTTGGAGTTTCATAGTTATCTAGTGAGCCACTGGGTGACTTTTGGGCCATTCATATACCTTCAGCCCAGCCTACCTCACAGGGCTGTTGTTGTAAGGATAACATGGCGAGGAGGATTATGTACATCGCCTTGGGTTCCTTGGAGGAAAAAAGGCGGGATATATATGTAATAATAATAATAACTTACACGCTAAAATTTAACACAGGGGAGGCAGTGCAGTTGGACTACAACTCTATCAGACTCAGCCAGTGCAGGAGAAATTGGTCTTCTAGGTAGCATGCATCTTTGGTTGAGCTGCCCTTGTCAGAAACGACTTCGTATATCACGTATCAATATGCCAAATATTGAAGCTTCGTGATCAGCTACCACTCTGCTTTGCTTTTGCTGTTAGGCTTCCATAGTTCCAGCAGAGGGAGGTGTTAGCAAAAGCTATTCTTAGAACTAGGTTTTGGCCTGGAAAGACAGAAATCTCATGTGCTCTCTCTTGGATCAATGAGTTTTCCTCTCCGGTGATCTCCTCCTCCTACACACAGCACCAATATTTCACACATGCAGCTGCAGTTCCATGTGCACAATCCTCTATGGATATCCTGATGTGTGCAGAAAAGCAAAATCTACTGCTCCAATTTCGACACTCGGAGGAGACCGGTGTGAGATCTGGCAGAGCCGAGTCAGAGTTTGGCACATGGGGAGATGAGGAGTAGTGACATCGTGCGTTAAATTCACCTGCCTCCCTAAACCAGCTCTCTGGATTGCATTTTGATATGGGTGCATCCGGGCTAAGCCACGAGCAGGTGTCCAGAGGGGAGCCAAGAACCTGGATCTAAAGCCCAGGAGCGTCCAGTTCTGGGCTTCACATTTCAAGAAGGATGCAGACAAGCTGAAGCGTGTTCAGAGGAGGGCAACCATGATGATCAGGGGTCTGGAAAAAAAGCCCTATGAAGAGAGACTGAAAGAACTGGGCATGTTGAGCCTGGAGAAGAGAAGATTGAGGGGAGACATGATAGCACTCTTCAAATACTTCAAAGGTTGTCACTCAGAGGAGGGACAGGATCTCTTCTTGATCCTCCCAGAGTGCAGGACACGGAATAACGGGCTCAAGTTAAAGGAAGCCAGATTCCAGCTGGACATCAGGAAAAACTTCCTGACTGTTAGAGCAGTACAACAATGGAGCCAGTTACCTAGGGAGGTGGTGGGCTTTCCCACACTAGAGGCCTTCAAGAGGCAGCTGGACAACCCTCTGTCAGGGATGCTTTAGGGTGGATTCCTGCATTGAGCAGGGGGTTGGACTCAATGGCCTTATAGGCACCTTCCAACTCTGATATTCTATGATTCTATGAGCTGAGCCAACGAACACACCAGAGCTAAGACCACTGTGGATCAGGCAACACCCCAGCCCAATCTGGGGGCATTTTGTAGCCCTTCCTGTTTAGGAGTGCCGAGTTTATAGGTACCCGCCAGTACAGAACCTGAAAATACTCCATTGCCCTAAACCAGGCTCCCAACCAGAGTTGGCTCTTGAGAAGGTGTGAATGCATCCTGGTCTCATGTTGATGCCCAAATATGGTATGATGTGTGTGCTTTTGAATATCTCTGTCTCCAACTGAAGGCCAGTCATCCACACCTCATTAACTTCCAGATTAGAATACTGCAGGGCGTTTTATAGGCGCCTGCCTGTGAGGAGCGTTTGGAAAATAGAACCGGTGCAGAGCGCAGCAGCTTGAGTGTTAAAAGATTCTCAGCATAAAGGAGCGTATTTTGTATTCACGGGTTGTGCATTAGACGTCTAGGCCTAACCCTCAACTGGGATTCAAAATGCTGGTATTGACCTGTAAAGCCTTAAACCACAGTCTAGGGCCGTGATACCTCCTATTCCCGTTTTATTTATTTAAAACATTTCCACACCACTTTTCAACAAAAAAGTTCCCAACATTTCCCAGAGAGCAGTTCAGAAATTATTATATAGTTTACACTGTGAAGTGGCTGTTTCCTAAACCGTCTTCTAGAGTAGCCTCTCCCAGGCACCCTTCAAATGTTTTGGACTTCAAATCCCAGCAGCCCTAGGGTGGACAATGGTCAGGACTGTTGGGAGTTGTAGTCCAAAACACTGGAAGGCACCAGGGTGAGGGAGGCTACTCTACAATGTCCACTACAGCTTCATCTCTTCCTTGAGTCTCTTGCGTCTCCTTGGGTGTCTCGGCAGATTGTATCGGCAGCTTAGCTTTCAGAACTGTTGGGGGCACGCAGATTTCAGAAGTCCTTTGCCTAGCCCTCTGGTGGTTGTGTTTGCCTAACTGGACCCGCGTTGGCCTCAAGGCAGTAGCCCCCCTGTCCTGGAAGTGTGTTAGTGAGTAGGGCTGTGCTCCGCTTCGCTTCGGATCGGAGAAGCGATAGCGAGGCGGCCTGATTCGCCTCCGAGAAAGGCGGAGACGGATCGGGTTGGGGGAGCTGCGGATCGAGACAAAGCGGATCGAGCCCAAGCGGATCCTTCACCTCGATCCGGAGCTCCGCAGCGGTGCAGAGCAGACCATAGGCGGATCTATGTGGGGTGGAGTGGACCCGATCCGGAAGTTGCGGATTGGGAACTGGAGCGGATCGGGGGGGGGGGGTCAGTGCACAGCCCAAAGGCTCCAAGAGCTTGCAATTGATAACAAAAAAGTTAAGGGTGTAAACAGTAAACAAGGTTTAATACACTAATAAAAGCAGATTATAAAGAGCACTTATATTAACAGAATCAATAGTGTAATCACACAATTAAAATGGTACAAAAAGAAAAGTGCTCAGCCAATTTGTGTGGCTTCGACACGAAGTCTTCCTCAATGGCCAGCGTACTATAAAAATGCATAAAACAAACAGTTACAAAAGCCAGGATAAAGGCATAGAAGTGCTCATCTTTGCATTTTAAATAATCAAATATTAACTGGACCTACCCAGGCTAATCAGTACTCAGGGCTATTTGTAAAACATGGGGGCTGACGTGAAAATTCCTCAAAATGGGAGTAAATGGACATCACGCCCCTCGATATGAAATAGAAAATCCTGCAAGAGATTGAACGAGTGAAAAGCTCTCAAACATCTTATCCTTATGTTTATAAAAAAAGGACACGAACGTGTCCCAAAATGTTTACCTAATATTTAGAAGAAGCCCGTAAGGAGTACTTGAAACAGCCTCTGCTCACGTAAGCGAAGAGCTGGCATCTAGGCCAAACGATTCGCAGCGAGGCATACATCCCGGTGCTAACAAAATGGCTCCAGAAGACAAAATCTCTTTTTTTTCTGTAAGCGCAAAGGGAGACAAGCAAGCTCTAGAGGGGAGGCTTGAATGATTCTTCCACAGTCCATGACACGAGCGTACAAAACATAGACTGTGTCTTCAAAATTGCCTTCAAGAGTTTCTGTCGTGCGTCCTGGGCAGAAGTGACCTGTGCCCTCTGGAGTACGTCTCTTCAGAGAATGACCTGGAGCAGGGCTGGCGCCAAAGGTAAGCATGAAGGGATACTTGCCAAGGGTCCACACGGCAGCAGGGGCCCCCTGACAAGAACCCCCTGGACCTGCTCCTCCTTTTCCCAATTGCAACCTGCTTGTTCACTTGGCCCAGACAGTGGTGGAGAGAAACAAGAGCAAAATTTCAATCCTGAGAAAGACGCAACAGCAGCTAGTGGTCATGGCGATGAGAAAGCATACTCACAGAAGGAGCCGTGCCCAACGGCCCACAAACATCTTCTCGATCCTCCCAGAGTGCAGGACACGGAATGATGGGCTCAAGTTAAAGGAAGTCAGATTCCAGCTGGACATCAGGAAAAACTTCCTGACTGTTAGAGCAGTACGACAATGGAATTAGTTACCTATCAGTTACCAGTTCAAAGTGCTGGTATTGACATTTAAAGCCCTAAACGGTTTGGGGCCAGGTTATTCGAAGGAACGCCTCCTCCCGTATGTACCTGCCTGGACCTTAAGATCATCCACAGGGGTCCTTCTCCGTGAGCCCCTGCCAAAGGAAGTGAGGCAGGTGGCTACTAGGAGCAGGGCTTTCTCCGCTGTGGCACCCCGGCTGTGGAATGAGCTCCCCAGAGAGGTCCGCCTGGCGCCTACACTGTACTCCTTTCGTCGCCAGCTGAAGACCTTTTTATTCTCTCAGTATTTTAACACTTAATTTTAACTTAAATTTATATATTACTGTTTTAACTCTGTATTTTAATCTTATATCAATTTTGCTGCGTGGTTTTTATTCTGGTTGTGCTTTTTATACTGTATTTTGTATTTGTGCTTTTAACCTGTTGGGTTGTTTTATGATGGTTTTAATTTTTGTGAACCGCCCAGAGAGCTTCGGCTATTGGGTGGTATAAAAATGTAATAAATAAATTAATCCCTAGGGAGGTGGTGGGCTCTCCCACCCTAGAGGCCTTCAAGAGGCAGCTGGACAACCCTCTGTCAGGGATGCTTTAGGGTGGATTCCTGCATTGAGCAGGGGGTTGGACTCGATGGCCTTGTAGGCCCCTTCCAACTCTGCTATTCTATGATTTTATGATCTGGAGCTACCACCGACCTGGAGTCCCTGAGCCAAATATCTCTGAGGAGCCTGCACTGAGCGGGAGGTGGGGGTGGACTCGATGGCCTTATAGCCCGTTCCAACTCTACTATTCTATGATTCTATGAGCTGCCAGTGGTAGGGGACCTTGAGGCAGATCAGGGGGATCTTGGGCCCTATGGGGAGATGGCTGTCATCATACCTTCCTCTGAAGATACACTTGGCTCCCTCTGGGACTTGGAGGCAGATGCAAAGTGGCCACTCAGCCCCAGGGAACGCAGGCACGTAAAGGTGGAGGCTCAGCTGGCTTCCAGAAGCAGGAATGCCCACCTGGGGAATACGGGCTCCTTATGATTACAGGTATGGTCATGAGCATGGCTCTACTTGTGAGTAGACCATCAAGTCGCACTGATGGTCTGCAGCTGTGCTCTGAAGATTCCGGCTTAGAAGTCTTCAGTTCTAGGCACAGAGCGCTGGAACGACATCTGTGCACCAGCTCCCCGGCTTACCTTTTCCCCACTAACCTTTGCTCTTCTCTGGACCTTGGACTACCTACCGATCTTGTTTTTGGAATGGACTCTGGGCATGTCCCTGGAAGTCTGCAGGAACAATAGGTGTGGTGGAAAAAGCATTTTATGGAATCAAATGATGAACAAACAAGATAATTAATGGTTATTTGCATGCAACACCTCTGAGCTCTGTATATGCTCCTAGGCTCACAAAGAGCTCCTGTACAAGTGAACTGTCCCTGTCTCAAGGGAGGCAGCAGCACCAGTGTACACCAAGGCAGGTGAAATACACGGGAAGGTGAGACTAGGCACAGAGTATAATACTTTGAATAAGAGAAGGAGAGTTGATTGGGTAATAAGTCCAGATATCAAGTCAGTCTAGGTTTCAAATCGAATCCGTCACTCTTCACTTGTCGGGAAGCCAGCAGCCTTCCCTTTTGGATTTAAAGAGCGGCTATTCTCAAATTCCACCGGCCCAGCTGGACATCAGGAAAAACTTCCTGACTGTTAGAGCAGTATGACAATGGAATCAGTTGCCTGGTGAGGTTGTGGGCTCTCCCACACTAGAGGCCTTCAAGAGGCAGCTGGACAACCCTCTGTCAGGGATGCTTTAGGGTGGATTCCTGCATTGAGCTGGGGGTTGGACTCCATGGCCTTGTAGGCCCCTTCCAACTCTGCTATTCTATGATTCTCTATGATAGAGAAACAGTTCTGATTTTTCCTACGGATTCGATTCATTTTGAAAGCAGCCTCTAGCAATTTGGGAGACTGCTCGACTCCACTCGATGTTAGATGTTTTGTTAGTGGCCAAGCCCCATTCAAAATTGCAAATCAAGCCCCCGTCCTGCTGTGTCAGTCTAACCCTAATGTAGTATTCTGTCGAGCTGTCCTCTAAAGAGAGAGACTTGTGAACTCATCAAGGTTTCAGGAGAAGGTACCTTTTAAATATTCACACCTGTTGATGGGATTACTGCAATGTCTCATAGGTGGGGCTGACTTTGAAAAAGATTGGGAAACTTTGGCTGGTCCAGAACAGGGCAGCAAGATTGTTAACAGGGGGTGGCCGACATGGTCATATTATGCCAGTGCTTTTCCATCTGCACTGGCTACCAGACCGTGTCGGTACCCAGTTCGAAGTGCTATTAGCATTCAAAGCCCTACAGGGCTTGGGGCCAGGTTGCCTGAAGGGTCATCACTTTTCCATATACACCTGCCTGGACCCTAAGATCAGCAGTGCTGGTATTAACATTTAAAGCCCTAAATGGCTTGGGACCAGGTTATCTGAAGGAACGTTCCTCCCGTATGTACCTGCCCGGACCCTAAGGTCATCCTCAGGGGTCCTTCTCCGCGAGACCCTGCCAAAGGAAGTGAGGCAGGTGGCTACCAGGAGCAGGGCCTTCTCTGCTGTGGCACCCCGGCTGTGGAATGAGCTCCCTAAGGAGGTTCGCTTGGCACCTACATTATATGCTTTTAGCCGCCAGGTGAAGACCTTTTTATTCTCCCAGCATTTTAACAGTCTATAAATTAATTTTAACTTGGTGTTTTAAATTTGTAATTTTGCATTGCTGCTGTTTTTATCTGGTTGAGCTTTTGTATTTTATTTTATTTTATTTATTTATTTTATTACATTTATATACCGCCCCACAGCCGAAGCTCTCTGGGTGGTTTACAACAATTAAAAATGGTAAACATTAAAAGTATACAAAATTTAAAAACCATCAAAAACATAAAAAACAGTATAAAAACAACAGTATCCATTTAAAAACAACAATTCTGGGGTCCGTTAAAAACAAACTTAAGTTTGTTAAATGCTGTTAAAATGCCTGGGAGAAGAGAAAAGTCTTGACCTGGCGCCGAAAAGATAACAATGTTGGCGCCAGGCGAGCCTCATCGGGGAGATCATTCCACAGTCGGGGGGCCACCACTGAAAAGGCCCTCTCCCTTGTTGCCGTCCTCCGAGCTTCCCTTGGAGTAGGCACTCAGAGGAGGACCTTAGATGTTGAGCGCAGTGTACGGGTAGGTTCATGTCGGGAGAGGCGTTCCGTCAGGTATTGTGGTCCCAAGCCATGTAGGGCTTTATAGGTTAAAACCAGCACCTTGAATTGGGCTCGGAAACATATAGGCAGCCAATGCAAGTGGGCCAGAATCGGTGTTATATGCTCAAACCTCCCTGTTCCAGCTATCAATCTGGCCACCGCATTCTGCACAAGCTGCAGCTTCTGGACCGTCTTCAAAGGCTGCCCCATGTAGAGGGCATTGCAGCAATCTAATTTGGAAGTTACCAAAGTATGGACAACTGAAGCTAGGTTATCCCTGCATGATATAACTCTCCAATTATATCATGGTTTTATACTGTTGTTTTATACTTTGAATGGTCTTAATTTTTGTGAACCGCCCAGAGAGCTTCGGCTATTGGGCGGTATAGAAATGCAGTAAATAAAGAAAAATTAAGGGCGCAATCCTATGCATGTTTAAACAGAATAAAGTTCGACCACTCCCAGCATCCCTCCTGGGAAATTGCACCCTCAGAAACTTCCTGGTCATCAATATTTGGCCTCTAGCCCAAGGCGAGAGCTGAACTGAGCCGAAGCGCAGTGTCTTTACTTGGCAAACTTTGCCGTGTGTGGCTGAAATACCAGTATTCCCAGGCTATTAACATCTCCAGTACTAATGCAATGTCTATTAATTGCTGCTGATCACATCACCTTAAGGGCTCCTTACTCATACTTTCTCAAGAGTTTTGATGGGCTGCGCTGGCAAAACGTGTCACTTTCATTACAGTCACCACATCCAGCCCCCTGCTCATTTGCTAATAGGACTTGGCAGGACTGGTTTTGCAGCTGTAGTTAAAAGAGGTCAGCAAAGCAGGGATAAATCCACACTGGCTAAGCCACGGTCAGCAAATCAGACTCACAAAGCTCCTGGGGTGGACGTTTTTGTGAGGAATATTAGCCATTGCTGACAGGCTGGATTGATCCTACAAACTGCACTTGTGTCCTTTGTTGTGCACGGAGGTGGGGGTAAAGTAGAGCTTGCAGAGTTTTGAAAAAGGTATTGCTACGCTATGGAAGCCTGACTAAATATACTTGTAAAGCACATCGGACATCGTAACATGTTGTAAATTGCATCTCTCCTCACTTAACAGGGGTTTTGATTTTCAAAGAGTCGTGTCCTCATTGTACCTACCCATTTGTATATCTCATCATTCATAGAATCATAGAACCATAGAATAGTAGAGTTGGAAGGGGCCTACAAGGCCATCGAGTCCAACCCCCTGCTCAATGCAGGTTCCACCCTAAAGCATCCCTGACAGAGGGTTGTCCAGCTGCCTCTTGAAGGCCTCTAGTGTGGGAGAGCCCACCACCTCCCTAGATAACTGGTTCCATTGTCGTACTGCTCTAACAGTCAGGAAGTTTTTCCTGATGTCCAGCTGGAATCTGGCTTCCTGTAACTTGAGCCCGTTATCACGTGTCCTGCACTCTGGGAGGACCGAGAAGAGATCCTGGCCCTCGTCTGTGTGACAACCTTTCAAGTCTTTGAAGAGTGCTATCATGTCTCCCCTCAATCTTCTCTTCTCCAGGCTAAATATTCAAAATAGGTATGACAATACAGTATGTGCAACATCAGTTCTGAAAACTGGTCCAGGGGAGGAGGTGAATATTGCTAAGGCAGGTGTCCCCTTACAAAGTATCTTATCTTTTCCACTAGGGGCTTGGGACCACAATACCTGACGGAACACCTCTCCCAACATGAACCTACCCGTACACTGTGCTCAACATCTAAGGTCCTCCTCCGAGTGCCTACTCCGAGGGAAGCTCAGAGGATGGCAACAAGGGAGAGGGCCTTTTCTGTGGTGGCCCCCCAATTATGGAACAATCTCCCCGATAAGGCCCCCCCTGGCGCCAACATTGTTATCTTTTTCGGTGCCAGGTTTAGACTTTCCCTTTCTCCTAGGCATTTAACAGCATAGGTTGAGCTTTAACTGACTCCAAAACGAGCTTTGGCCTGGCTGAGCGTTTAAAAATTGTTTTTAAATGTTAGGTGTTTTTATGCTTTTGTTTTTAAATTTTGAATATTGATTTTTAACGTTGACTTTTTAATCTACCATGGGTTCTCAACAAGGGGGGAATTCCGCCCCCGGGGGGGAATGTTAGGGTTCCAGGGAGGGAATTGGGACCACTATTCAGCAAAGTATGATGTCCTGTAGATTATGTCTTCCTAGAAGTCCCAGAAAAGTGTCCTGTCATCTGCAAAAGCCAGGCCTTTGCTCTCTTTTCCCTCCCTCCCTCGCAATCCCTCTGCAGAGGCCACCAGTGAGGGAGGAAGCAGCAGCCAGGCACCTCTCCACCGTGCCTGGGTCCAGCTCCAGCTGAGAGCCCCCTCCCTCCTGCTACCAACTGTCTCTGCAGAGGCCACCAGTGAGGGAGGAAGCAGCAGCCAGGCACCTCTCCACCGTGCCTAGGTCCAGCTCCAGCTGAGAGCCCCCTCCCTCCTGCTACCAACTATCTCTGCAGAGGCCACCAGTGAGGGAGGAAGCAGCAGCCGGGCACCTCTCCACCGTGCCTGGGTCCAGCTCCAGCTGAGAGCCCCCTCCCTCCTGCTACCAACTATCTCTGCAGAGGCCACCAGAGAGGGAGGAAGCAGCAGCCAGGCACCTCTCCACCGTGCCTGGGTCCAGCTCCAGCTGAGAGCCCCCTCCCTCCTGCTACCAACTGTCTCTGCAGAGGCCACCAGTGAGGGAGGAAGCAGCAGCCAGGCACCTCTCCACCGTGCCTGGGTCCAGCTCCAGCTGAGAGCCCCCTCCCTCCTGCTGTCAACTGTAACTGCTGGACTTTCCAACTAAGATTGTAGTGCCTGAATTTGCTTTCCTTTCCCCCCTCCTCCTCCTCCTCCTCCTCCCTCCCAATCCCCTTTCCTTTTGTGTCATGTCTTTTAGATTGTAAGCCTGTGGGCAGGGACTATCAAGAAATACTTTTGTGAGCCGCCGTGAGAGCCTTTTTTGGCTGAATGGCAGCATAAAAATCCTTAAATAAATAAATAAATAAATAAATAAATAAATAAATAAAATAAAATCCTAGAAGTTTCAAGCTTCCTATTTAAAGGGGCAACGCAAAGCATGGGAGCTGAGAATGTAAAAGAGGGGGCATGCTTTGCGTTGCCCCTTTTAATGGGACTAAAAAATAAAAGATTTTCAATATTATATGCATATTATTTGGAATGCACCTTTTGAGTTAGACTATCTTGGGAAGGGGGGGGAAATTATATTCTGAACAATGGTGAAAGGGGGGAATGGAGCAAAAAAGGTTGAGAACCACTAATCCTTGTAAACCGCCCAGAGAGCTTTGGCTATGGGATGGTATATAAATGTAAATAATAATAAGGCAGGTGTGTACACACGCACTACCATCAGGCTGGTAGTCAGAATATGGACAAGAGCAGCTGATGTGTAGGCACCATTGCACCACTTTCAAATTTGCTAAACTCTTAACATGTATCTTCAACCACTAATATATACAACGGAAGCTCTTCAGGAGACTTTGAAATGTGAACGCAGGTAGAGCACATCCCAAAACTCTGGGATCAAAATGGTGGTTCAAAAAGGAGGCTGCAAGTGCGGTGTCTATGGAATATCACATTTGGGTGTATTCATACACTTTGTGCCTGCTGGCTAAGCCACACACACACACCTATTTATCTGATTCAGTTCACAGCAGCCTAAATCTTTTTCAGGTGGAAATTAACAGTCCCTGAAAAGACTCACCACTAAAAGCATAATTGGATTTCTAACACTTTTTAGGCAAAGGCAGTTTAACTTTGACTGTTCCCATTTTGTCGCAGGCAGCGGATGTTCAGGTGCATTTTTGTCAGCAGCGGCGTTCACCGGTCGCAGTATTTCCATAAATAGGCTTTGGAGAAGGATTGCGAAGGCATCAGAAGAATTCGGAAGAGGGATGTTTGGACTCGTTGGGCCTGGCAGCTTCTAGGTGGGATTTGTAGCTGGATTAGGCTGCAATTTACAGCCTTAAGGGGATTTGGGAGAAGCTAATGAATACTGAAACCAATTGAAAAAGCCAACAGCTAGCAGGAGAAGCCAGAAGTACAAGTGCACCAATATATATTTTTGGCGGGGGTGGGTGGGGGGGAGAGAATCTTGGGATTGCGTGAAATGATCAATAGGACAGCCTTTTCCATACAGTTTCAAAGTCGAGTTAAAGAAGTACAAGCTGCTTTTAAGTCAATAGATCTTGCAAATTCATTCCCCAGGTTTATCGTTGGGTACATTGGGGCCATAGCTAGACCTAAGGTTTATCCCTGGATCGTCCAGGGGTCAAACCTGTTCATCTAGGTGACACACAGGGGATCCAGTCCTCAGGCAGGGGCGAACCCTGGATGATCCCAGGATAAACCTTAGGTCTAGCTGTGGCCATGGACTCCAGGACGAGACTGGTGTTCACAAGTTCAGGTTCTCTCAATTGCAGCTATTCCAGCAGGCTGTATGGAGGGTGAGGAGAAGGAGAACAGGATGAAATAATCCCCCTCTTTCTTCTTTCCAGACTGGAAGCAGCAGCCAGAGACTGTCTTTCTTAATTGATCATATGTAAGCCTCTCTGGGAGCCTTTTTAGCTGAGGAACGGTGTAAAAATACTTCAAATAAATAAATAAGTGCAGATAATCTCACTTCTTCCACCCGTCTCGCTTCTGTTATCCAAAATCGTTACTCTTGACGTTGGGCACAGGCATGTGCACAAGCAGCACTTCAGCCAACACAAATCCCGATACTAGAAACGTTGGGATGCTGATCAATCTGAAGTACTGGTACCAATGTAAGTGTACAGAGTAAAGGTGTTTGCTCAGGCAACGGAGCCTTTAAGTAGGTTCGGCAGAATGGCTGGGTTCACACAACACACTGCAACAGTCCGGGGCGTGGGCGGCTGGGAGTGCAGTCTGGGTGCCGGAACCCGGGAGAGCGAAGGTGTACAGAGACTAACACACACAAGCTGTCTGGGATAGACCAGTTTACTTGTACAACCACGATGTGGCAGGAGCAAGAGGCAGGGGCGAGGTTCCGGGGGCAACCCGGTGGCGGAGACCAGAGTCTAACAGGGCCAGCGGTAGTAGCAAGCCCAGGGCTGAACAAGGGTTCAAAAGCAAGGTCCAACCTGAGTCCAGGCAGGGCCAGAAGCAAGGGCATAGTCCAGAGAGCAGTCCGAGGTCAGGAACAAACTAGGCGTGGGCAGAGGCAGGAGCAGCATAGAATCATAGAATAGCAGAGTTGGAAGAGGCCTACAAGGCCATCAACTCCAACCCCCTGCTCAATGCAGCAATCCACCCTAAAGCATCCCTGACAGAGGGTTGTCCAGCTGCCTCTTGAAGGCCTCTAGTGTGGGAGAGCCCACAACCTCATCAGGCAACTGATTCCATTGTCGTACTGCTCTAACAGTACGAGGCGGATCGAGGCGGGGAACAACATTAGTACAAGAATCAACTCATCTTTAAAATTCTTGATTTTACATTGATCTGGGTAGGCCTGCCGGAAAAGGCTAGTCTTCAAAGCTGCCTTAAAATCACAGAGGGAGTTAATATTACGAATCTCCTCCGGCAGGCCGTTCCACAATGTGGGGGCAACAGAAGAAAAGGTCCTTTGGGAAACTGATGTCAGCCTAGTTTTGGCTGACTGAAGTAAGTTCTCCCCAGAGGACCTGAGTGTGTGTGGCGGATTGTATGGGAGAAGGCAATCCCGCAGGTAACCTGGACCTAAACCATGTAGGGCTTTAAAGGTAATGACCAACACTTTGTACGTTGCCCGGAAACTAATCGGCAGCCAGTGGAGTGATTTTAATGTTGGGGTAATATGCTCACCCCTAGATGTACCGGTGACCAACCTGGCTGCCATATTTTGGAGTAGCTGAAGTTTCCGAACTAGGTACAATGGTAGCCCTATGTAGAGCACATTGCAGAAGTCAAGCCTTGAGGTTACCAGCACGTGCACGATCGTCTTTAGGTCTTCTGACTCTAGGAAGGGACACAGCTGGCGCAGCAGCCGAAGCTGATAGTAGGCACTCCTGGCCATCACATCCATCTGGGCTGTCATTTGGAGTGACGGATCCAGGAGCACCCCCAAACTGTGAACCCAGTCTTTCAGGGGGAGTGCAGCCCCATCCAGAACCGGTTGACACACCTGCAAACCTAGGTCAGAGCCCTTGACAGCAAGCACCTCTGTTTTGTCTGGATTCAGCTTCAGCTTGTTTTTCCTGAATCATCCCATTATAGTGGTTGCAGCCCAAGGAGTCTGGAGGGCATCAGCTTGGGGGAAGGCTGCTTTGAAGAGATATTCTGTCCGTAAGAGGCTTCTTATTGCAATTATTACAGTTGGGATAGCCAGTGCAGTGTAGTGGTTAGAGTATTGGACTGGGACATGGGAGGTCCAGGTTCTAGGCCCTACTTGGCCGTGGAAGCTCACTGGGTGACTTTGAGCCAGGCACAGACCGTTGTTTCGACAGTAACTAGGCGATGTTCCCAGCCTCATTTGCCGGTTCAGATACGCTTAAGGATCCAATCTCATGGGTCAAAATTTGCCACATCGATTCCTGCTTCCCAGTCAATGCAGGCACAAAAAGGAACTCTGTTTCCGGTACACGAGTCTTCTGAAGCTTTATTGTGTTCATGGAAATATATCAAGAACGTCCTAGAGGGGACTTCCCCAGGCGGCTGGGAATCGCCTGTAATTTCAAATTTCTGGAACACAATTCTCAGCCAAGCAAGCAAGAGCAAGTATCTGTCAGGGATGCTTTAGGGTGGATTCCTGCATTGAGCAGGGGGTTGGACTCGATGGCCTTGTAGGCCCCTTCCAACTCTGCTATTCTATGATTCTATGATTCTGCGTCACCTTGAGCACTGCAACGTCATCCACCTCCCTCAAGAAACTTGTACTCTATGCTTTGCAGGGATGCAGAGCTCCAGGCGTAGGCTCCATATCTGGCCCACGTGGGGGCGAAACTCCAACCCCGCTGGGGGTCTCCATTTGGTCACACCCCTTTCCCTTGGCTCCACCCCCTTTCCCCATCCACCAATCATTGGGCTGCCTCCCGACTTTTGTGGAGTTTCACCGACCCCACCCCTTTCGAAAAGGTTTAAATGCCTCCCCTAAGATTTAGATAATGGCAGTAAGAGCTTTAACTTAAAATTAAAGTTAAAGTTGTTTTATACTTTGAATGTTTTTAATTTTTTTTTAATACTATTTTTATTGATTTTCAAGTAAGGACAAATACAATAAATACACAGAGTAAAAGAAAACACTCAACAACAATATAGATGTTCCCATAGCACCACTATAAAAAACCATGGGTGTTCATTCCTTCAATAAGCACTTGGTACAGAAAAAGATGCAGGTTAGGTTAGAACCTCTGACCAAAAGGATTCCTGAGTCATTGGGGGTCTAGGTTCGCTAGGATTCACATTAATAAATGTGAAAAAGTCCAACCAGTTTTCCACAAATGTGTCTGCTGTTATTTCTCCTCTTGCTAACCTGCTATGTTGTGTCAATTTATCATTTAAAGCTAGTTTCCAAATCTTATCAAACCAGCGTTGATGGTCAAAAGCTCTGTCGCTTTTCCAGAATTGGGCAATTTCCCACCTGGCTGCAACCAGCAAATGGGTGACCAAGGCTTTGGGAATCATGTTTCTATTGGCATTCCTAAAAATAGAAAGTAGAGCCAGTGCTGGGTCAGTTTCTACTTCAGCATGAATAATGTTTGTAATGGTTTGGAAAACCCTTGACCAAAAAGTTTTGACCTGTTGACATTCCCACCAAAGATGAATATAAGTGCCAGGAACGGAGCAACCACGCCAACAGAGCGGGGATATATTACCACTAATATGGTGCAGTCTAACAGAGGTGACCTGTGAGTGATTTTCAGAGTGAGCTCTTTAACTTTTGCTGATATTGTTTTATAGGGTGCTGATTGCCACAAGCTTTTCCATTCACCTTCAGTGAAACTGGTGCACAGATCATGTTCCCAAATCATTTTTAACCCTCCCTTATCTGGGAATTGACAATCCAACATCATGTGATATATATCAGAAGCTCCTCCTTTAACCTTTCTAGAATAAGTCAGGCAAGCTTTCTCAAATATAGTAAGCGAGCGTGGAATGTTATGGAATTGATATAGAGCATTTGCAAAAGAGACTATTTGTAGTTTTTGGAGCCAGGTACAAGGGAGTGGGCTCAGTTTTGCCTCTAAATGTTGCATTGATATGATTTTTCCTTGTATAAAAAGATCACGAATATGGAAAAAAACTTTTTCTTCCCAACCTGCAAATTGTCTGTACTTAAATTGATCTCTGAATCGGGGGTGGTCTAAAATCGGGGTTAGGGGGGAAGGGGATGGTGCAAACCATTTTGCCCACTTTGCCCATACCTTTAAATTTGCTTTCAAAAACGGGTTATTAATTGTTTGAATATGTTTTTTCAGTGTTGGAAGGAATGGGATCGCCCTGATCATAGGGATGCAGGGGGCGCTTTCAATTGACACCCACGGGATTGCTGTCTCATTTCTAATTATTTTGAGTAGTTGCCTCAATTGAAAAGCATCATGGTACAGCCTAAGATTTGGGACACCAAACCCCCCTAGTTTAGTTGGTCGGAAGAGTGTCGCTTGATTGACCCGGATGCGTTTGCCCCCTCCACTGAATGTGGATAGAGCTTGTTGCCAACGTTTGAATTCATTTCCAGGAATCTCTACTGGCAGGGTATAAAATAAAAAAGACAGTTTAGGCAACAAAGTCATTTTCAGGGCTGCATTCCTCCCTAGCCAAGATAATTTAAGTTTCTTCCACAGTGTCATATCTTTTCTTAGCGCATTCCATAAAGGATCAAAATTGTGTATACGCAGTTCTTTGATTTCCTTAGTGATCTGAATGCCTAAGTATTTTAAACTGCCAAATCTTAAAGTGACTTTGAAAATTCGTTGAATATTTTTCTGTTCAGCCAAAGGGATATTAACACAGAGCAAATCAGATTTGTCATAATTGACCTCCAGACCAGCAACTTCCTTGAAGGTATCCAGATGTGTGCGAAGAGCAGGAAGAGCAACCTTAGGTTCTGTTAACATAAGCAATATATCATCAGCAAAAACGTTGATGCAATGATGTCTCCCATTTATTCTAGGCCCCGATATAGCTGGGTCTGCCCGAATTGAGGTTGCTAGGGCTTCTATTGCAATGGCAAAGATAAGTGGAGAGAGTGGGCAGCCCTGACGTGTGCCTCTAGTTATTTGAAATCTTTTTGATTTCCAAGAGTTAACACATACTGTTGCCTTAGCATCAGAGTACAATTGCTTCAATACCTTAAGAAATTGATTACCAAATGCCATTTTATGAAATAAGCGGAAAACAAAAGGCCATTCCAAGCGGTCAAATGCCTTGAAAACATCAAGAGAAAACAGTGCCAAAGGAGACGTTTGGCTTTCGCTGTGGTGAATTAAGTTAAGTATCCTGCGCACTGAATCTGCTAAGTGTCGACCTGGCATAAAACCTGTTTGATCTTCATCTACATATTCTGTTATAAACTGGTTCAGACGATGAGCAAGCAAGGATGTGAAGAGTTTAGCATCCTGATTAAGAAGCGCTATTGGGCGATAAGAGTTCACTAGGTGGGGATCTCGTCCTGGCTTAGGAATGGTTATCAAGTGCGTACGTTTCCAGGATTCTGGAATCTCCCCACCTTCTAAAATAAAATTAAATAATCTCAGTAAATAGGGAGTAAGGGTGACTTTAAAAGCTTTATAAAATTCCCCCCCAAGACCATCTATGCCTGGTGATTTCCCATTTTTTAAACGTTTTATGGTCTCTTCTATTTCCTCAGCTCTTATGGGACTATTAAGAAGAGTTCTATGTTCTACTTTTAATTTAGGAATAATCAGCCTGTCTAAGAATGCGTCTATCTTGGTCACATCAGGGCTGTCTGTAGTATATAATTTTTGGTAGAAATTTTCAAATGCCTTACAAATTTCCTCATTCTTATAAAGAAGGTCCCCCTGAGGTGACTTGATATGTGAGACCCGGGATTTAGCCATTTTTCTGTGTAAGGCTTTGGCTAAAAGCCTAGAGCTTTTGTTGCCAAATTCGTGATAATAACGATTAAGAAATGCCAAGGATCTATGTACAGTACGTGTGTCTAAAGCAATAAGTTCACCACGTTTACCCATTAGTTGTCTGTATGTCCTTTGACTGCCGGTGCGTTTATGAAGCGCTTCGAGATGAGAAATGTCGTACAGTAGCTTGGTGCGTGCTGCCTCTCTCTTCTTCTTCATCTGTGAAGCCTCTTTGATGCACGATCCTCGAAGAACCGCTTTCATAGAATCCCATAAGATATCAGTTGAGATTTCTGGCAGGTCATTGAATTGGAAGTATTCAGAGAGATCTTTTTGCAGTTGTTCTCGAACTGATTGTTTAGTTAAAAGATGAGGGTCCAAGCGCCAGAAATAAGAGTTGGTGCGATCTTCTGAAAGTGTCAAGTCAATCTAAATTGGGGCATGATCTGACATTGTGATGTTGCCTATGTCAGCTGTAGTCACTTTGTCCTTTAAGGGCTCAGATAAGAGGAGGAGATCTATACGGGAGTAGGAGCGATGTCTTGAGGAAAAACAGGAAAAGTCTCTATCCTGCGGATGTAGAACTCTCCAAATATCACACAAGCCCTGGTCCTGAAGAAGGTCCGTGAGAAAAGTTGAGGATTGGGGTCGACCAGACTTAGCCTTAGAGCGATCCACCTCATCATTGGGTACAGTGTTGAAGTCACCTCCAAGGATTACCTGACCCTTTTTAAAAGTGTCTAGGGTAGAAAACATCCCCTGAAGGAATGAGCATTGATTAACATTAGGGGCGTAGATAGATCCAATTGTGAGTTGCTCAGAGCCCAAGAGTCCCGAAATGAAAATGTAACGGCCTTGTGTATCAGAGCATGTGTCCAAGATCTGAAATGGGCATTGGTTAGCCACAATTATGGCTACTCCTCTTACTTTGGAAGAACCAGGGGAGCATACCTAGTGTTGAATCCACCTGGCCTTAATTTTGTTTTTCAATTGAGATTTCTGATGGGTCTCTTGTAGCAGAACGATGTCGGGTCGCTCTTTCCTGAGCAGCAGTTCCACTTTGGCACGTTTCATTATGGAACCCAGGCCCTTTACATTAAATGATAGAATTTTCAGTTTGTCAGCCATCAGAGTCCAGAAAAAACAAAGCTATTGGTAAGTAGCGCTTAGATGATATGAACCACTGCGTAGAAAGCAAAGTAGAGGATATAGGACACCCAGTGAAAGCATGCACGTGGAGGGAACTGCCATGTTGAACAACATTAATAGAACAAAACAACATAACAAACAAGGGCCCCCGACTGGCTGAGGTCTGAACAAGCAAGACCTCCACGAAATCACTAGACGTGATCGTCACCTGTGGGCGTTTCCAGGGGGCAACAGGAGGGGAAATAATTCTAAACATCTGATATGAAAATCATAAAGTTCTTTTGAACCGTGGGCATTGCTGAAAGCCCACATAGATGGGGTTATAGGTATTCAAGGAAAGCCTGTTAAATATGTGTGTAGGAGGTGCAGTACAGGGGATTGGGTGAAAGCCAAGCCTCCCTAGTAAGCCGTACAAATCAATGAGTATCCATATTCAATCTGGGTGAGGGGAGCGACTGTGGTCTGGAGAACCATCTGCCCTTGTTGGACGACGTCGAATTCCAGCCCTTCTATTGTGCCCTCGAGCAGCTGACCAATCTGGAGAGTGGCCACATGAGCCCATGGGGGTGTCACCTGTAGCAAAGTCTGGAGGATCCAAGTGCAGGCTTTTCAATAAAGCAATCGCCTGGGTTCCAGATGAGGCTGTGTAGAAACGACCATCTTGCTGAACCACTAGTTTAAAGGGGAAGCCCCACCGGTAACGAATGTTGGCCATACGGAGAACATCTGTGAAAGGTTTAAAACGCTTACGACGTGCTAGGGTGTCTGGGCATAAGTCCTGATAAATCTGAAGATCTACGCCCTCATATTTGATTGTACGGAGATTGCGCAAAGCTTTGTATATTTGCTCTTTCTTTGTATACCGTTCAAAGCATATAATAATGTCTCTCGGGGGGACTGCCATTGTTGTTTGCCCTTCCCAAGGATCGATGTGCCCTTTCTATGTCCTCTCCTGAAATCTGGGTTCCTAAGTTTAAGCCAGAAAGCCAGGTTGTTATGAACTTGATCATGTCTCCCCCCTCTTCTTTTTCTGGGATCCCACGTACCCTAAAATTTCGACGTCTGCTGTGATCTTGATGTTCCTCCAGCTGAATGTGCAAATCTCTCACTGCATCTGTCATTTTCTTACTTTGGGATTGTGATTTTTATCCCCATTTCCAGGGCTGTATTTGCAGATACGGCCGTTTCAGCTTGTTTGTTGGCTAATTCTTTTACTGTGACTTCTAGCGCTTTAAAGGCTACAGTCTAGCTTTCTGTTAAATCATGTTTTAATTGCTTGATGTATTGAAGGAGATCATGATTGCTAACAGTCTCCTCTAATTCCCTGCTATTTTTTCCAGCCTTAGGCTTTGTTGCTGCCATTGTGGCCTTCTCGGTTTTATCTGCACTGTCAAATAGGCAGTCAGTGTCAAGGCCTCTGAGACTTGTTTTTTTTGCAGCTTCTCTCTTTGGCTGCAGTCTCTGTTGCATCCCCTCACTATTCCCCCCACTTTTAAGAAAAAACTAGTGCTTAAAGCCAGTTTCCAAATGCTTACTGTGCCCACGGTCCAGAGCAGCAAGAGATTAGGCCTTGAGCAGAGCCAAGCCATGCCCCCCAATGTTTTTAATTTTTGTGAACCGCCCAGAGAGCTCCGGCTATTGGGCGGTATAGAAATGTAATAAATAAATAAATAAAAATATACCGGTATTATTATTTTTGTATTTTGGGCCCTGCTCCTTTCGTCTTTGACCTCCTTGCCCACGATTGGAATGTGACCTTTGAGAGCTCCTCTGAAATGGAGTTCAGCTCTTGGGTGAAAGAGCTCCAACACATCTGCCTTAATGGCTGTTAAGCTTAACATCACATGCATATTTCTTGCCCACTCTTCCTGGAAACACTTTAAAAAAAAAAAAGAGTTGAGATTTGGTTTTCATTTTGGCCATTTTATTAAAAAAAAAAAAATCCCGAACAAACTTTAAAAAAACAACAACATAGCCCCAAATGCTTAATCAATGCTATGGTAATCCATTTGTTCTCACAGTTAAGGTGCTAAAAACACAAAACTGAGCAGGACACCGGCGCACTGTAAACCGAGAGACCAAACCTACAAGGAGCTTAGTGCAAGTTGAACCAAGTCAGCGGCGGGGTCTTGTGCCATGCTAATAATCCAAGTGTCTCCGCTATAAGCGAACCTCAAACATTAAAAAGTGTTTCTCGTATTTCAAATAGAGATAGTAAAACCTGAAAGTTTACAGCAGACATGGATAGGTCCAAAACAAACAGACAAAATGAGAAAGGGTAGCAATCGAGTTGACAGTTTGAACACTTTTGGAAGTTTTCCTAAATTTGGAGCAGAGAATCCCATTAATTTGGGGGGAGGGACTGGGCTACATTTGTCGTGGAGGGGGAGATCCTTTTCCTCTCTCTACTAACTCAGTTGGGGTCCTGCACCAGCCAGGAAGCAAACCACATCCAGACTCTGTCGTGGCATCCAAAGCAGTCATGGGAAAAATAGTACTGAATGCGTGGGTGGGTGTCGGTTTGTGCTTTGAGGGCCAATGCTCTGGTAACCTCCAAGTTAGATTACTGCAATGCGCTCTACGTAGGGCTGCCTTTGAAGACGGTTCGGAAGCTGCAGCTCGTGCAAAATGCAGTGGCCAGATTGATTTCGGGAACTAGAAGGTTCGACCATATAACACCTGCTCTGGTCCGCTTGCACTGGCTGCCTGTATGTTTCCGAGCCCAATTCAAGGTGCTGGTTTTGACCTACAAAGCCTTACACGGCTTGGGACCACAATACCTGACGGAACGCCTCTCCCGAAGTGACTATACCCGGTCACTACGTTCAACATCTAAGGTCCTCCTCTGGGTGCCTACTCCAAGAGAGGCTTGGACTGTGGCAACGAGGGACAGGCCCTTTTCGGTGGTGGCCCCCAGACTATGGAACAATCTCCCTGACGAGGCTCGCCTGGTGCCAACGCTGCTATCTTTCCGGCGCCAGGTTAAGACTTTCCTCTTTGCCCAGGCACATAGCGGCACATCTTAATCACCCACGTTTAGTTTTTTAACAGTTTTTAATGCTTTATGCGTGTACATTCTGTGTTTTAGAATTTTAAATTTTGTATACTCATTTTAATCTTAATTTTAGAATTTCTGTAAACCGCCCAGAGAGCCCTGGCTATGGGAGCAGTATATAAGTGCAATAAATAAACCTAGTTTTCTCTGAGAAGCCCAGCAGGTGAATGTTGCTAGCTATATAGGGTCTGATGGACACCACCCAGAGTGCCGACTAAATTGTTCTGTGCTTGCAAAGAGCTCAAGTAAGGCAGTTCTGATGTTTCCTAGGGGGACTTCAGGGACAGGATCGGGAGTGGAGAGTACCATTGGATCTTGGCCAGCGTTTGGTTTCTTGGAGAAACCAAAATCTAGGCAACGTTAAGAGCTGCTTTTTACAGGCAGAAAGAACAGGACAGTGAGGTATGGCCGATTCAGGGTAATTCTGTGGAAAGGCAAAGGCTTTGCTCAAGCTGGCGGTGATGCTGGGTGAGTCAAAAGAATGTTTCTCTGTGAGACGTTGGCAGAGAAGCAGAGAACAAGCAGTGTGAAAAGCTCTCTGACAGAGGGTTGGATTAAACTATCACCAGACCCCCACTTCAGCTCTACAGTTTTATTATTCTATGCTGAGAATAGCAATGGGGGAGAAGAGAAGAAATTAAGTCAGTCCTTTTCATATTAGACTCACAAGAGCATCAATCTGAAGCTTTCATATCTACTACTACAACGAAGAACTGAAAAATAAGAGAACTTACATAGTATGTGGTGATGGCCATCAATCTGGATGGCTTTAGAATCATAAAACAGTAGAGTTGGAAGGCCACCGAGTCCAACCCCCTGCTCAAAGCAGGAACCCACCCTGAAGCATACCTGACAGATGGTTGTCCAGCTACCTCTTGAAGGCCTCTAGTGTGGGAGAGCCCACAATCTCCCTAGGTAACTGGGAGGGGGTTGGATAAATTCCTGGAGGAGAAGGCTATCAATGGCTACTAGCCCTGATGGTTATGTGCTACCTCTGGTATCCGAGGCAGTAAACCTGCGTGCACCAGTTGCTGGGGAACATGGGTGGGAGGGTGCTGTTGCACCTGGGTCCTGTTGGTTGGCCACTGTGTGAACAGAGTGCTGGACTAGATGGGACCTTCGGTCTGATCCAGCATGGCACTTATGTTATGTTATTTATTTCACTTATATACCACCCCCATAGCCAGGGCTCTCTGGGTGGTTTGCAGAAATTCTAAAAAATTAAGATAAAAACGAGTATACAAAATTTAAAATTCTAAAAAAAAGAACATACACACATAAAAGCATTAAAGCTTTATTCTTAACATGCCTATTGCAACATTCATTCCAATTTGACAAAACAAAGAGGCCAAATAACTGCTAATGCCAGAAGCCACATTTATTTAAGGCAAATCTAGTTACACCCTAATTTGGGGGGTGATACTGGCAAAAGCCAAGAGGGACAAAATCCCTTTGTTAAAACCAAGTTATCAATAAGGATCAACCTTTTTGCTGTTACAGAAAAAAGCCCTATCCTGTTTTGATCTACTTTAATCCCTGCTGACAATATCATAGCCGCAAGCAGTTTGATTTGAGCCAGTGGAGTGAAAAAGAGGACAGTTTCTGTGGTGCATGAGTAAGTCTAACAATTCATCCACATCCCAGAAGCAGTGCAGGAAAATATATCACATGCATTTCAAGCCACCGATGACTTTGTCCTGGCACTTTAGCTGTGGAGGTTGAAATTCAAGGTGGAAGGAGTCTTTTGTAGTTTCTAAGGCCACTAATAGGATCTCCAATGTGTACTGAGATGAGTAGAGCAGCTCCCAGATTTACTTGAGAGCTGAGTTAGCTAGGCTATGTCTGGATGTACATAAAGTGATTAGCTGCTGTGAAACTCTTCAAATACTTGAAAGGTTGTCACACAGAGGAGAGCCAGGATCTCTTCTCAATCCTCCCAGAGTGCAGGACACGGAAGAACGGGCTCAAGTTAAAGGAAGCCAGATTCCAGCTGGACATCAGGAAAAACCTCCTGACTGTTAGAGCAGTACGACAATGGAACCCATGACCTAGGGAGCCCGTGGGCTCTCACACACTAGAGGCCTTCAAGGGTCAGGATCTCTTCTCCATGTTCCCAGAGTGCAGGACACGGAATAATGGGCTCAAATTACAGGAAGCCAGATTCCGGCTTGACATCAGGAAAGACTTCCTGATGGTTAGAACAGTACGACAGTGGAATCAGTTGCCTAGGGAGGTTGTGGGCACTCCCACACTAGAGGCCTTCAAGAGGCAGCTGGACAGCCATCTGTCAGGGATGCTTTAGGGTGGATTCCTGCATTGAGCAGGGGGTTGGACTCGATGGCCTTATAGGCCCCTTCCAACTGTACTATTCTATGATTCTATGATTCCCCACCCCCGCAACCATGCCACCATGCCCGTTTTGGCAAGTTTTTTAGTAGCATAAAGTTCAGAAGCCAGTCCTACGTTTTAGCAGAAGCAGTGATGCAGAGTGCCAAACGGCTCATGATATCACATTTTATACCTGCATCCCCAGCAAAGCATTAAAAACAACACCTGATTATGCTCCAAACATTTGTTCAGCACCTCATTGTGTTTAGATAGGTTAACTTTCTAGCAGCTTTTGGAAAAGGAAGCAGAAAAGAGCCTGTTAGAAGTGACAGAGGTGGAGAGAAGAGAATTTGGCATCTTTATGCATGGCTGGAGGAGTGATAGTGGGGAGAACCAGGGCCCTTTCTACACCTAGGAGTTATACCAGGGAAATAGAGGGATCGTCTCTGCCTGCTCCTGGGATCTCCTGTGTGTCATTTGGATGCACAGGGATGATCCCGGGATATAGGGCTGGTGTAGACATGCCCTAAGTCACCTTGTACCAAGAAAATCCTGCTCCCATTTGCAGGTAATCTTTATGCAGCCTGAATCGGGCCAGTAATTTCATTTGAGGGAAGGTGATGGCCCAAATGATGTCAGATTTTCAAACAGCAGCACTGGTTTGTTATGGGGCATTGTTAAAATCCCAGGTTCTCCAAGATAGGCTTCCTCTATTGCAGTTGCAAGGAGAGAGGAGGGCCTCGCCTTCTACCCTCTCCTTTCTTGCGAGCCTCCTTCAGACATAGAATCATAGAATCGCAGAGTTGGAAGGGGCCTACAAGGCCATCGAGTCCAACCCCCTGCTCAATGCAGGAATCCACCCTAAAGCTTCCCTGACAGAGGGTTGTCCAGCGGCCTCTTGAAGGCCTCTCGTGTGGGAGAGGCCACCACCTCCCTAGGTCACTGGTTCCATTGTTATACTGCTCTAACAGTTAGGAAGTTTTTCCTGATGTCCAGCAGGAATCTGGCTTCCTTTAACTTGAGCCTGTTATTCCGTGTCCTGCACTCTGGGAGGATCGAGAAGAGATCCTGGCCCTCCTCTGTGTGACAACCTTTTAAGTATCTGAAGAGTGCTGTCATGTCTCCCCTCCATCTTCTCTTCTTAGTGTTTGTCTTAGGGTTATAACGTAAAGCATGGCTCTGCTGGTGGTTCCATCCCAGATTGGAAGCGGGCAGCTGCATTACAGCACACCTGTTGACTGGCAATGCTAAGGACAAGCAGCGCAGTTCCCTGGGTTCCCCCGCTCCTTTCTATGAGGCTATACTCTTAGAGGGGGTGTCTGTGTGTGAGTTAGAATGACGTTTCCTCCTTTCTGACCGATTTCGCCTTTTCCACGCCATCAAAGTTGTAGAAACATGAAAAGAAACCCTGAGAAATTTTGCTAGTCTTATTGAAACTCTAACTTCTTCCCCCCCCCAAAATCCTGAAGATATTTTCCCCAAACACAATCCTCTACATTTGCCTAAAGTCTGGAGAGAACTCTACAAAACAGCTCTATGCCTAGGAAACAAAGGACAGTTCTGCTAGCCAGTTGGTGTTTCTGCTGCCTTACAGCAAGCTAGAAGGTAGCTGCATGAACGCAATTATTAGATGTATTTTTGTTATGTCAACAGGAGTTGTTGGGGGGGGGGGGAGCCTAAGCAGCCTTGAGACCATGGGGATGGGGAAAGTGTAATTCTTCTCCCATCCTTTCAAAAATCTCCCCCAAAATTGCTTCTCTGTTATTTGGATTTCAGGAACATAAGGAGAGTTATGCTGGATCAGACTGAGGGTCCATCCAGTCCAGCACTGTGTTCACACAGCGGCCAACCAGCGTCGACCACGGGCCAACACCACCCTCCTGCCCATGTTCCTGGTGCACACAGGCTTACTGCCTCGGATACCGGAGGTAGCACATAACCATCAGGGCTAGTAACCATTGATTGCCTTACTGGTACCAGTGGAAGCCTTCCTTGAAATCCAAAGAGCAGAGAAGTCAGAACCAGGGCTGTGGCAGGGGAAGTAAAGGGTTAAGGTCCCCCCACACCCCAGGCTCTGGGGGCAGCTCCGGCTTCTTTACAGCTGTTCACGTAAGGAAACGTGTACAGAGAAATTCCATTCACACAACTCACGTCTAGTTTGGCTCTAAGTGGCACTTGGTGAACCTGCTCAAGCTACAAAGCAGCTTGCCCTGGACTTCACCGTGATCAAATTTTAAATCCAGATTTAAAATAACGAAAGTTTCGCCCGATTCCTGAGGCTCCAAAAACATGTCAGCTCAGATTGCTAACCTCCTTTCCCCCACCCCACCCCCGGCCCACCCTCTTTTTTTAAAAAAGCCCTTGAAGTTTATGCCTTCCAAGCATGACTCCTGTAGAGGAGTATCAAAATGTTAGGAACCTGACTCTCTGCAAGGGTGAAGCAACATTTTGTCACAATTCTTAAGCAGCAGCGTCACATTTTAGGTGCCAGGCATGTTTCCTGCCCTCTGTACGTCAGGACACAGATCAAAAGGGCGGTGCATATTAAAGAGACGAAAACAAATGTCCATTTCCCAGCAGTAGCGTTAGAGCAGTAGGTGAGGTAGGTTCAAACGCAAACCAAATGCTTCCTTACGGCCACGCTTCTTCCAAGTCCTGCGGATAGCTGCCTTAGAAAAAAAATCAAGTGTACTATCAAAAAAGAGGTGTGGGCAACCATTTGATCAAGGGGTGAAAATTTGCATATTTGAGTTACTCATTTGCATATCATTCACTGGAGTGAAAAAGTACAAAGCCACAGCTGGTCACACTGAAAACCTGACACCCCCACGCCATGTTCACCTGGAAGCAGGGCCCTACGTCGTCTCAGCGGACTTATTCCCTCCTACGTGTCTTTAGGATTGCAACTTTAAATCAGAAATCTCTCCTTTCTGGGAGAGTAAAACCCCGCTGCTCTGAACTTTGAGGTGCTCCTTGAATAAAAACAAGCGGAGAACGAACAGCTCCAGACTTTGGCTGGGATTCAGTGAGCTACTTGAGTTGCACCCAAGGGCCTGAGTGTGCTTCATGGGACCTTTCATCTTAGAACGGACACGCCCCACACTTTGCATTCCCCAAAACTGATTGGGAAAAGGGAACGTCCCCTCGGCTGCACGGATCGAGCGCTGCAGTTTTCGGAATCTCAGCCGTTGTGACTTGCTTTCCCAACTTCACAGACTTCACCTCAAATTTAGGGAACCTACTGTCACCACAAATAGAAGAACTATAATGCCACTTACCCCCACCCCAAAACATGGAAGTTCTGACTAAGAAGTGCTTAGGCTGTCATCCATTTTGATCACCTGTCTGTAAACTAAAAGCATGGCTTGACTTGGCCTGCAGTATCCCCAAAGGCATTAATACTCTAAAACATTTTAAAAAGGGGGAACTGAAGTACTCCAAAGAACTCGCTTAGAACCTATTCTAGGGAACTCGGTGGAGGAATCCTTATTTGTTCTACTTGTCTCCACCTGCGTTATCTTGACACGGGGATATGAAGTAATTAACAAATTTAACCTTTTCTCCTTAATGACTGCCTACAGGCCTTGGCAAACGCGCTCTTCCTTAAACGGGCCAACAGATTTATCAGATGCGCTAACGTATCAGCAGCCCGCCCACTCTCAAGAACCATCGTAGCGTCCACGACGACGTTTGAATAGATGCCGTTAACTCTCCCCCCTCCAGGGAATGCCCTAGATACAGCAGGAGCTGTTCGAGGCACTGAGGCTGAAAGGGGTCAGGAATGGGGCCATTTCCATAATATTCATAAGGGCGGTAAAAGGTAGCTGAATTGAGAAACCCATTCCTCTCATGGCCGTGGAGGGTTTGGCAGGTGCTTGACTCAGTCTGGGCAACTGACGCCCCACTCCGCTGTCCTTCTTACCCTGTGTAAAAGCTGTAAACAAGTAGGAAACAGGAACATTTTTCTACAGAAGCACAGACAATACAATAAAGCTACACGCCACTTGCTCCTACCCTGCTTCCCTTCCCCCCAACCCACGCAACAACCGAGACTAGCAATTTCAGGGAAGAGCCTGCACCCTTAGGGCTCTGCTCATTATCCTTCGGCTACACTTCCAGTGTAACCGCTTAAAATGTCCTGCCGATTCCCTATGGATGTCCTTTGTACAGTTTTCAATCTGCAGCCCACCCTCTGTGCTGCACAAAAACTAACTAGTGTATTATCCAATCCGAGTCAACAACGAAAAAGACTGCAGGGAGAAGGGTTGCGTGTGTGTTTTTTTCCTAAAAAGAAGAGGAAGAAGCAGTCTTTTGCTTTGGGGGACCTTTCATAGGACCTTCATAGTATGTCTTATAGAAGCATAGGGAGATTAAAAATAATAATAATAATAATAACCCTAAGAGATTCAGTTGTCAAGCAAGGTGGGGGGGAAACATCGCCAAATAAATAAAGTCATATTGAGGAGTCGAAAACGGAAGTGCCGTCAACAGTTAGCTTGTAGATTTGATCGAGCAGCATTCTTGCTTAGAGGCCACCCTTCGGAGAAATTGCTGGCTAGGGAAAAAGGCAGCGGCCAAGCTAGGTTCCACCGCCCAGAGTTTGTACCTGATCAGAGGGATCAACGCTGAGCGTCGTTACTCTGAAACGAGAAGAGCATTGCTAATTGAAGATGGGGGAGGAGGAGGAGGAGGAGGAGGAGGAGGAGGAGGAAAGAGAAGCGCAGGTCAAGCACTGGTCCCGTCCTCTTCGATCACTCGGTTCATGCTAGTGCCGTGCGTGATGTGAGTCACTGGGTTCCCACTGAGGTCTCTGGTGCTGCTGTGACGCGACTGATCGTTGAGCCGGTGCGAACTGCTGTGCCTGGAGTGGTCGGTCAGTCGGGACATACTGCCATGAGGTAGTCGATCTTCAATCCCACGGTAACTGCAGGGGGTATACCTAATTCATAAAGACTCATCTGTTTCAGTAATGCAGGCAAGAACACCCAGACTCAGACCCCAGACCCCAACCTACACAGGAATCAGGTACTCTAAAACCCAGTGGGAGAACCCGGGCTTCGCGTGCAGAGGTTCCCTGATTCGATCCCCGGCACCTCCGGTTCACATCCTTAGACCTGTTAATCTGAGAAAGCTCCCGGCTGAAGGTTTTAGAGTTCTTGCCAAGCACAATCAGCTAGCGCCTTGGAGAGAAGCTCATTTTGCAGTGAAAGTTATCTAGGCTTGTTTCGCTGTCTTTGACGTGTCCGAAAAGGGTTGGTTGCAGATTTAGTCGTATTTGAAATCAATGGGACTTGCGCTGGTCGTGACTAACTTAAGTCCCATTGATTTTAAGAAGGTCTACTCTAAGTTCAGCAGCCAATACGCAGCAGGTGCATATCAAAGCAGATGCATAACCGTCTTTATACCAGTGGCCTTCTTATCTCAGTTTTGCGACAGATGAGAGAAACAAGAATGCCATTTATGTATAAGAACACAACAATTAGGCTCTTTGAGGCAGTACGCCTAAGCGTACCATTGCTGGGGAACATGGGTGGGAGAGTGCTGTTTCACCATGTCCTGCGTGTGGGTCTCTGGGCGACAGCTGGTTGGCCACTGTGTGAACAGAGTGCTGGTCTAGATGGTCCCTTGGTCTGATCCGGCATGACTTTTCTTACGTTCTCTCCCCTCCTAACCGGGACTGGATGGTCCCAGGGATTGCGGTGAAGGAGATCCTGACACAGAACACAACTTAAGCCCTTAGAAAAGCAACAGCTCGTGCAGAATTTACTAGCTCCTTGTACTGCCAAGTCCCAAATGGGGAGGAAAGGAGAAGAGAAGAAGAGGAGCTCACAACCGGGAACCGGATCGCATCACCTCCCCTGAACTCGTCCAGCCACTGGCTATACCCTCGGCTTTAACGCAAATGCGCACTCTTGTCTATGCATGGGCATGAGCAGTTTTTAATCTCCGCCTCACCTGCCGTCCCGTGACCTATGCAAGCTGCCATGGTAGCTACTGACTTTGCTATGGACGCTGCCTGCTTTGCTTCGCTGGTCGTCCATCATTGCCAGTTGGGTTGAGGAGGCGTGAGTAGACGTCCCTTGGGTGGAGGTGCCTCTGGACTTGCGGATGATGGGCGTGTTGGGGTCTCTCAAGAGCGACTGGGCAAAGTCAGGCTCCTGAAGCACTTGCTGGCTCTCGTTCACAACCCTGGAGAGTAAGTCCAGTCCGGTCAGTTTAACACCAGAAAGGCAGAGGGCAACAACAGTAATAAGCAGTGGGCGAAGGTTAGGCAGCGGAAACGGTCAACTCGGAGTGCGGATCTGAGGTGCCCATTCTTATCCTACATGTAACAATTGGGGCTGGTTACAGGGAGCAGACAACTCCCCTGTTAAAACAGCTCCACTGGCTTCCAGTCTGTTTCCGGGCACGATTCAAAGTGCTGGTTATGACCTATAAAGCCCTATACGGTTCGGGTCCAGGTTATTTGAAAGAACGTATTCTCCCTTATGAGCCTGCCCGTGCTTTGAGATCTTCTGGAGAGGCCCTTCTTTCAGTCCCACCATCTTCACAGGCGCGCTTGGTGGGAACATGGGAGAGGGCCTTCTCGGTGGCTGCTCCGGTGCTCTGGAACTCTCTTCTCGGGGAAGCTAGGCTGGCTCCCTCCTTGATGGGCTTTCGGAAGCAGGCTAAAACTTGTTTGTTCCAGCAGGCCTTTGGAGAATAATCCAGCCCTCCATCTATGTTAATGTCTTATAATTTTGTTGTGTATTTTTTAATTGTTTATGGTTCTGTTTCCCTCCCCCCCCCCCCATGTATATTTTAAACTTTGTAAGGCCGCCTTGAGGCCCAGCATTGGGCAAAAGGCGGGATACAAATAATAATAAAGACTAGTCTTTACCTCTTCCCTCCTGGACTCCTTTTCCTTGTGTGTCATGTCTTTATTACCCTATTTCTTCGATTCTAAGACACACTTTTCCCCCCATATAAACAGCTCTAAAAACGGGGTCCGACTTAGAATCACGGGTGTGTCTTAGGTTTTTTTTTTCTGTTGGTGGTACTAAAATTAGTGTGCATCTTACAATCGAAGAAATACAGTAGACTGTAAGCCTGAGGGCAGGGACTGTCTTTTTTGCTGTGTAAGCCGCTCCGAGTGCCTTTTTTGGCTGAGGAGCGCGGTATAAATATGATAAATAAATAATAAATAAGTAATAGTCTCATACCCAGATGAATTTTAAACCTAAGAATTTGAAGATGTCCTGACTGTTATTTTAATGTTGTATCGGTTTTCTATGCTCATTTAATCAGTTTTATGCATTTGATTTATATTGTATTGTTCTATTTAATGTTGGATAATGTTGAAATAATACATTATTATTATTATTATTATTATTATTATTATTATTATTATTATTTAAAGGTAGCTTAGCAATGTCTAGTTTGGTGAGTATTTTGTACACATCTTGCCTCAGGCATCTATACTGCACAGAATCATAGAATAGTATGATTCAGTATTTTAACATTTAATTTTAACTTAAATTTAAATTATACTGTTTTAACTCTCTATTTTTAACCTTATATCAATTTTGCTGCGTGGTTTTATCCTGGTTGTGCTTTTTATATTGTATTTTGTATTTGTGTTTTTAACTTGTTGGTTGTTTTAGGATGGTTTTAATTTTTGTGAACCGCCCAGAGAGCTTCGGCTATTGGGCGGTATAAAAATGTAATAAATAAATAAATAAATAAATAAATAGTAGAGTTAGAAGGGGCCTATAAGGCCATCGAGTCCAACCCCCAACTCAATGCAGGAATCTACCCTAAAGCATCCCTGACAGATGGTTGTCCAGCTGCCTCTTGAAGGCCTCTAGTGTGGGAGAGCCCACAACCTCCTTAGGTAACAGGTTCCATTGTCGTACTGCTCTAACAGTCAGGAAGTTTTTCCTAATATCCAGCCAGAATCTGGCTTCCTATAACTTGAGCCCTGTACTCTGGGATGATTGAGAAGAGATCCTGGCACTCCTCTGTGTGACAACCTTTTAAGTCTTTGAAGAGTGCTCTCATGTCTCCCCTCCATCTTCTCTTCTCCAGGCTAAATATGCCCAGTTCTTTCAGTCTCTCTTCATAGGGCTTTGTTTCCAGACCCCTGATCATCCTGGTTGCCCTCCTCTGAACACGCTCCAGCTTGTCTGCATCCCTCTTGAAGTGTGGTGCCCAGAACTGGACGCAATACTCAAGATGAGGCCTAACCAGAGCCGAACAGAGAGGAACCAGGACCTCACACGATTTGGAAGCTATACTTCTATTAATGCAACCCAAAATAGCATTTACTTTTTTTACAGCCACATCACAATGTTGGCTCCTATTCAGCTGGTGATCTACAACAATTCCAAGATCCTTCTCGTTTGTCGCATTGCTGAGCCAAGTATCCCCCATCTTCTAACTGGGCATTTGATTTCTATTTCCTAGATGTAGAACTTGGCATTTATCCCTATGAAATTTCATTCTACCCCTTCTATTCATAAGCTGGAAAACTACCCCAGATTGAAAGAGGGTGAAAATGTTGCCAGTGCCCTTACATATCGACAGAGAATCCCCGCATTGACCCTGCCGCATTGCCACTGTAGCTCACATATGGGTATAAACTATTATGTCCTTAGCCATTCTCACTGGCTGCCCTGGACCATTGGGTTGCCTGCTTTCTCTCTCGCCTCCTGCCTCTTCACAATGATATAATCATTGCCACGGCACAGCAATTGGGATCCTAAGAAGAGCTAGTGTGAGCCAGTGCGGTGTAGAGGTTAGAGTGTAGGACTAGGAGCCGGGAGATCTGGGTTCTAGTCCTCACTCGGCCATGGAAACCCACTGGATGACTCTTGGGCCAGTCACAGACTCTCAACCCAACCTACCTCTCACGTTGCTGTGAGGGTAAAATTGTTCATGTTTGTTTACCTTATTGTTTAAAGCTATAGCCCACGACAATCCCATGTAAATAAGATGAAATGGATAAAATGGAGAGGAGGAGGAGGATTATCTACCTGCCTTTGACTCCTTGGAGGAAAAAAGGCAGGATATAAATGCAATAAGAAGTGTGCAACTAGCCAGCTGAGACCAGGCACTGTTGGGATGAAAAACGGCCTCCTCACCAAGTCATTCTCACCCTACACCTACCGAAAGGTCAGGACATAAGGAACCTGCCTGAAATATACATGAGAGGGAATAAAAGGCATTTAAGAAAACCATCTTTAAATCTCTCTGCCAGAGCTCAGATTCTCCCAGAGTGATCCTCCCAGAGTGCAGGACACAGAATAACGGGCTCAAGTTAAAGGAAGCCAGATTCCAGCTGGACATCAGGAAAAACTTCCTGACTGTTAGAGCAGTACGACAATGGAACCAGTGACCTAGGTAGGTTGTGGGCTCTCCCACACTAGAGGCATTCAAGAGGCAGCTGGACAACCCTCTGTCAGGGATGCTTTAGGGTGGATTCCTGCATTGAGCAGGGGGTTGGACTCGATGGCCTTGTAGGCCCCTTCCAACTCTGCTATTCTATGATTCTATGATTTCATAGCAAAGGGGCAAATCACAGAATGAACTTTCCGTAAGTCTGGCTGAAGGTCACTGTAGGCTATTATTTATCTATTTATTGCATGTTTATACCTCCCAATAGCTAAGGCTATAGAATGATCTCCTCCAAAAGATATGCAGCTCCTTCTCTTTGTGCCTTTTCAGAGGGGGTGCAAAACTTCTTTTCTGCCCAGCTTTAGGCTTGGCTGGTTAAGTCTGGTTACATCTACCTGGTTTCTTTTGGTGTTGTTTTTATAATGATTTCAATTTGTTTTAGCCATTTAGTGTAAGGCACGTTGAGCCTTGGAAAGGCGGCTGATAAATGCTTCTTCATAATAATAATTTCTTACCCACCTCTCCCTTTGGATTGAGGCGGGGAACAACATTAGTACAGGAATCAACACATCTTAAAAAACTCTTGATTATACATTGTCTGGGTAGGCGTGCTGGAAAAGGCTAGTCTTCAAAGCTGCCTTAAAATCACAGAGGGAGTTAATATTATGAAACTCCTCAGGCGGGACGTTCCACAATCTGGTGGCAACAGAAGAAAAGGTCCTCTGGGAAACTGATGTCAGCCTAGTCTTGGCTGACTGAAATAAGTTCTCCGCAGAGGACCGGAGTGTGCGGGGCGGACTATATGGGAGAAGGCGATCCCGCAGGTAACCTGGACCCAAACCATGTAGGGCTTTCAAGGTAACGACCAACACTTTGTACTTTGCCCGGAAACTAATTGGCAGCCAGTGGAGTGATTTTAATGTTGGGGTAATATGCTCACCCCTGGACTTTCTACTGAGTAATTTAAGGGACATGACAAGAATGTCCTTGAGATGACAGGTGTAGCTGTCACACACAGCAATTTCCACTTACAGTAGCAAACAGGTTCTTCCTGAAACACAGTTTAGAACTTAGTCTGAAGTTCCCAAGCAGTTAAGAAGGAATACAGTTACAGAGTGGGAAATGGGGAGGGACCATTGAACAGTTCATGCAGTTCAATCCCCAGTATCTCCATTTAAAAGAATCAGGCAGCAGGTGAAGGGAAATACCAGTCAGCGTTGACAATACTGGGCTAAATGAGCAAATACTCTTGACCATTTTTATGAGCTTCCTACAGTCTTAAAATCTGCATTTTATTGCACTTGGGGTGGTGAAACTTCCAACACTAATTGGCTGAACTGGTTCATCAACACTCCAACGGCTCATTGAACATATCAGATCAGAAATCTTGAAGTTCAGATTCTGGGAGAAAAGGGGTCAGTTTGGCTGGGATTAAAACCACATTATGGCCATGGCTAGACCTAAGGTTTATCCCTGGATCGTCCAGGGGTCAAACCTGTTCATCTAGGTGACACACAGGGGATCCAGTGCTCAGGCAGGGGCGAACTCTGGATGATCCCAGGATAAACCTTAGGTCTAGCTGTGGTCAAAGTCTTAGGGACAACGGTAGCTTTGTAGAGCAAGCAGGTGACTGTGGAAGAGATCCCAAGGTGGGAAGGGAGCAACGGACAAGCAACCCAGAGGTAAAGCGACTGAGGAGATGGGACAGACTAGGCAATGGACTGAGAAGTAGGAAGCTGAGGAGTGAAAAGGAGGCATGAGGGCAGGCATTCTGGTCAAGACTGACAATTACTACTCTTTCCAGTCTGGGTTCAGGCCTGGTTTAGGGGCAGAAACAGCCTTGCTCAACATGGTGGATGACTTAATTGGGAATGGACGGAGGGAATGCATCCCTGCCAGTTCTCCTGGACTTCTTGACATCTTTAAAGGTGACACTGGGGGACATCTGCTCTAACCCATGGATTATGGCTGGTGAGGCATCACAAGCTTCCGATCTTATCCTTCATACTTTTGGGGGACGTCATCCGGAGGTTTGGGTTCCAGTGTCACCAATCTGGATGAGGGCAGACAAGATGAAGCTTAATCCAAACAAAATCAATTGTCTAATCCACTCATTTTTTTTTTGTAATTAATTGCCCGATCCCCTGCGAGTACTAAAATAAATTAAGGCAAGGTTTTTCTGGTGCGTTTTTAGCTTTCACAAGAAAAGACTGCAAAAAGCAAATTTAAAAAATGGAGGTAATTCTGATAGTAAGTCACTGTTTGACTTAAGAAGGGCTTGATTCAAATTGGAATGTTTCCAAATTACAGCCGTCTGTCCGTCCCCACCTGTCACCTTGCCACTTTTTTTTACATATCACAACTCACTCTTTTTTCCTGCGCCCGTGGAAAAAGCTGGCCCACTCAAAGCAGGTCTTTTTGCTTCCAACCCAGAAAACAGATGGTATCCCCACTATAAGAGCCATCAGATACTTCATCAGAAAGAGGATCAAGTCTGGACGCCTCATTTGGGTGACCTGGAAAGAGGAAGAAAGTACAGACATGAGAGAAACTGCTACAAGTCCATCTGTTAACTCATTTAAAACAAGTGTTATAAGCAAAAGGCAAAGGCCACGTCTGTGTTTTGGTTTCCCATCTCTAGCATGAGATGTGTCATATAGAATCTAGCCTCAGCCTTCCTCAACCTGGGGCGCTCCAGATGTGTTGGACTGCATCTCCCAGAATGCCCCGGCTGGGGCATTCTGGGAGTTGTAGTCCAACACATCTGGAGCGCCCCAGGTTGAGGAAGGCTGCCTAGCGGGACTGATTTTAAATTATTTCGGCCGCGCAGAGAAAGACTCAAAGATTCTCATGCAAAGTCAATGGGCCTGTTCAAAAGACGCACTAAGCTGAAGTTAGCAGCAAGTGGTTAGTGAGTGTGTTTAAACTATGGTTAGGTAGCCACCATGGTTAGGAATAGTTCACACAATATGCTAAGTCACGGTTCACACGAAACACTAAGCCACCATGACTTAGCTAGGGTGACCCTATGAAAAGGAGGACAGGGCTCCTGTATCTTTAACAGTTGCACAGAAAAGGGAATTTCAGCAGGTGTCATTTGTATATATGGAGAACCTGGTGAAATTCCCTCTTCATCACAGCAATTAAAGCTGCAGGTGCCCTGCCCTCTTTTAAATCTGGTCACTCTAGTATAGCTCCTGCAGCTTCAACTGCTGTGATGAAGAGGGGATTTCACAAGGTTCCCCATATATACAAAAGACACCTGCTGAAATGCCCTTTTCTATGCAACTGCTAAAGATACAGGAGCCCAGTCCTCCTTTTCATAGGGTCACCCTAACTTAGCGTGTCATCTGAACATGGCCAATATTTCCTAGATCAAATGGTTATGCCAATATAGCCATTGAAACAGGGAGGCAACATTTGGCGAGGGACGCAATCACAAGTCACCTTACCCCAGTGACTGCTTCCCAAGGAATTTCACTGTAATAATTTGTGAACAGCCTCATGGATGCTATCTGCTTTGTTTGGGTCTGGGCTGGGGAACTGGCAGCCCAGATGCAGTCAACAGGGCCGGGCCCAACCATCCTACAACTGGCCCCTCTTGCCCCACATGTGCACAGCAATCAGCCCGGAAAAAACGCTGTCCTTTGGCATAGATGGGACCATTTTCCCCCAAGCTTAATTGCAAGATGGGGGAGCAATTTTAGAGGGGTTGCAGCTCAGGCGAGAAAGGTTAAGCCTTCCCTGCCCAGTGTAATTTCTCATCATCCAGGCAGCAATTAGGCTCATTAGGGGGGAGAGGAATCTATGTCCTGCCCCCTTTTTGCAGGGAGGGGGTTCTCAGAAGGGCACTAACAAGGGAATGGTACCCACAGGCCAACAAAGGTTCCCACCTCTGCATTACGTAATAAAAGGACAGATGAGAGCAGTCATAAGGCTACGAGCTGCAGCGGATGGAGTACATAAGGCCAAGAAGAAAACTTCCTGACTGTTAGAGCAGTACGACAATGGAATCAGTTACCTAGGGAGGTTGTGGGCTCTCCCACACTAGAGGCCTTCAAGAGGCAGCTGGACAACCACCTGTCAGGGATGCTTTAGGGTGGATTCCTGCATTGAGCAGGGGGTTGGACTCGATGGCCTTGTAGGCCCCTTCCAACTCTGCTGTTCTGATTCTATGAGTCTATGACACATTGACTTGAGGACAGCATAAGATATGCCCTTCGATGATTTCTAGCTGAAAACCCTTTGGAATGCCTTGCACAGTCACCTTCTCAGATTAAGAACCCTAAAATAGCCTTGGAATTCTAAATGGTATAAATGCAGTTCTATAAATACAGGTGTGACTTGCACCACCAGATGGAGAATCAGACCCAATCTCTCGTGGTACAGCTATAAGCCCAGGCAGACTGCAGGCTAAACAAGAAGTTGCCAGTGAAAAGCCGCTGCTGCTGCTGCTGCCCATTTAGATTCCCCCTGTAATGTTTGGTGCAATTTGCTAGCTTCCTGATGTCACAACAGTCTGATTGTTTATTACTGGCAAGTGGTAGGAAAATGCTATGGAGTAGAGGGTGGGGAAAAACAGAAGGCTATCAATATCTACTAGTCCTGATGGCTATACGCTACTTCCGGTATCAGAGACAGTAAGCCTATGAACACCAGTTGCTGGGGAACATTTATTTATTTATTATTTATTTATTTAGAATATTTATATACTGCTCCCCATTGAAAATTTTTGGAGCGGTGTACAAGGTAAAATGAAAATAAAAACAGAATAAAAACAGTTAAAACAAAATTTAAAAGAAGCAAAAACAGAAATCCAAGGCTGCATGTTAAAGAAAGGCTTCTTGGAATAAAGATGTTTTCAGGAGGCGCCGAAAGGAGTACAAGGTTGGAGCCTGCCTGACCTCCAGAGGCAGGGAGTTCCACAAGAGGGGAGCCACCACGCTGAAGGCTCTTCCCCTGGTGGATTCCAATCGGAGGATGGATCTAGGTGAAACCACCAGGAGCAGGCCCTCGGATGACCTCAGTGACCGGGCAGGTTGGTAAGGGAGAAGGCAGAGCTCTCTCAGGTATCCTGGTCCCAAGTTGTTTAGGGCTTTGTATACAAGTACAAGAACCTTAAACCTGGCCCAGTAGCGAATAGGCAGCCAGTGCAGTTCCCTCAGCAGAGGAGTTCCATGCTGGAAAGGGGCAGCTCCAGACAACAGCCGAGCTGCAGCATTCTGCACTAGCTCCAGCTTCCGGAGCAGCTTCAAGGGCAGCCCCATATAGAGCGCATTGCAGTAATCCAATCTTGAGGTTACCAATGCCTGTACCACCGTGGTCAAGCTGTCCCTGTCCAGGAGAGGCCGTAGTTGGCGAACCAACTGAAGATGGTAAAAGGTAATCTGAGCCGTGGCGGCTACTTGAGCCTCCAACGACAGAAATGGGTCTAAGAGTACCCCCAAACTACGAACCTGTTCTTTCAGAGGCAGAGCAACCCCATCCAGAACAGGCAATGAGCCTGTCTCCCAGACTCGGGAACCACTCACCCACAGGGCTTCCATCTTGCCAGGATTCAGTCTCAGTTTATTGGCCCTCATCCAGCCCATTACTGTCCAGGACCTGCACAGCCTCACCTGATTCAGTTGTCACAGGGAGATAGAGCTGCGTGTCATCAGCGAATTGATGGCATTTAGCTCCAAATCCCCTAATGACCGCTCCCAACGGCTTCATATAGATGTTAAATAACATTGGGGACAAGATGGTGCCCTGCGGCACTCCATAGCTCAATTGCCAAGAGGCTGAGGACTGGTCACCCAATGCTACTCTCTGAAAACGACCCCGTAGGTAGGACCAGAACCACTGTAATACAGGGCCTCCGATGCCCATCCCACGGAGTCGATCCAGGAGGATACCATGGTCGATGGTATCAAAAGCCGCCGAGAGATCGAGCAGGATTAACAGGGTTGCATTCCCCCTGTCCCTCTCTCGATAAAGGTCATCCATCAGGGCGACCAAGGCTGATTCAGTCCCGTAACCAGATCGGAACCCAGACTGGAATGGATCTAGATAATCAGTATCCTCCAAGAGTGCCTGCAGTTGCTCCGCCACAACCCTCCCAAGTACCCTCCCTAAAAAAGGAGTGTTAGCAACTGGGCGGTAGTTGCCTAATACCATCGGGTCCAGGCTAACATGAGCAGCAGGGTGCTGTTACACTCATAGTCTGCTTGTGGGTTTCATTTCGACAGCTGGTTGGCCATTGTTTGAATAGAATGCTTGGCTAGATAGAGCTTGGTCTGATCCAGCATGGCTCTTCTTATGTTCTTTACATCTTAACATTCATAAAACTCTACGAGATGGTTTTTGAGGTGGCACGTGGATGAGGAGGGCGCTGTTTTTAGACACAGCTGCTCAATGCAGCATCACGTCTAGCCTGGAGTTACGGGAGGCGCAAGGAAAAAGATGTTTTCTCCTGCAATGGTGCACCCTACCACCTTCACGTCTACAGTTAATCAAGCGACCCTTGCTGGACTGGGGCTAGTACCATAACCACAGTGAAGAGGCCATTGTTGCGCTGGCTGTATAGAAAAGTCCGCCTCTATACAGTCTTTGTACGCTTCTAACTTATGAAGCATTGTCCTTGTGCATCAACAGCACTGGCCATTTCTTAACAAATATCAGTCCTGTTTCTGAAATGGGAGTGGAGCGGGATCCCCTGCAAATGCCACCAACGAAGCTGTCAGAGCAGTTGAATCTGGAGGCGTTTACAGCGTTGTCAGATGTCATCAGCATCACTTCTGGCTCTGAGGCACAAAGTGGTGGTAACGATATTAGAGAGACGCCAAGCAGTGGCAGGACAATGAAGTGACGGTTGACCCCACTTGATATGAAGGGGAAAGAGAGCCTCGTAAAAATGCATATGGTGCGGTGGTCTGTCCCCCCTCCCCTCCGCCTTAATTGATGCTGTGCACACGGCAAAGGACAGCCATGCTATGTAGCAGCAAAAGGCTAGACTACTGAGAATTCTTGATTTCCCCAATTCAAAATGGCAGCTGCTTCCTCAAGTCCCACGCCAATAATTCAAATGGCACAACTGACTAGACCAGATGGTGAGAAGCTTCTGGACCAGGCAATTTTTTTTTTATTCCGGAGGGAGAGTTAAAGAACAAAAGCCTGGACCAGCCTTCAAGACTTCCTTCTCTGGGATTGCCTCCGAAGACAGACTATGAGCGGGCCTTGGAAGCCACTGCTCTCATCACAAGAAGTAAAACATCTAAACCGGGAGATCCTGCCGTTATCTGAACACCGGGAACGCCCCTGTCAATGGGAGGTTAGAGGGTTCGAGCTCCCAAGGTTGAAGATGAACCCAAATTCAAACAACAGCGGGGCTCTCATTCCACTATTCCACGTTGTGAGACCAAGTGTGCCTGAGGCCTGCTCCTGATCAGGTGGTGGGAACGTCCGCAAACAAGCCCAATGTGACCGCACTTCAACCCGAACTGAGAGCTGTGCGACACCTTTGCTTCCCTGCTGTTTCCCTCCTGTGAATAAGTTCCCTCCCTCAGGAGAACTGCCAGTTGCAATTAACAGAGAGCACACACCGTCCCTCTTATATAATAAATTACTTCCAGCTACTGCTCAGCGCTAGATCTGCAGATACCTGGGGATGAGGCACAGCTGTTGTCTTGGAATAGTACTCTTCAGAATAAAATGGCATTCTGCAATTCCACAGACAAGAGAACTGCTCTGCTCTGCATCCTTCCCTAGTGCTGCAGCTAGGTAACGTTAAACCCTGGACTTAATGATCTTAAGCATCCCCTTCCCAGGCGGCCAGGAGTATTACTTCAGTTGTGAAGTACACAGCTAACGTTTTGCTTGGCCCGCCAACCACCATGCCATGCTTCTACATCCCTGATATGTTAAAACAACAACAAAATGGTTTGCCAGCCCTAATTAAAAACATAAGGAGTTTTGCATTTTAAACTCACTCAATGCAAAGCACCATCATGACTGCAGGTATAAAATGGAGTTTGCTTCAGATATTGGGCAGGACAGAAATGTAATAAATAAATACATCTATCTGCCACCCGCTGGGTGGTCATTTTGGGGGGGGGGTCGGGCCGCAGGGAACTGGGCTTTGGTCCCAAGGTCCATCCAAGCCATACCACTGATCATTGCCTTCCCAAGAATTTGCTCTCACCTGAGAAGCAGGGAAAACTCCACAGAAGGCAAGGAATTTGCAAACACTCCTCGGCATTACAGCCAAAGTGTGCACACCCATTCAGGGGCAGATGCCACAGAAGGGAGGGGTGGGGCAGAAAACAGAATATAATTCGATGAATGCAGCTTTTGAGTTTCTTTTGCTATCATAGAATAGCAGAGTTGGAAGGGGCCTACAAGGCCATCAAGTCCAACTCCCTGCTCAATGCAGGAATCCACCCTAAAGCATCCCTGACAGAGGGTTGTCCAGCTGCCTCTTGAAGGCCTCTAGTGTGGGAGAGCCCACAACCTCCCTAGGGAACTGGTTCCATTGTCGTACTGCTCTAACAGTCAGGAAGTTTTTCCTGATGTCCAGCCGGAATCTGGCTTCCTGTCACTTGAGCCCGTTATTCCGTGTCCTGCACTCTGGGAGGATCGAGAAGAGATCCTGGCCCTCCTCTGTGTGACAACCTTTGAAGTATTTGAAGAGTGCTATCATGTCTCCCCTCAATCTTCTCTTAGTGTCTGAGAACCCTGAATAGGTGTTAAAAACGTGGAGTTGCCCTGAGTGTTCAATGTTGTTTTCTAGTGACAAAACATAGTGAGTTTTTCATTCTGACATCAAAAGAAGCAGCTTGGCAGGTTTTCACGTCTTTCTCCTCCACACACCCTTTTAACTATCAAGCTACATTTGTGAGTTTTATGTTCTCCCCATTAAGCTTTCAGTAACACAATAAGCGTAATTAATCTGTTCTTTTCAACATAAGCCTACGGATCAAATTCTCAACTCTTAACTCTGGCGAGAAGACGTTCTGTATAGGTGAACATGCACTGCTTTATAACCACATCCACTATTTACTTTACTGAAAGAAATCTGGTATTTCCTGGTGTAGGCATATCTCACAGTAATTGGAAATATTTTAATCTCATTAAGGTGCTGGTTTTAACCTATAAAGCCTTACATGGCTTGGGACTGCAATACCTGATGGAACGCCTCTCCCGACATGAACCTACCCGTACACTGCGCTCAACATCTAAGGTCCTCCTCCGAGTGCCTACTCCGAGGGAAGCTCAGAGGGTGGCAACAAGGGAGAGGGCCTTTTCGGTGGTGGCCCCCCGACTGTGGAATGATCTCCCCGATGAGGCTCACTTGGCGCCAACATTGTTATCTTTTCGGCGCCAGGTCAAGACTTTTCTCTTCTCCCAGGCATTTTAACAGCATTTAACAACGTTAAGTTTGTTTTTAATGGACCCCAGAATTGTTGTTTTTAAATGGATACTGTTGTTTTTATACTGTTTTTTATGTTTTTGATGGTTTTTAAATTTTGTATACTTTTAATGTTTACTATTTTTAATTGTTGTAAACCGCCCAGAGAGCTTCGGCTGTGGGGCGGTATATAAATGTAAATAAATAAATAAATAAATAAATAAATAAATAAAGATAGAACAGGTCAAAGAACAAAGCAGCAAAAAGATTAAATCCAGAACAGAAAACATTGTAAAAAGACAGAGTGGGGTATGTATGTGTGTGTGTGTGAGTGAGTGAGTGAGTAAGAGAGAGAGAGCGTGCTGTGAAGTCTATTGTATCATGCCAATCACACTTGCAGAAACTAGTTATGAATCTTTCACTTTCAGCCAAAGATGCTAATAGACCCATTGACATAAATAATGGAACAACGTGTTGAAGGCTCCATTCAGATCCACCATTATGTCGTAAGTCTATGCATATAGATAATATCAGAAGTCTATGCACAGAGGCACACACATGAAGTGCCAGGCAATCTTGGTAATGTTTTAAAATTGACAGTTATGTCAAAAACCAGGCAGCAAAAGCAAATAAATGCAAGGGGGAAAGGGAACCTCATTTAGGTTAACAAGGCTCTTGCACTTTGGTAAGCAGTAACAGCACCGTTCTTCTATTGGCTTGACCGTATGTAAACACAACAAAGTTAGCAACTGCTGACCCCGTCCCTGTGATGTTTAGCACTGCGTGCAAACACAGCCCTTTGGCTCGTTTCTTATTATTTATTTATTTATTACATTTATATACCTGCCCATAGCTGAAGCTCTCTGGGCAGTTTACAAAAGTTAAAAACAGTGAACATTAAAAACAAATGTACAAAAATTTTGTACATAAAATTGCATAAAAACAGCAATATCTTTTAAAACAACTATTCTGGGGTCAGTAAAAAAACTCAGCATGTGTTGTTAACTGCCTGGGAGAAGAGAAAAGTCTTAACCTGGCGCCAAAAAGGTAACAATGTTGGCGTCAGGCAAGCCTCGTTGGGGAGATCATTCCATAATTGTGGGGCCACCACTGAAAAGGCCCTCTGCCTTGTTGCCATCCTCCGAGCTTCCCTCGGTTTGTTGGGTGAGAGTTAAGCCAGAGGTCCGGGTTCAGACGCAATGCTAAAGAACCCAGAGGTGGAGCATTGGGCATGTAATGTCGGGTTCTTTTAGTTACCTAGGGAGGTTGTGGGCTCTACCACACTAGAGGCCTTCAAGAGGCAGCTGGACAACCCTCTGTCAGGGATGCTTTAGGGTGGATTCCTGTATCGAGCAGGGGGTTGGACTCGATGGCCTTGTAGGCCCCTTCCAACTCTGCTATTCTATGATTCTATGAATACATGTGGCTCCTTCCCGTTTTCCAGTCACTCTATTCCCCCTCACATCTGGGTGCATATTTCCCCCCAGTCAGCCAAGATTCTACGACATGAGGTTATGATGCCGTTTTGTGGGAGTATATTTTCCTTAAGAACAATTTTTTTTGCATATTTGCTGTCATGTATAGCCCTACTGCTCCTGTATTGGGAGTAGGTGAGGCAGGTAATCAATCAGAAACAGATTCAGACTCAGAAGACACCGAGCCAGACACTAGGCAGTTAGAGCTGGAGGAGGAGGTTCACACGGGAGAGACGCCAGCTGGAAATCTGCCCCCTCCAGAGTCTCTCTCTTCAAGGCCAAATTCTTTGCTTTCAGGAGACAGGGAGTCAACTTCCGGGGGTGAGCATTCAAATACCTTACTAGGATGCTAGGATTCGCTGGAAACTAAAATGTTCAGCGAGGTTAGGGGCAAAGAGACAGGCGGACAGATTGCATGAGAAATTGTCCACACATCAACCACCTTGAAGTTATGGACATTTGAAAAGCCTTTTCTTTGAACGGACAGTTGTCTGGCTTAGTTTGCATTACAGAAGTGTTTATTGCTTGAAATAAAGCTTTGTAAATTGCCTAGCTCTTTGTCTCATTCCTCTCCCAGAGGAAGCTGGAGCAGCTACAGTACACGACATTTGCAAACCTTGGGGTTACACTGAGTCTGCTCATATTCTCTTGTCTGTGGGTGGTGCATTTTTGGTGCCAACTCCACGAGAATAAGACTCAAATCTTATGATGCGTAAATTTGAAGAACCTGTGCATGAATTTGCTTGTTATTCTCCTCCCTCTCCACCCCCTTTTTCTTTTGGGTCAAGCCTTTTAGACTGTAAGCCTGCAAAAGCAGATATTGTCTAGTTTTTTATTTGTGTACACTGCTGTAGTAAGCTTTAAGTGCTTTATAAATGAATAACAACAATAACAAGTTCCAGTTCCTTAACAGATGGCCTTTCTACTTCAGTGCATACACGCTAATCCAGAGGTAAAAAGATACTGAATGTTCCCACTCACTTTGAAGGTTACACCTTCTAAGGGCCCATACTTGGTGTCATATTTCATTTTTCTACTGGCTTTCTTTTCTGAGTCATACTTCTCATTTGTCTATATGATTGTGCCCATGCAGTATTCTTCTACAAGTTGAATATATTATTTATTTATATAGCACCATCAGTGTACATAGTAAATGCTGTACATAGTAAAAGTATAAAACAGCAACACCCTGCAACATAGGCTTACATTCTAATAAAACAGTAAGAGAGGGAAGAGAAGGCACCAAAGAGACACAGGAGACAATAAGACTAACAGTGTAAAAGTACGAACAGAGTCCATTTAGACAGGGATAACCTGGCTTCAATTGTCTATGCGCTGATAACCTCCAAGTTAGATTTCTGCAATGCGATCTACGTGGAACAGTTCAGAAGCTGCAGCTTGGGCAAAATGCAGCGGCCAGATTGATAATGGAGACCAGGAGGTTCAAATATATAAGACCGACTCCGACCCGCTTGCACAGGCTGCATGTGGTTCTGAGCACCAATTCAAGGTGCTGGATGCTCCACGGCTCGGAACCGCAACACCTGACAGAATGCCTCTCCTGCCGCGAACCTACCTGTACACTACGCTCAACATCGAAGGCCCTCCTCTAGGTGCCCACTCTGAGGGAGGCTTGGAAGATGGCAACAAGGGAGAGGGCCTTCTCGGTGGTGCCCCCCAGTTTGGAATGAGCTCCTCCACGAGGCCCGCCTGTCGGCAGGCAATACTGCTGCCTTTTCAACACCAGGTCAAGACTCTTCTCTTTCCCCAAGCATTTCACAGCACGAAATATAATGCAGGAGAGTTGTGCCAGGTATTTGGAACAAAGCTCTGTGTGTGCACGCGTGTGTGGAGGGAATAGACTGTGTACAGCTGCTTTTAGAGATATGTTCACTCACCTGATAAGGGCAGGGAATGTGGTATTCTTTGCACCGTTCTTGTATCCATGTCGTTTCCCACACACCTCGGTACGCCTGCTCATAGAAATAGCAGCCAATCACCACTAGAAGCGGCACAAGATACAGAACGCTGAAGACGCCAATCCGAATCATGAATTTCACCAGCTTGTCCTGGTTCTCCTTCTCGAGAGGAATTTCAATACGGACCCGATTTAAAGAGATGATGCCGGCGAGCAGCAGAGAAACTCCAACCACCACATACAAGCAGAGGGGAGCAAGAACAAAGTATCTCAAGGCCTCCACATCGTAGAGGCCAACGAAACACACACCGCTGATGTTGTCCCCTTCAATTTTATTCATAGCGAGGAGAATGATGGTCAGGGTTCCCGGGATGCCCCATGCGCTGGCATGGAAAAGCAGGGCTTTCTTCTCGATGGCTTCGCTGCCCCACTTGGGGACGGCGGCCAAGAACCAAGTAATGGTAAGAATCACCCACCAGACGCTCCCAGCCATGGTGAAGAAGTACAGGACCATGAAGAGCATGGTGCACGCTTTGTTGTGAGAGCCCTGCGTCACCGTGGAAGCCTTGTAGGTGGTGGGGCTAGAGGCGTTGCAGGCCACCCTGTCCTCCAGCAAAAAGCCGATGAAGAAAATGAGAGACACCATCATGTAACAGACGGCGTAAAAGATAATGGGCCTTTCTGGGTAGCGGAACCTTGTGACGTCGATCAGGAAAGTCAAGAAAGTAAACAAGGTGGCTGAAAGGCAGACAATGGAGATCACGCCAATGAAGTACCGCGCGAAGGAGAGCTCCTCACGCCGGAAATACATATTTGGACAAGGAGGGGAGCAGTCCCGTACCCGCAGGAATGTGTAGCCCAGGTCAGGGTCTATTTTCAGCTCTCGGGGGCACCAAAAGCCATAGTCTCTTTGCACTGCCACCGGCACCTCTTCTGTTGGCTCCCCAACTACGCTGAGATCGACCAGGCGAGGGTAAGGCTCATCACAGTCCGGGAACCTGGAACAACAAGAACAGAGAACGAGCGTGGTTGAGACACACGTTTGGTTGCTGGCCACAAAATAACCCCGAGGCTTCCTTGACCTGGTTCGCTAAGCAGCCGCAGCCTCGGAGGGGTTGTGAAACGTTGGACAGTGGTAAGGAGGAGATTTTATTTATTTGTTTGCTTATTTATTTGTTACATTTATATACCGCCCCATAGCCGAAGCTCTCTGGGCGGTTTACAAAAGTTAAAAACAGTAAACATTTAAAAAGTATACAAAATTTAAAAACATAAAAACAACACTATCCATTTAAAAACAACGGTTCTGGGGGTCCGTTAAAAACAAACTTAGCGTTGTTAAATGCTGTTAAATGCCTGGGAGAAGAGAAAAGTCTTGACCTGGCGCCTAAAACAGTGTTGGCACCAGGCGAGCCTCATCGGGGAGATCATTCCACAGTCGGGGAGCCACCACCGAGAAGGCCCTCTCCCTAGTTGCCATCCTCCGAGCTTCCCTCGGAGTAGGCACTTGGAGGGGGCCCTTAGATGTTGAGTGCAGTATACGGGTAGGTTCATGTCGGGAGAGGCGTTCCGTCAGGTATTGTGGTCCCAAGCCATGTAGGGCTTTACAGATGCTGTTAAGTGCTTGGGGAAGGCGCTAGTCTAAAAATCACACTATCAGGCACACTCTGTTGTCTTGGAATTTCATTATCTCCATTAAGCAGCGCTGGCAATGACTAACTGCGATTTATCAGAGACCTGAAGCCCAAGGTTTGAATGCTTATTTCAAGCCAATATATGAGCTTCAGTCATCCTCATCTCATTTCTTATATTTCCAATAAACGAAGATTTCTGGGCGGTTCAGAACATAATAAAACATCGTATTAAAACTTTAATATACAAACATTTAAAACAGTTTGAAACAAATACAATTAACAATTAAACTACTAGGACTCGATAAAAAACCCACTAACATTAAAAAGCTGCTTCATATGGCCGTTAAATGCCTGGGAGTAGAGGAAAGACTTAACTTGGGAGCTGAAAAAATGACAATGTTGGTGCCAAGGGGTCCTCACTAGCCAGAGCATTCCACAACGGAGGGGCCACCACCAAGAAGACCCTCTCCCTTGTTGCCATCCTCGGAAGTTCCCTCGGAGGACGTAGCACTTGGAGGATGGCCTCAGATGTTGATCATAGTGTATGGGTACATTCTAGTCCCTAGCAACATCTAGCCCTCCTCCTTGCCCAGTTATCTCCTCCACATTTCCATAGCCCAATACTCTTCCCACTGGACTGTAGTGGCTTGGAGGCCGGTCACAAATTGAAGAGCGTAGAACTGCAGAGGGACAGTTCACGTTTTGCAGCAAGAGAAATGGACAGAATAGATTGAGAGGCTTTATGCTATTTTGGGCTACATTAATAGAAATATAGCTTCCAAATCACGTGAGGTACTGGTTCTTCTCTATTCGGCCCTGGTTAGGCCTCATCTAGAGTATTGCGTCCTGTTCTGGGCTCCACAATTCAAGAAGGACGCAGACAAGCTGGAGCGTGTTCAGAGGAGGGCAACCAGGATGATCAGGGGTCTGGAAACAAAGCCCTATGAAGAGAGACTGAAAGAACTGGGCATATTTAGCCTGGAGAAGAGGAGATGGAGGGGAGACATGGGAGCACTCTTCAAATACTTAAACGGTTGTCACACAGAGGAGGGCCAGGATCTCTTCTCGATCCTCCCAGAGTGCAGGACACGGAATAACGGGCTCAAGTTAAAGGAAGCCAGATTCTGGCTGGACATCAGGAAAAACTTCCTGACTGTTAGAACAGTACGACAATGGAATCAGTTGCCTGGTGAGGTTGTGGGCTCTCCCACCCTAGAGGCATTCAAGAGGCAGCTGGACAACCCTCTGTCAGGGATGCATTAGGGTGGATTCCTGCATTGAGCAGGGGGTTGGACTCGATGACCTTGTAGGTCCTTTTCAACTCTGCTATTCTATGATTCTATGATTCTATGCCACTAGTGGGTTAAGAAGTCCCTCTTAGGAGACTAGAGCTGTGCTTAAGACAAATGACAAAGGAGTTCAGGGCCAAGCAGAGCAGATGACTGGCTATCCGGTCTTCTGTAGAAGTATTATGACCAACTTCCTTGATCTTTTGAACATAACCATGAAGTTTCCCTAGACTTTTCTTCTAGTTTAGCCGAATGAGGAAAGAAAGAAAGGTGGGGGGGGGAAGGAGAGAGACTGAGTAATTAGAAGAAAAGCTAAGTTGTCCTTGTAGTTGAGTGATTACCCTCATTATTAAAAGCTTATAATTCTAGTCTGTCTGTCTGAACTGGCCTGGGTATGTTTTGTTAGTGTGGTTTATGTGCTATGAAGCCGTCACTTGGCATATTTTTCTTTCTGACTGAAAGCACAAAAGACTCAAGATTACTTAATGAAAAAAATTCCAGGGGGGTAGCCAGGCTAGTCTCTTGCAGCAAAAACAACTAAAGTCTAGTGACACCTTAAAGACTAAGAAATTTATTCTGGCATAAACTTTCATGGACTACATTTGACTTGATCCACAAAGGTTTATGCCTTAAGACTCTTAGTTATTTTAAATATGAGAGAGAGAGAGAGAGAGAGAGAGAGAGAGAGAGAGAGAGAGAGAGCGAGCACAGCTGGTTTAAAGATAGAACAGTCTTACCATTTGCAATTTAATAAAACTTGCTTCCGCTAAGGGGGAAAAAGATTTTGGGGTAGGGGAGAATATTAAAAAGGTATCTGTATCCTATCTTGATTTGAAACAGCAAGTCTATTAAACGTAATGGTCTGCGCCTTACTGGAAGTAACCCAAACCGAACAAGAATCACAAAGTAAGCAGTGGCGCTACTTTAGTCCATGGTACGCTTTAGTCTTTGACTACAATCTAAAAGTTCCAAAGCCGGGAATTGGTCTAGTGCACCATCTCTCAGCCTGGTATCCCTCCAGATGCTTTGGATCACACCTCCCAGAATCCCTGACTAATAGCCATGCTAGTTGGGGATGATGGGACTTGAAGTCCAAAACATCTGGAAGGCACCAGGTTAGGGAAGCCTGGTCTAGTTGTTTCCCAGCATTGTCAAATATACAAAAGGAGGAAAAGAGCTGCCTGAATAATGTTAACAGGGTTTTCGTTGGGGACAGAGTCTGGCTCAGTCAAGAAGCCATTGTCAAAGCCATTATCAGTTACCTAGGGAGGTTGTCAGTTACCTAGGGAGGTGGTGGGCTCTCCCACACTAGAGGCCTTCAAGAGGCAGCTGGACAAGTATCTGTCAGGGATGCTTTAGGGTGGATTCCTGCATTGAGCAGGGGGTTGGACTCGATGGCCTTGTAGGCCCCTTCCAACTCTGCTATTCTGTGATTCTATGAAGCAATTCCTCAATTGTTTAACCCAGGGATTACGGGGATGTGTGGAGTAACTGTAGAGTTAACTCTGGGTTATTTAACCCATAATCAACCCAGAGTTTCTGGATTTGAATGTCATGAAACAACCCAGGAATGGGGCAATCCCGGGTTGTTGACTGAAAGTGGAAACAATGAGCACAAAGGTCACATGCTCTGCACATCCCTAGAATTACTGAGTTAAACAACTCAAGAACTCCCACCATGATTTAAGAACAAATTTAAAATGTATGAAGGGTCTGACGAAAATAGTTATAAAGATAGCAATATCGAGTCACAGAATCCTAGCGTTGGAGGGGGGCGGGTTTGTAAGCCACTGAGCTGGTTTCATATCCAGGAAAGTTTGTTACCTCAACCAAAAGAAAACATGAGAAGGTACAATGCTAAGTCTCAAAACCAAAGTCACTTATACATCCTGGAACGTATTAAAACCAGAGGTGGAGATTTTTTAAAACAACAACAACACACAAATCCAGAGGATTTGCTCACCTGCTGCATTCCATATCCTCTGGCCAAGACACGCCAAACATCTCCATGAGTTTTGAACACTCGTTGTACGCCCGTTGACAAATTCTGCGACATGGGAGGGTGACTCTGCCGTACTCCATGCAAACAGGAGCATAAAGAGCACACAGAAAAGGCCGGAAGTCCCGGGAGCAGTCAAGGTTTACCATCGGGTGGAATGGCTAGAAAGAGAAAACAAAATTAAACAGTTGCAGGCCACTGTCTAAACCAGTGGTTCTCAACCTTCCTAATGCCGCGACCCTTTAATACAGTTCCTCATGTTGTGGTGACCCCCAACCATAAAATTATTTTCGTTCTTCTCTACACGATCCATTGTCATGGGATGGTTTGCTAATGAACATAATACATAACAAAAGCTTTAATAATACAAAAGATGATACATGACATAGTTCAGTCAATACAGTTTCCTAAGACCATCGGAAATATGTGTTTTCCGATGGTCTTAGGCGACCCCTGTGAAAGGGTCGTTCGACCCCCAAAGGGGTCCCGACCCACAGGTTGAGAACCGCTGGTCTAAACAGTAAACTATATTCTATCTGAAGAGACAATCTGGGTGGTTTCCATAATCTAAGATCTCAGAATCTCTGTCCAACTTTGGAAAAAAAATGTGAATCAAGTAATACAGATAATTCAGGCAGAGAACGTCAACGTAATAGTTCAATTCCATCATAAGTGGCTACTAGGAGGAGGGCCTTCTCTGCTGTGGCACCCCGGCTGTGGAACGAGCTCCACAGAGTGGTCCGCCTGGCGCCTACACTGTACTCTTTTCGTCTCCAGCTGAAGACCTTTTTATTCACTCAGTATTTTAACACTTAATTTTAACTTAAATTTCTAACTCTGTATTTTAATCTTATATCAATTTTGCTGTGTGGTTTTATCCTGGTTGTGCTTTTTATACTGTATTTTGTATTTGTGTTTTTAACCTGTGGGTTGTTTTATTATGGTTTTAATTTTTGTGGACCGCCCAGAGAGCTTCGGCTATTGGGTGGTATAAAAATGTAAAAAATAAAATAAATAACTAAAATAATAAAATAAATAAGTTGCTTTCACTTTGATTTAGTGGGCTATCATTTTTGAGGTCACCAGTCAAGTTTTGACCCTTCCTCTCCTAGAAATATTGTAAACCGCCCAGAGAGCTTCAGCTATGGGGCGGTATATAAATGTAATAAATAATAATAATAATAATAATAATAATGATGATCATGATGGCTCAGAAAAAAAGGAAAAAAACCCAGGAAAAATACCATTTTCATCCCCCCAAAAGGAGAAACATTTTGGATTACGAAATATTTTCATTTAGAATGATGAATAACATGTTTAAGACAGTGCGTTCAGACATTGCTACCTGGTCTTTACTCCCTCAAAATGATTTCTAAGAATTCCATAATCTAAGATTAGAGATGTAAAATTTCCAGAAATTTTGAAGTCACGGGAAAAAATTGTTTTAATCTTCTCTTTACAATTCCCAGCATAGTTATTTCTTCTATTTCTTATTAAGATGATAGAACCCTCAAATGCTGCATGTTAAAACATGGCTTGTTCTAGAGTTGTGGGGTTGTTTAACCCACAAACAGCCCCAAGTGCCCCTGTTCAGAGGTCATGGAAACAACCCTCAAATGATTCAAGGGTTGTTACTGCAAACAGAATGAGGCTTGGGCTTATGGAACTCATGGGCACAGTTTTTAATACAGTTCCCAAAAGACTTCACTTTTAGGAAATGCTACCTCAAGTGATAAAACCTTTAACCAGTGCCACCTAATAAACCTCCTGTACCTAAAAGAAACTCGGCAGCTGGTATCCGAAGCCTTGGGGCTGGGATTGGCATCACCCCTGGGGACAATCTTTCAAAATAAGCAAAGATTTTGATGGTTATTATTAAGGGGAATTAGTTATGCAAAGAATAAAATGTCACTCTTCAAATAACAGCTTGAGAATGCTTAAAGGAACTTACATTCCCTAGCTAAATAAGCTCTTTTCCTTTAGATCCAATTTCCCTAAACTCTACTCCAACCAATTCTTCACAAACATGAACAGATGCTGTACGCCAGCCATCATCTGCCTCCAGCCATTCCTGCTTCTTTTGATTCAGATGTTTCAGGGACTACTTGCTGAGGTTCCCTCCAGTCATACATAAAATAGGAACCTAAAATGTATTATGTATAACTTTGTTTGCTCATAAAATTATCATGTACAATAGTTTATTCAGAAAATAATGACACATTTACTGAGTTTACTTTTGTTTTAATTTTAGTGATATATTTATGAGCAAACCAAGTTATACGTCATACCCTATTTCTTCGATTCTAAGACACATTTTTCCCCCATATAAACATCTCTAAAAATGGGGTGCGTCTTAGAATCGCGGGTGTGTCTTAGGGTTTTTTTTTTTCCTGTTGGTGGTACTGAAATTAGTGTGCGTCTTACAATCAAAGAAATACGGTACATCTTAGGTTCCTAAAGTAACAAAGTGACCATAGATCTGTAAGGAATGCTAAAAAGTATTTCATTTTTTCCTTTCCCCCCCCTCAAAACGTGTTTTTCCCCCCAACACCTCCCCCATCCCTATTTTTAAAATATTTTTATTGTTTTGCAATGGCTTCAAAACTTCTGCAAATTGTATACCTCTACCCTCTCCTGATTTGCATTTGATTGGTGAGATACAAGCCTGGCTTAATGTGGTATCTCCATTCGCAAGGCATATCTGCAAACAAGGAAATACTATATTGTCTTCCATAACAAGTCCCCTTTTGCCTATTAGTTTTCAAGCTGCAGCCTCCCTCCTTAGTCGTGTTAGCAGTCTCTGGTACTACGGGAAAGCAAGCACACCGACACAACCATTCAGTACCTTGTATTTGGTCAAAATTAATTCAGACATACATGTTCAGACAGCTGAAGTTTTAGCTCTCTATAGATAAGAAATACTTTCAACAGAAGAAACGAAGTCTCTGCCCTTCCTTGCTGCCACAATGTAGGCAGTAAATCAAAATTCACCTTTAGGCTATACTAGGCATTTAGCAGCCAAGTACTCAGTTTTCAAATTGGAGAAAGAAAAAAGGCAAATCTTTTACGGAATCAGAGAAGACGAGAAAAAAGGTGTAAGGAAAAACCAATACAATATGCATGGTTGTGATGATATAATGATACGCAGAACCTGATTGTAGCCTTCCCCAAGGTGATGTTCAGACAGCATGGCCAATGGTCAGGAAAGCTGGAAGTGTAGTCTAAAACACATGGAGAGCACCAGTTTGGGGAAGACTGTTGTAGCTGATAGTGTCAGATTAGTATCAGGGAAGACATAGGTTCAAATCCCTCATCGGCCAAGAAACTCACTGAGTAGCCTTAAGCAAGCCACCATCTCTTAGCCCATCCTACCTCACGGAACCGTTGAGAGGAAGCAATGAAAAAGCCAACGTATGCCACCCTGAACCCCTCGGAGGAAGGGTGGGATGCAGATGCGTTGCCATAACTCATATCCCCACATCCCAATACAACAGTAAGCTGTCTAGACATAACAAGCAATGAGAGATAAGCCATCAGCGATCACTAGGATTGCCAACGCTTCCAGAGGAAGAGAATAAGCAAATACTGTGTTTGTACGCAAATCTTGAATCTGCCATCTCCTAGGTGCAGAAATCCACCTCAGCGCTTCTATCCCCTTCAGCTAAGGGGTGGAGCAGTGCGGCATGCTCTCTGCAAATCTCCAGTGGCAAGGATGCGCTCTTCAAGTTAGCTCACTTCACTCTAGTTCTACAGCTGGAAGAAAGCAAGCAGTTGTTCCATGCACAGACTCCAGAACACACTCCAGTATTAAACACAGTAGTATTATGGGGGTGGGTAACTTAGAATCACAGAATCATAGAATGGCAGAGTTGGAAGGGGCCTACAAGGCCATTGAGTCCAACCCCCTGCTCCATGCAGGAATCCACCCTAAAGCATCCCTTGTGGGCGTCCAGATGTTTTGGCTTACAACAACCATCAGCCATCAGGTTCAGCATTCATTCCTGCAAGCCCTGGCCAAGTAGAGTGCCTCCTCCCTGCCCCAACTAGGCCACTGGTTGCAGAAGTGTTACAGGAGGGGATTTAGCTGGCGCTTGCAGGACCATGTTTTGCAAGTCCCAGCTGAGTAGAGCACCTCCTTCCCAATCCAGATTCCTCCTTCCCGCCCACTCACATCCCAATCGAGGTGCGATCGGGACAGGAAAGGATTTGGCTGGCACTTGCAAGAGCAGAGCAGGGTGGGACTTGGCCAGTGCTTGCAGGACTGGGTCTCCTCCTTCCCAATCAAAATGCATGCAGAGTGGGAAGAAGTCTACTTTGCAGAATGAACGCGGCGGGCAGGAATGGATTACTGCTTGCAGAGCGCAAGGTTTCAAGCATTCCCATAGGGAAAATGGGCAAAAGAAAGCGGAGAGTGAGGCTCAGGATAGTACAGACATTACTGGTACTAGCGGAAGAGTGTTACAGGCCCAGAATGGAGCAGTGACAAAAAGGCATCTGATGCAATGAAACTTTGCCAGTAGTTGCCGGTACTACAGCACCACAAAGGCTGGGGTGGGATAAGGAGACGGAATGGGCAAAGGAGGCAGGAACCGAACAACCTAGGAAATGGGGGGGGGGGGAAACAAGCCACAGTTTGTGCAATCGTCCGGCAGCCAAATCATAGGTTAACTCTGGATAAGGAAACAATCCATGGGTTAATGAAAACTTGGGTTATTGTTCCATGTGAACAAGCCCACACACAGGCAAGAGCCTCAGGAATTCCCCGCCCCCTACATGATCAAGATTAAGTTCTCTTACAGACACTTCTTTGTGAAGGGCACCACAACAGCTCTTGTCTAGACAAGCAAAACTAGTAGACAGCGGGGATGAGGGATATATATTCAACGGAATTCTTCTTTTCCACCCATCTACACTTTCCTCCCCCACCCCTTCCTCAGCTGAATCTATGGATTATGAACTTTTAAGCGAAAGCTCCTGAGCAAAACCAGAAGGGCAACCAGCAATGTAACCCGTATATTTTAATCCAAAACTGAACGCTACATGGATATCCAGGAGCAGTGTTCTGGTTTGCATGTGGAAGAGTATAACAAATATCTTTATCAAAAAAATTCCTTTGAATTTACAAACCTAAGATGCTTCTCGTTTGTCTTGCTGCCTCTGACAGAAACATTTTGGTTTCATAGAAATCAGAAAGAGCAGATATAAACAAGTTCACAAATGGGGGAAAAAAAGTTGCTTGCCATGGACAAATTATAGGTTCCTGCAGCACACGGAGATGAAATACAAAGGAGCCTTCCTCCTTCATTCACATTCAAATTAACAAGGCCCTGTGTGTTCTGTTTCGGAGTTCCATCCCCAATACCATGGCAACCCTGCACCCACAGGCTTTCAGGCGTAGCAACAGGCCCAGCTTAGCAAGGAGTGTGAAAAGGGGAGAGAGTCAAAGGGTGCAATTTGGCTCACGAGAATGAGAATCACAACCTTTGTCAGAGTACAAAAGGCTGGTATCCATAGGAACGGTTCTTTGCTGAACAGAGAACGGGCCTTGGAGATACCATGGCCGGAGACATGATATGGGAAACAGAGGCAAAGGTGCCATCAGACGCACCAGGGTGCAAATACATTGTCCTAGAAGTGATTTTACTGAGGAGTTATGCTGGAGCGCTTTTAAAAAGCTGTGCCTCTTCATAATGCCACTACGGGTTTGAAGCAGCACAGCTAACCTTAAAACCAATAGCGCCGTTTGCACTTTTTGTGTTGATGGGACCAATTTAACTTTTTTCCCCCCCTCGCTGTTCCAGCAAATGATACGGTTGGAGGATTAAACAAACTTTATCTCTTTGTTCTTCGAAGCTGGGAACTCGCTGGGATGTCTGTGATGGTCTGAACTGCAGTGGATAAATATAAGAATTTGTTTAAAGAGAACTCCCCACACCCTGTGGCTGTGTTCAGACAACACAATAGTCGAAGTTGGGTTAATAGTCAACTCCACGGTTGATTTTCGAGGGGGTGCTCCCCACATGACATGGTTATAATCAACCGCGGTGTGGATTAAGGGCAGCATTGAGTTGACTCTTAGTCAATGGTCCGTTTGACTGACACATCCCCTGCCCTTCCCACCCTGTCCTCCTGCTGATATCCCATCAGCCATTGCGAGTTCTGCCAGCTGGACTAGAGTGGCAGCTGCCACTCTGGTTGCTCTCGCCAGGGTACTCTGCAGTCGCTGAAAATAACCAACTGTGTGCGACGAATTAGTCAACAGTGGCCAACACACGACACGATAACCAGCTGTTGTTCAACTGTTGTTTGTGAACAGCCCAGAGAGCTTCGGCTATTGCAGCGGTTCTCAACCTGTGGGTTGCGACCCCTTTGGGGGTCGAACGACCCTTTCACAGGGGTCGCCTAAGACCATCGGAAAACACATATTTCCGATGGTCTTAGGAACCGAGACACCGCTCCTCTATCCGTCTCCAGGAGGGTCCGCCCACATGCAGATACGCCCACATACGAGTGCCCGGCGTGATGACATCATCGCGCCAACCTTAGATATTTACATTACGATTCATAACAGTAGCAAAATTACAGTTACGAAGTAGCAACGAAAATAATTTTATGGTTGGGGGTCACCACAACATGAGGAACTGTATTAAAGGGTCGCGGCATTAGGAAGGTTGAGAACCACTGGGCTATTGGGTGGTATAAAAATGTAATAAAATAAATAAATAAATAAATAAATAAATTCAAATAACCAACTCTTCACAGTGGTGGTCATTTCGGTCGAATAACCAACTGTGGTGTGAAGAAGCCCTGACAGATGACTCGATTGCTAACTGTTGATTATTTAACCCACTGTTCTCGTGACATCCAAACCCAGTCGCTGTATTCAAATCACCTTTCTAGCCAAACCTAATCCGGAGCTCTGAAAATCTGCAATGGCCAGGGTGAAGACCCATCACCATAAATGTCACCCCAAAACTAGACTGCAATATTTTCTATGTGCAATATTTTCTATGTGGGTCTATCTTTGAAAAATTATGTAGAATACAGTAGCCCACCTGTCTTCCCCAGCAGTGGCAATAACTATACCTCTCAAGAGCCAGCACTTCTATGGCTACAGAGTGCCGGAAAGAAGAAAGGATAACCCTGGCATTTGCAACTGCCCGAGGAAACCTAGCTGAAGCAACCCAACCCAGGGTTTGTATTGCTTCTCTCCACACACAGCAGAGTTGACTAGTTACTTCTCCGGTCTATGAAGCTGAAACCTTGCTACCCTGCCTATTGGGCCTTACTACCCCATAGAGTTTCTATCTCCAGCCCTTGAGAGGGCTCGATCTTTTCGAGCTGCGTAAGGGAAAATTCTCCCCTTCCCTCAATGCGTTCTATTTGGGACTGCCCTTAAGGCTGATCTGGAAGCTGGATCAACTGCAGCTGTTGTCAAGAGCTGCCCCTTTTCAGCATGTAACACCTTTGCTGAGGGAACTGCACTGGCTGCCTGCTTCCTATCGGGCCAGGCTTAAGGTTCTTGTACTTGTGTACAAAGCCCTAAACTACTGGGACCAGGATGCCTGAGAGAGAGCTTTCTCCCTTACCAACCTACCCAATCACTGAGGTCATCAGAGGGCCTGCTCCTGGTGATGCCACATTGACTTATGGCCTGACTGAAGACCACCCGCAAAAGAGCCTACAGTGTGGTGGCCCCCTTTCTACAGAACTCCCTGGATGTCAGGCAGGCACCAACTGTGTTGTTTTCGGCGCCTTCTGAAAACAGGTCTTTTCCAGGAAGCCTTCTTTGCTTGACCAGCTTCAGTTTTATGGGCACCCTGCTTTTTAAAAAATAATTTTAATATAGTGCTTTATTCTTTTTAACTTTTTAGCATTTTATCTCTTGTGGTTCATCGCTCCAGAAACTGTTTAGATGTGGAATGGTATGCAAACGTTGTAATTAAATAAATTTTACGGAAGGAGATAATGCATCAGATGGAATTTCCTTTTCTATACAAGTTTTAAAGATGCAGGCGTATGTCCTGGCAGTCTTATGCCTGCTTGACTCCCTGTTCCAGTTATACAGTTTGATGCTCACGGAGTATCTCAAATATTTTCCCCCTACCAATTCTTTACTATTTTTTATTTTGCAGCTATCATATTACATGTAAAAGTTTCTTGTTAAAACACAGAAGAGACGCAGGATTCGATAAAACTCATGTTGTGAGCACTATCTATTTTAAGCTTTGGCAGAAATACTTCAAATACACCACCAGCACACTTTTCTGTAATTTCAGATGCAACACTCACAAATTATGAGATATTAGCAGATCGATTTTACTGTGTGTTTTTTTTATGCAGGGAGCCATCAGACTACTTAAAAAAAAACATTGCGTGATTCACCTTTTTCAACATAAGCAACCCCCGTTAAGCCTCTCTCAGACATTATGAATTAGCTATAATACTATGCCATCTGCCTGGGTGACCCTAAACAACAAAGGCAGTATGCATAAATTAAAGCACAGAATTGACTAACTTCAAAATACATTCTTGGAGTTAAACATCCGTGTTTAGCTACAAAGACACCAGACCTTTTAAAAAACTCTGGCACCCGCATTTCTAGTTGAGTTTTACTGTACACTATTTACCTTCCATACTTGTGTGCAAAGCTGTTTGCTGCATTCTTCAAATACTTAAAAGGTTGTCACACAGAGGAGGGCCAGGATCTCTTCTCGATCCTCCCAGAGTGCAGGACACGGAATAACGGGCTCAAGTTAAAGGAAGCCAGATTCCAGCTGGACATCAGGAAAAGCTTCCTGACTGTTAGAGAAGTACGACAATGGAATCAGTTGCCTAGGGAGGTTGTGGGCTCTCCCACACTAGAGGCCTTCAAGAGGCAGCTGGACAACCATCTGTCAGGGATGCTTTAAGGTAGACTCCTGCAATGAGGAGGGGTTGGACTCGATGGCCTTCTAGGCCCCTTCCAACTCTGCTTTTCTATGATTCTATGATTCCTCAACTGCCATTTTGCTTATTGGACACGGAGTGAGAGTAGGTTCTCCTGCTAGAATTCCTTGTAGGATATGCAGGGCCAGTGCCAGGCTATTTTGCGCCCTAGGCAAGGTGAGCTGCTTTCACACCCCCACCCCTCAGCGTACCCCCCAACCCCCACCCCACCATACCCCCCCACCCGAGCATACCCCCCCACCCCCGGTAGGCAGAGACAAGCGGGGATGAAGGCCGCATTACCTTTCCCTTGCCCGAAGTCAGAACGTGTGTCCCGGCTTGACTTCGGCTGGGTGGGACGCTGGGGTGGGAGTTGGGTGGACAGACAGCTCCACGTTCTGATGTCCGGCATGCCCGTACGCCAGAATGTGGAGCCATCCGCCCTCCCCCACCCACCCCAGCGTCCTGGCTTGGCTTTGGTTGGGCGGGCACCCAGCCAAAGCCAAGCCAGGTATGCTGGGGGTTTGGGGGCGGAAGGGCGGCTTTGGAACGGCCGCCTGGAAGCTGCCCTCACTCGGCTAGAGTGGCTCTGGGAGTGGGATGGCGACTTCCGGGTGCGGCGTTCAGCGCCCCTCTTACCTTGGCGCTCTAGACAGCTACCTGACTGGCCTCTATGGCAGCGCCGGCCCTGAGGATATGGTGTAATATAGGAAAATCTGAGCAAAGATGTGGAAAAGACTAACAAACTCTTCTAATAAAAGGGAAATGCTATTTCGAAAAGAAAAGTGGGAATAGAAGCAAAGTAGCTGCTCCAACAGATTTAACCCCCTCTTTCTAGAAATGGTTGAATGCTTAAACATAAACAGATTTTTATTCATGGTTGATAACTCTCTTCACAGGACTGGCCAATGTTGGACAGCTCCTAGTTGCTCTGCTTATACAATTTGGACAGCTCAATTTGACCAATCATTCCAGTCTAGAATTTATATTAAGGAGCCGAAACACACACACACACACACACACACACATTTTCTCAAGAACAAGAGGTGCTTTTTGGCAGCTTCAAGTGGCGATTATGATTTAGAGGGCAAAATTATGGCAATATATGTGGCAGCTCTGCCAGCAGGTGTCACATCTCCGTCAGTCAAAGAGGGTAGAGTCTGTGCCAGAAAAGTAACCCAGTGTAGAAAGAATCCTGCCCCTTTGGGAAGAATGTCTGCTCACATTGCAGGATGCCATTGTGTCACATACCAGGAAGAAAAAGGCTTGTAGCCTGAGATGCAACAAGGAATTCAGTCCATGCTGGAATTGTAAAATCAGACCACCCAATATTGGCTGCGTGTCTAGAATCCTGCGAACTCTGCATGACAAGATAATATCACGCTACTGTAGCCCTGGTTGTAATTTCACAACTGTAATTTCAGAGTGACATTCTCTTTTGAAGATGCAATGAGGATTTTATTTTTTAGAAACTAAGTCACAAGAGGGGGAAAAGGAAGACATACATTTCTGAAGCACAAAACACCTCTCAAATTATTTCTATAATACGTATTCCATTACAGCAAGCTTACTAAAAAAAAGCAGAGAAAAATTCAATATATATACCGTATTTCTTCGATTGTAAGACGCACACTAATTTCAGTATCACCAACAGAAAAAAAAGCTTTGATTCTAAGGATAATAATCGTACTTGCGATGCTAAGACGCACCCCGTTTTTAAAGATATTTATATGGGGGGGAAAGTGAGTCTTAGAATCGAAGAAATACAGTAGTACGCAGTATCGTTATATGTTCTTTTGGAACAAATTATTTTTGCTGTTGCGTGTGTGTATTGTGAGCTGTTACTGGGCATGTGGAGAAAGACTGCCATATAAAATTCCAATCTAATCTACATTTGAGCGTCCTCATTTCTGTCTGCTGCATATCGTAATGCCGTATTGCCAGATACATGCTAATGTCACTGAGCGCAAACAAAGCCAAGCAATCAGCCTACTACAACCAGGGGTGAGAAAGTCTTTGATCTCAGGAAACTCAGGAAGGAAAGATATATTACAAGAACTAAATCAGGCTGCCAGCATCAGTGAGGCTGTCTTCCCTGCCTCAGGAATACTGCAGCTCTGACTGGTGGGTTGATAGGTAGCTGGCCACACCATTTTCAACTTGCCTCTGTATTATGTTTTAGTTTCTCTCCACCTCCATGTGCAAAGTTGCTTCCTACACACAGTGTCGTTTATTTCCCTCCCCCTGAACTATCCTCATTCTGGAAATCAGCAGCAGCAGCAAGTCCTAAAGAGTCCTAGCAACTCCAGCCTCCACCCCCAACCTCGAGAATATTATTTATTACATTTTTATACCGCCCAATAGCCGAAGCTCTCTGGGCGGTTCACAAAAATTAAAACCATCATAAAACAACCAACAGGTTAAAAGCACAAATACAAAATACAGTATAAAAAACACAACCAGGACAAAACCACGCAGCAAAATTGATGTAAGATTAAAATACAGAGTTAGAACTGTAAAATTTAAATTTAAGTTAAAATTAAGTGTTAAAATACTGAGAAAATAAAAAGGTCTTCAGCTGGCGACAAAACGAGTACAGTGTAGGTGCCAGGCGGACCTCTCTGGTTTCACATTCCACAGCCGGGGTGCCACAGCGGAGAAAGCCCTCTTCCTAGTAGCCAAATACTACTATTTGGCTACTAGGAGAGAATATATTCTTTCCAAATGCCACCTAGTCAACAAGCTTCTGCCACTTCATTCCAATTGCAGGTAGACCTTTTTTTTTTCTTTTTTTGAAGAATGGTAAGATTTGCTTTGCAAAATGACTGACTGATGCCAGCTTCCTTTCCTCTGCAATTCTACAGATCTAGACATGAATATACCCGGTCACTACGCTCAACATCTAAGGTCCTCCTCCGGGTGCCTACTCCAAGAGAGGCTGGAAGTGTGGCAACGAGGGACAGGGCCTTTTCGGCGGTGGCCCCCAGACTATGGAATGGTCTCCCTGACGAGGCTCGCCTGGCACTAACGCTGCTATCTTTCCGGCGCCAGGTTAAGACTTTCCTCTTTGCCCAGGCGTATGGTGGCGCATCTTAATCACCCACATGCTTAGGTTTTTTTTAAACAGTTTTTAATGCTTTATGTGTGTATGTTCTGTGTTTTAGAATTTTAAATTTTGTATACTCGTTTTAATCTTAATTTTAGAATTTCTGTAAACCGCCCAGAGAGCCCTGGCTGTGGGAGCCGTATATAAGTGCAATAAATAAATAAATAAATCTACTTGCAACTGGCTTATCTCTCTCTCACAAACACACTCCCCAGAAAGAACAAAGCATGTTTAAAATGGGGGAGGGGCAGAAATAGAGACTGGGTTGCGATGAGGAGCTGCTGCAGAGAAGAAAAACCTGGAGTGGATTTCTTTGGGAGAAAAGGAAAGACTGCTTCCTAGCCTGTTAAATCCTAGTTCTGAATACAAATTATTGCTCTGCTGTGGCTTGTCAGGGAAGTAGGGGCAATATTTAATTTTCAGAAACATACCTGTAAGAAACTCAGGCCTACAGGGAATAATGCCATCAATAATAATAATAATAATAATAATAATAATAATAATAATAATAATATCTTACCCGCCTCTCCCTTTGGATTGAGGCGGGGAACAACATTAGTACAGGAATCAACACATCTTAAAAAACTCTTGATTATATGTTGTCTGGGTAGGCCTGCCGGAAAAGGCTAGTCTTCAAAGCTGCCTTAAAATCACATAGAAAGTTAATTTTACGAATCTTGTCCAGCAGGCCATTCCATAATCCATGGGCAACAGGTCCTCTGGGAAACTGATGTCAGCCTAATTTTGGCTGACTGATGTAAGTTCTCCCCAGAGGACCTGAGTGTGCGGGGCGGACTGTATGGGAGAAGGCGATCCAGCAGGTATCCTGGACCCAAACCATTTAGGGCTTTAAAGGTAATGACCAACACTTTCTACTTTACCCGGAAACTAATTGGCAGCCAGTGGAGTGATTTTAATGTTGGGGTAATATGCTCACCCCTAGATGTACCGGTGACCAACCTGGCTGCCATATTTTGAACTAGTTGAAGTTTCTGAACTAGGTACAATGGTAGCCCCATGTAGCGCGCATTGCAGAAGTCAAGCCTTGTGGTTACCCCACACATGCACAACCATCTTTAGGTCTTCTGACTCTAAGAAGGGGCGCAGCTGGCGTATCAGCCGAAGCTGATAGGAGGCACTCCTGGCCGTCACTTGGAGCGACGGATCCAGGAGCACCCCCAACTGCGAACACAGTCTTTCAGGGGGAGTGTAGCCCCATCCAGAACCGGTTGACACACCTCCAAACCTAGGTCAGAGCCCTTGACAGAAAGCACCTCTGTCTTGTCTGGATTCAGCTTCAGTTTGTTTTTCCTCATCCAGCCCATTACCGCCTCCATGCATTCATTCTGAGGAGACACACTATCCTTAGCTGATGCTGTTATTGCTATTACCCCTTCTCTTTAATTCTGGGGTTGGGGGCAAGGTGGAAGTGAAAGGCGTTATGCATGTATACAGAAGCACTTTTACTATATTCTTGCTGGGTGGAAGATAACATTTGGCTCCTTAGTCTGGACAAAATGAGTGGATCCCTGCAAGTAATAATGGGGTCTGTAGTTCCTGTATTAGCCACACTGGTGATCCCACACTGGCAAAAACAAGAGCCACAAATACTGTTGGATGCTTTTCAAATACAAACTGGTACCAGACTCGCTCCTGCTATGGCAAACTATGAAAGCCAGATTTATCTATTCTGTGCAAAGAACTTGCAGATTTCTATCTTAATGAACTCTCAAACATGTGTCAAATATCCTGTATTTTAGACGAAAAGCACTTCTATGCAAAAAAAATAACTTTGACCACTCCAGAGGTATTTTTCATGGTGGTTTTTGTGTGTGTGTGTGTGTGTGTGTAGGATGTTACTAATCTGCAAAGTGACCTCAAGAGCATTAAGATAAGAAATGTATCCGTGTTCTTCTAAGCTTTATTATTATAACCAGATATAGTGAAAGTCCTGATTATACTGAACTTTCTCTGCAATTCACCAGTAATAAAGGTCATTCTACCAGGATTTAATGCTATAATACGTACATTTTAGAGGGGGAAATAAATGCTTACCTCCATTGCGAGAGCTGCTGTTTGCTGATCATAATGATTCAGGAGGTTAGGCATAAACGTGGTATTGTAAGGGAGATCCTGGCACATCCTCAAGATGATGGGCTCGCATGAGAACAGGCTGTGGCCACTCGTACATCCTACCAGAACAGCCAAAGGCCATAGATAATGGATCATCCAGTTGGCAGCCATCCTTCTGCCGTGTTCATGAGAGTCTCCAGGTTATTTAGTAAACATTGCGGGATATCTGGGCACCATGGTCAGCTTTTCAACCTAAGGATCCTCAGAGACTGAACGACTCTTCGTATTCAGAGAACTTAGCATAGTCCAACAGAATGCTTTCGCTCCCAAAGCACTAAAAAGGTTCTTCATCTTGCCCTTACGTTTCGTATCACTATAAAAGTTGCTCTTGGCCATCAAAGCAGGGTGACTAACCACATTCCCAAACAGACACCATGCTGAAAATCTTCTTTTATTAAGCCATCTAAAGATATAAAAAAACAGAGTTGTTAAACTGCATTGTTAACCATGTTCAGAGGAGGGCAACCAGGATGATCAGGGGTCTGGAAACAAAGCCCCATGAAGAGAGACTGAAAGAACTGGGCATGTTTAGCCTGGAGAAGAGAAGATGGAGGGGAGACATGATAGCACTCTTCAAGGACTTGAAAGGTTGTCACACAGAGGAGGGCCAGGATCTCTTCTCGATCCTCCCAGAGTGCAGGACACGGATAACGGGCTCAAGTTACAGGAAGCCAGATTCCAGCTGGACATCAGGAAAAACTTCCTGTTAGAGCAGTACGACAATGGAATCAGTTACCTAGGGAGGTTGTGGGCTCTCCCACACTAGAGGCCTTCAAGAGGCAGCTGGACAACCATCTGTCAGGGATGCTTTAGGGTGGATTCCTGCATTGAGCAGGGGGTTGGACTTGATGGCCTTGTAGGTCCCTTCCAACTCTGCTATTCTATGATTAATTGTGAATGCTAGTACTGGACCCTCTCACTCATGTTCTGTCAACCAAACCTCATCTACTCCTATTTAGTCCTCCACAGGTACTGCTGCTTAGGATAAACGGATTTATGGACTACCACAAAAAGGATGTATAGACTATTACAAGCCATTACAGAACGCAAAGGTCTCATTTTGTGAACATATTCAAGTAGTTCCCATTGTTTGCTGTTATGTTTTTGACTATATTTTAATACATACTAATCCCATTCCGCTTCAGCAGAGCTTGTTTTTTGAGCTGTTCTCTGCAATGCACCATGTGGATTAGTTCAGGACTTACTATGTTTCCTTATCCAGACACAAACACAGAGAATCCTTGCTCTTCTTGCAGAAGAGAGGAGGGAAGGTGAAACAGAAGAGACAAGGAAAGGCGCTAACTCATTAAAAGTACTTTCAGTACTACTTCGAAACCATCATTACTTAAGCACTCCAGCAATGGGAATGTTATTCACTCCAAATGCATGTCTAAACACAGAAACTATATTTCATGCAAGCACATGAATTTTGGGAGGGATAACAAAAGCACTATGCACAACTGAAGGATGAGCACATGGCAAAACAATCCTAGGATAGACTAGAGATGTAAAATTTCTGGAAATTTTGAAGCCATGGGAGAAAAAAACGTGTTTTTTTCTGGGGGGTTTCAAGGAAAAACGCAATTTTTAAAAAATTTTTTTTTTGAAATAATGCAATCTTAGCACTTTTTACAGATTGAAAGTCACTGTTACTTTAGGAACATAAAATGTAATTATGTCCAAGTTGGTTTGGCATAAAATTATTACATTTGGTATATTAAAAGTACAGTGTATTCAAACAATTATTACAAATTGAATTTACTTTAAAAAAAAAAAAAAAACTTTTTGGGGGGTAACAAATGGAGCTACAAGCTCCTGAACTGTTAGGAACACCTGAACTGTAAGGAACCTCTTTGGTTTTGCTAGTTTATGAGGAGCAGGCAAAAAATAATTTTAAAAACAACAACAGAGGAAACCATCAACATTAGTAAGAAAGACAATTATTTATGTCTCCACTAGTCCTCAAGTGTCAAGACATAAAGCCCACATTCCCATAAAAAGAACTGAGAAAAAGGGGGGAGCCAAGATTCAGTGAATATGCATGTAATTTAATCAGACTCATTTCCTGACCTATAGCTTATCACTATTACCGTATTTCTTCAATTCTAAGATGCACTTTTCCCCCCATATAAACATCTCTAAAAATGGGGTGCGTCTTAGAATCGCGGGTGCGATTATTATTCTTAGAATCAAAGCTTTTTTTTCTGTTGGTGGTACTGAAATTAGTGTGTGTCTTACAATCGATGGTGTCTTACAATCGAAGAAATACGGTAGTTTCAGTCTCTGCTTCAATGGCAGTGCCCCCTAGAGGCAGAAATGTATCTTGCTCTTGCATTTGAGAGTTGTAGTCTCAGTTTGCAACCTAGGACTTACTTGCTTGTCCTTGGTGCACAGAAATTGTAATAATCTGATACTGTACATAGTTTTTAGAAATCATTTGGAGAAGTAAATATCTGAACACCTTGTCTTAAAACATTTTATTTATCATACTAAAATAAAACATCCCATAATCCGTTCCCCCCCCTCATATTTCCAATTGGGGGGGGGGACAAAAAAGGCTTTGGAAGAAAACGGGAAAAAACCAGTTTTCTTCCGAATTTTTCCAGACCTTCACAGCTCTAGGATAGACTATGGAAATGTGGCCGGGTCAACCTGTTCTCAAAGTTGTAGAAAATAAGAAGAGCCATGTTGGATCAAACCAAAGGCCTATGTCAGCCTTCCCCAGCCTGGTCCTCACCAGATGGTTTGGACTTCTATCAGCCCCAGCCAGGCTGGGCAATGGTCAAGAATGCTGGGAGATGCAGTCCAAAACATTTGAAGGGCATCAGGTTGGCCAGCATCTTATTTTCCACAGCAGCCAAGCAGATGCCCGTGAGAAGCCCACAAGCAGGTCAGCAACTGATATTCAGGAAGCATGCTGCCTCTGATCCAGAAGGTGGCATATAGCCACGACTAGTAGCCATTGATAGAAGGCATAACATAACTTTCTGTATATTGTATTGCCAATTGGGTCTGAAGACGAGAGAAACTACATGTGCCGATTAATTTCCATTGAATAAAAGCGCTCACTGGCTACACTGGCTATTGATTCCTCTAAAGAGGAAAGCCATAATCATTCTGGTGCTCACGGTCTTCAGTCATGTCGAATGCTTTCACCGTTCCCCTGAAAACTCATGTATACACAGGAAGCATTTTCTTCCAAGAATGAAAGCCATATAGCAGTTTCACCCTGGAAAACAAATTTGGCAAAGGAACAAGGTAGTTGACACATCTCTGCTGTCTAGCTGGCACATCTGTGTTGTCTGCACGGCAGCGTGCCGAGACTTAACCCCACTGATTAAAGAGGCAGGGACAAATTTTTATTCTGCAATTAAAGCGTTAGCTGATTAAAACTACCATTAAATCGATTAATTATTGCAGCCTTCATCAATAGTTTATGGTGCTTATACTATAACACTTATTTGGAATCCAAATTTCAAGACAATTAAACCCTCCCCCGACCTTCTGGACCAGTATAATTTGGTATTGATGAAGCCTTGAATAATTAACTTTAAATTCAGAGAAATAGAAAGTCAAGTTATTCATTAGCCTTTACACTGTACCACATTCTAATTCAATTCATCAGGCACTGCATAGGTTTAGGAAACTTTTTCCACTCTGGGGTACACATTAGTAGTACCATAAGAAGGAAACACGCTACTTGGCATATTTTTAACTGCAGATAAAGTGACAATTTCTAAATCCTTTCCAAACTCAACAGATGCTAAAATGCAGCTGAGCAGACATATTGCACAATATCATTCTGATTTTTTTTACCCTCAGATAGATAGGATCCAAACCGTTAGGGAATTTTGCCTGGAAAGTTGAACACACCTCAGGTGTGGAGACAGCTGCACAGCAAGCTGCCTTAATCAAAGCATTGGTCCACCTAGCTCAGTATTATCAACACCGACCGGCAGTGGCTCTCTGGGTTTTCAGGCAGGATTCTTTCTTAGCCCTACCTGGAGATGCTGTGGGGTTAACCTAGGACCTTCTTCATGCTGAGCTATGGTCCCTCTCCAAGCACAGGAAAGGAGGGGAACTATGTAGGAAAAGCACATAGACAAGGTAAATGCTTGTGAACATACAAAGTTGCCCTATAACGAGCCAGGCCAGTGGTCAATGAACCCCAGTTTTATCTACTCTGTCTTTCAGCAGCTCTCCAGGGTTTCAGGGAGAGGGAGAGAGACAGAGAGAGAGAGATCTTATTCTCATTCCTGCTGAACGTCTGAAGCGGAGGCGCTAGGATTGAAACTGGACCTTCTACATGCCAAACATATAGAATCATGGAATAGTAGAGTTGGAAGGGGCCTATATGGCCATCAAGTCCAACCCCCTGCTCAATGCAGGAATCCACCTTAAAACATCCATGACAAATGGTTGTCCAGCTGCCTCTTGAAGGCCTCTAGTGTGGGAGAGCCCACAACCTCCCTAGGTCATTGGCTCCATTGTCGTACTGCTCTAACCGTCAGGACGTTTTTCCTGATGTCCAGCCGGAATCCGGCTTCCTGTAACTTCAGCCCATTATTCCGTGTCTTGCACTCTGGGATGATCGAGAAGAGATCCTGGCCCTGGCACTTTGAAGTTTGCTTCTGTCTTCCCACCCAATTTTGTGACACATAATTTTTGTATTTCTTTGGAAGAAATGTTTGGGAAACAGAAGGTAAAGTACTTCAGACTCCCAGTCTCCTGTATTTTAATTAGGGGTGAGGGTCTCAAACTTCTTTGTAAACCATGAGGGCTAGAAGCCTCTTTTTAAAATAAGAGCAACCAGACACTTTCAATTTAAGTAGCATACAAAAGTGTAATCACTATCTGCCAGTACCACGTTGCTGTATCGCCACCCGCTCTACCTCCCTCAGCATAGTGGCTGCGGGTCCCAGAGAGGTAGAGGAGTACAGCTATGAAGGAACCATACAATACACTCTCACATGCAAAGTACTACATGGAGCCTTTCTTAACCAAAATTTGATGCAAACAACAGAAATCCTGCCTTCACTCCAAGCCCTCTATATGTATCATAGAACTTGGAAGAACAAATAGCTGGTGGCAAAAGCAAAGAGAACCTAGCAAGTAAACCAATACAGTATCTGTGGGCTCCTCTATAGAGTGCTGGGGGAAGGGGGGAGACAGGACTGGAACTTGCGTGTTGGCTAAACTGTATGCATAAGCTTTTTAGCAAATAAGGTGGTATATAAATGTAATAAAATTACACAAAAATGTACACAAAAAACACAAAAGAGATTTAGGCCGTAGCTAGACCTAAGGTTTATCCCAGGATCATCCCGGGTTCATCCCTGCCTGAGCGCTGGACGCCCTGTGTGGCACTTAGATGAACAGGTTTGACCCCAGGACAATCCTGGGATAAACCTCAGGTCTAGCTGTGGACCCACTTACAAAAAAATCTACAGCTGGCTCTGAGATTTAAAAAGAAGAACACACCCAGGCCACTTTCTGGATGGCAACCCTGCTGCTTCAAATTGCGGTTTCTCTGCACCTTCTACTAGATCAGCCTTCCCCAACGTGGTGGGCATCAGGCGAAAACCTTCAGAAATATGTCCTCTCATTAAGCTCCTGATCATCCATTACGGGTGGATAGGCAGAACCGTAGTGAGAGACACATTCACAATTAAGTTGGCATTTGACAGCTCCGCCTCTTCAAGCATTGCTCAGCTGACGAGTCAAATAATGGGAAAATATTGCCAAATATTCAAAAGGTTTTAAAGCACTAGTTCGTTAGAACAATGAATATAGAGAGAAATATGGTCGTTGTACAGTGGCCAGGGCAAATAACAGATGGCAACTGGACAGTAACCAAATCACGTGAGGTACTGGTTCCTCTCTATTCGGCCCTGGTTAGGCCTCAACTAGAGTATTGCGTCCAGTTCTGGGCTCCACAATTTAAGAAGGATGCAGACAAGCTGGAGTGTGTTCAGAGGAGGGCAACCAGGATGATCAGGGTTCTGGAAACAAAGCCCTATGAAAGGAGACTGAAAGAACTGGGCATGTTTAGCCTGGAGAAGAGAAGATGGAGGCGAGACATGAGAGCACTCTTCAAAGACTTGAAAGGTTGTCACACAGAGGAGGGCCAGGATTTCTTCTTGATCCTCCCAGAGTGCAGGACACGGAATAACAGGCTCAAATTAAAGGAAGCCAGATTCCAGCTCGACATCAGGAAAACTTCTTGACTGTTAGAGCAGTACGACAATGGAATCAGTTACCTAGGGAGGTTGTGGGCTCTCCCACACTAGAGGCCTTCAAGAGGCAGCTGGACAGCCATCTGTCAGGGATACTTTAGGGTGGATTCCTGCATTGAGCAGGGGGTTGGACTCGATGGCCTTGTAGGTCCCTTCCAACTCTGCTATTCTATGATTCTATGATTCTAAGCCAACCAGCATCCCAACGTCAATCAAGGCAGCCAAATGAGTAACAGTACAGGACACGCTCCACTGTAGTGTTTGCTAGTGTCCTTGGGATCATACGATTCAAAAACACAGAATCAGGCTGATTCCTACATGATGGGTCTCATGTGGAAACTACTGGCTGTCCCAAGAGGGATTGGAAAACAGTGAGACCTCCTTCCGTCGACTCTGCCTGGACCAACGGCCACTTGGCTTCTTCCCTCGAAAATGTATTATGTAACAGTGTGAAATAGTTACCAGCTGAATTCGCTTATCAATCTCTTCTCTCCCTGCTCCCTTTCCGTTTTGTATCCTGTGTCTTACATTATCAGCTATTGTTTTAAACGGCAAACTGTGTTCTGTGCTTTGGCAGAAAGGCTTTGTATAAATGTAGTAAATAAATAAAATAAATCCAATGGCATAAACCACTGGCAAACAACTTTCAACTGATCATGTGTGCCAGGAATTTATTTAAGCTTCCAATCATTCTAAATGTGTGATCAATAGCTGCAATGGTTCATCAGGACACAAGATTTGCAAGGCATAAAGATTTTGAGTTTTACTATTATCTCTATTCTTTTTTTCTGGACAGCTTATTATGATTTATGGATTGTAGACGGTTTTGCAGGTAAACTACGATATGGCTACCCCAGGATAAAAGCTATACAGACTGCAGAAGTAAGGATTAATATCAGCAGGAACAGAGCCCATGCAAACATGACAGTAAGCAAGTAATGACGGCTGACCCAGTATGAAAAAGTATTTCAAATTAGCACATTAAATCTTTGGCGGTTATTTGACAGTATCTGGCCATTACAGATAATCTGAGCAATCCAGCACCGTCAAAAGAAAAAGAAAAAGAAAAAAGCCAAGTGAAAAGCAACATACAAACAGGGACAGAAGGTGGTGGCACTATGGAGGTAATCAAAGCAATATACTACACAGAAGTCTTAATTGCAATCAAGAGATGTTTCAGATTCATAGATGTTGACAGGCTGTGCTATAAAATATTCAAATTTGAGTTTCCTCAGGTGCAATCCAGTCTTGAGCTCTTCACTATATTTATTAAAAACACAATCAAGCAAACGTGAACGTACAATCATACACCCAGAAAGTTTTACCATACCTTTGTTTTAATCATACTGCATATGCCAACCCAGATAATTTAGGATAGTTAATTAAGACGGTCATCAGTAGGACTCAGGGAAAAAGCTAACCAATGATACATACACATTTTAAACTGTTTGGATTCAAGTCACTCACTTTCATAAATAATTAGCATGATATACCTTCCAAAAAGGAAACCTTTCCAGAAAACCTGGGTGATTCACAGTTAATAAAAGAGAGAGAGAGAGAGAGAGAGATTTGGAATTTATTAAGAGAATGCATGTACCTCTCAGGAAGATGTGCTCACTCAATCCTTAAGCGCTGCAGTATTTTAGTAGCTCAGTGGCAAAGTGTTACCTGGGGTAATTATCCCAAATGCAGTTTGGCTATGAAATAAAAACAAATAACCCCTCTGAAATTGTTCCAGCGATGATGAGCAGGAGAGAGAAATCAGATCTCTGATTTTTTTAAGCCCTCCTCTCGCTGAAGGTTCACACTTTCCCCACCCGCATCCGCCTGAGCCCCACTGCATACAGGGAGGGGTAATACACCAACTGCAGCGTTGATTCTCCCAGCCTTTATTTTAATTCTATGGGAAGGGAGAAGCATGGAAGGGAAGAGAAGCCTAATCTTTTGCAAGGAATGTAAAAGCTAGCTTTCATCCCCAAAAGTGCATAACTAGGAATGAAAACGTAATCCACATTAAATTATCTTTGCTGCAAATGAGGAGAGTTCTCCTACCGTCTCATTTCTCGTCTAATGAGAAGGAGATTTCACTCCTTATGGTGCCTTTTATTGGAGTGGGGGAAGGTCTGCAGCCTTCTTCCCCATAAACATTTTATGCTTCCTAGTAGGAAACATAAAAAAACTCTACCCAGGTTCATTCAGTACCTCCTATGGAGGTCAGCAACATCAGAACTCAACCCATTCCTTTCTTCCACATAAGAAGAGCTGGCCTCTTTAATTTGCTTTCTGTATTTCAGTTTCCTTATAAATGAAACCTTTGCCTCTGTTATTGTGGGTGAGGGAAAGAGTAGATTACTCGAAATGCTTTTGTTCCGGGGGCCCTCCATGACAGTGGGGAGAAAAAGTGTGTGTGTGTGTGTCGGGGGGGGGGGGTATTTCCACACAATTAACAAGTCCTTAAGGACTTCTTGGAATATAAAATACTACTCCGCTGGATCAGCAGCCAGCCAGCCAGCCGAGAAGCAAGCCCACAAGCTGAACACAGAGGAGGCATAGAAGCAATCCATCACCCCTATCCGGAAGCTTTTCTTTCGAAGAAGCACACAGGGTCCCCTTCACATTCATTCCTTATTGTATCTTCTCATTTTCCTTTCTGTGCGGTGGCGGCGATTTAAAAATCCCCATTTCTCAGTGGGATACATTCACCCTAGTCACTTTCCCCAGCAGATTGAAAAGGTTATCCCTAAACACCTCTCTGTAAGGCTAGGAATCCCTCGCCACCCCCACAAAACACATCTTGTTCATGAAAGCAAAGTCCTCCCCGTGTCCCCCTATTTCAGTGCCACTCTTAAAGATGGCCTAGAAATAATTTTAGATAGAAAAGAGCCTGCACATTAAGGGGTGGGCAGGCAGTGGAGTGGCAAAAGAAAAGGAAGAAACCAGCCCCACCCACCCCAGATTTCTTTTTTTCATGATGGGGAAGAGGTAGAAGCTCAAGAGGGCTAAAAAAAAATTAAGCCTACAGCAGTCAACACTTAAAATAAAATAAAAAAAATCTTATTACGCTTATTATGTCTTAATTAGGTATTAATCTGGCAGAAAGGATATACACAGTGTTAAATAAAGTAACTAGCATTACTGTTGTTTTTAAATGGATACCGTTGTGTTTATACTATTGTTTTTATGTTTCTGATGGTTTTTAAATTTTGTATACTTTTTAATGTTCACTGTTTTTAACTTTTGTAATCCGCCCAGAGAACTTCGGCTATGGGGCGGTATATAAATGTAATAAATAATAATAATAATATCAACAACAACCGAATAAAAGGAAGGACTTCTTCACACAGTGCAGAGTTAAAATATGGAATTCACTACCACAAGATATGGTGATGGCCGGCCAATTTGGATAGCTTTAAAAGGGGGTTGGATAAACTCCTGCAAGAGGAGGAGAAGGTCATCAATGGCTACTAGCCAGGATGGTTGTGTGATATTATTAATTATTACTATTTATTACATTTATATACCACCCAATAGCCGAAGCTCTCTGGGCAGTTTACAAAAGTTAAAAACAGTGAACATTAAAAACAAATATACAAAATTTAAAACCATAAAAAGCATATCTCCAGTATCCGAGGCAGTAAGCCTGTGTGCACCAGTTGCTGGGGAACATGGGCGGGAGGGTGCTGTTGCACCATGTCCTGCTTGTTCATCCCTGGCCGATGGCTGGTGGGCCCCTGTGTGAGCAGAGTGCTGGACTAGATGGACTCTTGGTCTGATCCAGCATCAGGGTTCCTCTTGTGTTACTATTATTTCATAGTACATCTAGGGGTGAGCATATTACCCCAACATTAAAATCACTCCACTGGCTGCCAATTAGTTTCCAGGCAAAGTACAAAGTGTTGGTCATTACCTTTAAAGCCCTAAATGGTTTGGGTCTGGGTTACCTGCGGGATCCCCCCCCATACAATCCGCCCCACACACTCAGGTCCTCTGGGGAGAACTTACTTCAGTCAGCTAAAACTAGGCTGACATCAGTTTCCCAGAGGACCTTTTCTTCTGTCGCCCCTGGATTGTGGAACGGCCTGCCGGAGGAGATTCGTAAAATTAACTCTCTGTGTGATTTTAAGGCAGCTTTAAAGACTAGCCTTTTCCGGCAGGCCTATCCAGATCAATGTAAAATCAAGAATTTTTAAGATGTATTGATTCCTGTTCTAATGTTGTTCCCCCCCTCGATCCAAAGGGAGAGGCGAGTAAGAAATAAATTTTTTATTATTATTATTATTATTATTATTATTATTATTATTATTATCGTACCCAATGCAGGGGACACCTAGTAAAGCAGGAGGAGGGGAGAGAGAGAGAGAGGTAGGGAGGGAAGACAAATTCCTGGAGGCAAAGGCTATCAATCACTACTAGCCCTGATGGTTGTGTGCTATCTCCAGTCTTCGAGGCAGTAAGCCTGTCCACACCCGTTGCTGGGGAACATGGGTGGGAGGGTGCTGTTGCACCATGTCCTGCTTCATCCCTGGCTGATGGCTAGATGGCCACTGTGTGAACAGAGTGCTGGACTTAACGGACCCTCGGTCCGATCCAGCATCAGGGCTCTTCTTGTGTTACCCATATTTCTTCGATTGTAAGATGCCATCAATTGTAAGACGCACACTAATTTCAGTACCACCAACGGGGGGGAAAAAACCTAAGACACACCCGCGATTCTAAGACGCACCCCATTTTTAGAGAAGTTTATATGGGGAAAAAAGTGTGTCTTAGAATCGAAGAAATAGGGTACTATTATTTCATAGTACATCTATCTACTACATCGTATCCAATGCAGGGGACCCCTAGAAAACCAGGAGGGGGGGAGAGAGAGAGAGAGAGGGAGGCAGAACGACAAATTCCTGGAGGAAAAGGCTATCAATGACTACTAGCCCTGATGGTTGTGTGCTACCCTATTTCTTCGATTCTAAGACACACTTTTTTCCCCATATAAGCATCTCTAAAAATGGGGTGCGTCTTAGAATCGCGGGTGTGTCTTAGGGTCTTTTTTTTCTGTTGGTGGTACTAAAATTAGTGTGCGTCTTACAATCAATGGCGTCTTACAATTGAAGAAATACGGTATCTCCAGTACTTGAGGCAGTAAGCCTGTCCGCACCCGTTGCTGGGGAACATGGGTGGGAGGGTGCTGTTGCACCATGTCCTGCTTCATCCCTGGCTGATGGCTAGATGGCCCCTGTGTGAACAGGGTGCTGGACTTAACGGACCCTCGGTCCGATCCAGCATCAGCGTTCTTCTTGTGTTACTATTATTTCATAGTACATCTATCTACTACATATGCTTTTTATGTAGATATGCTTTTTATACACATGCTTTTTATCTGCTACATATGCTACATTGTGCTTTTTATACTGTATTTTGTAATTGTGCTTTTAACATGTGTGTTGTTTTATTATGGTTTTAACTTTTGTGAACCACCCAGAGAGCTTCGGCTATTGGGCGGTATAAAAATGTAATGAATAAATAAATAAATAAATAAAATACATCGCACCCAATGCAGGGGACACCTAGTAAAGCAGGAAGGGGGGGGAAGAGAGAGAGAGAGGGAGAGAGAGAGGGAGAGAGAGAGGGAGAAAGACAAAGAAAGAAGCCCCCCACGCTTTCCTGGGGAGGGGGGAGAAGACAGTCTCCCCACCCCCACCCCAATGTATGCAAACACATCCCCCCCCTTTACAAAGATGTGCATTGGAAATAAGCAGCTGTGAGTAATTAGTAGAATAGCAGGATAACAACAATAATGAATGAATGAATGAATGAATGAATAGTGAAATATCCCCCAGCCCCTTCATTAGGCATTTATTTTATTGATCTGGCTGTTCAACCCCACCCCACCCCACTTAAACCAGGACGGGGTCTTTGTTGCATGCATGTTTGTATGCACGTGCCGGGGGTGGGGAGTCCCAGGAAATAGGGGGGTGCGCGAACAGAGTAGGGGGGCGCCACTGAAGCCCACCCACTCACCCCACGCCTGTCAGAAGGGGGAGGGGCTTAAAGGCCCCTCCCCTTTTATTGTCAGGAGCGGGGAAGGGCGCGAGCAGGTCCTCTCCCCCCCCTCCCCATTCCAAAGGCTGTGGCCAAGCAGAATTTATCTTCCCCCCCCCATAAAAAGGGGGCACGTGACCAACCTCACACCCACCCACCCCACACACACTCTTTTGAAGGAATTAAAAGCTCCTTTATTATGGGGGTGGGTGGGAAGAAGAAGGGGCTGGGGAGAAGAAGGGGGCTGTAATTCCGCACACACACCTGCCCCGGCTGTTGTTTACCTGGCTCTGGGTTCGAGTCCTCCTCCTCCTCCTCCTCCTCCTCCTCCACTCCCCTCAGCCGGACCGAGAGAGCGACCCTCCGGCCGCCTCAGCCGCCGCCACCGCCGCGGCTTCTCCGCCCCTCACGCCCCGCCCCTCTGAGCGAAGGGTGGGTGGGGGCATAAAAAATAAAATTAGCCAATCAAATCGCCGCCGCCGCCTGGTTGCTAGGTAGGAAAGAGAAAAAGAGCTCCCGAGGGGCCGCTGCCGCCGCCGCCGCTAGGCAACGGTTTCCATGGCGATCGGGATCAACTCGCAGGTGGCGCTGGAGGAGGGCAGGAGACGACTAGGCCGCTGCCGGGGCTCTGGGTGGGAAGAGCGGAGGGGGCAGCCGGGCCTGTCGCTCGGAGGACTCAAGGAAGCAGGAGGTGAGCGCTCGCGCGGAGGCCCAAAGCCCCCAGCCCCACCCCGAAAAGCAAGAGATACCGACCTGGACCCGCTCTCTGCCCAACCTGGCGCCCTGCAGGTGTGTTGGACTACAACTCCCATCATCCCCCGGCCAGCCCTGGATTAACCTTTAAGGCAATATAAGCAACGTGCTTAGGGCACCGAAGGAAGTGGGGGCACCGGTACCATAGCTGCAGCCATCTAAATTTTTGCATTTGCATTTCCCCACCACCACCACCTTATAAAAGTTTTATTAAAATTTTAGGGTGTTTTTATTATATTTATTTAATACTAAATAGTATCAAGCAATATAAGCCAATTACTTACTTATAACTACAGGGGGGGGATACATATTTTCATCACTGTTTTATGCACTTTTTAATTAGGGTGACCCTATGAAAAGGAGGACAGGGCTCCTGTATCTTTAACAGTTGCATAGAAAGGGGAATTTCAGCAGGTGTCATTTGTATATATGGGGAACCTGGTGAAATTCCCTCTACATCACAACAGTTAAAGCTGCAGGAGCCCTGCCCTCTTTTGCATCTGGTCAATCTAGTATAGCTCCTGCAGCTTTAACTGTGATGATGAAGAGGGAATTTCACCAGGTTCTCCATATATACAAATGACACCTGCTGAAATTCCCTTTTCTATGCAACTGTTAAAGATACAGGAGCCCTGTCCTCCTTTTCATAGGGTCACCCAAAAATTTTAATAAAACTGTTATAAGGGAGGGGGGGATGCAAATGCAAAAAATTTAGATGGCTGCAACTATGGTACCGGTACTCTGTGGTGCCCTAAGCACGTGCTTATATTGCTTAAAGGTTAATTAGTGTGACCCTATGAAAAAGAGGACAGGGCTCCTGTATCTTTAACAATTGCATAGAAAAGGGAATTTCAGCAGGTGTCATTTGTATATATGGGGAACCTGGTGAAATTCCCTCTTCATCACCACAGTTAAAGCTGCAGGAGCTATACTAGAGCGACCAGATTTAAAAGAGGGCAGGGCACCTGCAGCTTTAACTGTTGCGATGAAGAGGGAATTTCACCAGGTTCCCCATATATACAAATGACACCTGCTGAAATTCCCTTTTCTTTGCAACTGTTAAAGATACAGGAGCCCTGTCCACCTTCTCATATGGCTAAGCAATGGAAGGGCCAAGGGGACGCCATTATGGGGCTGTGCTTAGGGCCCCAGCTGGCCCCAGCCGTAGCTGGCTTTGAAGGAGAGGATGATGTGAGAACACTTCATCCTCCACATTGGGAAGGCCGGCAAAGGCTTAGATCCATCAGTGTGCAAGTAGAAGTGTTCTCACTTCATCCACCTTCTCATATGGTCACCCTGGTTGTACTGAAAAGGGAATTTCAGCAGGTGTCATTTGTATATATGGGGAACCTGGTGAAATTTCCTCTTCTTCCTCTTCTTCACCACAGTTAAAGCTGCAGGAGCTTTGCCCGCTTTTAAATCTGGTCACTCTAGTATAGCTCCTGCACTTTAACTGTGGTGAAGAAGTTAAGCAATGGCTAAGCAATGGAAGGGCCAAGGGGACGCCATTATGGGGCTGTGCTTAGGGCCCCAGCTGGCCCCAGCCGTAGCTGGCTTTGAAGGAGAGGATGATGTGAGAACACTTCTACTTGCACACTGATGGATCTAAGCCTTTGCCGGCCTTCCCAGTGTGGAGCTCCTCCAGCATGCCTCAGCCAGGCTGGTTGTAGGATGCGGGAATTGTATTCCCAACACATCTGGAGAGCACCAGGTTGGGGAAGGCTGATCTACACGGCTCGGGTTCAGGTTATCTGAAAGACCGTATTCTCCCTTATGAGCCTGCCCATGCTTTGAGATCTTCTGGCGAAGCCCTTCTTTCAGTCCCACCATCTTCCCAGGCACGACTGGAGGGAACGTGGGAGAAGAGGGCCTTCTCGGTGGCTGCTCCAGTGTTTCGGAACTCGCTTCCTAGGGAAGCTAGACTGGCTCCCTCTTTGATGTGCTTTTGGAAGCAGGCAAAAACTTCTTTGTTCCGGCAGGCCTTTGGCGAATACTCTGGGCTCCATCTATGCTAAGGACTTTTAAAATTGTCATGTATTTTAAATGTTTAATGTTTTAATATTGTAATATATTTGATATATCTTTAACTTTTGTATATTTCTTTTCAGAGGTTTTAAAATATATATGTTTTAAATTTTGTAAGGCCGCCTTGAGGCCCAGTATTGGGCAAAAGGCGGGATACAAATAAATAGAATAATAATAATAATCTGTTGGACTACAACTTCTATTAGCCCCAGTCAGCATGGCCAGTGGTTATGCATGCTGTGAGTTGTAGTCCAAAGGATCTGGAGGCAGCCAGGTTGTGGGGAGGCTGGCTGAAACAGCACATAGTTAAACTATGGGATTTGATTCACTTCCACAAAACATGGTGATTGGGTAGTGTTAAAAGGGGGTTAGACAATTTCAAGGAGGAGAAGGCTACCAATGTAAAAGTTAAAATTAAGTGTTAAAATACTGAGAGAATAAAAAGGTCTTCAGCTGGCGACAAAAAGAGTACAGTGTAGGCGCCAGGCGGACCTCTCTGGGGAACTCATTCCACAGCCGGGGTGCCACAGCGGAGAAGGCCCTCCTCCTTGTAGCCACCTGCCTCACTTCCTTTGGCAGGGGCTCACGGAGAAGGGCCCCTGTAGATGATCTTAAGGTCCAGGCAGGTACATACGGGAGGAGGCGTTCCTTCAAATAACCAGGCTTTGAATGTCAATACCAGCACTTTGAATCGGGCCTGGACCTGGACTGGCAGCCAATGAAGCTGGAAAAGGACTGGTGTGATGTGGTCTCGTCGGCCAGTCCCTGTTAGTAACCGTGCTGCCCTGTTTTGTACCAGTTGAAGTTTCCGGACCGTTTCCAAAGGCAGCTCCACGTATAACGCATTGCAGTCATCCAAACGAGAGGTTATCAGAGCATGGATAACTGTGGCTAGGTTATCTCTGTCCAGATAAGGGCGCAGTTGGTATATCAGCCTAAACTGATAAAAGGTGCTCTGCAACATCAGGGTCTTCATCCGAGGAGTCATCTTGACCGAGTCTGGATCAATCCATGACAACAATCAACATTTAGAATCCCGTCAGTTCAAATGCAGCATTCCCCCCGCCCCGCCCCGCCCCCCGCAGAAGAATTATTCAGCACCATCCAGTCATTGTCAACATGTGGATTATGGTCACTGGGTTAAATGTGTGCGTGTTAAAACTTTTGCCAAACAATGCTTTGTTGAATTTATTCCTAGTAATATTGACACAAACCATTAATAAAACAGGTCTGCCTTTGCCGGTGGCCAAAGCTTAACATTTTTGCGGGGTTAAATCCAGATTACAGCAATCCAGGAAATCAGTCTAATGCCCTTAGTTAATATGATATGAGCATTACAGTACATTAATCTTTCTTAAACATTATCAAATTACGTCTCTGAACTAACAGCTGGTCCAGCCTCCCATTGAAATCTTGCCTTTCCACAGGATTTAGTGGGAGTAGGGCCAGACAGACTTTAAATCAAAACCTTTTGCCATAGTTCAGTGATGCCACTAAAAAAATATTGTGTTAACCCTATTCTTCCACCCTCAGATTTAGTAGTGGGATAGCCTGCTTATGGGTGGAGGGGGGGCAAGCAAGTGCCCCAAAGATTCCTCAGCAAAGGATACGCTGTGCCGACAATGCTGTAGCTCCTCTGACCTCATCCTGTGGCACAATCATCATCTGTAGTGTAGATGACATTTGCTGACAGACTTGAGTAATCACATCCATTTAGATCAGCAGGCCCAACTCAGTCATACCATTAACTCATGATTTTTAATAGTTCTTAGAATCATAGAATCATAGAATAGCAGAGTTGGAAGGAGCCTACAAGGCCATGGAGTCCAACCCCCTGCTCAATGCAGGAATCCACCCTAAAGCATCCCTGACAGAGGGTTGTCCAGCTGCCTCTTGAAGGCCTCTAGTGTGGGAGAGCCCACAACCTCACCAGGCAACTGATTCCATTGTCGTACTGCTCTAACAGTTTTTCCTGATGTCCAGCTGGAATCTGGCTTCCTTTAACTTGAGCCCGTTATTCCGTGCCCTGCACTCTGGGAGGATCGAGAAGAGATCCTGGCCCTCCTCTGTGTGACAACCTTTTAAGTATTTGAAGAGTGCGATCACGTCTTCCCTCAATCTTCTCTTCTCCAGGCTAAACATGCCCAGTTCTTTCAGTCTCTCTTCATAGGGCTTTGTTTCCAGACCCCTGATCATCCTGGTTGCCCTCCTCTGAACATACTTGTAACAATATTCTTGGCAGTCATGGGGATTAACTTATTTGAACATTCAAAAATTGAAGAAATGGCTGACTTGTAGCATTTGCAACAATGCCTCAAACATTCAAGAAGCAGCTGGACAACCATCTGTCAGGGATGCTTTAGGGTGGATTCCTGCATTGAGCAGGGGGTTGGACTCGATGGCCTTGTAGGCCTCTTCCAACTCTGCTATTCTATGATTATTTCTGACTCTTGAATCTAATTAACTGTGGCATCTCCTGCAGAAACATAATGGCATTTGGACCTCCCAAAAACCTGCATGGCCCCAAGATGCAAACGAAGATGAGCACATGGACGCCTTTGAATCATCAGCTCATGAATGATAAGGTGAGTCTATGGGTCATCTTCTCACCGTATTCCATTAACTCAACAAGTGCGGAGGCCTCCAGCATCTGACCCAGTCATGGTACATTGCACCTCAGTAAAGACAGTACATGTGTGGTAAGATTTATTATTTATTAATTAATTTATTATTTATTAATTACATTTCTATACCGCCCAATAGGCGGAGCTCTCTGGGCGGTTCACAAAAATTAAAGACATTCAAAGTATAAAACAACAGATTTATTATTTATTTATTATTTATTTATTAATAGCTGTACCCTGCCACGCGTTGCTGTGGCTCAGTCTGGTTAAACTGAAAAAAAAGAAAAGACAAAGCGGATGTTTCTAATGTGTTTAATTTCACAATGCTTGTGGATATACAATATTTTTAGTTGTTCCATTGTCTGTGTAGATATAGAGATTGTCTGGTTTGCCGACTCTAGAACACCCAACATATAATTGTCCATGTGAGAAGCAATCTGTGTCTAGATCTAAACCGCACAATTCTAAAGATTGGCCCTGAGCTTTGTTGATGGTGATTGCAAACGCCAATCGAATGGGGAATTGCAATCTCTTAAATTGAAATGGCATATCCGTTGGAATCATAGGAATGCGAGGAATGAGGACATCTTCACCTTTGAAAGGTCCTGTCAAGATTGATCTCCGACTATAACAATTGCCACTTCGTCTATAGTTGGAGCATTGAATCTTCGCACATGTTCTCCAGCAGGCGTTTTGTCAGCATGAATAACAATCTTGTGTGTATCAGATGGCATCATGTCAATTGCTGTTTTGAACAAATGTACTAAATTGTTTTTTTCGTGAAGTAGCTGTTGCAGTTTTGAAACAATGGACCTTTTTATGCCGGTATAAATTCCGCAGCGTGCATTCAATTCATCATTGCCATCACCAATGAAATACATTTGTAGGAATTTATGTTGACTATCTTGAAACGGAAGGAAGGAGGCGGCTTTATGATAAATTTGTCCTTTGACTTTGAAAGTTGGCATAAATGGAGCTGTGATGATTTCTGCGCCGAACGACATCATTTGGAAGCATGAGTTGTATTTCCTGATGTTAGATAGGAAATGCTTTGATTCAGCGGTATATCCTGCAAGCAAAGTTTGTAATGGCTCTGGTGGTTCTCCAAGTTGAGGCAGTTTAATTTTTCCAGCAGCGCAACACATTCCTTTTGTTTCTCCATTAAATTTAAGAGCCTTGCAATAAGGACACACTTCAGTCATAGTGCCGATGAGAACATGCCGCCTCAAACTATAATCATCAGCTGGGTTGTACCGGAATGCAAGGCGATTGTAATCGTGTGATTGTTTACCACGGAGTCGTGTTTGACGCTGATGTGCTGTTTCTCGTTGACGTCTTTCAGCCACTCTCAGCCTTTCGCGTTCATTCTGTTGAGAACAAAGCAGATCTGAAGCTGTAGAACGCGATTGCCGTGCTCGCAACCGTGCATCCTCAAGTCTGGCTGAACGTTGCTTGCCTGGTTCCTTGGCACGAATTTGAGGCATTCTTTTTCTTTTTTTCTCGTTTGCTGATGCCCGTTCTTCCTCAGTCTGATTTGCAATTTCTCGTCGCAGTGCTTCCGCTCCGCGAGTACGACGACCTAAGTGTGATCTTCTGCGAGACATTATTTGGATGAAGTAAAGCAGATTGTTTGGTTTTTAAAAAAGGTGTTTTTTTACGTTGAGGAGGTTAGTGGAAACTCCTGGCAGTTACCTTTCTTCTGAACGTGTAACTGTCACAGGTGTGACATCTATATTCACTCAGCCAATTGCGAGAGTACATGCAAATAGGAGAGGAGGCAGAGGGAGCGGATTGGCCTACTGGTTGGTGATGTCACAATGATCAGCAGGACTGGTTTTGAGGAGGCCTATTTCTTTGATTTTAAGACAAACCTTTGACCCCATAGAGAACATAGTTACATAACAACGCTCGCGTATTCGAACGCAACGCTGTGTCAAAATTTCAGAGCAATCGGTGAAGAACTTTCGGAGATATAACGACAGTAACGAACGGTCTTTTTCATTTTTATTTATATAGATTACATCTCTATACCGCCCAATAGCCGGAGCTCTCTGGGCGGTTCACAAAAATTAAAACGATTCAAAGTATAAAACAACAGTATAAAACCATTATATAAAATACAATATAAAAGCTCAACCAGATAAAAACAGCAGCAATGCAAAATTACAAATTTAAAGCACCAAGTTAAAATTTATTTATAGACTGTTAAAATGCTGGGAGAATAAAAAGGTCTTCACTTGGTGTCTAAAGGCATATAATGTAGGTGCCAAGAGAACCTCCTTAGGGAGCTCATTCCACAGCCGGGGTGCCACAGTAGAGAAGGCCCTCCTCCTGGTAGCCACCTGCCTCACTTCCTTTGGCAAGGGCTCACGGAGAAGGGCCCCTGTAGATGTTCTTAAGGTCTGGGCAGGTACATACCGGAGGAGGCGTTCCTTCAGATAGCCTGGCCCCAAGCCGCTTAGGGCTTTAAATGCTAATACCAGCACTTTGAATCGGGCCCGGACGTGGACTGGCAGCCAATGAAGTTGTAAAAGGACTGGCGTGATGTGATCTCGCCGGCCAGTCCCTGTTAATAAACATGCTGCCCTGTTTTGTACCAGTTGAAGTTTCTGGACCGTTTCCAAAGGCAGCCCCACGTATAACGCATTGCAGTAATCCAAACGAGAGGTTATCAGAGCATGGATCACTGTTGCTAGGCTATCTCCGTCCAGATAAGGGCCAGATAAGATATCTCCATCCAGATAAGATAGATTATGGGAAGTCCTAGTTCTGTTTGGTGAGCCGTTTTGCCCATTGGAATACTGGCATGATTTCAGCTTGGGACTAGGCACAAAGGTAGCCCTATATAAAGCGCATTGCAGAAGTCGATAATAATAATAACAGTAGCAACATGGTCTGCCTAGGGGCCTCGTTTTCTCCTTTCCATCTTCAGCATGACGACAAATACATACTGCAAAAAGACTCCAGTATTTTCCAGTATTTCTCCCGTATTTTCCTCACGAGGCAACTGATTGGGTAGGGGCTTCTCCAGAAATCTCCTACCACTCAGGGAAATGAGCAGAATCCAACAAACTGAGCAATAAGCACTCCTGAATGGAGACTGCACATCTCTGGGCCAAATGTTAGTGGGGACACAGATGGCTGCTGGTGGTCCATTTCCCCCCTGGAACGTTTGGTGAAAGAAAACCATGACGTGATGCCATCACGTTGGGTATTTCTCCCACCCTGTTTCTTGGGCTGCCACTTCCAGGGCAGAGGGCAAATGCTGCGTTCAGTGATGCCATGCCATGCGTGTCTTTTACCAAAGATTACCATGGAGAGGCATAGGGGGTGGGATTGTTCATGCCTTGGTTACCTCTCGGTTGGACTACTGCAACCTTCTTCTCACTGGCCTTCCTTCTTCTCACATCAGTTCGTTGGCTTCTGTTCACCACTCTGCTGCTAAGATCATCTTCTTGGCTCGCCGCTCTGACCATGTTACTCCACTTCTGAAATCTCTTCATTGGCTTCCAATTCAGCTCAGAATCCAATATAAACTTCTCCTGTTGACCTACAAAGCTTTTCACGGCCTAGCTCCTTCCTATCTCTCCTCTCTCATCTCACACTATTGCCCCGCTCGTGCTCTTCGCTCCTCTGATGCCATGTTTCTCGCCCGCCCAAGGGTCTCCACTTCACTTGCTCGGCTTCGTCCATTTTCGTCTGCTGCCCCTTACGCCTGGAACGTTCTTCCAGAACATTTGAGAACTACAAGTTCAATCGCAGCTTTTAAAGTTCAGCTAAAAACTTTTCTTTTTTCTAAAGCTTTTAGAACTTGACTTTGTTCTGACTTTTATACTGTTAGTTTTACTCTCCCCTGTGCCTGTTTGGTGCATTCTCTTCCCCTCCTTATTGTTTTATTATGATGCTATTAGAATGTAAGCGTCTGTGGCAGGGTTTTGCTATGTTATTGTTTTACTCTGTACAGCACCATGTACACTGATGGTGCTATGTAAATAAATAAATAAATAATAATAATAATAATGCACCCACAAATCCCTATAAATTACAGTGAGTACCCCCATTGGGGAAAACCTCACCCCACTCTAACCTGGTGAGACTTGAACATTCAAGGCTGTTTGGAAGATTTGGGACAGTTCTGTCGCCGCCTGAAGATTTCGTAAGGGATTAACAAATACGTGCTTTGTTTCCTAATGGGGTGTGTCGTGACGAGGGTGGGCCCAGGTGGATACACGAGAGCTTGGATCAAAGCCCACAAAGTTTGCTTTGCGCAATGCAAATAACTCTCCTTCTCTCTCCCCCCTTAATGTGGCTGAACCAAAATTTGGTCTTGGGGCCATTTATCATTTCCTTGTAACAAGAAAAACAAAACAAAATGCTCTTAGCAAAACGACAGTGGCCTGGCATTGGAGAGTCCCCAGTGGGTACACGAGGCGGAGGGGTTGGGGGGAAGAAGCCAATCAAAATGAAGCTGACCAAATCATTTGGATTTAGTTTTTCACTCCCTTTCACCTGAAGGCAGGGCCTAAACATAGTCCGTATTGAGTAGGGTCAGGTGCAGCTGGCAATGCTCCACCAGAAATGAGAAAAAGGGGAATCTGTTCTATATCCTAGAATCATAGAATCATAGAACAGCAGAGTTGGAAGGGGCCTACAAGGCCATTGAGTCCAACCCCCTGCTCAATGCAGGAATCCACCCTAAAGCATCCCTGACAGAGGGTTGTCCAGCTGCCTCTTGAAGGCCTCTAGTGTGGGAGAGCCCACAACCTCCCTAGGAACTGGTTCCATTGTTGTACTGCTCTAACGGTCAGGAAGTTTTTCCTGATTTCCAGCCATTATCTGGCTTCCTGTCACTTGAGCCCGTTATTCCGTGTCTTGCACTCTGGGAGGATCGAGAAGAGATCCTGGCCCTCCTCTTTGTGACAACCTTTCAAGTATTTGAAGAGTGCTATCATGTCGCCCCTCAATCTTCTCTTCTCCAGGCTAAACACTAATTGGCAGGAGGTCCAGCACTGACTGTGCAAAGTTCTCCTCTCGCAACACAGAACGAATTGATAGAATTTGGATGCGACGATTGCCAGGGCTTAGATGGCCTAAATGGGGATTAGACCATTTTCACGGTGGAGAAGTCAATCCATGGCGATTAGCCATAATAGCTACGTGGAACCCCCATGTTCAGGGCCTGTGGGGTGGGGTGGACTTGTTGGCTTTATGCCCAGCTTCCTGGGAGCATCTGTTTGGCCCCTAAAGATGGATCATTGGTCTGATCCACCAGGGCTACTCTTACAGTTTTATTTTGTGGGCGTGCCTTTGAAATCTGACACCGGGGGGGGGGGGAAGTCTGTCTCTTGTGACCCTTCTGCACCCGCTAGAAAGAGGCAGCTGGACAACCCTCTGTCAGGGATGCTTTAGGGTGGATTCCTGCATTGAGCAGGGGGTTGGACTCGATGGCCTTGTAGGCCCCTTCCAACTCTACTATTCTATGATTCTATGACATGATAGCACTCTTCAAATACTTGAAAGGTTGTCACACAGAGGAGGGCCAAGATCTCTTCTCGATCCTCCCAGAGTGCAGGACACGGAATAACGGGCTCAAGTTAAAGGAAGCCAGATTCCGGCTGGACATCAGGAAAAACTTCCTGACTGTTAGAGCAGTGCGACGGTGGAATCAGCTACCTAGGGAGGTTGTGGGCTCTCCCACCCTAGAGGCCTTCAAGAGGCAGCTGGACAGCCATCTGTCAGGGATGCTTTAGGGTGGATTCCTGCCTTGAGCAGGGGGTTGGACTCGATGGCCTTGTAGGCCCCTTCCATCTCTGCTATTCTATGATTCTATGATCTCTTTGAATTGGCCATCCTTGGGTTGAACCGTCCAGCTGGAATTCAGATGATTTTCTAAATTAGAATTGCTTCTTCAGTCGCACGTGTCCTTTCATAGTTTGTCGAGTCGTTTGCTGAGTTATTTGTAAAGGTTTGTTGAGTCATGTCATGTCGTGTTCTGTTTTTTTATTACCTTCTGAATGTTTTCTTTAAAGGTATTCGAAGAAAGAAGAAACTTGCTGAGGAAATGGGTAATCGTCTTTCCTTTCTTAATCGCTCTGCAAATCCCATGAGCTTCAGTACTTACTGTGAGGTGACCTGGCTACATTGGGAAATGTGAACGCATTACAACATGCTTACCAGTAGCACAAATGTCAATGTTTACCTTTAGTAGTATTTAGAAGTAGCTCGTCTATTTCAGAGGTATGTTATCGCATATCTTTTGAATAGCCAAATGGAATCTCTATGTAGGCTTGCAGTACACTTCTGAATACCAGATACTGGGGACAGACAGCAGGAGAAGGATATCAGCTTCATGGGCTCCCAAAGTGGTCTTCTATCACTTTGGCGCTTTAGGGCCTCCATTGGCTGCTGGTGGCTCCTAGGGTGCGCTACAAGGTCTTGTTGACCAGGTATAAGGCCCTGCATTGCTTGGGTCCTGGATACCTGAGCACTCACCTTTCTCCTGTGTCTCACCATTGGCAGACTCGCTCTCAGGAGCAGGGTGCCCTGATGGTCCCCCGCTACAAATGTGTGGGGGCCAGGGCTTTTTCAGTGGCTGGCCCCCCGGTTATGGAACAATGTGCCACTGGAGATTAGACAGGCTCCCACTCTCAATTCTTTCAAACGCCTTTGTAAGGCATTTTTATTTTCACAAGAGTTTGTGGTTTAAACTGGGTTGAGGGCTTTCAACAGGATGAGGGTTTTTAATGGAATTGTTTTATTTTAAGCATAAAAATGCTTAAAATAAATAAAATGAATAAATAAAATGCCATGTGTGTGAGATTTCCAGATATATCTGGCTGGGAGAAGGATCCGTTGGAGGCTGAATTGGACCATTGGAGGCTGAATTGGACTACTAGTTGGACCATTGCCCTGATCCCACCTTTCCTGTGTCCTTTAGTAGCCAGGGAACCCAATACATATAGGGCTGGCTCCAACGTCCTTGTTGGGCCTGCAGAATGAATACCCCCGATGAAACAGGGCTTCTGCGTCCCCTTTCCCCCTCCCCACCTCGCAGCTGCCTGTGCCCTCCATACCTCCTCCAGAGGTGCCCACAAGCCTCTACAGGAGATTTGGAGACTGTGCAGGGGGCTGCAGGGCAGAGGCGTGTATGCAGGTGTCCTGTTCTGCCAGTGATATCCATTCCGCAGCTTCAACGAGGAAGTTCGATCCAACCTAAGATAAAGTACAACATGGATCTTATGGTTTGTTGTTTGCAAAGTATTACATGATGGGGAAAGTCACTTCCATGGGGCTATCCCAGGTGCCGCAAAACCCACAGCTCGCCTGTTCTCCCCCCCCCCCCCAGTTTGACAAATGGACGGACAATCAGAGGCGAAGACTCCTGATGGACTTCTTAGAGCGCTGTTCCCTCTCCCAGCTGAAGTTCTGTTTCAAGCAGCTGCAGGAGCGAGTCCCGGTCGAAGCGCTGGATTTCACCACCAAGCTTCCCAGGGTGTTGTCTCTGTACATCTTTTCCTTCCTGGACCCTCGGAGTCTTTCCCGATGTGCCCAGGTAAAACTCAGCCTGCCGGAAATGAATGCAGCAGAGATATACAAAGCTGAAGGCGTTGGGTATTTTCAGGCTAAAGAGAGAAAAAGCTAAAAGGGTGGGGGGATACAGTGACAGTCCCCAGATAGTTGAAAGGAGCTGAGACAGGGCAGCAGGTGTCACTGAGGATAAGGCAAAAAGAAATGTCTTCAATTGGTTAGACCTTAGAAGGCAATTCCCAGCTGTAAGATCATTTCATCACTGGAATGAGCATCTTAGGATGGTTCTCCTCCTTTCTGTGAAGGTTTTCAAGCCAAGCTGGGCAAACACTGCAATTTGCTAGGATGTTCTGACATTTATGTGTTTGTTACATGGGTTGGACTACATCAGTGGTCCCCAAACTTTTTCAGGTCACCACCCCCTTGGTTCCACAAACTCATGCCCAGTGCCCCCCTACCCTACACTATAAAAGTAAATATTCAAAATAGCGGTTTTCAACGACCCACTAAGGAAGAAAATAATAAAATTCAAAACGGTAACAATTAATTGAATATTTATTCAAAATCTGAAGCACCCTCCACAGGCTTGCCAAGGAAGGGAGGGAAAAGAGAGCGAACGCCTTTGTTTTGCAGCCGACGTGGCAGGGCACACCAAGCAGGGTATGTCTCTTCATTAGCGTTTTGGTGCTCTTGAAACTTTTCAATTCACCGTTAAAAGGACATTTCTTAAACGGTATTAATACATGTGTGGATTCTTCCCCTCCATGGCTTTGGACCAAACTACCTTCTCCCATAAAAATGTCCCTGGGTTTTAAGACCTTCTGGAGAGGTGCTTCTCGGAAAAGACCACCTTAAGCGCCCCCCTTCCGTTCCTTTGCCTCTTAGCACCCCCCTGCCGCCCCCTTGCCTCTTAACTCCCCCCTATGCAATCCCACCGCCCCCAAGGGGGCGGTACCGCCCACTTTGGGAACCACTGGACAACATGATCTATTGAGCCTCTTCCAACTCTTGTGATTTTATAAACGCTCGAACATGTGCTGAGGAACAATTTACAGTTGTAGCAACGCTGCTGAATTTCTAGCATGGAGGGTCGATGGCTCAGTGAACAAAGCATGTATCTTATGATCCAAAGTTCTTGGGTCCAGCCTCTGAGATCTCCAGCTAAAAGCGTCTCAAGTAGTAGGGTTGGGCTTGCCAGTCAGAGTAAGCAGTACTGGTCTAGATGGACAATGGTTTGACTCCATAACAGGTAGCTTTATATATAGTGAGGAGGGGCCATAGCAACCTAATTTTGGGAGAGGCCGTAGCTCAGTAGTAGAACACTTGCTTTGTTCAATTCCCAACACCTCCATTTGAAAGGGCTCTTAGATTGCAAGGTTGGAAAAGATCTTGGAACAACAATGCTGGACAGAGTAGATAGTCCATGGGTTAAACCAACGTTCCCCAACCTGGTCCCCTCCAAATGTTTCGGATTCAACTTCCATCAGCCCCAGCCAACATGGCCAATGGTCAGGAATGCTGGGAATTGTACTCCAAAAATCTGGAGCGTAGCAGGCCTTATAGAATCATAGAACAGTAGAGTTGGAAGGGGCCTATAAGGCCATCGAGTCCAATGCAGGAATCCACCCTAAAGCATCCCTGACAGATAGTTGTCCAGTTGCCTCTTGAATGCCTCTAGTGTGGGAGAGCCCACAACCTCACTAGGTAACTGGTTCCATTGTCGTACCACTCTAACAGTCAGGAAGTTTTTCCTAATGTTCAGCTGGAATCTGGCTTCCTGTCACTTGAGCCTGTTATTCCGTGTCCTGCACTCTGGGAGGATCGAGAAGAGATCCTGGCCCTCCTCTGTGTGACAACCTTTTAAGTATTTGAAGAGTGCTATCATGTCTCCCCTCAGTCTTCTCTTCTCCAGGCTCAACATGCCCAGTTCTTTCAGTCTCTCTTCATCGGGCTTTGTTTCCAGACCCCTGATCATCCTGGTTGCCCTCCTCTGAACCCGCTCCAGCTTGTCTGCGTCCTCCTTGAATTGCGGAGCCCAGAACTGGATGCAATGGACAACTGGTCTGATTCTGTTGAAGGCAACTTCATATGTTCATAAGTAGTATGAGAACCAGAAAAGACACGAGGAGCCAGCAAGACGGAATCGCCCTTACTTGTTGCAGTGATAAGACCCCCACAGGAATCACAGTAGTTGCACATGTCTGCTTACTTGTGTGCACATTACATGCTATTTTATCCATGCAAATGGGGGCAAGCATAACCCCGAGGCGGTGTGTGTCTGAAATCCAGCTCCATCACCGCATGTGTGAACCACTGCTGGGTTTAGGATAGACTAGGGAAGACATAGCCACGAAAACGTTTCCTCAAAATCAATTGCATTCACTGCTGGAATTAAAATGGGATAGTTTCCTTAAGGCTGAGAAACAGATCCCGCATGTGGATTTTGTGCCCACAGCTGGTTTTTGCTACGACCATGACCCTCAAGCCAACAATAACAGGGCCTTTGGCATTCTCAGGTGAACTGGCACTGGAAATACTTGACAGAGTTGGATCAGATCTGGATGCCGAAATGCCTACGTTTTGGGTGGTACATCAACTTCTCTCCAACTCCATTGGAGGAAAGAATCTGGAAGAAACATTACATTCAGACATTGGAAGAGTTCCAGGTCACCAGGCCTAAGGTAAACCCGTAATCCCTCCCTGGGGGGTGAACATTGAGATGAAAACTTCTCTTTTAGCCTCATATTGGATGTGCAAACTTTCTACGTGGATGGCATTTTGTGACACGGGGCATGTTCAGGACTGTAGACTTGAGAGCCAACTCAAACGTTCAACGTAAGTATGTGATACAGTCCTGCTGGGATTGGTACACTTCACAATGCAGGCACCACATGTTTTTTTTCTGAAGAGCTGAGCTGGCTCTCAAATTTCCTAATCTCCTAGAAACCTCATCCACATCTGCTTCTGGTCTGTTCCCCCAAATTATATAAACCCCATGTCAACATTGTCATGGATTTATATATAAGCCAGTGTGGTGTAGTGGCTAGAGTGTTGGACTGGGAGTCGGGAGATCCGGATTCTAGTCCTCACTCGGCCATGGAAACCCACTGGGTGACTTTGGGCCAGTCGCAGACTCTCAGCCCCACCACCTCACAGGGTTGTTGTTGTGAGGATAACATGGAGGAGAGGAGGAGGATTATGTACGCCACCTTGGGTTCCTTGGAGGAAAAAAGGCGGGATATAAATGTAATAAATAAATAAATAATAAATAAATAAATTGGCTTGAGAGAAAGGGTTGTAGCTCCATGGTGGAGCCCCTGTTTTGCACTCAGAGGGTCCCATGCAGGGCTGGCAAAGATTGTTTCTCTATGAAATCCTGGAGAGCTGCTGCCAGTCAGTGTAGACAATGCTGAGGTAGGTGGACCAATGTTCTGACTTGGCGAGAGGCCATTTTTTATGTTCCTAATGGGAGAGCTTGGGACCATTGGGTGGAACTGGTGGGCTGGAGATTCTGGGCAGGTTCATCCCATTCTCGGCTTGTGAAATTCACTGCCGCAGGGTGTGATGAGGGCCACTGGGCTTATGGGGCTTTTAAAAGGGCATAGACAAATCCATGGAGGGTGCGCCTGTCGGTGGCTTCCAGTCATAATGGCTAAAAGGATTGTGCGTGGTCAGGGTTGGGATACACCTGGAGAACTGGGCGGGGTTCTTTTCTTCATTTCTGGCTGTTGGATTCCTGGATGGAAAGAGGACACTTGGTCTAATCCAGCATGGCATTTCTTATCCGGTAGAGTGGACATTTTTAATTTCTCACCCTTGTGGTATAGAGTTGTTTTTCTTCCTGCTTTCAGGGTGTGCACTTGGTCTGTCTGCGTAACTGTTCTGTAACTAGTGTCAACTTGTACAGAGGCCCCAGCGCCCCACAGTTTCACAGCCCTGGGTTGCCAGAAGCCCTGTAGTGGCCAGTGGGGAAAAAAACTCAGTACACCTAAGCAATACGGTAATTTCTACAATAGCATAAGAACATAAGAAGTGCGCTGATGCTGGATCAGACCAAGGGTCCATCTAGTCCAGCACTCTGTTCACACAGGGGCCAACCAGCCATCGGCCAGGGATGAACAAGCAGGACATGGTGCAACAGCATCCTCCCACCCACGTTCCCCAGCAGCTGGTGCACACAGGCCTACTGCCTTGAATACAGCCATCAGGGCTAGTAGCCATGGATAGCCTTCGCCTCCAGGAATTTATCCAACTCCCATTTAAAGCCATCCAAATTGGTGGCCATCACTACATCTTGTGGTAGTGAGTTCCATAATGTAACTATGTGCTGTGTGAAGAAGTCCTTCCTTTTATTTGTCCTGGATCTCCCACCAATCAGCTACATGGGATGACCCCTTTGGGTTCTAGTATTTTGAGAGAGGGAGAAAAATGTCTGCCTATCCACATTCTCTGTACCAGGCATCATTTTGTACACCTCTATCATGTCTCCCCTTAGCCTCCTTTTTTCCAGGCTAAACAATCCCAGCTGTTGTAACCTTTCCTCCTAGGGGAGATGCTCCAGCCCCTTCATCATTTTAGCTGCCCTTTTCTGCACTTTTTCCAACTCTATAATATCCTTTTTTAGGTTTGGTGACCAGAACCGTACACAGTATTCTAAGCGTGGTCGCACCATCGATTTGTATAAGGACGGCATGATACTGGCCATTTCATTCTCAATTCCGTTTCTTATCCTGCCTGACATGGAGTTTGCCTTCTTTACAGAGGCCGCACACAGGGTGGACATTTTCATCTATCTGTCCACCACAATCCCAAGATCTCTTTCTTGTTCGGTCACCGCCAGCTCAGATCCCATTAGGTTATCCTTTAAATTAGTTTTTTTTTTTGCCCCAACGTGCATCGTCACCTTACACTTGCTGACATTGAACCGCATCTTCCGTTTGGACGCCTTTTTCTCCCAGCCTGGAGAGATCCCTTTGGAGCTCTTCACAATCCCCTTGTACAGGATTTATCTAGCTTGCTTCTTTCCCCCCTTTTTAGACTCCTCCAAAAGAGGACTTTGTGGTGGCCGATGTCCAGCCAATAACGAAAGTGGTCCCGGAGATGAAAGATTCCCTCTTGTCAGTCCTCCAATCGGCATCTCTGTTTGGAAAGAAGGCAAACAAAGAGAAGAGAGACCTCCCTCCGTGGCGCTCTTCAGATAAGCATCCCACCGACATCGTCAGATTCAACTACTTAGACAACTTCGATCCCATTGAGCAAGCGAGACAGGCGTAAGCCACGCCCTAATTTCCATCTTTTTATTGTCAAACGAAACTGAATAACACAATTATTCTGTTCGGCGTACAGCTGCCCTGTCCCCGTGGGCAGAGGATGATGACATTCCCGCTTCCATTCTCGAGAGCAACACCGTCAAAACCTGTTGTTCACAATTTCCCCCACGATTACGTAATGGGAAGCAGGGCTGCAATTTAGTCCCCTGCATGAGATCGCCCCTTCGTGATTAACGGCACACCTTCGCGGGATGCTGATTCCCTGATTAGACGAGAAACAAAGGGAACCTATTGGCTGTGCTCCAGGAGGTTTTGGCTGAGCCTGGAATCCGGCACAAATGTGGAGGGAAAAGGCACCGTAAATTAATGACGAAGGAGGAGTCGAACTCCAGTGCTCAAGAAAGAAAGAAAATTTATTGTGCTCTATGAGTTATAAATGCTCAAAAAACAGGGTTCACGAGCACCTAATAAAAAAGAAGAAAATATTGTTGTTCTTGCAGTCAAGGGATTTCAAAAAGAACTAAAAACAGCCCCAGGAGGAGGAGACACCCTCTCCGAAACATGTAGAGCACAATACATTTTCTTTCTTTCTTGCCTCCTCCTTCGTCATGGGCCTGGAATCCACCAGCATCCTGGAGTGGATTGTGAATGGGTCCTGCGGTCCACTGCAGGCGTAGAGCAGCCAGGGGAATCCCCAGGATGTGCTCAGCCGGCCTGCGCATGTCCCTGGGACCCAGCATGGCCAAGGGTCCACGATGCAGGTGAAGCAATGCCTAACGGTGTCCCCAGAAACGGCCGCACCCGCCTTCCCCAACCTGGTGTCCTCCTGATGTGTTGGACTGCAACTCCCATAATTCCCAGCCAATGGCTGGGAACTATGGGAGCTGAAGTCCAACACATCGGGAGAGCACCAAGTCAGAGAAGATGGTGCTAAACCTTGCTTTGCGTGTCATTCCCAGGCCAAGGTGGGACCTGCTTGAATGCAGAAGGCCCAGGCCTTCTGGCATCATTGTACACTCACTGACTGGTACCCGAATTACCAGCCCAAATTCTCATCGGAGTGGATGTTAACTGCCATTCATAGAATCATAGAATAGCAGAGTTGGAAGGGGCCCACAAGGCCATTGAGTCCAACCCCCTGCTCAATGCAGGAATCCACCCGAAAGCATCCCTGACTGATGGTTGTCCAGCTGCCTCTTGAAGGCCTCTAGTGTGGGAGGGCCCACCACCTCCCTAGGTAACTGATTCCATTGTCATACTGCTCTAACTGTCAGGAAGTTTTTCCTGATGTCCAGCCGGAATCTGGCTTCCTTTAACTTGAGCCCGTTATTCCGTGTCCTGCACTCTGGGAGGATCGAGAAGAGATCTTGGCCCTCCTCTGTGTGACAGCCTTTCAAGCATTTGAAGAGTGCTCTCATGTCTCCACTCAGCCTGCTCTTCTCCAGGCTCAACATGCCCAGTTCTTTCAGTCTCTCTTCATAGGGCTTTGTTTCCAGACCCCTGATCATCCTGGCTGCCCTCCTCTGAACACGCTCCAACTTGTCTGCATCCTTCTTGAATTGTGGAACCCAGAACTGGACGCAATACTCTAGATGAGGCCTAACCAGGGCCGAATAGAGAGGAACCAGTACCTCACGTGATTTGGAAGCTTTACTTCTATTAATGCAGCCCAAAATAGCATTGGCCTTTCTTGCAGCCATATCGCACTGCAAGATTTAGCTTGTGATCTACAACAATTCCAAGATCCTTCTCGCTTGTAGTATTGCTGAGCCAAGTATCCCCCATCTTGTAACTGTGCCTTTGGTTTCTATTTCCTAAATGTAGAACTTGGCATTTATCCCTATTAAATTTCATTCTGTTGTTTTCAGCCCACCACTCCAGCCTATCAAGATCACTTTGAAGTTTGTTTCTGGGAGAAGGACTTCACCAGGCCTCAGTTTCATGGTTCCCTAATCTCATCTTGCCATGTGGCCCCAACGAGAGATTGTGGTTTGGTCAGTTTCCAAACAAGCCCACTTGAAGTCACAGGTTGGGAATCTGGCTTGCTGACTAACCGGCAGACACCACTGAGTACCGAAGCACCTGTATCTCTGGGCAGCTGGGCTTCAGCACTCGTGCGGCCCAGTCGTAGCCCTGCCTGCTCAGAAATAAGTCCCACCAAGTCCAGGCTGCTCTGGTTTCACTTACCTGGGACTAACTCCCAGTTTAGAAAGAGTTTCAGGCCTGGGCATTGCTTCTGCCACAGAAAGGATTTCCCCCCTTTTCTCTATCCTGAGAAATGCCTTTAACTTGTTCGATATCTGTCTCTCAACCCCCCTCCCCTCCCCCTGTCACCTGCAGCAGGAAAAAAGGAGGAGGGTTCACTGCAGAACTTGGCCAGAAAAAAAGGAAACCGGGCAGCGGAACGTACAAACTCCGGAAAGCAAAGTCCTTGGCAAGTATTGCGACTCTTACTATCTTCTAGGTCAGCCTTCCTCAACCTGGGGCGCTCCAGATGTGTTGGACTACAACTTCCAGAATGCCCCAGCCAGGCTGGGGCATTCTGGGAGATGCAGTCCAACACATCTGGAGCGCCCCAGGTTGAGGAAGGCTGTTCTAAGTTAAGCAGCGAACTCTGTGAGGGGCCATGGCCCTTGGCAAGGAAGGGGTCATCCCTCCCAAGGCCCCTTTTTTTCCTGCCCCACTGCCCTGCAGTGCTGTTTGATTCTAGCATCCTATGATTCGGGCAAACCTGAACAAAGCCAACATTTAATCCTTGAGGATCGGTTGTGCTCGCTGTCGGCAAAGCGACGCTCTTCTTGGACACAAAGACTTTCAGGAAGCAAGGCTTGGGGGGCGTGGGAGGGATCCCTAGGGATCCGCTCTTGCAGACCTGGGCGGGAAGAGGCCACGTGCTCAGGAACATACAGGGTTCCTTTGCAATGCTGGAACTCCACGAGCAAATTGTATGTGACACGGGAGAGCTGTGATGTTTTCTTCTGTTGATTCTACGCGGCCACGGTGGCTGAAGGCGGAGAGGGTGCAGGTTCGATCAGGGCAGCCGCGCTTGGCAGAGGGGGTGTTTTGTCCTTTTCTGGAACTGGGCTTCCCCTTAGTGTGGCGTTTTGGCCCTCTTTCTCCCAGGGTTGAAAGATTACTCAGGGGACCTTCAGGCCAACCACGGGCGATGGTGAGGCAGAGCGATAGGTGCTGCATAGGCCCTGGAAGTGAGGCAGACCTCGCCAAGGCAGCATGCAGTGTGTAGTGAACAGTAGGGGTGTGCACGGACCCCCCAATCCGCTTCGTGGCCGGATCGGGCCCGATCCTCTTCGCGCCGCGCCGCCCGTCTCCCGCTCCGCTCCGCGGAGCGAGATCCGACTTCACCGCCGTCGCTACATGGGCGGCGGCGGCAGCGGTGGCGCAAGATAAGCCACCACCACCACTCCGCCCCCTTACCTGCATCCGTCACGGGCTTCAATTGAGGCCCCGGTTGAAGCCGGAAGAGGCCTCGGCCTTCACTTCCACCTTCAACCGGGGCCTCAATTGAAGCCTGCAACGGACGCAGGTAAGCGTCCCTCCTCCCTGCTCCCTTACCTGCCTCCTCCCTGCTCCCTTACCTGGCACCGCCACCACGGCATGGATGGCGCCGGCGCCGCCGCCAGGTAGGCCAGCCCCCCACCCCCTTACCTGCATCCGTCACGGGCTTCAATTGAGGCCGCAATTGAAGCTGGAAGAGGCCTCGGACTTCACTTCCACCTTCAATCGGGGCCTCAATTGAAGCCCGCGACGGAGGCAGGTAAGCGTCCCTCCTCCCTGCTCCCTTACCTGCCGCCACCGCCGTATGGATGGCGGCGCCGGCGGCGCCAGATGAGTCCCCTCCCCCCCACTTACCTGCAGGCGAAGCTCCGGATTGAGGCGATCCTCTTCGCCTCGCTTCTGCTTCTCTGAACCGAAGAGAAGCGGAGCACAACCCTAGTGAACAGGTCAAAGTGATGAGAGACCCGGGAGGGGGCATCCCGGACCGGCAGATGGTAAAGACAAGCTAGGGCAGAGTCAGAAAGGGGGCAACACAGAGTTGTACCCAGCCATGGCTCTGCATTCGTGGAAAGTGCTTCCACTTGTGCCACTCAGTTTTTGCCACTCCCCTCTGTCTCCTGCATCCCTCCGCGTTATATTCCCTGCAGTTAAGTCCGGTCCCCCAACCCTCAGGTGCAGGTGGGGCGGGGTGGAGGGTTTGGCAAAAGGGTTCAAGGCCCACCCTGCGCAATCAGAAGTCCGAAGGCAGCCTTCCTGGGCTGGGAGCCCTGCATCTGTTTTGGACTGCAACTCCCATCATTCCTAGCCAGTGTAGCCATTGATGGATGTTGCAGACCAACATCCCTGGAGGGCACCAGGTTGGGGACAGTGCCAGACTGGGTCCAGCCAGGAGTCTCCTCTTTCTAGATCTTTCAAGAAAGAAAGCATCTGAAGCAGTAAGATTGTCTGCTGGGGAACATGGGTGGGAGGGTGCTGTTGCACCATGTCCTGCTTTGTTGGTCCCTGGCTGATGGCTGGTTGGCCACTGTGTGAACAGAGTGCTGGAGTAGGTGGACCCTCAGTCTGACCCAGCATCAGGGCTCTTCTTATGTTCTTGTGATATTTCTAGAGCAAAGCCTCACCTTTTCTACACAGCCTGCTCCTGGACCCAGACCTTGCTTCCTGCCCCTCTTTCCTGCCCCCTTTGTCTCCCCATCTGCTGCTGCCCTCTCTTTCATAGGTGTCAGCCCAAGCCAGCTGCACAAGTCACAAATAAGACCTTTTTATTTGACCACGCTTTTTAGTTCCTTAAAGTTGAACTCCTGTACACACTTAGAATCATAGAATCATAGAATAGCAGAGTTGGAAGGGGCCTACAAGGCCATCGAGTCCAACCCCCTGCTCAATGCAGGAATCCACCCTAAAGCATCCCTGACAGGTGGCTGTCCAGCTGCCTCTTGAAGGCCTCTAGGGTGGGAGAGCCCACGACCTCCCTAGGGAACGGATTCCATTGTCGTACTGCTCTAACAGTCAGGAAGTTTTTCCTGATGTGCAGCCGGAATGTGGCTTCCTTTAACTTGAGCCTGTTATTCCGTGTCCTGCACTCTGGGAGGATCGAGAAGAGATCCTGGCCCTCCCACTTACATGGGAGTAGGCCCCCACTGAACACCACGGGGCTTACTTCTGGGTAAACGTGCCTCCGATTGAACTGTCTGTATGTTTTCTGCTGCTCTGCCAGTCGTCGTCATTTTGCGATTTGGGGTGGAGGTGGTTGTTTTAAGCCACAGTCACAGCCGCACTGAAGGTGCTCAGTTCTGCATCCAGACATGCCCTGGGGCAAGGAGGCCTACAGAGCTCAAACAGGACTGCAGCTGTGTATTATTTCTGTCACTTTGGGACAGACCACGCCAAGGCGCTTTGTGATTTAACACGTTTTGCTTCCTTGACTTCTAGCAGCCTCCTGCTGAATTGCCAAAGGCGCAGGAATGTAGGAATCAGGTAGATGTTGCTTTGCGCAGTCTTTTGTGTGCCGCACCCATTTGTGGGGGGGGGGCGCAAACGACACCCCATGCTGCCTGCCGCATCCTGTGGTTGTATCATGCTGCCTTTGTATTCCTGACACGTTAAGCTCTTGCACACTCACCTGTTTGTCTTTAGGTTGATCTCTGCCAATCGTTCAACCGCTTCTTCTTTCTTTAGTAAATTACGCACCACGTTTCACACATGCTCTGTGTCTCAAAGCCCCATCAGCTGAATGCGAAGGGAAATGCAGGCATCAGCCATTTCAGACTCAACATTTGACTGTTGTCTGATCGCGCCGTTATCTGCCTTTATTACTTAACGATGGGTTTCTTAAGAAAAAAGTTTTATTGAAACGTGTTGAAGGAATTGAAGCTGAATCCAACAAGACAGGCAAGTTGAAAGGCAGATCAGGGAATAAGGATTCGATCTGTGCTGATGGGGTTACACTCCCCTTTAGGATTCAGGTTTGCAGTTTGAACCTACGCTTAGACTCTTCCCTGATCCTGGATGCTCCAGTCTCGGGTGTGGCCCGGAGTGGACTAGCTAAGTGCGCACATTTCTAGAGAAGTCAGATCTGTCTGTAGTGACACATGCCTTAGCTACAGCCTCTATGGACCACTGTAACTCCCTCTACATCACCATTATTATTATTATTATTATTATTATTATTATTATTATTATTATTTATTGCATTTTTATACCACCCAATAGCCAAAGCTCCCTGGGTGGTTCACAAAAACTAAAACCATTCAAAGTATAAAACAAACAGTATAAAAACATGATATAAAATGCACATTAAAAACTGATTAAAAACATACCATACATAGAATAGCAGAATAGCAGAGCTGGAAGGGGCCTACAAGGCCATCGAATCCAACCCCCTGCTCAGTGCAGGAATCCACCCTAAAGTATCCCTGACAGAGGGTTGTCCAGCTGCCTCTTGAAGGCCTCTAGTGTGGGAGAGCCCACAACCTCCCTAGGTCACTGGTTCCATTGTCGTACTGCTCTAACAGTCAGGAAGTTTTTCCTGATGTCCAGCTGGAATCTGGCTTCCTTTAACTTGAGCCCGTTATAACGTTATTCCGTTTAACATGATTAAAACATCTTTAAAACATCCTTAAAACATTCTAAAATTGCACTGGATAGGCCTGCCGGAATAGATGAGTCTTTATTGCTTTTTTTAAAATTCTAAAAGACTGTCAAGTTGACAAATCTCCTCCGGCAGGCCATTCCACAGTCTGGGAGCAGCACAAGAAAAGGTCCTCTGGGTAACAGTTGTTAATCTAGTTTGTGCTAACTGAAGTGGATTCTCCCCAGAGGACCTGAGTTTGTGGGGCGGATTGTACGGGAGAAGGCGATACCGCAGGTAGCCTGGACCCAAACCACGTAGGGCTTTAAAGGTAATAAGCAACACTTTGTACTTCACCAAGAAACTACTGTATTTCTTCAATTCTAAGACGCCATCGATTGTGAACCGCCCAGAGAGCTCCGGCTATTGGGCGGTATAGAAATGTAATAAATAAATAAATAAATAAATAAATAAAAAGACGCACATTAATTTCAGCACCACCAACAGGAAAAAAGCTTTGATTCTAAGAAATAATAAACACACCTCGATTCTAAGACGTACTCTGTTTTTAGAGATGTTTATATGGGGGAAAAGTGCATCTTAGAATCGAAGATATCGTCAGCCAGTGAAGAGATTTTAAAACTGGTGTGATGTGGTCTCCCCTAGGTGTACTGGTGACCAGCTTGGCTGCCATATTTTGGACTAATTGAAGTTTCCGAACTAGGCACACAAGTAGCCCCATGTAGAGCGCATTGCAGAAGTCAAGCCTCGAAGTTACCAGCGCCTGCACGACCGTCTTTAGGTCTTCCGACTCTAGGAAGGGGCGCAGCTGGCGTATTAGCCGAAGCTGATAGGAGGCACTCCTGGCCGTCGCATCTATCTAGGCTGTCATTTGGAGCGACGGGTCCAGAAGCACATGCAGTTGCCTTTGAAATGGGTTGGGAAACTTCTCAAAGCTGCAGCCCGACTATCGACCAGGGCTGCTGATAGAAAGTTCGTGACTGCCTTGTTACAACAGCTTTGCTGCTACTCGTCTCTTTCCAGGCACAATTCAAAGTGCTGATTACCACCTATAAAGCCCCACACAACGTTATGATCTTAGAATCATAGAATAGCAGAGTTGGAAGGGGCCTACAAGGCCATCGAGTCCAACCCCCTGCTCAAGGCAGGAATCCACCCTAAAACATCCCTGACAGAGGGTTGTCTTCAGTGGAGGCCCTTCCCTCTGGCCCGCCACAATCAGAGGCAGATTAGGCAGGAGCGTGAGAGAGGGCCTTTTCGGCGGCTGCTCCCAGTCTCTGGAAGTCCCGGCTGAGGCAGGCCAGGCAAGCTCCGTCTCTGTTGTGCTTCTCCTGGCAGGCAAAGTCATTTTTAATCAGACGGGCTTTTGGCATCTAAGCTGATTTGCTGCTGAATTGGGTTTTTAATCTGGCTGGCGCTGCGTTTTCCCTGCCCGCCTTAATTCATGGGCCTCCGTTGAATCCAAATGGCAGATCAGAAATGGCAGCGAGGCTGCAAACCAAGACAAAGGGTCGTGCTGCCATCTCCTTCCCTTTGCTTGCCAGGAGGAAGAAACGGACACCGGGGCGAGGGGGTCTGAGTGTGGAAAACGAGGCCCGTTTCAAGTCTGGATGAACCTCCACCAGATTTAAAACACTTGCGCAGGAGGGTCAGAAACCGGGATTGCCCAGTTCTTTCAGCCTCTCTTCATAGGGCTTTGTTTCCAGACCCCTGATCATCCTGGTTGCCCTCCTCTGAACACACTCCTGCTTGTCTGCGTCCTTCTTGAATTGTGGAGCCCGGAACTGGACGCAATACTCTAGATGAGGCCTAACCAGGGCCGAATAGAGAGGAACCAGGACCTCACCTGATTTGGAATCTATACTTCTATTAATGCAGCCCAAAATAGCATTTGCCTTTCTTGCAGCCATATCGCACTGTTGGCTCATATTCAGCTTGTGATTTATAACAATTCCAAGATCCTTCTCGTTTGTAGTATTGCTGTTCCTCGCTTTACTCCGAATTCACGTCTGCCTGCTTTGCTTCCTAGATGTCCCTCTCAGCTGACCTGGGCTCACAGGCAGAAGTTCCATTTCGCCCAAACTGGGCTACGTATGAGCCAACGGGCTACCCAGTGACCAAAGCTACGGCGAAGATCCTTGCCCGGAGTGTCCAATGGAATGCTGGCATACGGCCGGGACCTGCCCGAGGACCAATCCCAAAGCTGAGTGAGAAGGGGAAGGCGGCCTTTGCACGAACCAGCAGAAGCTCACCAAGTGAGGACACTGCCTAGGGTGACCCTATGGAAAGGAGGACTGGGCTCCTGTATCTTTAACAGTTGCATAGAAAAGGGAATTTCAGCAGGTGTCAATTGTATATATGGAGAAACTGGTGAAATTCCCTCTTCATCACCACAGTTAAAGCTGCAGGAGCTATACTAGAGTGACCAGATTTAAAAGAGGGCAGGGCACCTGCAGCTTTAACTGTTGTGATGAAGAGGGAATTTCACCAGGTCACCCATATATACAAATGGCACCTGCTGAAATTCCCTTTTCTATGCAACACTTGTACAGGAAAGGGAATTTCAGCAGGTGTCATTTGTATATATGGGGAACCTGGTGAAATTTCCTCTTCGTCACAACAGTTAAAGCTGCAGGAGATATACTACAGTGACCATATTTAAAAGAGGGCAGGGCACCTGCAGCTGTAACTGTTGTGACGAAGAGAGAATTTCACCAGGTTCCCCATATATACAAATGGCACCTGCTGAAATTCCCTTTTCAATACAACTGTTAAAGATACAGGAGCCCTGTCCTCCTTTTCATATGGTCACCTTAACACTGCCCCATTATTGATTTCAAATAAGGGTGGGACCAGCGTTTGAAAAGGGGGGAGCAGGAACACGCATGGCCCTCCTGTGCAAATGCCTGTGACCTATTTTGAATCTGGGTAAGGTTATATTTATTATTACATTTATACCCTGCCTTTTTTTCCTCTTGCAAAAAACCTAAGGTGGCTTACACAGTCTTCTTCCTCCTCCTCCTTTATCCTCACAACAACCACCCTGTGAGGTAGGTTAGGCTGAGAGTTGGTGATTGGTCCAAAGTCACCCAGTGAGCTTCCATGGCCAAGTGGGGACTCGAACTCGGATCTCCCGACTCCCAGTCCAACACTCTAGCCACTACACCACACTGGCTTATATATAAATCCATGACAATGTTGACATGGGGTTTATATAATTTGGGGGAACAGACCAGAAGTAGATGTGGATGAGGTTTCTAGGAGATTCGGAAATGCCCAACCACTACTATACACCGGGTTGTCGAGGACAGTTAAGCTATGGTTTGTCGTTGGATTAATCACTGGCATGGCAGTCTCAGATTCTGCCCCCACCCACCCCTAGTTTTTAAAATGTTTCTAGTCCTTATGACTATGGAAGGTACTGCATGAAGCCTCCAGGTCAGAGGCAGTCTAGCTCCGAAGATCAGCCGTTGGGAAGCAGCCAGTGGGAGGGCACTTATGTTCTTAAGTCTTAAGCACAACCTGGGGGTTTTCATGACTCGGGCGTTAAGAAAGGAGCAGGAAGGGGGCAAGATGGTCCGAGCAGGGAGAGGGGTGTCCAGGGCTCCTCCATTTTAATTTTTATATATATATATATATATATACACACACACACACACACACACACACACACAAACACATACATACATACATATATGAATTTAGAATGTATTTATTTACGGTCACAAGACCAGCAACACAACACAACAATATCAGCACGTATAATATTCCCAAACCGATGGAATAAAATGGGGCTATGAATAAAACAGCATATGATAACAATTAATTAGTACATGTCCCGCATATTTTAAGAGATGAAAACAGCATCACAATCAGATGATATCATCCCACGCCGACAAGCCGTTGCAGCAGCACAAAATTTAGCCCCCTTGGAGGTTATCTGAGAGTTCTGATCAGATAAAAGACAGTCTGTATAGAACACACATCAGATCTCCCAGGTATTCCTTGTAAAATAGGAGTGATGAAAGTATGCCAAAAATCACAATAAGAGGAGCAGTACAGCAATACGTGGTCCACGGTTTCTATCATGTCAGCTTTACAGGGGCATAGGCGCTTAGAATATGGGATATTATTATATTTACCCTCCAAAAATGCAGAGGGAAGCACAATTGAATTTAGCCAGCGTGAACACTTTCCTGTATTTTGGAATAGTTAAAGAAGTTAAATATTAGGGTGACCATATGACCGGATTTGTCCGGGTTTTTGATGGCAGATCCGGGAGGGGGAGGGGAAATCCGGATTGTTTTCAAAGAGAAGCTCTAATGGGAATTAACAAAAATGCTTATAACTCTGTCATTTTTTTAAGATAAAGACATGAAACTTGGCACAATGGTAGCTCTTAGGAAGGGCTTTAGTCATACCAAATTTGAAACAGATCCGTTCATCCATTGATTTTTTAGGATTTTTTTAAAAATTGAGGTTTTAAAATTATTTGTTTTTAAATCATCATTTTTAAAGATAAAGAGATGAAACTTTGCACCATGAAAGGATTTAGGTAGAGCTTTAGCCACACCAAATTTGAAACAGATCCATTCATCCATTGATTTTTAGGAATTTTTTAAAAATTGAGGTTTTAAAATTATTACTTGTAAAATTGTCATTTTTAAAGATAAGGAGATGAAATTTTGTACCCTGATAGGATTTAGGTAGAGCTTTAGCCACACCAAATTTGAAACAGTTCTGTTCATCCATTGATATTTTAGGATTTTTTTTTAAAAAAATGAGGTTTTAAAATTATTATTTTTTAAACTGTCATTTTTAAAGATAAAGAGCTGAAAGTTGGCACCATGATAGCTTTTAGATAGAGCTTTAGCCGTACCAAATTTGAAACAGATCTGGGGCCAGTAGCAAACCCTGTTAACAACAACAGCAGCTTGCAATGAGTGAAGATACAGTCAGAAAAGATATTTGAGGGAAGGGGAGAATGTAACACACAGAGTATAGCAAAAGCTTCAAAGTACAGCAAAACCTACAAAAGTAGAAGTGAGTGAAGTTAATTTCAGATACATTGAATCTCTCACTTGTTCTTTATTTCAGTGATTTTAACATTAAGATGTTATGTAGAACAGATTTGTCTTAAATGTGTGCTGTAGAATCAGACATGTGACCAAGGCTATGTTCAGGTGGGCACGCCCCCTTGGTACTGGACACGCCCCCTTGGGGGCGACCATGTTGTCCTCCTTTTTGGTTTCCAAAATATGGTCACCCTATTAAATATGTTGCAGGAAGGAGAGCCTGCCCCCATCTCTAAATTCAGGATATCGGGTTGCTGCTCCTATATGATCTTGTAGCTCAATGTCGCTAATACGCCGGTATATATCCTCCTTGGCTTTTGAAAGGCCTAATGCCAAAATGGCATTTCGCGAGAAACCCAAAGTACACAATTTTTTGTTCACAGCCCTTTTCCATTTAGACTGAAATGTATCAGTCAGAGTCAAAGGGGCCAACCCTGGAGGAGAGAATGTCATTTTTAGCCAGAAGTTTAACTTGTACCTCCAGGCACGGGATTCAAACGAAATTTGACCTGTCTCTAGACATAGAAGTACATTGGGCACACAGCTTGGAAGACCGAGAACATTTCTCAGAAATTTTATTTGGGTGGATTCCATAGCAGTAAAATTGCTGTAGGTACACAATTGTGCACCATAAAGCAATTGTGTTAACACCTTGGCGGAAAACACTTGTAAGGCTGATGTATATAGATATGTTAGAAGAGTTTCAGTGTTAGGTAAATGGATGCTTTATTCTAGTTTCTTGCCGTTAACGTTAATCAGTTCATCTCTCTTACCCATTCCAGCATCACCGCTCTTTAAAAGTCAGCCGTGGGACCTTCCCCTCTCCAGCTGCGGATCTGATGGAGAGCAAGAAGATGGAGAAAGTAGGATCTTCACAGCGTCACGTTGACTGAGTCTCCGAAAGGGAGAGGTGTTGGTTACCGTCCCTTCCTGGCAGTCATGTGTCCAGAGCCACAAGGCAGCGTTTTTGAAGAGCAGAATCTTCAAAGAATCAAGTGGGTGGATCCGTGTCTGTGTTTCTATGATGGACTCTTTAATACAGCCTTCCTCAACCTGGGGCGCTCCAGATGTGTTGGACTGCATCTCCCAGAATGCCCCAGCCAGCTGGCTGGGGCATTCTGGGAGTTGTAGTCCAACACATCTGGAGCGCCCCAGGTTGAGGAAGGCTGCTTTAATAGACTGTTGGACCACCAGGTTTTAATCCCTCGCTCAGCCAGGAATTTGCCAAGTGGCCTTGGGGAAGTCGCTGTCTCTCAGCCTCGATTTTTAAGCTGTAAAATGGGAATGGCGGCAGTCTACCTCACAGGGTTGCTATGAGCATCAATGTTATAATGATTCTAACAGCACAATCTTATGCATGTCTACTCAGAAGTAAATCCCACTGTGCTCCATGGGTCTTACCCCCAAGTGAGTGAATATAGGATTGCAGCCTAAGGCTTTTGGGGGGTGAGGGGTGTAATTATTATGGGACTAGCATTGACTGCAGAATTACATAAAAAACTTAAAGGGGAGGCGCAAATAATGCCTTTCAGTTCAGGCACATGATTGAAATTTAATAAACAACAACTGCTAAAATAACAGGAATAAACAGAATGACCTATACCAAAGCCAGGCTGTCTTATTTGCATTCACTACTTCTTACCCTGGAATAACAGGCTCAAGTGACAGGAAGCCGGATTCCGGCTGGACATCAGGAAAAACTTCCTGACTGTTAGAGCAGTACGACAATGGAACCAGTGACCTTGGGAGGTTGTGGGCTCTCCCACACTAGAGGCCTTCAAGAGGCAACTGGACAACCTTCTATCAGGTGTGCTTTGAGGTGGATTCCTGCATTGAGCAGGGGGTTGGACTTGATGGCCTTGTAGGCCCCTTCCATCTCTGCTATTCTATGATTCTCCTTTCCTTCTGTCTACCATCAACACCCTTCCTAGTCTCTTCATTGTCAGCACTGAGATTGTAAGTGCCTCAGGGCACAGTCTTATCTTCTTTGTTTATGGTGCTTTATAAATCACCCGGTATGGCAATGATGCCTGGGTGGGCCTGTGACTGCCTACCTGCTTAGAAGCAAAATGCAGCCGTCCAAAGTAAGGTTGTTGTTTCCACTGGAGGCTGGTGGCTCTGATGTCAGTGGGACAGTGAATCCGCTGCAGGTTCCGGTCAGAAGTCTAAAAGAGCTATCCAAGGTGCTGAACCTATTTTAGCTCCTTTAGCATTCTAACTGGTTCCGACTGAAACCCTGAGCGGATTCCCCGCCCCACTAACATCAGGGCCACCTGCCTCCACTGGTTGTTTCTGCAAACCTAGGCATGCAAAAGTTTGTCAGTTGATAAATTAAAAGAAAAAAGGGTATTTTAAAAACCCCAAATAGCCCAGCTAAGACTTAAGTGCAGCACCTTCCAGAACCTATGGATTCTTCAGGGCCTTTAAGCCCCAGGAATGTTGAAAGTGTTGGTGGAAAGGAAATTGTGATGGGGATGGAGTAGCTTTCTTGAGCCCCCGAACAGTGTATTGCAGCCTCGTGCAACCTGGCACCCTCCATATGTTTGAGATGACAGCTCCCAGCATTCCTGACCATTGCCAGTGCTACCTGGGGCTGAAGAGAGTTGAAATTCAAACATGTGGAGGGCAGCAGGTTGGGGAAGGCAGATTTATTCTGTCATGGGAGAATTGGCAAAGCAAACATGCGATGTCTCGTCTCACCGCGTTTGCATTCCCAAATGTTAGTGTCTTCCCCCACCCTCCTCTGAGTGTCTTCCCCCACCCTTTTTCCCACTTGAAAAAACAACTCATTTTTAAAATGCAAAGTTTTCTCCCGATAGAAAATGTACATTTTCTACCACAGGCTAAAATGTGAAAATGCGGATTTGCGTAGTGGGATTCGTGCAAAGTGCAAAACTGCGCATTTTTGGACATGCCCACTTTCAAATGCGAACTCGGGTTTCAGACATTGGAAACATTTCCCAACAATTGACTTTGCATTCATGGTTGAAGAGGACAGGAACACAATGGTCAAACATCCCTAGAATGGGAACAGCCATCAGCAGCACTCAGGTGCCATTACCTTCAGGGAAGGAATCCCTGCATGCTCTGCGTACTTGCTCCCAAAGGCACCTCTTTAGCAGCAGCCCTGCTCCAGCCAAGGGTGACCCTGTGGAAAGGAGGACAGGGCTCCTGCATCTTTAACAGTTGTGTAGAAAAGGGCATTTCAGCAGGTGTCATTTGTATATATGGAGGACCTGGTGAAATCCCCTCTTCATCACAACAGTTAAAGCTGCAGGAGCCCTGCCCTCTTTTGTATCTGGTCACCCTAGTATAGGGCAGGGCTCCTGCACCTTTAACTGTTGTGATGAAGAGGGAATTTTCACAAGGTGCTGCATGCATAAAAATGGCACCTGCTGAAATCCCTTTTCTCTACAACTGCTAAAGATACAGGAGCCCTGTCCTCCTTTCCATAGGGTCACCCTACTCCATCCCCCTTGGGTGGGTCCTGGAAGGCTTCTGAGCTGGCCGAGGAGTTGATGCTGCTCATGGATGCTGGACGGTGCATGCCCCCATGTGGCCAAACCCCTTCAGTGCAGCTCTGTTGCAGCCCAACTTAAGTTTCCTGGGGGAGGCATGTGAGTGCTGGGTGTTAATGAATGACAAATGCTGACGAAGTTGGTGCAGAGGCAGTTTAATAGGAACAGAAATGAATCCCAACAATGCATGTCCCATAACCCCACCTGCCCCCTTTCAGCAGGGCATGTCAGATACGTTTCCAGGCACCTGTGTTGGCCCATTGGAAAAGAAAACCTCAAAACAATAGTTCCAATTATTGGTAGAGACAAAAAACAAATGTTATATTTTGTTGGCGTTTATATTTTCAGAGGGGGTGTGGCCCTGCTGTTTTAGCTGTTCCTAATAAAGGTATTGCCTTCCTATTTTGGAACCTTTCTCTAACAAAGGGCGCAATCCTGTGCATGTTTAGATAGTAAAATGTTCTACAACTCCCAGCATTCCACAGCAAGCACTGCTGTCGTCGTACTTTTTTTTCTGTCTACGCATGCATAGGATTGCACCTTGAGCCTTCCAAAACAAAGCCATTTAAATTAGCTGAGAGGTTCTGAGAGCAACGTGTCCCTCAAGAGCTTGGTTTGGTATCAGATCTCTGCAAAGGACTGTTACTGATCCATCGTGACGATAACTACAAGAGACCCCTTAGTGAAGGGGTTCTCTAGCCTCCATTGCTGTCTTCTCCATTCTGCTCCTCAATAGAAGACCTTCTCCAGGTAGCCATTCAAGAACATTCCTCTGGGGTCCAGCTTTTCCCTGATGGAGCAGAACTTCTGAAAGCTGGGGTACATCTTCTCAAAGTCCCTCCGGGTGCATGTGTGGGCCTGGTGATAGAGAAGCGGTTTTACGACCCTGTCCTTCATTCCTCCTGGGGCAGGGTGGTCATTGGCAGAGCACAGAAGCAGCAAGCTTGGGATCAACATTATATAGTCCAGCGATGAAGAACCCGTGACTCCAGATATTGTGGGACTGCAGTTCCTATCATCCCCCATTAGCCGTGCTGGCTATGGTTGATGGGAGTTGCCATCCAACAACATCTGGAGGACCACACATTCCCCACCCTGATATAGATCCTCCAACAATATGTATCTGCAAATGTTCTTTCTAAATTAATAAATATAGAAAATTTGAGCATCATTGATACAGCACCAGGATGGGTAATCCAGCCTGCAGGTATGATGATGCTCCCAGAGGGCTCCTCAGCTTCTTGTGCTCTTATCTCCAATCACTGTTTGGAGATAAGAGGGTATTTAAAGGCAACTCACCTTTCAATACCCTGCAAAGAATCTAGCTGCTGCAGAGAACAGAGGTGTGCATGTTATAGCAGTTGAGAGTGTTCGGAGCACTTAGCGGATATGATCTTGCTGTAATTCCTACGAGTACCGTGTGAGACAGGCTGCTGCTGCTGTTATGCCCATACCGTAGATGTGGAGCTGATATTCTTGGCAAGATGCCACCAAGGGTCCATCTGCCCCCAACCCAGCAGGGCCTTTAGGAGGACCCTGAAAAACGGCTTGTTTCCTCTGGCTTTCTCCTGATCATGTGTGTGTCTTTACTGTTGTATTTTAGACTGTTGTTTTTATGAAACGGTATCTGTCTATTTTATGATTGTACGCCACCTTGGGAGGTCTCCTGAAAGGTGGCCTAGAAATATTTTAAATAAACAAACTGCACCTACGTTGATTGTCACAGTGTTTTCTGATTTACGTGGAACTGGACCTCCCAGCCTTGCTAATATGTACTGATATTGAACCTTGGAGCACTTTAATATGTTGGGAGCGAAACACTGGGTTACGATAATGTCCTGCTTGTGGGCCTCCCATCTGGGCAGGACCCACGCAGCAAATGGCGCGCACTTCCCTGGCCCCAGGTCAAGTCAAGGTGCATAATACCCGAGCCCCCATCAAGTTTAAACTGGGCATGTTTAGCCTGGAGAAGAGAAGATGGAGGGGAGACATGAGAGCACTCTTCAAATACTTAAAAGGTTGTCACGCAGAGGAGGGCCAGGATCTCTTCTCGATCCTCTCAGAGTGCAGGACACGGAATAACGGGCTCAAGTTACAGGAAGCCAGATTCCGGCTGGACATCAGGAAAAACTTCCTGACTGTTAGAGCAGTACGACAATGGAATCAGTTGCCTGGTGAGGTTGTGGCCTCTCCCACACTAGAGGCCTTCAAGAGGCAGCTGGACAACCATCTGTCAGGGATGCTTTAGGGTGGATTCCTGCATTGAGCAGGGGGTTGGACTCGATGGCCTTGTAGGCCCCTTCCAACTCTGCTATTCTATGATTCTATGATTCTAAGTTATTTTGGCAGAATACTCCACAAGCAGCTCTCCTCGGCAATCCAAGGAGAACAACCCATTTGCTAGTCTTTCAGGACACCCTAAATCTGCTGCCTGGCATGACTGTCTCACTCTATCTAATGGTGGGCTAGATAGACTTTTGGTCTAATCCAGCAGGGGTGCCCTTAAACTCAGGAGATCCCATCTTTCTGTGCCGGCTTCCATCCCTGGCATCTCTGCTTAAAGCATTTCCGGCAGCAGGGCCGGGAAGGATCTTTCCTGCATGAAACTCTGGACAGTTGCTGCTACTCACAGCAGACAGGACTGGACTTGATGGAACCACCGTCTGACCAGGCATGGTTGGACACCTGCCAAGGGCCCACAGCCCAGCAGAGGCCCACTGCCAGAAAGTGGGGGAGGAGCCAGAGCAGCTGGTGACCATGACGGTGAGAAGGTGGAGGCACTGAGGGAGAGGGCTCCTGGCGGTTGTCTTGTCCAAAGGCCCTCAAGAACTTGGAGATGGCCCCGGTTCCCGTCACTTGCTCCCTGATCCTGGAGATGCCAGGGTTGAACCTGGGACCTTCTGCATGGTTTTCCCCTCATTGCTTCAGGGTGAACCCTGCACAGGATGGAGGCGTGTCTGTGTTTGCTAGAGAGGTGGGATCTAACTCTGCCGCTGGGCAAAAGCAGCCCCCGCCCCCTCTGTACCTTGGCCCAGTGCGGCCGCCCTCCGACCTTCTTCATGATGCCCTCATAGGCGAGCCAGTAGTCAAGGCGCGGGACATCTTTCCCGTAGGGCCTGGAGGAAGACGCAGAAGAAAACGTGGACTGAATTGCTCTTCCTTAGGGAATACCACTAGTCCTCCACCCTGCCCCTTTCTAGGAAGCCTTTTTTATGTGGACTCCTCTGTCAAGACCACCACTGTGGCCACCATTGGGCATGTTGTCAGGGACTTGGGTGCATGTTCTAGGGTGCAAACATGGGGCTCAGCTATGGCGCTTGGGCCATACTGTCCCCCAGGAACATGGTTTAAAACACCTCATGCGTTCCCCCACAGCCATGCATTGTAGGGTCCGATGGTGAGCGGTCTTTCAAGGAATCTTGTCCGTCGTTATTTATATCCTCGTTGGGGGAACCCCTGATAAAACCCAGAGGAGGAGGAGCCCCTTTGGGTCTCTGGAAAGCAGCTTGAACAGGATTGCCCTGGAGGGCTGGTGTCATGTGCTCCTACCCAGCTGCAACGGGCGGACCTGAATATCAACAGAGCAGAACCAGCCACCACATCGAGGCAATGCTGCTTGAGCTGAGGGCAAAGTCGGAATTCACAGGCAGCAAAATGGCGGGTGTGATTTCAACTTTCAGTGATCACATGGGCATGGGGGTAAATTCACTGCAACCATAGTGGCAGGGGTGGTCCCTTGGTGCTTTGCTTAGCAGCTGCCATTTTTATTTCCCAGAATGCCCCTTCTGAGGAAGACACGCCTCATGTAGAGGGGGCTTCTGGGGGCGGGGAGTGACTCCAGTGGGATGGGAAGAGCAGCCATTTCCCCCCAGAAGCCCTTTCTGTGTGATGCTAGAGGAGGCATTCTGGGAAATAAAAATGGTGGCCAACCGTTGGCGGCTACCATGAACACCTGAAGGAATGCTGCTTCTATGAAGGGAGGTGGAGGCAGCAGTGAAGGGGTTAAAGGGTTGTGTAGTTTCCCTCCCTTTTCATCCACCCCCCCCCAAATTCACCCCAAAGCTTGGGCTTCATGCCCACTGATAGTCGAACTAGTTGATGTTGAACGAAACATCCTCCATCAGGCGGCCTACATTGCCCCCAATCAGACCAGGTCCATCCTTACCTGTACATAATGATGTTCATGTAGCAGCTGTCCCTCTGGAAACACGGGCTCAGCAGGATGTTGTCCCCCTGGGTGAACCGCACTTCCACTGGGTAATGGGCGACCACTTTGGGATTGCTCTCCAGTATCCCCTTCAGTTCCAGGAGAGCCTCTTTTGTTTTCTCACTGCAAGGGGACAGAGCAAGATCCACGAGTCAAACCATGAATGGAGGTGACCTGCTTATATTAGAAACCCAAACTAGTTTAATTGTAACTGCCTTTCTTCACTTCCCGCACCCACCACTGGAATGGGTGGGTGCACCATCTTCTGACAACTCTGTGTGCCATCCTGAGGAAGAAGGCGGCATGGTGCCTAACCACATCAGAGGCTCAGAGTCCTCAAAATTCACCTCACCAACCACCCAAGGCCCTTCAGTACCTTGGAACTGGCTCCAGTTGGGACGACAAGATGGCCTAGCTGGAGGTCTCCTAATGAAATTGGAAGGCAGAGCTTCAAGCTCAGATTTTAAATTCCCTCTAACCCTTAACAAAGGGACAGGGTTTGCGCCCTCAGCAGGTGTGCTCCACTACTTAGGACAGACTTCCCCAACTTGGCAACCTCCAGATGTTTTGGACTGCAAGCCCCGTCATCCCCAGCCAGTATGGATCCATGCTTGTTGGGGAGAATGAAGGCTGTAGTCCAACACAACTTGGAGAATGGCAGGTTGTGGAAGGCTGATTTTGGAGTTCAGCTGAGCTTTGGCCATTGTTGGAGCAACATCTGCGCTCCGTTGGAGCTCTCCAAGGTCCTGAAGAGCCAGACCATGCCTGGCTGCTGGAACCTGATATGTATCAACCTGCTGTCAGGACGCTCCTTGTTCCAGATTCATCTCCTCTGAGTCTTTCTCACTGCCTTTCAGGCCCACAGCCTAATAAGATCAAGATCCTGACTCTGAATATATTCAATATATCCCAAGGAGCTTCGGCTATTGGGCGGTATAAAAATGCAAATAATAATAATAATAATAATAATAATAATAATAATAATAATAATAATATATTCAAATTTGTGGGAGAGGAATCTGGAATTTGAAAGCCAAGCACCCCCCCCCCAGGTCATTCAGGAATCAGTTCTGCTCTTTCTACCAACCCCCTCTGCAGCCTCTGCAGGCGAGAGACCCAATCCGCTTACATGGGGATGGCCCAATCCTGCACGTGCTGCTTAAAGCGACACTCGTAATTGAAGACCTTGTAGCTCATGTTGACGTTTTCCACTTTGCCAGTGAAGAGGAGCCAGAAGAAGAAGCGGTTGATCCAGGGAACCAGGAAGGGCAGGAATGTGCTGAAGGAAGCAGGTAGGAGAGAAAGGCAGGGTGAAAGGTGGATGTGGGGAAATGCGAGGCCTTGGGAAGGCACCCTCGCTTGCCGAGAATGCAGGAAAGGGCTTTCTCCAGCGTTGCTCCCAACTTCTGGAATGCACCCTGGCAGGAGTTGCAACTGGACCTCATTCTCCTTGCATTCAGGAAAGGTGTCAAGAGACCTCTTTTAGCTTTACTTTTAAAATTGTCATTATGTTTTTTGCGGTTGTTTTTAATGTTGTACTATATACATTTCTATGTCAGGGAGGCTTTAGGGTGGATTCCTGCCTTGAGCAGGGGGTTGGACTCGATGGCCTTGTAGGCCCCTTCCAACTCTGCTATTCTATGATTCTATGATTCTATTTTTCTTCTGATTTTTTGTTTTTGTTTTCTGAAAACTTCGTGAACTGCCTTAGTTGGCTTCAGAAAGCTAGATAGAAATACAAGCAATCAAGCAATCATTTAAAACAAAAAACAAAAAAACCAACACAGCATTTAAATGGCACATCATCATCATCATCTTCATCATGGAATATGGTTGAAAAAACAAAACAAAACATCCCAGAGTGCAGGACACGGAATAACAGGCTCAAGCTACAGGAAGCCAGATTCTGGCTGGACACCAGGAAAAACTTCCTGACTGTTAGAGCAGTACGACAATGGAATCAGTGACCTAGGGAGGTTGTGGGCTCTCCCACACTGAGGCCTTCAAGAGGCAGCTGGACAACCCTCTGTCAGGGATGCTTTAGGTGGATTCCTGCATTGAGCAGGGGGTTGGACTCCATGGCCTTGTAGGCCCCTTCCAACTCTGCTATTCTGTGATTCTATGATTCTATAAAACAAAACATCAAAATTGCTACTATTGGCCGCTGGGTTTCAATGGGCTGTGAATTTGTGGAGTTCTCCCCCAACCCTCCATCAGCTATGGCTAAAGTTAAACAATAACACAGGATTTCATTCATCAGCTGCCCACCAGGTGTCACTGCAACTTCAGAACTCACACAGATCTCAAGTATCCGAGGCAGGAGATGAACAGATTTTAAACCTAAGGATGAGATTTGCAACCTAAGGTTGATCTGTAGCGTGGGTCAAAGCCCTTGACTTCAAAAAGTAAAATATATTCAGAATATCAAGTCTTCTGGCCAGGTTTCTCCTACTTTGAATCATTTACACAGCGCATAAAATAAATCATGGAATTCACTTTCTCAAGATGTGATGGCTACCAGTTTGGATGGCTTTAAAAGGAGGTTGGATAAATTCCTGGAGGAGAAGGCTATCCGCGGCTACTAGCCCTGACGGTTGTGTGCTATCTCCAGTATCACAGAATCATAGAATAGAAGAGTTGGAAGGGGCCTAAAAGGCCATCGAGTCCAACCCCCTGCTCAATGCAGGAATCCACCCTAAAGCATCCCTGACAGACGGTTGTCCAGTTGCCTCTTGAAGGCCTCGAGTGTGAGAGAGCTCACAACCTCCCTAGGTAACTGTTCCCATTGTCGTACTGCTCTAACAGTCAGGAAGTTTTTCCTGATGTCCAGCCAGAATCTGGCTTCCTTTAACTTGAGCCTGTTATTCCATGTCCTGCACTCTGGGAGGATCGAGAAGAGATCCTGGCCCTCCTCTGGCTGACAACCTTTTAAGTATTTGAAGAGTGCTCTCATGTCTCCCTTCAATCTTCTCTTCTCCAGGCTAAACATGCCCAGTTCTTTCAGTCTCTCTTCATAGGGCTTTGTTTCCAGACCCCTGATCATCCTGGTTGCCCTCCTCTGAACACGCTCCAGCTTGTCTGCGTCCTTCTTGAATTGTGGAGCCCAGAACTGGACGCAATACTCTAGATGAGGCCTAACCAGGGCTGAATAGAGAGGAACCAGTACCTCACGTGACTTGGAAGCTATACTTCTATTAATGCAGCCCCAAACAGCATTTGCCTTTCTTGCAGCCACATCGCACTGTTGGCTCAGATTCAGCTTGTGATCTACTACAATTCCAAGATCCTTCTCGTTTGTAGTATTGCTGAGCCAAGTATCCCCCATCTTGTAACTGTGCCTTTGGTTTCTATTTCCTAGATGTAATTTCCTAGATGAAATTTCCCTATGAAATTTCATTCTGTTGTTTTCAGCCCAGCAGTAAGCCTGTGTGCACCAGTTGCTAGGAAACATGGAAGGGAGGGTGCTGCTGCACCATGTCCTGCCTTGTTGGTCCCTGGCCAATGGCTGGTTGAACATGGCTCTTCTTATGTTCTTAGATGTCATTCTCAGGGGCTCAAAGAAGGCTTTGAAAGCAGATGATAAAGTTCAGTTGCTAAAAATAGAAGAGACAAGGCATGAATGCTACCTGGATAAGAAACCACCAGGGATGTGGATTTAGGCCGCTCTGGGCACTTTCAGGGAAGAAGTGAGTGAGCCATAAACGGAACCAATACATAAATGCATCCTACCAAATGCTTCCCAAAATGTGTGGCTAGGTTTAAGCTGATACCTACAGCACCTAGCATGGGCTACTACATTCGGACGGTAAATCTTCATTTTGAGACAGAGTCTGCAGATCTCCTGGCCGTAATACCTGGCAAATTTTTCAGACTTTCTTCTCCTTTCCCCTGATTTCTTTTGCTTGAGGAAGAATTCTGGGGAACTCGAAAGCTTGCACAATTTTGTGGAATTTTCATAGAATCATAGAATCGTAGAGTTGGAAGGGGCCTACAAGGCCATCGAGTCCAAACCCTTGCTCAATGCAGGAATCCGCCCTAAAGCATCCCTGACAGATGGTTGTCCAGCTGCCTCTTGAAGGCCTCTAGGGTGGGAGAGGCCACAACCTCCCTAGGTAACTGGTTTCATTGTCGTACTGCTCTAACAGTCAGGAAGTTTTTCCTGATGTCCAGCTGGAATCTGGCTTCCTTTAACTTGAGCCCGTTATTCCGTGTCCTGCACTCTGGGAGGATCGAGAAGAGATCCTGGCCCTCCTCTGTGTAATAACCTTTTAAGTATTTGAAGAGTGCTGGACATCAGGAAAAACTTCCTGACTATTAGAGCAGTACGACAATGGAATCAGTTACCTAGGGAGGTTGTGGCGTCTCCCGCACTAGAGGCATTCAAGAGGAAGCTGGACAACCATCTGTCAGGGATGCTTTAGGGTGGATTCCTGCATTGAGCAGGGGGTTGGACTCGATGGCCTTGTAGGACCCTTCCAACTCTGCTATTCTATGATTCTATGTCTCCCCTCAATCTTCTCTTCTCCAGGCTCAACATGCCCAGTTCTTTCAGTCTCTCTTCATAGGGCTTTGTTTCCAGACCTCTGATCATCCTGGTTGCCCTCCTCTGGACACGCTCCAGCTTGTCTGCGTCCGTCTTGAATTGTGGCGCCCAGAACTGGACACAATACTCTAGATGAGGCCTAACCAGGGCCGAGTAGAGAGGAACCAGTACCGCACGTGATTTGGAAGCTATACTTCTATTGGTTGGTCCCAATAGAGGTACTGCCCAACTATCAATTTTGGTGTGTTTCCCCCCTGATAGATCAACTTGGCTGCCTTTGCTTTTCTAAGTCCTTCCATCCGCCATGCAGGTAGGTTCCTTTGAACCCAGGGATACGTCTTCGCATGGCCTGTGTTGCAAATCCTCCTGAGACTTACCTGATCCAGAGAAGGAACTCCAGCAGGTAATACCCAATGGCATAGTCCCAGAGCCAGTTGGCGGAGGAAGAGGGAGGCTGCAAAAACATACAAAACAAGAGAGGGGGGCGGTCACGAACACTGCCCTGCTGGGTGGCCCGGGACCTGGACTTTTTAATCTTATATCGGCCTTCTGCACATGGTGCCCTTCAGATGTGTTGGCTTATAACTCATATCGCCATCAGCCAACACTGGCTAGGGAGGATGGGAGTTGTAGTCCCAGACATCTGGAGGGCACCAGGTTGGGAAAGGCCAGCTTATATAGTTTGGGGACCCTGTCATTTGAACAGCTGCTGCTTCCTCCCATATGAATTGGCCTGTATATGGATGGTTGTCTTCAGAGGGCCTTTTTCAGGTTTCAGAGGCCAGGAAGGTGGAAGAGGACTGCTCAGTTGTGTCTCCCCATCTCCTCAATGCCCTCTCTGGGGAGCAGTGGGGGGGCTTGCTTAGCGCCACACTTGGCATCTTCAATGAATGCCTTATTTATTTATTTATTTATTTATTTATTTATTTATTTATTTCATTTATATACCGCCCCATAGCTGAAGCTCTCTGGGCGGTTTACAACAGTTAAAAATAGTAAACATTAAAAAGTATACAAAATTTAAAAACCATCAGAAACATAAAAACAACAGTATAAAAACAACAGTATCCATTTTTAAAAAAACAATTCTGGGGTCCATTAAAAACAAACTTAACGTTGTTAAATGCTGTTAAAATGCTGTTAAAATGTTAAAATGCCTGGGAGAAGAGAAAAGTCTTGACCTGGTGCCTGAAAGATAACAGTGTTGGTGCCAGGCGAGCCTCATTGGCGAGATCGTTCCACAGTCGGGGGGCCACCACCGAAAAGGCCCCCTCCCTTGTTGCCATCCTCCAAGCTTCCGTCGGAGTAGGCACTCGGAGGAGGACCTTAGATGTTGAGCGCAGTGTACGGGTAGGTACATGTTGGGAGAGGCGTTCTGTCAGGTATTGTGGTCCCAAGACGTGTAGGGCTTTATAGGTTAAAACCAGCACCTTGAATTGGGCTTGGAAACGTATAGGCAGCCAATGCAAGTGGGCCAGAATCGGTGTTATATGCTCAGATCTCCTGTTCCATCTATCAACCTGGTCGCCGCATTGTCCACAAGCTGCAGCTTCCGAACCGTCTTCAAAGGCTGCCCCATGTAGATGGCATTGCAGTAATCTAATTTGGAGGTTACCAGAGTATGGACAACTGAAGCGAGGTTATCCCTGTCTAGATAGGGGCGTAGCTGGGCCACCAACTGGAATTGGTAGAAAGCACTCCGTGCCACCGAGGCCACCTGAGCCTCAAGTGACAGAGATGGTTCTAGGAGAACCCCCAAGCTACGAACCTGCTCCTTCAGGGGGAGTGCAACCCCGTCCAGAACCGGTTGAACTCCCCCCATCCGATCAGAAGAACCACCCACCAGCAGCATCTCAGTCTTGTCTGGATTGAGTTTCAGTTTATTAGCCCTCATCCAGTCCATTGTCGCAGCCAAGCACCGGTTCAGCACATCCACAGCCACACCTGATGAAGTTGAAAAGGAGCAGTAGAGCTGCGTGTCATCAGCGTACTGATGACAGCGCACTCCAAAACTCCGGGTGACCGCACCCAACGGTTTCATGTACATGTTAAACAGCATAGGGGACAAGACCGACCCCTGTGGAACCCCATACCGAAGAGTCCACGGGGCCGAGCAATGTCCCCCAAGCACCACCTTCTGGAGCCGTCCCGCTAAGTAGGAGCGGAACCCCCCCACTCCCAGCTCAGCCAGACGTTCCAGAAGGATACCATGGTCGATGGTATCGAAAGCCGCTGAGAGATCAAGGAGAATCAACAGAGTTACACTCCCCCTGTCTTTCTCCCGACATAGGTCATCATACAGGGCGACCAAGGCTGTTTCCGTGCCAAAACCAGGCCTGAAACCCGACTGAAATGGATCCAGATAATCAGTCTCATCCAAAAGTGTCTGGAGTTGTCCCGCCACCACCCGCTCAAGGACCTTGCCCAGGAATGGAACATTTGCTACTGGCCTGTAATTACTAAGATTTTCCGGGTCCAAGGAAGTTTTCTTCAGGAGTGGTCTCACTACCGCCTCTTTCAGACGGTCTTTTAATTTATCCCTACTCCGTTGGAATACTTAAGTTTAAATTCTGCTCATTTCCCCAATATCCATTTATTTCTCTTCCGTGTTAATGATTATTTGGTAAGTTTTATTTGATGGTAACTGCTTAAAGTTCTAATCTGTTTTAAACATATGGTTTTTATGTTAGAGTCATAGAACTGTGGAGCTAGAAGGAGCCACGAGTCGCTTCATCTGGCTCAACCTTCCCCCATGTGCAGGAAAACCAATTAAACCATCCAGCCGCTTAGAATCATAGAATCATAGAATAGCAGAGTTGGAAGGGGCCTACAAGGCCATCGAGTCCAACCCCCTGCTCAATGCAGGAATCCACCCTAAAGCATCCCTGACAGAGGGTTGTCCAGCTGCCTCTTGAAGGCCTCTAGTGTGGGAGAGCCCACAACCTCCCTAAGTAACTGATTCCATTGTCGTATGGCTCTAAGAGGAGGGCCAGGATCTCTTCTCGATCCTCCCAGAGTGCGGGACATGGAATAACGGGCTCAAGTTAAAGGAAGCCAGATTCCGGCTGGACATCAGGAAAAATTTCCTGACTGTTAGAGCAGTACGACAATGGAATCAGTTACCTAGGGAGGTTGTGGGCTCTCCCACCCTAGAGGCCTTCAAGAGGCAGCTGGACAACCCTCTGTCAGGGATGTTTTAGGGTGGATTCCTGCATTGAGCAGAGGGTTGGACTTGATGGCCTTCTAGGCCCCTTCCAACTCTGCTATTCTATGATTCTATGATTCTTGTAACTGCTCTTGCAGCCTCCTAAAAGTGGGGTTGGGGGACGGCCAAATTCAGAACGGCACGAGAGGAACAAGTGACAGGACTGATAACAGAGCGAGTGGTGGTGGGGTAGTGGCTTTTGCCTGGATCAGTGCCACCAATTGTCCCATATTATTTAAATAGATATTCTGTGAGACCCAGACTGGATAAGTGCAAGTCCTCGCTTAAGTCAATCTCCTAGCCTTAGTTCTCCGCCTGTAAAACAACCACAGTTAAGGTCTACCTAGCAGGGCTGATGGAAGTAAGGAAGGACGAAAGGGAATGGGCAACAGCCCACTGGAAGTCCCCACTGAAATGAGTGGGGCTTGTGCAAGCACTCAGGCTTCTTCTTCTTCTTCTTCTTCTTCTTCTTCTTCTTCTTCTTCTTCTTCTTCTTCTTCTTCTTCTTCTTATTATTATTATTATTATTATTATTATTATTATTATTATTATCTGTATCCTGCCTTTTGCCCAATACTGGGCCTCAAGGCGGCCTATTGCCCCATAGCAACTGGGGTCAGGGGTTGTCATAATCCTTGCCTCCTTTCCGTTCTCCTTCCACTTCATAGTAGCCAATATAATTAAATTATTGACTTATTTATTTCATTTCTGTACATCCCAGTAACTGAAGCTCTCTGAGTGATTCACAAAAATTAGAGCCACGAGGCACAGCGCAAGGCGGGTTTACCTTGTTGGTGTGATCTTGGTAGATGATGCTCACATTGTCGCTGTGAGGAAACCAAAGGAAACGGAAATACTCCGATGTCTTCAGGTGACTCTCTAGGTTGTCCAGGACCTGGGAGAGGCAAAAGCTGAGAGTGAATGGGCTCATACTTAAACGGGAGCGATACTGCTCAAGTTTCTAGTCCTGAGGGAAAGTCGGATGTGTGTACGTTGAAGAATTCACTTCCATGGGCAGAACTCTGTAAGAAAACTATTTCCAGTTTGTTAGCTGGGTTAGAGTGTTCCCAGAAAGATGAGGTCAAGGGCTGCCCATCAAAAGGCATAGTGTAGCCGTCTTGTCTTTCCCTCCTTGACAGATTTTTTTTTTCCTAGAAAGAAAAAAGTCACAAGACGCAGTGGGAAAATTACAAATCATAGAATCATAGGGCTTTGTTTCCAGACCCCTGATCATCCTGGTTGCCCTCCTCTGGACACGCTCCAGCTTGTCTGCGTCCTTCTTGGATTGTGGAGCCCAGAACTGGACGCAATACTCTAGATGAGGCCTAACCAGGGCTGAATAGAGAGGAACCAGTACCTCACGTGTTTTGGAAGCTCTACTTCTATTAATGCAGCCCAAAATAGCATTGGCCTTTCTTGCAGCCATATCGCACTGTTGGCTCATATTCAGCTTGTGATCTACAACAATTCCAAGATCCTTCTCGTTTGTAGTATTGCTGAGCCAAGTATCCCCCATCTTGTAACTGTGCCTTTGGTTTCTATTTCCTAGATGTAGAACTTGGCATTTATCCCTATTAAATTTCATTCTGTTGTTTTCAGCCCACCACTCCAGCCTATCAAGATCACTTTGAAGTTTGTTTCTGTCTTCCAGGGTATTAGCTATCCCACCCAATTTTGTGTCATCTGCAAATTTGATAAGCGTTCCCTGCACCTCCTCGCCCAAATCATTAATAAAAATGTTGAAGAGCACTGGGCTGAGGACTGAGTGGGAAAATTACAAATTAAAGATGTTGTTTTCTGGACCCTCGGTAAAATTCCATGAACAAGGAAGGAAGATTGCACAATAAAAGCGTCATCTGGAAGCACGCTTAGCCAGCCATGATGGGAGTTGTAGGCCTTTTTTCTGTCTAAACATGCACAGGATTGCATCTTTAGTTTGATTCAACAAAACCACCCTTTACCTATCCAGACGGTTAATGGGCCAGCGAAATTTATTTATTTATTTATTTATTACATTTATGTACCGCCCCATAGCCGAAGCGCTCTGGGCGGTTTACAAAGATTAAAAAGATTGGTTTTAAAAGACTGAACATTCAAAATCAAGATACAAAATTTGAAAATATAAAAAACAGTTAACATTTAAAAGGAATTTTAAACACTCAGCCAGGCCAAAGTTATTGGAGTCAGAAGAGAGACTGAAAGAACTGGGCATGTTTAGCTATGAAGAGAGACTGAAAGAAGATTGGGAGGAGACATGAGAACACTCTTCAAATTCTTGAAAGGTTGTCACACAGAGGAGGGCCAGGATCGCTTCTCGATCCTCCCAGAGTGCAGGACACGGAATAACGGGCTCAAGTTAAAGGAAGCCAGATTCCAGCTGGACATCAGGAAAAACTTCCTGACTGTTAGAGCAGTACTACAATGAAAGCAGTGACCTAGGGAGGTGGTGGGCTCTCCCACACTAGAGGCCTTCAAGAGGCAGCTGGACAACCCTCTGTCAGGGATGCTTTAGGGTGGATTCCTGCATTGAGCAGAGGTTTGGACTTGATGGCCTTGTAGGACCCTTCTAACTCTGCTATTCTATGATTCTATGAAAATTCAGCATGCGTTGTTGAATGCCTGGGAGAAAAGGAAAGTCTTAACCTGGCGCCGAAAAGATAACAATGGTGGCGCCAGGCGGGCCTCATCGGGGGGATGGTTCCATAATTGAGGGGCCACCACAGACTTGCAGGTGATACGTTGCCATGAGAACTAAGATGGCCGAAGAAGGTGGGGTGATGGTGAGAAGAGATGGCTCAGCCTTAATGCCCCCCCGCCCTCTCTGCCCCTGTCCCACTAGCCATGGAGAGGGGGCAAGTCCTATGGGGGGCGCAAAAAATAAGAGTTGCTGGCAGTTGGAGCCAGAGGGAAAAGAGGCAAGGCATGTTTCTAGAGGGAGTGGTCCCAGCGCTAACGATCAGAAGACGTCGCGGAGCTATTCCATCCTTTCTCCTTAACGGATCTTCTGTGGTTGAAAACAACGGAAATGAAAACAACAGAATGAAATTTATTAGGGATAAATGCCAAGTTCTATATTTAGGAAATAGAAACCAAAGGCACAGTTACAAGATGGGGGATACTTGGCTCAGCAATACTACAAACGAGAAGGATCTTGGCATTGTTGTAGATCACAAGCTGAATAGGAGCCAACAGTGCGATATGGCTGCAAGAAAGGCAAATGCTGGACTCGATGGCCTTGTAGGCCCCTTCCAACTCTGCTATTCTATGATTCTTCGATTGTAAGACACCATCGATTGTAAGACGCACACTAATTTCAGTACCACCAACAGAAAAAAAGCTTTGATTCTAAGAATAATAATAATCACACCCGCGATTCTAAGACGCACTCCGTTTTTAGAGATGTTTATATGGTGAAAAAAGTGCATCTTAGAATCGAGGAAATACATTATTATTATTATTATTATTATTATTATTATTATTATTATTATTATTGTTGTTGCATTTATATCCCACCTTTTTTCCTCCAAAGAACCCAAGGTGGCATACATAATCCTCCTCCTCCTCTCCATTTTATCCTCACAACGACAGCCCTGTGGGGTAGGTTGGGCTGAGAGTCTGTGACTGTGGGCTTCCATGGCCGAGTGGGGACTAGAACCCAAATCTCCCGACTCCCAGTCCAACACTCTAACCACTACACCACACAGGCTCTAGATGGCAGATGCACCAGACTTGCCTCACTCCGGAGAAAAATGTCAGGGTAAGTCAATGAAATGACTATGACCATCAAGGCATGGCTGGCTGGTGCATGCTGGGAGTTGTAGTTCAACACATCTGGAAGGTACCAAGTTGGGGAAGTAAATCGTGCCTCCTTTGTACGAGCCAGAAAACATGCCAGTTTAGAGAAAATGTTAAAGAGCCATGTTCTTCGATGCAGTAGTCTGTGTTAGAGAGTTTAATCTTGTTAAAGTTGGCAATTAACAAAAGCGCAACCCAATTTATGAAGACAGAATGTCCCATCATTGGCTATTCCTTCCAGTTATATCTTTATTCAACATCCCTTGTTCTCTGTCTGCATCTTTTGAAGAACTAATGAAATTACCTAAGTCAATACATGCTTTATTTTGTCTGTGGTACAAAGCACTTCCCGGAGGCGGACATCACAAATTAAACCTGTGTTTGTGCTCCATAAAGGGGATAAGATTTTTGGGGGTGGGGTTGTGGGGTGGGTGGGAGGTGGCTTCCGAATTCCACAGAAAAGCTGGAAAGGAGTTGAGATAGAGACACTGCTGGGGTTGGCCATCGAAAGGAGAAGCAAGAAAGAGAAGCTCAGGTTGTCTCGGGGGTTTCCAGATGGAGGTTTCCTAGCACTAAGAGTTCCATCACACCAGCATCTCACCATGCCTGGTGTGTGGATTTGCAGCACGGTACTCACATTTGTGCCTGTCCTGCTGACACCCTGCCTCTTCCTCAGCCTTTTCCATCTTTTCCTAGAACGCCTAAAGCCCGGATTATTTCCCCTAAGCGCGTTTTCCTTTGTTGGGGGCGTGTGCTGTGACCGGAGCCTTGCTGTTGGCTTGAATGGATAGCATCAGGTCCTGGCAGGGAAAAGCAATCTCTCCCAGCAGCTGGTTCCAAGCCTCAATAGAAAACCCAAACTTTGCATCCCAGGATCAAAAACGTATGGGTTTTTTTAATCGTACAATGCCCAAATCTCTGCAGAGACAGCATTGTACTCTCTCGATGCCCCCAAACAGCCAGACTAAAGGGTTGTTCCATTTTTGCTGGGCTGAAAGGTGGTCTGGTTGAAGTACTCATCTGAAAGGGCCTGTCTTGGTAAAGTGGGGGAGGAGCAACCAATGAACTGGAGGGAGAAGGGGGCGGGGTGGAATGGAAGAGCAAATGAGCAAAAGAGCATCAGAGGTAAAAACAAAACAAAACACGGAGACAAAGCAGGAGAAAATATGTGTGATGGAGCCCTAAGCCTCACAAGATGTTGTGCAAGAATTCCACCTATCCCCCCCCCCCACCCCAAATGGGTATTCCATCGTAAGGGAAAAAAATGGAAGAAGTGGTGGGAAATCATGGGCAGGCAATGGTTGGAAGACACCATCGTCTGGATCCCCCATCAAATTATAGAATCATAGACTAGTAGAGTTGGAAGGGGCCTCTAAGGCCATCGAGTCCAACCCCCTGCTCAATGCAGCCAGTGTGGTGTAGTGGCTAAGGTGTTGGACTGGGAGTTGGGAGATCTGGGTTCTAGTCGCCACTCAGCCATGGAAACCCACTGGGTGACTTTGGCCCAGTCACAGACTCTCATCGCAACCCACCTCACAGGGTTGTTGTTCTGAGGATAAAATGGAGAGGAGGAAGATTATGTATGCCACCTTGGGTTCCTTGGAGGAAAAAAGGCGGGATATAAGTGCAATAATAGAATAGATCCACCCTAAAGCATCCCTGACAGATGGTTGTCCAGCTGCCTCTTGAAGGCCTCTAGTGTGGGAGAGCCCACCACCTCACCAGGCAACTGATTCCATTGTCATACCGCTCTAACAGTCAGGAAGTTTTTCCTGATGCCTAGCTGGAATCTGGCTTCCTTTAACTTGAGCCCGTTATTCCGTGTCCTGCACTCTGGGAGGATCGAGAAGAGATCCTGGCCCTCCTCTGTGTGACAACCTTTCAAGAATTTGAAGAGTGCTATCGTGTCTCCCCTCAATCTTCTCTTCTCCAGGCTAAACATTATGTGGGTGAGGCAGAGCAATGGAAAGATAAAAGCCTAATCCGGAGTCACTCTTGTAGTGAAGTCTTTTAATATTTGGTAGCTATTCTAACAGCTGCACTTTGCATTCCCTCTAGGCACATCCAACAAGTTGGACTCAATGTGCCATCTAACCCCCCAACACTTTTATATAACATTTAGACAATGTATATAATATTGCAAACAAAACAAACGTGCTTTCTGAGACTAACATGCATCACAAGGACTTTGTTGGCTGGGAAAGGCACCGTGGCTTGCTGTTCTTTCCCGCCTACAGTTCCTCTGGCAAATAATACAGAGATTATAATATTCAGTTGCTGAAATAAAATGTACCATCTAAATCTCTTGCACCACTGCTTTGCACATTAAAAAAAAAGTTCTATGGGAAACACATAGAAATAATAATAATAATAATAATAGCGGCAGGTGTTGGCCAGCGGGCTCTAAGCCTGGGGGGAATGGTTGCCATCAGTGCTAGAGTACACTACCAAAGGCTGTAAGTAAAACTGAGCGTTCTTTTGGGGGGCTTCAGGGAGTACCGTGTTACAGGTGGTTGAACAGGTGTTCCCTTTGCCAGCTGCTGTAATGACCTCCAGCCATCAGAAGTTCCAGGGTACAGCAGTGGATGAAGCACAGGCTTCTTCTCAGAGGTAGGACATGGGGAGGCCTCATTCAGGGCCCTCCCACTGGGGGACACAGCCCCCTGGTCGTCATCTGGCTCAGAACCTCCATCTTGCCAGCCTCTCAGACAAGAGCTCTGTAGTAGCCTAGAGGGGATCTACACTGCGTACTGAAGGCGCATGCGTGCACCTCCAGTGCACCCTGAAAACGATGGTGTAGATCCTGCCCTGGAAGAGGCGGAGGAAGAGGCGGAGGAGCAGGCAGCTGGGGAATCCTTGCCTTCTTCCGCCGAGCTCTCCGACCCGGGTGACTCTTTCCCTGCCAGCAGGAGGCCGGTGGGGAGGTGGGCGGCGGCAGCGGCAGCAAGGACGCAGCCGGATTCCCCAGCTGCCGCTTCCTCCGTCTCTCTGGGCAGGATCTACACCATCGTTTTCGGGATGCACTGGAGGCGCACGCAAGCGCCTTCAGTACGCAGTGTAGATCCCCTCCTAGTCAGCTCGTCCAGGAGGGGGTTGGGCTGAGGACACTACAGGTCTTGTCAGCCAACATCAGTTGGCTTTAGCTCCATGCTTAGGGTTGCCATATTCTGAATCCACAAAACCGGGACAATTTGGGGGGAGGGGCTAGGATTTTTTTTAAAAAAAACTGAGCAATATATAAAGGTCTAGGGAAAGCCCAATTTTTGCAAAGCCCAATTTTTCAATTAAAACATCAACGACTGTAAAACCAGACATCTTAAATTCACTGCAACTTACTTCCAAGAAACAGATTTGAGGCTTGCAACCCAAATCCAAGGAGGTGGATTTTTGAAGGGCGGTTTTTGGGGGAGTGAGTTTTCTCTCCTTTCTCCCCTCTCTCCTTTCCTCTCCTTCGCCCCCTCGTCCCCCACTCACTCACTCACTCCTGTCCCCCACAAAACTCTCTTTCTTCCCCCACAAATAACCCAGGCGCTCCACCCCGCGCTTACCCTAAAGGTATGACCACAACCAACCAAGCTCACCAAACTCCTTTGCATTGCATGGGACTCAGGTAGCCTGAGGAGAGCATGTGCGCCTTTCCTCACTGTTGCTCCTCTTCTACGCAGCCGCAGGTGCAATAACGTGAGTCACGGTGAGTGACTCAGGTGAGCCTGTGGAGGAGCGGTGATGCTCTGGAAAAAGCGCCGGATTGATGCATCTTTTTCTCTGCTGCTGCCGCTTAAGGCACCATTTTGGAGGTCAGAATTTCTCCGACCAGCTGGACCAGGAATCCGGGATTCTTGCCCAGCCCATTGGGACATTTCAGAATCTCCTGGAAATCGGGACATTCCTGGTTTTCTGGGACGTATGACAACCTTATCCATGCTGAGACAACATCCTCCTATTGTCATATTAGGTGAGAGCTCCAGGCTTCAGGACCAACTTGGAGCTATCCAAGGTCTACTTTCTTCCTGCCTTCTTGCTACCAACTTCCCCTGCAAGCTCAAGGGACCATAGAACAGGACAGCTGCCCAGAAGGACCAACCTGTCTTATCCCATGCCAAAATACCTCCAGGAAAAAAGGCCTTTACTGTCCCAGCTGTTAGAGACCTGGTCTTTGTAGCCAAATAGGATTGCAGGAACCTCCAAGTAAAACAGCTATGGGGGCAGGGGGACAAAGGCAGCAGGGTTGTCTTACATAACAACGAATCACTGCCAAAGAAAAGGCCGAGACCCTTACAAAACGTATATTCCCCACCGCAGCTGAGGTATGAAGAGTGAACTGCATTCATGAATATTCCAAGCATCTCCTCGCTCATGCGTGTTCTTTTCCACTTCACTGGGCCAGCCGACATGAAGGCAGGAGATTGGGAGATGCCCTCCCCCCCCAGGATTAATGGGAAGATTAGCATTTACACGGGGCTTCCTCTCTTCAAACAGAAGTAGATCCTGCCTCGGTGTTTGTACGGCCCCTTCTGAGCTGGAGAGATTTGCATTCTCTGCAACCCAACAGCAACCTTGAGGCTGGGTAAAAAAAAAAAGTCAAGGGAATGAAGCTAAGGAAATGTCTTTGTTTTAAAAAGAAATTTGACTTTGTACTTCATCACATGACTTTTCGGTGCTTCAGCATCAACCATAGAATCATAGAATAGCAGAGTTGGAAGGGGCCTACAAGGCCATCGAGTCCAACCCCCTGCTCAATGCAGGAATCCACCCTAAAGCGTCCCTGACAGAGGGTTGTCCAGCTGCCTCTTGAGTGCCTCTAGTGTGGGAGAGCCCACAACCTCCCTAGGTAACTGGTTCCATTGTCGTACTGCTCTAACAGTCAGGACGTTTTTCCTGATGTCCAGCTGGAATCTGGCTTGCTTTAACTTGAGCCCGTTATTCCACGTCCTGCACTCTGGGAGGATCGAGAAGAGATCCTGGCCCTCCTCTGTGTGACATCCTTTTAAGTCTTTGAAGAGTGCTATCATGTCTCCCCTCAATTTTCTCTTCTTCAGGCTAAACATGCCCAGTTCTTTCAGTCTCTCTTCATAGGGCTTTGTTTCCAGACCCCTGATCATCCTGGTTGCCCTCCTCTGAACATGCTCCAGCTTTTCTGCGTCCTTCTTGAATTGTGGAGCCCAGAACTGGACGCAATACTCAAGAGGAGGCCTAACTAGGGCTGAATAGAGAGGAACCAGTACCTCACGTGATTTGGAAGCTATATTTGTGAACTGCCCAGAGAGCTCCGGCTATTGGGCGGTATAGAAATATAATAAATAAATAAATAAATACTTCTATTAATGCAGCCCAAAAGAGCATTTGCCTTTCTTGCAGCCATATCGCACTGTTGGCTCATATTCAGCTTGTGATCTACAACAATTCTAAGATCCTTCTCGTTTGTAGTATTGCTGAGCCAAGTATCCTCCATCTTGTAACTGTGCCTTTGGTTTCTATTTCCTAAATGTAGAACTTGGCCTTTATCCCTGTTAAATTTCATTCTGTGGTTTTCAGCCCAGCACTCCAGCCTATCAAGATCACTTTGAAGTTTGTTCCACTTTTGAACTGCTTTCAAAACCAGCCATCCTGAGATAGGAACCTGTCAGAAAGGAACCTTTCAGCTTCGGTTTTGTGAGGTGGGTGGAAGCAGAAATGGAAGCAGCGGATGTCACCTGCTGGAATTCCCTTTTCTATGCAACTTCTAAAGCAGCCTTCCTCAACCTGGGGCGCTCCAGATGTGTTGGACTACAACTCCCAGAATGCCCCCTGCTGGGGCATTCTGGGAGATGCAGTCCAACACATCTGGAGCACCCCAGGTTGAGGAAGGCTGTTCTAAAGTTTCAGGAGCCCTGTCCTCCTTTTCATAGGGTCACCTTACAGCAGCCTGTAGCTGGCTCTGCTCTCCGTCCTGCTCCTCACTGCTACACGCTTTCTGCCAGCGGTTACTTCCGCTTCAGGTTGGTTCCCCGGCTGCTCTGGCCTTGTCTGAAAGCTGATGGTCTCATCCCAGCTGGAACAGAATGCTCTAGGGCAGGGAGCACTGGGTCCTTGCTTTGCAAAGATAATGAGCTTTAAAAAAAGAAAAGAGAAAAGATTTAAGGCGGGGATGTCCCTGAGAACGTGGAACACTTCAGAGGTATGTTGCTGCTAAAGAAGATGAATGGAACAATTATTGCATCTCTCTCTTTATCATGCTGATGCCATCTACAGTAATGGATGTTGTTCCTCTATTTGAAGGTGAAAACTAAAGGCCAGATAGGGAACTGGCAGCTCCAGAGACCTGTTTTTCTAACAGTTGTCTCCGGAGTCGGGGGTGAGTCACAGGACAGCCCTGGCTTCCATTCCATCCTCAGGGTCCAATACAGGAAGCTGAATGATTCATCCAGGATTACGGTGTGTGAATTAAGTGGCAATTTGGACGAGACGGTTGCACTAATGACTTCCTCGTCCACAAGCAGGACTTCTTGCCCACAGAGCCGCCATCTTAAAACCGAAAGACACCCCAGCTGCCGAGAATATCTCAGTGATATGAACTGGGCCTCCGTGGTGACTCAACGAGAACTTCAACCCTCAGGGCACAGTGGGAACGTTAAGCTGACCATATGACTGGATTTCCCTGGATTTGTCCGGTTTTTTGGCGGCAAATCCGGGAGGGGGAGGGGAAAAAGGGCAAAAAGGAGGAACCTGGGAACTACAGACCAGTCAGTCTGACATCCATCCCTGGGAAAATTCTGGAGCAGATTATAAAGAAGTCAATCTGTAAACACCTTGAAATCAATGCAGTGATTACTAGAAGCCAACATGGATTTGTCAGGAACAAATCCTGTCAGACTAATTTGATCTCATTTTTTGATAGAATAACCTCCCTTGTGGACTGTGGGAATGCTGTGGATGTCATATATCTTGACTTCAGCAAAGCTTTTGACAAAGTACCACATGACATTCTGATTAACAAACTAGCTAAAAGTGGGCTAGATGGAACAACTATTAGGTGGATCCACAGTTGGCTACAGAATCGGACTCAAAGAGTACTTATCAATGGAACCTTCTCAAACTGGGGAGAGGCAACGAGTGGGGTGCCGCAGGGCTCAGTCCTGGGCCCAGTGCTCTTCAACATTTTTATTAATGATTTGGACGAGGAGGTGCAGGGAACGCTGATCAGATTTGCAGATGACACAAAATTGGGTGGGATAGCTAATACCCTGGAAGACAGAAACAAACTTCAAAGTGATCTTGATAGGCTGGAGTGCTGGGCTGAAAACAACAGAATGAAATTTAATAGGGATAAATGCCAAGTTCTACATTTAGGGAATAGAAACCAAATGCACAGTTACAAGATGGGGGACACTTGGCTCAGCAATACTACAAATGAGAAAGATCTTGGAATTGTTGTAGATCACAAGCTGAATATGAGCCAACAGTGCGATATGGCTGCAAGAAAGGCAAATGCTATTTTGGGCTGCATTAATAGAAGTATAGCTTCCAAATCACGTGAGGTACTGGTTCCTCTCTATTCGGCCCTGGTTAGGCCTCATCTAGAGTATTGCGTCCAGTTCTGGGCTCCACAATTCAAGAAGGACGCAGACAAGCTGGAGCGTGTTCAGAAGAGGGCAACGAGGATGATAAGAGGTCTAGAAACAAAGCCTTATGAAGAGAGACTGAAAGAACTGGGCATGTTTAGCCTGGAGAAGAGAAGATTGAGGGGAGACATGATAGCACTCTTCAAATACTTAAAAGGTTGTCACACAGAGGAGGGCCAGGATCTCTTCTCGATTCTCCCAGAGTGCAGGACACGGAATAACGGGCTCAAGTTAAAGGAAGCCAGATTCCGGCTGGACATCAGGAAAAACTTCCTGACTGTTAGAGCAGTGCAACAGTGGAATCTGCTACCTAGGGAGGTTGTGGGCTCTCCCACACTAGAGGCATTCAAGAGGCAGCTGGACAACCATCTGTCAGGGATGCTTTAGGGTGGATTCCTGCATTGAGCAGGGGGTTGGACTCGATGGCCTTGTAGGCCCCTTCCAACTCTGCTATTCTATGATTCTATGATTCTATGAAATCCGGATTTTCCCCAAAGAGCAGCTCTAATGGGAATTAACAAAACTGCTTGTAACTCTGTCATTTTTTAAGATAAAGACATAAAACTTGGAACGATAGTAGCTCTTAGGAAGGGATTTAGTCATACCAAATTTGAAACAGATCCGTTCATCCCTTGATTTTTTAGGGATTTTTGAAAAATTGAGGTTTTAAAATTATTATTTTTAAAATCGTCATTTTTAAAGATGAAGAGATGAAAGTTGGCACCATGATAGCGTTTAGGTAGAGCTTTAGCCATACCAAGTTTGAGACAGATCTGTTCATCCATTGATTTTTAGGATTTTTTTAAAATGTGAGGATTTAAAAAAAAAATTTAAAATGTTATTTTTAAAGATAAAGAGATGAAACTTGGCACCATGATTGCTCTTAACAAGGACTTTAGCTATGCCAAGTTTGAAACAGATCTGTCCATCCATTGAGTTTTAGGGTTTTTAAAAAAAGTTTGAGGTTTAAAAATTATTATTTTTAAATAATTTTAACATGGCGACCATGTTGCCCTCCTTTTCGGTTTCCAAAATATGGTCACCCTAGGGAACGTAGAAGGACCCATGAAACAAGAGCCTCAACACCATTCATTGTCGGTCTCCGTGGATTCTGCAAAGATGTTGATTCATGGGTCAAAATAATAAAGGCATTCAGTTGACATCAAAGAGCCTGGAGGATGAGATGTCCTATTGCTTCTCTTCTTGCTATTAGTGATTGAAGCGAAACGATTTTGGGTATGCCAGACGTTTTGTAATAGTTAATCATGCACAATTAATTTACGGAACTCACTGCCTCGAACACCATAAGGTCACTGTGCATTCTTAATTATAACGTGGTGAGGGTCACCCACATAGATAGGTTTAAAGGAGGATTAGACACAGTCACGGAGGAGGATGTTCTCAAGGGTTCCTGGTCATGACAGCCATAGGGTACCTCCGGTATCAGAGGCAGCGTGCCCAAGAACATCCATTGATAAGGGCAGGAGAGTCAGATTGCCTTCAAGCCCAGGTTGGATCTTCCCAGATTCATCTGGTTGTCCACGGTGGGTGGTGCCGTCTCCAGGTTTTTGAGGCAAGACACTTTCCATGGGCTCTTCTGTTGAAAGAGGCAGGTGAACACAATTATATCTCTCATCTCCGGAACTTTCTCCTCATGTTCACGATCGTATCTCGGCATGTCTCTCAGATATCTCAGCCTGGCTGCTTCATCGTCGTTTGAAACTTAACATGGCAAAGACTGAATTGCTTGTTTTTCCTCCTAAACCTTCTCCTCACCTCTCATTCTCTCTTACTGTCAACGATGTCACGCTTACTCCGGTCACGGAAGCTCGTAGTCTTGGCTTTATATTTGACTCCTCGCTCTCCTTTACTCCTCACATCGAGGCAGTAGCTAAATCCTGTCGTTTCTTCCTGTATAATATTGCCAGGATTCGACCATTTTTGTCTGTCTCTTCTGCCAAGACTCTCGTTCACGCACTGGTTATCTCTCGGTTGGACTACTGCAACCTTCTTCTCTCTGGCCTTCCTTCGTCTCACATCAGTCCGCTGGTCTCTGTCCACCACTCTGCCGCTAAGATCATCTTCTTGGCCCGCCGCTCTGACCATGTCACTCCACTTCTGAAATCTCTTCATTGGCTTCCAACTCACTCCAGAATCCAATATAAACTTCTCCTGCTGACCTTCAAAGCTCTTCACGGTCTAGCTCCTGCCTATCTCTCCTCTCTCATCTCACACTATCGCCCCGCTCGTGCTCTCCGCTCCTCTGATGCCATGCTTCTCGCCTGCCCAAGGACCTCCACTTCCCTTACTCGGCTTCGTCCTTTTTCTTCTGCTGCCCCTTACACCTGGAACGCTCTTCCAGAACACTTGAGAACTACAAACTCAATCACTGCTTTTAAAACACAGCTAAAAACTTTTCTTTTCCCTATAGCCTTCAAATATTGAGTTTGTTCTGACTCTATACTGTTTAGCTTCACCCTACCCGGTGCCTGTTTACACTTCCCTGTGCCTGTTCGCATTCTCCTTCCCTCTTTATTGTTTACTACAACTTATTAGACTGTAAGCCTACGCGGCAGGGTCTTGCTATTTACTGTGTTATCTGTACAGCACCATGTACATTGATGGTGCTATATAAATAAATAAATAAATAAATAAATAATAATAATAATAATAATAATAACAACAAGCAGGCTGAAATGGTGAAGATGAGAAGCAAGACGAGGGAGTCTCTTGTCATTTGGTCCCTGCTGGGCTGTGGGCCCTCGGCAGATGCCCAATCACGTCTACAATGGACGCCAACCCTAATTGTGGCAACAGAATGCTAGAGTAGATGTACTTGGCTCAGCAATACTACCAACGAGAAGGATCTTGGAATTGTTGCAGATCGCAAGCTGAATAGGAGCCAACAGTGCGATACGGCTGCAAGAAAGGCAAATCCTGTTTTGGGCTGCATTAATAGAAGTATAGCTTTCAAATCACGTGAGGTACTGGTTCCTCTCTATTCGGCCCTTGGTTAGGCCTCATCTAGAGTATTGCGTCCAGTTCTGGGCTCCGCAATTCAAGAAGGACACAGACAAGCTGGAGCGTGTTCAGAGGAGGGCAACCAGGATGATCAGGGGTCTGGAAACAAAGCCCTATGAAGAGAGACTGAAAGAACTGGGCAGGTTTAGCCTGGAGAAGTGAAGATGGAGGGGAGACATGATAGCACTCTTCAAATACTTAAAAGGTGGTCACACAGAGGAGGGCCAGGATCTCTTCTCGATCCTCCCAGAGTGCAGGACACAGAATAACGGGCTCAAGTGACAGGAAGCCAGATTCCAGCTGGACATCAGGAAAAACTTCCTGACTGTTAGAGCAGTATGACAATGGAGGTGTGGGCTCTCCCACACTCGAGGCCTTCAAGAGGCAGCTGGACAACCATCTGTCAGGGATGCTTTAGGGTGAATTCCTACATTGAGCAGGGGGATGGACTCGATGGCCTTGTAGGCCCCTTCCAACTCTGCTGTTCTATGATTCTACCCTTAAGGTCTAGGTCCAACAGGCTTCTTCTTATGGGAATTAAGCCAGGATCTTTCCTTCTCTCCACCAGATTTGAACTGGGGCTGTGGTGCAGGAGCAAATACATAAGAATATAAGACGTGCCCTGTTGCTGGATCAGACCAAGGGTCCATCTAGTCCAGCACTCTGTTCACACAGTGGCCAACCAGCAACAGCACCCCCCCCATCCATGTTCCCCAGCACCTGGTGCACACAGGCTTATTGCCTCGAATACTGGAGATAGCACACAACCGTCAGGTCTACTAGCCATGGATAGCCTTTGCCTCCAGGAATTTATCCAACCCTCTTTTAAAGCCATCCAGATTGGTGGCCATCACTACATCTTGTGGCAGTGAGTTCCATAGTTTAACTATGTGCTGTGTGAAGAAGTCCTTCCTTTTATTTGTCCTGGATCTCCCACCCATCAGCTTCATGGGATGACCCCGGGTTCTAGAATTTTGAGAGAGGAAGGAAAATGTCTCCTTGCCCACATTCTCCACACCAGGCATCATTTTGTCCACCTCTATCATGTCTCCCCTCAGCCTCCTTTTTCCCAAGCTAAACAATCCCAACAGTTGTAACCTTCCCTCGTAGGGGAGATGCTCCAGCCCCTTCATCATTTTAGCTGCCCTTTTCTGCACTTTTCCAAGCTCTATAATATCCTTTTTTTAGGTGTGGTGACCAGAACCGTACACAGTAGTCTAAGTGTGGTCGCACCACAGATCCCAATTAGGCAAGAACAAAATGGCATTTGGAGTTCTCCAATGGAGCAGGTAGTTTGGCCTTCAAAGGTTTTACCTCACTTCATCTCACAAGGTGTGTGAATCACCTGAAGGCACACTTCCCCCTAGACGACACTGATGTCTTTTTGGCCTTGGGTAAAGACCACCTTCTACTCCTAGGCTTTTAATGGTATATGATGAGGCATCTATATAGGCTGAACAGGTCTTTTAGGAAAAGCATTGATTAGTTAAATTGTTTTTAGCTGTTTACATTGTTGTAATTTTTTTATGTTAGCATTTTTAGGCTATTTTTATTCTGTAGTATTTTTATGAATGATTGTAAACCACCCAGAGAGTTTCAGCTATGGGGCGGTATAGAAATGATATTATTATTATTATTATTATTATTATTATTATTATTATTATTATTATTATTATTATTATTATTATTTTCCTGCCTGGTTTCTAAGATCATCCTTGGAGGTTCTTCTGGGGGGGGTGGGTTGCCCTCGATGCTGCAACAGGCATCTATCAGGGAAAGGGCTTTTTCTGTGGTGGCCCCTGTCTGTGGAATGCCCCTCCCACATAGATCCAACTAGCATCTTCACTGTAAACATTTAGACACCAGGATAATTTAGACACCAGTTTTCCTTTTCCAGTATGCATTTAATCTTTAATCCGTTACTCTGATTGTTAACTTTACTGCTGTCTCTTTAATACTTGTAATAATTTAATGGTTTTGAGAGTTCGATATTTGTATTATTGTATTTATTGCTTTGGTTGTTATTCTATAACTGTTTGGGGGCTTTTTATGACTGTAAACTAGCCCCTAAGTATCTGCTGGTGGGGTAGTATATTTATTTAATAAATCGTTATGTGTGCATGGGACTAGCACAGATATTCAGCCACAAGTTCTCGGGGTGGAGTGGGGGACATACGACAGCAAGTTGGGACTCTCTGCAGTTATGAATCACATATTTAATGCCAAATTCACTTGCTGGGCTGTAGCATTTCAGACTGCAGAGGGTGCATTGAATCTTTGAACCTTTTCCCATGTTATTTTTAAAATCTCTGCATGTAGAAAGCCAGCATATAAAGGAGAAAGTTAAACTTGAACACTCTTTCCTAACAGGCTAGTAACAGCTCAAAATCTGGGCCAGGAGTTGTCTCAAAGATCTACATTGGCAAATCTCTCCAAGGCCGTAGCTAGACCTAAGGTTTATCCCTGGATTGTCCTGGGGTCAAACCTGTTCATCTAATTGCCACACAGGGCATCCAGCGCTCAGGCAGGGGTGAACCTGGGATGATCCTGGGATAAACCTTAGGTCTAGCTACAGCCCAAGTGAATGTTAAGGTGGACATCTCTTAAAGAGGATTCATACAACCAGTCATTGGAAAATTGGGACCAAAAGAATGTTCATGCTTTTAACCTGGGATGCATCATGCGTGTGAATGTCATTAATTCCCAATAGGAGAGCATTACTAATTTACATGGAGCGATTTTTCTCCCTTTTTCATAATACTAAAACCCAAAGGGGTCATCATATGAAGCTGATTGGTGGGAGATTCAGGACAGATAAAAGGAAGGACTTTTTCACACAGCGCAGAGTTAAACTATGGAACTCACTACCACAAGATGTAGGGATGGCCACCAATTTGGATGGCTTTAAAAGGGGGGTTGGATAAATCCTTGGAGGAGAAGGCTATCAATAGCTACTAGTCCTGATGGCTATGTGTTACCTCCAGTATCAGAGGCATTATTATTATTATTATTATTATTATTATTATTATTATTATTATTATTATTATTTGCATTTTTATACTGCCCAATAACTGAAGCTCCCTGGGCGGTTCACAAAAACTAAAACCATTCCAAGTAAAAAACAAACTATATAAAAACATGACATAAAATACACATTGAAAACTGATTAAAACAAACCATACATGATTAAAACATCCTAAAAACATCCTAAAATTTCACTGGATAGGCCTGCCGGAATAGATAAGACTTTATTGCTTTTTTAAATTCTAAAAGACTGTCAAGTTGACGAATCTCCTCCGGCAGGCCATTCCACAGTCTGGGAGCAGCAGAAGAGAAGGTCCTCTGGGTAACAGTCGTTAATCTAGTTTTTGCTAGCTGAAATGGATTCTTCCCAGAGGACCTGAGCGTGCGGGGTGGATTGTATGGGAGAAGGCGATCCTGCAGGTAGCCTGGACCCAAACCATGTAGGGCTTTAAAAGTAATAACCAACACTTTATACTTCGCCCAGAAACTAATTGGCAGCCAGTGAAGAGATTTTAAAACTGGTGTAATGTGGTCCCCCCTAGGTGTACCGGTGACCAGCCTGGCTGCCATATTTTGAACTAGTTGAAGTTTCCAGACTAGGCACAAAGGTAGCCCTATGTAGAGCGCATTGCAGAAGTCAAGCCTCGAAGTTACCAGCGCGTGCACGACCGTCTTTAGGTCTTCCGACTCTAGGAAGGGGCGCAGCTGGCGTATCAGCCGAAGCTGATAGGAGGCACTCCTGGCCGTTGCATCTATCTGGGCTGTCATTTGGAGTGAAGGATCCAGAAGCACCTCCAAGCTGTGAACACAGTCTTTCAGGGGGAGTGTAACCTATGTACACCAGTTGCTGGGGAACATGGGCAGGAAGGTGCTATTGCAGTCATAGTTACTTGTGGGTTTCCCATAGAGACACGTGGGTGTGCACTGTAGGAACAGAATGGTGGACCGAAAACCATCAAATGTACACCCAAAGACAGACACCATGAATGATAGTGTTTTTTGCAGAGTGTTGAAGAAGGATATATGCCCGGAGCAGTACTGTATTTGCAACCGGAACAGAAAAGTGACGTTCAGACAAGGAATATCTCCTACCTCTACACAACTTTTTGCAAACGATGTTCCCTTCCATATGAAGGCAATGGAGAGCTAACACTTTTTCACCAAACTGTGATTCGAATTTGGTAGGACTAGAAGACTAGCTAGAATTGCTTCCAAAGCCAGGTTGGGCTTGCAGGCTTTCATGGACCCAATCCTGAGGCGAAATGCAGCCCAGGGGTCTCTTCCAACTTGGAGAGGATGTCTTTGTATTGCTGATCTGAATGGATCCTGTTTTAAGTGAGGCAGGTGGCTACCAGGAGGAGGGCCTTCTCCGCTGTGGCACCCCGGCTGTGGAATGAACTCCCTAAGCAGGTTCGCTTGGCACCTACATTATATGCTTTTAGACGCCAGGTGAAGACCTTTTTATTCTCCAGGCATTTTAACAGTCTATAAATAAATTTTAACTTGGCATTTTAAAGTTGTAATTTTGCATTGCGGCTGTTTTTATCTGGTTGAGCTTTTATATTGTATTTTATATTATGGTTTTATACTGCTGTTTTATATTTTGAATGTTTTTAATTTTTGTGAACCTCCCAGAGAGCTCCGGCTATTGGGCGGTATAGCAGTTTCTGCAGCTGAAACTCTCCCCACGGCCTGAGTTCGATCCCAATGGAAGCTGGTTTCAGGCAGCCGGCTCGGGTCAACTCAGCCTTCCATCCTCCCGAGGTCGGTAAAATGAGTACCCAGTTAGCTGGGGGAAAGGTAATAAGGGCCGGGGAAGGCAATGGCAAACCACCCCGCTATAAGGCCTGCCAAGAAAACGTCAGCGAAAGCTGGCGTCCCTCCAAGAGTCAGTAATGACTCAGTGCTTGCACGAGAGGTTCCTTTCCTTTCCTTTCCCTTAAAGCTCTCTGAACCTGCTCAGTTTCTGCAGCAAGCCCATCGCCACTTTCTTCTTTAAAATTCCGCATCAGAGGAAGCAAAGAGTCTGTATCAATTGAAAGATAAAACAGCCGGGGGTGGGGTGGGGTGGCTTTCCAGAAATTCTCCTCATTATCATCCTCATGATGTGCTTGAGGCTATGGGAACAGGAGAGCTAACAAGCCCAAATTGGATGTACCAAATGAAGGAGAAGGAAAATGCATTGGACAACGAAAGGGCAAACAGCCGGTGGAGTGCAGCGGCCCCATTGCACGGAAACAGAGCATCTGTATGCGCGGCCCATTCCTGAGGCCCATGTGCAAAATCAGGAGTAATGAGACACATGATGCGTTCGTGCCAAAGGGAATCGCGCACAGCAGAAGCAGGGGCAGGGAAAAGGAAAGGAAGCCCGCCCTGCTCCATCCCATTGTGGCGGAGGAGAGAAGGGAAAAGGTTTTTTGGGGGGGGGAAACAATTTAAGAATTAAGAGTGCTTATGTAACTGGTAGAAAGCTGGTTAGGGGTCGCTGGCAGAAAAGCGGCTGGTGCCTGTTAAAGGAACAGCCGTGAAACGGATACCATAGGAAAGTGGTGAAATCCTCAGCCCCTTGTACGACGAGGGACGGCGTGAACCAGTGCTTTGGTGGGAAATTCTGGCTCTGCCATGGAGGAATTGCTGACCCTCTCAGCTTCAGTCCCCCAGCCTGCAAAATGGGCACAATGACGACTTATCTAGGAAGCCCCTGCCCTCCTTGCTGGATCATAGAATCATAGAATCATAGAATAGCAGAGTTGGAAAGGGCCTACAAGGCCATCGAGTCCAACTCCCTGCTCAATGCAGGAATCCACCCTAAAGCATCCCTGACAGATGGTTGTCCAGCTGCCTCTTGAGTGCCTCTAGTGTGGGAGAGCCCACAACCTCCCTAGGTCACTGGTTCCATTGTCATACTGCTCTAATAGTCAGGAAGTTTTTCCTGATGTCCAGCTGGAATCTGGCTTCCTTTAACTTGAGCCCGTTCTTCCGTGTCCTGCACTCTGGGAGGATCGAGAAGAGATCCTGGCCCTCCTCTGTGTGACAACCTTTTAAGTATTTGAAGAGTGCTGTCATGTCTCCCCTCAATCTTCTCTTCTCCAGGCTAAATATGCCCAGTTCTTTCAGCCTCTCTTCCTAGGGCTGAAAGGCTAGCTGTGTCGTGTACTGTAGCTGCTCCAACTTTCTCTGGGAGACGAATGAGGCAAAGTGCTAGGCAATTTACAAAGCTTTATTGCAAGCAATAAATACTTCTGTAACACAAACGAGGCACCTTCTGTGAAACTCCCCCTTAGGCAAAAACTATGCAAACTAAGCAAGACAGTTGTCCATTGAAAGAGAAAAGAAAAGGCTTTTCAAATGTCCATAACTTCAACGTGGTTGATGCGTGGACAATTTCTCATGCAATCTGTCCGACTGCCTCTTTGCCGCTAACCTCCCTGAACGTTTTAGTTTCCGGCGATTCTTAGCATCAAGTAAGGTTTCTGAATGCTTACCCCCGGAAGTTGACTCTCTGTCCACTGAAAGCATAGAATTTGGCCTTGAAGAGATAGACTCTGGAGGGGGCAGATTTTCAGCTGAAGCCTCTCCCGTGTGAACCTCCTCCCCCACTAGCTCTAACTGCCTGGTGTCTGGCTCAGTGTCTTCTGAGTCTGAATCTGTTTCTGATTGATGACCTGCATCATCTGCTCCCAATACAGGAGCAGTAGGGCTATACATGACAAGACTAAAATGGGAAGAGCTAAAGGAAGGCGAGAGGAGGTCGGCCCAGCTAGCCTCTCACCAACGACTTCTTCAGAACCAGTCTCCCTGAAGTCAAAGCATTCTGGGAACGGGCTTTCCCTTTTTCTTGAAAGGATAATTGTCTCGCTTAGTTTACATAGTTTTGCCTATTTATTTATTTATTACATTTCTATACCGCCCAATAGCCGGAGCTCTCTGGGCGGTTCACAAAAAGGGAAAGTTCTAAGAGATTAGACTCTCTTCAGGTGGAAGAGACGTTTATTGCCTGAATAAAGCTTGGTGGATCACGTGGCGGACCTCTTCATCGTCTCCCAATAAGGCGGGAGGTTTTGAGGAAACACGACAGTGGGACAGCAAACTCCATCACATCTCAAGGGAGCAGAGCCCACAGCTCGGTCCGCAAACACCTTTCTGCCATCTCTCAGCTTCTGCCATCTGAGGTGATCACTTTACTCTGCCTCATGGTAGGGCTGGCCATGGGCCATGGCCATGGTAGGGCTAGCATGAGGTATTCATGGACACCAGGTTGGGGAAGGCTTGAGTGGACAGTAAAGGTATTACTTGTGAAGAAAAGACCTTTTGATTTCTGCCTTGGCTATTGAGGACCTTTTATTTTAATTTAGTTATTGATTGATTTATTATATTTGTATCCCATCGTTCTTCCTCTGGCAAGGAACCCAAGGTGGCTAACATTATCCTCTCCATTTTACCTCACAACAACTCAGTGCGGCGGTAGGTTAGGCTGAGAGCCAGTGATTGGCCCAAAGTCACCTAATGAGCTTCATTGCTGAGTGGGGACTTGAACCCAGGTCTTCCAGGTCCCCGTCACTCTGACCACTACACCACACTTTGCTCTGTCTTGCTGCACAGATTCTCTGCTCATACCAAGAGAAGCGTGAGGCAATTCCTGCTGGCTTTGCCCACTGTGTGCCCACCTCAGGCCTCACATTCAAGGCAAGCATGTCCTCTGGCTACTCAGTTCAATAATAATAATAATAATAATAATAATAATAATAATAATAGCAACATCTCTCCTCTGGGCATTGTGCTGGAGGCTATGGAGGAGACATGTCTTGGTTGGCGAGACGAACAAGCCACCCGGCATCTGACAAGAAGTAGAATCTGCCCACGATCTATTCTGGGGGCCCATCTGTCTTCAAATATCAAGTTCTCCCATCGGCTGAAACAGCAGGGATTGACAAAGCACAACACAAATCTCTCAGGGAAAAGCAGAGCGTCCTGAATTTGTAGGTCTGTGATCCTGTCACAACAACAGCATTCACATGACATTGGGACCTCTTTGGCGTCCCCTTTTTTTCTCATCTGCAAATTAGGGTAGCAGGGCCATCCCCAGACATTTTGCCGCCTGAGACAAAGGACAAGATGGCGCCCCTCCTCAGCCCACATACAGAAGCTGAGCGGCCAGGCCGTTGAATCTTACTTCAACGCTGGAGAAGGCATCGCGTCCTCCACCACACCTGACCGGCCGCTCATTCAGGAAGCCCCTGTTTTAGTTTATGTGGCAGACACCGCTCTGTCTTCCCACAGAGGGAAACAGCCAGAGTTCACGAGGAAGAGACACTGCTGCCCCCAGCGTTGGCCGCCTGAGGCAGTCGCCTCACTCTGCCCAATGGTAGGGCAGGCCCTGCAGGTCAGATGTACGCACCATTACATCTAGAGGACATCAGGAGGCCAATTTCTAGAGAGCTGAGGCTGTGTTGATAGAGGCATTGATGTCGTGGTGCATAGAATCGCCCAACTATCGTCTCTAATCGAACAGGTTTTGCAGGCTTTCTGACTGTAGTGGTTCAAAAACCTGCAAGACCTCTTTGACTAGAGGTTACAGCAAAAGAAATGAGTGTGCAGGAGATAACTGGGAAGAGGTTAGATGACAATGGCAACTACGAAAGATGACTGTCCTGCAATTAAAAAGACCACGGGATGTCATAGTTAGGGGAACCTTCAATAGCCTGGCACCTTCCAGATGTGATGGACTGCAACTCCCATTATCCACAGTCAGCATGGATGATGTGAGCTGTAGTTCAATAGATATGAAGGTCACTAGGTTGGTGAAGGCTATTGACCTAGGACATGGGAGACCCAGGTTCAAATCCCCACTCATCTATGAATGTCACTGGGTAAATTTGGGCCACTCATAGAATCATAGAATAATAGAATAGCAGAGTTGGAAGGGGCCTACAAGGCCATGGAGTCCAACCCCCTGCTCAATGCAGGAATCCACCCTAAAGCATCCCTGACAGAGGGTTGTCCAGCTGCCTCTTGAAGGCCTCTAGTGTGGGAGAGCCCACAACCTCACCAGGCAATTGATTCCATTGTCGTATTGCTCTAACAGTCAGGACGTTTTCCTGATCTCCAGCTGGAATCTGGCTTCCTTTAACTTGAGCCCGTTATTCCGTGTCCTGCACTCTGGGAGGATGGAGAAGAGATCCTGGCCCTCCTCTGTGTGACAACCTTTTAAGTATTTGAAGAGTGCTCTCATGTCTCCCCTCAGCCTTCTCTTCTCCAAGCTAAACATGCCCAGTTCTTTCAGTCTCTCCTCATAGGGCTTTGTTTCCAGACCGTTGATCATCCTGGTTGCCCTCCTCTGAACACGCTCCACACTCACTACTTTGCAGCCTAATCTACCTCACTGGGCTTTGTGAAGATAAAGGTATATTGTAAAGGTATATCACCCTGAGCTCCTTGGAGAAAGGGTGTGTGCAAAATCATGCATGGTGTCCCGAATGCAGATAGGGAGACATTTTTCTCCCTCATCCGTAATACTAGACCCCAGTGGGGTCATATCCCATGAAGCTGACTGGTGGGAGATTCAGGACAGGTAAAAGGAAGGACTTCTTCACACAGCGTATAGTGAAACTACGGAACTCACTACCACAAGATGTGGTGATGGCCATCAATTTGGATGGCTTTAAAAGGGGGGTTGGACAAATTTCTGTAGGAGAAGGCAATCAATGGCCTCTAGCCGTGATGGCTATGCGCTACTTTCAGTATCAGAGGCAGTAAAGTAAACTTATGAACACCAGTTGTTGGCGAACATGGGTGGGAGAGTGGTCTTCCACTCACTGTCCTGCTTCTGGGTTTCCTGTTGACAGCTGGCTGGCCCCTGTGTGAACAGAGTGCTGGACTAGATGGACCCTTGGTCTGATCCAGCATCAGGGCTCTCCTTATTTTCTTATTGGATCAAAATGTTATAAATAGATAAATAAATGAACATATTTGCTCACCACTTATGCAAAAACAGACACTTGGGCAAGAAAACCATTGATTTTGTTTAAACCATTTAGAAGTAGCTAGGGTGGACACAGGCCGCGTGCTGCTACTCCCCTCCCAGTGAGTTGTGAAGTTGCTGAGAACTGGTTTCTGCTAGTCCTATATCTGGATGTGCAAGGACCAAAATAAAAAGAGCTGGGGTTAATTCTGTAATTAGATAATCACATTAATTTGCTGGATTTCTTGATGGGCCGCGTCTCGCGATCAAAAGCATAAAACATCAAGGGTGCTAAATATATCCTGTGAACAGAACGAGGGTGATTTTTGAAGATTGCAAAAGGCTGGTGAAATGCTTACATTTGTATATTGATAAGAGGAAGAGAAGTATTATGAAGGTCACGTTTTTTGTTTTAAATTAAGAACATAAGAAGAACCATATGGGATCAGACCAAGGGTCCATCTAGTCCAGCAAATACCCAAATATTTTAGCCGGTCCTGGTAGAGAAATTGACTCTGTCTCAACCTTCCCTAACTTCTCACCTTCCATATGTACCTGCCTGGACCTTAAGATCATCTACAGGGGCCCTTCTCCGTGAGCCCCTGCCAAAGGAAGTGAGGCAGGTGGCTACTAGGAGGAGGACCTTCTCCGCTGTGGCACCCCGGCTGTGGAATGAGCTCCCCAGAGAGGTCCGCCTGGCGCCTACACTGTACTCCTTTCGTAGCCAGCTGAAGACCTTTTTATTCTCTCAGTATTTTAACACTTCATTTTAACTTAAATTTAAATTTACTGTTTTAACTCTATATTTTAATTTTATGTCAATTTTGCTGCATGGTTTTTATCCCGGTTGTGCTTTTCATACTGTATTTTGTATTTGTGCTTTTAACCTGTTGGTTGTTTTATTAATGGTTTTAATTTCTGTGAACCGCCCAGAGAGCTTTGGCTATTGGGCAGTATGTAATAATAAATCTATATAAATTAAAATGAAAAAGACCGTTTGTTACTGTCGTTATATCTCCGAAAGTTCTTCACCGATTGCTTTGAAATTTTGACACAGCGTTGCGTTCGAATACGCGAGCGTTGTTATGTAACTATGTTCTCTATGGGGTCAAAGGTTTGTCTTAAAATCGAAGAAATAGGCCTCCTCAAAACCAGTCCTGCTGATCATTGTGACATCACCAACCAGTAGGCCAATCTGCTCCCTCTGCCTCCTCTCCTATTTGCATGTACTCTCGCAATTGGCTGAGTGAATATAGATGTCACACCTGTGACAGTTACACGTTCAGAAGAAAGGTAACTGCCAGGAGTTTCCAGTAACCTCCTCAACGTAAAAAAACACCTTTTTTAAAAACCAAACAATCTGCTTTACTTCATCCAAATAATGCCTCGCAGAAGATCACACTTAGGTCGTCGTACTCGCGGAGCGGAAGCACTGCGACGAGAAATTGCAAATCAGAACGGGCTTCAGCAAATGAGAAAAAAAGAAAAAAAATGGCTCAAATACGTGCCAAGGAATCAACCAAGCAACGTTCAGCCGGACTTGAGGATGCACGGTTGCGAGCACGGCAATCGCGTACTACAGCTACAGATCTGCTTTGTTCTCAACAGAATGAACGCGAAAGGCTGAGAGCGGCTGAAAGACGTCAACGAGAAACAGCACATCAGCGTCAAACACGACTCCGTGGTAAACAATCACACGATTACAATCGCCTTGCATTCCGGTACAACCCAGCTGATGATTATAGTTTGAGGCGGCATGTTCTCATCGGCACTATGACTGAAGTGTGTCCTTATTGCAAGGCTCTTAAATTTAATGGAGAAACAAAAGAAATGTGTTGCGCTGCTGGAAAAATTAAACTGCCTCAACTTGGAGAACCACCAGAGCCATTACAAACTTTGCTTGCCGGATATACCGCTGACTCAAAGCATTTGCTATCTAACATCAGGAAATACAACTCATGCTTCCAAATGACGTCGTTCGGCGCAGAAATCATCACAGCTCCATTTATGCCAACTTTCAAAGACAAAGGACAAATTTATCATAAAGCCGCCTCCTTCCTTCCGTTTCAAGATAGTCAACATAAATTCCTACAAATGTATTTCATTGGTGATGGCAATGATGAATTGAATGCACGCTGCGGAATTTATACCGGCATAAAAAGGTCCATTGTTTCAAAACTGCAACAGCTACTTCACGAAAAAAAACAATTTAGTACATTTGTTCAAAACAGCAATTGACATGATGCCATCTGATACACACAAGATTGTTATTCATGCTGACAAAACGCCTGCTGGAGAACATGTGCGAAGATTCAATGCTCCAACTATAGACGAAGTGGCAATTGTTATAGTCGGAGATCAATCTTGACAGGACCTTTCAAAGGTGAAGATGTCCTCATTCCTCGCATTCCTATGATTCCAACAGATATGCCATTTCAATTTAAGAGATTGCAATTCCCCATTCGATTGGCGTTTGCAATCACCATCAACAAAGCTCAGGGCCAGTCTTTAGAATTGTGCGGTTTAGATCTAGACACAGATTGCTTCTCACATGGACAATTATATGTTGGGTGTTGTAGAGTCGGCAAACCAGACAATCTCTATATCTACACAGACAATGGAACAACTAAAAATATTGTATATCCACAAGCATTGTGAAATTAAACATATTAGAAACATCCGCTTTGTCTTTTCTTTCTTTTCAATTTAACCAGACTGAGCCACAGCAATGCGTGGCAGGGTACAGCTAGTAAATAAATAAATAAATAAATGTGTTGGACTACAACTCTTTGCAATTGCAGTTGTAGCCCAACACATCTGGAAGACAAGAAGTTGGGGAAGGCATCTCTAAGCGCTTCTTCACGCAAGCGAAATAAGGCCCGCTTGTGACTGGCTGCTCATGGAAGTTTGCGGGTCCTTTGGATTATATTGTGAGCCTTCTGCACGTCTCCAGCTCCTTTCCGCAGTTATTCCCTTTAAAAGAAACGTTGCATACCCCGATTTTTCTGAAATATCTCAGGATTTCCTACTGTGTGCAGGGGAAGTTGTGCTACAAAACACTCACTAGAGGGTGCTGTCCCTTCAATACTATGAGCACTGAAGTTATCAGTTACAGTCCACACGGTTGCTCCTCTCCTCCCGTGTAATTCAGCTCATTGCAACGGCAGAAGAGAAGCAGGAAGCAAAGCACCGGTAAGCAAACATGATTTCCCTTTGATCTAAAGAAGCCCTAAGTTTTCGATTATTTCCGCTTTCCTTTTTTGCAACTTTTCCAGTTCCACATTATCCTTCTTGGGAATGGGTCTTACTGGCATGTGTCAAACCCAATTCATCACTGCTGCACAGATGTGTGACTTGCTCCATATGGTTGGAGCAGAGCACGCGACCTCCGTACGTTGGTGGCACAGCACCTGCATTGCACACAAAAGGCCTCTGTGTCTCTTCCTGGCATCTCCAGTTAAGAGGGGACTCAGCTGGGGGGTGGGGGGTGTCTGCGAAAGACCCTTTCCGTACCTGGGATCCTAGAAACGCTGTTGCCAATCATAGAATAGCAGAGTTGGAAGGGGCCCACAAGGCCATCGAGTCCAACCCCCTGCTCAATGCAGGAATCCACCCTAAAGCATCCCTGACAGATGGCTGTCCAGCTGCCTCTTGAAGGCCTCTAGTGTGGGACAGCCCACAACCTCCCTAGGTCACTGGTTCCATTGTCGTACTGCTCTAACAGGCAGGAAGTTTTTCAGATTAGATCATGCTGAAGGATATGGACCAATAGACTGACTTGGTATAATAGAGTGGTAAATGTGGAAGGGCAGACACCCATCATGACAGTCTACATAGCCAGTGGTGATGAGTAACCACGCCCCCAGGGCAGGCAGTGGTGGCTGGTGGCTCCGATGTTAGTGGGGCAGTGAATCTGCTCAAGGTTTCATTCAGAAACAGTCGGAATTCTAAAGGATCTCTCCAAGGTGTGGAGCAATGGTGCCCACACAGCTCTTCACTTCCTAACCCCTATAATAATAATAATAATAATAATAATAATAATAATGATGGGGGAAATGGGAAAAAAAGGTTAGGCCAGGTTCTCACCTTCCTGTTTCAGAACCTACTGCTGATCAGCTGATCAGCAGGCAGGAAGAGAAAGCAAGGGATGAAATTCCCTCTTCATCACAACAGTTAAAGCTACAGGAGCCCTGCCTTCTTTTGTATCTGGTCACTGTAGTATAGCATAGCATAGCATAGCTAGAGTAACCAGACACAAAAGAGGGCAGGGCTCCTGCAGCTTTAACTGCTGTGATGAAGAGGGGATTTCACCATGTGCTGCAGGCATACAACGGACACCTGCTGAAATTCCCTTTTTCTACACAACTGTTAAAGACACAGCAGCCCTGAACTCTTCTTCATAGGGTCACCGTAGGGGGAGAAAGAAGAAGGCTAGGGATGAGGAAAGCAGAGAAAAAGCAAGGAAAGGGTTTGGGGGAGGAAAATAGTGAGGATAGGGGCTGAGTGTGGAGAGAGAGGGGGTGAGATGGAGCCAGGGGAAAAAGTCTGTGTGGACAGAAGAAGACTAGGGCCGTAGCTAGACCTAAGGTTTATCCCAGGATTGTCCTGGGGTCAAACCTGTTCATCTAAGTGCCACACAGGGCATCTAGCGCTCAGGCAGGGGCGAACCCAGGATGATCCTGGGTTAAACCTTAGGTATAGCTATGTCCTAGGTTGGCCAGGAAGCAACACACTCACTTTCCCCCTTCCTCCCAGTCCTTAGCCTCTCTCTCTTTCTTTCTCTCTCTCTCTCTCTCTGCCTCCCTGCATCTCTTGACTAGCCAAGCCCCCACAGCAACCGTCATGTGACCAGCCACATCCTCCACAGAAGCCATTTTGTGGTGGTGCCCACAGCAGTTTCTCAAATTCCCAAATGTGCACACGGGTCCAGAAAGATGGGGGACCCCCTCATCTAAGACGCTTCCAGGAGAGGCATTTATCCTGAAATCACCCTGCCTCGTTCGTGGAATTTAAGGGATTCCAGACATGACTTGTAACCCTCCACTGTTTCTTCTTCTCCACCCCCACCCCCCAAAAAAAAATCCATGAAGGAGGAAAAGCCAAAATGGCCTGGTTCAGACCACACATTAAACCATGCTGCTTAACCACAAAATGGTTAATTGCGTTAACCATTTTGTGGTTAAGCAGCATGGTTTAGCGTGTGGTCTGAACCAGGCCATAAGCTACAAGTTGCCTGTTTGTCTGTTAGTTAGCGCTAGGATCCTCGAAGCACCCCTAGTCTCTAGTTCAGCCATTCTCAGGCCACAGCTAGACCTAAGGTTTATCCTGGGATCATCCAGGGTTCGCCCCTGCCTGAGCACTGGATCCCCTGTGTGTCACCTAGATGAACAGGTTTGACCCCTGGATGATCCAGGGATAAATCTTAGGTCTAGCTATGGCCCCAGTCTGTTACCTTCCAAATGTATTCGACTGCAACATTCATCATTATATATATATGCGCCCTATAGGTGTCAAACAAATAATTATGAACTCTGATGCATAGCAAAGGACATACACACAAGCTGTAGACATTGAAAAATCCATTTCCTAAGAACAGATATACTCCCCACAAGTCACTTAATTTTCCTCGCTAAAGTCCTGAGCTTAAAAGATTTCCTAACAAACGAAACACAGAGAGACCTGTACGCGTGTGTGGGAAGAATATTCATTAACTAATTGCAATTGCACGCCGGCTGTGCTGGTCCGGGGGCATTCAATCTGCCAAGCGCTGTTCCTTATAGTCTGCATTTTTAGAATACAGATGGACACCCAAGTCTCTCAAAAGAGCATTAGCCTGATTTCCTGACACCGGTGTTTTGGCCTCACCTCCTTGAGCGTGGATGGGAAGGTGGTCTCTTGCAGGTAGAACTCCGTCACGCACTGGAAGGTGACGGTGAGGATGACGCCCAAACAGCCCAGGTGTACGCAGGCAGCTTGGTGGAGTTCAGGATTCACCGTTCTGGAGCACTCCAGGATTTCCCCAGAAGCTGTTAACAGGGTCAGGGCTATCACCTGCCATGGGAAGATTGAAGGATGGAGGGCAGGACATAGTTTAGTCTGGGAATCAGTCAACACGTGGCATTTTCTGTCTCACAATAAATAAATAAATAAATAAATAAATTTGTTACCCGCCTCTCCCTCTGGATCGAGGCAGGGTTCAACACAAATACAAGCACAATAAAATACATATAACTAATTAAAACATTTAAAACTAATACATTATTAAAAGCAGCAAATTATTTAAAAAGGCATCTTAAAATTCCACTGGGTAGGCCTGCCGGAAGAGATCAGTCTTTATGGCTTTCTTAAATTCTGGAAGACTATTACGTTGACGAATCTCTCCCGGCAGGCCATTCCAAAATCCTCTGGGTAACAGTTGTCAGCCTTGTTTTTGTTGGCTGGAGTGAATTCTCCCCAGGGGACGTGAGTTTGCGGGGCAGATTTTACGGGAGAAGGCGATCCCGCAGGTCGCCTGGACCCAAACCATGTAGGGCTTTTTGCTCGGAAACTGATTGGCAGCCAGTGAAGAGATTTTAAGGCTGGTGTGATGTGGTCCCCCCTAGGTGTACCGGTGACCAGCCCGGCTGCCATATTTTGAACTAGTTGAAGTTTCCGGACTAGGCACACTTTTGGTTTGAGTTCAGCGGCAGAATGTTTTAAGCCCATCCCGGTCGAGACCTGAGAAAAGGCCATCTCCACTTTCAGCATGGAACTGCCATATTCGCTTTTTTAATGGAGACCGTTCTCCACCAAATTTCAGCAGTGAATTTAGCAGCGCAGCAAAGGCCAGGAGGGGCTGCAATAAAGTCCAGCAGGCACATAGGGGTCTCCCAGCCCTGATTTGAAAGTAACCACCACAACAGTGCATAGAATCATAGGATCATAGAATCATAGAATAGCAGAGTTGGAAGGGGCCTACAAGGCCATTTAGTCCAACCTCTGCTCAATGCAGGAATCCACCCTAAAGCATCCCTGACAGACGGTTGTCCAGCTGCCTCTTGAAGGCCTCTAGTGTGGGAGAGCCCACAACCTCCCTAGGTAACTGATTCCATTGCCGTACTGCTCTAACAGTCAGGAAGTTTTTCCTGATGTCCAGCTGGAATCTGGCTTCCTTTAACTTGATCCCATTATTCTGTGTCCTGCACTCTGGGAAGATCGAGAAGAGATCCTGGCCCTCCTCTGTGTGACAAACTTTTAAGTATTTGAAGAGTGCTCTCATGTCTCCCCTCCACCTTCTCTTCTCCAGGCTAAACATGCCCAGTTCTTTCAGTCTCTCTTCATAGGGCTTTGTTTCCAGACCTCTGATCATCCTCATTGCCCTCCTCTGAACACACTCCAGCTTGTCTGTGTCCTTCTTGAATTGTGGCGCCCAGAACTGGACACAATACTCTAGATGAGGCCTAACCAGGGCCGAATAGAGAGGAACCAGTACCTCACGTGATTTGGAAGCTATACTTCTATTAATGCAGCCCAAAATAGCATTTGCCTTTCTTGCAGCCATATTGCACTGTTCAGCTTGCGATCTACAACCATTCCAAGATCCTTCTCGTTTGTAGTATTGCTGAGCCAAGTATCCCCCATCTTGTAACTGTGCATGTGGTTTCTATTTCCTAAATGTAGAACTTGGCATTTATCCCTATTAAATTTCATTCTGCTGTTTTCATACTCGTAGAGTCTCTATATTTGGGGATGTGTCCGTGTGGAATTTATACCCCACCAAGATTTTAACTCCAAATTAAAAGCAGTGACACTTTGGCAGGCAAAACTGCACTCTGAACTGGTAACTTGACTTCTCGTTTTTTAAGCGTTCATTTTATGTTTTAGTTCAACGGAGACTTTCAAACAGTGGTTGAGATTCTGTTTCGGTTCGGAGGCACAGGGGGCTTCCAGACACGTCTTTTGTAGAGCACCTCCACTATCTAGAACACGGGATTTTACAAGAGGCATGTTTCCTTTGTAACCCCGCCCCCTGTTTTACCACTGCTTCCTCTTCCACCCTTTTCCTCACCATGAAAAATCCATTAAGGAGAGGCCGACAGAAGAGCTACGCAATGGCTTTTGGTTGATGGTGCCAGGAGCTGTCCATCTAAGGCCAGATCTAGACGCCTGCCCAAGGGTCTCTACTTCCCTTGCTCGGCTCCGTCCATTTTCTTCGGCTGCCCCTTACGCCTGGAACGCTCTTCCAGAACATTTGAGAACTACAAGTTGAATCGCAGCTTTTAAAGCTCAACTAAAAACTTTTCTTTTTCCTAAAGCTTTTAAAACTTGATGTTGTGCAGACTTTATACTGTTAGTTTTACCCTACCCTGTGCCTGCTTACCCTGCCCTGTGCCTGTTGGCATTCTCTTCCCCTCCTTATTGTTTTACTATGATTTTATTAGATTGTAAGCCTATGCGGCAGAGTCTTGCTATTTACTGTTTTACTCTGTACAGCACCATGTACATTGATGGTGCTATATAAATAAATAAATAAATAATAATAATAATAATAATCTACACCAAGCAGGATATTGCACTTTGAAAACGTTTTGAAAACTGTACATGGGGCATGTCCTATGCCCCAATAGTTGTCACTACTGTTATAAACCGTTTTAAAGCAGTAGTGTAGATATAGAAATGAAATAAATAAAATAAATAAAATAAGCACCCATCAAGGTTTGGTTCCCTGACTTCCATTTCATCAAGACTCCACAGACTTGTATCCGGGAACTATGAAACGTTATCAGGATCTTGTGGGTCCCTTGGCCTTCCCCACTTTACACTCTTGGCCCTAACCTGCGCCAAGACGACACAAAGTTGAGACTCAAACGACTCAACATTTGAAATCACATTTCTCCTCATAAGAACATAAGAAGAGCCCTGATGCTGGAACAGACCGAGGGTCCATCTAGTCCAGCACTCTGTTCACACAGGGGCCAACCAGCCATCGGCCAGGGACCAACAAGGCAGGACGTGGTACAACAGCACCCTCCCACCCATGTTCCCCAGCAACTGGTGCACACAGGCTTACTGCCTCGGATACTGGAGATAGCACACAACGATCAGGGCTAGTAGCCATGGATAGCCTTCTCCTTCAGGAATTTATCCAACCCCCCTTTTAAAGCCATTCAGATTGGTGGCCATCACTACATCTTGTGGTAGTGAGTTCCATAATTTAACTATGCACTGTGTGAAGGAGTCCTTCCTTTTATTTGTCCTGTTCCTCCTACCAATCAGCTTCATGGGATGACCCCACTGGGTTCTAGGAGAGAGAGAGAGAGATGTCTCCCTCTCCACATTCTCCGCACCAGGCATCATTTTGTACACCTCTATCATGTCTCCCCTTAGCCTCCTTTTTCCCAGGCTAAACAATCCCAGCTGTTGTAACCTTCCCTCAAAGGGAGGATGCTCCAGCCCCTTCATCATTTTAGTTGCCCTTTTCTGCCCTTTTTCCAGCTCTATGATCAGGGCCGGTGGCGCCGCGCAGCACTCACGCACGTTGTTGGCTGTGAGCCGGGCCGGTTCGAGGATTCAGCTGGGCCTGGGCGGGTGAGATGGTGCCCCACGCCCGCACAGCCAAAGCCAGGGACGCTGGGGTGGGGCGGTGGCTCCACGTTTGGACTTCTGCCTGGAAGCCACCCTCCCAGAGCCGCTCTAGCCACCCGGAAGCCGCCTTCCCAGAGCCGGGAGGCTGCCGCCAGAAGAAGAAGAAGAAAAAGCATGTGGGGAGCTCAACTCTGGCTCGAGCCAGCCTCCGCCTTACTCCCGAGGAAAGGGCACCGGATCGCCTCGCCTCTCTCCTCAAACAGGCCGCAATGTCCAGGCAGGCGGGCAAGCGGGACTCCCTCTCCCTTCCCCCAGGAAAGCTAGGGACTTGTGGACTCCTCGCAAGGCAGACTCTCCTGCTTCCCGATCCTGCGCGCGTGGATCAACGGGACTTGCATCCGAGAAAGCATTGCAGCGGGAGGCACCAGTGTGGCCCGATCCACCTATGCCTCCTTACTCGGAAGCCTTATTGCCCCAAGTAAACGTGCGGAGGGGATCGGGACGCCAGGCTGCAGAATGGGTTGCATTCACACGGAAGTAAGTCCCGGTGAATTCCAGACGGCTCAGTCCCAAAATGAAGTGAGCCAGTCCCAGCTCCCCACTCGGCGCACACGTTCGGACTTCTGCGCAATTCGGTGTGTGTGTGTGTGCAAGTAGCTCGCCTTGCCTAGGGCGCAAAATAGTCTGGCACCGGCCCTTTCTATGATATCCATTTTTTAGGTGTGGTGACCAGAACTGTACTCCTCTATTTGGCTCTCCTCCAGCTCACGAGACGTTCTCCAGCAGATGACAGCAGTGAGCTGGCAGTCAGGCCGCCCTCCGGATATCCCAACCATGTTGCAAAGCACTTTCCCTCCATTCTCCATCCCTCTGCCTGCTTCACTTACACACACGCCCTGCCCGACTGGCTGAAAAATTCTCTCGGGGAGTTTGGAGGCAGGCTGAAGGTGAATCAATGTGTCAGTTTGACTAAATTCCTCCTTAGCAATGATAATTCCAGCTGTGGGTTTGTTTGCTTCTCGCTCCGGAAGTGGGTGGTGGGTGGGTGGAGAGGAGAGACAACAGACAGGAGTAGAGGGAATGAAAAGCCCGGGAGACCTTGATCAAGGCGCAGCGTCCGCTGGGCCATTCCACCAGATAGGAAATCTTCCGAGGTCAAAGAGGTTCAGAGTAGAAAACAAGCTCTAGGGAAATCACGCGCAGAGCAATTGAACCTGTCCTGCCCATCACTCTGCCAAGTTTGCCGCTGAGGTTGTGTCATCTACCTTCTGCCTCTATTTACCACTCAACTTGCGTAGCAGAGATCATGTTTCACTGCTACACAATCTCCCTGGGGTGGAGATTCAACACAGGGAAGCCAATGTCTTTGCCCCCACCATGTTTCTGCTCGACGCAGAGTTCTGCAGTACTCAAAAGCTTTATATATATATATATATATATATATATATATATATATATATATATATACCTTTACATACAAATTATTATTATTGTTATTATTATTTATTTATTTATATAGCAACATCAGTGTACATGGTGCTGTACAGAGTAAAACAGTAAATAGCAAGACCCTGCCGCATAGGCTTACAATCTAATAAAATCATAGTAAAACAATAAGGAGGGGAAGAGAATGCAAACAGGCACAGGGTAGGGTAAACAGGCACAGGGTAGGGTAAACAGGCACTGGGTAGGGTAAAACTAACAGTATAAAGTCAGAACAACATCAAGTTTTAAAAGCTTTAGGAAAAAGAAAAGTTTTTAGCTGAGCTTTAAAAGCTGCGGTTGAACTTGTAGTTCTCAAATGTTCTGGAAGAGCGTTCCAGGCGTAAGGGGCAGCAGAAGAAAATGGACGGAGCCGAGCAAGGGAAGTAGAGGCCCTTGGGCAGGCGAGAAACATGGCATCAGAGGAGCGAAGAGCACGAGCGGGGCAATAGTGTGAGAGGAGAGAGGAGAGATAGGAAGGAGCTAGACCGCGAAAAGCTTTGTAGGTCAACAGGAGAAGTTTATATTGGATTCTGAAGTGAATTGGAAGCCAATGAAGAGATTTCAGAAGTGGAGTTACATGGTCAGAGCGGCGAGCCAGGAAGATGATCTTAGCAGCAGAGTGGTGAACAGAAACCAACGGACTGATGTGAGAAGAAGGAAGGCCAGTGAGTAGAAGGTTGCAGTACTCCAACCGAGAAATAACCAATGCATGAACAAGAGTCTTGGCAGAAGAGACAGACAAAAATGATCGAATCCTGGCAATATTATACAGGAAAAAATGACAGGATTTAGCGACTGCCTCAATATGAGGAATAAAGGAGAGCGAGGAATCAAATATAAAGCCAAGACTAATGTGGCCCAACCTAATTTAATACGTTGCGGCACCTTAAAAAAGGATACTGTACTGGTGGAAAAGGTGCAGGAAAAGGCAACCAAACTGATTAAGCAACTCCCCTACGAGGAAAGGTTACAATGTACAGTTCTATTTCGCTAAGAGCCCTTTCCAAAGGAAGTGAGGCAGGTGGCTACCAGGAGCAGGGCCTTCTCTGCTGTGACACCTGTCGAGGAAATGTGTGAATGGGCTGTTTTATCTGTGCCCACCCTGTTTTGATGTAAGCCCTTTCTATTAGAAATTAAGTTCTATAGCAATTTGACCCAAACTGTAACTGAAAATATATTGAGCAACACTTGCTCAACCAACAAGAAGTGTTGACACATTACTCAGAGTGTGAGCCTCCCAGCGAGGACAGGAAGAGTAGTAACCACAAAAGAACAGATGTTCCAGGATTGCAATACCCATCTACGTATTGTTTTTCTAGTCTTAGAATTATCTGCACTCTGCACATGCATAAAGGCCTTGTCTATCATTGGTTACTGTATTGCAAAACTGTATTATGATTGGTTTATTATATGAGGAAGTTCTGTTGTTGCTTCTGAAGATGTTACCCTAGAAGTATCTTAGCTTTGCTTGCAACTAGTGGGCAGTCCTTCAGATCCTCTAGGGTTTGCCACCTTGCAGCACTGCAGGCTGCTCATAATAAATCTTTTCCAAGATGAGAGATATTGTGTCTTGAGAGTCTTTGACCGCCACTCAGCGAACCAAGGGAACCTGCCCTTTGGGGTTCCTCCACACACCCCGGCTGTGGAATGAGCTCCCTAAGGAGATTCGCTTGGCACCTACATTATATTCTTTCAGACGCCAGGTGAAGACCTTTTTATTCTCCCAGCATTTTAACAGTCTATAAATACATTTTAACTTGGTGGTTTAAATTTATAATTTTGCATTGCTGCTGTTTTTATCTGGTTGAGCTTTTATATTGTGTTTTATAGTATTGTTTTATACTTTGAATGTTTTAAATTTTTGTGAACCGCCCAGAGAGCTCCGGCTGTTGGGCGGTATAGAAATGTAATAAATAAATAAAATAAATAAATAAAGGTAAGTAAAGGGAATCCTGATAGAGGTGTACAAAATGATGCCTTTTGTGGAGAATGTGGAAAGGGAGACATTTTTCTCCCTCTCCCATAATAATAGAACCCAATGGGGTCATCTCCTGAAGCTTCAGGACAGATCCATGGAAGGACTTCTTGACACAGCGCAGAGTTAAGCTACGGAACTCACTACCACAAGATGTACTGATGGCCACCAATTTGGATGGCTTTAAAAGGGGGTTGGATACATTCTTGGAGGAGAAAGCTATCAGCGACTACTAGCCCTGAGGGTTGTGTGCTACCTTCAGTATCTGAGGCAGTATGCCTATATACACCAGTTGCTGGGGAACATGGGTGGGAGGGTGCTGTTGCACTCGTGTCTTGCTTGTAAGCTTCCTCACTGGGGCAGCAGATGGGCCACTGTGTGAACAGAGCGCTGGACTAGATGGACCCTTGTTCTGATCCAGCATCAGGGCTCTTCTTATGTTCTTACATTGAATAGTTCTGTACAACTGGGAATTTTAGCAGGTGTAAGGCCAGACTTCCCAAACCTATGCTCTTGAGATGTGTTGGACTACAACTCCCATCTTCACCAGCCAGCATGGCCAATTGTGGAGCCCAGAACTGGACGCAATACTGTAGATGAGGCCTAACCAGGGCCGAATAGAGAGGAACCAGGACCTCACGTGATTTGGAAGCTATACTTCTATTAATGCAGCCCAAAATAGCATTTGCCTTTCTTGCAGCCATATCGCACTGTTGGCTCATATTCAGCTTGTGATCTACAACAATTCCAAGATCTTTCTCGTTTGTAGTATTGCTGAGCCAAGTATCCCCCATCTTGTAACTGTGTATTTGGTTTCTGTTTCCTAGATGTAGAACTTGGCATTTATCCCTATTAAATGTCATTCTGTTGTTTTCAGCCCAGCACTTCAGCCTATCAAGATCACTTTGAAGTTTGTTTCTGTCTTCCAGGGTATTAGCTATCCCACCCAATTTTGTGTCATCTGCAAATCTGATCAGCGTTCCCTGCACCTCCTCGTCCAAATCATTAATAAAAACGTTGAAGAGCACTGGGCCCAGGACTGAGCCCTGCAGCACCCCACTCGTTGCCTCTCCCCAGTTTGAGAAGGTTCCATTGATAAGTACTCTTTGAGTCCGATTCTGTAGCCAACTGTGAATCCACCTAATAGTTGTTCCATCTAGCCCACTTTTAGCTAGTTTGTTAATCAGAATGTCATGTGGTACTTTGTCAAAAGCTTTGCTGAAGTCAAGATATATGACATCCACAGCATTCCCACAGTCCACAAGGGAGGTTATCCTATCAAAAAATGAGATCAAATTAGTCTGACAGGATTTGTTCCTGACAAATCCATGTTGGCTTCTAGACCATCTTTGTCACTTGAGGCTCAGGTGGCCTCGGTGGCACGGAGTGCTTTCTACCAACTTCGGTTGGTGGCCCAGCTACGCCCCTATCTGGACAGGGATAACCTAGCTTCAGTTGTCCATACTCTGGTAACTTCCAAATTAGATTACTGCAATGCCCTCTACATGGGGCTGCCTTTGAAGACGGTCCGGAAGCTGCAGCTTGTGCAAAATGCGGCGGCCAGATTGATAGCTGGAACAGGGAGGTTTGAGCATGTAACACCGATTCTGGCCCGCTTGCATTGGCTGCCTATATGCTTCCGAGCCCAATTCAAGGTGCTGGTCTTAACCTATAAAGCCCTACATGGCTTGGGACCACAATACCTGATGGAACGCCTCTCCCGACATGAACCTACCCGTACACTGCGCTCAACATCTAAGGTCCTCCTCCGAGTGCCTACTCCAAGGGAAGCTCGGAGGATGGCAACAAGGGAGAGGGCCTTTTCAGTGGTGGCCCCCCGACTGTGGAATGATCTCCCCGATGAGGCTCGCCTGGCGCCAACATTGTTATCTTTTCGGCGCCAGGTCAAGACTTCTCTCTTCTCCCAGGCATTTTTAACAGCATTTTAACAGCATTTAACAACGTTAAGTTTGTTTTTAATGGACCCCACAATTGTTGTTTTTAAATGGATACTGTTGTTTTTATACTGTTTTTATGTGTGTGTGTGTGTGTGTGTGTATTTTAAATTGTATACTTTTAATGTTTACTATTTTTAAATGTTGTAAACCGCCCAGAGAGCTTCGGCTGTGGGGCGGTATATAAATGTAATTAAATAAATAAATAAATAAATAATCACTGCATTGATTTCAAGGTGTTTACAGATTGACTTCTTTATAATCTGCTCCAGAATTTTCCCAGGGATGGATGTCAGACTGACTGGTCTGTAGTTCCCAGGTTCCTCCTTTTTGCCCTTTTTGAAGATAGGGACAACGTTAGCCCTCCTCCAGTCGTCCGGCACCTCACCCGTCTTCCATGATTTTGCAAAGATAATAGACAAAGGTTCTGAGAGTTCTTCCGCTAGCTCCTTCATTACTCTAGGATGCAGTTCATCGGGCCCTGGAGATTTGAACTCATTCAAGGAAATTAGGTGTTCTTTGGCCATTTGTTTATCAATCTCAAACTGTAATCCTGCCCCCTCAACTTCTGCTTCACTTTTTCCAGGGGGGTCATAGACCCGCTTTTGGGAGAAGACCGAGGCAAAGTAGGAATTGAGCATTTCAGCCTTTTCTTTGTCGTCTGTTATCAATTTGCCATCCTCATTAAGCAGTTGAACCAAATTAGATGCGATTAAGCACAGACTGAAGGCGTCGGTTTTGTGGATAAATGGCACAAAACCATCCTGATCAAACCAGTCCATACTCCAGGAAATAAAGCCAGACTGCTCACTTGAGGGAATGGTATTAAAGGCAAAACTGAAGTACTTTGGCCACATAGTGAGAAGACAGGATACCCTGGAGAAGAGGCTGATGCTAGGGAAAGTGGAAGGCAAAAGGAAGAGGGGCCGACCAAGGGCAAGATGGATGGGTGATATTCTGGAGGTGACAGACTTGACCTTGGGGGAGCTAGGGGTGGCAACGGCCAACAGAAAGCTCTGGTGTGGGCTGGTCCATGAAGTCACGAAGAGTCGGAAGCGACTGAACGAATAAACAACAACAAAGGCACTCGGAGGAGGACTTTAGACGTTGAGCGCAGTGTACGGGTAGGTTCATGTTGGGAGAGGCGTTCCATCAGGTATTGCGGTCCCAAGCCATGTAGGGCTTTATAGGTTAAAACCAGCACCTTGAATTGGACTCGGAATCATATAGGCAGCCAATGCAAGCAGGCCAGAATTGGTGTTGTATGCTCAAACCTCCCTGTTCCAGCTATCAATCTGGCTGCCTCATTTTGCACAAGCTGCAGCTTCCGGATCGTCTTCAAAGGCTGCCCCATGTAGAGGGCATTGCAGTAATCTAATTTGGAAGTTACCAAAGTATGGACAACTGAAGCTAGTTATCCCTGTCCAGAAAACATCTCCATTATTGCAGATCTTCTAGGCACTACAGAATCTTGCCTGTGAAATATTAACCTTAGCAAATACAGACTAAAGCCCAGAAAAATGGGAACCATTAGAGACGGATACGAGACACCGTTGACTGCAAATCTGTTTGAATCCCGGAGGATCAGGATGGAGGAGAATCCGGAGCGGGGAGGGACAGATGGTTCTGTGCGCAATTAACTTTGGTGAGAGAGGCAGGAGGACGTCAAACACTAAGATATGGATGGAGCCTTTCCCCTGGGATGCTCTTTCCACAAGGCAGCCAAAGGAACGTGCTGGGACCTTGGCATCTGTGCACAGGTTCACTGAACCAACGGGAGTGCAAGGAATAAAATGGCAGCACAACACGCTTCCGGTTAGAAAGACAGCCCCGTCCATTTCAGAGGAGGATATTGAACAGGTTACACGTTCCTTTGTATATGGAGATTTGTGGGTTCCAAGCATACGTACTTGAGGTGCATTGGCGCACACGTGCGTTGGCTGCGAAGAGGCAGCCAGGATGGTTTTGTGCCGTTTATCCACAAAACCGACGCCTTCAGTCTGTGCTTACTTGCATCTAATTTGCAGAAAGAGAGGGCTGATGTTGTGGGGCAGAACAGGAGGAGCCTCCCCAGTGTCAGTGGGGCAGTGAATCCTCTCTGGGTTTCAATCAGAACTACCCAGAACTCTAAAGGAGCTTTCAAAGGTAAATCGCCTCTGGATTTCAGTCAGAATCAGTCAGGGCTCCACTCCTTGGATAGATCTTTCTTTTCATGTAACACAGCCTCCCCTTCCAGAAGTCTTAGATTCAGTAGAGGCTGGTGGCTCTAGAGGCCTTCAAGAGGCAGCTGAACAACCCTCTGTCAGGGATGCTTTAGGGTGGATTCCTGCATTGAGCAGGGGGTTGGACTCGATGGCCTTGTAGGCCCCTTCCAACCCTGCTATTCTATGATTCTATGGTTCTATGAAAGGGATAGGACAGAATCCTGGAGAGTCACTTTCAGACGGTACCAACGATAACGGGCTAATGTTAAAGAAAGCCAGATTCCAGCTGGACATCAGGAAAAACTTCCTGACTTTTAGAGCAGTACGACAATGGAACCAGTTACCTAGGGAGGTTGTGGGCTCTCCCACTAGAGGCGTTCAAGAGGCAGCTGGACAAGCATCTGTCAGGGATGCTTTAGGGTGGATTCCTGCATTGAGCAGGGGGTTGGACTCGATGGCCTTGTAGGCCCCTTCCAACCCTGCTATTCTATGATTCTATGAAAGGCTAATATCACCTCGTAAGCCCCTCCTCCATCCAGTATCACTACAAAGCCCAACTAATACTGTGACTTGAGCAGCATCTCCACATTCCTCCCCCCCCCCCCCCGCCAATGCAACAGCCCTCCCGTGGTCAGGCAAGCTGAAAATAATGAAAATAATGTCCAATGGAACCAGTGACCTAGGGAGGTTGTGGGCTCTCCCACACTCGAGGCCTTCAAGAGGCAGCTGAACAACCATCTGTCAGGGATGCTTTAGGGTGGATTCCTGCATTGAGCAGGGGGTTGGACTCGATGGCCTTGTAGGCCCCTTCCAACTCTGCTATTCTATAATGCTATGATTATAGATAAATAAAATCATAGAATCATAGAATCATAGAAAAATAAAGTTGGAAGGGGCCTACAAGGCCATCGAGTGTGGGACTGCCCACAACCTCCCTAGGTAACTAATTCCATTGTCATACTGCTCTAACAGTCAGGAAGTTTTTCCTGATGTCCAACCGGAATCCGGTTTCCTTTAACTTGAGCCCGTTATTCCGTGTCCTGCACTCTGGGAGGATCGAGAAGAGATCCTGGCCCTCCTCTGTGTGACAACCTTTTAAGTATTTGAAGAGTGCTCTCATGTCTCCCCTCAATCTTCTCTTCTCCAGGCTAAACATGCCCAGTTCTTTCAGTCTCTCTTCATAGGGCTTTGTTTCCAGACCCCTGATCGTCCTGGTTGCCCTCCTCTGAACACGCTCCAGCTTGTCTGCAACAAAACAACTGTCTAAAAAAATCCAACAAATAGAAGCATAAGAATCTAAGGACGTTTCTTCAACACTTCCAAGCAGCAGATATAAAACCTTCAAAAGTGGCATGTTTTAAGGAAAGGAAAGGAACCTCTCATGCAAGCACTGAGTCATTACTGACTCTTGGAGGAACGCCAGCTTTCGCTGACATTTTCTTGGCAGGCCTTATAGCAGGGTGGTTTGCCGTTGCCTTCCCCGGCTGTTATTACCCACACTCCAAAATCTTCTTTTAAAAGATGCCTAATCAGCCATGATGGAGCCCCAGATGGACCAGTGGCCAACGTCCTGGGCTCAGGAGGCAATCCAGCTGGAGGAGAAAAAGCCCGTGGATGGCTTCGTCCTGGTCTTTCTAATGCCTTAGCAAGAACTGTGCTGTTCCGGCTGGCCACTGGACATTTCTATCCAGTGAAATGGACATTTCTATCCTCCCATTTCTATCCCCCACTTCCTAGGGTTCTCTCCTTTCGTTATTTCATGGATTTGTTTTTAACGGCAGCTCATGAATTTTAAGTCACGCCGATTCCCGAAAGACGGCCCAGCTGCTGTCTCCTTTGTCTCTCTATCGATCACCTGCCCCCTTTTATTAGCCTCCTCCTCTCTCTGTCTCTCTCTCTCTCTTTCTCTCTCCTTCTCTTTTACTGCCTCCCCTTGTCATTCCTTATAATTCACCGATTTTCGTAGGGGGAATTGATCAATCACCTTGAAAGCCGGCTAATCCATCCCACAGCCCACCATCCCGGCTGGGAAGAGCGATTCGTTTCGCAAACAGCCTTGAAATGATATCAATGACATCATAAATTATGGGGTTGACAGAGGGGTTGGCAGGGGGGGGGGCGGGGGGGACAGACTCTGAGCTCTACCAAAGCATGACGCCCCCGGCTCTCACATGCAAAAAACCCCACACCGAGGAAGTAGACACGATTCATAGCAAAGCGCCAGTGACCCTTAATGGTGTATTAATGTCATAGCTCATTTTAATCAAGGTTTTGTTTCTATCTGCATTTTATAATGATGACAAGTCACCTTTTTGGCCGAAAGGCAGGACGTAAATGTAAGGAATGAATAAAATAAATAAATAAATGTGCATATTAGGACAGCCTCCCTCAACCTTTCCCCCCCCCCCCAGTGGCCCAATGCTGTCTGGAGATGTTGGAAGGCTGTGGTCCCACATGTATTCATGCACATGGGATCTGTCCCTGTCTTTGTGTTTGGTATCATAGAATTGTAGAGTTGGAAGGGACCCATAAGGCCATTGAGTCCAGCCCCCTGCTCAATGCAGGAATCCACCCTCATTCTCATGGCCTCCAATATCATCTGTACGCCGATGATACACAACTATATCTGTCATCTCCGGAACTTTCTCCTGATATTCACGATCGTATCTCGGCATGTCTTTCAGATATCTCAGCTTGGCTGCTTCATTGTCGCTTGAAACTTAACATGGCAAAGACTGAATTGCTTGTTTTTCCTCCTAAACCTTCTCCTCATCTCTCATTCTCTCTTACTGTCAATGATGTTACGCTTACTCCGGTCCAGGAAGCTCGTAGCCTTGGCTTTATCTTCGACTCCTCGCTCTCCTTTATTCCTCATATTGAGGCAGTAGCTAAATCTTGTCGATTTTTCCTGTATAATATTGCCAGGATTCGATCATTTTTGTCTGTCTCTTCTGCCAAAACGCTTGTTCATGCACTGGTTATTTCACGGTTGGACTACTGCAATCTTCTTCTCTCTGGCCTTCCTTCTTCTCACATCAGTCCGTTGGTTTCTGTTCACCACTCTGCCGCAAAGATCATCTTCTTGGCTCGCCGCTCCGACCATGTTACTCCGCTTCTGAAATCTCTCCATTGGCTTCCAATTCACTTCAGAATCCAATATAAACTTCTCCTGTTAACCTTCAAAGCTTTTCACGGTCTAGCTCCTTCCTATCTCTCCTCTCTCATCTCACACTATTGCCCCGCTCGTGCTCTTCGCTCCTCTGATGCCATGTTTCTCGCCTGCCCAAGGGCCTCTACTTCCCTTGCTCGGCTTCGTCCATTCTCTTCTGCTGCCCCTTACGCCTGGAACGCTCTTCCAGAACATTTGAGAACTACAAGTTCAACCGCAGCTTTTAAAGCTCAACTAAAAACTTTTCTTTTTCCTAAAGCTTTTAAAACTTGATGTTGTGCAGACTTCTACTGTTACTTTCTACTGTTAGTTTTACCCTACCCTGTGCCTGCTTACCCTACCCTGTACCTATTTGCATTCTCTTCCCCTCCTCATTGTTTTACTATGATTTTATTAGATTGTAAGCCTATGCGGCAGGGTCTTGCTATTTACTGTTTTACTCTGTACAGCACCATGTACACTGATGGTGCTATATAAATAAATAAATAAATAAATAATAATAATAATAATAATAATAATAATAATAATAAAGCATCCCTGAGAGATGGTTGTCCAGCTGCATCTTGAAGGCCTCTAGTGTGGGAGAGCCCACAACCTCTCTAGGGAACTGATTCCATTGTCGTACTGCTCTAACAGTCAGGAAGTTTTTCCTGATGTCCAGCCGGAATCTGGCTCCCTTTAACTTGAGCCTGTTATTCCATGTCCTGCACTCTTGGAGGATCGGGAAGAGATCCTGGCCCTCCTTTGTGTGACAACCTTTTAAGTATTTGAAGAGTGCTATCATGTCTCCCCTCAATCTTCTCTTCTCCAGGCTAAACATGCCCAGTTCTTTCAGTCTCTCTTCATAGGGCTTTGTTTCCAGACCCCTGATCATCCTGGTTGCCCTCCTCTGAACACACTCCATCTTGTCTGCGTCCTTCTTGAATTGTGGAGCCCAGAACTGGACGCAATACTCTAGATGAGGCCTAACCAGGGCCAAATAGAGAGGAACCAGTACCTCATGCGATTTCTATACTTCTATTAATGCAGCCCAAATACCTGACGGAATCCCTCTCCTGACATGAACCTACCAGTAAACTACGCTCCCCATCTAAGGTCAAATACTTCAAATACTTGAAAGGCTGTCACACAGAGGAGGGCCAGGATCTCTTCTCGATCCTCCCAGAGTGCAGGGCACAGAATAACAGGCTCAAGTTAAAGGAAGCCAGATTCCGGCTGGACATCAGGAAAAACTTCCAGACTGTTAGAGCAGTACGACAATGGCCAGTTCTTTCAGTCTCTCTTCATAGGGCTTTGTTTCCAGACCCCTGGGCCTTCTATGGGCCTTCTGTAGCCCTTAAAACAGAGGAGAACTTCAGAGAACTGTCCTCTGCAAAACAGGACACATGGCTATCCTGGGCAATTGGCCATCTTCTATATCTTTAAGTGATTCATACATTAAATATGGGAAAGGTCTGGCTGCCTTGCACATTGCAAGGCAGGAGTCCAAAAGTCCAAAACTCAACGCAAATCTCGGAGAGGAGAGGACGCATCAGGCAAAAACGGACGGTACATCTGTGCGCTCACCACAGGCCAAAGCCCAGCCAGCCCTTTGCATCCTCCATTCCTGTCTGCAGGAATATGTTGGGAGAGGATTTGTAAATGAGGGGGCGGGGCCAGGGGTGGCCCTGCCATCAGGCAGAGTGAGGCAGCCACCTCAGGCGGCAGGTGCTGGGTGGCGGCAGGAAGGAATTGCAGGAGAGAGCTGTGTGTCATCTAACCCCCTTGTTTTCCCCAAAACTAGCCTACTTACGGGCAGTGGAGGGCACTGTCCCAACCCCATTGTTTAACAAAGGTCCAACTGTTCACTTTTTGGATGTGGCTCAGGTAGCAAAATAACTTGGGCTGGCCCTGGGCAGGGGGGATTTATATAACGGGCTGAAGTTACAGGAAGTCAGATTCTGGCTGGACATCAGGAAAAACTTCCTGACTGTTAGAGCAGTACGACAATGGAATCAGTGACCTAGGGAGGTTGTGAACTCTCCCACACTAGAGGCCTTCAAGAGGCAGCTGGACAGCCCTCCATCAAGGATGCTTTAGGGTGGATTCCTGCCTTAAGCAGGGGGTTGGACTCGATGGCCTTAGAGGCCCCTTCCAACCACTATTCTATGATTCTATGATATCGCTTCTTTCTCCAGGACCCTTCTCCTTTCAAAAGACAAATAAGCCACCCCAGAAAAGGGGGAGTAAACGATTTAGGCACCCCAGAGACCTTCATCTGAGCCCAGGCTCAGCCCCAGAAGTTGTGCTTTAGGCCTCCTTGCAGTGCCGTGGTGCAACCCCAGCACCTCTGACGCACGTACAGATCAGCCTTTCTCTTTTTAAAGTGACAGGTAAAGGCAATTTGATGCCTTCCATCCTTTGGTGGCTTGGGGAGCTCCCTTAGACTTCTGACTGGTTCTGACTAAAACCCAGAGTGGTCTCACATCAGCCTCCACTGATTCAGTGTATGGATTTATTTCCACCCTTCATTCCAGCCCAGATGGGTCCATGAAGCACCTTGGACAGCTCCGTTCTGAATAGTTCTGACTGAAACCCGGAGCAGATTCACCACCCTGCTGACATTATCGCCACCAGCCTCCACTGCATAGACTGCCAGACAATCCCATTTTCAGTTTTCTTAGTTGATCTCCCGACCTCACATTGCAAGTAAAGGATGCCAAGGCGTCCTCAGCTGAGTCTGCAATTGTTCTATACCTTTATCAGCTCAGCTTTCTTGATTTCTAGCGAGATCTGCCTAGTGCCATAAAATATGACAGCTCCCTCTGCATATTTTGAACAAATATCCCCGCATGAGCACTTGGAGCAAGACAAATGATTAAAACAAAAACTCTTTTAATGCATTTTCAGTCGCTCTAAATCTAACAAGGTTCTAATGATCCCACTACCTGTCAAATTACCATCTGGTCTACTTACTTTCTGCATGCCCACATCACTGATCTTATAGGAGTCAGCTCCCATGGTTTTTTTTTTAATTATTATTAAAAGAAAAGATATATTTGCTCATGTGACAAATCTGTTTTCCTACGTCAGCAAAATAATAATAATAATAATAATAATAATAATAATAATAATAATAGCGTGAAATGCTGCTTTAAAGATAGAATCATAGAATCATAGAATAGCAGAGTTGGAAGGGGCCTACAAGGCCATCGAGTCCAACCCCCTGCTCAATGCAGGAATCCACCCTAAAGCATCCCTGACAGAGGGTTGTCCAGCTGACTCTTGAAGGCCTCTAGTGTGGGAGAGCCCACAACCTCCCTAGGTAACTGATTCCATTGTCATACTGCTCTAACCATCAGGAAGTTTTTCCTGACGTCCAGCCGAATCTGGCTTCCTGTAACTTGAGCCCGTTATTCCGAGTCCTGTACTCTGGTAGGATCGTGAAGAGATCCTGGCCCTCCTCTGTGTGACAACCTTTCAAGTATTTGAAGAGTGCTATCATGCCTCTCCTCCATCTTCTCTTCTCCAAGCTAAACATGCCCAGTTCTTTCAGTCTCTCTTCATAGGGCTTTGTTTTAAAATGTTTAAAAATGCCCACTTCACACATAGTGAAGTGTGAAGTGGGCATTTTTAAATTGCTGTCTTAAGCCGCTTGTTGCTAATAGGGGCACCTCCAAGTCCTTTCCCAAGCAGCATTTGGGCTGGATTTGTATACGAGGTGGGTGTCAGTCAGTGGTGCAGCGGAGCCAGGCCTCACTGGGACACAACAGCAGCAGCGGCGGCACTTCTGATCAGCAGGGACTAAGGATCTGCAACTCTTCCAATGTCCAGGCTGAGGAAGCCCGTTGCAGGGCGTTCCAGCCCTCTTGGGGCTCAGTGGATTTCCCCAAAGCCCCCATCCTGGCTTACGGATTTCGGCAGATTTTTTTTCCTCCGCAAAAATGGCAAAGACACGCAAATCGCAGCCACCATGCAGACAAGCTGGAGCGTGTTCAGAGGAGGGCAACCAGGATGATCAGGGGTCTGGAAACAAAGCCCTGTGAAGAGAGACTGAAAGAACTGGGCATGTTTAGCCTGGAGAAGAGAAGATGGAGGGGAGACATGAGAGCACTCTTCAAGTACTTAAAAGGTTGTCACACAGAGGAGGGCCAGGATCTCTTCTCAATCCTCCCAGTGCAGGACACGGAATAACGGGCTCAAGTTAAAGGAAGCCAGATTCCAGCTGGACATCAGGAAAAACGTCCTGACTGTTAGAGCGGTATGACAATGGAACCAGTTACCTAGGGAGGTTGTGGGCTCTCCCATACTAGAGGCCTTCAAGAGGCAGCTGGACAACCATCTGTCAGGGATGCTGTAGGGTGGATTCCTGCATTGAGCAGGGGGTTGGACTTGATGGCCTTAGAGGCCCCTTCCAACTCTACTATTCTATGATTCTATGAATGGGCTCAAGTTACAGGAAGCCAGATTCCGGCTGGACATCAGGAAAAACTTCCTGACTGTTAGAGCAGTACGTCAATGGAATCAGTTACCTAGGGAGGTTGTGGGCTCTCCCACCCTAGAGGCCTTCAAGAGGCAGCCGGACAACCCTCTGTCAGGGATGCTGTAGGGTGGATTCCTGCATTGAGCAGCGGGTTGGACTCGATGGCCTTGTACGTCCCTTCCAACTCTGCTATTCTATGATTCTATAACTAAGCACTTTACAGCTGCAAATGCAATTAAATATGCTAATTACGGGTGTGATTTGCCCAAGATAACACAAATCGCAGCCAAAATGTCGGCATAACTAAGCACTTCACGGTTACAAATTCCATAAAATATGCTAATTACGGCCATAATTTGCCAAAGTTACACAATTTGTGGCCCCCAATTTGCACATCTTATTTATTTATTAATTAAATTTATATACCACCCCATAGCTGAAGCTGTCCGGGCAGCTTACAAAAGGTTTCTCTGCCGTTTTTACGGAGAAAAATTGTACGTCGAAATCTGTAAGAAGTGCAGGCAAGGAGAGCGGGCTGATAGGGTGGATTTTGCAGGTTGGATTTTCAGGAATCTGATGTCATTCGTGTCCATCGAGGATTTCTCCTCGCAGGGGTGCTGACGTCAACCCCCGCCCCCCACCCCACTCCACCCCACAGACTATCTTGCTCCCTCTCAATTCAGATCCAATCCTCACAGTAGCTGGTGGGGGAGAGGAGGGGAATGAATTTTCCCAGCTACAATCTCTTGTTCCTTGTTATAACGTAAAGTGCGCTGGCAGCAAAAAAAAAAAAAAGATAAGGAAAAGAGAACTAGACAAAATTGCCATCAACTGCCGTGGAGATTCAGATCGCTGAGTGAAAGCGGAGTTTTATTAATGGTAAATTTCAAGTGATCCGTGTCTTTTCGAGGTATTTGTATTACTGTATATATGTATGGATGCTTTCTTTTGGTGTATGGCCTTTGGCTGGTACAATAAACTTTGGATTGACTTAACGTAAAGATTATTTATTTATTTATTTATTTATTTATTATTATTATTACAGTATTTTCCACCTTTTTTCCTCCAAGTAACCCAAGGCGGCCTACATAATCCTCCTCCTCCTCTCCATGTTATCCTCACAACAACAACCCTGCGAGGTAGGCTGGGCTGAGAGTCTGTGACTGGCCCAAAGTCACCCAGTGGGTTTCCAAGGCCGAGTGGGGACTAGAACCCGGATCTCCCGACCCCCAGTCCAACACTCTAGCCACTACACCACAATGGCTCTCTTTTTGCCGTGGCCCTTAGTCCTGAAATGGCAATGAAGACCCTTTAGGCCAGCCTTCCTCAACCTGGGGCGCTCCAGATGTGTTGGACTACAACTCCCAGAATGCCCCAGCCAGCTGGCTGGGGCATTCTGGGAGATGCAGTCCAACACATCTGGAGCGCCCCAGGTTGAGGAAGGCTGCTTTAGGCTTACAAAAGGCCTTTTCATGGTGGAGATGAAAATTGCCAGAAGTGGATCCCTGATGTGGGTCCACGTAGCCGCTTGCATTTTTGGCCTCTCCTTGAAGGTAGTGGTGGTGGTACGGTCATGATTTATTTATTTATTTATTTATTTATTTATTGCATTTCTATACCGCCCAATAGCTGAAGCTCTCTGGGAGGTTCACAAAAATGATGAGCGCGTGCATTTCAAAATTCGCAACTACACGACTGCTATCAGCTGGGGAGGAGCTCTTTCATGATAAGAAAGCAAAAAATGGATTTTGGTAGGTTCCGGTCTGGAGGCTCACCGTGTTGCACAGGGCTATATGTGAATGCAGGAACGCCACCTCACAAATGCATCACAACTGCACCGCCTGAGGGCCGAGGCGTACCCAGTGAAGGCGATGCTCCTGGCGCTGACGCCGTCAGCCTAGTGAAGCATTGGGAGCTTTGCACATGTTCTCAGGGCCGGTGCTACCATAGAGGCCACTCAGGCGGCTGCCTAGAGTGCCAAGCTAAGAGGGGCGCCAGGCACCGCGCAGCACTCACGTGCGTTGTTGGCTGTGAGCTGGCCCGGCCCGAGGATTCAGCTGGGCCTGGGTGGGCGAGATGTCACCCCGCGCCCGCACAGCCGAAGCGAAGCCAGGGACACTGGGTGGGGGCGGCGGCTCCGCGTTCAGACATCCGCCTGGAAGCCGGCCTCCCAGAGCCACTCTAGCTGCCCGGAAGGCACTCTCCCAGAGCCAGGAGACCGCCGCCAAAAGAAGAAGAAAAAGCATGTGGGGAGCTCAACCCTGGCCCAAGCCAGCCTCTGCCTTACTCCCGAGGAAAGGGCACCGGGCCGCCTCGCCTCTCTCCTCAAACAGGCCGCGATGTCCAGGCAGGCGGGCAAGCGGGACTCCCTCTCCCTTCCCCCAGGAAAGCTAGGGACTTGTGGACTCCTTGCAAGGCAGACTCTCCTGCTTCCCGATCCTGCGCGCATGGATCAACGGGACTTGCATCCGAGAAAGTGTTGCACCGGGAGGCACCAGTGCGGCCCGATCCACCTATGCCTCCTTACTCGGAAGCCTTATTCCCCCCCCCCCCCCGAGTAAACATGTGGAGGCGAACGGGACGCCAGGCTGCATAGCGGGTTGCGTTCGCACGGAAGTAAGTCCCGGTGAATTCCGGATGGCTCGGTCCCAAATCGAAGTGAGCCAGTCCCAGCTCTCCACTCGGCGCACACGTTCGGACTTCCGCGCAATTTTGGTGTGTGTGTGTGTGTGTGTGTGTGTGTGTGTGTGTGTGTGCAAGTAACTCGCCTTGCCTAGGGCGCAAAATAGTCTGGCACCGGCCCTGCATATTCTGCAAAGCCTACCACAGCCTTGGGGCACGAAGAAGGAGGCCCGGAGTATAAGACGGAGGCCCGTTGGGGGTCTTACCTGAGTAGCCATTATTCCGTGCCCAATCCCTGTGTTGTGAGTGCCTGTGCCAATGACCCCGGCTGCGGTCACATCCGAAACAGCTCCTAGACTGGACCCAAAAGGGACAGTGAGCAGGGCGCATAGAAGAGGGAGGCACAACCACAATTGTGATTATTCCCAAAGGTAGCTGTTGCCGAGGCAGTGATATTAACGAATGTGACGTTCAGAACAAAAGGTAATTAATTGCCACCTGCTCTGGATCTGGAAGCTGCCAAAATGAATGCTGAGCGCATGTCACAGCGCATCAAGCCACAGAGAGAGGGCCTTGTAATATGAAGGAACTTTGGGTTGGACAGATTACAGGCTTTAATATCCCAAAGGAACCATTGTATGCATATTTAGGCAGAAAAAAGTCCTACAACTACCAGCATTCCTCAGGCAGCATCCCCCCCCGCCGGTCTATACATGCATAAATCAGGCCTCAAGAATATTATTAAATTATTTGGAAGGATGAGTTGATATAACTGATGCTGAGAGGACTGCAAAATTCTTAACAGCAGTTAAAATGTCAGTTGTAAGTACTGGAAAAAGAAAGTGGTTTTATAGGCTCTAATGGATACATTTACACTCTTTGTAAGGGCCTGTGAACATCAAATGTATGAATATCAGTTGATAAGGAAATGGCCAATTTTTATTAGTTTCCAGAACGATAAATTTGAAGATGATGTACTCACTGTTTGCACTAGTATAAGGAATCAGACTCCTCTGTAGTTCGTATGGCTTTGTTTATAAAGTTACAATGAAGTGACCCAGTGACAATGCAACGCATGCATTGGGATTCACGTATTTATACTGGTCATTTTATTGCAATTTCTGTATGCGTCATTTTACAATGGCCATAGCTACTAGACCTAAGGTTTATCCCCGGATCATCCCGGAGTCATCCCTGTTCATGTAAATGACACACAGGATATCCGGGGAGCAGGCAGGGACGATCCCAGGATAAACCTTAGGTCTAGGTAAGGCCAATGTGTAACCCTTTTAAATGGTGTGATCCTGTTCTCTCTCTGTGTGTATATCATCAAAAGAGGTATTAGTAAACCAATTAAAAAGAAAGAAAAGGAGGAGATTTGGATGGATGGCAATGGAAAAGTTCCTTTGACGTTGCTTTTGTTCGGCTGCAGCCAAGCTTTGTGTGAGTTTATAGAATTGTGTGACCAAAATGTCCCTTTGTGAACAAATAAGCAAAGAGAAGCTCACCCAGGCCCCTTAAAATCAAGGCAGTGAAGTGAGGGAAAGGGGCGGATCGTGTCACTATCCGTACTCACATGTACTGCAGAGGTAAATGAGATATTATAAAAACTTTTTAATATACTGATAAGTTACTGATAAGCAGAAGGGAGGTGGTGGGCTCTCCAACACTCGAGGCCTTCAAGAGGCAGCTGGACAACCATCTGTCAGGGATGCTTTAGGGTGGATTCCTACATTGAGCAGCGGGTTGGACTCGATGGCCTTGTAGGCCCCTTCCAACTCTGCTATTCTATGATTCTATGATCAGGAAAAACTTCCTGCCTGTTAGAGCAGTACGACAATGGAATCAGTTACCCAGGGAGGTTGTGGGCTCTCCCACACTAGAGGCCTTCAAGAGGCAGCTGGACAAGCATCTGTCAGGGATGCTTTAGGGTGGATTCCTGCATTGAGCAAGGGGTTGGACTCGATGGCCTTGTAGGCCCCTTCCAACTCTGCTATTCTATGATTCTATGATTCTACACTAGTTCCCAAAGTTCAGGTATGCTTCCACTGTAAAGCTGTATATTATATCATTAAAAAAGCACAGATAAGTACTCAAAGACCATTTAGAAAACACTCAAAGAACAAAACACTTGAAGACCATACGCGTTTCGACGCAACAGAGGTCTTCTTCAGTGGTCCCATGAACTATATATGCACATGAAAAAAACTAAGAATTATTTTCAAATTACCATTGCCACTAGATATTACAGTCACTTGCCTTTTGGAATGGATAGTGGGTTACTATATTTTAGCTAGGATCCAAAATTTGGAATGAGGCTGCATGTCCCAACTGCTAATATGGTATTTTGTTGGCAAGGAACCTCTTTTCAGTAGCAAGGCTAGCATCCTTTGCACTAGTATTCTCACCTGTACTTCTGTTTGTTAACAGGAAGCTGGTCTTTAAGTGTTTTGTTCTTTGAGTGTTTTGTTCTTTGAGTGTTTTGTTCTTTGAGTGTTTTCTAAATGGTCTTCGAGTACTTATCTGTGCTTTTTTAATGATATAATATACAGCTTTACAGTGGAAGCATACCTGAACTTTGGGAACTAGTGTAACTTATTAGTATATTAAAAAGTTTTTATAATATCTCACTTACCTCTGCAGTACATGTGAGTATGGATAGTGACACGATCCGCCCCTTTCCCTCACTTCACTGCCTTGTGAACAAAACCAGGAGGTTCAACTCTCCCCCATCAATTCTACAAATGAGATACTACAAACGAGAAGGATCTTGGAACTGTTGTAGATCGCAAGTTGAATATGAGCCAACAGTGCGATATGGCTGCAAGAAAGGCCAATGCTATTTTGGGCTGCATTAATAGAAGTATAGCTTCCAAATCACGTGAGGTACTGGTTCCTCTCTATTCGGCCCTGGTTAGGCCTCATCTAGAGTATTGCGTCCAGTTCTGGGCTCCACAATTCAAGAAGGACGCAGACAAGCTGGAGCGTGTTCAGAGGAGGGCAACCAGGATGATCAGGGGTCTGGAAACAAAGCCCTAGGAAGAGAGACTGAAAGAACTGGGCATGACTAGCCTGGAGAAGAGAAGATGGAGGGGAGACATGATAGCCCTCTTCAAATACTTAAAAGGTTGTCACACAGAGGAGGGCCAGGATCTCTTCTCGATCCTCCCAGGGTGCAGGACACGGAATAACGGGCTCAAGTTACAGGAAGCCAGATTCCGACTGGACATCAGGAAAAAATTCCTGACTATTAGAGCAGTACGACAATGGAATCAGTTATCTAGGGAGGTTGTGGGCTCTCCCACACTAGAGGCCTTCAAGAGGCAGCTGGACAACCCTCTGTCAGGGATGCTTTAGAGTGGATTCCTGCATTGAGCAGGGGGTTGGACTCGATGTCCTTGTAGGCCCCTTCCAATTCTGCTATTCTATGACTCTCCCTTGCTTCCTGTAAACTCACACAACGCTCCCCTCCCCGGTTTCATCTCAAATCCAGTTGAAAAACAGTTCGGAATGCTTGAAAGAGTGCAATTACTCCAGGATAACCTCAGACCGAACCCAAAAAGAGAGAGACCCAAATCTTATTAAGTCCTTCTGTGATTAAAGAGCTACTTTCGCCCCAATGTCAGGACATTCGAGTGAATTTGCATACGATTCCAGGAGCCCATTTCCTTCGGAGGGTCCCTTCTAAAAGAACTCATTTGCCACTGAGACTTTTCAGATACGCCTCTGCTAAAGCAGCAGAGGTGAAGGATTCTGCCCGGGTACCTGTGTAGACACGGCAGAGGCTATTGAGAGGTGGCCATAACAGAGCTGCTGCTGAACCCAGTATCCACCACTGCAATAGCAAGCCCCTGGGCCTATTCACCCGTGTGCTTATAGAATCATAGAATCATAGAATAGCAGAGTTGGAAGGGGCCTACAAGGCCATCGAGTCCAACCCCCTGCTCAATGCAGCAATCCACCCTAAAGCATCCCTGACAGAGGGTTGTCCAGGTGCCTCTTGAAGGCCTCTAGTGTGGGAGAGCCCACAACCTCCCTAGGTAACTGATTCTATTGTCATACTGCTCTAACAGTCAGGAAGTTTTTCCTGATGTCCAGCTGGAATCTGGCTTCCTTTAACTTGAGCCCGTTATTCTGTGTCCTGCACTCTGGGAGGATCGAGAAGAGACCCTGGCCCTCCTCTGTGTGACAACCTTTTAAGTATTTGAAGCGTGCTCTCATGTCTCCCTTCAGTCTTCTCTTTTCCAGGCTAAACCTGCCCAGTTCTTTCAGTCTCTCTTCATAGGGCTTTGTTTCTAGACCCCTGATCATCCTGGTTGCCCTCTTCTGAACACGCTCCAGCTTGTCTGCGTCCTTCTTGAATTGTGGAACCCAGAACTGGACGCAATACTCTAGATGAGACCTAACCAGGGCCAAATAGAGAGGAACCAGTACCTCCTGTGAAGGCTTATTTGTGCCTTGCTTCTCAGAGCTAAACTGTACATGGCAACATCTGTTTTGTGTGTTTAAAGGTGGGACTGAAGGCTTTTAAATGGGGGACCAACCTCCCCCTGCAATCGGAGGTGGTGCAGTCCATTCTACTAACTCCGAATTCTGTATAGACCAGGCCTAAGAGTTGATGCTGGGTAGCAACACTGCCTCAGCACGGACGCACAAATGTACACCCTACTTACATAGGCAAAGCCAAGCCGTGTTTGCTCAACTCCACGTTCAAATCAGAGAGAAAGATCCCAGCTTCTACGGTCACCTGCTTCTGCTCTTTGTCCACCTGCAAGACAGGAGGTTGGTTGTTATTTATATCAGTTGCCCAGACAGGAAGGAGTCATCTCCCACGGGCCGGAGAAGCTTAGAGGCAAAGCCTCAGACACAGGCCTCATCTACACCAAGCAGGATATTGCACTATGAAAGTGGTATGAAGCGGTATATAAAAGGCAGGAGCCACACCGCTGCTTGATAGCGGCATGGGACCATTGACATATACCATATACCGCTTTCATACCGCTATATCCTGCTTGGCGTGGCTCCTGCCTCTTTTATACCGCTTTTGTAGTGAAATATTCTGCTTAGTGTAGTTTAGGCCACAGTAAATGCCCATAATTGTCCAAATTAGGCTATTGATTTTATTTATTTTTTATTTATTTATTACACTTATATACTGCCCCCAAAGCCAGGGCTCTCTGGGCGGTTTACAGAAATTCTAAAATTAAGATTAAAACGAGTATACAAAATTTAAAATTCTAAAACACAGAAAATACACACATAAAGCATTAAAAACCATTTTAAAAAACTAAACATGTGGGTGATTAAGATGTGCCACCATATGCCTGGGCAAAGAGGAAAGTCTTAACCTGGCGCCGGAAAGACAGCAGCATTGGCGCCAGGCGAGCCTCGTCAGGGAGATCATTCCAGAGTCTGGGGGCCACCACCGAAAAGGCCCTGTCCCTCATTGCCACACTTCCAGCCTCTCTCGGAGAAGGCACCCGGAGGAGGACCTTAGATGTTGAACGTAGTGACCGGGTATATTAACGTTGGGAGAGGCGTTCCGTCAGGTATTGTGGTCCCAAGCCGTGTAAGGCTTTATAGGTCAAAACCAGCACCTTGAATTGGGCTCGGAAACATACAGGCAGCCAGTGCAAGCGGACCAGAGCAGGTGTTATATGGTCGAACCTTCTGGTTCCCGAAATCAATCTGGCTGCTGCATTTTGCACGAGCTGCAGCTTCCGAACCATCTTCAAAGGCAGCCCTACGTAGAACGCATTGCAGTAATCTAACTTGGAGGTTACCAGACCATGGACAACTGAAGCCAGGTTATCCCTGCCCTGATAGGGGCGTAGCTGGGCCATCAACCAGAGTTTGCAGAAGGCACTCCGTGCCACTGAGGTCACCTGAGCCTCAAGTGACAATGATGGATCTAAAAGAACCCCCAAGCTACGAACCTGCTCCTTCAGGGTGAGTGCAATCCCATCCAGAACTGGTAAAACACCACCACCCATCATGTCAGCGGAATCACCTACTAACAGCATCTCAGTCTTGTCTGGATTGAATCTCAGTTTATTAGCCCACAGCCAGGCACTGGTTCAACCCATCCACAGCCTCTCCTGCTGAAGATGAAAAGGTGAAACAGAGCTGCATGTCGTCAGCATACTGATGACAGCGCACTCCAAAGCTCCGGCTTCATGTAAATGTTAAACAACATGGGGGACATTTCTTGTAACTCACATGTGACTGGGCTAAAGGATGCCACATCTCCTGCTTAACATCTCAGTATGTTGCGTTCCTTTTTCGAATATGACATCCTGCATTTCTAAACAAATCTTACATGCTGGCTTTGTTTCCCCACCAGTTGGTATCCTATTTACCAGCCTTCCCCCCCACCGCAACCTGTTGACTTCTAGAGTAGACTACAACTCCCATCAATCCCAGCCACCAACCTCAACTTTACATGTGCTGGTCATGTACCCAAACCGGCTCCATCAACGCGCTAGAGGGAGGAAGGCTACAGTAGGACGCAAAATATCCAATAATATGGGATGTATTTAATTATGAGATGATGGGGATTAACAGCCAGGGATGGATCCTGGAAGCCATCACGCCTTGCTTAGGCTCAGACTTTCCAGATCATGGAATGCTAGTTAGGCGGGTGAAAGGACTGGTCCAGAAATACAGCAGTTTATAGAATCATAGAACAGCAGAGTTGGAAGGGGCCTATAAGGCCATCGAGTCCAACCCCCTGCTCAATGCAGGAATCCACCCTAAAGCATCCCTGACAGAGGGTTGTCCAGCTGCCTCTTGAAGGCCTCTAGTGTGGGAGAGCCCACAACCTCCCTAGGTCACTGGTTCTTGCATTCACACACACACACACTTCTCTTACCTTCAGGATCTTATTCATCTTTCCCATCTGGATCATGAAGTCATCAGTGCAGGCAATATCCGAAGGGGAGTGTCCAGCCCCAACCACTTTCACCTTCTTACTTTTCTGCCGAGCCAGACCCAAGATCTGCAGAGCGAACAACCACACACATTTGAGCAGTACCAACCCCTGGCTCTGCCTTCCTCAACCTGACGCCCTCCAGATCCCCAGCCAGCAGGGCCAATGATGGGAGTTGCCTTCCAATACACCTGACAGGCACCAGGGATGAATGTCCAAGTTCTACATTTAGGAAATAGAAACCAAATGCACAGTTACAAGATGGGGGGTACTTGGCTCAGCAATACTACAAACGAGAAGGATCTTGGAATTGTTGTAGATCGCAAGCTGAATATGAGCCAACAGTGCGATAGGGCTGCAAGAAAGGCAAATGCTATTTTGGGCTGCGTTAATAGAGGTATAGCTTTCAAATCGCAGGAGGTCCTGGTTCCTCTCTATTCGGCCCTGGTTAGGCCTCATCTAGAGTATTGCGTCCAGTTCTGGGCTCCACAATTCAAGAAGGACGCAGACAAGCTGGAGCGTGTTCAGAGGAGGGCAACCAGGATGATCAGGGGTCTGGAAACAAAGCCCTATGAAGAGAGACTGAAAGAACTGGGCATGTTTAGCCTGGAGAAGAGAAGATTGAGGGGAGACATGACAGCCTTTATGGTAGGAGAGCCGACAACCTCCCTAGGTAACTGGGTCCATTGTCGTACTGCTCTAACAGTCAGGAAGTTTTTCCTGATGTCCAGCTGGAATCTGGCTTCCTTTAACTTGAGCCCGTTATTCCGTGCCCTGCACTCTGGGAGGATGGAGAAGAGATCCTGGCCCTCCTCTGTGGGACAACCTTTTAAGTATTTGAAGAGTGCTATCATGTCTCCCCTCAATCTTCTCTTCTCCAGGCTAAACATGCCCAGTTTTTTCAGTCTCTATCACACAGTCTCTATCTATTTATCACACTTCTATACCACCCAAATAGCTGAAGCTCTCTGGGAGGTTCCTTTCCTGGTCTTTCTAAAAGCTGGCGATAAAGCTGCGAGGGTACTTCACCCAATACACTGTGCATCTACAGAAAGTTGGAGAGATCACACCGATAGGCGTGGGCCAACCTCCCCTGCTTTACCTCTTTGATCTCATCGACGGTTGTTGGCTGGAAATACAGTTCTGGAGAGGAACCGTAGGTCTTAGCCCAGTTCTGGAATTGCACACCACCTTCGCCATGTACCTAAGGAAGCCCACGAAACACAGACAGTACTAAATAACATTTCCGGAGCCACAGCAATAAAACTGCCTTGATAAATGGCTTTATATTTGATTCCTCGCTCTCCTTTATTCCTCACATCGAGGCAGTAGCTAAATCCTGTCGTTTCTTCCTGTATAATATTGCCAGGATTCGACCATTTTTGTCTGTCTCTTCTGCCAAGACCCTCGTTCACGCACTGGTTATCTCTCGGTTGGACTACTGCAACCTTCTCCTCTCTGGCCTTCCTTCGTCTCACATCAGTCCGCTGGTCTCTGTCCACCACTCTGCCGCTAAGATCATCTTCTTGGCCCGCCGCTCTGACCATGTCACTCCACTTCTGAAATCTCTTCATTGGCTTCCAATTCACTCCAGAATCCACTATAAACTTCTCCTGTTGACCTTCAAAGCTTTTCACGGTCTAGCTCCTGCCTATCTCTCCTCTCTCATCTCACACTATTGCCCCGCTCATGCCCTCCGCTCCTCTGATGCCATGCTTCTCGCCTGCCCCAGGACCTCCACTTCCCTTACTCGGCTTCGTCCTTTTTCTTCTGCTGCCCCTTACGCCTGGCACGCTCTTCCAGAACACTTGAGAACTACAAACTCAATCACAGCTTTTAAAACTCAGCTAAAAACTTTTCTTTTCCCTATAGCAGCGGTTCTCAACCTGTGGGTCGGGACCCCTTTGGGGGTCGAATGACCCTTCCACAGGGGTCGCCTAAGACCATCGGAAAACATATTTCCGATGGTCTTAGGAAACTGTATTGACTGAACTATGTCATGTATCATCTTTTGTATTATTAAAGCTATTGTTATGTATTATTTTCATTAGCAAACCATCCCATGACAATGGATCGTGTAGAGAAGAACGAAAATAATTTTATGGTTGGGGGTCACCACAACATGAGGAACTGTATTAAAGGGTCGCGGCATTAGGAAGGTTGAGAACCACTGCCCTATAGCTTTTAAATATTGAGTTTGTTCTGACTCTATACTGTTTAGCTTCACCCTTCCCGGTGCCTGTTTACACTTCCCTGTGCCTGTTTGCATTCTCCTTCCCTCCTTATTGTTTACTGCAACTTTATTAGATTGTAAGCCTATGCGGCAGGGTCTTGCTATTTACTGTGTATAATCTGTACAGCACCATGTACATTGATGGTGCTATATAAATAAATAATAATAATAATAATAATAATAATAATAATAATAATAAAACACATTCATTAAAAGCCATTTTAAAACAGGTGGATTTTTAAATACTACAACTAAAGAGGACAACAGTAGATCCTTTAGGAGGGAGTTCCATAAGGTAGGGGTCACGACTGAGAAGACGCTGACCCCAGTGACTGCCAATCTAACTGAGCTGAAAGGAGGGCCAACGAGCCGCCTTGAGGCCCAGTATTGGACAAAAAGGTGTGGTAATAATAATAATAATAATAATAATAATAATAATAATAATAATGTCTCTGATATTGATCCTAAAGCAGTGGCGTGAAAATTTGAGGGTTACAGAGTCAAGGTAAAAAAAACTCGGGCTCAGAGGACCAGAGTTTTTCTGTTGGGAGTGGGTGTCCCTCAGAAGAGTAGTTTCACTTCTCCAGTTAAAGCTCATTCCCTGGTTAAGTTTCATTCCTCCAGTTAACTTCAATTTCCTCACAGTGGGAACTGGACTTTCTGTTTTGAGGGAAGAGGGTATAAAAGCATAAGAGAGACAGCCAGGAGACAGCCCAGGGCCAGAGAAAGACCAGAGCTTATGGAAGGAGCAGAAAGAAGCAGCTTAGGGTAAAAGAACTTGCATTTTTGCAATTTGTTTCTTTTCTTTTAATGCTTTTGTGTCACTCAGCTCTATTGACTAAATAGCTTTAGTTGTATCCGTTCACCCAGCCCTGTTGCCTGCCTCCAGCATGAGGCATTTGGAGTTACATTGACTTGAATCTCAAGGTTCCCATTTGAAGCTCCAATGACTAAGAGCCACAGATAGGCCCATCCCAGCATCTTGAATAATCAGAGCTGAAACTTCTCAACAGCAAAAACAGGCCAAGATAAACACACACACACACACACACACACACACACACACACACACACACACACAGAATCATAGAATAGCAGAGCCTACAAGGCCATCGAGTCCAACCCCCTGCTCAATGCAGGAATCCACCCTAAAGCATCCCTGACAGATGGTTGTCCAGCTGCCTCTTAAAGGCCTCTAGTGTGAGAGACTAGACATTTGAAGCTACTGTATGTTACACTGGCAGAACAGCAGTCCACATGGTAGCCCAACCCCCAAATGTCAGTGGCCATCGAAAGACCAGAGATGCTTTTGACCAAATGGGCCACAGGACGAACCCAGGACTTCTGCAGGCAAAGGATATGGTGTGCCATCACACTGTGGGTCTATACCAGCCTTCCCCAAACTGGTGCCCTCCAGATGTGTTAATCAGAGGAGGGCAACCAGGATGATCAGGGGTCTGGAAACAAAGCCCTATGAAGAGAGACTGAAAGAACTGGGCATGTTCAGCCTGGAGAAAAGAAGATCGAGGGGAGACATGATAGCACTCTTCAAGGACTTGAAAGGTCGTCACACAAAGGAGGGCCAGGATCTCTTCTCGATCCTCCCAGAGTGCAGGACACAGAATAATGGGCTCAAGTTAAAGCAAGCCAGATTCCAGCTGGACATTAGGAAAAACTTCCTGACTGTTAGAGCAGTACGACAATGGAATCAGTTACCTAGGGAGGTTGTGGGCTCTCCCACACTAGAGGCCTTCGAGAGGCAGCCGGACAACCATCTGTCAGGGATGTTTTAGGGTGGATTCCTGCATTGAGCAGGGGTTTGGACTCGATGGCCTTGTAGGCCCCTTCCAACTCTGCTGTTCTATGATTCTATGATCTACAACCCCAAACCATCTCCAGCCAGCATGGCCAATGGCCTGGAGACATCATGGGCTGATTAGTGAAGGCTGTTCTGTACAAGGCCAAGCAACGTTTATGAATGGTGAGATGTGTTCCAAGACCTCATTCCCTAAAGGTGACTGACCCGCCCACTCCCCTCCCAGCAATTACCTGCAGTTCAGCAGTACTTTCAAGTCACAAGGTGAGGGAATCCTCTCCTAGACCCTGCCTTTATCTTTATACCTTTATCTGCCTCTTATCTGTGTCTCCACCTTTGTTAGTAGAAACGAGGCCTGTCCCGACAGCCCACCAAAGTTGCCACCCCCTTGTTGATGTCTACTCCTGTTTTCCACCAGCCACGGAGCATGTCCAGTTCACCCAGGATGGAGTCAGCTTTGAGGCAACCACTGGACTTTATACTGGAGGTACTGTTAACAGGTGGTTCATCCGTCCGGCGAGGTGATGTTTGCCCTGTCCTGGACGGGGTTGCACTCTCCCTAAAGGATCGTGTCTGTAGTTTGGGGGTGCTCTTGGATCCAGAACTGTCACTTGAGGCACAGGTGAACTCAGTGGCAAAGAGCACCTTTTATCAGCTTAGGCTGACATACCAACTGCGCCCTTATCTGGACGGAGATAGCCTAGCTACAGTGATCCATGCTCTGATAACCTCTCGCTTGGATTACTGCAATGCGTTATACGTGGGGCTGCCTTTGAAAATGGTCCAGAAACTTCAGCTGGTACAAAACAGGGCAGCCCGTTTACTAACAGGGACTGGCCGGCGAGATCACATTACGACAGTCCTTTTACAACGTCATTGGCTGCCAGTCCAGGTCCGGGCCCGATTCAAAGTGCTGGTATTGACATTCAAAGCCCTAAACAGTTTGGGGCCAGGTTATTTGAAGGAACGCCTCCTCCCATATGTACCTGCCCAGACCTTAAGATCATCTACAGGGGCCCTTATCCATGAGCGCCTGCCAAATGCAGTGAGGCAGGTGGCTACTAGGAGCAGGGCTTTCTCCGCTGTGGCACCCAGGTTGTGGAATGAGCTCCCCAGAGAGGTCTGCCTGGCACCTACACTGTACTCCTTTCGTCACTAGCTGAAGACCTTTTTATTCTCTCAGTATTTTAACACTGAGTTAACAATTTTAACTTGAATTTGAACTTTGCTGTTTTAACTTTGTATTTTAATCTTATATCAATTTTGCCGTGTGGTTTTTATCCTGGTTGTGCTTTTCATACTGTATTTTGTATTTGTGCTTTTAACCTGTTGGTTGTTTTATGATGGTTTTAATTTTTGTGAACCGCCCAGAGAGCTCCGGCTATTGGGCGGTATAAAAATGCAATAAATAAATAAATAAATAAATATTTTCAAAAACGGAAGATCAACCATGGCTACTTCCTTCCTAGCAACGCTGAAACCATCACATCACCTGGCAGAGAGAGGAGTAGCAGAGCCCCGGCTTTGCATGCAGAAAGTCTCAGGTTCGATCCCTGGCGTCTCCAGGTAGGGTTGGAAAAATCCCCACCTGGAACCCTGGAGTGCCACGGCTGCCAGTCAGTGTCAGGCAGCTTCTCATGCTACCACCTCCATCACACCATCCTAAAGCTCTGGCCAGGCAAACATCTTGACTACAATATCCAATTGGCCTTTGCCTGCCCCCTCTTATTCTTCCCTCTCCCCCACTCTGCTGCTGCTGCCAATCTGAGAAAGAGATTTGGAGATCTTCAAAGCTTGGGGGGGGGGCGTGATCCTTGTTTGTTGTTGTTTATTCGCTCAGTCGCTTCCGACTCTTCGTGACTTCATGGACCAGCCCACGCCAGAGCTTTCTGTCGGCCGTCGCCACCCCTAGCTCCCCCAAGGTCAAGTCCGTCACCTCCAGAATATCACCCATCCATCTTGCCCTTGGTCGGCCCCTCTTCCTTTGCCTTCCACTTTCCCTAGCATCAGCCTCTTCTCCAGGGTATCCTGTCCTCTCATTATGTGGCCAAAGTACTTCAGTTTTGCCTTTAATACCATTCCCTCAAGTGAGCAGTCTGGCTTTATTTCCTGGAGTATGGACTGGTTTGATCTTCTTGCAGTCCAAGGCACTCTCAGAATTTTCCGTCAACACCACAGTTCAAACGCATCTATCTTCCTTCGCTCAGCCTTCCTTATGGTCCAGCTCTCGCAGCCATAGGTTACTACGGGGAATACCATTGCTTTAACTATGTGGACCTTTGTTGTCAGTGTGGTGTCTCTGCTCTTAACTATTTTATCGAGATTTGTCATTGCTCCCCTCCCAAGAAGTAAATGTCTTCTGATTTCCTGGCTGCAGTCAGCGTCTGCAGTAGTCTTTGCGCCCAGAAATACAAAGTCTCTCACTGCCTCCACGTTTTCTCCCTCTATTTGCCAGTTATCCATCAAGCTGGTTGCCATAATCCTGGTTTTTTGAGGTTTAACTGCAACCCAGCTTTTGCACTTTTGAGGTATTAGTCTCTCTCTCTCTCTCTCTCTCTCACACACACACACACACACTCCTTACCATTGTGCTTGGCTTCTTTTAACGCTCAAAGGAAAACTGCAGGATGCAAGCCGTCCTCCTCAGAAGGGCACGGAGAGAGGGGAAAAAAAGACCTTTGCCACAACAAGAGGCAGGGGACGGGTGTCAGGACTTGAATCGGAGCTGCCGCTTTGGGAGAGAGAAGGCAAAGGGTGGAATCCAGCTGTGTTGCAAGAGCTTCTCTCCAGAAGCAGAAGGGTTAATGAATAACGGCTGGAATGTGGGCCTGGGGCGAAGGAATTCCAGATTTGGGCCCGGGGCGAGCTGCTTCTTTGCGTGGGGGCAGGGGGCGGATTTGGCTGGAGAACACCAGAAGCTGCAATCCACGGCACTTTAATTGTGCCAATAGATTTTGAAGAAAAAATAGGATGATCAAAGTATATATATATATATACACACACACACACATTCATTTCAGTGGGTCTACTCTACCCATTAAAGCTGCAGGAGCCCTGCCTAGCAAGACCAGATACAAAAGAGGGCAGGGCTCCTGCAGCTTTAACTGTTGTGTAGAAGAGGGAATGTCGCCAGATGCTGCAGGCATACAAAGGACACCCTAGTTTCTCTCCAGGTGCTGCAGGCATACAAAGAACACCTGCTGAAATTCCCTGTTCTCTGCAACTGTTAAAGATGTATTTTTTATTTATTTATTGTTAAAGATACGGGAGCCTCCTCCTTTCCATAGGGTCACCCTAATTATAGAAATGTCCTGGAGCAGGAGAACGAAGCAATCCCCCCCCCCTCATATTCCATGGACTCTTTTCCTTCCCCGTCCTTCCTATCTTTCTTCTCATCTCTCACTATTGCCCCGCTCGTGCTCTTCGCTCCTCAGATGCCATGTTTCTTACCTGCCCAAGGGTCTCCACTTCCCTTGCTCGGCTTCGTCCATTTTCTTCCGCTGCCCCTTACGCCTGGAACGCTCTTCCAGGACATTTGCAAACTACAAGTTCAATCGCAGTCTTTAAAGCTCAGCTAAAAACTTTTCTTTTTTCCTAAAGTTTTTAAAACTTGATTTTGATCTGACTTTTATACTGTTGGTTTTACTCTCCACTGTGCCTGTTTGGTGCATTCTCTTCCTCTTCTTATTGTTTTATTATGATGCTGTTAGAATGTAAGCCAATGCAGCAGGGTTTTGCTATTTTATTGTTTTCCTCTGTACAGCACCATGTACGCTGACGGTGCTATATAAATAAATAATAATATAATAATTCCCCTGCCCTCACTAGTAACGGGCAGTGTGCACAAAAGTGTGTGTGTGTGTATGTGTAGGGACTTGCTGTGAAATATTTGCATGGCTCTCTCTAGAGGCCTTCAAGAGGCAGCTGGACAACCCTCTGTCAGGGATGCTTTAGGGTGGATTCCTGCATTGAGCAGGGGGTTGGACTCGATGGCCTTGTAGGCCCCTTCCAGCTCTGCTATTCTATGATTCTATGATATACTTAAAAGGTTGTCACACAGAGGAGGGCCAGGATGTCTTCTCGATCCTCCCAGAGTGCAGGACATGGAATAATGGGCTGAAGTTACAGGAAGTCAGATTCCGGCTGGACATCAGGAAAAACTTCCTGACTGTTAGAGCAGCACGACAATGGAACCAGTTACCTAGGGAGGTTGTGGCCTCTCCCACACTAGAGGCCTTCGAGAGGCAGCTGGGCAAACATCTGTCAGGAATGCTTTAGGGTGGATTCCTGCATTGAGCAGGGGGTTGGACTTGATGGCCTTGTAGGCCCTTTCCAACTCTGCTATTCTATGATTCTATGATTCTGAGTTGGTGCAATGGGAGGGCATGGTCTGAGACACACAGCGCTGGCCTCCTTTGCATTAGTGGAGGCTGCACCAGGGGTCGTTTGCACCTGGACATTTAAACCCAGCCGCTAACTAGTCACTGAACAATGCATCTTGACCTGCCCCTCTTCCCCAGCTCTAAGCCAGAGGCCAAAGTTCAGCTGAGCTAATGGCCCAGTTAATCACAGAATGGTTAATAACTGCAGTGCCTCCATCATCAAGTTAACTATTGCCCGGTTCAAAGGGTCTCATAAATTCCCAAAGGTTTCTGGGTGCATTGGAATCCCTGGGGGAGCTTTTCTTCGAAAGGAATTTGCTACTAGCCAATAAAATACAGTGCTGAAGTGACGGGAGGCAAAGCTGCCGTCCCAATGGTATGGTGAATTTCCTAGCACCGAACACTTCTACGGCACTCTGTGCATTTATAACAGTGGTGCAGCTAGGAAATTTGGACTTCATGGTCTTACTGGAGGGGGTTTAGATGAGTAAAAAATAAGCCAAAGGCAGACAAGACGGAGGTACTGTTAGCAGGTGGTTCATCTGTCCGGCGAGGTGATGTTTGCCCTGTCCTGGATGGGGTTGCACTCTCCCTAAAGGATCGGGTCTGTAGTTTGGGGGTGTTCTTGGATCCAGAACTGCCACTTGAGGCACAGATGAACTCAGTGGCAAAGAGCACCTTTTATCAGCTTAGGCTGATATACCAACTGCGCCCTTATCTGGACGGAGATAGCCTAGCTACAGTGATCCATGCTCTGATAACCTCTCGTTTGGATTACTGCAATGCGTTATACGTGGGGCTGCCTTTGAAAACGGTCCGGAAACTTCAGCTGGTACAAAACAGGGCAGCCTGTTTACTAACAGGGACTGGCCGACGAGACCACATCACGCCAGTCCTTTTCCAGCTTCATTGGCTGCCAGTCCAGGTCCGGGCCCAATTCAAAGTGCTGGTATTAACATTTAACGGCTTGGGGCCAGGCGATCTGAAGGAACGCCTCCTCCCATATGTACCTGCCTGGACCCTAAGGCCATCCTCAGGGGTCCTTCTCCGCGAGCCCCTGCCAAAGGAAGTGAGGCAGGTGGCTACCAGGAGGAGGGCCTTCTCTGCTGTGGCACCCCGGCTGTGGAATGAGCTCCCTAAGGAGGTTCGCTTGGCACCTACATTATATGCTTTTAGACGCCAGGTGAAGACCTTTTTATTCTCCCAGCATTTTAACAGTCTATAAATACATTTTAACTTGGTGTTTTAAATTTGTAATTTTACATTGCTGCTGTTTTTATCCGGTTGAGCTTTTATATTGTATTTTATATTATGGTTTTATACTGTTGTTTTATACTTTGGTTTTAATTTTTGTGAACCACCCAGAGAGCTCCGGCTATTGGGCGGTATAGAAATGTAATAAATAAATAAATAAATAAATAAGGGCAGAACCAAGGAATCTTTTTCAATAATGTTATTAGTAAAAGGTTTATTAAAGTGCCAGGTGCCTACGCATTTCGAACGCGTTCTTCCTCAGGGCTTTATAACGTTAGTGCATTTGTCTGGCACTTTAATAAACCTTTTACTAATAATATTATTGCAGAAGATTCCTTGGTTCCGCCCTTGCCTGGGGCTTTAGATGGCCATGTGTATTACCATTGTGAAGGACACAACTGACCTTTGTCGTTTTCCCACCACCACCTCTGCCATTCCATGCTTTACAATTTGCTTCTACATTCCTGATACACTAGACTCTTAACAGTTAAAGCAAAACCCATAAAGCAAGCCTGTTTGCCACCTCTGATTACAAAGAACCACTCTGCGCGTGTGCAATTTCACACAAACCATCAGAGCACCGTCATGATTACAGGGAGAGAATGCAGCTTTCTTCTGCAGCCCTAATGATAAACACATTTATTTAGGAAAAGGGATACATGAGTATTTCATTTCAGTTTGCAACTCCTTTGAATCTACCCTGGTTGCAATCCCAAATGGGAATGAGAATGTTTCGGGGGACTAGATGGACCCTTGGTCTGATCCAGCATCAGGGCTCTTCTAAGGTCTTCCTCTGAGTGCCTACTCCGAGGGAAGCTCAGAGGATGGCAACAAGGGAGAGGGCCTTTTCAGTGGTGGCCCCCCAATTTTGGAATGATCTCCCTATTGAGGCTCGCCTGGCACCAACACTGTTATCCTTTCGGTGCCAGGTCAAGACTTTTCTCTTCTCCCAGGCATTTAACAGCATTGAACAACATATGCTAAAAAAAATTTGTTCTGTTTTTTAATGAACCCCGGACTATTGTTTAAATGGATACTGTTATTTTATACTGTTATTTTTTATATTTTTGATGGTTTTAAATTTTGTGTAGTTTTTTAATGTTCACTATTTTAACTTTTGTAAACCGCCCAGAGAGCTTCGGCTATGGGAGCGGTATATAAATTTAATAAATAAATAAATAAATAAATGAAGTTCTTACATTTGCGCCACTGCTTTCAAGTGCCACTCGTGGTCTTCTCCTTGGGCACGTGTCCTGTCCTCCGGCCCACCAGCCGCCACTGCACTGATGAGGAATCGGCTGGCCATCCTGAACTCATAGCCATCAATCAGCTTGACGGAGGGCTCGTTGGCAGCCTCTGTAAGGCCCCGTTCAGAAGACACCTTAAGCCAGCCTTCCTCAACCTGGGGCGCTCCAGATGTGTTGGACTACAACTCCCAGAATGCCCCAGCCAGCTGGGGCATTCTGGGAGGTGCAGTCCAACACATCTGGAGCGCTCCAGGTTAAGGAAGGCGGCCTTAAACCAAGAAGCCTTAACCACCGTGGTTTAAGGTGCCTTCTGAACAGGGCTTAAAGGGGTGAATCCGTTCATTGGGTATATTTAGGGAGGCACGGTTTCCTCCCTGGCACAAGACAGGAGCTGGCAGAGGCAACACATATATGCAGTTGAATAATGCAAATCTTGAGTGCGAATACAAATTTGCATGATAATGCATGGAACTGTTTGTGAAAGCAGCTATGATGGCGACCCACGGATTGTGAGCGTGCGGGGACGCCTGATCCGACGTGAATACAGCTGGGCTTCTGAATGCAGACGGGAGTTAACAGTCTGACCCAGATCGGTTCGATGCAAAATGAGCAGCGCCCATATATTTGACAGGGCTGCTGCTGAATATTCACACGACATTCAGTGCCCAGATCTCAGTGACGGCTCCTGTTGAATCAGAGCGATGACAGCTGGCGAGAACAGGATCACTCAGTTTCTCACACCAGCGTCACCCAGAAGTCTTTGTAAGGGCCGGGGACCAGCACCACCTGTTGCCCTCCGGAAGTGTTGGAGAAAAATCCCATCGTGACCAGCCAGCATGGCCGTTGGGAGACATGGTCCAAGACACCCACAGGGCACCGTTGGAGATGATTATCAGGCTGGATGGACCAACGTTGTGACTCACTTTAAGTCAGCATCACATACTAGTAATGGTATTCAAGAGGCAGCTGGACAACCCTCTGTCAGGGATGCTTTAGGGTGGATTCCTGCATTGAGCAGGGGGTTGGACTCGATGGCCTTGTATTATTATTATTATTATTATTTATTTATATAGCACCATCAATGTACATGGTGCTGTACAGATAACACAGTAAATAGCAAGACCCTGCCGCATGGGCTTACAATCTAATAAGTTGTAGTAAACAATAAAGAGGGAAGGAGAATGCAAACAGGCACAGGGAAGTGTAAACAGAGAGAGCTTCGGCTATTGGGCGGTATAAAAATGTAATAAATAAATAAATAAATAAATAAATAAATAAACAGGCACAGGGTAGGGCAAAACCAACAGTGTAAAGTCAGAACAAACTCAATATTTGAAGGCTATAGGGAAAAGAAAAGTTTTGAGCTGAGTCTTAAAAGCAGTGATTGAGTTTGTAGTTCTCAAGTGTTCTGGAAGAGCGTTCCAGGCGTAAGGGGCAGCAGAAGAAAAAGGACGAAGCCGAGTAAGGGAAGTGGAGGTCCTTGGGCAGGCGAGAAGCATGGCATCGGAGGAGCGGAGAGCCCGAGCGGGGCGATAGTGTGAGATGAGAGAGGAGAGATAGGCAGGAGCTAGGCCGTGAAGAGCTTTGAAGGTCAGTAGGAGAAGTTTATATTGGATTCTGAAGTGAATTGGAAGCCAATGAAGAGATTTCAGAAGTGGAGTGACATGGTCAGAGCGGCGGGCCAAGAAGATGATCTTAGCGGCAGAGTGATGGACAGAGACCAGCGGACTGATGTGAGACGAAGGAAGGCCAGAGAGAAGAAGGTTGCAGTAGTCCAACCGAGAGATAACCAGTGCGTGAACGAGAGTCTTGGCAGAAGAGACAGACAAAAATGGTCGAATCCTGGCAATATTATACAGGAAGAAACGACAGGATTTAGCTACTGCCTCGATGTGAGGAGTAAAGGAGAGCGAGGAGTCAAATATAAAGCCAAGACTACGAGCTTCCTTGACCGGAGTAAGCGTGACATCGTTGACAGTAAGGGAGAATGAGAGGTGAGGAGAAGGTTTAGGAGGAAAAACTAGCAGTTCAGTCTTTGCCATGTTAAGTTTCAAACGACGATGAAGCAGCCAGGCTGAGATATCTGAAAGACATGCCGAGATACGATCGTGAACATCTGGAGAAAGTTCCGGAGATGAAAGATATAATTGTGTATCATCGGCGTACAGGTGATATTGGAGGCCGTGAGATTGAATGAGCTTGCCCAAGGGCAGCATGTATAGAGAGAACAACAACGGGCCAAGCACCGAGCCTTGCGGAACCCCAACTGAAAGGGGAAAAGAGGAGGACGAGCTGCCATTAGCCGACACGCTGAAAGAGCGACCCTCTAGATAGGAGGCGGTCCCTTCCAACTCTACTAGACTATGATTCTATGGTTAGAGCAGTGGTTCCCAAACTTTTTCAGGTCTCCGCCCCCTTGGTTCCACAAACTCATGCCCGGTGCCCCCCAGCCTATACTATAAATCATTATTCAGAATAGCAGTTTTCAACAATCCACTAAGGAAGATAATAACAATAAAATTCAAAACAGTAACAATTAATTGAATATTTATTCAAAATCCAATTACTTTTTTTTTAGTTTATTCAATTAAACATAATTGATGAACTTGATCCAGTGATATCATCTTTTCAAAGTCTGATAGCCATTTAGCAAGGATATTAGATACCACATTTAGTAACCTCACTATTCTATAAATTCTTAATGTGATGGATGGGCTTGATGAAGTGATACCCGTTTCCCAATGTCTGGTTTAAAGTCACTTAACATGAGTCTTAAATCACCAGGTTTAGTAATCTGGAGTCGATTTCTTTGCTTGGAGAGAAGTAGGCAGACCACACTAAAACCACATCCCACCAAATATGATGTTGGAAATGCAACCAGGAGCTTCTGAACCACTCTCCATAGTGCAGGATAGCGATCAGAAATTTCCTCTGTAACCAAAACTCCTGGTATGATTTCTTAAACTGTGGCTTCAGCTCAATGTCATTTTGTAGCTCAACTGGACTCTTTAAACGGGAAGCACCTGCCGCAGGCTTGCCGAGGGAGGGAGGGAGGGAAAAGAGAGCAAACGCCTCTGTTTTGCAGCCGGCGTGGCGGGGCACACCCAAATGTCCCAGGGTTTTAAGACCTTCTGGAAAGGCGCTTCTTGGAAAAGACCACCTTGAGCGCCCACCTGCCGCCCCTTTGCGTCTTAGCGCCCCCTGCCGCATCCTTGCCTCTTAACGGCCCACTATGCAATCCCACCGCCCCCAAGGGGGCGTTACCACCCACTTTGGGAACCACTGGGTTAGAGTGTTGAGCTGGAACTGAGGAGACCTGGGTTCTGGTCCCCTTGGCATGAAGCTCACTGGGTGACTTTGGTCTAGTCACTCACTCCCAGCCTAACCTAGCTTACAGGATTGTTGATAGGATAAAACAGACAGGAGGAAGTTCATGTATCCTACCTTGGGCTCCTTGGAAGAAAGGTGGGATATAAATATAACAAAGATGGTTGTTGTTGCTGCTGCTGCTGTCATTGTCATCATCACCTCATATGACCCTGACGTTTAGTGTGGAAAGTTCATACGAACCTCACACCCCCTGTGCCGATAGGAAAGCACTCTGCTTCCATACGGTATATCTGCTGAGACTTGTCTGGAGGACCCTTAGTTGCCTCTCCAGATACCACGAGGGAGAAGAGCCACCTCCTTAGCAAAGCTAAACTAACTCTGGCCCCCCCAAAACATTTTTTAGAAAAAGGCCACTGACTGACCTCTGAGAGGCCGTTCATGCCGGGGCTTTGTTCAAGGCAACGCCGGCCTTGGAAACCGGCTCCCACGCCGTCTTCCTTTGTGGTTCCGGCTTTGTTGACAACGGGGGCGTTTTTTATTAAACCAGGCCACCGATCATATTGCAAAAGGGCCCGAGAAACAAATGTCACTCGGCGAACGCGCCTCCTTTTCGCGGCGATGGAGCTGTCAGGCTAATAGAAAGGGCTCTGGCCGCCTTCCGAGCTAATTAAGGAGTGTTGCAATCTGCCAGAAAAGAGGCAGCACAAAAGGGCATCTTGCAGCATGTACGTAGCTCTGGATTTATGAGCTGCCCGCAGTAGTGGAATCCACCCATAGCAAGAAGCGCCTCATTGGAACACTTCTATGGCACCAAGACGCACCCCCCTGTATCCCCTGCCTTTTTTCTCCTTTTTTTCTATTCTCCCCTCCCGCCCCCCCACCCGGCTGTACATCTCCTGGAATTTTGTACTTCTTTTGTCTCTCTTGTGTTCAGCGTCTCACTTGCAGGAGAATAAATAAATACGATTTGCTCAGGGAAAGAGACGCCTTGGAGATAAGGAAATGTCACGATGCCCCACAAGGACGGAGAGAAACCTCGGCCTGTTCCCGAAACGGCACGGCGACGGGGAGATTTCTCCTCAGCTCCTGGTTTTCGAAAAGGAGAAGTTCCTTGAGTCGACGTGCGAGAACGTCGTGTGAGGGAAAATGCCGTGGAAGCACCCCGTGCCTGGTTAAGAGCTACTCAGTTTGTTTTCATAGAATCATAGACTCATAGAATAGCAGAGTTGGAAGGGGTCCACAAGGCCATCGAGTCCAACCCCCTGCTCAATGCAGGAATCCACCCTAAAGCATCCCTGACAGGTGGCTGTCCAGCTGCCTCTTGAAGGCCTCTAGTGTGGGAGAGCCCACAACCTCACCAGGCAACTGATTCCATTGTCGTACTGCTCTAACAGACAGGACGTTTTTCCTGATGTCCAGCTGGAATCTGGCTTCCTTTAACTTGAGCCCGTTATTCCGTGTCCTGCCCTCTGGGAGGATCGTGAAGAGATCCTGGCCCTCCTCTGTGTGACAACCTTTCAAGTATTTGAAGAGTGCTCTCATGTCTCCCCTCCATCTTCTCTTCTAAAGGCTAAACATGCCCAGTTCTTTCAGTCTCCCTTCATAGGGCTTTGTTTCCAGACCCCTGATCATCCTGGTTGCCCTCCTTTTGAGCTGGTTGAATTAATAGGACATCCACTTGATGCCCGGAAATCAAAGCTTTTCTTTTGGGGATGGAGGCATCATGTGTTAGAACGAGCCTAAAAGGAAAGACTGGACATATTTCAACCATGTGGGCATTTCAGCAACTGGTTGTTATCTTTAAAGGGAATTTCAGCAGGTGTCCTTTGTATGCATGCAGCACTTGGTGAAATTCCCTCTTCATCGCAACAGTTAAAGCTGCAGGAACTATACTAGAGTGACCAGATACAAAAGAGGGCAGGGCTCCTGCAGCTGTAGCTGTTGTGATGAAGAGGAAATGTCAGCAGGTGGCGTGTGTATGCATGCAGCGCTTGGTGAGATTCCCTCTTCATCACAACAGTTCAAGCTGCAGGAGCCCTGCCCTCTTTTGTATATGGTCAAGAGGGCAGGGCTCCTGTAGCTTTAACTGTGGTGATGAAGAGGGAATTTCACCAGGTGCTGCATGCATACAAATGACCCCTGCTGAAATTCCCTTTTCTATGCAACAGTTGAAGATTCAGGAGCCCTGTCCTCCTTTCCACAAGGTCACTCTACTGTACGCTTCCCCAGAGGCCACACCTGCATCCAACCTGTCCCGGCCTCTTTCCCACAACTCACCCCTTTTATCCAGAACACTGGTGATTGCCCAGCTTTTACACACACACACACACACACACACCCCTCACCATCACCCCCGTTCTAAAAGTTAGAAATACCTCTCACAAGGCTTAATGACTAGCAGTAAAAGGCCCAGGTCATGGTCTGAAGGCACAGGAGGCCTGTCTGGTCAGTGCTGGGAGGGGAGACCACCTAGAATCCACCTGGAGCCACCTTGAGTTCCATGATGGAAGAAAGGCGGGATGGAAATGTTATAAATAAACTACAAGAGCACGACATTTTGGTCCCTTTCCCCATTGGCTCCGCCCACCCCTGGAATGTGATCCCTAAGAGCATCTCTGAAACTGAATTTGGTCCACAGGATGAAAGATGTTCAACACACCTGTCTTAAAGCCTCTAAGGGTGCAATCCTATGCATGTTTAGGCAGAAAAAAGGCCTACGGTACGACAGAGCAGTACAACAATGGAACCAATGGCCTAGGGAGGTGGTGGGCTCTCCCACTCTAGAGGCCTTCAAGAGGCAGCTGGACAAGCATCTGTTAAGGATGCTTTAAGGTGTATTCCTGCATTGAGCAGGGGGTTGGCCTTGTAGGCCCCTTCCAACTCTGCTATTCTATTATTCTATGATTCTATGACAACCATCTGTCAGGGATGCTTTAGGGTGGATTCCTGCATTGAGCAGGGGGTTGGACTCGATGGCCTTAGGGACCCTTTCCAACCCTATGATTCTTTGATTCTATGATCTGCTGCCCTTTCACGACACCTTAAAACAGCTGCCAGAGGCGTCCACCTCACTCTCCCCAATGGGAGGGCTGGCCTTGGTCCCAGCCTCCCCACAGCCCCCCATAAAAGGAAACAGGAAGAGACCACCGGCCAGGAGCTCACGTGAGGGTTCCTTCGTTGTGCTCCTGCTTTGGGCCTCTATTCCCGGAGTGGCCGGTTTGTTCCTCTTTGCCGTGTGTCTCCTCTAAATTTCCCTTTCCTGTTCGTGGCCTTGAATTGCCTTTTTCCCTGTTTGCCTCTCCGGTCCATGTTTACCTGGTCATGATCCTCCCCAGGCCTACCTCCTTTCTCTAGAGCCAGCTATGATTCCATGTTCCACAGCCTAACTTTAAGTCCTAGGGTGGTTTGCTTAACCAGGAGTGCAAATGTTTGCAAAATGCACCTTCAGCCCACCCACCTCTCCACTCCTGTTTCGGTCAGCATTGTGATTACAGCTTGCAATGAGAGCCAATCATTTAATGAGGACTTGGTAATGCCAAAGTATCTCCATTGCAGCCTGTGCCTGAGGCTTCACACATCATCTAATAACGTTTCCCATTTTGTCTGTAGATTTTCCCCTCTGGAGCATCTGAGGGATACAAATAGTCTTAATAACCCACCACACCGGAATACAGCTTTTGTTGGAAGAGATGACATGAAATCTGCTAACTGCACAGCAACTTTTGGGTTATCACTCTCATAGAATCATAGAATAGCAGAGTTGGAAGGGGCCTACAAGGCCATCAAGTCCAACCCCCTGCTCAATGCAGGAATCCACCCTAAAGCATCCCTGACAGATGGTTGTCCAGCTGCCTCTTGAAGGCCTCTACTGTGGGAGAACCCACAACGTTATTTGCAGCAAATTATACGTGCAGCTACAGCGTTAGCAAGTCAGGTCAGGTCATGCTCAGCCTAGTCCACTCTGAAGTCCAGTTTAGAGTGCTGAATAGTCAGGCATAGAGATGTAAAATTTCTGGAAATTTTGAAGCCATGGGAAAAAACTGTTGCTGTTTTTTTTTTTTTTCAAGACAGATTTTACAACCGGAATTCAAAGCTCCCCCACCCTTAGCACAGTTTTTTTGGCGCTGGGAAAATTTGGTTCTTCCGGTAAATCAAAGGGACACCACGCTACTTGTAAACTGCCCAGAGAGCTTCGGCTATGGGGTGGTATATAAATGTAATAAATAAATAAATAAATAAATAAATAAATGTCTATTTTTAGCCATCGTATTCAATATGATGTTTTGTGGGCATGTGCTCAACGGGCGGTATTGCTGACGAAAGAGAGGGGCGTGCCTTTTCTCCAGCAGAACTTTTTTAATGGACTAACATAAGAACGTAAGAAGGACCCTGATGCTGGATCAGACCAAGGGTCCATCTAGTCCAGCACTCTGTTCACACAGTGGCCAACCAGCCATCGGCCAGGGATGAACAAGCAGGACATGATGCAACAGCACCCTCCCGCCCATGTTCCCCAGCAACTGGTGCACACAGGCTTACTGCCTCGAATACTGGAGGTGGCACCCAACCATCAAGGCTAGTAGCCATTGATAGCCTTTTCCTTCAGGAATTTATACAACCCCCTTTTGAAGCCATCCAGATTGGTAGCCATCTGCCATTAATAGCCATCCAGATTGGTAGCTCTGTGCTCTAAGAGAACAGCCTCAAAGTATCCCCTTTTGACTGGAACGTGCTGTAAGCTGCCCTGAGCAGGGCCGGTGCTACCATAGAGGCTACTCAGGCGGCTGCCTAGAGCGCCAAGCTAAGAGGGGCGCCAGGCACAGCGCAGCACTCATGCGCGTTGGCTGTGAGCTGGCCCGGCCTGAGAATTCAGCTGGGCCTGGGCGGGCGAGATGGCGCCCCGCGCCCGCCCAGCCGAAGCGAAGACAGGGACGCTGGGGTGGGGGTGGGGCAGCTCCACGTTCGGACTTCCGGAACGTGACCGGAGAGAGAGAGAGAGAGAGAGAGAGAGAGAGAGAGAGAGAGAGAATGTATGGGTGCATGGGGTGCAGGGGGTCTTTGAGTGAATGCATGTGTTCATGTGTGTGTTTGTTTGGAGTGAGTGATGCCGAGTGTGTGTGTGCGCACACGTGTGAGTTGGGGGGGATGATTTGGAGGTGACAATCCTATTAAATAATGCATTTTAGACCCACAGACGTTCCTTTCCAATTTGTTTGCTTTAATTAGTATGACGTATTTCTTGCACTTTGAAATAAATTTAGCAGTTTCAAGTTTTGTGCTTCTTATTTTTTCCAGGAAACATCTGTTCTTAAAAATCAAAGGTGGCATTTTGGGTGTGTGCGTGTGTGTGTGTGTGTGTGTGTGTGAAAGTAGCTCACCTTGCCTAGGGCGCAAAATAGTCTGGCACCAGCCCTGGCCTTGAGCATTTCTTTTAACTGAACGCCAGGATCAAAGCAGAGGTGGCGGGGGCAAGGCATGTTGGTGACATCACAGGCAATTATCCAATAGGAGCCCACCACGGCCAGCTTTTGTCCAACAGGCTGGAAACATGTAGAACTTTCATTTTCCCTTTCTAGATTTTGCTCCTGTACAAAACAACATTTGCGTGCTTTCAGAGCAGCAAAAACGTTTCCAAGCCAAGTCATCTTCGAAAAGCAAATTGGATCTTCGCAACAGCCTGCCGTGATCACGCTCAAGTGATCCGGTTCTTTTAATATCAGAGACTTTACAGAGACTCTAGCGGTGCCCTTTTTATAATAGAACAGGGCCATGAACAGCTCAATAAACTGAGCTGTCCAATAATCTGCTATTTGCTTGAACAGGAGTCTCAGACCTTGCAGGTTTATCACTTTTAACCTCAGTTGCCAATATCTTTGTTTAATAACTAGTTGCTAAAGACTCTGTTGTAAAGAAAGCAGTTTGTGTCTCAGCAGGAAGAAAAAAAACCTCCAAGTAATTATAGCTTTGGCTAACAGTCATGGTTTCTCCTTGTTAGTTTAGTCCAAATCAATCTGTTCGATGGATGCATAAGAAGATAGATGCTTTTGAACTGTGGTGTTGGAGGAAAATTCTGAGAGTGCCTCGGACTGCAAGAAGATCCAACCAGTCCATACTCCAGGAAATAAAGCCAGACTGCTCACTCGAGGGAATGGTATTAAAGGCAAAACTGAAGTACTGTGGCCACATAATGAGAAGACAGGACACCCTGGAGAAGAGGCTGATGCTAGGGAAAGTGGAAGGCAAAAGGAAGAGGGGCCGACCAAGGGCAAGATGGATGGAGGATATTCTGGAGGTGACAGGCTTGACCTTGGGGGAGCTAGGGGTGGCAACGGCCGACAGAAAGCTCTGGCGTGGGCTGGTCCATGAAGTCACGAAGAGTCGGAAACAACTGAACGAATAAACAACAACAAAGGAAAAAGCAAAAGAATGGGTTGAGAATGGAATGAAATCCAGGTCAGGGAAAGAAGACTCAAATGCACCTGTTTCACACATGATATATTTCCACAACATGGGTGTATCCTTGAACTTGCCTCCTTACCGACCACATGGGTGCACCACTGTAAGAAACATCCGTGTTTGATGCATTGAATTCAACGAGACTTATGACTGTGTAGGCGTGAACAGAACTGCACTAGAAATGTTTCCTTAAGTGACCTTTTGTAAGGGATGTCATTCATTCTTTTTGTAAACCGCCCAGAGAGCTTCGGCTACGGGGCGGTATATAAATTAAATAAATAAAATAAATTCTGCAAATCTTTTAAACTACGTTTGTGTGTGTGTGTGTGTGTGTGTGTGTGTGTGTGTGTTTAATAACTAGTTTAAATACAAATGCAAAATATTTTTGTAAGCTGACTTGTTTACTTTGCTAAAGAAAGTGAGACATAAATTAATTAATAAAATATAACAATACTATTATTACTTTTTTTTTTAAAGTATTAAATTTATATTCCAACTTTTTTCCTCTTTCAAGAAACCTGAGGCAGATTACATGGTCTTCTCCATTTTATCCTTAAAGTAACCCTGTGAATTAGCATAGGCTGAGAGTCCATGAGTCACTGTGGTACAGCAGAATAGCACAAAAACACAAGAGGAAAAAGTGTTTTCTTATGCTTTCAGAAACAGTATCGCATTCCCCCCCCTCTTAAAAAAAACTCACTAAAAGTGATCTTTAAAAACATATGTGAAACTATTTTATAAGATGATGTATAGATGGCATATGTCGTCTATAAAACTGGCTAAAATATATAAGGGAGCTTCGAGGAAATGTTGGAAATGTGAGGAAGAAAGAAATTTCTATCACCTTTGGTGGACTTGTATAAAAGCATTCTGGACACAAATACATTATTTAATTCAGAAAATATTAAAGACTAGTATACAAATGAAACCAGAAGCCTTTCTACTGGGGCTAATGGACAATCAACTGAAAAAAGTAGGGGGGAACTTTGCTTTTGTATATGACAACGGCAGAGAGATTATTGTATGCACAGAAGTGGAAAAATGAAATAACGCCAGCAATGGAAGAATACGTATTGAAGATATTGGAGTTGGCAGAAATGGAAAAAACTTACAGTGATAATGAGAGATAAATGAACAGCCACATTTACATCTGGAAACCTCTGATAGAATTTTTGCAAGAAACAAAGAAAAATGATGTATTTGTCTGTGGATTCAGGGTATGAGATATAGTTAACTTAGAAGAAAGAAAATAATTTGATTATTGTATTAAATATATTAACAAGGAGAGAATATAACTCACATTTTTGGTGTGTAGAGAGCGGAAAATACACCTTAACCTTGGTCTGTGAATTTTTGTCTTGTTTTGCTTTCTTTCTTTTTCTTACCTTTCTTCTTTTATCTTTCTCTTTTTTTTCATTTTCCTTAGATGCAATGTATTTATGTAATGCTTTTATGTCATGTATGTTTATGAAACAATTAAAAAATTGATTGAAAAAAACCAAAACATGCATGAAACTGGAGGGTCATGATATTGTCGTACTGTTAGAGCAGTACGACAATGGAACCAGTGACCTAGGGAGGTTGTGGGCTCTCCCACACTAGAAGCCTTCAAGAGGCAGCTGGACAACCCTCTGTCAGGGATGCTTTAGGGTGGATTCCTGCATTGAGCAGGGGGTTGGACTCGATGGCCTTGTAGGCCCCTTCCAACTCTGCTATTCTATGATTCTATGATTCTATGACATCCTCTAAGGTAGTTGTCAACAAGTGTGAGTAGTGAATGATGTGCCCAATAGATGCTTTGCGTAGAAAAACTCAATGTGCACAAAGTCCACCAAATACTTGGAAAGCAGTGTAAATCTCAAGTACTAATATATTACCGAAGGGCTACATCTTTGTAGGCTGTGAATTAAGAGGCCTTAAACACTGGCTTCTAAAATTATTTTTTATTCACGTTGTCAGTCCTGTCGCTGAACATTATAAAAGAATGAGAAGTTTGAGGGGAGACATGAGAGCACTCTTCAAATACTTAAAAGGTTGTCACGCAGAGGAGAGCCAGGATCTCTGCTCGATCCTCCCAGAGTGCAGGACATGGAATAACAGGCTCAAGTTAAAGGAAGCCAGATTCCAGCTGGACATCAGGAAAAACTTCCTGACTGTTAGAGCAGTACGACAATGGAACCAGTTACCTAGGAGGTTGTGGCCTCTCCCACCCTAGAGGCCTTCAAGAGGCAGCTGGACAACTCTCTGTCAGGGATGCTTTAGGGTGGATTCCTGCATTGAGCAGGGGGTTGGACTCGATGGCCTTGTAGGCCCCTTCCAACTCTGCTATTCTATGATTCTATGATTCCATGAATGCCTAGTTGGCGGATCTGAAAAACGAGGCATTGAAGCACGCTGAATGTGTGGCAGAGAGAGAAGGCCCAACAATGCACTCTGTTCCCTTTGAGGATCTGAACATTGTTTGCTGGAGAGTGAACACAGACAAGCTGATGAGGTTGGGCCAGCGATGTTCAAACAAATTGGAATAATCGCGAGCGGACATGTTGGAGGCTGATTGGAGGCCCCGCCTGTCACAACGCATTCCCTTCCTCATCACCTGCCCGCTCTTCCTTGACAAACAGCCTCTTCCTTCCCCCCTCGAAGATACCTTAATGGATTACCTGGGGACCGGCGTAGATTCTAAATCAGTTGTAAATAAGCACAGCCACTGCGAAAAACAAAGCCAATTTGCGTTTCCGTGAAAAAGAAGCATCCTTTAGAAGACGTGGAAGGAACCGGCCGTAGCATCTGTCTAGAAATGTAACCAGAACGGCCACTTCTTGCAGCCCCGTTTCAAATCCAGGATCATGTATATTAACCTTCCCTGACTGGTGCCGTTCAGATGGGTTGGACTAGGGGCGTATGAGGATTTCGGGGTTGCTCGCCAAAGATGCTAGCGTGCCCCGTCCGAAACTCCAAACGTGAATGCGACAAGCCCATGGCTGTTGCACCCTGTTCCTGGTTTACAGGCTTCCTCCTTCTCTTCTGTTACTAGAACTTGGGGTCATCGAACAAAGCTGAAACCTGGGAGAGTCGGGACAGACCAAAGGGGAGGAGACCATTCACAAAACTTCACCATCGCCTCCATAGGAACCAGGCCAGTGCAATGATCTAGGGGGGCTCTTAAAATGATAAATCAGGGCTCTGTGCAGACTCCCTTACATGCTGCAAGGCCAATTCAGAGCTTCTGAATCAGCCCCCGATCTGCCTCAGCCCTGATCCGACGCACTCCAGGTCCAGATCCAGAGATGGATTCAGATGTCTGAATTATTTGTACGTGTGATATCGCCTGGCCAAACAGCTGGCACCAGGCTTTCTCAGGCGCCATAGGTGTGCACAAGGGGTGTGCCAGGTGTGCCCAGGCACACTCTAATGTCTCAAGCAATAAGCACTGAATTGAGGAGGGCATTGAGTAGGGATCCAGACGCAGTGGGAACAGTCCTCTGGCTGCCCTCCACCTGCATGCCGTTGGCTCCGCTGCCATTGCCTCTGACAGCAGGAACGAAAACGAATCGCTCTGCCAGGAGCCACACTTCAAAGAGGCCAGGAGGAGGGACCCCAAATACTACAAATGAGAAGGATCTTGGAATTGTTGTAGATCACAAGCTGAATAGGAGCCAACAGTGTGATATGGCTACAAGAAAGGCAAATCCTATTTTGGGCTGCATTAATAGAAGTATAGCTTCCAAATCACGTGAGGTACTGGTTCCTCTCTATTCGGCCCTGGTTAGGCCTCATCTAGAGAATTGTGTCCAGTTCTGGGCTCCACAATTCAAGAAGGACGCAGACAAGCTGGAGCGTGTTCAGAGGAGGGCAACCAGGATGATCAGGGGTCTGGAAACAAAGCCCTATGAAGAGAGGCTGAAAGAACTGGGCATGTTTAGCCTGGAGAAGAGAAGATGGAGGGGAGACATGAGAGCACTCTTCAAATACTTAAAAGGTTGTCACACAGAGGAGGGCCAGGATCTCTTCTTGATCCTCCCAGAGTGCAGGACATGGAATAACAGGCTCAAGTTAAAGGAAGCCAGATTCCAGCTGGATATCAGGAAAAACTTCCTAACTGTTGGAGCAGTACGACAATGGAATCAATTCCCTAGGGAGGTTGTGGGCTCTCCCACACTAGAGGCCTTCAAGAGGCAGCTGGACAACCCTCTGTCAGGGATGCTTTAGGGTGGATTCCTGCATTGAGCAGGGGGTTGGACTCCATGGCCTTGTAGGCCCCTTCCAACTTTGCTATTCTATGATTCTATGAAAGGCTAATATCACCTCGTAAGCCCCTCCTCCGTCCAGTATCACTACAAAACCCAACTAATACTGTGACTTGAGCAGCATCTCCACATTCCTTCTCCCCCCCCCCCCCCCCGCCAATGCAACAGCCCTCCCGTGGTCAGGCAAGCTGAAAATAATGAAAATAATGTCCTTTATGATTGAGTATTCAATAAACGTTGGCCTTTAAGAAAAATTAAAAATAAAATTACCTGGCTGCACACCCTAATGAAATGTGCTGTCCGTGCCTATGTCAGGTGCCTGGCTTTCCCGGGCACCCACGGAGTCCCCTCACCATGTGAGACCCCCAGCCACGCATGCCCTTCCACTGCGTGCATTCCCTGCTGTGCAAGCCCCTTTAAAGAGGCCCTACGGCTGCAGGCACGCACAGAGGGTCCAGGGAAGGGGCAGGGGGGTTGTGTGAGCGGGGACTGAGCAACACCTGCCCCGTGCTCTTTACCTGGACCCGCCGTGAGTGCCTGCAGCCATCCAGGCGTCTTCAAGGTGAGGTCCGGCTGTGGGCACTCACGGCAGGTTCAGGTAAAGAGCACGAGGCAGGTGTGTGTGTGTGGGGAGGGGGGGGGGAGTTTTCCAGATTGGTCCGAAGCGCCTCAAATCTTATCTGGCCCATATTGTCATGGAGATGGGCTGGTTCACTTCTCAACCCATTTGGGTCACATCTGCCCACTTTGGCTGAGAATTGAGTTTCCGGAACTCTATTATAAATATCCTGGAGCTGACATCCCCCCCTCATACTACCTTACCTTGTCAGGTGAATGTGCTCCAATTGTGGGCATTTTATTTATTTATCTATCGTATTTTTATCCCGCTCCTCAGCAAAAAAGACAGTCCCTGCCCTCAGACTTACAATCTAAGAAAGTCATGACACACGAGGAAAAGGAGTTCGGGAGGGAAGAGGAAAGAGAGAGAGACAAAGACAGAGACATTAAGTAGACGGCAACAGAGGTGATTGTATTGTCCTGCTCCCAAAGGAGGGGAGTCAGGCTGGAGCAGGCCCTGAGGTTTCCTCTGCCTGCTCCCGTCCCCTTGCTCTTCAAAGGGATGGAGGGGGAAACCCTCCAAATTATAAATCTGGGGGGTGAGGGGGCAGCAGGACACCCGTTCTCTGCTCAGCATCCTCCATAGCGAATGAGAATTGCAGCCTCAGTGGTGGCAGTTTCTAACGCTTTGCTCCCCTTTAACCAATAAACTAAATTGGAGAATAAATAAACAGGCAAATGAAGCTGTTTATTTCGGCATCTAAGGTTTAGTGCCGGGATAAATCTTCCGTCTCGCTCTAAGCTGTCACTCGATTTCCACCTCCGCGCCGGGAGAATTAACCGCCAGACGAATAGGGCCAGCTGTTTCCAGCAATCGCGGCGTATTTAACTGTGCCATTTGGTGGGAAGGAAAGAGCTCAAACCCTCTCGATTTATGCCTCGCTGACCTTTGAGAAATTGCATGCAAATGGCTTGATCAAAGGGAGCGCAAGACGACGGTGCGCAGGGCCCCCACAACTGAGACGCACAATGCCGGCTCGCTTTTCCTTTTTAATATTATTATTATTATTCCGCAGGAAAGAGAGAGATGGGGGTGGGGGGAGGCTTGAAAAAGGGCAGGAATTTCCCGCACCTTTTCTTAGTGGAAAAACATAAAAAGAGGGGGCAGCAGTGAGCAGAGGGCAGGGATGGGGGCGACATGAAGAATTTAGTGGAAGAATCAGTGCCCCAAATAGTTCATATATTTTTAAATTTATTATTACACTTATATCCTGTCTTATCCCTCTTGCAGGGAAGCGAAGGCAACGTACATGCTCTACTTCCTCCAATATTTTATCCCGACAACAACCCTGTGAGGTAGGTTAGGTTGAGGGTCAGGGACTGATTCAAAAGGACCCACTGAACTTCATGGCCAAGTGGAGCCCGACACTCTAACCACTACCCCACACTGTCTTTGAGCTCAGAAATAATACCAGCAGTGGTGCAGTGGCCGCACTTTGCAGTGCAGGCGCTCATTGTGACAGTCTTCATAGCCACACACACTTCCGGGAGAGTCCAAAAATGCAGCCAGCTATATAGATCCATCAACACAGCTACCTGCCTGGATCCAGATGCGCTGAGCAGCATTTGGGTTGGTGGATCATGTGAGCTGTGCAGATTTGCTCAGCGGTGGATTGGGGCCCAGAAATCATAGGGAAGTGTTGCCAGCACTTTTTGATTAGCAGGATTGCGGTCATCATCAGCCAACCCCCTCTCAGAATTCCCGGCTCCCTCTGAGCTCAGTTGCAGTCCTCACAGTAGCTGGGGCAGGGCAGGTGGCACGAATTTCCTCAGCAAACAATACCTTGTTGCTTGTTGTGACGCAAAGCATTCCTGAGGGGCTTGGTCTTGAACAGGCAATGAAGACCCACGAGCTTTAAAAAAAAATTATTGCATGCTTCTGATTGGTCACTCATAGAATCATAGAGTCATAGAGCAACCCCCTGCTCAATGCAGGAATCCACCCTAAAGCATCCCTGACAGATGGTTGTCCAGCTGCCTCTTGAAAGCCTCTAGTGTGGGAGAGCCCACAACCTCCCTAGGTCACTGGTTCCATTGTCGTACTGCTCTAACAGTCAGGAAGATTTTCCTGATGTCCAGCTGGAATCTGGCTTCCTTTAACTTGAGCCCGTTATTCCGTGTCCTGCACTCTGGGAGGATCAAGAAGAGATCCTGGCCCTCCTCTGTGTGACAACCTTTGAAGTATTTGAAGAGTGCCTTTGGTTTCTATTTCCTAGATGTAGAACTTGGCATTTATCCCTATTAAATTTCATTCTGTGTTTGTTTCTGTCTTCCAGGGTATGAGCTATCCCACCCAATTTTGTGTCATCTGCAAATTTGATCAGCATTCACTCACGGAAGTTGGTGGGTCCTTTTCATGACACTTCAATGCCTCTCCCGCCGTTTTGAAGGGGGAGTCCGCCATTTTATAAACCCCCGAAAAATGCAGTAATAAATGGAAAATGAGCTAAAAAGCAGCGCCAACTGCTGGCGGTAGAATTGAAACGTATGGGAAGCAACCTGCAAAACCGGGGGAGGGAGAGTGCGTGTATTGTGCCGTGCCTTAAACCCGCAAAGACTCTGGAAGTCAAGGACCTGGGAAGGTTGTGGGATTTTTGCTAAATGTGGAGAAGCCTGAAAACTGCTAGACCTGGCTTGTCCATGTGGATCCACACAGCTGCCTGCATCCATAGAATCATAGAATCATAGAATCGCAGAGTTGGAAGGGGCCTACAAGGCCATCGAGTCCAACCCCCTGCTCAATGCAGGAATCCATGGCCTGTCCTTGGCTATGGGGCCTGTCCTGGTGAGCGGTTTCACTTCAGACTTTACCACCCCACCCCTCGTTCTGCTGGAGACCCATTAACGTGGATTTGTAACCCCCTAAAACTTCCCTGGCAGTGTGACAAAAATGTGACCATTTCCTGTTCTTTTCATGCCAACATCTATAATTTCCATCGACGTCTGTCATCGCAAGTTCAGAATCCTTGGGGCGGTGATTGCGCGGGATTAATGGCTGCAGACGACAGGCGCCTGGGCAGTTGGAGGACGTGGTGCCAGCATCCGTGCGAGTTCTTCCGTTTTGGAAGCCCCGGCGAGCACCGCGTCTGTCCTTCCCTTGCTGTGCCGAACCTGAGGGCAGACGTTCCTTCCCCGACATCATGTTTGCTTAATTTTGTCTTCTTGTAAAACAGATGGAATGGCACATCGGGCCGGGACATTAGCTTCTAATGTGATTAAAAGCCCAAATCAAGGTTATCTCTTGGCTCCCAACATGCTGCCTTCGTCGTTCAGGTTCGCCTTTTATGGGATGCTGGCTGCCGGCCAGCCAAACAGGTGTCTAATGGACGCCTCTGCGCTCTCAGCGGAGAGAGTCAATCATGTGCCACCACTGGGGAGCATGGGCGTTGGTCCTTCTTTGCCTGCCGTTATTAGAAATAATTATGTTAAAAACTGCTGCCCGGGCACCCAGTTGGCCAGTGGGGGCCCAAGGCGAACCGAAATGCTAGGAAGGCAGAAAGGGTTCTGGTTCAAAGGCATCTCTAATGAGGAAGGGAGGGGAAAGGGATGCCTTGGCATGTGTCACCTTGTTGAAAAACAGAACAAGGTAAAAAGTGAGCCAAGTTCAGCATGCTCACGAGGACTATACCACTTGGGACTTCACAGTGGGGAGGATTAGATGTTTAAATCTCCAAAGGGATCTCTCCGAGCTGGGAGAGTGGGCGACCAAATGGCAGATGTGATTCAATGTAAGCAAGTGCAAGGTGATGCATGTTGGGGCAAAAAAACCCAATTTCAACTGGTTGGCCACTGTGTGAACAGAGTGCAGGAGTAGATGGACCTTTGGTCTGATCCAGCATCAGGGCCCTTCTTGTGTTCTTATGTTCTAAATTTTTCCCTCATGCATAAAAGAAAACAAACAAACTTGCTCATACAAACCTAACAGTTTATTTATTTATTTATTTATTTACATTTATATACCGCCCCACAGCCGAAGCTCTCTGGGCGGTTTACAACATTTAAAAATAGTAAACATTAAAAGTATACAATTTAAACACACACACACACACACACACACACACACACACACACACATATAAAAACAGTATAAAAACAACAGTATCCATTTAAAAACAACAATTGTGGGGTCCATTAAAAACAAACTTAACGTTGTTAAATGCTGTTAAAATGCTGTTAAAAATGCCTGGGAGAAGAGAAAAGTCTTGACCTGGCGCCGAAAAGATAACAATGTTGGCGCCAGACGAGCCTCATCGGGGAGATCATTCCACAGTCGGGGGGCCACCACTGAAAAGGCCCTCTCCCTTGTTGCCATCCTCCGAGCTTCCCTTGGAGTAGGCACTCGGAGGAGGACCTTAGATGTTGAGCGCAGTGTACGGGTAGGTTCATGTCGGGAGAGGCGTTCCATCAGGTATTGTGGTCCCAAGCCATGTAGGGCTTTATAGGTTAAGACCAGCACCTTGAATTGGGCTCGGAAACATATAGGCAGCCAATGCAAGCGGGCCAGAATCGGTGTTACATGCTCAAACTTCCCTGTTCCAGCTATCAATCTGGCCGCTGCATTTTGCACAAGCTGCAGCTTCCGGACCGTCTTCAAAGGCAGCCCCATGTAGAGGGCATTGCAGTAATCTAATTTGGAAGTTACCAGAGTATGGACAACTGAAGCTAGGTTATCCCTGTCCAGATAGGGGCGTAGCTGGGCCACCAACCGAAGTTGGTAGAAAGCACTCCGTGCCACCGAGGCCACCTGAGCCTCAAGTGACAAAGATGGTTCTAGGAGAACCCCCAAGCTACGAACCTGCTCCTTCAGGGGGAGTGCAACCCCATCCAACAGGAGCCACACTACTTGTGCGTGTTCACTTGGAGTGTTTCTCTTAACCCAACTCGACAGGAATTTTTCGCCCCAGGGGCCACATCCAGTCCAAATCTTCTCTACAGCCTGACATCGCACCAATTTCTTGGGTTCATTGAATTGCTTCTTTTCCCCCCAGGAATTCAGTTCAGATTTATTATTTCTCGGCTCTCTTAAACTCTGTGATGATGGAGGGAAGACTATTGGAGAAGAGGCCTTTAAAGACTCATCTCGTGAAAGAGCATTTTTCATAAGCCAGAACCACTGTGGAAAAGGCAAATTTTGTAGAGGCCCTTTTTCATCCGTTTCAATCACAGACACACGTGGACAGATAAAATTTGAAATTATAGCCTCAAAGGCAATGGCCGTACATCAGATTTACAGAGGGGAGAAATGAGCTCAAAGCGTCTAAGTCCAGAAGGAAGGAAATGGGATATCAGAGGGAGAAGTAATGGGGTGCAGTGAGGAAGGGGCTGGAGCGAGGGCCAAAATAAGGGAGGTGCAGTTGAGGCTGGTGGCTCTGATGTCAGTGGGGCAATGAATCCGCTTTGGGTTTCAGTCAGAACTCTAAAAGAGCTCTCCAATATGTGGAAGCACCATGGACAGCTCCTTTAGAGTTGCGACTGAAACCTGGGGCAGATTCACCACCCCACTGATATTTATTTATTTATTTATTTATTACATATTTATACTGCCCAACGGCCTAAGCTCTCTGGGCAGTTCACAGCTAAAACCATAAAATCCAGTTTAAAACTTTTAAATTACATAAAACCAGAATAAATTACAGTCCAGGGAAGGCTTGTTTAAAAAGATATGTTTTTAGGAGGCGTTTAAAATGTATGACATTTTCCGTCTCCTGAAACGCAGGAGGGTTTTCCAGAGGGTGGGTGCTTCACGACGGCATTCTCTTCATTTGGAAATGACGAGCAGGGCCTCCTCTGGTCATAGAAGTCGCCTGGACATGAGGAAAAACTTCCTGACCGTTAAAGGAAGCCAGATTCCAGTTGGATATCAGGGAAAACTTCCTGACCGTTAAAGGAAGCCAGATTCCAGTTGGATATCAGGGAAAACTTCCTGACCGTTAGAGCAGTACGACAATGGAATCAGTTACCTAGGGAGGTTGTGGGCTCTCCCACACTGGAGGCCTTCAAGAGGCAGCTGGACAACCACTTGTTAGGGATGCTGTAGGGTGGATTCCTGCATTGAGCAGGGGGTTGGACTCGATGGCCTTAGAGGCCCCTTCCAACTCTGCTATTCTACTATTCTACTATTCTATGATTCTATAAGGTACATTTCTTTCTTCCCTCCTGCAAGCCCAACAGCGTGGGGCTGGAACCCACCCACCCCCACTGCATGCAAGACAGGTGTCCTGGGATCTTCCAGTCACTGAGGACGAGGACCAGGAAGCTCAGGTGCAGCTCCCAGGAGACGGCACGCTGACACTTTCAGAGTAGCTGCAGATGCTACAGAAAGAAATGGAGAAATGCGCCCTTTGAGGATAGCCGGACCTCTTTTGTTCTTTTTAGTTCCCAGAATGGAAGGAGAACACACTTGGATTTAAAGCTCTGTTTATTTACTTACAATATTTATATACCACTCCCAGACTAAAAGATTTCGGAGCAGTGAACAACACATAGAATAAAAGAATAAAAATACATTTTAAAAAAGAACAAAGTTCTACTAAAACCACAGTACCGGTAAAACCTTGTTGCCCAGTCATTCACAGAGTTTTCTGAAACAGCAACATTTCCAGGAAGAGTTGGAAGCAACATAACGTTGATGGCTGCCTGACCTGTAATGGCAGGGAATTCCAATAGGAAGGGGCCACCACACTGAAGGCTCTTCTCCTGGTGGATGCCACTTGGACTATGTGTCTATGTGGAACCACCAGGAACTCAGGTGACCAAATTGACTGGGCAGGTTCATAAGGGAGAAGGCGCTCTCTCTGGTATCCTGGTCCCAAGTTGTTTAGGGCTTTGTACCAAAACCTTAAACCTGGCCTGGCCGCAAATAGGCAGCCAGTGCAGTTCCCTCAGCAAAGGAGTTACGTGCTGAAAAGGGGCAACTCCTGACAACAGCCGAGCTGCTGCGTTCTGCATTGTCCTATCTATATTTTGTTCCCAGACTCCAATCACATCTTTTACGCTCCCCTGCTTTGTCAACAAAGTAGACCCATGGATTCAGCCATCGCAGGCCGCGTTCCTGTCTGAGCCAACCTGCATTAATTCCGCCAGGTGGATTTCGCGAGCTGCTGTAGTAGACGCTTATATCACACACACACACACACACACACACACACACACACACACACACACACACACATAACGCACACACGAATCATTTCCAGCGCGCAACACCCCACTTTTGTGTGTAATCTTATAAAAAGAAAAGGCTACCAGCTATCAGGCATGATTTAGTCAGCATAAACCTGACAGCCGCTGCTTTATAGCTGGTGGGATTTAGCTCCTGGGCCGTTACTCTCTCAATATTAATTCAATTCGTTTTTCATTAGAAATGGAATTGCAATTTAAAAGGAGGAGGCTCTCTCTCTCCCTCCACCTTCACCCCTTGCAGCCATATAGTTTATCGGAGACAGTTGTGCCTGATCCTTTGCAGCAAAACGCTCCGGGAGAGAAAGGGAAAACCTGCAGCAAAACCCAATGGAGGCTGGTGACTCTGATGCCAGCAGGGTGCTAAATCTGTTCGGGGTTTCAGTCCGAACTCTAGCTCCTTTAGAGCAGCGGTCCCCAACCATTTTGGCACCAGGGACCGGTTTTGTGGAAGACAATTTTTCCACGGACCAGGGGGGCGGGGTTTGAGGGGATGGTTTTGGGAAGCCCCTCCCATCTCCAGCACCCTGGCTTCGCTTTGGCTGGGTGGGCGCCCAGCTGAAGCGAAGCCAGGACGCTGGGGTGGGCGGGCGGCTTTGGAATGGCGGACCCAGAAGTCGCTCTCCCAGAGCAGCTTCTGGCCGGGTGTGCCGTTCCAAAGCCGCCCCACTCCAGCGTCCTGGCTTTGCTTCAGCTGGGCAGGCGAGATGGTGCCCCGCACCCAGGTACACTGGGGTGGGGTGGGGGTGAAAGCAGCTCACCTGCACGGCCCGGTTCCTAATAGGCCTAATAGGCCCGGGGGTCCCTGCTTTAGAGTATGGACTGATGCGGACTGAAACCCCGAGTAGATTCACCATCCCACTGACATGGGAGCCACCAGCATCCACTGGTAAAACTTAACAATAGGATTTATTTATTTATTTATTTATTAATTACATTTCTATATTGCCCAATAGCCGGAGCTCTCTGGATGGTTCTCTATATGGCTGTTCAGATACCCCACCCCCCACCCCCAACTACTGGACATGAGTCTCTGAGGCTTTGCTTGACACATGTGAGAGGGTTGAGAAGAGATCCTGGCCCTCCTCTGTGTGACAACCTTTTAAGTATTTGTTATCTTTTCGGCGCCAGGTCAAGACTTTTCTCTTCTCCCAGGCATTTAACACCATTTAACAATGCTACGTTTGTTTTTTAATGGACCCCCCCAGAACTGTTGTTTTTAAATGGATACTGTTGTTTTTATACTGTTATTTTTATGTTTTAAAATTTTGTATACTTTTAAGGTTTACTGTTTTTAACTTTTGTAAACCGCCCAGAGGCGGTATATAAATGTAACAAACTAAATAAATAAAATAAAAATTTATTTCATGCTTTGATTCGCCCGATTCATCTCTGGTGCAGATTCATCTTGAGCTTCCGATGTTAGGAAGCGGCCGCTGGGACCCTTCCTGGGCATGATGGTGTGTGTCCTGGGCGGGCCAATCTGTGTCAACAGTGCCCGTACCCACCACTCTCCTACCTCACGGCCCACATTTATGGCTCAAGCACTGTGCAAAGTACTTACAGAGAGGAACAAACAGGCACGAAGCCACAAAGGTCAAGGCAAGGGATGCGAAGCGGCTCCAATGGGCCATTCAACACAGACCATCCCAGCTTTGGTCTCAACGTAGTCTTGGCGACAGAAGTAGAACACAAGCTGCACACATTCAGTCCAAGAGCTCAGCTATGCTACAGCCCCCACCTTCCCCAACCTGATGCTCCCCAGATGTTTTGGGCCTCAATGCCTATCAGCTCCAACCATCATAGAATCATAGAATAGCAGAGTTGGAAAGGGCCTACAAGGCCATCGAGTCCAACCCCCTGCTCAATGCAGGAATCCACCCTAAAACATCCCTGACAGATGGCTGTCCAGCTGCCTCTTGAAGGCCTCTAGGGTGGGAGAGCCCACAACCACCCCAGGTAACTGATTCCATTGTCGTACTGCTCTAACAGTCAGGAAGTTTTTCCTGATGTCCAGCCGGAATCTGGCTTCCTGTAACTTGAGCCCGTTATTCCGTGTCCTGCACTCTGGGAGGATCGAGAAGAGATCCTGGCCCTCCTCTGTGTGACAACCTTTTAAGTATTTGAAGCGTGCTATCATGTCTCGCCTCCATCTTTTCTTCTCCAAGCTAAACATGCCCAGTTCTTTCAGTTGCTCTTCATAGGGCTTTGTTTCCAGACCCCTGATTTATCCTCTTTGCCCTCCTCTGGACACGCTCCAGCTTGTCTGCGTCCTTCTTGAATTGTGGAGCCCAGAACTGGACGGGTTCTAGTCCCCGCTCGGCCATGGAAACCAACTGGGTGACTTTGGGCCAGTCACAGACTCTCAGCCCAGCCTACCTCACAGGGCTGTTGTTGTGAGGATAGAAATGGAGAGGAGGAGATTATGTAAGCTGCCTTGGATTCCTTGGAGGAAAAAAGTTGGGATATAAATGCAATGAATAAATAAGTAAATAAATAAACATGTCCAATGGCCAGGAATGCTGGGCGTGGTAGTCCAAAGCATCTTGAGGGTTCCAGGTTGAGGGCGGGGAAAGGGGCCGTATGATGCTCCCAGTTCAGCAGGGAAATGAACGGGGAAAGAACTACTGCAGCCCACCCCCGAAGCAAAGGGCGGTGTTCTCTTGCGTGATGCCTGCTTTTCTTTTTCTCTCGGCAAAAAACTGTCCAACAGCGGGAGAATGCTGTTCATGATTTTTTATTCCAGTTACTGATTTTCTAGAAGTAGCTCTCACAGTAACAATAGCAGCAGCAGCAGCAGCACAATCATAATCAAAGCCCCAAGACTGAACCGTTCAAGCTGAGATTCAGTTCGATCCTGTAGCCGCAGCAAGAGACAGGGGCCTTTGGTCAGTAGTAAGGCACATATGTTGTAGGGGAAAAGGAAGGTCCTAACTTACTCCTCCTATTTTATGTTTATTTTATTTCTATACTGCCCAATAGCCGAAGTTAGGCAGGGCAGTGTGATAAAAATTCTGAATACAAATTCAGAATCCAAGAATTTGTCTCGCATCTCTTATTCTGCCCGATTTGTTCCTGTTTTGCTAGTCATGGGGAGGAGCGAAGAGACAGGGCCCAGTAGCCGTCCCCCCTTGTCCCGCCCTTAATCCCTGAACATCTCATTCAACCACCTCCCTGCTTCTCAGATTTCAGCAGGCATGGCCCAACCACCACTTGCGAGCGTATCGTTCAGATGTATGTATGTATCTTGGCTTCAAGATAATCAGGAAGCTTCCTGATTATCTTAGCTTCAATAAATTCAGCTTCCTAGAATCATAGAATAGCAGAGTTGGAAGGGGCCTACAAGGCCATCGAGTCCAACCCCCTGCTCCATGCAGGAATCCACCCTAAAGCATCCCTGACAGATGGTTGTCCAGCTGCCTCTTGAAGGCCTCTAGGGTGGGAGAGCCCACCACCTCCCTAGGTAACTGATTCCATTGCCGTACTGCTCTAACAGTCAGGAAATTTTTCCTGATGTCCAGCTGGAATCTGGCTTCCTTTGACTTGAGCCCGTTATTCCGTGTCCTGCACTCTGGGAGGATCGAGAAGAGATCCTGGCCCTCCTCTGTGTGACAACCTTTGAAGTATTTGAAGAGTGCTCTCATGTCTCCCCTCAATCGTCTCTTCTCCAGGCTAAACATGCCCAGTTCTTTCAGTCTCTCCTGATTATCTTGGCGCATATATTTGATGCCAAGATACCAATACCTATATTGAAAGTAAAATAACCAGGAAGCTCTGTGTGTTTGTTATATTGAAGCCAAGATAATCAGGAAGCTGAATTCATGAAGCCAACATAATCAGGAAGCTGAATTTGGCACCTGGGTAGCACGGCGTGTACTCCTGCAAAATCAAAGCGGGTACACAGGCCAGGTGAAAGGGCTTCTGGTACCCAGGCTGGGAAAGGCCTTTGCCTCAGAAAATCCCTGCCAGGAAGAAGAGAAAATCCTGGGCTGGATGAACCCATGACAAGGCTGAATTCCGTAGAGGCGGATTCCTGTGGTCCACGGTCCTCATCCTTCTGCGAGAGACAGGAAGATCAGAAGGGCCACCTCCTTGCTGTCTCTCTGCATGTGCACTAAGCAGAAGCACTGTTTGGGTCTGTCTCTCTAGTGTCATTGGCTGATTAAAGAACCGAAGCCCAGCAGTTACTGTTGAGCCCATAAAGGCGGCAGATGCAACAATGATCACTCAAAAAACGCAAGCCACTTCTTTTGCAATGAGAAGGCCCATTGCAAAAACCCAAAACGAAATAAAACTTTTTTAAAAAACCTGAATCAAGCCCCAAGGATGAGAAACCGCATTCCAATTCAGTGAGCAAAGCGTGGCCTGTTGGATCTGGAACAAGAACGACGTTCAGGTCCTCCCTCTCCCTCGGCTCCAGAGGAGACCCTCCTGGCTTTGCTAAACCACTTTCCCCTTGACTGCACACCCTAGAGATGAGGATTGCAAATCAGGGTTCCACCTGCAGCCTTCGCAAACCAGGAGGCATGCAAGAGGCAGCTGGACCACCATCTGTCAGGGATGCTTTAGGGTGGATTCCTCCATTGAGCAGAGGGTTGGACTCGATGGCCTTGTAGGCCCCTTCCAACTCTGCGATTCTATGATTCTATGAAGCTTGTTGCACGAGAAGGAGGAGGAGGAGGACTGGAGCTCACAGCCAATCTAAGACATCATGTTGCACTGGATAAGGAATGCAATGTCTCAACCGGGCTCCGGTGAGTTTCCTTGGACATTTAAAGTTAATTTTCTTCTCCCTCCTATTAAGTTTCGGCAGCGTCAAAGGAGCTGAGGACCAAGAGATAGCAAAACCTCATGTGGCGTATACGCATTTTTCCAGGATGGTGCATTTCATAGAATCATAGAATCATAGAAAAGCAGAGTTGGAAGGGGCCTACAAGGACATCGAGTCCAACCCCCTGCTCAATGCAGGAATCCCCCCTAAAGCATCCCTGACAGAGGGTTGTCCAGCTGCCTCTTGAAGGCCTCTAGTGTGGGAGAGCCCACAACCTCCCTAGGTAACTGGTTCCATTGTCGTACTTCTCTAACAGTCAGGAAGTTTTTCCTGACGTCCAGCTGGAATCTGGCTTCCTTTAACTTGAGCCCGTTATTCCGTGTCCTGCACTCTGGGAGGATCGAGAAGAGATCCTGGCCCTCCTCTGTGTGACAACCTTTTAAGTATTTGAAGCGTGCTATCATGTCTCCCCTCCATCTTCTCTTCTCCAGGCTAAACATGCCCAGCTCTTTCAGTCTCTCTTCATAGGGCTTTGTTTCCAGACCCCTGATCATCCTGGTTGCCCTCCTCTGAACACGCTCCAGCTTGTCTGCGTCCTTCTTGAATTGTGGAGCCCAGAACTGGACGCAATACTCTAGATGAGGCCTAACCAGGGCTGAATAGAGAGGAACCAGTACCTCACGCGATTTGGAAGCTCTACTTCTATTAACGCAGCCCAAAATAGCATTGGCCTTTCTTGCAGCCATTTGGGCTCTTAAATGTGATATTTAGTCCATTTTCTGTTGCTAATAATGCATCCCCCTTCCAATACAACAGCTTTCCACCCGTCATCAACATGAAAATACATTTCATTTCTCAAAGCAATGAGGCAGAGAGAGCTCCAGAACAAATCCTCCGTGAACTTCTCCTACCCCCCCCCCCCAAGCCCCCCAAAACCAACTGGCAGCAATTCAGTCAGGACGGGGGCTGAAGTTCTGCTCAGAGCTTGGCAGCGGTCTGCATCGACGTGTCCTTGTGAACCTCCTTCAGCCATTCAATCAGAATCTTGTTTACAGCTGCCGGCCTGCAGGGAAAAGTACACCGTTGGCAGGGCAGGAATTTCGTGGTGCAAAAGACCCAAACGCGGTGCCCAGAGACCCCCCGCCCCAAAACTGATGCTAAGAACCGTGATGCAAATTCATTAAAAGTGGTGCAGATTCTTATGACTGTTTTCTGCATTTTGAAGTTAAGGTGCTGACTGAAACCTGGAGCGGATTCACTGCCCCACAGACATCGGACCCACCAGCCTCCACGGCATCCAACCCCCTCCCCCACTTTAAATGCCCCACAACAGAGCCTGGCAAGGTTGGAAATAAATGCTGATAGATGGACCCTGGCTAGATCCAGTCCTAAAATGCTCCCCAGTTGTAGCACAGGCTTGTGAAAAGTAGCCCAAAAGGGTCTTGGAGAGGCTGTGGTCATAGTTAGACCTAAGGTTTATCCCTGGATCGTCCAGGGTTCAAACCTGTTCACCGAGGTGACACACAGGGGATCCAGTGCTCAGGCAAGGGCGAACCCTGGATGATCCCAGGATAAACCTTAGGTCTAGCTGTGGTCTAAGTATCACAGCTGGCTCTTGCTGGTTTGTCCCAAGTCTGAGAATCTAATTATTTCATCCCATGTTGTTGGTTATCCTGTGTATTTATTTACCTTTGTTTTTTCTAGACTGAAATTGCTTCTTTTATAGGCCATAGCTAGGCCTAAGGTTTATCCCTGGATCGTCCAGGGTTCAAACCTGTTCACCGAGGTGACACACAGGGGATCCAGTGCTCAGGCAAGGGCGAACCGGGATGATCCCAGGATAAACCATAGGTCTAGCTGTGGCCTGTGTCTCCTTCCGCCTTGTACATGGTGATTACGGACAAGGACTCATTTCTCTGGACTCCGAAGGCCATTTCTGCCCAAGGCCTCCCCCCCCTCCCACCTACAGACCTGAAGAGGTCTGTCACCCTTAACCGCCCTTTCCGCCCCGATCGCTCCCCATTCTTACCCCATAAATTCAGGAAAATGTTATTGCCTTGTCGTTTAGCTGGGAAGGTTTTATAGCTCCTTGTAAAAGGTGTGTGGGGGTGGGGAGAGAGAGAGAGAGAGAGAAAGGCACGTCTGATTCTTCCTCGGAGTCAACCAACTCCCGAGTAAGAATTTATTTGTTCCCCGCTAGAATTTATCATCCCTTGCACGGGGGCGCTGGCAAAATGTAATTCCACCCAGCGGCTGATTTAACGGTCTTCAGGGCAGAGGCGTAGATTTTTACAGCCACAGTGACATTAGGATGGAGGTGGCGGTTTGCGAAACACAGATGAACAATAGGGCAGGAAACGGCTGGAGGGGCGGGCGGGCGGTTTTATGGAGGAGAGAAAGCACTACTTTAAACAGAAAGAGAAAGAGGGAGAGATGGAAAGGCTGGGAGAGACGGAAAGTGTGGGCAAGATGGTACGGGAAACTGACTTGAAGGAACAAATAGGGCAACAGATTTGGAAAGGGATATGGAAACAGTGAGTGTTGAGAAACATGTCCGTGAGGATAAAAGAAAATTATTACAAGCTTGTCTGGAGGTGGTACCTAACCGCAGTGAAATTAAATAAAACAAACAAGATGAATTCAGCAACGTGTTGGAGAGGTTGTCAAGAGAAAGGATCGTATTTACATATGTGGTGGGAATGTGAATTTGTACAAAAATTGTGGAAAATGGTGTTTAAAGACATAAAAGAAATTTTAGGAATGGAGATTGAAGAGGCACCTATAGTGGCATTGTTATCAGTGTATGGAGAATTGAATTGTAATAAAGAGACAAAAGAATTGATAACGAATTTGTTAACAGCTTCAAGATTAATGATATCCAGGAACTGGAAGGTTCAAGGGCTTTATCATATAGAAGATTGGTACAAAGAAATATATTGCTGTTAATGATAAATTAACATGTAACATAAAAGCTAGAAGAGGAATGATAAAAACGAATGATTTTGAGGGAATATGGAAACAGTTTTTAGAACTTGTATTATTAAAGGGGAGAGGGAAAACAACCCCAGAAGAAGTAATGAGATTTTGGAAATATAAATAAGATCCCGTGGTTGGAGGGAGCACATTTACGTTAATTATGATTATGTTAAAGAGAATTAAGTTAGAATATATGTTTAACAAATTGTTTACTTTGCATTATTATGTGGTATTGTTTTACATTGTATTGTTGTATACAAAATAAAAATAAAATAAAATAAAAAAAGAGATGGAAAGGCTGGGGGTAGAAGAGAAGACTTAGATATCGGGAGGTGGAGGATCTGAGGCTTGTGTGCACCTCCGTGGTGAGCATCTATGGTTCTGCTGGATGGATCAAGGATTCACTGCAACAAGATGTAGTATAGGCTAGGAATTTGGGTGGCTTTGAAAGGGGGTTGGATAAATTCGAGGAGGAGACAGCAATCGATGGCTACTAGCCCTGATGGTTGTGTGCTATCTCTGGTATTTGATGCAGTGAGCCTATATACACCAGCTGCAGGGGAACAGGGGCCTGAGGGTGCTGTTCATTTATTTATTAATTACATTTCTATACTGCCCAATAGCCGGAGCTCTCTGGGCGGTTCACAAAAATTAAAAACATTCAAAGTATAAAACAACAGTATAAAACCATACTATAAAATACAACATAAAAGCTCAACCAGATAAAAACAGCCGCAATGCAAAATTACAAATTGAAAACACCAAGTTAAAATTTATTTATAGATTGTTAAAATGCTGGGAGAATAAAAAGGTCGTCACCTGGTGTCTCAAGGCATATAATGTAGGTGCCAAGCGAACCTCCTTAGGGAGCTCATTCCACAGCCGGGGTGCTACAGCAGAGAAGGCCCTGCTCCTCCTGGTAGCCACCTGCCTCACTTCCTTTGGCAGGGGCTCGCGGAGAAGGACCCCTGAGGATGACCTTAGGGTCCGGGCAGGTACATATGGGAGGAGGCGTTCCTTCAGATAGCCTGGACCCAAGCCGTTTAGGGCTTTAAATGTTAATACCAGCACTTCGAATCAGGCCTGGACCTGGACTGACTGCTGTTGCACCGTGTCCTGCTTGTGGGCTCCTGATTGATGGCTGTTTGGCCACTGTGTGAACGGAGTGCTGGACTAGATGGACCCTTGGTCTGATCCAGCATCACGGCACTTCTGATGTTCTTATTTTCTTAAAGGTAAGATATAAGAACATCAGAACATCAGAAGAGCCCTGAGGCTGGATCAGACCAAGGGTCCACCTAATCCAGCACTCTGTTCACACAGTGGCCAACCAGCCATCGGCCAGGGATGAACAAGCAGGACACGGTGCAACAGCACCCTCCCACCCATGTTCCCCAGCAACTGGTGCACCCAGACTTACTGCCTCGGATACTGGAGATAGCACCCAACCATCAGGGCTAGTAGCCATGGATAGCCTTCACATCCAGGAATTTATCCAACCCCCTTTTGAAGCCATCCAGATTCATGGCCATCACTACATCTTGTGGTAGTGAGTTGCATAATATCTTTGTATGCTGATGTTCAACAGCATACAAAGTTTTGAAAGAAGGACTCAACCACCCTGAGCAGTCACAACTGAACACAAAGCACACCATACCAAACATTCCCTAACTGTCTGCACAATTACACATTTCTTCGACATTTTCCTACGCTTGTGCTTTTATTCGTCTCTCTTTTGTTCACTCCTTGGATCGTCTGGAAAGAAGACCTACGGATTATTACCCAGATAGTTCAACTGCTGAATAGTTGAGTGTTTCTGAAGAGCGTTTCTCAGGCTATTCGAGGGGACCCCTTAGACTAGTACCCCTAAGGGCGCAATCACACAATGCAGAATTTCTGGGTGGCTGAAAAGCGGTCCCAGCAGGCTGAAATTGGGAGTAAGGGGCTAGCCAGGAAGGAGAGAGACTTTCCCCTCCTGCTGGAAGTCTGCTCAAAATCACCCCCTCCTCGGATGCATTTTTCTCCAAGAGGGAAAGTTTGAAAGCTTCACAACTTCAGGAGAACGAAGTGTGTGTGTGTGTGTGTGTGTGTGTGTGTGTGTGTGTGTGTGTGTGTGCAGGGAACACCCTAAGCTGCCAGCCCATATTTAAGTTTGCCCCTTAGTAGTATCACTGATATCCTAGGCCCAGGGGTGGCAGGCTTCCCATCCAGGTCAACTTTGTATGTGTTCATTCGTCAACTTGACGGTCTTTTAGCATTAAAAAAAAGCAATAAAGACTGATCTATTCCAGCTGGCCTATCCTGTGGAATTTTAGAATGTTTTTAGGATGTTTTAATCATGTATACTATGTTTTTAATCAGTTTTTATGTGTTTTATATTCACTGTTGTTCCCTGCCTCGATCCAAGTGGAGAGGTGGGTTGTTATTATTATTATTATTATTATTATTATTATTATTATTATTATTATTAAAATGTCCATTCCATCTTATTTCCCACATTAATTTGCATTTAAAAATGCAGCATGGAAATTCACATTTAAATATTATTTTCCCTTCAAAAAACACTCTTCTGAGTGGATTTTGATCATTTTTCTGAGCCAAGAATTGTTTCAGAGCATTGGGGAAGTATAAAGTCCAGGGGACAGCCAAGTTCCAATTCTCCCATTAGTCTGGGAGGTGGTGCAGACTCCTCAGTTCACACTCTGAATTCGCAATGATTGAACGGCTCAATCTCAATTCAAAATTGAATATGCATGAGATACAGGACAGAAAGAGAAAATCTTGGTGCATTTCTTTCAGCAAGCAACAGCCCTTCATTATAAGTTTACTAGAACTTTCAATTTCCCCCTTTAGAGAAGCCAGAAGGTTTTTGATTTAAAAGCAGGTTCAAGAGATTTTGTTTTTTGGGAAAAATATATCATTTTAACACTCATTTAAGAAAAACAATCAATCCTGCCCAGATCACGTTTTAACTCCATTTACCTCTCCATTTGTGTGAAGTGTCCACAGTCTTCAATATGTCCACGACTAAGATGTGGAATCTAGAAAGAATAACACAAGTCAACGTCCCAGTCGGGTCAAGACTTTATACTGCCTTGAGCAACTGCACCCCATAATGTGAGGTGCAGGTGATGGGGCAGAATTCTTGGATTAAACACCACTTGGGGGACTCACTCAGCATCTGCTACAACATTGCAAGTGGTTTGGGGGCGAGTCGCCTCTCAGGACGCGACGGTAACTCACTGGCATCCCTAAGCGTTTCGCTACCTCCAAGTAAACGCTTGGGTGGCAAAGGCAGGCCAGCTAGGCCTTCGTTAAGGCCCGCGGTGCAGTGGCACATTTTGAAGTGCGTCACAGCCGCAGGAGAGTCCCAAAATGCAGAGGGCTGCGTTGAGCACAGCGCATAGCGAAACTATGGAATTTGCTGTCACAAGATGTGGCAATGGCCGCCATTTTGGATGGCTCTAAAAGGGGGCTGGATAAATTCCTGGAGGAGAAGGCTGTCAATGGTTACTAGCCCTGATAGATATGCGCTCGTGTCCTGCTTGTGGGCTCACGGGCAATTGCTCAGCCAGAATGCTGGACTAGATGGACCCTTGGGTCTGATCCAGCACGGCTCGTGTGGTCATATGTTCTTATGACCCACATCAACAAACCAGTTCAAACCGTTTTCATCTCCGAAACCAGTCTTCTGTAAAGCGAATGGGTCTTAATTGCCTATTCAAGGCCAACTGACCCTCAAAATACTTTGTACTTCAATAAGCAACAATATATATTGTCCTAGGAAAAGACATCCCCCCCCCTCCCAGCTACTGTGTGGGCTGCAGCTGAGCTCAGAGGGAGCAGGTAAGTCGGGGTGGTGGTAGTGGCAGTAGATTACAGGGTCTCTGCTAATCCTGTAAGCCTCCACTACGCCACCGGTTAAGGTGCAAAGGACAAAAGGAAGCTTGCAACAGACGCAGGACAACAGAACAGTGTGGTGCCAGTGTGGTGTAGGGGCTAAAGTGTTGGACTGGGAGTCGGGAGATCACAGAATCATAGAACAGCAGAGTTGGAAGGGGCCTACAAGGCCATCGAGACCAACCTGCTGCTCAATGCAGGAATCCACCCTAAAGCATCCCTGACAGAGGGTTGTCCAGCTGCCTCTTGAAGGCCTCTAGGGTGGGAGAGCCCACAACCTCCCTAGTCCATTGTTGTACTGCTCTAACAGTCAGGAAGCTTTTCCTGATGTCCAGCCAGAATCTGACTTCCTTTAACTTGAGCCCATTATTCCGTGTCCTGCACTCTGGGAGGATCAAGAAGAGATCCTGGCCTTCCTCTGTGTGACAACCTTTGAAGTCTTTGAAGAGTGCTCTCATGTCTCCCCTCAATCTTCTCTTCTCCAGGCTAAACATGCCCAGTTCTTTCAGTCTCTCTTCATACGGCTTTGTTTCCAGACCGCTGATCATCCTGGTTGCCCTCCTCTGAACACGATCCAGCTTGTGTGCGTCCTTCTTGGATTGTGGAGCCCAGAACTGGATGCAATACTCTAGATGAGGCCTAACCAGGGCCGAATAGAGAGGAACCAGTACCTCCTGTGATTTGGAAGCGCATTATGAAGTGCATTACAGTAGTCCATGCCACAGGAAGGACATCTGACAGAGACCGCCTGGCCCCACTGCCCTCCCGCGTCTGTGAGTTTACAGGGAGCTCGCAGCAACCAGTCCCACGGGACCGCCAGCCTGTGCCACTCACCGACTCCTCCATGTATTTGCTCATACCCGGATGGAGAACTTTGTCCTTCCCAGCCGTAACCATCAAAGCAGGAACTCTGATCTGTGGATTTAGAGATGCAAAGGAGCGTTGAGGCGACTAGCAGCAGCGATCAGCCATGTATTATCGGACAAGATGCCAGGGGCCCTGACTGGGTCAGGAGTGATCGCATCGGAGGTGGGCAGGGTCACTGCTCAATTTTACGCCAAGAATCATCCTCTGGGCAGACCCAAAGTCACATGCCAGGGGTCCAGGCAGCAGCGCCGGAAAGGAGGATGTAGGGTTACAGTGGAAATTCCAGAAGAGCAGCTCCCAGACTGTGGAATGGCCTGCCGGGAGAGATCCACCAGCTTAATAGTATTTCTGAATTTTTTAAAAAAGCTATAAAGACGAATCTCTTCCGGCAGGCTTACCCAGCCGAATTTTAAAATGTCTTAAAAGGTTTAGCTTTCTTGAATGCTAGTAGACTGGAAGGTCCTCTGGGGAACAGTAGTTCTTGCTAGCTGATGTAGATTTTTCCCAGAGGACCTGAGTGCACGGGGCGGATTGTATGGGAGAAGGCGATCCCGCAGGTAGCCTGCACCTAAAGCCCCACAAAGTGCTGGTACTAACATTGAAAGCCCTAAACAGCTTGGGGCCAGGTTATCTGAAGGAACGCCTCCTCCCATATGTACCTGCCCGGACCCTAAGGTCATCCTCAGGGGTCCTTCTCCACGAGCCCCTGCCAAAGGAAGTGAGGCAGGTGGCTACCAGGAGGAGCACGGCCTTCTCTGCTGTGGCACCCCGGCTGTGGAACGAGCTCCCTAAGGAGGTTCTCTTGGCACCTACATTATATGCTTTTAGACACCAGGTGACGACCTTTTTATTCTCCCAGCATTTTAACAGTCTATAAATAAATTTTAAGTTTTCAATTTGTAATTTTGCATTGCGGCTGTTTTTATCTGGTTGAGCTTTTATATTGTATTTTATAGTATGGTTTTATACTGTTGTTTTATACTTTGAATATTTTTAATTTTTGTGAACCGCCCAGAGAGCTCCGGCTACTGAGCGGTATAGAAATGTAATTAATTAATAAATAAATACATGGTTTAGGTCCAGGCTACCTGCGGCATCGCCTTCTCCCGTACAATCCACCCCGCACACTCAGGTCCTCTGGGAAGAATCTACTTCAGCTAGCAAAAACTAGATTAACCACTGTTACCCAGAGGACCTTCTCTTCTGCTGCTCCCAGACTGGAACGGCCTGCCGGAGGAGACTCATCAACTTAACAGTCTATTAGCATTCAAGAAAGCTATCAAGACTGATTTCTTCCGGCAGGCCTATCCAGTGGAATTTTAAGATGTTTTAAAAATGTTTTAAAAATGTTTTTAGGATGTTTTTTAGGATGTTTATGATTTAATTGAGCATTATGTATTTGATCGTTTATTGTTGATCCCCGCCTCAATCAAAATGGAGAGGCGGGTAAGAAATAAATGTATTATTATTATTATTATTATTATTATTATTATTATTATTTTAATAATGTATTGGTTTTATGTTTTTAATAGTTTTATGCATTTTATATTTTTGTATTCAATGTCGTTCCCCACCTCGATCCAGAGGCAGAGACGGGTAAGATGATATTATTATCACAGCGCAGAGTTAAACTATGGAACTCACTACCACAAGATATAGGGATGGCCACCAATTTGGATGGCTTTAAAAGGGGTGTTGGATAAATCCTTGGAGGAGGAGGCTATCAATGGCTACTAGTCCTGATGCCTATGTGTTACCTCCAGTATCAGAGGCATTATTATTATTATTATTATTATTATTATTATTATTATTATTATTATTATTACATTTATATACCACCCCATAGCCGAAGCTCTCTGGGCGGTTTACAAAAGTTAAAAACAGAGAACATTAAAAACAAATGTACAATATTTAAAACCATAAAAAGCATAAAATACAAACAAAAACAGACAAACCGTTAAAAACAACTATTACTATGAGTCCCATGGCACTTTAAAAAGCTAATCGATTTATCGTGGTAAAGCTTTGGTGGGCTACAGGCCTTCATCCGAGGCATGATCCTGTCAGCAGGACAAACGCACAGAGATCTACAGGGAGAGGGAGAAGTAATCAATCAAGCCTGTGGAGTACCAAGAGAACTATTCATGGCCACAGGGATGTCCAAGTCACCACTCTGCAGATCATAGAATAGTAGAGTTGGAAGGGGCCTACAAGGCCATCGAGTCCAACCCCCTGCTCAATGCAGGAATCCACCCTACAGCATCCCTGACAGATGGTTGATCCAGGGAATCAAGCCAGATTCCAGCTGGACATCAGGAAAAACTTCCTGACTGTTAGAGCAGTATGACAATGGAACCAGTTACCTAGGGAGGTTGTGGGCTCTCCCACACTAGAGGCCTTCAAGAGGCAGCTGGACAACCGTCTGTCAGGGATGCTTTAGGGTGGATTCCTGCATTGAGCAGGGGGTTGGACTCGATGGCCTTGTAGGCCCCTTCCAACTCTGCTATTCTATGATTCTATGATTCTATGGTTGTCCAGCTGCCTCTTGAAGGCCTCTAGTGTGGGAGAGCCCACAACCTCCCTAGGTAACTGATTCCATTGTCGTACTGCTCTAACAGTCAGGAAGTTTTTCCTGATGTCCAGCCGGAATCTGGCTTCCTTTAACTTGAGCCCGTTATTCCGTGTCCTGCACTCTGGGAGGATCGAGAAGAGATCCTGGCGCTCCTCTGTGTGACAACCTTTTAAGTATTTGAAGAGTGTGATCATGTCTACGGGTTTAAACGGAGCACGAGCCAATGGCCCAGTTCGTGTGTCTGTTTAACTTTCTTAAATTGTGTTAATAAATGTTTTAAAGCTGTGACAGTTTCATTGAGTTTCTGAGTCTGAGTGGAGTCAATCATTCTGCTGCTTCTCTCTAGAGGTTTCATCTACGATTTTGGGGAGGAATCTTGAGGGGTGTTCATGGAAGCTATTGCAGGCAGCCTGTGTTCGGACCCTCTCAAGTAAACAGTTATTATTTATTTATTTATTTATTTATATAGCACCATCAGTGTACATGGTGCTGTACAGAGTAAAACAATAAAATAGCAACACCCTGCCGCACAGGCTTACATTCTAATAAAATCATAATTTTATCAATTATCAGTTATCAATTATTTTCCCCCTTTCCCCTTCTGCGGGGACCTTCTGCACGCAAAGCCGGTGCTCCGTCACACCAAGCTGTAGCCCCTCCCACGCGTTCCCCTCCGACTCGTACCTTTCTGCCTCGGGCCGAGGCATCCCAGTTCCAGTTGGCCTGCAAATTTCGGTACCAGTTCAGTGGCCCCCTGGAAGAGGGAGAAAGAGGAGAAGCAGGTTTAAGAACATGAGAAGAGCCCTGATGCTGGATCAGACCAAGGGTCCATCTAGTCCAGCACTCTGTTTGCACAGTGGACAAGGGACCATCGACCAGGGATGAACAAGCTGGACATGGTTGAAGGGTGAGAGGGGCAGCGGAGCTTAGGGTTCCCACATAATCATAATAGCTTATCTCCTTCTTTAAGAACGTAAGAAAATAAGAGGAGCCCTGATGCTGGATCAGACCAAGGTTCCACCTAGTCTAGTACTCTGTTCACACAGTGGCCAACCAGCTGTCGACCAGAGACCAACAAAGCAGGACATGCTGCAACAGCACCCTCCCAACCATGTTCCCCAGCAACTGGTGCTCACAGGCTTTCTGCCTCTGATACTGGAGATAGCACACAACCATGAGGCCCATGAGCAGCAATCTATGTGCTACCGCTGAGCACCGTGGTACTTGCTCCAGGTGTACAGTCCCCATCCCCCGTCCCCCCCCCCCCACAATAGAAGCTGCTTTGCAATCCCTGGGCAAGAGCTTGAAGGTCAGCAAAGGAAGGTGAGCAACTTCCCTTCTCCTTTCCGCCCTTCGTAGCACCCCCCCCCCAAATTGCAAGCTGACGATCCTCATTTCAAAACTTCCGGCTCAGCCCGAAAGAGACGCGCCACCAGATCAGATCAAAGGCCATCTAGACTAACATCTGATTTCCAACAGCGGTCCGAGAAGGAAGAAGGGTACTGTACAAAAGAGAGGGAGGGAGGACATCAAAGTTGCACTGAAACAAGGATTTATTGGCCTATTCAATCCAGACTTTGAGAGAGAGGAAACTGTTTCAGTTCTCGGCCCTGGTTAGGCCTAATCTAGAGTACTGCGTCCAGTTCTGGGCTCCACAATTCAAGAAGGACGCAGACAAGCTGGAACGTGCTCAGAGGAGGGCAACCAGGATGATCAGGGGTCTGGAAACAAAGCCCTATGAAGAGAGACTGAAAGAACTGGGCATGTTTAGCCTGGAGAAGAGAAGATGGAGGGGAGACATGATCGCACCCTTCAAATACTTGAAAGGTTGTCACACAGAGGAGGGCCAGGATCTCTTCTCGATCCTCCCAGAGTGCAGGACACGGAATAACGGGCTCAAGTGAAAGGAAGCCAGATTCCGGCTGGACATCAGGAAAAACTTCCTGACTGTTAGAGCAGTACGACAACGGAACCAGTGACCTAGGGCGGTTGTGGGCTCTCCCACCCTAGAGGCCTTCAAGAGGCAGCTGGACAACCACCTGTCAGGGATGCTTTAGGGTGGATTCCTGCATTGAGCAGGGGGTTGGACTCCATGTCCTTGTAGGCCCTTTCCAACTCTGCTGTTCTATGATTCTATGATTCTCCTTTGAGGGTTTTAACCCAGTCACGCTTGAAGAGCAGTTGCAAAGCTTGAATTGCCACTCAATAAGTTTCTTGTGCACCTTTGGGCTCCCTTCCCTCCATTCCCCCAATCCGCCCTGCCCCGCCTTCAATCCAAACAGTCTCCCTTCAGATATCTGCAGGAAGCTCCCCCGGCAGGGCAAGAAAGCGAGGACTGCCCACCCACCCTGCCATTTGCACCCGAGCAAGTGATATTTGGGGGTCCACTGCCTCCGAGGAAAGCCACGAGGAGACTCACCCGCCCCACGTGCCCAAACCCACCTTCCCCAATCTGGTGCCTTCCAGATGTGTTGGGCTACAACTCTCAGCAAACTCCAGTCGGCACATCTAGGGGATGCTGGAAGCTGTAGTCCAAGATGTCTGGAACGCGGAAGGTTGGGGCTGGTTTAGGCATATTATCTGGACAGAGATAGCTTAGCTACAGCGATCCATGCTCTGATAACCTCTCGCTTGGATTACTGCAATGCGTTATACGTGGGGCTGCCTTTGAAAACGGTCCGGAAGCTTCAGCTGGTACAAAACAGGGCAGCCCGGTTACTAAAAGGGACTGGCCAGAGAGATCATATCACACCAGTCTTTCTACAACTTCATTGACTGCCAGTACAGGTACACGCCCAATTCAAAGTGCTGGTATTGACATTTAAAGCCCTAAACAGTTTGGGGCCAGGTTATCTGAAGGAACGCCTCCTCCCGTATGTACCTGCCCGGACCCTAAGATCATCTACAGGGGCCCTTCTCCGTGAGCCCCTGCCAAAGGAAGTGAGGCAGGTGGCTACTAGGAGGAGGGCTTTCTCCGCTGTGGCACCCTGGTTGTGGAATGAGCTCCCCAGAGAGGTCTGCCTGGTGCCTACACTGTACTCTTTTCGTCACCAGCTGAAGACCTTTTTATTCTCTCAGTATTTTAACACTTAATTTTAACTTAAATTTAAATTTTACTGTTTTAACTCTGTATTTTAATTTTATATCCATTTTGCTGCGTGGTTTTCATCCTGGTTGTGCTTTTTATACTGTATTTTGTATTTGTGCTTTTAACCTGTTGGTTGTTTTATTATGGTTTTAATTTTTGTGAACCGCCCAGAGAGCTTTGGCTATTGGGCAGCATAAACATGTAATAAATAAATAAATAAATAAATTTTAACACTAGCAGCCGTCACCACAGCTAGTGGCGGTGAACTGGGTAAGTTATTTCGTTGTTGTATGAAGCTGTATTTTATAGACCACATCCTGAAAATGTGCCACCCTCCACTGACCCTTAATGAGGCCAGGGGGGGCCTTTCGGATACTTGCCCAGCAAACCCAGAAATAGCCCCTCCTGCTCCCTCTGCCCCCTCCACGGCCCTGCTCCAAGTACCTGAATCCAGATTTTCGATACTGCTGGACGTAGTACTGGAGCACAGGCTCCGGCAGGAGCGAACTTGGGGGAGGGTCTTCAGGAAGTCCCACCAGCAGCCCACCTGTAGTGCAAAAAGGAAGGTCGTAATGAAAACAGGAGTGGGTGAGAAATTCGTTTCAGGTACGCTTTGATCAGGATTTTATGCGTTTCGCACCTCCCAGGCCGAAGACAGACTGGGACGCAACCTGCAAAGTCCGGAAATTTGTGAGATTGAAATGCAGTCTGCGGACCCCCCCCCCCCAAAAAAAATGCGTTAGACAGCATGCGTGCATTTGAAAAACGTACTTGGAAAAATGTGAACTTCTGAAAAACGTACAGATATATGCTTTAGGCAATGGGAGAAAAATCCCTAAGTTTTGAATTTGCACACAATTGATGTGTACAGTTGAAAAATATGTACGAAAATAGGCACGGATTTTCATGCTGAAAAAACACACACCAAAGGTTGCAATCCGATTCGGACTCGATTTGGAACGAATTCGGAGAGCTTCCGTGAGCTCGAGTTCTGCCAGATCACACATCCCTACAAAAATACCGCTGTGGTCAGTTGCAAATGGAAAGACCGGAAGGCTGAAGCAAGATGCTGAAGCACTTACAAGATAGGGGATACTTGGCTCAGCAATACTACAAACAAGAGGGATCTTGGAATTGTTGTAGATCACAAGCTAAATACGAGGCAACAGTGCGATATGGCTGCAAGAAAGGCCAATGCTATTTTGGGCTGCATTAATAGAAGTATAGCTTCCAAATCACGGGAGGTACTGGTTCCTCTCTATTCGGCCCTGGTTAGGCCTCATCTAGAGTATTGTGTCCAGTTCTGGGCTCCACAATTCAAGAAGGACGCAGACAAGCTGGAGCGTGTTCAGAGGAGGGCAACCAGGATGATCAGGGGTCTGGAAACAAAGCCCTATGAAGAGAGACTGAAAGAACTGGGCATGTTGAGCCTGGAGAAGAGAAGATTGAGGGGAGACATGAGAGCACTCTTCAAGTCCTTGAAAGGTTGTCACACAGAGGAGGGCCAGGATCTCTTCTCGATCCTCCCAGAGTGCAGGACACGGAATAACAGGCTCAAGTTAAACGAAGCCAGATTCCAGCTGAACATCAGGAAAAACTTCCTGACTGTTAGAGCAGTACGACAATGGAATCAGTTGCCTGGTGAGGTTGGGGGCTCTCCCACAGTAGAGGCCTTCAAGAGGCAGCTGGACAACCATCTGTCAGGGATGCTTTAGGGTGGATTCCTGCATTGAGCAGGGGGTTGGACTCCATGGCCTTGTAGGCCCCTTCCAACTCTGCTATTCTATGATTCTATGATCAGGAAAAACTTCCTGACTGTTAGAGCAGTATGACAATGGAACCAGTTACCTAGGGAGGTGTGTGCACTGTGTGTGCACCCATTGTGTGTGCATCCATCAAAATTCTTATTGTGTTTACGTTTGAGCAGAAAATGCAGGTTGCTTACCTGTAACTGTAGTTCTTCGAGTGGTCATCTATGCATTCACACATATGGGCTTTGCGCCTGCGCAGAGACCAGACCGGAATCTCCAATAGCTTAGGGAAACGTTTTTGGGCGGGAACCCCTCCCCCGCGCTACCGCGCATGACCACGGGGTTCCCGCCCTTCCCTCAGTTTACAGGAGTCCGCATTGTGCCCCCATAAACATGAGTGTAATTCAATAAATAAGATAAAATATAATCCCTAGTCAATAATGTCATTATTAAATATCACACCACCAAGAGGGGATGGTGGGTGGGTTGTGTGAATGCATAGATGACCACTCGAAGAACTACAGTTACAGGTAAGCAACCTGCATTTCTTCATCGTGGTCTCTATGCATCACACATATGGGCGAGTAGCAAGCTCACATACCTTTGGAGGTGGGTTGGTGTACTATTTCAACACTTCCGAGAGCACCGCCCTTCCAAACGAACAGTCATGTCTGGATCGAGTGTCCAAGCTATAATGCTTGACAAATGTAGAAGGGGTGGACCAAGTCGCAGCCTTACAAACGTCCTGAAGTGGAACACCCCTGCTGAAGGCCACCGACGTCGACATCGCTCTGGTTGAATGAGCTGTCACAGGTCGATGTATCTCTAGTTTAGAGATAGAGTAGGCAAGTTCAATTGTCTCTACTATCCAGCGTGACAATCGCTGGCATGACACCGGGAGTCCTTTATAAGGCTCACCATAACATACAAACAATTGTTTGGATTTTCTAAATCCTTCAGTTCTAGCTCTATAAAAAGAGAGAGCTCTTCTAACGTCCAACATGTGGAGAGCAGTGTCTGCAGGCGTTGTGGGGTTTGGAAAAAAGGCTGGCAAAATAATGTCCTGAGCCAAGTGAAAAGGCGTCACAACCTTTGGTAAAAAAGATGGGTCTGTACGCAACACAACCTTGTCATTGTGAAAAATTGTATAAGGAGCATCTATCCTTAGAGCTTTAAGCTCACCTGCACGCCTTGCTGAAGTTATGGCCACCAAGAACACAGTCTTGAGAGTTAAAAGTCTTAAGTTCGTTGTAGCCATAGGCTCGAAGGGTTTTCTTGTCAATGCATGGAGCACAACCGACAAGCTCCACGATGGTACGATATTTCTAGAGACTGGTATAGTGTTTCTCAAACCCCTTAAAAATTCCTTGGATGTAGGATGGGAGAAGGGGGAGAACCCTTCTACACCCTCATGAAAGGCAGTGATGGCAGCTAAATGAACCCTGATGGACGAAAGTCCTAAGCCTCCTTTGAACAGTGAGAGTAGGTATTCTAGAATCACAGAGACGGGACAAGTCTCAGCGATGTGATTCATTTGCAGTGCAAACTTAGAAAACCTCTGCCATTTAGCAGCATACGATTTCCTTGTCGAAGGTTTCCTCGACGCAGTCAAAATACTGTGTACCGTCAATTGTTCGATACCGGAGGTTATGGTACTATTCTCCATGCCGTCATCTTGAGTGTCGAGAGGTCTGGGTGTCGAACTCTGCCTTGGTGTCGAGACAGAAGGTTCGGTATCGATGGTAGCTCGATGTAGTCCCTTCTCGACAGTCGAAGAACATGGGGGAACCATGGTTGTCGAGGCCACCACGGCGCGATCAGAATACAGTTTGTGCCGTCTGTTCTTATCTTGGCCACGACTTTTGTTAGGAGTGGGAAAGGTGGGAAGATGTATAATAGTCCCCCCGTCCAAGTTCTTGCGAAAGCGTCTCCTAGCGAGTTCCTTCCGCTTCCTGCTCTGCTGCAGAAGTTGGTACAGACTGCGTTTTCTGCAGTGGCAAAGACATCGACGGCCGGATCGCCCCAATACCGAAAGAGGTTGTTTCTTACTTCGGTATCGAGCTCCCATTCGTGGTTGACATGGAAGGACCTGCTTAGGGAGTCCGCTACGATGTTCTCCTTCCCCGCTACGTGGATCGCAGTCAGGTAAGTCTGTCTCTTTATGCACCAGTTCCAAATCCTGAGTGCAGAACGGGTTAAGGGGTATGACCTCGTTCCCCCTTGCCTGTTTATGTAGCAGACAACAGTGGTATTGTCTGTTGCAATCAGAACGTCCTTGCCCTCGATGATCTGGGCAAACGCTTTCAAAGCATTTTCCACAGCCAAGAGTTCCAGATGATTGATATGATCCCCTTTCTGCCGAGGGGACCATCGACCTTGGACGGTAAGCGAATTGCAGTGAGCTCCCCATCCATCGAGAGAAGCATCTGTCGTGATGGTAAGCGATGGTGCTCCTTGCTGAAAAGGAATCCCTTCCAGGAGGTTTTCCGTCGAAAGCCACCATTTCAACGACGCCCGAACCTGACTCGGTATCGAAAGGTAAGTCCTGCGAGCGTTGCGTCGAAGATCGAAGGTCTTCAAGAACCACCCTTGAAGAATCCTCATTCGCAATCGGGCGAATCTGATGACAGCGGTCGTCGCCGCCATCAAACCCAGCAATCGTTGGATTGTCCATGCCGAAGGTCTTGCCTGGGTTTCGACATCGAGAATCAGGTCTCGAAGTGTTTTTGCCCTCGCAAGCGGGAGGTAAGCTCTTCCATCTCGAGACGACAGAGTCACTCCTATGAAGTCTATCGTCCGCTGAGGAGTCAGTATAGATTTTTCCTGATTGACCCACAGGCCAAGGGATTCTAAAAGTTCTAGAGTCGTGGCTATATTCTCCTGGAGCGTGTGACTGTCCTCCGCTACCAGGAGCCAGTCGTCTATGTATGGATAAACATGTATTTCCTTTTTTCGCAGGTGGGCACACACAACAGCCATCACCTTCGTGAAGACCCTCGGCGCCGTCGCGAGGCCGAAAGGGAGGACGTTGAATTGGAACTGTTCGACGCCGATGGCGAACCGTAGGTAAGTTCGATGCGATTCCCTGATGGAGATGTGGAAATACGCATCCTTCAGGTCTACTACCGCGAACCAGACCCCTGTATGCAACAGTTGGAGGATTGAAGTAACTGCTGTCATACGAAACTTCTTTGGAGTGATGTATCTGTTCAGTTGTCTTAAGTCCATAATCGGACGAAGACCTCCATCTTTCTTCGGTACCGTGAAGTAACGGGAGAAAAATCCCTGGTTGAGTTCCTCCGCAGGTACGGGAGAGATGGCTCCCTTCGATAACAAGGTCTGTACCTCGAGCAGCAGAGGAGGGGATGGTGCTGTTATCTTCACTCCCGAAGAAAAAGGAAGGGCATCGAATTCGATGGCGTATCCCGTCTTGATGATAGTGAGCACCCAGGAGTCGGATGTTATGGACTCCCATTGATGGTACTTGGGTGCTAGACGGTTGGTAAATGGTAGTAGGCCTGGGACGGAGAAGTCAAAGCCGCTGTCTTTTAGAGAAATCAGGCTGGTGTCTGCTTTGCTGGTATCGGGCCTGATACGGCCTCTTTCTTTGAAGTTGTTGCTGCTTTGCAGGTTGTTTGTCGTATTGAGGGCGCTGCTGCATCTGTTGGTACGGTTGTCTAGTCCAGCGCCTTTGTTTAAATTGCGGTTGTGGTTGCGAGAAGCCCATCTTCTTGGCTGTTGTGCGAGCCTTATATATTGAATCTAAGGACTCGTCAGTTTTATTGTTAAATAGTCCTTCTCCATCAAATGGAAGACTTTCAATCCTAGTTTTTGTTTCGTTTGTCAGGTTGGCTGATCTTAACCAAGCATGACGACGTAGGGCTATGGAGCCCATCATTGATTTTGAATGTGAATCCGTCTGGTGTTTTGCTGAATTCAATTGGAGACGAGCTATTGATGTAGCTTCGGTCTGGAAAATCTTTGCCAACTCCTTTTTCTCCTCGGGTAGATGGTCACAGAGGGAGTTTAACTTGTCTAATAAGAATATCTGGTATCTGGCCATCGTAGCCTCATACGCTGCAGTTCTTATCCCTAGAGAAGAAGACGCATAAACCCTTCTGCCTAAATAGTCCAATTTTCTGCCCTCTCTATCAGTAGGGGCTGAATGTACTCTTTGGGATCTTCCTTGGGCAGATTCAACAACGATTGAATTAGGTTTAGGGTGTTGGAATAGAAAGTCTGCATCAGATTCTTTAATTTTGTACATCGACTCAAGTCTTTTAGACGTTGGTTGAGTTGCACAAGGAGTTTTCCACGAGGATTGTGCTGTCCTCCGCAAGGTAGGAGGGAACGGGATAGCGATAGTAGAAGTAGCTTCCGTTTGCATAACATCATATATTGGGTCATCATCGACCTCTGTCGGTTGGTCGACATCGAGACCCAACGTTCGTGCCATCCGCCTTACATGGTCGGTAAAGTTTCCCATGTCCTCCGATGTGGAAACGGGCTCTTGTGTGTTTACAACGTCATCGGGGGAAGGCATAGATGGGGCTACCGACACCACAGAGTCTGAATCAGATCTATAGTCCTCATCAGGAGAGTCTTGTGGTTGCAGTGTTTGACGCACTGGCTGCAAGGTCTGGCTTTGGTGAGGTGAAGAGACCTGTGTTGTCAGCCTCGGTATAGAACGCTGTTCAGCAGGGTCGACTCTGCTGTGCTGACTGCGAGGAGTGTGAGATTGAAGAGCAGGAGGGATTTGAATGACCCTTGCATTTGGAGGAGGATGAGCATAATGATCGTAATGCCTCCGTTCTGCTGGGTAAAATTCTTGGGGACGATAGTATTCCCAGTCATAAGAATAGTCTCTTTGAAAACCGGAGTACTGCGAAATGCGGTCAAAGTCAGGTCTAGGAGAATGCAATTGTCGACAAGAGGTAGACACAGCGAGACCAGTTGGTTCTTGTGGAGCAGTAGCGCACGGTACCGAAGGGTACGGTGCGGAGATAGCCGATGTGGAGTCACGAATCTCGCCCTCCGACATCGAACTCCTTGCAGTTGGTAACGGAGTCGGCATCGACGATTGCGTCGGTATCGAGGTCGCCGCTGGCAAACTAGGCTTAGCGGGCACCGTGGGTACGGTATCGACCCTAGGAGAGGAACGTTTATCAGCGTCCTTCCTCTTTTTCTTCTTCTTTTTTAAGTGTTCTGCCGACTTAGGGGTCCGGGCTTTCTTTGAAATCTTTCTTGCCGCAGACACCGCTAGAGATCGGCCTGGCGTCAGGGGTATGGCCCTGTTATCCGCCCTCATCTCCTCATCGATAACAATCGATTGAACTTCAGGGCTATGGGTCTCTTCCATTGCCCTTGAGGAGGACTTTTCCTTACGCTTTTGAGGCGTAGGCTCAGTAGCTCGTAGAGCTTTTTCCCAAAGTATAGACCGAAGTCTATCCGCTCTGTTCTTCCGCGTTTGTTTGGTGAACGCCATACAATGATGGCACTGCTGAACCTTGTGTCCCTCACCCAGGCAAAGCACACAGAGCGAGTGACCGTCCTTTGGTGGCAATTTAGAGCCACATTTTACGCACTTACGAAATGGGGCCCTAACGGCCATGCGCCTGAGGCGCCAACGCGATCGAAGGATCACTAGAAAAAGAAAAGGAAAACAGAAGAATAACTGGGTTTTTTTTTTTTTTTTTTTTTTTTTTAGGCAAAGTAGGAAAAGAGAATTGAAGAAGGATACGTGGAAAGAAGAATACGAGGAAAATTTAGTGGTAAGTATTAGGTTTAAAGATAACTGGAGAGAATACGGTTTCTAGGTCTGTGCACAATGCGGACGACGAAGAACTGAGGGAAGGGCGGGAACCCCGTGGTCATGCGCGGTAGCGCGGGGGAGGGGTTCCCGCCCAAAAACGTTTCCCTAAGCTATTGGAGATTCCGGTCTGGTCTCTGCGCAGGCGCAAAGCCCATATGTGTGATGCATAGAGACCACGATGAAGAACCTGCAGCTTTGCCTTGGATTTTCTTGCGGGTGGGGTGGGGGTGGGGGTGGGATCACGTGGCGGCCCTCCTCCTTCCCTCATGGGTGCAGCAGTGTCTTACCTCGCTTCCGCACGCTGCTGACGTCCACAGAAACGCCCGCCATACGGTCCTGCAAGGAAAACATTTTGAATGAACGGGATTAATAGCCAGTTCAGTACAAGGGCGGGGGGAGGGGGGACTTGGCCAGTGAACCCCGGAGCCCTACTGAGCCCTCAGCATTCTCAAGGGATGTGGTAAAGCAGCCTTCCTCAACCTGGGGCGCTCCAGATGTGTTGGACTGCATCTCCCAGAATGCCCCAGCCAGCTGGGGCATTCTGGGAGATGCAGTCCAACACATCTGGAGCGCCCCAGGTTGAGGAAGGCTGTGGTAAAGGAACAGACATTCTGAGTCAAGTTAACCCAAATTCTAAGCCAGCGGAAACTGAATTTTGCACTGAAATAAAATTCTATGTATGCATGTATTTTATCGTTGCATCTATACTCTCCTTTCCCCCCCTCTTGCAAGGAACCGAAGGTCCTTGCATGATCCTCCTCCTCTCTATTTTATCCTCACAACAACCACCCTGTGAGGTAGGTTAGGCCGAGAGTTAGTGACCAGCCCAAAGTCACCTAGTGAGCTTCCATGGCCAAGTGGGGACTAGAATCCGGCTCCCAGTCCAACACTCTAACCACTACACCACATTGGCTCTCAACTATGTCTGCTGAAAACATGCAAAAGTTGGATCTACTGCAGGACACCCAGAGACCCAACCAGGAAGTTCCTTCTGCCTGTCCCCGTGCCAGGATTCACTGCAGCCATTCCTGGCATAATCTAGGGGAGAAGGCAGGACTTGCTGCCAGGGGTCTCTCCCAACATCTCCCTGGGAAGAAGTCTAGCATCGGCCGCCATCACAGGCCCCCTCCATGCTTCCCTCCATGCAGGGCACGGACCTCCTTCTTGCTCGACCGCACCATGATCTCCAGGGTCCTCCTCACGTCCTTTTCCAATTCAGCCTCCGCTACGCCCTGCCGGGAAGAGAAACAAAACCCATGAAAAACAGAAAAGAGCTCAATCAGGTTGCAGCGTGGACGGCTCCAGTTCAGGGCGTTGGCCAGTCAGCCCTTCCCCACGGTACTCCATTCCATTCCTTTGCCCTTCCAACCCCATAGTTTTCCATTTCCCCACTATAAGAAACATTCTTTCTGTGACCATTGACCTTGCTCAGTCATAGAATCATAGAATAGCAGAGTTGGAAGGGGCCTACAAGGCCATCGAGTCCAACCAACTGCTCAAAGCAGGAATCCACCCTAAAGCATCCCTCACAGATGCTTGTCCAGCTGCCTCTTGAAGGCCTCTAGTGTGGGAGAGCCCACAACCTCCCTAGGGAACTGGTTCCATTGTCGTACTGCTCTAACAGTCAGGAAGTTTTTCCTGATGTCCAGCTGGAATCTGGCTTCCTTCAACTTGAGCCCGTTATTCCGTGTTCTGCACTCTGGGAGGATCGAGAGGAGATCCTGGCCCTCCTCTGTGTGACAACCTTTTAAGTATTTGAAGAGTGCTATCCTGTCTCCCCTCCATCTTCTCTTCTCCAGGATAAACAGACCCAGTTCTTTCAGTCTCTCTTAACAGGGCTTTGTTTCCAGACCCCTGATCATCCTCGTTGCCCTCCTCTGAACACGCTCCAGCTTGTCTGCGTCCTTCTTGAATTGTGGAGCCCAGAACTGGTCGCAATACTCTAGATGAGGCCTAACCAGGGCCGAATAGAGAGGAACCAGTACCTCACGTGATTTGGAAGCTATACTTCTATTAATGCAGCCCCAAATAGCATTTGCCTTTCTTGCAGCCATATCGCACTGTTGGCTCATATTCAGCTTGTGATCTACAACAATTCCAAGATCCTTCTCATTTGTAGTATTGCTGAGCCAGGTATCCCCCATCTTGTAACTGTGCCTTTGGTTTCTATTTCCTAGATGTAGAACTTGGCATTTATCCCTATTAAATTTCATCCTGTTGTTTTCAGCCCAGCACTCCAGCCTCTCAAGATCACATCGAAGTTTGTTTCTGTCTTCCAGGTTATGAGCTATCCCACCCAATTCCACCTGCGCCATTGCTTCTCCCTGCCATCTAAACCCACCCCCACCCCCAACCTGGCAGGGGCTACTGTTCGAACAGCAGACCGCTCTGCATCCCTGGCTCCGCTCGCCTGAAATTTGTACAGCTGTCACCGCAGGGAAAAGGGAGCCGTTTGTCTTCCTGCAATTAAAGGGCTCCGTTGATTCGGTTTTGTTTAAAGTGAGTAAAGAGGGGAAAGAAACAAAAGGAGAAAAACGTGCATTTCCAGAGATACAAACGTCTCCATAAAGCAAGCCAAAAGTCGCTGAGCCGGCTGACAGCCTCATTAGTCACACAAACGAGCTGCGCTTTCTGATTCCTTGCTCTCTCCGGCGCATCCCCCCTTCCAGGGCAGGAGAAATCCACGAGTTTGTAGCAACTTTTCATGTCAATTTAAGGAAAAATATAAGTTGACAGGATGGGACGGGACAGGGGAAGAGAACCTACCACGCTCCAGACATGCAGACCAACTAGCGTTTCTCTCCTCCATCCAAGAAGAGGCCTCTTTCTTTTTTGTTTCTGAACATTTAACAGGTGTCACTAAGACCAGGCGGGTGCGTTTTTTTGACTTGTACTGCCCACAGCACTGTAGTAATTGCAGCGTATGAAAAAGTCCTGGCAACCAGATTTCCTGAATGTACACTGCTTCCCCTTCCGCTTTTCGGATATATCCAAGATGAGGGCTTTGAGATCTCACCCGCGGCTAGCGCCCAGGGTGGGCGTGATTGGGCACTTGCTGAGGGCGACATCAGGGGCCCACGGACAGCAGCTAACTGAGCCTGCTTCTCCTCTTCCCCACTGCAGCCTACTTGCTCTCCTTCCTCTGCTTCTGGACCAGAAAATGGAAGTGAGCAGCAGGAGATCACAGAATCATAGAATAGTAGACTTGGAAGGGGCCTACAAGGCCATCGAGTCCAACCCCCTGCTCAATGCAGGAATCCACCCTAAAGCATCCCTGACAGAGGGTTGTCCAGCTGCCTCTTGAAGGCCTCTAGCGTGGGAGAGCCCACAACCTCCCTAGGTCACTGGTTCCATTGTCATACTGCTCTAACAGTCAAGAGGTTTTTCCTGATGTCCAGCTGGAATCTGGCTTCCTTTAACTTGAGCCCGCTTGCTCCCTGACTCTCTGCTTGCCAAGCAAAGAAGAGGTAGCAAGGAGGAGGAGGAGGAAGAGCAGCTAGTGACCATGGTGGTGAGAAGGGAGGCTCATTGAGGGAAGGGGCCCACTGGGTGTTTTGACCCAGGGCGAGAAGTGCCCTGATGCTGGATCAGACCAAGGGTCCACCTAGTCCAGCACTCTGTTCACACAGTGGCCAACCAGCCATCGGCCGGGAACCAACGAAGCAGGACATGGTGCAACAGCACCCTTGCACCCATGTTCCCCAGCAACTGGTGCACACAGGCTTACTGCCTCGGATACTGGAGGCAGCACATAACCACGTAACCTCCCTTGTGGACTGTGGGAATGCTGTGGATGTCATATATCTTGACTTCAGCAAAGCTTTTGAAAACGTGCCCCATGATATTCTGATTAACAAACTAGCTAAAAGTGGGCTAGATGGAACAGCTATTAGTTGGATTCACAGTTGGCTACAGAATCAGACTCAAAGAGTACTTATCAATGGAACCTTCTCTAACTGGGGAGAGGCAACGAGTGGGGTACCGCAGGGCTCAGTCCTGGGCCCAGTGCTCTTCAACGTTTTTATTAATGATTTGGATGAGGAGGTGCAGGGAACGCTGATCAGATTTGCAGATGACACCAAATTGGGTGGGATAGCTAACACCCTGGAAGACAGAAACAAACTTCAAAGTGATCTTGATAGGCTGGAGTGCTGGGCAGAAAACAACAGGATGAAATTTAATAGGGATAAATGCCAAGTTCTACATTTAGGAAATAGAAACCAAATGCACAGATGGGGTCCCAGAGTGCAGGACACGGAATAACGGGCTCAAGTTAAAGGAAGCCAGATTCCAGCTGGACATCAGCAAAAACTTCCTGACTGTTAGAGCAGTATGACAATGGAACAAGTTCCCTAGGGAGGTTGTGGCCTCTCCCACACTAGAGGCCTTCAAGAGGCAGCTGGACAACCATCTGCCAGGGATGCTTTAGGGTGGATTCCTGCACTGAGCAGGGGGTTGGACTCGATGGCCTTGTGGGCCCCTTCCAACTCTGCTATTCTGTGATTCTATGATCAGGGCTAGTAACCATGGATAGCCTTTGCTTCCAGCAGCGTCATGTGCAAAAAAAACCGAACACCTTGTTGGACATTCAGGTACTTTATACCCACTGCATTTCTCTTATTTACCAAACCCCTTAAACAGAGAAGGGATTAAGGTCAGTTTAATGCAGGTTGCTTTTACACAACTGGTTATTTAAGGAACGCACACCGGTCCCGGACATTTGGGATCAGCAATAAAGGAATAAAAATCCCATCGTGCCAGGAGCAGCTTTGATAGACCCTCACCATTCCAGCCTGACAGAGACGTCGGGTCTCATTTCCAAATGCCTGGATGCAGTTGGGCTGTCAGGCCGGCCGCTGTCGCCCCCCCCCCCCATGCGTCCCCCGCGCATGACAGAGCCCTCGCTTGCTGAGCTAAATTGGATTGCTGCTGTAGCCGAGTGCAGCTGTGATTCAGCGCTCAGCCTCAGCACTATTTCTTCCGAATCCTGCAAACTGAACTGCTGACGAGGTGGGATTGCGGGCCAGCTGTAGCTCAGAAATGGGGACGGGACAGCGACAGACAATCCCTTCATGGAGCCGCCGACTCTACGTCTCAGAGCTAAACTACACGCTACATTACATGTGTAGCTGACCCTAATTTATTCTACTTTAGTGTAAGCATGTGGGACCCCAATCCAGAACAGAACCACCATGCTGGATGGGGAGGATTAAACTTTCGCTCCTAGCGTCCCCCTTCCCTAAATTTGCCCCCCAGCCCTCAGCCCCACAGTTCTGTGGCTTAAAGAAAGGGAAAAGCCTTCACTGATATCAACGGTGGTTTTTCCCCGTCTTTACCACTCAGGCGAGTGGGATGAATTTCAGGCGGAAAAGTGGTGGGGTGGGCAAGTTAAACCCCACCACCATGACCTGCGTGCGGTGGTCCCCAATCTGGATCAGGGCCCTGCAAAGTTGTACCAAGATACAAATAAAAAGTTGAGATCAGCTACACATAGCACATTTAACAGAGTCTGCAGTTTAGCCTTAAGAGGCAGGCTTTGGATGTGAGGTTGCCGTTACCAAACTCCGTTTTTTCTTCTCTGGATGCCTGGTATATGATCACTCGAAAAACCGAAAAACCAGAGCGACACCTAAAGGTCTCTAGTCCCTTTGTAAACACCCTGGGGTGTGCTTCTCACTGCTTCACCGGTGATCCCTAAGGCCCTTTTTACACCTACGGGTGTAGAGGAAGGGAGAGGTGGCGATCCCGGACTTACTTGCTTCTGGGATCGTCGCCCTCAGTCCACATGGGCCACGCAACGTCCCGGGCATTGCGCCCGTCACGGCAGCCATTTTTTTTAAAGAGGGAGAGCCAGAGCGCACTTGCTCTCCAGCGAAAATTAAGGTAAAAAAAAGGGGGGAGCCCACTCCCCACCCGACCGCCGATGGCCATGGACTCCCCCCATCCTGGCTCCTTCCCTCTGATGACACCTGCTACTCCCGAGGAGGAAGAAGCCGGGACAGGCGCCCGCACTGCCCACGGTCCTCGGGATCGCCCTGGAACCATAGGTAAAACCGGGATATCTGAGGTCTCAGTTATCCCGGGGAAACAGAGGGAACATCCCTCCCTGATCCCAGGATCCCCTGTGTGTCTTTTGCACACATAGGGATGATCCCTGGAAAAACGGATGGTGCAGAAATGGGCTAAGACAAGAGACAGCTGTCCTGGGGAAGCCATTCCATCCTCCAGCCGCTGGCCAGGGATGCAGACGTGTGGGCTTAGCTGGCTTGATTAGTGAAAACGGAAGGTCAGGACCCCGACAAAGGAACCCAGAGGTTTCTTACTGCCTGCTGATGTTTTGGTGAGTGGGCCGTTCACGCCCGCAGCCTGAGACGAGCGTTCTGCAAATGCTTGGATGAAGAACAGCAGATTCGCTTAAGGATCAGAACAAAGGTCTGTGAAGGACGTGGGGTTTGTCAAGTCATTGTTAAGTTTTAATTGTGCTTATTTTCCTGTTAGTAGTTGAGTTATGGGAGTGGGTGGGTTGATGGATAAGTATTGGTTTGATATATGTTTATGGCTTGTATCTGTTTGATATGTGTTTATGGCTTGGCTGGCGCCAGGACCTTGCTTTGGTATGCGGGAGGAAGGTGGGAGTTAGGATTCCGGATGCCAGAACTCCCAGAGACCCCAAGGTCAGTTGGAGGCTTCACACCTGCATGTTATCTCCTAGTCAGGCTAATTGGGCCTGGTGTGAGAAAAGTATCACGCTCCTCTCGGAAGGCAGGGGCATTAACAGCTGAGTGGAAAAGGGGATAAAAAGAGTAACTTGACAAGGGCACGGGGGCTTCTGTTCGGGGATGATGGAAGAACACCAGAAGCGACCCAGTCAGGGTGCTTGAGGAAAGACAGACTATTTGTTACGTTTTTAGAGGTCTGGTTTTCTGAGACAAAGCTAGCCGCTTTATGGCTGGGGGGAATAGTGGTGTAGCTGCAGGCTTTTAAATGGAACTTTGGTTGTTAGCGTCTCCTCCGTTTGTACCTCATCCACTTACCTTTTTCCCTTCCCTTGCTACCCTATTAGCTGCTACTACCGACCGAGGCCTTATTTGTTAGCGTTAGTTCCTCTGTATTAAACTTGCTTTGGTCCCTACAGTGTGTCTGTGTGTTTTATTCCAGAAACCTCCGGTCCTCCCTCGGTGAGAGGGGTTAGGGAGTGGGGCATCGGGAATTCTTGGAGCGTGTTGCTCCCGAGCCTACCTGGCAGGGAGGTCTGATTAACTCGGACCTTCGTTACAAGGTCCATCTAGCCGCTCAGTGGCGGAGAACATGCAGAAGGGTCCCAGGTTCAAATGCCACATACTTTTAGTGAAAAAGGAGCCGTTAGTCAGTGTGTGGGAAGAACCTTCTCTGTCCCAGAGGTGAGAAGCATCCTGTTCCCTACACCGGCCAACCAAAGGCCCACGGCTCTCCCCACAGAGACAGGCAAGAGAGAGAGAGGGGCTGTCCGTATGGCTTTATTTGCTCTGCGGCGGCTGCGCTGCGGCGGTTATACAACACAGCCGCCAACTGTCAGCCACCGTGGGGCTTTTCCCCGAAGCTACGCATTTAAGAAGTCGGGGACTTACCCCGTCCTTTTCCTTTGAAGCGAGATCGCCACGGTCTTGCCGCCATGCGACCTTGCTTTGGCGCGAGCTGGGGGCGTTCCAGGGTGGATGGTGACCACTGAGGGGTCGCCAGAAGAGGTGCGGAGGGCAGGCCCCACGAGCCGAATGGTTGCCAGAAAAGCCCACACGCTTTGCTGCTGTGGGGATTTACCACCACCACCCCGCAGCAGCGATACCGTGCAGTTAGCAGCACCATGAAGACACCCCCAGAGAAAGCGTCATCACACTGGGGGAAATCGCGTTTACTTACTGTCGATTCTCCACCCGCGCGTTTGTCCCTCATTACTTCCTCTTTTGAAAGAGGAAGTAAACAATGTGTCTGTGGCCCATTCGGTGGGCTGTTTTGATCACGCTGCTTCTCCTGCACACAGCAGGAGATCGCGGCAACTTCCATCTTTAAAATAAATAAGCTGGACTTACTGGGGTGTTTTCATAGAATCAAAGAATAGCATCCTGTTTGTTTCTGTCTTCCAGGGTATTAGCTATCCCACCCAATTTTGTGTCATCTTCAAATTTGATCAGCGTTCCCTGCACCTCCTCGTCCATCTGTCCACCACAACCCGAAGATCTCTTTCGTGTTCGGTCACCACCAGCTCAGATCCCATTAGGTTATACTTGAAGTTGGGTTTGCCTTATTGGAGATTTGCATCGTGCTTCAATTGTGCAATCATAATGAGGCTGCATTACATGGCCAGAGAGAGGCGGCCGCGTGGTCTGTCATGGAAAACTTCCCCTCCTCTCACTGCTCATAGCCCTGAATGGGACAGTGCCCTCTAGAGGGTGACTTGTAGCACAACTTCCCCTGCACACAGTAAGAAATCCTGAGATATTTCAGCAGAATCGGGATATCACAGTTTTTTTGTTTTGTTTTTTAAAACAGAATTACGGAGGGAAGGAGCGGAAGATGTGCAGGAGGTTGATGACGTTGTCCAAAAGGCCCACAAACTTCCGTCTTATTTCGCTCATGCAAAGAAGTCCATCACTTGGACCCCCTGAAAATTCAGTGAATGACAGAGCAATTAACTGTATAATAAAAGCCTTATCTGGAAGCACGCAAAGAGTTTTGCCACACTGTTATAAAACTGGGCAGGGCCTTGGGGGCCAGGATTTAGCATGTGGGCTGCCAGTTGCTAAACCCCCGCTAGAAGGTTCACCATTCCCAAGCAGGGCTGAGACAGCTGGTGCAGTCAGGCCATCCCGAATTATAGCTTGATTATACCCTGATCAATCCCGAATAAATAATAGCATTTTTAATTATTATTATTACTACGGCAAGAGATGTAAGCTCTTCCAAAGGTGGAAAACTGAACGCGCACATGCAATCAGAGCAAAGGGCTGGGATGGAGGATGATTTAGGGAAGAAAAAAAAATGCATTTGCGTAACAGAAGCTTGCTTGAAACAGCCCTGGAAAGCAATAACCTTGAGCAGCAATTGGGTGATTTCAATAATTCATCCCTTTAATCAAAACTGTGAGCATGGCAGGAAAAGGACAAGGAAATGCACTTCAGGTGCCCAGAAATCGCTTCCAGCTGGGCTGTTCTCTCCCACATCCCCAAACCCCCCAGCAGAGAAAAGGCGCCTGCTGCACGTCGCCCAAAGCGAAGGAAACTCCTTGCAGCCGAGAGCGCCTCTTTTCCCAACGACAAGCAGGAGTGGGCCAGAAGCGAGGCCGGTCCCTTTGCCCTGGAAAAGGCAAAATTACAGCTCCCCGCAGAAATGAAGAATAGATCCTTGTTTGGAAAGGAAAGCGTTGATGGCCGCTCTGAGAAGCTGGACTGGGCTTCTGAGGCCAAAATCTTTCCATACGCATTGCCAAAACACAGGCAGACCACAGGAGAAACAAAGCCAACAACCCAGCTGTGCATGAAGAAAAGTCAAATTCTGCAAAGCGTGATTGGATGATATCTCCTAGTAGTTAGAGAGCTCTTTGTTAGGTGGGTCGGGTGGGGGACATGTGGAGCACCTTTTCCATCAAGTGTACCATCTCTCCTCCCATCTCCAACTTTACGAATACAAAGACCACCATCCTTTCCTGTACTCCATTTTTCTGGACCAGTCGTTCTAACATCTGGGTTTTGCATTTCTGAAGCAGCTTTTGCAACCTGGCTACCCTCCAGTTGTGTTCGCCTACATCTCTCAGCTGTGCTGGCTGGGGAATCCTGCCCAACTGGAGGGCACTCGGTTCGGGAAGGCTGTTCTAAAGGGAGGCCTCTCCCTTTCCTCCTCTGTCCCAGCCGTGTCTTTGGGAAACCAAAATACATGGCAAAGTTCTAACCGAAGCCGCAAGAAGGTCTTAAGGACGGAAGAACAGAAGCAGAGCCCTGAGGCTGGATCAAACCAAGGGTCCATCTAGTCCAGCACTCTGTTCACACAGGGGCCAACCAGCTGCCGATGAGGGATCCACAAAGCAGGACACCGTGCAACAGCAACCTCCCACCCATGTTCCCCAGCAACTGGTGCACACAGGCTTACTGCCTCGGATACTGGAGGGAGCACACAACCATCACAGAATCATAGAATAGCAGAGTTGGAAGGGGCCTACAAGGCCATCGAGTCCAACCCCCTGCTCAATGCAGGAATCCACCCTAAAGCATCCCTGACAGAGGGTTGTCCAGCTGCCTCTTGAAGGCCTCTGGTGTGGGAGAGCCCACAACCTCCGTAGGTCATGGGTTCCATTGTCGTACTGCTCTAACCGTCAGGAAGTCTTTCCTGATGTCCAGCTGGAATCTGACTTCCTTTAACTTGAGCCCATTATTCCGTGTCCTGCACTCTGGGAGGATCCAGAAGAGATCCTGGCCCTCCTCTGTGTGACAACCTTTTAAGTATTTGAAGAGTGCTCTCATGTCTCCCCTCCATCTTCTCTTCTCCAGGCTAAGCATGCCCAGTTCTTTCAGTCTCTTTTAACAGGGCTTTGTTTCCAGACCCCTGATCATCCTGGTTGCCCTCTTCTGAACACGCTCCAGCTTGTCTGCGTCCTTCTTGAATTGTGGAGCCCAGAACTGGACGCAATACTCTAGATGAGGCCTAACCAGGGCCGAATAGAGAGGAACCAGGACCTCACGTGATTTGGAAGCTATACTTCTATTAATGCAGCCCAAAATAGCATTTGCCTTTCTTGCAGCCATATTGCAATGTTGGCTCATATTCAGCTTGCGATCTACAAAAATTCCAAGATCCTTCTCGTTTATAGAATCATAGAATAGCAGAGTTGGAAGGGGCCTACAAGGCCATCGAGTCCAACCCCCTGCTCAATGCAGGAATCCACCCTAAAGCATCCCTGACAGAGGGTTGTCCAGCTGCCTCTTGAAGGCCTTTAGTGTGGGAGAGCCACAACCTCCCTAGGTCAGATTCCATTGTCGCACTGCTCTAATAGTCAGGAAGTTTTTCCTGATGTCCAGCTGGAATCTGGCTTCCTTTAACTTGAGCCTGTTATTCCGTGTCCTGCACTCTGGGAGGATCGAGAAGAGTAGTATTGCTGAGGGCTAGTAGCCATGGATAGTAGCTAGCAGCCATGGATATCCTTCACCTCCAGGAATTTATCCAACTCCTTTTTAAAGCCATCCAAATTGGTGGCCATCAGCACATCTTCCGTTTCATCTGCAGACAAAAGGTAAAGGAGGCTGAACGCCTTTGCTCACACAGCAAGCTTTCCCTCTCCTGAACCGCCACATCACTACGTGCTGGCACTGACGTTCCCTAGTATGCTCAGCTCCCACAAGACAGTAGTTATGTGGCAGGATGCAGACAGGATGAAACAGGGAACCTCATAAACCACGCCTGAGATACAGAGGCCGGAAGGGCTTCTCAGGGCTCAGAGTTTCCTTCAGGAAGGCACAGATGGGAATAGAACCATACAAGTACAGTCGCCAGGCAGGATGAGGCCACTGGGGTTGGCCAGGCCGGCAGAAGTAAGGAGCGACATTCTGCCCTTGCCTGACCTCCACAGCACAAGGAGGCTCCATTTCCTGCACTTCAGGGTCTGACTTAAGCTCCTGTTCCAGGGAGCATGGATTGCAGGGAGGGGACGGGGAACCCCCCACACTCCAAATCTGGATTCACATACACAGTGGCGGCAGACGACAGAGTAGATGCTCAATATTCCATTGAGATTGCTGGAGGAGTCCAGGAGAACACCCCGAGAGGCACTTGGAAGCAGTGAAGCAAATGGAGCTGCTGCTGCTGGTGGTATATCTCTGCCGTGAGTGGGTTGGGGGGTGGGCAAGGGGTCACAGCCCCATTTGCCCCAAATATAGAGCTGGATCTGCGTGTACAGACTTGACCTGGCACCAGACAGTGTCCTTTGCTGGCTCAGTCTACTCACCGGCTTCTGGAAGTAGAGCTGATAATCGAAGACAGGAACGGATTCCAGCAGCTTCATTATATCCACTTCGGGATTTGCAGGTTTGTAGGGAGTATTGAGCCCAGCCACAGCCCTAAAACAGCAGAGTAAGAGATCAGAAAAGGGGCGGGGCATTTGTCTGTTGCTGCAGACAACGACGACGACGAGTTTGAAAAAAGTTGAAGGCTACCAACTGAGTGCCTCAAAAGAATCCAGACTTGCCTTCCTTATATGTTTATTCTAGGACAAGCATGGGGATTTCATAGAATCATAGAAAAGTACAGTTGGAAGGGGCCTACAAGGCCATCGAGTCCAACCCCCTGCTCAATGCAGGAAACCACCATAAAGCATCCCTGATAGATTGCTGTCCAACTGCCTCTTGAAGGCCTCTAGTGTGGGAGAGTCTGAAAGAACTGGGCATGTTGAGCCTGGAGAAGAAAAGGCCGAGGGGAGACATGAGAGCACTCTTCAAATACTTGAAAGGTTGTCACACAGAGGAGGGCCAGGATCTCTTCTCGATCCTCCCAAGGTGCAGGACACGGAATAACGGGCTCAAGTTAAAGGAAGCCAGATTCCAGCTGGACATCAGGAAAACCTTCCTGACTGTTAGAGCAGTACGACAATGGACTAGGGAGGTGGTGGGCTCTCCCACACTAGAGGCATTCAAAAGGCAGCTGGACAACCATCTGTCAGGGATGCTGTAGGGTGGATTCCTGCACTGAGCAGGGGATTGGACACGATGGCCTTATAGGCCCCTTCCAACTCTGCTATTCTATGATTCTATGAGTCCACCACCTCCTTAGGTCACTGGTTCCATTGTCGTACTGCTCTAACAGTCAGGAAGTTTTTCCTGATGTCCAGCTGGAATCTGGCTTCCTTTAACTTGAGTCCATTATTCTGTGTCCTGCATTCTGGGAGGATCGAGAAGAGATCCTGGCCCTCTTCTGTGTGACAACCTTTTAAGTATTTGAAGACTGCTATCCTGTCTCCCCTCAATCTTCTCTTCTCTAGGCTAAACATGCCCAGTTCTTTCAGTCTCTCTTCATAGGGCTTTGTTTCCAGACCCCTGATCATCCTGGTTGCCCTCCTCTGAACCCGCTCCAGCTTGTCTGCGTCCTTCAAAACTGGACGCAATACTCAAGATGAGGCCTAACGGGGGCCTTTGGCTCAGAACAAACACCATAGCGCTGTTAACACTGTGAAGGACCAAGGGGGGTGGGGAGTGTTGTTGAGTTGTGAATTATACCAACTTCCTTGTCCATCAGTAAGTTTGTTTCTGAAATGCATCTGTTTTCCTGTTGAATAGTAAACTATGCCTTCCTGCTAGGTAGTAAACCATAGTGGTGATAGTAGATCAAGAATAGTTTGATATGTTTATGGGAGGTATCTGGCCAGCCTGTTGTGCATGGTCCCGCCGGCGCCAAGACCCAGTTGACATGTGGGAAAAGGTGGGAGTCAAACTTCCCGAGGTCAGGCAAAGGTTTCACACCTGCGGCCTATCTCCTGCCCGGGCTAATTGGCCTTTGTGTGAGAAGAAAGAGCAAGCACCCTCATCAAGGGAGCAAAAGATAAAAAGGCTGATTGGATTAAGTTGGGGCAGGTCTTCAGCCTGGAGGCATGGACATCTGCCGCTGCCCAGCTCGGGAGCTGAGAGCGGGTTAGAGATTTGTTTGTTGTGTAGAGTCTGGTTTTCTAAAGGCGAGTTTTGGTCGCTTTGACCGGAGGGAGGAGGGGAAGTGGAGAGACTGCCTGTTCTTTTCTGGAAGGATTTGTGGGTGGTTCTGCCTGATATCTATTTACTTTGTTTTTTTCCCTTCCTCTGCTTCCTTGTATTATTCTTTTTATTGGCATTTTTTGTAGCTGCTACTGACCAAACTCCTATTTAGTACTTGTGTTTCCACAATAAACTTTTATCTTGGTTATTTTGGGTGTCTGTGTGCCTTTATTCCAAAGTTATACTGGTCCCGTGGTACGGGAGTTGGGGGGAAACACCCCAGAGGGACCCTTGGGAAGGACTGATTGACTCAGACTTCCTTTACAAACACCACCGCCTGGATGTGACCCATGGCCACCCTAATTTCAGCATGCGACTGCTACGGAGAAGCCATGGGCATTTATGCAAGAACATGGACCGACTTACTTGACACGTTCTGGATAAAAAAGAGCCATGAGCCACACAGTGGCTCCGCCCCAATCATGGCCGATGAAGGTGGCCTGGGAGATGCCCTGGAGGAGAGGAGGGGAAACAGGACAAGTTAGCAGTGTTCACGAGGCCGGCCCAGAAGCGCAAGATATTTTTTCTACAACTCTAGTCTTCAAATGGTGGGTGCAACTGTCCTGAGGGTGGGTTAAAGCATCACAATTATCTTCTGGAAAGGAAAGGAGAGGGAAATTTGGGCACCGCTAAGGAGCAGGTCGCCATCACCTGGTAAAAGCGTTCCCTGTCTGCACCATGGCCAGCAGGGAATTGCAGGATCGAACGTCCACCCACCTCTATGTGAAAAGCTGCCCTTCTTTTTGATTTTATTTATTTATTTATTTCACTTATATACCGCTCCCATAGCCGGGGCTGTCTGGGTGGTTTACAAAATTCTAAAATTAAGATAAAAACAAGTATATAAAATTTAAAATTCTAAAACACAGAACATACACACATAAAGCATTAAAAACCGTTAAAAAACTAAACATGTGGGTGATTAAGATGTGCTGCCATATGCTTTTGCAAAGAGGAAAGTCTTAACTTGGCGCAGGAAAGATAGCAGCGTTAGTGCCAGGCGAGCCTCGTCAGGGAGATCATTCCATATTCTGGGGGCCACCACCGAAAAGGCCCTGTCCTTCGTTGCCACACTCTGAGCCTCTCTCGGAGTAGGCACCCTGAGGAGGACCTTAGATGTTGAACGTAGTGACCGGGTATATTCATGTCGGGAGAGACGTTCCATCAGTTATGGTGGTCCCAAGCCGTGTAAGGCTTTATAGGTCAAAACCAGCACCTTGAATTGGGCTCGGAAATATACAGACAGCCAGTGCAAGCGGACCAGAGCAGGTGTTATATGGTCGAACCTTCTGGTTCCCAAAATCAATCTGGCCGCTACATTTTGCATGAGCTGCAGCTTCCAAACCGTCTTCAAAGGCAGCCCTACGTAGAGTGCATTGCAGTAATCTAACTTGGAGGTTACCATTTTCACTGAAAATGAATGCCAGAGGAAAGCTTAAGGACTAGAACATTTCTCCCTTATTTTAATACGAGCAAGCATTCAATCCTGCAGCTCCCCACTTGAAGCCTTCAATGGTACAGCCCAGGAGAGTATTCACCTAGTCCATTGAGAAAGAGCGGGTGGGGGGGGAGAAAGTTAAATATAGACAAATAAAGTCAAACAGACTAGTTGGGAGTAGGTCACACATGGTGCAAGGAAGGTGGGTCCTTGATCCAGAGACTGAAGCCTCCTAGTTTACAGAGATAATCTTGGGGACAGGTAGATAGCATACAGCACACCTGAAGGTGCTTTCAGACGGAAGGCTGCGAACACTAGCAATCCGAAGGCACTGTGTAGCTGTTGCATCTTTTTCTCCCGAACGGCTTTTCTACATTAAGGAAAAAGATGGACGAAGCGGTTCGAAAACACGGGAGGACACCGCCCCAGGCCAGTAAACTTCTGTGAATGAGGCAGGGTGATGACAGCACCACGGAAGTCTCACCTGGAAGCACCCTGAGTTAGTCCATCCATCCCAGTGCTGTCAACTCTGTAGAAACGCCAACCACTGACCTTGGGGGACCTTCTGCCACTGAGCGGGGGGCCTCTCCACATCATTTAGAAGTCACCATGGGCTTTCTTTCTTTCTTTCTTTTTTTGGTCCCTAATCCCAAGGTGACTTTTCACTCCCTGCCCCCCCCCCCCGCTATTTGATCAATGGCCACTTTTCCCTTGCTTGACAGGAATGTCAGGCGCATTCCATGACATCACAAAGAGCACAGCCAATGGCTGGCAACCGTGCAGGCAACTACAAGTCTTAGCATATTATTATTATTATTATTATTAGTATCCCGCCTTTTGCCCAATGCTGGACCTCAAGGCGGCCTTACAAAGTTTAAAATATACATGGGGGGGGGGGGGAACAAAACCATAAACATTTAAAATACACAACAAAATTATAAGACATTAACATAGATGGAGGGCCAAACTATTCCCCAAAGGCCTGCTGGAACAAACAAGTTTTAACCTGCTTCCGAAAGCCCATCAAGGAGGGAGCCAGCCTAGCTTCCCCGGGAAGAGAGTTCCAGAGCACTGGAGCAACCACCGAGAAGGCCCTGTCCCATGTTCCCACCAAGCGCGCCTGTGAAGATGGTGGGACTGAAAGAAGGGCCTCTCCAGAAGATCTCAAAGCACGGGCAGGCTCATAAGGGAGAATACGGTCTTTCAAATAACCTGGACCCGAGCCATATGACTTCTTGAACTCCATCCGACTTAACAGGAAGCCCTTGCACGCTGGCAGTGAGTCACTCTGCCTCGAGGGGAGCACCCTGCGAAGTTATCTTGAAAAGGAGGGAGAAGAAAAGAAAAGAAAATCTACTAATTCCAAGCGTCTGGGCGCTCGCTTAACTTGAAAGGATCATTCTGGCTTTTAAGTGCCATCTGTTTGCAGAAGATATAGCTGCTCTCCCTCGGCCAGCCTCTTTCCTTACATGCTCCAAAACGCTGCAAAAAACAAGACCAGGCCCCACGGCACCCTTTGCCTGCTCTTGGGGTGTGTGTGTGTGTTTCTTCAAGCTCTAAAATCAGTCCTGGATGCTGTGAAGAAGCAGGTTCCATCTGAGCTGAACGGCCTCAGCAGCTGCCTAGGACAGCCCTGGGTCAGGGGCAAGATGCTTGCTGAAGCACCCGCTGGGAGCAGCTCACGCTATCCAGTGCCGCTCCTAAGATGACGGAGACCAAAAGCAGCCCTACAAACCTATGCTTTTTAAGCCCAAAGCACCAAGAACTCTCCTCCTCCTCTTCCTCTCTCTGGGTCTTGGCAATTCTTTCCTTCCACACTTCTGCTGCCAGGGCACGTTAATCCAGCATAGAAGCACGGGCGTTTTAGTGGATGTGCTTTTACGTTTGAATTATAGTTTTGAATCTTACCTCTATTTCATTGTTAGCTGCCTTGAGCACTATTTTTTATTATTTATTTATTTATATAGCACCATCCGTGTACATGGTGCTGTACAGAGTAAAACAATAACATAGCAAAACCCTGCCGCAGAGGCTTACATTCTGATAGCATCATAATAAAACAATAAGGAGGGGAAGAGAATGCACCAAACAGGCACAGAGGAGAGTAGAACGAACAGTATAGAAGTCAGAACAAAATCAAGTTCTAAAAGCTTTAGAAAAAAATAAAAGTTTTTAGCTGAGCTTTAAAAACTGCGACTGAACTTGTAGTTTGCAAATGTTCTGGAAGAGCGTTCCAGGCGTAAGGGGCAGCGGAAGAAAATGGACGAAGCCGAGCAAGGGAAGGAGAGACCCTTGGGCAGGTGAGAAACACGGCATCAGAGGAGCGAAGAGCACGAGCGGGGCAATAGTGAGAGATGAGAGAGGAAAGATAGGAAGGAGCTGGACTGTGAAAAGCTTTGTAGGTCAACAGGAGAAGTTTATATTGGATTCTGAGGTGAATTGAAAGTCAACGAAGAGATTTCAGAAGTGGAGTAACATGGTCAGAGCGGCGAGCCAAGAAGATGATCTTAGCAGCAGAGTGGTGGACAAAAACCAACGGACTGATGTGAGAAGAAGGATTTAGTGACTGCCAGTAAGAGCTTTTAAGCTACAAGAGGGCTGGGATTTTTGCCTCCCCCCCTCCCCGGGAGCTACTCCAAGACGGAATTTGGCCCTCTGGCAGAAAGAGGTGGAAGCTAACACCTTGAATTGGGATCGGAAACACGCAGGCGGCCGGTTGCACGTGGGCCAGAATATGCTCAGCTCTTCTGGTGTCCGTTGCCCATCTGGCCGCTGCAGTTTGCACAAGCTGCAGCTTCCCAGCTCTGGATTTCACTCCACGCAAGGACCCCCACCCCCGCCGCACCCCCTGACTGTGCGCCGTGGGACAAGCAGCCAATGCATCCTTCAGCACAGAGAAAGTTATTTGCCCTCCAAAGAGTGCCGGATCATAGAATCATAAAATAGCAGAGTTGGAAGGGGCCTACAAGGCCATCGAGTCCAACCCCCTGCTCAATGCAGGAATCCACCCTAAAGCATCCCTGACAGAGGGTTGTCCAGCTGCCTCTTGAAGGCCTCGAGTGTGGGAGAGGCCACAACCTCCCCAGGTAACTGGTTCCATTGTCATACTGCTCTAACAGTCAGGAAGTTTTTCCTGATGTCCAGCTGAAATCCCACTTCCTGTCACTTGAGTCCATCATTCCATGTCCTGCACTCTGGGAGGATCGAGAAGAGATCCTGGCCCTCCTCTGTGTGACAACTTTTCAAGTATTTGAAGAGTGCTCTCATGTCTCCTCTCCATCTTCTCTTCTCCAGGCTAAACATGCCCAGGTCTTTCAGTCTCTCCTCATAGGGCTTTGTATCCAGGCCCCTGATCATCCTGGTTGCTCTCCTCTGAACATACTCCAGCTTGTCTGCTTCACACAACCTGTTCCTATAAGTGGACTACTTGTCACATCTAAAGAAGCATATACTTAAAGCATATACTTCAAATACTTAAAAGGTTGTCACCCAGAGGAGGGCCAGGATCTCTTCTCGATCCTCCCAGAGTGCAGGACACGGAATAACGGGCTCAAGTTAAAGGAAGCCAGATTCCGGCTGGACATTAGGAAAAACTTCCTGTCTTTTAGAGCAGTGCGACGGTGGAATCAGCTACCTAGGGAGGTTGTGGGCTCTCCCACACTAGAGGCCTTCAAGAGGCAGCTGGACAACCATCTGTCAGGGATGCTTTAAGGTGTATTCCTGCATTGAGCAGGGGGTTGGACTCGATGGCCTTAGAGGCCCCTTCCAACTCTACTTTTCTATGATCCATCTAGACCAGTATTGTTGACACTGACTGGCAGCAAGGGCTCTCCAGGGTTTCAGGTAAGAACTTCTCCTAGCCCTACTTGGAGATGCCAGGGATCGGACCTGTGACTTTCTGCATACAAGGCAGGTGCTCCACCACTGAGCTACGGCTCCTCCACTGAACTGATTTAAGCATTTCACTGGATAAGCAGAATAATTTATTTATTTTTAAAAAATACATTGAATGGTAAATAATTCATCTCTCAGGATGGGAGCCATGGTTCTTAACCTTCATTCCATAATTATTTGCTGGGAAGCAGATGGCAGGAGGCACATTTAATCAGCAAGCAAATTAAGTGAAAGGGCTGCACACACCTCAACGTGAGCAGGTTGCTTGCGCGGATTTTCACCGTTTGAGATCACAGAGTATTGACATGTTCAAAGCCTTGCCCTCAAAAGTTAATTAAATTCAGCTCTGGCTCCTGCCGCAGAACTGAGAGACGATGGGGGCAGGGAGGGGGGGCAGAAAAGGAAAGAAAGGAGCTGCCTAACTTTGCCGTACCCTAGACGGCACTGCACACAGACTGGATGTAAGAGAAGTTCTGGGAGCCACAATTCAAGAAGGACACAGACAAGCTGGTGGGGGTTCGGAGGAGGGCAACCAGGAGGATCAGGGGTCTGGAAACAAAGCCCTATGAAGGAACTGAAAGAACTGGGCATGTTTAGCCTGGAGAAGAGAAGTTTGAGGGGAGACAGGATAGCACTCTTCAAATTCTTGAAAGGTTATCACACAGAGGAGGGCCAGGATCTCTTCTCGATCCTCCCAGAGTGCAGGACACGGAATAACGGGTTCAAGTTACAGGAAGCCAGATTCCGGCTGGACATCAGGGAAAACTTCCTGTCTGTTAGAGCAGTACGACAATGGAATCAGTTGCCTAGGGAGGTTGTGGGCTCTCCCGCACTAGAGGCCTACAAGAGGCAGCTGGACAGCCATCTGTCAAGGATGCTTTAAGGCAGATTCCTGCATTGAGCAGGGGGTTGGACTCGATGTCTTTGTAGGCCCCTTCCAACTCTACAATTCTATGAAAGAGCGGAGGAATGGTTGGCAGTAGGGGTTCGCGTGGAGTGATGGGTGCAGCCGAGAAAGTCAGAACCGGGCTCTGAAAAAGCTTCTTAGCTGGAGAGTCATTTGGCTATTGGCCGGAGAGCCTTGGCTGTTGGGCGGTATAGAAATGAAATGAAATTTGAGTTAGGGTCAGAAGAGGCAGTGAGTGGAGTCACGATTCCAGGAAACCTCATGGCTGAGCGGAGATCTGAGAGCATCATGAGACGGGGGGCGGGGGGGAATCGCAGTTCCCTTCCATCCCTTCTCTGCACCCCGCTCCTGTACCACAATACTTCCTCTTTCCTCCCGGAGAAGAAAGAGAAAGTCAACAAAAACCACGTGGCCCATTCAGGGGGCGTTTTTATTGCACTTTTCCTGCACACAGCAGGAAATGGCAGCACATTGTTTCCTACAAAAAAAAAAAAAAAGTTGAATTAAAAGGAGTCCACTTTGTGATGGAAAAAAAAGAAAGGAGTGGAAGACACATGGGAGGTGGACGTTGACATGAAAAATCGTGATTGGGCGGTAGCGAGCATGTGATAAAACCTTTATCTAATGAACCCCTGAGCCTCCCCAGTCCAAAGAAAGAGCTTTCTCCGCTACACCACGCTTACCAACAAATTATATTTGAGCTGAATGGTGCGTGCAAGACCAGCAGCACCGATCAGAGGTCATCTTCTCCCCACCTTTTTTTCAGGCTGTCTCCACTCTGCCTGTCGTGTTTCTCAGAAAGCTCTTGCTTTCGATGGGAGACAAATGACGAGGCCTGCTAGGTAATCTACAAAGTTTTTATTAAGCAACAAACATCTCTTCTACCTGAAGGGAGTCTAATCTCTTGGAAACTTCCCCCTAGGCAAAACTATGCAAACTAAGCCAGACAATTGTCCAACCAAGGAGAACAGGAAGCCCCTTCCCAAACACCCGTAACTTCAGAGAGCTTGGTGCGGAGGTAGGTTCTGGGGCAATCCTAGTCGGACCAACTTTCTCACACCTTCCTTCCGCTTTGTGCGTTTCAACTTCTGGCGGACCCTAGCATCAGCTAGTTTGTCAGAGTGTTCTCCGGAAGAAAGCTCACTTCCCACTGAGTAAGATTTGGCCTTGAGGAGATAAGCTCTGGAGTGGGCTGACTCCCAGCTGGGGAATTGCCCGTGAGAGCTTCCTCCCCCACTGGTACAGGCTGGCTGGTGTCTGGCGCCTCCTCCTCTAGGTCCGAATCTGATTCTGAATGATTACCTGAAACACCTTCTCCCAAAACAGGGGCAGACCTGACACTGCCTGACCCCTGGCTTTCCATGTAAAAGAACTGAAGCTGTGCTGTGCTTCCTAGCCTTTGGGCCTCTGTTATTCCGCCTGAACTCCACACACCCACCAGGCCCCGTTCAGAAAAGCAGGCAGATGGTCCAGCACTCAAGCGCAATGCAATGTGCCGCTATCGATCAGACAAACAAAGCCCACCGGAATTAGGGTCACGAGCTGAGAACAAAAAGCTCCTCAGAACTCTTCTTCGTGTTCGCTGTGGAGGAAATTCAAATCAAGCCAACAAAGCCAACAATGCACAGGAGGTGGCAGGCTGTAGCCGCACGTGCGGAGGCCAACGGCAGCACAGGGAGCAAGCAAGCCAGCCGCCCGCCCGCGTGGAGAGAAGCGCAACGAAGCAATAACAATGAGAGGCTCAAAGAGTTACGCGGTTTGATTTCTTCGCCCAGCTTCGGATTTTCTGCCATGCTGGAGGGAATGCTGTAGTCAGGGCCAACATCAAAAGCAGGCAAGGTGGGGCACCTGCCAAGGCCGGACACCCCCCACCCCCAAGACTAAAGCAGGATGACGCGCATTTCAGCCACAGTTCTGCTTTTTTACCTTTTTTTGCACTTTGGGGGAGATTTGTACCAAATCACTGTATTTATTTATTGCATTTTTATACTGCCCAATAGCCGAAGCTCCCTGGGCGGTTCACAAAAACATGAATACGCGTTTGCACAAATTTGCATTAGTTAACGCGAATTTGCACGAATCCCCCCAAAAGAGTGTGGAAATGGTAAGGAAGACAGATCTTGCTAAAATCTGCATTTTCATGCGTTAACCCATGGAAAGGAACGCGTTTTTTGGTCTCCGTGTTTTTTCTTGTATTTTCATGTCACGAAATTTGCGTAAAATTCCAGAACATTTTTAAAAAAGAAAGGGTGCCTGACAATCCACAAAACACAGACAAAACGGATTTTAACGAAGTGTCGCTCTTTCAAAAAAAAAAAAAAAGGAATCAAAAAGCTGTGCCACAAAGGACACTGGGATATGTGCCACGAGAGGGAGGGAGGATGAAACGAGAAACAAACCGTGGCAAACCGCTAAATGTGGCAGGTTCATCTGATAGCAATGGACTAAATAAGACTCCATGGTGTTTTCAGAGCAGCTTATCATGACGTGCAAACTTGCACATGGACTGCTTCCAGACGGATGGCTCCTAGCTACCAGTTAAAAGACATTGTGCAGGTAATTCAGAGGAGAGCAGCCAGGATGCAGACAAGCTGGAGCGTGTTCAGAGGAGGGCAACCAGGATGATCAGGGGTCTGGAAACAAAGCCCTATGAAGGGAGACTGAAAGAACTGGGCATGTTGAGCCTGGAGAAGAGCAGATTGAGGGGAGACACGATAGCACTCTTCAAATACTTCAAAGTTTGTCACACAGAGGAGGGCCAGGATCTCTTCTCGATCCTCCCAGAGTGCAGGACAGGGAATAACGGGCTCAAGTTAAAGGAAGCCAGATTCCGGCTGGACATCAGGAAAAACTTTCTGACTGTTAGAGCAGTACGACAATGGAACCAGTGACCTAGGGAGGTTGTGGGCTCTCTCACACTAGAGGCTTCAAGAGGCAGCTGGACAACCCTCTGTCAGGGATGCTTTAGGGTGGATTCCTGCCTTGAGCAGGGGGTTGGACTCCATGGCCTTGTAGGCCCCTTCCAACTCTGCTAGTCTGTGATTCTATGATTCTAATTGTTCCATCTTTTCCTCCGTAACAGATACATTTTGGAAAAGAAGGCAGAAGAAGCTGTGGACAGACAGAGGAGGGTGGCAAGTGTCTGACAATGTCATCTGAACACCCCCACCCACCCTCTGTGATGTTTGAGGACAAGGTGATTTCGTGATAAAAAGCCTCGTCCGGAAGCTTTGCCCGCCAGCAGGAATCACATTGGAAGAGCAGTGGTACTCCTTGATCCTGCAGAGACACACCAGTGACCCCCACGAAGCCGCACGCCAGAGCAGCTTTAGAGCAAGTCAAGGTCGCTGCATGAATTAAACATTTAAAGCACCGAGAGAAGTTCATTCCTTTTGTTAATTCTTCTTCTGCCTTTTCCTCCCACAATCTTGCCGCTTAATCTAGTGCCGTTCCGGTGTCCTTGCTCCACTGACTGCTGAACTTTCATTGCACTAAACAAATTATTCCAACAGCGGCCACGCCGGCAAATCTCACTCTTCAAAAGGCACTGAACAGCTACCGACCTCAGCAAGGTGGCGAGCAAACAGGTGATGAGGAACGCCTTCTGCAGGAGGGGAGAGGCGGGAGCTTGGTTTGGGAGACACCAGGTCAAGGCAGGTAGGCGGGAGAGAGAAACACGGGGGATTTTAGTGATGCCCTGCCTCATTCACAGAATAATAGGGGGGGGGGGGTTTCCAGACAATGGCGTCTTCCACTCCTGGCCCTCCTGTGCTTCTTCTGCCTTTGCCCTTAACACAGAAAATCCATCAAGACGAAAAAAGATGAACACAGGGGTTTCAAACTGGCAAACCGAGGAACCCTTTGACAGGAATCATAGAATAGCAGAGTTGGAAGGGGCCTACAAGGCCATTGAGTCCAACCCCCTGCTCAATGCAGGAATCCACCCTAAAGCATCCCTGACAGAGGGTTGTCCAGCTGCCTCTTGAAGGCCTCTAGGGTGGGAGAGCCCACAACCTCACCAGGCAACTGATTCCATTGTCATACTGCTCTAACAGTCAGGAAGTTTTTCCTGATGTCCAGCTGGAATCTGGCTTCTTTTAACTTGAGCCTGTTATTCTGTGTCATAGAATCATAGAATAGCAGAGTTGGAAGGGGCCTACAAGGCCATCGAGTCCAACCCCCTGCTCAATGCAGGAATCCACCCTAAAGCATCCCTGACGGATGGGTGTCCAGCTGCCTCTTGAAGGCCTCTAGTGTGGGAGAGCCCACAACCTCCCTAGGTGACTGGTTCCATTGTTGTACTGTTCTAAGAGTCAGGAATTTTTTCCTGATGTCCAGCCGGAATCTGGCTTCCAGTAACTTGAGCCTGTTATTCCATGTCCTGCACTCTGGGAGGATCGAGAAGAGATCCTGGCCCTCCTCTGTGTGACAACCTTTTAAGTCCTTGAAGAGTGCTCTCATGTCTCCCCTCAATCTTCTCTTCTCCAGGCTAAACATGCCCAGTTCTTTCAGTCTCTCTTCCTATGGCTTTGTTTCCAGACCCCTGATCTGGAACTCTTTGGCAAAGCGGTACTTCAGAAAAGTATGCTAAATTCAACAGGAAACTAGCTAACATTTCTGGTCCACCACAACACCTCAAGCACACCCTCTCTATATTTGATAAGTGTTCCCTGCACCTCCTCGTCCAAATGATTAATAAAAATGTTGAAGAGCACTGGGCCCAGGACTGAGCCCTGCGGTACCCCACTCGTTGCCTCTCCCCAGTTTCAGAAGGTTCCATTGATAAGTACTCTTTGAGTCCAATTCTGTAGCCAACTGTGAATCCACCTAATAGTTGTTCCATCAAGCCCACTTTTAGCTAGTTTATTAATCAGAATATCATGGGGCACTTCGTTGAAAGCTTTGCTGAAGTCAAGATATATGACGTCCAGAGCATTCCCACAGTCCACAAGGGAGGTTACCCGATCAAAAAATGAGATCAAATCAGTCTGACAGGATTGGTTCCTGACAAATCCACCCTGCGTGGGTTTTAAAACGTGCCTGTTTTCCTTTATGCTTAAGGCTAGGTGTGCTCATAGCCATGACAGCCATGCAAACAGATCCACAAAAGCTACTAGCTCACTGGTCCACCCTCTACTCAAGGGAGTGCCTCCAAACCATTCTGGAAGAGATGTGTAGGAATGTCGTGTTCATCATGTCAACCTAGGCACACCGAGGGACATTCTCTGTAGCTGAAAGGACACCAGAGTTAGAAATGTCCGTGGGATCTCATGCTCACATGCCCCCCAATCCCATAAACACAGCTCCTAGCTGCTGGGCAAAGCACTTCACGTATTTTTACATCTTCTTTTTCCCTAGTTATGCAGAAACACTTGAACCACAGGAAGGACCAGAGGGATCTCTTTCATGAAAGGGTTCTTGCTTTGAGATAAGAGGGGAAAACAACACAGAGGTGGGTTACTCTAAAGAAGATAAAATGGCTTTGGAAACAATGCAGCAGTCTTTTGGGGTGGGGGGATCTAATGCTATTTTGGGATGCATTAATAGAAGTATAGCTTCCAAATGACGCAAGATACTGGTTCCCCTCTATTCAGCACTAGTTAGGCCTCATAGAATCATAGAATAGCAGAGTTGGAAGGGGCCTACAAGGCCATCGAGTCCAACCCCCTGCTCAATGCAGGAATCCACCCTAAAGCATCCATGACAGATGGTTGTCCAGCTGCCTCTTGAAGGACTCTAGTGTGGGAGAGTCCACAACCTCCCTAGGTAACTGGGTCCATTGTCATACTGCTCTAACAGTCAGGAAGTTTTTCCTGATGTCGAGCCGGAATCTGGCTTCCTGTCACTTGAGCCCATTATTCCGTGTCCTGCACTCTGGATCGAGAAGAGATCCTGGCCCTCCTCTGTGTGACAACCTTTGAAGTCCTTGAAGAGTGCTCTCATGTCTCCCCTCAATCTTCTCTTCTCCAGGCTAAACATGCCCAGTTCTTTCAGTCTCTCCTCATAGGCCTTTGTTTCCAGACCCCTAATCTGGAACTCTTTGGCAGAGTGGTACTTCAGAAAAGTATGCTAAATTCAACAAGAATCTTGCTGATGCTGACATTTCAGGTCCACCACAACACCTCAAACACACCCTCTCTCTATATACTTATGTATTTATCCCATTTTAATAAATCCCGAATTGATTTCTTCCTTCCAATGGGGCAGACAATCTGAAATACAATCCTAATTATATTGTCAAGGCAGATTAATGTTCCCAGGGAGGTTAAAGGAGGAATCGTTATTTAACATTGGAGGAGCTGATTTAATGGCCCTCCTTCTCCGGTCTCAGCTTCAGACTTGACCATCTATCAAAAGAACCAAAGGGAGGCCATTTTGTCAGGGAAGGTCAACGACTTACGATTGGCACTTTTCAGCCAAGAGAATTCAGTTGTCCATCAGTCATAATGCTGGACAAAACCCACAAACAGGCTGACCAATGTCCTAAATTAGCAAGGTCCTACTGAGGCGGGCTGTGAGAGATCAAAGTGGCCCTGTTTTCGTGAGGTAAGAATGGCTCATGAAAAACAGCTGTCGACCCAGAAGTGCATATTCGAAAGAAAAATATCAAATGCTCTGGCAAAATCACCTCGGAGACTTTACCACATCAAAAAGGAACCCAAGGCTTGGACCTAAGGGATGGAGGAGAGGTGCAGGAGCAGTAATTCACTAATGGGAGGACAAACGGGGGATTGGGGGATCAATAAAGAGATGGGGTCAACACAGGGATGGGGAGGGGCAGAAGATGCTTTGGAGATGCAGAAGCATCAGCTGAGGGAAAGGAAAAAGGAAAAAGCTCTACTTTTCCTTTTCATCAAACCCAGGTGAGGCAGTGGCTGTTCTGAACCAGTGCCTGGGCACAGTAAGGGACTGGATGAGGGCTAACAAACTGAGACTCAATCCAGACAAGACGGAGGCACTGCTAGCGGGTGGTTCATCTGTCCGGCGAGGTGATGTTTGCCCTGTCCTGGACGGGGTTGCACTCTCCCTAAAGGATTGGGTCCGTAGTTTGGGGGTGCTCTCGGATCCAGAACTGTCACTTGAGGCACAGGTGAACTCAGTGGCAAAGAGCACCTTTTATCAGCTTAGGCTGATATACCAACTACGCCCTTATCTGGACGGAGATAGCCTAGCTACAGTTATCCATGCTCTGATAACCTCTCGTTTGGATTACTGTAATGCGTTATACATGGGGCTGCCTTTGAAAATGGTCCGGAAGCTTCAGCTGGTACAAAACAGGGCAGCACGGTTACTAACAGTGACTGGCCGACGAGACCACATCACAACAGTCCTTTTACAACTTCATTGGCTGCCAGTCCAGGTCCGGGCCCGATTCAAAGTGCTGGTATTGACATTCAAAGCCCTAAATGGTTTGGGGTCAGGTTATTTGAAGGAACGCCTCCTCCATATGTGCCTGCCCGGACCTTAAGATCATCTACAGGGGCCCTTCTCCGTGAGCCCCTGCCAAAGGAAGTGAGGCAGGTGGCTATTAGGAGGAGGGTCTTCTTTGCTGTGGCACCCCGGCTGTGGAATGAGTTCCCTAGAGAGATTCGCTTGGCACCTACATTGTTTTCTTTCCGTCGCCAGCTGAAGACCTTTTTACTTCCTTAGTATTTTAACACCTAATTTAACTTAAATTTAAACTTTGCTGTTTTAATCTCATTTTTAACCTATATTATTTTTTGCTGTGTGGTTTTATTCTGGTTGTGGTTTTTATATTTTATTTCGTATGTGTGTTTTAAATTTGTTGGTTGTTTTATTATGCTCTTCATGGTTTTTAGTTTTTGTGAACTGCCCAGAGAGCTTTGGCTATTGGACGGTATAAAAATGCAATAAATAAATAAATAAATAAATAAGAGACACTTCTGCACTATTTCTCCTCCCAGCCTGCCCTCCAGCCTCGATCACAGCTGTGGTGTCACTCCAGCCCCCTTGAGCCTGAAGGGACTGTCAATGAATGTCAGGTCAGCCCACGGGAAGGCGTAGGCCACCTCCGATGTCAGAACGGGCTGACCTGGCTGCATGCCCGAAATCTGGCGGGACAAAGGGGAAGAAGTCTTTCTCTCCTGGTTGTATCTTCCAAATCGTCAAACAGAGCACGGGTGTTGAACCTCAGGCCAAGGGGCCAAACGCGGTCCTCCATGGCTCCTCAGGTGGTCTGCAATTCGGGGGCTCTCCTGGACTCAATGCTATCAGTGGAAGCACAGGTAGAATTGGTGGCGGGCGTGCCATTTCCCAGCTTAAGCTGATAGACCAGCTGCAACCCTATCTGGAGAAGGCTGATCTTGCCTCATCCACACATGCTCTACTGACATCTGGGCTAAACTACTGAACCTTGCTTTATGTTGGGCTGTCCTTAAAGACAGTTCAGGAACATCAACTAGCCAACAGAGGCTTTGTTGGACCAGGTGGCCTGAGCATGTTGCATTTCTGAGCCCAGTTTAAAGAAGAGAACTCATAGTTTGTTAGAATCATAGAATCATATAATAGTAGAGTTGGAAGGGGTCTACAAGGTCATCGAGTCCAACCCCCTGCTCAATGCAGGAATCCTCCCTAAAGCATCCCTGACAGATGGTTGTCCAGCTGCCTCTTGAAGGCCTCTAGTGTGGGACAGCCCACCACCTCCCTAGGTAACTGGTTCCATTGTCGTACTGCTCTAAAAGTCCGGAAGTTTTTCCTGATGTCCAGCTGGAAGTCTGGCTTCCTTTAACTTGAGACCGTTATTCCGTGTCCTGCACTCTGGGAGGATCGAGAAGAGATCCTGGCCCTCTTCTGTGTGACAACCTTTTAAGTATTTGAAGAGTGCTATCATGTCTCCCCTCAATCTTCTCTTCTCCAGGCTAAACATGCCCAGTTCTTTCAGTTTTTCTTCATAGGGCTTTGTTTCCAGACCCCTGATCATCCTGGTTGCCCTCCTCTGAAAACACTCCAGCTTGTCTGCGTCCTTCTTGAATTGTGGAGCTCATAACTGGACGCAATACACTAGATGAGGCCTAACCAGGGCCGAATAAAGAGGAACCAGTATCTCACGTGATTTGGAAGCTATACTTCTATTAATGTAGCCCCAAATAGCATTTGCCTTTCTTGCAGCCATATCGCACTGTTGGCTCATATTCAACTTGTGATCTACAACAATTCCAAGATCCTTCTCGTTTGTAGTATTGCTGAGCCAAGTATCCCCCATCTTGTAACTATGCCTTTGGTTTCTATTTCCTAAATGTAGAACTTGGCATTTATCCCTATTAAATTTCATTCTGTGGTTTTCAGCCCAGCACTCCAGCCTATCAAGATCACTTTGAAGTTTGCTTCTGTCTTCCAGGATATTAGCTATCCCACCCAATTTTGTGATCTGCAAATTTGATCAGCGTTCCCTGCACCTCCTCGTCCAAATCATTAATAAAAATGTTGAAGAGCACTGGGCCCAGGACTGAGCCCTGCGGTACCCCGCTCGTTGCCTCTCCCCAGTTTGAGAAGGTTCCATTGAAGGTTGTCATGTTGTGAACTGTGGGTTGTTTGAGGTTAACAAACCATGGTTTGTTATCGCATCTGGGTTCAGACAACATGACAAGCCACGTTTCAACGACACCCCTCACTCAACCCATTCTCAACCCTTGAGCGTGGGTTATTGTGTTGTGTGAACCCAGTCAGCTTTGGCTTATTATCTGCAGACCCATCAATGCTGGCTTTTAAGGGAGCTAAGAAAACCCATTCACTGCCAGATGCCTTTAGTTAAGATGAACGACGGAAGATTTTTACTGGATTTTATTGCTTCTGTTTTTAAACTGTTCATTTTATATTGCACTATTCAGCTGTTTAAATTAATGTTATACAAGTATGGTACTGGCCTTTGGAATATTTAACTGCTGCTTAGATATGGTTGTATTTCATGGGAATTATGTTTGTTTCTTTAAACGTAAACTCCCTTGAGAGGACATAAATTACAAATAAATAAGAACGAAACATCTACCAAGCTGGCCACTAGTAGATGACATTTCTGTAACCATTCGCCTCCCAAAGGATTCACCTTCCAGTATAATTTTTCTTGGGCATGCCAATATTTTAAGTTCCTTATCCACCTTTCCTTAAAATTCACAAACTATACACATATTATAGTACGGGATCAAACAAACTGGAAAACATCCAAGGGAACCAATGAAATAAAAAGATGCAGTCTCAGGATGTTGAAAAATTTATATGTAGTTTTGTTCCAAGGAGTAGCCCTATGCGTTTCAACCCTGCCTAACATATATGGGCCATCTTAGAATCATAGAATCATAGAACAGCAGAGTTGGAAGGGGCCTACAAGGCCATCGAGTCCAACCCCCTGCTCAAGGCAGGAATCCTCCCTAAAGCATCCCTGACAGAGGGTTGTCCAGCTGCCTCTTGAAGGCCTCCAATGTGGGAGAGCCCACAACCTCCCTTGGTAACTGGTTCCATTGTCGTACTGCTCTAACAATCAGGAAGTTTTTCCTGATGTCCAGCCGGAAGCTGCCTTCCTGTAACTTGGGCCCGTTATTCCATGTCCTGCACTCTGGGAGGATCGAGAAGAGATTTAAGGGGTCTGTATTTCTAAAAGTGCCTGAAAAAGATGCAAGATGAATCCCGCAACTGGATGTTTTTTGTGCTTTGACTTTGTCCTTTATTCCAATGTATATTTAAAAGTATAATGATCATTAAAGGAGGAAGCAGCAGCCAGAGACCTCTCCATGGATCCAGCTACCAACTGTCGCTGTTGAGGCCATCAGAGGGAGAGGAAGCAGCAGCCCTTCCACTATGTCCGTGACCTGCTGAACTTTGCAATGAAGACTCTAGTGCCTAAATTTACTTTTTTTCCTCCTCCCTCCCAATCCCCTTTCCTTTTGTATCATTTTTTTTAGATTGTAAGACTGTGGGCAGGGACTTTCTTAAGAATTATTTTTGTAAGCTGCTTTTATAGTCTTCTATGGCTAAAGGGCGGGATAAAAGTGCTGTAATAAATAAAATAAATAAATTATGGTGGTGACCCAACCAACAGAACTGTCACTTGAGGCACAGGTGAACTCAGTGGCAAAGAGCACCTTTTATCAGCTTAAGCTGATATACCAACTGCGCCCTTATCTGGACAGAGATAGTCTAGCTACAGCGATCCATGCTCTGATAACCTCTCGTTTGGATTACTGCAATGCGTTATACGTGGGGCTGCCTTTGAAAACGGTCCAGAAACTTCAGCTGGTCCAAATCAGGGCAGCAAGATCGCTAACGGGGACTGGCCAACGAGACCACATCACGCCAGTCCTTTTCCAGCTTCATTGGCTACCAGTCCAGGTCCGGCCCGATTCAAAGTGCTGGTATTGACATTTAAAGCCCTAAACGGCTTGGGGCCAGGCTATCTGAAGGAACGCCCCCTCCCGTATGTACCTACCCGGACCCTAAGGTCATCCTCAGGGGTCCTTCTTCGCGAGTCCCTGCCAAAGGAAGTGAGGCAGGTGGCTACCAGGAGGAGGGCCTTCTCTGCTGTGGCACCCCGGCTGTGGAATGAGCTCCCTAAAGAGGTTCTCCTAGCACCTACATTATACTCTTTTAGATGCCAGGTGAAGACCTTATTATTTTCTCAGCATTTTAACCGTCTAGTAATTTTAACTTTGCTTTTTTAAAATTTGAATTTTAAATCTGTATTAATTTCTGCATTGCTGCTTGATTTTATCCTGGTTGTGTTTTTATATTGTATTTTATATTATGCTTTTATACTGGTTGTTTTATATTCTGAATGGTTTTTGTGGTTTTAATTTTTGTAAACCGCACAGACACCTGAGAACTACCAACTCAATCACAGCTTTTAAAACACAGCTAAAAACTTTTCTTTTCCCTATAGCTTTTAAACTTTGAGCTTGTTCTGACTCTATACTGTTAGCTTCACCCTTCCCGGTGCCTGTTTACACTTCCCTGTGCCTGTTTGCATTCTCTTTCCCTCCTTATTGTTTACTACAACTTTATTAGATTGTAAGCCTATGCGGCAGGGTCTTGCTATTTACTGTGTTATCTGTACAGCACCATGTACATCGATGGTGCTATATAAATAAATAATAATAATAATAATAAATAATAAATAAATAAAAACAAAAGAGTTAACTAAAAAAAGGGCGGGGGGGTTGGGAGAATTTTTTTTAGAAGTGGTCTTAAGCTAGTGATAAATACTGTACAAAAGTGTTGGGAGTGTTACACTCCCTCTGGAAGGCTCTTCTTCGGAGTATCACCTGAAGTCCCCCGGCACGAGTAGGAGCAGGGTAAGGGGTAAGACACCGTGGCTTAATTCCCCCCACCCCGCCCCGTGACTGCACGAACCCGGTCACTCTGGGGTGGAATCGCAGCAATCGAAATCTCTGATCCAAAACAAGGTTTGGGGTTAGTTAGGCTGTAGCTAGACCTAAGGTTTATCCCTGGATCGTCCAGGGGTCAAACCTGTTCATCTAGGTGACACACAGGGGATCCAGTGCTCAGGCAGGGGCGAACCCGGGATGATCCCAGGATAAACCTTAGGTCTAGCTATGGCCCTAGTTACGGCGCGACGGCGGAGCGCAACGGCGCACACACGTGCGTTTTCAGATGGCTGCTCCACACCTCCATCGCCAGCACGAAGCATCGGCCCCTTGACAGAGGACTCCTCTGCCGCTGAAGCGACATGACAGACTGCAGTTTAGCCTAGAGAGGAAATTGATTAAAACATCTACTCCAGCTGCTTGCCAGGTCTCTGGGGAATCTTCCTCGACTGTTTTCTCAAAAAAGGGCCATGGTTGAACTTTAGCAGGAATTACATTTACCGTCTCTGTTCAGAAGGGCCAAGGAAGGAAGGAAGGAAGGGATTCAGCAGTTGTGTCGAACCTCATTCCGCCTCAGGGCCGAACTCTGTTTCAGGGAAGCTCTCCCGGGGGGGGGGGGAGAAGGGGGGCATTCCAGTGGTGGGCAGTGGTGTCACGACACAGGCTCTTTACAACAGGCCTGTCCGCGGACACTCCTTGCTCAAGCTAAGCGCCACCACTTTATGAGCCTGAGGTGAGGGACAAACACCACCTTTCTACAAACTATGTGGAGAAAGGGGTTAAACAGGAATGATTTCAGGAATAAAATAATGCGCTGTGAATTATATGTGCTGATGGTGAATTAATGTCAGAACGGGTGTTAGATGGCTACTAGGATGGCTACTAAGAGGAGGGATTTCTCCACTGTGGCACCCCGGCTGTGGAATGAGCTCCCCAGAGAGGTCCGTCTGGCACCTACACTTTACTCTTTTCGTCGCCAGCTGAAGACCTTTTTATTCTCTCCGTATTTAAACACTTAATTTTAACTTAAATTTAAATTTTACTGTTCTAACTCTGTATTTTAATCTTATATCAATTTTGCTGCGTGGTTTTTATCCTGGTTGTGCTTTTGATACTGTATTTTGTATTTGTGCTTTTAACCTGTTGGTTGTTTTATTATGGTTTTAATTTTTGTGAACCGCCCAGAGAGCTTCGGCTATTGAGCGGTATAAAAATGTAATAAATAAATAAATAATAAATTAGATGTCTATAACTGCAGATGATAAACGCCAAGGAGACACATGGGATTTTTGTGGTAGGGAAGCAAACTGCATAAAAAAATATTTCAGTGTTCACAAACTTTGTTTCATAATAAAACTTTTCAGACCCTGGTTAAAACCTCTCACCCAATCCTTCCTCTCTTCTCATACACGCTTTCCTTTCTCTCACACCTTCACTCTTGAACTTTCTTTATTATCAGGATTGTTTAATAGACACCAACTGACTATCTGCACACTACGTTCAGAAGATAACCATCTTTACCCTGATCCTCTAATTCTCCCCTCGAACCAAAGTACTTTAAAAACACACACCCCTTTATCACCTCAGTCATTCCCTTATATATCCCCCCACCCCTAAGATATTCAATCTCCCCCCACTCAGGTCAACATTCTAAACACAACAGACTTACAAATTCTAGACATACATTAGGGAACTGACTTGTGGGGTGTAATGCCACAGGTGGCCACAGGCAAAAGGGGAGGGGCCCCCAAATAACACCATATTGTAGCTTGATGCTCTTCCTGCCAGTCACTAAAGCCTTAGGTGAAGCATTTCAACCTTTTAGATGGGAAACATTCGATGGCCAGGGGAAAGGGGGCGGAGCAGGGGAGGGGGGCGTGGTCATCTGAGGAATCCCAGAGGGCCAGACTGAGACCCAGGTGGGCCTGAGATTCAACGCCCCTGTGTCATAGGAAGAAGATGCAGATATAAACAGCAGAATCGGTTTGGCCCAGAGAACCAAAACTCTAGAGCTAATCGGCAGGAATTTCCTCTGCTCGACTGGCTGGCGAGATCACATCACGCCAGTCCTTTTCCAACTTCATTGGCTGCCAGTCCAGGTCCGGGCCCAATTCAAAGTGCTGGTATTGACATTTAAAGCCCTAAACGGTTTGGGGCCAGGTTATTTGAAGGAACGCCTCTTCCCATATGTACCTGCCTGGACCCTAAGGTCATCCTCAGGGGTCCTTCTCCATGAGCCCCTGCCAAAGGAAGTAAGCCAGGTGGCTACTAGGAGCAGGGCCTTCTCTGCTGTGGCACCCTGGTTGTGGAATGAGCTCCCCAGAGAGGTCCGCCTGGCGCCTACACTGTACTCCTTTCTTCGCCAGCTGAAGACCTTTTTATTCTCTCAGCATTTTAACACTTAATTTTAACTTAAATTTAAATTTTACTGTTCTAACTCTGTATTTTAATCTTATATCAATTTCTGCTGCGTGGTTTTTATCCTGGTTGTGCTTTTTATACTGTATTTTGTATTTGTGCTTTTAACCTGTTGGTTGGTTTATTATGGTTTTAATTTTTGTGAACCGCCCAGAGAGCTTCGGCTATTGGGTGGTATTAAAAATGTAATAAATAAATAAATAAATAAATTTAATACCAAAACGCAAGTCTGGGCGAAGGGCACCTTAAAAGCACTAGAGAAGGCCAACGACTTCGTAGGTCACACCGGCCCCATCGGCATCCCATTTCTGCCATGCAGAGTTGGAAAAAGACAAGGCGAGAGTGGACGCAACGTGGCCCAACAGGAGACGGACGAACCCAACACACACTTGGCCCCTGGCAACACAACGCTTTTCAGTCTGCCGTGTCGCAAGACAAGGACTGGAGGAAAAAGGTTAGAGTCCGACGTATTAGAACTTACCATTTTGTCCAGGAAGACCACCAAATCCTAAGGAAACAAAGAAAGTGAAAGGTCAACACTCCCCGATTCTTTTCTACCAGCAGCCCCCCTACTTTCTCCCCCGCTGCTGCGCCAGACAAGTTCCTTAGCACAGGGTGATGCAGATTGCTGAGTTGAGTTTGTTTAGAATCATAGAATAGCAGAGTTGGAAGGGGCCTACAAGGCCATCAAGTCCAACCCCCTGCTCAATGCAGGAATCCACTCTAAAACATCCCTGGCAGATGCTTGTCCAGCTGCCTCTTGAAGGCCTCTAGTGTGGGAGAGACCACTACCTCCCCAGTTAACTGGTTCCATTGTCGTACTGCTCTAACAGTCAGGAAGTTTTCCCTGATATCCAGCTGGAATCTGGCTTCCTTTAACTTGAGTCCATTATTCCGTGTCCTGCACTCTGGGAAGATCGAGAAGAGATCCTGGCCCTCCTCTGTGTGACAACCTTTCAAGTATTTGAAGAGTGCTATCATGTCTCCCCTCAATCTTCTCTTCTCCAGACTAAACATGCCCAGTCCTTTCAGTCTCTCTTCAGAGGGCTTTGTTTCCAGACCCCTGATCATCCTGGTCATTATTTCGGTCATAGACCAGCACAGTAGAAAATATCATCACGATAATATTAAAAAACCCAACATACAATAAAATACATGCATAAAATACAAAAAACACGGCAGTCTCAGCCTAACTCTAAGGTACCATAAAATTCTTCAACATCAATTTCCGTCGGCTTATAGCAGCCGCACAAAAACTTTCCGCTTTTAGCGTAACCTGAGGATTCTGATCCGATAGAAGATGTTTTATGTAATATTCATCTGATCTACCGGGAGTTCGCTGTAAGATAGAGGTTATAAATGTTTGGCACAAATCTTGATAAAAAGAACAATACAGCAGAACACGGCCTACTGTTTCCACTTTACCCATCTCACAAGGACATACCCGTTCTTGGTAGGGTATATTTCCAAACCTTCCATTCAAAAGGGCTGAAGGTAGAACGTTAAACCTGGCCAGAGTGAAAGCTTTCCTGAATTTAGGAATATTCAAGTCCACCAGATATTTTGCATAAGCAAATATCCTCCCATTATCTCTAAATTCGTGTATTTTATTGTATGTTGGGGTTTATTGTGATGATTGCGTTGCGGCATCGATCCAGGACATCCGCTTGATGCTCACTGCCACGACACAGGCTCTGAACACCAGACCTCACGTCTGCCACCACTTATTATGGGGCGACACAGGCTCTGAACACCAGACCCGGCCGCAGCTACTCCCTGCTCAAGCCAAGCACCACCATTTGATACGCCTGAGGCAAGGGATAAAGCCCACCTTCCTCCAAACTATGTGGAGAAAGGGGTTTAAAATGGAGAAGGATTTTAATATATATAATACTGCGCTGTGAGTTATATCTGCTTAGGTGAATGATTGTCAGAGTGGGTGTTATATGTGTAAACTTAAGATGAAAAACGCCAAACAGACACATGGGATTTTTGTGATAGTTTTAAAAACAAAACAATTAAAATTTATTTTTAAAAGTTCACAAGCTTTGTTTCAAATGACATTTAAAAACCTTTTTGAAACCGTTCATACAATCCGCTCACTCATTCACATTCGCACTTTCCTTTTTCTCACACAATCACTCTTGAACTTCCTTTATTCTCAGTATTGATTAATATACATCCGCTACGGGCACACCACACTCCAAAGACACCACTCTCTACACTGACCCTCAAATTTCCCAGAACTTAAGTACCATAAACACAGAGAGCACTACAGACTCTAAGAGGACCGAAAAAGTCCCACTCAATCCCCTCCATCCTTCCCTTATATATCACTCCTCCCCCCTCCCAAGACATTCTAACTCCGCCCACTCCGGCCAACATTCTAAAACCCACAGATTTACAAACTGCAGACATACATTTGGAATTGACTTGTGGGGTGTACCGCCACACTCACGCATCACACACACACATCTACCTTGCACATGCCCGGTATCGTCCAGCATGACCAAAGTCATGATTAGCAGATCCGTTAAGGATCGGGTGCCCCAACAGCCCCCTTTCCCTGCACCAGCAGATACAGCAGCCCCCCTAACTTTGATGAAACTAGAATGAAAAGTATTCCAGGGACTCGAAAGGAGGGCCCTGCATGAACTATGCCCGCTGCAAAGGCAGCACAGCACACAGTTATGGGGAGAAAGAGCTGAAAGCCATGTAGAGAACCCCTCACTTCAAACCGCAGTGCAGCCATGAACCCAAGAGGTGATTTTGAGGACGCCACTCTCGCTCAGGTCCCTTCAGCAATGTAAGAACGTAAGAAGAGAGCCCTGGTGATGGGTCAGACCGAGGGTCCATCTAGTCCAGCCTTCTGTTCACACAGGGTCCAAGCAGCTGCCCGTGGGAGATCCCCAAGCAGGACAGGAGTGCAACAGCTCCTACCTGCTAGTGTTCCTTAGCATACTGCCTCTGATGATGGAGGTAGCCATCAGGTCTAGTAGCCACTGACAGACTTATATTCCATCCATACTGGTGGCCATCACTACATCTTGTGGAAGTCAATTCCACAGTGTGCTTATGCACTGGGTGAAGAAGCCCTTCCTTTCATCTATCCTGAATCTCCTACCAATCTGCTTCCTGCATGGAGCAGGGGGTTGGACTCGATGGCCTTTTAGGCCCCTTCCAACTCTACTATTCTATGTTTCTCTGACCCCTTTGGGTTCTAGTATGACAGAAGATGTGAGAGATTATGGGGAGAATAGCTGGTCTATTTTAGAGTGGCACAACAGCATCCCCCTGTATTCCTGCTACCAGACTGTGGGGAAATGTTCAACTGCCTCATACTGCTACGTTTGTACACAGCTAAAATCCACTTATGCCCCCTTAAAGCTGCCTTCTTCGTTTAACAAGAACATAAGAAGAGCCCTGATGCTGGATCAGACCGAGGGTCCATCTAGTCCAGCACTCTGTTCACACAGGGGCCAACCTGCCATAGGCCAGGGATGAACAAGCAGGACATGCAGCAACAGCACCCTCCCACCCATGTTCCCCAGCAACTGGTGCACCCAGGCTTACTGCCTCGAATACTGGAGGTAGCACACAACCATCAGGGCTAGCAGCCATGGATAGCCTTCACCTCCAGGAATTTATCCAGCCCCCTTTTAAAGCCACCCAGATTGGTGGCCATCACTACATCTTGTGGTAGTGAGTTCCATAATTTAACTATATTCTCAAGTAAGTGTTGACGCAGGATTAATGCAAGTGAGAGCATGTCAGAGGTAAACATCAGGACAACGATACACGCTTGTACGCCATGACCTACCTTGCATATTTCTTCCTGGGAATATTCTTCTATAGCTGCAACAACAAAATGAATCATTCAAGCCATTTTAGTGCCCTCAAATTTATTTTTAATGTTCAAGAGCTGCCACGCACTCCTCCACGTGAGAAATGCACCTTCCAATCTCTGCAAGAATGTAACCATACAGCTGGGTTTGCCTCCTTGGACTCTGTGCAGAGAGAAGGAAGCTTCTCATGGAAGAATACAAGAAGGACCAGCTGATATACCCGGCGTTGGCCGAGTCCCTGAATAGCGTGTATTTGATAAATAACAAATATCTCTGTGACTTATTCATCTTTAAGGAACGTAGGGAATCAGCTCTGCGTAGCTTCAAAGGTTGAACACTCAGTCCTTAAGAAATAGATTCTTACATTATTATACAAACTTTCCTTATTAGAATGTAAGCCTATGCGGCAGGGTCTTGCTATTTTATTGTTTTACTCTGTACAGCACCATGTGCATTGATGGCGCTATATAAATAAAAATAAAAATAATAATTTCCTCTTCTCCCAGGCATTTAACACCATTTAACAACGCTAAGTTTGTTTTTTAAGGACACCCAGAACTGTTATTTTTAAATAGATACTGTTGTTTTTATACTGTTGTTCTTATATTTTAAATTTTGTATACTTTTAATGTTTACTGTTTTTAACTTTTGTAAACTGCCCAGAGAGCTTCAGCTATAAATGAAATAAATAAATAAATAAATACATACTTACATACATACAAAGTGTGTTCTCACAACGGCCACCAAAGGCCAGTAAGTCTGGCCTCCCGCCTAAGGTATGCTGGGAGTTGTAGGCATAAGCCTATGTTTTTTAGTAAATTCTTTAATAAATACTTTAAAAAAACCCACAAAAAATGTGTTTTTAGATTTTTCTGGTACATTGTACAAGCCAGACCTATCAGTGTGCCAAATTTCAAATTTCTAACATCTGGAAGTGAGTAAACATTTCCGGACATACAAACCCGCACACATACTCTTTCAGCTTTATATGTAGAGATGTGTGAGGTTGTGTGGTGCAGTGGGCAAAGCGTTGGACAAAGAGTGGAGACCAGGGTTCAAATCCTCCCTCTGCCACGAAGCTAACGAAGAAGTCTCTAGCCCCAAGGGCTGCCACGGATCCTCTGAGACACTGCAAGGGCTCCTGGACGCACCGCTTGGATTCTTGTGGCACCTTAAAAGCTAAACACATTTACTGTGGCATAAGCTTGCACGGATTACAGCCGGCTTCATCAGATGCAAGTGGGCTGGAGTCCACAAAAGCTTATGAGATAATAAATCTTTAAGGTCCTGCAAGACTTTGCTGTTTTTGCTGCAACAGACGTAACACAGTTACCCGTGCTCTGGAAATAGATAACTTCTTGAACTGCGAATGCAATCCCATTAAGGAGAGAAAACAAAGCCAGACCCTTGGCAGAAGTAGTTAATCAGGTTATCATAGGCAGTAGGCTAGGGTGACCCTATGGAAAGGAGGACAGGGCTCCTGTACCTTTAACAGTTGCATAGAAAAGGGAATTTCAGCAGGGGTCCTTTGTATATATGGAGAACCTGGTAAATTCCCTCTTCATCACAACAGTTAAAGCTGCAGGAGCTATACTAGAGTGACCAGATTTAAAAGAGGGCAGCTTTAACTGTTGTGATGAAGAGGGAATTTCACCAGGTTCTCCATATATACAAATGCCACCTGCTGAAATTCCCTTCTCAATACAACTGTTAAAGATACAGGAGCCCGGTCCTCCTTTTTATAGGGTCACCCTAAGTAGGCAGACGGACAGACTGATAGAAGTAGACACTGTCATTTTGGGGAAATCTCCCACAAACTGACATGGCAGCTCCCTCTTGGCCATGCCTGCTAGCCGCACGCCCGAAAGCTCAGTAAACGTTCCTGATAACACCGAGCACGTCTGAACCTGAACCCCTGACATCTCTAGATAAAGCAGAGCTGGAAACGGGCCTTTTCTGCTTGAGCCCTTTCAGAGCTGTTGCAGATCAGGGCAATTAACAGGCACTTCGCAATTAACCTGCAGATTTGTTTATTTATTATTTATTATTATTATTTATTAATTACATTTTTATACCGCCCAATAGCTGAAGCTCTCTGGGCGGTTTAGAAGGTAAATAGTAGCTGCACAGGTCCAATTAGGAGTAAGAGTGCAGGGGGCGGAGAGAGAAAACTTAACTCCCTAGAATCACAGAATAGCAGAGTTGGAAGGGGCCTACAAGGCCATCGAGTCCAACCCCCTGCTCAATGCAGGAATCCACCCTAAAGCATCCCTGACAGAGGGTTGTCCAGCTGCCTCTTGAAGGCCTCTCGTGTGGGAGAGCCCACAACCTCACCAGGCAACTGATTCCATTGTCATACTGCTCTAACAGTCAGGAAGTTTTTCCTGATGTCCAGCTGGAATCTGGCTTCCTGTCACTTGAACCCTCCCTCACTGCGGTGGTCCCGGAGAAAAGTGACCAAGGTCCCATCTCGCATGGCCCTCTGAGTAGGCCTGGGCCAGACGGGCCAACGATCCAATTCCGTTTCAGGCCACTACAAGGGATTTAAGTGCCTGCAGCGTCGTGCTTGTTTTGCACCGCTATTTATGGTCGCTGTACGGTCTTATCAGTAAGCCGACGTGGGAGTCGTGGCTGAAGAGCAGCTAATTAACAAATTAAACGGGTACGATAAGATTTCAGAAGTGAACGGGCAACAGCTTGCTTTAAGAGCCAAAAGCCAACTCACCCACTGGCGCTGTGGAGTCTCCGTAGCCTTTCATCTCCAAGGCAATGACACGGAAGCCGGCCTCCGCTAGAGCAGGAATCTAGAGAGGAGAGACAAGCCAGAGTGAACTTGAAGGGACGGCGGAGGTGGGATTAAACTGGATTATTTCAGGATCTCTTCTCGATCCTCCCAGAGTGCCAGACATGGAATAACGGGCTCAAGTTAAAGGAAGCCAGATTCCAGCTGGACATCAGGAAAAACTTCCTGACTGTTAGAGCAGTACGACAATGGAATCAGTTACCTAGGGAGGTTGTGGGCTCTCCCACACAAGAGGCCGTCAAGAGGCAGCTGGACAACCATCTGTCAGGGATGCTTTAGGGTGGATTCCTGCACTGAGCAGGGGGTTGGACTCAATGGCCTTGTAGGCCCCTTCCAACTCTGCACTCTGGGAGGATTGAGAAGAGATCCTGGCCCTCTTCTGGGTGACAACCTTTTAAGTATTTGAAGAGTGCTATCATGTCTCCCCTCCATCTTCTCTTCTCCAGGCTCAACATGCCCAGTTCTTTCAGTCTCTCCTCATAGGGCTTTGTTTCCAGACCCCTGATCATCCTGGTTGCCCTCCTCTGAACACGCTCCAGTTTGTCTGCGTCCTTCTTGAATTGTGGAGCCCAGAACTGGACGCAATACTCTAGATGAGGCCTAACCAGGGCCGAATAGAGAGGAACCGGTACCTCACGCGATTTGGAAGCTATACTTCTATTAATGCAGCCCAAAATAGCATTTGCCTTTCTTGCAGCCATATCGCACTGTTGGCTCCTATTCAGCTGGTGATCTACAACAATTCCAAGATCCTTCTCGTTTGTAGTATTGCTGAGCCAAGTATCCCCCATCTTGTAACTGTGCCTTTGATTTCTTATTTCCTAAATGTAGAACTTGGCATTTACCCCTATTAAATTTCATTCTGAAATTTAATGCTATCACAGTCCCCAAAACAGAAGGCAGTCTCTAGCAGGGAGCTACCAGGCTGGTTTTTCCACACTGCCTCTTTGGTTCTCTTGACCAGCCACTCGCCCTAACTGCCTTCAGCTGCTCCATCAGCTCCCACAACTTCCCACGATCAAGAGACGACGGGCTGCAGGAGGGGACGTAACTGTGCAGCTTAGTCCTTCCGCTCACGGGACACCATAGACAAATCTGCTTCAGTGAGAACACCTTGCCTAACCATCGCCTTGTTGTTTTTAATAAGAATCAGATCTTGAAATCCATTGAAACCAAGCTTACGTCCATGCAAGTACGTGTGGGCTGAAATGAACGCATGTCCTCCTTCACCAGTCACCCTCAACTGCACAGAATCATAGAATTGTAGAGTTGGAAGGGGCCTCTAAGGCCATCAAGGCCAACCCCCTGCTCAATGCAGGAATCCATCTTAAAGCCTCCCTGACAGATGGATGCCCAGCTGCACCTCGGAAGGCCACCTTCCTTCTCTCTTGGCTTTGTGGCTTCCTCCTGTGCTCAGTTTTAGAAAGCAAGGAGCTACCTTTTGGTGTGTTCCTTTATAACAGCTGAACCGGAACTGGTGCCTTCCAGATGTCATGGACTACAACTCCCATGCAGACTGGGAGGATGCTGGGAACCGTAGCAACACATCTGGAGAGCACGAGGTTGGGGAAGGCTTCTCTATACACAGTGAGGCTGCACAAAGAATGTGAGCAACGGCTGCAACCTTCTTCTCCAAGTCGATGGGGTTTGCCCTAAAAGGCTTGCAGAGAAATGAGTGAGCGTATCAATCAACTGAGCAAGAACGTTTGCTTTACCTGGTACCTCCAAGAAAACCAGGACTCGGGGAAGCCGTGGCAGAGGCAAACGACCGGCCCACTACCCATCTCCACGAAGTGCAACTGGGTCTGAGGCTACAGGGGGGAGGTAAAAAGAGAAGGCTTGAGTCACAAACAGAAATAGAACCATAGAATAGCAGAGTTGGAGGGGGCCTACAAGGCCATTGAGTCCAACCCCCTGCTCAATGCAGGAATCCACCCTGAAGCATCCCTGACAGATGCTAGAAGCGGCCACATTCCTAAATCGCAGGAGAAATTCCAACACGGAAAACAAGCATTACTAAAAGCCACAAATTAAAAGGTCGTACGTTCATATATACAAAGCAGGAGCAAAAAAAAAAGCAGAGGTTTACTGCCGGGATTTGGCAGCGCAGGAACAAAACGAGGCCTGTTGTCCTTATTTAAGAGAAAAACCAGCCCTTCTTGGCTGCTGCACTGCCATGTTTCAGCAGTAAATTTGGTGGCTGGGTGACGTAGGGATGAGCAAGCTCACCAGCCTCCAATTTGGCTGCTTGCTCCGCCTGCAGCTGCCTGCCCCAGTTTTTATGGGCTTTATAATCACTGTTGTTCCCCACCTCGACCCAAGTGGAGAAGCGGGTAAGAAATAAATTATTATTATTATCATCATCATCATCATCATCATCATTATTGGGCCATGTGAGCTTCTTTTGAGGCTCAGCAGCTGCCCGCCCCCACTCCGGAAATTACATTATTTCCCCCGTTGTGTAAATGGGGCCTTTACAGCTGCTATCTACACAACAGGAGAAATGCACTATTTCCGAAGCCTCCATTGTGGCGTACAATGAATGCTCCGGACGAGGGTGGATGGCTGGAAAGTGCTGGTTGGGCCTTGAGGCTTTGGGAGTGGAGGTCTGTGAACTCCTGACTAGGTCCAGGGGTGGGAGTGGGGGCAGACTCAGGAGAGTCCATCGGATGAAGAGAGACTGGAAGAACTGGGCAGGTTTAGCCTGGAGAAGAGAAGATGGAGGGGAGACATGAGAGCACTCTTCAAAGACTTGAAAGGTTGTCACACAGAGGAGGGCCAGGATCTCTTCTCGATCCTCCCAGAGTGCAGGACACAGAATAACAGGCTCAAGTTAAAGGAAGCCAGATTCCGGCTGGACATCAGGAAAAACTTCCTGACTGTTAGAGCAGTACGACAATGGAACCAGGTACCTAGAGAGGCTGTGGGCTCTCCCACACTAGAGGCATTCAAGAGGCAGCTGGACAACCCTCTGTCAGGGATGCTTTAGGGTGGATTCCTGCATTGAGCAGAGGGTTGGACTGTATGGCCTCGTAGGCCCCTTCCAACTCTGCTATTCTATGATTCTATGATTCTTTTTAAAGTACAAAATGCCACTCTGGCTGTGACTACCTTTGCTAAACTAGAGATCTTCAGAATCATTCTCTGTCCAAAGCCACACAACCAGGAACGGTGAGAAATCCGCTCCCAAGAGGAGTGACGGAACTGTGCAAAGCCATTAGAAATCCACATTATGCGATCTTCGCCATGCATTGTTGCGAAGTGTTTACAATTTATTTATAAACTGAATTTCCCCCCTCCAGACAGCAATTGAAAGTGACATTCACTTTAAATACAGTTTCCTTGTTATGATTACCTTGATGGTTACATATCCATGGGCCACATTCTCTGGATCACAAGCGAGAGGCAAGTTTTCTTCCTGGCCAAGAAGCTGCATGGTAGACAATGTAAAAAGAGAAAGAGATTTCAAATGCCACGTAAGAGAATATAAGAAGTGTCCTGATGCTGGATCAGACCAAGGGTCCATCTCGTCCAGCACTCTGTTCACACGGTGGCCAACCAGCCATCAGCCAGGGACCAGCAAAGCAGAACAGGAGTGCTACAGCACCCTACCACCCATGTTCCCCAGCAACTGGTGTATTTAGGCTTACTGCCTCCGATTGATACTGGAGGAAGCAGAGAGACATCAGGACTAGAGGCCACTGATAGCTTCCTCCTCCAGGAATTTATCCAACCCCCTTTTAAAACCACCCAAGTTGGTGGCCATCACCACATCTTGTGGTAGTCAATTACATAGTTTAACTATGTGCTGTGTGGAAAAGTACGACCTTTTATCTGTCCTGAATCTCACACCAATCAGCTTCATTGGATATGACCCTAACTATGCCAAGCATGGAGTTTGCCTTCTTGACAGCGGCTGCACACTGGGTTGTCATTTTCCACCACGACCCCAAGATCTCTTTCTTGGTCTCTCATCGCCAGCTCAGATCCCTTCGGGTTTCACTTGAAGTTGGGATTTTTTGCCCCAATGTGCATCTAGATAAACTGGTGTCATGTCTAACCCTACTGCCCCTGTTTTGGGAGAAAGTGTTTCAGGTAATCAATCAGAATCAGATTCGGAACTAGAAGACGCAGCGCCAGACACCAGCCAGGTTGTACCAGTAGGGGAGGAAGCTCTCACGGGCGATTCCCCAAGCTGGGAGTCAGCCCTCTCTATAGGGTGACCCTATGAAAAGGAGGACAGGGCTCCTGCATCTTTATTTTTTATTAACACAAATTAAAATACATCAACATCACATTAAAACAATCAATCAAAGGAAGAAAATAAATTTAAAAAAATAAGCTCAACTGTTTACATTTGTAATTTATCAATATTCATAATCAAACAATACAATACAATACAATTGCTCCCCTTCACCCTTTGGGATCTATTCCTGCTTCCAAAATCTCAGTGCTTCTTCTGGTGGTGGTTTTCCACTTCCCTTAGAGAACACATATACCAGGAACTGTTTCCAAATTCCCTCAAATTCATTTGTATTTGTTATGCCTCTTCTTACTTTAATATTACATGTCAATTTATCATTAATGGCTATATCCCAAATTTCCTTATACCATTCTTCAATACGATAATCTCCCTGAACTTCCCAGTTCCTAGATATGATTAATCTCGCTGCTGTCAGCAAATTTGTTATCAATTTTTAATTTCTTTATTACACTTTAAATCTCCATATAATGATAGCAATGCCACACTAGGTGTCTCTTCAATCTTCATTCCAACAATTTCTTTTATCTCATTAAACACCATTTTCCACAGTTTTTGTACATATTCGCATTCCCACCACGTATGTAAATACGTTCCCTTTTTCCCACAACCTCTCCAACAATTTGCTGAATACAGCTTATTTATTTTATTTAATCTCACTGGGGTTAGATACCACCTCCATATAATTTTATAATAATTTTCTTTAATTCTCACCGACATGTTTCTCAACACTCTTTGTCTCCATATTCCCTCCCAACTCTGTTGCCCTATCTGTATCTTCAAATCAGTTTCCCACACCATCTTGCCCATGTTTTCTGACTTCCCCTTCCCAACCAATACTCTATATATTTCACTCGTTAAACCTTTTATCATTTTATTTTCTCCTTTCTCAATTTTTCTCTTTAAGATCAGCTCCTCAAATTTTGTCAATTCTCTACACTCACCATTATCTCTTAACCATTCCTTCGTCCATTGTTCCAATTGCCAATAATTTAACCAGGTTAAATTCTTCCCCTTTAATAGTTGTATCTTTAACAGTTGTATTGAAAAGGGAATTTCAGCAGGTGTCATTTGTAAATATGGAGAAGGAAAGGAAAGGAACCTCTCGTGCAAGCACTGAGTCATTACTGACTCTTGGAGGGACGCCAGCTTTCGCTGACGTTTTCTTGGCAGGCCTTATAGCGGGGTGGTTTGCCGTTGCCTTCCCCAGCCATTATTGCCTTTCACCCAGCTAACTGTGTACTCATTTTACCAACCTTGGGAGGATGGAAGACTGAGTCGACCTGAGCCGGCTGCCTGAAACCAGCTTCCACTGGGATCAAACTCAGGCCATGGGGAGAGTTTCAGCTGCAGAAACTGCTGCTTTATCGCTCTGCGCCACACGAGCTATACTAGAGTGACCAGATTTAAAAGAGGGCAGGGCTCCTGCACCTTTAACTGTTGTGATGAAGAGGGAATTTCACCAGGTCCCCCATATATACAAATGACACCTGCTGAAATTTCCTTTTCAATACAACTGTTAAAAGATACAGGAGCCCTGTCCTCCTTTTCATATGGTCACCCTACCTCTCCAGAGCTTATCTCCTCAAGGCCAAATCTTACTCAGTGGGAAGTGAGATTTCTTCCGGAGAACGACCTGACAAACTAGCTGATGCTAGGGTCTGCCGGAAGTTAAAACACACAAAGCGGAAGGAAGGTGTGAGAAAGTCGGTCTGACTAGGATTGCGCCAGAACCTGCCTCCACACCAAGCACTTTGAATTTATGGGTGTTTGGGAAGGGGCTTCCTGTTCTCCTTGGTTGGACAATTGTCTTGCTTAGTTTGCATAGTTTTGCCTAGGGGGATGTTTCCAAGAAGTTAGACTGTATTCAGATAGAAGAGACCTTTACTGCTTAATAAAAGCTTTGTGGATTACTTAACAAGCCTCATCATTTGCCTCCCATCGAAAGCAGGACTGTTCCGAGAAACACGACAACTTGCCTCCACTGAACCAGAGCCAGGTAACACAATACCAAATCAGAGCCCTGGTCTGTCCAGTCCACAACCGTTTACTCCGGCCTTCCTCAACCTGGTGCTGTCCAGATGTGTCAGGGCTGCCTGATGCTGGGAGTTGTAGTCCAACGCCTCTGGAGGGCACTAGGTTCAGGAAGGCTGGTCTACTCTGCAAGGCAGCAGATCTCCAAGGTCTCCAGTGGAGGTCTTTCCCATCAGCCTCTCTGTTCTCCTTTCTAATAAAAAACAGGAGATGCCGCAGCCTGAGCCAGAGACCTCTTGCCTGCCAAGCGTGTGGTCTGCCACTGAGCTGCAGCCCCTCCCTTAAGAGAGCTGCAGTACATATTTATTTTAAAAATTTATGCCCTGTCTCTCGAAGACAAGGATTTTTGGATCCGCGAACATAAAAGCCATCACTACAAAATTAAGAGGCAAAGCCTGCCAACAAGTCCACTTAGCAGCAGGCAAAGGGCCGGGGGGATGAGTGGGGAGAAAGCAACGTTTTTCGTTTCCTAAAAATAAGAGAGGGAGACGCACTGATGGGGAAAGGGCAGAATTCCAGAGGTTAAGGGGCCATGGCAAAGAAGACCCTGCTCTGGTCCCTAGCGGTTTAGGGCTTTATGGTTCAAAACAAGCCCTTTTGAGTCATCACGATCTGGCATCACTTCCATCAGGGACAGAGGCGTTCGCCCTGCCTAGCTCCCCCCTTTCCTCCCCCCTCCTTCAAACCCTTGCTTTTGCCCCTAGGGCAACATACAGTGGGTGAATGTTTGGGTGAATGTTTCGGGGAGCGAGTGGTCGCTGGAGTGAGGCTGGGAAGCAAAATCTCACTGCCCCTGGATTATGTCGACATGATCCTGCCTTATACCATGTCAGTCCCATCGGGCTGCACCTACTCTGCTTTCCAGCGGCTTTCCAAGATCTCAGGCAGAAAGAATGGCTTTCCTTGCCCTGCTTACCCAAGATCGATTTAACTGGAGGTGCCAGTAAATAAACCTGAGATCTGGGCTAGGGAGGGAGGGGAGGCCAAGATACAGAAAGACCCCTGACAAGTTTCATGGCTGAGCAGGGCTGGATCCAACCCTCTACTCTCTAATGTTTCTTTCAATGTTTGAAAGAACGTATTCTCCCTTATGAGCCTGCCCGTGCTTTGAGATTTTCTGGAGAAGCCCTTCTTTCAGTCCCACCATCTTCACAGGCGTGCTTGGTGGGAACATGGGACAGGGCCTTCTCGGTGGCTGCTCCAGTGCTCTGGAACTCTCTCCCCAGGGAAGCTAGACTGGCTCCCTCCTTGATGGGCTTTCGGAAGCAGGCTAAAACTTGTTTGTTCCAGCAGGCCTTTGGAGAATAATCTGGCCCTCCATCTATGTTAATGTCTTATAAATTTCTTGTGTATTTTAAACGTTGATGGTTTTGTTTCCCCCCCCCCCCCCAACAATGTATGTTTTAAACTTTGTAAGACCTCCTTGTGGTCCAGCATTGGGCAAAAGGCAGGATACAAATATAATAATAACAATAACATCATCAACAACAACAACAATAAACAACTAGGGGTGGGCAAAATGTAAATCTCCAGATGTTTTAGATTTCAACTCACAGCACTCCTGACCACTGAGTTGAAGCCCAAAACATCTGGAGTTGTAGAGCCTTTCTACATGAGGCTTTTATTGTGGCCTTGTGATTACTCACTGCCAACGTCGTCATCCTACAGGGCCTCTTCCATTCTTTGCCACCATTTCCCCAGCTTCTTCTTTTTTTAGATCGAGGAAGGTGTGATATTATTCAGAAATGGCAGCACGAAGCTACTGTGTAGTTGTGAAATTCTGCTATACCACAGCGCCATCTAGTGTTTGCGTAATGAAACATATAGAAAGACACGGAATAACGGGCTCAAGTTAAAGCCGGATTCCAGCTGGATATCAGGAAAAACTTCCTGACTTTTAGAGCAGTACGACAATGGAATCAGTTCCCTAGGGAGGTTGTGGGGTCTCCCCCACTAGAGGCCTTCAAGAGGCAGCTGGACAACCCTCTGTCAGGGATGCTTTAGGGTGGATTCCTGCATTGAGCAGGGAGTTGGACTCGATGGCCTTGTAGGCCCCTTCCAACTCTGCTATTCTATGATTCTATGAAAGGCAGAGGAAGAAAAAAACGGGGGGGGGGGGGAAACCTGCATGTAACGGAGCTGATCTTAATCCTGCAAAGAATCCGGAAGCAGAAGCCTTGGTAAAAGTAGGGGTTAAAAGCCACATGTAGAAAAATCCCTACCCTCGATTATGTCAGTCTGGCTAGCTCGAATGTTCTCTATTTGCTTTTTCCTTTTGATGGCTTGCTTCTCACCCAGGAATGCCTTGCTTTACCTTGACAATGCCCACGGTTTGCTCTGACTTCCCACTTGTGGAACACTGCCAGGCTGGGGGGGGGGGGGGGGAGAACATTGACCGCTGGGGTGCGCGTGTTTGAACAAGCAGACACAAACCATTGATCAGCACCACAGCAAAGAAATTTCTGCAAACTTTATCCCACAAGTTCCACAACAAGAAAACTTAACAAATTCAGTACCGAATTATGCATCTTAGTGTTATACAGGAAGGTTCTCTTGATTACTGCACGAACATTATTCATTTCCTTCTGAAGTTGACGAGTGAGATTTTGCAGAACTGGAATAAAGCTTTGGGCTTTGGTAAAGTGCAATATTTCACACTTTACCAAATGATGGGCAGAGCAGAGTGAGGGAACTGGGACAGGAATCCATGAGCTCTAAAAAGTCAGCTTAGAAACATACTTAAAAAAAAAACATGTGAAAGAGTAGAAGGTGTTCATCACGCAGAGCAAACAGGCTTGTATTCTCTCAAAATACTGGAACCCAAAGGGGTCATTATCCCATGAAGTTGATTGGTGGGAGATCCAGGAGAAATAAAAAGAAGTACTTCTTCACACAGCTCAGAGTTAAATTACGGAACTCACTGCCACAAGATGTGGTGCTGGCCACCCATTTGGATGGCTTTAAAAGGAGGTTGGATAAATTCCTGGAGGCGAAGGCTATCCATGGCTACTAGCCCTGATGGTTGGGTGCTATCTCTAGTATTCGAGGCAATAAGCCTGTGTGCACCAGTTGCTGGGGAACATGGGTGGGAGGGTGCTGTTGCACCATGTCCTGCTTGTTCATCCCTGGCTGATGGCTGCCTGGCCACTGTGTGAACAGAGTGCTGGACGAGATGGACCCTTGGTCTGATCCAGCCTCAGGGCTCTTCTGATGTTCTTATGTTCTTGTACAGAAATTGAACTTCTTAAAAATATCTGTAGACATGAGGTCCGGAACCTTGCTTTTTGGGAAAAGAAAAAAACATCAGCCAAGATTCCTTTTGTAAACCGCCCAGAGAGCTTCGGCTATGGGGAGGTATATAAATGTAATAAACAAATAAATAAATAAATAAATAAATTCTGCTCAATTACAATTCCCGTTAGAAGATAACGTAGTGTAATGAAGACGACCAAAAGGCCCAGGCTTAATTTCCTGATCTTAAACTATCATGCCACCTGAAAGTGCCCTTTGTATTTCAGTACGCAGCACAAATCCCGGCAATTTGCCGAGTGCAAAGTGGCAAGCCAGGGTCAACGCGGAAGAGCAGATCCATACACTTCTGTGGTTAATCATTCACTCAGCAGAGGCCTCTCTAGAGAGCAGAAGGCAGAACCCGTCTTCCAGCGGGATGAAGCAGATCCACTTTCAAAGAATCAGCTGGTACGTGAGCTGCCCTTTTGCAGAGAAGGGGAAGCCGCTGCGGCTTGCTAGGCCAGGAGCAACGGAAGTGCTACGGAGAGGTGCTTCGCTCCAGCACTGAGTAATAAGATCCTGGCGGGCTGCTTTAAGTCAGCCAGTCATGGAGGAAGGTCTGCAAGGTTAACACGCCCAACACTGCTGAAATCAGCAGTCCTGCATCGCCTTGATCGAGCTGCCAACTTCACAGCTCCAGAAAGCCCTGCCAGAGGCCATGCTGGCTGGGAATGATGGGAGTTGTAATCCAACAAACCTGGAGGGCACCAGGTTGAAGAAGGCTGAGTTAACCTCTTCCCAGGTGTTTGGCGCAGAGAACAAGCCAAGAGAACATCAGAAGAGCCCTGATGCTGGATCAAACCAAGGGTCCATCTAGTCCAGCACTCTGTTCACAGTGGCCAAACAGCTGTTGACAGGGGAATCGCAAGCAGGAGATGATGCAACAGCACCCTCTCACCCATGTTCCCCAGCAACTAGTGTATACAGGCTTACTGCCCTCTGATACTGGAGGTAGCACTTAGCCATCAGAACCAGTAGCCATTGATAGCCTTCTCCTCCAGGAATTTATCCAATCTTCTTTTAAAGCCATCCAAATTCATGGTCATCACTACAACTTGTGATAGTGAGTTCCAGAGGTTAACTCTGCGCTGCGTGAAGAAGGCCTTCCTTTCATCTGTCCTGAATCTCCCACCAATCGGCTTCATGGGATGACCTCGGGTTTTAGTATTATGGGAGAGGGAGAAAAATGTCTCCCCGTCCACGTTCTCCACATCTGTGACTGGATATCACATTACCGGCCTAGAGGGATGCAAGATTGCAAGCTACGCAGAACCCATCGGAGAGGTGGGAAAATAGCCAGTTTATTTATTTATTTAATTATTTCATTTCTATACCGCCCAATAGCCGAAGCTCTCTGGGCGGTTCACAAAAATTAAAACCACGAAGAGCATAATAAAACAACCAACAAGTTAAAAAACACAAATACAAAATACAATATAAAAAGCACAACCAGGATAAAACCACACAGCAAAAATTGATATTGGTTAAAATATGAGATTAAAACAGCAGAGTTTAAATTTAAGTTAAATTAGGTGTTAAAATACTGAGAAAATAAAAAGGTCTTCAGCTGGCGACGAAAGGAAAACAATGTAGGCACCAAGCCAGTTCTCAGCTACAGCATGCAAAGTGGGGTATAAAACACACACACCCCTATTTCAAAGTGTCAAATAATTGCCCATTTCGAAAGTCACTTAAAATACAGAACGCTACAGCAACACCCCCAAAGCTGGTGATAGGAACGTCTCAGTACTGACTTCTACCTTAAGGAATTGCCTCCTGAGAGAGTCGTGGCTGGTCCCATCCACCATGGCTTTTAAGAGGACTTTAAAAGCGGACTTATTTTCTCTGGCTTTTAACTGCCCTTTCGTTGGCTTTATTTAAGCTTTCTGAGCTCAGTTGTATTTTGAATGGTACTTTACTGAGCCGCGGTGCTATCAATGGCTATTAACCACGATGGCTATATTCTACCTCCAATATCAGAGGCAGTATGTCTGTGGACACCAGCTGCTGGGGAACATGGGTGGGAGGGCGCTGTTCTATTCATGTCCTATTTCCCACTGGGGCATCATAGAATCATAGAATAGCAGAGTTGGAAGGGGCCTACAAGGCCATCGAGTCCAACCCCCTGCTCAATGCAGGAATCCACCCTAAAGCATCCCTGACAGAGGGTTGTCCAGCTGCCTCTTGAAGGCCTCTAGTGGGGGAGAGCCCAGGGCAGCCAGTTTATTAACAGGGACTGGCCAGCGAGATCACATCACGCCAGTCCTTTTACAACTTCATTGGCTGCCAATCCATGTCCAGGCCAGATTCAAAGTGCTGGTATTGACATTCAAAGTCCTAAATGGTTTGGGGCCAGGTTATTTGAAGGAACACCTCCTTCCATCTGTACCTGCCTGGACCTTAAGATCATCTACAGGGGCCCTTCTCCGTGAGCCCCTGCCAAAGGAAGTGAGGCAGCTGGCTACTAGGAAGAGGGCTTTCTCTGCTGTGGCACCCTGGCTGTGGAATGAGCTCCCCAGAGAGGTCCACCTGGCGCATACATTATATGCCTTTAGACGCCAGGTGAAGACCTTTTTATTCTCTCAGTATTTTAGCACTTAATTGTAACTTAAATTTAAATTTTACTGTTCTTACTCCGTATTTTAATCTCATATCAATTTTGCTGCGTGGTTTTATTCCGGTTGTGCTTTTTATACTGTATTTTGTATTTTTGTTTTTAACCTGTTGGTTGTTTTATTATGGTTTTAATTTTTGTGAACCGCCCAGAGAGCTTCGGCTATTGGGCAGTATAAAAATGTAATAAATAATAATAATAATAATAATAATAATAATAATAATAATAACCACCTCCCTAGGTAACTGGTTCCATTGTCGTACTGCTCTAACAGTCAGGAAGTTTTTCCTGATGTCCAGCTGGAATCTGGCTTCCTTTAACTTGAGCCCGTTATTCCGTGTCCTGCACTCTGGGAGGATCGAGAAGAGATCCTGGCCCTCCTCTGTGTGACAACCTTTCAAGTCTTTGAAGAGGGCTATCATGTCTCCCCTCCATCTTCTCTTCTCCAGGCTAAACATGCCCAGTTCTTTCAGTCTCTCTTCATAGGGCTTTGTTTCCAGACCCCTGATCATCTTGGTTGCCCTCCTCTGAACACGCTGCAGCTTATCTGCGTCCTTCTTGAATTGTGGAGCCCAGAACTGGACGCAATACTCTAGATGTTGGCCACCATGAGAACAGGATGCTGGACTGGACGGACTGATCCAGTATAGCTCTTTTCAGTGACTTTTAAAATTGGAGATATTTTTAAAGTGATATTACAGTTTAAATGTTTCTGTTTTAGAAATTCCATGTCGTTTTATGAGTGTAAGATACCTTGGCAAGACCGGGCCTTGGAAATTTATTTGTGATAAGCATTCCAGAACCAGCCTTGTCGGGTAATATCCACCTGCAAGAGCTCCTTACCTGAACGCCCGTCAGCTCCTGCAGCTCCTTTACGGCGGAGTCAGCATCTTTCACAAGGATGGTGGTGATCCCCATCGCCCGTGCAGGCTTCAAGTTCGCCCCAATGTCATCCAGAAAAATAACCTGGAGCGGGGAAGAAGTCAAAACCGGGCGTCAGCTGGAAGGAAAGAATCAAACCCCACCCACCCCCAAGCGGCGCAGCTGTTATCGGATCTGACGGGCTGTCTGCATTCCGCAATGGCAGCTATTCTGCCCCCAGGTAAAAACGGAATGCTGCAACCTGAAGGCATTATGCAAACTAAGTGAATTTGCATGATCTGGGGGCAAGCAGTGTATGTGAGGCACGGAGGCCCTCTGCCACCAAATCCCCCCCCCTGCAAGAAGGTCTTGTTTGCTCACTCCAAGAGTCAGCAGCCATTGCGCACACACTTGCAAATGTGGGATTCCGAGGGATCATAGAATCATAGAATAGCAGAGTTGGAAGGGGCCTACAAGGCCATCGAGTCCAACTCCCTGCTCAATGCACGAATCCCCCTAAAGCATCCCTGACAGATGGTTGTCCAGCTGCCTCTTGAAGGCCCCTAGGTCACTGGTTCCATTGTCGTACTGCTCTAACAGTCAGGAAGTTTTTCCTGATGTCCAGCTGGAATCTGGCTTCCTTTAACTTGAGCCCGTTATTCCGTGTCCTGCACTCTGGGAGGATCGAGAAGAGATCCTGGCCCTCCTCTGTGTGACAACCTTTTAAGTATTTGAAAGATCCTGGCCCTCTGTCAGTATAAGACTGATAGAGGATAGCCTTCTCCTCCAGGAATTTATCCAACCCCCTTTTAAAACCATCCAAATGGGTGGCCATCACTACATCTTGTGGCAGTGAGTTCCATAATTTAACTCCGAGCTGTGTGAAGAAGGACTTCCTTTTATTTGTCCTGGATCTCCCACCAGTCAGCTTCATGGGATGACCCCGGGTTTTAGTGTTTCTCCCCATCCATATTAAAAGGAATTTGAACAGATCCAGTTATGGGTCAAACTTCACCTCCAAAGGTTGACTTTGCTACCCAACGCTTTAACTGCATCTTGGAACATGCAGTTCGCCCCTCTATGCACACTACAGCACGCCAGAAGTTAATGCATCTCTGCAGTGCGTGATCTGGAAGGAATTGCCCTCTTGCAAATCCTCTACGAAACGTGGGCAAACTGACCTCCTCGGGTTTTGCCTTCAGCTCAGCCAGCGCATACTCATAAATCCTGGGATCTGGTTTTTGCAGACCAAGACGGCACGACTCGATCACCCTGTCGAAGTGTCGCCTCAGCAGGCAGAAGGCAAACGCCGTGCGGTGCCTGTCAGGGGTGTCGTCAATCCAGTTGTCTGTCAGGACAGCGATCTTGAAGCCTGGAAAGGGGACACGGCAATTCAGTAGATGAGGGAGGATGCTGACCAAAGGCTCTGTGTGGCCTGAATGACAAGGACCACCCACAGTGTGAAGACGTGCGAAATTCTAAATGTACATTCCAGTAACACGTAGATCAGCCTTCCTCAACCTGGGGCGTTCCAGATGTGTTGGACTGCATCGCCCAGAATGCCCCAGCCAGCTGGCTGGGGCATTCTGGGAGTTGTAGTCCAACACATCTGGAGCGCCCCAGGTTGAGGAAGGCTGATGTAGATGGAGGCTTGAACGTCATTGGGGGAAAAGATGGTTCAGACGCTTCTCCAACCTTCCTTTTTTCCTTCTCATAGAATAATAATAATAATAAATTTATTTCTTACCTGCCTCTCTATTTTGATCGAGGCGGGGAACAACATCAAACAAAAGGCCATCGAGTCCAATCCGCTGCTCAATGCAGGAATCCACCCTAAAGCATCCCTGACAGAGGGTTGTCCAGCTGCCTCTTGAAGGCCTCTAGTGTGGGAGAGCCCACAACCTCCCTAGGGAACTGATTCTATTGTCGTACTGCTCTAACAGTCAGGGAGTTTTTCCTGATGTCCAGCTGGAATCTGGCTTCCTGTCACTTGAGCCCATTATTCCGTGTCCTGCACTCTGGGAGGATCGAGAAGAGATCCTGGCCCTCCTCTGTGTGACAACCTTTTAAGTATTTGAAGAGTGCTCTCATGTCTCCCCTCCATCTTCTCTTCTCCAGGCTAAACATGCCCAGTTCTTTCAGTCTCTCTTCATAGGGCTTTGTTTCCAGACCCCTCATCATCCCGGTTGCCCTCCTCTGAACACGCTCCAGCTTGTCTGCATCCTTCTTGAATTGTGGAGCCCAGAACTGGACGCAATACTCTAGATGAGGCCTAACCAGGGACGAATAGAGAGGAACCAGGACCTCCCGTGATTTGGAAGCTATACTTCTATTAATGCATCCCAAAAGAGCATTTGCCTTTCTTGCAGCCATATCGCACTGTTGGCTACTATTCAGCTTGCGATCTATAACAATTCCAAGATGCAACATGGTGCAACAGCACCCTCCCACCCATGTTCCCCAGCAACTGATGCACACAGTTACCGTTGTTTTTGAGAATCAGAGCAGCTTGCAGAACGCGTGAGTTGAAGCTGTCTCCGGTCGCCATTTCCTCAAAGATCCGAGCCACGGAGAACGTTTTTGGGAGGGAGTTTCCAGAAGCTGCAGCAACTTTCTTGCAGTCTTCTTCAAACTCGGCAATCAACTAAAATATATATAATGCAAGTTAAAATGACTGAAACTCCTAACATCCCAATGCGTTTGGGCTCTACCAAACTACATGTTGTGCTCTGAGCTGTGGTGTCTTCCTAGAGCAGAGGTGGGCAGCTTGCAGCCCTCCAGGTATTTTGGCCTGCAACGCCCATCAGCTTTCAACACTAGGTAGGGCTGACAGGAGCTGTAGAACAAAACCTCTGGAAGGCCATAAGTTGCCCATCCCTGTCCCAGCGCAAGTCGGTCTTACCTGCGTTAGTCCAATCTGGCCAGTCATCACTCGGGAAAAAGGTCCATCAAGGTCACCATGCTGGATGACCTTTTGGAAGAAACCACTAGAAGATGAAACACACGCAAAATCAGACTAGTTATGCCGCTGTTCAAATAACACAGTTGCTGCATTGACACCAACATAACCCACAGCCAGGGTGGATAAAAATCAACAATTTCTTAAAAAAAATAAATTAAAAAAAATGGATTTTTTAAAAATTTAAATCGGATTTTTTTATTTAAATTGGGTTTTTTAAATAAAATTCTTTTTGAAAAAAAAATCTATCTAAAGAGAGTTTTCTAATACCTGTCGGAACGCCTCTCCCGACTTGAACCTACCCATCCACTGCGCTCAACATCTAAGGTCCTCTTCCGAGTGCCTACTCCAAGGGAAGCTTGGAGGATGGCAACAAGGGAGAGGGCCTTTTCGGTGGTGGCCCCCCGACTGTGGAATGATCTCTCCGATGAGGCTCGTCTGGCACCAACATTGTTATCTTTCAGGTGCAAGGTCAAGACTTTTCTCGTCTCCCAGGCATTTAACAGCATTTAACAAAGTTAAGTTTGTTTTTAACGGACCCCAGAATTGTTGTTTTTTAAATGGATACTCTTGTTTTTATACTGTTGTTTTTATGATTCTGATGGTTTTTAAATTTTGTATAATTTTTAATGTTTACTGTTTTTAACTTTTGTAAACTGCCCAGAGAGCTTCGGCTTTCGGGCGGTATATAAATGTAATAACCAAATAAATATTTAAGACACATTATAGCCCAAAGCTTATTCTTCATGAAATAAGGATTGGATTTTAATTATGTAGCATGAGGCTGTTTAAATTTTTTGGTAAATGACTTGATATTGACCAATAGGGATGACTTAGTCGATAAAATGGCAGTTACGGAACTCTGGGGGAAAGTGACCACTTCATACTTGAATTCTTGATTATAAAGGAGGCAAAAGCCGTGTGTAGAATCATAGAATCATAGAATAGCAGAGTTGGAAGGGGCCTACAAGGCCATCGAGTCCAACCCCCTGTTCAATGCAGGAATCCACCCCAAAGAATCCCTGACAGATGCTTGTCCAGCTGCCTCTTGAAGGCCTCTAGTGTGGGAGAGCCCACAACCTCCCTAGGTAACTGATTCCATTGTCGTACTGCTCTAACAGTCAGGACGTTTTTCCTGATGTCCAGCTGGAATCTGGCTTCCTTTAACTTGAGCCCATTACTCCGTGTCCTGCACTCTGGGAGGATCGAGAAGAGATCCTGGCCCTCCTCTGTGTGACAACCTTTTAAGTATTTGCAGAGTGCTATCATGTCTCCCCTCAATCTTCTCTTCTCCAGGCTAAACATGCCCAGTTCTTTCAGTCTCTCTTCATAGGGCTTTGTTTCCAGACCCCTGATCATCCTGGTTGCCCTTGTAGCCATACACGTACTCTGGATTTTAGGAAAGCTGATTTTAATAAACTCAGAACTATGATAAGTAAGGTCCCATGGCAAGTGAGCCTAATGAGAAAAGAAGTGCAGGATGGGTGGGAGTATTTTAAAAAAGGAAATTTTAAAGGCACAATTAACAAAGAATTACAACAAGGAGAAAAGATAGAAGACAACAGAAGAAATCAATGTGGCTCCACAAAAAGCTTAGAGATGACGTGAAAACAAAAAAGGATATATATAAGAAGAGTTCCTAAGCCTACTTCTTAGCTCACGCAATCATTGCCAGAAGAGGACCCTGCTCCACTCCTTCAAGGGAGCCCTTTCGACAAGATAATACCCCTGGAAAAGACCCACCCATTTGATACATGGGGCTGGAAAGTACAACCGGAGCCTCGCCCCAATCACCAAGCCTCCTTTGAAGATCATCGAAAGCCCCAAAGTGGAAGAGTCTGTGCCACCTCAACGTCATGTTGTGCCATGTATGTTGCATACACACCACAGGCAAAAGTCCATCAGGAACACGGGGCCATCCCATCATAGGCAAGCCTGAGCCCTTGGGCTATTATAGGAGGAATTCAGGTTGCAGATGTACAAGAGAAAGTCAAGACAGCACATGCTGCCTACTTGTACAAGATGTCCTCATCACAAACAGAGACCTGGCCCTTTGCCAGGGAAACTGAATGGCCTACCTAGAGAATGCAACCACTATTCCTCTAGTAAAGACGTAAGAACCAGGTCATCTGGACTTTTCATTCCTGCTTCTTTGGATCATCTTTCCTAGACCTGCTCCTTGAGATGGAGCATGTTCAGAGGAGGGCAACCAGAATGATCAGGGGTCTGGAAACAAAGCCCCATGAAGAGAGACTGAAAGAACTGGGCAGGTTTAGCCTGGAGAAGAGAAGATGGAGGGGAGACATGAGAGCACTCTTCAAATACTTGAAAGGTTGTCACACAGAAGAGGGCCAGGATCTCTTCTCGATCCTCCCAGAGTGCAGGACACGGAATAACGGGCTCAAGTTAAAGGAAGCCAGATTCCAGCTGGACATCAGGAAAAACTTCCTGACTGTTAGAGCAGTACGACCATGGAACCAGTTACCTAGGGAGGTGGTGGGCTCTCCCACACTAGAGGCCTTCAAGAGGCAGCTGGACAACCATCTGTCAGGGATGCTTTAGGGTGGATTCCTGCATTGAGCAGGGGGTTGGACTTGATGGCCTTGTAGGCCCCTTCCAACTCTGCTATCCTATGATTCTATGATCCTTCTTGGGTGGAGACACCAGGGACTAAACCTGCGCTCATGTGCATGCACTACCACTGAGCTACAATGACCATTCCTCACCGCCGCTGATTTTTATAGACCTGTGTTTTAGTGCTACAATTCTAAACTGCTCTGAAGGAGCTATTGTGACAGCCAAAATTGGGCATAAATTATGTAAATAAATGAAACAAACAGAAGCTGCCAAACAAACAAGCCAATTAGCATAAGTATACATTATGCAAGTAAAGGTCAACCTTAATGGAAGACCCAGTGCCAGCGTTGTCCGAGATTGAGCAGCTTTATGCACCCTTCAAGTGCCAATGCACAGCAGTGGGCCACTCTGCTTGTTCAATAAGGAGGAGAAGAAGGGAAAGGAAGGAAGGAAGGAAGGAAGGAAGGAAGGAAGGAAGGAAGGGTCTTATGTAGGACTAGGAAAAACTCAGGAAAGATTCTGGGGGGAAAAGAGAGGAAAAGTATTCTACATATCAGGAAAAGGGAGAAAAGAGGAGAATGAGGAAGAAAAGGAGGATAGGAAAATAGGTAAATCTTCTTGAAATGCAAGTCTGTAGGACCCAGAGAGCCACAGCTGAGCAATAGCCTCAAATACTGAGGTACCAGTACAACCCTGAAAAACCCACGAAAAAGGACTCCGTGTGAAGGAGGCAGATCAAAATACGGAGTTCCTGTTTTCATAGAACCATAGAATAGTAGAGTTGGACAGCATGCTTTAGACTGTAAGCTCCTTGGGGCAGGGAACATGTCTTCTTGTACTCTCTAAAACACCATCCATTGGCATTATATAGATTGTCATTAACTATTTATTTATTTATTACATTTTTATACCGCCCAATAGCCAAAGCTCTCTGGGCGGTTCACAAAAATTAAAACCTTGAAGAGCATAAAAACAACCAACAAATTTAAAACACACATACGAAATACAATATAAAAAGCACAAACAGAAAAAAAACACACAGCAAAAAATAACATAGGTTAAAAGATGAGATTAAAACAGCAAAGTTTAAATTTAAGTTAAATTAAGTGTTAAAATACTGAGAAAATAAAAAGGTCTTCAGATGGCGATGGAAAGAAAACAATGTAGGTGCCAAGTGAACCTCTCTGGGGAGCTCGTTCCCAAGCCGGGGTGCCACAGCAGAGAAGGCCCTGCGCCTGGTAGCCACCTACCTCACTTCCTTTGGCAGGGGCTCGCGGAGAAGGACCCCTGAGGATGACCTTAGGGTCCGGGCAGGTACATATGGGAGGTGGCGTTCCTTCAAATAACCTGGCCCGAGCTGTTTAGGGCTTTGAATGTTAATAATAGTACTTCGAATCGGGCCCGGACCTGGACTGGCAGCCAATGAAGCTGGAAAAGGACTGGCGTGATATGATCTCACTGGCCACTCCCTGTTAGTAACCGTGCTGCCCTGTTTTGTACCTGCTGAAGTTTCTGGGCCATTTTCAAAGGCAGCCACATGTATAACACATTGTAGTAATCTAAACCACACAGCAATAGGGTCTTCCTAATTGGAGGGGCTTTACCAGCACACCAAGGGGAAACGCCTTCCCTCTCCCCCACCCACCCACCCCATATTCTTAAAACCAAATCTCATCCCAAAACACACAAGCCTCCAAGCCCAATGAAGGATCTTATGCTGCAGAATACCAACCCCCCCCCATGACCTTATAACACCAAAGCCTATCAATTGAAGGCCTTCTCTGCTGTGGCACCCCAGCTGTGGAATGAGCTCCCCAGAAAGGTCCGCCTGGCGCCTACACTGTAATCTTTTCGTCGCCAGCTGAAGACCTTTTTATTCTCTCAGTATTTTAACACTTAATTTTAACTTAAATTTAAATTTTACTGTTCTAACTCTGTATTTTAATCTTATATCAGTTTTGCTGCGTGGTTTTTATCCTGGTTGTGCTTTTTATATTGTATTTTGTATTTGTGTTTTTAGACTGTTGGTTGTTTTGTTGTGCTTTAACCTCTTGGTTGTTTTATTATGGTTTTAATTTTTGTGAACCACCCAGAGAGCTTCGGCTATTGGGAGGTATAAAAAAGTAATAAATAAATAAATTTTCATGGTTTTAATTTTCGTGAACCGCCCAGAGAGCTCCGGCTATTGGGCGGTATAAAAATGTAATTAAAATAAATAAATAAATTTTCATGGTTTTCATTTTCGTGAACCGCCCAGAGAGCTCCGGCTATTGGGCGGTATAAAAATGTAACAATTAAATAAATATCAATCCCCACCCCAGAGTGTCTGCATCCACCAAATGGGGCTGGTCCAACCTCTGCCATGGAATTTTATTTTCAACATCAGGTCGAAGACCTGCAGGATTTCAACCAGCCTTTCCTAACTTGGTGCCCCACAGGTGTGTTGGACTCCAACTCCCATCACTCCCAGCAGGTAAGGAAAGGCTGTTTGATTTATGTATTTATTTATTACATTTTTATAGCGCCCAACTGTTGAAAGGGAGAACGGGCTCGCAAGCCCTCTGAGCATGTGCAGACTGCAAGCCCCTGGCCATCCAAGTGCCTGGAGCGCCTGAACCTGCTTCTGTGTTTCACGAGCCAATCACAGCAGTGCGCGAGAGGAGGGGGGGAGGAATTCAGAACCCACAGAATCACGGGCGGGCGGGCGCCGCACGCGCAAATAAAGGGGTGCAGGTAACTCTGCGGTTGACGCGCGCCGCGGCGGGAGGGGAAGCGGCGCGGGCGGGCGGGCGAGCCCTCCACCACTCCCGCGGCTACTCACTGGGACAGGCCCAGGGACTGCTCGAAGCGCCGGAAGAGCCCCGGTAAGCCGGTGCCGAGAAGGACGCCGCCCAGGTCGAAGAGCACCACACGCCACTTGGCCGCCATCGCCGCTCTGACGGAGCGGGGAGAGGGTAAGAGCGGCGGCAACTTCACCTCAGAGAGGCCCGCCGCCCGGGCCACGCCCCCTGGCGCGAAAGCCACGCCCCCTGGCTCGCTCTGAGGATTGCTGGGCCACGCCCCCTCCCTCGCACTTCGAAGCCGCGCGCCCCAGTCCTGTCTTCTCCCGGGGATCCCCCGGGTCCTAATGCCGCGGAGTTATTTTTAGGGGGGGGAACCCTGCTGGGTGAGAACATGGATCCTGCATTCCTGCATTGAGCAGGGGGTTGGACTCGATGGCCTTGTAGGCCCCTTCCAACTCTACTATTCTATGATTCTATGATCCATCTTTTTATGGATCTTTTTATTCTCCCAACATTTTAACAGTCTATAAATAAATTTTAACTCGGTGTTTTAAATCTGTAATTTTGCATTGCTGCTGGTTTTATCTGGTTGAGCTTTTATATTGCAATTTATATTAAGACCTTTTTTAGGGTAACCATATGAAAAGGAGGACAGAGCTCCTGTATCTTTAACAGTTGCATAGAAAAGGGAATTTCAGCAGGTGTCATTTGTATATATAGAGAACCTGGTGAAATTTCCTCTTCATCACACCAGTTAAAGCTGCAGGAGCTATACTAGAGTGACCAGATTTAAAAGAGGGCAGGGCACCTGCAGCTTTAACTGTTGTGATGAAGAGGAGATTTTTCTAGGTTCTCCATATATACAAATGACAGTTGATGAAATTCCCTTTTCAATACAACTGTTAAAGATACAGGAGCCCTGTCCTCCTTTTCATATGGTCACCCTACCTTTTTATTCTCTCAGTATTTTAACACTTAATTTTAACTTAAACTTAAATTTTACTGCTCTAACTCTGTATTTTAATGTTATATCAATTTCTGCTGCGTGGTTTTATCCTGGTTGTGCTTTTTATATTGTATTTTGTATTTGCGCTTTTAACCTGTTGGTTGTTTTATTATGGTTTTAATTTTTGTGAACCGCCCAGAGAGCTTCGGTTATTGGGCAGCATAAAAATGTAATAAATAATAATAATAATAATAATACCCAAACGGGCCTCTCTCGCACACGTGTTGCTGCTCTGTCCTCCTTCTGGATGACTTAGAACAGTGGTCCCCAACCTTTTTGGCACCAGGAACCGGTTTCGTGGAAGACAATTTTTCCACCGACCGGGGTGGGGGTTGAGGGGATGGTTTTGGGAAGCCCCCACCGCACCCCAGCGTCCTGGCTTCGCTTCGGCTGGGCGCCCAGCCGAAGCGGCACAAGGGCACTGGGGCGGGCGGCTTCGGAACGGCGCACCCGGAAGTCGCTCTCCCAGAGCAGCTTCCAGCCAGGCAAGCCATTCCGAAGCCGCCCACCCCACCCCAGCATCCTGGCTTCACTATTCTATGAAAGAATCATAGAATAGCAGAGTTGGAAGGGGCCTACAAGGCCATCGAGTCCAACCCCCTGCTCAGTGCAGGAATCCACCCTAAAGCATCCCTGACAGAGGGTTGTCCAGCTGCCTCTTAACTGATTCCATTGTCGTACTGCTCTAACAGTCAGGAAGTTTTTCCTGATGTCCAGCTGAAATCTGGCTTCCTTTAACTTGAGCCCGTTATTCCGTGTCCTGCACTCTGGGAGGATTGAGAAGAGATCCTGGCCCTCCTCTGTGTGACAAACTTTTAAGTATTTGAAGATAAAGTGACCAGATACGAAAGAGGGCAGGGTTCCTGCAGCTTGAACTGTTGTGATGAAGAGGGAATTTGCTGCATGCATACAAATGACACCTGCTGAAATCCCCTTTTCTAAACAACTGTTAAAGATACAGGAGCCCAGTCCTCCTTTTCATATGGTCATCCTACATCTAGTCCAGCAACCTGACCTGCCAAAGTGGCCACCTGGATGGCTCCAAGAAATCCATGGATGAACATGGAGTTTCCATTCCAGCCAGCCTTTCCCAACCTGGTGCCCTCCAGTGGGGTTGGACTACAACTCCCATAGTCCCCAAGCCATGGGGATTGTAGTCCAACCCATTGTAGGGCCCTGCCCAGGTTGGGTAATTCTATGTTAGGCCATCACAACAAATAGCCATTGATGTAGACCTCTGCTCCACGCAGGGCCAGCCCTACCATTAGGCAGAATGAGGCTGTTGCCTCAGGCAGCAGATTCTGGGAGGCAGCAGCAAGCTGCTGGAGGAGACAGTTGTATGCCATGCAGCCTATTCTGTCCTCTCTAAGTTAGTCTGCAGCCTTCAGGTGCAGCAGAGGATGCTGACTTATTGTTTGTTTATTCGTTCAGTCGCTTCCGACTCTTCGTGACTTCATGGACCAGCCCACGCCAGAGCTTTCTGTCGGCCGTTGCCACCCCCAGCTCCCCCAAGGTCAAGTCTGTCGAGAGAGAGAGAGAGAGAGAGAGAGAGAGAGAGAGAGAGAGTACACCTCCATCATGTCTCCCCTCAGCCTCCTTTTTTCCAAGCTAAACAATCCCAGCTGTTGTAACCTTTCCTCATAGGGGAGATGCTCCAGCAGTTGTACGAGGAAAACACATAAAACCGATACAATATAGGAGCAATAAAAAGAGCAATACAAACCAACTACAGATCCAGCAATAAAAACATGAACAACAGCTATCATACCAGGAGAAGGCCACAGTAAAATAATACGTTCTTAAGGCTTCTTAAAAGCCTGCAATGACAGCGCCTGGTGTGTCTCCTATAGGAACTTATTCCAGAGTTTTGGGGCCACTACAGAGAAGTCCCTCTCTTGTGTGGCCGCCCACCTAACTGCTCTCACGGGTGGGCAAATGGGAAGGGGCTTTCTTGCTGATCTTAATGTGCAGGCAAGCTGATGAACTGTGCGCTGGGTGAAGAAGTTGCAGCAATTTTATTGCATGTGATCATGAGTCATGAGACGATCATCCAGTTGGAGCTGTTGATGAACACCAATTGGCAGAGACTGGATGGCTGGAGTGGCTGATGGGTGTATAGAATCATAGAATCATAGAATAGCAGAGTTGGAAGGGGCCTACAAGGACATCGAGTCCAACCCCCTGCTCAATGCAGGAATCCACCCTAATGCATCCCTGACAGGTGGCTGTCCAGCTGCCTCTTGAAGGCCTCTAGTGTGGGAGAGCCCACAACCGTCCTAGGTAACTGATTCCATTATCATACTGCTCTAACAGTCAGGAAGTTTTTCCTGATGTCCAGCTGGAATCTGGCTTCCTTTAACTTGAGCCCGTTATTCCGTGTCCTGCACTCTGGGAGAATCGAGAAGAGATCCTGGCCCTCCTCTGTGTGACAACCTTTTTAGTATTTGAAGAGTGCTCTCATGTCTCCCCTCCATCTTCTCTTCTCCAGGCTAAACATGCCCAGTTCTTTCAGTCTCTCTTCATAGGGCTTTGTTTCCAGACCCCTGATCATCCCGGTTGCCCATTTTACAACAGTTAAAAATGGTAAACGTTAAAAAGTATCCAAAATTTAAAAACCCATCAGAAACATAAAAACAACAGTATAAAAACAACAGTATCCATTTAAAAACAATTCTGGGGTCCATTAAAAGCAAACTTAATGTCGTTAAACGCTGTTAAATGCTTGGGAGAAGAGAAAAGTCTTGACCTGGTGCCTGAAAGATAACAATGTTGGCACCAAGTGAGCCTCATCGGGGAGATCATTCCACAGTCGGGAGGCCACCACCGAAAAGGCCCTCTCCCTTGTTGCCATCTTCCGAGCTTCCCTCGGAGTAGGCGCTCGGAGGAGGACCTTAGATGTTGAGCGCAGTGTACGGGTAGGTTCATGTCGGGAGAGGCGTTCCGTCAGGTATTGCGGTCCCAAGCCATGTAGGGCTTTATAGGTTAAAACCAGCACCTTGAATTGGGCTCGGAAACATATAGGCAGCCAATGCAAGCGGGCCAGAATCGGTGTTATATGCTCAGACCTTGCTGTTCGAGCTATCTCAGGCAAATGGAGGGATCATCCCTGCCTGCTCCTGGGATCCCCTGTGTGTCAATTGGATGCACTGCGATGATCCTGGGATGATCCCCGGGGGAAAGGCAGGTGTAGAAACAGCCTGAGTGAAAACCAGTTGTTTATTTAAGGATTTTTATGCCGCCATTCAGCCAAAAAAGGCTCTCACGGCGGCTTACAAAAGTATTTCTTGACAGTCCCTGCCCACAGGCTTACAATCTAAAAAAATTGTTCATTTCCAGAAAGACCTCTATGAAGGCTGAAGCCTGTGTCTGCTTACACAAGCCTTCTAGGCCATCATCCTAGACCAGTGCTGAGCAGTCACGTCTGTAGAATCCCACTATGACGTGTACTTTGGGACATGTTCTTATTACTGTGTTTATGACATCCATATGTGGTGCATGGTTTTTCGCTCCCCCGTCTCTAGATTATCCTCACAAGAACCCTGCAAGATAAGTTAGGTAGGGTGACCATATGACCGAATTTGCCCAGATTTGTCTGGGTTTTTGATGACAAATCTGGATTTTTCCAAAGAGCAACTCTAATGGGAATTAACAAAAATGCTTATAACTCTGTCATTTTTTAAGATAAAGACATGAAACTTGGCACAATGGTAGCTCTCAGGAAGGGCTTTAGTCATACCAAATTTGAAACAGATCCGCTCATCCATTGATTTTTTAGGATTTTTTTTAAAGTGAGGTTTTAAAATTATTATTTTTAAAAACGTCATTTTTAAAGCTAAAGAGATGGAAGTTGGCACCATGATAGCTTTTAGGTAGAGCTTTAGCCATACCAAATTTGAAACAGATCTGTTCGTCCATTGATTTTTAGGAATTTTTTAAAATTTGAGGATTTAATTTTTTTAAAAAAAGTTATTTTTAAAGATAAAGAGATGAAACTTGGCACCATGATTGCCCTTAACAAGGACTTTAGCTATGCCAAGTTTGAAACAGATCTGTCCATCTATTGAGTTTTAGGATATTTTTTTAAAGTTTGAGGTTTTAAAATTATTTTTAAAAAATAATTTTAACATGGCGACCATGTTGTCCTTCTTTTTGGTTTCCAAAATATGGTCACCATAAAGTTAGGCTGAAGGAGAGTGACAACCCCAGGGACATCCCATGAGCTTCATGGCTGGGTGCCAGGATCTGAACGCTCTCCTGCCTTTGTCCAGGAATGCTGCCCACTCCCATTGCTCTCATGGCCACAAACTCCCACGGCTGTACGACCAGGTCCCAAATCGGGCGAACAAAAAGTCATTACAATTTATCCGTTGAAGCAGTCTTTGAAACTCTTGTGCGTGTTTACTTTGCTCGGAAGGACATCCTGCTGTTTCCAGTGCGTGTTACTCCCTAGTAAGAGAGCTTCGGCTATTGGGCGCTATAGAAATGCAAAGCAATACAACCGTAGAGCAACAATCCTAGCTTTGCTTCTTGTTGAACAAAGTGGGATTTGCTTCCAAGTCAAACCACATAGGACTGGAGTTCATTAGGAAGGTTTTGTGTTTCTCACATTTCCCCCCACGAAATGGGTTGTCCTTTAAACCAACTGTGTCTGTCCAACGGATGCATTTTAATGCAAACTTACCTTGTTTGAGACTTCCAAGCCAATACACAAAGCAAAACTCAGTTATCCTTTGAAATTCACACTCGTCTGAATTTTCCAATGGAGTTTTCCAATCAAATATACATAGACAAAAATGCATATATTAGGAGTAAGTGCATATATGCTTATATGAGTGAAAATGGCATCAAAATGCATTATATTAGGAAAATTACTTGGAGCGAAAAGATGTACGTTGGGCAACATTGTGTACAAAAATCCATGTTTCTGGAGCAATGCACACAAAAATGTGTATGAATTTCCATGTGAATGTTAAAAAAATATATACCAAAGTTCGGGACAAACTAAACATAAGATTGGAAACATTCTCAAAGTTTCCATTGCAGAAAGTCCCAAATTCAATCCTGGCTATTTTTCATTTTCCATGTTCTTAGCTCTTGGTTTAGACACCAAATGGATCTTTATTGCTTCCCTAATGCTTGAACCAGGTGCACGGATGTCTAAGCTATTATTTATTTTGCCTTTTATTTCATTTGCTTAAAATGCAAAGGGTGCTTTTAAAAATATATATTTTATTTTATTTTGGTAATCTGTGTACTAACGGAGTCCATTCTGGAGTTCATATTGTGTCTACTGTCAACCAACTAATTCCCAAAGCCAAGTACTATATTTTACTCTTGTGCGTTCAATAAAATGTCCTAGTTTTCCCAGAGACATGTTATTATTATTATTTATTATTATTTATTTATATAGCACCATCAGTGTACATGGTGCTGTACAGAGTAAAACAGTAAATAGCAAGACCCTGCCGCATGTGTGTGTGCGTGCCTCATTGAGAGCCAGTGTGGTATGGTGGCTAAAGTGTTGGGAGTCAGGAGATCTGGGTTCTAGTCCCCACTCAGCCACGGAAACCCACTGGGTGACTTTGGGCCAGTCATAGACTCTCAGCCCAACCTACCTCACAGGGTTGTTGTGAGGATAAAACGGAGAGGAGGAGGAGGCTTATGCATAGAGGCCCGATTGGCGCCAACATTGATTTCATTTCGACACCAAGTAAAAACATGGCTTTTCATAGAATCATAGAATCATAGAATCATAGAATAGCAGAGTTGGAAGGGGCCTACAAGGCCATCGAGTCCAACCCCCTGCTCAGTGCAGGAATCCACCCTAAAGCATCCCTGGCAGAGGGTTGTCCAGCTGCCTCTTGAAGGCCTCTAGTGTGGGAGAGCCTTTGATGGTTTAAATCACTGGCACATTGTTTTAACTGTTTTAACTGTATCTATTGCTTTTAAATTATATATTGTTTTAACCTGGATCATGGTTTAATTTGTTTTTAACTGTGCATATTTATTGTTTTATACTGTATGTTTTTATCCGTATGCCGCCCTGAGATCTTAGTGATATAGGGCGGGATATAAATATTTTAAATAAATAAATAAATAGAATCATAGAATAGTAGAGTTGGAAGGGGTCTATAAGGCCATCAAGTCCAACCTCCTGTTCAATGCAGGAATCCATCCTAAAGCATCCCTGACAGAGGGTTGTCCAGCTGCCTCTTGAAGGCCTCTAGTGTGGGAGAGCCCACGACCTCTGTAGGTCACTGGTTCCGTTGTCGTACTGCTCTAACAGTTAGGAACTTTTTCCTGATGTCCAGCCGGAATCTGGCTTCCTGTAACTTGAGCCCGTTATTCCGTGTCCTGCACTCTGGGAGGATCGAGAAGAGATCCTGGCCCTCCTCTGTGAGACAACTGTTTAAGTATTTGAAGAGTGCTATCATGTCTCCCTTGGGTTCCTTGGAGGAAAAAAGGTGAGATATAAACGCAGTAATAAATAAAATAAATTGGGTCACCTCAGCAAAATGAGCTATGATCAAAGTTCAAGGGTCCCTTAGATAGGTGTATCTCTGAATGTGTGTATACCAGTACACGTGTCTAGAGAGGGCATTTGGTAATACAGATCCCTTGTTCTCTTCTCCAGATTCTCTGCACGGGAACCGTTTCTTGAGCAGTGAAAGTGGACAGTGGTTCATCCCCTGGCTCTCTTCCCCCCACTCTGCTGTGTCAAGAGTTGTTTTTATAAAGCCAATATTATGCGGCTGTTTTGGTAATGATGGAGAGTACAGTGTGTTCCCTCTCAGCTTTCTACACTTGTGCCTGGGCCTCCTGATTCTCTTTTAAACCAGATCTCTCTCTTGGTCAGTCATTAGCATTCCACAGAAGTTAAGTAAATTGAAAACACACACCACGGCCACAGCTCTGTGACGGGAGGGAGCAGCCAGTTTTCCCAGGTCTTTGTTGCGCACGCTTGAGGCTTCGACATCCATCCCTCTATCCAGAACGTGGGTAGCTGGAGCCATCAGGACAGAGATCAACTCGGATCGATTCGGGGATTGATTCGGATTGATTCGGAGATTGGCGTGAAGGGAATTCCAGAGAGAATTTAGTTTAGGAGCCGGTTTCAGAGCAGAAGATCCGCAGAGTTTGGTCCAACTTGCCTTTGACAAAGCCGACGTTGCTGTGTTGGAGTTGTGACTGGACGTTGCATTGGGCTTTGGAGAGATCTCTTAGCCATGGTGAGTCAGAGGTGATTGATTCATATTTCAGCCCCTAGGTGTTTTTATGAATAGGGAGAGATTGTCTGCTGTTTCTTAGTTGCATTGGGTGGCATATAAGACAGGGGTTTTCACCCATTGTTTTGGAAAACCTTGAGATTCCTGAGCACACAGCATCGAGTATTCCCCAGAACCATCTGCAATAGGTGGGTATGGGAATATTGTAGCAGATGCTCAGTGATTCCCTGGCAGACAGGTTAAGGTGTCCAGCATTTCCAGACAGTAGAGAGTTTGCAAACAATTGGGATAAATTTAATGAACAGCAACATCATAATTCCAGATTAGTTCATCCAAATAACCGTCACCTTCTGGTTGTTGCAGGATTGGCTCAATGCATTTGGTTGTTCCAAACGGCTGCCTGCAGAGGCTTTTTATTCGAAGCTTGATTCAGGGTGCAGGATCTAACCCTGGCCAAAGCGTTCCTATGGCCGTTATTTATTTCTGCAGGAGGTTATCCTACCTAGGAAGGTCGTGGGCTGTCCCAAACTAGAGGCCTTCAAGAGGCAGCTGGACAACCATCTGTCAGGGATGCTTTAAGGTAGATTCCTGCAATGAGAAGGGGTTGGACTCGATGGCCTTCTAGGCGCCTTCCAACTCTACGATTCTATGGCTTTTTAGTCATAAGATCCTCAAGGTGGCTTACAATAGATGGACATGACACACAGAGACACTTGGGCCGTAGCTAGACCTAAGGTTTATCCCTGGATCATCCAGGGGTCAAACCTGTTCATCTAGGTGACACACAGGGGATCCAGTGCTCAGGCAGAGGCGAACCCTGGATGATCTCAGGATAAACCTTAGGTCTAGCTGTGGCCTTGCTCTCATCCCCTGGCCAGCTGATTGGGCTAGAGCACGGTCCCCATCGGTTCTGTAGTCTCAGGGAAAATGGTACAAGCTGCTCTTTCCCTGGCCAGTGGATGGGAGCAGGCATATCTCCCCACAGCACCTGCTGTCGTCATGTTTTTCCTGGGAGGCAGGGGGTGCGGCCTTCTACAATACTACAAATGAGAAGGATCTTGGAATTGTTGTAGATCACAAGCCGAATGTGAGCCAACGGTGCGATATGGCTGCAAGAAAGGCAAATGCTGTTTTGCGCTGCATTAATAGAAGTATAGCTTCCAAATCACGTGAGGTACTGGTTCCTCTCTATACGGCCCTGGTTAGGCCTCATCTAGAGTATTGCGTCCAGTTCTGGGCTCCACAATTCAAGAAGGACACAGACAAGCTGGAGCGTGTTCAGAGGAGGGCAACCAGGATGATCAGGGGTCTGGAAACAAAGCCCTATGAGGAGAGACTGAAAGAACTGGGCATGTTTAGCCTGGAGAAGAGAAGATTGAGGGGAGACATGAGAGCCCTCTTCAAATACTTGAAAGGTTGTCACACAGAGGAGGGCCAGGATCTCTTCTCGATCCTCCCAGAGTGCAGGACACGGAATAATGGGCTCAAGTTAAAGGAAGCCAGATTCTGGCTGGACATCAGGAAAAACTTCCTGACTGTTAGAGCAGTACGACAATGGAATCAGTTACCTAGGGAGGTTGTGGGCTCTCCCACCCTAGAGGCCTTCAAGAGGCAGCTGGACAACCATCTGTCAGGGATGCTTTAGGGTGGATTCCTGCACTGAGCAGGGGGTTGGACTCGATGGCCTTGTAGGCCCCTTCCAACTCTGCGATTCTATGATTCTATGAGAGTGAGGGCTTGCGCATGGCAATGCCAGCAGCGGAAGTCCATGACCTGGCCTGACTTGAACAAGTCAAGTTGGGCCAGCTTGTGGACAAGCAAGCCAGAGTCCAGGGACATGACCCCTCCCCTGACGGATTCTTCTGACATCGGCCCTGTTCAGAAGACTCCTTAAACCAGTGGTTCCCAATTAGCTAAATACTATGGACCCCTTGTTTTTCAAATGCCAAGCCATGGACCCCCTACTTTTGAAAATTTTGTTATCTCTATGGTAGTTACCTGTGTGAAGCAATTTTTTTTTTTAGAAAATAAGGGGTAGCCCCTAATAAGCAAAGGATTTTAGGTATACTAAAGAACAGACCATAAAATTTGTGATATTACCACGCAAAAATGGCAACGATTTAGTTATGAATATAAAGATGAATTTAATTTTACTAACATCGAGTTTACAATTGAACAAATTATGACTTGTCTAGCAGCTACAAAACCTAAATGTGATGGGAGAAATTGTGCCTCTTTTGGTCCCGAACAAACCCTTCCACATCCGGTTCAATATTTCCTACTTTTAATCTCAAATTTGTATCAACATCGAGCCGATTTCTATGCTTTTTCTTCATATATCAAAATGTCCAAAATGTTTGTTCACAAAAATATGCGGAACAAAAGGGAACTTGATGTTTCAAAGCTTTTTCACCTAACTTCTTATAATCAGGAAAAACCTTCACCCAGAATTGGTCCAGTCTATATTCTTTGAAAAACGATTTCAAAGAACCATCACAAGTCACGTCAACAAGTGCGTCTTGCTCTTCCGCAGACGGAGTTGTTAGTTGTACATCACCACGTTCAAAAGGGTTCCTTCTCCATGAGTTTTCAGGATTAGCTGCAGGGGAGTAATCTCTGAAGCTAGTCGCTAAATCACGCAGGTGCTTTCGCGTATGACGTCACTGTTGAAGCAAACAGAGTGTAGGAGACGGCGTTTTTTCTTTTATTAATATGCAGACCTAATGGTGAATGGTGCCATGGACCCCCGGGTGGGTTATGCGGACCCCTATTTGGGAACCACTGCCTTAAACCATGGCTTTAACTACGGTGAATAAGGCAAAAGGTCTTATTCACTGTGGTTAAAGACGTGGTTTAAAGTGTCTTCTGAACAGGGCCACCCCTAGCTTAAAGTTATAGCAGCTCTGGTTCCCTTGAAGCAGCAGGAATTTCCCCCTGGGCTACTTTCCTGAGCAGGTGAGGGCCTTTCTCCCTCTCAGGTGAGAACAGGTACCAGGCAATCTGTCCAGGACTTTATAGGGCTTGTCTCGCTTAGCTGAAGGCAGAGAGGCGACACACCCACCCCTCTCTTCACGAAGGGTGGGGGGGAAGGCTGAGGCTTAACTTTTTGGCAAGAAAGAACGTTTCTCAAAGCAGAGAACAGTCTTATCAGAAAGGAAGTACGTAGTACAGAACGGCCCCTGAGCATTATCTGCGGGGTGTTCGTAGCAAGGAACGCTGGACTTCACTGTATTTGTGTACAGCTATGTAAACCAACTCTGGCTTCATCACAGTTGCCAACTGCTCTAGTAAATAAATATACATATGCTACTAGGCGCTGTATTTGGCTCTGTGAGAAGTTCTCACTTAACTCCTCGCCGTGGAAATCCACTACACAGGGCAGCAAGATGCTTTTCAAGGTGCAGTTAAAAAGACACCTGCCATCTGCAGGTTTTAGCAATACTATTAAAAAGTACTGTTTGGGAGGGCAGTCAGGGTGACCTCTGGGGATACCTTCCAACTCAGGAGTCCTTGATTCTGGCCTCAGCACATCCATGGGTTGTTACATCCTTTGTTGTTGTTTATTCGTTCAGTCGCTTCCGACTCTTCGTGACTTCATGGACCAGCCCACGCCAGAGCTTTCTGTCGGCCGTCGCCACCCATAGCTCCCCCAAGGTCAAGTCCGTCACCTCCAGAATATCATCCCTCCATCTTGCCCTTCGTCGGCCCCTCTTCCTTTTGCCTTCCACTTTCCCTAGCATCAGCCTCTTCTCCAGGGTATCCCGTCTTCTCGTTATGTGGCCAAAGTACTTCAGTTTTGCCTTTAATACCATTCCTTCAAGTGAGCAATCTGGCTTTATTTCCTGGAGTATGGACTGGTTTGATCTTCTTGCAGTCCGAGGCACTCTCAGCATTTTCCTCCAACACCACAGTTCAAACGCATCCATCTTCCTTCGCTCAGCCTTCCTTATGGTCCAGCTCTCGCAGCCATAGGTTACTACGGGGAATACCATTGCTTTAACTATGCGGACCTTTGTTGCCAGTGTGGTGTCTCTGCTCTTAACTATTTTATCAAGATTTGTCATTGCTCTCCTCCCAAGAAGTAAACGTCTTCTGATTTCCTGGCTGCAGTCAGCGTCTGCAGTAGTCTTTGCGCCCAGAAATACAAAGTCTGTCGCTGCCTCCACGTTTTCTCCCTCTATTTGCCATTTATCAATCAAGCTGGTTGCCGTAATCTTGGCAAATATCTAATTGGGAGGCTGTTTCTCCCTTCCTGCTCCCCAGGGGATACTGAGAGATCTACTTTGCTCTCTGCAAGAACCTGAAGGGGCCAGCAGGCCTCTAAGAAATGCCTTCCCCAACCTGGAGCCCTATGGATGTACCAGACTACAAACCCCATCAACCCCAAGCATATGTTCCTCCATTAATTTCTCTAATCCCTTTCTAAAGTCACAGAAGCCATTGAACAAATATAAATCCTGCTAGTGGTAGCAAAGGTGCAGCTTCCAACCAATATTTTTGTGATGTGCAGTTTCAGATTTGGACTGAGGAGGCTTTCAGCTGCAGCAATTATTATTTTATTTATTTACTTATTTATTATTATTATTATTATTATTATTATTATTATTATATTTATTTATATCCTGCCTTTTGTCCAATGCTGGGCCTCAAGGCGGCACTAGAAAATTTAAAACATATACATTTAAAACCTATAAATAGAAATATTTTGTTGTTGTTTATTCGTTCAGTCGTTTCCGACTCTTCGTGACTTCATGGACCAGCCCACACCAGAGCTTTTTGTCGGCTGTCGCCACCCCCAGCTTCCCCAAGGTCAAGTCTGTCGCCTCCAGAATATCATCCATCCCTCTTGCCCTTGGTCGGCCCCTCTTCCTTTTGCCTTCCACTTTCCCTAGCATCAGCCTCTTCTCCAGGGTATCCTGTCTTCTCATTATGTGGCCAAAGTACTTCAGTTTTGCCTTTAATACCATTCCCTCAAGTGAGCAGTCTGGCTTTATTTCCTGGAGTATGGACTGGTTTGATCTTCTTGCAGTCCACGGCATTCTCAGCATTTTCCTCCAACACCACAGTTCAAAAGCATCTCTCTTCCTTCGCTCAGCCTTCCTTATGGTCCAGCTCTCGCAGCCATAGGTTACTACGGGGAATACCATTGCTTTAACTATGCGGACCTTTGTTGTCAGTGTGGTGTCTCTGCTCTTAACTATTTTATCAAGATTTGTCATTGCTCTCCTCCCAAGAAGTAAACGTCTTCTGATTTCCTGGCTGCAGTCAGCATCTGCAGTAATCTTTGTGCCCAGAAATACAAAGTCTGTCACTGCCTCCACGTTTTCTCCCTCTATTTGCCAGTTATACAAAGTTAAAAATATATTAAATATATTCCAATATTAAAACATTTAAATCTTTAAAATGACAGTTTAAAAGTCCATTAGCACAGACAGAGGCCTCGATTATTCACCAAAGGCCTGCCGGAACAAGGGAGTATTAGCCTGCTTCCGAAAGCCCATCAAGGAGGGAGCCAGTCTAGCTTCCCCGGGAAGAGAGTTCCAGAGCACCAGAGCAGCCACCGAGAAGGCCCTTTCGAGCATTCCCGCAGTGACAATGGAATGGCTAGAAATCCCTTCAGAATCATTAATGTGCACATTAAAAAATTTAATTTGAAGGTTATGCACTGAATTCACGCCCCCACCCCCACACCGCCACTACCCACCCACCCCCACACCACCACCACCACACACACATTCCAGTTAATCAACATTTGAGAAGTTGAATGGCTGGCTGCGGCCAGGACCCGCCTTCGTGCCACACTGGTTGGCCAAGCAGGGCTGTCCATCATCCCATTGGTTGAGGGGCTACCATGCCTGCTTAGCACAGAGGAAATTAATTGCTGTGAATGCTCAAGCTTTGAACTTTTTTCAAACTTCCACAATTTAGAAAGGAGAACAGGGCTCCAGTATCTTTAACAGTTGTACAGAAAAGGGATTTTCTAGCATAGCTAGACTGACCAGGTAGCAAAGAGGGCAGGGCTCCTGCAGCTTTAACTGTTGTGACGAAGAGGGGATTTCACCAGGTGCTGCATGCATAATAATGACTCCTGCTGAAATCCCCTTTTCTATGCAACTGTTAAAGATACCAGAGCCCTGTCCTCCTTTCCATAGGGTCACCCTACTTCCTCTGCTGCCATTACTTTAAAAAACACACACAGGCAATTCCATTCTCATGGCTGCCTTAAGCTGCATCTACTTTAGCCCCAAGGCTAGGGTGACCCTATGAAAAGGAGGACTGGGCTCCTGTATCTTTAACAGTTGCGATGAAGAAGGCGTTTCAGCAGGTGTCCTTTGTATGCATGCAGCACCATGTGAAATTCCCTCTTCATCATAACAGTTAAAGCTGCAGGGCCCCTTCCCTCTTTTTTATCTGGTCACTAGGGCAGGGCTCCTGTAGCTTTAACTATTGTGCTGAAGAGGGGATTTCACCAGGTGCTGCAGGCCTACAAATGACACCTGCTGAAAATCCCTTTTCTACACAACTGTTAAAGATACAGGAGCCCAATACTTAAACATACTTAAATACTTAAGTATACTTAAATAAAATATATTAAAAAAGAAAAAAGATACAGGAGCCCTGTCCTTGTTTCTATAGGGTCACCCTACCCAAGGCGTGTGTGTGTGTTTTCCAGCTGTTCTCTGGCCATGCTGGCAGGGAATGACGGGAGATCCCATGCAACACATCTGGAGAGCCCTGAGTTAGTAGGGAAGGCTGAGGAAGAAAAGAGAATTCCAGTGGGAAAGGGAAGATCATGGAAACACGATACCATGTGGGTAATGGCTGGCCTGTGCGAAAATGAAATGCTGGCCAGGCATTTTTGTGCCCATTACAGCTAAAAAAATCACCCATTTCGGAGCCAGGAATTAAAATGTGATACTTTTTCCTTTTAGCATTGTCTGCCGTCATGTCTTTTTAAAGCATTTCTAAGCTTGTTCTGAAACGGGTTTATTGTCCAGAACATACCAAACACCTGAACTATGAAACAGAAGATGAAATCTCTGCAACACATTGTAAAACAGGGAGGTGAGGGCTGGATGGCGAGGGAAAGAGCAGCAGGAAAACTACTCCAGGCCCTCCTCATTTGTCACCTAGCCAGGAAGCCAACTGATCTGTTTGCCTCACCCCAGCTGGTGATGATAAGAACTGTCACTTTAAGAACTGGTGCTTGAACTTGCCTTTTTCCTTCTCCCTCCCCATCTGTTTTTCCTTGTATGTCATGACTTTTATATTATAAGCCTGAAGGCAGGGACTGTCTTACTAATAATATTTCTAAGCTTCTCTGGGAGCCTTTTCTGCTAAAGATGAAATGCTGTAAGTAAATAAATCCTACAAGATGCGGAGTTGGTGGCCATTAACTTAGATGGTGTTAAAAGTGGATTAGACAGGCCTTTGGTTTGACCTAGCAGGGCTCATCTTACGATCACACAGAAGAGCCTTCTGTATGAAGTTAGTGAAACGGTGGCTTAACCCTGCAACAACTCAGAGGCTTAGGCCAAATCTACAGCAAGCAGAATATAACAGTTTGAAAACGGTTTGAAAACAGTAAATGGAAGGTGTCATGAGCCCCAACAGTTGTCAGGACAGTTATTATAAACTGCTATAAAGCAGTAGTGTAGTTCCTGCCTGGCCTGGACCTCACCAACAGCAGGAGGTAGACTTGTGACTGGGCTGTATGAATTCATAGAATCATAGAATAGTAGAGTTGGAAGGGGCCTATAAGGCCATCGAGTCCAACCCCCTGCTCAATGCAGGAATCCACCCAAAATCAACCCTAAATTCAAAACGCAGGCCAGGGCTCGCAGGACTGAATGCTCCTCAATATGAAATACTCTCTTCACATTGCATGGTAGCATGTCATGGAAAAGGCTAGAAGGGAACTCTTCTCTCTGACAAACTAGTTTTCTACATGCAGGGAATTGTACAATATTTGGAGACTTTTTGTTTAGAAAAAAGGCAAGTCGGGGAGACATAATAGAAGTGTACAAAATGATGCATGGTGTGGAGCGTAGGGGGGAATTATTGATAACCTTTTACTTGAGAGTTACTGAACACAGGCTGCCTGGAAGTAGAGATTCCTGCAATAGCTTTTATCACTTCCCATCAGGATTGCTCCCCAAAATCATAGATGAAACCTCTAGAGATAAGCACCAGAATGTAAGAGCAGTATAACAGTGGAACCAGTTACCTAGGGAGGTGGTGGGCTCTCTCACACTAGAGGCCTTCAAGACAAGAGGCAGCTGGACAGCCATCTGTCAGAGATGCTTTAATGCGGATTCCTGCATTGAGCAGGGGGTGGACTGGATAGCCTTAGAGTCCCCTTCCAACTCTACTGTTCTATGATTCTTGGGAGCTGCCGGGGCCATAACTAAGCGCAATTCCCAGCTCCTTATATCGAGCTCCAGCTGACTGCAATCCAAAAGGGATGTTTTGAATCAAGCGTCTAGTATTTGGACGTCATGTGGCAGAAAACAAGTTCTCAGATGTGGCCGGAAAGCAGAGCTCTGCCTTTGCACAGATGACAGAAGAAGGAACAAGAATTACAAACAAGAAGGAATGAAAATGAGGCGGGGAAGTCGGACGGGGAGTTTTGCACAGCTAAGAGATCGGAAATTCGCTAAGGAAAACAGGCGAGTTGAATCGACCAGGGACGGAGGCCTCTCTCTGCGGAAGCCTGAGCCGTCTCCTCGGGAGCTGGGGGGTCAGCTCTAAGTGATCAGGGTGGAGGCAAAGCCACAAGGGCAGTGGAACGACCAAATGAAATGTGAGTAATAAATAATAAACACAACACACAGGAGGAGGCCTGTCTTCTTGCTAAGAGAATCGCGTTCATCTCATAATCGGCGGAGCGATGGCAACTTCGTCTCGGATTCTATGTAGGATGGCTGCTTATGCATTGCCAGAAAAGAAGGTACCGCGTGCGTAATGTTTGAATATGCTCACTTGCGTGGACAGATGTTAAGGCTACCCATCGGAAGGTCTGGTGCAGTTCCTTCTCTCTCTTTTTTTCCTTACCAAGTTTTCTGCTGGTAAGAAAAAAGACCGGCGGCGCGGTGGGAAAACACGTAAGGGTTATGAGAAGAAGACAATGTCTGGAACCCACATAAAAATTCTGTGAGCAAGGCGCTATAAAAGCCTCGTCCGGAGGCACCCCTAGACCCCGGAGTTCTCGGTCAGAAGGACAGCCATCTAGCACAGCCCTCTGAGATGGGCCCAGTGAAGTTCTAGGGACCTCCTCACTCTTATGAGCACATGGCATCGCATCTTGGAGCCAAGCAGCCCCTCCGTGCACCTGGTGTTCCCTTGAAAAGGCTCTTATCCTGGGCTCTCCGACCAAAGCGTGCGCACAAGACACTGCAACATCCATCCCGGGCCACAGATGGCTGATGTGCAAAAAAACCCTGCTGCATGCATATTGCCTGATGCTTGGAGAAAGCGTGACAGCATTATCCATGCACAACGTCTACACAGGTACATACTTTTGGCATTCCCCAGACAGGCTTTGCTACATAGAATCATAGAATAGCAGAGTTGGAAGGGGCCTACAAGGCCATGGAGTCCAACCCCCTGCTCAAGGCAGGAATCCACCCTAAAGCATCCCTGACAGGTGGTTGTCCAGCTGCTTCTTGAAGGCCTCTAGTGTGAGAATGCCCACAACCTCCATAGGCAACTGATTCCATTGTCGTACTGCTCTAACAGTCAGGAAGTTTTTCCTGATGTCCAGCTGGAATCTGGCTTCCTTTAACTTGAGCCCGTTATTCCGTGTCCTGCACTCTGGGAGGATCGAGAACAGATCCTGGCCCTCCTCTGTGTGACAACCTTTGAAGTATTTGAAGAGTGCTCTCATGTCTCCCCTCAATCTTCTCTTCTCCAGGCTAAACAGGCCCAGTTCTTTCAGTCTCTCTTCATAGGGCTTTGTTTCCAGACCCCTGATCATCCTGGTTGCCCTCCTCTGAACACGCTCCAGCTTGTCTGCGTCCTTCTTGAATTGTGGAGCCCAGAACTGGACGCAATACTCTAGATGAGGCCTAACCAGGGCCAAATAGAGAGGAACCAGTACCTCCCGCGATTTGGAAGCTATACTTCTATTAATGCAGCCCAAAATAGCATTTGCCTTTCTTGCAGCCATATCGCACTGTTGGCTCATATTCAGCTTGCGATCTACAACAATTCCAAGATCCTTCTCGTTTGTAGTATTGCTGAGCCAAGTATCCCCCATCTTGTAACTGTGCATTTGGTTTCTATTTCCTAAATGTAGAACTTGGCATTTATCCCTATTAAATTTCATTCTGTTGTTTTCAGCCCAGTACTCCAGCCTATCAAGATCACTTTGAAGTTTGTTTCTGTCTTCCAGGGTATTTCTCCCCTATTTTGTGTCATCTGCAAATTGGATAAGCGTTCCCTGCACCTCCTCATCCAAATCATTCATAAAAATGTTGAAGAGCACTGGGCCCAGGACTGATCCCTGCGGCACCCCACTCGTTGCCTCTCCCAAGTTTGAGAAGGTTCCATTGATAAGTACTCTTTGAGTCCGATTCTGTAGCCAGCTGTGAATCCACCTAATAGTTGTTCCATCTAGCCCACTTTTAGCTAGTTTGTTTAAATCGGCTCTCAGAAGCCAGGCTTCCAGAATGGGCGGGGGACACAGGACATATCTCCCTGCCAGATTCGAAGCCAAGCAACTTTCTTCTAAGAACTTACGGCATGGACACCTCCCAATCCCCCAGGTACAGCAGTAGGATGAACCTGGGGAATGAATGTTTTATCAGCCAGTGTTAATTGCAGGTAGAAACTGGTGAACTCCCTTGCCTCCGGGTTAAGAGCTTGGATAATTGGCTCTGGAATAATGCTGACACTAAGCTGTGCATAACACAAAGATGGAGCCAAACCGGTCCAGCCTCAGGTCTGCCAAGATGCACTTCTTGGGACAAATGAACAATTAAGATCACGCAGACTGGCAGCCGCTTCTGATGAAAATGGACGGCTTCTTAGAGGCCGCTCGGAGTCTGACAGTTCCATCTAGCTATTGATCGATTGATTTATCCCTATGCAAGCATTCAGCGGCAACAGGTTATCGGGAGAGGACGTGAGTGAACATGCAGGCCCTGACCCCATGTGCCTGTCGGTGTATAGTATGGGGTAGGTTGTTTGATGAAGTTGAATTATTTTTATATTTATTTATTTATTTATTTATTTATTTATTTATTTATATCTATACCATTCAATAGCCGAAGCTCTCTGGGTGATTTACAACAATTCATAAAATAATAAAATCCAACATAAAAATACAGCATAAATGTACGTATACAAAATTCAAAACAATTTAGACAGATTAAAAACAATTTCAGTAAAACAGTCAAACAACAAAAGCAAGCAAACAACTGAAAAAGCAGCAGCAGGTAAAGTAGAATCATAGAATAGCAGAGTTGGAAGGGGCCTACAAGGCCATCGAGTCCAACCCCCTGCTCAATGCAGGAACCCACCCTAAAGCATCCCTGACAGAGGGTTGTCCAGCTGCCTCTTGAAGGCCTCTAGTGTGGGAGAGCCCACAACCTCCCTAGGTAGCTGCTTCCATTGTCGCACTGCTCTAACAGTCAGGAAGTTTTTCCTGATGTCCAGCCAGAATCTGGCTTCCTTTAACTTGAGCCCGTTATTCCGTGTCCTGCACTCTGGGAGGATTGAGAAGAGATCCTGGCCCTCCTCTGTGGGACAACCTTTTAAGTATTTGAAGAGTGCTATCATGTCTCCCCTCAATCTTCTCTTCTCCAGGCTAAACATGCCCAGCTCTTTCAGTCTCTCTTCATAGGGCTTTGTTTCTAGACCTCTGATCATCCTGGTTGCCCTCCTCTGAACACGCTCCAGCTTGTCTGCGTCCTTCTTGAATTGTGGAGCCCAGAACTGGACGCAATACTCTAGATGAGGCCTAACCAGGGCCAAATAGAGAGGAACCAGTACCTCATGTGATTTGGAAGCTATACTTCTATTAATGCAGCCCAAAATAGCATTGGCCTTTCTTGCAGCCATATCGCACTGTTGGCGCATATTCAGTTTGTGATCTACAACAATTCCAAGATCTTTCTCATATGTAGTATTGCTGAGCCAAGTGTCCCCCATCTTGTAACTGTGCATTTGGTTTCTATTCCCTAAATGTAGAACTTGGCATTTATCCCTATTAAATTTCATTCTGTTGTTTTCAGCCCAGCACTCCAGCCTATCAAGATCACTTTGAAGTTTGTTTCTGTCTTCCAGGGTATTAGCTATCCCACCCAATTTGGTGTCATCTGCAAATTTGATCAGCGTTCCCTGCACCTCCTCGTCCAAATCATTAATAAAAATGTTGAAGAGCACTGGGCCCAGGACTGAGCCCTGCGGCACCCCACTCGTTGCCTCTCCCCAGTTTGAGAAGGTTCCATTGATAAGTACTCTTTGAGTCCGATTCTGTAGCCAACTGTGGATCCACCTAATAGTTGTTCCATCTAGCCCACTTTTAGCTAGTTTGTTAATCAGAATGTCATGTGGTACTTTGTCAAAAGCTTTGCTGAAGTCAAGATATATTATGTCCACAGCATTCCCACAATCCACAAGGGAGGTTATCCTATCAAAAAATGAGATCAAATTAGTCTGACAGGATTTGTTCCTGACAAATCCATGTTGGCTTCTAGTAATCACTGCATTGATTTCAAGGTGTTTACAGATTTACTTCTTTATAATCTGCTCCAGAATTTTCCCAGGGATGGATGTCAGACTGACTGGTCTGTAGTTCCCAGGTTCCTCCTTTTTGCCCTTTTTGAAGATAGGGACAACGTTAGCCCTCCTCCAGTCATCCGGCATCTCACCCGTCTTCCATGATTTTGCAAAGATAATAGACAAAGGTTCTGAGAGTTCTTCCGCTAGCTCCTTCATTACTCTTGGATGCAGTTATTATTATTATTATTATTATTATTATTTATTTATTTATTTATTTATATAGCACCATCAATGTACATGGTGCTGTACAGAGTAAAACAGTAAATAGCAAGACCCTGCCGCATAGGCTTACAGTCTCATCGGGCCCTGGAGATTTGAACTCATTCAAGGAAATTAGGTGTTCTTTGACCATTTGTTTATCAATCTCAAACTGCAATCCTGCCCCCTCAACTTCTGCTTCACTTTTTCCAGGGGGGTCATAGACCCGCTTTTGGGAGAAGACCGAGGCAAAGTAGGAATTGAGCACTTCAGCCTTTTCTTTGTCGTCTGTTATCAATTTGCCATCCTCATTAAGCAGTTGAACCACAATTTCTTTCCTCTGTCTTTTACTACTCACGTATCTGAAGAAAGCCTTTTTATTGCTTTTAGCATCCCTCGCTAATCTCAGCTCATTCACAGCTTTAGCCTTCCTGACGCCATTTCGGCACTTCTGCGCCACCTGTCTGTACTCTTCTTTTGTAGCCTGGCCTTCCTTCCACTTCCTATATGTATCCCTTTTTGTTTTCAGTTCATCAATAAGCTTTTTGTGGAGCCACATTGGTTTCCTCTGTTGTCTTCTATCTTTTCTCCTTGTTGGAATTGTTTGTAACTGTGCCTTTAAAATTTCATTTTTTAGATACTCCCACCCATCCTGCACTCCTTTTCTTTTTAGGCTCCCTTGCCACGGGACCTTACTTATTATAGTTCTGAGTTTATTAAAAACAGCTTTCCTAAAATCCAGAGTACGTGTATGGCTACGCTCGACTTTTGTCTCCTTCATAATCAAGAATTCAAGTATGACGTGGTCACTTTCCCCCAGAGTTCCCGTAACTGCCACTTTATCCACTAAGTCATCCCTGTTGGTCAATAATCAACCCAAAGTAATCAACCCAAAGGGATATTTTTTAAAAAAACAACAACACTGGCCTTTTGCTTCCAGCAAGTTCCATCATCCCCATCCTGCATAGCTGCTGGGGTAATGGGACTTGTAGTTCAATACATCTGGTGGACACCCATAGAATCATAGAATCGCAGAGTTGGAAGGGGCCTACAAGGCCATCGAGTCCAACCCCCTGCTCAATGCAGGAATCCACCCTAAAGCATCCCTGACAGAGGGTTGTCCATCTGGGAAAGGCTGGTTTAAACCATAAAGCCATTGTGTTTAGGATTAGGGGATTATTAGGAAAGGTCTGTTTCTGCTCTCTCTCCCTGGCTGGCTTTTGGAGAACCCTCTGCTTTGGCAGGGCACTGCTTATGACTGAGGCCTGGTTGTCCCAGTACAGAATCCTCCTCCAACAAGGCAGCTTTTGGTGGCCAAATTAAGTTCTGCTCTAATTAATCCATGAAACCAGATGGAACCGGAGACAAGGCCCTCGTCTATATGACAGTGGAATTGCTTCTCATTAATTTTTAACCCGATTTTTAGCTGATTCGAATTAGTCAACGAGCGTCACACTGCAGTGATTTATATTTTTTTTTTAGTGTACTTGCTGCTGTGCACATCCGCACATCCGCAACGAAGAAGGGGTGAGCAAAACAATAAATTGTATATGCAGAGATCCGCATATTTATATCGGTGAAAGGAGAGGCCAGTTGTCATGTTTCTCAGAGAGCTCCTGCTTTCGATGGGAGGCAAATTATGAAGCCTGCTAGGTAATCCACAAAGCTTTTATTAAGCAGCAAACATCTCTGTAAAACTGAAGACAGTCTAATCTCTTGGAAACTTCCCCCTAGGCAAAACTATGCAAACTAAGCGAGACAATTGTCCGAACAAGGAGAACAGGAAGCCCCTTCCCAAACGCCCGTAACTTCAGAGAGCTTGGTGCGGAGGCAGGTTCTGGCGCAATCCTAGTCGGACTGACTTTCTCACACCTTCCTTCCACTTTGTGCGTTTGAGCTTCCGGTGGACCCTAGCTTGTCGGGGCGCTCTCCTGCGGAAGAAAGCTCACTTCCCAGTGAGTGTGTAGGATTTGGCCTTGAGGAGATAAGCTCTGGAGAGGGCTGACTCCCAGCAGGGGAATCGCCTGTGAGAGCTTCCTCCCCCACTGGTACAGGCTGGCTGGTGTCTGGCCACCTCCTCTAGGTCCGAATCTGATTCTGATTGATTACCTGAAACACCTTCTCCCAAAACAGGGGCAGTAGGGATAGACATGACACCAGTGTGGTATTGCCCTGCAGGGTCATGCCCCGGGTTGCAGCCCAGCACTCGAATTACCCCCCAAGGGTCTCTCCCCACCCCCATCCCCTCCTCCCACTAGCTGCAGGTCAGCAGCGTTTGTTTTCAAACTTCAAGCAGCCCGGCTTAGAATCTTTTATTTATATTTATTTATTACATTTTTATACCGCCCAATAGCTGAAGCTCTCTGGGCGGTTCATGAAAATCTCCCGTCCTGCCACTTATTTCCATGCTACGAAAAGATTTGAAGATAGCACTCTTCAAAGACTTAAAAGGTTGTCACACAGAGGAGGGCCAGGATCTCTTCTCGATCCTCCCAGAGTGCAGGACATGGAATAACGGGCTCAAGTTATAGGAAGCCAGATTCCGGCAGGACATCAGGAAAAACTTCCTGACTGTTAGAGCAGTACAACAGAGGAACCAGTTACCTAGGGAGGTTGTGGCCTCTTCCATACTGGAGGCCTTCAAGAGGCAGCTGGACAACCCTCTGTCAGGGATGCTTTAGGGTGGATTGCTGCATTGAGCAGGGGGTTGGACTCGATGGCCTTGTAGGCCCCTTCCTACTCTGCTATTCTATGATTCTATGAAAATGCTGCCCTGCTAAATTCCTGAGTATCAGGCTAATGTTAAAAGGAATAGGAAAACAGCCAAGTCAAAGGAGTTGGTGATCCTAACTATGCCTTTATCTGGGCGGTTTTGTGTGCGCATACGTGTGCGTGCATGTGGCTGAAAGGCAAAAGGACGAGAGTGGCAGCGCGGCAGGAGATTCCGAGCTGGGCAGCCACCTCCTCCGAGGACTGCTTGCAGTTTTGACAACAAACAAAAGGAAAAAGATTCCAAAGCATTTCAGACAACATGCAGGTCCTTCTTCAAGGAAATTTAGAATAACGCACCCGAACGAGGCAGCAGACGAAGAACCGAGCAGGGGACGGCTCGCTCGCTGCCCATTCGCCATCTTTGTTGTTTAAATTGAAAGTGGAAACGGCGGGAAGGAACGAGGCAGCCGATAGGTGGGAAGGTGGGGAATTGGCCAATCACATCAAAGCTACGCCCACCTGTCAAAATGTGATTTAATTCCCCCAAGCATGGATAAGCGTAACGTGGTGCAAAGTCGGACATTAACCTAAAAGCCGCGGCAAACCGGAAATGCAAATATGCACATTATTGTGGGTAAAACTAAAGTAGTCCAATCAACAGCTGTGTCGTGTGACCTCAAACACAAATCTGTGCATTTATTTCGGTGTCAAGCGGCCGTGTAGATGTGCCCCAAGATTTGGTAGAGTCAAACAATAGTAGCATTTGTACGGTGGGGGGGGGGGGCAGAATGCCACCCTTTGGCTCCTTCTGCCGTCAGCGAGAGCAAACCTCTCACATGCAGCAGAACAAGGTGGTAGAGTCATAGAATGATAGAATCATAGAATAGCAGAGTTGGAAGGGGCCTACAAGGCCATCGAGTCCAACCCCCTGCTCAATGCAGGAATCCACCCTAAAGCATCCCTGACAGGTGGTTGTCCAGCTGCCACTTGAAGGCCTCTAGTGTGGGAGAGCCCACAACCTCCCTAGGTAGCTGATTCTGTGGTAAGAGCCCCCCCTAAATGGGCTCAGGGAGTCCGTGTCTAGCTGCGATTCCAATGATAGATAGACACGAGGTAAGGTCAGGGAGCGTCAGCTTTATTTCACGCAAGCGGAGAGGCTGTCTGTTTCAAATACAGAAGCAGTCCTGAGTGTTCAACTACTCTGAGATTTTATACAGTCCGCAAAACAAGTTACATATTAGGTTATACAGTGGCATACTGGGGTGAATTTCCACCGAAATCCCATAAATCTACATTGGAGTCACTGCCCTTAGCAGAAACCCATTGTGTATTTGTCTGTTGACTGAGCTGGGTCTTTCCAGATAACGCGCTTACCTCTTGACCTCAGCTGTGTATATAGTCTCTTCACTTAGGCTGCATGTTTGACAAGGCAAAGGTTACCTTACTACTTGTGTTCTGATAGAGAACAGTTGTTATTTATATCAATTTCATTGTTGTACTGCTCTAACAGCCAGATAGTTTTTCCTGATGTCCAGCTGGAATCTGGCTTCCTGTTACTTGAGCCCGTTATTCCGTGTCCTGCACTCTGGGATGATGGAGGAGAGATCCTGGCCCTCCTCTGTGTGACAACCTTTCAAGTATTCATAGAATCATAGAATAGCAGAGTTGGAAGGGACCTACAAGGCCATCGAGTCCAACCCCCTGCTCAATGCAGGAATCCACCCTAAAGCATCCCTGACAGATGGTTGTCCAGCTGCCTCTTGAAGGCCTCTACTGTGGGAGAGCCCACAACCTCCATAGAATCATAGAATAGCAGAGTTGGAAGAGGCCTACATGGCCTGTGAGTCCTGCTGCACTGTCAGAATGGGCTGCACTACTTTAACCAGCAGGTGTGGGTGTGGGTGTGGGCGTGACAATTTTTGAATGAGCACACACACACACACCCAAAAAAATCCTCCCAAGAAATAGGAGATTAGCACAACAAGAAGTGGGCAGGACATTGCAAAATAAGGCTCTCTCGCCCACAGTCTGAAGCAAGAGGTCCACCCTACCATCTCCGGATTCTACCGCTTCTTGGAACTGCATGCAGAGACGTGTGTGTGTGTGTGTGTGTGTGTGTGTGTGTGTGTGTGTGTGTGCATGTGTCGGATCAGCATTTTTTGCTGGGCTTGCTGCCTGTGTCATTTGTCACGGAGTGGGAATAAATTGCTTGCCTTACACACAGGCCACGCTGCTAAGGTTTTCAGGTTACGCACCAGCAAAGCAGCCTAGCTGTGCGAATCCCATGGGAGATTTTGGAAGACAACCACTACAAAACACAGAGCGAAATGTAGCAGGCGCTAATATCGGTGGGACCGTGGCTACAGGGTTGGGTGGATGTTTAGCCAAGGAGTGGCCACGGCTGAGGTGGAGAAGTAGATACTTCGCTTATTATATTCTTGCTCAGCCTTCTCCAGATGTGTTGGACTACATCTCCCATCATGCTGGCTGGGGGATGGTGAATGTTGTAAACCGAGGCATGTGGAGGGCCCCAAATCTTGGGCGTTGCCAGGCACTAAAAATACTTGGATCTCAGGCCCAAAGGACACAGACCTAGACAAAAAACTGCATGTGCTTAACGCACGAATGTACAAATAATTACTCAGGTTCATTTGAGTTTCACAAGAGACGAAGCCAACCAGTTCATTTCTCATCCAATCAAATGAGTTCTTCGGTTAATGTGCACCCTGATCCAGATCATCTCAACTCAATGGGGAACATTTTTTCTCTCTCTAATCTTAAGGGCAAGATTTGTGTCTGTGCAGGGTGATGCAGCATGGGGGAAGGGGAGAGTGAACCCTGCAAGCCCCCTTGAAAATTGTCCCCACTGCGTGGCAAAAACTCTTCCATTGATACCAGTGGACACTAAGGGCTCAGTGGAATCTACCTGGAGCACTGGGAAATAGTTTCGGGGCCGTGGCCCCCTGTGCCCAATACCCCTGTAATATGTTCCAGCTCTAACAGTGAACTCCAGTGATCCTGGACTGGAAAATATGCAGCCCAGGTCTGGAGTTGGGTAGAGCTGCTCCCAGGCCTTGAAGACTCCTGACTGTTAGAGCAGTATGACAGTAGAACCCATGATTCCTGCATTGAGCAGGGGGTTGGACTCGATGGCCTTGTAGGCCCCTTCCAACTCTGCTATTCTATGATTCTATGACGTAGGGTAGTGGTGGGCTCTCCCACCCTAGAGGCCTTCAAGAGGCAGCTGGACAGCCATCTGTCAGGGATGCTTTCAGGTGGATTCCTGCACTGAGCAGGGGGTTGTTGTTGTTGTTGTTGTTGTTGTTGTTGTTGTTGTTATTATTATTATTATTATTATTATTATTATTTATTACACTTATATACCGCCCCCATAGCCAGAGCTCTCTGGGCAGTTTACAGAAATTCTAAAATTGAGATTAAAAACAAGTATACAAAATTTTAAAACACAGAACATACCCACATAAAGCATTAAAAACCGTTAAAAATAAACATGTGGGTGATTAAGATGCACCACTATATGCCTGGGCAAAGAGAAAAGTCTTAACCTGGCGCTGGAAAGATAGCAGCGTTGGCACCAGGTGAGCCTCGTCAGGGAGATCGTTCCACAGTCTGGGGGCCACCACTGAAAAGGCCCTGTCCCTCATTGCCACACTCCGAGCCTCTCTGGGAGTAGGCACCCGGAGGAGGACCTTAGATGTTGAACGTAGTGACCGGGTATATTCACGTCGGGAGAGGCGTTCCGTCAGGTATTGTGGTCCCAAGCCGTGTAAGGCAGCCTTCCTCAACCTGGGGCGCTCCAGATGTGTTGGACTACAACTCCCAGAATGCCCCAGCCAGGCTGGGGCATTCTGGGAGATGCAGTCCAACACATCTGGAGTGCCCCAGGTTGAGGAAGGCTGGTGTAAGGCTTTATAGGTCAAAACCAGCACCTTGAATTGGGCTCGGAAACATACAGGCAGCCAATGCAAGCGGACTCCGTGGCGTTAGAGGCCCCTTCCAACTCTGCTAGTCTATGATCCTATGACTCACAGAGCATCCAGCGTTCTGAAATATTAACTTGCTGTTGCTTCTTTCTAGCTTGCACAATGGCGAAGCTGTGTTTGGAGTCTGCTACTTGGGCTGGGTGTCTTCATGCCTCTTTGTTCGACTCAGAGCAGGGGAAAGGAAACGGGGCGCGAGGGCGTCACTTTGGGGCTGGAGACGGAGCAAGTGGGGCCGACTGCGAGTGAAGCGGAAGCTCAGCCGCCCAGCCCCAACTCCTGCGGCGTCACGTTCCACATCCCCTGGCCTGGCCGCTCGTGTGCGGCTGCGACGACCCCAGCCTCCCCGCTGGCCTCCCAGGAGGACCTGGACCACCTCAAGATCTCGTTGGAGGACACGGGCGGAGTCCTTCGAACCCTTCAGGAGGCCACGGCTCTGGAGGCCGGCAAATCCAGGTACCAGGACATCGTTTCGGAAGTGCTTCCGGACGTCCGAGAGGCCAACGTGGAGCTTCACGAGATCCTGGGGAAGGTCTTGCAGGAACTGGAGAGCCACATCCAAGCGGAAGACCACGCGCATGGGGAGGACGAGAAAAAGAAGTAGGTGGTTCCTCACGACAACGTTGTTCGTAGAACGTAGTGGTAAAGCGCAACACTAGGCGCATTTAAATGGTAAAAAACAAGCCTCTTGGAAAGAGCACATTCCTCCATATGAGCCTGCCTGGGTTTTAAGAGCATAGAATCATAGAATAGCAGAGTTGGAAGGAGCCTACAAGGCCATCAAGTCCAACCCCCTGCTCAAGGCAGGAATCCACCCTAAATCTTCTGGGGAGGCCCTACTCTTGGTCCCAACGCGGTCTGGTTGGAACGTGAGACAGGGCCTTCTCAGTGGCCGCTCCCAGGCTGTGGAACTCCCTGCCGAGGGAGGCTAGGTTGGTTCCCTTTTTGTTGTCCTTCCCTTGGCAGGCAAAGACTTTTTTATTATTATTCAGCAGGCCTTTGGCATATGAGCTGGCCTGCTGTTGAAGGTTGATTTTGTTTTTGTTTACAGCGTGTGTGCTGTCTGTTTTTGTTCTGAACTTCTGGTTTTAATTCATTTGTTTTTGAGTAATATTTAAATTAAGATTTTGTTTTTAATTCATATTTTATTATCATTAGTGGCCCTGAGCACTATTTTTGGCAGAAAGCGGAGTTATAAGTTTAATAAATAAATAATAATAATAAAAAATGAATACGGGTGTAATGTTATGCATGTTTAGGCAGAAAAACACCCTCCTATGACTATGGCTGTGCACTGCCTCGGGCTGAATCCCCGAATCCAAGCCAAGGAGGTACCGGGTCGGCCTGAGGTGCCCTTGGGCCAACACAGATCATCGCCGAAGCCTCGGGGCACTTTGGACCGATTCAGAGTGGTACTGGGCCACTCCCCCTGCCTGCCCAGGAAAGAAGACGCAAGGATGGTTATGAGTCCAAGTGAGTCCATTCGACTCACTGGACTCACCTCCCTCGCCCTCCCTGCCCTCCTTGGCAGAGCCCGTACAGCCATTCCTCTTTACAGCCACCGTAGTTTTTGGCCCTAGATATAGTAAAAACCAAGAGCAAACATGACCTTAACTTTAAATCACAGCTTGGCTCCCTGGGAAGGGGATGTGATTTACAGGTAAGTCGTGGTGCTGGCTCTGGGTTGGGAGGGAGGGGGGAAGGGTTGAGGGGGCTGCCAGTGGGGAATAGGGAGTCGGGAGTCCCATGGACTTCTGATTGGCCTTGTGCCTGGCTTTCCATTTGGCACCCAGGAACCTGCAATGCCAAGTTGAGTCAGGACCCCCGAATCTTGTTTCGGCACCGAGGTGAGGTGGGTACACCCACCCACCCCGCCCCTGAAGTGCCCTGAGTTGAAAAGGGGCTATTTCGGAGTCTCCGAAACAGTATCCAAGGCAAGTCAGGGTGGGTGGGGCTGTGCAACTCCCAGCAATCACAGAATAGCAGAGTTGGAAGGGGCCTACAAGGCCATCGAGTCCAACCCCCAACTCAATGCAGGAATCCACCTTAAAGTATCCCTGACAGATGGGGAATTCCCCATGCTTGCTGGGGAATTCTGGGATTCGTAGGACATTTTTCTGTCCAAACATACATAGCATTGCACCACAGGATTCTCAAAGCCAGCGGCCACAAATTCCATCAGTTGTGTATTTTTCATTTATTTATTTATTTATTTATTGCATTTTTATACCGCCCAACAGCCGAAGCTCTCTGGGCGGTTCACAAAAACTAAAACCATTAAAAGTATAAAACAAACACTATAAAAATATGATGTAACATACACATTAAAAACTGATTAAAAACATACCGTACGTGATTAAAACATCTTTAAAACATCCTTAAAACATCCTAACAACATTGTAAAATTTCACTGGATAGGCCTGCCGGAATAGGTCTTTATTGCTTTTTTGTAAAGATGAACTTTCCTTCCTTCCTTCCTTCCTTCCTTCCTTCCTTCCTTCCTTCCTTCCTTCCTTCCTTCCTGAATCTATTCCCCATCCATTTCATTCTAGTGTTGTTAAGGAGCGTGTGACACGGGGGAGCTTTTAAGGGCACAGGGTGAAGGAGGACAGGAGGCAAACGGGTGAGCTTGTGGGCCCAAGATCAAACAATTGTCTGTTCTGCAACCCACACGCACAGAGACAGTGGCTGAGTTACAGGAACACCAGCCAAATTCCTGCTCAGATGTGAAATTGAACCTGAGCAATGCGATTTCCCCAGGAGAAACCCCAGAGTATCAGCAAAAATTAAATAAATGTGTGTGGGTTTTTTTTTTTTTAAAAATCCCACTCTGCTGATCCCACTTGGCCATGATCCCGCAGCCTGAATGTACAAACTTCTCTTCTTGCAACACGTAAGCCTCAGCCGTTGCCGCTCGCCTGTGAGAACAGCTCCAGTCAGAACAGTCGCTTCCTAGGAAGCAGAAGGACTCATTTGGAGCCAGCACACTGGATGATAGACTCTGGGGACAATCCTTTTTATTATATTATTATTATTGCATTTCTATCCCACCTTGTTCCTTTCGCAAGGAACCCAAGGCGGCACATAGAGTCCTCCTGCCCTCCATGTTATCCTCACAACAGCCCTGTGAGGTAGGCTAGGCTCAAAGTCAGTAATTGTGGAGCAGTATTTCAGTGAAGCATTGATAAGCAAGCCAGAGTAAGCATTGATAAGCAAGCCAGCTTTGCTAGCCAGATGGATAGCAAAGCTGTTTCAGAAGGTCGTCGAAGGGGTAGAATATTCATTGGTGTGGGGAGGCTAAAAAAGCAACCTTCAGCATGACCTCCAAACTTGATTCTATAAAAGAAAATGGTTTGTGCGTTGGCTTTCTTGCAAGAAACGGCACAGCGGAGAAAAGACAGTCCTTTTATTATGACTGACATCCTATTTTGTTGGGAAACATTCCCTGTATGAGGCTCTTAAGTGATGCTGACTCCAGGCTTTGAGGGGAATTCTTGGCGACAAGAGAGAGGGCCTTCTCTGTGGTGGCCCCCAAACTGTGGAATAATCTCCCTGACGAGGTCCGCCTGGCACCGACATTGTCATCTTTTTGGCGCCAAGTCAAGACTTTTCTCTTCTCCCAGGCATTCAGCAATATGTAATGACCCTGGGTCTGTTTTTTGGCTCATTGTTTTTAAAGTTGTTATAGTGGTTTTAAATGTATGCGTATTTTGCTTGTTTTTGTGGTTTTTAATCTTTGTATATTGTTTTTAAGTGTTTTTATCTTATGTGAACCGCCCAGAGAGCTTTGGCTATGGGGCGGTATACAAATGCAAATAATAATAATAATAATAATAATAATAATAATAATAATAGGTCCAAAGTCACCCAGTGAACTTCATGGCTGAGTGGGGACTAGAACCTGGGTTTCTCCAGACTTCCAGTCCAACACTCTGACCACTACAGCACAACATCTCTCTTTGGGGTGTCCTCCTGTGCATGTCCCATTGAAATGAATGGCAGCTGTGGAAGAACACTGCCATACTCTTGTACTGCTCCCATTTCTTCCGTTGGGATTTGTGCAAGAGAACCTCCCGGAGGATTGTACCCTTTAACACAGTCCCAAATGTGGTTGGTCTCGCTGATGCTAACCAGAGACTCAGCATGGATCAGGATAGCCTCCAACTACAGTAGAGGGTCGGCAGCTCAGTGCTTAGGGCCCCCGCTATGCATGCAGAGGGTCCCAGGTTTTTATCTCCAGCATCTCCAGGTAGGGGGGCTAGGGGGAAATCCTGCCCGAAACCCTGGGGAGCTGCTGAACATCAGTGTAGATCACAAGCTGACTATGAGCCAACAGTGCGATACGGCTGCAAGAAAGGCCAATGCTATTTTGGGCTGCATTAATAGAAGTATAGCTTCCAAATCACGTGAGGTCCTGGTTCCTCTGTATTTGGCCCCGGTTAGGCCTCATCTAGAGTATTGCGTCCAGTTCTGGGCTCCACAATTCAAGAAGGACGCAGACAAGCTGGAGCGTGTTCAGAGGAGGGCAACCATGATCAGGGGTCTGGGAAAAAAGCCCTATGAAGAGAGACTGAAAGAACTGGGCATGTTTAGCCTGGAGAAGAGAAGATTGAGGGGAGACATGAGAGCCCTCTTCAAATACTTAAAAGGTTGTCACCCAGAGGAGGGCCAGGATCTCTTCTTGATCCTCCCAGAGTGCAGGACACGGAATAACGGGCTCAAGTTAAAGGAAGCCAGATTCCAGCTGGACATCAGGAAAAACTTCCTGACTGTTAGAGCAGTACGACAATGGAACCAGTTACCTAGGGAGGTTGTGGGCTCTCCCACACTAGAGGCCTTCAAGAGGCAGCTGGACAACCATCTGTCAGGGATGCTTTAGGGTGGATTCCTGCATTGAGCAGGGGGTTGGACTCGATGGCCTTGTAGGCCCCTTCCAACTCTGCTATTCTATGATTCTATGTGGGGCTAGATGGACCGATGGTCTGTCTCAGTATAAAGCAGCTTCCTATGTTTCCAAATACCTCCATTGCTGCTGCCACAACCTGCCTTTTAAGAGCGTAAGAAGAGCCCTGATGATGGATCAGGCCAAGGGTCCATGTAGTCTAGCCCATACTCCTTGATGGCTGCCTCTGCTCCCACCACTCAGAGAGAGAGAGAGAGAGAGAGAGAGAGAGAGAGATCTGATTCACACAACACAAGGGTAATTAATAAGCCACGGTAGCTTATTATTAACCTCTGCTGCGAGTACCAGCCACGTGCCCTAATGACCCTCACCAGATGCAGTTTGTCGTGACATCTGTACCCAGCAAGGGTGGCTGGCTGGGGTAGTTCACAAGCCACCCACAACCCACGCTGAGTGGTTTGCCAGGTTCGCACGTAAGAATATGCTACGGCATGCCCCTGCCGCTGCGTGCATTTCAAAAATGCCGGCCGGTGCACAGCTACAAGCTACAGGGGAAATTAAACCATGGTGGCTTGTTGTTTTATGTGAACCGGACCATTTTAATGTAGTGTTGGTCATGTTGTGTGCACGGATGAGAAGAGCAAGAGGAAGGGGAGAGAGGGAAGGGAGCCAAGTGACATTGAGAATAGCTTCCTTGCTTAGTACATTTTTAGTCGGTAGGGTGTGTGTGTGTGTGTGTGAGTGTGTGTGTGTGTGTGAGTGTGAGTCTGTCTGTCTGTCTGTCTTTAGCTTCATTTACCCTGTTTAGAAACCTGCAGGTAAATGGTTAGATGTTTTTACGCTGTTTTGGTAACAGCAAGGAACCCAATGAGCTTCATCCCACGTACCTGTTTCCCTCGACTTATCCCCTACAGCGCTAAGCTGTCGGCGTTGTTATTGTTGCTACCGGGCGGCTAGATCCTTTGCATACCAGGAAATGGTTTTAAGGGGGGAAATGTAAAAAAAAAATCATAAAAAATCAACGGATGACCCAATCCAATTCAGATTTGCTATGCTTAAAGCTCTCCTTAATATCTATCACTGTGCCAATTTTGATGTCTTTATCTTTAAAGCCTACGCAGATGTAAGCATTTGTTTAATTTTTCTTCAAATCCTGCTCCTGCACCCCAGGGGCCGCTCGGATGAGACGCTCGAAAACTAGTAGCAAAATACGGCGAGTCTTTTGCCTTTATAGCACAATGAAAGCAGGATGCATGGGAGTACTTCACAAGCAGATTATAAGCTGGAAAACTTCGGAGTCTTTGCACGCAATTCGCAGTGATTGCACAGTATAACGCCGGTGTGATAAAGCTCAACATTTCTCCTTCCCATTCCACTTAGGTTAAAGGAACACTTACGGATGATGGACCACATGCTACAAGTCACCGGCCACCTTGCCGAGCAGTTGGACCAAGCGTCCCAAAACCTCCTGCTGACCCTGACTGACCCCTCGGAGAAACCCTCGGCCCTCCTGTCCGCAGCCGCTCTGCAGCCGCCTTAGCTGCGAGGCTGCCCCACTACGAAGGCATTAAACAGATCTCCCCATTGTGAACTCGGGTGCCGTGATCTTTAGCGTTTCCATGCATGCGCCCGGCCTGCTACATCGCCTTAACACTGTAGGCGATCTTTCGTGCCAAGGAGCCTCGTGGATTGCAAAGCGGTGTCTTGAAGAATGACACACTTGCATGTAGAGTGGCAGCGGGTGGGTGGGTGGGGGAGAAAGAGACACTTCCGAACATAACTTGGACTCGTCTTAAATTGGTCCCTGGTGGCGCTTGCCCAAGGGGAGGGGAGGGGACACGTGAAGCTACTTTGTAGGGCATCAGGGCTTCGGCCCAGCCAACCCAGCACTGTTCAGTCTAAATGCCAGGGACTCTCCAGTTTTGCAGGGAGGGGCGGCTTCCCTAACGCCGCTAATTAAAGGTCCTCATTACGCCTAAAATGGACCCTCCCTCTCGTTTGGGCATTCCTCTAGACGTGCTTGTGCATCATCCCATCAGGAGAGAAAAGCACAAAATTAATTTCAGATGAAGCAAAGACACGTGGGTGGTTCCTGTTGCCGCATCAAAAACTGCCCTCGGATATAGATAAGCGTTTGCATCTTTTTGGGAAGAAGACAAACAGGGGCAGAACCCAAAGTGAGGTGCTTTCAAGACCCTTTGATGCCAATAGGAGAAATCAATGTGAGGTAAATGCAGGGTTATTGCATCCAGTTCTGGGTGACACACTTTTAAGAAGAATGTCCACCAATTGACATGGGCGCAGAGGAAGGCAACAGAGATGGTCAGGGGTGTAGATAGGAAGTCTCGTGTGAAAGGTTGAAGGAACATGGGCATTGTTTAGCTGAGAGAAGAGGAAGTTTGGGAGGAGTGGGGCGGCGGTGCATGAGGCCCAGGAGAAGTGGACTGCAATTTGGTGCTTACTGCTTGTCCTGGGTCACATTAGACCAGGCAGGAGTTACATCAGGACCTTGGATAGCACCCTGCAGGAAGTGCTGGCTGGAATGTTCTCCCCAAAGGAGAGCTGTTGTGCCAGCAAAGAACTGCAGCCAATGAAGGTCTTAAGAAGGCTGGCAGATCCTGGAGCGTGGTGGTAGGCGTTCTTAAAGGGCCGGTGTCTGCTTCTGTAGTGCCTGAAGGACAGGAGAAGCTGTCAGGTGATGGGAGAGCTACATCCTCAGGCTGAGATGGTATAGAAAGGGGTGCTGAGGGCTCCCCATGAAGTGGGTTGACCTGTGACCCATCCAGATCCTGACGGATAGCACTCTTCAAATATCTGTAGGACTTTAGCATCAAAGAGGACAGTGATTTGCCCCAGAGGACAGGATGAGACCAAATGGGCTGAAGTTATAGGAAGGGGGAGGGGGAGGGGAAAAATATTGATAACCTTTTACTTGAGAGTTACTGAACACAGGCTGCCTGGAAGTAGAGATTCATAGAATCATAGAATAGCAGAGTTGGAAGGGGGATACAAGGCCATCGAGTCTAGGCTAAACATACCCAGTTCCCACAATACCTTTCATAAATACCCCTCAAGATTGCTCCCCACAATTGTAGATGAAACTCCTAGAGAGAAGTACCAGAGTGATGGACTTCACTCAGACGCACAAACTCAGTGAAACTGTTATAGCTTTTAAACATCTATTAAAGCAATTTTAAGGAAGTTAAATAGACACACGAACGCAAAGCAAATTAAACGAGTATATTCACAAGTCTGGCAGATTTCTGGAGAACAAAATCTTTGCTAAGACGAACACAGACAGACTCTCTCAATGACAACACTGGTGTTGGACTCTTCCCCCTTCTCAAGAAGGGCCGTAGTCTTAGGCCCAGCAACCAGGCTCAAGCCAGTGGTGAAAAGTCAGCTTAGATCTTGATGGCTTGAGAGCGAAAAGGGGAGTATTTGTATAGTCACAAATTCTGCATCACTCATGCTGACTCTGCAAAGGAGCTCTTCTCCGCAGACTGTTAGAGCAGTATGACAATGGAATCAGTTACCTAGGGAGGTGGTGGGCTCTCCCAGACTAGAGGCCTTCAAGAGGCAGCTGGACAACACTCTGTCAGGGATGCTTTAGGGTGGATTCCTGCATTGAGCAGGGGGTTGGACTCAATGGCCTTGTAGGCCCCTTCCAACTCTGCTATTCCATGATTCTATGATCAGGAAAAACTTCCTGACTGTTAGAGCAGTATGACAATGGAACCAGTTACCTAGGGAGGTTGTGGGCTCTCCCACACTAGAGGCATTCAAGAGGCAGCTGGACAACCCTCTGTCAGGGATGCTTTAGGGTAGATTCCTGCAATGAACAGGGGGTTGGACTTGATGGCCTTGTAGGCCCCTTCCAACTCTGCTATTCCATGATTCTATGATCAGGAAAAACATCCTGACTGTTAGAGCAGTACAGCAATGGAATCAGCTACCTAGGAAGGTTGTGGGCTCTCCCACCCTAGAGGCCTTCAAGAGGCAGCTGGACAACCATCTGTCAGGGATGCTCTAGGGTAGATTCCTGCATTGAGCAGGGGGTTGGACTCGATGGCCTTGTAGGCCCCTTCCAACTCTGCGATTCTATGATTACTTGCTCTCTTAATGTTAAAGCATTACCCCATTACTTGTACTTCCATTTAAACCCGTTCTATGCCCCCGAAAGCTTCTTCCTTTATGCTATGCCAACAAACTCTTATAACCCCACTCTCACACATATTCAGTAAAATTGCAAATGAAAAGAAGTGCTTCGAAGGTAGGTTTATGATCAACATTAGGTGAAAGGGTTTTATTTATTTTATTTATTTATTTTATCACATTTATTACATTTATATACCGCCCCATAGCCGAAGTCTCTGGGCAGTTTACAATAATAAACTACTACAACAATAATAATGCAATAATAATAATAAAATAACCACGACAACGTGCTCTGTCTTCTCATATGATGCAGTAGAAGTTTTGAGCCAGCTAAATCCATGTGGAAAAGGGTTGAGCAAGCATTCTCCCCCCTATCCCTAGTTGTCTCGGGAGATCTCTTCTGATCAAAAATGTCCTCTCCTTAAACAAATTGAATGGCTCAGAACCTGCTTTAGCTCAGTCCTGCAGACGAGGCCCAAAGTATATCAGAGCTGCAGTACGTCTGTCGCCATCCTTAAGGAGAGAGGGTCGGGTGGGCTTTTTCCAACACCCAAAAGAAGGGGTTAACGGTCTCCCCGGAGAATGGGACTGCTGAGTAGGTGGAGATCGGGGCTGCTGTATCAGCATCAGAAAAGGTCCCCCTTCCCCCATCGTAGTTCAGACTCTCGGTAAGAGCAGTTTGATAACGGAGCCCATTATGATTATGGGCTCTCGCTTGCTGCAGGTTTTGAAGCAGAGCCTGTACAGCCATCTTTTGTGGGTTCTCTAGCTCTGGTTTTCCTTCAGTGAGCAGGGACCAGGTGCCCTATCAGGACCTATCCAGTTCTATAATTGTTGGGACTTAATGTGCTGAATTGGATTGCATGACGTACTTTTAGCCCACCTATGGTTCCGGAGATGCTGTTTCATGCAACTCAAGGCCGCTAGTTTATTTTATTTATTTACAATATTTATATACCACTCCCCATTCAAAATTTCGGAGCGGTGTACAAGATAAAATAAAATAAAAACAGAATAAAACACTTCAAAATAGATTTTAAAAGAAGCAAAAGGTACAGTGAACCGTGGCTGGACATTAAGGAAAGACTTCCTGGAACAAGGATGTTTTCAGGAGGCGCTGAAAGGAATACAAAGTTGGCGCCTGCCTGACCTCCAGAGGCAGGGAGTTCCGTAGGAGGGGGGGCCACCACGCTGAAGGCTCTTCCCCTGGTGGGCTCCAATCGGAGGATGGATCTAGGTGGAACCACCAGGAGCAGGCCCTAGGATGACCTCAGTGACCGGGCAGGTTGGTTGCAGGACCCAATAACTAAGGGCTGGATCAAATACTTAAAAATACTTCAAATACTTAAAAGGTTGACACACAGAGGAGGGCCAGGATCTCTTCTCGATCCTCCCAGAGTGCAGGACACGGAATAACGGGCTCAAGTTAAAGGAAGCCAGATTCCAGCTGGACATCAGGAAAAACTTCCTGACTGTTAGAGCAGTACGACAATGGAACCAGTGAGCTGGGGAGGTCGTGGGCTCTCCCACACTAGAGGCCTTCAAGAGGCAGCTGGACAACCATCTGTCAGGGATGCTTTAGGGTGGATTCCTGCATTGAGCAGGGGGTTGGACTCGATGGCCTTGTAGGCCCCTTCCAACTCTGCTATTCTATGATTCTATAAGCCCTTCTTGTGATGCGTGGTTAACATGATAAGAAATAAACAGCCCTTCCAGAAAACGAGGGTGCCTCGTGGAATCTAAGCAAGACGGGAGCAGCAGGGGTCATGAGACCAACCCAGAACTCTTGCAAAAACAGCATGTTAATTTTGCACCATAACCCAGAGAGTTTGGAGCAGCCCATGAAGTCCCTGCTGCTGTCACCACATTGCTGTTGCCAGGGTGGGGAGAAAGCAGGAGGGGGAAAGAACTAGTGTCAGCTGAAATATCGGTGTCTTGCAGACGCGTGTACATTTCAAAGCTCCTTTGGGATCCCTCGCCTATCCCTTTCATAGCGGGCTCAATCCCTCGCAGAAATCTAAAAAAAAGCCACACCCCACTTTCACACTTCTAAAAATCAATTTAGGGGGCTGTTGGGTTCTCCCCCCCTCCCCTAATTAATTCCCCAAGGACTCAGTGTATCATCCTTCCTTTCCAATTCAGCATGCATCCTCTCTGTGTGCTCCAGCAGAATGATAAAGATGAATCAATACCTCGTTTCAGAACATAACGGGACACCTCTGCTCTCATCGCCAGCCACGAACAGGGAAATGTTTGGTTGAGTCCAGTGCCCCCTAGTGGCACATTTTGTTGCTGTCTCCTTCAAAATGTTTGTTGTTGTTGTTATTGCTACAACAAAACAACAAAAGATATGTAACTACTGCAGTGCTGTACACCTATCTTACCTTACTTCCTGCTTGTTTAAGTCGCTTAGGGTGCAATCCTAAGCGCATTTACTTGGGAGTAAGCCCCCCATTGAATTCAATGCGGCTTACTCCTGAGTGGACACACATAGGATTGCACCTTTAAGCTTGCACTGAAAGGGTCATGGAGAAAAGGGACGTCTGCCATGTTTGCACTCATACCCAAGTGCGCGCTGAGATCCATGATGCTTCAGACATGATCCACGTGTGTATCCCCTGCCATCCCGGTGGAAATGAATGGGGCTGCTACAGAATTAGATTTGGATAGGAAAAAACAGGCTGGGTCAGTTTTTACCTCTGCCACCAACATGGTATCTATCTCTCATCACCACCTGAAAAAGAGCATGGTCAGTCTTCAAATACTTAAAAGGTTGTCACCCAGAGGAGGGCCAGGATCTCTTCTCGATCCTCCCAGAGTGCAGGACGCGGAATAACGGGCTCAAGTGACAGGAAGCCAGATTCCAGCTGGACATCAGGAAAAACTTCCTGTTAGAGCAGTACGACAATGGAATCAGTTGCCTGGTGAGGTTGTGGCCTCTCCCACACTAGAGGCCTTCAAGAGGCAGCTGGACAACCATCTGTCAGGGATGCTTTAGGGTGGACTCCTGCATTGAGCAGGGGGTTGGACTCGATGACCTTGTAGGCCCCTTCCACCTCTGCTATTCTATGATTCTATGACCACAGACTGAGCCCTTTAAAAATTAAAATCGCTAAAGTAGCAGCATTAATATGGAGAGTTTGGACACTTAAAGAATAATAGAATCATAGAATCGTAGCGTTGGAAGGGGCCTATAAGGCCATCATAGCTAGTTCAGAAGGAGGCACAAATCTGATGAGGAAGGTTGGAGAGATTGAGTGTGTTTAGCCTGAAGAAGAGAAGACAGATGGGATCTTCTTCTTCAAACACCTGCAGGGCTGCCCCACAGATTAAGCCAATGGGCTCTTCTCAGTTGACCCAGAGGGCAGGATGAGATCTAATGGGGTCAAGTTAGAGGAGGGGAGATTTTGGATGAACATTAGGAGACATGTCTTGATGGCAAGAGCAGTTTGACAACATTACCTACAGCCAGGGTGCTGTAGTGGCGAGAATGTTGGACAGTGTTGGACAGGGAGTCGGGAGATCCAGGTTCTAATCCCCACTTGGCCATGGGAAACCCACTGGGTGACTTTGGGCCAGTCCCAGACTTGCAGCCCAGACTACCTAACAGGGTTGTTGTGAGGATAAAATGGAGAGGAGGAAGATTATGTATGCCGCCTCGGGTTCCTTGGAGAAAAAAGGCAGGATAAAAATGCAGCAACTAACTAAATAAGGGTGGTTATGGGCTCTCTCTCTCTCTAGATTTTCAAACAGAATCTCAAGTTCTAGATTTCCTGCATTGAGCAGGGGGTCGTTGGACTCAATGGCCTGTGAGACACCTCACTTCATTGATTCTAAGTTCCCAATTCCTCAAATCTCAGCGTAAGCTAAACTCACTGACTGGTTTGTCTTTGTGAAGCCAGAGTCTATATATACTATCCTACCTTTCCTCCTACCTTTCTTTCATTTCATCCTACCTACACGTGGTTCCCAGGACGTCTCCCCTCCAAGCACCGACCAGACCCAGACCCGCTTAGCTTCAGCAAGGTGGCTGGCTCCTGTGCCGTCGGACCACGTCCTAGATTGTATTGTTTCAAATGAACAGTTAAAGCTGCAGGAGCCCTGCCTAGAGTGACCAGATACACAAGAGGGCAGGGCTCCTGCAGCTTTAACTGTGGTGATGAAGAGGGGATTTCACCAGGTGCTGCATGCATACAAAGGACACCTGCTGAATTTCCCTTTTCTATACAACTGTTAAAGTTACAGGAGCCCGGTCTTCCTTTCCATAGGGTCACCCTAGAGTTTCCCAACTTGGAGCCCATGTGTGCTAGGGCTCCTGTGTGGACATCCAATGGCACCCACAAAGTTCTCCACTTCCTGCCCTCTTCAAATCTTGGAAAATGTTAGTTTTTTCTCTCTCTCCCCCCCTTTCTAGTCTCTAGCCTTGCTCTTTCTCTCTCCTATGGCTTGCCTTCTCTCCCTCCCAGTCTTTAGCTATCTGAATATTTAGCAGCACAGGCAATGCTCCTGACCTTAAACTGCTACATGACATCAGGAGGGAATCTACACGTTGTACTGAAGGCGCTTGCATACGCCTCCAGTATGCCCCCAAAACGAGGGTGTAGACAGAGAAAGAAGAGAGGCGGTGGAGGCGGCGGCTGGGGAACTGGCCACGTCCTTGCCACCGCCTCCCCGCCGGCCTCCTGCTGCCGGGGTAAGAGCCACCCGGGTCGGAGAGCTCGGCTTCCGCCGAGCTCTCCGACCCGGGTGGCTCTTACCCCGGCAGCAGGAGGCCGGCAGTGACAGCGGCAAGGATGCAGCCGGTTCCGCGGCCTCCTCCTCCTCCTCCTCTTCTTCCATCTCTTCTTTCTCCGTCTACACCCTCATTTTGAGGACGCACTGGAGGCGCACGCAAACGCCTTCAGTACGACGTGTAGATTCCCTCCAGCTCTCAACAACTAACAAGAACACCGCTTATTCCGTGCTGACGTCGACTAGAAAAGCACATTTTTGCCAAGAATGACCCTCCAGATGCACTGCTGCTGCTGCTATCCTTCCTTCAGAAGCTGCGCTGGAGGTCTGACTCAATAAGCAATGAAGGGTCAAGGTAGGCGTAATATTTTGGGATTGCTGAGCTGCTCCGGCAACATTCAGTTCGGGTATCTCCACCCCACTGCAGGTTAGAGCTCTGACACCCCACCCCACCCCAAAGTTCAGCTGGCTTGAAACAGACGTAAACTGCCCATTTGCTGACTCCCGCGTGACATCCACCAATTCCTGGAGCAGGTTTGGCAGATTAAAAAGTCTTTCTTTTTCCTTTTCCTTGTATTTTTTTGTAAGTGATCAATAAATGAATACGCACACAAACACTTGCATGGCCCCTTTAACTATTAAAGCAAAACCATGGGGGAAATGCAAGACAGGATTTCTGCCTTGAGCAGGGGGTTGGACTCGATGGCCTTGTAGGCCCCTTCCAACTCTGCTATTCTGTGATTCTATGACAGAAGCCTGGGTTTTGGTTCAGTTTGCCCCTAGGCATATCTGCCATTTCAGGAGGATCATCTCATGTCTCACAGGCGTGCAGCAAACTCCGTCTCTCAATCAATCAATCAAAGCTTATTATACAATCACAGACCTATTCAGTGAACTCTCTCTGTTTTACCCCATCTGTCTTCACTCCAATGTATGCTAATCTCAGAGGCCTTTACGGATCATTTCTAACCACTTTTCCTTTTTGCTTTGGACTTGAAAAGCCACCCCCCCAAAAAATGTCCCAAGCTGAATTCCGCACTGCTCTCTTTTGGCCTGGCCCCTCCCTTCCCTGGAATGGACATGTGTTCCTTCTTACACACACACACACACACACACACACCTTAGATCTGGATTGTGTGTGTGCCAGCTACATTTGTTATGATTATCCTCACAACAACCCTGCAAGGTGGGCCACTCTTTGTTATAGGCTCGGAGTGTGGCAACGATTAAGGGCCTTTTTGGTGGTGGCCCCCAGACTGTGGAACGATCTCCCTGCTGAGGATCGCCTGGCACCAACACTGCTATTTTTCTGGCCCCAGGTTAAGACTTTCCTCTTTGCCCAGGTGTATGGCGGCACATCTTAATCACCCACATGTTTAGTTTTTTTTAACGGTTTTTTAATGCTTTATGTGGGTATGTTCCGTGTTTTAGAATTTTAAATTTTGTATACTCGTATCTCAATTTTAGAATTTCTGTGAACTGCCCAGAGAGCCCTGGCTATGGGGGTGGCATATAAGTGTAATAAAATAAATAAATAAATAAATAAAATAGAGGCCCATTTTTCAGTGGGGCAAACCGTGCTGGGTGCCCCCAAGACTGAAACTGTCCATGGCTGAATTAGGCTTCAGACCCAAGAAGCCACCCCCAAAATTGGCCCAAGGTGAATTCCACGCTGCTCTCTTTTGGCCTGCCCCCTCCCTTCCCTGGATTGAATTTTCTCTCTCTCTCTCTCTCTGGCCTTTTCCACACCTAGGGATTATCCCAGGAAAATGGAGGGATTGTCCCTGCCTGCTCCAGGGATCCCCTGTGTGTCATTTGGATGCACAGGGATGATCCCAGGACGATCTTGGGAGAAAGGCAGGTGCAGAAACAGCCTCTCTCTCTCTCTCTCTCTCTCTCTCTCTCTCACACACACACACACACACACACAGGCCGTAGCTAGACCTAAGGTTTATCCCTGGATTGTCCTGGGGTCAAACCTGTTCATCTAAGTGCCACACAGGGCATCCAGCGCTCAGGCAGGGACGAACCCGGGATGATCCTGGGATAAACCTTAGGTCTAGCTATGGCCACAGGCTGAGTTCGGACGACACGCTCATCAACCGGGGTGGGGTGTGATAGGAACAGACTGGAAAACAACCCTCGATTCGCGTGCTGTCTGAACTCAGCCACACCCTCCTTATGTTTGCAGAAAGGGTTCAGGGGGAAAGCCCAGAAGAGTTGGAAGTGGGGGGGGGAACTCGCTGATGCTTCAGGCAGTCTGTGGCCAAGTCCCAAGCAGTGCTGGTGCTACCATAGAGGCCACTCAGGCTGCTGCCTAGAGCGCCAAGCTAAGAGGGGCGCTGGGCACAGCGCAGCACTCACGCGCGTTGGCTGTGAGCTGGGCTGGCCCGAGGATTCAGCTGGGCCTGGGCGGGCAAGATGGTGCCCCCGCGCCCGCCCAGCCGAAGCAAAGCCAGGGATGCTGGGGTGGGGGTGGGGCGGCTCCACGTTTGGACTTCTGGAACGTGTGCGTAAGAGAGAGAGAGAGAGAGAGAATATGAATGGGGTGCATGGGGTCTTTGAGTGAATGCATGTGTTCACAGGTGTGTTTGTTTGGAGTGAGTGATGCTGAGTGCGTGTGCGTGCGCATCTGTGAGTTGGGGGGATGATTTGGAGGTGACATTCCTATTAAATAATGCATTTTAGACCCCTAGACATTCCTTTCCCATTTGTTTGCTATAATTGGCATGACGTATTTCTTGCACTTTGAAATAAATTTAGCAGTCTCAAGTTTTGTGCTTCTTTTTTTTTTTCCAGGAAACATCTGTTCTTAAAAAGTAAAGTTGGCATTTTTTGGTGTGTGTGTGTGTGTCTGTGTGAAAGTAGCTCACCTTGCCTGGGGCGCAAAATAGCCTGGCACCGGCCCTGGTCCCAAGCCCTGCCCGCCTCCCTCTGGCCGCCTACAGAGACGACTCAGCCGAGGAGCGCCTCTCCCCCTCCCTCTCCCCCCCCACGCCCTCTCCCTCTCCCTCTCCCCGCCTCTGTCGTCACACCCAAGTGGAAACCCGGGCTGAAGCGCTCTGGCGCTCGCCCTTTCTCTCCCTCCGTCTCGGGCGAGGCGAAGCTCCTGCGCACGGGCGCCTCCGAGGAGCCACCGGGGAAGCGCTGCGCGAGTCTGGCTGGGCGGCGGGCGCGCCTCGGGCTTCGGGGCCGGGCTTCCCGGAGGCGGGCGAGGGCGCGGGCGAGGGCGCGCGCGGGGGGCGACCCGGCGTGGGGCGGCGTCTCCTCTCCCGGCCCGCCCGGCCCGCTTGCCTCCCCGCCAGCCAGCCAGCCAGCCTGCCGGTAAGTGACGGGCCCCTGCCTGGCCCCGCGGGCGCCTCTGCTGCTCCGGGCACGGCGTGCGCCCGAGCCGCTCCGCGCAACAGCAGAGGAGAGCAAAGTTTTCTCACGGGGAAGTTCTCCTGCGCAAGCCCCCTTGGAATGCGCAGCGGGTGCGAGAGAAGGTCCCCGCCCCGCGCACGTGGGTCTTTTCTTCGGCAGGATTCAGTCCTGGAACGGGACTTGCTCGGCGTTTTCTTCCTGCGCACCGAGGCGGGCGGGCGCCTGGACGTCTCCGGGGTGGCCCTTCCCGGCCGGGACGCGCCTCTCCAGCCCATGGCAGCGCGCGAGAGGAGATGCGTTGGTTAGTCGCTGAGAGCTGCCGTGACGCGGAGCAGCCCCGACCAGGCGCCCAGCCTGCGCGACTGAATAGTCCAGGGGCTGCAGCCCCCGGCAGCGTCCTCTCATCTGCCTCCTGGAGGACCAGCCTGCCTGCCTGCCTACCTTACAGGGACGTCGTAGGGGCTTACCAAAGCACACGAAGCTTGGAACAGCACCAAGGACCAGATGTTTCGCTTCTGTTGCGTGTAAGTAGCCTTTCCTCAGCGCCAGGGCTGCAACGTTTTTATCACGGGATAAAAGGCTTTTATGGCGCTTGCCAAGGGGCAGCGGGAGCCGGGTGCGAACCTGTGGGCAAGTCCAGCATGAACCTCTAGCAAGCACACATGCATGGAAGAGATAGGCGGTGCATGCCGCTTCCACAAATGCGTTGATTTACTTAAGAAAGGAAGAGGACGTAGTTTGCACACAGCGCACCATAAAGATGTTGTGCATTGATTTATTAGGCCCGTTGCAGTATGGATTCATAATGGGCATCTGCATAAAATTAATCTGCGAAGTAAAGCTGCAATAGTACCCCTGGGGCTGGTCTCCTGGTGATGTACGTTAGAGAGGAGGCTGCGTGGTGTGATGGAGAATATAAGAAGCCGGCAGGCTGTTGGTCCGTCTTGGTCCGTTTTTGTGGCGACTTGCAATCGGCAACACACACACACGCTGCAATGAATGAATATAAGGGGGGAGTCAGAGAAATACTCTTTGTTGCAGTGTGTGTTGTCAGTTGTAGAGTGTCCACAAAAGAGGCGGCTCAAATGGAATTAGCCGGTCTGAAAGAGGAGTCCGGAAAGCAAGAAATTAAAGAGACAACATTCTCCTTTTCAGTTCTGCTGCTTATGTACTTCTCACATAGGGCCATAAGAAGAGCATGGATGCAGCATCGGGGTGGGGGGGAGCGACAAACTAACCCAGCACCCTTTACCCCCCCCCCCTCTGTACGCCTTCCCCCCCCCCCCCAGGTCCTCAGAGGTACAGTGCCTCTCTGTTAGCCTATCACCATGACTAACAGCTACAGATAGATCCATAAAATGTGCCTAATCCCCACTTTCTGCCACGTCAGCCAGCAGTCATCCTGTGGTAGTGAGTTCCATAGGTCCATCAGGCATAAATGTGGTCTTTTGTCTGTCTTGAATTTGGCCCTCGCGTGACACCCCTGCGCTATCAGGACATGTCCCCCCCCCCCCGCGTTATCGTTTTTCTAAGCTAAAAAGGCCCCAAGTGTTTTAGCTTTCATTCATTGTAAAGAAAATGCTTCAATCAACACACACACACACACACACACAATTATTTTGGTTGTGCATTTTCCTTCACTTCTCTTATATTTGCAGTTCTGGAATGTTTTGTAGTTGGGACCAAACAGAACATGCAGACAAAGGAGGCAGAGTTTTGTGTGGGCAGACATCCCGCATGCTTAGATTATGCATGGATTTTGGTCATTGGTTTTACAACATGAACTGCAGAAACAATTCCCGCCATTGTCTCGGGTTCCTGCTGCCATCAACTCTTTAAAACAGCTCGGTGGCCAGCCGACAAATGTTCCAGGGATCATTTTTGGTTTGTTTGCGCTCGATAAATGCTCGCTCCAAACGAAAACCGATAAAGTGTCTTTTTGAAGGTGGGCAATAAAAGGTGTTCATGCAAAGATGGTTGTGTATTTCAAGGAATCCTTTAAACATGAGAAAACTGGGAAGCATCCAAAATTGATCCAAAAAGAGAGAACTTGTCTCAAGACGCTGGGAAAAAAACCCAGTTTTGCCTCGGTATACTGAGAATTCTTAAAATTGTATATAATACTTTGTCTTCAGCTGTAATTTGGCTTGGCAATCTTCGAATGCGTGAGAACACCCATGAATCAGTGCTCAGAAGCCTTTTTAAGAATTGTAAGCATCCACAGGCAATGTTTGCAATGTGTACTATTTTATTGCGCTATTGCAGTTTTATTTCTGACATATCAATTAAATGCATTGGCTCATTCTACAGCCCCCGAGAAAGGCTCCAGATCAGCCTTCCTCAACCTGGGGCGCTCCAGATGTGTTGGACTGCATCTCCCAGAATGCCCCAGCCGCTGGCTGGGGCATTCTGGGAGATGCAGTCCAACACATCTGGAGCGCCCCAGGTTGAGGAAGGCTGCTCCAGATCATGTATGTTGGGCCAAAACACACAGGGCTCTTCAAAGAATAAACTATTTTTTCCTGCATAAAGGGATCGTCTGCAAACTCCACCTGCACCAAATGAGGCTTGGTGGGTGGGATGCAGGACCTCCACGGGCCGGATTGGGTTCATGGGTCATTCCCTAAAGGAGTAATTCAGTCTGTGTGAGACCCTGTGGAGGGTGGGAGGGTGGCAGGAGGGGGGGAGAGGCTGGGGAATAGAGAGAGCCAAGTGAAAACAGCAACCGCTGGTCTCTTAGTTGCTCAAGACTACAGCGAGTGAGCCTGATCCAGGCCAGGGAGGTGCACTAGCCTATTTGTGCAAGGAGGTCTCCTCAGATGGTGTGGTGGCTCTCCCTGAAAGTCCTCCTTCCGGCCAGAGCTGATAAATCACCCTCAGCTGGAAGCATGCCTGGAATGCTCTTCCAGAACACCTGAGAACTACCAACTCAATCACAGCTTTTAAAACACAGCTAAAAACTTTTCTTTTCCCTATAGCTTTTAAACTTTGAGTTTGTTCTGACTCTATACTGTTAGCTTCACCCTTCCCGGTGCCTGTTTACACTTCCCTGTGCCTGTTTGCATTCTCTTTCCCTCCTTATTGTTTACTACAACTTTATTAGATTGTAAGCCTATGCGGCAGGGTCTTGCTATTTACTGTGTTATCTGTACAGCACCATGTACATCGATGGTGCTATATAAATAAATAATAATAATAATAATAAGGCCTTGGTCCGTTTTGCTTAGCAACATCTACACCAGCCATCCCCAACCTGGTGCCCTCCGGACGTGTTGGACCATAAACCCCATCATTCCCAGCTTGTCCTGCTTGGTATTGGTTGTCCAGGGCCTTCCACCACCAGGGGGCTTCTCCAGCTCTTTCTGGAGATGAAGCCTTAGAGCACCTACTTTGCGTGCTCCCCCCATCAGAGCACCTCCCATTAGGGATGGGAGAACGCCCAGTGTTTGGTTTTATTCAGGTCCTGTGAATCTTTCTTCGAAGTGTGTTTCACCTCATTTGCATTCCTGAACACGAGTGTGTCTTTTTAAAGCGTGGAAATGTGAATTTGGTGTGTGTGTGTGTGTGTGTGTGTGAAAATATGCACTTGTGCAGGTGCACGTTTTTGGAAGTGCACATTTGTGCAAGAATTGCATTCCTGCTCATAGAATCATAGAAAAGCAGAGTTGGAAGGGGCCTATAAGGCCATCGAGTCCAACCCCCTCTTCAGTGCAGGAATCCACCCTAAAGCATCCCTGACAGGTGGTTGTCCAGCTGCCTCTTGAAGGCCTCTAGTGTGGGAGAGCCCACAACCTCCCTAGGTAACTGGTTCCGTTGTCGTACTGCTCTAACAGTCAGGAAGTTTTTCCTGATCTTTTCATCCAGGGTTGCAAATGGGACATGGTTGCAAAATTTGTCAACAGGAATGAAATTCTTGTCCGTCCCTGGGATCCGTGTTTGCTTGTCAGAATCTCCCGTTAGACGGATCAGTTAGTTGGCCCAGTAGTGGGCGAAACCCTTCTCTGCCTGAGACTGACTCTTTCAGCCAGCCAGAGTAGAAAATTCTGAACTAGATGAACAGATAATCTGACACCCACACCCCCACACACCGGTGTACGGTTGCCTTTTATCTTTCCTGCATCACAATCCTCCCTTTGCCAGCTCAAAACCTGTTTCGGGCAATCCCAGAGAAGTCCAAGTGAACTGGGTAAAGTATCGTTTGGCTCAAATCTGTTTTGCAATTACAAGCCCATGGAATGAGTAAAATAATGCCTTTATCTTCTCAGTGGTTAACTTCAGACTTGAACGCCTGAGTGCATTTTGTAAACGCTAACAATGTATTTAAATAGAAAACAAATCTGTGACGTGCATAATGGTCTTACTGGATTTATAATGATCAGATAATTATCAGCTATAGCAGTGGTTCCCAAAATGGGTGGTACCGCCCCCTTGGGGTGGGTGGGTTTGCAGAGGGGGGCATTAAGAGGCCAGGGGGCAGCAGGGGCTCTAAGAGGCAAAAGGGCAACAGGGGGGCACTCGAGGTGGTCTTTTCTGAGAAGCACCTCTCCAGAAGGTCTTAAAATCCAGGGGCATTTTTATGGGAGAAGGTAGTTTGGTCCCAAGCCATATAGGGGAAGAATCCACACAAAATGCTAATGAAGAGATATATCCTGCTTGGTGTGCCCTGCCATGCCGGCTGCAAAACAGAGGCGTTCCCTCTCTTTTCCCTACCTCCCTCGGCAAGCCTGCGGCGGGTGCTTCAGATTTTGAATAAATATTCATTTAATTGTTACTGTTTTGAATTTTATTGTTATTATCTTCCTTAGTGGGTCGTTGAAAACTGCTATTCTGAATAATGATTTTTATAGTGTAGGGTAGGGGGGCGCTGGGCATGAGTTTGTGGAACCATGGGGGCGGTGACCTGAAAAAGTTTGGGAACCACTGAGTTATAGAATGACATTGCTAGCAGTATCTATAGGATTATGGTGGGCGTAGCGCTGATCATCACAATGTAGTTGAGATTTCTTCAGTTTCCAGTTGCGTCCAGTTCTGGGCTCCACAATTTAAGAAGGACGCAGACAAGCTGGAGCGTGTTCAGAGGAGGGCAACCAGGAGGATCAGGGGTCTGGAAACAAAGCCCTATGAAGAGAGACTGAAAGAACTGGGCATGTTTAGCCTGGAGAAGAGAAGATTGAGGGGAGCCATGAGAGCACTCTTCAAATACTTAAAAGGCTGTCACACAGAGGAGGGCCAGGATCTCTTCTCGATCCTCCCAGAGTGCAGGACACGGAATAACGGGCTCAGGTTACAGGAAGCCAGATTCCAGCTGGACATCAGGAAAAACTTCCTGATTGTTAGAGCAGTACAACAATGGAATCAGTGACCTAGAGAGGTTATGGGCTCTCCCACACTAGAGGCCTTCAAGAGGCAGCTGGACAACCACCTGTCAGGGATGCTTTAGGGTGGATTCCTGCATTGAGCAGGGGGGTTGGACTCGATGGCCTTGTAGGTCCCTTCCAACTCTGCTATGCTATGGTTCTATGATTCTTTTGGAACAGAGGAAATTTGGAAATGGGGGGGGGGGGACTTTCACAGATGAACTTTGTGCTGGGTTGTTCCCTGTGTCTACAAGCCAGAACCTGATCCTTTAAATGAGCTGAAGCCAGCCAAGAGGTGCCGTGTGGGCCAAGATGAAATATACAGTGACTTCCCTGTTCAGTGCGTGATGGATATAGCTAAGTTTGCAATGCCAGAGGATTTATAGACTAGGCAGATCTGCAGGCAGCTTGCGTCCCTTCCTTCGGCTTTCTCTCCAGTACTGCTATCAGATCCCTCAGCTTCAAAGAGAAGCACGTTACAGTGGAAAGTAGAATCAAGAGCGCCATGCATTAAACAGCCTGGGAGGGCGGCTACTTTCAACCAGTGGAGGCTGGTGGCTCCGATGCCAGTGGGGCTGTGAATCCGCTCTTCGATCACTCCTTGGAGAGCTCCGTTAGAGTTCTGGCTGGTTCTGACGGGAACCCGGAGCGGATTCACCACCCCACAGACAAAACAGCCCTTCAGCCTCTACTGCTTTCAACGAATGCATCCAGTTCCAGTTCTACACCTAGGAAATAGAAACCAAATGCACAGTTACAAGATGGGGGATACTTGGCTCAGCAATACTACAAACGAGAAGGATCTTGGAATTGTTGTAGATCACAAGCTGAATATGAGCCAACAGTGCGATATGGCTGCAAGAAAGGCCAATGCTATTTTGGGCTGCATTAATAGAAGTATAGCTTCCAAATCACATGAGGTACTGGTTCCTCTCTATTCGGCCCTGGTTAGGCCTCACCTAGAGTATTGTGTCCAGTTCTGAGCTCCACAATTCAGAAAGGATGCAGACAAGCTGGAGCGTGTTCAGAGGAGGGCAACCAGGATGATCAGGGGTCTGGAAACAAAGCCCTATGAAGAGAGACTGAAAGAACTGGGCAGGTTTAGCCTGGAGAAGAGAAGATTGAGGGGAGACGTGACAGCACACTTCAAGGACTTGAAAAGTTGTCACACAGAGGAGGGCCAGGATCTCTTCTCGATCCTCCCAGAGTGCAGGACATGGAATAACAGGCTCAAGTTAAAGGAAGCCAGATTCCAGCTGGACATCAGGAAAAACTTCCTGATTGTTAGAGCAGTACAACAATGGAATCAGTGACCTAGGGAGGTTGTGGGCTCTCCCACACTCGAGGCCTTCAAGAGGCAGCTGGACAACCATCTATCAGGGATGCTTTAGGGTGGATTCCTGCCTTGAGCAGGGGGTTGGACTCGATGGTCTTGTGGGCCCCTTCCAACTCTGCTATTCTGTGATCCTATGATCTTTATTTCTATGATCTTTATTTGCGACAGGGCTAGTAAGCACCTTTCAGCCCAAGGCCAAATTCCATTTTGGCGAAGCCCTAGGTGGGCACATTCTAGTGGTGGGTGGAGTCAAAGCCAAAAGGGGCACGGCAAAAAAAATACCCCAAATGTCAGCCTGTTTTAGCTGAACGCTCTTCCTGGCAGCAACTAAACCTTAAGAGGGCACTGCAACCTTTTAGGAGGGAGAAAAAACTCCCAAGAGGCAGGAAAGCGCCCAGTGGGTTTCAGTTGAGGAAAGGGGGTGGGGCCATCTGGGGAACCCCAAGGGCTAGCGGTAGGTCAGGATGGCCGGATTTGGCCCCAGTGGCTGCGTTTCTTCACCCCTGCTCAGAAGCCCTGCCTCACGGAGACTGGTGTTTGGGGATAGGTTGCGGCTACCCAGTGCTGACAGAAAGATACTCTTCCCACAGACATCATGACACTGATAGAAGCTGCGGAGGTCAGCCTGCATTATCCCCTCCCCAGACTCTCTCTTGTTGGGCTAAACAGGGGCAGGTCGTCAAAGGAGCACCAGAAGCCGGTGCTCCCATTCTCGTAATCCCTTTCCCACGTGCAGGATGAACACCTGTTTGGCCTCTGTATCCGGTTCCAAACTGAATCCACCTGTGTGTGGACGGCTGCGGACAAACAACGGAGGGGGAGGGGCGAGCAGAGCGTGGTGGGATCACACTGAACCGTGCCCAGTGCACCGAAGGGATGCCGGTGTACTGGTCGCGGGCCACCAAACTGGGCGGCTTTATTTATTATTTATTTATTATTTATTAATTGCATCTCTATACCGCCCAATAGCCGGAGCTCTCTGGGCGGTTCACAAAAATTAAAAACATTCGAAGTATAAAACAACAGTATAAAACCATACTATAAAATACAGTATAAAAGCTCAACCAGATAAAAACAGCAGCAATGCAAAATTACAAATTTAAAACACCAAGTTAAAATTTATTTATAGACTGTTAAAATGCTGGGAGAATAAAAAGGTCTTCACCTGGCGTCTAAAAGCATATAATGTAGGTGCCAAGCGAACCTCCTTAGGGAGCTCATTCCACAGCTGGGGTGCCACAGCGGAGAAGGCCCTCCTACTGGTAGCCACCTGCATCACTTCCTTTGGCAGGGGCTCGCGGAGAAGGACCCCTGAGGATGACCTTAGGGTCTGGGCAGGTACATACAGGAGGAGGCGTTCCTTCAGATCGCCTGGCCCCAAGCCTGGCTTTAAATGTTAATACCAGCACTTTGAATCGGGCCCAGACCTGGACTGGCAGCCAATGAAGCTGGAAAAGGACTGGCGTGATGTGGTCTCGTCGGCCAGTCCCTGTTAGTAACCATGCTGCCCTGTTTTGTACCAGTTGAAGTTTCCGGACCGTTTTCAAAGGCAGCCCCACGTATAACGCATTGCAGTAATCCAAACGAGAGGTTATCAGAGTATGGATCACTGTAGCTAGGCTATCTCTGTCCAGATAAGGGCTTTAAAAAGGGGATTGGACAAACTCGTGGAGGACCAGGAGGTTATTGACGGCTGCCAGTCCTGATGGCTCTGTGACACCTCCAATATTGGAGACGCCGTGCCTCTGAGTAACAGTTGCCAGGGAGTGACAGCGGGACACAGGGCCGGCTCTCCCATGAGGTGGAGTGAATCCTCTACCTCGGGGCGGGGTGGGGGAGTGGAGATTTGCACACTCCCCCCTCACTGCCGTGTCCCTGGTGCGAGATGGCGGCACTAGCAGGTGCTCTGGAGACTCCCCCGCCGTCCTGAGGCCACAACAGGAGAGCCGCTAGCGAGGCCCACAGGGGCGGCTGCCCACCCTCTGCTTCATTCTGAGAGGGTTCCTGGAGTGAGATGGAAGATGGGCGGCTGCTCTGTAAGAGAGAAGTCCCAGGAGATGGCCTGCTGCTTCAGCAGTTTCCTTGGATGCTTCTCCAGTCAATGCCTGACTCTGAGGAAAGACCCCCCCCTCCTCAGAGCCAGGCATTTAGAATCATAGAATCATAGAATAGCAGAGTTGGAAGGGGCCTACAAGGCCATCGAGTCCAACCCCCTGCTCAATGCCGGAATCCACCCTAAAGCATCCCTGACAGATGGTAGTCCAGTTGCCTCTTGAAGGCCTCTAGTGTCAGGCAGGGCAACTCAATCCCAGCTGCCCTTCAAAGCGCTGTCTGGCTCACTTGTCTCGAAAGAAAGCCATTGAGGGGGGGGGGGGGGCTCCATGGTGGGTGGGTGTCGCAGTGGTGGCTTGTATATGATGTGCAATGACTGAAAGAACTGGGCATGTTTAGCCTGGAGAAGAGAAGACTGAGGGGAGACATGAGAGCACTCTTCAAATACTTAAAAGGTTGTCACACAGAGGAGGGCCAGGATCTTTCCTCGATCCTCCCAGAGTGCAGGACACGGAATAACGGGCTCAAGTTAAAGGAAGCCAGATTCTGGCTAGACATCAGGAAAAACTTCCTGACTGTTAGAGCAGTAAGACAATGGAACCAGTGACCTAGGGAGGTTGTGGGCTCTCCCACACTAGAGGCCTTCAAGAGGCAGCTGGACAACCATCTGTCAGGGATGCTTTAAGGTGGATTCCTGCCTTGAGCAGGGGGTTGGACTCGATGGCCTTGTAGGCCCCTTCCAACTCTGCTATTCTGTGATTCTATGTGTGCATCTTTGTAAGAGCATATGTAGATGCACCCCCAAGTGTGGTGCCCATATTGTTTCAAGGGGGCAGGTGCAAATCCACTTCTCTCCCCTAAAAATTACCTTCTCTTCTCTCTAACATCCCTTAATAAATTGTGGGCTGCTGCTAACGCCAGTCTTGTTTCACTTCCTGTGGGCTGCCATCTCACGGTGTCTTCCTGCCTTCTTCTCTAGGGAGCTTCTCTTGGTGCGAAACCCTGGGCTGTGGAATAGCTCTGGGTACCTGCCTTGAGCTACAAACGTCTTCCTCACTTCCCATCGGCTGTGCGCAAGAGAGAGAGAAAGAGAGAGTGTTTGGGATGTGTCTTCTCAGCCGGACGTGGTCCTAATACTGCACAAACATCCGGGTGACTGACAGCTCTCCAGTGGTGAGGCAGACCACGAATGGACACCAGCGATGCTGTTTTCATGTTCAGCTGCCTTCCCCTGATGGAGAGGGTTGCCAGCACCACTATCTTGCCAAAGGGTGGACGCGTAGGTACATGCGACCCCCATGTCGCTGCTCTTCAGAGACTTTGTCACTGAAAAGGGGGAGCCTGAACAATTTCTGTCCCTGGACCGAGGATTCCAATGGGGAGGGCGTCAGCCGCAGCCTCCCGCAAGATGGATCAGCTCACGAATGGCGTGCCACTCTTTAAGATCGCCACGTGCTATCTCCTTGCGTTATTGTCAGGTAAGGGATTACGCTTCTTTTCCCCATTCTAAAATTACCTACCTCATCCCTTAATCAAATTCAAGTACCTTATTAGGGAAATGAATGTGGAAAAGTGATTTGTGTGATTCTGCAAATGAATGCATAAACAAGGGTAGAAGGGAAAAGGAGGCTCAACGTGTCCCAATAAATGCGAGTTAGCCAGAGAGAGAGAGAGAGAGAGAGAGATTGATATTTCAGAAAAGGAAAACTATTTTGAAAACAGGATATGCTTCAAAGGAAACCGAATTCACAAGTGTAAAGGCCTTCCTGTGCAACTTTGTTACCAGCATTTGCCAATTACAGTGTTCAATAACTTTATTGGACTAGTACCCAAGGACACTTTGCTCATTCTGTTGCCAGGTGGTTGTGTGAATCACTGTTTCCTTTCCTTTGTGTACTGTCTGAATGTGGAATTGTTTGCGGAATACAGATCTTCACGGGGCTCTGTGGCACATGTTTTTCTGACAAATTTTGAATGATACAAACTCATTCGTTTGAACTAAGGCCATAGCTAGACCTAAGGTTTATCCCTGGATTGTCCTGGGGTCAAACCTGTTCATCTAAGTGCCACACAGGGCGTCCAGCGCTCAGGCAGGGACAAACTCGGGATGATCCTGGGATAAACCTTCGGTCTAGCTAAAGCCTAAGAACATCAGATGGGCCCTGCTAGTTCAGACCAGAGGCATATATAGTGCAGCCCTCTGTTTTCTCACTCTGACCACGAGCAAGATGAATCCAGTAGTCTTCTCCGACTGATGTTCGCTAGCGATTGATATTCAGATGCATCCTGTCTCCCAAGGTATATAGCTATCATGACTCCTAGTAGCCATTGCCAGCCTTATCCTCCATCAATTTGTCTAATCCCCTGTCAAAGGTAAGTTGCCAGATGTCCCCTCAACAGGTGGCCGTTAATTCCCTAGCCCAACTGTCTGCTGGGTCCAGAAGGACTTCCTTTTCTCAACTTCATTCTACGACCCCAAGTTCTAGCATCCCCCATTACACACCTTTTTCCTAAGCTAAAAAAGTGCCCAAAGTTGCATTTTTTCTCTCAAAAGGGAGTTTCCCCCCAATCCCTTGAATCATAGAATCATAAAATAGTAGAGTTGGAAGGGGCCTCTAAGACTCAATGCAGGAATCCACCTCAAAGCACACCTGACCGATGGCTGTCCAGCTGGCCCTAGAAGGCCTCTAGTGTGGGAGAGCCCACCACCTCCATAGGTCACTGGTTCCATTGTAATACTGCTCAAACAGTCAGGAAGGCCATCGAGTCCAATTCCCTACTCAATGCAGGAATCCACCTTAAAGCATCCCTGGCAGATGGTTGCCCAGCTGCCTCTTGAAGGCCTCTACTGTGGGAGAGCCCACAACCTCCCTAGTTGGGTGTCCCACTCTTTAAGATCGCCACATGCTATTTCCTTGCGTTGTTATCAGGTAAGGGATAACTTATCTGATAACTGGTTCCATTGTAATACTGCTCAAACAGTCAGGAAGTCTTTCCTGATGTCCAGCCGGAATCTGGCTTCCTGTAACTTAGAATCATAGAATAGTGCTTACCAGCCCTGTCGCAAATAAAGATCATAGAAATAAAGATCATAGAATCATCGAATAGCAGAGTTGGAAGGGGCCCACAAGGCCATCGAGTCCAACCCCCTGCTCCATGCAGGAATCCACCCTAAAGCATCCCTGACAGATGGCTGTCCAGCTGCCTCTTGAAGGCCTCTAGTGTGGAAGAGCCCACCACCTCCCTAGGTAACTGGTTTCATTGTCGTACTGCTCTAACCGTCAGGAAGTCTTTCCTGATGTCCAGCCGGAATCTGGCTTCCTGTAGCTTAGAATCATAGAATCGTAGAGTTGGAAGGGGCCTCTAAGGCCATCGAGTCCAATCCCCTACTCAATGCAGGAATCTACTTTAAAGCATCCCTGACAGATGGCTGTCCAGCTGCCTCTTGAAGGCCTCTTTTCCTGCAAGTGTGATTGACGTCAATAGGACTTGAGCACACCTATCTTTTACCAAGCATGCGTATACCTTGAGTGTTCTTCCTGCTGTGTCTGAGTTGTGGCTTCAGAAAGAGCCAGAGGAACTTTGGAGGCATTAGGGTGGATGCGTGTTTATCCCTTTGGCCTCGACCCATCTATTTGCAGCGCCAGTGATGGCTTTGGTTGTGACATGAAGGGGGAATTGTGTGCTCCGAGGACATGCAAGTTCCGAGTCAGTAGACTTTGGTTTTCGGAAGTAAGTGCAGTTTGACAGGATCACTGCCTGATTTGGAAAGGCATCACAGAGGAATCAAGCTTTTTTTTGTACCGTTCTTTTCTCCTGATTCATTTCACATTTTTGACGACTCCAAAATCCTTGCCTGAGATGCCAGGAGTTGTTAATAGAGAAACTTTGCACAATCTTACGACTCTCCGTCAGTCTTTATGACTCCATGCCAAAGCTCACATAGGGCTTCTGAGCTGATGCTATGAAACTCTCCAGCTTTAATTAAAAATAGTCGCTTTCTACTAGTCCAGAAGAAGAGTGACGAAAGCTAATTAAAGAAACACATTCATTACGGTTTTTAAAAGTATTGAAACAAAAAAATATATATGAAAAAGGCAAGTGCATGCGGAGAAAGTGGCCGGGGAGATATTTCCTCCTTCTCCCATAATACTAGAACCCAAAGGTGTCATCCCATGAAGCTGATGGGTGGGAGATTCAGGACAGATGAAAGGAAGGACTTCTTCACACAGCGCAGAGTTAAGCTATGGAACTCACTACCACAAGATGTAATGATGGCCACCAGTTTGGATGGCTTTCAAAGGGGGTTGGATAAATTCCTGGAGGAGGAGACTATCCGTGGCTACTAGCCCTGATGGTTGTGTGCTACCTCCGGTATCCGAGGCAGTAAGCCTACATACACCAGTTGCTGGGGAACATGGGTGGGAGGGTGCTGTTGCACCAGTGTCCTGCTTGTTGGTTTCTCATGGGCAGCTGCTTGGCCACTGTGTGAACATTCTGGACTAGATAGACCAGCCTTCCTCAACCTGGGGCGCTCCAGATGTGTTGGACTGCATCTCCCAGAATGCCCCAGCCAGCTGGCTGGGGCATTCTGGGAGTTGTAGTCCAACACATCTGGAGCGCCCCAGGTTGAGGAAGGCTGAGATAGACCCTACGTCTGATCCAACATCAAGGCTCTTCTTATGATCTTATGAGAGAGGAAATTATTAAATCACCCCCATCATTTTAAATTGATTACAGCCTGATTACTACATAACAAAATTGCTCAATGCAATTCTTACAATGACGATGACTTACCTATATCGCACCACTGGTACACTTGGCATTTTACTGCGTTATCACTCGCAACCAACAGGCTCCTGCCCCAAGGAGCATACAGTTCAAATACAGAAAGTGGGAGTGAGAAGAGGACGGAAAAAGCAAGGGTGATAAATGCACAAGAGGCAGCAGAGAGAGAGAGAGAGAGAGTGGGGGAGGCTCAGGAAACAAAGGATGGGCAAATAAATGCAATTGCACAAGCTCCGTCTTTGGTACTCTTGGAGGAGGATTAAGTGAAATGTTAAGAGTGAGCAAATAGCAATATTCTCCAAGTCCTTAGACAGACGTGGCACTGGGGAGAGTTTGGACCCTTCCAAACATTGGATTTGCACACTCTCTGCAGGGTTTGCAACATGCTTCTAATGGTGATCCTTATGCCGATGGCTGCTAGTCCAAAGGGGATCCAGGGGTCACCCCGGGCTAAACCCTCCGTTGGCCCGGGATAACCAGATCCCTCAGTATTTCTGTAAAGTCTGCGGCTTCTCCTGGCTACGCGGCTTACTCGCAAGTAGCTGGGAGAAGCCACGCTGTGCCCATTGGGCCAGGGTGGGGGAATCGCAGGGGGGAGAGATGGGGGCCGGGGGGGGGGAAAGAGCAGACCTGGCGGGAGAGATGGGGGGGAAGAGTGGAGCCAGGGTGGGGAGATCGCGGCCGGGGGTGTCGGAGATTGAGGTCGGGGGGGGAGCGGAGGGGGCATCGGACATGGTGAGCGGGGGGGGGGAGCGGGCAGGCGAGCGAGCGAGCGGGGGGGCAGGCGAGTGGGGGGCAGGCAAGTGAGTGAGCAGGGGGCGGGTGGGGGATCGGACATGGCGGGTGGGGGCGGGCGGGGGATCAGACATGGTGGGTGGGCGGGTGGGGGATTGGACACGCCAAGCGAGCAGGGGCGGGCGGGGGATCGGACATGGTGGGGAGGTGGGCAGGGGATCGGACATGGCGGATGGGTGGGGGGGCATTGGACATGGCGGGGGGAAATCGGGGGTAGGAGGGAGCGGGGAACCCTTTTTTTTTTAAAGACCTACCTTGTCGTTGGTGCGCTCCTGCGCACATGATCCCTTTAAGTTTTTTAAAAAATGGCCGACGCGGCGGGGCTTTCCCTTACCCCGTCGCGTGTCACGTGCAGACTGGGGCGACAGCCCGCGCTAGCTGCAGTGCGGCCTCGCCCCTCCTCCCCACCGGATTAACAGGTAGGTCTAGCAAGGGCTTAATTCAAACGTTTAAAACCAGTGCATCATTAAAAGCAGCACACCATTAAAAAAGGCATCTTAAAAAAATAGATTGAGAGCACTGAAAAGAGTTCAAAGAGTCCAAGTGAATTTAAAGTAGGAAAGTTTCTTCTCTCAGATCCTTTTAGCTGTTATCGACAGGACCGTCACAGCACACACAAACACATCTATTCCCATTCTTCCCTCAGATTCCTTCCTCTTTCGTAGGACTGACTATTTTCTAATTTGAATTCAAACTAGAAAAACACACACACACACCCCGGCACCCCATTCTCTTTTAGCTCCCCTTTACGGGATTGTCAGGGTAAATATATCTCATTCTTCCCTCAGATTCTTTTTCGTTCTCATTGACAAAACCGTCAAGGCGCCCACAAATGGCACGTCTAAAAGGGGACATGGGATTCCCTTCAGAGCTTATCCCTCTCACGGCCGATAGCAATGTACGGATTTTGGTAAATATGCTCTGTCTGTGTTTCGTGGAGGGTCTGGTATCTTTCATTCTCTCGTCCACTCATGGCCAGAATTGGGTTTATTTACCAGAATTTCATTTTACCAGAGAGCTTCGGCTATTGGGCGGTATAAAAATGTAATAAATAAATAAATAAATAAATAAATAAATAAATTCTACTTGCTAATTCACATTAGCGCCTATGCGCACTTATGCCCCCAAATGCTAATGGAGTTGGAAGGGGCCTACAAAGCCATCGAGTCCAACCCCCTGCTCAATGCAGGAATCCACCCTAAAGCATCCCAGACAGATGGTTGCCCAGCTGCCTCTTGAAGGCCTCTAGTGTGGGAGAGCCCACCACCTCCCTAGGTAACTGATTCCATTGTCGTACTGCTCTAACAGTCAGGAAGTTTTTCCTGATGTCCAGCTGGAATCTGGCTTCCTTTAACTTGAGCCCGTTATTCCGTGTCGTGCACTCTGGGAGGATCGAGAAGAGATCCTGGCCCTCCTCTGTGTGACAACCTTTCAAGGACTTGAAGAGTGCTCTCATGTCTCCCCTCAGTCTTCTCGTCTCCAGGCTAAACATGTCCAGTTCTTTCAGTCTCTCTTCCTAGGGCTTTGTTTCCAGACCCCTGATCATCCTGGTTGCCCTCCTCTGAACACGCTCCAGCTTGTCTGCATCCTTCTTGAATTGTGGAGCCCAGAACTGGACGCAATACTCTAGATGAGGCCTGACCATTGGGTACAGGTACAGTACCCAATGCTAGGTACTGTACCTGTTGAATAAGCCCCACACCTTCTGGCTGGGAATGTGAAGAGCAGCATTAATTGATGAGGACATCAACACCATGAGCCCCAAAAGGAAGAGTTCCTTCCGTAGAGCAAAGCAAGCCTTAACACCGACCCATAAAAGGTACAGCCTGGAATGGTGGCAGCGTTGGCAGAACATAAACCTAATTAGCTGAAGAGGCTCCTTCTTTCTCTCGAACTGGCAGCTTCGCTAGTTGCAGTTTGGCCCAGAACTTTGCTCCTGAGTGGGGTTGTACTGCGGAATTGGCCTCCGGCTTCCTCCGCTGCAGGTGCATTAGAGCTACGCTACTGTGAGCATGTCTTATTTTATCTTGAATTGCCAGAAGATCCAGCCATCTGCAGGCTTGATGCAGAAGGAAGCTCCCTGCATCCACTGGTCTAACTTCCCAGTTTCTGTAGCAAAGAACATGAGAGCCCGTGGAGGAGGAGATTGCATCACGATAGGTCACATACACCTCTGGTCTGTATATATTGCACAACCATATCCTGCGGCGTGATTGATTACACTGCCACATAGAAGTCGATCTGTCTTGGCTCTTTCCACACTCGCTGGGTTAGCCATCTTTTGGGACCCCCGGTTTTTTTGTCGTTTCGGCTGATAACGTTCTGACCTGCCGCATTTCAGTGTTTTCTCTCTCTCTGTTATCCTCAAGTCTTCCCCCCCCCCCCCGCCTAGACCTGACTTGTGATGGCCCCCCTCCACCCACCACACAACTGCAGGGTCAGCGGCTGAACCTACATTACTGTTGCTGTAACGTCGTAGATAGCTCTGGATGACGTCAGTGATCACGTGATGCGTTCCTTATAACGTTATACAGAAAGGTTTTGTACCGTTTTACCTTTCGTTGTAACACTTCTGCGTCGTTAGACTTCTTCCAATGTGCTGCGTTGTTACGATGTCTTCTGTGTTGCATTGCGAAACTAATGTCACATGATCCCTCACCGGGCTTCCTGTCTGGTGTAACTTCCTCTACGCACCTTCAGTAACCGTTTCTTTGTTAGAACTATACTATGCGCAAATGCGCGTCCTTAATTTAATTTTTTTTAAAAATAAATTAGAAATTGGCTATGCGCATATGCGCATCCTTTAATATATTTTTTTTAAAAAAAAGGTTTTTACCCAAGGTAGGTTGCATGTAATGCCATGGAAATAATGTTCAAAAATTAGAAAGATTTAACACTTTCCATTCACCAGGCATCCCTACACTTTCCTCAAGAGACAGGCAGCTCTGACAATCCACAAACCACTCTCTCTGAAGAACTCCCGCCACAAAGATTTGAACTTAAGAGCATGCGCATAAAGGAATGTTAGCTAGAGAGGTGCGGAAAATACAAAAACAAGGAAGTGGGAGGCGCAGAGAAAGGGCAGTCTGGGAATTGCAAGGGTCACAAACGAGAAGAAGAAACAACACAGACAATGGGCCAACCAACGCAACCACGTTACAAGAAAAGGTAAATAACGCTACTGAGCAACGGTGACTGTTTCCCGTTCAACAACAGAGAGGAGCCCGCACAATTAACAAACACAAAACAGGAGACCGTTACACTGATGATATGGATATAAACTGTGCAACTGGATAACTGAATTAGCTAAACATTTAAGTCTTCATTGTCACAACAGTTATAGTATATGTATGACCATAGGGTGTCATAGATTTTTTTATATATGAAAAATCAAAGGTACTTATTTGCTGTGAATATAATGCACAGATGATATATAATTGTCAAGCAATATGTTTGCTGTGAAAAACTGCACAAGGTGAGACATACGGTGTTATTGTAAAGCACATATTTGCTATAAAAATGCTATACAGAGGGCAACGTCTATTCCGGATTGTATTCACGTTTCATTGCTTCATCAGTCACTCTGTAACAGGAAAGTTTAGTTCGTGTACGGTGCGTCATATCTTACTCGCTTTCCTCTCCCTGGGCGTTGTAGATACATACTTATACTATAAGTGTTTTGACAATAAAGAATGAAATGTTTAGCTACCGTATTGCTTCGATTGTAAGACGCCATCGATTGTAAGACGCACACTAATTTCAGGACCACCAACAGCAAAAGAGAACCCCTAAGACACACCTGCGATTCTAAGACGCACCCCATTTTTAGAGATGTTTATATGGGGAAATAGTGCGTCTTAGAATCGAAGAAATAGGGTAATTCAGTTATCCAGTTGCACAGTTTATATCCGGTTCAGCACAGCTGCATGAACAGCCGTGAACTACACAGCCGTGAACTAACAAACTGCTTTTGCTTTTCTTAATTTGGGCCCAGAAACCAGAAATAAAGAGGCAAGATACGGCATGTGTAATGGGCTGGAACTAGGGCAGCCTTCCTCAGCCTTCCAGATGTGTTGGGTTACAACTCCCATTATCCTCATCTATCATAGCCAGGGATCAGAGTTGTAGCTGGAGAAAGTTGGACCAGGGCCACACTGATTTAGAGCTTTTCTACACAAGGCTGTTAATCCGCTGCATCTACTTTCGGGTTTGTTGTAGAACTGAGATCTGAGCACTACAGGAAGAGTGTTTCTTTTCCTGCTTTTCCACTACATAACCTCTAGGTGGCACTGTGGTACAGTGGAATAGTGCAAAACACACACGTGGGAATAGCGTTTTCTTTTGCTTTTCCAATTAAATACTGCATTTTGAACCGCCCAGAGAGCTTCGGCTATTGGGCGGTATAAAAATGTAATAAATAAATAATAAAAAAAATTCCCTGCTCAAAAAAACTCCCCAAAAGGACTCTTTAGACACAGAAATGAAACTGGAGGGTCATGTCATGGCCTAAAGAACCTGTCAATAACCATGAGTAAGGAATGACAAGTGCACAATAAATGTCTCATGTAGAAAAGCCCTTAAACTTACAAACTAGATCTGCAGATTTGAATGACTATGTGGGTTGCTACCTCTTAAAATATCCAGAAGGCAACTATGCTTGCCTGATACTATTTCGGTGCTCCTTTCATGGGGGGCAGGTAGTAATTCACACCACCCCATCCACTAAGCCACACCTTTTATTTATGTATGTATTGATTTACAATGTTTGTATACTGTTCTATACCTAAAAGAGTTTATGGCGTGATGAACATAAGAGGTAAAATAGTAAAAAGATAAAAAGATTAAAACACCATATTAAAATTATTTTAAAAAACAGAATGCCAATAAAAACCCTGGCTGGTCAGTTAAGGAAGAGCTCTTTTCAGGAGTCGCTGGAAGCAACACAGTGTTGGCAGCTCCCTGACCTCCAGGGGCAGGGAGTTCCAAAGAATGGGAGCCACCACATTGAAGGCTCTTCTCTTGATGGACTTCAGTTGGGCCACAGGTCCACGTGGAACCACCAGGAGCAGGCCCTCTCATGCCCTCAGTGACTGGGCAGGTTCATAAGGGAGAAGGCGCTCTCTCAGATATCCTGGTCCAAAGTTGTTTAGGGCTTTGCACACTAGTACTAAAACCATAAACCTGGTCTGGTAGCGAACAGGCAGCCAGTGCAGTTCCCTCAGCAGAGGAGTTACATGCTGGAAAGGGGCAGCTCCCGACAACAGCCAACCTGCTTCATTCTCCACTAGCTCCAGCGTCCGGAACAGTTTTAAGGGCAGCCCCACACAGAGCAGTAATCCAGTCACAAGGTTACTAGCACCTGTATCACTGTGGCCAGTCTATCCCTGTCCAGGGGAGGCTGTAGCTGGAGAACCAAGCAAAGTCGGTAAAAGGCACTCCGAGCCGTGGTGGCTACTTGAGCCTCCAATGACAGAAATGGGTCTAAGAGTATCCCCAAACTACGAACCTGTTCTTTCAGAGGGAGTGCAACCCCATCCAGAACAGGCAATGAGGCCATCTCCCAGACTTGGGAACCACTCAGCCACAGGGCTTCTGTCTTGCCAGGATTCCGCTTCAGTTTATTGGCTCTCCTCCAGCCCATTACTGCGTCTAGGCACTGATCCAGGATTTGCACAGCCTCTCCTGATTAAGATGTCACAGGGAGAAAGAGCTGTGTGTCATCAGCGTACTGGTGGCATTTTGCTCCAAATCCCGTAACGACCACCCTCAGAGGCTTCATATAGATGTTAAACAACATTGGGGACAAGATGGTGCCCTGCCGCACCCCGTAGCTTAATTGCCAAGGGGCCAAGGAAAACTCACCTGATGTTACTCTTTTAATTTGGCCAGGCAGGTAGGACTGGAAGCACTGCAACACAGTGCCTCCGACGCTCATCCCATGAAATGGATCTATGAGAATACCATGGTTGATGGTATCAAAAGCCGACGAGAGATTGAGCAGAATTAACGGGGTTGCATTCCCCCTGGCCCTCTCTCGATAAAGGGTGACCAAGGCTGAAGCAGTCCCGTAACCAGGACGAAATCAAGACTGGAATGCGGCCAGAAAATGTTCAGGTGAGGAGTGGGGTGACTCAGGTGACTTCTTGAGTCACCCCACTCCAAGTTGGAGAGACAGGTCAGTGTCAGGTATAGGTCTTGTACCTAGTGGTTACATTTATTAGGAAATGCTTTGAGAATGTCAGATGTTCCTGTCGTGGAATTGAATAATTTGCAGAGTGCGAAGCACACGCGACAGCTGGATTCACTAAGGGCCTTCCTAGACGAGGCCTTAGCGCGCCTTCTGTCCCGGCTTCCCTGCTGTGCGTCCAGATGACGCACAGGGGAATCCGGAGACAGGCCGCGCTGAGGCCTCCTCCAATGCGCCATAAGCGAATTCGCTTATGGCGCGCCTTTTCCCCAGCTCCGGCCTCAGGCCGGAGCTGGGGAACGTCTAGGGACTTCCGCAGCTTTTCGCGGCTCCTCGCTTACTCGCGAGGAGCCACGAAAAGCCGCGGACCTGGCACAGCGCTCATAGGAGCGCTGTGCCCATCGGCGGGGGGGGGGGGCGAAGGCTGGGAGGGTGGGTGGCACGGGGGGAGGGCGGGTGCGATTGCGCCGCGCGCCGCCCGAGCCCGGGCAATGCCTGGCATGGGGCGGCATTGCCCGGGCTCGGGCGGCGCGCGGCGCAATCGCACCCGCCCTCCCCCCGTGCCACCCACCCTGGCACCCACCCTCCCAGCCTTCTCCCCCCCCCCCCCCCGGTAAAAAAACCCCCAAAAAACCCACTTACCTCTCTGGAGTCTTCGGGCCGCACCCGGCCCCTTTAAAAAAAATTTAAAAAATGGCAGACGCTGCAGGGACGCGACGTCCCTGCGCGTCGTGGGTGTGGTAGCCTGGGGGAGGCGCGCTAACTTCAGCGCGCCTCGGCCCCGCCTCCCTGCCGGCGTAAGCCGGCAGGTCTAGCAAGGCCCTATGTTTCTGACTTGAGAGGCTTACTGAGGAAAAGTCATTACTCACAGATTTTGTCAGTAAGAATAACTTTACTGAAACAAAACTTTCCTTTACATATGGTCATCGATATATACAGCACACTTCACCAACAACAGCAAATGGTACAAAGATAACAGTCACAAGATGACAACAAGATGCTTTTAAACAGGGACATCTTAAATACTTTTTTCCTTTTGGTTCAATTAACCAATTGTCTCTACGCCAGGTCTTGCATGTAGGCCAAAAATTGCCAGGCTCCGGTTTAAACACCTGCTGCAGTCCAGAGACAAATCTGCCAAGCACTTTAACTCTTCAAAGTCCTTTCTTTCCTCTGTGGAGAAAATTCACCCCAGCTGCAAGCTTATGTCTGTAAGAAGTTCCCATGGGAGTAGCTGGTTCACTCCTATGCTTCAGCCTTGAAGCGGCTGGTTCTCTGGGGACTTCAGAGTGTTTTGGAAAAGGTGGGGGCCACTCTTTGAAGTGGGTTATAACATCCCTCCCCCTTGACACATGGGCGTGGTTTACAGGTCAGAGGACCTGTCTGTCAAGTGACTTTGAAGAGTCCATAAAGGCTGGTGCAAAGCTGAAAAAGCGTTGCTAGGTTTCATCTCTCAACGCAACACCTGACCTCCCTCCTGCTTTGGATTCCGTCTCCGCTTGGGACTTTGAAAGCACTCTGCACGTGGACGCTTTGCCATTTGGACTTTGGATATCTAAGACCTGTACCATGAAAAGTAGTGAGGCTTTTCATAGACTTGGACTTGCATATGCTGTGAATTCTGTGTTCATGACCAGACTCAGGTGGCGAGGAGTTCCCAGTTCTTAGCAGAAGGATTGCCGCACCAGGCAACTGATTCCATTGTCGTACTGCTCTAACAGTGAGGAAGTTTTTCCTGATGTCCAGCTGGAATCTGGCTTCCTTTAACTTGAGCCCGTTATTCCGTGTCCTGCACTCTGGGAGGATCGAGAAGAGATCCTGGCCCTCCTTTGTGTGACAACCTTTTAAGTCTTTGACGAGTGCTATCATGTCTCCTCTCAATCTTCTCTTCTCTAGGCTAAACATGCCCAGTTCCTTCAGTCTCTCTTCATAGGGCTTTGTTTCCAGACCTCTGATCATCCTGGTTGCCCTCATCTGAACACGCTCCAGCTTGTCTGCATCCTTCTTGAATTGTGGAGCCCAGAACTGGACGCAATACTCTAAATGAGGCCTAACCAGGGCCGAATAGAGAGGAACCAGGACCTCCCGTGATTTGGAAGCTATACTTCTATTAATGCAGCCCAAAATAGCATTTTCCTTTCTTGCAGCCCTATCTCACTGTTGGCTGATATTCAGCTTGCGATCTACAACAATTCCAAGATCCTTCTCGTTTGTAGTATTGCAGAGCCAAGCGTCCCCCATCTTGTAACTGTGCATTTGGTTTCTATTTCCCAAATGTAGAACTTGGCATTTATCCCTATGAAATTTCATTCTGTTGTTTTCAGCTCAGCACTCCAGCCTATCAAGATCACTTTGAAGGAGCTGGTGTCTGCAGCGTCTGGAGAAGCTCAAAGCTGTTATTGGTGTACCCTATTCACACACTGAGTGTTTGCCTTAAGGATCGTGTTAGAAAAAAGAGCCTAAAGCTTCCTAACCATCATTCAGCTTTAAGTGTGTTTTGGAGACTCTGTAACCATTAAGCTTGTCTACCGTGTGATTTCCTCAATAAAAGAAGTCTCACTGATGTGAGTGTCTCGTGTCAATGCCAGAGGGAACAGGCAAGAACACGACAGTTAGTCCCAGAGGTGACCTATACCCTGCCCATGAGTCCCACAGCCCTGAATCATAGAATCATAGAATAGCAGAGTTGGAAGGGGCCTACAAGGCCATTGAGTCCAACCCCCTGCTCAATGCAGGAATCCACCTTAAAGCATCCCTGACAGAGGGTTGTCCAGCTCCCTCTTGAAGGCCTCTAGTGTGGGAGAGACCACAACCTCCCTAGGTAACTGGTTCCATTGTCGCACTGCTCTAACAGTCAGGAAGTTTTTCCTGATGTCCAGCTGGAATCTGGCTTCCTGTCACTTGAGCGCGTTATTCCGTGTCCTGCACTCTGGGAGGATCGAGAAGAGATCCTGGCCCTCCTCTGTGGGACAACCTTTTAAGTCTTTGAAGAGTGCTATCATGTCTCCCCTCAATCTTCTCTTCTCCAGGCTAAACATGCCCAGTTCTTTCAATCTCTCTTCATGGGGCTTTGTTTCCAGACCCCTGATCATCCTGGTTGCCCTGAGCAACAGGAATCACCATTCAGGGTGCCTTACAGATCAAGATGCCTCAGGGTGCTTACCTAATATTGTCCCTACCTGGTACATTTCCTGCACATCTCTTCCCAATGTGACCAGATCAACCTATTTAAAACTGGTGCACACGTATGACTTGCTCTGCCTCATCCCAGCACACAGTACAGAGTAGGTAAGGAACAACAAGAAAAGAACCTGACCATTATAGCTAATATGTTGACAGACGCAAAATCCTACCTGGCCTAGAAGTGACCAGATGGTCCTGCCCTAAGACCAAGAGAGGGATGTGCTGGATAATTCACAAGAAGTCTCCGCTAGCCTCCGCCCCTCTCCTGGTGATGACGTGATGTGAGAGCTGGAGTGTGTTCAGAGGAGGGCAACGAGGATGATCAGGGGTCTGGAAACAAAGCCCTATGAAGAGAGACTGAAAGAACTGGGCATGTTGAGCCTGGAGAAGAGAAGATTGAGGGGAGACATAGAATCATAGAATAGCAGAGTTGGAAGGAGCCTACAAGGCCATCGAGTCCAATGCCCTGCTCAATGCAGGAATCCACCCTACAGCATACTTGACAGATGGTTGTCCAGCTGCCTCTTGAAGGCCTCTAGTGTGGGAGAGCCCACAACCTCACCAGGCAACTGGTTCCATTGTCGTACTGCTCTAACAGTCAGGAAGTTTTTCCTGATGTCCAGCTGGAGTTCACACTTTGAAGTTATTTTGATGGCCAATGGTAATAATTTATTCAGAGCACCTCAAATATCTCTTCAAGTTGCTCTTATCAATAGTTTCCTTCATACTCACCTTCAAAGACATGATAGCACTCTTCAAATATTTGAAAGGTTGTCACACAGAGGAGGGCCGGGATCTCTTCTTGATCCTCCCAGAGTGCAGGACACAGAATAACGGGCTCAAGTTAAAGGAAGCCAGATTCCGGCTGGACATCAGGAAAAACTTCCTGACTGTTAGAGCAGTACAACAGTGGAACCGATTACCTAGGGAGGTTGTGGGTACTCCCACCCTAGAGGCCTTCAAGGGGCAGCTGGACAACCCTCTGTCAGGGATGCTTTGAGGTGGATTCCTGCATTGAGCAGGGGGTTGGACTCGATGACCTTATAGGCCCCTTCCAGCTTTACTATTCTATGATTCTATGTCCACATGCCAGCCCTGTGCGTGCCCAGCCTCTCTCCTTTGCCAAGATATGATGCAGTCCTAACCAAAACCCATTTCGCTTGGACAGTGGAATGCCTTTCCTATTTCCGGGGGCTTAAATTAATGGCATCCTTTCATTGTTTTCTCTTTTCTTTCTATTATAGTGAAAGAACGGTGCAATTCAGGGGCAATTCATCATTTATTAACCGGTAAAGATGTTTGAACCAAAAAGGAAATAATAACAGGCTTAGAAACTGCAAGGAGGAATATGCTAATTAAGTTTTTAGGAAACATTTGCTGAATGAGGCTACTTCTGAGTAAACACTGTAGAACGATTACAGCTGATAAGAAACAAGTATTGCTAGATTATATAGCTGTGTATATTAAGCATCATGTGGAATCACCATTTTAATTCCTCTTTCAACCAATTGTGGAAATGTACTCCTTATGCACCACTAAAGACTTCTAGTGTGAAAGCATCCTTTGGGCTTATCCCAACATTTTGCACTGTGTCCTGGGTAGAGGGTCCAGTGAAGGACTTTCATTTATCGAGGCCATGCCCTGGAGGGCGCCCAAAGTATGATTTTCCTGATCCTGATCGCAGGCACCAGAATTTAGGGTCCCACCACCACCAGTATTCATTCTGACAGTTTGGTCTTTCACTGCATCAGTCAGGCAAAAAGGCAGGTCCGCAAAGCGTGATTTCCAAGGACTGCATCTATCTCATGTAATTTTAAATAATTCAAGGTGCTGCGATTCTAAACCCACTTACTTTTAAGTAAGCCCTATTCCAGACGGTGGGATTTATTTCTGAATAAACATGCTTAGTGTTGCACCATAAGCCTGGAATCCTAAGCCTATTTCCCAGGGAGTAAGCTCCATTGAACACAATGAGATTTACTTCTGAGTAAACATGAATAGGATTACATGCTACAGCAATGTCTGTTTCCTGAATGATTATACCAGAGGGAACCATGGCAGGCTGTTATATTCCTATAGAATTCCTTACCTTTACAAGATTGTTTTTTAAAATAATAATAATAATAATAATAATAATAATAATAATAATAATAATAATAATATTTTCTATTGCTCTTTGCCGTCTTTTTTGCCCTTCTTCAACTTAAGCTATTGGGTGATATAGGAATACAATATTTATTCATTTCATTTCATTTCATTTCATTTCTATACTTTCCAGTAGCCAAAACTGTTTCAGCAATTTACAAAAATTAAAACTGCAAAGTGCACCTAAAGTATAAAACTTAAACCATAATACAAAAGCACAATATAAGTGTGTCCTACAGAAGTACAACCAGACTAAAACCAAGTAGCAATGTGGAGATGCAACGATTCAGCCCTGTCTGAAGGAGCCCTCTCTCTCTCTCTCTTTCTCTCTCTCTCCCCGTCTCAGCCTTCATACCTCCAATATGGCAATGATACTACTGGCCTACTTTACAGGGTTGTTGTAAAGGTTATTGAGATCATGTATGCAAAGTACCTTGAACTCTATATAAATGTGAGGTATCAGTCTTTGGCAACCCCTGTCGTTTGATCTATGACTTCAGTATTTATTTATTTATTTATTTATTACATTTATATACCGCCCCATAACCGAAGTGCTCTGGGCGATTTACAGAAGTTAAAAACTGTGAACATTAAAAAGTATACAGAATTTAAAACCATCAAACATATAAAAACAACAGAATAAAACAACAGTATCTATTTAAACAACAACAGTTCTGGGGTCCGTTACAAAACAAACAAACTTAGCATATGTTGTTAAATTCCTGGGAGAAGAGAAAAGTCTTGACCTGGCACTGAAAAGATAACAATGTTGGTGCCAGGCGAGCCTAGTCGGGGAGATTGCTCCAAAATTGGGGGGCCACCACTGAAAAGGCCCTCTCCCTTGTTGCCATCTTCCGAGCTTCCCTCGGAGTAGGCACTCGGAGGAGGACCTTAGATGTTGAGCACAGTGTATGGGTAGGTTCATGTCGGGAGAGGCGTTCCCTCAGGTATTGCGGTCCCAAGCCATGTAAGGCTTTATAGGTTAAAACCAACACCTTGAATTGGGCTCGGAAACGTATAGGCAGCCAATGCAAACGGGCCAGAATGGGTCTTCTATGCTCGAACATTCTGGTCCCGGTTATCAATCTGGCCGCTGCATTTTGCACAAGCTGCAGCTTCCGAACCGTCTTCAAAGGCTGCCTTTCATCATTCGACCATATTTAATCGTTGATGTGCAATAGGTATTTGGGGGCATTTGATAGCTAATGTGCATTGATTCCTTTTATTCTGCGCTGCCTAAGCCAAGAGTGCAGGACACGGAATAACGGGCTGAAGTTACAGGAAGCTGGACATCAGGAAAAACTTCCTGACTGTTAGAGCAGTACGACAATGGAACCAGTGACCTAGGGAGGTGGTGGGCTCTCCCACACTAGAGGCCTTCAAGAGGCAGCTGGACAGCCATCTGTCAGGGATGCTTTAAGGTGGATTCCTGTATTGAGCAGGGGGTTGGACTCGATGGCCTTAGAGGCCCCTTCCAACTCTACTATTCTATGATTATATGATTCTAAGCTTGCCTGTTCTTGACCCTTCCTTTTCATTTCAGGATCTGTCCAGGGCCGGACGCACACGCAGGCTGAAGAGCGGCTCTTCAAGTACCTTTTCAATGCATACAACAAGTGGTCCAGGCCGGTCCCCAATACCTCTGACGTTGTCATCGTCAGGTTTGGGCTATCCATTGCTCAGCTCATTGACGTGGTGAGCGGCGCTTAATCGCTCTTCTAGCACTTTTTGCAAGAATGCATGAAGTGCCTCCTTCAGCAACAATATTGGGATAGGAACTGTGAAGAGGGAGGAAACGAGTCATCATTCAGAGTGACAGTCGGAAAAGCGTCTCTCTGAACTGGCTTTGTGATGCTGAACAGCCAAATCTAAGTTCTTCGTTATCCTTTTCCTAGAAGGCCATTAATGATGCTGCATGGATACCTACATACTGGGGAAGCCGTGACTGGCTGCAACCCACAGAAGCGGCTGGGGCCATGTTCTCCTTCAGATGGTGTGGCAAGCGCCATCAGCTGAATCTGGTAGCCTTTCCCAGATATCAAAGAGCAGGCATTTAAGCCCCTCATTCTGGGTGAGGGGTGAGGGGGGCAGCGGAGCTTAGGGTAATAGCTTATCTCCTTCTTTAAGAACATAAGAAGAGCCCTGATGCTGGATCAGACCAAGGGTCCATCTAGTCCAGCACTCTGTCCACACAGTGGCCGACCAGCTGTTGACCAGGGACCAAAGAACCAGACTATGGTGCAACAGCACCCTCCCACCCATGTTCCCCAGCAACTGGTGCACACAGGCTTACTGCCTCTAACCCTGGAGGCGGCACAAAGCCATCAGGGCTAGTAGCCATGGAAAGCCTTCTCTTCTAGGAGTTTAGCCAACCCCCCTTAAGCCATGTTTAAGCCAGAATAGTTGTTTTATATGGTTATTGTTGTTTTGATGCATAAAATTTGGTTTTAAATTTTTGTATATTTGTTTTTAATGCTCACTCTTTTTAACCTTTGTAAACCGCCCAGAGAGCTTCAGCTATTGGGCGGTATGTAAATGTAATAAATAAATAATTGTCCATTCACCCCTTTGCAGGACTGAATGCATTTATGACTTTCCCTTTCAATCAAACCACTTCTTCTGCTTCTCTCTCTCTCTCTCTCTCCCACATTCTCTGCCAACCAAGGATGAGAAGAACCAAATGATGACCACCAACGTTTGGCTGAAGCAGGTAAGTGGAGGACGAGCAACGTCTAGTAAAGGTCAGGATGTAAAGGGAGACTCCAAGAGATGCAATGAGCAGATCATAGAATCATAGAATAGCAGAGTTGGAAGGGGCCTACAGGGCCATCGAGTCCAACCCCCTGCTCAGTGCAGGAATCATAGAATAGCAGAGTTGGAAGGGACCTATAAGGCCATTGAGTCCAACGCCCTACACAATGCAGGAATCATAGAATCATAGAATAACAGAGTTGGAAGGGATCTATAAAGCCATTGAGTCCAACCCCCTGCTCAATGCAGGAATCATAGAATCATAGAATAGCAGAGTTGGAAGGGACCTATAAGGCCAAGCATCCCTGACAGAGGCTTGTCCAGCTGCCTCTTGAAGGCCTCTAGTGTGGGAGAGGCCACCACCTCACCAGGCAACTGATTCCATTGCAACAGAGTTACGCCGTTCAGGTGCCTTTCATAGTTGTGGAGAACCAAGGCTGGCCTTCCACAAGATGTGCCCTCCAGCTGTGTTGGACTGCAACTCCCACCATTCCTAGCCAACACTTCTGTGACCAGGAGGCCATCCCCTATGAGATGCCCTGGAATTGAGTCCAGCCTAATGCTGTATTCATCCTGTCCCAAGGCCTTGTTCAAGCTTCTCCTGCAGCTCCGTGTTGAATGAGGAACTGGGAACTAGGAATTAATTTTGGCCGTGTGACGATGATCGCCTAAGACCTCCTGCCTTGTTGCTTTCCGCTGTGCCAAAATACTGATCTGTGGGTGTTCAGCTTAGCAGCTGTGACACCCCCAACTCCTGCACAGGTTCCTTACCAAGCTTGGGGTAATGTCCTCCACTAAAATGTTTATATTTATTACTTAAAAAAAGAAGTCCATGCTTGTTGGGGGGTAAAATCCTGCTTTAGAGTGAATAGACCCAGAAAGTACAGAAGAACAGATCTAAGAAAAATACAGTTCGCATTATTTCAGTTCTGGATTTAGAAACAAGCCAAGTAAGCCATAGCTTAGGACCTCACTAAGATGTCAGATAACTAAGGGCTCATCTACACAAGCAGGATATTGCACTATGAAAGCGGTATGAAACCGGTATATAAAAGGCAGGAGCCACACTGCTGCTTTATAGCAGTATTGAAGTGCATTGCAGGATCTACACTACTGCTTTATAGCGGTATTGAAGTGCACTGACAACTGTTGGGGCCCATTGACACATGCCATATACCACTTTCATACCACTTTCATAGTGTTATATCCTGCACTGCGTAGATGTGTCATGGGCCCCAACAATTGTCAGTGTACTTCAGTACCACTACAAAGCAGTAGTGTAGATCCTGCAGTGCACTTTAATACGACTATGAAGCAGTAGTGTGGCTCCTGCCGTTTATATACCACTTTCATAACGCTTTCATAGTGGAATATCCTGCTTGGTGTAGATGAGCCCTAAGATGAAATCGCTTTGGCATAAAGATGATGGAAAGTCTGGTGTGACTTAATGGCAGAGTTGCCTTATACAGAGAAAGCGTGGCAACACAGCTTCTATTGGCGGCAATAAGCGCAGACCAGAGACTAAAGAAGTTCAAATCATCTTACTTTATTAGTGCTTTTATACACATCTTCAGAGACGGCTGCGTCACCCTGTTTAACTAGAAGCAACCCCAAATGCTGGATGGTACCCTTTCATCACCTTTTCTGTTGTAACGTAATACACTTTCTCCTCTTTATTGATGGTGTGGGGCCTCTGAATCGTGATATGGCTTCGTGCCTCAGCATGTCTTAATCTGGCCCTGCATTATTTCCTTGCCGTCAGGAGTGGAATGACTACAAACTGCAGTGGGACCCGGCGGAGTTTGACAACGTGACGTCTATCCGTGTGCCTTCCGAGATGATTTGGATCCCGGACATTGTGCTATATAACAAGTAGGTCATGACCTTGGAAACTTAGCCCAGTGCTTCCCGGAGGGTCCATGGCCTGCTTTCATGAACCTTGCCCTATGAGTGTTCGGTCTCCTACGTCCCCAAAGTAGCCTTGAGGAAACCCTTCGGTTTCAAAAACGCCTTCTGCTGTGGGATCATAGAATCATAGAATAGTAGAGTTGGAAGAGGCCTCTAAGGCCATCGAGTCTAACCCCCCTTGCTCAATGCAGGAATCCACCCTAAAGCATCCCTGACAGATGGTTGTCCAGCTGCCTCTTGAAGGCCTCGAGTGTGGAAGAGCCCACAACCTCCCTAGGTAACTGGTTCCATTGTCGTACTGCTCTAACAGGCGGGATGTTTTTCCTGATGTCCAGCGGGAATCTGGCTTCCTGTCACTTGAGCCCGTTATTCTGTGTCCTGCACTCTGGGAGGATCGAGAAGAGATCCTGACCCTCCTCTGTGTGACAACCTTTTAAGTATTTGAAGAGTGCTATCATGTCTCCCCTCAATCTTCTCTTCTCCAGGCTAAACATGCCCAGTTCCTTCAGTCTCTCTTCATAGGGCTTTGTTTCCAGACCCCTGATCATCCTGGTTGCCCTCCTCTGAACACGCTCCAGCTTGTCTGCATCCTTCTTGAATTGTGGAGCCCAGTACTGGACACAATACTCTAGATGAGGCCTAACCAGGGCCGAATAGAGAGGAACCAGTGCCTCACGTGATTTGGAAGCTCTACTTCTATTAATGCAGCCCAAAATAGCATTGGCCTTTCTTGCAGCCGTATCGCACTGTTGGCTCATATTCAGCTTGCGATCTACAACAATTCCAAGATCCTTCTCGTTTGTAGTATTGCTGTAGCATTGTAGATATGTTTGTAGTAGTGTTTGTAGTATCATAGATATACCTTTGGGTATGTTCTTGAAAATGTGGCATGGCTTGAATGGGCTGGGCTGGGCTGGGGTGCTGGGAATTATGCCCCAGAAAGTAGTCACAAGGCAACCATGATCTCATGCAATCACATTCTGTACAGTAATCAAAACTGCATTACCTCCTTGGGTTCCTAAAGGAGGGGGAAAAGGCAGGATATAAATGTAATAATAAATAAAATAAAATAATTGCAATGGATGGTGCACTTCCTGGGTGGCACATCCCATTTTTGAATGCTTGGGAAATATAATATTCCTTCAATAGCGATGCAGCGTTGAAGGACAATGCCTCTGTGCAACGCAGACAAGCTGGAGCGTGTTCAGAGGAGGGCAACCAGGATGATCAGGGGTCTGGAAACAAAGCCCTATGAGGAGAGACTGAAAGAACTGGGCATGTTTAGCCTGGAGAAGAGAAGATGGAAGGGAGACATGATAGCACTCTTCAAATACTTGAAAGGTTGTCACACAGAGGAGGGCCAGGATCTCTTCTCCATCCTCCCAGAGTGCAGGACACGGAATAACGGGCTCAAATTAAAGGAAGCCAGATCCCAGCTGGACATCAGGAAAAACTTCCTGACTGTTAGAGCAGTACGACAATGGAACCAGTGACCTAGGGAGGTTGTGAGCTCTCCCACACTAGAGGCCTTCAAGAGGCAGCTGGACAACCATCTGTCAGGGATGCCTTAGGGTGGATTCCTGCATTGAGCAGGGGGTTGGACTCGATGGCCTTGTAGGCCCCTTCCAACTCTGCTATTCTATGATTCTATGATTCTATGAAATAACTACCTGCTAATATGATTTCTGGTGCAAATATGTACGCAACCCAGGCAGGGAAGGCGATAGAGGAATGGCTCCCTTCCAATTGTTGGTGTTATGCTGCCATCAAGCGGTAGTTACCAGTTGTGGAAATACTACTCCAGTTTCTGTAGGTGTGAACTCTGGAGAATTTGATCAGTGTGTGTTTGTGTGTGTATGCATGACATGGGAAGATAAGAGTGGCGTGAAGGATTGCAAGAGGTGCACAGAAAAGGGTTAGGCCTCCTCTTGAGTACTGCATCCAGTTCTGGGCTCCACAATTCAAGAAGGACGCAGACAAGCTGGAGAGTGTTCAGAGGAGGGCAACCAGGATGATCAGGGGCCTGGAAACAAAGCCCTATGAAGAGAGGCTGAAAGAACTGGGCAGGTTTAGCCAGGAGAAGAGAAGATTGAGAGGAGACATGAGAGCACTCTTCAAATACTTGAAAGGTCGTCACACAGAGGAGGGCCAAGATCTCTTCTCAATCATCCCAGAGTGCAGGACGCGGAATGATGGACTCAAGTGACAGGAAGTGGGATTCCAGCTGGACATCAGGAAAAACTTCCTGACTGTTAGCGCGGTATGACAATGGAACCAATTTCCTAGGGAGGTTGTGGGCTTTTCAACCCTAGAGGTCTTCAAGATGCAGCTGGACAGCAATCGGTCAGGGATGCTTTAGGACAGATTCCTGCACTGAGTAGGGGGTTGGACTCGAAGCTTTATAGGCCCTTTCCAACTCTACTATTCTATGCTTCTACGATTCTACGATTCTATTTATTGTGATATGCAGAAAAGCCCCAGGAGTGCTGAAAAGAAGAGATTATTGGAGGACAGGATTTAAACCGAGCTAAATGTAAAGCCCTGCATTAGGAACTCCTGCATGTCAATCTGTGAAGAGTGGAAATGTGTCTGGTTTCTGGGCAAATATTCACACCAGCTCTGATCTGCACACCCTTGTAAATCAATCTAACATTATCGTACGCAAGACATCTCTCAAACGAGATGATGGCTTTGCCATATCTCCATTAGGCCCAACTTTACGCTTACTCCAAATAGAGTGGTGCGCTTTCTTCCTTGCTCAGAGGCCCAGCAATGACCCTCGTTTGAGATCATTTTGAAAAATATAATTTCATTCCGCACCCCAATCTGCACAGTTGAAAAGGAGGCTGCCTAGTCCCTAAAACCGCCTTTCCCAATCTACTGCTCTCCCGATCTGTTGGACTACGACTCCCATAATCCCACAGTCAGCATAGCTGACTGTGGGATTATGGGAGTCGTAGTCCAACAGATCGGGAGGACACTAGGTTGTGGAAACATGTCCTAAGCCAAAATGGTATTTCCTCATTTTAGTCTGTACTTCTCAACCTGTTTTGGGAGGGGGGAACACCCAAGCAGAAGCCTCAACAAATCCTGGCTATATATGAACGTCCTCCTCCTTATCTACTGAGCCAGATGTGATGGCTTGATCAAAGAAGGAAGTGAGCACGATCTGGTACGGCAACGTCTTAATCATTCCCGGGTGCAAATATATGTGCGTGCTTCAATAATAAGGAGGGGAGACATGATCGCACTCTTCCAATACTTAAAAGGATGTCACACAGAGGAGGGCCAGGATCTCTTCTCGATCCTCCCAGAGTGCACGACACGGAATAATGGGCTCACGTTACAGGAAGCCAGATTCCAGCTGGACATCAGGAAAAACTTCCTGACTGTTAGAGCAGTACGACAATGGAACCAGTTACCTAGGGAGGTTGTGGGCTCTCCCACACTAGAGGCCTTCAAGAGGAAGCTGGACAACCATCTGTGAGGGATGCTTTAGGGTGGATTCCTGCATTGAGCAGGGGGTTGGACTCAATGGCCTTGTAGGCCCCTTCCAACTCTGCTATTCTATGATTCTATGATAATAATAATATACTTTTTGGCGGGGTACAACACAAATAAAAACACCATAAAATACATACAACTAATTCAAACGTTTAAAACCAGTGCATCATTAAAAGCAGCACAGCATTTAAAAAGGCATCTTAAAATTCCACTGGGTAGGCCTGCCGGAAGAGATCAGTCTTTATGGCTTTCTTAAATTCTGGAAGACTGTTAAGTTGGTGAATCTCTCCCGGCAAGCCATTCCACAAACTGGGAGCGGCAGAAGTAAAGGTCCTCTGGGTAATACCTGTCAGCCTTGTTTTTGTTGGCTGGAGTAAATTCTCCCCAGAGGACTGAGTGTGCGGGGCGGATTGTACAGGAGGAGGCGATCCCGCAGGTAGCCTAGACCCAAACCATGTAGGGCTTTAAAGGTGAGAACCAACACTTTATACTTCGCCTGGAAACTAATTGGCAGCCAGTGAAGAGATTTTAAGGCTGGTGTGATGTGGTCCCCCCTAGGTGTACCGGTGACCAGCCTGGCTGCCATATTTTGAACTAGTTGAAGTTTCTGGACTAGGCACACAGGTAGCCCCATGTAGAAGTCGAGCCTCGACGTTACCAGCGCAATGCACTACCTTGTTGGGTATTTGTGAGCAGATTGGCATTGAGTTCCCGCCCTCACTTGTTTGGTCTCTAATTTTGCCGCTTGGAATTGGGTGGGTTCGGGTTCTGGCCCACCCAGGCTTCTGCTCCAAGAAATTTGAAGGTACCACAGACCTCTTGACTGGTTTTGCCGCACCAGACCAACTCCCCTGCCCCTCTGGAATATATGTGCTAGCCTTTATTATGCCACAAGACACGGTGGGCTAATCTACACCAAGCAGGATATAGCACTATGAAAGCAGTATGAAAGCGGCGTATAAAAGGCAGGTGCCGCACCAAGCCGGATAGAGCGGTATGAAAGCGGTATAATGGGCCCCAACAGTTGTCAGTGCACTTCAGTATCGCTATGAAGCCGTAGTGTGGCTCCTGCCTTTTATATCCCACTTTCATAGTGCAATATCCTGCTTGGTGTAGACTAGGCCTTGTATGGCCTGGAGGCTTGCAAACCTTGGCTGCCCGCAAAGGCTTCTGGGTGAATGGCTGCTTCTGCTTCTAAGCTAGCAAACTGCTATTTCCTTCTGTACCAGTCAGCAACATTTCTTTGTGTTCTGGGAAAGATGAGTCAAAAGCACCACTACAGTGACCTCATGAGAACATCAGGTGTCTTATCTATGTAGCCTGGTACTGTATCTGGAGGCTCTAACGAGCTGACATTCCAGTGTTGCCCTATCAAGGGGCCATGTTATAACAGCCCATCCATCCAATTAGTAAGTGCACCTGCGTGAAAGAGATGTGCTTATGTGTGCCAAAGAAATGCCAAGTAATGCCTTGTTTATCAACAACAATGTAGACTTATGCTATGGATTCTTACGATGAGAAGCACTGCTTTGTTATTAATAACAATGTGTTCAGAGGAGGGCAACCAGGATGATCAGGGGTCTGGAAACAAAGCCCTATGAAGAGAGACTGAAAGAACTGGGCAGGTTTAGCCTGGAGAAGAGAAGACTGAGGGGAGACATGATAGCACTCTTCAAATGCTTGAAAGGCTGTCCCACAGAGGAGGGCCAGGATCTCTTCTCGATCCTCCCAGAGTGCAGGACACGGAAGAATGGACTCAAGTTAAAGGAAGCCAGATTCCAGCTGGACATCAGGAAAAACTTCCTGACTGTTAGAGCAGTACGACAATGGAATGAGTTACCTAGGGAGGTTGTGGGCTCTCCCACCCTAGAGGCCTTCAAGAGGCAGCTGGACAACCCTCTGTCGGGGATGCTTTAGGGTGGATTCCTGCATTGAGCAGGGGATTGGACTCGATGGCCTTGTAGGCCCCTTCCAACTCTGCTATTCTATGATTCTATGATAATACCTATGCAATCCATCACTTGCTTAACTTGGCAGCAATGCCATGTTCAGTTATGCTATAATTGTTCTTGTGCCCAGGGGCCAGACTGGTCAAGGGGTCTTCGGAGCAGGAAGCTTTTGCAGTCTGGTCCTCTTTTATTGGGATCATAGAATCATAGAATAGTAGAGTTGGAAGGGGCCTACAAGGCCATCGAGTCCAACCCCCTGCTCAATGCTGGAATCCACCCTAAAGCATCCCTGTCAGATGGCTGTCCAGCTGCCTCTTGAAGGCCTCTAGTGTGGGAGAGCCCACCACCTCCCTAGGTAACTGATTCCATTGTCATACTGCTCTAACAGTCAGGAAGTTTTTCCTGATGTCCAGCCGGAATCTGGCTTCCTTTAACTTGAGCCCGTTCTTCCGTGTCCTGCACTCTGGGAGGATCGAGAAGAGATCCTGGCCCTCCTCTGTGTGACAACCTTTGAAGTCTTTGAAGAGTGCTATCATGTCTCCCCTCCACCTTCTCTTCTCCAGGCTAAACATGCCCAGTTCTTTCAGTCTCTCCTCATAGGGCTTTGTTTCCAGATTTCTGATCATCCTGGTTGCCCTCCTCTGAACACGCTCCAGCTTGTCTGCATCCTTCTTGAATTGTGGAGCCCAGAACTGGACGCAATACTCTAGATGAGGCCTAACCAGGGCCAAATAGAGAGGAACCAGTACCTCTCGTGATTTGGAAGCTATACTTCTATTAATGCAGCCCAAAATAGCATTGGCCTTTCTTGCAGCCCTATTGCACTGTTGGCTCATATTCAGCTTGCGATCTACAACAATTTCAAGATCCTTCTCGTTTTTAGTATTGCTGAGCCAAGTATCCCCCATCTTGTAACTGTGCCTTTGGTTTCTATTTCCTAGATGTAGAACTTGGCATTGATCCCTATTAAATTTCATTCTGTTGTTTTCAGCCCAGCACTCCACCTAAATGTGCTGAAATATCCCAATAAATTAGTCTCCTTGTAAGCAGACCTGTGAGTCTGGCTACTTTTGTCTCCTTGGTAACCCCGAAAACAACCTGAAGCTCACAGCCGGAGCTGGAAGGATTGAAACAGGCCTTAAGGGGTCTTTTGCGGCAGGGTGCCCCCTGCCCTTAACTCTTGCCTGCCTTTGCTCTTCCCTTCAGTGCCGACGGTGAGTTTGCCGTGACGCACATGACGAAGGCCCACCTCTTCTCCAACGGCAGCGTGAAGTGGGTGCCGCCGGCCATCTACAAGAGCTCCTGCAGCATCGACGTGACCTTCTTCCCTTTCGACCAGCAGAACTGCAAGATGAAGTTTGGCTCGTGGACCTACGACAAGGCCAAGATCGACCTGGAGAGCATGGAGCGCCACGTGGACCTGAAGGACTACTGGGAAAGCGGGGAGTGGGCCATCATCAAGGCCGTGGGCACCTACAACACGAAGAAGTACGACTGCTGTTCCGAGATCTACCCAGACATCACGTACAGCTTCGTCATCCGCCGCCTGCCGCTCTTCTACACCATCAACCTCATCATCCCTTGCCTCCTCATTTCCTGCTTGACCGTCTTGGTTTTCTACTTGCCCTCCGACTGCGGCGAGAAGATCACCCTTTGCATTTCGGTCCTCCTGTCCCTCACCGTCTTCCTCCTCCTCATCACGGAGATCATCCCATCCACCTCGCTGGTCATCCCGCTGATTGGCGAGTATCTGCTCTTCACCATGATCTTCGTCACCCTCTCCATCGTCATCACGGTCTTCGTCCTCAACGTCCACCACCGCTCGCCCGGCACCCACAAGATGCCGCGGTGGGTCCGCACGGTCTTCCTGGATTTCATTCCCCGCTGGCTCTTCATGAAACGCCCCCCAGTGTTAACTCCGGGGCTGAGGGTGGCCAGCGAGGCTGTGATCGGGCAGTACGACGTGCCTCCGGAGCATCTTAGCACGTCGCAGTGTTGGCTGGAGACGGACGTCGATGAGAAGTGGGAGGAAGACGAGGACAGCCACGAGGAGAGCCCGCACTCTGGCCGTTTGCCCCTCCAAGGCACCTGTCACCACCACTGCCTCCAGTACCGCTACACCTGTGCCCGACACCTGGGAAGGGGTTTTGTGGAACTGGTACAGTGTCCAGCCGCCAAAACGGAGAATCTGCCGTCATCTGAGCAGGGGTTGAAGTTGTCCCCAAGTATCCTGAAGGCCCTGGAAGGGGTACACTATATTGCCAACCACTTACGGGCTGAGGATGCAGATTTTTCGGTGAGTCACTGGCTTTGAGAACTTAAGGATGGCCTTGGTGGAGTAGGAACTAGGTCCATCTGGTCCGCCATTTTCTTTCTAACAGTGACCAGCCAGATATCTCTAGGAGCTGCAAACACAGCATCACGGCTGTGCCCCAGTGCCCCATCCCTTGTCCTATGCTCCCTGCATCTTATTCGCGGAGGTTGATGGTGTAGAACAGCCTTCCGCAACCTGGGGCGCTCCAGATGTGTTGGACTGCATCTCCCAGAATGCCCGAGCCAGAGCTGGCTGGGGCATTCTGGGAGTTGTAGTCCAACACATCTGGAGCGCCCCAGGTTGAGGAAGGCTGGGGTAGAAGAACGGCAAGCTTTGATTCCAGGACTTAATTTGTCTGCGAGTTCTATACGTTCCGTTATACAACTGCTCGATGGTGCTGACGCATAGCGCAACTCCGTCATGACGCGCAGCCGATAGATTGGATTAAGGCTCCTTGTTGCGTTATCTCCAGTCTTTTTAAAAGCGGGATAAAGGTCACAATGCACGGGAGACGCCCGGAGGCCTTTTATTCCACACTCGACCAATCACGAGTGTGCAGTAAAAGTCTCGTGTTGAAATGCTCGGAGTTACAGGTGGGTTGCCAGTTGCTCAATTCACAATCTCTCACTTGTCTGCAGGTGAAAGAAGACTGGAAGTACGTTGCCATGGTGATCGACCGCATCTTCCTCTGGATGTTTGTCATCGTCTGCTTGCTGGGGACCATTGGCCTTTTCCTTCCCCCTTTCCTGGCCGGCATGATCTAGAGCCAGGGCACCTGAGGGTGAGGCTGCCTTCCTCAAAGTCGTCAGCCCCCAGCCCGGGGCCTCCACCCAAATCGCCACGTGGACTCTCGCTCACCTACCTACTGAACGGCTCCCACCGCAGGACGGTCACAAAAAAACCAGGAGAATCCGAAATCAGAAGCATCCGTTGCATGGGAACCTTAGCCTTTGGGCCTTTTAGCTGAACCCATTTTATAAACGAGGAACTATAATAGCGACTGGGAACTTGAACTTTCTTCTAGTTTAACCTCGTTTGACATTATTCAGAGAGGCCAAGGAGAGGTCCCATAAGCTGGTTGGGGCAGCCGTGGCCTGGGCGCCATTTGAGAACCAGGAAAGGGCTTCAGCGTGCTGAGAACCTCCTTGTGAGCTGTTGCTGGAGGCGACCTCTGGTTAGCCCCTATTTAGCAAACTGCCTGTCATTATGACAGGGTAGGGTGTGGGTGTGGGTGTGGGTGTAGCGAGGCTTTGTACATTGCAAGGACCCCAGGAGGATGCATGGTTGATAGTCAAAGGCTGCGAGCTCAGCATGCTTTCAGAATGGGGGCAAAACCTTCTCCCCTCCCCCTGGAGCCTACAATCAATAAGCCTCAAGCCTGCATCTGTCTACTTACCCCCCCTCCCTCTCCATAGCCGCACCCCCACCCACCCACCCCGGCTTCGGTTTCTTGGTCACGCTGGAGTGTGACACAGCAGTAGGAAGTGGCATTTTAACTCTATTTCTAGTTTTATATATTATTATTATTATTATTTATTTATTTATTTATTTATTTATATAGCACCATCAATGTACATGGTGCTGTACAGAGTAAAACAGTAAATAGCAAGGCCCTGCCGCATAGGCTTACAATCTAATAAAATCATAGTAAAACAATAAGGAGGGGAAGAGAATGCAAACAGGCACAGGGTAGGGTAAGCAGGCACAGGGTAGGGTAAAACTAACAGTATAAAGTCCGCACAACATCAAGTTTTAAAAGCTTTAGGAAAAAGAAAAGTTTTTAGTTGAGCTTTAAAAGCTGCGGTTGAACTTGTAGTTCTCAAATGTTCTGGAAGAGCGTTCCAGGCGTAAGGGGCAGCAGACGAAAATGGACGAAGCCGAGCAAGGGAAGTAGAGGCCCTTGGGCAGGCGAGAAACATGGCATCAGAGGAGCGAAGAGCACGAGCGGGGCAATAGTGTGAGATGAGAGAGGAGAGATAGGAAGGAGCTAGACCGTGAAAAGCTTTGAAAGTTAACAGGATATGTATTGGGAGGGTTAAAGGGGGCTGCAGAGAGAATCATAGAATCGTAGAGTTAGAAGGGGCCTATAAGGCCATCAAGTCCAACCCCCTGCTCAATGCAGGAATCCACCCTAAAGCATCCCTGACAGATGGTTGTCCAGCTGCCTCTTGAAGGCCTCTAGGGTGGGAGAGCCCACCACCTCCCTAGGTAATGGATTCCATTGTTGTACCGCTCTAACAGTCAGGAAGATTTTCCTGATGCCCAGCCGGAATCTGGCTTCCTGTAACTTCAGCCCGTTATTCCATGTCCTGCACTCTGCGATGCTGATGCGGACGTCCTGTGCGGCCGCTGGTACCCGTTTCGCGACTGCCACGCAGACGTTGGCGCCAACCCATAGAGAGATCTTTACGTCTGCTGCCATGAAAGAGGATTGTGTGATGCCTGCATTGGTGCGAATTCTCGTACTGAAGCCATATGGGATAACCTTGCAGTCTGGGGGCAGGGAGGCTAGACACCACCGGTGGTGCCCTGGAAGTCCCTCCCAGTCTTTCCAAGGAAGGCTAATGTGTGGATGTGCCTTAGAGGCCAATGCCCCCCCACCCACCCCGCCCACCCCGCCAGTAGGCCTTTCCATGTAACCCACGAGGGCTGCACAATTCTCACCATAGCAGATCCTGGAAGTGAAATAAACCCGGGCCCACGCGGCAGGCAATGCAGCTCTTAGTTACGGGAAGCCGGGACGACCCTCAAAGGCCCAGAGACGTGTCAAAAGATTCCTCCTTGAAGCGAGGGGAAGTCAAGATTTGCATATGTACCTTAGGGCAAGGAAACCCCTCTTCGTGGCTAGTGACTATGGCTTCCCCCACTTCTGGTGGCCCCCTCAGTCTTGCAGAAGGGTTCCTCCATTTGTCCTTGACGGCTTCTAGCAATGCCCTGAGCAGCATCTTTCCATACGCAATGTGGACTTGGGGGGTGGGGGGGTGGGGAGACCGAAGCCAAACCTGTTCACAGCCGAGACAGCCCTGAGTTCGAGGGCTGGTTGCAGCGCTGGTTTGCCAACCATTTACTTGTCTACTGCAGGGCAATGCGGAGGCAGAATGAATAATGTAAGAATCGGGCTTTTAAAATACTGTTTTTGAAAACAAAACAAAACCAGGAGGTAGTTTTTTTTAATTATTTCCCCCTCCCTTAAACCAGCAATTAATTTGACCTGTGGGTGGGGGCTACCCTACTAATGGTTTTGCTTGGTTTGTCCATGAGGTGGCACTGTTCAATTGCTTGGTGGGGATCATAGAATCATAGAATCATAGAATAGCAGAATTGGAAGGGGCCTACAAGGCCATCAAGTCCAACCCCCTGCTCAATGCAGGAATCCACCCTAAAGCATCCCTCACAGATGGTTGTCCAGCTGCCTCTTGAAGGCCTCTAGTGTGGGAGAGCCCACAACCTCCCTAGGTAACTGATTCCATTGTCGCACTGCTCTAACAGTCAGGAAGTTTTTCCTGATGTCTAGCTGGATGAGTGTCCACCCCCCACCCCGTTTTTTTAATCCCTCTGCAGCGAATGCAAACACCTGGAGAGGACCACCGTGCATCGGATCAGTCATTCTCCACCCCAGTATTATTTTTAACGCAGTTAAGGCTGACTTTGCTTTAGATGCTTAGAACTACTGGTGAAGTATCCAGTGTTCATAAAGTGGGGTGTAATTCCAGATTGAGTTTAGAACAGTAGGTGTGTGCATGTGGGTGGGTGGGGTGGGGGTGGGGGTCCCCTGTATCCACCCCTTCTGTTTTCATCTGTCCTTTTGCTTGCATTGTACGTTGGGAGGGGAAGGGACAGGATTTCGCGAGGAATTTTGCATGGTGGCAGGTGGGAGGTACGAATTAGAATCATAGAATCATAGAACAGCAGAGTTGGAAGGGGCCTACAAGACCATCAAGTCCAACCTCCCTGCTCAATGCAGGAATCCACCCTAATGCATCCTTGACAGAGGGTTGTCCAGCTTTAGAATTAGGATAGGCTGCTGGAGGCATAGAGGTTTGGTCGGTCGTGGGGAGCAGCAGAGAAAAGCACATGTTTGTATCTTCGAAAGAACAAGTGAGACCTGCAACAAAATGTTGCAGCATGGATTGCTCCCTGTTCAGTCGTTCCCCCTGCCCCCCTGCCCCCACTGGTTTTGTCAACTGAGCACACTCAGTCCCTGTTAGAATGTTGACCCCTCTCTTAAGGTACTTCTGCAAACTGGGTTTCCCCAAGCTTATCATAGCATCATAGAATCATAGAGTTGAAAGGGCCCTCTAAGGCCATCAAGTCCAACCCCCTCCTCAGTGCATGAATCAAGCTTGCTTGATAGCAGGTATGATGTCATTTTTTATTTTTTTGGCTGCTTAAGTATCAGAACATTGAGGGGAGACATGAGAGCACTCTTCAAATACTTGAAAGGTTGTCACACAGAGGAGGGCCGGGATCTCTTCTCGATCCTCCCAGAGTGCAGGACACGGAATAACAGGCTCAAATTAAAGGAAGCCGGATTCCAGCTGGACATCAGGAAAAACTTCCTGACTGTTAGAGCAGTACAACAATGGAATCAGTTGCCTGATGAGGTCGTGGGCTCTCCCACCCTGTCAGGGATGCTTTAGGGTGGACTCCTGCATTGAGCAGGGGGTTGGACTCGATGGCCTTGTAGGCCCCTTCCAACTCTGCTATTCTATGATCTATGAACCCCGGGAATGAGTTCATCGTTCAAATGTACATTTATTATGGGGTCTATACACTGCCTTTATCATCCCATCAATATGCAACATGGATTTGTCAAGGCCTATTCAGACATATTTTTAAAATGCACACAGGTAAGGTTTTTTTAAATAAGTGTACACCTTTAACATAAGTGTGCGGATGTGACAACATGTGCCATATACTTAGCAGGGTGCCAGAACTGGCTCCAATTTTGTTTTGAGTGTGTGCTTGATAGCAAACCTTGCTTTTCTGCTAAGGCGTGGACCCCTATAAATGTCATTTATATTCCCCCCCGCCATCTCTCTCTCACCCCCCCCTTGCATCAGGGTTTCTGAACCTGTAAATGCTGGAGCTCAAAGCTGCCTTCTGCGCTGAAAGCCCATTGTCCGGTTCTCTGTGATGAGGCGGGGAGGGGGGAACACTCTTTGTATGTTCAGAGGCACCTTCCTCTTTAGAACTCTTCAGATCCAGTGTGATGCATTATTATTATTATTATTTATTTATATAGCACCATCAATGTACATGGTGCTATATAAATATGCAGTAGTTAGAGCGTTCCCCCAGGATGAGGGCGACCCGGTTGCAAATCCCCACTGAACCACAGAGCTGCCCTGGGTGATCTTGGGTGTACCAATCTCTCTCTGCCTTACCTACCTCACAGAGTTGTTGTGAGTATTAAAAATAAGGGGGCAGGCGGAGGGGGGAACATGTACCCTGCCCCAAAGGAGCCCATTTATTATTATGCCATAATAAATATGTTAATCTTTAAGGTGCCACAAGATTCTTTGTTGTTTTTAGTGCCCCAAAACACTTTGAAGGAGTTGTGGGATAAAGAACCTTATACTTCATGCGCCGGCGAAACCCTGGTATTGAAAAGAAAGGTTCTGGGGTTGTGTTCCACTGAGAGCCCTGGGTGCTGTTGGACGTTGTCGGGTGATCTCCTCCCTCAGAGATTTTATTATATTCAGCGGTATATAAATCCCACAATTAAATAAAAAATAAATAAATATGGCAAAGCCATTCGAGACCAAAACAGCTAAAACGAAACACAGAAATAGAGGAATTTCTCTTTTTCTTTCTTTCTCTAAATGAGATCGAGGTAAGTGGGTGAAAAGAAATAGGCCAAAATAGTAAAGCTATTTTGCTGTTGTTGTGAAAACAGAATACATTTAGAGGACATAATATAGCCTTCATAGAACCATAGAATAGTAGCGTTGGAAGGGGCCCACAAGGCCATCGAGTCCAACCCCCTGCTCAGTGCAGGAATCCACCCTAAAGCATCCCTGACAGAGGGTTGTCCAGCTGCCTCTTGAAGGCCTCTAGTGTGGGAGAGCCCACAGCCTCCCTAGGTCACTGGTTCCATTGTCATACTGCTCTAACAGTCAGGAAGTTTTTCCTGATGTTCAGCCAGAATCTGGCTTCCTGTCACTTGAGCCCGTGATGTGTCCTCCAGATGTGTTGGACTACAACTCCCGTTATTCCCAGCCAGTGTGATAGGAGTTGCAGTTCAACACATCTGGAGGACACCAAGTTAGGAAAAGCTGGCATAACATATATGAACGCACAAGTGGCTGGAAGCAAGGGAAGGAAGACCGGGCTGTTCTCTGTACCAGAAGTAGGAACGGCGCTGGCTACTGCTTTCGGAGGGCCTTTGGGCCAGACGCCTTCCATGGGGGGCCCTCCCTCAGTGAGTCCACCTTCTCACTGCCACTGTCACCAGCTTCTCTTGCTCCTCAGTGCTTGCTTGACGATCAGCGAGCCAGTGAGCAAGTAGTCAGTGACATCTCCTGTTCCTTCTCACCACCACCGTCGTCTGGGGCAAAGTGAGAGGCAAGTGGACCATAGCGAAGAGGACCTGCAACTCCAGAAGGGACTACTTCTGCCTAAACATGCACAGGATTGTGCCCTAAAGACATCAGATACTGAGGGTATCTTTACATTAAGGGGAAATCTGTGTTGCTTACCCGGGGCATTTGTGCTTCCTATTTGTCGTGATTGTAATGCAGTCTCTGTCTGCATTACATGGACAGAGAGGGGCGGCCATGTGGTTCTAATCAAATACTTCCCCTCTGTTCAATTCCATTGAGACAGCGCCATCTAGTGATGGACGACCCTGCTTTCCTCCAGCTATTACCACTTTAAAAGTGGTTCTTTTCATGGTGGATTTTCTAAAAGATTCTGTGGGAGACGTCCTGGTCGTTCACGGTGGTATTTGAATGGCCTGCAAACTTTTGTGAGTAGCCAATCATGAGCATGCAATGCAAAGAAGCTCTCAGTCAAAACCTTGGTTCAACTAGTCTAACAGCTAGTGGCTCTTGAGGGTCTCGGGTAGAGGGTCTTTTTAGGCCTTAGATGCATTTACCTGGAAATGCCAGGGACCCATCCAACCTGGAACCTTCCGCAACCCAACTAGACCTGATGGCTCCAGATCAGATGAATGGGTAACAAGGTCGTCCCGTCGAACGGCTCTTTAACTCTTGATAAAGAAACAAGATCCACAAGAGAATTTTGTACCTCATTTATCTCAGGCAAAATATCAGCATCGTTTTGATGAGTGGCCAAAAGCCATAAAAGTAACCGTACAATTTTCCAGTCAAAAACTACATCTCAAACAGAAATATTTTTGTCCTCGTTGCGGTTTTTTTTAAACACACAAATATAATAATATGAAGGAGCTTGCGTCAGCTCTTTGGGGCACAAAAAGAAAAAAGAAAAAGAAAAAGAAAGGAAAAAGGATTTGACATTTTGGGAGGGAGTGGGTGGAACCCACGTTCAAAACTATGGCATTCAAATATCTATTAATGGCTTCCAATCCTTCAAAACCTGGTTGTTTCCGACGAAATGTCAGTTTCAGCAGCCAGCTTGAGTTCGGAGGTTGTGAGGCACACCTCATTCCAAGCCCTGCCTGGGGACCCAAATTCTAATTCAGTGGCAAAGGGTCAACCCTGCGTGCTTGCTGGGGGAGGAATGAGGGGGGGCTGTGCACCCCCCCTTCCTGGGTCATGTGTATGCGGAACTGCAGCTTTAAATGTAAAAAAAAACCCCACCCACATGGGTCTTTCGGCAGCTTTCAAACTAGCAGATATTATGATGGCTTCAAGGACTCCAGGCCACGAAAGCAGATGCCATCATAAACCCGTTAGCTTTTAAGCTCCCGTAAGACTCTTGGTTGTTTCTGCTGCCGCGGGCCAGGGGCCGGCTGCCCCTTTAGAAGCTGGATATATTCACTTTCGATCTGCTTCATTCACAGAGGGGGCTATTTTCCGGACCGGTTCAAGCTTCATCCCAAATTCAGAAAAAAATTGGGTAGTAGAGAAGTAGGGGTTTGGGGGGGTAGGGGAGGAGGGGGCGCTGCACACACCGTTCAGACGTGGGCGTTAAATAAATGCTTCTATACAATGTACAAAGACGCAAACAAGTCTCTTCTGAGGACCCTGCATCCCCGTGGGATGTCTTCCGTCCAAGCGACGCAGAGTGTCCTAGCGAACACACTCTCCCAGTACTAGGCCTCTGTCACCTTCACAGCAGCCAAGAAGCCCTCTTACTTGCCATTCCCTGGCTTATCCTGAGAACAATGTGGGGGTCCACGCACCCCCATCCCTGTCTTTGATCCCCCCCCCTCCCCAATGAGATGGACTCTGCCACTTGATTCCAGAGGGACCGTCCACGGAAACGGAATGTCGACAGGAAGCCACGTTCTGTGACGGGACGACCGGCGCAGGTGCAGGGCCCACCGACTGGTCTGAAGTATCCCCGGCGTAGGACTGGGCTCCTGCTACGGGCATGGAGGGCCTCTTAGCAGCGTTCTCTGCCGGAACGAGGGAGAAGAATCGCTTCCCCGTCCTGAGCATAGCTTCTCTCCGGAGTCTCCTCCTTTGTTCTCAGAAGACAAACGTGACGAAACCGAAGACACGAGCGTTTTGTGGCAGGGGGTGGGGGGGCAGGATGCGGGATGTGGAAGCTGGAGGGGGCTTCTATCCCCCGCCCTCCAGCCCTCTGGGTCACTCGAAAGAGACCTTCACCAGCTTGGCTCGTACCTTGGCTTGGTCCACGGCGTCCAGGAGGTTCTTGGCGTCCACGGCCAGCGTGTGGGAGGCCGTCAGCATCTGCCGCTTGCACTCCTCGCTCAGCGAGGTCATGACGTTCTGCTGGGCCAAGCGCATCTTGTTGATCAGCTCGGCCAGGTCCTTGTTCAGGAGCCTCTGGGTCCCCTCGATCTGCCGACGAGGAACACGCAAAGCACACAGGCAGGTGGGCAGGTTAGCTCCAACCTGTGTGCTTGACCCTTGCCCTTCATGGCTCATTACATCAAATGAGGGGATCGCCGGCTGGGTCCAGGAGGTTGTGAATGCCTCCTTGAGAGAGGGAGTGGTGCCGGCCTCTTTGAAAGAGGCGGCAATTAGACCACTCCTGAAGAAGCCAAACCTGGACCCGGAGGATGTTAACAACTACAGTCCGGTGGCTAATATCCCCTTCCTGGGCAAGGTGCTTGAGCGGGTGGTTGCAGGACAACTCCAGGCACTCTTGAATGAAACGGATTATCTAGATCCATTTCAATCGGGCTTCAGGCCTGGCTTTGGAACGGAAACTGCCTTGGTCGCCCTGTGGGATGACCTCTGTCGGGAGAGAGACAGGGGGAGTGCGACCCTGTTGGTTCTCCTGGACCTCTCAGCGGCCTTTGATACCATCGACCATGGTATCCTTCTGGATAGGTTGTCTGAGCTGGGAGTGGGAGGTACTGCGTTGCAGTGGTTCCGCTCCTACTTGGATGGCCGATTCCAGAAGGTGGTGCTGGGGGATTATTGCTCTGTGCCGTGGCTCCTAAGCTATGGGGTTCCGCAGGGCTCTATATTATCCCTATGAAGCCGCTGGGGGAGGTTATCCGGAGATGTGGACTGAGGTGTCATCAATATGCGGATGACACCCAGCTCTACCTTTCCTTTTCATCAAACCCAGGTGAGGCAGTGGCTGTTCTGAACCAGTGCCTGGGCACGGTAATGGACTGGATGAGGGCTAACAAACTGAGACTCAATCCAGACAAGACGGAGGTACTGTTAGCGGGTGGTTCTTCTGTCCGGCGAGGTGATGTTTGCCCTGTCCTGGATGGGGTTGCACTCTCCCTAAAGGATCGGGTCCGTAGTTTGGGGGTGCTCTTGGATCCAGAACTCACTTGAGGCACAGGTGAACTCAGTGGCAAAGAGCACCTTTTATCAGCTTAGGCTGATATACCAACTGCGCCCTTATCTGGACAGTGATAGCCTAGCTACAGTTATCCATGCTCTGATAACCTCTCGCTTGGATTACTACAAATGGGGTGCCTTTGAAAACGGTCCAGAAGCTTCAGCTAGTATAAAACAGGGCAGCCCGTTTACTAACAGGGACTGGCCGGCGAGATCACATTACACCAGTCCTTTTACAACTTCATTGGCTGCCAGTCCAGGTCCGGGCTCGATTCAAAGAGCTGGTATTGACATTTAAAGCCCTAAACGGCTTGGGGCCAGGTTATCTGAAGGAACGCCTCCTCCCATATGTACCTGCCTGGACCTTAAGATCATCTACAGGGGCCCTTCTCTGTGAGCCCCTGCCAAAGGCAGTGAGGCAGGTGGCTACTAGGAGCAGGGCTTTCTCCGCTGTGGCACCCCGGTTGTGGAATGAGCTCCCCAGAGAGGTCCGCCTGGCGCCTATGCTGTATTCCTTTTGTCACCAGCTGAAGACCTTTTTATTCTCTCAGTATTTTCACACTTAATTTTAACTTAAATTTAAATTTTACTGTTCTAACTCTGTATTTTAATCTTATATCAATTTTGCTGCGTGGTTTTATCCTGGTTGTGCTTTTTATACTGTATTTTGTAATTGTGCTTTTAACATGTTGGTTGTTTTATTACGGTTTTAATTTTTGTGAACTGCCCAGAGAGCTTCGGCTATTGGGCGGTATAGAAATGTAATAAATAAATAAATAAATGAATAAACCACAAGCACGCCTCCTTTTCCTCGTTGGGCATTTTGGGACAAAACCGTCCTCTAAGCGCCAGCTATGGTGAACCACTTTGCTCCAGGGCGTGATTTGCGAATCGGCATGGAGAATGCCGGGTGGGTGTTCAAAATCCTGCATCTTTCTTTATTGCAGAAAGGATGCATGAACAGAACTCAACTGCTAATGGCTCTCAGAGGAAGTTGACTTATACTGAATGGTCCCAATTTGAAATTGACTCTAACTGGTAGCTCTTCTCCAAGGGCTCAGGCTGGGCCCTTTCCCAGCTCTTTTACCTTATTTAAATCACAGCCGTCCCCTGTGGAGTTCCACAAGGTTCCATCCTCTCACCTTTCATGTTCAGTGTATATGTGAGGCCACTGGCAGAGTTAATTAGAGCCCATGGGCTGAGGACCTTCAAAGCTTTTCACGGTCTAGCTCCTGCCTATCTCTCCTCTCTCATCTCACACTATTGCCCCGCTCGTGCTCTTCGCTCCTCTGATGCCATGCTTCTCGCCTGCCCAAGGACCTCCACTTCCCTTACTCGGCTTCGTCCTTTTTCTTCTGCTGCCCCTTACGCCTGGAATGCTCTTCCAGAACACTTGAGAACTACCAACTCAATCACAGCTTTTAAAACTCAGCTAAAAACTTTTCTTTTCCCTATAGCTTTTAAACTTTGAGTTTGTTCTGACTCTATACTGTTAGCTTCACCCTACCCGGTGCCTGTTTACACTTCCCTGTGCCTGTTTGCATTCTCTTTCCCTCCTTATTGTTTACTACAACTTTATTAGAATGTAAGCCTATGCGGCAGGGTCTTGCTATTTACTGTGTATAATCTGTACAGCACCATGTACATTGATGGTGCTATATAAATAAATAAATAAATAAATAAATAAATAAATAATAATAATAATAATAATAATAATAATAAGGTATGCTGATGATACCCAGCTTTACATCTCGGTGGGGTCTGACCGCAGCGAGGCAGATGCTACTCTGTCTTGGTGCCTGGCTGAGATCTGTAACTGGATGTCTAGGAGTAAACTAATGCTTAACCCGGAGAAGACTGAGCTGATGGTGATTGGCCGAGGTCAGCGGCTGGCAGATTTGAGGCAGGAGCTCGTAGATCTGCCTATTTCAGGAATCCGACCAAGGATTGTGACTGAGGCGTGGCGGGACCTGGGTGTTATTCTTGACCAGTCCCTAACTATGTCATCACAGGTGGGGGCCGTGGTTCGGAGTTGCTTTTATCAACTCCATGTGCTCCGCCAAGTTCGCCCCTTTCTGTCAGAGGCTGATCTTACCACCACAGTCCAGGCCCTGGTTCTTTCCAGACTGGACTATTGCAACTTGTTGTATACAGGGCTTCCCTTGAAGCAAATCCAACGCCTACAGGCTGTACAAAATGCAGCAGCCAGGTTGGTCAAGGGAGTCCCGATGTGGTCTTCTATCACATTGGTGCTTCAAGAGCTCCATTGGCTGCCGGTGGCTGCTAGGGTGCGCTACAAGGTTTTGTCGACCATGTATAAGGCCCTGCATTGCTTGGGTCCTGGATACCTGAGCGCTCGCCTTTCTCCTGTGTCTCATCATTGGCAGACTCGCTCTCAGGAGCAGGGCGCCCGGATGGTCCCCCGCTACAAATTGGAATGTGCGGGGGCCAGGGCTTTTTCAGTGGCTGCCCGTAACCCACCCCCTGGTTATGGAACAATGTGCCACTGGAGATTAGACAGGCTCCCCCTCTCAATTGCTTCAAATGCCTTTGTAAGGTGTTTTTATTTTCACAAGAGTCTGGGGAGGGGATGGTTTAAATTGGGGTTGAGGGCTTTTAATGGTTTGAGGGTGAGGGTTTTTAATGGAATTGTCTTAATATGGGCTGAGGGTTTTAATGGGATTGTTTTATATGTGATTGTAAAGCGCCTCGATGCCAGAAATGGTGAGGCGGCGCTATAAAAACGCTTTAAATAAATAAATAAATGAATAAATAATAAATCACAGGTGGGCAACACGCAGCCCGTGGGCCTCAGCAGCTGCCTTCCTGGCCCACGGAGGCCTGGGCCCACTGCATTGGCTCTGCCCCCTTTCCAGGCCCCAGAGGCTACTGTGGGCATTGGGAGGACAGGGGGAGAGGAAACCCCTGGTTATCTCCCATCACGGAAGGGAGATAACATGGGGATTCCCCAGGGCGGAGCTCCTGCAAATGCTGGAAGAATGGGCTTTGCCTGCCCCATGTCCTACCCACCATGGGAGAAGGTACGGGGCAGGCAAAGGAGCTTTGGTGCATCCAGGCCTTCTCCAATGCATTCAGCAAAGCCAGTTCTCGGCTGATGTGCTGGTGGATCATTGGTCCAGCGTGACAGCTGGCAACCAAATGACATGTCCCTGATCTCATTTGGTTGCCAGCTGGCACGCTGGGCAAATGATCCACCAGCACATCAGCCGAGAACTGGCTTTGCTGAACGCATTGGAGAAGGCCTGGGTGGGGGATCATCCATCCCACCCCCACAGTGCTACTTGCTCACCCCGCCTCAAGTGGAGATGCCACGAATGGGGCCCGGGACCCCCTGCTTGCAAGCCCTGCGCTCGCCGTTGAGTGATGGGCCCTGGCTCATCTCCAACCCTCGACATGGGCTGTTATCCATAGACCTTTCTTGCCCTGGGTGTGCCCCTCTTGAGGCAATGCCGGCAGGCACGCCGTGGTGCCTTAAAGCACTCAAAGGAGCCAGGCCCTCTCCTGACACTTTGGTAGGTTCAAGAGGGACACTTTCACCCCAGAGCCAGGAAAAGGAGACACCGCCAAGGAGACTCACCTCAGTGCGTGAAGACGCAGGCAGAGCTGGGAGGATGTCGTCCACGCTGCCGATCAGCTTCCGGAGAGAGAGGCCCACGTCCTGCCAAGGGAAAAAGCACAGCGTCACATCTACGACCCCCGACGGTTCCCAGTGAGAAGCCTTGACCCAGCTCTGGGACTCTCATGGGCAGGAGATGGTTAGGCCCTGGTTAGGCCTCATCTAGAGTATTGCGTCCAGTTCTGGGCACCACAATTCAAGAAGGACGCAGACAAGCTGGAGCGTGTTCAGAGGAGGGCAACCAGGATGATCAGGGGTCTGAAAACAAAGCCCTATGAAGAGAGACGGAAAGAACTGGGCATGTTTAGCCTGGAGAAGAGAAGACTGAGGGGAGACATAACAGCACTCTTCAAACTTCCTGACTGTTAGAGCAGTACGACAATGGAACCAGTGACCTAGGGAGGTTGTGGGCTCTCCCACACTAGAGGCCTTCAAAAGGCAGCTGGACAAGCATCTGTCAGGGATGCTTTAGGGTGGATTCCTGCATTGAGCAGGGGGTTGGACTCGATGGCCTTGTAGGCCCCTTCCAACTCTACTAGTCTATGATTCTATGATTCTATGAATACTTGAAAGGTTGCCACACAGAGGAGGACCAGGATCTCTCCTCAATCCTCCCAGAGTGCAGGACACGGAAAAACGGGCTCAAGTTACAGGAAGCCAGATTCCGGCTGGACATCAGGAAAAACTTCCTGACTGTTAGAGCAGTACGACAATGGAACCAGTGATCTAGGGAGGTTGTATGCTCTCCCACACTAGAGGTCTTCAAGAGGCAGCTGGACAACCACCTGTCAGGGATGCTTTGGGGTGGATTCCTGCATTGAGCAGGGGGTTGGACTCGATGGCCTTGTAGGCCCCTTCTGACTCTGCTACTCTGTGATTCTATGAGACCCATAGTTAAACTACGGAATCCGGAACCACAAGCTGTAGTGACGGCAACAGGCTTGGATGGCCTTGACTTGGAGGGATACATTCCTGGAGGAGAAGGCTATCAATGGCCACTAGTCCTGATGGCTATGTACTTCCTCCGGTATCAGAGGCAGTATGCCTATGTACACCAGTTGCTGGGGAACATGGGTGGGAGGGTGCTGTTGCACCAGTGTCCTGCTTGGGGTTCCCCATAGGCAGCTGGTTGGCCACTGCGTGAACGGAGTGCTGGACTAGATGGACCCTGGGTCTGATCCAGCATCAGGGTCCTTCTGATGGTAGGTGCATTCTGGGAAGCATCAGCTAACTTAGCATCGCGCAGAGAGGAGGCAGCTGGATCATCCCACACAAATACCCAGCGCGGAGCCTGGGTCCTTTGCTTGCCTCTTCCTGGGATTCCCAGGCGTACGTGACCTACTCATGTCTCTTTTCCTTCCACCGTACACCCCAATGCCTTCCTCTGGCCCGCTTGCTCCCATGCTTAGGAGCATCCTCTGCATCGAGGCGCTTCCCTTCAACACCACGCCGTGGTACCTTCACAACCAGGATGTAGCGCTCTGGGGGGTGGTTGCTGACTTCGTTCTTCAGCTTCAAGACCGCCTTCACCAGCTCCATGACGTTACTGTACACGGCGTCATCCGTCCGGTCCAGGTTGGCCGTGGGCGTCGGCTGAAGCGACATCTGAAAAGGGGGATGTGGTGTTAATAGACAGCTCCAGATCATAGAATCATAGAATCATAGAATAGCAGAGTTGGAAGGGGCCCACAAGGCCATCGAGTCCAACCCCCTGCTCAAGGCAGGAATCCACCCTAAAGCATCCCTGACAGATGGCTGTCCAGCTGCCTCTTGAAGGCCTCTAGTGTGGGAAAGCCCACAACCTCCCTAGGTAACTGGTTCCACTGTCGTACTGCTCTAACAGTCAGGAAGTTTTTCCTGATGTCCAGCTGGAATCTGGCTTCCTTTAACTTGAGCCCGTTATTCCTTGTCCTGCACTCTGGGAGGATTGAGAAGTTTAGTTGGGTCAATCCATTCCAGCAGTCCAGATTTCCGTATTTCTTCACCAACTGAGACGCAACTTTCCGTGGCTACTAAGCCTGCTCAGTCACCCCTGCGCAGGATTTTTTCCCCCTTCAGTTGTCCTGAAAGCCTTAGGGGTCCCAAAAGCATGCTGAGGCCTCCCTCCCCCCCCCTTTCGCAATGGCCCAGTTTTGCTCCATTTCTGTCAGTTCACTATTAGAGGTAGCGGCTGCCCATGATGGAATGATCCTTCATACAAGAAAACACCCTGCACTTAGAAAACTAGCAACTCAGGGAGGAGGGTTCCGATCTAGCCCTCCCCTGAACATGCTAGTTTTTGATGTGAAGCAGAATTCAGTCATGGGTCTGAAGTGGTACAGTCCCAGCAGGGATTAACAGCAGAGATTGTCACCCAGACGGGGGCCAGGATCTCTTCTCCATCCTCCCAGAGTGCAGGACACAGAATAACGGGCTCAAGTTAAAGGAAAACAGATTCCAGCTGGACATCAGGAAAAACTTCCTGATTGTTAGAGCAGTACGACAATGGAATCAGTTACCTAGGGAGGTTGTGGGCTCTCCCACACTGGAGGCCTTCAAGAGGCAGCTGGACAACCCTCTGTCAGGGATACTTTAGGGTGGATTTATGCATTGAGCAGGGGGTTGGACTCGATGGCCTTGTAGGCCCCTTCCAACTCTGCTATTCTATGATTCTATGACTATCTCAATTAAAAGGGGTGCGTAGCGTTGGTTGGGCTATTTGCAAGTTCAAATCCCTTCTTATTGACAAAGCCCACCGGGTGACGGTGAAGAAGTCCTTCACTCTCACCACGGCCTACTTATCTCACCAACACGTGGCCATGAGCGCTTTACACGCGCCCCAGCGCCACGTCTTGAGACCATGACGCTCCACCCAGCGCTCCTCTCTTGGTGGCTTCATCACACCCCTCCCACTGCATCAGAGCAATGGGATTGTTTAGCTTGGGAAAAAAGGAGGCTGAGGGGAGACATGATAGAGGTTTACAAAATCCATGCATAGTATGGAGAACGTGGATAGGGAGACATTTTTCTCCCTCTCTCAAAATAAAGGTGGTGGTGGGGGCGCTGGTTTCTTCTCAAATTGCCCCAGAACGCTGTTGTGTCTAGGCCGTTTGGAGGTGAAAGAAATTATTAGTGAAAAGTGGAGATGCATTCCTGCAGTAGTGATATAAAGGTGGTATTGTTGTTTTAAGTAATTTTTAAAAACAGAAGAAGGCAACCGAGCTACCAAAAGGTAAGGCCTAGTTTGATGCACAAGCCCCTCCCACAAAGGGCATCTAACTGACCTCTTCCTCCACCTTTATTTTAGAGTCATAGAGTTGGAAGGGGCCATTGAGGCCATCAAGCCCTCCTCAGGCGATCAGCAATATATTCAGCTGATCTTTGTCTCCCCCCTCCCCCCGGAAACTAACCTGAACTGACACAGCCCCTGGCTCCAAATTGGGAGAGGGGGCAAGTGGTAAAAGGTGAGGACCAGCTACATACCTGAGGCACAAATCTAGGTGGCTTCTTGGGTGGTCCGGTAAACTCAGCTAAGCCATCAATAAAAGAAAACATCATCATCATTATTATTATTATTATTATTATTATTATTATTATTATATCTGACCATCAATGAAAACATTCTTTCTTTTTTAAATAACAACCCAATAATGACCTGAATATAATCAATCAACCTATAGAATACATTTACACTTGTGTTTTTTAATGTATACATTGTAAAAACAGCATTGAAGGTGGCTAAATTTCCTTATTTATTTATGAAATTTATTAAAACATTTGTATCCCGCCCTGTATCATTCAGATCTCAGAGCACTGAAGAAAAGGTCAAGTTCTCTCGAGTGCAAAATGCGTGCAATGAAAGATGGATAGAAAGGATAACAGCAGCTTGTGCAGTGAAGACGGACCAGTTGGGATAAATACTCACTGTAACCAGACTCCTTCTCAGGGAGTTTCTGAAAAGAAGAAAGAAGAAGAAAGGCAATGAATGGTGGAGTTCTGACACATCTAGCAGCACAATCCTACGTATGTTTACTCAGAAGTAAGACCCACTGTGTTCGGTGGGTCTGACTCCCTAGTAAGTGTGCATAGGATTGCTGCCTTAATCCAGAAAGGAGAGAAATTAGGAGGCAGAGAAGCACCAGAAGGACTGAAGTCTGAGAAAAGAGGCAACGAAAGCCAAGCCAAAGGGATAATCTAAAGAGCGTCCCAGGGGATGCAAGGTTGGCGCCCTGCTGGGGCCCATCCTTAGGGGTGCAATGGAAAGAGGGGGACCCCGAGACCAGAGAAGGGGGAGAGTAGGTGGTGTGGCTGTGAGAATTGAAGGATCTCAAAAGGCTCCACCGGGCTTGAAGAGAAAGGCTGGTGAAGGACCAGGGCCCTAGGCATGTTGACGTCTGCTCTCTTACGACAGTCCTCCGGGGGTGTCAGAATGTGTGGGAAGAAACAGAAGAAGAATGTTTTCCCAGGGCCGGGAGGACAGACAAAATGGATGAGGCGTCCGGGGGTGCCTGTGTTTGATTCCTGAAATTCAGAACGGAGCGGAGGGTGCTTTCTCCGGTTTCTTTAAAACACACAAAATCATATATATCTAGGGTGACCCTATGAAAAGGAGGACAGGGCTCCTGTATCTTTAACAGTTGCATAGAAAAGGGAATTTCAGCAGGTGTCATTTGTTTGTATGGAGGACCTGGTGAAATTCCCTCTTCAACACAACAGTTAAAGGTGCAGGAGCTATTCTAGAGTGACCAGATTTAAAAGAGGGCAGGGCACCTGCAGCTTTAACGGTTGTGATGAAGAGGGAATTTCACCAGGTTCTCCATATATACAAATGACACCTGCTGAAATTCCCTTTTCTGTACAAGAGTTAAAGGTACAGGAGCCCTGTCGTCCTTTTCATAGGGTCACCCTATATATATCTTCCTTCATTCTGGCATTGAACACCAGTCCCCTGCACAAATGGGATTCACCACTCTGCCTATCTGGGTGTAAGATGAGTGAATATAGACTAGCTGCCCCCGGTAGAGACAGAAGCACCCCTCTGTTTACACAAGTCGGGACTTGGGGTTCTATGGGGTCGCGACGTCCTTGGTTACTCTGTTTTAAGCAACGGTCATAATTACCTAGTTTAGAATGTGGATTTGTCTGGCTTGTGCTTGGATGTATTACAAATTGAGCGGTATCTCCCAGGCCCCAAATTATTTGGGGACTTTTGCATAGCAGTCTGAGCTGTAATTACTGACTGGGTGTGTGTGTGTGCCTTATATGCATCCATGGCTGAGAATCTACGCTGTATCAGTTATATGACCCAGTCACGGATTTGCAGCCACTGTGGGGCTTTTCCTGTGAAGCTGGATTGAAAAGGTCATGGATTTATGCTGACTTTTTCGATTGGAGTGACATCGGTAAAGCTCTTCTGCGGTCTGAGCTCGCTCCAGGGCTAATCTGGGGGGCCGTCCTGGTAGAAGGCGACCAGTGATTGGTGACCTTCCACCAGGAAGAAAGCAGGTGGTACCCAGATAACCGCTGGAAACTCTGCGCTCTCTCCTTGGCATCGGGATTACCCGACACCACCCTGGGTAAAGGAAACCGTGGGGTTTTGGGGGAAGGAGGCACCAACTTGCTGGGGAACATGGGCAGGAGGGTGCTGTTGTACTCATGTCCTGCTTATGGGCTTCCCATGGGCAGCTGCTTGGCCACTGTGTGAACAGAAGGCTGGACTAGAATAAGGAACTGGGACAAATAAATATGAACAAAGGAGATCCCTAACTGGATCCCTTCTTTTTCCATTTTAAAAACGGTTGTATGGGAGGGACATCCCCATTTGGTGTTTCTCAACCCTAAATCCTTTCCCCTCCCATCGTAAGCTGCTATGCACCCTGCAATATAAGAACAAGTATGATAAACGATTCCTGGGTTTTATTCCACTTGGGTGCTCATAGCAGCTTGGAGAGAAGCCTTTAGATCTCAAAAGTAGGGTGACGATATGGAGAGGAGGGCAGGGCTCCTGCATCTTTAACAGTTGCATAGACAAGGGAATTTCAGCAGGTGTCCTTTGCATGCACGCAGAACCTGGTGAAAGTCCCTCTTCACCACAACAGTTAAAACTGCAGGAGCCTTGCCCTCTTGTATCTAGTCACTCTAGTATAGCTCCTGCAGCTTTAAATGTTGTGATGAAGAGGGCATTTCACCAGGTGCTGCATGCATACAAAGGACACCTGCTGAAATTCCCTTTTCTCTACAACTGTTAAAGATACAGGAGTTCAGTCCTCTTTTCCATAGGGTCACCCTACTCAAAAGTGGTGTGGGGGATCATTGCTGTCTGGAACAAAAGTGGACACCCCAACCATACCCTGTGGCTGCTTTTAAGTGAAGCAGGTAAGTTAGGAGATCCAGTTGGATCTTCTGCCCTGATGTCTGTTTTGGCCTGAAGTGACCGCTTCGCCATCTGCTGTGACCAATTCCCTCACTTTCTGGAGTTGTCAGGAGGAGAAAGAAAGGTTAAGCGTTTAGAAAAGGAGCAGCAGAGCGCAACCGTCAGGGCCAGGAGGCCAGAGGGGTTACTGGAGACTTACTGGGGGGGAGAAGTTGCTCTTCCCAGAGGCCATGGGGTCCTGTCATGGAGAAGAGGGGCAAAGATCAATAGGCGTAATAAACCAGGGATAATCTAAGGATGCCATCAACCTGCAATCCAGACTCTAAATCCAAAGCTATGCACGATCCATGCGTGCAGCACCCATTCGCAGTTCTGAATTTACGAAGCGCACGCTTCGAGGTAAGACTCTTATTAACCCAAAGAAATGTTAAGTCTTGGTTACGGGTTGCAAGGAGTGAATCTTGGAGACTAGGTTTTAGTACCAAAGGAGCTTGCAATAGGATTCAAATGTTACGATCCAGGGAAGGGTTAGGGCCTGTTCAGATGACACTTCGGGCCCTGTGTTTAGCGAAACTGCGGTGCTCTGGGGTTAGCACTAACCACAAGCCGTGCGGTCGCACACAACTCTTTAAGCCATGGTTAGAGCTGCTAACCCTGCTGCAGACGGTCCGACTGGGGTTAGTGAGTGAGCCGGGTTTAGCGAAACGCATCGCACAGGACGCCTTAAAACCTGCTGCTTAACTAAAAAGCCTTAACGCCAGCAGGGTTTAAGGGGGTCTTCTGAACAGGCTGTCCGAAGTGCTTTTCACAAGAGCGCCATATGAGCGACTTCACCAGAGCCTGGTTTCCCAGTGTCCCAGATCTCCTCTCCTTTGCAGGTCCCCTCGGTTTGTAGCAGGAGCCGAAAAACACGGCCATCGGTGGGACAATCTTCCCTGCCGGGTGACTCCCCCAAATCCACTTCACTGCATTCGGTTACAGTGGCGATGCTGCAGATAGCCTGGAAGGGAACGGACCTTGTCACCCCAGCGAGAGTCCGTCCCGCTTCTGCTGCCCACTCACCAGAGCTTTCTCCTCCTGCCGCAGCCATTGATAATCTTCCGCCATCTGCTTCTGCTGCTTGTCGAGAACCTGCCTCATCTTGGCCCGTTCCATCTCCCACAGCTTCTGGGCTTCTTCCCGGCTGCTGGGCCGAAGGAAGTCCTCCTCCTTGCAGGCAAAAGAGCAGGAAGTGACTGGAAGCCCTGTTTACAATTACCCGGCAGCAACAACAACTCCCAGATTCACTCCAGTCTCTGATTTCCGCCAAGTCCTAGAGATTCATCAGCGCTTGAAGCGAGTGGAGGGAGTTGCACTGATTCTGGGCTTCCCAGAGGCACCAGACTGAGGCACATGGGGCTGATCGAACAAGGCAGTTCCTATGCTCTCCAACAGAGTTGATAACCCCTTTTTAAATTGGGGGTGCATTTCTCTTTTGCCCCAGGTACACAACAGGTGTGTTAGAATTACTGGTATGCAGAGGTAGGTGTGTGTAGGAGTCACAGTTTAACAGGTGAGTGGAGAGGGCTGGAATGTTCCGGAACTCAAGAGAACAACTATGGAGCAAGGGAAGGTGGGAAAGGCGCAATGACGTCACGTCACACATTGCATCATCCCAGACCAACCTTTGCCAATCTGGCACAGAGGTGTTGGACTGCAACTCCCATAATTCCCAGGCAGCATAATTTATGTGGGGCTGCCCTTGTGCTTGGGCCAGAAGCTGCAGCAGTAGCTCTCAGGAAGGTCTTTAGTCATACCAAATTTGAAACAGATCCGTTCATCCATTGATTTTTTAGGAATTTTTTAAAAATTGAGGTTTTAAAATTATTTTTAAAATCATCATTTTTAAAGATAAAGAGATGAAAGTTGGCACCACGATAGCTTTTAGGTAGAGCTTTAGCCATACCAAATTTGAAACAGATCTGTTCACCCATTGATTTTTAGGAATTTTTTAAAATTTGAGGATTTAATTTTTTTAAAAAATGTTATTTTTAAAGATAAAGAGATGAAACTTGGCACCATGATTGCTCTTAACAAGGACTTTAGCTATGCCAAGTTTGAAACAGATCTGTCCAACTATTGAGTTTTAGGATTTTTTAAAAAAGTTTGAGGTTTTAAAATTATTTTTTAAAAACAATTTTAACATGGCGACCATGTTGTCCTCCTTTTTGGTTTCCAAAATATGGTCACCCTAAGAATGCCAGGATGTTGAGCGGCATGCCTGGTGGCCATGCTGGCTGGGGATAATGGGAGTTGTGGTCCAGCCCGTTCTAGAAGGCAGGCCGCCATAGCTCTTCTCTTTGGTAAAACAAACAGGCCAACTGCAGGCCAACCGTCCTTCCTAACATGCTTTGAATATAGTTGTCGGGGAAATTCCTCCAGATGAAAAGTGGCACCGCCTTCCGGCGCTCCGTTTGCGGAGGAGCGGTGTCCACCGCCAGGCCGGTCGGCCTTGCAACTATTTAACCGTTGAACCATTGGCCATGACAAAGGGATTTGGAATGCACAGCGGAAGGATTATCCAGTTTATTTTTGCTCCATGCTGGCGTTGCCTGTAGTGTTCTTTCTGCTAATGGTGAGTCACCCCTTTCCCCCATTTCTCAATTGAAAACTGGGCTGGAGGTTCTCGCCCCTCCCCGGGAATCCTCTCTAGGGTTCGTCCATGAGCAACTGGAGAGTTTCAGCTAGGAAGCAAGGCTATCATTCAAGGTGATCAAGAAATAAAAAACAGAGAGGGGAGCCCAAGGAACATAAGAAGGAGTGGAGAAAGGCGTGAAAGGCGTGTGCCTGTGATGTGGAGAATTCCTTAAAGAAACAGTGTCTTAATGGTTCATTGAATGAAAGTATACCCCTGGCCTAATACCACAATACATATAAAAGAAGGGGCTGTGAAAATATCAATACTTTAATGAACCCTACAGAATACTAATGCACAATCCACAAATGTGGAAGTGGAATAACCGTCTAATCTTTCTTTGTAAAACATCTCATACCTTCATTTGTAATATTATCTCGTGTTATTTAATCTTTCTGGGTAAAACACGTCATACCTTTATTTGTATATTAACTCCACTGCAAAACTGGGATGATATATCATTCTGTAGAATCTACTATTGTGTTTTCTAGGTTATATTGCTTTTTCATTAATAGTGCGTACAACTGTGTTATATGTTATTGCAGCATTTAAGCCCTATGAAGAGAGACTGAGAGAACTGGGCATGTTTAGCCTGGAGAAGAGAAGACTGAGGGGAGACATGAGAGCACTCGTCAAATACTTAAAAGGTTGTCACACAGAGGAGGGCCAGGATCTCTTCTCGATCCTCCCAGAGTGCAGGACACGTAATAATGGGCTCAAGTTAAAGGAAGCCAGATTCCAGCTGGACATCAGGAAAAACTTCCTGACTGTTAGAGCAGTGCGACGGTGGAATCAGTTACCTAGGGAGGTGGTGGGCTCTCCCACACTCGAGGCCTTCAAGAGGCAGCTGGACAACCCTCTGTCAGGGATGCTTTAGGGTGGATTCCTGCATTGAGCAAGGGGTTGGACTCGATGGCCTTGTAGGCCCCTTCCAACTCTGCTATTCTATGATTCTATGATTCTATGATTCTATTCTGTAATTACTATTGTGTAGTTTTCCAGTTTGTATTGCTGTATTATTAACAGTGTTTTCCACTTCCACGTTTGTGGATTGTGCATTAGCATTCTATAGGGTTCATTAAAGTATTGATATTTTCACAATCCCTTCTTTTAAATGTATTGTGGTATTAGGCCAGGGTATACTTTCATTCAAAGAACCATTAAGACACTGTTTTTTTAAGGAATTCTCCACATCACAGGCACACGCCTTTCTGGGGGATCCACTCCTACTTAAATTCCAAGAAATAAAAAAGGGTAGAATATTGCTGCACTTGGCTAGCCTGGGCTCACACATCAGGACTCTTCCGGGTGTTATATATCCATCTCCGCCCGCCCCCGCCCCCGCAACCCCCAAATGGATGAAGGCTCTGGCTAACTGAGTCAGGTCACGCATAGAGCCTTCTAGAACCTCGTACACCATATAAGACTGCAGCTGAGGCTGGCTCTAAACAAGCAATTTATAGCATGCTTGCGGCTGGCCACTCGTGGAAGTTCGTGGGTCGCTTTCACATCGTCATCGTCAGGCAGGATGTCTCCCCCCCCCTTTCCCCTGCTTATCCCGCTGTCAGAAAACACAAGGATAATCAGCTTTAGAAAATAAATCCGCCAAATCGCCCAACCTATAATTCCGCCACTAGATGGCGGTGTTTCATGGATTTGAATGGAAGTTCAATCTCCAAGCGGAGAGAGGAAGAATTCCATTCAAACCATGTGGCTGCCCGTGTAATGAGCAGATTGCAATCTCGGGATGACAATGGAAGCAGAAAGCGGTGGGTTTTTTTTAAATATAGAGGGCAGAGCAGAGGGTCTAGCAGCAATAGGGTCAGTGGCAGTCAGTTATAAGCAGTTTAGAGGGGAGCGTTTGCATAAGCAGCAACGGTGGCAGCACAGAGAACAAAAAGCCCTTCCACTAACACCTCCTCTGAAACCATTGGTCAGCATGACCCATATTCAACCATCTTGAACATTGAAAGCTTCAGAAGCACCGTTTCCCCATTCTTTTATTGAGAATTAAGAATCTAAAACAGCTTATTTCAAGGGAGGAAGTATACAAATTAACGGGAAAGAATGTAAAGATTATCCAGGTCCTCGTTCTCTTCCTTCCTCTCTCTCTCTCTCTCTCTCTCTCTCTCTCTCTCTCTCACACACACACACACACACACACACACTTTCTAGCCTTGGAGGCCCCTCATTCCCACTCAGCCTTGAGGCTTGGGGGCCAGACTTTCCTGCCAGCCGGCCTCATCTTACCCTCATGCTGTGACGCTTGAAGACGTTGTGCCTGTTGAGCGGCGGGGTGTGAAGGGAGTTGACGGGCGACGGGTACTCGATGGGGCTGGTGAGCGTTGGCGAGCTGGCACACAGACCCTCGGGTACCTGGGGAGGCGGAGGCAAAGGGGGGCAGGCAGGCACAAAACACAAGACACAGCACAGGCCGTTGGCACACAAACCGGGCAGAGAGCGCGCTTCAGAAAGAGGCTTTCACATTGAGAGAGAACGCGGCGATAGGAAAAGAGCCTAGCGAGAGGTGTTGGACTACAACTCCCAGTATCCCCCAGCCAGTATGACTGGGAGTTGTAGTCCAACACGTCTGGAGGGCGCCGGGTTGGAGGAGGCTGACATAAGTTATCTGGCTGAACTTGGAGCCTTTAAGCCCAGCTCTTGGGAACACCATTAAGGAGTGCCGAGAAAACCCCCTGATCCGTGCAACCATCCTGGAGCCCTCCATGCTTTTATTTCGTTGCCCCCATAAAAAGTCTCCCCTCCCCCAGTGAAAGTTTGCTTAAGACGAAAATCCAAAGCTCACCTACGTGACGGTTCTAAAATACAGATTCCCAATGGTCAGGGGTTGTGCATTTGGGGCGCTTTCTTCCCACGTGCAAAGCTATCGTGTCCCGTGAAAGATCTTTAGGGTGGATTCCTGCATCGAGCAGGGGGTTGGACTTGATGGCCTTATGAGCCCCTTCCAACTCTGCTATTCTATGGTTCTATGGCCAGCCGCAGCGGCCCTTATTTAACACCATGAAACGATAACCAGGAACAAGAGCCGGCAGGAGGTGCGCTGGGTTTTCCATTCTTGCGAAAAGGCACCCTTGGGCCTCATGCAGACAAGGTCAGGCTGAGAGCACCCCTTCCTTGGTGGAGAGAGAGAGGTTTCAAAACGAATTAAAAGGACGAAAAAGGCGGGAGAGAGCATTTGCGGCAGTCCTGCTGGGGAGGGGGGATTTCCCTTGTCAACAGGGCTCTCGGTAGCATGGCTTTTTTGGTGCCCAAGTCCGGCAAACACCATTCGTAAACCTGGCAGTCCGACTACCAGAATTAAAGGTGACAGGTGGGGCGATGGAGATGGGATTTAAACAGAAGGTGTGTAGAGGGCTGGGAGACTTGACTCAGGGCCTTGCTAGACCTACCGGATAATCCGGCCTGGAGTTGGGGTGACAGCACGCTGCAACTAGCGCGCGCCGTCGCCCTTTCCCAGACGTAAGATGCGACGGGGCAAGGGGAAGCCCCGTCGCGTCTGCCATTTTCCTTCAACCTTAAAGGGCCATGTGCGCAGGAGCGCACTACCGGACAAGGTAAGTTTTTTAAAAAATAAATATAGGGTCCCCCGCTCCCCCTGCCCCTGATTTCCCCCACACACAATGCCTGATGCCCCCCCTGCCTGCTCGCTCACCCGTCCTCCCCCCTTCCCCGATGCCCTGTCCCCCGTCCTTCTTTCCCCCCCATCCCCCGTCCGCGATGCCTGATGCCTGTGCCCATCCTTCTCCCCCCCGCTCTCCTGCCGGGTCTGGCCTTTCCCTCAGCCCCTATATCCCCCCCCCGTGATTTCCCGCCCCCCGGCCCGATGGGCACAGCGCTCTTATGAGCTCTGTGCCCAGTCTGTGGCTTCTCCCGGCTACTTGTAAGCAAGCAGCCGGGAAAAGCCACGGACCCTGCTAGGCCTTCTGCAGCTCTGGCCCCAGGCCGGGGCTGTGGAAAAGCTGGGCCATAAGCGAATCCGCTTATCCCGGTTTAAGGGAGGCATTAGCCTGGCCAGACCCCGGAATCCCCTGTGAGTCATCTGGATGCACAGGAGGGAGACTGGGCCTCACACCATGCTAATGCCTGGTCTAGCAACGGCCTCAGAGGCCTCATCTACACCAAGCAGGATATTTCATTATGAAAGCGGTATATAAAAGGCAGGAGCCACACTACTACTTTATGACGGTATTGAAGTGCACTGACAACTGTTGGGGCCCATGGACACACACCATATACTGCTCTCCTACCGCAATATCCTGCTTGGTGTAGATGAAGCTTAAGCGTCATCAGATGGGGGCGGGAATCGTGGTTCCCTACCATCGCTTCACCACCCTCGCTCTTCTTCCACATTACTTCTGCTTCCTTCCCGGAGAAGAAAGAGGAAGTCAACAAAGGCCCCGTGGTCCATTCAGGGTTAGGGTTAGGGTTAGGTTTTTTTTAAAAAAATCACACCGCTTTTCCTGCACGCAGCAGGAAACGGCGGCACATTCCGTTTCAAAAAAAAAAAAAAAAAGGCGGATTAAAAAGGGTCCATTTTGTGACGGAAAAAAGGCAAGAAGGAGCAGGAGATGCACAGGAGGTGGGCGGCAGCGTCTAAAGGCCGTGCGAAAAACCGTGAGTTGGCAGTAGTGAGCATGCGACAAAACGCTCATCTGATGAACTCCCCGGAAGTGCCTTCCAGGCTGAAAATCACAACTGTTTGTGCACAGCCTTAGAGAAGCGCATTATGCGCCCCTGATTGACAAGAGATGAGCATGTGACGTGCTGGCTCTTTTCTGCTCTAGAACATTGCGGGGGCGGGAGTTCTAGGAGCCCCAAACATTAACTGGTTCCATTGTCGTACTGCTCTAACAGTCAGGAAGTTTTTCCAGGAAGCCAGATTCCGGCTGGACCTCAGGAAAAACTTCCTGACTGTTAGAGCAGTACGACAATGGAACCAGTTACCTAGGGAGGTTATGGGCTCTCCCACACTAGAGGCCTTCAAGAGGCAGCTGGACAACCATCTGTCGGGGATGCTTTAGGGTGGATTCCTGCATTGAGCAGGGGGTTGGACTCAATGGCCTTGTAGGCCCCTTCCAACTCTGCTATTCTGTGATTGTTAATGTTTTCACAACCCTAAATGCTAATAGTAAACTCATTCTCTGGGTGTGGAGCCTTAGGTTGCCAGGACACCCATACACAAGAGCTACAAAAATTAAAAATAAATACAAAGACGAAGTACAAGTGTATAACTACCAAAATAAATCATAGAATCATAGAATAGTAGAGTTGGAAGGGGCCTCTAAGGCCATCGAGTCCAACCCCCTGCTCAATGCAGCAATCCACCCTAAAGCATCCCTGACAGAGGGTTGTCCAGCTGCCTCTTGAAGGCCTCTAGTATGGGAGAGCCCACAACCTCCCTAGGTAACTGGTTCCATTGTCGTACTGCTCTAAAAGTCAGGAAGTTTTTCCTGATGTCCAGACGGAATCTGGCTTCCTGTAACTTGAGCCCGTTATTCCGTGTCCTGCACTCTGGGAGGATCGAGAAGAGATCCTGGCCCTCCTCTGTGTGACAACCTTTTAAGTATTTTAAGTATTTGAAATAAATAAATCCTTAGTGGGGGAAATCAGATGGTGGCAAACAACACCCCCCCCAACTTCAAAACAAACCTCCCTAACGAGGACTGAGCATGCTCACTGGGCATGGAACACTAAATATGTAATGGTGTTTCCTTTGAAAGGGCATGGCTGGCTGGAGCCCTCAGCAGGAACTGGGATAATAGCACTAAGCACACAGATTTTGCGGTGGAGTTTTGAAGCAATCAACGGGGGGGATTAGAAGTCTACGAAGACCACTCTTTTTGTCTGTTGCAGAAACCCTGAGAAGCAGCTGCTACAAGTTCAGCGGGAAAAGCACTGACGGACAGCTCAGATGGGAAGGGGTCATGCACAAGGACCACGTATGTCTGGCAGCGGTGAGAAGGCGGCGGCCGCAAAGGGGTCGCAGCCCTTTCCGAAGGGGGTGTCAGGAGGAAGGACGTGGGGCTACGGGAGCCGAGCGGGGCTTACCTGGAACTGCAGCTTGGGGGCCAGCAGGTTGGTCTGAGCGGGCGGCTTGTACTTCGGCCGGCTAGGCTGGGGAGAAAAAGGGAGGTGGAGGCGGCAGTATGAAACGGAGGCTGCGGCTGGCAACTCAAGGGCAGGGAGTCAAGAGTCCCGGAAGAATCCCTGTCTCTGACTCTTCCAGTCTTCCCACCCGCAATGTTTAGGAAATGTCAAAATAATACCTATCAATATAAGCGTTTATAAACATGCACAAAAGCCCCAAACTCCCACATTGCGTAAATAGACGAAGGGCACGATCCTAGCGACGGCGCCTCACTCTTCGGAAGCCCCTGAACTCGGTGGCCTCTAAGATCCCCCTGCCCTGCTGGGGTGCGAGTTGTCAGGCGTGAAGAACGCCCGAGGTGGTCTTTGCCTCCTCATCCTCTCTGCTCTTTGCTTTTTTCGTGAGGGGGGGTCTTCAGCCCCTCTAGCGAGGGTGCTTTGGAGGGGGGGGAGACTGGAGGGGGCTCTGGATAATTCGTATCCTGGCACCTTCTGGTCACCTCCCCTTCCTGCCCACAGGAATACCCCCCCTTTCCCCCCCTCTTGGAGATTGATGTATTTATTTATTTATTTATTACACTTATATACCGCCCCCATAGCCAGAGCTCTCTGGGCGGTTTACAAAAATTCTAAAATTGAGATTAAAAACAAGTATACAAAATTTAAAATTAGAAAACACAGAAATGCAGGTTGCTTACCTGTGACTGTAGTTCTTTGAGTGGTCATCTGTGCAGTCACACAATGGGCTTTGCGCTTGCGCTGAGCTCTGCTTCGGAAAAAGTCTTCTCCAGCTGAGAACCGTTAATCTTTTGGCGGGAACCCTCCCCCCACCGTCCACTGCGCATGTCAGCGCGTGTTCCCGCCTTCCCTTTGTGACCGACTAACGATCTGGTAACCGAGGGGGTACCCCTTCAGTATTTAAGAACACCGAAGAGGGGACGGTGGGAGGGTTGTGTGACTGCACAGATGACCACTCAAAGAACTACAGTTACAGGTAAGCAACCTGCATTTCTTTTTCGTGGTCTCTGTGCATCACACTATGGGCGATTACCAAGCTAAGTACTCACCGGTGGAGGGTCGGTGTTACTGGAGCACTGAAGACAACACTGCTCTGCCAAAGGAAGAATCCTTTCGAGATCTGGTGTCAATGTTGTAATGTCTGGCGAACGTCAGGGGATGCGACCAAGTTGCCGCTTTGCAGACGTCGATCATCGAGGTTCCCCTCGCAAATGCTGTCGACGTGGAGACGCTTCGAGTAGAATGTGCACGAACTTGCTCAGGAAGCTGAAGTTTGGCTAGGCGGTATGCTAGCTTGATAGTATGTACTATCCACGCTGCGAGTCGCTGGGTTGAGAGGGCATGACCTCTCTGTTTGCCACCATATGAAATAAAAAGTTTTTGAGTTTTACGAAAAACTTGAGTCCTGTCTTTATAGAAGGCCAATGCTCTCCGTACATCGAGGCAGTGGAGTCTCTTTTCCAGTTCTGTAGATGGAGACGGAAAGAAGGTAGGTAGTACTATGGTTTGATTTATATGAAAATCCGTCACCACTTTCGGAAAGGAAGGTAATATCAGGGCGCATGACCACTTTGTCTTTATGAAAGATGGTAAATGGGGAGTCGATGTGAAGTGCCGACAGTTCACATGCTCTTCTCCCCGAAGTTATTGCCACTAGGAAGGCAACCTTCCATGATAATAGATGAAGTGATGTGGTGGCTAAAGGCTCGAAGGGCTTTGTAGTGAGAGCATTTAAGACCACTGACAAGCTCCAGTCACGGCGCTACTGGAGAAGAGGCTTTACAGGGGGTGCCAAGTTGTTGAGTCCACGTAGAAATTTTTTTACCAACGGTGTAGAGAATAAGGGTCTATTCTCGACTTCCCCTCTGTGTGATGCTATAGCCGCTAAGTAGACCCGGATGGATGAGTATCGGAGCCCCTTCGTATATAAGTGGTGTAAGTATGACAGTATATTCGGTATAGAGCACGTATTTGGGTTGAGGGAGTGCGCATCTGCAAAGGTACAGAAAGATTTCCATTTTCTATTATATGACAGCTTAGTGGAGTCCTTTATAGAAGCTGATAAGATAGACAGAACACCTGATGTCAGCTCACTGGGAGGTGAGGTGGTCGTTAATTGTGTGTTGGATGAATTCTCCACGCCGTGAGTTTCAGCCTCCGGATGTCGGGGTGAAGGATTTGCCCGTTGTTGCAGGAGAGTAGAGTCGGGTCGAATGGGAGACGGTAAGTGTGCCCCTTTGCAATGCGGTTCAGTGGTAGGAACCATGGTTGTCTGGGCCACCATGGAGCTATTAGGATACAATTTGTATTGTCTCGTATGATTTTCGCTACCACCTTGTGCAGAATTGGGAACGGAGGAAATATGTAGTACCTCTCGTGGGTCCATTCGTGTAGGAATGCATCCCCCATGGACCCGTGTCCGATCCCTGCCCTAGAGCAGAATGTTGTGCAGACAGTGGTTTCCGCTGTGGCGAATAGGTCCGTTTTGGGTTGACCCCAGATGCGGAAAAGTCTGGTGACTATCTTGGGTGATAGCTGCCATTCGTGGTTGAGGAGATTTTTGCGGCTGAGTGAGTCTGCTAGGATATTTTCTGTCCCTGCGATGTGTATGGCTGTAAGGTGTATTCCTCTGGGTATCGTCCATTTCAGTATACAGAGGGTGAGATGAACTAGTTTTGGAGATTTGGTTCCTCCCTGTTTGTTTATATGCCATAACACAGCGGTGTTGTCTGTGAGTAGCTGGACGTGTCGATTCAGTAGGGCAGGTTCGAATGCCTTGAGGGCTTTCCTGACCGCCTCTAGTTCCAGATAATTGATGTGGTTGGTGGTGTCGTGAGCTGACCATTGTCCCTGAATCTGCAGCTCGCCGCAGTGTGCTCCCCACCCCATCGTTGAGGCATCCGTGGTCAGAGTGCAAGATGGAGGTGGGCATTGGAAGGGGACGCCTTCTAAGAGATGATGCATGTCCGTCCACCAGCGAAGGGTGCAAGCGACTGTGTATGGGATAGTGAGGTGATGACGTCTGGAGTCTCGGTCTTTGTCGTAATGACGTAGGAACCAGAGTTGGAGTGGGCGCATATGAAATCTTGCCCACTGTATGACCATTACAGTTGATGCCATGTAGCCCAGTAATCGTTGAATCTTGTGAGCTGTGGTTTGGGGTTGTGTAATCATATCCCCTGCCTTGCGTGTAAGTTCTTCTGCTCGGTCCCGAGGTAAGAATGCTCTTCCTGTAATTGAATCGAGTTGGGCTCCTATAAACTTCACTGACTGTGTGGGATGAAGGGTAGATTTTTCGTAGTTGACGCAGAGACCCAGGATCTTTAAGAGGTGTAACGTCCGATTGATGCTCTGATACAGAAGGTCCTTGGAGTCTGCCACGACAAGCCAATCATCGAGGTAAGGGTAGAGCTCGACATCGAGTAGTCTGAGATGTGCGCAGACAACAGCCATACATTTTGTGAAGACACGGGGGGCTGTACTGAGGCCGAATGGTAGGACCCGAAATTGATAGACGTTGTCTCCTATGGCGAATCGTAGGAAATGACGGTGGGACTCTGCGATAGAAATATGAAAGTATGCGTCTTTCAAGTCTATGACTGCAAACCATGCATTTTTTCTGAGAAATTGAAGAATGGTATGTAGTGTTGTCATTCTGAATTTCCTGGGACGGATGTAGCTGTTCAGATCTCGGAGATCCAATATGGGTCTGAGACCCCCATCCCTTTTCGGTACTGTGAAGTATCTTGAGAAAAATCCCTCGTTTTCCTGATTTACGATGTGCTCTATTGCCCCCTTGTGGGATAGCATGAGGGTTTCGTAGTCTAGGGTGACAGTAGGTGTAGTGATCTTCACAGTACCGAGCGGGGGAAGGGTCTCGAACTCGATATGGTAGCCTTGTGTGATTATGTCTAGGACCCAGGAGTCTGAAGTGATGTTGTCCCAAGCGTGTAGAAAGAAGGATAGACGATCTGCGAATGCATGGTATGCGGTGTTGGTGTGGTGTGAGTCAAAGACGCCGTTTTGGGAGGTTGTCCGTCTTCTGGTGTGGGCGGAAGCGGCTAGTTTGGGCGTATTGTTTCCTCTGGAGAGGTTGTGATGGTGGGAATCTTGGGTTCCTGTCGATAGAGGTTTTCTGTTGATAAGGTTGGTATTGACGCGGCCATTTACGTAGTTTTTGAGATTGGAATTGTTGATTTTGCTGGCCAATTTCCATTTTCTTTGCGTTGTTTCTCGCTTTTTGTACAGTATCCATTTTTTCGTCAGTTGAGGCATTAAAGAGGCCATCTCCGTTGAATGGTAGTTCCTCTATTCGCGAGCGAGCTTCTGGGGCCATCCCTGCCGATCTAAGCCAAGCGTGGCGTCTAAGTGCTACTGATCCCATCATTAATTTGGCGTAGCAATCCATCTGGTGTCGGGTGGTGTTAATCTGTAGCTTTGCTAGTCGAGAGGCCTCGGATTGGAAGACGCGGGCTAGCTCTCTATGGTCTTCAGGGAGATAGTCACACAGGGATCCAATCTTATCCCATAAAAAAAGTTGATATCGGGCCATGAGAGCCTGGTAGTTTGTTACTCTCATGCCCAGAGCGGCTGCAGAATATGATCTCCTGCCCATGAAATCCAGTCTGCGCCCTTCTTTATCCACAGGGGCTGAGTGTTGTTTATGAGGTCTCCAATGGGAGGATTCGACGATGATCGAGTTGGGGCGTGGGTGTGTGAATAAGAAATCCACGTCCTTCTTTTGTACCCTGTACATGGATTCCAATCGACGGGAGGTCGGTGTCATTAGCGAAGGGGAAACCCATGTTTGCTTGATTGCGTGTAGTAGTGTTGGTGCGAAGGGTATCTCCACTGGGACTGAGGCTTCTGAGAATATAGGTTCAAATATAAGGTCTTCAATATGATCTTGCTGCTGGTGCACATCTACTCCAAGGGATTGTGCCATTCTAAGTATTTGTTCTGCAAACGAGCCCATTTCCTCTGAGGGCGACGCACGTTCCTTGGGTCCCAGGTTTTCGTCAGGGGAAGGCAGGGAAGGTGCCGCTGTTGATTGAGATGAGGTATCAGAGTCATACCCCTCAACAGATTGTGGTGATCTGTTAGGACTCGGTATCGGAGCGGTGTTAGGAGCCGTGACATGAGTAGTCGTTGTACGCGTGTCTGGTCGCGTCGGAATGGCTTCCTGAGGTTGTGGGCGCCTCGAGTATTGAGCGTCTCGTTCCCGGAGAGGATAGTGCCTATCGGAGTGATATTGATGACTCCGTGTCGACGGAGGGTGAGAATATTCAGAGTAGCACTCCCATTCTCGGTGTGGAGATCTGGATCTGCTACGGTATGCATAATAATGTCTGCTTGGATAATCGTAGTCATCTCTATAGGAGACCGGCGAGCGACGCCGAGATCTGGGGCGTTCGTGTCTCTCGTAATGTTCGCCTCTATAGGAAGCAGGCGATCAATGCCGAGACCTGGAGCGTCCGCGCCTCTCGTAGTGCTCGTGTCTGGAGTCACTTGATCTAGGGCGCGGGCTAGGTCGAGGAGGCTGTGCTGGTGGAAGGCAGTGTTGAGTTTCATCGACATCTATGGGGTTGGTTTGTGCCATTGATGTCTCTGGTTGTTATGTCGGGGTTGATGGTTCCCTGATTTCACCTTCCGACATTGTGGAGAGAAGTTCAACTGCCGGGGGGTCTGCTGGGTTGGAACTCTCTGTAGTAAGTAGAGGGCGTTCTGCCAAGCCCTTAGTTCTCTTTTTCTTCTTAACGCGTGTTTTGGAGGGTGGTTTAATGGTCTTCGCCTTCTTGGTGATCTTTTTGGCTGTAGATAACGCCCTAGATTGTATCGCTGTCGATGGGTCAGGGCGAGCTATTGATGTCGATGTCTCTGTTGACGTCGATGGTTGTGACGGTAGGGATGTCATAACTCTCGGTTTGTCAACGCGTTGGAGCGTTTGCTTCCAGAGTTCTGCCTTGAGCCTATCCGCTCTGTGCCTCCTTGTTTGTTTCGAAAAGGATTGGCAGTGATGGCTCGTTTCAACAACGTGTGACTCGCCGAGGCACAGCACACAAAGTGAATGGCCGTCCGCTGCGGGGAGCTTGCTAGCACAGCGGACGCATTTACGGAACGGTGCCTTAAGGGCCATACAACTAACTATATAGAAAGAAGGCTAAGAAGAGACTAGATAGAAAGAAGGGATTTTTTTTTTTTTGAAGAAAGGATAAGAATGAAGAAGGAATAAGAATAAAGAAGGAAAGAACGGTTAGGATAAAGCTCAGCTACTCAATTCTAAGGAGTAAAACGGAGAAGAACTCTCTGCGAAGCACCAGCTAAGGCGGTCACAAAGGAACTGAGGGGAAGGCGGGAACACACGCTGACATGCGCAGTGGACGGTGGGGGAGGGTTCCTGCCAAAAGATTAACGGTTCTCAGCTGGAGAAGACTTTTTTCCGAAGCAGAGCTCAGCGCAAGCGCAAAGCCCATAGTGTGATGCACAGAGACCACGAAAAAGAACATACACACATAAAGCATTAAAAATCGTTAAAAAAAAACTAAACATGTGGGTGATTAAGATGTTCTGCCATATGCCTGGGCAAAGAGGAAAGTCTTAACCTGGCGCTGGAAAGATAGCAGCGTTGGCGCCAGGCGAGCCTCGTCAGGGAGATCATTCCACAGTGTGGGGGCCACCACCAAAAAGGCCCTGTCCCTCGTTGCCACACTCCGAGCCTCTCTCGGAGTAGGCACCCGGAGGAGGACCTCTGATGGAGCTCTAAGAATCCTAAAGAACCCCTACGAGTGTCATGCATTCAAATAAAAATAATAATGCTGAAGGGTAAAGCCTGGTTTGCTCCTTTTTCTATAGCAAAATGTGTTCTTAGATTCCTCCATGTCTAGATTCTGAAACCGACAGGTAACAACCTTCCCCAGTTCGGTGCCCTCCAGGTGGGTTGGACTACAACTCCCAGCACCCGCAGCCTGGGGAAGGCAGACATGTAAGAACCTTTTCCTGTGAAAAATACTGTGATCGCAAGAGGTTTGCTGGCAGTGCACACCAAGGCCTTCCAGGTGTTCCCCGTGCACGTTCCCCTCACCTTTGGCGGCGGTTCTTGGAAGGAGGTGGGCTCCATGATTTTGGGGGGCCGGTGACGGTTGTTCCTCTCTTGCTCCCGGGCAATCTCTTTCTCCAGCTGGTAAACGTCACTGCAATCCAAAAGGGGGGGGGGGGAGAAGGAAGGGAAGAAGTCAGGCTGGCAAACATCTCAATCCGCTGCCTATGCAGATCTCCGGAGGGCTTTTATTCATCCCTAGAGATGTAAAATTTCCGGAAATTTTGAAGCCATGGAAAAAACCCGTTTTTTTTTCCGGGGGGGGGGGGGGGGTTTCGGGAAAAATCCGGAAATTTTCGGAAAAATTGAAATAATGCAATATTAGCACATTTTACAGATTGAAAGTCACTTTGTTACTTTAGTAACACAAAATGTAATTATGTCCAAGTTGGTTTGGCATAAAATTATTACATTATGTATATTAAAAGTACAGTGTATTCAAACAATGATTGAAAAATTAATTTACTTTTTTTAAACTTTTTTTTTTGGTAACAAATGGAGCTACAAGCTCCTGAACTGTAAGGAACCTCTTTGGTTCTGCCAGTTTATGAGGAGCAGGCAAAAAAATCAATTTATAAAAACAACAACTGAAGAAACCACCAACATTAGTAACAAAGAACATTATTCATGTCTCCGCTAGTCCTCCAGTGTCAAGACATAAAGCCCCCATTCCCATAAAAAGAACTGAGAAAAATGGGGGGGGGGGCAGATTCAATGAATATGCATTAAATTAATCAGACTCATTTTCTGACCTTTAGCTATCAGTATCAGTTTCAGTCTCTGCTTCCGTGGCAGTGCTGCCCCCTAGAGGTAGAAATGCGTCTTGCTCTTGCATTTGAGAGTTGTAGTCTCAGTTTGCAACCTAGGACTTGCTTGTCCTTGGTGCACAGAAATTGTAATAATCTGATACTGTACATAGTTTTTAGAATTCATTTGGAGAAGTAAATATCTGAACACCTTGTCTTAAACATTTTATTCATCATGCTAAAATAAAACACCCCATAATCCGTTTTTTTCTTTATTTTTTCCAATTTTTTTTTTTTGGGGGGGGGGGGAAGAGGCTTCGGGAAAAAACAGTTTTTTCCCAAATTTTTCCGTTTTTTTCCAGGCCTTCACATCTCTATTCATCCCTGATCCAAGTTCTGAAGCCCGTAAAGGGGACTTTGCCATCTTTATTGCAGGGGCAGGGATCCTGCAGAACTCTAGATGCTGTTGGATTATTGATATTATTTCTTGTGAAATAATAATAATAATATTATTATTAATAATAATAATTATTATTCCAGGCCACCTTTCAAGGCAGAAGCTCTCTGAAAGCAGCTTACAACAAAATGCAAATAATTTAAAAATACAGTAATAAACATTCCTAAAACAAACACCAGCAATAAACCTACTTTAAAAACCTACAGCACAATTGCAGCTACACAGCAGAACAGCCCAGTAAAGCATATTCAGGGGACTACAGCTCCCATCTTTGCTAACCAGGACCCACGCTGCTTTGGCTGGTGGGAGTTGGAGTCCGACAGCTTCTTGAAGGCGTCCGGTCCCCAAACCCTGTTTTATTGGGGCTGGATGGAACCAAACGGGCATCAGTCCTTTTGCCTCATTGGACACACAAGCACATCATCCCCTACTGACTGCCCTCCCCCACAACTGAGGCTTGATATTGCCAGCCTTGATATTGGGCACAAGATCCAGCTTTCTCAGTTTCACTTTGAAAACATCAACAAGTTTCTAGTCCTTAAGCCTGTGAAGACAGGCTTGGAAGTGCCTGGTTGAAGTCTGCTGGAATCTCTGGATCCCGGTTGGATCGGATTTTGAGCCATTGGGCGTGGGCTCGAGAGCCTTCCCTGCACAGCCCCCCTGCCCGTGACAAGTCAAACCAGCAGAATAAATTCTGCGACCAAAGAAGGGTTCTGCAACCTTGCTTCCTGCCTTCCTTCCGCTTTCAGCATGCTTCTCGGCTCGCCTCCGTGCAGCATAGGCGTGCACAAAGGGTGTGCCGGGTGTGCCCAGGCACACCCTAATGTCGCAAGCAATAAGCGCCAAATTGAGGGAACCTTTGAGTAGGAAAGAGCCTCATGTGGTGCAGAGCGGTAAAGCAGCAGTTTCTGCAACTGAAACTCTCCCCAGGGCCTGAGTTCGATCCCAGCGGAAGCTGGTTCTCAGGCAGCCAGCTCGGGTCGACTCAGCCTTCCATCCTCCCGAGGTCGGTAAAATGAGTACCCAGCTAGCTGGGGGAAAGGGAATCACGGCCGGGGAAGGCAACGGCAAACCACCCCGCTATAAGGCCTGCCAAGAAAACGTCAGCGAAAGCTGGCGTCCCTCCAAGAGTCAGTAATGACTCAGTGCTTGCACGAGAGGTTCCTTTCCTTTTTCCTTGAGTAGGAATCCAGAGGGGGATCCAGATGCAGCAGGAATGGTCCTCCAGCTGCCATCCAGCTGTTCTGCCACCACACCAAAGAACCACTGCCTCTGAGAGAGCACCATTGCTCCCATCAGCAGGAGCGAAAAGGAATCACTCCGGCTTACCTCAAGCTGCAGACCAGCTCCTTGAACTTGGGCCTGTCGTTGGGGTCGTAATCCCAGCAGCGCGTCATGAGGGCGTAGAGGATGGGGGGGCAGGCGTCCGGCTTGGGCAGGCGGTCCCCTTTCTCCAACACCCCAATCACGTCCTTGTTCTCCAGCCAGAAGAAGGGCTGTTTGCCGAAACTGAGGACTTCCCACATACAGACGGCTGCGGATGCGGGGGGAAAGAGGGGGAGAGTTTCGAGGCAGGGAGGTTACTTGGGTTGTAGAAACCCAAATTGTGGGATTTGTGGCACCCTGTAAGCTGCCCCCCCCCCGAAAATCCAGCAACACCACCCACCCTCCAGGGTTTGGTAACGTTCTGAAGCTTTGAGACAACTGCCTTTGCTATTTATTTTTATTTATTGTTTGTTATATTTATATTTCACCTTTCCCTTCAAGGACCCATGAGGTCATTCAGAACCCCCCCTCCTCCTCCTCTCCATTTTATCCTCAGAACAGCCCTGTGAGGTAGGTTAGGCAGAGTGTCTGCGGCTGACCCAAAGCCACCTGTGAGCTTCATAGCCAAGTGGGGACTAGAACCTGGATCTCCCCGTTTCATTTCCATTTATTACATTCCTATCAGGCCCAAGGCAGGTGGCCGCCTGAAGTGAGGACCCTGCCGCCGCCGCCCCTCCCTCTTGATCTACTCTCCCACCCGCTTACTCTCCTCCGTACGCGTAGGCGCATGCACCTCAACAGCCCGCCCACCTGCCAGCTAGGTCCATTTTCTTTGCGTGCGAACGTGCACCCGCCTCCCCAGCACGCGGCCCGGGAGGTGTCTCCACCTTCAGGAGCTGCACGGCGCCTCCACGACGTTTGGGCAAAGTATCACAAGAGATCCCAGGAGTTCCAGGACCTCTCACAAGGCCTTCCCGACTTCATGCGGTGTGCTGGGGAGACGGGCAAGCGTCTGCGCCCAAAGAAAAGCCAGCCAGCTGGCCGGCAGCCAAGCTCATGGGACCAGCCGGGCAGGTGGGGTTGGGAGGTGCCTGGGTGGGGTGGAGTGGAGCAGGCGGAGCGGGCGCAATGACTGATGTGCACAAGTGGTGGCGAGAGGCTGCTTCATAAGAACATACGACAATGGAACCAGTGACCTAGGGAGGTGGTGGGCTCTCCCACACTCAAGGCCTTCAAGAGGCAGCTGGACAGCCATCTCTCAGGGATGCTTTAGAGTGGATTCCTGCACTGAGCAGGGGGTTGGACTCGATGGCCTTGTGGGCCCCTTCCAACTCTGCTATTCTATGATTCTATGATAAGCAGCGTTCTCCGCTGTGGCACCCCGGCTGTAGAACGAGCTCCCCAGAGAGGTTCGCTTGGCGCCTACAGTGTGCCCTTTCTGTCGCCGGCTGAAGACCTTTTTATTTTCTCAGCATTTTAACACTTAATTTAACTTAAATTTTAAACTTTGCTGTGTTAATTCTATAGTTTAACCTATATCCATTTTTTGCTGTGTGGTTTTAATCCTGGTTGTGCTTTTTATATTGTATTTTGTATTCGGGTTTTTAAATTGTTGGCTGCTTTTATGCTTAAAAAAAACTGCAATAAATAAATATTGTAATTTTGCATCGCTGCTGTTTTTATCTGGTTGAACTTTTATATTGTATTTTATATTATGGTTTTATACTGTTGTTTTAGACTTTGAATGTTTTTAATTTTTGCGAACCGCCCAGAGAGCTTTGGCTATTAAGCGGTATAAAAATGAAATAAATAAATACATAAATAAATAAAATAAGCAGTGCCCTGAGGCTGGATCAAACCAAGGGTCCATCTAGTCCAGCATTCTGTTCACACAGTGGCCAACCAGCCATTGGCCAGGAATGAACAAGGAGGACATGCAGCAACAGCACCCTCCCACCCATGTTCCCCAGCAACTGGTGCACACAGGCTTACTGCCTCTGATACTGGAGAGAGCACCCAACCATCAGGGCTAGCAGCCATGGATAGCCTTCGCCTCCAGGAATTTATCCAACCCCCGTTTTAAAGCCATCCAAATGGATGCCCGTCACGACATCTTGTGGTGGTGAGTTCCATAGTTTAACTCTGCTTCTTGGTTCTGCTGCCTGCCTGCATGGCCAGCCGGCTGGCTTGTCATGCAGGCGGCCGGCAGGACCAAGAAGTGGCAGACCCTCTGGAGGGGGGAGAGGGCCGCTCTTCCCATGCTCTGCTACCTGCTTCACCGGCATCCCCCTGCCTCATGGTAGGGCCGGCTCCGCATCCTAACTCTCTGGGCAGTTTACAAAGATTAACAACCTTAAAAATGCAGTACTGGACATAATATAAACGAAGTTTACACACAAGGATGTAACCAGACAGCATGCCTGCAGGTCCACGTGTGCAACCCCTCCCCCAGTTTTAACAATCATTGATGAGAAATCCCACGACCTGATTTAAAACCAGTCCCCCGTCCAACACTCTAACCACTACACCGCACTGCAGGTCCAAGTGCTGCTCGCCTGCTCCGCGCTTCCACTCACCAAACATCCACACGTCGCTGGCCGAGGTGAAGCGGCGGAAGTTGATTGACTCGGGCGCCATCCACTTGATGGGCAGGCGGGTCACGGACGCTGGGCGGTTGTGGGGGGAGGAAGGAACACGGTGAGTCCCTCCCCAAGCACAGGCGAGCCAGCAAGAGCGGTCCTAGGCCACCTCCCCCCATGGCCACCGCCGTATCTCCCTGTGGCAAAGAGCAGCCGCCGCCCCACCTTGGGCACGGAGACCTTCATTCAGTCCCCCAGAGCCAAGTGCACGGACACAGAAAGGACACCCTCTTCTGAGCCAGACCCATGGATCTCTCTCACCCCCCATGGCCAGGGGCTCCCTGTGCTGCCCTCAAAGGAGCACATCCCTGCAAAGTGGCACTTTTGGAGCCAGGCTGCAGAGTGCACCTGTGCTGCACTGAAGCTTTCATGTGTATCTGGCATCCACAGGTGACGCCACTCTGCCAGTGAGGACGTGCTCAGGTACCTGACAGGCTCCCCCCCCCCCCGCTCCCATCCGTCAGCATGCAAGGGAATGGAGCGATTTCTCCATTTGTGTGCACATGGGGGGGTGGGAGAGCTGTGCTGCCAATCCTGGCCCCCAAACTGTGTGTGTGTGTGTGTGGGGAGCCCACTCCCAGCAAGGATTCCGTTGCCCAAGGTCCTTGGCTGGAGGTGGAGGCCACCAACTGGGTTTCGACGGTTACAGCTTTTTTCCTTCCACCCAAGTCAAGAGAATGGGGAAATGTTCTCTCTCTCTCTCTCTCTCTCTCTCTCTCTCTCTGTAGTGTACGTTTTCTCTCTGTGTGTGCTTCCTCTCTCTCTGTGTGTGAGAAAATACACTGAAACTGAGAATGAGGGACACTCTGAACACTTTGTGACATGGCCACACCAGCCATTTTGTGGTCATGCCTCCAACACTTTTTTAAAAATTCTGGACGTGCCCACAAGATATGAACCCCTGAAGCTGCCTCCCCCAGGGTCTGTCCAAGCATCCAGCGACATAGGCTGGAGTCCACAAAAGCTTATCAGATAACAAATCTTTAAGGTCCTGCAAGACTTTGCTGTTTTTGCTGCAACAGACGTAACACAGTTACCCGTGCTCTGGAAATAGATAACTTCTTGGACTACGAATGCAATCCCATTAAGAAGAGAAAACAAAGCCAGACCCTTGGCAGAAGTAGTTAATCAGGTTATCATAGGCAGTAGGCTAGGGTGACCCTATGGAAAGGAGGACAGGGCTCCTGTACCTTTAACAGTTGTACAGAAAAGGGAATTTCAGCAGGGGTCATTTGTATATATGGAGAACCGGGTGAAATTCCCTCTCCATCACAGCAGTTAAAGCTGCAGGAGCTATACTAGAGTGGCCAGATTTAAAAGAGGGCAGGGCTCCTGCAACTTTAACTGTGGTGATGAAGAGGGAATTTCACCAGGTTCTCCATATATACAAATGCCACCTGCTGAAATCCCCTTTTCAATGCAACTGTTAAAGATACAGGAGCCCTGTCCTCCTTTCCATAGGGTCACCCTACAGCTACACCAGGTTGGGGCGTGGGAGTGTATGGGTGGGTGGCCACCTGAACTCCAGCCCTCTAGATTCCCTGCTAGTGCTGAGGGAAGACATAAGCCAAAGCATCTGGAAGGCTACAATTGGCCACTCCTGTTCACTGTTTCTTTTGGCTACCTGAAATGGAGGTCTTCTTTTCCCCCCAGTCTGGTTTCCCAACTTTTACACTGGTGATGCTGAGGATTGAAACACTGGACCTGCTGCATACACTCCTGAGGGTCTGACTAAATGACCTAGGCTGACCCGGTGCAGGTTAGCCACGTTCTGCGGCCATTTTGAATGTTCAGCGCCTTATCGGGCCAATCAGGGTGTGCTACGTGACATCCAAACTCGCACACCAGAGGTTAATCATGGGTTAAACAACCCACTGTTAACCTACAATTAGTAGTTAGGTTAACTGTGGGTTGTTTAACCCATGATTAACCCACAGTGTACGAGTTTGGACGTCATGTAGCACACCCTGATTGGGTGTGTGTGTGGAATATTCAAAAAGGCTACGGAACTGAATGCGCTGTGACAAATCGGGCGCTCACTAATTAAGCCACGATTTGCTGCCGTTTTCCGCAAACAGCCCCCAATGTGTGGATTGAAAATAACACAAAGAGTATGGCACTGATTCAAGATAACGTGTTTTATAGCTGCTCTATTTTGCTTAATGTGTTAACTTGTTCTACCGTTTCAATGGTTTTAATCAGATTAATGTTTTATGATGTTGTGATGGCCATTGGCTACAAACAATAAAGAGAATGATAAAAGGAAAATGAAGAAGCCAGTCACTGTAGCATGTAGTCCAGCCCACCTGACTGAATCTAAAATAATTTCTAAGCGGCTTTTAAGGGCAGAACCCGCCTCAGTCCCTTTCCTTTACCTTTGTAATATTCGTCCTCCTCAATGTACCTGGAGAGACCAAAATCGCCCAGCTTGACGCACTCGGGGGAAGCTACCAGCACATTCCGGGCTGCGATGTCCCTGCAGAAAATAAAGCAAGCTGGCCAGTCCCTTCTAGCCGTGGGGCTAGCCATGGGGCAAGAGACACTTGTAGGGGAATTTGTGAGTGGGGCACAAGTGCTTGAGCATCCCCCCGCCCCCCGGAGTAATCTGTTGATCAGGCAGAGGACTCCTAGCACCACCATGCAAAAAGCACACGGCGGCTATTCTGAGCATTTCTCTCACACCTTTCCTGAGGCTTCTGCTTCCAGATTCTTTGCGGGATTAAGAACAACTCTTCACCTGTACTTTCTTCCAGGGATTTCCTTTCTCTGCCTTACTGTATGTTCCATTATACAAACACTAGATGGCGCTGTGGTATAGTGGAATTGGGCAATTACACACTATAAATAAAGCAGCATTCAGGAAAACACTGCACTTTCCTCGACCTAAAAAAAGCCCTGGTGATATAGATTGCAAAGAACGGGAAAGATCTTTGAGTATGATGTCGTCTGAACGACCCGCAAACTACCATGAGCGAGCTATCAGGAGCACACAGTAAAAGCCTTGTGCAGAAAGGCCTCCATCTTTTCCTTCTTAAAAGATTTTCCACAATAAGGAAAAAGATGGAGAAAGCGGTGGGAAACCATGGGAGGGTTATAAGTCTGATATTGTCTGGTTTTGTTTGTATTTTATGCTTTTAAATTTTGTATATTTCTTTTTAATGTTTACTGTTTTTTAACTTTTCTAAACCGCCCAGAGGGCTTCGGCTGTGGGCCGGTATATAAATGTAATAAATAAATAAATAAATAAATAAAAATGAGAAATAAGTGGGAGAGGTCATTATCTGGACCCTTTGAAAAAAAGGTTTGTGTTCGAATCAAGGCGATTCCACAATAAATGCTTGGGTGTGCGTGTGTGTAAAAAATGAGACATCTTTCCCAGGTTGGAAGCTCAGGACCAGGTCTGGATGTAGCTGATACAGGGATGATGGAGTGACAGCTAAAAGCGGAGCACAAATCCGCCCCTCTTCCCCTGCCAATTTTAGTTTGTAGGGGGGACTTTATTTTCCAGGATCCAGAAGACATGTGGTGGCAGTGATGGGGATGCTGTAGTCCATGCCGGGTGGGCTGGAAGCAGTGGGAGAAAGCCTTGCACCCCCCTTCCAACCTGGGCAGATTTGCCACCGATATCCTGTCATACATGACTCCAAAGCTTCTCTCCCTGGAGCTGATTGTGCCCCCCCCCCGACCCCAGATCTCCCCTATACTGGAAATCCTGCTTGCAATCACCTTGGGTGGCCTCCAATTATTACTTCTGATCTGCCTCTGCCCTTTTAAAAACTCCGCCAGCACTTATCTAAACAGAATGCCTAAACGGCTCAGGGCCAGGCTATCTGAAGGAACACCTCCTCCCGTATGTACCTGCCCGGACCCTAAGGTCATCCTCAGGGGTCCTTGTCCGTGAGCCCCTGCCAAAGGAAGTGAGGCAGGTTGCTACCAGGAGCAGAGCCTTCTCTGCTGTGGCACCCCGGCTGTGGAATGAGCTTCCTAAGGAGGTTCGCTTGGCCCGATTCAAAGTGCTGGTATTGACATTTAAAGCCCTAAACGGCTTGGGGCCAGGCTATCGAAGGAACGCCCCCTCCCATATGTACCTGCCCGGACCTTAAGATCATCTACAGGGGCCCTTCGCCATGAGCCCCTGCCAAAGGAAGTGAGGCAGGTGGCTACTAGGAGGAGGGCTTTCTCCGCTGTGGCACCCTGGCTGTGGAATGAGCTCCCTAAGGAGGTTCGCTTGGCACCTACACTAGATGCTTTTAGACGCCAGGTGAAGACCTTTTTATTCTCCCAGCATTTTAACAGTCTATAAATAAATTTTAACTTGGTGTTTTAAATTTGTAATTTTGCATTGCTGCTGTTTTTATCTGGTTGAGCTTTTATATTATGGTTTTATACTGTTGTTTTATACTGTTGTTTTATACTTTGAATGTTTTTAATTTTTGTGAACCGCCCAGAGAGCTCCGGCTATTGGGCGTTATAGAAATGTAATAAATAAATAAATAAAATGCCATTTGAGACGCTTCTCTGATCTACTTGGGGAGCACCTTGCCTTTCCTGCTCCAATTCTCTGGCTTTCTGCATCTTCTGTTTGTGCCAGATGGGCCTGAGGGGTTTGTGGCAGGTCCTAGTCCCACCCCAAAGATGCTTCTGCCCACCTTGGCCCCCAATGTCCCTTCTGATTCCAACGGGATGGAATGAAGGACCCTAACCCAGCCAAATTCTTAGACATTACAGATAACCATTCCAGTTTCACGCAGGCACCAGCCACCAAATCCCCCAGGGTCCGGCCCGTTTTCTAGCTCTGAGGATCTTGGAGCTCTGCGGAGATTCTCCGGAAGTTGCAGGCCTCGTGGGTTCCACATAGCTCCGGCAGCACCGCAGCAGTGCCCAGGCGTTTCTGGTCTTCCTACGCGCTACCCCAAGGGGCGCCTGCTGCGTCCAAAAGGAAAGCCACCCCCCTACCTGTGCACACAGCTGATCGCCTCCAGGTAGGCCATGGCCTTGCCAATCTGCAAGGTGTACAGGATGAGCGTCAACACCTTCAGGGACGCCTTGTTCTGCTCGAGGTACTGTCCCAGCTGCAGTGGGGAGACGGAAGAGCTAAGCCGGGACGTCTCAGATTCAAAAGCCTTCTTCCCAAGGAAGCTCAGATCCAGGGGAGCTCCCTCCCCTGATTCCTTCCCTGCCCTCTCCCTTGCTGCCCGTCCGCTGCACACCTCACCTCGCCGTAAGGATAGAGTTCCATGACAATCCAGGTGGGCTCCTCCTCCGTGATGCCAATGAGCTTCACGATGTGGGGGTGGTCCATCTTCTTCATCAGCACTGCGGATGCATTGGGAAAGCGCACTTATTTTCAGAACGGGACCAGTCCATGCCAAAGCCTTGACTTCATGGGGCCCCGTAGAACACAGCTAGACTTAGAATCATAGAATCATAGAATAGCAGAGTTGGAAGGGGCCTACAAGGCCATCGAGTCCAACCCCCTGCTCAAGGCAGGAATCCACCCTAAAGCATCCCTGACAGAGGGTTGTCCAGCTGCCTCTTGAAGGCCTCTAGGGTGGGAGAGCCCACAACCTCCCTAGGTCACTGCTTCCACTGTCGTGCTGCTCTAACAGTCAGGAAGTTTTTCCTGATGTCCAGCCAGAATCTGACTTCCTGTCACCTGAGCCCGTTATCCCATGTCCTGTATTCATGGAATCATAGAATAGCAGAGTTGGAAGGGGCCTACAAGGCCATCGAGTCCAACCCCCTGCTCAAGGCAGGAATCCACCCTAAAGCATCCCTGACAGAGGGTTGTCCAGCTGCCTCTTGAAGGCCTCTAGGGTGGGAGAGCCCACAACCTCCCTAGGTCACTGCTTCCACTGTCGTGCTGCTCTAACAGTCAGGAAGTTTTTCCTGATGTCCAGCCAGAATCTGACTTCCTGTCACCTGAGCCCGTTATCCCATGTCCTGTATTCATGGAATCATAGAATAGCAGAGTTGGAAGGGGCCTACAAGGCCATCGAGTCCAACCCCCTGCTCAATTTATGGGCATGTTGACGCCAGCACCGCTCTGCAGCATTTCCTCACGCTCCCACGCCCTCCCCCATTTGGCCAATGGAAATACAGATCTTTTAACACCCCCCATTTTCAGAACTAGGATTGCTGCTGGAGCATATTATTACACTTTGCTGGAGCCCCTATTCTGCTATTCCTTCCTTCCTTCCTTCCTTCCTTCCGTTTATTAACCCAGTAACAGTATTCCCTTATTTACTGTGCATTAGCCTTGCCCTCCACTGATTTAAACAGCCAAGGAGGTGCTTGCTCTGCTGGTTAAACACATAGAATCATAGAACAGTAGAGTTGGAAGGTGCCTGTGAGGCCATCCAGTCCAACCCCCTGCTCAATGCAGGAATCCACCTCAAAGCATCCCTGACAGATGGCTGTCCAGCTGCCTCTTGAAGGCCTCCAGTGTGGGAGACCCATGACCTCCCTAGGATGTGGGTGCCATTGTCGTACTCCTCTAACAGTCAGGAGTTTTTTCTTGATGTCCAGCTGGAATCGGGCTTCCTGTAACTTCCAACTGCCTCTTGAAGGCCTCTAATGTGGGAGACCCATGACCCCCCTAGGACATGGGTGCCATTGTCGTACTGTTTTACTCTGTACAGCACCATGTACATTGATGGTGCTATATAAATAAATAAATAATAGTAATAATAATAATAGTACTGCTCTAACAGTCAGGAGTTTTTTCCTGATGTCCAGCCGGAATCTGGCTTCCTTTAACTTGAGCCCATTATTCCGTGTCCTGCACTCTGGGAGGATCGAGAAGAGATCCTGGCCCTCCTCTGTGTGACAACCTTTCAAGTATTTGAAGAGTGCTCTCATGTCTCCCCTCAATCTTCTCTTCTCCAGGCTAAACCTGCCCAGTTCTTTCAGTCTCTCTTCATAGGAATTTGTTTCCAGACCCCTGATCATCCTCATCATCCTCCTCTGAAACCCCTTCCAGTTTGCATCCTTCTTGAAGTGTGGTTCCCAGAACTGGACGCACATACATGAAAACATTGTTCTACTACAGGGCTGTTGAACGTCGGGCCCATGGGCCAAATCTGGGGTTTGCCAGGGGGCCATGCCCCCCCCCCCTCAGTCCCACCCTGATTGGTAGTTTCCTGGCTTTTCTGTGGTGTTTTTCCCTCTGGTGGAGGCCACCTCTGCCTCGCACAACGGCTGCAACCACTGTGCCACTTAGCCACGTGTGGTCCGGGGTGGCTGCATCCCTCCGCATGTGCTTTGCAAGGGAGGGGGCCCTACGTACTCGCTTCGCTCATGAACTTCTCCTTGTTCTCAGCCGTGCAGTCCTTCTTGCAGGTCTTCACCGCCACGCTGATCCGCTCCCCGCTCTGAAACAAGAGACAGACTCCCAAGTTCCAACAGACGCTAAGCATTTATTTATTACTTCTTCATTTTATTTATTTATTACATTTGCATACTGCCCCTCTGGGCGGGTCACAAAAATTAAAACCTCAAGGTATGGCACGAACAATGCAACATATAAAACTTGAAAACTATAAAAGTACAATCAGAATAACAGATAGCAGCGATGCAGAGATTTAAAACAGCGGAGCTAAAAGAGTAGAATGTTAAAACTGCAGCGTTTGCTGGTCCACTGAAATTCATAGAATCCTAGAACTGGAAGAGGCCATTTTGGCCACTGAGTACAACCTCCACGCCCCCGGCTGCCTTGCACAGTGCGGGAATCCAGTTTAAAGCAACCCTGAGTGGTGGCTGCCCAGTCTCTGCTGGAATACCAGAGCCTGGAACGCCCCCGACCCACCCCCAAGTGATTGATTTTAGCAAGTACTTTTTGGTCCCAGCCAATGAATTGGGATTTCCAAAACAAAAACGGCGGTGTTTTTCAAACGAAACTTATGGAGGGAAGCAGGATTTTTCTGGCACACACACACACACACACACACACACCGTTTTGGTTTCGGGGACTTAGCTTGGGGTAGAAAAGTGCCCCTCAAAATAAGATTTGGAAGTTTTTTTATGGGTCTGGGTCAAGTTTCAACTATGTGCATAACAAGTTGTTTTTTTTAACGGATCCCAGAACTGTAGTTTTAAACGGCTGCTGCTGTTTTTATACTGTTGCTTTTACGTCTCTGACGGTTTTGAAATTTTGTATACTTTTAACGTTTACTGTTTTTAGCTTTTGTGAACCGCCCAGAGAGCTTCGGCTGTGGGGCAGTATATAAATGTAATAAAATAAATAAATAAAATAAATAAACCCATGTGTTTTTGCATATGGAGCAGCCTTCCCCTGCCTCTAAGAAAGAGGTGCTGAGAGCCACGTCAAGGACCTTCAACGTGCAAAACACGTGCTCAGCCACGGACCCGTGGCCCCTCCCACTGAACAAGGAAGCCAGGTAGACTGAAGGTCTAGAATACAGGTGGGCAGCTTGACACGGTCCGGGGATCAATTTCTGCCTCCCACAGAACCCGCCGGGGGCTGCAACCACGTGCCACCACAACTGTGTCCCCCCCCCCCGAATTTCAGCACCAAATCCCACTGGTTCCATTAGTGAGCGAGCAGAACCCCCCAACCAGTGCAAAACCCATTCCGATATTTGATATTCATTGGTCCCTCACAACCCCCCTTTGAGTAGGGTGACCCTATGGAAAAGAGGACCGGGCTGCTGCTCTTGAAATTTGGCAAAAAATGAGGGGGGGCAGGGGGGCACACAAAAAAGTACTGGAGTCACATTGCTCACCCCTGGTCTAACTTTAAATCCCATCTAACGGGTGCGTCTTCCCTAATAGGGTCAGCAGGTGACCTCTCGCCCCCATCCGCCCCTTCCGGCTCCTCCCTCCCATCCTAGTCTTGCATAGTACAGGCCAGGGCTAACTGGACTCACCTCATTGGTGTAAACGCCCTCGCAGACCTCCCCGAAGAAGCCTTCTCCCAGAATCCGGCCCAGAACGATGTCTTCCTGAGAGATGACGTACTGTTGAGCTGAACAAGGGAAGTCGTCAACAGCGCAGCAGTGGCGAGGACAGAAAAGATGGCAGCGACGGAGGGGAAAGACGGCGTGGTTTTGCCTGCCCACAGTGGGCTGACTCAACCGGAGACGCAGGCGGGAGCAGCAGAGCACCACGGAGTGGCAAAGAGGCTGAGCTACTGAGGAGGTGTCGTGTCTCCCCAAACCTCCTGCCTTATTGGAAGACAATGAAGAGGCGTGCCACGTAATCCACAAAGCTTTATTCAGGCAATCTCTTCCCACCTGAAGAGAGTCCAACCTCTAGGGACTTTCCTCTAGGCAAAACTATGCAAACTAAGCAGGACAATTGTCCTTTCAAGAAAAAGGGAAAGCGCTTTTCCCAGAATGCTTTGACTTCAGGGGGGACTGGTTCTGAAGACGTCGTTGGTGAGAGGTTAGCTGGGCCGACCTTCCCTCGCCTTCCTTTGGCTCCACCCGTTTGAGTCTGCAGCGTACTCTAGGATCAGCTAGCCCTGAAGTGCCCTTCCCCTCCGAAGAATACTGATACTCCCTAGGTAACTGATTCCATTGTCGTACTGCTCTAACAGTCAGGAAGTTTTTCCTGATGTCCAGCTGGAATCTGGCTTCCTTTAACTTGAGCCCGTTATCTCCCATATAAAGACTTTTTTTCTTTTTTAAAGCACAAGGGAGTTTGGAAGCCATGCTGGATTCCCCCCTCCCCGCCAGAATGAATGAATGAATGAATATATATATATATATATATATATATATATATATATATATATATATATATAAAACCACAGAGTCCAATATTAATACAACAGACCTAAATTGCAACCCTCAATTAAAATATCTATCTTGGCATGGCTTTCTAAATGTAACCTATAGTCCATATTCATTTTCTGCTGTAATTTGTTCCCAGGTCTTCAGATACACGTATCGTAGCGCAGAACACATTATTTTGCATTTTGCACTGTGATGTTGCTCCTCCGTGTGTGCCATATAGGTGTAGCTCGTGGAGCCGGCCAAACCGTCTCTATTTATTTATTTATTTTATTTAAAACATTTATATCCCGCCCTATATCATTAAGATCTCAGAGTTGTGTACAGATCATAAAAACATACAGTATGAAACAATAAATATGCACAGTTAAAAACCAAATTAAACCATGATCCAAGTTAAAACAATATATATAATTTAAAAGCAGTCAAAACAGTCAAAACAGTTAAAACTGATGTTTTAACATCAATCTACATCAATTCAGTTTTAAATGGACCGATGGACTGAACGACTGGTGCAGGAAAGGGAAAGGAAAGGAACCTCTCGTGCAAGCACTGAGTCATTACTGACTCTTGGAGGGGCGCCAGCTTTCGCTGACGTTTTCTTGGCAGGCCTTATAGCGGGGTGGTTTGCTGTTGCCTTCCCCAGCTGTTATTACCTTTCCCCCAGCTAGCTGGGTACTCATTTGACCGACCTCGGGAGGATGGAAGGCTGAGTCGACTCGAGCCGGCTGCCTGAAACCAGCTTCCGCTGGGATCAAACTCAGGCCGTGGGGAGAGTTTCAGCTGCAGAAACTGAGGAAGCAGAGGTTGGAATCTTACCTCCAGATTTGGGTCTGGATGCTTCATCTGGAATCTCAGCATAAATGTCAGAATCTGGAACAAAACAGACCAGATGTTTCAGTCGCCCACATACAACACTCCAACAGCAATATTCCGTGGGTCTTTTTTCACGACCTTGTTGCCATTTCAAGTATTACATAATCTGCTCCAAGATACGGGCCTTGTTGTGTATACGATCCTATACGGTTGCAACCGTTAATTTCTGAACTGGTTTTATCATTGTATTATCGTATTACTGTTGTTGTTTTATGGTTTAAAAGGTATATATATATACTGACTTCTTAATAAATAAATGGTCATAAATGTGCAGGTCAGTCAATAGAGTAACCACGAAAGGTGGTCCCCTGTCTGGAGGAACCTAGAGGCTCGTGGTTTTCTCTGATGCAAACACTATGAGGATAAGTCCAGGTCCGGGCCCGATTCAAAGTGCTGGTATAGACATTTAAAGCCCTAAACGGTTTGGGGCCAGGTTATTTGAAGGAAGGCCTCCTCCCATATGTACCTGCCCGGACCTTAAGATCATCCACGGGGCCCTTCTCCGGGAGCCCCTGCTGAAGGAAGTGAGGCAGGTGGCTACCAGGAGCAGGGCCTTCTCCGCTGTGGCACCCCGGTTGTGGAATGAGCTCCCCAGAGAGGTCCGCCTGGCGCCTACACTGTACTCCTTTCGTCGTCCGCTGAAGACCTTTTTATTCTCTCAGTATTTTAACACTTAATTTTAATTTAAATTTAAATTTTACTGTTCTAACTCTGTATTTTAATCTTATATCAATTTTGCTGCGTGGTTTTTATCCTGGTTGTGCTTTTTATACTGTATTTTGTATTTGTGCTTTTAACCTGTTGGTTGCTTTATTGTGGTTTTAATTTTTGTGAACCGCCCAGAGAGCTTCGGCTATTGGACGGTATAAAAATGTAATAAATAAATAAATAAAATAAATAACATAGTGTTACAGTTCCTCTGTGCGTCCATCATTTCACCACTCTCCTAAAGCCAAGGCAGATCAAAACTGCTACGGCTCTCCCGGTCCACAATTCATATTTATTTATTTATTTATTTATTACATTTTTATACCACCCAATAGCCGAAGCTCTCTGGGCGGTTCACAAAAAGCTCTCCGGGCGGTTTTTATCCAATGTGGCCGGTCCTCATTGACCAAGATGGCGGGAAGGGAGAAATCCGACTCACCTCCGCTGAAGCTCTCTCGCAGCGTGGAACGCCTCTCCTCTAGGTGCCTGAGGACAGAAAGAGACCCGGGAGTTGACTCTGCCTTGGTCCATCTCCTCCATCTCCTGATGCCAATCATCACTGTCCAAAGACCATATATTTCCCAAGCACCCTCTCTCCAACCAGTACCGACTCCTGGTCTTTGAGGACCAATGGGGCAAGGGGCCCTCCATGGTCCCTTCCTCCCTCAGTGCCTCCACCTTCTCACCACTGTGGGCACCAGCTGTTCTTGCTCCTCTTCCTCCTCCTGGCTCCCACTTGCTTGTTTGACCGGCAGGAAGCCATAGAGCCAGGAGGCCGTGGCATGTGCCACGCCTTCTTCTCACCACCACCGTTGTCTGGGCCAGAGCAAGAGGCAGGTGAACAAGCAGCTTGCCATGGAATTGAGAAGGAGCTAGCCCATGTGGCTCTTGTCAGTAGGCCTCTGCTGGGGTGTAGGCCGTCGACAGGTATTCAGCCATGCCAACCCTTCACGATGACCCTCTCCAACACAGCCTGCCTCTAAGAAGCCTATGAGCAGGGCAGCAGGGCAACAGGCCTCCCCAGTTGTTCATTCCCAGGCAACTGGTATCTAGCGGTACACTACTTCTGAACATGGAGCTTCCATTTCATAATCGTGCCTCCTAGGCATTGGTAGATCTCACCGCTTCCAGGCATAGAATCATAGAATAGCAGAGTTGGAAGGGGCCTACAAGGCCATCGAGTCCAACCCCCTGCTCAATGCAGGAATCCACCCTAAAGCATCCCTGACAGGTGGTTGTCCAGCTGCCCCTTGAAGGCCTTTAGTGCGGGAGAGGCCACAACCTCCCTAGGTCACTGGTTCCCTTGTCGTACTGCTCTAATAGTCAGCATTTGCTTAACTCTTTTTCTTTTAACTCAAAAGACCTGCCGTTCTTCCATCTCTAACGTTTCAAGGCACCCAGAACTCTGTCCCTTCTCTCAGAGCTCAGCGAGGCAATTTTGTGGCCCAAAGAAGACCCCCACCCCACAGCCCACCAGGCTGCCTTTCTACCATACTCCGGGATTCAGTATTATGCACAGATACAGATCCCTGTGCTTAGATCTGCTGCCATACTTACTGGATCGGGACCTGGGGCAGGCTGATTCTCTTGTCGTTCTCTGTGGAGGAAGAAGGGGGTTGTGGGGGGGGGGGAGAAAAGTCATGTCAGGAAAGCTCAAGTCCTTTCCTGCCCCATTCTATTACTGCCAGGAACCTTTCTTTGGGGGTGCTCTTGGATCCAGAACTGTCACTTGAGGCACAGGTGAACTCAGTGGTAAAGAGCACCTTTTATCAGCTTAGGCTGACATACCAACTGCGCCCTTATCTGGACAGAGATAGCCTAGCTACAGCGATCCATGCTCTGATAACCTCTCGTTCGGATTACTACAATGCGTTATACGTGGGGCTGCCTTTGGAAACGGTCCGGAAACTTCAGCTGGTACAAAACAGGACAGCCCGGTTACTAAAAGGGACTGGCCAGAGAGATCATATCACACCAGTCTTTCTACAACTTCATTGGCTGCCAGTACAGGTACACGCCCAATTCAAAGTGCTGGTATTGACATTTAAAGCCCTAAACGGTTTGGGGCCAGGTTATTTGAAGGGATGCCTCCTCCCATATGTACCCGCCCAGACCTTAAGATCATCCTCAGGGGTCCTTCTCCATGAGCCCCTGCCAAAGGAAGTGAGGTAGGTGGCTACCAGGAGGAGGGCCTTCTCTGCTGTGGCCCCCCGGCTGTGGAATGAGCTCCCCAGAGACCGTCGCTTGGCGCCTACATTGTTTTCCTTCCGTCGCCAGCTTGAAGACCTTTTTATTTTCTCAGTATTTTAACACCTAATTTAACTTACATTTAAACTTTGCTGTTTTAATCTCATCTTTTAACCTATGTCAATTTTTTGCTGTGTGGTTTTATCCTGGTTGTGCTTTTTTCATACTGTATTTTCTATGTGTGTTTTTAAATTGTTGGTTGTTTTTATGCTCTTCATGGTTTTAATTTTTGTGAACCGCCCAGAGAGCTTCGGCTATTGGGCGGTATAAAAATGAAATAAATAAATAAATAAATTCTTTTCTTTCTGGTTTCTCCTTGCCTATAAATGACTAGGGACATGAGGGTTCTATATTCCCTGGTTCTATTCCATTCCTCTCCCAAGAGTTTGCTCAGTCCCATGTTCCAACAAATGAACATGGAGAATTTCTGGAATCGATCCTGGGATTGCTGTGCGCACAGTTTGCTTCTTTACGTTGGTTCTTGCCTCCCCCCTTCCCTCACTCCCCCTGCCTTAACGATGTGCACAAGGGATCGTGAGCATTGAAGAAATGCAGTGCGCACAAGCGCACGAGTGAACGATCCCGCAAGTGGTTCCTTTTCCAGGGCTTTCACCCAAGCGGATCAGCGCCGATGCGCACCACTACAGATGTGCATCACTAAATTAAAGGAATCAAACACACAACAATCGGAATTAGAGCTCCTGGAAAGCACATCTGTGCAGTGGGTTCATTAAAGTGAAAGGGAATGGCCGTTTGCTAGCGCACGAGTGCTGCCCTGCAAAAAAGGACCATGTCATTTGGAACTCCAAAACCCAGAGGGGAAAAAATGGGGCAGAAAGAGTTCTGAACTTCCTCACCTTCACCTCCATGCTGTGGTTGAGCCAGAATGAGTTTGAGGTTTTTCAGAAAAATGTTGTCACAAGGTGAAAAAGTCATATAAATGTTATATTATCATGTAATTACGCATGATAGAATACATAGAATCATAGAATAGCAGAGTTGGAAGAGACCTACAAGGCCATCGAGTCCAACCCCCTGCTCAGTGCAGGAATCCGCCCTAAAGCATCCCTGACAGATGGTTGTCCAGATGCCTCTTGAAGGCGTCTAGTGTGGGAGAGCCCACAACCTCCCTAGGTAACTGATTCCATTGTCGTACTGCTCTAACAGTCAGGAAGTTTTTCCTGATGTCCAGCCGGAATCTGGCTTCCTTTAACTTGAGCCCGTTATTCCGTGTCCTGCACTCTGGGAGGATCGAGAAGAGATCCTGGCCCTCCTCTGGGTGACAACCTTGCAAGTATTTGAAGAGTGCTATCATGTCTCCCCTCAATCTTCTCTTCTCCCGGCTAAACATGCCCAGCTCTTTCAGTCTCCCTTCATAGGGCTTTGTTTCCAGGCCCCTGATCATCCTGGTTGCCCTCCTCTGAACACGCTCCAGCTTGTCTGCGTCCTTCTTGAATTGTGGAGCCCAGAACTGGACGCAATACTCTAGATGAGGCCTAACCAGGGCCGAATAGAGAGGAACCACTCCCAAATACGTGGGAGGAGATTGCCTATGAATGGATTCCACGTTCCATGTAACTGGAGGCTTTGCCAAAGGCAAAAGGGCTTGGTCACAAATCTCAAAAATATCAGCCTCTTTTACCTTAAAGCTCCTACAGCCAGTAAATGAAGACTTAGCAGAGACATCTCTACCTTTTAGAATCGGGGTGGGTGGGAACTGCACAATAGCCGGGAAACCACCAAAGGACCAGTGGTTGCAGGGAAACGGGTGTGGACATCTGGATAACCGGGAAGAGGAGGGGGCTCAGGCCAGCCAGATTTGGCCCCCTGGTCTGTGGTTCAGCCCTCTTCTTGGGGGGAGTCCCCTGAAAGCACAATATAAACTGCCCCGCCGTTTCAGGGAGCGAGACTGTGGCGATGAGGACGACTTACCTTGGTCGGGTGGCAGGTCAGCGCCGACCACATGTTAACACCAGAGGTCTACTTATTTAGGGATTGTATGAGCCACCCTTCAGGACAAACTCCCAGGGCGGAGTGTCGTTAAATGGCCAAAGCAGTGCAACAGGCCTTATCAGCAAAACAGCATGGAACTCAGGAACAGCAGGGACTCCATTCAGTGAACCAGCTGAAGTATCAAACAGCCGTTCAAAGCAGCTATGTGAAATGTCTGGGAGTTTTTTCTTAAAGCCGCTGCCTGGCCCAGGGAAGGCAGCAGAGCGGGCGCCAGGTGAGCTCCTCTGGAGAGGGCCTCCTGCAGGCAAAGTGCCACAGCCAAGAAGGCTCCGTCTCCCCAGCCCGACCTCAGCTGGTGGGGGGACTCAGAGGAGGGCCGTGCAGTTTGGGGGCGGTTCAAGCGGTCGCTTTCTCACCTCGGTTGGGACGGACGATGAGGGAGGTGTCCAAGCCTCCCAGCAGCCTGCAGTAGCCGTCAATCAGGTCGGCCATGTTCTCCGCCTCGGCCAAGGAGGATGTCTTAATCGTCAAGGACTGCAAAGCAGAGAAGGGACAGATGTCTGCCTGTTGACCTGGGGGGACCGACGGGTGTGAGGGCTGCAGCCCCACCGGTGATCCTCAAGTCCAGATGTGTTGGACTACAGATGTGTAGTCCAGATGTGTTGGACTACAATTCCCAGGATCCCCACCACCACCAGCCAGCCACGGTCTAGCCCACCGCCGACCGGAAAGTAGATCTCCAGATTAGAGACGTACGAGAGATTTGTTTTAGTTCGTTTTTCATCAGGAATCATACAATTTGCATCTTCTGGATCGAATACCGACTCAGATGCAGTCTATGGTCAAAGTTCATTTCTGAGCTTACGATGAGATTTGTGGAACACCCCCCCCCCCCCCAAAAAAAATGTGTTGGACAGCATGTGTCCCTTTGAAATACGTGGATGAAAAAATGCTTACTTTTGAAAAATGGACACAAATGTGCTTTAATCAATGAGAGAGGAAAGCATAGATTTCAATGGTGTCCACAACTGTTGCATATACTTGGTAAAATATGTGCGGCTTTTCACGCAAAAAGAAAAATGAACTTTGAGTTGGTGAGCTCGGGGTTTGTAGATTCGCACATCCCTGCGAGTCCAGAAGTTCTGGATTTCAACTTTCATCATTCTTGACTATTAGGCAAGCCGCCAGGGGATTCTGGGAGATGAAGTCCAAAACATCTGGAGATCTACCTTCTGCCCACCCCTTGTCTAGACTTCCCACGAGTGATCCTAGACTAATCAAATGCACTCTTCCCTACTAATGAGAAGAACATATACAACACAGAATCTTGTGGCACCTAAAAGAGAAACAAATTTATTTGGGCCTGGGCTTTTGTGGACACTGTCCAATGCATAGGAGAGTGACCCTAAACGCTTATACCAGAGTAAATTTGTTACTCTTTCAGGTGTCACAAGACTCTTTGCTGGTTTTGCTGCAACAGACTTAGATGGCTGCTACCCTTCTAGTAGGGTGACCTTATGAGAAGGAGGGCAGGGCTCCTGCATCGTTAACAGTTACATAGAAAGGGGAATTTCAGCAGGTGTCATTGTTACGCATACAGCACCTGTTGAAATTCCCCCTTCATCGCAACAGTTAAAGCTGCAGGAGCTATACTAGAGTGACCAGATGCAAAAGAAGGCAGAGCTCCTGCAGCTGTAACTGTTGCGATGAAGAGGGAATTGCACCTGGTGCTACATGCACACAAATGAGCCCTGCTGAAATTCCCTTTTCACAGAATCATAGAATAGCAGAGTTGGAAGGGGCCTACAAGGCCATCGAGTCCAACCCCCTGCTCAAGGCAGGAATCCACCCTAAAGCATCCCTGACAGATGGTTATCCAGCTGCCTCTTGAAGGCCTCGAGTGTGGGAGAGTCCACCACCTCCCTAGGTAACTGATTCCATTGTCGTACTGCTCTAACAGTCAGGAAGTTTTTCCTGATGTCCAGCCGGAATCTGGCTTCCTGTCACTTGAGCCCACTATTCCGTGTCCTGCACTCTAGGAGGATCGAGAAGTGTTAATTTATTAATCGATTAAAAGGCAGATGATCAACCCAACGAACGGTTTCAACTGACTGGAAACGAAATGTCCCCTTGCTAGGCGTGGATTCCTCTAGACGCCCAAGAGTTCCTGTGTTCCCCGCAGAGACAGGAGGACCGCGGTTCTTGCACCCCCTTCTTACCTGGGGGTTCCCAGTGAGGCCCAGCTGCAGGAGAGCCCTCCCTTCCTCCACGGCTGTGCACTTGATGGACTTGATCTGCTTGAACTCAGCCAGGCAGGTGGGCTGCAGTGGAACAAGATTGACACAATCTGTCATTGGCACACAGCGATCAAAGAAACCTTGCTACTCTTGACCTGGACAGCCCGTCAAATAGATCTCTTCTGCTCTTCCCTTTCGCAGAGGGCAAGGGTCTTCTGCTAGGCTGGCAAATGCTGAGTTGGGGCCTTCCTAGAAAGGTCTGTTTGCAAGACCTTAGAGCTGAGGTATCTAACGGAGGGCCGACCCACACCCACGCAGGGCACTTTGCCCAGAACCTCAGTGCCTGAGCAGCAGTTTCTGCAGCCGAAACTCTCCCCACGGCCTGAGTTCGATCCCAGAGGAAGCTGGTTTCAGGCAGCCGACTCGGGTCGACTCAGCCTTCCATCCTCCTGAGGTCGGTAAAATGAGTACCCAGCTAGCTGGGGGAAAGGTAATAACGGCCGGGGAAGGCAACGGCAAACCACCCCCGCTATAAGGCCTGCCAAGAAAACGTCAACGAAAGCTGGCGTCCCTCCAAGAGTCAGTAATGACTCAGTGCTTGCACGAGAGGTTCCTTTCCTTGCCAAGATGCCTAAGTGAATTTCTGTCAGCTTAAAGGTCCAGGGAACCAGCAGAAAAAAAGGGCTCACTCTTTCATCATCATCATCATCATCATCATCATCATCATCATCATATTACTGGTTTTTAAATTTTTAAAAATGTTTTCAATTTCCCTGTGGGTTCAATTCTATTTTAACCTTTGTCAATTTCTATTTATATGTTTTAATTGTACATGTTTTAATCTTGTAAACCGCCTTGAGTCCCCAATAATAACAATAAGACCTGCAGATGCAGTGGTGGTGTGTGGCCACAAAAATAAGGCCTCAGTTGCTGTGGAAACGCTTCTGGTTTCTCTCCACCCACGATGGTTCGCAAGTGACAACGGAAGAACGCCGCGTCCAACTCCTGTCTCACCAGGGATGTAGGAGGAATACCTTCCTTTGATGAATTTAGGGGCACGCCTTCTCTAGAACAGCATACCTTTGCTTCTTTATTCGTCATCTGCCGGATGCCTTTGGGTCCGATCACCAGGTCTACAGTGATGTTCCATCCTTGCTAAAAAAAGGGAAGAGGACAGACATCTGGGGCAGCTCTTCTGATGCGGACAGACAGCAGTCAAGAATCACAGCTAGAGCTGAAACATGGCTGGGTTCACACACCCGATTTATTTTCCCACCCAGTGTTCCGCCGGATTTAGGAACGAATGACTGAATTTTTCCAAATGAATTGTCAACATTCTTGTCTCAATGTTCATCAACAAGGCTTAAGGTCTTCTTTTATAAGCTATGCCTCAAAGCTGAATTTTGCAGTGGAAATGCCCACATTCACCATTCCAGCTTTGCAATTAAGACGTTCACACTAATTTTGCGCAGTTGGGAAATGGATTCGGCTCCCGTCTCAACAACATTCCCCACCTGTAGGCTCCTAGCCACCATCCGAATGTTGGAATAAGATATGAAATTGGAAGGTGGGAGGCACAAGGGCCTTCCAGACGAGGCTTTTGTGGCAACATCACTCGGCCTCGTTTGTGGAATTTTATGGCTCTCTCTAAATTAGCAATTTATAACACACTCAGGACTGGCCACTCAAGGAAGTTTCTGGGTAGATTACATGATGGCGTTATCAGGCAGGATATCTCCCACCCATTCCCACCCTATCCCGCTGTCAGAGAACACAGTTAAAATCAGTGTTAAATAAAATAAATAAATAAATAAATGGGGCAAATCGCATGTATTGGTGGCGTTACGCTATAAATCTGCCACTAGATGGCGGTGTTTCATTGATTTGAATGGAAGTTCAATCTCCAGGCAGAGAGAGGAAGCATTCCATTCAAATCACGTGGCTGCCTGTGTAATGAGCTGATTGCAATTTCGGGACGAAAATGGAAGCAGGAAGCAGCAGGGTTTTTTTTTAAAAAAAAATTGTAGAGAAGCCCTATGGGGGTTTGGATGACGTTGAATGCCACTCATAACCCTCCTGTGTTTTCCCACCACTTCTTCCGTCTTATTCCTTACTGCACAAAAAACATCCTGGAAAAAAGACGGAATTGCCGCACACGGACTCCAGTCTGTTAGTGCCAGAGAGTCCTCTGTCGGGAAGCTGGCAGAGGCACACCATGGGTTGAAACGGGGTGCTTAGTGCCAGCACATCTGGGGCCATTCCTGGCTGAGCATCATCTAGGATCTAAACGAGGTGTCAAGTTTTTAACTTGGCTTAGTTGTACTTAGGTCCCATGGAAATTAAGGTAAAAAGTAGGGATGGACAAGTCTGTCTGTTTTCATAGAATCATAGAATAGCAGAGTTGGAAGGGGCCTACATGGCCATCAAGTCCACCCCCCTGCTCTTTTGCTTTCTAGAATGGTCTCATTTTTCCAGGCACACGTTTATTCTGTCCTGATTCTGCACCAGTTTGCAAATGCTTTTGCTTCTCCTTTTCACCACCGCCGTTGCCCTGGCCAGAGCGAGAGGCAGGCGAACAAGGAGACTGCAATGGTGAGGAGGAGGAGGGGGAGGAGGAAGTCCAGGGGACTCATGTCAGTGGGCCCCTCCTGGGATGTGGGCCCTTGGCAGGGGCCCAACCATTCCTGCCCTGGTGGTACCCTGAACATGTGAGGTTCCGCAAGACTCCTGCTCAGTTAGACTTCCCGGGTTCTAAACCTGCAACTTGAGTCCTGACAAGGCTGCACCAGCTCCGGAGACCCCCTCGACTCTCCGATACTCACAATCAACTCGCAACGGTAGCTTTCCTGGTCGATGTTGGCGAAGGTGGAGAGGGTGCCCAGGAACTTCATGATACACTCCTCCTCCCGCAGGAGCGCGTACTGCTGGAAGGTCTGCTGGATCATCTTGCGGAACTGCTTGGGCTGCGAAGGGTTGGCGGGGAGGATGCAAAGGAAAAAGCGGAGACCCTCGTAACGGGTGCGGCCAGAAGCCCCAAAACACACAAAAAGATCTGGAACCCCTAGATCTGTGCAGCTGGGAACCCAGGGCTTATCTACATGGTCAAGCAGAGTGAGGGGGGCAAGTGTCCTGAGATGGAGCGGGGATGCAGGGCCATCATAACTCAGACTGCTGGTGGGTGGTGGAGGCCTTTTTAAAAGAATGCCCTTCCATGTAAAGAAAACCTCCCTGCAAGTAAAACAAACAAACTAGCACCTCAGGGAGGGAGTGCCGTAGCCAAGCCCGCGTGTTGCTGTGCTGGTCTTCTACTTGCAGGGACATTTTCATGCAGGGCATCATTTGAAGAAGAAAAAAGCCGACCCAACACCTGCAGTCTGTCGTGATATGTTCAGCTCACTCCACCATCACCTTGACCTGGTTGAGACCAGGCTGGAGACGCAGCGGCCCTGTTACATTTCTTTTGCTGGGGGTCATCCTGGGGGAAGGATTGTTCTCCTGCAGCAGTTCCCAAGATAGGCTAGGGTTTTTAAAAAATAACAGAATAACCCTGGGGAGGCCCGAGGCTTTGCTGTGGCTCCCACCGTCCTTTCCCCAAAGGTGAATGTCCTTCCGGGGGTGGGGATGGGGGGGTGGGGGCCACATAATATGCACCCCTCACCTTCAAATTCTCCTGCATCTGCGGTGGAAAGAAGAGGTCCAGCCCCACTTCCTTCCTGAAAGAGAGAGCAGAGCTTGGACCACATTTTACGCACGCGCCCATCGCTTCACCTCTCCGTGCGTGGTGACCGGCTGCTGAACGTGTACAGCTGGACCAGCATCCTCCTTCACGCATGTACGAAACTGTCTCGCGCTGGTTCTTCTCTAGCCCAGCATTTGTCTGTGTCTTCAGGCCTAGGGTGACCATATGAAAAGGAGGACAGGGCTCCTGTATCTTTAACAGTTGTATTGAAAAGGGGATTTCAGCAGGTGTCATTTGTATATATGGAGAACCTGGTGAAATTTCCTTTTCATCACAGCAGCTAAAGCTGTAGGTGCCCTGCCTTCTTTTAAATCTGGTCACTCTACTATAGCTCCTGCACTTTAACTGTTGAGATGAAGAGAGAGTTTCACCAGGTTCTCCATATATACAAATGACACCTGCTGAAATTCCCTTTTCTATGCAACTGTTAAAGATACAGGAGCCCTGTCCTCCTTTTCACATGGTCACCCTATTCAGGCCTGACCCCCCCCCCCTCCCGCTACCGGTGGACCTGGTAATGCGTGAAAGCAGGGCAGGTGCTCTGCTCTTGAACCACAGGCCCTCATGTGTGCTGAATCAGACCCCTGGTCCATCTGGCCCAGCAGAGTCTACTATCCAAATTAGTAAAGGCTTCCCAAGATCTCGTGCAGAAATCCCTTTCCCAGCGCTGATGACGCTTGAGATCCTCAGTCCCATTGAGACCAGGACTGAAAGGCTGAAGACCTTTTTATTCACTCAGTATTTTAACACTTAATTTTAACTTAAATTTAAATTATACTGTTTTAACTCTGTATTTTAACCTTATATCAATTTTGCTGCGTGGTTTTATCCTGGTTGTGCTTTTTATATTGTATTTTGTATTTGTATTTTTAACTTGTTGGTTGTTTTATGATGATTTTAATTTTTGTGAACCGCCCAGAGAGCTTCGGCTATTGGGCGGTATAAAAATGTAATAAATAAATAAATAAATAAATAAATAGTGGCGATGTGGAATCCTAAATGTGCAGAATGAGACTCTGGATCCCGACCGGGTTCCTCCACACAGCTCTCTGATCCAATTAAGTTCAGACCCAGACCACTGCAGAGTGCACCAATTCTAACTGGTGCTTTTCTCCTCCTGCTCCTTTCACCACAGTGCTTAAGGGTCTTTCCCTAACTCAGGGGTCCCCAACCTTTTTGAGTCGGTGGCTGCCACGACTCCCCCCCTCCAACGTTTTATTTGAAACAAAGCTTGTGAACTTTTAAAAAATAAATTTTAATTATTTTGTTTTTAACTACCACAAAAATCCCACTGCTGCCACCACTTACTATGCCACGACACAGGCTCTGAACAACAGACCCGGCCACGGCTACTCCCTGCTCAAGCCAAGCACCACCGCTTGATATGCCTGAGGCGAGGGACAAAAACCACCTTCCTCCAAACTATGTGGAGAAAGGGGTTTAAATGGAGAAGGATTTCAATATATAAAATAAAACACTGTGAGTTATATGTGCTGACGTGAATGATTGACAGAGTGGGTGTTATATGTGTAAACTTAAGATGATAAATGCCAAACAGACACGTGGGATTTTTGTGGTAGTTTAAAAACAAAACAATCAAAATTTATTTTTAAAAGTTCATAAGCTTTGTTTCAAATAAAACATTTAAAAAACTTTTGGAAACCTTTCATCCAATCCTTTCACTCATTCACATACGCACTTTCCTTTTTCTCACATAATCAATCTTGAACTTTCTTTATTATCTGTAGTGATTAATATACATCAACTACGTGCACACCACACTCCAATGACACCACTCTCTACCCCAGCCTTCCTCAACCTGGGGCGCTCCAGATGTGTTGGACTGCATCTCCCAGAATGCCCCAGCCAGGAGCTGGCTGGGGCATTCTAGGAGTTGTAGTCCAACACATCTGGAGCACCCTAGGTTGAGGACGGCTGCTCTACCCCGAACCTCAAATTTCCCAGAACTTAAGTACTCTAAACACAGAGAGCACTAAAGACTCTAAGAGGACCTAAAAAGTCTCCCTCAATCCCCTCAGTCATTCCCTTATATGTTCTCCTCCTCCCTAAGATATTCAATCTCCCCCACTCAGGCCAACATTCTAAAACTCACAGACTTACAAACTGCAGACATACATTTGGGAACTGACTTGTGGGGTGTAACGCCACAATGGCCACATTTGGAAGTTTGAGAGAGTGGCGGGGGAACTCTCACAAAATGGCTGCCATGATTGGAGGGGTGCGTTGCGTGCCCTTTCATAAAATGGCAGCCACGGTGGGCAGAGCTGGTCACAAAAATGCTCATTTCCCAGAAGGTAAACTGGTGAGACTCAAAGACAAGTACCTTAGCCCAAGGCCAGAGGTGCGAGGGGGGCGTGGCTGAGCTCCAAAAGACCAAAACATCCTTTTGAACCCAAGTCATTCACTTTGCAACATGTTAGCCTCCCAGTTAAAAATAATAATCTTTAGAAGTAAAAATCTGGAGGGGCACGGAGCCCCGTGGGTGCAAGTAGAGGTGTCTGTGGGTGCATTGCAGACCCCCGGCATAACTTAGCAGGGTGAGAGGGTGGGGCAGGACCCCAAAAAGCTGCAACAGAGGCCTTTATTAGGCCATGGAAGCAGCTGTTGGCCTGTGGAGGCCGGGGCACGGAGAGCGGAGGACGGGGGACATGCCACTGTGATCCCTCCCACACCCACACACCCCATTCATTACACCCTGCTTGTCCTGCACACAGGACTCCCTCCGGATACACACAACATCCACAGACGGGATAAAAGAGAGCCAAGAAGAGAGCTTCGGCTATTGGGCGGTATAAAAATGTAATAAATAAATAAATAAATAAAATAAAGAAGAAACCAAACAAGCCCATGTCAGAGTGTGGTTTACATACTCCAGGAACTCAAAGTTGGACTTCTTGTCCAGAGCGTTGTGAGGCATGTCCTTGTAGAACCTCCTGCAAAAAAAAGGAGACAGGTGCGTCTGTATAATATGTATGGAGACAGCACATCTCAGGTGAGAGAGAGAGAGAGAGAGAAAGAGGAAGAAGCACAGGTAAGGCCTGTGGGTTTGGGTTGCAGGAATAAACACAGGGAGGCCAGGTGCTGCCTGAGGTCCGTGGTTCCCAGTCCATTAGTGAGCGAGCAGAACTCCCTAACCAGTGCAAAACCCATCCTGATGTTTGATATTCATTGGTCCCTCACAAGCCCCCTTTGAGTAGGGTGACCCTATGGAAAAGAGGACAGGGCTCCTGCATCTTTAACAGTGGCATAGAAAAGGGAATTTCAGTGTCCTTTGTATATATGGGGAACCTAGTGAAAGTCCCTCTTCATCACAACCGATAGAGCTGCAGGAGCCCTGCCTAGCATGACCAGATACAAAAGAGGGCAGGGCTCCTGCAGCTTTAACTGTTGTGATGAAGAGGGGATTTCACCAGGTGCTGCCTGCGTACAAAGGACGCCTGCTGAAATTCCCTTTTTTATGCAGCTGTTTAAAGATACAGGAGCCCTGTCCTCCTTTTCATAGGGTCACCCTACCTTTGAGCTACGTTGGGCTTTCCTCAGGAAGGAAAAGCAGCACTGGACTTCCCTAACCTGACACCTTTCAGCATCCTGCAGCCAGTATCGGGGGATCCTAGTAGGTCTCCCTTCTGAACGTATTGCATCGCAGCTGTTTTTATCTGGTTGAGCTTTTATATTGTATTTTATATTATGGTTTTATACTGTTGTTTTATACTTTGAATGGTTTTAATTTTTGTGAACCGCCCAGAGAGCTCCGGCTAGTGGGCGGTATAGAAATGTAATAAATAAATAAATAAATAAATAAATAAATAAATAAGATTCGTGGTGGGAAGGGTGCTGGGATTACGTCACAGCGAGGTGGTGTGGTGCAACCCTGCTCCCTGCTCACATGTAAAGGTAAGTGTTTTTTTCTCATGCCTGGATAGGGATTAGAGCATCTGGGATATTCTTGCTTTAAGGAACAGCAGGCCTAAGTTGAATACACAGGCAAATCTGCCTCTACGCCTGCATTCAAATGCTCTTTATTGCTTTCAGTGGGACGTGTTTCCAGATGTGTATCCAGATGTGCACGGGAATTGGCTTCACACCCACAGACAAACAGCCAATGGCAGCGCAACCAGTGGATCAATGCACACATTTTAAACCCCCGAGCGGGCTTGCACAACCGTTTCCACATTTATCCACTGCTGGTATTTGCCCCCAATGTAAAGGAAATCAGCTAAAATCGGACAGGAAGTGCGTTTGGGGTAACTTTCTGCGTTAGAGGAACTAAAAATAATAATATCTGGAATGGGTATCAGACTGCCCAGATAACTGTTGCATTTGCCTCTCTTTGTACTTATTCGGGCTCTGGGTTTGTTTTTGGCTCCTTTAATCTTAGCATGATTTGGGTTTTTCCTTAGATTAGCCTTTTCCAACCGGTTGTCCGCCAGATGTGTTGGGCTGCAGCTCCCGGAATCCTCTGGGAGCTGCAGCCCAACACATCTGGCGGGCTCCAGGTTGGGGAAGGAGGCCCTAGGTCTTTCCATCTGCCAGCGTTGCAGCCGGTTTTCTTCCTGTTTCAGGTTGGTGCTTTCGCTGGAATGGATGTCGATGATGCGAACGGACAGACCCCGACGCTGTCCATGCGTCCCCCGGCACGCTTGTGCCGGACGCAACCTTCTACCCAGCACGTACGTACCTGAGCTCCAGGCAGCCTAGCTGAAGGGCCATCCCCTCGCTGACTTTGCTAGCATAAAGCTGCATGTATTCACTCCGGAGCTGGAAAGCCAGAAGCAGAGATAAGGAAATCAGTTAAGGAGGACGCAGCAGTGGTGGTGGTGGTGGTGGTGGTGGTGTGTGTGTGTGTGTGTGTGTGTGTGTGTGTGTGTCTGCACCCTCACTTCCCTTTTTCTGCAGCAGAAGAGGGTGCACTCAGAAAGCACCAAATGCAGGCATTTTCATCCTTTAGTCTTGCTTAAATAAGGGGATGGATCCCTTTCCCCCCTGGTTTTTGGCAGCTGAGAATCATAGACTAGTAGAATTGGAAGGGGTCTACAAGGCCATCTAGTCCAACCCCCTGCTCAATGCAAGAATCCACCCTAAAGCATCCCTGACAGAGGGTTGTCCAGCTGCCTCTTGAAGGCCTCGAGTGTGGGAGAGCCCACAACCTCCCTAGGTCATTGGTTCTATTGTTGTACTGTTCTAACAGTCAGGATGTTTTTCCTGATGTACAGCCGGAATCTGGCATCCTGTAATTTAGAATCATAGAATAATAGAGTTGGAAGGGGCCTACAAGGCCATCGAGTCCAACCCCCTGCTAAGTGCAGGAATCCATCCTAAAGCATCCCTAACAGAGGGTTGTCCAGCTGCCTCTTGAAGGCCTCTAGTGTGGGAGAGCCCACAACCTCCCTAGGTCATTGGTTCTATTGTTGTACTGTTCTAACAGTCAGGATGTTTTTCCTGATGTACAGCCGGAATCTGGCATCCTGTAATTAAGAATCATAGAAGAATAGAGTTGGAAGGTGATTCTAAGGCCACCGAGTCCAACCCCCTGCTCAATGCAGGAATCCATCCTAAAGCATCCCTGACAGAGGGTTGTCCAGCTGCCTCTTGAAGGCCTCTAGTGTGGGAGAGCCCACAACTTCCCTAGGTAACTGGTTCCATTGTCGTACTGCTCTAACAGTCAGGAAGTTGAAGGTTGAAGGTGCGTGAACTTAAGAACAGCAAAAGAGCCTGGATCAAAGACCAGAGCAAAGGTTGCCACAGTGGCAAACCAGAGGCCTCTAGGTAGCCATCGGGCAGGGCAGGAAAGCAATAGGCCTTTCCCCAGCGTTGCTTCCGAAAAACTGATGTTTAGGGATACACTGCCCCTGATGCTAGAGGTTCTGTATCACAGCTGTAAATTAATTATGCACTGTACTTTCTTTTCCTCATCCTCATCGTGAATCTACATGGAACAGAGGCCAGAGGACCAGTAAGATCAGACAGAAAGAGAGAGATCTTTCGCGCTACAATTTGATCCCCCAAATTAGCCATGAGCTGAACCATCCCCAGACACAGCCTGTGCCTTTCCAAGCTGTCATTTGTAAACACAGGGAACGCTGATCAAATTTGCAGATGACACAAAATTGGGTGGGAAAGCGCATACCCAGGAAGACAGAAACAAACTTCAAAGTGATCTTGATAGGTGGGAGTGCTGGGCTGAAAACAACAGAATGAAATTTAATAGGGATAAAGGCCAAGTTCTACATCTAGGAAATAGAAACCAAAGGCACAGTTACAAGATGGGGGATACTTGGCTCAGCAATACTACAAAAGAGAAGGATCTTGGAATTGTTGTAGATCACAAGCTGAATATGAGCCAACAGTGCGATATGGCTGCAAGAAAGGCCAATGCTATTTTGGGCTGCATTCATAGAAGTATAGCTTCCAAATCACGTGAGGTCCTGGTTCCTCTCTATTCGGCCCTGGTTAGGCCTCATCTAGAGTACTGTGTCCAGTTTTGGGCTCCACAATTCAAGAAGGACGCAGACAAGCTGGAGCGTGTTCAGAGGAGGGCAACCAGGATGATCAGGGGTCTGGAAACAAAGCCCTGTGAAGAGAGACTGAAAGAACTGGGCAGGTTTAGCCTGGAGAAGGGAAGATGGAGGGGAGACATGAGAGCACTCTTCAAATACTTAAAAGGTTGTCACACAGAGGAGGGTCAGGATCTCTTCTCAATCCTCCCAGAGTGCAGGACACGGAATAACGGGCTCAAGTTAAAGGAAGCCAGATTCCAGCTGGACATCAGGAAAAACTTCCTGACTGTTAGAGCAGTACGACAATGGAATCAGTTACCTAGGGAGGTTGTGGGCTCTCCCACACTAGAGGCCTTCAAGAGGCAGCTGGACAACCCTCTGTCAGGGATGCTTTAGGGTGGATTCCTGCATTGAGCAGGGGATGGACTCGATGGCCTTATAGGCCCCTTCCAACTCTGCTATTCTATGATTCTATGATTCTAGACACTTGGTTTCCTGCAAAAACATATATACATAGGCTTGCAAGACAGCAAAGTCGGTGACAGACGCAGCTCTTTCAGGGGAGAGCCAGGCGGAGTGGAGCATCACAGAGTGAAGGCAGGCAAAGGTCAGAAGGAACTCTGGAGACTCCCCACCTGGCCTCCTCAATAGCAGGAAGGAGCTCTTCTCCACTTCTGGCAGTGTCAGACAGCCGTGTCACATATGGAGCGAGCAAGCCGTGCCCTTTCTCCCAGTACACAAGACACTCGCTAAAAGTCTGAAATGCTGAGTTTCCTTTTGGGGGTTGGGTGAGGGGTTAAGGGAATTCAGAATTAGAACTCGTGGCTGTGGCTCTGCAAGATGAAAGGTCGGCAACTTTCAAGGCCCTGACATGCAAATGCAACTTTGCCCTTGGCTGAATTGATGACCGGGCCTGGATCTGACATATAAGGGCTTTCTGGTAAGCTTTGCCCCAAAGCTCCGAGCAGAAAAACTCTTGCTGCTGCTTAACACTCATTGAACCCCCAGAAAATGCATTTTCGAATGCACAGGATGCCCTGCTGTGACGTGGCTTATGCAGGAGGTGGATTTTGAGTAACTCTAAAGAAAACAGTGTGGAAGGCCGTGGAATCAGGCACAATCTAGACCAGGGGTGTTGAACCTCTTTCAGCCTGAGGGCCAAATTCCATTTCAGAGCAGTGCCCAGGGGCTGCATTGCAGTAGTGGACAGGGCCGAAGGCAAATGGGTCTGGGTAAAAATCCACAAAATATATATAAAATGCTAAGGCAATGCGTGGCTTGCTGGAGGTTCAGAACTATGAGAAGAACTTTGTACACTGGAGGTTCTGAGCTATGGGAAGAACTTTGTGTTGCTAAGCAACAGGCTGGCTTTGCCCACTTATCCGTCTGTGGGACTTATCTGAGAGGAGCCCAGAGAGGAGGCCAGGCATGCACGGAGGCCTCAGGTATGTCCCGTGGGCCGGTGGACAGGTGTGCGGGGGGGGGGAGGGCGGGGGGACAGGAGGAGTGAGCAGGGGGGACGGAGAAGAGGGAGGAGTCCAATGGACTGCCAGTCAGCCTGGCACCCGGCTTTCTTGTACGCCCACAGGTGCCTGCAAAACTGCAGCAGCTGCCCAGGTGTATATAAAGAAATTTATGACACTGAGCAATGACGTACTAGTTTGCAGATGCTCTGTGCCGAAAAAGCTAGCTCTAACTCAGCCTCAGGGGAGGCATTTCAACAGCTGGGAAACCACCGAAAGACAGAGGTTGGGGTCAGTGGGTGGGGCTAAGGAAAGTGGGCGTGGCCACCTGGGGAACTCTGAAGGGCCAGACCGGGACCACCGGCAGGCCGGTTTCGGCCCGCAGGCCTGACCTTCAGCACCCCCGATCTCGTGGGAAGGTTTCACCGAAAGAAGCAAAAGGTGTGCGAGAGCATTATGGCTCACATCGACAGGACTTGCACAGGAGAAGCTCCCACTTCTCAGCCCCCCCGCCCCCCGCAATGCGTGGGTCGTGGCTTGACCTGTACACGTCCAGCAGAAGAACGCCGTTCTCTAAGACGGCACATAATTGCATCAAATTCTGCGTATGCTCCAAAGGGCGCCACGTCAACGGGGCCACGGGGGGGGGGGGAACCCCCTAAAGAGGAGTGTGCAAGGGCTCCACCTGCTGGTAGAAGTAGAGAAGCGTTGTCCGGTCCTCTTGGAAGCGCTCTACGTAGTCTTCGGGGAGGTAGCGGATCTGGAGGTCATACCTGAAAGGACACAGCGGTCTTTCTTCCGGCTGCCATCTCTTAATTAGACCAGCCTTCCCCCCAACCCGGCAGCTTCCAGGAGGGTGGGGTGGATTACAACTCCCATAGACCCCAGTCAGCATGCCAGTCCAGGGAATGCTGAAGCTGCCAAAACAGACGGGCAAAAGGTGATCCTGTGCGATAAAGCCAGGACTACCAGGACCCCCATATTGCTGGAAAGTGTGTGTGTGGGGGGGGGCTGCACGGAGAAAACACCGTACCTCCACTCGGCCTCGATGTGCAAGCACTCGTACTTGTCCTGGACTTCGCCCACCGTCAGGTCCGGGTGGAGCCAGTGGATCTCGTCCGACTTCACGTGCTTCAGGCGCAAACCGTAGCATTCCGCCAGCTGGATGTCTGGACCGATCCTTCCGCTTTGCAGGATGGATTTGATCACTTCCTGCAAAAGGGGAAAACGCCGGGCGTCAGCAGGTGAGGGCGTGCGTGCGAGGCGTGTGGGCCTGCAATAACACCTCAGGGACACGTTTGTGACGTTCGGAGAAACTGATTCTGGACCGAACCAAAAGTTAGTTGAATGGATTTGTGTTTTACCAAAAAAAGAGAGCCTGGAACTCAAGATTTGAGCATATGCATTTCAGAACGTAAGAATTGCGCCAGTGACGCAGGGGACCAAAAGTGCATCTAGGCCGGCATCTAGGCCGGTGTCAAGAACAGGTGTGGTTGGGCACTTGCTGAGGGCCCGAACCCCAACAGGGGTCCTGGACTTCCTCCTCTTTTGCAGCCTCCTTGTTCCCCTGCCTCTCGCTCTGGCCCAGACAACGGCGGTGGTGGTAGTGGTGGTGTGAGGGCGGAGCAGCAGATGTCGCGGCCTCCTGGCTCCCCGGCGCTCTGCTGGTCAAGCAAGCAAGCGGACGTCAGGATGAGAAAGAGAAGTAAGAATAGCTGGTGGCCATGGCAGTGAGAAGGTGGAGGTACTGGAGGAGCAGGACCACGGAGGGCGCTTTGCCCAGCCCCCACCCCAAAAAGAACCTGGAGCTGACAATGCCAAGAGCAGCCGGCCAGACGTCTCGAGGACGGTTACAAGCAGGGCATGCAAGACGCAGTCTTACCCTGTTGCCTGCCTCCAGCGGCAGGTCTGCAGAGGTCGCCTTGCTCTGCACAGGAGTGTTCCATTGAGTGATCCTATGTGCTAATAGCGAACACATTCTCCAAGCGCTGGTCCTCGTGTCACCAAAGCATCAAGAGGGAGGAGTCGGCGTGCTTGCAGGAGTGCGGGGTGGGACCCCAAGCTTTGCAAAAGTACAGCCCCCCCACCCACACCCAAAAAAGTTGTACTGACCCCTCCCCCTTCCCCGTATTATTCAAAGTCAATTCATGAGTGAGAAATATTGTATAAGGTTTATATAGGGTGACCCTATGAAAAGGAGGACCGGGCTCCTGTATCTTTAACAATTGCATAGAAAAGAGAATTTCTGCAGGTGTCATTTGTATATATGGAGAACCTGGTGAAATTCCCTCTTCATCACCACAGTTAAAGATGCGGGAGCTATACTAGAGTGACCAGATTTAAAAGAGGGCAGGGCTCCTGCAGCTTTAACTGTTGTGATGAAGAGGAAATTTCACCAGGTTCTCCATATATACAAATGACACCTGCTGAAATTCCCTTTTCAATACAACTGTTAAAGACACAGGAGCCCTGTCCTCCTTTTCATAGGGTCACCCTGGTTGTATCTTTAACAGTTGCATAGAAAAGGGAATTTCAGCAGGTGTCATTTGTATATATGGGGAGGAAGGAGGGAAGGAACCTCTCGTGCAAGTACTGAGTCATTACTGACTCTTTGAGGGATGCCAGCTTTCACTGACGTTTTCTTGGCAGGCCTTATAGCGGGGTGGTTTGCCGTTGCCTTCCCCGGCCGTGATTACCTTTCCCCCAGCTAACTGGGTACTCATTTGACCGACCTCGGGAGGATGGAAGGCTGAGTCGACCCGAGCCGGCTGCCTGAAACCAGCTTCTGCTGGGATCAAACTCAGGCCGTGGGGAGAGTTTCAGCTGCAGAAACTGCTGCTTTACCGCTCTGCGCCACACGCGGCTCATGTATGGGGAACCTATGCCGGATCTACACTATTGCTTTAAAGCGCTTTATAACAGTTTTATAGCACTTTAAAGCAGTTAAAGCGCTTTATAACTGTTATAAAGCGCTTTAAAGCAGTAGTGTAGATCCAGCCCTGGTGAAATTCCCTCTTCGTCACAACAGTTAAAGCTGCAGGAGCTATACTAGATTGACCAGATGCAAAAGAGGGCAGGGCTCCTGCAGCTTTAACTATTGTGACGAAGAGGGAATTTCACCAGGTTCTCCATATATACAAATGACCCCTGCTGAAATTCCCTTTGCAGTACAACTGTTAAAGATACAGGAGCCCGGTCCTCCTTTTCATAGGGTCACCCTAGTTTTATATGCCCAAAAGCTTGGTCCACAGATGTCTAGAATTGAGAGGGGCGGGTTAAGGAGTTTTCTTCTCAGAGGTTTGCTTCAGAATTCAATTTATCTTGCCTGGGACGTGTCTGTTTAAGCTTTTTTTGGTAATGTTTTTACGGAATGTTTAGTAACAATGAGATAATAAAGACTGTGAGCTAATTGATGAGGCTGTAGATAATATTAGCTATGAGGTCATCGCTGCACAGGAACTGTCAAGGCGTGATCTGATTATGGAACAAGGGCGCTCCTGACCATCTCGACGCTCACCAGACGCGTGAACCTGATGGGTAGATTCAGGCCTGAAGAGGGAGTGTTACTCAGACGAAAACTCTCCTTCTCGCACACCTGTGTCCCTCCAGATGTTTTGGCCTAAAACTCACCATCAGCCCTTGCCAGCATAGACAATGGTGAGGGGACTTGTAGGCCAAAACATCTGGAGGGGGCAGCAGTTTTGAACTGTTAAGATTTGCTAACAAGAAGGTGTTTACAAAATATTTTCTGTTAAACTAGCAAGATCTAAGAATATTCAACAGAATCTCCCCGCTTTAAATAACAAGATTTTTTTTAAAGAATCTTACGCAATATGTTATATTTTGATGTATCTATTTACGAAAATGGATCCAAAAGCTTTTCCCTTATTGGTACAAAACCAAAAAAATGAACTCACCTAAATCTGAATTTTGGTATATCCGTGATCTAAATATATTAATCAGCTAACTGGCAGCTAAATGCTTCCTAAGTACTGGAATTATAGACTGAAACTCTGCAAAGCCCAGAATTTATAACAAGCAGTGCATGCAGAGACATGCCGTACACACTCCTGGGGTGGTGGTCTTGGGATCAGAGGGAGAAAAGAATCCTGCCTGAAATCCTGGGGAACTGCTGCCAGTCAGTGTCAACGATATTGGGCTAGATGGACCAATGATCCAACTCAGTATAAAGCAGCTTTGTGTGTTCTTGCTACCAACTGTTGTCTTTTGCTCCAACTCCATGACCTGCTGCACTTTGCCACTAGGAATTCTGCGCCTGAGTTTTGCATCTTTCCTTTTTTTTCCTCCTCCCTCCCAATGCCCTTTCCTTTCATGCCGTGTCTTCTATGCTGTATGCTTGCTATTTTACCTTTTCAAGTTGCCCTGCGAGCCTTTTTCAGCTGAAGGGGGGGCGGAGTATAAAAACACTATAAATAGAGGAGGAGTGGGTGTTTTGCCTCTCTGCCCAGCCCTGTCCCACCGCTCCCAGTCCCAAAGGACTCGCCCGGCCGGCTCACCCGGATCTCCGTCATGACGGTGCACTTCACCAGCTTGAAGTTCTTGCCCATGTTGAAGCTGTTGCTGTGGAAGCAGACCTTGAGAATCCGGACTTCGTCCTTGTCGATGTCGATGGGAACGGCCACCATGGTGGACTCCGAGGGCCCCGCCAGGCTGAAGCAGCTGCGCAGAGAATTCGCCCTCAGCCGGCTCAGGGCCTCCGGCAGCCCGGACATCATCGTGGCGACGGGGCGCTAAAGCCAGAGCATCACTTCCTGGGAAGAAGGGAAGTGAGAGAGTGGGGGAACAGAGTCAGCAAGGAATTAGCCCAGAGTCTAGCTACGGACCTGTGCACAGCATCAGGTGGTGGTGGGTTGTCCTTGAACCTACCCGTACACTGCGCTCAACATCTAAGGTCCTCTTCCAAGTGCCTACTTCGAGGGAAGCTCGGAGGATGGCAACAAGGGAGAGGGCCTTTTCAGTGGTGGCCCCCTGACTGTGGAATGATCTCCCCAATGAGGCTCGCCTGGCGCCAACACGGTTATCTTTCAGACGCCAGGGCAAGACTTTCCTCTTCTCCCAGGCATTTAACAACGGCTGCTAAGTTTGTTTTTTAACGGACCACGGAACTGTTGTTTTTAAATGGATACTGTTGTTTTTATACTGTTGTTCTTAAGTTTTTGATGGTTTTAAATTTTGTGTAATGTTTGGCGCAGAGCGGTAAAGCAGCAGTTTCTGCAGCTGAAACTCTCCCCACGGCCTGAGTTCGATCCCAGCGGAAGCTGGTTTCAGGCAGCCGGCTCAGGTCAACTCCCGAGGTCGGTAAAATGAGTACCCAGTTAGCTGGGGGAAAGGTAATAACGGCCGGGGAAGGCAACGGCAAACCACCCCGCTATAAGGCCTGCCAAGAAAACGTCAGTGAAAGCCGGCGTCCCTCCAAGAGTCAGTAACGAGAGGTTCCTTTCCTTTTTAGTGTTTTTAACTTTTGTAAACCACTCAGAGAGCTTTGGCTATGGGGTGGTATATAAATGTAATAAATAAATAAATAAATGTCAGGCCATTGGGCCAAACCCGGCCCTCCAGGATTTCCCCCAGGTGGCCACAACCCTTTCCCACCACTAGTGACCATTCGGTAGTTTCCCAGATTTTGTGCAGTTGTTCCTAAAAGGTTGAAATGGCTCTTCTAAGGCTTAGTTTCTGGAAGCAAGAGCACTTATTTATTTATAGAAATATTTCCTGGACGCCTTTCAGGGCAGGAGGCCCATCCCAAGGCGACATACGGCCGTAAAGCCGGCTCAATATTAAAAGCGCTAAAAACATAATAAAAGCAACAATAAAATATCAACAACAAAACCAGGAACGTAACAGCAACAAAATCCGCAATAACAGCAATGCTATTAGGAGAAGGTTGGAGCAGGATAATATTTTTTCAAGGCCTTCTTAAAAGCCTGCAATGACGGAGCATGGCGGACCCCCGATGGCAACTTATTCCCGTGGTATGGGGCCACTGCAGAGAAGGCCCTCTCACGTGTGGTCACCCACCTAACTTTTAGCTTTAAGCTAAAAGATGCTGGTATTTCGCCTTCGGCCTCCCCCACCACTTGAAGGAGGCTCCTGAGAGCTTCTCCCAAATTGGGTTCCGGCTGAAAAAGGTTCATCAGTCCTTATTATTATTATTATTATTTATTTATATAGCACCATCAATGTACATGGTGCTGTACAGATTACACAGTAAATAGCAAGACCCTGCTGCATAGGCTTACAATCTAATAGAGTTGTAGTAAACAATAAGGAGGGAAAGAGAATGCAAACAGGCACAGCGAAGTGTAAACAGGCACCGGGTAGGGTGAGGCTAACAGTATAGAGTCAGAACAAACTCAATATTTAAAAGCTATAGGGAAAAGAAAAGTTTTTAGCTGAGTTTTAAAAGCTGTGATTGAGTTGGTAGTTCTCAAGTGTTCTGGAAGAGCATTCCAGGCGTAAGGGGCAGCAGAAGAAAAAGGATGAAGCCGAGTAAGGGAAGTGGAGGTCCTGGGGCAGGCGAGAAGCATGGCATCAGAGGAGCGGAGAGCACGAGCGGGGCAATAGTGTGAGATGAGAGAGGAGAGATAGGCAGGAGCTAGACCGTGAAAAGCTTTGAAGGTCAGCAGGAGAAGTTTATATTGGATTCTGCGCTATAAGACGTGTCCTGCGCTATAAGACGTGCTTTTTTTTTAAAAAAAAAAAAAAATCCTTGTTCGCAAGAGCTTGGATTCTGCAATAGTGCTTGAAGGAGAGATAAACTACACCCGCACCCGCCACCTCCCCCAAATTCATGAAAACGTTTGGCTCAGCAGAGAAGCGGCTGACCACTTCTGCAGAAGCGAAACCAGGCCGGGCACGGGTTCCTTTGTGGTTGCAAGCCAACGCAGCAAATCTTGTGCGCCTGCCGTCCTGCATCAAATCTTGCCTCTGAAAGGTCCGACCGCAGTCGATGGATGGGCTTGTGAGCTGCTCCCGCTGTCGGCCCGCCCTTCAAAGCCTCCGAAAGCCACCCGGGGCTGTGGTCTACAGGCCCTTGAAGCGGCACACTCGGGAACCTCACTTCTCCCCTGAGTGGAAGCTGCAGCAGGTAGTTCGTTTTATAACTTATAGTGGCTCCATCCATGGCAAGGTAAAAAGAAGTGCGGGCAAGCAGACCCATCAGGGCAAGCAGACCCATCAGCAGGGCCTGAAGGTCCCGGAAGCCTTTTCCTCTCCTGCTTGGAGCTCCAAGTCTCCCCAGGCGGCTGGGTCCAGACACCATTTTAATCTCCCACAAGGACCCCTCCGAATGCTGAGCTGCGGCATTGTGGGAAATTAAGATGGCCGTTGGACCCCGCCAGTGCAGCCTCCGGGTTTTGGAGGGGCCTTGGGTAACCCCGTCAGCAACTCTGCCTTCTCCCCGCCGGGGTCACCAACAGCTATTGGCCAAAAATGCATCCCAGCTCTGAACAGAATGAGAAGACAACCACTGCGATGGGTCAACTGGTGGCAGTGAAGAATATATAAGAGTATCTGATAACAGGATTGGATCTGTGCAAGCTAAAAATTCATATTAAAACAATAGGGGAAGGTACAATAGAGGAAGGTACAATATCCTTTTATCAGCTTAGGCTGATATACCAACTGCGCCCTTATCTGGACAGAGGTAGCCTAGCTGCAGTTATCCATGCTCTGATAACCTCTCGTTTGGATTACTGCAATCCGTTATATACATGGGGCTGCCTTTGAAAACGGTCCGGAAACTTCAGGTGGTACAAAACAGGGCCGCATGGTTACGAACGGGGACTGGCCAACGAGACCACATCACGAGACCACATCCAGCTTCATTGGCTGCCAGTCCAGGTCCGGGCCCGATTCAAAATGCTGGTATTAACATTTAAAGCCCTAAACGGCTTAGGGCCAGGCTATCTGAAGGAACGCCTCCTCCCATATGTACCTGCCTGGACCCTAAGATCATCCACAGGGGTCCTTCTCTGCGAGCCCCTGCCAAAGGAAGTGAGGCAGGTGGCTACCAGGAGGAGGGCCTTCTCTGCTGTGGCACCCCGGCTGTGGAATGAGCTCCCTAAGGAGGTTCGCTTGGCACCTACATTGTTTTCCTTCCGTCACCAGCTTGAAGTCAGGGGAGCATCTTCTTATTTTAGGCAGGGGCGTTTGCTCCTCTTCCTTCTTGCCACCTCCATTGTCCGGGCCAGAGCAAGAGGGCAGGTGAACAAGCAGTTTGCAAGGCTGAAGAGGAGGGGTCCCTGTCAGCGGGCCCCGGCTGGGGTGTGGCCCTCGGCAAGAGCCCAGGCATGCCTAGCACTGACGCCGGCCCTGGAGCCAGCCGTCTGGCATGGCTTGGAGAACTGTTGTTGTCTGCAAAACAGCCACATAACTGCAGCAGGGCCCACCAGTGGAGACGGAGGCCAGCAGAGGACACGGCGCCTAAAAATGCCTTCCCACCGTCCAATCCTGAATCGGGCCCTGTTCAACTGTACCTATTTTCTACCCCAGGTCAATTTCTGTTCTGATCTAGTCCGTACTTTGCCCTGGGGTGAGGGCGCAGGTTTAGAAAATGCCTGCTGGCATGCATATTTATTTATTTATTTATTTCACTTATGTACCGCCCCCATAGCCAGGGCTCCCTGGGCAGTTTACAGAAATTCTAAAATTAAGATAAAAACGAGTATACAAAATTTAAAATTCTAAAACACAAAACATACACAGATGAAGCATTAAAAAACGTCAAAAAACTAAACATGTGGGTAATTAAAATGTATATAAAATCAAACCACAATACCTGATGGAATGCCTCTCCCGACGTGAATATACCCAGTAACTACGTTCAACATCTAAGGTCCTCCTCCGGGTGCCTACTCCGAGAGAGGATCGGAGTGTGGCAACGAGGGACAGGGCCTTTTCGGTGGTGGCCCCCAGACTGTGGAACGATCTCCCTGATGAGGCTCGCCTGGCACCAACACTACTATCTTTCCGGCGCCAGGTTAAGACTTTCCTCTTTGCCCAGGCATATGGCGGCACATCTTAATCACCCACATGTTTAGTTTTTTAACGGGTTTTAATGCTTTATGCGTGTATGTTCTGTGTGTATGTTAAAATTAACAGAATTAAAATTCTGTTAATTTTAGAATTTTAAATTTTGTATACTCGTTTTTATCTTAATTTTAGAATTTCTGTAAACCGCCCAGAGAGCCCTGGCTATGGGAGTGGTATATAAGTGCAATAAAATAAATAAATAAATAAATCACTTCATTACGGTCTGAGACCAGCACAACATTAATCCAGCAACAGCAACCATACAAAGTAGTACAGATCCTTAGTTTTCATCTCCCAGAGATTTAACAGTCCTCCGAGGTTAATAGGTTATGACGTGTCCTCATAGCCAAGTGACAGAATTTAGCAGCCTTATAAGTAACTGAGGGGTTTCTATCAGCAAGGAGGAACTTGGTATAAAATTCTTCGGTGTTACCTGGAAAGTCCTGTAGTAGAGGATGGATTAAGCCTGACTGGGCCTCTGAGTAGAACGAGCAGCGTAAAAGCACATGAGAGAATTATATGCCTCGGTAAACTCTGTTGCTGAAGGATCCACTTGTGTGAGTATTTCTTTCGAGGAAGGCACTCAGTCAGCCGTGCAAGGAGCCAAACGCTGGAACGCTGCTGCTTACGCTCTGCTAATTACGTGACAGTATTGGCTTTAGATGCCTCTGCATCAAATAGTGGGTGGACTAAATGGCCAACAATGTATGAACCCCCCAAAAAAGTTTTTTTGGGGGAGCCAACATTGGAAGACACACACCCCCACCCAGAAAGAGCACCCCTTCCACCACGTGCAATTGAACGACCTGATCATCCGCTACTCAGAAAGAAGAGAGCGGGGAGCAGGGACATTCCTTCAGCCCTCCTGAAAGGCTATTTCATGTCCTTCATTTCCTCTTCTCATCCCTTTCCCCTTGCATGTCGTATCTTTTAAGCCTGAGGGCAGGAATGGTCTTGTTCTACTATTTATTTATTTATTTATTTATTTATTTATTTATTTATTTATTACATTTCTATACCGTCCAACAGCCGGAGCTCTCTGGGCGGTTCACAAAAATTAAAACTTGTTGCATGTAAGCTGCCTTGGGAGTCTTTTTGGCTGAGGATCGGGACAAAAATATTTGAAATTGAGGGGGGTTAGATGGAAGGGAGACATGATAGCACTCTTCAAATACTTGAAAGGTTGTCACACAGAGGAGGGCCAGAATCTCTTCTCGATCCTCCCAGAGTGCAGGACACGGAATAAAGGGCTCAAGTTAAAGGAAGCCAGATTCCGGCTGGACATCAGGAAAAACTTCCTGACTGTTAGAGCAGTATGACAATGGAACCAGTTACCTAGGGAGGTTGTGGGCTCTCCCACACTAGAGGCCTTCAAGAGGCAGCTGGACAACCCTCTGTCAGGGATGCTTTAGGGTGGATTCCTGCATTGAGCAGGGGGTTGGACTCGATGGCCTTGTGGACCCCTTCCAACTCTGCTGTTCTATGATTCTATGAAATAAATAGGGCAGCATTACTCATCTGTGGTGGCAGCTGGCCAGAAGGGACCAACTCTAGAAAATAAAGCCAAGTGATGCAAAGTGGAGGAGCCCACAGAAACGAAGGGAAACATTTTGCATCACCTTAAAAGTCAGGATGGTGTTTTTTACCTGTCATTTCCCCCACCCACACCACCACCTTGAGTCAGCATTTCACCATTGTACAAATCCAGATTTGCAATGGATACATAGAAAATGCTCCTCATTGACGTATCTGTCTGTGCTGAGGACTGCTGCCCCTGTTGAATTCCTGCCCGGTAAGCAGCTGCCAGAGCTTCTGGGCCTCTGCCCGGAAGAAGAAAAAGGATGAGTGAGTTTGCTTTTTCCAACATTCGGCCTGATGAAGAGATCTGGAGATATCGAAAGGCGCGATATAAACGCAATAATAAATAAAATAATAATAATAATAAAGGTATTTCACAGATCAAGGGGCTCCCAAAATGGTCTTCTATCACTTGGTGCTTCAAGAGCTCCATTGGCTGCCGGTGGCTGCTAGGGTGCGCTACAAGGTCTTGTTGACCATGTATAAGGCTCTGCATTGCTTGGGTCCTGGATACCTGAGCGCTCGCCTCTCTCCTGTGTCTCACCATTGGCGGACTCGCTCTCAGGAGCAGGGCGCCCAGATGGTCCCCCGCTACAAATTGAAATGTGCCGGGCCCAGGGCTTTTTCAGTGGCTGGCCCCCGGTTATGGAACAATGTGCCACTGGAGATTAGAGAGGCTCCCGCTCTCAATTGCTTCAAACGCCTTTGTAAGGCGTTTTTATTTTCACAAGAGTCTGGGGAGGGGATGGTTTAAATTGGGGGTTGAGGGCTTTTAATGGTTTGAGGGTGAGGATTTTAATGGAATTGTCTTAATGTGGGCTGAGGGTTTTAATGAAATTGTTTTATGTGTTATTGTAATGTGCCTCGATGCCAGAAATGGTGAGGCGGCGCTATAAAAATGCTTTAAATAAATAAATAATAAAATAAATTCACAGATAGGGATTTTGGAGTTTTGGGTGCTGCCATTGCTCCCATTGGGCACCAGGGGGGGACAGAGCTGTGCAAATCCGCCCTGGGAGGTCTGCAGCCTCAAGTGTGATCATTCTCACAAGTACAGGCGCTTCCCAGGAGAGAGACGCTGCTGGCTGGCTCCTCCAACCTGCTGCCACTCGCACCTCCTTGCCAATTTCATCTCTCCATCTGGTACCCAACATTGGCGCTTTGGCTCCCTGTTTATCAGGACTCCGAGCTGGAGGACAAGGGTGGGCGGAGGCAATGGGGGACGCGACATCTCGCCCTTGGCTTCTTGGCTTGTAAAACCTCCTCCTCCTCCTCTTCCTCTTCCTCCTCTCCCCCCCCGCCACCTTCCAACTAATCACCGTCTCTTGGGCAGGGACAGAGCGACACAGGCAGCACAACACCCGCCTTGGGCTAAGTCATGGCTGCGCTGAGTCGCGGCCCTCGGCCTGCAAGGGTCACAAGGAAGGGAGAATTTCAGCCGTGTCTGCTTCGCCCCTCTTAATGCTGCAGCAGCAAGAAAGGCTGCAGCCTGCCATAACTTTCTTCCTTGGGCACAAGGGCATCCTGCCTCCTTCCTTTGAGGAGCTCAGGACGTCACCTTTTCTCCTCACGACGAGCTGGTGAGGTGGACTGGGCTGAAAGGCAGAAACTCACCCAGGTTCAGTGAGCCACGGGGGCCATTCCCACAAGTCCAGGCACCAGGCTCTAGCCCAGGGGGTCAAACATTTTGAGCCTCAGGGCAGAACTCAATTCTAGATAAGCTGGGGGGGGCTGGATCACAGTGGTGGGCGGAGCAAAAAGCAAAAGGGGCAAGGCCAAAACCAAAATGGGGGTGGGCGAAGAATCATAGAATCATAGAATAGCAGAGATGGAAGGGGCCAACAAGGCCATCGAGTCCAACCCCCTGCTCAATGCAGGAATCCACCCTAAAGCATCCCTGACAGAGGGTTGTCCAGCTGCCTCTTGAAGGCCTCTAGTGTGGGAGAGCCCACAACCTCCCTAGGTCACTGGTTCCATTGTCGTACTGCTCTAACAGTCAGGAAGTTTTTCCTGATGTCCAGCTTTCAGATACTGCTGAAAGCTGAAAGCGAGGAAGCCCTTGGGGGCAGCATTTCAGTGTGATATGGCTGCAAGAAAGGCAAATGCTATTTTGGGCTGCATTAATAGAAGTATAGCTTCCAAATCACGGGAGGTCCTGGTTCCTCTCTATGCGGCCTTGGTTAGGCCTCATCTAGAGTATTGCTTCCAGTTCTGGGCTCCACAATTCAAGAAGGACGCAGACAAGCTGGAGTGTGTTCAGAGGAGGGCAACCAGGATGATCAGGGGTCTGGAAACAAAGCCCTATGAAGAGAGACTGAGAGAACTGGGCAGGTTTACCCTGGAGAAGAGAAGATGGAAGGGAGACATGATAGCACTCTTCAAATACTTGAAAGGTTGTCACACAGAGGAGGGCCAGGATCTCTTCTCGGTCCTCCCAGAGTGCAGGACATGGAATAACGGGCTCAAGTTAAAGGAAGCCAGATTCCAGCTGGACATCAGGAAAAACTTCCTGATTGTTAGAGCAGTATGACAATGGAACCATGACCGAGGGAGGTTGTGGGCTCTCCCACCCTAGAGGCCTTCAAGAGGAAGCTGGACAACCATCTGTCAGGGATGCTGTAGGGTGGATTCCTGCCTTGAGCAAGGGGTTGGACTCGATGGCCTTGTAGGCCCCTTCCAACTCTGCTATTCTATGATTCTATGATTCTATGAAGCTTTTGGAAGGGGCGAAACCCCCTACAAAAGCCAGGAAACCACCCAGTGGTCTGTGGTCAGGAGAAAATGGGGTGGGTAGGGGTGGAGCCAGAAGGTGTTTTTTTGGGGGGGGGGAGTCTGAAGGGGCAGGATTGAGACCCAGGTGAATTTCTTGATTTATTTATTTCATTTTTATACTGCCCAACAGCCGAGGCACTCTGGCCAGTGCACCATCAAACTTGTTTTCCAAGAGCTACAGGAGCCAGGCGTTACCTACAGAATAAAAACAAGGGGGGAAGAGGGGGAGGCAGCCCTCTGAAACTGCCTTATAGGGGAATCGCAGGGCAGTGGACGTGGGGATTCCCCACCCACAGAACAGGTGTTTCCACCCCAGAGCTCTGCATCTTCCCCAGCGAGATCTAATCGAGGCCTCTGCCTCTGCTCAGAGGCTGACCATTGAAAGGAGGGGGGGCCAGGAGAAGGACAGCCCCCCACCCCCAGGCTGGAGAGCTCCTGCCCTCGCACAGGGAAAGCCCCTTGGTCTTGCGCAAGCGCTGCTCTCAAACGGCCTCCAGACCTCCATCATGCTGGTTGAGAATGATGGGAGCTGGAGTCCAACGCAAGCGGAGGGCAACAGGTGCTGCATAAGCCTTTGCCAATGACGGCACAGCTGAGGACTAGGTGGGGAAGGGGTGGGGGGACTTGGTCATATTATTGTGTTCCAATAATATTCCAGCACATATTATTGAGGGGAGGGGGGGCAGGGAAAGTGGCAGCCGCGCGATTGCCAGCCCTGGACTTGAATGCCATTGTGTCCCAGAAGGGCAGCCGCACGATGCCACCTCTTCAAATTGACTTCAAATCCCTCCTCAAAACCCGCTTTTTCCGTGACACCCTCGGCCAGGCCGGTGCCCAGGGTCGTGCCCAGGAGCTGCGCCTCCTCCTCCTCCTCAGCAGAGCCACCTGCTTGCTCACCTGCCTTTCACCTCGGTGCAGACAATGGAGGTGGTGCCACAAACGTGAAGTCCATGCTGCACCTTCTTGGTTGCACATGATGCAACCAAGGCCTTAGCTAGACCTAAGGTTTAGCCCAGGATCGTCCCGGGCTCATCCCTGTTCATGTAAATGACACACAGGGGATCCTGGGAGCAGGCAGGGACGACCCCGGGACGACAAGGGGATAAATCTTACGTCTAGCTAAGGCCCAAAACGACCGCCCACTGCTGCAGTCCAAGTAACTGCCTGGGCCCATCTTCCTCCCTTACTGGTTCTTTCACATTCCACCAGTGGAGGCTGGTGGCTCCGATGCCAGTGAGGCTGTGAATCTGGTCCAGGTTTCACTCAGAACCAGTTGGAACTCTAAGGGAGCCATTCAAGATGCTTTTGCCTTAGGGTCATGCTTCACACCTTGGAGAGCGTCTGGAATGGGATTTCAAGCAGCCTTGCCTGAGAAATGTGCTCCCCTTCATGTTGGGGGTTGTAAACAGGGCATGTTCTGACGCGTAATGCACAGAAACACAACCCTTGCATGCCCCTAGCTTCACACAGCAAAAGGGGGCTTACAAACACATCGGGATGAAGCAGCTGATAGTCTCTGAAAAGCTGAGCTTCCAAAAGGAGACCTTCTCTACCTGCAAACACAAGAACAGGCTCCCCCATCTTATATGCTCCAACCAGAAGGTTTAAACATATAACACCGATTCTGGCTTGCTTGCATTGGCTGCCTGTATGTTTCCAAGCCCGATTCAAGGTGCTGGTTCTAACCTATAAAGCCCTACACGGATTGGGACCACAATACCTGACCAAACGCCTCTCCCGACATGAACCTACCCGAACACTATATTCAACATTCAAGCTCCTCCTCCGAATGCCTACTCTGAGGGAAGCTCGGAGGATGGCAACAGGAGAGAGGGCGTTCTCTGTGGTGGCCCCCCAATTGTGGAACAATCTCCCCGACGAGGCCCACTTGGCACCGACATGGTTATCTTTTCGGCGCCAGGTCAAGACTTTTCTCCCAGGCATTTAGCAATATGTGATGAGCCTGGGTCTGGGTTTTTTGGGTTACAGTTTTTAAAAGTTGTTAAAGCTGTTTTTAAATGTATGTGTATATTGTATGTTTTTGTTGTTTTTAATTTTTGTTTATTGTTTTTAAATGTTTTTATCTTATGTAAGCTGCCCAGAGAGCTTCGGCTATGGAGCGGTATACAAATGCAATAAATAATCTCCCTGGAGAAGAGAAGATGGAGGGGAGACATGATAGCACTCTTCAAATACTTGAACGGTTGTCACACAGAGGAGGGCCAGGATCTCTTCTCGATCCTCCCAGAGTGCAGGACACGGAATAACGGGCTCAAGTTAAAGGAAGCCAGATTCCAGCTGGACATCAGGAAAAACTTCCTGACTGTTAGAGCAGTACAACAATGGAACCGGTGACCTAGGGAGGTTGTGGGCTCTCCCACACTAGAGGCCTTCAAGAGGACAACCATCTGTCAGGGATGCTTTAGGGTGGATTCTTGCACTGAGCAGGGAGTTGGACTCGATGGCCTTAGAGGCCCCTTCCAACTCTACTATTTTGTGACTTTATGATTCTATGATCTCAGCTCCCTTTCAACCTGGACTTCGTTTATCCCTGAGCTTTCCAAGTAGCACCATTGTCCATTAATTTAAGCTATCTAGGAAGATGAATCATAGAATCATAGAATAGCAGAGTTGGAAGGGGCCTTCAAGGCCATCGAGTCCAACCCCCTGCTCAATGCAGGAATCCACTCTAAAGCATCCCTGACAGAGGGTTGTCCAGCTGCCTCTTGAAGGCCTCTAGTGTGGGAGAGCCCACCACCTCCCTAGGTAACTGATTCCATTGTCGTACTGCTCTAACAGTCAGGAAGTTTTTCCTGATGTCCAGCTGGAATCTGGCTTCCTTTAACTTGAGCCCGTTATTCCGTGTCCTGCACTCTGGGAGGATCGAGAAGAGATCCTGGCCCTCCTCTGTGTGACAACCTTTTAAATATTTGCAGAGTGCTATCATGTCTCCCCTCAATCTTCTCTTCTCCAGGCTAAACATGCCCAGTTCTTTCAGTCTCTTCTCCTAGGGCTTTGTTTCCAGACCCCTGATCATCCTGGTTGATCAGGGGTCTCTCCGGGTTCCAGAGGAAGTGCTGAAATACACTGTTGTCCTGACCTCTTCCTGATGAACCGTCCTTGCTTTTGTATCTGCATGAGAAATCTACGGGTAGGTCAAATCTCTTTGTATGTGTATTGGGAGGCGGGAGGGGCTAAGAAAATGCACCAGATTACCCCTTCCCAGCCCCCAATCTCTGGTTGTTTGGGCCCTAACTCACACACAAAAACGTTTCCAGAAATGTCGCACCTTATAGTTGCAATGGACAAAAACGTCCTTTCGGCCGGACTTGCAGTTGCATTCAAGAGGCAGCTGGACAACCCTCTGTCAGGGATGCTTTAGGGTGGATTCCTGCACTGAGCAGGGGGTTGGACTCGATGGCCTTGGAGGCCCCTTCCAACTCTGCTATTCTATGATTCTTTGCTGTCTTCTCTTATGTGTTGCCACAAGCAAGAGGGGAGGGTGGGTGAGTGAGGGGGAATAACATCTCCTTTGACAGCCCGCCAAATCCCGAATTGCTCAGAACAGGCTCACTGTGTTAAAAGCCCTGTTGAGGAATTGGCTGACCCAACCCAATTCTGCCTCTTCCCTTTCCGACAGAGAGCTCAAAGCGTGAGAGACACGGAAGGCTGCAACCCCTCCCCACGAAAACAGAGGGCTGGTCTGGCATCACACATGCTGGGATATATAAATAAACGTGGCCTTTGTGACTTCCAATGGGGAGTGACGCAATAAGATGGCCCCGCGACGGGAGCAGAAGCAAAAATGCATCACTCCACTACCTGCCTGAAGACGGGATGCAGGATTGAGGGAGCTGGACATCAAAGGATGCTGAGAAGGGGCCCAGAGGCGGTCCATTTTTGCAAAGTGATGGGCTTCTCCACCCTGCCCTGATCTGGCAGCCTCTGAAAGTGTCAGACTTCGACACCCAACATTCCCCTGCCAGCCAGTGCTGATTTCATGGCATCGAACAATAAATACGTGTCACGGACATGGTAGAAGTACATCATTCGGACACAAGACTACTTTGGCAATGTGCACGCCACATTTGGTTTAGACACACAACCTTTGTGGTGGAAAAGGCCACCGTGGCCTCTCTAGTGTGGGCTCTCCCACACTAGAGGCCTTCAAGAGGCAGCTGGACAACCCTCTGTCAGGGATGCTTTAGGGTGGATTCCTGCATTGAGCAGGGGGTTGGACTCAATGGCCTTGTAGGCCCCTTCCAACTCTGCTATTCTATGATTCTATGATTCCCCCGGCCTGTGTGCCTGCAGCCACCATTTGCAAAATCCCTGTCGCTGCAGTGCAGATCGACAGGTCATAGAATCATAGAATAGCAGAGTTGGAAGGGGCCTACAAGGCCATCGAGTCCAACCCCCTGCTCAATGCAGGAATCCACCCTAAAGCATCCCTGACAGAGGGTTGTCCAGCTGCCTCTTGAAGGCCTCCAGTGTGGGAGAGGCCACAACCTCCCCAGGTAACTGGTTCCATTGTCGTACTGCTCTAACAGTCAGGAAGTTTTTCCTGATGTCCAGCTGGAATCTGGCTTCCTTTAACTTCAGCCCGTTATTCCGTGTCCTGCAGTCTGGGAAGATCGAGAAGAGATCCTGGCCCTCCTCTGTGTGACAACCTTTTAAGTATTTGAAGAGTGCTATCATGTCTCCCCTCAGCCTTCTCTTCTCCAGGCTAAACATGCCCAGTTCTTTCAGTCTTTCTTCAGAGGGCTTTGTTTCCAGACCCCTGATCATCCTGGTTGCCCTCCTCTGAACACGCTCCAGCTTGTCTGCGTCCTTCTTGAATTGTGGAGCCCAGAACTGGAAGCAATACTCGAGATGAGGCCTAACCAGGGCCGAATAGAGGGGAACCAGTACCTCACGTGATTTGGAAGCTATACTTCTATTCATGCAGCCCAAAATAGCATTGGCCTTTCTTGCAGCCACATCGCACTGTTGGCTCCTATTCAGCTTGTGATCTACAACAATTCCAAGATCCTTCTCGTTTGTAGTATTGCTGAGCCAAGTATCCCCCATCTTGTAACTGTGCATTTGGTTTCTATTCCCTAAATGTAGAACTTGGCATTTATCCCTATGAAATTTCATTCTGTTGTTTTCAGCCCAGCACTCCAGCCTATCAAGACCACTTTGAAGTTTGTTTCTGTCTTCCAGGGTATTAGCTATGCCGCCCAATTTTGTGTCATCTGCAAATTTGATCAGCGTTCCCTGCACCTCCTCGTCCAAATCATTAATAAAAATGTTGAAGAGTCATTCGAACCCAGCATGGGGCGCAGTTGGGTTGGCTTCATATCCACCCTACTACCTACAACGTGTGCTAGAGATTGCAGGGTGGGTCCAAAGCCCCCACCCCCACACTACACGGTGGATTTGGCCGACACACAGTGCATCGTAGGACATTGTGCAAATGGCGGGGGCACGTGCGAAGACCGGGGGGAGAAGACCCCAACGCACCCATTGCCTCCGAGTTCGGAGGGGGCATGACTCTGCCCGTTGCTGGGGAACACGAGAGGCAGGTGCTATGGCATTCATGACCTACTTATGGTTTCCCATTGAGGAATCTGATTGGCTACTGTGAGGACAGATTAGATGGGCCCTTGGTCTGATCCAGCACAGCGCCTCTTAAGTTCTCACCTAGACTGAGCTCAGGTGAACGTGTTTCTTGGTGTTTACAGCAGCGTACAGCTGTGCACACTGCTGATTGGCTGAAAACAGGTGACATCACTAAGCCCCTCCCACTCCTCCTCCTCCTCGAAGCAGTTCTTTGACATTTAAGGTGCAACCCTATGCACGTTTAGACAGAAATAAACATAAGAACATAAGAAGGGCCCTGATGCTAGAACAGACCGAGGGTCCATCTAGTCCAGCACTCTGTTCACAGTGGCCAACCAGCCATCGGCCAGGGATGATCAAGCAGCACATGGTGCAACAGCACCCTCCCACCCATGTTCCCCAGCAACTGGTGCACCCAGGCTTACTGCCTCGAATACTGGAGGTAGCACACAACCATCAGGGCTAGTAGCCATGGCTAGCCTTCGCCTCCTGCAGGAATTTATCCAACCCTCTTTAAAGCCATCCAAATTGGTGGCCATCACTACATCTTGTGGTAGTGAGTTCCATAGTTTAACTATCCACCTAGTCTAGCATTCTGTTCACACCATGGCCAATCAAACAGCCACGGGAAGCCCACGAGCAGGACATGAGGGCAACAGCACCCTCCCACTCGTAGAGTCGGAAGGGGCTAGTTCGGCCACCGAGTCCAACCCCCCTACCCAGGGCAGGAATCCACCTTAAAGCATCCCTGACAGAAGGCTGCCCAGTCTCTGCTGGAAGACTTCCAACAACAGAGAGCCCACCACCTCCCTAGGTGGTTGTCTCCTCTGACCGCTAGGAAGTTTTTCCTGATGTCCAGCCAAAATCTGCCTTCCTGTAATGTAAGCGTGTCCTACGGTCTTGAGTGTTGGAGAGTAGATTTCGCCCCCCTTCCTTGTGGCAACCCTTTAGGGACGTGGACAGTGCCATCGTACCTCCGCCCGTGTCTTCTCTTCCCAAGGCTGAACGAACCTCACTCCTCCCACCTTTCTTCCTAGGGCTTATTTTCTTGGCCCCCGGACATCTTTTTTCGCCCTTCCTCAGAACTCGTTCCATTTTCTCTGAATCCTTCTTAAAGTGTGGTGTCCAGAACGAGACCCAGTATTCAAGGGAAGGTGTGATCAGTGCAAAATAGGGTGGGACTACCTAGGGAGGTGGTGGGCTCTCCCACAGTAGAGGCCTTCAAGAGGCAGCTGGAGAACCCTCTGTCAGGGATGCTTTAGGGTGGATTCCTGCATTGAGCAGGGGGTTGGACTCGATGGCCTTGTAGGCCCCTTCCAACTCTGCTATTCTATGATTCTATGATTCTATAACATCCTGTGATTTAGAAAATATGCTTCTGTTGACGCAACCTAAAATTGCATTTGCCTTGTTTGACTCATATTCAGTTTGCGATTGACTATGGCTACAGCTAGACCTAAGGTTTATCCTGGGATCATCCAAGGTTCGCCCCTGCCTGAGCACGGGATCCCCTGTGTGTCACCTAGATGAAAAGGTTTGACCCCTGGACGATCCAGGGATAAACCTTAGGTCTAGCTATGGCCTATAACTCCAAGATCTTTTTCATACACATTATTGGCAAGCCTGGTATAACCCCCCCCCCTCCATCTTATATCTGCGCCTTTGATTTCTCTTTCCTAAATAAAGAGCTTTGCACTAGTCTCTGTTAACGTTCATTATATTTCATTTTCTATCTAGTTCACATTCATTTTGAGAAGAGTCTCTGACTTCTAAGGTATTAGCTATTCCACCCAATTTTGTGTCATCTGTAAACTGGATAAGCGTGTCGTCCCCCCCCCCCCACCTGCTTCTTCCTCCAAGTCATTAATAAACTGTTTCCAGAAACTGGGGCTGATGGATGTTTGAGTCCAACAACATTTGGAGGGAGCAGAGTCCCTAAGGGGCATCTGCACAGAGCCACTATCTGGCAAAGCAATGCTGCTTTTCAAAAGCCATCGACGCTGAAAACTATCCTTCATGCCACTTCAGGTGCTAATAATTCCAGCTGCTCTTCATATTTTAGGAAGTGGGTCACAGGTGCCTTCTTTCTGAGCTTTTCTATACAAGGCAGATCATCTTTCTACCTACTTTCCGTTTTGTCACAGAAATGAGATCTGAACTTTACACAAAAAGCTGTTCCGTCCCTGCTTTTCCGCTACATGATTACTAGGTGGCGCTGTGCTATAGTGAAATATCACTATTATTATTATTATTATTATTATTATTATTATTATTATTATTAATTTCCTGCCTTTTCCCCAGTACTGCTACTCAAGGCAGTTTACAAAATTAAAACACATACAATTAAAACATAAATTTCTCTGTTGTGGCACCCCGGTTGTGGAATGAGCTCCCTAAGGAGGTTCGCTTGGCACCTACATTATATTCTTTTAGACGCCAGGTGAAGACCTTTTTGTTCTCCTAGTATTTTAACAGTCTATAAATTAAGTTTAACTTGGCTGTTTTAAATTTGTCTTTTAAATTTGTATTTTTGCATTGCTACTGTTTTTATCTTGGTTGTGCTTTTATGTTGTATTTTATATTATGGTTTTATACTTGAATTGTCTTAAATTTGTAAACCGCCCAGAGAGCTTCGGCTATTGGGAGGTATAGAAATGCAATAAATAATAAATAAATTTACAAAAGTTGAAGTAGAATTAAACCTGCAGTAAAATTAAAAACATATTAAAAAAAAAACCCCAGTAAAAACAGAACCCAATACATTAACACAGGTCCAGAATAGTTTTCAAAAGCTATTTCTAGACCAAGTGTTTTCAAGAGCTGGTGTAGTGGTTAAGGTGTTGGACCGGGAGGCAGGAGATCTGGGTTCTAGTCCTCACTTGGCCATGACTCTCACAGTTACAGATTCTCAGCCCAGCCTACCTCACAGGGTTGTTGTGAGAATAACATGGAGAGGAGGAGGATTATGTATGCCACTTTGGGTTCCTTGGAGGGAAAAAGGCGGGATATAAATGTAATAAATAATAATAATAACTCTACTACTCCTTTCCACCCAATTCCAAGGAAGCGGTTTCTGTGCTAAACCGGTGTTTGTTGGCAGTAATGGATTGGATGAGGGTGAACAAATTGAAGCTTAATCCAGATAAGACAGAGGTGCTCCTGGTCAGTCGAAAGGCAGATCAGGGAATAGGGATTCAGCTTGTGCTGGATGGGGCTACACTCCCCCTGAAGACACAGGTCCGCAGCTTGGGTGTACTTCTGGATTCAGCCCTGAGCCTGGACGCCCAGGTTTCGGCGGTGGCCAGGAGTGCATTTGCACAGTTAAAGCTAGTGCACCAGCTGCGCCCATTCCTAGAGATGTCGGACCTGGCCGCGGTGACACAAGCCTTAGTTACATCCCGCTTGGATTCCTGTAACGCGCTCTATGTGGGGCTGCCTTTGAAGAGCGTTCGGAAACTCCAGGCGGTTCAAAGAGCTGCAGCCAGATTGCTGACCGGGGCTGGTTACAGGGAGCATACAACTCCCCTGTTAAAACAGCTCCACTGGCTTCCGGTCTGTTTCCGGGCACAATTCAAAGTGCTGGTTATGACCTATAAAGCCCTATATGCCTCGGGTCCAGGTTGTTTGAAAGACCGTATTCTCCCTTATGAGCCTGCCCGTGCTTTGAGTTCTTCTGGAGAAGCCCTTCTTTTAGTCCCACCATCTTCACAGGCGCGCATGGTGGGAACATGGGACAGGGCCTTCTCGGTGGCTGCTCCAGTGCTCTGGAACTCTCTTCCTGGGGAAGCTAGGCTGGTTCTCTCCTTCATGGGCTTTTGGAAGCAGCAAAAACTTGTTTGTTCCAGCAGGCCTTTGGAAAGTAATTTGGTCCTCCACCTATGTTAAGGACTTATAATTTTGTTGTGTATTTTAAACGTTTATGGTTCCCGCCCCCCACAATGTATGTTTTAAACTTTGTAAAGCCGTCTTGAGGCCCAGCATTGGGCAAAAGGCGGGATACAAATAATAATAATAATAATAATAATAATAATAATAATAATAACAACAACAACAACAACAACAACAATAATAATAAATAAATAAATAAAAAGACTGCTGAAACAAAAAAGTTTCACAAGTAGGAAAAATTTCGCAAGTAGGAAAACACCTCTGCTTTCACTTTCAGAAATAATACCCAGTCCCCTTGCTCTACAAAAACCCAGAAAAGTACTTTTACAAAACAGAATCGAAACTGGAGGATCATGACATCATCTAAAGAGCTTGTAAACAATTGTGAGTAAGATATCACAAGTGCACAATAAATGCCTCGAGTAGAAAAACTCTCTTTGATTTTGCCAGACCGGGAAATCAGTTTCATTGAATGACCTCAACTGCTATTTTAAGTGCAATACCATAAGTGCTGGTATTGACATTCAAAGCCCTAAACGGTTTGGGGCCAGGTTATCTGAAGGAACGCCTCCTCCCGTATGTACCTGCCCGGACCTTAAGATCATCTACAGGGGCCCTTCTCCGTGAGCCCCTGCCAAAGGAAGTGAGGCAGGTGGCTACTAGGAGGAGGGCCTTCTCCACTGTGGCACCCTGGCTGTGGAATGAGCTCCCCAGAGAGGTCCGCCTGGCGCCTACACTGTACTGCTTTCGTCGCCAGCTGAAGACCTTTTTATTCTCTCAGTATTTTAACACTTAATTTTAACTTAAATCCAAATTTTACTGTTCTAACGCTGTATTTTAATCTTATATCAATTTTGCTGCGTGGTTTTATCCTGGTTGTGCTTTTGATACTGTATTTTGTATTTGTGCTTTTAACCTGTTGGTTGTTTTATTATGGTTTTAACTTTTGTGAACTGCCCAGAGAGCTTCGGCTATTGGGAGGTATAAAAATGCAATAAATAAATAAATATTGATTGATTGATTGCATTTTTATACCGCCCAATAGCTGAAGCTCTCTGGGTGGTTCACAAAAACTGCTAGTATTATGAGAGGGAGGGGTGAGGGGGTGGGGGGGATGCGAACCCATTTTTTCCTTCCCAACAAGCATCATTTTATTGCTCTCTCTACCATTGTTCTGCAAGCTAACAAACAAAACACCTTCCCTTGCTCCAATGCCTTGAGCGCTTTGGTTGCCCTTTAAAAGGTGGGGCATTTTGAAGTCACAAGCACACGGCCTTACATTTGCAACCTTGGCATGGGCCAATATGTGCCTGAAACCCCATAAAGGAGGGAAGGGGGGCTGTGAAAAATTCCCCTTTGTGGAGCAGCCATAAAACAGGCAGGCAGCCTACCGAAAATACGCATTTCGCGGGGGGGGGGGCACTTCACTGCTGTTGACGTTAAGCGAACCAGCGGTAAAGCCCTCAGTCCTAATCCCAGCTGATCCATCCACAGCCTCAACCCACCCACCTGCTTCATGCGCCGTGTGGAATATTAATCCTGGACTTCCTTACAGGGTTGTCGCAAGCCGACCAATGCTTTAAGCCTTTAGAACTGTTTGCACATGCCAGGGCTGGTGCCCTGCAGATCATAGAATCAAAGAATCATAGAATAGCAGAGTTGGAAGGGGCCTATAAGACCATCGAGTCCAACCCCCTGCTCAATGCAGGAATCCACCCTAAAGCATCCCCGACAGAGGGTTGTCCAGCTGACTCTTGAAGGCCTCTAGTGTGGGAGAGGCCACAACCTCCCTAGGTCACTGGTTCCATTGTCGTACTGCTCTAACAGTCAGGAAGTTTTTCCTGATGTCCAGCTGGAATCTGGCTTCCTTTAACTTGAGCCCGTTATTCCGTGTCCTGCACTCTGGGAGGATCGAGAAGAGATGTTTTGGACTGAAATGCTCAGGAGCTGATGGGAGCTGCAGTCCAAAATATTCTAAGGGGACCAGGTTGCTTGCTCCTGGGAGAGGCCGACTTCCTCTCAAAGGCTGGGGGGGGCGGGGGGCTGCCCCTGAACGAGAGGCTTATATGGGGTGGGGAGAATATCGATGAACTCAGTGGCACAGCACCTGCTTCGTATGCAGAACGCTTCCGGTTCAATCGCTGGCATCGCCAGTTCAAAGGATAGCAGGCTCACCGCCTGAAGAGGATCCCTCTCCCTCGGACCCCTTTGGACGCCTTGGAGGGCTGGGTCCAGCCAGAGTAAACCACACGGGGCTGGATGGACCAAGGGTTAGATCTCACATTGGAACAAGCTGCCTATATGGCTCGGGTCCAAGTTATTTGAAAGACCGTATTCTCCCTTATGAGCCTGCCCATGCTTTAAGATCTTCTGGGGGAGGCCTTCTTTCAGTCCCACCATCTTCCCAGGCGCGCTTGGTGGGAACATGGGAGAAGAGGGCCTTCTCGGTGGCTGCTCCGGTGCTCTGGAACTCTCTCCCCAGGGAAGCTAGACTGGCTCCCTCCTTGATGGGCTTTCAGAAGCAGGCTAAAACTTGTTTGTTCCAACAGGCCGTTGGAGAATAATCTGGCCCTCCATCTATGTTAATATCTTATAATTTTGTTGTGTATTTTAAACGTTTATGGGTTTGTTCCCCTCCCCTCAATGTATGTTTTAAACTTTGTAAGGCCGCCTTGAGGCCCAGCATTGGGCAAAAGGCGAGATACTACTACTACTACTACTACTACTACTCATAATAATAATAATAATAAAAATAATAATTCTGAGCCAGAGCCTTGGTCCATCTAAACCAGTACTGTCAACACTGACTAGCAGCCACGGCTCTCCAGGTTTTTGGCAGGAATTTTTCCAGCCCTACTTGGGATCAAACCTGGCACCTTTTGCCTGCAAAACAGGGGCTCTGTCACCAAGCCACAGCCCCTCCCTCGTAAGGTAGTTTCATATAGGGGAGGGGAACCTAGCTCCGTGGCAAAGCACCTGCTATACCTGCAGGAAGTCCCGGGTTCCGTCTCCAGTGGAAAGGGTCTCCAGGAACAAAGAGCCCGTCTGGAGAGCTTCTGCCCGCAGAGTGGGCAATACTGTGCTTGATGGACTTTGCTAGTGGAGGATGGTGGCTCCGATGCCAGTGGGGCAGTGAACCGGGTTTCAGTGCGAACCACTCAGAACTCTAAAGGAGCTATCAGCCTTTTCCAGACCTACGATGGATAGAATGAGTCACACTCCATCACATCACTGGCCTCGACACTGAGCGACGGTGCAGTGTCACCACCTCCATCCCACACAGAGAGCCGAGAACGGAGAGGGGCCGTTGGTGGTTCCCCAGGAGACCGAGGAGATGGTGCAGAAGATGACTGAACCAAGGCCTTGAGGGTGTGGGAGGCGCGCAGCGGTCAAGTCAGCAAAATGCAGCCTGTGGACGTCTTCTGCTAAAGAACGGCACCTGGGTCCCCCAGATACTGTTCACGCAGGAAGAGTTACAGTCACCACCCATTCAGGTGCATCGCAAGCACCAAATCACAGAATCATAGAATCATAGAATCGCAGAGTTGGAAGGGGCCTACAAGGCCATCGAGTCCAACCCCCTGCTCAATGCAGGAATCCACCCTAAAGCATCCCTGACAGAGGGTTCTCCAGCTGCCTCTTGAAGGCCTCTAGGGTGGGAGAGCCCACAACCTCCCTAGGTCACTGGTTCCATTGTCGTACTGCTCTAACAGTCAGGAAGTTTTTCCTGATGTCCAGCTGGAATCTGGCTTCCTTTAACTTGAGCCCGTTCTTCCGTGTCGTGCACTCTGGGAGGATCGAGAAGAGATCCTGGCCCTCCTCTGTGTGACAACCTTCCAAGTATTTGAAGAGTGCTATCATGTCTCCCCTCAATCTTCTCTTCTCCAGGCTAAATCACAGAATCATAGAATCATAGAATAGCAGAGTTGGAAGGGTCCTACAAGGCCATCGAGTCCAACCCCCTGCTCAATGCAGGAATCCACCCTAAAGCACCCTAAATGATGTGTGACGTGGAGATCCAGGACAGATCAAAGGAAGGACTTCTTCGCCCAGCACGTAGTTAAACCGATGGGATTAGCTACCGCAAGATGTGGTGATGGCCACCACTTAGGATGGCTTTAAGAGGGGGCTAGACAAATTCATGGAGGAAAAAGCTATCAATGGCTACTAGCCCTGATGGCTATGTGCTTTCTCCAATATCAGAGGCAGTAAGCCTACACACACCAGTTGCTGGGGAACATGCACTGGTTATTTCACGGTTGGACTACTGCAACCTTCTTCTCTCTGGCCTTCCTTCTTCTCACATCAGTCCTTTGGTTTCTGTTCACCACTCTGCCGCAAAGATCATCTTCTTGGCTCGCCGCTCTGACCATGTTACTCCACTTCTGAAATCTCTTCATTGGCTTCCAATTCACCTCAGAATCCAATATAAACTTCTCCTGTTGACCTACAAAGCTTTTCACAGTCCAGCTCCTTCCTATCTTTCCTCTCTCATCTCTCACTATTGCCCCGCTCGTGCTCTTCGCTCCTCTGATGCCATGTTTCTCACCTGCCCAAGGGTCTCCACTTCCCTTGCTCGGCTTCGTCCATTTTCATCTGCTGCCCCTTACGCCTGGAACGCTCTTCCAGAACATTTGAGAACTACAAGTTCAACCGCAGCTTTTAAAGCTCAACTAAAAACTTTTCTTTTTCCTAAAGCTTTTAAAACTTGATGTTGTGCAGACTTCTACTGTTACTTTCTACTGTTAGTTTTACCCTACCCTGTGCCTGCTTACCCTACCCTGTACCTGTTTGCATTCTCTTCCCCTCCTTATTGTTTTACTATGATTTTATTAGATTGTAAGCCTATGCGGCAGGGTCTTGCTATTTACTGTTTTACTCTGTACAGCACCATGTACATTGATGGTGCTATATAAATAAATAATAATAATAATAATAATAATAATAATGGGTGGGAGGGTGCTGTCCTACTGGTGGGTCCTACTTGCGGGTTTCCTGTGAGCAATTGATCGGCCACTGTGCAAACCCCCAAGCTGTGTCCTGTCTGCCCAGGGGCAGCAGTAGGACATTGCCAAATTTAACCTAGGCAGACTTCCCCAACCTGGTGCCCTCCAGATGTGTTGGGACTGTAAACCCCGTCATTCCCAGCCAGCTGTGGACAGTTCACAACAGGACATAAAAGCGTTTAAAATTCAGTAACTACAGAAACAACAATAAAAGTACAAATGCAGCATGAAAACAGCCTCAGAGAGCAAAACCCACTTCAAGCTAAAAGGCCCTGGGAAAACAGAAAGGTTGGAGCCTGGTGCTGAAACCAAACCCTGGGCACTGGGGGAGGCATTCCAGAGATGAGGCTCCATCACCGAAAAGGCCCTTTCTTCCATAGCTACCTACCATAGCTCACTCAGCAGGGACACCTTTGGGCTGCCATAGAAACACAGAATAGCAGAGTTGGAAAGGGCCTACAAGGCCATCGAGTCCAACCCCCTGCTCAATGCAGGAATCCACCCTAAAGCATCCCTGACAGAGGGTTGTCCAGCTGCCTCTTGAAGGCCTCTAGGGTGGGAGAGCCCACCACCTCCCTAGGTAACTGGTTCCATTGTCGTACTGCTCTAACAGTCAGGAAGTTTTTCCTGATGTCCAGCTGGAATCTGGCTTCCTTTACTTGAACCCGTTATTCCATGTCCTGCACTCTGGGAGGATGGAGAAGAGATCCCGGCCCTCTTCTGTGGGACAACATTTTAAGTATCTGAAGAGTGCTAACATGTCTCCCCCCCATCTTCTCTTCTCCAGGCTAAACATGCCCAGTTCTTTCAGTCTCTCTTCATAGGGCTTTGTTTCCAGACCTATGATCATCCTGGTTGCCCTCCTCTGAACACGCTCCAGCTTGTCTGCGTCCTTCTTGAATTGTGGAGCCCAGAACTGGACGCAACCCGCAATCACCGTGGGTTGCTCCCGCGATCAGCTAAACCCTGTACTTTTGCTGTTTCGGAATGGCAGCAGCAAATCCCAACGCTGCAGCAAAAGCGCGGGGGGTTCCGGCAGCCGGGGTCTCCCTCTGCCCCTATCTGGGCAGATGGCTACCAATCAGGGATCGCCATTCACCCGGCCACGCTTTTGCCGCAACTCTGGAGCAAGGGTAGACGGCGGATGTGCCGTACTTGCTTCGCTCCAGAGAAAAAAGTCGGTATAAGTCCCTAACTTTTTTCTTCGCAGCTTCACCGGAAAGTCCCGTGATGGCTGCCAGGTGGCTGCTGCGTCGTATAATTGATTCAGCACCACCGCACACCCACCCTGGGGCTTTCCATGTGTATAGATGATGTCCTGAATAAGGGCGTGGGAAGAACATGTCAAGGTCCAGGTGGATACCTGCAGAGAGAGATGGTGATTCAGGTATCCTGGCCTCAAGCCATGAAAGGCCTTCAATCAAAGGTCAAAACCACCACCCTGAATTGGGCCCTGAAATGGATTGGATGCCAAAGCGAGCGGCGAAGCGTGGCATGTTCCTATCGCCCAGGCCCTGTTCCCGGTTCCAGAGCTCCACAATGAAGTGAGGTTTCCGAGCTATTTTCAGAGGGGTACAAACGCACTGCGGTCGTCACAATGTGCTAGGTAAAGATCACTCCGCATAGGAGAAGGGAAGGTGGCAGGCAAGGACAAACCTAGCCGCAGTGGGTGACTCGGCTCGGCTCGGCCTCCCAAAGGAAACACATGTTGAGATGTGTCTTGGCAGTCCGCTGATGTTCAGGAATTCCCTCCCTTGAGTTTGGAATTTTGATCATCTGCCAACCAGATTCTTTGCGTAACTCCGGAGCTGGAAGCAGACGAGGGGTTGCTTGTTTATGTGGTCTTTTTCCACACTGCTGAAAGCGGCACGTGGCGACAGGACCATGGTTGTACTTGCGGGCGATCACGCTTGTCTCAGCCTCAGCTCTGTCCACAAGGTCTGTAGGTTCCTGCATGGTTTCAAAAACCTACCGAATCTGTTTGAACCACCTCTGCCATTCGCATTGTCTATCTCCAATCTGGTTCAGTTCAGTTCACACATTCATTTTTTCCACCACCCACTCCCACCCCACGCAGTTCTGTAACCGAGAATTTAGATATCGCTGTGGTTCATGTTTTTGCCCGCACGAGATGCAAAAAGTCCACTATTTGATTTATTTATTTATTTACACTTATATACCACCCCCATAGCCAGAGCTCTCTGGGCGGTTTACAGAAATTCTAAAATTGAGATAAAAACAAGTATACAAAATTTAAAATTCTAAAACACAGAACATACACACATAAAGCATTAAAAACCGTTAAAAAAACTAAACATGTGAGTGATTAAGATGTGCCGCCATCTGCCTGGGCAAAGAGGAAAGTCTTAACCTGGCGCCAGAAAGATAGCAGCGTTGGCGCCAGGCGAGCCTCATCAGGGAGATCATTCCATAGTCTGGGAGCCACCACCGAAAAGGCCCTGTCCCTCGTTGCCACACTCCGAGCCTCTCTCGGAGTAGGCACCTGGAGGAGGACCTTCGATGTTGAACGTAGTGACCGGGTATATTCACATCGGGAGAGGCGTTCCGTCAGGTATTGTGGTCCCAAGCTGTGTAAGGCTTTATAGGTCAAAACCAGCACCTTGAATTGGGCTCGGAAACATACAGGCAGCCAGTGCAAGCGGACCAGAGCAGGTGTTATACGGTCGAACCTTCTGGTTCCCGAAATCAATCTGTCCGCTGCATTTTGCACGAGCTGAAGCTTCTGAACCGTCTTCAAAGGCAGCCCTGCGTAGAGTGCATTGCAGTAATCAAACTTGGAGGTTACCAGAGCATGGACAACTGAAGCCAGGTTATCCCTGTCCAGATAGGGGCGTAGCTGGGCCACCAACCGGAGTTTGTAGAAGGCACTTCTACAAGCCACCGAGGTCACCTGAGCCTCAAGTGACAATGATGGATCTAAAAAAAACCCTAAACTATGAAGCTGCTCCTTCAGGGTGAGTGCAATCCCATCCAGAACCGGTAGAACACTCCCCATCCTGTCAGCAGAATTACCTACTAACAGCATCTCAGTCTTGTCTGGATTGAGTTTCAGTTCATTAGCCTGCAGCCAGGCACTGGTTCAACACATCCACAGCCTCTCCTGCTGAAGATGAAAAGGAGAAATACAAACGTCTGAAATCTATCAATTGCTATTCTGAGCCCTTTTCAGGGTGCGAGAAGAAAATGTAGGTCACTTGGTGGCCAATTTCCATGAAAGTTTGCTCGTGACCATGTCGACTGGGATGCCATAACTGATGCCGGTCCTCAAGTTAAAGGAAGCCAGATTCCAGCTGGACATCAGGAAAAACTTCCTGACTGTTAGAGCAGTACGACAATGGAACCAGTTGCCTAGGGAGGTTGTGGGCTCTCCCACACTAGAGGCCTTCAAGAGGCAGCTGGACAACCCTCTGTCAGGGATGCTTTAAGGTGGACTCCTGCCTTGAGCAGGGGGTTGGACTCGATGGCCTTGTAAGCCCCTTCCAACTCTGCTATTCTATGAATCTATGATTCTATGATATCAACACGGGGTGGGGTGTGGGCTTAATAATGAGGCAGTCCTTGGGCTGGTCGTAATTTGGGTCAGCGGGATAACCACAGCGTGCTACAGGAGACGTGTAAAGAGGCTTGGGGCTTACAAGCACACAGGTATAAATTTTCAAGCTTTCATACGCTATGGAAACGAAGTGGGATAATTCGGGAGAAAACCAGGACAAATGTGTAGGTGTGATGGAGCTTTTAATCACCTGTCCAGGACCAGCCAACCCCTGAAATACTTTGCATGACAACAAATCCATTTCTTCCCCAACTACTCTGAAGACTGCAGCTTAGCTCAGAAGGAAGAGAGGACTGTGAGGGGGTCGGGGGGGGGGAGATGATGTCAGTGACCCTGCTGAGTCCTGGCATGTTGGCCCTGCGCGCCTGGCTCCACCACCACTGTGGGTCAGCTCAGCCCGCTCCAGCCTGTGGCTGCATTTGCCCTTCATAAAAGCACTGGAAGGTCTGATCACAGATCTCCGGCACTCTCAGTCTGAAGTACAGATGTGCCTCCAGAGAGACACTTAATGCCAGGCGTTGGTCTCCCAGGCCAGGGAAGGGTGGGTGGAGGAGGGGGAGCATTGCAGGACATCAGCCGTACCAGGGAGTGAGATGAGGCGGTAGAAGAGAGAACGGGAGCAATGCCTTCTCTTCTCGCCCAGTTTCACAGCTCTGTTTCACGCCCAGCTCTGAATTTCCCTGGGGGAAGTGAACATGCAGGAACCTCCCCCCCTCCCTGATTTTCACCTTCAGCACTCCCTTCTGAATTTCGTGAAGTTCACATCCTGCTCGTGTGTCTGTTTGTGGGTTGATCTGTGTCCAAGTCTTAGCCAGCCCCACAACCTGCTCGCAATACACTGGGTTAGGTTTGGAGCTTGAAGGGTAATAACCCAAACAAGAGTTCCTCGAACCACAATATTGCTGTTCCTTGAACCGCATTGAGCAGGGGGTTGGACTAGATGGCCTTGTAGGCCCCTTCCAACTCTGCTACTCTATGATTCTATGATAAGAGCGCCTTTCACTCACAGTGAATAACCACAACCCTCACCCGTCTCTACACTCGTTAGGGATTAGGGGCCAAAGAACGCCGAAGGGCGGAAGTGGATGACACTGCAAGAGATGGAGGAGGTTTAATTCAGTCAATCAACAGCATCTTTAACTAATTTCCCCTCTGCCATTGCTACTATCCAATGAGGATGAAAATAGATCGGGCAAGACAGATATATAAAATAGATAAGATAATGCTCTGCTGTTAAAACCTTCCAGTATTTTTAATGATTGTAATCATGCTATGTAGAAATAACTGTAAATGTATTTTTATCTTGTAATAAAATTAAGAAGAAGAAAAAGGGGAGGGAAAAGAGATGGAGGAGGGGGAGTTTTTCTAACCTAAAAGTTGCACTGCCAGGCCCCAATCCAGATCAGGACCCGCGGATTCGGGTTGCGTGTGTGTGTGTGTGTGTGTGTGTGTGTGTGTGTGTGCGCGCCTTAAACCTCCTCCCTCACCCTGTTCCTGATAGAATCCACCCTCCTCCTAAAGCTGCCGTTTGCCACGAAGGGGTAAATGGAGTAGATCTCCTGCTGTTTCAAGTAGATCTCCATTCAGTGGATCTCTTGCTCTCTCAAGTGACTCTGACTCTTCTCTCTTGCTGCCCCTTAGGCCTCTAAATCAGTGGTTCCCAAAGGGGGCGGTCCTGCCCCCTTGGGGGTGGTAGGATTGCATAGGGGGGCGTTAAGAGGTACGGGGGCGGCACGGGGGCGCTTGAGGTGGTCTTTTCTGTACCAGGAGTTTTGGTTACAGAAGGAAATTTCTGATCCACATATCTTGGGACCGCAATACCTGATGGAACGCCTCTCCCAACATGAACCTACCCATACACTGCACTCAACATCTAAGGTCCTCCTCTGAGTGCCTACTCCGAGGGAAGCTTGGAGGATGGCAACAAGGGAGAGGGCCTTGTCGGTGGTGGCCCCCCAATTATGGAATGATCTCTCCGACGAGGCTCGCCTGGAGCCAACATTGTTATCTTTTCGACGCCAGGTCGAGACTTTTCTCCTCTCCCAGGCATTTAAAGGCATTGAACAACGCTAAGTTTGTTTTTTAATGGACTCCAGAACTGTTGTTTAAATGGATGCTATTCTCTGTTTTTATACTGTTTTCATGTCTCTGATGGTTTTTAAATTTTGTATATTTTCAATGTTTACTGTTTTTAGCTTTTGTGAACCGCCTTGAGAGCTTCGGCTGTGAGGCGGTATATAAATGTAATTAAATAAATAAATAAATCGCTATCCTGCACTATGTAGAGTGGTTCAGAAGCTTGTGATTGCATTTCCAACATCATATTTGGTGGAATGCGGTTTTAGGGTGGTCTGCCTACTTCTCTCCAAGCAAAGAAATTGACTCCAGATTACTAAACGTGGTGATTTAAGACTCATGTTAAGTGACTTTAAACCAGACATTGGGAAATGGGTATCACTTCATCAAGCCCATCCATCCCATTAAGAATTTACAGAATAGTGAGGTTACTAAATGTGGTATCTAATATTCTTGCTAAATGCCTATCAGACTTGGAAAAGATGATATCACTGGATCAAGTTCATCAATTACGTTTAATTGAATAAACTAAAAAAAATTGTAATGGGTTTTGAATAAATGTTCAATTAACTGTTACTGTTTTGAATTTGATTGTTATTATCTTCCTTAGTGGGTTGTTGAAAACCGCTATTCTGAATAATGATTTTTATAGTGTAGGGTGGGGGGCGCCAGGCATGAGTTTGTGGAACCAAGGGGGCGGTGACCTGAAAAAGTTTGGGAACCACTGTTCTAACTCCCTCTAAGTCAGAATACCCAGGCAGCTCCACCTCCCTCCCTTTCAAGTAAATGGAGATCTACTTGAAAGATTGAGGGGAGACATGATAGCCCTCTTCAAATACTTCAAAGGTTGTCACACAGAGGAGGGCCAGGATCTCTTCTCGATCCTCCCAGAGTGCAGGACACGGAAGAACGGGCTCAAGTTAAAGGAAGCCAGATTCCAGCTGGACATCAGGAAAAACTTCCTGACTGTTAGAGCAGTACGACAATGGAACCAGTTACCTAGGAAGATTTTGGGCTCTCCCACACTAGAGGCCTTCAAGAGGCAGCTGGACAACCCTCTGTCAGGGATGCTTTAGGGTGGATTCCTGCCTTGAGCAGGGGGTTGGACTCGATGGCCTTGTAGGCCCCTCCCAACTCTGCGATTCTATGATTCTATATCCCCAGTCCAAAGCCATCTGCTGCACATAGCCTTTGGCCGAACGTCTCGGTCTCCACACTCAAACAAAGTCTGCGCAACGACACTGAAGAACTCAAGATGCTCCGTGCCGGATCAGAGCACAGCCCTGTTCCCAACAGTGCCCAGTTGGATACCTCAAGAGAAAGTCCACAAGCAGGACACGACTGCTAGAAAGTAACGCGTGTCCCAATTCTGCTCTGTAAAATCATGGGTCGTATGAACTGTAACAACGTACGGAGCATTGCAACAGCTTCTTTTACACAAAGAGACCCCGCCGCCGGTCTGAGAGCTTCAGCTATGGGATGGCACAAACATGAAATAAATAATTAATTTAAATAAATAAATAAATATTCGGGCTTTAAAAGGTGGCCTAAAATCATTTAAAATAATGAATGCCTTTAAATAAATAATAAATAAATGCCATGTGCAATGTTGCACACCACACACACACACACACACACACACACACAGAGCCTCTCCAAATGGTGGGAGGCTGCAGAAAACGGCAAGCTTCAGTTGAGAACGAAGGAATTATTATTCTGGCTGGAAGAAGCTCTTTGGTGCGGAGGAACCAAAGCTGGGCCAAAGCATTGCAAACCTCCGTCTTGATGTTCCTTCAGGCGCATTGATGCGCTGCAATCTCCTGTCTGTTGGATGTTGCAATTTGTTTCCAGAAACCAGGCATCCCTCCTGGAAGATAAACAGCCTGTTTGCCCTCTAGGTCCCCTCCGACTATTTGGCACAGTGCAGCCCCCCTCCCCCCTCCCCCAGGGCCCCTCCCCGGCACATTCCCAAAGACGGAGCCCTTTCTCCACCTGCCTGCCTCCATCGCTCAGAGGCATAACACCGGCTTGCACATCCATAAAGTTACAGGAGGGAAATGCAAGCTGTCATGTTACTACACGGTTGCGGGTGCGGATCAAGATAACAGCAGTAGCATCATCCCTATGGTGGGGGCAACTCAAACTCACAACGCAGCAAGCCAGCTTTTGAGTTTCACAGAGCTCTTCTTCAAGTCGTCATTACATATAAATTGGTGTGGGTCTGTGTGTACAGAAAAAGATGCTTCCGGTAGAGGGCATGAGAGAAGCATTCCCACCAGCACAGACAATAATTCATCTCCTAAGGTGGTGATTCAAGATGCATCAGAAACAAAGTGTGTGTGTGTGTGTGTGTGTGTGTGTGTGTGTGTGTGTGTGTTAACACAGTGACATCAGGAGCGTGATGGAGCATGTTCAGAGGAGAGCAACCAGGATGATCAGGGGTCTGGAAACAAAGCCCTATGAAGAGAGACTGAAAGAACTGGGCATGTTTAGCCTGGAGAAGAGAAGATTGAGGGGAGACATGAGAGCACTCTTCAAATACTTAAAAGGTTGTCACACAGAGGAAGGCCAGGATCTCTTCTCAATCCTCCCAGAGTGCAGGACACGGAATAACGGGCTCAAGTTACAGGAAGCCAGATTCTGTCTGGACATCAGGAAAAACTTCCTGACTGTTAGAGCAGTACAACAATGGAACCAACGACCTAGGGAGGTCATGGGTTCTCCCACACGAGAGGCCTTCAAGAGGCAGGTGGACAGCCATCTGTCAGGGATGCTTTAAGGTGGATTCCTGCATTCAGCAGGAGGTTGAAATCAATGGCCTTAGAGGCCACTTCCAACTCCACTATTCTGTGATTCTATGACCACCTGCAGAAGGTCCGGGCAGAAAACTTGGCATCTCCCAACAAGGTCTCAGGGGCCCAAGGTTCAATACTGGGAATCTCCAGATAGGGCAGTGGAAAGCCCCAGCTGAAATCCTGGGAGGCCATTGCTGCCAGCCAGTGCCGATAATATGGGGCTAACTGGACCAAGGGCCTGACACAGAAGGCAGCTTCTGAGGTTCAGTGATGGTGAGGGAAGCTCTGGAGCAGATCCAAGCCTACGTGGGATGGTGGTCGACCACTGATTTGCCGACCTACAACACTAGGTGAGGAAGAGCTTTGCATTCAGAAGGTCCCCTGCCATCTCCAGGTAGGGCTCCTATGGATACCCATAGCCCTGACCATCACCAGCCGATGGGTGTAGGAAGCTCTGGAAGGACACCACACTCGCCTCCCCTTGTTCCTCGTTGGCTGCCAGCCACCGACGGGAGCACTGGACACCAGCGTGTCCCAGAGGCCGTTCCGTTCCTCTGTAGCCTTCAGTGAACATGCTTTGGCTGGGAACAGTGATGGCGAATACAACGTCAAGCCCTCTCCCCTCTCATTCATTCACTGTTCGACAGCACTGTACAGGATGAATGAATGAAGTGAAAATAGGGCTTCATCCCTTGCCCCCCACCCTGGCATTGCAGACTCCTGGCCATATTTGCAGCCTCGTTGGAAGACTGGGAGAGGTTTGCAGCCCAATGGCTCCACAGCGCTGGGAATCGCCTTTTCTTCACATCACTCCGAGCTTTGAAAAAACCAGATTAGCCTTGGTTTATGGGAAATTTGACTCGACTGCACTTTGGGGCAAATATTAGGGCTATTTAATTCTGCTCAACCCCACCAGGTATGTATTTATTGCATCGTTTACAATACAGTAATCCTCTGCAGGTCTCCTTAAAAGTAAGTGCCGCTGAGTTCAACCAAGCTTACTCAGGGGATCTGCCTCCCTAGAGAAGTCACCTCCTTTTCATAGGGTCACCCTTCATATGGGAAGGTGCATGCCATAGTTTGGGTTCTAGTAGGGTGACCCTATGAAAAGGAGGACAGGGGTCTTGTATCTTTAACAGTTGCATAGAAAAGGGAATTTCAGCAGGTGTCATTTGTATATATGGGGAACCTGGTGAAATGCCTTCTTCATCACAACAGTTAAAGGTGCAGGAGCTATACTAGAGTGACCGGATTTAAAAGAGGGCAGGGCACCTGCAGCTTTAACTGGTGTGATGAAGAGGGGATTTCACCAGGTTCTCCATATATACAAATGACACCTGCTGAAATTTCCTTTTCAATACAACTGTTAAAGATACAGGAGCCCGGTCCTCCTCTTCATAGGGTCACCCTACACATTACACTTCAGATGCACCGTCAACAAACTTGCGCGTGGACCCTAAAAAAGCAGCGTGCGAATCAGAACTTATTTTTTTTTGTTTGTTTGTTCTGGCGCTGTTTCCAACCAGACTGATTATCTCATGAAAATCCCCCAACTTCTCACACGGATGTCGATGTTGCATTTTTTATAAGAAGTTGTGGTGCTTTAGACAGCTGAGTGATTCATGGGTGCATCATGGGTGCCAACTTCCTCCTCTCCCCCCCCCATTAATTCCTTGCTGCTAATTCCTTCCCACCCACCCCGGTCCAATCCTTTATAGAAGCCGCAACAGACGCACACGCACACCAGGCCTTTATGATGCTTTTCCCTTCTAAATAGAGCATCAGCACATAGCAAAAAGGATGCAGTTGCTTAGCGACGATTATGCCTAGCGACCAAAGTGCTTAGCGACCGATGAAGGACCTGTGATCCCTCCACCCCTACCCCACAGAGTTTTCTGCTGTGCAAAAAAAAACACTCCCCCCCCCTGCTCAAAATGCTTCCCTCCCAGCTTGCTCGCATTCTTCTGGTTGATAAAGGTTACTGGGAAACACGCCCACACCTGGCTCCTCGGAAAATGCGCGCACTCTCCACCTTGTGGGGGAGGCTGTGCACGGCGGTGTGCCACTTATTTTTAATGCCACATTTAGTTGGGTGCTTGAGGCTTTTATGCTGCTTAGGAAAGGGGAGTGATGGGGGTGTGGGGGTTTGGAGTAAGTTTGGGAAGCTGAGGAAATGGAGGATAAATCACTGTCAAACAGGAACATGGATGCAGACTTATACCCGGTCGGGTGTCAGGATGGTCTGTTCGGACTAGTAGAAGTTCAGCAGGGTCTTGGGCAAAGAAGGTCTGGACTTCTGCTGAATCATAGAATCACAGAATAGCAGAGTTGGAAGGGGTCTACGAGGCCATCCAGTCCAACCCCCTGCTCAATGCAGGAATCCACCCTAAAGCATCCCTGACAGAGGGTTGTCCAGCTGCCTCTTCAATGCCTCTAGAGTGGGAGAGCCCACCACCTTCCTAGGTAACTGGTTCCATTGTCGTACTGCTCTAACAGTCAGGAAGTTTTTCCTGATGTCCAGCTGGAATCTGGCTTCCTTTAACTTGAGCCCATTATTCCGTGTCCTGCACTCTGGGAGGATCAAGAAGAGATCCTGGCCCTCCTCTGTGTGACAACCTTTTAAGTATTTGAAGAGTGCTATCTTGTCTCCCCTCAATCTTCTCTTCTCCAGGCTAAACATGCCCAGTTCTTTCAGTCTCTCTTCATAGGGCTTTGTTTCCAGACCCCTGACCTGAGAACTGAACCTGGGACCTTCTGCCGAATCAAATGTGCCATTGAGAGCCAGTGTAGTGTAATGGTTAGACCAGGAAGACCTGGGTTCAAGTCCCCAGTCGGCTATGAAGCTCACTCAGTGACTCTGGGACAGCCATGGACTCTCAGCCTAGCCTACCTCACAGGGTTGTTGTGAGGATAAATGGAGGGTATGCTGCTTTGGACTCCTTGCAAGAGGAAAAGGCAGGATAAGAAAGAAAGAAAGAAAGAAAGAAAGAAAGAAAGAAAGAAAGAAAGAAAGAAAGAAAGAAAGAAATAATATAAATAACAGGGCAAAAAAAAAAAAGACAGCCAGTGAAATAGATGGTCAGTAGATCCAAGTCAGAGCAAAGGAAGCATTTCTTGACACAATGCAGAACTTATGAAATTTGCTGCAGCAAGATTTGGAGGTTATGGGCAGACAGTAGCCAAGAGGGCCTTTAAAACCCACGAGACAAACCCAAGTCGCACAAGACAATCAATAGAATCATAGACTAGTAGAGTTGGAAGGGGCCTATAAGGCCATCGAGTCCAACCCCCCGCTCAGTGCAGAAATAGCTATTGGGCATGGCAGCTTAGTGGAGCCTGCATGTTCAGGGGCAGTATATCTCTGCGGGCCAGACTCTGGGGACCAGCAGCAGAGGAAGGGCCCACTCGCCAGCTCACGCACCGAATTTCTCAACTGGCTCTTGACTTTCACCTGGAAGTACCCTTCCTCTGCAACACCAGGAAGACGGGCTTTTGGCCATCAGCTGCCGCAGCTTGTCGCTGGAGGGAGAATTTGCATGAGCTGCAAGTGGGAGAAAGTGATGCACAGCAACAGCTCCTGGGAGTTTCAAACTGAGCACAAAGCACACATGCCTGGAGATCTTTAAGACAGCTTCTCAGATTCCCAGGTTGTGCTTTCCTCCTCGCTCCCTCCCTCCCTTGTTTCTAGGTAGCATGCAGCTGCAAACCCATTAATTTATTTTAAAAGACACATGCACACACAGCTCCTTAATGGCTGGCGGTGAGTCACCGCTCTGCCTCCTGCTATAACCCCTGATGACACTTTGTGCTGGAGTTGAGGAGGAACATAAGGAGGGTGGGGGGGGGGGAGGAAAAACACCCTACTTCCAGCTCTGGCACAGGGAGTTTCTTTGACAGCGCCTTATGCAGCAATCTGTTACGGTTCCAGGTGTGGGAGGGGAAGGACAAGAAAGGAGGGGTGTGTGTGTGTGCTGTGTGTTGTGTGCGCGCGCATGCGTGGGGAGGGGTGCTGTTTAGATTACTTTCACCAGCTGAATTCGAAAGCTTACTGTTATTCCGGATATTCAGTTAAAAGCAGAGAAACAGAAGACAAGAGATCAGAAACCTGCTGTCCTAAGACCTCATCAGGCATTGCGTTATTCAAATTTCAAATCACACCCACACCCACACTCCCTTTTTAAAACAAACATATGTTTAATTATGTTTTTTCAATAGATTAAATTTCAATAAATGTCCATGCTATTAAGCCCACAAGGGAGTTGCTTTTTTGGAAGCCACCAGAAAGGTGCAACTGGACGAAGGGTTCTCAGCGCTACCAGTTAGAAAAGCACGGGGCAACTATTCCAGAACTGTCACTTGAGGCACAGGTGAACTCAGTGGCAAAGAGCACCTTTTATCAGCTTAGGTTGATATACCAACTGCGCCCTTAACTGGACGGAGATAGCCTAGCTACAGTGATCCATGCTCTGATAACCTCTCGTTTGGATTACTGCAATGCGTTATACGTGGGGCTGCCTTTGAAAACGGTCCGGAAACTTCAACTGGTACAAAACAGGGCAGCCCGTTTACTAACAGGGACTGGCCGGCGAGATCACATTACGCCAGTCCTTTTACAACTTCATTGGCTGCCAGTCCATTTCCGGGCCCAATTCAAAGTGCTGGTATTGACATTTAAAGCCCTAAACGGTTTGGGGCCAGGTTATTTGAAGGAACGCCTCCTCCCGTATGTGCCTGCCCGGACCCCAAGGTCATCCTCAGGAGTCCTTCTCCGCGAGCCCCTGCCAAAGGAAGTGAGGCAGGTGGCTACTAGGAGGAGGGCCTTCTCCGCTGTGGCACCCCGGTTGTGGAATGAGCTCCCCAGAGAGGTCCGCCTGGCGCCTACACTGCACTCCTTTCGTCGCCAGCTGAAGACCTTTTTATTCTCTCAGTATTTTAACACTTAATTTTAACTTAAATTTAAATTTACTGTTTTAACTCTATATTTTAATTTTATATCAATTTTGCTGCGTGGTTTTTATCCTGGTTGTGCTTTTTATACTGTATTTTGTATTTGTGCTTTTAACCTGTTGGTTGTTTTATTGTGGTTTTAATTTTTGTGAATCGCCCAGAGAGCTTCGGCTATTGGGCAGTATAAAAATGTAATAAATAAATAAATAAATAAATATTTTGTCTCCTTGGAACTGTCTTGACGGTAGCGCATTGGTGCCACGGACCCCCAAAACCCCACGCTTGTACTCCTGTGGGGCTGACCCCATGCTGAGGAACGAGTGCGGGGTTTGTGTTGGAAGAGTTTATTTATTTATTTATTTATTTACAATATTTATATACCGCTCCCCATTTAAAATTTCAGAGCGGTGTACAAGATAAAATAAAATAAAAACAAAGTAGAACACTTTAAAATAGATTTTAGAAGACGCAAAATGTATAGTGAACCATGGCTGGTCATTAAGGGAAGGCTTGCTGGAACAATGACGTTTTCAGGAAGTGATGAAAGGAATACAAAGTTGGTGCCTGCCTGACCTCCAGAGGCAGGGAGTTCCATAGGAGGGGGGCCACCACGCTGAAGGCTCTTCCCCTTGTGGACTCCAATCGGAGGATGGGTCTATGTGGAACCACCAGGAGCAGGCCCTCGGATGACCTCAGTGACTGGGCAAGTTGGTAGGGGAGAAGCCCCTCCCCCCATGCACAGCGACATGAGCACCACTGCACATCCGTGCATCACTCCCCCCCCCTTTTTTTAACCTCCCTACCCCCAGGTTGGCTTTCCTCACTAAGCATTTCCTCTCCCCATGCCGGAGGAAGCGCGGAGGCATTCCAGCAGCCATTCAGCTCACTGGTCCACGCTCTCCCCACTATCTGGGGAGATGGCGACCAATCAGGGGTCGCCATTGGCTCGGTCACACCTCCACCACGCCTCTGGAGCGGCGACAGACAGCAGATGTGCTGTCGTTGCCTCACTCCAGAGAGAAAAGTTGGAAGAAAAGTCCCCGACTTTTCTTTCGGAGCTTCAGGGGAAAGCTCTGGGGTGGCTCTGCAGTAGCTCCTGCGTCATATAAACAACGCAGCACCACTGGGGAACCACCCCAGGGCTTCCGCCACGTATAGACACCCTCCTTAACAGATTTCCTGCAGCACTAAGAAAAGGCAGAACAAGTGGTGGGAAGACCCTGGATGGTTATGAATGGGAGATGCCAACATCTGGAGAGCCGCCATAAAATTCCCCAAAAGAGGAAGGGTGACTACAGAACAAAGGCTTATACAATAATAGAACCACAGAATCGTAGAGTTGGAAGGGGCCTACAAGGCCATCGAGTCCAACCCCCTGCTCAATGCAGGAATCCACCCTAAAGCATCCCTGACAGATGGTTGTCCAGCTGTCTCTTGAAGGCCTCTAGTGTGGGGGAGCCCACAACCTCCCTAGGTCATTGGTTCCATTGTCGTACTGCTCTAACAGTCAGGAAGTTTTTCTGGCTTCCTTTAACTTGAGCCCGTTATTCCGTGTCCTGCACTCTGGGAGGATCGAGAAGAGATCCTGGCCCTCCTCTGTGTGACCACCTTTTAAGTATTTCATAGAACCACAGAATCGTAGATTTGGAAGGGGCCTACAAGGCCATCGAGTCCAACCCCCTGCTCAGTGCAGGAATCCACCTTAAAGCATCCCTGACGGATGGCTGCCCAGTTGTCTGAAAGCACCCTAAGAAGCATGGAATGGGTTGCAATGGGATTAACAAAGGTTGCAACAAATTTATAGTTAGGAGGGGGCATGACTGCAGCTTTCATCTTTTATTTTTCATTCCCGATTACAGGACCTTTGTTAATTCCAGAGCTAAACTCAAGAATGTCGGATTCTCCTGAGAAGGCCCCATTGAAACCAACAGGTGCTGCGAAAGAGCAGGAGCGCAGAAGAGAACCTTCCGGCGGATTGGGCCCTATGCTGTTCGATCCAGCAATTAAAATCAAGGCAAGTCTGCGGCCTCCATTTATTTATTTCAGTTTTTAGCCCACCCAACTCAACGTCGGGGGGCAAAACAATACGTTAAAATATGCATATGGCACAAGAAGACCAGGGAAGCAGCCACCAGCTGCGCGGAGCGGATAGAGAAACTGGCAGGCTGGGAGGGTAGGGAATTATGAACATCTCAGTCTCCTTTTCTCAGCTTTTCTCCCTCGAGGATCAAGGAGCAGAGACAAGGGCAGCGAGTGACGGCCAGGCCAGAGGGAAAACCACCCTTCCTTGATTTGGAAAAGTTGGCTCACCTGTCTTTTCTTAGTTAACCCGGCCCACAAAGAGGTGGTCCCTTAAAGTCCCTTAAGGCCTTATCTGGACAGAGGTAGCCTAGCTACAGTTATCCATGCTCTGATAACCTCTCGTTTGGATTACTGCAATGCGTTATATGTGGGGCTGCCCTTGAAAACGGTCCGGAAGCTTCAGCTGGTACAAAATAGGGCAGCCCATTTACTAACAGGGACTGGCCGGCGAGACCACATCACACCAGTCCTTTTACAACTTCATTGGCTGCCAGTCCAGGTCCGAGCCCGATTCAAAGTGCTGGTATTAACATTTAAAGCCCTAAATGGTTTGGGGCCAGGTTATTTGAAGGAACGCCTCCTCCCATATGTACCTGCCCGGACCCTAAGGTCATCCTCAGGGGTCCTTCTCCATGAGCCCCTGCCAAAGGAAGTGAGGCAGGTGGCTACTAGGAGGAGGGCCTTCTCTGCTGTGGCACCCCGGTTGTGGAATGAGCTCCCCAGAGAGGTCCGCCTGGCGCCTACACTGTACTCCTTTCGTCGCCAGCTGAAGACCTTTTTATTCTCTCAGTATTTTAACACTTCATTTTAACTTACATTTAAATTTTACTGTTTTAACTCTGTATTTTAATCTTATATCAATTTTGCTGCGTGGTTTTATCCTGGTTGTGCTTTTTATACTGTATTTTGTATTTGTGCTTTTAACCTGTTGGTTGTTTTACTATGGTTTTAATTTTTGTGAACCGCCCAGAGAGCTTCGGCTATTGGGCGGTATAAAAATGTAATAAATAAATAAATAAATAAATAAATAAATAAATAAATGCAGTATACCGGGGGTGGGGGAGAGCAGGAGAAATCTCTTGTCTGATCGGTGCAGAGTTCAGAGATAAGCAAATTTCATCCGGGAAAATGTTGTTCTCTCAGATCAGCTGCTGATCAGAGATAGGAGATTTTCAGCTTGAGGGGGGGTGTGTGTGTCAAGGATGGTGGCAGAATTTTATTTATTTATTTATTTATTTATTACATTTTTATACCGCCCAATAGCCGAAGCTCTCTGGGCGGTTCACAAAAATTAAAATCATCATAAAACAACCAACAAGTTAGAAATACAAATACAAAATACAATATAAAAAGCACAACCAGGATAAAACCACGCCAGTAGAAAGGATGGGGGGGGGGCCCTCACAGGCCAAGCATGGGACACCTTGCAGGCCGGAGTCTTCCCATCCCTGCCTTATGGGGCCATGACAGAAGTTCACAAAATGATGCACAATAAATATGGAAAAAGCGGATAGAAAATTAGAAATGAATTTTTCGCCGTCTTTCATCAGGGCCCAAACTTGGGGCCTCCCCGCGTGCCAGCATGCTCAGGATAGGAAAAAAGGATGCGACACATAATTAACTTACGGAACTCACTGCCACAAGATGCCCCCACATCAGCAAAGTGACGCTTGCATTCAATGCCACAACATGCAGAGTATGCCCACTACTTTAGATGGCCTAGGCCAGGCTTCCTCAACCTGGGGCGCTCCAGATGTGTTGGACTACAACTCCCAGAATGCCCCAGCCAGCTTGGCTGGCTGGGGCATTCTGGGAGGTGCAGTCCAACACATCTGGAGCGCCCCAGGTTGAGGAAGCCTGGCCTAGACCAATCATGTTCCAAGGCTGTCTACCTCTGGAAACCAGCAGATACTCAAAACAATGGAGTACCTCCCAGAGGTATCTAGCTGGCTGCTCTGATGTTGGAAACAGGCAGCTGAGCTAAATGGGCCCTCATCCTGATGCAACAGGGCTCTTCTTTATGTCCCTCTAAGCTGGGGAAGGGGAATGACTTTTCTCAACCCCCTTTAGCGGTGCCTTCTGCTGCTTGCTGCCTCAGCCGTCCCTCGCCATCGTGATTCACACTGCCACAGATGGCTGCCGTTTCACAGCCTCCCAATAAAAAGGGTTTTGCTGCATCCGGTACAAGTAGTTCTCTTTCTTTCTTTCTTTTCTGCATTTTTTTTTCTTTCGCTTTCTTTTTTTAGTCACCCTCTACTCTTGAAATCTCAAGCAGCAACCGAAAGGCAGTGAACGGTTCTGCTGGGAAAGCTAGTTTAGGGGAGCGAAAACCATTCTGTCTGAAACCCACAGCTAGTTACGAATAATTCACTTTTGCAGAGAGCCAGCATTTCTTGTTCAGTTGCGGACGAGGCCTCCGGAGGTAAATAGGAGAAAGTTTACATGCGTATGGAACGTTGCCACAAGGCCAGGACCGCAAGCCAGGAATTCCAGCAATGGACCAGGCAGGACAAGTTGTCACCCCGCACCTGGGATCATCAGACAGACTGAAGGCAAACAGTATTTTTTGTTGTTTCTCCCATTGATTTTTGGAAACTGCCGTCCAGATCTTGAAATCTCTACTTCTATTTCCCAGTGTTTCATAATGGGCTCGGGAACTCTAGAGCTGATTTTTATTTTAATCCACAAGATAAATCCATTTTAAAACATTTGATCAACTACAAAGGTGCTCTGATTAGAGTTGGGTGTTGTTGTTTTAATACTACTTTATTTTAAAATGGAAGTGATTATATATATATAAAAAAAAACATTTCCGTCTGGCTGAAAGCAAAGAAATGAGTTTTGCTTCAAAACTATTTGGGTTTTATCCACATGCAAATGTATGCAAATTTGATTCATTGATTAGGAAATGAAAACTCATATGATTAATCAAACATATAAGACCCACTCTGGCCCACTTGCATTGGCTGCTGTATGTTTCTGAGACTGATAGAAGGCGCTGGGTTTAACCTATAAAGCCTTACACGGTTCAGCACCGCAATACCTGATGGAGTGCCTCTCCCAGTTTGACCCTACCCATACACTGTGCTCAACATCTAAGGAGCTCCCCGATGAGGCCTGCCTGGCGCCAACATTGTGATCTTTTCAGTGGCAGGTCAAGACTTTTCTCTTGAAGAGAGACTGAAAGACCTGGGCATGTTTAGCCTGGAGAAGAGAAGATGGAGGGGAGACAGGATAGCACTCTTCAAATACTTAAAAGGTGGTCACCCAGAGGAGGGCCAGGATCTCTTCTCGGTCCTCCCAGAGTGCAGGACACGGAATCACGGGCTCAAGTTAAAGGAAGCCAGATTCCAGCTGGACATCAGGAAAAACTTCCTGACTATTAGAGCAGTACGACAATGGAATCAGTTACCTAGGGAGGTGGTGGGCTCTCCCACACTAGAGGCCTTCAAGAGGCAGCTGGACAACCCTCTGTCAGGGAGGCTTTGAGGTGGACTCCTGCACGGATCAGGGGTTTGGACTCAATGGCCTTATAGGCCCCTTCCAACTCTATGATTCTATGATTCTGAGATAGGTCATAACAAGCCACACACGAACATGAGGATAACCAAGTGGGCCCCAGGGCCCCACAACCTCTTCCACCCTCTTCTCTTCAGGCCTTGTGGAGGAAAAGACACTTGGTTTCCTGGCAACAACTCAATAACAGCTGCACAACTCTTGCCCAATAATCTGAAAAGTAGCGAGCAGACGGAAGCGACAGCAGCCAGGTCATGGCGATGGCATTGGGGGAGAATGAAAAAGCTTGAAAGGGGTTCTTGCCTCCGTACCACTGCCCAGCCTGGCCACTGACTCCCGTTTTTACTCATGGGGGAAACTGAGGCACATTCAGAGTCAGTGAAGTACCGTCAGCGTCCAAATTGTTCACGCCCGCCTTGCCTTTGAGCCCGCCCACCGAGGTCACCAATCTCTGTGACTGAAGCAGAGATCCAGAGAGTGGGGATCACATAAATGTCTCTTACCGGAAGAAGCCAAACTTCAGGGCCAAGGATTTTGAGTCTTAACTTGAAAACTGCCGGTTTAATCACACCGGAAATGCTTTTTGGGACTTCTAACAGCCGTCTCATCAACGTTGCCCCTCCTTGCTCCCTTCTCATCGTGACTAAACAGCGAGTCTGGGCCAGATTTGAGTTATGTGTCCTGGGCAGTAATCTCATTTTGTGTTTGAACTTGTGCACAACATAACAAACACTTGCTCTACGTTCTTGCCAAGGGACGTTTCACACATTGCACAGGGCCAGAAAGCGGTTTACCCTCATAGAATCATAGAATAGCAGAGTTGGAAGGGGCCTACAAGGCCATCGAGTCCAACCCCCTGCTCAATGCAGGAATCCCCCCTAAAGCATCCCTGACAGAGGGTTGTCCAGCTGCCTCTTGAAGGCCTCTAGTGTGGGAAAGCCCACAACCTCACCAGGAAACTGATTCCATTGTCGTACTGCTCTAACAGTCAGGAAGTTTTTCCTGATGTCCAGCCGGAATCTGGCTTCCTTTATCTTGAGCCCGTTATTCCATGTCCTGCACTCTGGGAGGATCGAGAAGAGATCCTGGCCCTCCTCTGTGTGACAACCTTTTAAGAATTTGAAGAGTGCTCCCATGTCTCCCCTTCATCTTCTCTTCTCCAGGCTCAACATGCCCAGTTCTTTCAGTCTCTCTTCATAGGGCTTTGTTTCCAGACCCCTGATCATCCTGGTTGCCCTCCTCTGAACACGCTCCAGCTTGTCTGCGTCCTTCTTGAATTGTGGAGCCCAGAACTGGATGCAATCCTCTAGATGAGGCCTAACCAGGGCCGAATAGAGAGGAACCAGTACCTCACGTGATTTGGAAGCTATACTTCTATTAATGCAGCCCAAAATAGCATTTCCCTTTCTTGCAGCCATATCGCACTGTTGGCTCATATTTAGCTTGCGATCTACAACAATTCCAAGATCCTTCTCATTTGTAGTATTGCTGAGCCAAGTATCTCCCATCTTGTAACTGTGCCTTTGGTTTCTATTTCCTAAATGTAGAACTTGGCATTTATCCCTATTAAATTTCATCCTGTTGTTTTCAGCCCAGCACTCCAGCCTATCAAGATCCCTTTGAAGTTTGTTTCTGTCTTCCAGGGTATTAGCTATCCCACCCTCCTGAATATGCGCGGTGTAGTGAGCCACAGCCAATCCTGGCTTCCTGAGCAGTGCAACTCTGAGCTACACCCATTTCTCGCATTCACATGTTGCAGTTCATTGCCTATACGCAGTAGGGGAAATTCAAAACTCCCCAAACGTCACAAAACAGCAAGCACGCTTTGAGTTCTGCTGAGCTCTTCGAAGCCAGGGGGGGAGGGGAGGGGGAAAAATCTGGCTGACGGTGCAGCCACGGAGTCTGGGTTTAGTCACAGTCTTAAGATGGAATGTGGGAGGAGGTAGAAGACAGATAAGGCTGTGTGGGTTTCAGGTTGCACCTAGGCCTGACCCTAGGGCTGCTTCGATGAACAAACAGGCAATGGTGGATCCCCCATTTTGGAAAATATGAAATGCAGCTGTTACCTGAATCTGTCTCCCATCTTATGCCTTTGGCGGCCGTGATAAGGTTCCCTTGAACTGAGGTTGCCATCTTTTAAAACTGAGCCTGTGCCTTTAAGTCCAGCCTGGCAGACTTTGAAGTTTTACCTGGCTGACTCCTGCATTTCAGTGCATCATCAGGGCTACTTTTAAAAGAACTGGAACAGCCGCCGTTAAAAACAACAACCAAAACAAAACGTGGCCATCTTTATTCATATGAAAATTACCCAAAGCTGGATCGAATTCATCGTTTTCCAGGGTAGGGTGACCCAAGACTAAGTCACCTGCACTTTTAAACGTCGTGCCAGAAATGCAGCTAATCAGGCAGAGATAAGTCATGTAGTTGCTCAAATAACTTCATCTATTTAAGGTATAGGAACCTTGTTGTGAACCCACAGAGGCGTTGGCTGAGTTTACATCTGTTAGGAAAGCAAGAGAGAACACCTCTAGGTGCCCAGAAATAGATTGAGCCCAGGGCACTCTTAGGTACAACCAGCCGCCACGGCGTTGGAGACCAAAACTCAACTTGCTTGTACTTTAGGGCTTAACAGGTGGGGGGAGCTTATTAAACTGGTCTGACCTTGGAGACTGATGGATCCTGAGCAGTTCCTGAATGTCCTGGGGCACGGGAGTGGGGGTTCCTGCCACTAGAGCTGAGGATCCTGGTGGATTTGTGGAATGGGGAGATAACCAGGGCAATTGACACAATCACTCCTAAGTATCCTCTTCGGAGATGCAGAGTGTGAACACCTGAGTGTTCTGAGCTGCTGAAAAGATTGATGCACCTGGGTAGGTGACTAGAGCAATGGTGGATAAAAACCCGGGGCCGAATCCGCTCAAATATTGGTTAGAGTCTACATTAGGACCTATTCCATGGCACTGAGGGCAGCAAAGACACCTTTCTTCTGTGCTTCCACGGTGCCCACGCAGTGTCATCCAATGGAATTACTTCAGCTGGCTAAGGGGTTGTTACCTCTTGCTCTTCAAGATGGTGAGAAGAAATCATCTGAAGCCCAACGTGGAAAGTTTGCAAAACACTTTGCTGATTAAAAAAAAATAAATCACTCCTCCCTGCTCCAACTTGGACTCAACGTTAAAAGCAGATTCTAGAGAGATGTTTGAAGCAACTGTCTGTTCAGTGGATGGATGAGTTTCAGGTTCTTTTGCCTGAGGGTGGGGACAAGTTGTGTGTTGGGGTGAAGCTGGCCACTTGCTCCATAGACTAGGGTGACCCTATGGAAAGGAGGACAGGGCTCCTGGATCTTTAACAGTGGCATAGAAAAGGGAATTTCAGCAGGTGTCATTTGTATATATGGGGAACCTGGTGAAATCCCCTCTTCATCACAACAGTTAAAGCTGCAGGAGCTATACTAGAGTGACCAGATTTAAAAGAGGGCAGGGCAACTGCAGCTTTAACTGCTGTGATGAAGAGGGAACTTCACCAGGTTCTCCGTATATACAAATGACATCTGCTGAAAATCCGTTTTCTGTGCAACTGTTAAAGATACAGGAACCTTGTCCTCCTTTTCATATGGCCACCCTCCTGGCTTGTAAGAGCTGCTGGGGGTGGGTCAGGAGTGGCCGATCGTGTGGCAATTGTAACTGCCTCTTTGAAAGTGGGCCACGTTCCGGCATCTCTAAATGAAGTAGTGGTAAGACGACCTTTATTGGGGGGAAACTTCATTAGCTCTCACCATCGTCGATAATTATGGGCCAGTATCCATTTCCCCCTTTTTCTTTGCGGTATCACAACTCCATGTTTTCTTGGATGAAACAGCTTCTCTCGATTGTTTTCCTTCTGGGCGCTGGTTTTGAAAGAAAATAGGCTTGCTCGCCTTGATGGATGGCCTGTACCAGGAGCTGGACAGGGGAAGTGTTGATTTTGCTGGACTTCCTGGCAGCATTCGATCGGTCATGGTATCCTTCTGGGATGCTTGGCTGGGATGGGACGTGGAAGCACTGGGCTGTGGTGGTCCCGGTCCTATTTGGCTAAGCGTTTGCAGAAAGCTGGGGCAGTATTGCTCACCCGTTGGCCTGTGGAGTTCCTCAGGGCTCTATTTTGCCCACTGCACCCCTTGCTTTTTAGTATCTGCATGAACCTGCAGGGAGGCGTTATCCAAAAGGTTCAGGTTGGGTCTCGTCTGTATCCCAATAATACCCAGGTCTAAGTCTATTTTTCTTCAACTTTTGCCCCACTCGTGCTCTTCGCTCCTCTGATGCCATGTTTCTCGCCTGCCCAAGGGCCTCTACTTCCCTTGCTTGGCTTCGTCCATTTTCGTCTGCTGCCCCTTACGCCTGGAACGCTCTTCCAGAACATTTGAGAACTACAAGTTCAACCGCAGCTTTTAAAGCTCAACTAAAAACTTTTCTTTTTCCTAAAGCTTTTAAAACTTGATGTTGTGCAGACTTTCTACTGTTACTTTCTACTGTTAGTTTTACCCTACCCTCTGCCTGCTTACCCTACCCTGTGCCTGTTTGCATTCTCTTCCCCTCATTGTTTTACTATGATTTTATTAGATTGTAAGCCTATGCGGCAGGGTCTTGCTATTTACTGTTTTACTCTGTACAGCACCATGTACATTGATGGTGCTATATAAAATAATAATAATAATAATAATAATAATAATAATAATAATAATAATAATAACAACTGATGCCAAGGGTCCTGAACCACTGCATTGGTGCAGTGAGACTGGATGTGGGTGAAAAAACTGAGGCTCAATCCAGACAAGACAGAGGTCCTGTTGTTCAGCATGCAGGCCATCCTGGAATTGGGAATAGAACCTGTCCAAGACGGGGTTACGCTCCCTCTGAAGGATCAGGCATGCGGCTTGCAGTGTGTTCTTGGACTCAGGACTGCTCCTGGGTAGTCAGGTGGCATCAGTGCCCCAGACAGCCTGTGCCTAGCTTTGGCTGGTGTGAAAACTGCATCCTTTCCTGGCGATGGCCGTTCCACATGCCTCCATCTCACGTTTAGATAACTGCACTGTGCTCTATCCACGGAACCGCCCTTGAAAAGTGTTCAGAAACTACATCTAGTGCAAAAGCAGCAGCCAGGTCACACAGCACCAGTTGTGAAAAAGCTCCACTGGTTTCCTGTTTGTTTCTCAGCCTAATTTAAGGAGCTGGTTCTCACCTACAAAGCCCTTGGGACCAGAATATCTCAGAAACTTGATGAATGCACAAAGACCACAAAGGAGGACTGTCTCTTCCCCTGCCCCCATGCCCCTGGTAGGAAACGGCCTGGAGCCCGTGTTCATCAGCTGCATGTCCCATCTCCTAGAGAGCGCCTTGTGCAGCCTTCGTCAACCTGGGGCGCTCCAGATGTGTTGGACTACAACTCCCAGAATGCCCCAGCCAGCTGGCTGGGGCATTCTGGGAGATGCAGTCCAACACATCTGGAGCGCCCCAGGTTGAGGAAGGCTGGCCTTGTGTGTAGCAGCACTCTGAAACACAACAGACCTCAATGAAAGCAAGCAGCAAAGGCGCCAGGCCTTGGGAGGCCCTTCCAGGTCCCAGGTGCCACCACAGCAGAAAAGGCCCAATCTCAGGAAGCCATCTGCTGTATTTCTGGTGTTAACTTTAGAGCGATTAATAATTTCAGGGTCTCTCCCCTTGCACAGTCCGTGCATCTGTTTGGGGACCGGCTCCCCTGGATGTGGGCTTTCCATGCTCCATTCTCTGGCTCAGTCAGGGCTGCTTCACCCATGCTGCGTCCTCCACAGTGGGGAAGGTGCAGCATGGCCGAAGCAACCCCACGGCTTCAAGTCCTCCCATGTGAGGTGAGGGGGCCCATGGGTGCTCTGCACGTGCTGTGACCTCCCCATTGAATCAGACAAAGGAAGGCGTTCCTCAGTACAAGCAAGAGACAAAATTAGCCCTCCTAAGGAGAGATTTCCCAAGGGCACCCTGGACAGTGGCTTGGAAACTTGTGGGCTGCCTTGTGGGTTGTGTTGCAAACTGGGCACATGCAGAAGAAACCGCAGACCGCGCGGAGCCGTCAAACCCATGCATCCATCACAGGAACACGAGAGGCAACTGAATGCAGTTGGGCTATCTCAGGTCATCTGACTTTGGGGTTTTTATGAAGGCGCTGCCTTGGTCTATCTAGCCTAGTCTGGTCTACTCTGAGTAGCAGCAACTCTTTCCCAGCCCTGAAATCTTTTATCCGGAGGGCGGGGGGAAACCTGGCCTTGTCTTGCATGCAAAGCATGTGCTCTGTGCTTATACGAGTGTGTTGCACAGCCATCTCTTTTAATGGTCTCACTTATGAACTGAGGAACACACCTCCTTCTTAACCTTGCCTTTAAAAACAACAACCCACCTCTGGGCGTAATCCAGCTTTTAAGTCCCATTGATCTCAAGTGGAGGGGTTTAAACATGTATGTAACTCACTTACTGAAATCATAGAATCATAGAATAGCAGAGTTGGAAGGGGCCTACAAGGCCATCGAGTCCAACCCCCTGCTCAGTGCAGGAATCCACCCTAAAGCATCCCTGACAGACGCTTGTCCAGCTGCCTCTTGAAGGCCTCTAGTGTGGGAGAGCCCACCACCTCACCAGGCAACTGATTCCATTGTCGTACTGCTCTAACAGTCAGGAAGTTTTTCCTGATGTCCAGCTGGAATCTGGCTTCCTGTCACTTGAGCCTGTTATTCTGTGTATTATATTTGCTATGTCCCAGAGTGCCGTGTCCTGCACTCTGGGAGGATCGAGAAGAGATCCTGGCCCTCTTCTGTGTGACAACCTTTCAAGCATTTGAAGAGTGCTCTCATGTCTCCTCTCAATCTTCTCTTCTCCAGGCTAAACATGCCCAGTTCTTTCAGTCTCTCCTCATAGGGCTTTGTTTCCAGACCCCTGATCATCCTCGTTGCCCTCCTCTGAACACACTCCAGCTTGTCTGCGTCCTTCTTGAACTGTGGATCCCAGAACTGGACGCAATACTCTAGATGAGGCCTAACCAGGGCCGAATAGAGAGGAACCAGGACCTCCCGTGATTTGGAAGCTATACTTCTATTAATGCAGCCCAAAATAGCATTTGCCTTTCTTGCAGCCCTATCGCACTGTTGGCTCATATTCAGCTTGCGATCTACAACAATTCCAAGATCTTTCTTGTTTGTAGTATTGCTGAGCCAAGTGTCCCCCATCTTGTAACTGTGCCTTTGGTTTCTATTTCCTAGATGTAGAACTTGGTATTTTTCCCTAATAAATTTCATTCTGTTGTTTTCAGCCCAGCACTCCAGCCTCTCAAGATCACTTTGAAGTTTGTCTCTGTCTTCCAGGGTATTAGCTATCCCACCGAATTTGGTGTCATCTGCAAATTTGAAATCAATGGAGCTGAACCGTGCTTAACTTTGGCCGGACAGGATCCCATCTCTAATCCAAGGCCTCCACCAGAAGGAACACATGGGCCACGTTGAACAAATCGATATCGGCCACATCCCATCTAACGTGTCGATATAGATCTCTGACATGCCCTGCACACACCCACATCCAAACCCAAGCCAGAATCAGGGTTGCCATCTTTTTCACTGGCTCTGCTCCTATGCTCTCTGCAGATGCCTGACACATAGAAATGTAGCAGATGGAGCCGCCTTGAGTGTCCTTTTTTGGTAGAAAGATGAGGTATAGATAAATAAATACATAAATAAATAAATAAATAAATAAATAAGTGCATTTCTGCGAATTTATGTCACTATTCTGGGACAACCTTCACTCGCTGAATTGATTCCTGTGACTAGATGCTGTTAAAGGCACAGAAACAGAGCTAATAATTTCTTTTAAAAGGGCAGCTAAAGGCACAGAAACAGAGCGAATAAATTATTTTAAAAGGGCAGCTGCTTTCATCAGAACCATTCGACCAAACTCTGGCTCAGACGATGCATCGCCCCACCATTTCTTGTGCGATGCCTACAGGGCCGGTGCTACCATAGAGACCACTCAGGCAGCCGCCTAGAGCGCCAAGGTAAGGGGCGCGCCGAAAGCCGCACTCCCACAGCAGCTGAGAGAGCGGCTTCCAGGCGCACTGTTCTGAAGGCACCCGCCCGCCCCAGCGTCCTGGCTTCGCTTCAGCTGGGTGCCCAGCCAAAGCCAAGCCAGGACGCTGGGGTGGGTGGGCGGCTTCAGAACGGCACACCCGGAAGTCGCTCTTCTAGAGCGGCTTCCGGCCGGCAGCACTGTTCTGAAGCTGCCCTCCCGCTGCCCCCCCCACCCCAGTGTCCTGGCTTCGCTTCAGCTGGGTGGGCGCCCAGCTGAAGCAAAGCCAGAACGCTGGGGTGGGGTGGCTTCGGAACGGTGCGCCCAGAAGTCGCTCTCCCAGAAGCCGCCCACCCCACCCCAGCTTCGCTTTGGCTGGGCGGGCGAGATGGCGCTCTGCGCCCAGGTACACTGGGGTGGGTGGGTGGATGAAAGCGGTTCACCTGCCTAGGGCGCAAAATAGTCTGGCACCGGCCCTGGATGTCTACAGGGCCAAGGGGTTCATCCAGAGCGAGGCTGCGGATACTTGGTTTGCCGTAGACCTCGCATGGATCAGCCTCCATCAAAGAAGAGGGCGTCCTCGGACCAGCCCCCCGATCAAAATACCAGCCCCAAAGGGGGAACGTGCCTCCCACCCCTCTCGCCCATCCATTCACTCCTGCGGTTATGTTCACGGGGAGCTTAAAAATACTTGGGCTGGAAAGGAAGAGGAGGTAGGAGTTTCTTCCGAAGAGAAAGAGAAGAGGGAACATGATGTGCGCTCACAGCAGCTGTTCGGTTAGAACACTGTGGAGAGCAGAAGATGCAAAGAACAAAAAAAATGTATTCCTGCGTGGATGATGCCACCCAAGAGAGACATGGAAAGACGACTGATCCCAGGTCAGATATGAAGTCTCTGGAGCCCAAATAATTGTAGTCTGACCGGCATCGGCTCTCCATGGTTGAGGAAGAGACAGGGGGTCTTTTCCCACCCCAAATGGCCCATTTTGTTTTGTTTTAAATAGAGATGGCAGGAATTGAACGTGGGACCTTTGCCACTGAGCTACAGTTCCTCCCTGTATCCATAGGGCCCCACTCTTGTATGTGAGAATGGGTGGGTGGGGGTACATCTAAGCCCTGTTCAGGTGAAATATTTCTTTTGGGATAGGCACGAAGGCAGGACGTGGTCAGACCAGTGCCTGCTGGTATCATTTGATTTGATGTATTACATTTCTATACCACTCAACAGCTAAAGTTCTCTGGGTGGTTTACAAAGGTTAAAAACCTTAAAAATACAGTATTGTCCATAACATAAAAAAAACCCAAAAATATTTACATACGTGTTCAGAGGAGGGCAACCAGGATGATCAGGGGTCTGGAAACAAAGCCCTATGAAGAGAGACTGAAAGAACTGGGCATGTTTAGCCTGGAGAAGAGAAGATTGAGGGGAGGCATGAGAGCACTCTTCAAATACTTAAAAGGTTGTCAAACAGAGGAGGGCCAGGATCTCTTCTCGATCCTCCCAGAGTGCAGGACACGGAATAACGGGCTCAAGTTAAAGGAAGCCAGATTCCGGCTGGACATCAGGAAAAACTTCCTGACTGTTAGAGCGGTACGACAATGGAATCAGTGACCTAGGGAGGTTGTGGGCTCTCCCACACTCGAGGCCTTCAAGAGGCAGCTGGACAAGCATCTGTCAGGGATGCTTTAGGGTGGATTCCTGCATTGAGCAGGGGGTTGGACTCGATGGCCTTGTAGGCCCCTTCCAACTCTGCTATTCTATGATTCTATGAAGCGTGTCTTATGCTGAATCCATCTAGCCCAGTATTGCAGGCTGGCAGCAAAGGCTCTCCACGGTTTGAGGCAAGAGTCTTTCTAGCTCTACCTGGAGATGCAGGGAATTGAACCTGGGGTCTTCTGAATGCAAAGCTGTTGCTCTTACCACCGAGCTACTAGTCCTCATGATTATGGAGTACTGCTGGGTAAGTAGACCCTGCCAATACACACTGTACAGAGGCCTGTATGTTTTCTTGGATAGGTCAAGTGGCAGGGGAGGATTTTAATCAGAAAAATGATTCGGTGGGGCAGAGTTCAACCAATAAGCCAATACATTTCCAGTCCAAGTTCGAGGTGTTAGTGATGATATTCAAAGCCTCAAACAGTTTGAGGCCTTGGCTAGAACCACCCAGTTCTGGCCTGGGATCCCCTCGGACGCCTGGCTGCACCTGGTACCAATCTCATTTCGGCCTAGTTAAGACCTGATTATTTGCCGAAACCTTTGGGTCTTGTTGGCTGTAGCTCCTTTTTTATTTGGTTGTTCAGGTTATTAGTGCTGAATTAATAGTCTTGGAGTTTTATGTTGAATCGTTTTTATTACTGTGCTCCTCCCTGAGACCTATCGACATAGATTGGTTTAGAAATATGTTAAAAAACCAGTAACCCAACTCCCCCCCCCCAATGTTATAGTCCTGATCTAATATGCCCCTTGCTATTAACTCTTTAAAACCACGGGAGATTCTGATTCTGATTTCTCGTGTCACATCCAATTGCAACCTTAGAATCATAGAATCGTAGAATAGCAGAGTTGGAAGGGGCCTACAAGGCCATCGGGTCCAACCTCCTGCTCAATGCAGGAATCCACCCTAAAGCATCCCTGACAGAGGGTTGTCCAGCTGCCTCTTGAAGGCCTCTAGTGTGGGAGAGCCCACGACCTCCCTAGGTCACTGGTTCCATTGTCATCCTGCTCTAACAGTCAGGAAGTTTTTCCTGATGTCCAGCCAGAATCTGGCTTCCTTTAACTTGAGCCTGTTATTCCGTATCCTGCACTCTGGGAGGATCGAGAAGAGATCCTGGCCCTCCTCTGGGTGACAACCTTTGAAATATTTGAAGAGCGCTATCATGTCTCCCCTCCATCTTCTCTTCTCCAGGCTAAACATGCCCAGTCCTTTCAGTCTCTCCTCATAGGGCTTTGTTTCCAGGCCCCTGATCATCCTGGTTGCCGTCCTCTGAACACGCTCCAGCTTGTCTGTGTCCTTCTTGAATTGTGGAGCCCAGAACTGGACGCAATACTCTAGATCAGGACTAACCAGGGCCGAATAGAGAGGAACCAGGACCTCACGTGATTTGGAAGCTCTACTTCTATTAATGTAGCCCAAAATAGCATTTGCCTGAGGTGCCTTCAGCCTATCATAGAGGCTGAAGGCACCTCAAAGATCACCTAGTCCAACCCCCTGCTCAAGGCAGGCTTTGCACTACAGCGTGCAGCTACAGCATTCCTCATGGATGGCCATCTGCCTCTGCTGAAATACCTCCGGAGAAGGCGAACCCACCACTTCCGAGGCCCTCTGTTCCACAGCTGAACAGCTCTCATGATTAGGAAGTTCCACCTAAGGTTCAGCCAAATTCTGCTTTCCTGCCATTTCCACCCATTGCTTCTAGTCCTGCGTTCAAGAGCAAAAAGGAACACGTTCTGCTCCATCTATCATTTCTCCCCCCCCCCTTAATCTCCTCTTCTCCAGGCTAAACATACTCAGCTCTTTCAACTGTTCCTCACAGGACTTGATTTCCAGATCCCTCACAATCCCAGTTGCTCTTCTCTGCACATGTTTATTTTAATAATAATAATAATAATAATAATAATAATAATAATAATAATAATTTTATTTCTTACCTGCCTCCCCATTCTGATCGAGGCAGGGAACAACAGTAAGTACAAAATACATAAAATACTGATTAAAAACATAGTATACATTGTTAAAACTTCCTAAAAAAAACATCCTAAAAGCATCCTAAAATTCCACTGGACAGGCCTGCCGGAAGAGATCAGCCTTGATAGCTTTTTAAAATGCTAAAAGACTGTTAAGTTGACGAATCTCCTCCAGCAGGCCATTCCGCAGACTGGGAGCAGCAGAAATTTAGCACTTTTATCCCGCCCTTTATCAAAAAAGGATCTCAAGACGGATTGCAATTTTTTCCCTTAAGTTGTCTGGGTGCTTCTTAAAATGGGGCACCCAGAAATGGATGCAAGAGTTGCTTCTGTTCTCTTCTTTCAATCTACCCAGTTCTGGAAATTTTATAAACGCTGTAAACATGGACCTAATTTAGCAATACATTATATGTGATTTACGTAAATGTGTGCATATATCCCTGGCTTTCACAACTGGTTCTGAGGACCGTCTTTAGTACGGAACAGGTAGCATTTCTTTAGTACAGATCTGAAGGCAGCTCCCTGTTCAAGACTTCTCTCCCTTTGATCAATTAAAGATATTAATGAAACACAACAAAAAGAGAAGGGTTTTTTCCTTATCTTAAATATGTCTCGTTCCGGAATTAAATTCTGTCTCCTTCACCACACAGACACAAACACACCACACATGGATTGGGGTTCTTTCTTCCTCTCCCAACACCTACAGAATGTGTCCACATCTCCCTGTGACAAAACACACGCACACACGGATTGCAAAGTTCTGAAAAGACGCTGAAATGTACACACCGAATGGTGTTCTTCTTGTTCTAAGGGGAGGGGTTGCTGCAATTCTGAGCACACAACAAAACCTTCACTCAGCAAGACCCTAATTCCCAGCCAAGCTTAAATATGCCTTTTCCATCGTTTTCACTAGCAGCCAACTTGGTTCTAGATCATACGATTTCATATCGAGGGTGGGAGATTTCTGTGATCAAACACTCCTCTGCCCGCAAGCTTCCCTGCATGTAATAATCTAGCATGTCCGAAAGAAGGGTTCAATTATAGCCTCCCTCCTGACATGCTCATTTTCTATGTGTGGGGATGATTTCCCCCCCCCCCTACACTTGAATGAGCTCCCATCTGCAGTCAGAAGCGATTCTGTCGAGAAATATCTCGATCCTCCCAGAGTGCAGTACACAGAATAACGGGCTCAAGATAAAGGAAGCCAGATTCCAGCTGGACATCAGGAAAAACTTCCTGACTGTTAGAGCAGTACGACAATGGAACCAGTTATCTAGGGAGGTTGTGGGCTCTCCCACACTAGAGGCCTTCAAGAGGCAGCTGGACAACCCTCTGTCAGGGATGCTGTAGGATGGATTCCTGCATGGAGCAGGACTCGATGGCCTTGTAGGCCCCTTCCAACTCTGCTATTCTATGATTCTATGAAATAGGTTGACCACCTCTTCTGTTATTTTATTTATATCCTGATTTTGCCTAAAAAATTGTGCTTAAGGACAGAAAGAAAGTCCTCTCCCTAGGATCAGCATTCTTCAAAACTGGACAAGGCTTTGGGACTCTCGAAGGGTGCAAAAGAGGAGGCAAAGGTGTTTCAAATACAGCCACAACACACACACACACACACCCCTCAAAGTACTAAAGATTTACAAAAAGAACAATGCAATTCTTTGTGATGGGGGGGGGGAATAGAAGAGCTTGGATGAGAACTCTCTTGCACGTATTTATTTATTTATTACATTTTTATACCGCCCAATAGCCGAAGTTCTCTGGGCGGTCCACAAAAAACGTACTCTTTGATAAGCCAAAGGGAGCACTTTACACTGTGATTTATGTGTCAGAAGCGGGACACAAATTCTGACCTCCCTCCACCCCACACCAAATGACCGTCAGCCAGGCTTGGCATGGGTACCTATTCTAGCTTATTTGGAGTCCCAGCATCCTCCACATAACGCACACCAAGGGAGCAGCTGAACTCTAGGCGAGATCATTTCCCAAACTCCCCTGGGACTTATTTTCAAAGCCAGGGCTCAGTCCTGGAACGAGCAGCGGGCAAGTGTACTGGGACACGTGCAGAGTGCCTTTTGCTCAGCATTGGGTAAGCATAGCTAGCCCGTCTCCTGGGTTTGGGAATGGGGGGAGGCTTCCTAGATAAAGGACCACTCTGACCGGCTTCTTAGCCTCTGTACTCCCTTCTTTTACATATCCTTGTCTTTCTGCCGCTACAGGTTCAGTCCCCACCTCACCCAATAATTATGAAGTCGTATCTTTACTTTTCCTCTCCCATACATGCAGAGGTGAAATGTAATCCGTTTTCCAAATTCTGCAAATTTCAAAAACAAACCAAATGCCATGCCGGAAGATTCGAAATGTGCAACTCAAGTACCTGGGCCCCGCATACTTTTAGCTTCAGTGGTAAAATCTGAAATTTTGAAGCAGGGGAAGGGGGGGGCAGCTCTACCTCTTCATGTGCATAACACACATACGTGTTTCCCGGCGTTTTTATTATTATTCCAATGTCGTCAATGGCATAATATTTCTATCCTCTGCAAAAAGCGACAGTTCTGCAAACGACATTGTCTGCAACCAGGTGCAAAGCAGGCAATTAAGTACAATCTAACATATGTGACCAGTTCCAGAAGGGTAGTCAGGCTGGTCTGTTGCAGCAAAAACACGGAGCCCTGTGAGACCTTAAAAACGAAGAATTTTATTGTTGCTTTTGCAGGCCAGAGACCACCTCATTAGATTGGCCCACGGAAGCTGATGCCACAAGAACATTTTTTTTGGTCTTTAGAAGGTGCCACAATTTATTGCATTTGTATACCTCCCCATAGCTGAAGCTCTCTGGGCGGTTCACATAAGAGAAAAACACTTAAAAACAATATACAAAGATTTAAAACCACAAAAACAAGCAAAATACACACACATTTAAAACCACTATAACAAGTTTAAAAACGAGGAGCCAAAAAACCCCCCCACCACAAACCCACGGTCATTACATATTGCTAAATGCCTGGGAGAAGAGAAAAGATTGCAAGATTCTTTTTTTCACCTTCTCCTATCCGTAAACTATTTATTCCAAAATGAGAAACTGAGTTAAACAAACAGTGCAACTCTATAATGTCTACTCAGAAGTAAGCCCCACTGAGTTGGATGGGGCTTACTGTCAGGTAATGCTATGCACACTTACCTGGGAGTAAGTCCCATTGAACTCACTTACTTCTGAGTAGACATTATAGGATCGCACTGTTAGGGCCTGATCCACAGAGGTTCGCCCTTGTGCCTAGTGCAGACAGCTGAGCCTTGTCAAATCTCTCATGAACGCAAAGAAACAAATACAGCCACACTATGGAGCTTCCACCAATGTTTCGCTCTTCCTAGCCAGGAAATTCTACAATTGCTCTAACGGGGTGTTTTTTTTAAAATCCATTTTGTCAGCCTGAATAGAAATCCAAATGAATAAGAAAACGCACCGCCTGTGAGTTAACTGGTGTGTGTGTGTGTGTGTGTGTGAACTTCCTCTCTTCATGCCGGCGTTTAGGATCTGAGACACTGTTAAGCTCACGCTCACACACACACGTCCGTCCGTCCTTTGCCAGAGACGCATCTGGCCTGATGTGCTGTTAAAACAAGGGTGGACGCCACCCCTTTTGCCCCGACAGTGACACGGCTGTCAAGAAGGCTTGCGACAGGCATGGCTGCAACATCCCACTTCGACGGCGAAACATTCCCGGAGACAGCAAGGATTTGGGCTTCAGGTTCAAGTCACCACGCAAGACCCCAGCAGGAAGCCACGCAGCACTCAACTGGAAGCCTTCCCCGTCCCTGTAGCAAGGCCACCTCTCCGTCTCAGCTTTCCCCAGCCAGATGTGTTGGGCTGCCACACATCTGGCTGGGAACGATGGGAACTGCCGCCCAACGCATCTGGAGAGCACCAGGTTGGAGAACACTGCTCTACGTCAAGAACCACGCTTGGCCGAAAAAGCGCAACTGGCATTTCCAGGCAGCACCACATTCGGAAGAAAGGCCGCCCAGAAACTGCCCTCAGTTGACCCCAGTGCCCTCGCCACCTACCTTCCTGCCCTCCTTCCAAGCCAAGTGCTGCCCGGAGGGGCCCAAAGTGCCACTCAAAGGTTGGCTTCTTCAGCTGGAGGCCAGCCGGGAGGAGAAAAAGGCCGAAGGGTCCCTCCGGCAGCCCCGGTGCCTCCCTTTCACCCCGCAGGGCCTGGTTTCAGCAGTGCCCTCCTCCCTCGCCTACTTCCTGGTTGCACCTTCGCTTCTTCTCTGCCTGCAAGCGATGTGGGTGTCAGGCGTCAGCGCGAAAGCCGTGATAGTCCTGTCCGCAAACAGGAAACCTGCCTCAACAGGAGCCTACCCCCCCCACACACACACCACCCTTAATTGTTATTTTTTTGCAACACTTTCTCTCCTTTGCAAAGGTCAGGGACACTCACCTGAGGCAGATCCAGGCTGGTCTTTGCGTCCGGCTTTCTCTGGCCTTCCAAGGAAGAGGAGGGTGGCCGTGTCGTTCTCCTCCTCTTCCTCCTCCTCCAACCAGAGCAGGTGAGCAGAACTTTTGAACTGGCTGCCTGAGAAATGCCTGAACAGCGTGGGAGCTATGATTCGGTGTGGTGGTGCCTGCTTTTCCCCTCCTTCTCTCTCTCTTTCCCCTCTTCTCACATTTATTTCTTTTAAATGTAGCCACTCCCCTGTTTCTGGCTGCCCACTTCCTTAAAGAGACCAGAGAGGAGGAGTCCTCAGAGTGCGAAGCTTAAAGTCTCAACGGCAGCTGAGGAAGCAGGAGCAGAACCCGAATACAACCCTCTGGGTCCACGACAGATATCGTTGGCAAAGTAGCTGCTGTGGTTGTAGGCGTGGGCAAGCTTTCGAAACGCACAGAGACCATCAGCTGCCAGGTGAAGAATTCTGCATAATACACAGGCTTGCATATTCTAATGCCAACAGAATATCTCCCCCCCCAAAAAACACACCCACCACCAATGTCCCTAATTAAAGCCCACTGTGGGCCAAAAAAAAAGCAATTTAAAAGAAGGGGACAAGGATTAGGTCCAGCTTACAACCATAACTGTGAACGGAGGATGTATAACATTAAGTGTGTGGAAAATAAGTATATCTCCATCTCATGATTGATCGCTAGATATAGAAGCCATGACAGAGAGCCTAGATGAGGGGAGGGAAATGTTCTAAATGAGTCGAATATTAATAGAAACTCGTTCTTCTTTCTTGCATAATGTCAAGCTTTCAAAGATTAGCTGATAGACGGATCCCTTTAAAAAGCAAACAAACAGCAGCCCGGGTGCATGGTTTGCATTGTGCATTGTTTTAGGACCACTTGCTGGGGATGCACAAAAGCCTCAGCTCTCTGCAACAAGGATGGCCAAGCTTTGAGCGCATATATACATAGAATCAAAGAATAGCAGAGTTGGAAGGGTCCTACGACGTCATCTAGTCCAACCCCCTGCTCAATGCAGGAATCCACCCTAAAGCATCCCTGACAGATGGTTGTCCAGCTGCCTCTTGAAGGCCTCTAGTGTGGGAGAGCCCACAACCCCCCCAGGTAACTGATTCCATTGTCGTACTGCTCTAACAGTCAGGAAGTTTTTTCAGATGTCTAGCTGAAATCTGGCTTCCTTTAACTTGAGCCCGTTATTCCGTGTCCTGCACTCTGGACATGTAACAAGTCTGAAGCAGAGGATGATGCTATTGTGGGGTAGGCTAAGGACACAGTGACACTCCGACCCCACCCCATTTTTCCATGTGCTGGGGCCATTTTGCCCCATGCCAACTGAGCCAGGGGTGGGGATCCAGCATGCCACCAGAAAGGCCGGTAGGAGCATGGGCTGGGATATCCCATCACAATGCCAGAGGGCCCTCCTGCTCCCATCCAGGCCGATCCCAAGTCCCCATGTTCTTTGATGTGTGTCACGGGGTCACTGGTTGGCCACCCACCCTCCCCGCTCGAGTCAGGGACTGGTGGCAAGAGTAAGACGAAGCGGAGGAGGAGAAGTTATGACGGCTGAGCCTCCAGGCTCTTTTGCTGGGACAGTATTAAAATGATTGAGGGGAGACGTGCTAGCACTCTTCAAACACTTAAAAGGTGGTCTCACAGAGGAGGGCCGGAATCTCTTCTGGATCCTCCCAGAGTGCGGGACACGGAATAACGGGCTCAAGTTAAAGGAAGCCAGATTCCGGCTGGACATCTGGAAAAACTCCCTGACTGTTAGAGCAGTACGACAATGGAATCAGTTGCCTGGTGAGGTTATGGGCTCTCCTACCCTAGAGGCCTTCAAGAGGCAGCTGGACAACCATCTGTCAGGGATGCTTTAGGGTGGATTCCTGCATTGAGCAGGGGGTTGGACTCGATGGCCTTGTAGGCCCCTTCCAACTCTGCTATTCTATGATTCTATGAAAGGAACAGAATGGCCGTCGAAATGCATGGGGGCTCCATCCGAATGGCCATCGGAATACATTAAACCAGCCTTCCCGAACCAACCAGATGTCCTTCAGATATGATGAGCTTCAACACCCATCATCCCCAGACAGCCTGGCCACTGGGGAAGGCTCCATTAAAGCCAGAGTGATTGGCGGCTTACTCAGTGGATTTTAGGGGCTATCCTAGGGTGACCCTATGAAAAGGAGGACCGGGTTGCATAGAAAAGGGAATTTCAGCAGGCGTTATTTGTATATACGGAGAACCTGGTGAAATTCCCTCTTCATCACAATAGTTAAAGCTGCAGATGCCCTCCTCTCTTTTGGATCTGGTCAAGAGGGCAGGACTCCTGCAGTTTTAACTGTTGTGATTAAGGCAAAATTTCACCAGGTGCTACATGCATTCAAATGACACCTGCTGAAATTCCCTTTTCTATACAACTTTAAAGACCCAGGAGCCCTGTCCTCCTTTTCATAGGGTCACCCTATAAAGACATAATAGAAAGCATCTCGCCCGAATGGCCTCTGGAATGCCTTGGGACGAGCTGGAGCCAGCCAGGAAAAAAAGGAAAGGGAGGATCATCGTTTTAGCAAAAGGGTGAGATCCACAGCAAGCGCCTTGCATTACTCAGAGGAACTACGTCTGCAACCTCTCTCCCCAACACACAGGCACATTCCTTGTGCAAGGGTTGCACGGAGTAGGAATGCCAACTGACCAGGGCGGAGCAGCGACAGCAAAACAGCCAGAAAGTTTGTTCTCATTTGCTTTTTGCTTTGGTGCCGGTTGCCGGAAAGGCGGGGAAAAGCCGTCACCCACCACCACCACCAGACAGTTTCAGCTGTCAGATTTATGCACTACTCTTCTAGAAACTGTTGTAGATCGCAAGCTGGATAGGAGCCAACAGTGCGATATGGCTGCAAGAAAGGCAAATGCTATTTTGGGCTGCATTAATAGAAGTATAGCTTCCAAATCACGTGAGGTCCTGGTTCCTCTCTATTCAGCCCTGGTTAGGCCTCATCTAGAGTATTGCTTCCAGTTCTGGGCTCCACAATTCAAGAAGGACGCAGACAAGCTGGAGCGTGTTCATGAGAGGGCAACCAGGATGATCAGGGGTCTGGAAACAAAGCCCTATGAAGAGAGACTGAAAGAACTGGGCATGTTTAGCCTGGAGAAGAGAAGATGGAGGGGAAACATGATAGCACGCTTCAAAGACTTAAAAGGTTGTCACACGGAGGAGGGCCAGGATCTCTTCTCGATCCTCCCAGAGTGCAGGACACGGAAGAACGGGCTCAAGTTAAAGGAAGCCAGATTACGGCTGGACATCAGGAAAAACGTCCTGACTGTTAGAGCAGTACGACAATGGAACCAGTGACCTAGGGAGGTTGTGGGCTCTCCCACACTAGAGGCCTTCAAGAGGCAGCTGGACAACCCTCTGTCAGGGATGCTTTAAGGTGTATTCCTGCATTGAGCAGGGGGTTGGACTCAATGGCCTTGTAGGTCCCTTCCAACTCTGCTATTCTATGATTCTATGAAATCTGTGCTCTAACCCCTGGGTGTGCTAGAAAAGCCTTTCCCAACTTGGTGTCTTCCAGACGTGTTGGACTGCAACTCCCATCATTGGCTAGGAATGATGGGAGTTGCAATTCAATGCGTCTGGAAGACACCAAGTTAGGGAAGTCTGCACTAGAAATGAATATCCCTTCCTCCTCTCCCCGCCAGACCCAGCAGAGTTTTCCTGGCCGTGTGCCTCCTCCGTACCTACCCAACCCAGGCCTGTTCTGTGAACCACCCTCAGATCCAGATGGCTCCATACCCAACCCAGATACCGGAACGTTTTATTTCAGCAGTTGGAAACTCTAGTCTGGGGGTACAGCCTTGCAAGTTGAAAGTGCCAACCCAGAAGCTGCAAGGGCAGGTGGGTGAAGGAGCTGGGCGTGTTTTTCTCCAAAGGGTTGTGGTGGACAAGGAGGGATTGTTCCCTGTTGCGGTGCCTAGCTTGAGCCTGAACCAGCTCCGAAGGGGAGCCTAGCCACAGGGAAATCATCCTGGACAGAAAGGGTGTTGCTAGACACTGGGAGATTCAGAGCCCAGGCCCATCAGACACAAGCCAGCGTTAAATCTGGATGCGCTCATTTATATTAGCAAATATAATACACAGAATAACAGGCTCAAGTTAAAGGAAGCCAGATTCCAGCTGGACATCAGGAAAAACTTCCTGACTGTTAGAGCAATACGACAATGGAACCAGTTACCTAGGGAGGTTGTGGGCTCTCCCACACTCAAGGCTTTCAAGAGGCAGCTGGACAACCCTCTGTCAGGGATGCTTTAGGGTGGATTCCTGCATTGAGCAGGGGGTTGGACTCGATGGCCTTGTAGGCCCCTTCCAACTCTGCTAATCTATGATTCTATGAAATGCAAATTTAGAAATAATGATGGTTTATTTCAATTTCTCAGGAGGCGAAGCCTACAAATGGATTTCCTCATCCAAATCATCTCAAATAATATAAATTCGTCCACTAATTTGCACCGTGCCCTGGGTCATCCCAAATCAGTGGGGATAGCCCTCCCCTCCCCAGCCCTGCAAGCTTAGTTGCCATGCAGGGGGAGATTTTGGGGCAGAGTGTTGCAGCATTGTGCGGAAGAGCGAATTGGTCTTCTCCTCCCCAGCTGTAAAATTGGGACATACTAAAACAAAGGACAGTACTTGCCCATAGAGAAACCCTACTTGCCCATAGGGATCCATCGCAAAGCACTTGCCCATAGGGAAACATAGGACAGAATTCTCCATAGGGAAACCCTACTTGCCCATAGGGATCCAATGCAAACCGCTTGCCCATACAAAACTATAGGACAAGGTTTCCCTATGGGCAAGTACTGTCCTTTGTTTTAGTACGTCCCTGTAAAATTGCCCCCTGCATGGCAACTAAATTGAGGGGGGGACCCTTTTCTTGTCAGCAATGGACATTCAGGGCTCTATGGAATCAATCCACATTCCTGTAGACTAGGTTTTGGGCCGGGGCTAGCAACAACCCTGCCATGCAGCTCGGCTTTTGGATAACTTGCGTAAGTGAGCCATGCTACAAATAGCAGGGGAGTTCTGCAGAACCCACTCTCTCCTTCCGAGCAGGTAACGGGCCATACCTAAAACTGTGAGGATCAACCTCCCTTTTCCCATCACAGCCCTGTGGAGCCAACCAGTATTTCTGCTCAATGGAACAAAAGAGTTGATTCACATCATTTTCTTTTTTCCTCTCCAGGGCTTCAAGAAGCCTCTTAGTAAGGCTGTGAATATCATCGCTTCCTCCTCTAGAAAATTAAAAACTAGGAAGTGAAAAGAACGCCACACAACAATCCCGGGGAACTGGAAAAAATAAATGCTGTCTCTTCCCAGTTCCCAGGCCAAAAGAAGCATAAACTTACTTTTAAAGAGGGCTCAGCCGTCTGTGACTCAAACCGAGAGGCCAAGTGAAGAAATGCCCCGAGAAAGAGGCAGGTACACACCAAGATACTTCATGGAAGGCGTGGAGAGATTTCGGTGTTAAAAATAATAAAACCAGCAAGTGACACAAGTGCGCCCACACAGGAACAGCTACTTGTGCGCCTGCTACCACCATGTGGCCATGCAGGGTAGATGCTGTGAATGAGAGAACACCTTAGAATCATAGAATAGCAGAGTGAGAAGGGGCCTACAAGACCATCGAGTCCACCCCCCCCCCCCCCGCTCAATGCAGGAATCCACCCTAAAGCATCCCTGACAGATGAGTGTCCAGCTGCCTCTTGAAGGCCTCTAGTGGGGGAGAGCCCACAACCTCCCTAGGGAACCTTATGTGTGCTAATATGGGAATAAACCTCCCCAAACTCACTGGGACAAAATCCTAGTTCTCATTCAGCTTGTTAAACTGTGTCTGGGCTGTATGTATCAGAGCAGGGCTTGTGTGACTAAATGACCCTGTTCAGACGATACACTAAGCCGTGGTGGTTAAGCATTTTGAGCTAAACATTATGGCTTAGTGTGTCGTGTGAACCATTCCTAACCATGGTGGCCACATAACCATGGGTTAAACACGCTCACTAACCATTTGCTGCAAAAAGAGTTAGAGGCCTAACCATGGCTTTGCATGTTGTCTGAATGGGCCCTAATGTGTCATTATTCAAAACAAACTTACAAACAAACAAAAACAACCAACAGTGCATCCTCGCATTTAGAAAACTAGCTTGTCAAGGAGAAGGAATCTAGCCCAACCATCTCCCTGACGTGCCAGCTTTCTATACCTAGAGAACTGTGATTAGTTTGGGGGGGGGGGAGTTGTATGGAGGATCATTCCATCACATGAGGCTCCACTTGCCGTCTGAAGTGGTACAGCCCTCCACCACACACTTTGCCTAGTTCAGTTTGTCACAAATCTGATTAAGTTGTTCCACTCACATAACTACTTCCATCAGCAAACTTGGGAGGGAAGTGATTCCTCTCCCATTGCAGCTCCCCCCATGTGCCCTCAAAATCTCTGGAGTGTTGGAAGACCCTCTGGGGCAGATTTTCAATGGGCAGCAAAGGAGGAGAGAGTCCCATCGCTCCAAACGTGCAACACTGGATCCCACCCCTAGTGCAGGGGTGTCCAACCTCAGGCCTGGGGGCCAAATCCTGCCCCCCTGGCACCAGACAGCCACACCCCCTTCGTCAGGTCACAAGGAGACTCCTGCTTCTTCCCACCCACTGGTTGTTTGGTGGTTTCCCAGATTTCACATGTTTTCCCCCCAAACATCTAAAAGCTGAAATGCTTCTTCTGAGGCTCTTCACAAGTACTAAAAGCGAAAACATGCAGGTATTTTTGGTACTTTGGTCCTGCCCCTTTGCCTTCATCAGGAAAAACTTCCTGACTGTTAGAGCAGTGTGACAATGGAATCAGTTACCTAGGGAGGTTGTGGGCTCTCCCACACCAGAGGCCTTCAAGAGGCAGCTGGACAACCATCTGTCAGGGACGCTTTAGGGTGGATTCCTGCATTGAGCAGGGGGTTGGACTCGATGGCCTTGTAGGTCCCTTCCAACTCTGCTATTTTATGATTCTATGATTTATTCCCTCTTCATCGCAACAGTTAAAGCTGCAGGAGCTATACTAGAGTGACCAGGCTTAAAAGAGGGCAGGGCACTTGCAGCTTTAACTGTGGTGATGAAGAGGGAATTTCTCCAGGTTCTCCATATATGCAAATGACACCGGCTGAAATTCCCTTTTCTATGCAACTGTTAAAGATACAGGAGCCCTGTCCTCCTTTTCACAAGGTCACCCTACTGAAAAGTCAGTCAGATTGAAACGTCATCCAGGAGGCCTGAGCATGACATCCTATTGGGACGGGGGCCTTACTGGAAGGTCAAATGCCCTTGTCTATCAAGGGGTCCGGAGGAGGGGTCTTATTGTTACACCTCCCTTTTTAAGCTGTTGCAAGGCCTTTGCTAGGAATGTCTCATTTGCATTGACCGAAGCCCTCCCTGTTTGGATCCATCGCCACCTGGGCCTCTGGAGGCACTCTGCACATGGACACTCCTAAATGAACTTTGGATTGCTAAGGACTTGCCATGAAAGGTACTGTGAGGCTTTTCATAGACTTTGAACTCGCATTTGCTGTGTTGTCTTCGTTTGTCATCCTCTCAGTGTACTGGCAGACTAGGGGCTTGTCTGTCTGTCTATGTATGTATGTATGTATGTATTTATTTATTTATTTATTTATTTATTTATTTATTACACTTATATACCGCCCCCATAGCCAGGGCTCTCTGGGCGGTTTACAGAAATTCTAAAACTGAGATAAAAACAAGTATACAAAATTTAAAACTCTGAAACACAGAACATACACACATAAAGCATTAAAAACAGTTAAAAAAACTAAACATGTGGGTGATTAAGATGTGCCGCCATATGCCTGGGCAAAGAGGAAAGTCTTAACCTGGCGCGGAAAGATAGCAGCGTTGGCGGCAGGCGAGCCTCATCAGGGAGATTGTTCCAGAGTCTGGGAGCCACCACCAAAAAGGCCCTGTCCCTTGTTGCCAGACTCCGAGCCTCTCTCGGAGTAGGCACCCGGAGGAAGCCCTTAGATATTGAATGTAGTGACCAGGTATGTTCACGTTGGGAGAGGCGTTCCATCAGGTATTGTGGACACCTTGCCATTTGTCCCTGCCACTTGTCTACACCTGCCATTTATCCCAAGGTGGTCACAAGGTTATCCCTGTGTGTCCAAATGATGCACAGCTGATCCCAGGGTGAACTGGGGACAAGCAGTCAGTTCTCCTGGGATAGCTGGGATGGCTTTTGTCCCATTTTCCCCACTGCCTCAGGACCATCCCGAGCTCTGAGGGCAGTGTGGCTCTCCCTCCCGGGGTTCTCCCTCACAAGTAGTGGGGCTCAAGAAACAGCATGTAGCTGTGCGGGGCGAGTCCGTGGGCATCGCGGGTGAGCATTTTCGCCATCTTCCAGCGCAGAGTTTTTGTTTTGTTTTAACAAAATCATTCCTTTGCACAGGATTGTGCCCGTGCAATTGCACAAATGTCTCCTCTTTCAAAAAATGTTTTTAAAAAATGTCACCCTGGAATGTCCCTTTTTAATTGCATTCAGTTCCGGGCTCCACAATTCAAGAAGGAAGCAGACAAGCTGGAGCATGTTCAGAGGAGAGCAACCAGGATGATCAGGGGTCTGGAAACAAAGTCCTATGAAGAGAGACTGAAAGAACTGGGCATGTTTAGCCTGGAGAAGAGAAGACTGAGGGGAGACATGATAGCACTCTTCAAATACTTGAAAGGTTGTCACATAGAGGAGGGCCAGGATCTCTTCTCGATCCTCCCAGAGTGCAGGACACGGAATAACAGGCTCAAGTTAAAGGAAGCCAGATTCCAGCTGGACATCAGGAAAAACTTCCTGACTGTTAGAGCAGTACGACAATGGAATCAGGTACCTAGGGAGGTTGTGGGCTCTCCCACACTCGAGGCCTTCAAGAGGCAGCTGGACAACCATCTGTCAGGATGCTTTAGGGTGGATTCCTGCATTGAGCAGGGGGTTGGACTCGATGGCCTTGTAGGCCCCTTCCAACTCTGCTATTCTATGATTCTATGAATTCTGGGACAACTCACTGGTGTGTGGTCCCTGAGGGACGATCCTGGAAGTGGAAAACTCCTTGATCGTCCCTATACATGCCCCAAAGGGCTGCAGATGTAGATGAGCCCTGGGTTTGATCTATGACTTTTGGACTTTCCTTTGCCTGGACTCAGGCGGTGTGGAGTTGCCAGTGCGAAAGCAGTGACACGGAATTCCTTGCGCCTGTGGGCTTATTCTTCCCTTGATCTTGTTTAGGTCTTGACCGTGTAGCTTGGAATTACCAATGAACAGACTAGCTCTTTCGGAGTGGTTTGTTAGGCCTTTCAAGAATTTGCCCCTTTGATTGCCTGAGGGATCATGTCAGGAATCATCCCCATTCCTTGTCTGGGTTTGGAACCCGTGTATGGATTGCCCTTCCCTTGTGTTTGGAACCATGGAGATGGCAACGGGAAAACGTTGATGAGGATCTCAGTCACGGTAGTGGTGATTGGCTTTTGACTGTTCTGGAATTTCATGGAGCCTACAGCTACTGACCATCAGCTGTATTTCTGAAGTGTATAACCATTAAGACTTTGCCATAAAATTTCCGGCAATAAATAAGTCCAGGGCCGGTGATACCATAGAGGCCACTCAGGTGGCCGCCTAGAGCGCCAAGCTAAGAGGGGCGCCGGGCACAGCGCAGCTCTCATGCGCATTGGCTGTGAGCCGGCCCGGCCTGAGGATTCCGCTGGGCCTAGGCGGGCGAGATGGCACTCCGTGCCCGCCCAGCCGAAGCAAAGCCAGGGATGCTGGGGTGGGGGTGGGGCGGCTCCACGTTCGGACTTCTGGAACGCGCCCGGAAGAGAGAGAGAGAGAGAGAGAGAGAGAGAATGCATGGGTGAATGGGGTGCATGGGGTCTTTGAACACACGCATGTGTTCATGCGTGTGAGTGAGTGATGCTGAGTGTGTGTGTGTGCGTGTGTGTGAGTTGGGGGGGGATGATTTGGAGGTGATATTCCTATTAAATAATGCATTTTAGACCCATAGACGTTCCTTTCTAATTTGTTTGCTATAATTGGCATGACGTATTTCTTGCACTTTAAAATAAATTTAGCAGTTTCAAGTTTTGTGCTTATTTTTTCCAGGAAACATCTGTTCTTAAAAATCAAAGTTGGCATTTTTGGGGTGGGGTGTGGGGTGAAAGTAGCTCACCTTGCCTAGGGCGCAAAATAGTCTGGCACCGGCCCTGAATAAGTCTCACCGATCTGGGTGTTCCGTGACAGTTTGCCAGACTGTGTGCTTTCCTGAGGGAAACCTGACACAGGTTGGGATTTTCTGGTTCTCTGATTACCTGTTTCAAGCACCCAGAGTAATTTATTGTCCCATGCAACCTCTGCTGCTTCAAAGTTCTCATTTGAGCTATCTTTGGCTACTGTGGAACTCCCTGCCCCAAGAAGTTATGTCTATCACTTATTTACCATCTCTTGGGGTGTAGCCCTTGCCAAAACTCACCATCAATATTACTGATCACAATTGATAAGGATTTGGGTACTGGCTTGGGGATTATAAGAAGGAATCACTAGTAAAGAAATCTCTGCATCCTTGCCAAATGATAGTTCTTGACAGGATTCTTTGGGGAAAGCCAGGGCAGTTAAGCTCATATAAAAGTAATATTATTATGTATTACAGATTGCCTCTTAAAGAACTGTGGCCCACATCTGGATCACTGACAAACCCCTCCCCCACAAATATTCATTTCTGTTCTCTTTGGTTTCTGCCCCTTGCTTACAGTTTGTCCTTGCTTTATTATCTGCAATTTATTCCTGTTATCATTATCTCTTTGTTTTGTCTATCTTTATTAAACAATGCTTATTTGTACTTGATACGGCTCTGAGTGTGGTATGTTCTATTCAAGGCTGGCGTGAGGGTCCTATCATGCCACTCCCTAGATGTCCAGAGTTATTCTGTGTTGCCTCCTGCATTGACTCATTTGTTTCATAGAATCGCAGAATAGTAGAGTTGGAAGGGGTCTACAAGGCCATCGAGTCCAACCCCCTGCTCAGTGCAGGAATCCACCCTAAAGCATCCCTGACAGATGGCTGTCCAGCTGCCTCTTGAAGGCCTCTAGTGTGATTGATTTCCAACACTGATTTCATTTTGACGCCAAGTAAAAACATGGCTTTTTAACAAAATCTTTGATGGTTAAATTCACTAAGATGGCACATTGTTTTAACTGTTTTAACTGCTTTTAAATTATATATGGTTTTAACTTGGTTCATGGTTTAATTTGTTTTTAACTGTGCATATTTATTGTTTTACACTGTATGCTTTTATCAGTACGCCGCCCTGAGATCTTAATGATATAGGGCGGGATACAAATGTTTTAAATAAATAAATACATTTATTACATTTTTATACTGCCCAATAACTGAAGCAATTAAAACAATTTAAAACACAACAATAACAGAGCAAAAACAGCCTTAACCCAACAGATCCACTTACACACCAAAGGCCTGATTGAATAAAGCAGTTGTTGCCTGCAGATGGAAGAATAGCAGAGGGGAAATAAACCTAGCCTCCTTTGGCAGGGAGTTCCACAGACAGAGAGCAGCCACCAAGGAGGCCCTGTTTCGTGTTGCCACCAAACACGCTTCTCAAGGCGGCAGTCTCAAAAGAAGGTCCTGTCCAGAAGATTTTAAGAACCAGGCAAGTAGTCTGTTTGTAAGCTGTTTAGGGTTTTACAGGTCATAACTAGCACTTCAGATTCTGCCCAGAAACAGATTGGTAGCTAGTGAAGCTGTTGTAACAAGGGAGTTGTATGCCGCTTGTAACCAGCCCTGGTTAACAGCCTGGCCAGAGCATTCTGGACCAGGTGAACAGTTTTTGATAGCAGCCCCACAAAGAGCACATTACAGTACCCGAAACGGGGTGTAATTAAGGTATGTGTAACTGTGGTCACATCAGACATCTCTAGGAACAGGTGAAGTTGGTGCACTAGCCTCAGCCATGCAAGCGCACTCCTGGCTACCTCTGAAACCTGGGCATTCAGGTATCTAGGTTCAGGGCTGAGCCCATGAGTATACCCCAACTGCAAGCCTGAGTCTTTAAGTATCTTCAAATAGTTGAAAAGTTGTCACACAGAGGAGGGCCAGGATCTCTTCTCGATCTTCCCAGAGTGCAGGACACGGAATAATGGGCTCAAGTTAAAGGAAGCCAGATTCCAGCTGGACATCAGGAAAAACTTCCTGACTGTTAGAGCAGTACGACAATGGAATCAGTTACCTAGGGAGGTTGTGGGCTCTCCCGCCCTAGAGGCCTTCAAGAGGCAGCTGGACAACCCTCTGTCAGGGATGCTTTAGGGTGGATTCCTGCATTGAGCAAGGGGGTTAGACTCGATGGCCTTGTAGGCTCCTTCCAACTCTGCTGTTCTATGATTCTATGAGGTCTCCAACAGTGAGTCCTCAGCACAGGTTGAATCACTATTCCCAGATCTACCTTTTGACTAACCAGGAGCACCTCTGTCTTGTCTGGATTAAGCTTTATTTGTTTGCTCTTATCCAGTCCATTACTCACATCAGATACCAATTCAAAACTAGAACAGCTTCCTTGGTTTTGGATAGAAAGGAGAGAGTTGGATTTCATCGACATATTGGTGGCACTAAACCCCAAAACTCTGGACTCTCCCAGTGGCTTCATGCATATGTTAAATAGCATGGACGATAAGATGGAATAGGCCATTGGCCACGGTTTTAAAATCATGATACTGGCTGCCAAAGTTTCTGGGCGAAGTATAAAGTGTTGGTTATCACCTTTAAAGCCCTACATGGTTTGGGTCCAAGTTACCTGCGAGATCGCCTTCTCCTGTACAACCCGCCCCACACACTCAGGTCCTCTGGGAAGAATCTACTCCAGCCAGCAAAAACTAGATTAACAACTGTTACCCAGAGGACCTTCTCTGCTGCCACTCCCAGACTGTGGAATGGCCTGCCAGAGGAGATTCGTCAACTCAACAGTCTTTCTGAATATAAAAAAGCAATAAAGACTGATCTCTTCCGGCAGGCCTACCCAGTCGAATTTTAAGATGTCTGCCTGTTACTTTAATAATATATTAGTTTTTATACGTTTTAATCAGTTTTATGTATTTTATGTTTTATATCCGGAGGGAGAGGTGGGTAATAAATAAATAAATTATTATTATTATTATTAGTAGTAGTAGTAGTAGTACTATGGTATTGAACAGGACTCCCCCGACACTACCTTATTTATTTATTTATTTATTTATTTATTACACTTATATACCGCCCCCACAGCCAGGGCTCTCTGCGCGGTTCACAGAAATTCTAAAATTAAGATAAAAACAAGTATACAAAATTTAAAATTCTAAAACACAGAACATACACACATAAAGCATTAAAAACCGTTAAAAAAACTAAACATGTGGGTGATTAAGATGTGCCGCCATATGCCTGGGCAAAGAGGAAAGTCTTAACCTGGCGCCGGAAAGATAGCAGCGTTGGTGCCAGGCGAGCCTTGTCAGGGAGATCGTTCCATAGACTGGGAGCCACCACCGAAAAGGTCCAGTCCCTCGTTGCCACACTCTGAGCCTCTCTCGGAGTAGGCACCCGGAGAAGGACCTTAGATGTTGAACATAGTGACCAGGTATATTCACGTCAGGAGAGGTGTTGTGTCAGGTATTGTGGTCCTTACTTTCTAAGGACTGGAGCCACCATATAACAGTGTCGCCCATCGCAGACAGATACCCCAGAATAAAATGTTTGATAGTATTGAGAGGTGCAACAGAACTAACAGGAATATAACCTCCTGTCCAGTTCCTAGCATAGATTGTCAACCAAAGTAGTCTCTATCCCATAACCAGGCCTGAAGTCAGATTGAAACGGGACTAGATAACCTGCATCATCCAGAAAAGCCAACACACACTCCAGCACCACGCGGGATGTGCAGGGCTTTCTCCATCCTGGCACGAAGTCTTGGGAACTACTTGCAGTGGGAGGTCTTATTGCCCCTCTCCCCTCCTTGTGGTGTTCAAATGCCAGACCAAAACTTTGACAAGTTTATGTGCTGGCTGGCTGTTAAATTTTGGCTCTTCTGTTTGTAAAATCTTGCTTTGACTACTTTGAGTGTGCTCTAACCACATGTTGGGAAATGACTTGGGAGCATCCCTAAATATCTGTTAGTAAAGAATACATCACATCAATAATCCTCCAAATGGAATGAAAGGAATAACTGTGCTTGAAAAATATTGTGGCTTCCAAACTTCCAGAAATTCTATACCTCTAGTTTTACATTACATAGCTTTTAGACATCATTTTGGGGGAGTTACGGTCAGGTTGCAATATATGCATAGCTTGCCTTGAATGCTTTATTCATAATTCTAAAAGAAAATATTTCATAATGCTCAATTTTCCAATTTCTCAAACAAACAAATATCCTTTGGGGGGGGGGAATGGAAAAATAATTTCCCCTCCAAAGGTGTGTGTGTGTGTGTGTGTGTGTGTGTGTGTGTGTGTGTGTCCATCCCTTGAGTCTTCACATCTCTACCCAAAGGAACAAAGGAAACTGAGGCCGTAGCTAGTCCTAAGGTTTATCATAGAATCATAGAATAGCAGAGTTGGAAGAGGCCTACAAGGCCATCGAGTCCAACCCCATGCTCAATGCAGGAATCCACCCTAAAGCATCCCTGACAGAGGGTTTTCCAGCTGCCTCTTGAAGGCCTCTAGTGTGGGAGAGCCCACAACCTCCCCAGGTAACTGATTCCATTGTCGTACTGCTCTAACAGTCAGGAAGTTTTTCCTGATGTCCAGCTGGAATCTGGCTTCCTTTAACTTGAGTCTATTATTCCATGTCCTGCACTCTGGGAGGATCGAGAAGAGATCCTGGCCCTCCTCTGTGTGACAACCTTTCAAGTATTTGAAGAGGGCTATCATGTCTCCCCTCAATCTTCTCTTCTCCAGGCTAAACATGCCCAGTTCTTTCAGTCTCTCTTCATAGGGCTTTGTTTCCAGACCCCTTATCCCAGGATCATCCCGGCTTCGTCCCTGCCTGAGCACTGGATGCCCTTTGTGGCACTTAGATGAACAGGTGTGACCCCAGGACAATCCTGGGATAAACCTTAGGTCTAGCTACGGCCCTGACTTATACCAAGCCAGATCTTTGGTTCATCTAGCCCAGTATTGCCAACACTAACTGGCAGCAACGGCTCTCTAGGGTTTCAGGTGTACCTTTCCAGCACTACCTGGAGATGGTGTGGATTGAACTTGGGACCTTCTGCTGGCAAACAGATGCTTCACCTTTATCTACACACCACACACCCATTTTAACCTCTGTTCCTTGCATGGAAATGTGGTGGGAGAACCTTGTCAGTTTTATCAATGCTATCCTCCTCTTCCTCTGCTCTCTGGTGAAACTGACAGGTAGTGGGTCAGAAGCCTAGTGGTAGGGCACATACTTTGCATGCAAAAGGCCCTAAATTCAACCTCCAGCTAAATGGTGAACCGCCCAGACAGCTTCGGCTATTGGGCAGCTATTGGGCTGATATACCAACTGCGCCCTTATCTGGACAGAGATAGCCTAGCTACAGTGATCTATGCTCTCTGATAACTTCTCATTTGGATTACTGCAATGCATTATACATGGGGCTGCCTTTGAAAATGGTCCGGAAACTTCAACTGGTACAAAACAGGGCAGCCTGCCTACTAACAGGGACTGGCCAGAGAGACCACATCACGCCAGTCCTTTTCCAGCTTCATTGGCTGCCAGTCCAGGTCCAGGCCCAATTCAAAGTGCTGGTATTGACATTTAAAGCCCTAAACGGCTTGGGACCAGGCTATCTGAAGGAATGCCTCCTCCCGTATGTACCTGCCCGGACCCTAAGGTCATCCTCAGGGGTCCTTCTCCGTGAGCCCCTGCCAAAGGAAGTGAGGCAGGGAACTACCAGGAGGAGCACGGCCTTCTCTGCTGTGGCACCCCGGCTGTGGAATGAGCTCCCTAAGGAGGTTCGCTTGGCACCTACATTATCTGCCTTTAGACGCCAGGCGAAGTCCTTTTTATTCTCCCAGCATTTTAACAGTCTATAAAAATTTTTTAACTTGGTGTTTTAAATTTGTAATTTTCCATTGCTGCTGTTTTTATCTGGTTGAGCTCTTATTTGGTATTTTATAGTATGGTTTTATACTGCTGTTTTATACTTTGAATGTTTTTAATTTTTGTGAACCGCCCAGAGAGCTCTGGCTATTGGGCGGTATAGAAATGTATAAATTAATAAATAAATAAAAATGAAAAAAAAATGGTCAGGTAACAGTTAATGGGAAACTCTGATACTTTGGAGTTCTCAGCGCATACCACTCCAGAAGAGGACCCATTAACTTATCTCTGATAGTAAGTTTACTTAGGCCGTAGCTAGACCTAAGTTTTATCCCAGGATTGTCCTGGGGTCAAACTTGTTCATTTAAGTGCCACACAGGGCATCCAGTGCTCAGGCAGGGACGAACCTGGGATGATCCTGGGATAAACCTTAGGTCTAGCTACGGCCTTAGAGTCTTCGTTGGGGGACTTCGTAGAAAGCTTTTTAAATATCCAAATACGCAATATATGTGGATCCACACTATCATCATGTTTGTTTGTTTTAGGCATTTATATGTTGTCCTACAACCAAGCTGTTAGGACAGCTCACAGCAAGGATAAAACCTAATTAAAATACAACAAACACATCATATAAAAACCATAATTAAAAAAGAGAGTTTTCAGTTCCAAAGCATGGTAAATCCTGGTTTATCCTGGTTGTGCTTTTTATACTGTATTTTGTATTTGTGTTTTTAACCTGTTGGTTGCATATTATGGTTTTAATTTTTGTGAACCGTCCAGAGAGCTTCGGCTATTGGGCGGTATAAAAATGTAATTAATTAATTAAATTAAAAGGGTAAAAGGGCTTCCAAATGCCACAAGCTTCCTCCAGAAAACTCCCTCATCCTCCAACATGCTTTAGAAATCCAGGTGTTGTTGTTGTTTTTCATTCCAATGTATCCAGATAATTTAGAATCCTGTTTTCTAGAATGTTTGCAGCTCCTCCTGATACTGTATCCTCTGCCAGTCCAGCTTCCTTGCTAGGAAAAAAAACACTTGCTTATTCCTGTGCCCGCCTTTGCTGCCTTGACCTACTTTACCTGCCAGCCTGGAAGCCTCCTGGCACAGGTAAGCCACTAAACTGGCTAGAGAAGCTTTACCATTGGCCCTGCCTCCTCAGCATCACTCGACCCATCATTGCTGAGCAACCTTGCCCACTTTGAAGCAGCGAGTGGGGAGGAGTTTCAGCCCGAATTCGCCTCCGGGACATAAAAGGCAGGGCTCAGGCTCCCAGACTCTTTTGGTTAGTGTGTGTGTGTGTGGGGGGGGGGGGGAAACTGCTCTCGGGAGGGGGGATCCAGGGATCGCCAGCTAGGAGTGATGGCTTGTTTCTTCCCGGGCGATCTCACCCGCAGCCCCAGGCGAAGGAGCTCCAGGACCTGTTGCCAGAAATGCCTGCCTTCTGCCTCTATTGCACCAAGGTAAGTGGCTGGGAACGACCGGGGCAGGCAAGGTATCTAGAGGAAAGGATCGATCCAGGGATCCACCCACGTGGCCCGATCTTTTCCCATCACCACTGACGGGAGCTCAGAAACCTCCGCTCCGATTCGAATTTCGGAGTCGCTCCTGATCGCCGGCCAACAACCGCCGTTTCCACCAGCGACGCCTTTTATTGTTTTGTTCGCGTTTCCTCTCCGGCGCCTTTCACGCTCTTACTGCAAACTCGTGGCTAGCTGGGGATTTCTTTCTTTCTTTCTTTTAAATCCCTAAATAATATATTTCTTTCTTTTTTTAAAAAAAATCAAACTTCCTGTTTTCTATCCCGCCTTAAATAATATTTGTAAGAGTCGGATCTCGGACAGGCACCCACGGGGTTTACTCCCAAGTAAGTGCGTGTAAAATAGCTCCTGTTTGTAGCCCGTTGCCGTCGGCTCTCTCCTGCATCTACGCTACTGCTTTAAAGCGCTTTATAAGAGTTTTGACAACTGTCGGGGCCCAGGACACACTCCGTATACAGTTGTCAAAACTGCTATAAAGCGCTTTAAAGCAGTAGTGTAGATCCGGGCTGTCTCGTTTAAGGATAACCAAAAGCGAAACACGAACGTGTGCAGTTGGAACGCGCAATGAAACTTTTCATTCCGGAGCAAGTGGGTTCAGTCTCAATCAAGAGAAGCGCCTTTGGAACACAGCTCCCGTTTTCACCGGGGGGGGGGGCGCTAAATGCGAATCGAAGCCTGCGAGACTCCGCCTTGCGCTTGGGGGGGGGGACGAGTCCCGTCGGAAAGCGAAGCGCGTCGCTTCAGAGGAAACGCGCTTGTGGGATCGCAGCTGCTGCCTCCTCCTCCTCCAGGCTAACTCTTTTGCAGGAGCCCCACTGGCAATCCAGGACACTTACTCCCGAGTAAAAGCTTTCAGGATTGCCCACGTTGCTCTGCTTAAGCTTACAGCCTCTCCTTCCCCTGGAAGTTGCGCAAAGTCCTTCTCGGTCTCGCCAGGCGCGAGAGGAAATCCGCTTCCTGCTTGAGAGGTTGTAACTTTGCAACGCGCCCTGCTTAGACTACTGGCACGGGATCCTTCAGTCTTCCGGCCCCCACTGGCCCTCTGAGCTGCCACTCAAAGTCAGTTTCTATATTAAAATGAAAAGGGGGGGGCAGTGGTGGAGGGGGGGGGAAATAAAGCAGGGTGGAGTTTAGTTGCAACAAGGCTGCCAGCAGCTCTGAGTCACCAGCTGGGGTGGTAGCAGCAACTGGTTGTTTTCGCAGTTGGGTGGTGGTGTTTTTCTCTGGAGGGAGTTTGCAGTTATTCCTGTTTTTTTCCTCCCCGCAGCAAAGCTATGGCCAAGCAAAGCGCTTTGCCTTTGGCCCCGTCCTTGCCCACCGCCACCATCAAGGAGGAGCTGCTCTGCCCTATCTGCTACGAGCCCTTCAAAGAGGCCGTCACCCTCTGCTGCGGCCACAACTTCTGCAAAGGCTGCGTGAGCCGCTCCTGGGAGGGTCAGCTTCGCCACGTCTGCCCGGTGTGCAAGGCGGCCTGCTCCCCGGAGGACCTGCGCACCAACCACACGCTTGCCAACATTGTGGAGATGTTCCTCAAGCAGGAGAAGAAGCAGCAGCAGCAGCAGTCGGGCGAGGCTTCGGCCCTCTGCCCCCTGCACCGGGAGGAGGCTAAGCTCGTCTGCCTGGATGACAAGGAGCTGGTCTGCTTTGTGTGCCAAAGCTCCAAGCAGCATGCGGACCACAGAATGAAACCCGTGGCGGAGGTGGCCAAGAACTACAGGGTAAGTGGTCCCTGGGTGGCAGAGGATTTGGGGCTGCAGGGGTGGAGGCAGCTGTGCTGCTTAAGACAGACAGTGTGGGTGTAGTGGTTAGAGTGTTGGACTGAGACTCGGGAGACCCGGATTCTAGCCCCCCCCCCCCCGGTTAAGAAGCTCACTGGGTGACTTTAGGCCGCTTACGGACTCTCAGCCTGATCTACCACACAGGGTTGTTGTGAGGATAAAACAGAGTGGAGGGACATGGACACCGTCTCGGGTTCCTTGCAAGAAGGAAAAAGATTGGGATATAAATGTAGTAAAGAATTATGCATACATAAAAATCAGATCAGCTAATGATAGGGTGACCCTATGAAAAGGAGGACAGGGCTCCTGTATCTTTAACAGTTGCATAGAAAAGGGAATTTCAGCAGGTGTCATTTGTATATATGGAGAACCTGGGGAAATTCCCTCTACATCACCACAGTTAAAGTGCAGGAGCTATACTAGAGTGACCAGATTTAAAAGAGGGCAGGGCACCTGCAGCTTTAACTGTTGTGATGAAGAGGAAATTTCACCAGGTTCCCCATATATACAAATGACACCGGCTGAAATTCCCTTTTCTATGCAACTGTTAAAGATACAGGAGCCCTGTCCTCCTTTCCATATGGTCACCCTAGCTAATGATGTGATCTCAATGTGTCCACAGACACGCACGGAGGCTGTCTGGAAGGCTAGTTTGTAACTCTCGGATATTTGGCAAAGCCATCCATCCATATCTTAGGCCTCAGTGATTCACTTTCCCATGGAAAATTTCCTTCCCATCAGGCATTTTGTCTACTTGCTGCATGAATTGGGGCAGTTGCATAGTGCGTTTTCCTCCTGCTAATGATGTGAGATGTGGGAATTTGTGGCATCATGACTCTGAATTAGAATCATGTAATGTGTGGACTTGATCCCCACAGTGAATGTGACATGTAGTTTGGGCCTTAGTCTTTGAGTTAATGCAAACTTTGAGAACAGTGGAATATCAGACTGTTACAAAAGCCCTCGGGCTGACTGGAATCACTACTACTACTACTAATAATAATATTTATCCAAATCACGTGAGGTACTGGTTCCTCTCTATTCGGCCCTGGTTAGGCCTCATCTAGAGTATTGCGTCCAGTTCTGGGCTCCACAATTCAAGAAGGATGCAGACAAGCTGGAGCGTGTTCAGAGGAGGGCAACCAGGATGATCAGGGGTCTGGAAACAAAGCCCTATGAAGAGAGACTGAAAGAACTGGGCCTGTTTAGCCTGGAGAAGAGAAGATGGAGGGGAGACATGAGAGCACTCTTCAAATACTTAAAAGGTTGTCACACAGAGGAGGGCCAGGATCTCTTCTCGATCCTCCCAGAGTGCAGGACACGGAATAACGGGCTCAAGTTACAGGAAGCCAGATTCCAGCTGGACATCAGAAAAAACTTCCTGACTGTTAGAGCAGTACAACAATGGAATCAGTTCCCTAGGGAGGTTGTGGGCTCTCCCACACTAGAGGCCTTCAAGAGGCAGCTGGACAGCCATCTGTCAGGGATGCTTTAGGGTGGATTCCTGCATTGAGCAGGGACTCGATGGCCTTGTAGGCCCCTTCCAACTCTGCTATTCTGTGATTCTATGATTTTTAAAAATGCCAACTGGGCTGTTATATTTGCATAATTAAGAGCAGTGTTTTACAGAATTCTGGCTATAGCAAGTTAATAATAGGAAGCAGGAGCTATAACTTTTGGATGTGAAATGCCAAATGTAGTCTTTATAGGTGGTATATAACTCCTGGTCCATCATGAACTCACTAGAGGCCTTGTCCCTGCGAGTACTTTTGGACCTCTCAGCTGTTTTCGATACCATCGACCATGGTGTCCTTCTGGAACACCTGAGAGGTTTGGGAATCAGGGGCTTTAGTGATTCTGGTCCTACCTCTCGGGCAGGTTCCAGATGGTGATGCTTGGGGAAAGCTGCTCCTCAAAAAAGGAGCTGTTGAATGGCGTACCACAAGGCGCCATCCTATTGTCAATGCTATTTAACATCTACATGAAACCTCTGGGAGAGATCATGCTGGTGGCACTCAAATATATTTCTCTATGCCTCCCTGCCCTCCTCTCTTTCGGATCTGGTCAAGAGGGCAGGACTCCTGCAGCTTTAACTGTAGTGATGAAGAGGAAATGACACCTGCTGAAATTCCCTTTTCTATACAACTGTTAAAGATACAGAAGCCCGGTCCTCCTTTTCATAGGGTCACCCTACACCTGAACTCTGGAGGGCCAAATTAGGACTCCAGGATGGCTGAATTTGTCCCCTGAGTTGAGGTTCCCCACCCTTGCCACTGATAAAAGGGAGGACAATATTCATTTTTAAAAACCTTAGCAGCCAGAGAGATGACCACTTGACTAGCCCATATAAGCAACAGCAACAACGTGGAATTCGGGCAGCTTAAAATATTACAGCTGCAGTACAAAGCCCACCAATTCAGAGGTCAGGAAACTGTTCCCTAAATAAAAATGTGCTCTTCATAAGGGAATGAGATAATGAAGTGGCAAAGTTTCCTGTGACAGCATATGATGTCCCTCTGTTCTCTATGGAACTGTATCATAGAATCATAGAATAGCAGAGTTGGAAGGGGCCTACAAGGCCATCGAGTCCAACCCCCTGCTCAATGCAGGAATCCACCCCAAAGCATCCCTGACAGATGGTTGTCCAGCTGCCTCTTGAACGCCTCGAGTGTGAGAGAGCCTACAACCTCCCTAGGTAACTGATTCCATTGTCGTACTGCTTTAACAGTCAGGAAGTTTTTCCTGATGTCCAGCCGGAATCTGGCTTCCTTTAACTTGAGCCCATTATTCCGTGTCCTGCACTCTGGGAGGATCGAGAAGAGATCCTGGCCCTCCTCTGGGTGACAACCTTTGAAGTATTTGAAGAGTGCTATCGTGTCTCCCCTCCATCTTCTCTTCTCCAGGCTAAACATGCCCAGTTCTTTCAGTCTCTCTTCATAGGGCTTTGTTTCCAGACCCCTGATCATCCTGGTTGCCCTCCTCTGAACACGCTCCAGCTTGTCTGCGTCCCTCTTGAATTGTGGTCATGCAAAATTTATTCCAACCCCCACCCCCCCAACATATCTCCCCTTTTATATTTATTTATTTATTCATTGCATTTATATACTGCCCCATAATCTAAGCTCTCTGGGCGGTTTACAAAAGTTAAAACTGTAAACATTAAAATAGTATACAAAATTTAAGAATCATCAGAAACATAAAAACATCAGTAAAAAAACCCAGTATCCATTTAAAATCAACAATTCTGGGGTCCATTAAAAACAAACTTAACGTTGTTAAATGCTGTTAAAATGCCTGGGAGAAGAGAAAAGTCTTGACCTGGGGCCTGAAAGATAACAGTGTTGGCGCCAGGCGAGCCTCATCAGAGAGATCATTCCACAGTCAGGGGGCCACCACTGAAAAGACCCTCTCCCTTGTTGCCATCCTCCAAGCTTCCCTCGGAGTAGGCACTCGGAGGAGGACCTTCGATGTTGAGCGCAGTGTACGGGTAGGTTCATGTCAGGAGAGGCGTTCCGTCAGGTATTGTGGTCCCAAGCCATATAGGGCTTTATAGGTTAAAACCAGCACCTTGAATTGGTCTTGGAAATGTATAGGCAGCCAATGCAAGCAGGCCAGAATCGGTATTATATGTTCGAACCTCCCAGTTCCAGCTATCAATCTGGCCGCCGCATTCTGCACAAGCTGCAGCTTCCGATCCGTCTTCAAAGGCTTCCCCATGTAGAGGGCATTGCAATAATCTAATTTGGAGGTTACCCAAGTATGGACAACTGAAGCTAGGTTTTCCCTGTCCAGATAGGGGCGTAGCTGGGCCACCAATCGGAGTTGGTAGAAAGCACTCTGTGCCACCGAGGCCACCTGAGCCTCAAGTGACAGAGATGGTTTATTTCACACAGCTCTCAAGCTAGTAAACAAAATAAAATTCCAAATACCTGTTAAAATCCACAATAAAATGCTAAAATTGTGTGTGTGAGAGTATAATAATTAGCAAACTAGAATTTGTACCAGCTTTCCTGTTCCTTGGGACTACATGAAACACCAACGGTATTGCTTAGTCTTTCAACTAGCAAACTGGCTAGCGTTTCTGGTTGTTTCTGGGGTGGGTATCCTGAAGCTTTTTACACTACGTGTAAAATAAGCTTAACATAACCAGTGTGGTTCATAGTGACTGGAACACTTGTGTGATCTGGAACAATGTGCATCTGTACTAAGACAGTGAAGAAAAGTAGAAACCACAAAGAAACTTAGGCTTCTGTATAGAGAGGCTGTTTGTCATGAGGACATTGGGTTGCTGTCGCAGAAGATGGTTCTTGAAGGCAGGGGGAAGGGGATGAGAAGCTTGAAATGGATTTTGAAGCAGGAGAGGGTGGTGGATTATGAGTGCTTGAGTCACACTTTCCAGGCTGGTTTCCCATCTGTCCCTAACACAGTATGAGTCACTTAACCTCATGTTAGTTCCTGTCTTTAGCGTGAGGGGCTGAGGTGGAGGAAAGATGTATGATCCAGTCTGTAAGAATGTCTGGGGTTGGTTTTAACAAACAGACTCAGATTGGGGGGGGGGGAGGGCCCCAAGTTGAGAGAACAGTAGTTTAAGAACCAAAGGCACATTTACAAACCAAAGGCACAGTTACAAGATGGGGGATACTTGGCTCAGCAATACTACAAACGAGAAGGATCTTGGAATTGTTGTAGATTGCAAGCTGAATATGAGCCAACAGTGCAATATGGCTGCAAGAAAGGCAAATGCTATTTTGGGCTGCATTAATAGAAGTATAGCTTCCAAATCACGTGAGGTACTGGTTCCTCTCTATTCGGCCCTGGTTAGGCCTCATCTAGAGTATTGCGTCCAGTTCTGGGCTCCACAATTCAAGAAGGACGCAGACAAGCTGGAGCGTGTTCAGAGGAGGGCAACGAGGATGATCAGGGGTCTGGAAACAAAGCCCTATGAAGAGACACTGAAAGAACTGGGCAGGTTTAGCCTGGAGAAGAGAAGATTGAGGGGAGACATGATAGCACTCTTCAAATACTTAAAAGGTTGTCACACAGAGGAGGGCCAGGATCTCTTCTCGATCCTCCCAGAGTGCAGGACACGGAATAACGGGCATAAGTTAAAGGAAGCCCGATTCCAGCTGGACATCAGGAAAAACTTCCTGACTGTTAGAGCAGTACGACAATGGAATCAGTTCCCTAGGGAGGTTGTGGCCTCTCCCACCCTAGAGGCCTTCAAGAGGCAGCTGGACAACCCTCTGTCAGGGATGCTTTAGGGTGGATTCCTGCCTTGAGCAGGACTCCGTGGCCTTGTAGGCCCCTTCCAACTCTGCTATTCTATGATTCTATGATAAGAGCCATACTGGACCAGATTGAGGTCCATCTAGCGCAGGATTCTGTTCACACACTGGCCAACCCCATCTGTTCACAAGTGGCTTACAAGCAGGACAGGAATACAACAGCACCCTTCTGTCCATGTTCCCCAGCAATTGGTTTATATAGTCAAAGTGCCTCTGATACTGGAGGTAGCACATAGCCATCAGGACTAGTAGTCATTGATAGCCTTCTCCAGGAATTTGTCCAGTCGTCTTTTAAAGCCATTCACGTTGGTGGCTGTAACTAAGGGCCATGGCAGTTAGTTTAACATGGCCATTGAGATGGATTGGGTCCACAAAGCAATTGTATCTGTTTTTCAGCGGTCTTGTTGCACTCCAGGGCATGGTAAAAAGTGTTGTCCTACTTGCTGCAACTCCTCACTCTGCTACGAGGGCCAGGATCTCTTCTCGATTATCCCGGAGTGCAGGACACGGAATAACGGGCTCAAGTTAAAGGAAGCCAGATTCCGGCTGGACATCAGGAAAAACTTCCTGACTGTTAGAGCAGTACGACAATGGAATCAGTTATCTAGGGAGGTTGTGGGCTCTCCCACCCTAGAGGCCTTCAAGAGGCAGCCGGACAACCATCTGTCAGGGATGCTTTAGGGTGGATTCCTGCCTTGAGCTGGGGGTTGGATTCGATGGCCTTATAGGCCCGTTCCAACTCTGTGATTCTACGATTCTATGATCCTGTCCTCTCTCTACCTACCAATACCACTCCTAGAGTATGAGAGATTTTCTCCAGCCAAAAAATAAAAATGTGACTTTTCACTTAATAATAATAATAATAATAATAATAATAATAATAATAATAATAATAAATTTCTTACCTGCCTCCCTTATCACAGGAGGATGTTCATGTATGTTCTGTTGTTTCAAAAATTCTGAGAAACTTCATGAACACTTTGTCACATCACATTAGTGCAGTCGGTTGCTGATAGAAGCTACTACTGAAGCATTTTTTTTTTAATTTAAAAAATCTCTGTTGTAATATATTTGGCTACCCCTTCCTAGAAATAGGATGGGAAACACGTAGTTTAAGACATTAAATTGTGGCCTTTGCCTTCCTCTTCTTTTTTAACTCCAGGCCAAGTGTAAGGACATGGAAAACTCCTTGCGGGACAAAATGAGAGAATTTGGAAGAATGCAGTCAGATTACAGGCTCATTGCGAACCACAACAAGGTGAGCGCCTCTGTCTCTGCTCCGAGGGTGCTGTGCAGCTGGGCTACTCTTAAGTATACCTACAACTCCTGTGAGGATCCCAAAGACTCTTTCCCTCCCTTGTGCCATGCTTGTGGCTGGCAGTGGTTTGGGAAGGAAAGGTGCCCTTTTCTGTATTCAAGCCTTCATCTTTTGTGACCTTAGTGAAATGCTCTTTGCGGCTTCAGTATGTGGCCCATGGTGGTATGGATTATGATGGCTAGTCTATACTTTTTTGGCCCCTAGACCTCACCACCGTCACACACACACACACACACACACACACACACACTTTCTGATTCCCAATTATCTTTGGTGATATCGCTGTCCTAGCACTGGTAGTAGCAGCACTGGAACAGTGTCTCTTCTCCACCCCCACATTTCTGATGATCAGCTGGGCTGCAGGAGGAAATGGGTGGGCTGCCTCTATAGCTCCATATGCCACTTGGGGCCCCATGGGTTGTGCAACCGTTCTCTAAGGCAGTGGTCCCCAACCTTTTTGGCACCAGGGACTGGTTTCGTGGAAGACAATTTTTCCATGGACCGGGGGGTAGGGTTGAGGAAATGGTTTTGGGAAGCCCTGCCCCCCACTCCAGCGTCCTGGCTTCGCTTCGGCCAGCCGAAGCGAAGCCAGGACGCTGGGGCAGGTGGCTTCCGAACGGCACGCCCGGAAGTCGCTCTCCCAGAGCGGCTTCTGGCCGGGTGCGCTGTTCCAAGCTGTCCCCCCATCCCAGCATCCTGGCTTCGCTTCGGCTGGGCAGGTGAGATGGCGCCCTATGCTCAGGTACGCTGGGGTGAGGGGGTGAAAGCAGCTCACCTGTGCGGCCCGGTTCCTAACAGGCCACGGACTGGTACGGTCCGTGGCCCGGGGGTTGGGGACCCCTGCTCTAAGGGATACCAGAAGGATATGGAAGAATTCTGTCTTGGGGGAAAGAGCTGGGTTTGATCATCTTCTTCAGCCCTCCTATACTAGGAGTATTTCAGCTGAAGAGCAACAGCTAGCACACAAGCAAGCTTTTGCTTGTCTTCGGGATGTACCAAGGACATTGAAGTCAGGCCGAGTCTTGGAACGTGTGCCTCATAGACTGCCTCCCCCCACCCCTCCTGTTCCAGGCAGGGTTGGCATATTTAGCACAGAAAAGAGGCTCCTGGGGGTTGATCCATAAGCCAGTTCCCATAATTCTGTCTCACTCTGGGTGTGACTAGTGAACAAAACCTAGGATGATGCTCTGTGAATAAAAGCAGCCTTGAGCCTGGTCACTGAAAATAAAGCCCTTTAAGATTAAGAACTTAGGTAGCAGTTTTGGCCTCCGCCCCTGCCTTAACGGTCTCTGAGTGCATCTCTTACTAAGTGAAGAGTAGTGCCCTGCTCCCAGTGGGGAAAATATTTTCGGCACTTGGGGATACTGTTTTAAAAATGTGAACAGGCAAAAGTTGCTGTCCACCTTGACATCAGTTATCGATGATGAGGATCCAACTCGCGTGTACATAAGAACTGCCATCCTGGATCAGACAGAGGCTCCATCTAGTCCAGCACTCTGTTCACACAGTGGCCAGGCAGCTGTCGGCCAGGGACCGACAAAGCAGGACATGGTGCAACAGCACCCTCACGCCCATGTTCCCCAGCGCGCAAGCTTACTGCCTCGGATACCGGAGGTAGCACATAACCATCAGGGCTAGTAGCTAGTAACGTGACCTTCCATCTGCATCTCATCCATTGCTATCATGGGTATTTTGCCAGAAGCAAAACAGAAGGGAGAACTCTGGCTGGTGTTGCTTTTTCCTGTCAGGACAAGCTCTGGTGTGTAAAATCTCTCCTCTTTGTTATATTGTGTTTATCTGCAGCGGCCTTCTCCAACCTGGTGCCCTTTAGAAGCGTTGGACTCCAACTCCCATCATCCCCCAGCCAGCATGCCTAATCACTGAGAATGCTGGGAAATGGCCATGTTGGCTGGGGGATGGTGGGAGTTAATTTCTCATATTACATGTTTCCCATCCTAGTTCTAGGAAGAGGTATCCAAAGTTGCACTGTTGTATGCATCCTTGCAAATTGTACGAGCCTGTACCTGGGAAAAGTTTAGGAGCTGAGAATATTTTTTTAAAGAATTTCTTCTCTCTGCCTCTGTTTCTGATGAATGGTCCTCCAGTTTAGATGAGATATGGCAGGGCTTTACCCTCATTTGAACATGCCCAGTTCTTTCAGTCTCTCTTCATAGGGCTTTGTTTCCAGACCCCTGATCATCCTGGTTGCGTGTTCAGAGGAGGGCAACCAGGATGATCAGGGATCTGGAAATAAAGCCCTATGAAGAGAGACTGAAAGAACTGGGCATGTTGAGCCTGGAGAAGAGAAGATTGAGGGGAGACATGAGAGCACTCTTCAAATACTTCAAAGGTTGTCACACAGAGGAGGGCCAGGATCTCTTCTCGATCCTCCCAGAGTGCAGGACACGGAAGAACGGGCTCAAGTTAAAGGAAGCCAGATTCCGGCTGGACATCAGGAAAAACTTCCTGACTGTTAGAGCAGTACGACAATGGAACCAGTTCCCTAGGGAGGTTGTGGGCTCTCCCACACTAGAGGCCTTCAAGAGGCAGCTGGACAACCCTCTGTCAGGGATGCTTTAGGGTGGATTCCTGCATTGAGCAGGGGGTTGGACTCAATGGCCTTGTAGGCCCCTTCCAACTCTGCTGTTCTATGATTCATCCATGTTCTATTTTGCCTTTTCTTCCTCTCTCTTCCCTGTCTGTCCCAAACCAGGCAGAAAGTACCAGGCTGGAGAAGGAGATTAAAAAACAGTTTGAGCAACTGCATGAGTTTCTGCAGAGCGAGGAGAGGAAGATGGTGGAGGAGCTGCAGGAGGAGACCCAGAAGAAACAGGACCTGATTGATGACCAAGTTAAGAAGCTATCTGAAGAAAGTGATATCCTGCTACAAGAAGTCAGCCAGCTGCAGGCTGACCTGAAAGACGATGACATCTCTTTCCTCAAGGTAAGGCTGGCCAGCAGCTGTCTCCATTTCAAGCCACATGAGAAGATTTACGCTCTCTGCATTCAGGAGTAGCTGAACGGTGTGATGTGGCACATTAGTGGCATATTGACTGTTGCCCAGCCATCCCAAACTGCAACTCCATCAGGTGATACACATGCTCAATACTTGTACAGAGGGGCAGGCTGACTTGCATGGTCTACTTTTGGTACTGGAGTCCTTATAACCCACCAATCTTTTTTTAAAATTTACAAGCAATTATGGAATAACTCACCTGTGTTCAGTGATTCTGAGTCTGCATTCTTAAGGACATAAGTATCTTGCTGGATAAGACCAAGGACAATCAAGTCCAGCCTTCTTCCAGGATCATAGAATCGTAGAATAGCAGAGTTGGAAGGGGCCTACAAGGCCATCAAATCCAACCCCCTGCTCAATGCAGGAATCCACCCTAAAGCATCCCTGACAGAGGGTTGTCCAGCTGCCTCTTGAAGGCCTCTAGTGTGGGAGAGCCCACAACTTCCCTAGGCTAGACCTCCATCTAGTCTAGCCTGCTGCCCAAGAATCCAAATAAGTAACAGGTGCTATGTGGTCACACAGTGGGTGATGATAATCTTCTACCCGCCCTTATCGTTCAGTAGTGGCTGCTCCACAACTCTGTTTCAAGGCTGTTATTTATATTGTTGGGAAAAATGCAATTTCTCAAACATGGTTTCCTCCCCGCAACCCCTTTTTTTTCTTCCAGAAACACCAAAACCGAAAACGAAGGTATGTTGTTGAATTTTCATTGAGCAACATTAGTATATCATGTAATGGGGATGGGGGCAGAGGACCCATGCTCATAGTGCCAATTCAGGACTTTTTAATAGTCCAGGCATGGTGGCTCACCATGATCTCACAAAGCGTTCTAAAGCATACTTGTAGCTTCTGGAGCTGTGCCAGAGGCAGCACTGGGAGTGACACGTATGGTGCTTCTGGGATGCCAGGTGCTCTTCTGAATTCGGTCTCCCTAGGCAGCTGCCTAGTTTGCCTGCATTGCTGAGCTCTGTAATTCAGACTTAGGCCCTTTCCACACCTAGGGATTATCCCAGGCAAATGGAGGGATCGTCCCTGCCTGCTTCCGGGATCCCCTGTGTGTCAGTTGGATGCACAGGGATGATCCCGAGATGATCCTGGGGGGAAAGGCAGGTGTAGAAACAGCGCCAGATCCAATCCCTGGCATCTGCATTAAAAAAAAAAGACAAGCTATTTCCAGCCCTTTTACTCTTGAGGTAAGGGGCAAGGAGTGATTCCTGGAAAGCTACTGCCAGAGAATCTGGATAGATAGTGCTCATTCCTTGGCATCTGTCACGTGCCTCATATTTGGCCTTGTATCCACAAATGACCCCATTTGTTTGCGTGCATAGGCTCATTGGCGCTCTCTTTTGTACCGGTGCTGAAGCTATTTATTTATTTCATTTTTCTACTGCCCAATCGCCGAAGCAATATCATAGAACCATAGAATAGCAATACAAACTGGAAAACTACACGATAGTAATTACAGAATAGAATCATTGAATCATAGAATAGCAGAGTTGGAAGGGACCTCTAAGGCCATGGAGTCCAAGCCCCTGCTCAATGCAGGAATCCACCCTAAAGCATCCCTGACAGAGGGTTGTCCAGCTGCCTCTTGAAGGCCTCTAGCGTGGGAGAGCCCACAACCTCCCTAGGTCACTGATTCCATTGTCGTACTGCTCTAACAGGCAGGAAGTTTTTCCTGATGCCCGGTCGGAATCTGGCTTCCTGTAACATGACTCCATTATTCCGTGTCCTGTACTCTGGGATGATGGAGAAGAGATCCTGGCCCTCCTCTGTGTGACAACCTTTCAAGTAGTTGAAGGCCATAGCTAGACCTAAGGTTTATCCCTGGATCGTCCAGGGGTCAAACCTGTTCATCTAGGTGACACACAGGGGATCCAGTGCTCAGGCAGGGGCGAACCCTGGATGATCCCAGGATAAACCTTAAGTCTAGCTGTGGCCGAAGAGTGCTATCATGTCTCCCCTCAATCTTCTCTTCTCCAGGCTAAACATGCCCAGTTGTTTCAGTCATTGGCCTATAAGAGTCTTAACCTGGTCTCTTGACTGTCTTTCACTCATTTCCTTGTCTGCCTGGATTGTGCTTCCTAGAATTGCCTGGACAGTAGAGCAGCCAGAAGCGATTCCACCAGGGACTCTGGTAGAAGTCACTAAGTACTTGGATTCTTTGCAATATAGTGTGTGGAAGAAGATGCTGGATATCATCAAAGTAGGTAGGTTTCTGAGCGTGCCAAGTTATGTGTGTTGAACAAGCTGAAGACAACTTGGAGAGTAGTGCTGGAACTCCTGGAAATGGGACATCCATGAAAGATGCATGCAATGAAACCCCTGTTATTTCCACCCCTACCTGTCCATACTGTGATATTAAATGATCAGCAATCTTCTGTCACCAAGGGCCTGCTTATATTCTGCTCTAAAAGAAATCTGAACTACTTACGAAGGGAAATCATGCAAATTTGGGAAACTTTGAAAACTAGTGGGGTTTGCATAAAATGTGCTATTGTCATGCTTATTCTGAAGTAGGTCCTTTGCCTCTGACACAAAACAGCATGGTGAGAGGAAGAACTGCATGGATGTTGCTCAGTCTCCATCATGGGACCGAGTCTTTACTGCAGACAACGGCCAGATCTACACGTCGTTGCGAAGGCGCTTCCGTGCGCCTTTTTAAAAGACGTACCTAAAAGAAGCGCCTCTTTCTTTACTGTGTGTACTGTAAGCTAGGCAGCGCTGCCTGCGGAAGAATCTCTACCCCAGTCAAAGACGCTGCTTGGGCCGCTTCCCCCTCGCGTGTTCTTCCATTCGAATAATCCCCCTTCCCACCCGGCGGCTCTTGTGGCGCATCCCAGCGGCGGCGGCTCCTCCTGCAAAACACTTTTCTCCCTCGGTGTGTTTGTATTTGCGTTTGCGTGCGCGCGGCGGACGAGTTCAGCTCCTGCCTCTCGCTCTCCCCCGCGGTGTCATCTCCCCAGGACTCTCTTCGGTGTGCAAACGCGCACGCAAACGCAAATACAAACACACCGAGGGAGAAAAGTGTTTTGCAGGAGGAGCCGCCGCCGCCGGGACGCGCCACAAGAGCCGCCGGGTGGGAAGGGGGGATTATTCAAATGGAAGAACACACGAGGGGGAAGCGGCCAGAGCAGCGTCTTTGAATGGGGTAGAGATTCTTCCGCAGGCGGCGCTGCCTCGCTCACAGTACACACAGTAAAGAAAGAGGCGCTTCTTTTAGGTACGTCTTTAAAAAAGGCTCACGGAAGCGCCTTCGCAACGACGTTTAGATCTGGCCCACATTGCCACAGCACCTGGCCTAATTTTGGGGGGCTTCCTGGTTCTCCCCCCCCCCTTTTCCTGTTTTTGTACCACCTGGAGAACACACAAGCTTACACATCATCTTGTGGTGCTTTGGTTAGTCCTGGTAGAGCAGGAGTGAGAAACTTTTGGACCTTCAGGTTGTTAGACTGCAGCTCCCATCAGTCCTAGCAAGCACAACCAGTGGTGATGGAAGATGGGAGTTACAGTCCAACATTTGTAAAGCCACAGATTGTCCACTGCTGTAATAAATGTATTGCTCAACTATGGATTTTGGACTTTTGAATGGTGCTCATGCTTAAGAATTGATTTCCTTGTGTATAAACCAGGGGTGTTAAACCTGAACCCATGGGCTGAATCAGGCCCACCTGAGGTCCCAAATCTGCCCTTCTGGGTCCCCCTGATGATTATGACATTTATATATTACTTTTCCCCCTCTTGCAATGAACCCAAGGTGGCTTATATGGTCCTCCTTTCCATTTATCCTCACAGTAACCCTGTGAGGTAGGTTAGGCTGAGATTCAGTGATTGGCCCAAAGTCACATTGTGAGCTTCATGGCTGAATGTGGGCCTAGAACCTGAGTCTCATAGAATCACAGAATCATAGAATAGCAGAATTGGAAGGGGCCTACAAGGACATCAAGTCCAACCCCCTGCTCAATGCAGGAATCCACCCTAAAGCATCCCTGACAGATGGTTGTCCAGCTGACTCTTGAAGGCCTCTAGTGTGGGAGAGCCCACCACCTCCCTAGGTAACTGATTCCATTGTTGTACTGCTCTAACAGTCAGGAAGTTTTTCCTGATGTCCAGCCGGAATCTGGCTTCCTTTAACTTGAGCCCGTTATTCCGTGTCCTGCACTCTGGGAGGATCGAGAAGAGATCCTGGCCCTCCTCTCTGTGACAACCTTTCAAGTATTTGAAGAGTGCTATCATGTCTCCCCTCCATCTTCTCTTCTCCAGGCTCAACATGCCCAGTTCTCTCAGTCTCTCTTCATAGGGCTTTGTTTCCAGACCCCTGATCATCCTGGTTGCCCTCCTCTGAACACGCTCCAGCTTGTCTCCCCAGGTTCAGTCCAAGACTCTAACCACTACACCACACTGGCCATATCCCCTTCCCCTGGCTATGAAGAAGTAACATGAAGCAGTTCAGAGCTACACCTATATTTCGAGGGAAGGGTTGAAAATTTCTCGGATCTGAATTATTGTTTTTACTATGTTTCTGTACCACCCAATCGCCAGATCTCTCGGGGCAGTTCACGACAATTACAACCACAAAATACAACACAATAAAACATGGTTACATTTATATTTCACCTTTCTTCTATCGTGGAACTCAAGGTGGCTGCAGAGGATTCTCAAGTGGTCTCCCCTCCAACCTCTGACCAAACCCAGCCCTAATGAGGCCATCTAATCCCACATAGTTCCAGCAAGGTGGCTGCGTCCTGTGCCTACAAACCATGCCCTGGGACCAAAAGTAAACATAATATAAAACTTTTAAAACTTTACTTGGACTTAATGGTGTAATTTAAAAAAATCAGCAGCAGTGTAAAGATTTAGAAATAGAATAGGAGATTTAAAAACAACAAACCGAAGGACTAAAATGCCTGGGAGAATAAGAAGCCGAACAGGCTACAATGTTGGTTCCAGGTGAGCGTCTCTGAGGAAGACGTTCCACAACAGGGTGCCATAACTGAAAATTCATGATTCTTTGGGTCTCAAATTTCAACCATCATATCATGCACGCCATCAGGGTGGCATCTTCCCTTCAAGGCACAGTTATGGATGAAAGGGTGTTCTGATCCATGTTGTTAACAGTGATTTTAACTCTTCAAACACTTAAAAGTTTGTCACACAGAGGACAACCAGGATCTCTTCTCAATCCTCCCAGAGTGCAGGACATGGAATAACGGGCTCAAGTTACAGGAAGCCAGATTCCAGCTGGACATCAGGAAAAACTTCCTGACTGTTAGAGCAGTACGACAATGGAATCAGTTGCCTGGTGAGGTTGTGGGCTCTCCCACACTAGAGGCCTTCAAGAGGCAGCTGGACAATCCTCTGTCGGGGATGCTTTAGGGTGGATTCCTGCATTGAGCAGGGGGTTGGACTCGATGGCCTTGTAGGCCCCTTCCAACTCTGCTATTCTATGATTCTATGATTTCATGAAACCAGGGAATCGCAGCAGCCTTTGCTCTTTAATCTAAGGTAAAAGAAGGTGGATGGGTAGCACTGTTAAGGAATTAATGAAGCGTCATACATAAATGATAGTTTAAATGCTTGGGTTTTGTGTTTGTTTTTGGAGTAGTGAGAACTGGAATGAAGAAACAGCGGGGGTGCCAAGAAATGTGGGCAAACAAGTGTTGATCCTGGCAGAGGGATGGCAGTGGAAGGGTGATCTACAATGAAAAAGATGCATAGAATCATAGAATAGTAGAGTTGGAAGGGGCCTACAAGGCCATCGAGTCCAACCCCCTGCTCAATGCAGGAATCCACCGTAAAGCATTTTCACTCTGAATCTACACGCCAGTGCTATGTGTGTTTGATGATGTTAGGGCTCTAATATGGTCTTAGTTGGGCAAGCAGAGGCTTCCTGTAGCCACTAGAGAGCAGCAGTCACCTTGTAGACTTTTATACATACATTGTAGTATGTTGTGATTGAGTACACTTCACACCATCTCATCTATGGGTACACCTGAAAGTATTCTGTACACTCAGGCTAACTTTAAGGACTAAATGCCAAATTGGCAGGGGGTTGCTCTTAATTTTACACTGTGGACTGGAGCTTGTTCAGAAGAGGGCAACCAGGATGATCAGGGGTCTGGAAACACAGCCCTATGAGGAGAGACTGAAAGAACTGGGCATGTTTAGCCTGGAGAAGAGAAGATGGAGGGGAGACATGAGAGCACTCTTCAAATACTTGAAAGTTTGTCACACAGAGGAGGGCCGGGATCTCTTCTCGGTCCTCCCAGAGTGCAGGACACGGAATAACGGGCTCAAGTGACAGGAAGCCAGATTCCAGCTGGACATCAGGAAAAACTTCCTGACTGTTAGAGCAGTACAACAATGGAACCAATGACCTAGGGAGGCCACAGGATCTCCCACACTAGAGGCCTTCAAGAGGCAGCTGGACAACCATCTGTCAGGGATGCTTTAGGGTGGATTCCTGCATTGAGCAGGGGGTTGGACTCGATGGCCTAGTAGACCCTTCCAACTCTGCTATTCTGTGATTCTATGAGCTTTTAGCTCTTTGAGCAGTCCTTCAAATACCCTGCTTCCTTTTGGAAGGGCCATATTGGCGCTCCGGAAGCACGTTGGGGGCTGCATGCCAGCAGTGGGTGCGGCCACAATCCAAAGTAGCTGGGATTCCTCCCACTCTTGCGCACACCCTGCTCACTCACCCTGCAGTCAAACACACACCTCACTTTGCATGGAGGTTCCTCAGCTATGGTTTAGGGGTCAAAAACCAGCACTTTGAACTGGGCCTGGAAATGATCTGACATACTGGTACATAATGATGTCACATGTTCTAATTTCCTGATTACTTACAGTCAGGTGGCCACAATCTGCACCAGTTGAACTTTCAAGGCTGTCTTCTTTCCAGGCAATCCCACGTGGTCGCATTGCAGTAACCTAACGTGGATGTGACTAGTGCATGAGAAATCATGACAAAGCCTGATGTCTGTAGATAGGGTTGCAGGTGATGTACCAGCCCAAGGGGGTAAAAAAGCACTACTAGCCACCAACTATCTGTGCTTCCACAGAGAACCCCCAAGCAACGAACTTGTTTCTTCAGGGGTAGTGCAGCCCTGCTCAAGGCTGATCGCATCTATGTCCACATCCATTTGTCATAACTAATTCTGGGCATGGAATTTGAACAGCAGTCCCACAGAGAAAGAACAAAATCTGAGAAAACGTGAGCCAGCAGTTACTGCTGTTTGAGAAGTGATTGTCCTTTAAGAGCCAGTGTGGTGTAGTGGCTAGAGTGTCGGACTGGGAGTCGGGAGATCCCGGTTCTAGTCCCCACTCGGCCATGGAAACCCACTGGGTGACTTTGGGCCAGTCACAGACTCTCAGCCCAACAGACCTCACAGGGTTGTTGTTGTGAGGATAAAATAGAGAGGAGGATTATGTACGCCGCCTTGGGTTCCTTAATGTGGAAAAAAGGCAGTAGATAAATGCAATAATAAAGCACAATAATAATTTTGCTAGATCAGTACTAAAGCTGGGCTGAATTTTTTCTAATGAGAAGCAGAAGAGAAGGTCCTCTGGGTAACGGTTGTCAGCCTAGTCTTTGCTGACTGAAGTAGATTCTTCCCAGAGGACCTGAGTGTGCAGGGCGGATTGTACAACTGGTCCTTCGCATACAGTATATAGCATTCTCTTTGCAACAGTGGCTAGCAGCTACCTTTAGGTACACTCATGCAGGGATAGATGTGCCCCTGTTTCACTAGAATCTGGTATACTAGCTCTGCACATGGAGGTTCCATTTAGCTTTCACCCTTGCTATTTTACAGCAGGCAAGCCAAATGTCTGTAAAATATAGGTAGGCATACAACTCCCCACACCTAATGACTATCTCCTTTTGCAGTCCCATTCAGCTTTGATCCCAACACATCTGCAAGCTGGCTGGAAGTTTCTGATGACCTCAGCAGCGTTGCCACCTGTAACTATAAGCTGATGGTGGAAGTTCCAGAACGCTTCTCCACCGACATGCCTTGTGTCTTGGGCTCCAAAAGTTATTCCAAAGGGACTCACACCTGGGAGGTAGATATTGGTGGCATCGAGTATTGGTACATCGGAGTGGCCAAGAAGTCCTGCGGCTACTACTGGAGCTTTGGCTGTGATTCCCGACTGGGGTTTGGATACATGTATCGCATGCAAGGTACCAAGGATAAGAAAAGCCAGTCCTCCCAATCAATTGTGTCGGAAAGTGGGCGAAGGAAGGCCCTCAAGAGAGTGAGAGTGGAGCTGGACTGTGATGAAGGCGAGCTCTCGTTCTACGATGCTGAGCGGAAGAGCCATATTTATACCTTCCATGACAAGTTTGGGGAAGTCTTTCCATACTTCTGCATCTGCAGCGTAGGTGCTGCTGTCTCTCCAACTGAGCCGTTCAGAATTTGCCCGCTTCAGGTTCTGATAAAGAAAGATTATCCAAACTGAGCGAAACCACGATTCTTTTCTCCCTCTTATCTATGTGCCTCCTCTGTTATGAAAGCTTGCATACACTAACTGACACTGAAACAGCAAAAAGAACACATTGCATTAGCTTGATGATATTACAGTATTTGGAATGTGGGGAATTTTCCAGCACAGGCAGACCTAAGAGGCCCAACCAGCTCTGTCAAGTTGTGTCCAGAAGGAGGTCACGTTGGGGGTCTACTGTTTGGTACCACACCCATTGGTCTATCATGTCCCACATAATCCCTATGTTGTACATCTACATGAAACTGCTGGGAGAGGTCCTTGTGGGCTTTGGCGTGAGGTGCCATTAATATGTTGGTGGAATTCTGCTTTATTATTCCTTGTTACCAAAGAAGCAGTCAATATCCTTGAATGTTCCTAAATTCAATAATAGGCTGGGTGAGCATGAACAAGCTGAGATTAAATCCAGAAAAGACAAGGGTGCTATTGTTTGCTTTGGAAGGGGTCACCCTTCCCCTGAAAAATCAGGTTATAACTTGGGAGTGTTCTTGGATCCTATGGTTGTCCCTTGATTTTGAGATCCCTGCAGTGACAGAGAGTGCATTTGCAGAACTATGTCTACTGTGCCAGCTGGGGTCATTCCTGAGTCACTGATCTAGCAATAGTTGTCTAGGTCTTGGTTACTTCAAAGCTGGACTATTTTAATGTGCTCTATGTGGAGCTGCACTTGAAGACTGTCCAGAACCTTCAGTTGGTGCAAAATGCAGCGTGCACGGTATTGGGATCACATCACTGCTTGCAAATTCTTTTCCGGGTTCAAGTTAAGATGTTGAGTTTAACCATTAAAGCTATAAGGGCACAATCCTATGCATCAGTAGTAGTAGTAGTAGTAGTAGTTGTTGTTGTTATTATTATTATTATTCCGCCTTCTTCCCAATGCTGGGACTCAAGTGGTGTACAAGATTAAAACATATACAATTAAAGCATATAAATATAAATTTACAAAAGATAAAATAGAATTAAACCCACAGTAAAATTAAAAACTTTAAAAACATTTTTAAAAAGCAGTCACTTTTTTTAAAAAAAATAATCCAATACATTAATACAGGTCCAGAGTATGTCCAAATGACTGCTGGAACAAAAAAGTTTTTCCTGCCTCCAAAAGCGTAATGAGGGTGCCAGGCTAGCCATCCTGGGAAGGTAGTTCCGGAGCTTTGGAGCAGCCACTGAGAAGGCCCTCTCCCGTGTACCCATCAGGTGTGCCTGTGATGTTGGTGGGACCATGAGAAGGGCCTCCCCAGAAGATCTCAGAGCATGAGCAGGCACATATGGGAGAATACGGCCTTTCAGATAACCTGGACCCAAGGCATATAGGGCTTTATAGGTGATAAACAGCACTTTGAATTGTGCCTGGAAACAGACCAGAAGCCAGTGGAGCTGTTGTAATGGGAGTTGCATGCTCCCTGTATACATGTTTAAACAGAAAAAAGTCTTACAACTCCCTGCATTCCTCAGCCAAGCCAAAACAGATTGTGCCCTAAATGGCTTAGTTCCTGGCTAACTGAGCCCAGTATGAACCTGCTCAGTTACTAAGGTCAGCAGGAGAGGTCCATTTTGAAGTCACCCTCTTTACAAAGAGGCCTGTTTGTCAGACATGTGGGGAAGGATTTTTTTTCCTGTACTCCTCCTCTGGAGTTAAAACTGGTTCCCACTCTCCCTGCATTCAGGACAGGGGTCAAGACGGATCCCACCCACCCCTAAAATCTGGCCTTTTCAATTCTTAATGGTATTTAAGGTTGTTTTTAATGTTTTATTGTATTTGTAGTTGTTTATTACTTTTTGAGTTTCATCCCTAAATTGCCTTGTACGCTGACAGAAAGGCAGTATAAATGGAATAAATAAAATTTAAAAATAGATAACTGTCTTAAACTGTGTATTGTGGGGTGCTACTAAGGGTAGAACAACATATTTGACATATGGGGGCAACTTACTGCCAATTCCTTCACAATCCTCGGAATTAAGTGCGGGGAGCACAAGAGCAGTGTAATTCTCTCTTGAGGCTTGCACAAGAGAAACCTCCCCACGTGAAAATGCAGGCATTAACGTATCTTGGGATGACCTTGCTCAAGACATCTGTTTGTTTTATTCAGTCCCAACACATTCATAGGAGCTTAAGGGTGGCCATGAAAGTACATGCATACATAAGTTGAGCGTGCTGCAGCCTACACTTTGCAGGAGGCAGGCTGTAGTTGCAATGGGGGAGGGAGGGCTGAGGAATGTCGCAAGAGGCTTTCTTGCTGCCTAACCCATCTGGCCCATCCCTGTCCCCTCTCTAGAACAGCAAAAGAGGCTGTAATTAAACCCTCATCAAACGATCTGCTACTGCACCAGGCACAGCAAAAGATTTATAGAGACTGGGAAAGGGGGCTTGAAATAGACAAGGTAGTTTCTGATTGGCTCTGATCTGACAGCATTATGTCACCACCACCCAATCAGAAGACACTGTCTCCCCAGTGGGCATGTGTTGGAAGTCTAGCAGGGAATTAACCCCTTCGGGGCTCTTGGTTTGCAAAATGGGAAGAGGGTTTTGAAGACTTCCTCTTTACTGCCAGGGCTACAGGAGATTAATCATTCCAGCGGAGTCTTGCGTTAGCTTCTGACTAAAGAGTTGCTGTAGCATTTAATAGCTGCAGGGCATGCGGAAATTCACCGCAGAAAGTTTTTCACATCCCTGTCTGAATAATAACAGGAAGAGTATCCCCCCCCCCTTCACACACCCCTCTGCAAGCCACAACACTTCCTTTGGGACATTAAGAAATGCTACTCCCAAGGGAAGTTGTTGAATAGTATTAAGGATGCGCCAAACTAAATTCTCCTTGGAATTGGTTTTGCCAGCTTTTTTTTCTTTTCACCAGCTTCTGCGCCTTTAACAACAGCCCAGTCTATAGTCATGAGCTGGCTTTGTTTGGGTTTCTGTCAATCAAGCTGCTGTTAAAGCGCAGGAGCAACAAGACTGTTGTTTCTGGTTAGATGGCAACCCCATTTGGTATTGTCTTGGATGTTTTACTAATTTATGGGGTCTGATTGCCATATTTGGGGTTGCAAAAGGAATGCTCTCTCTGGCTCCCTTCTCCTGACCTTCTAAGGCCGTAGCTAGACCTAAGGTTTATCCCAGGATTATCCTGGGTTCATCCCTGCCTGAGCGCTGGATGCCCTGTGTGGCACTTAGATGAACAGGTTTGACCCCAGGACAATCCTGGGATAAACCTTAGGTCTAGCTACGGCCTAATACACAGCTTAGTTCACTTGTGTGAGATAGCTTACACTCTGCACATATCATTTTGCAATTAATCTCCTCTATTGGGGCTAGGGATGTATGAGAAATTTGTTTGTTTTTGATTGAGATTTACCCAAATTGTACTTTCCAGACCAAATATGCAAAGCTCATACCGCCCTCAAAAAACAAAGGCATTTGACTATGCACACCTTTGAAAAATATACATACTTTTGGGAAATGCACACAAATCAATGGGAGAGGAATGGGTACATTTCAAAGATGTGCACAGCTGATGCTTACATACAAGTGGGGCACACTTTAGTGCGGTATATATTGTTTCTTTAGAAATGGAGGTTGGTTAGACATGACTCTCAACATATTATCCTAGCTCCTTCCTATCTCTCCTCTCTCATCTCACACTATTGCCCCGCTCGTGCTCTTCGCTCCTCTGATGCCATGTTTCTCGCCTGCCCAAGGGCCTCTACTTCCCTTGCTCGGCTTCGTCCATTCTCTTCTGCTGCCCCTTACGCCTGGAACGCTCTTCCAGAACATTTGAGAACTACAAGTTCAACCACAGCTTTTAAAGCTCAACTAAAAACTTTTCTTTTTCCTAAAGCTTTTAAAACTTGATGTTGCGCAGACTTTATACTGTTAGTTTTACCCTACCCTGTGCCTGCTTACCCTACCCTGTACCTGTTTGCATTCTCTTCCCCTCCTTATTGTTTTACTAGGATTTTATTAGATTGTAAGCCTATGCGGCAGAGTCTTGCTATTTACTGTTTTACTCTGTACAGCACCATGTACATTGATGGTGCTATATAAATAAATAATAATAATAATAATAATAATAATAATAATAATAATAATAATAATATTCAGAATAAATGTTTCTGTAAACAATGTATTGGCATTGCTAAATAAAGTAAGTGTATATGTAATCTTGTGAGACTGAACTGTTTGTTCAAATAATGACCAGATCGATATACATTTTTCAAGAGAACAAATGCAAATTTATTTAGGACTTTTAACTGACAATACTACTAATAATAATTAATAAAAATATTTATTATTACTACAGTGCCTTAAAGTACCGTAAAGGCTACTTGGAATTGATTTTTTCCCCGTCATTTGGGAATAAAACTGCCAATATCATACTGCTTTTATACAAATCTGTGCCATGACCACACTTAAAATACTGTGTACAGTTCTGGTCACCATACCTAAAAAAGGAAATCATAGAGCTGGAAAAAGTGCAGAAAAGGGCAACTAAAATGATTAAGGGGCTGGAGCATCTCCCCTATGAGGGAAAGTTACAACAGTTGGGATTGTTTAGCTTGGAAAAATGGAGGCTATTTATTTATTTATTTATTTATTTATTACATTTTTATACCACCCAATAGCCGAAGCTCTCTGGGCGGTTCACAAAGGCTAATGGGAAACCTGATAGAGGTGTACAAAATTCTGCATGATGTGGAGAATGTGGGTAGGGAGACTGGTGGGAGATTCAGTACAGATAAAAGGAATCTTTTCACTCAGCTCATAATTAAACTATGGAATTTGCTACCCTAAGATGTAGTGATGGCCACAGCTTTGGAAGGCTTTAAAAGGGGGTTAGATAAATTCTTGAGGAAGGCTATCAATGGCTATTAGTCCTGATGGCTATGTGCTACCTCCAGTATCTGTATCAGGGTCAGTAAGCTTATTTACACCAGTTGTTGGGGAACATTATTAATTTGTGAACCGACCAGGTAGCTTCGGCTATTAGGCAGTATAACAATGCAACAAATAAATAAATAAATAAATAATAGCATTATTATTTATTACATTTATATACCACCCCATAGCCGAAGCTCTCTGGGCAGTTTACAAAGATTAAAACATTGAACATCGATGATGATGTAGATATTGTACTGCTGTCAACGTGCATGGTGATTTACAGGGTAGCAAACAAACAAACATTGACCCTCTTCAGACGACATGCTAAGCCACTGTGGTTAAGCATTTTGAGCTAAACATTATGGTTTAGCACAGAGCTTTCCAAACTTTTCATGTTGGTGACACACTTTTTAGACATGCATCATTTCGCGACACAGTAATTCAGTTTTACTAGCAAACCGAAGGTTAAACTAACCCCTTATAAGAGATACGGACACATACATAAATTGTAATAACGAAATCATAGAATCATAGAATAGCAGAGTTGGAAGGGGCCTATAAGGCCATTGAGTCCAACCCCCTGCTCAATGCAGGAATCCACCCTAAAGCATCCCTGGAAGATGGTTGTCCAGCTGCCTCTTGAAGGCCTCTAGTGTGGGAGAGCCCACAACCTCCCTAGGTAACTGGTTCAACTGTCATGCTGCTCTAACAGTCAGGAAGTTTTTCCTGATGTCCAACCGGAATCTGGCTTCCTTTAACTTGAGCCCGTTATTCCGTGTCCTGCACTCTGGGAGGATCGAGAAGAGATCCTGGCCCTCCTCTGTGTGACAACCTTTTAAGTATTTGAAGAGTGCTATCATGTCTCCCCTCAATCTTCTCTTCTCCAGGCTAAACATGCCCAGTTGTTTCAGTCTCTCTTCGTAGGGCTTTGTTTCCAGACCCCTGATCATCCTGGTTGCCCTCCTCTGAACACGCTCCAGCTTGTGTGGGGACACAACATATCTCATGAAAACCTTTCATTTATATTTTTTAAAATATATGATTTGCAAGATAATAAAATACATTTCCAAGACTTTTCACATTGAACCAATTTTGTCGAGCTGCGATCGAGCAGCGGTTGAGACGGTGTTCTATCAAAAAACTGGACCTATGGAATTTCTCGAATGCGTCACTTCAGGTGCAGCCGGGTAACCGGAAGTGATGCGGAATCAGCTGTTTCAACCTGATTATGCATACTGCGCATGCGCAGTACCTGTATGATCCCTCGACCGTGGTGTGCATATACGGATACGACGGAAGGGGAATATACTAGTGCACCACACTGATCGGCACCTTTGCTGTGTAAAAATGCATGCAAGTTGGTATTGCTTATTTCACATAGACTCAGAGGTTTCTCATTACATTTGCGTGACACACCTACACACTGCAGCTGACACACTAACGTGTCGCGACACACAGCTTGGAAAGCTCTGTTCTAGACTTATACTGCAATCTTCTTAAGGGTGCTTACTTGGACATGAGTCTCACTGAAATTAAAATCGAAGCTGATAGGGTTACTGTCTTTCATTATTAGTATCAGGCTGCTGGTTTTGTTAGAGGTAGGTCAGAGATGGGGGTCTCTGGTGTGGGCTGGAGAAGAGAGAACTTATGGCATAAATATGTAGAATTGCCAGATGTACAAGCTGGGTTTAGAAACGGCAGAGGAACTAGAGACCAAATTGCCAATATCCGCTGGATAATGGAGAAAGCCAGGAAGTTCCAGAAAAACATCTATTTCTGTTTTATCGACTACTCTAAAGCCTTTGACTGTGTGGATCATAACAAACTGTGGCAAGTTCTTGGTGGTATGGGGATACCAAGTCATCTTGTCTGCCTCCTGAGGAATCTGTATAACGAACAAGTAGCAACGTTAAGAACAGACCATGGAACAACGGACTAGTTTAAGATTGGGAAAGGAGTACGGCAGGGTTGCATACTCTCACCTTATAGAATCATAGAATCATAGAATCATAGAATAGCAGAGTTGGAAGGGGCCTACAAGGCCATCGAGTCCAACCCCCTGCTCAATGCAGGAATCCACCCTAAAGCATCCCTGACAGATGGTTGTCCAGCTGCCTCTTGAATGCCTCTAGTGTGGGAGAGCCCACAACCTCCCTAGGTAGCTGATTCCACCGTCGCACTGCTCTAACAGTCAGGAAGTTTTTCCTGATGTCCAGCCGGAATCTGGCTTCCTTTAACTTGAGCCCGTTATTCCGTGTCCTGCACTCTGGGAGGATCGAGAAGAGATCCTGGCCCTCCTCTGTGTGACAACCTTTTAAGTATTTGAAGAGTGCTATCATGTCTCCCCTCAATCTTCTCTTCTCCAGGCTAAACATGCCCAGTTGTTTCAGTCTCTCTTCGTAGGGCTTTGTTTCCAGACCCCTGATCATCCTGGTTGCCCTCCTCTGAACACGCTCCAGCTTGTGTGGGGACACAACATATCTCATGAAAACCTTTCATTTATATTTTTTAAAATATATGATTTGCAAGATAATAAAATACATTTCCAAGACTTTTCACATTGAACCAATTTTGTCGAGCTGCGATCGAGCAGCGGTTGAGACGGTGTTCTATCAAAAAACTGGACCTATGGAATTTCTCGAATGCGTCACTTCAGGTGCAGCCGGGTAACCGGAAGTGATGCGGAATCAGCTGTTTCAACCTGATTATGCATACTGCGCATGCGCAGTACCTGTATGATCCCTCGACCGTGGTGTGCATATACGGATACGACGGAAGGGGAATATACTAGTGCACCACACTGATCGGCACCTTTGCTGTGTAAAAATGCATGCAAGTTGGTATTGCTTATTTCACATAGACTCAGAGGTTTCTCATTACATTTGCGTGACACACCTACACACTGCAGCTGACACACTAACGTGTCGCGACACACAGCTTGGAAAGCTCTGTTCTAGACTTATACTGCAATCTTCTTAAGGGTGCTTACTTGGACATGAGTCTCACTGAAATTAAAATCGAAGCTGATAGGGTTACTGTCTTTCATTATTAGTATCAGGCTGCTGGTTTTGTTAGAGGTAGGTCAGAGATGGGGGTCTCTGGTGTGGGCTGGAGAAGAGAGAACTTATGGCATAAATATGTAGAATTGCCAGATGTACAAGCTGGGTTTAGAAACGGCAGAGGAACTAGAGACCAAATTGCCAATATCCGCTGGATAATGGAGAAAGCCAGGAAGTTCCAGAAAAACATCTATTTCTGTTTTATCGACTACTCTAAAGCCTTTGACTGTGTGGATCATAACAAACTGTGGCAAGTTCTTGGTGGTATGGGGATACCAAGTCATCTTGTCTGCCTCCTGAGGAATCTGTATAACGAACAAGTAGCAACGTTAAGAACAGACCATGGAACAACGGACTAGTTTAAGATTGGGAAAGGAGTACGGCAGGGTTGCATACTCTCACCTTATAGAATCATAGAATCATAGAATCATAGAATAGCAGAGTTGGAAGGGGCCTACAAGGCCATCGAGTCCAACCCCCTGCTCAATGCAGGAATCCACCCTAAAGCATCCCTGACAGATGGTTGTCCAGCTGCCTCTTGAATGCCTCTAGTGTGGGAGAGCCCACAACCTCCCTAGGTAGCTGATTCCACCGTCGCACTGCTCTAACAGTCAGGAAGTTTTTCCTGATGTCCAGCCGGAATCTGGCTTCCTTTAACTTGAGCCCGTTATTCCGTGTCCTGCACTCTGGGAGGATCGAGAAGAGATCCTGGCCCTCCTCTGTGTGACAACCTTTTAAGTATTTGAAGAGTGCTATCATGTCTCCCCTCAATCTTCTCTTCTCCAGGCTAAACATGCCCAGTTCTTTCAGTCTCTCTTCATAGGGCTTTGTTTCTAGACCTCTGATCATCCTCGTTGCCCTCTTCTGAACACGCTCCAGCTTGTCTGCGTCCTTCTTGAATTGTGGAGCCCAGAACTGGACGCAATACTCTAGATGAGGCCTAACCAGGGCCGAATAGAGAGGAACCAGTACCTCACGTGATTTGGAAGCTATACTTCTATTAATGCAGCCCAAAATAGCATTTGCCTTTCTTGCAGCCATATCGCACTGTTGGCTCATATTCAGCTTGTGATCTACAACAATTCTAAGATCTTTCTCATTTGTAGTATTGCTGAGCCAAGTGTCCCCCATCTTGTAACTGTGCATTTGGTTTCTATTCCCTAAATGTAGAACTTGGCATTTATCCCTATTAAATTTCATTCTGTTGTTTTCAGCCCAGCACTCCAGCCTATCAAGATCACTTTGAAGTTTGTTTCTGTCTTCCAGGGTATTAGCTATCCCACCCAATTTGGTGTCATCTGCAAATTTGATCAGCGTTCCCTGCACCTCCTCGTCCAAATCATTAATAAAAATGTTGAAGAGCACTGGGCCCAGGACTGAGCCCTGCGCCACCCCACTCGTTGCCTCTCCCCAGTTTGAGAAGGTTCCATTGATAAGTACTCTTTGAGTCCGATTCTGTAGCCAACTGTGGATCCACCTAATAGTTGTTCCATCTAGCCCACTTTTAGCTAGTTTGTTAATCAGAATGTCATGTGGTACTTTGTCAAAAGCTTTGCTGAAGTCAAGATATATGACATCCACAGCATTCCCACAGTCCACAAGGGAGGTTATCCTATCAAAAAATGAGATCAAATTAGTCTGACAGGATTTGTTCCTGACAAATCCATGTTGGCTTCTAGTAATCACTGCATTGATTTCAAGGTGTTTACAGATTGACTTCTTTATAATCTGCTCCAGAATTTTCCCAGGGATGGATGTCAGGCTGACTGGTCTGTAGTTCCCAGGTTCCTCCTTTTTGCCCTTTTTGAAGATAGGGACAACGTTAGCCCTCCTCCAGTCGTCCAGCACCTCACCCGTCTTCCATGATTTTGCAAAGATAATAGACAAAGGTTCTGAGAGTTCTTCCGCTAGCTCCTTCATTACTCTTGGATGCAGTTCATCGGGCCCTGGGGATTTGAACTCATTCAAGGAAATTAGGTGTTCTTTGACCATTTGTTTATCAATCTCAAACTGCAATCCTGCCCCCTCAACTTCTGCTTCACTTTTTCCAGGGGGGTCATAGATCCGCTTTTGGGAGAAGACCGAGGCAAAGTAGGAATTGAGCACTTCAGCCTTTTGTTTGTCGTCTGTTATCAATTTGCCATCCTCATTAAGCAGTTGAACCACCATTTCTTTCCTCTGTCTTTTACTACTCACGTATCTGAAGAAAGCCTTTTTATTGCTTTTAGCATCCCTCGCTAATCTCAGCTCATTCACAGCTTTAGCCTTCCTGATGCCATTTCGGCACTTCTGCGCCACTTGTCTGTACTCTTCTTTTGTAGCCTGGCCTTCCTTCCACTTCCTATATGTATCCCTTTTTGTTTTCAGTTCATCAATAAGCTTTTTGTGGAGCCACATTGGTTTCCTCTGTTGTCTTCTATCTTTTCTCCTTGTTGGAATTGTTTGTAACTGTGCCTTTAAAATTTCATTTTTTAGATACTCCCACCCATCCTGCACTCCTTTTCTTTTTAGGCTCCCTTGCCACGGGACCTTACTTATTATAGTTCTGAGTTTATTAAAATCAGCTTTCCTAAAATCCAGAGTACGTGTATGGCTACGCTCGACTTTTGTCTCCTTCATAATCAAGAATTCAAGTATGACGTGGTCACTTTCCCCCAGAGTTCCCGTAACTGCCACTTTATCCACTAAGTCATCCCTATTGGTCAATAACAAGTCAAGGATTGCCGACCCTCTAGTTCCTTCCACCACTTTCTGTAGGAGAAAGTTATCACCCATACATGTCAGGAATTTCTTGGAAGGGCCGCTTTTGGCAGTAATGGTCTCCCAACAGATATCAGGGTAATTGAAGTCCCCCATCACTACTACGTCACTCTCACTTGCATACTCTCAACTTGTATGCAGAACACATCATGCGACGTGCTGGGCTTGACGAATCCAAGGCTGGAGTTAAAATCGCAGGAAGAAACATTAACAATCTCAGATATGCAGATGACACCACTTTGATGGCTGAAAGTGAGGAGGAGCTGAGGAGCCTTATGATGAAGGTGAAAGAAGAAAGTGCAAAAGCTGGGTTTATTTATTTATTTATTTATTACATTTATATACCGCCCCCCAGCCGAAGCTCTCTGGGCGGTTTACAACAATTAAAAATAGTAGACATTAAAAGTATACAAAAAATTTAAAAAACATAAAAACAGTATAAAAACAACAACAGTATTCATTTAAAACAACAATTCTGGGGTCCATTAAAACAAACTTAACATTATTAAATGCTGTTAAAATGCTGTTAAAATGCTTGGGAGAAGAGAAAAGTCTTGACCTGGCGCCGAAAAGATAACAACGTTGGCGCCAGGCGAGCCTTATCAGGAAGATCATTCCACAGTCGGGGGGCCACCACCGAAAAGGCCCTCTCCCTTGTTGCCATCCTCCGAGCTTCCCTCGGAGTAGGCACTCGGAGGAGGACCTTAGATGTTGAGCGCAGTGGACGGGTAGGTTCATGTCGGGAGAGGCGTTCCATCAGGTATTGTGGTCCCAAGCCATGTAGGGCTTTATAGGTTAAAATCAGCACCTTGAATTGGGCTCGGAAACATATAGGCAGCCAATGCAAGCAGGCCAGAATCGGTGTTATATGCTCAAATCTTCCTGTTCCAGCTATCAATCTGGCCGCCGCATTTTGCACAAGCTGCAGTTTCCGGACCGTCTTCAAAGGCTGCCCCATGTAGAGGGCGTTGCAGTAATCTAATTTGGAAGTTACCAAAGTATGGACAAGTATGGACAACTAGGTTATCCCTGTCCAGATAAGGGCGTAGCTGGGCCACCAACCGAAGTTGGTAGAAGGCATTCCGTGCCACCGAGGCCACCTGTGCCTCAAGTGACAAAGATGGTTCTAGGAGAACCCCCAAGCCACGAACCTGCTCCTTCAGGGGGAGTGCAACCCCATCCAGAACCGGTTGAACACCCCCCATCCGATCAGAGGAACCACCCACCAGCAGCATCTCAGTCTTGTCTGGATTGAGCTTCAGTTTATTAGCCCTCATCCAGTACATTGTCACAGCCAAGCACCGGTTCAGCACATCCACAGCCACACCTGATGAAGTTGAAAAGGAGCAGTAGAGCTGCGTGTCATCAGCGTACTGATGACAGCGCACTCCAAAACTCCAGGTGACCGCACCCAACGGTTTCATGTACATGTTAAACAGCATGGGGGACAAGACCGACCCCTGTGGAACCCCATACCGAAGAGTCCACGGGGCCGAGCAATGTCCCCCAAGCACCACCTTCTGGAGCCGTCCCGCTAAGTAGGAGCGGAACCACTGCAGTGCAGTGCCCCCCACTCCCAGCTCAGCCAGACGTTCCAGAAGGATACCATGGTCGATGGTATCGAAAGCCGCTGAGAGATCAAGGAGAATCAACAGAGTTACACTCCCCCTGTCTTTCTCCCGACATAGGTCATCATACAGGGCGACCAAGGCTGTTTCCGTGCCAAAACCAGGCCTGAAACCCGACTGAAATGGATCCAGATAATCAGTCTCATCCAAAAGTGTCTGGAGCTGTCCCGCCACCACCCGCTCAAGGACCTTGCCCAGGAATGGAACATTTGCTACCGGCCTGTAATTACTAAGATTTTCTGGGTCCAAGGAAGTTTTCTTCAGGAGTGGTCTCACTACCGCCTCTTTCAGACGGTCTGAAAGAGTTAAACCTCAAAAAAACCAAGTTAAACCTTGGTTTTAACTTGGGTTGCAGTTAAACCTCAAAAAAACCAAGATTATGGCAACCAGCTTGATTGATAACTGGCAAATAGAGGGAGAAAACGTGGAGGCAGTGGCAGACTTTGTATTTCTGGGCGCAAAGATGACTGCAGACGCTGACTGCAGCCAGGAAATCAGAAGATTTTTACTTCTTGGGAGGAGAGCAATGACAAATCTTGATAAAATAGTTAGGAGCAGAGACACCACCCTGACAACAAAGGTCCGCATAGTTAAAGCAATGGTATTCCCCGTAGTAACCGATGGCTGCGAGAGCTGGACCATAAGGAAAGCTAAGCGAAGGAAGATAGATGCTTTTGAACTGGGGTGTTGGAGGAAAATGCTGAGTGTGCCTTGGACTGCAAGAAGATCAAACCAGTCCATACTCCAGGAAATAAAGCCAGACTGCTCACTTGAGGGAATGGTATTAAAGGCAAAACTGAAGTACTTCGGCCACATAATGAGAAGACAGGATACCCTGGAGAAGAGGCTGATGCTAGGGAAAGTGGAAGGCAAAAGGAAGAGGGGCCGACCAAGGGCAAGATGGAGGGATGATATTCTGGAGGTGACAGACTTGACCTTGGGGGAGCTAGGGGTGGCGACGGCCGACAGAAAGCTCTGGCGTGGGCTGGTCCATGAAGTCACCAAGAGTCGGAAGCGACTGAACAAATAAACAACAACAACAAAGCATATTATAAAACAGATTTTTAAGATCAAAAATGGTCGGAACTCTGTGGAACTCCCTGCTTGTTGATATCACGCAGGTACAGACATTGTTTTGTGGAAGACATTTTTTTTATTATTTAAAGCAGCTTTCCCTGACTGACCAGCTTTATTGGTATGATTTGATTTTAAATATTTTAATTCTGTGTTTTGATTCTTTTTTCTTTTTATTGTTCACTGCTCAGGAATTTTATTAGATATAGAGCAGTATATAAATCTTATAAATAAAAAAATGATTGGTAAACTCCTGTATCTTTTAAATTCCATAGATGGGCACATTCTACCTTATATATGCAACTTCTAAAGTTATAGGACTCCCACATGGGTCAAGCTGTGGCACCTTGAGTGAAATGGGATATGGGGTAGATTTAGATGTTACAATGAAGTTGCAAGCATGTGACAATGCTCTTGTCGACCCTATGGAATAGGTCCCTGAAGGAAACTCAAGCAATTCTCCTGTAATATGGGGATATTCCCTATGGAGCTCAAGCATCTCAATGTACAATCCCTGCTTGTGTTTCTGATGAAATGTCTGAAGAGAGGATCTGTGCATCTCTCTGAGGGGGAGAGGAGTGCATTTCAAATACATGTGGTGCCCATGCATCTCACCATGAGAGGAGGCAAGCCATTTCCCTATTTGGATGTTACCCTGGAAGCATGATGATATGTATGCATCCTTCCTTCAGTAGAACATTTGAAGGTGCCTTCAGTCTAAGAAATAAATGTTTTAACCACTTGGTCATGTGAATGCTAATGTACACAGTGTCTAAGAACAAGCTGTGAATCAGAAATTCCCTAGTTTGAATTTCATATCTGCCAAGAACCCACTAGGCGATCTTGGACAACAAGCCTCTTTTTCTCTCAGCCTCTAACCTCTATGCAACATGGGAATAATAATGCTGATCTACCTTTATAGGATTGATGTAAAGATTACTATGATAACATATGCAAAGTTGCTTTAAGTATTTCAAAATGCTACATGAAGTATTATTATGTCAGTGAGCATGATTAATGATCTGGAGGCCTGTTTTTCCTGACGCAAATAGTGAAGTACCCTTCCCAAATTTATCCAGCTCCGTTTTGAATCCTCTGAGTTTCTTTTGCTCCCTATAGCTGTTTCATAATCCTTTAATGCGGATCTCAGATCTAAAGCCATTAATGCCTAGTTTGTATCTATTCGTTCATATGCACATTCTTTTAAAACTTCCGTATCGTCTCTTCTTCTAGTTGTGTATTACCACCACCCTTTCCAGAACGTTTTCTGTTTTATAGGTCTGCATTCAATGTCGCCCAAACCTTCTATTTCAGTTTTCGGGAATGAAGGGGGTAGAGAATCTGAAAAGAAATAAAGAGAGAAACGGGTAACTGTTTGTTTTAATGCCGTTTTCCTCCCGGGTTCAGAAAATCCAGCTTCTTTCCTGAAAACGAGTGTCTTGCCATATCATTTACTGCAGTGCCACTCCCAGTGTTCCTTGGTGACACAACAGCCCTGTGACATAAAAACTCCAACAAAGGAAACTGAACCACATGCTGTCGGCTGCCTGCTAACAAATAGCCAAGGCTGCAAACTTCAAAGGGGTAGACGCGCTGTATTAAGTCTTTTGTAGCTGAAACAACCATGAGTCTGTGGCACCTTCAAGAATAACTCATTTATTATGGTATACATCAGTGGACAGGGGCTGAATTCCTACAAGACAGATGCACGCTCCCGTCCCACCTGAATAGCAGGAACAGCTGTAAAGGAAGGCAGCAAGGCTTTAAGGTCGGCTGCGGCTTGCCTGTTACATAGGGATAAGGAAATATCTCTCCACCCCCCTTTGTGATTTCTTCTGCTAAACAACTAAGAGGGAAACAAGAAGCCATCACTAGTTTGGGTTTTCTCCCCTAGATGCCCCTTTCCCAAATTCCAGATGTGTGGCTACTGGTTACCAACAGTCAGTGATGAGGGGGGAAAGCATTGCACATATTCAGAAGCACACTACTTTTAAGAAAATAAGAAGTGCCCTGATGCTGGATCAGACCGAGGGTCCATCTAGTCCAGCACTCTGTTCGCACAGTGGCCAACCAGCCATCGGCCAGGGACCAACAAGCAGGACATGGTGCAACAGCACCCTCCTGCCCATGTTCCCCAGCAACTGGTGCACACAGGCTTATTGCCTCGAATACTGGAGATAGCACCCAACCATCAGGGCTAGTAGCCATGGATAGCCTTCACCTCCAGGAATTTATCCAACCCCCTTTTAAAGCCATCCATATTGGTGGCCATCACTACATCTTGTGGTAGTGAGTTTCATAGTTTAACAACGCGCTGTGTGAAGAAGTACCGTATTTCTTCGATTGTAAGACGCCATCGATTGTAAGACGCACACTAATTTCAGTACCACCAACAGAAAAAAAAACACCTAAGACACACCTGCAATTCTAAGACGTACCCCATTTTTAGAGAAGTTTATATGGGGGGAAAATGTGTCTTAGAATCAAAGAAATAGGGTACTTCCTTTTATTTGTCCTGCATCTCCCACTAATCACCTTCATAGGATGACCCTATTGGGTTCTAGTATTTTGAGAGAGGGAGAAAAAATGTCTCCCTGTCCACATTCTCCATACTTTTACTTATTGCATGCTGGCTGGGGATGGTTGTAGTTGTAGTCCAGCACCAGGTGAAGGAAGGCTGCTCAGCTGAAAGCTTAAAGATGCAATCATGTGCATGTTTAAACAGAAAAATGCCTTCCCCTGGCTAAACATGCATAGGTTTGCACCCTAAGTACATATGTAACTGTATTGAAACATAGATACTTTGCCTTTCTTCCCCTTCCCCATCTCCACACCAGGCATTTTAAATTTCTAAGTTCCTTGCGACTTGAACGCAAGTCTCCCTGGTTCTAGTCTAGCACTCTAACCTAGGGTGACCCTATGAAAAGGAGGACTGGGCTCCTGTATCTTTAACAGTTCTATTGAAAAGGGAATTTCAGCAGGTGTCATTTGTATATATGGAGAACCTGCTGAAATTCCCTCTTCATCACCGCAGTTAAAGCTGCAGTGGTCACTAGCTCCTGCACCTTTAACTGTTGTGGTGAAGAGGGAATTACACCAGGTTCTCTATATATACTAATGACCCCTGCTGAAATCCCCTTTTCTATGCAACCGTTAAAGATACAGGAGCCTTGTCCTCCTTTTCATAGGGTCACCCTACTGTTGTCCTTTAACAGTTGCATTGAAAAGGGAATTTCAGCAGGTGTCATTTGTATATATGGGGAACCTGGTGAAATTCCCTCTTCATCACAACAGTTAAAGCTGCAGGAGCCCTGCCCTCTTTTAAATCTGGTCACTCTAGTATAGCTCCTGCACCTTTAACTGTTGTGATGAAGAGGGAATTACACCAGGTTCTCTATATATACAAATGACCCCTGCTGAAATCCCCTTTTCTATGCAACCGTTAAAGATACAGGAGCCTTGTCCTCCTTTTCATAGGGTCACCCTACTGTTGTCCTTTAACTACTCTAACCACTCCACTTCACTGTTTTTCCACATGTGAAATGTGGGTTGGTATCGCCATTCCAGAAGCCCACTCCTCAATTCCCCCACCCCCATCACGTATGACAGCCTTCTCCAATAGAGTGGCATCAGATTTTTTGGACTACAACTCCCAGCGTTCCTGACCATTGGCCATGCTGGTTGGGGGCTGATGGGAGTTGAAGTCCTAAGCTTTTCTAAGCCACTAGGTCCGGGGAAGGCTGCCATACAACATATGCTTATTTTTCCCCTCAGCACATGCCTCCCCTCCCCCTTGCTTATTCTTTCCCTCAGAGCCCTTCGCCCCTTCCTTTAGCCACACCCCTAACGGACGCCTCGAGTTTTCCCGCCTTTTTTAAACGGTCGTTTTCTGTCAGTGTTTGAGGCAATAAAACGGTCTCCAGAAAAGGGCGGGAAAAGAGAACCGCGTCTCGAGGGGGAAGCGACCCCCGACACAACGCTTATGAGCTTAACATTTAGTTTACCAGGTAGCCATGTGCAAGCAAGTGTACGACCTGGCAACAGATTACACATTACATATCAATAAATACTCTTGTAAGCCGCCGTGAGAGCCTTTTTTGTAGGGTGACCCTATGAAAAGGAGGACAGGGCTCCTGTAACTTCAACAGTTGCATTGAAAAGGGAATTTCAGCAGGTGTCATTTGTATATATGGGGAACGTGGTGAAATTCCCTCTTCATCACACCAGTTAAAGCTGCAGGTGCCCTGCCCTCTTTTAAATCTGGTCACTCTAGTATAGCTCCTGCAGCTTTAACTGTGGTGATGAAGCGGGAATTTCACCAGGTTCCCCGTTTATACAAATGACACCTGCTGAAATTCCCTTTTCTATGCAACTGTTAAAGATACAGGAGCCCTGTCCTCCTTTTCATAGGGTCACCCTATTTTTTGGCTGAATGGCGGCATAAAAATGCTTAAATAAATAAATAAATAAATAAATGAGCGGTTCTAAATGAGGCAGAGGAGAAAAAAGACGTGTTGAGCAAGCTGTTTTCATGGAGTCGCCTTTGTGTCAAAAGCCTCCATTTAGAAAATTGTGTGGGGAGCTTTCACTTTGAAAGGAACATTTCTCTTTTATCTGGGTATTAGTTTGTTCAATTTTTTAAAAAAGTTACAAAACAAAAGGGTGTACATCTAGGGTGACCCTATGAAAAGGAGGACAGGGCTCCTGTATCTTTAACAGTTGTGCTGAAAAGGAAATTTTAGCAGGTGTTATTTGTATATATGGGGAACCTGGTGAAATTCCCTCTTCATCACAACAGTTAAAGCTGCCCTCTTTTAAATCTGTTCACTCTAGTATAAATCCTGCAGCTTTAACTGTGGTGATGAAGAAGGAATTTCACCAGGTTCTCCATATATACAAATGACACCTGCTGAAATTCCCTTTCCAATACAACTGTTAAAGATACAGGAGCCCTGTCGTCCTTTTAATAGGGTCACCCTAGTATCTCTCTTTTTTTTATCTGAAGAAAAATAAAAATAAATACCCATGTGATAGGGAAAATGCTTCTTCTTTCTACAAAAAAACTTCAAAGACTCAGGGTATGCTAGCCAAAGTTCACAGGGGTAATGCCTTATTAATGAAGTTGAATGCAATGACTAATGTGACATTACTTAGGGTGACCATATGGAAAGGAGGACAAGGCTCCTGTATCTTTAACAGTTGTACAGAAAAGGGGATTTCAGCAGGTGTCATTTGTATGCATGCAGCACCTGGTGAAATTCCCTCTTCATCACAACCATTCAAGCTGCAGGAGCCCTATCCTGTTTTGTATCTGGTCAAGAGGGCAGGGCTCCTGCAGCATTAAATGCTTTGATGAAGAGGAAATTTCACCAAGTGCTGCATGCAACACAAATGACACTTGCTGAAAACCCCTTTTCTATACAATTGTTAAAGATACAGGAGCCCTGTCCTCCTTTCCATATGATCACCCTACATTACTAAAAGATAAGACACAATTATTAAATTTCTCTTTTATCTGAGTATTATTTTGTTCTCTTTTTTAAAAAGTTACAAAACAAAAGGGTATGCATCTCTGTCTTTTTAATCTGAAGAACAATAAAATAATATCCATGTGATAGGAAAAATGCTCTTTTTAAAGTCCCTCAAAATGAAGTCCTGAACAGTCATTCTTTCTCCAAAAAATCTTCAAAAAAAAAGGCATGCTACCCAAAGTTTATAGGGGCAATGCCTTATTAGGAGCTTAGCAGTTCATTTTAATAACTAATGTGACATCTACTAAAAGATAAAACACAATTATTGTCATATATACGCCATAATAATATTAACCTGTTGTCATACAGTGCTATTATATTTGTTTCCAAAACTCGCAAAGCATTGCCTTTTTTTTTGCAAACAAATAACAATTTCATTCCTTAATCCTGTTATAAGAATGGTAATTTGTTTGCAATATATTTTCATTAAAGATATACTACTAGAAGCAACTTATGTTTACAAAGAAGTGTGTGAGTTCTACAGTAACGCAGGACTCTTCCTCTGGCAGGAATAAATATTTTTAAAAAGAAAAAAAATGTTTCTTGTGGAAGGCATGTTAAACCATGTCTGGTTTGTTTCAGTTTTGAGATGGTAATAAAGGAAAGAGTAAACATTTGAATATTAATAGAAGAAAAGTATTATAATGGAGGTAATCCTTGTAGATTAATTAGATTAGAAAGCATGGGCATCGTTGTTAACACACCAAATAATGAACAGTTATACTATTAATCATAACTAGCCTGCAGTTTGATTAATTATCCTTAATTACACAGTAATGTATTAGCTAAAGTTCTTCCTCCATGACTATAAATGAAGCACATATTAATTAGGCATTTAATGGGTTATCATTTTGGTTTTGTTCTGCCTAAAGTCCCCAGATACCCCAAAGAATTCAAACATATTTTGGAAATTAGAAGAGGAACATCTGGTTGATTAACTTGCTATATGACAGAAGCCCAAAATGATGCTTAACTGCAGCAGAGCTAAAACTAAAAGTATAAAACCAAGGATGCAATTCCACTGAAATTAAACAGTTTTGCATCCCATTGCTATCAGTTGAAGTGATTTGTGCATATGCTTCACTCGTTTTAATCAAAGCAATCTAAAAGTGCTCGACCCGGGCAAGATTGTTAAATAAAGGAATAGAACAGCATCCCATAACAGAGATATTTTATTATTTATAAATTATTTTAAAAATGGATAACTTATTTTAAGAAGCTTTTACTCAAGGCAGCAAATAAGCATACATTTCTAAAACAAGAGATTAAAACATTAATATATTAAAATTATCAAATAATCAACAAACACTACCAAGATCAGCAACAGACTGAAAATAATGTTTAACTGCTGGAAAAGAAAAGCCCTACCTGCTCACAAAAGGTGAGCAATGATGTGGCAAGGTAAACATCTTTTCACAGGGACCTCCACAGAAAAGGTGCCACCAAAGAAAAGGCCCTGTCGTATTGATGACTGGGGGCAAACAACAGGGCCTACAGTGATGAATTCAGGAGTTAGACAGCTCATATGGGTAGAGGTGATTCTGATGATACTGGTCCCAGATCCAGTAAATATTTTAGAAGTCACGTACTGGATCACTTGAAGTTCTCAAATCATCTTCAACTGAAAAATGTGCTGCCATAATTGAGCTAAAAGTGACTAGGGCATGGCAAGGTCTGATTTCACAAAGAAAGGATGTAGCTGGAGGAGCAGACAAAGCTCGTAAAAGGTTTTCCTAGGGTGCTTCCAGACAAAAGGCTCGTAGTGCTACCGATCAAAAGACATTTGAAGCTATTCCATCACTTCCGGTTTGATGGATTTTCTGTGGTACAAAAGAAAGCTGAGGAAGCAATCAGAAAACATGAGAGAGTTGCAAATGGAAAAATGTCCATCTAGACCCCCATACAATTCCATGAATGGGAGGGGGATGATTGCACGATAAACGCCTCATCTGGAAGCACACCTAGCCACCTTTGCTACCTGTCCATCCAGGATTAGGGCTGAATCTAGGAGCAGCACCCCCAAGTGGGGTATCTCCTTTTATGAGGGTGCACCCCAGCCAAAACAGGCTGTGCACTACTCTTAGTTTGCCAGAACTCCCAATTCCCAGGGCTCATCTACACCAAGCAGGATATTACACTATGAAAGTGGTATATAAAAAGCAGAAGCCAAACCCAGCAGGATATAGAGGTATGAGAGTGGTATACGGTATGTGTCAACGGGGCCCCAACAGTTGTCAGTGCACTTCAATACTGCTATAAAGCAGTAGTGTGGCTCCTGCCTTTTATATATCACTTTCATAGTGGAATATCCTGCTTGGTGTAGATGAGCCCCCAGTATCTTCATGGAGTTTAGATTAAGCTTCAGAATAGTAGAGTTGGAAGGGGCCTATATGGTGGTAATCCACCCTTTAAGGTGGATTCCCTTATTGCAGGAATCCACCTTAAAGCTTCCCTGACAGATGGCTGTCCAGCTGCCTCTTGAAGGCCTCTAGTGTGGGAGATCCTGTGGCCTCCCTAGATCATTGGTTCCATTGTTGTACTGCTCTAACAGTCAGGAAGTTTTTCCTGATGTCCAGCCGGAATCTGGCTTCCTGTAACTTGAGCCCACTATTCTGGGTCCTGCACTCTGGGAGGATCGAGAAGAGATCCTGGCCTTCCTCTGTGTGACAACCTTTTAAGTATTTGAAGAGTGCTCTCATGTCTCCCCTCAATCTTCTCGTCTCCAGGCTAGACATGCCCAGTTCTTTCAGTCTCTCTTCATAGGGCTTTGTTTCCAGACCCCTGATCATCCTGGTTGCCCTCCTCTGAACACGCTCCAGCTTGTCTGCGTCCTTCTTGAACTGTGGAGCCCAGAACTGGACGCAATACTCAAGAGGATGCCTAACCAGGGCCGAATAGAGAGGAACCAGTACCTCATGTGATTTGAAAGCTATATTTCTATTAATGCAGCCCAAAATAGCATTTGCTTTTTTTGCAGCCACATCACACTGTTGGCTCATATTCAGCTTGTGATCTACAGTTTGTTTACCTTCATCCCTTTAAACCGTTCCTATTATATGTCTGCCCTCTTAAGTAGTGTTTTTTTTAATGGGACAAAATTAAGCAGATGTGACTATCTCATGGTTGGATGGTGCTTAAGCTTAGTTGGATGGTGCCTGCCCCTTCAGCAAGAAGAATTGTTCAAGCGTTGATCAATTACTCTTGTTGAAACACTTGATATCTTCAAACTGATGTGAGAGGGCAAATGATATTAATTACTTAGTTGTGAAGAACTGGTATACAATCACTAATGTGGATCTCCTCTGCCATGCTTTCATTATATCCACCATGCGGAAACATTCCATTTCTATACTTTCCCATTTTAGCATAGTTCTGCCAGCCACATTTCCCAACAGGAGTGGAACTCAGGGGGAACTCGGTTGCGCCTCTCCATTTTGCAACATGGATTGGTTTCATTGCAACCAGTGCTTCAGTCAGGAGGGATCTGATTTTTGCGTCACCAGCTGCGGACACATATTTTGCAAAAAATGTGCTGGCTCAGGTAAGAGGAGCAACATGATGGCTTTTTGTATCCTGTGCTACCACTGTATTAATTGGTTGTGCCTATGCTCTTGGTTTCTACTCATTCTACGGTGGCCTTGTCTAATGTTATGTCTGCATGGCTAGCAAATCGGCTGGTGGAGTAATGATGTTGTCAGCTGCTCTAGGCTACCTTTTGGAGGAAAAAGTGTTCGTATTGTGAGTCCTTACAGAATCATAGAATCATAGAATAGCAAAGTTGGAAGGGGCCTACAAGGCCATCGAGTCCAACCCCCTGCTCAATGCAGGAATCCACCCTAAAGCATCCCTGACAGGTGGTTGTCCAGCTGCCTCTTGAAGGCTCTAGTGTGGGAGAGCCCACAACTTCCCTAGGTAACTGATTCCATTGTCGTACTGCTCTAACAGTCAAGAAGTTTTTCCTGATGTCCAGCTGGAATCTGGCTTCCTTTAACTTGAGCCCGTTATTCTGTGTCCTGCACTCTGGGAGGATCGGGAAGAGATCTTGGCCCTCCTCTGTGTGACAACCTTTGAAGTATTTGAAGAGTGCTATCATGTCTCCCCTCCATCTTCTCTTCTCCAGGCTAAACAGGCCCAGTTCTTTCAGTCTCTCTTCATAGGGCTTAGTTTCCAGACCCCTGATCATCCTGATTGCCCTCCTCTGAACTCGCTCCAGCTTGTCTGCGTCCTTCTTGAATTGTGGAGCCCAGAACTGGATGCATATTTGTAATATTTAAGTTCACCCCTCCATCCTACAGTCACATAACAGAAAAAATGCTAGACATTTTAGGGCACAATCCTATGCATGCTTTGACAGGAAAAAAGTCCTACAATCCTTGCATTCCCCAGCCAGCCATACAGGACATTGTTCCCTTAACCTCATAATGTATTAAAAGCCTTGAGGTAAAAAACTAACACACCAAAAAACAAATGCACACACACACATCTACCAATACAATGTTTATATTTTCAAGTAATATTACTCTGAAAACTGCAACTGAGCTATTTTAATAGGTGGAACAATTTTAAACACTCTTTTTAAAAGACTATTATAAGGATTCTGAAGATAGTCTTGAGATTTTAGAGGACTGATTTTTTCATGCTTTTAGAACAATATCATCTCTGGGAATTTGCAGTAGGTTGTACTAATATCTTTTCCATTTTAATCCTGGCAGATAAATGCCCATGTTGTGGAACAAGCAGCAAATATTTGCCTCTCAATGATAATGTAAGTTGTTGTTTCTCTGTAAAGCAGGAATGTCTTCTTCTCTCTGGGCTCTTTGAAGCACAGAACGACGACTATTTGCAATAATTTGGGCATACGTATAAACATTTTATTTATATAAAATAGGAAAATAGCAGAATCATGAAAGGACTTTACCTCTATACATGGCATTAGTGAGATCCTTGGTTGCTAGCTTGTGGCATTTGAGAATAAATGCTGCTGCTGCTAAAAGGGTCCCTTTGATTGTTTTAAAAAGAATTAGTGTGATCTTTAAAACAATGACTATGATATCATGGTGTGTGTGTGTGTGTGTGTGTGTGTTGTGGATTAGAAACCCACAACATAACATTACAATATATTCTCACATCATGATAGGATAGGTTGCCAACTACCCAGCCATGTTCTCCTCCAGCAGGCCATTCCATTGCCCCCTGCTAGAACTTTTCTCCACTTGGCTGTTAATTGGCTGTTAATCAACTATATCCATTTTCCATTTTGATGCAGAATTGAGTAGTTGAGTGTTTCCTTTCCTGCTTTTCCACTACATAACCTCTAGGTGGTACTGTGGTATAGCGGAATAGTGCAAATATACAAGAGGAAATCATGCTTTCTTTTGCATTCACAATTAAATGCTGCATTTCCCCTGCTTTTTTTTTTTTTTAAAAAAAAACCTCACTGAAAGTGTTGATTAAAAAAAGAAGTGAAATTGGAGGGTCACAACTTTGTCTAAAGAACCCTTAAACATCCATGAGTATGATGAGCGCATGATAAATGTCTCATATAGAACCTCCCCCCTCAATTTTGTTTTTATTTTCCAACCTATAGTCAATATTTAATGGTGGCTGAGTAGGCTTGGATTCGGGCTTCTTAGCCCCCTTGGATTTTAAAAGATTTTTTTGCACTTCTGCAAACCTCCCCCTGCCCCAAGAATATTAAAACATCCCTCTTCTTTATCAGCGGGCCATTTTGGCTACAATTGTGTCAGCACTCGCTCCTGAGATCACTATTAGAAGGAACAGTGATGATGATTTCTGGCTCCTACGTGGTAAAAAAAAAAAAACTCCTTTTCCCATAAGTTAACACACCCACACACACACCCTTATTTATTACAAATTTTAAAATACCCCTAAAATCAAGGAGTAGTCAATACAGTTGGTCGTAGGTTGGGGGGTTAACTCATGTCTACACTGAAGAGCAAGCCTATCATTTCAGACTATTTCAATAAAAGCTGTAATAATTTCTAAAGGAGTTTTAGTTTGCAAAGCACTTTTCAGACCCTACTCAGTCTTAGAACAGGTGGATAATTATTCCCATATTAACAATTCAGGCAGAGACACAATGGCTGGACAGTAAGTTCATGACTGAAGGTTTGGGTTTTTTTGTTTTTGTTTTAATTCAAGTCTCTTCAAATGCTTTGCCAACGGAAACACTAAACATCTCAAATTTGTTAGTCTCTTCAGAACGGGGATTGTGACTCACCCCTTATAATTCCACTTTCTGTGTTTGTCATTCTGACCTACAGATGCAGCCAGAAGAAAAAAAGTTTTTCAAAAGCTCTGTTGAAACTGCACTCAGCTATATTGCCCATATTTCTCAGGTAAGAATGACAAATCAGATACTCTTTTGAAATTCCTCCTAAATCCTGGATTCTAAAATGTGTGCCAGTGACTGGCAAAATGAAGAACAGTAATCCTCCTTGGAAGATCTCAGGGGCCCACTGGATGTGTACAGAGGAAGATAGCCAGCTAGCTCTCCTCCTGGTCCTGAGTTGTTTAGGGCTCTATAATATACCAACAGCAAAACCAAGTTGTGTCAGCACTCGCTCCTGAGATCACTATTAGAAGGAACAGTGATGATGATTTCTGGCTCCTACAGTTTTAGCAAAACTCAGTAGCTAACAGCCAGCCAATGAAGTTCTTTATCACAGGTGTAATATGGGTATAGCTAGGTGCTCCATTGAGCATCCTAAGTGCTGCATTACAATAGTCTAATTGTGATGCATAGATCACAGGGGTTAGGCTTCCCCTATCCAAAAACAGCTGCAGTTGGTGTACCAACCAAAGTTGGTAATAGGTGCTCAGGGCCACTGAACTCACCTTCCAATAATTGATAGTATACATAGAAAAGTATATGGAACTCCTGATGTGCCCCCCACAATATGTTTTGGGCCACCATAAATAAGAAGACAGTTACATTAGCTGTATTCAATGTTCTTAATGCATGTAACTTCTACATGTGAGAATGGGGACCAGGAATGAGCATCCTAGCTCCATTCCCCCCTCTACTACCCTCTACATGAAGCAGCAAGCCTTCTCTTTTCCGTAGACAATTTAGATCCCTGATTTTTCGGGGCCCCATCACCACCATGAAGCGATATCTCCTGCAACCACCTATCTTGTGGGGGGTAAAAAGCTTCCTCAAATTCAGGCAAAGCAACGATTTTGGAATGGCTTGGTTCAGCTCTAATTCATGTGATAGTCTGGGCCACTTTCAATTCTAAAGATTCTTTTCTTGACTCAGCTGGTTAATTCCCTCCTGTCTGAGCAAGGAGTCAAAGGTTCGGCAAATTGGTTGTAGGCCAGCCACACTCCAACAAGCATCTTGTCCATGTCCCCCTACAAGCACCCTTATTAATAATTGAAACTGGACATCCAAGGGTTCTTAACTTCTGCTTGCTGGACAAACTGGAGAAGGCCATGAACCACATGAAAAAGTATGTTGGATGGAACTGTGCAATGGAGTAGGTGAAGTATTTGCTTCTTTCTACCACCACTGCCAAAGAGTAGGTGCTGAAATGAGCCCTCCTTACAGCATTTGATCAGATTCACTTTGAGATTTTCTTTTTAAATTTAAAATTATTAAGTCGGCTTGAACGCTCTCAAAGTGGTGTGCAAGATAAAAACCAAACAAAATGGCTACAATAAAAATCAATAAGTACATATTCAACAAAAACCCATAAAAACAGATCACCAATAAAAACAATAAAAACAGCAATTAACAATGGCAAGACACCACAGGAAGGCCAAAGAAAACAGTTGGATCTTTAGAGCGTTCTTGAAGACCTGGGCAGGAGCTACGCGATTGCTTTAAAGTGCTTTATAACAGTTTTGTCAACTGTTGGGGCCAAGGAAACACTCCATATTCAGTTGTCAAAACTGTTATAAAGCGCTTTAAAGCAATAGTGTAGATCCGGCCAAAGAAAGGACCTGATAAACCCCCATTGAAAGCTGATTCCAGAGGTGTGGGACTACCACTAATACAGCCCTCTTGCTTGTACTTACCACCCTCACCACCCTTGGCAGCAGACAAGTGAGAAGGACCTCTGTTGATGACGTCATAGTGCAGGCAGACAGGTATGCTTCAAGTAAGTTGGCCCCAACCCATTTAAGGCTTTAAAGGTAAAAACCAACACTTTAAATTTGGCTCAAAAACATATGGGCAAGCAGTTTTCTACCATTCTGTGTTCCATCCATCATACCAACTGTTTCATTGATCTCAGCTCTCCTCCATACTAAAGAACCAGGCAAGCTCTATCCGGATGGAGAGGGCACTTAAGGACCATTGTATCAACCACCCAGGCCATCCTTGTATTTCAAAATGGACTACTGCATTTACAGGATTTACTGTAATGCAGATTTACTTCTGCATTACTTGAGTTATCTACATCTCAGAAATGGCATTTGACCAACTGCTTTAATAAGGCACGCTTGCCACTCCCTGAAGGTAAACAGCAGTTGCCTTTTAGGAAGCAGAGGGACAGATGCACCAGAATCATAGAATAGTAGAGTTGGGAGGGGCCTATAAGGCCATTGAGTCCAACCCCCTGCTCAATGCAGGAATCCACCCTAAAGCATCCCTGACAGATGGCCGTCCAGCTGCCTCTTGAAGGCCTCTAGGGTGGGAGAGCCCACAACCTCCCTAGGTCACTGGTTCCATTGTCGTACTGCTCTAACAGTCAGGAAGTTTTTCCTGTTTCTCCTGATTGTTTTGTTTTTAGAGACTGTCCCCATCAAACCTACAAGTTGCTTCTTAACTTCCCATAGTTAAAAATAACTTTTTTAAAAAAGAAGAAAAGGCAAATGGATGTTTAATTGAATGAACATATATTTGGGGCTTTATAAAGTTTTAAAAGGCAGACAACTTACTGAAGCACTGGAGGAAGGGCAAGACTGACAATTGAATCAGTATTCAAATCACTGCTGAGTATGTGTGTCAATTATATTGCATTGGTAAGGGAAAACCAGACTTATCTCTCCAGGAGAAAAATCTGCTCTAAAATCTGTTTTAATTTTTCATTTGGATGAATGAACTGAATTGCTATCCTCAAGAGTGGCAGGAATTCCCATGACATTCCTCATTTCACTAAGCAAGCCACGGTTTCTACATCGGATGAGAACTAATATTCCCAAATTCCCATTCCCTAAATTCTCATATCCCAATGGTTCTCTTCTAGGTATGGACTTTCCAGAAAGGCCAGATGGAGCTGCTGGCCTCTTTTTACAAACACAGGGCTTCAAAGGCTGAAGGAACACTGCAGCGAGCTCACCAGAAATTAACTACACAGGAAAAGTGAGGCACATAGGTTGCATTCACATGAATAAAGGCAAACAGTCATGTCTGCAGGGATTATTCAAGATGGCCTGATAAGCTGTACTTCTGCACAACATATGCATTTTACATACAATAGTCTTTTTCTTTTCTTCCCCACTCCCTGAAAGTAAAGTCATATCTGTAAAGCCATTAGAAAAAAATCCTCTAAATCTTTTTCTATTCTGAGAAAGAGTAGGTATTTTCTCTTAGGTGGGCACGGATTCTTGATAAGGAGGGAAGCAGGCCATCAAGATAAGGTTAAATTAAACAATATATTGGAGATACTCGTACTTCTGCTCACTGCTAATTTTAACTTTCTTAGTTAAACAAAAGTTTAGGATACAGTGACTGAAGAAGTATTCCACTGTTGCTCTCGGCACTGCTAAAGTGATCTGTTATGGGAATTAAAAGGTCAATATTGGGAACGAAGGGATCTTGGGAACAATGCCAACTTCTTTTCCAAGCACCCATCTTCTGTCTCTCCCTACTTGCTAAATGTTTAGAGAACTGGAGGTGCTACGGAAGGAGAACAGGGAACTGAAGAAGAATCTCAGTTTTTTGAAGGTAGGATTAAGCTGTTTCTTGGGAACAAGCCCAACTGAATGTATTTTGCTTCCTGGTCTTGTCTGCTGAAAGGAGTGATTCCTGCTTTCTCTATGCAGGTGTCTCTGTACAAAAGAGAAATTGGAACCAACTTCTCTGTATGTGTGTACATGGGCCTTGTAAACCACCTCCTTTGTCTCTGCAGGATACTCTGTTCCATCTCCAGGGCAGCAGGTCAGTGTTCCTCTTCTGGCCTTTTTGGACAATTGTCAGGAATTGCAACACATAATGTGTAGACAGTAGAGCCTCTTCATATGAGAATGAGCGTTCTGGGCTTTAGGCCAAAGCTGAACATCTGGGGAAAGAGAGGCAACGTAATGTATTTTTCACCTTGACTGAACAAAGTTCTTCTTAATTTGTGCAGAAACAGCACACCAAGGCCGGTTGCCATCACACCCCCATTCCAAACAGGTAGGAAGATGCCCCCACACTAGACATTCAATAAGGTCCTTGCAGAAAATGTACATTTGACAGCATAGCTTCGGGTGATTGAACCTGTAAGTGCATGGGCTATGGCCTGCCCATGTATGAATAAATCTAATTTTGACTGAGAAAACTAGAGAATGTGCTTACATGTATCCCTGCATACTTTTCTTACAGGGATGCAAATATGCTAGCATATGTTATAATTATTTAATTTAAGTTATTCATAACCCAAGCCCTCACAAGGTGAATTCCATCGTATACACATATCTTAAAATATCAAAAACACAATATAGGAGACAGCATAAAAACAGCAGTAAAAGTGAACAAAAAAACATCAGCAGAATAATAAAATAGCAGCACCAGACCCGCCACAATATCATTAAAACAGATAAGATAATTATTATCAGATCAAACAGCAGCAGTAGCAATTATTTGTCAAGAGCAAAAGTTGCACAAAATAAGTCTTTGAAACATGTTTGAAGGCTTGCCATGATGGGGGCAGTATGAACCTCCTTTGGAACAGAGTTCCATAAACATGGGCCACCCCTGAAAAGGTTCTCTCTCTCATGGCTACAAACCAAATTGTTGGCACCAGTGGGCACCCAAATAGGCTCACTGAAGATGATCTTAAAATGTAGGTAGGTTGATATGGTGTAGCTCAGTAGCAGGTAACATGGTGCCCGCCAGATATTTTGGACTGCAGCTCCCATAATCTCTGACCATTGGCCACGATGGTTTATGGAAGTTGTAGTCCAAAGCAGATGGAGGCATCAGGTTGCCTAGCCTTTGTAGAGGTGGACTTTCAAGTAACCAGATTAGAGATGCAAAATTTCCAGAAATGTTGAGGCCATGGAAAAAAATGTTGAAGCCATGGGGGAAAAAATTCAAGACCAGTTGCAAATCTCCATCCAGATTGGCTGATTTGTTTGCCACTGCATCTCTTATCTTGTCTGGATTAATCTTCAGCCTCTTTTTACTCATCCATCCCCAAAAGACATGTAGACACTGGATCATGTGTCCCACAGCCTCCCTGAGCTGAGCAGGTGGAAATGAGAGAGAGTTGTGTCATCTGCACTTCAATCCAAACCTTCAGATTACTTCTCCCAGCAGTTTCATGTAGATATTAGAGAGCAGGGTGGGGGAGAATAGAACCATGGGGAACCCTAAAAACTAAAGACCTTGGGCTAGAGCAGGAGTCCCCCTGCACCACCTTCCAAAACCAACCCTCTAGGAAAGACCAGAACACACTGTGCCTCTTGAGCCCAGCCTAATCAGCTGGCCCAGAAGGATACCATGGTTAGTTAGTGGTACTGAAAGCCATTGAGAGAGCCAGGAAAACCTGTAGGATTGTACTCCCTACATCCATTCCCCAGTGCAAATCATCCAGCAGGGCAACCAAGGCTCTTTCTATCCAAAAAGCAGGCCTGAAGATGGCTTGGAATGGATTCAAATAATCAGTATCCTCCAAAACCACCCAGAGATGAGAGGCCACCACACTTTGAGCATTTGGAGGGGTTGTAGCTCATTGGTAGGGCACATGCTTTGCATGCAGCAGGTCTCAAGATCAGTCCTTGCATCTCCAGGTAGGACTGGGAAAGATCCCTGTTTGAAATGCTGCTAATCACTGTAGACAATAATGAGCTAGATGGATCATGCTCTAACTCAGTGTAAGGCAGCCTCATATTTCATACCTTTGTCAACAGAAGTGGAGCCAACAGGAATAGGTTAACTCCTCCCTGAGGAGTTAACCTATTCCTGTTGAAGGCAGGGCTCCTCCCTGAGAAGGCAGGGCTAAAAAATGGTTACATGTCCTGCTCTCTCCTCACAATAACTCACACTCTCGTACTTTGCAGTTACACCACGGCCAGGTTTGCGGCATTCCAGTGAAGTGGTCAGGTAGGCACAAGAGGAATTTAATTTTCTTTAGGTATGATGAATAGTGGAGAATATGGGAGCCTGTTCAGAGTTCCAGATGAACTTAAGAAAGGCAAAATTCTAACCCATATATTTGTAGAGGAAGAACAATACAAACATCTTGGTAGATTCTATTAAAAATCAAAGTGGTGGTGGTGGGCTGTTAACTCAATGCAGGGAGGGCCTGCTTTATTCAGTACAGTTCCCAACCTTTACACCTCCCTTTACTTACTTGCATCCTGCCACTACATGAGACTTCCTGTTGTGAACTATGCTTCTTCTTTCCAGTTCCCTAACAAAGCTTGATCTAAATTCAAAGTTTTGCAACTCCCTTGCCTTATCCCCCCAAAACCAAACTGTGAAACTATGAAAACCAAGTGTATGTAGTGTGTGAATATTATTTGTTTGTTTGTTTGTTCATTCCATTTGTATATTACCTTTCTGCCAAGGCACTCAGGCGGTTTACAATTTTAAAGTAAACAAACAAATGTTACCAAAAAATACCAAGTATCCCCAGACAAACACCAGAATATCTCCTGAAGGCATCTTCAGGAGCTGATGGAACAAGCTCCCTATCCTGAGTTTCTCCTCTTGTGCCTTCCCTCAGTAGTCTTAGGGAAGGTGGGGAGGGGCCGTCCCAACAGTCCTCTCAGACCATCGATGGTCTCTTCAGGAGCTGATGACACCAACTCCCCGGCCTGGCTTTCTCTTCTGAGATAAGGTCTCAAGGAGAGGATTTCCTAGATATGTTTCAATTAATATGCATACATTTATTTCAAACAAAGAATTTGGATTCTGTGGCTACATAATCTGCATGCCATTAACTCCCACTGACGTGTTCTTGATTTTTTGTGCTGCCTCCCATAGCCGTTCCTCTTCCATGGATTCCATCTCTTCAAGAGTCCCATTCAACCAGCAAGTGAGTTCCCATCCCAACACCTTCCTATTCCCAAGTAAAGAAAAGCAAGGATGGGTACAATGTTTTGTTCCTTCCAGACTCATGTTAAGGGTCTTTCATTTTTTCCTCCAGCTTTCCACAGGAGCCACCTGGGTGACTCATGGCAGGATGAATCCAGCTGACTCTTATAATAGTAAGAAACATTGAAGGCAAATATTTAATGCTGTAATTAGTATGAAAATCAAAATGGCAACACAGGACTAGGAAAAACAGAATCAGGCTTTTCTCTCTTCTTGCCCAAGGATTTTGGATACAGCTGTTCTGGCACAAAACACCACCTTTGCAGACAAGCTGGAAAACATGCTTAAGGGTGGGTGGGAGTTACATCCATATTTCTCATCCTACAATAGACACCCAAGATGAGATTCCATGTGCTAAACCTTGTTCATTTCGTTTTACTTTTTCATAGACTCTCTATCATTTGTACCAGATATAATACTCTTAAGTTCTATTTTCCAGCTACTCCTTCTCCAGCTTCTACTCAAAGTTTATTCTACAGGTGAGTTTGAAGATGAGATAAGGTTTTTGGCAGAGGTTTTCCTAGCTCAGCTGCCTCAGAGCATTCTGACTGGGAATGCCATGAATTGAACCTAGGACCATCTGTATGCTCACCTTGGGTTTGACTATTGAGTTATGGCCTTTCCCTGTTGTTCTTTTCTCCCTTCATGTTTAGGGCTTCTTCCTCTTCTTCTCACACCTCTGGCTTGAATGTCGTTACCCTACAACCCACCATAGCGAGGCAAAGTCAGAGTGACAGCAGTAGTATGGAGCAACAGGAGACACCAAGCTTCAGTATCTTCACTGGTGAGTAGGTGGTCTTGTGCTGCTACCTAGAATACCTTATATTCCAAATTTCCTCTTTCTGCCATTTCTGTACACAGCATTGCAGATCATGCCACACCGTAGCAGAAGTCAGAGTAGAGAGCATGTCCTAGCTCCTAAGGATGTAGTAGTCCAAGAGGCTGGGGCAAAACAGTTTGTCCTTAAGCAATGTTCAATTCCCTATTGATTTTGACCTACAGATCAGATGGAGGGGGCTCCTATGCCAGAACGTCACAGAGTTGAGAGGCTGCGCCCCATACAGGTGAGAGTGACAGAGAGCATGTGTCTGCACGGACTGCAAATATCCTGCTAAAAGTTATTTTAAAAAATCACTTTTGCTTCTCTTTCCTTCCTAGCTGAGGTTCACCCCACACACTACACCATTATTTCAGAGCAGGTGAGTGAATACTTTAAGCAGGATCCCACCTGACTTTATCGCCATTATCCCACAGGGGGCTGGAGGGACGTGGTGGGTATCTCTGAAAGACTACAAATATGAATACTGTTCATCCTTGGGGAAAACATTTCCTATTGCGGTACTGTGCAACAGCAGCCTACAGACAGTGGCTACTGATATAAATTAGGTCAGTTCAGGAAAACTCAACATGCTTTCAGAGAACAGCTTGAGAGGGTGGCAGTTTGCTGCAGATACAAGAAGATTGTATTTGTTTTTAGAGGTCTAATTACTTTAAATATTTTTAGGCCCCCAAAATAAGCATTTATAACCTCTGGCATTAATTTCAGACACAGTTTATCTGACTGAAATAAATCAGCCAATAATCAACCATCAAACCTCAAATGTACACAGAGGTCCAGGTTTTGCTCTTACGTAGTGTGGCAAATAACATCTTGCTTAAACATTTTATTTATTTATTTATTTATTTTATTACATTTATATACCGCCCCATAGCCGAAGCTCTCTGGGCGGTTTACAATTGTCAAGTGTGTGTACCAGCTTGAAGAGCATTATTTTTAACTAAACAGAACATAGTTTTGTGGATTATAAAATTAGTTAGTAGGGCAAGAACTGCAGTATGCATCCCTCCAAACTAACCTACTGTGCTCTCTTTTGCAGGTCCCCTTTTGCAGGCAGAGTCCCCCAACAATGACGGGAAGGACTGAAGATACTCTGTTTTTAATAACAGCATTATAGCACAGAAAATCACTTGAGTCCTGTTGGATTCTGATGGAGAATCCACTCCTGTTCCCTTCCCTATGACTAATACTGTGTTACTATAAGTTACACATGCACACACAAAAATATAATTGCTTATTGATATCAAGAAGGGCATTCTGCTGCCTAATCATATTTCCCTAGGTATCTTCTTCACTGACTGGCACAAATGATTCCAGTTCAACGGCTGAGACTATTCACACCCAGCTCATCCTTCCCTTGATGTTTAGGAAAGAGGCCAAAATGAACATGTTAATGTTTCCATGAATGCCTGAACTTGCTGGATAAAACAAAGACGTCAGTGTTGTTTCCCCTTTTCTTCAACCCATTCCACAAGAGAAATGACCTCCATTCTGCAGTTTACCCATAAGTAGACTGAAGTGGAAAGTAGCTTTCAATTCATAGGACAAGCCAGTTAATATAGAAATAGTTATATGGCCCCTGAAGCTGTGCAATGCTTTTTGATTGATAGGGCTAGGAGACCTCTATCTGGAAGCCCCCAAGACCAAGAAGGGAAAGATTGGGATAGTTCCACAATGACTTATTAGGAGTTGACCATCTGGAAACACCAATAGTCAAACAACAGACCAAAGATCAGGCAAAGTAATGCAGTCTGGGCTGAATCGTTCTGATAAATTACTCAGACTGAAGGACAGCTTGGAGCAAGGATGAAAGAAAACAAGCAAGGGGCCTATTAGTCTTCCAATCACATGGTCCTAGTTAGACTGAAGAGCTGCATTTCCAGCTACCATGTTGGTGCTGTTGGTGCATAACAGAGATTGGATCAGTAATTCCTTGGAAGTGACCTAGGTGGTACCAGGGGTAAGGTGCCTGGGCTTGGCTGCCTTAGTGCCTGGTTTTAGTCCCCCAGTGTCTTACACTACACATTAGCAGTCCAGTGGGCTTGACTCAAGATGGCAGCTTTAAGAACAGGACAAGTGATAAAGCATAACCACAATTCACATACCTCTGAGTCTTCTTCCTCCCCTCCTCCAAACACTAGAAATAAAAAGAAGGATAAAAGCAAGAATAAAAATCCGCAACCAAATCAGCCTAATATTATTGCTAGTCCTCACTCCTCTGTAAGGGAAGATTCACCAGACACATGCTCCATAGCCACGAACTGCAATACTAAAACACAAACTTTTTACTGGGCATCAACCAGACAGTGATTCATCCATGCATTCCCATCAGGTGATTCAGATGGGGAAGAGGATGTAGTCAGACATGGAAACGGTTGAGGAGAATTTATCTGATAGATTCTTTAATGAAGATGAATTTTTGCCTTTACTGTCCAAAGCAATTGCTTCCCTAGCTACTAAACCTGAGGAAACAAACGGAAGGCAATTGTTATTCAGAGGAGTGGAGATGTTCCCAGAACCCAAGCCTTCAACCAGAGAGGTATCTTTTCCTAATTCTTTCAAAAAGTTAATAAAGGAAGAGTGGAAATCACCCCTTCAAGGTAAGAAGGGTGCTAATATTGCTTAAAACTCTACATTCTTCTAGACAACATTATAGAAGAACTTAAAATACCCCTGGTAGATACTGCAGTACTACTCTCAGGGGCAAAGACAGGATACCCCCTCAGAGATCAGGGGAAAGGAAGTTTGATGCTGCTTTAAAGAAAGCCCATGAAGCAACAACAGTAGAACTAAGAGCCCCAGCTGTCCCCTATTTTGCCAGGGCTTCCATTCTATGGGTGGAAGACATAATAATAAAATAAATAAATAATATCTGAACTCATGGTCTTCTCTCTTAGAAAACAGCTCATCAGCTTTCAGAGGAATGCGGTCATTCTGGGACTGAACCAACCTTCATACTTAAAGTTAACTCCTTGCTTCACAAGTCATTGAAGCTGTTTCTACTCTTTCTGTCCTATTCCTTCTCATCCCTAGGAGAAGGACTGGCACAAGCTGGAGGTACACAGAGTGGTCAAAATCCATGTAAAATCCACACAGTCTTTTTGAAGTGTAGTCACTTAATATAGTCCAAGAACTTAAACTTGGACAGGGTATAAGTCTAAACAAAATACTATTTAGTGCCAACATTATGCACTTAATTGGCCAGACCAAATAGCCAATTTCACTCAGTAGTACTACAAACCACCTGCCATTTAGTTAAAGGGATAATATAGCAGCATCAGAGCAATTAATATCAATTTAACAGACACCAGAAAATCAGGTGTCCAAAGGGAACATTAATAGACAGCCATTCCATCATAATTTCACAGAAGCAAACAGCTCCTTAAAAGGGTTTAAAATAAACAACTGAAAAGATGTTTTACAGGACAGGCAAAACAATACCCTGAATCAGTCTCTGTGATGGGATCAGAAGGACCCATTACAGACCCTATTTATATTCCAACGAGCACCCTGAGATTCCCCCAGTACTGTCATTCTTGTCTACACCTTTTTCCTAGCACCAACTCCAGCTTCTTTTACCCTGTCAGTTGCCGTTATAAATTAAGCAACAGCAACAGGAGAAAATATTGTTATGCTCCTGCACCCCAGTCCTGAGTGGAGTGAACTTGCAGGGCTTCAGCACTCACTCAGACTTCGGTTTTCAAGAAGATGGGCACTGGAGACTTGTAGTGCTGCTTTTATAAAAAGGTTTCTTTACACTGTGCTCAGGATGAAGGCCTGCAACATCACAATTTCAAGCAAAACCTGTTTCCCCTTTGCTACTCAGCAGTCTTCTTTTCTAAGACAAAAACTGTTCTCCTTTTGTCTTAGACTCAACTTTCTCCCAGATTCATTTCTCCTTACCCCCTCAAGCCTTATAGAACAAAGGTTACCAGATCAAGAGTCAGAAAATCCTCAATCTTTCTGCACTCAGAGGGACTGAATTTTAAGGCATCCCTGGAGGTAATTTAGACTGACCCCAAACACACAACAATACGTTAAAGTGCCCATATTAAGGGAGAAAGCTTCAGTTACTAGTGTCTAGGCCACTGCTATTGGAAGGATTTTTTATTTATTTCTCTCTCTCTCTGTGTGTGTGTGTGTGTGTATGTATCGCATACACCGCTATCACATACATATGTACATGTGTACACCCCTCCCCCCTAAAGGGCACTGTAAAGTGATCAAGAGATGGGAAGCCATTCTAGACAATGACTAAGTGAGTTGCCAGGCTGTAACCCAGAGAACCTAACTTTACTTTTTAACAGCATGAATGCATTAAGAGTGATTGCCATACATTTAAGTTGCAACAGCCACATTGCCTCTCCTGCTCTATTCCTTTGTGGATCCCACAGCTCATTCTATTCCCCTGGCTGCTGTGGGGCAGAATCAAGGTTCCATTTGTTTCAGCACAAGGAGAGGAGGAAGGTAAGCAATGGCACCCAGGAAGGAATGAGAAAGAAGGAACAATCTCTCCGTACAGTTAAAGATAAACATAGGCTCTCCAATTTGCAACCTGGCAAAACGTGTCATTGGACACAGAGTCCCCTATCAGTGATGCCATGGCATGACAGGGAAGAGGCTTTTTCCTCTTGGTTGTCTCATATGATTGCAGTTGTAACAATGCTACATAGTTCTCTGGACAAGGTGAGAAAACCAGAGTTCCCCAATAAGAACTGCTAATTATAGAAACCTACTTGTCCAGTCACAAATGGGAGGGGAAGAGTCCAAGCATAGAGGCAAGGGTGAAGGAAATGAAACATAGTGGACAGAAGGCAAAAGCAGCTGGAGATTTCCTCCTTTACTCATCAATTTCATGGGATTTTATGTAATAGACCATTGGCTGCTTGCTTGGCTGCAATTCCCTCTCCCAGCTTTTGGGTGGCTGAACTGCTGTGATATCATAGAATGTTCATAAACATTCTAATTGTTCAGAGTGGCATTATAACAGCCTTCTTTGTGTCCTCCAAACGCAACAGACAAAACTTCCACCATCCCTGTGGCTGTATTGGCTGAGGATGATGGGGGTGTAGTCCAGCACATCTGGAGGACATCAGGTTGGGGAAGACTGCAATATTGAGAGTGTAGCTTCTCTGAAAGAAATGAAAGGTGAATTATGGTGGGTGTGGGTGTGGGTGTACACACAAATTGTGGGAGGGATTCCTCTGGCTGAGCATATGAGTGTTTGACAGACAATGTGCAATAAAGCATGCACACTCCTAGTATACAAGCAATATACATGCATATAGGAACTGCAAGTTAAGGCAGCAGCTGGATATTTTCATGGCTCTATCAAAGGCACAATTGTGCTAATCTTTTCTGGAAAGAATCAGTAGATGGGTCATCTAATCACACCATCAACTCAGTGGTGCTAGTGAGTTTAACAAGGGCATTGTCTCATTGGGCGGCCCTTTGTTCCTCTTGTTTGAGGTCTTTGTTAGTACAGGTATGGTCAGTTTTTGTTTTTGTTTTTAAATGCAGATTCTTGAAAGAGCTGCCTTTCAAGAAATCAGAATCGAAAGCTCCACTTCTTTGCTATCTCTTGCCAAAGCTCCTTTTAAAGCCACCCCAATTGGTGGGCATCACTACATCTTGTGGAAGTGAATTCCATAGTTTAACGATGTACTGTGTGAAGTCCTAGATCCCTCCTTAAAAATTGTACAGAGGCTGATCTTAGGGACATGTTATATATTTTTGTTAGTTTTCATATTTGAGTTGAGTTAATTTTACATTATTTAATAGCTTGCATGCAAAGATATTCATGAGAGTATCTGCAAATTCTCAGTTTATGAGGTCTAATATTTGATGCCTTCCAAAACAAGCAAAAGATGCCAACAAGCTTAAAGCACTCAGATTTCAAGGTAAGAAGTGCCCTGATGCTGGATCAGACCAAGGGTTCATCTATTCCAGCACTCTGTTCACACAGTGGTCAACCAGCCATTGGCCAGGGATGAACAAGCTGGACATGGTGCAACCACACCCTCCCACCCATATTCCCCAGCAACTGGTGCACACAGGCTTACTGCCTCGATTACTGGAGATAGCACACAACCATCAGGGCTAGTAGCCATTGATAGCCTTCTCCTCCAGGAATTTATCCAACAACCTTGTAAAGCCATCCAAATTGGTGGCCATGACTACATCCTGTGGTAGCGAGTTCCATAATTTAACTATGTGCTGTGTGAAGAAGTACATCCTTTTATTTGTCCTGGATCTCCCACCAATCAGCTTCATGGGATGAGCCTGGGTTCTAGTATTTTGAGAGAGGGAGAAAAATGTCTCCCTATCCACATTCTCCATATGATGCATAATTTTGTACACCTCTAGCATGTCTCCTCAGGCTGTAGCTACACCTAAGGTTTATCCCAGGATTGTCCTGGGGTCAAACCTGTTCATCTAAGTGCCACACAGGGCATCCAGCGCTCAGGCAGGGACGAACCCGGGATGATCCTGGGATAAACCTTAGGTCTAGCTACGGCCCCAGCCTCCTTTTTTCCAAGCTAAACAATCCCAGTTGATGTAACCTTCCCTCATAGGGGAGATGCTCCAGCTCCTTCATCATTTGAGTTGCCCTTTTCTGCAATTTTTCCAGCTCTATAATATCCTTTTTTAGGTGTGGTGACCAGAACTATACACAGTATTTTAAGTGTGGTCACACGATAGATTTGTATAAGGGTGGTATGATACTGGCGGTTTTATTCTCAATTCCTTTTCTTATAATGCCTAACATGGAGTTTGCCTTCTTTACAGTGGCTGCACACAGGGTGGACATTTTCATCGAGCTGTCCACCACAATTCCAAGATCTCTTTCTTGTTCAGTTACCGCCAGCTCAGATCCCATTAGGTTATACCTGAAGTTGAGTTTTTTTTGCCCCAACGTGCATCACCTTACACTTGCTGACATTGAACCGCATCTGCCATTTGGATGCCCACTCTCCCAGCTTGGAGAGATCTCTTTGGAGCTCTTCACAATCCCTTTGTGTTTTAACAACCTTAAATAATTTGGTGTCATCGGCAAACGTGGCCACTTCACTGCTCACTCCTAATTACAGATCATTTATGAACAAGTTGAAAAGAATTGGTCCCAATACCGATCCCTTTGGGACCCCACTATTAACTTCCCTCCATCGGGAGAATTGACCATTTATTCCTGCTCTCTGCTTTCTGTTCTTTAACCAGTTACTGATCCATAAGAGGGCCTCTCCTCTTATTCCATGACTACTAAGTTTATTCAGAAGTCTTTGGTGGGGGAATTTATCAAAAGCTAGAGATACTTCCTTTTATCTATCCTAAATCTCCCACCATTCATCTTCATGGGATGACTCCAGGTTTTAGTACTTTGAAAAATGTCTTCTTTTCCATTTGCTCCACACTGTGCATAATTTTGTACGCCTTATTGTTGTCTCCCAATATTTGCCTTTTTTCTCAACTAAACAGTCCCAGGCATTGTAACACACATTTTATACAGTGTATGTGACGCATGAAACACACTTTAATACATTATGTCAGTAATCTTGAAAAATGCCCTGTAATGTGGGCCACCTTCCAGTATTACTAATTGGGTCCTTTAGAAGGCACCTTAAACCATGGCTTTAACTATGGTGGTTAAGCCAGAAAGCCAGGCCATGTTCAGAAGATACCTTTAACCATGGCTTTAACCACAATGATTAAGGCGTTTTGCTTTATTCACCATAGTTTAAGGTGTCTTCTGAACACAGCCCGGTCACCAGATGACATGTTTCAAGACTAGGTGGATTTTGTGACTTTAACTCTGGATTTCCCATATAATGTCTTGGTCACTACAGTACGCAAGCTCCTTGCAATGTACTTTTATATATAATAAGTTCGCTAAATGCAATCCTTCTACACCCAGCTTCACCCCAGTTACTGAAATGAATTCTAACATCATTTCTAAAAGATGCTCAATCTTGGCTTGAACTAATTGTCCCTGGGCAAAGATGTAGAAATTATTTTGCTAAGGAGAGTGGAATGGGTTTAAATTGTCTTGGCAGCATCCACGGGGTGGCATAGATTGCCTCTGGAGCATCCCTTCCTACCCTCTGAAGCAAAGATGCTGTGTTCCCTTCTGCATCTGAAGAACCCGCCTTGAAAATAGCATCTTTTGTGTGACATCATCCCTTGCCCACCTGGCTCACCAAGGAGTTACTCAGGCAATTCCTTCTTCCCAAGAAGATGCTGCCCAATCAGCAGGCCCTGTGAGCACAGCCAATCACTTGGCTTAGAGGTGATGTCATGGTGAGCGCTTGGCAGCCTAGCGGATGCTAAGTGGATCTTTTAGCATCTCTGCCTGGAAGGAAGCGAGCGAGAGGCTGGGAGCGGCTGGACCAGGCGCTGCACTTATAAGGGGGTGAGTAGCAGCAGACATAATATGCGAGCTCCCCCCATCCCATAAGGAGCTGGGGCTGGGAAAGGGCAAGGAAGTGGAGAAAAACTAGGGGAAGGAAAAGAATCTTTCTGCCCAGTATAAAAGTTCTTTCCTGAGGAAGGAGGGCAAGTGCTGGACCCTCAAAAGCGCAGGGGGTGGGCGAGCGGGCACAGTTAGGACACTAAGCATGGACAAGGCTGTGGTGAGCCAGGATCCTTTGTCCCTGGTTTTTGGAAGCCCGTGTGCAATTCTCTGCACACTCTCATCTATTCAAATGACATTTTTTTCTCTGCACAGTATAATATAATAATTTCTACTTAAATGCCTCTATCCTTCTCTCTCCACACCATGATAACTTTTTATCAATCACACGATTATTCATCCATCCATCCATCCATCCATCTATTAATCCATCCGAGGTTTCGTCATTCTTTTCTTTGTATCGCCACGTGCAGGCATATTCACCATGTGGACCCTTTCTTTCTTTCTCACTCCAAGTCCTTTGCCCCTCCTTCCCTTCCTCCTCCTTATCATTTAATTGCATGTGTGCACAGCTGTGTTTCTTAACATTTTGTATAACGAGAACTTGCTGTTTTCTGCTTGTGGTCTGTATAAGAGAACTCATGCTAGAGGGTCTCAACAACACCACTGTTTCTCATGATATAAAAGAATTTTTTGTATTAATTGCAAGAAAAGGCTGCCTGGTGGTGCCTGGCAGGGAGAGGGAGCAGGATTTCAGGGTCATCACCACAGAAAACAGTTATGCTTAAATAAATAAAAAAAAGGTGGGGGGGGGGGGGAAGAAAAAGAAAAAAAGAAAGTCCAAGTCATGTTAGTTCTCATTGGACATAGGCACTTTGGGCGGAAGAGAGGGAGACACAGGACTTTTCTTTCTTCCTCTGTTCCCAACTGCTCATGCTGCTCCACCATCTACTTGTGATCTGCAATGAACTCACTATGATGCACAGTAACAATGAGCTTGTGTGTCACTATTCTATGGGAGAACACACACACACACACAGAGAGAGAGAGAGAGAGAGAGAGGGGGGGGGGGGGAAATTGTATTGGATGCAGGATTCAACTTCCTGAAAATCCTAGTTCTAACTTTTAAAAGTTACTGATTTATTGCAGGGTGCCCCCCCCCCCCTAAGGCTGGAAAAATCTGAAGGTGTGTGGTCAACACTTGCTACAAACTCAGGACCCAGAGAAATGCCTGCATGAGGTTTTCTGAGGACAGGGGTGGGGCTCCCGTGCCCTACAGAGTTCCTTCTTGCCCAGAAATTTTTAAAAAACAAAACAATACCCTGCTAAAATAGGAGCAGTTATGTAATTTTTCCCATCCACGTTGTTTGTACAGGTCATGAAATTCAGCTTTCTTAGTGCAGAATCTGGATTGCCTGGATAAATAATATTGGGGTGGCAGAGAGGATGTAATAGTTTGCAGTGTCTACAATTGCTTGGAAAGGGGAGAGGATGAGTTATTCATAAAAGATAGCTCCCCCCCCTTTGAAGCATCTAATAAGTAGAAAATTAGCTTGGCTAACTTAACGAAGGAGCTCCTTATACTGTGACACACAAACAGTCCTTTTATCCCTGTTCCCAGTAGTTCACCAGGCTTACAGGTGGAGTCTTTTCTCTTCAGAGCTGCTTTACCAAAAAGTATTCCAATAGCTACAGGCAAATCCCACAGGCGGTTCTCCCCAATTGGGGGAAGTGGACTTCTCCCAATTCCTGCATCACCCTACTTTTACCTCTTGCTCACACAAACCAAAATAAACCCAGACTCGGCTCACGTCCACATTATGCTTTTCTTTACACAGAAAATACTCCTGTCTAGAGAAAAGGATGCACAAGGGATATCGGAGCCTAATACTAGTCAGGACTTAGTGAGGCTTAGCTCCAGAAGAACCCATTTTACTTCCCATTGTTCAGCCTTGGAACGTGTGCAGCGGTAATAACGAAGCAGTACCTGAGAGCATGTGCAGAGTGCTTTCCCCTCAATTCTAGGAAAGAAATGAAAACATCCAAATGCTAATGGATTTGTGGTGACTGAACCCATGTGTATATCTAGCCAGGAAACTGCGACTGCCTCTGGATTTCTTAACATGCTTCATGCCACAGAATGCATGTCTACATATGGGTTCCATGCTTCTCTCCCCACCCCCATGGAAATTCCTTCCATGTAGCTAAAAGCAGTCTCGTTGTGACATGTTAAAGCCTTAACAAATCTTTGTGTGTGGCATAGAGTAAGTCAGCATAGCATGATGATGGAGAGCCATCTTCATTATATCATTGGATCTTTTTTTTTACTTTTGTGTCCACTACTACAGCCTTCCCCAACCTGCTGCCCTCCAATTGGCCTTCTGGCTTGGAATAATTGGAATTGTAGTCCAACACATCTGGAGGGCTCCAGGTTGGGGAAGGCTGCACTTGAGATACCAAGGGGACGGAAGACCCTTTCTCCTTTCCCCTCCTATCCAGTCATTGAAGCATAGAATGAAAACTGCAGTGACGTGCAGATGGGTGGAGAGAGACCCTTCCTGAAATATTTCTTGGAAAGGGGAGAGGATGAGTTATTCATAAAAGATACCTTCCCCCCCCCCTTTGAAGCATATTCACCCCTCCCTCTCTCTTTTACCTGTTCTATATGCTGTTTATTTTAAAAATAATAATAATAATGGGATGAGCGTTGCTTCTCCCTGGCTCTGACATTTAAAAATGGAGGCTCACCATGTGACAAGGACCACTCCTCCACTTCTACCACATTTATGCTAAGTGTATAAGGAATAGTTTGGGGCGAAGGGTAGAGAAGTGGAATAATTGCTGGAGGAGAAAAAACACAAGTGCTCGCTCGTAGAAATGGGCATTAATATTTCCCCTTCTCGTTTTTTTTTTTGTGGCTGCGTGTGGTGGAGATTTTTTTTAACTGTTATTGGTTGTGAACAGAAGCAGTTTTAGATAAATGGCATGCAAATGAGGCAAATGAATAAACACATGGACATAAATAAACACATAGACATACGTACATGTATTGATGTTCTCTGGGTTGTTGCCTTTGTAGGTGGTTTGAAAGCAAGGTCTTCCGGCATTTCCTCCTCCTCCTCCTCCTCCTCCCTGCTTGTTTTCGGCTTGAATGAGCTCATCCTATATTATACGGGGCTGTGGTTTCCTCCTCCCTCCCTTACTTATTAAGCACCAGAGCATCCCTGGTGAAACCACTGAGAAGGCGTCAGCATCTCTTTTGCCTGCCTCACATCACCAGTTTGCTCATCCCCCCACCCCAGAACCCACAATGCCACCCCCACCCCAGCCCTCCTTTTATTAAGGGAACTCTCTGCAGGAATCATCTGGAGAGGGCTCCGCAATGATCAGGGGATGTGGGGAAATCTCTTAAGCAGGCGAAGCGAGCTGTTGGCAAAGCCTTTGAGCCTGCGAAGGCATAACAAAGGAAAGTGTACCTGTCCATCCACCCTGAATCGCCACAACTAGCTCCTCTTGTAGGAGAGCGAAGGGTGCTGCTGCGGCAACTTTAATTTTAGAAATTAAGCCGTGCACAAGAAGTGGGGGCAGGAGGGCTTCAAGAACATCCTGGATTGGAAGAACCAGTATATGAGAGAGAGAGAGAGAGAGAGAGAGAGAGAGAGAGAGAGAGAGAGAGTTGCGTGGGTTTGGGGAAGGGTGCGTGTGAAGGAAGTTTCATCATCAAAGTGAGTTGGCAAGATTGCTTCCGAGAGCATGTGCAGAGTGCCCCATTTCCCACTACTGTGAAACCTCAGCCAGCTTCTGGACACCTGAGAACTTTATTGGTTTTATGTTTGAAACAGATGGCTACCAAAAAAGGAATTAAAATACATTTTAGAAAAAAACACAACCCTTGACCTAGGGCTCACCAGGGCTTAACCCCAGAATCTGCTTTCAGTGCCAAGGCTCAGCCCTGAAACATGTGAAATGACCATAAAGAAAACAGTGCTTTCGAGTATTTGCCACATGCCTGAAGAGCCTTATCTTCACTGGTTTTTGGAAGCAAGTGGGATATATTATCTGCATCGCAACAACCACACCCCACGTCCACACTAATGTCTGGATGTTAGAGTGGTTGCAAGCTCTCTTCTATCCCCTGGAAGTGCCCCCAGTATCTCAGCAAACATGAGTTTTTTAACGTGCATTCAGCAAGATAGCTAATGTATAATCCCATCCTCAGGACACTGGTTTCTGGAGACAACATCAAATTCAGTGACTTTTGTTGTGTGAAATGCAGATATCTATTTAAAATATTTCTTGACTGCCTTTCAGGGCAGGAGACCTCCCAGGGCAGCATACAACAATAAAACACTGTTTTTACTGCACACGTTTTGCACAGTGTGTTTATTTTATTTATTACACTTATATATCGCCCCCATAACCATAGCTCTCTGGGCGGTCTACAGAAATTCTAAAATTAAGATAAAAACGAGTATACAAAATTTAAAATTCTAAAACACAGAACATATACAAAGCATTAAAAACCGTTAAAAAACTAAACATGTGAGTGATTAAGATGTGCCGCCATATGCCTGGGCAAAGAGGAAAGTCTTAACCTGGCGCCAGAAAGATAGCAGCATTGGTGCCAGGCGAGCCTCGTCAGGGAGATTGGTCCATAGTCTGGGGGCCACCACCGAAAAGGCCCTGTTTCTTGTTGCCACACTCCGAGCCTCTCTCGGAGTAGGCACCCAGAGGAGAACCTTAGCTGTTGAACGTAGTGACCGGGTATATTCACGCCGGGAGAGGTGTTCTGTCAGGTATTGTGGTCCCAAGCCGTGTAAGGCTTTATAGGTCAAAACCAGCACCTTGAATTGGGCTCGGAAACATACAGGCAGCCAGTGCAAGTGGACCAGAGCAGGTGTTATATGGTCGAAAATTCTGGTTCCCGAAATCAATCTGGCCGCTGCATTTTGCACGAGCTGCAGCTTCTGAACCGTCTTCAAAGGCAGCCCTACGTATAACGCATTGCAGTAATCTAACTTGGAGGTTACCAGAGCATGGACAACTGAAGCCAGGTTATCCCTGTCTAGATAGGGGCGTAGCTGGGCCACCAACCGGAGTTTCTAGAAGGCACTCCGTGCCACTGAGGTCACCTGAGCCTCAAGTGACAATGATGGATCTAAAAGAACCCCCAAGCTACGAACCTGCTCCTTCAGGGTGAGTGCGATCCCATCCAGAACCGGCAGAACACCCCCCCTTCCTGTCAGCGGTGAAATGCATACAAGTGGCTATAAGGTCAAGCCTCTTTTCATAAGTGATGCTAAGAATGTTTTTTTTAGACTGAGATGCACTACTCATGCATGTTGCTGATGCAGTTCAGAAAGTGGGCAAACCCCACCGGTTGCAGTTGATATAGGTCTTTCATTTGCCTTGTATTGCAAAAGTTGTGTCACTTGTGAAAACGGACTGAAAGTTGTTTCCGCTACCCCCAACACACACACACACACACACACACAGACTGTCAGCTGGGAAGTTTCTCTGCAGCTGCTGGGACTTATGTAACCAGTGAGGGGGAAGATCCCTGAAGTTTGACAGAAGCTGTATCAGATGGGGAGGTAATGAGTGTGTATATAGCCACAGCACATGCAGCTAAATATGGATTTGGTTTCACTACGGTATAAGTTTGGAGGTCAAACACCATTCACTCACATGCTCCAGCCCTTCCCTCATACCTGCTGCAGGGGTCCCCAACAGCCTCCTAGCCCAGATCCTACCCGGCTAGAATATCTTACACCAAAAGTCAGGGTGAAGAAAGACAGCCTGGCGATTAATGGGTTGGGTGTTCATATCTATTAGGGGAGTGCAGGGACCCCCCAATCCGCTACGTGACCTAATCCGGAAAATCCAGATCAGGCCCGATCCTCTTCGTGCTGCTCCGCCCGTCTCCCGCTCCGCTCCGCGGAGCGAGATCCAGCTTCGCCGCCGTCGCTACATGGATGGCGGCAGCGGTGGCGCAAGATAAGCCACCTCCCTTACCTGCATCCATCACGGGCTTCAATTGAGGCCCCGGTTGAAGCCGGAAGAGGCCTCGCCCTTCACTTCTGCCTTCAACCGGGGCTTCAATTGAAGCCTGCAACGGACACAGGTAAGCGTCCCTCCTCCCTGCTCCCTTACCTGCCTCCTCCCTGCGCCCTTACCTGCACCGCCACTGCCGCATGGATGGCGCCGGCGCCGGCACCAGGTAGGCCAGCCCCCCGCCCACTTACCTGCATCCATCACGGGCTTTAATTGAGGCCCCAGTTGAAGCCGGAAGAGGCCTCGGCCTTCACTTCCGCCTTCAACTGGGGCCTCAATTGAAGCCCGTGACGGAGGCAGGTAAGTGTCCCTCCTGCCTGCTCCCTTACCTGCCGCCGCTGCCGCCACATGGATGGCAGCACCGGCAGCGCCAGATGAGTTCCCCTCCTCCCCACTTACCTGCAGGTGAAGCTCCGGATTGAGGCGATCCTCTTCGCCTCGATCCGCAGCCCCCCTGACTCTCTTCGCCTCCGCCTTTTCCGGAGGTGAATTAGGCCGCCTTGCTCCTACTTCTCTGAACCGAAGCGAAGCGGAGCACATCCCTAATATCTATATAATCTTTCTCTTATAAGATGCTTGTTTAGGGTGTGTCAAAAATCTCTGTTGCCCCAGAACATGCATGGTTCTGAACACGCATGGTAAACCCATCAACTATACTCTTAAAATGCGATTAATAAGGAGGGCCATGTGCAACCTCCAGCTTGAGTGGAAATATTCTGAATACCAGTATAAATCAAGCCTTCCCATTTCTTACATGCCAAATTTATGCAGAACTCAGCTATTCTGTACAACTGGGGGATGTGACTGCTTCATAACAAACAAACAAACAAAAACCGCTCCTTGATTGTTCTTGCTTTGCTTCCCCTCGACACACATAATTAGACTTTGGTTGGACATTTTGCTCTGCTTGTCTGCCATTCCTTTTCTAAGCAAGATGGCAGGCCAATGGCCCTAGTTCCCACTGATTCCTTAAATGAGTTAAACCCCTTTTCAGCTGAGCAGCTGCTGTCCCATGTTCCTGGTGCTGAATAGTTCCCATTGTTTGGGTCTTGCTTTCCTTCCCCAGCTGTGAGTGCTGTGTTAACACACTGGGCTCATCTCAGACCTGGTTCCAATCTGTTGTGAGTGCTGATTCAAACTGTCAGTTGGCCGTCAGCCAGAATGGGTTAGAGCACCACTCACAACTCCTCTTTGCCACTGAATGGAGCTCAGTTGCCTGAATTGGTTACAGAATCATTCGCCTGACCGTATTTTTACGTGGCTAAAACAGCACAATTGACTGGGTTGATTTTAGCATGATGAGACACAATTCACTGTTGCCCCTTCTGATTGCCAGGACTCAGTCTTGGAGCAAGAGAATTCATGATGAACAGTGCCTCTGAACATATGCCAAGTGCACATGCCACACTGCCTAGCCCTGTGCCTTTTCCCATGGGGGAGGAAGGCAGTTGGGGTGGCAATTGTTATTGTACATGAACATTGATGGCGCTTTATAAATAAATATTAATATTAATGATATTAATAATACAAATGGCAGCAGGGGAAAGGGTTCAAGGACATAACGGGCTCAAGTTAAAGGAAGCCAGATTCCAGCTGGACATCAGGAAAAAATTCCTGACTGTTAAAGCAGTACGACAATGGAATCAGTTACCAAGGGAGGTGGTGGGCTCTCCCACACCAGAGGCCTTCAAGAGGCAGCTGGACAACCCTCTGTCAGGGATGCTTTAGGGTGGATTCCTGCATTGAGCAGGGGGTTGGACTCGATGGCCTTGTAGGCCCCTTCCAACTCTGCTAATTTATGATTCTATGAGGTCTCCAACAGTGAGTCCTCAGCACAGGTTGAATTGGGCTCTCCCATGCTTCAGTTTCACTCCTGGTAAAATTCCTCGCTACTTCGCAGACAGGCAAACAAATAACTGGAAAAGCAGACCGTTCTGATTTGGCCCTTACACACTGAAAATGAGAACAGGACATTCCAATATTTATTATTAGTTATTTAAATATATATATACCAACTTCCACTACCAAATCACAGGGAGGTGTAGAAAATTCATTAAAACAATTAAAATAAAAAACAAAACAAAGACACAATAAAAATGAAAATAGGGTATATCCTCCTGCACCTGCCACCCCCAAAAGGGTATCAACTGGGCTAAACCAGTCATGTTTCAGCGCAGGACCATATTATGACTGACTCCAGTTGGAAAAGTGAATTGAAACATAATGGGGTGGTTTAGTGAAGTCTTCCTCGGGGTTGGAGGTGCATTTGCAAACAAGACCAGATTGAGGGAGTCAAATCTACAGTGTCTCTTACAACTCATGGAGGAAGTAGAAGGATGAGCAAAACTGGGTGAGCATTTAGTAGTGCTTGCAGGAGCACTGGCCAAGTCCCTTCTCTCCTAGTATCATTTCCCACTCCAGTTGTGAAGATCTGTGAAGGAGGCACATGGCTAGGAAGAGGAGGGTATATGCCAGGAAGCTGAGTCTGGTGGATTCAGAGGAGGGCAACCAGGATGATCAGGGGTCTGGAAACAAAGCCCTATGAAGAGAGACTGAAAGAACTGGGCCTGTTTAGCCTGGAGAAGAGAAGATGGAGGGGAGACATGAGAGCACTCTTCAAAGACTTAAAAGGTTGTCACACAGAGGAGGGCCAGGATCTCTTCTTGATCCTCCCAGAGTGCAGGACACGGAATAACGGGCTCAAGTTAACGGAAGCCAGATTCCAGCTGGACATCAGGAAAAACTTCCTGACTGTTAGAGCAGTATGACAGTGGAACTAGTGACCTAGGGAGGTTGTGGGCTCTCCCACACTAGAGGCCTTCAAGAGGCAGCTGGACAACCCTCTGTCAGGGATGCTTTAGGGTGGATTCCTGCATTGAGCAGGGGGTTGGACTCGATGGCCTTGTAGGCCCCTTCCGGCTCTGCTATTCTATGATTCCCAGTGATGCCAACTGGATGGCATCTGAAGGGACTGGAAATTTAGCCTGACAATGCCTGGTGGCTCAAGGATGGATGAAATACAAATATTCAGAGCTCCTTGCCTCCCCTCACACTTTCAGGCGAATACAAAATAAAGAAAATTGGTCAAAATGGTCAAAATTGATTAATTTGCACCATTTGTGCAGGTTCCAGATTTTTCTTGGAACAGAACCTGGGTTATCAGGGTGCAGAATTTTAATTAATTTTTGCACAATCTGTGCAATAGCTCCGTCTACACTAGAGGGTGGTGGTAGACTGACACACACACCCTGCCCCTTCTGTATCACAGAAACTGTAACGTCGTGGCTCTATGTTTCCTTGCTTTCCATGAAAAGGGCAACTACTCTAACCAAATTCACCTGCATGCACGCTTGTTTGTTTGTCTCTGCAGTTTGCAAGCAGGCACTTCGCTGCTGGACACGATCTTCACCCACTTGGACACCTGCCCAGTCAGCAGAAGGCCCAGAACTGCACACATCATGACGCTGGCAGGTATGGAAACACAGGCAGCGTCGCTGCTTAATAAACAAACAAGGCCATAAGAAGAACTCTGGCCGGATCCGACCAAAGATCCACGTGGTCCAGCATTCTATTCCCACACTGGCCACCAGCCAACCAACCCATCAGTTTCTCCAAGGAAGCCCCAAAGCAGGGACATCAAGGTATAGATCAAGGAGGGCAACCAGGATGCTTTAGGGTGGATTCCTGCATTGAGCAGGGGGTTGGACTCGATGGCCTTGTAAGCCCCTTCCAACTCTGCTATTCTATGATTCTATGATCAGGGTCTGGAAACAAAGCCCTATGAAGAGAGACTGAAAGAACTGGGCAGGTTTAGCCTGGAGAAGAGAAGATGGAGGGGAGACATGAGAGCACTCTTCAAATACTTCAAAGGTTGTCACACAGAGGAGGGCCAGGATCTCTTCTCGATCCTCCCAGAGTGCAGGACATGGAAGAATGGGCTCAAGTTAAAGGAAGCCAGATTCCAGCTGGACCTCAGGAAAAACTTCCTGACTGTTAGAGCAGTACGACAATGAAACCAATTACCTAGGGAGGTGGTGGGCTCTCCCACACTAGAGGCCTTCAAGAGGCAGCTGGACAAACATCTGTCAGGGATGCTTTAGGGTGGATGTCCAGTTGTTTCAGTCTCTCACATGTCCAGTTGTTTCAGTCTCTGGCCCTCTGCACTGTGCAGTCTATCTGCCATTCCATTGATTTGTCTGAGGACTGATCAGCATGGTTGCAGGGTAATCAATAAAACCACAAACAAGGGCAGCAGTTGATATGAAGCAAATACATCCAAAGCTGAAAAGCAGGCAACTGCGAGGCGTGAGAGCTGAGGCGTGTATATTAAACAATTAGTGCGCTACATAGCAAAAACAACAGGAATCCGGTTTTACTCCTGTTTCTCCATAAGACAGCTTCTTCAGAAAATTGCTGTTTCTTATATATGATTTTGTAGGCACCACTAACGAGCATTCGCTGTGGGAAGGGAGATAAGACAAATCTTTTAAGATGTTTTCCTGCCCCAGAACAGGATAACTCACCGCCACTGAAGCATATTGGGACCTGAGTATCTTCCTTTGGGAAAACAAATATGATGTTTTAAGAGAGAAATGTCTTATAGATTTGTCTTATCTTCATTCCCGTGGTGTATGCATCTATGGAATCATAGATAAGGGTGGTTAATAAGCCACAGGGCTTGTTAACCACCCTTCATGTGCCATTTGCATGCCAGCTGGATTGACATCATTACCCTCATCGGCGTGGCTTGTCGAGATGTGGGTGGGGTGGCCAGCAAAGCATCCAGCAACCCTAAAACAGGCCATGAGTTTGGGGTTATTATTATTTATTTATTTATACAGCACCATCCGTGTACGTGGTGCTGAACAGAGTAAAACAATAACATAGCAACACCCTGCCGCAGAGGCTTACATTCTAATAAATTCATAATAAAACAATAAGACGGGGAAGAGAATGCACCAAACAGGCACAGGGGAGAGTAGAACGAACAGTATAAAAGTAAGATCAAAGTCAAGTTCTAAAAGCTTTAGAAAAAAGAAAAGTTTTTAGCTGAGCTTTAAAAACTGCAGCTGAACTTGTAGTTTGCAAATGTTCTGGAAGAGCGTTCCAGGCGTAAGGGGCAGCGGAAGAAAATGGACGAAGCCGAGCAAGGGAAATAGAGGCCCTTGGGCAGGTGAGAAACACGGCATCAGAGGAGCAAAGAGCACGAGCGGGGCAATAGTGTGAGATGAGAGAGGAAAGATAGGAAGGAGCTAGACTGTGAAAAGCTTTGAAGGTTAACAGGAGAAGTTTATAGTGGATTCTGAAGTGAATTGGAAGCCAATGAAGAGATTTCATAAGCGGAGTAACATGGTCAGAGCGGCGAGCCAAGAAGATGATCTTAGCAGCAGAGTGGTGAACAGAAACCAACGGACTGATGTGAGAAGAAGGAAGGCCAGTGAGAAGAAGGTTGCAGTAGTCCAACCGAGAAATATCCAAGGCATGAACAAGAGTCTTGGCAGAAGAGACAGACAAAAATGATCGAATCCTGGCAATATTATACAGGGAAAAACGACAGGATTTAGCTACTGCCTCAATATGAGGAATAAAGGGGAGAGCGAGGAGTCAAATATAAAGCCAAGACTACAAGCTTCCTTGACTAGAGTGAGTGTAACATCATTGACAGCCTCACTGGCTTTGGTTGTCACAACAAGCCATACTGGTCAGGGTAACTGGGTAAATCCGGCCAGTATGCGACAAAACCTGCAGCGAATTTAACTAGGGCGCCGTGGCTCACAAACCACCCTGCAAGCGTGTGAACCAGGTCTGAGAGAGCTCAGCTTATGAAAGCTGAGTCAAACTGGAGATCTCCCTCACCCTGAGGGACACTTGAGGGTCATTCCCCTAGTCCCTTTTCACTCTTGGCATTTGTTATGAGATGAGGAGGAGGAGAGTAAAGGGAGCGCTTGGAGGCTGCTAATGGCCAAGGGCTTCCTTCATCCTCTCCTGGGGCAGAGGCAGCTGTCACCAGGGTTAGCCACGGAGTGGCAGGCAACCAGGCAGGAAACATAGAATCATAGAATCATAGAATAGCAGAGTTGGAAGGGGCCTACAAGGCCATCGAGTCCAACCCCCTGCTCAATGCAGGAATCCACCCTAAAGTATCCCTGACGGATGGTTGTCCAGCTGCCTCTTGAAGGCCTCTAGGGTGGGAGAGCCCACCACCTCCCTAGGTCACTGGTTCCATTGTCGTACTGCTCTAACAGTCAGGAAGCTTTTCCTGATGTCCAGCTGGAATCTGGCTTCCTTTAACTTGAGCCCGTTATTCCGTGTCCTGCACTCTGGGAGGATCGAGAAGAGATCCTGGCCCTCCTCTGTGTTACAACCTTTTAAGTATTTGAAGAGTGCTATCATGTCTCCCCTCCATCTTCTCTTCTCCAGGCTCAACATGCCCAGTTCTTTCAGTCTCTCCTCATAGGGCTTTGTTTCCAGACCCCTGATCATCCTGGTTGCCCTCCTCGGAACACGCTCCATGGTTTTATGGAACTCCCAGTTTCAAGAGCAGCATGCCAGTAAAAACCAGTTGCTTGCAGGTGACGGAGCATCACTAGGAGAGGACTATCGCCTTTATGTCCTTCTTGTGTCTTTGGCCACGGTGGGAAATCTAGGCTGGATGGACCCTTGGCCTGATCCAGCATGGCTCTTCATATGTTCTTTCCACATGAGTAAAGGCCCTTTTGGTGTGTGGGTGTGTGGGTGTGTGCTTTGGTATTGTGTGAGGGGAGTCTGAGAGGTGTCGTTCCCTAGTAAGGATAGAAGCATCTTTTTAAAAACTTTCCTTGGTAATGTCTTTTTTTTTTCTCTACAGCGTACAAAGAAAAGATGAAGGAGCTCCCCCTGGTGTCCCTCTTCTGCTCCTGCTTCCTCTCAGACCCCTTAAACAAACCATCTTATAAATATGAAGGTAGGTGCACACCAAGCCATTAAGTCTCAGAGGTTTGTGGAATCGGGGGTCCAACTGGCTGATTCCAATTTGCTGGGCTCCTGTCTGTGTGAGCATTTTCACGAATGATAGATTGCACCACTTTTGAAGTTTCTCCCATTCCCAAGGGCTCCGGATTGGCTTCAACGTAATATATTATATATGATAATACGTTATAAATCTAGTTGACATGCCATGCATTATGCATTATTATATTCTAGACAACACCATGCAAAGACACCCACACTCCGGAGATGACACATGAGGCCACATTGATTTCCTATTTCATCCTATTGTAAAGGTTTATTGTAACCCACTTTGAATAAAAATACCGTTTTTCTTTTCTTTTTACATGGTCGCTTAGGCTTATGCTACTCTGTAGCTAAGATGGAGCCAAGTGATTAATGCAAACTAGACATCCAACTTCAACCCGGGTCTTCAGTTGATATAAGAACGTGACCCACTTCACATGTTAGCCTCTAAATAAGCCATGTGCCTGTAGTGATTCACTTTCAACAACAGCTGCTACAGGCATTCACAGCTGGACAGTTCTCTGAGATCTCTTCGCCCCTTCTTGCTTCCAGCAAGGAGACAGCCATCATTGGTCACTTACCCTTCAAACAGTCCTTCTGTTGAGCAACCAGGAAAGCAATGCTTCCTTTTTCTTTATGGCTTGGCAGTGTTTTCTTGCATTTGGGAGAAGTGAAGAACAGGCCGCTGAGGTGCTGAACCGGGGGGGGGGGACTATTTTTGTTTTTAAATGGTTAAAAAACAAAAGCCACCTTTCAACTCTAGGTCAATAAAACCTTTCCACATTCATGTGTTTGCTGGTATACCCCTCTATGGCCCTGTTCAGAAGACAACTTAAACCACGGCTTTAACCACGGAGAATAAGGTGTGTTCAGAGGAGGGCAACCAGGATGATCAGGGGTCTGGAAACAAAGCCCTATGAGGAGAGACTGAAAGAACTGGGCATGTTTAGCCTGGAGAAGAGAAGATGGAGGGGAGACATGAGAGCACTCTTCAAATACTTAAAAGGTTGTCACACAGAGGAGAGCCAGGAGCTCTTCTCGATCCTCCCAGAGTGCAGGACACGGAATAACGGGCTCAAGTTACAGGAAGCCAGATTCCAGCTGGACATCAGGAAAAACTTCCTGACTGTTAGAGCAGTACGACAATGGAATCAGTTACCTAGGGAGGTTGTGGGCTCTCCCACACTCGAGGCCTTCAAGAGGCAGCTGGACAACCCTCTGTCAGGGATGCTTTAGGGTGGATTCCTGCATTGAGCAGGGGGTTGGACTTGATGGCCTTGTAGGCCCCTTCCAACTCTTCTATTCTATGATTCTGAACAGGGCCTATGTCTCTGATGTTTGCCCAACGTCATCTCTAAGATGATGTTGGGCAAACACCCAGTTATCACAGGACAGGCCTCACATTGGCAGCAGCCTGATCCAAACTGGGGCCCAGATGATATCGGAGTAAAAAATAAGCCAAGGGCAAGGGCGGAACCAGGGAATCTTCTACAAAAATATTGTTAGTAAAAGATTTATTAAAGTGCCAGGTGCCTACGCGTTTCGAATGCGGTTGCGTTCTTCCTCAGGGCTTTATCTAAAAAACAAAGAAATCTTTTGTATCAAAATATTTACAATTGAAAGCATTTTCCAAGTAACCGTGCCATAAACATATATAATATCTAGATAGAAAAAGTTTAAAATTATTATTATTATTATTATTTATTTATATAGCACCATCAGTGTACATGGTGCTGTACAGAGTAAAACAGTAAATAGCAAGACCCTGCCGCATAGGCTTACAATCTAATAAAATCATAATGAAACAATAAGGAGGGGAAGAGAATGCAAACAGGTACAGGGTAGGGTAAGCAGGCACAGGGTAGGGTAAAACTAACAGTATAAAGTCTGCACAACATCAAGTTTTAAAAGCTTTAGGAAAAAGAAAAGTTTTTAGTTGAGCTTTAAAAGCTGCGATTGAACTTGTAGTTCTCAAATGTTCTGGAAGAGCGTTCCAAGCGTAAGGGGCAGCAGAAGAAAATGGACGGAGCCGAGCAAGGGAAGGAGAGGCCCTTGGGCAGGCGAGAAACATGGCATCAGAGGAGCGAAGAGCACGAGCGGGGCAATAGTGTGAGATGAGAGAGGACAAAACAAATTGTATAACGAGACATACAAATTGCAAACAAAAAAGATGTAATACATCATCATTCAGCCAATTGGAGTATCTATGCAAAGTATAACAATCAAGAACAAATCGTCTATGTCACAATAATCGAGAACAGTCTTTACTTATTTACACTGATGGTGCTATATAAATATAATAACAACAACAACAACAACAACAACGTTAGTGCAGTTGTCTGCAGAAGCTCCCAGGCTAGCATGATACAGAAAGAAATGAGATATCTAGATATTATATATTTTTACGGCACGGTTACTTGGAAAATGCCTCCAATTGTAAATATTACAATACAAAAGATTTCTTTGTTTTTTAGATAAAGCCCTGAGGAAGAACGCAACCCCGTTCGAAATGCGTAGGCACCTGGCATTTTAATAAACCTTTTACTAATAATATTTTTGTAGAACATTCCTTGGTTCCGCCCTTGCCTTTGGCTTATTTTTTACTCCCCTATTGGGTTTTCCTTCTTTTCGCCCCAGATTATTATTTATTTATTTATTTATTTATTTATTTATTTATTTATATAGCACCATCAGTGTACGTGGTGCTGAACAGAGTAAAACAATAAAATAGCAAAACCCTGCCGCATAGGCTTACATTCAAATAGCATCGTAATAAAACAATAAGAAGGGGAAGAGAATGCACCAAACAGGCACAGGGGAGAGTAGAACGAACAGTATAAAAGTCAGATCAAAATCAAGTTTTAAAAGTTTTAGAAAAAAGAAAAGTTTTTCGTTCGGCAACATAATTTGAATTATTTCCAGAGCGGGCTAGGAGGTTGGGCCCATTATTTATTTATTTACATTTATATACCGCCCCACAGCCGAAGCTCTCTGGGCGGTTCACAAAAGCTAAAAACAGTAAACATCAAAAATACACAAAATTAAAAAACCATCAGAGACATAAAAACAACAGTATAAAAACAGCAGCATCCATTTAAAACAACAGTTCTGGGATCCATTCAAAAACAAACTTCACGTTCAATGCCTTTAAATGCCTGGGAGAAGAGGAAAGTCTGTTAGGAGTCTGATGTATTGCACTCCCTCAGAGCATGCACAGAGTGCAAGCACACGTCAGCAGAGACAGAGGTCACTGGCAACAGGCAGATGTTCACAAAGTGAAGGAATACTCAGACACAGCATTTTGGACTACTAATCTAAGTTTACTTTACAAGTATTTACATAAGCATAACATAGTTGAGGAACTTTACACAATAACTCTTCACACAAACTCTCCATACTCTTCAATCACATGTCACATATTAATAGCCTTGTGAGCCAATCCTAGTGTCCACATGCAATATGAACACCGGATTGCATCACCAGGCTTGTGTTGCTATGCCTCAAGAAAAAAAACATGGGCAAACAGCCTTGGTCAGAGAGCCATCCAGCTGCACATCCTGGCCGCTCTCAAAGACCTTGAGATGGCTATCTCAGAGGTTGTTCACTTTGTTCTTCGGTTCCAGAAAAAAATCCACTTGGATATGAACACTTTCAAATCAAATACCTGACAAAGTCTTGACCTGGCGCCTGAAAGATAACAATGTTGGCACCAGGTGAGCCTCATCCGGGAGATCATTCCACAGTCAGGGGCCACCACCGAAAAGGCCCTCTCCTTGGTTGCCATCCTCCGAGCTTCCCTTCAATGGCTTCATAGCACAAGCAGACCTTAGCATCTCCTTCCCTCCCTCTCTCTTCCAGTAGACACGGTAGACCTGACCTGGTGCGTCATTTCTGACATGGAGGTCATCGAACTCAACAAGCGCACCTCGGGTCAGTCCTTCGAGGTTATCCTTAAACCGCCATCCTTTGATGGAATCCCTGAATTCAATGCCTCCCTGCCCCGACGCCGTGACCCCTCACTGGAGGAGATCCAGAAGAAACTAGAAGCTGCCGAGGAACGACGTAAGGTGAGAACCAGTCCAGTACCTGGTTGGTAAAGGTGGCAGAATTGTAGGTGCCTTATATTGAGAATGAAATTTCATAGGGATAAATGGCAAGTTCTACATTTAGGAAATAGAAACCAAATGTACAGTTACAAGATGGGGGATACTTGGCTCAGCAATACTGCGAACGAGAAGGATCTTGGAACTGTTGTAGATCGCAAGCTTTATATGAGCCAACAGTGCGATATGGCTGCAAGAAAGGCAAATGCTATTTTGGGCTGCATTAATAGAAGTATAGCTTCCAAATCGTGTGAGGTACTGGTTCCTCCCTATTCGGCCCTGGTTAGGCCTCATCTAGAGTATTGCATCCAGTTCTGGGCTCCACATTTCAAGAAGGACGCAGACAAGCTGGAGCGTGTTCAGAGGAGGGCAACCAGGATGATCAGGGGTCTGGAAACAAAGCCCTATGAAGAGAAACTGAAAGAACTGGGCATATTTAGCCTGGAGAAGAGAAGATTGAGGGGAGACATGAGAGCACTCTTCAAATACTTGACCTAGGGAGGTTGTGGGCTCTCCCACACTGGAGGCCTTCAAGAGGCAGCTGGACAACCCTCTGTCAGGGATGCTTTAGGGTGGATTCCTGCATTGAGCAGGGGGTTGGACTCGATGGCCTTGTAGGCCCCTTCCAACTCTCTGCTATTCTATGATTCTATAATTCTACTAATATCCTATGACAGCCTAATATCCTATATGCTATGGGAGCCTCCTCCAACTGCCAGATGTTTTGAACTACAGCTCTGAGCATCCTTGGCCATTGGCCATGCTGGCTGATGCGGGTGAAGCCCAGAGCATGTGGAGGGCTACCCTATGCTGCCAGCAAAACGTTTCATTACGTTAGTGCTGTTGTATGTCAGCTTTAAGGCGCATGGTCTATTTATTTATTTATTGCATTTTTATACCGCCCAATAGCTGAAGCTCTCTGGGCGGTTCACAAAAATTAAAACCATGACATTTCAAGTAACGCTCCAAATGCTAGCACAGCATTTCCAAGGCAAGAATTGGCCATGTGCTGATCCACAGAAGTTCCCATAATGAGGAAATGTGTGTGGCTTGCCAGCATGTGAATTATTGATCGGCCATTAGGGGGCCTCTCTCATTCATCGTTGGCCCTACCTGACCTTGACAGACAGTTATGAATGGGCCTTCCAGCCACAATGGCCCGTTGTGGAGGACGAATGAATTCCTTTCCACAGCTCAGTTTCCCTTCTGTCAGAGTAACCAGATCCAACATTAACCCATTTGCTGTTAACCAGGGATCATTGCAAAGATAACATGGATAGATTTATTTGTTTGTTTAAAAGATTTATAGGCCGCCTTTTAGGGAAAACCCTTCCAAGGTGGTGTGCAAAATTTAAAGCCACAAAACACAGTCAATCAATGATAAAATAATAATAATAATAATAATAATAATAATAATTAATAATAATAATAAAATAATGAAATCAATATTAACAATTAAAACCAGATAACACCATATATAGAACAGCACCCAATCAAGTCCCTACTCTGATATAGACCAAGGTAAATAAATAAGTCATTAGGTCCTGTTTGAAGGCCTATAATGGTGGAGTCCAGCAAACATCAAGTGGAATAGAGTTCCACAAACTGGGGACCACCACCTTGTGCCCAGCAACTTAATTGATTTGGCAGGTGGGCACACAAACAGAGCCCCCAATTTTGATCTCAGAGTGTGGGTGATATGGGTGAAGGAAGTCCTTCAGGTATGAATTGATCACTTTAGGAAGCCTTGGAAAGATTGTCATTACAGATCCAATCTCATTGCTACCACAATATGGACCGGAGGAGAAGGTCTAGTGAATCCAAGATGGCAGCACACAAGACTGGAATTTGATGGACTGGGTTTCTCAGTGCAGTTGAGAGTACTGTGGGTGGCCTGGGATTTTCCGTCATATCCCTTCATCACCGATAATCAATACTGTATATGTCTATATTTGATTGAGGGGAGACATGATAGCACTCTAAAAGGTTGTCACACAGAGGAGGGCCAGGATTTCTTCTTGATCCTCCCGGAGTGCAGGACACGGAATAACGGACTCAAGTTAAAGGAAGCCAGATTCCAGCAGGACATCAGGAAAAACTTCCTAACTGTTAGAGTAGTACGACAATGGAACCAGTTACCTAGGGAGGTTGTGGGCTCTCCCACACTAGAGGCCTTCAAGAGGCAGCTGGAGAAGCATCTGTCAGCGATGCTTTAGGGTGGATTCCTGCATTGAGCAGGAGGTTGGACTCGATGGCCTTGTAGGCCCCTTCCAACTCTGCTATTCTATGATTCTATGATTCTCATTTCATTTTGTGGGTTTAGTACCAGGAAGCAGAGCTCTTGAAGCACCTGGCGGGAAAGCGAGAGCACGAGAAGGAGGTCATCCAGAAAGCCATTGAGGAGAACAACAATTTCATCAAGATGGCCAAGGAGAGACTGATTCAGAAAATGGTGTCCAATAAGGAGAACCGAGAGGCACATTTAGCCGCCATGTTGGAACGCCTGCAGGAGAAGGTGAGGAGTCAACAGCAGAGAGGTGGGTTGGACTAGGCCAAAGAGTTGTATGGTAGGCTCCAATGGATGGAAGTAGAATAAGGAGAACGCCCCCTTTTCACTGCTAGTGTCATTGTAGCATCCTAGGGGACCACCAAGATCAGAATTCAGCTGCGTGGCATCATGATAGTTAAGCAGGATTGAAATGGGTTTAATCTGTAGTGTAGACGTGCCCATAAGGCTTATGAGGTGCCTCCCTATAAGAAGAGCCCCAAGGCTGGATCAGACCTAAGGCCCATCTAGTCCAGCGTCTTGCTTCCCTCAAGGGGCAACCAGGTGCCCCAGATAGGACATGAGTTGGGCAATAGCCCCCTACTGCTGTTGTTTCCAGACAATTGGCATGTGTCCTCTGGCCCTGGGGGTAGTATATAGCCATTATGACTCATAGCCATCCTATCATTTATCTAGTCCTCTTCTAAAGCCATCTATGACCATCGCCATATTTTGTGGCATTTCTCTCCCCAGGATAAACATGCCGAGGAGGTCCGGAAGAACAAGGAGCTAAAGGAAGAGGCCTCCAGGTAGAGAGGCCCCCACGGCACGGAACAGTTTGGACTGACAGCTCCAAGGGAAGATGGTGGCAGGCGGCGGTCCTGGAGGCCGCTGCCTCAGAGCAAAGTGTTGACTGACGAATTGGGATTGTCCTCTGCTTTCGTTGTTTGTGAATGTAAAGAATTGATTGGTGAAGCCATCGCGTGTGTTTCAGGGAGGGAGGGAAACAGAAAGCTGGGAGGAAGACGTGTGCGTATCTGGGGGTGGGGAGGGGGTGGGGTGGACAACTAGGGACACCCCCCAAATGGTGGGGCGTTCTGGCCCAGGTCCTGACATTTTCCCACACCGGTCGTGGAACCCAGTTAACAGAGGGGTGATAGGAATGGCAGGTTATATGGGGAAGGTGTGGCAGAGGGTTTGGGGGTGGGACCGGGGTGGGGGGGCAAAGCAGAAAGATACGTGAGGTAAATTTGGTGATGGGCTGGGAGCAAGCAGAGGAAGTGACGTCACCTCTGGGGTGAGTGTTGTCTTGTGTGTTTTGCCATTAATGTCGGTCACCAGTGTGAAAAAAGAAACTCATTTTTGTCTTTCCTTCGTAACTCTTCACCTTGTCCCTTCACACCGAGGCATTGCAAACCTGCTGTTGCTTAATCGAAGGTGGCTGTGGTGGGTTTTTTTTTAAAGCCACAGACCTTTGTTTTAAAAATAATAATAATAATAATAATAATAATAATAATAATAATAACAATAAATACTTTTTGCCAGAGACTCACCATTGTCAAGTATGAACGTAATTCACCCCCACCCCCCACATCTTCTTGCCCCCTGAAATCGGAGCCAATACGGCAAGCCCTGGAATGCTGCAGGGTTTGGAAGAGTCACCTTGAGGTGAATCAAGAACAAAAATGATTCTTTTAAAACCCTCTCGGAGAGGGGCGCTTATGGGTGCATGTGGCCCTAGAGCGTAAAACCAGCGGCAATGGTGGAATTTAAGGCTGATAGGAAGGGTGTGTGTGTGCGCGTGTGTCGTTCTTAAGCAAATCCTCACAAATTCAGTTTCCTCACGTGAATTCTGATTGCTACGATGGCTCTGGTTAGAAGGAAAGGAAAGGAACCTCTCGTGCAAGCACTGAGTCATTACTGACTCTTGGAGGGACGCCAGCTTTCGCTGACATTTTCTTAGCAGGCCTTATAGCGGGGTGGTTTGCCGTTGCCTTCCCCGGCCGTTATTACCTTTCCCCCAGCTAGGTGGGTACTCATTTGACCGACCTCGGGAGGATGGAAGGCTGAGTCGACCCGAGCCGGCTGCCTGAAACCAGCTTCCGCTGGGATCGAACTCAGGCCGTGGGGAGAGTTTCAGCTGCAGAAACTGCTGCTTTACCGCTCTGCACCCCCAAAACATTCCCGATTGAGAAAGAAGGTGAAATAACTCCATGGCGCTTTCTACACCATCATTTTTTGGAGGGATCATCCCTGTGTGTCCAAATGATGCACAGGGGATCCCGGGATCAGGGAGGGATGATCCCTCCATTTCCCCAGGATAACGGAGACCTCAGTTATCCCAGTTTTACATGCGGTCCTGGGATGATCCCGAGGACTGCGGACGGTGTGGGCACCCATCCCAGCATCTTCCCTGTTCCCCATGAGTAGCAGGCGTCATCAGAGGAAAGGAGCCGGGACAAGGGGAGTCCAGGGCCATCGGGGGTCGGGTGGGCAGCAGGGTCGCCCCCTTTTTTTAAAATCTTTTCATTTGGCCCTTTTAAAAAAAATGGCAGCCACGACGGGCGCGTTGCCCGTGTTGTCACGTGGCCCGTTTAGACTGAGAGCGACGATCCCAGAAGCAGGTAAGTCCGAGATCGCCCCCTCTACACCTGTAGGTGTAGAAAGGGCCCCTGTATAATGTATTAGATTTGGCAAGATAAGACGTAGCCTTGTCGTTTCTTTAAAATTTGTCGCCAAGAGAAGGTCAAACGAGACGTCCCCCTGCAAACGCATCCTTTGCAATTAGCTGCTTAGATTGTCGGATAGGAGCTTTGAGAGGGGATAATCTGGAGAAGGGGAAACGGGGGGGGAGGGGGGAGGCTTAATCCTTTCATTGCCGACCATTTTCCTGCTTAGGAACGCAGGAGGCCACCTTATCCCAAGTCATACCCTTGGTCCATTTAGCTCAGTAGTACAGACACTGACAGGCAGCAATAGCTCTCCAGGTTTTCTTTCATATCTCTGCTTGGAGATGCCGGGGATCTCAAACCTGGGACCTTCTGCATGCAAGGTAGATGCTCTGCCACTGAGCTATTGTCCCGCCCACCCACAAGCTATCCCTGCTACTTCTCCATTCCTCCTTCCCCTTGAGGTTCCAGATGTGCATTTACCAGCATGCAGAGGATATTGGGCTGCAGCTTTTAGAGTGTGTGCAGCCATGCACTCTCCGGGAGTTGTAGGATGACTCTATGGAAAGGAGGACCAGGCTCCTGTATCTTTAACAGTTGCGTAGAAAAGGGAATTTCAGCAGGTGTCATTGGTACACATGCAGCACCTGGTGAAATCCCCTCTTCCTCACAACAGTTAAAGCTGCAGGAGCCTTGCCCTCTTTTCTATCTGGCCACTCTAGTATAGCTCCTGTAGCTTTAACTGTTGTGATGAAGAGGGAATTTCACCACGTTCCCCATATATACAAATGACACCTGCTGAAATTCCCTTTTCTATGCAACTCTTAAAGATACAGGAGCCCTGGCCTCCTTTCCATAGGGTCACCCTAGGGAGTTGCACCCCATCATTATCTGAGACATTGCTAGGAATCATAGAATAGCAGAGTTGGAAGGGGCCTACAAGGCCATCGAGTCCAACCCCCTGCTCAATGCAGGAATCCACCCTAAAGCATCCCTGACAGATGGTTGTCCAGCTGCTTCTTGAAGGCCTCTAGTGTGGGAGAGCCCACCACCTCCGTAGGAAACTGATTCCATTGTCGCACTGCTCTAACAGTCAGGAAGTTTTTCCTGATGTCCAGCTGGAATCTGGCTTCCTTTAACTTGAGCCCGTTATTCTGCATCCTGCACTCTGGGAGGATCGAGAAGAGATCCTGGCCCTCCTCTGGGTGACAACCTTTCAAGTATTTGAAGAGTGCTCTCATGTGCTATCTTTTAGCTACTCTCCCTAGATCTGAACAACAACAACAACAACAACAACAACAACAAAAATAGAAAGGACACGGGGGTGGTGGTGGGGGTGGTGGCATTTCAGCCACTCCTTGATGGGGGGTTTCTAACTTCCTGCTCTAAAGTTCTATCCTGTGCCGTATTGATTGTAATCCCCACTGGACACTTTTTCTCCCTGACATCCGGAGGAGGCATTAAGCTATTGATTAAAGAAGGAGGGGCAGAGAGGAAAAGGCATCTCCGGGGAGCGTTAAGATGAGGCCCATCCATCACAGATCATCTCTTCCTTGACATGAAAACACTGAAGGAGAGCAGCAAGCAAGAGGGAGGACGGGAAGGAAGGGCCCTTTGTGGCTGGTTGTGGCAAGAAGCTGTCCTCTCTCTTTTGTACACAATGGATTTAAATAAATAATACGCCGGCATTCTTTTTCTTTCTGACAGTTCTGTTGAAGGGTATATTTTTACCGGATATCGTGATATATATTTTGTGACATATAAGGCAGTGTGTGTGTGTGTATGAGAGAGAGAGAGTGTTGTTTGTGTGTATGGGAAAAATTACCCAGCTAAAGTAGAGGAGTTAATATTTAAATTCTGGTTTGATGCATGTTGTTTATTTTATTATTTCTTTAGAAGTCTTCTATTCCTTTTTTCAGCACATGAGAGCACCTTATATCTGCAGTTAAAAGCGAAACTCATTTAAAAGCAAACCAGAGAACCGCCCATTATTTATTTATTTATATAGCACCATCTGTGTACATGGTGCTGTACAGAGTAAAACAGTAAATAGCAAGACCCTGCCGCATAGGCTTACATTCTAATAGCATCATAATAAAACAATAAGAAGGGGAAGAGAATGCACCAAACAGGCACAGGGGAGAGTAAAACCAACAGTATAAAAGTCAGATCAAAATCAAGTTTTAAAAGCTTTAGGAAAAAAAAGTTTTAGCTGAGCTTTAAAAACTGCGATTGAACTTGCAGTTCGCAAATGTTCTGGAAGAGCGTTCCAGGCGTAAGGGGCAGCGGAAGAAAATGGACGAAGCCGAGCAGGGGAAGTGGAGACCCTCGGGCAGGTGAGAAACATGGCATCAGAGGAGCGAAGAGCACGAGCGGGGCAATAGTGTGAGATGAGAGAGGAAAGCTAGGAAGGAGCTAGGCTGTGAAAAGCTTTGTAGGTCAACAGGAGAAGTTTATATTGGACTCTGAGCTGAACTGGAAGCCAATGAAGAGATTTCAGAAGTGGAGTAGCATGGTCAGAGCGGCGAGCCAAGAAGATGATCTTAGCAGCAGAGAGGTGGACAGAAACCAATGAACTTGTGAACCGCCCAGAGAGCTCCAGCTATTGGGCGGTATAGAAATGTAATAAATAAATAAATAATAAGCAACACAACAGATTATCCCAAAAATAATCCAAAAACAACCACCACCACCTGGTGAAAGAAGGGCAAATTCCTGTCGGAACCAAGAACAAAGTTCAACATATGACACTTAAAAGTAGCTCCTGCTTCAGTCGGGCTTGTCAGAGGAAGGCACGGCCATAGATTGGCGAGAATGTGCCTTTGCCTCTGCAAATCCCTCTTTGCCACTCTGTGCTTCCCCATGAATAATGTGAAGTGGTTCACATAAACAGCAAAAGAGAAGTTCAATGATAATGTAAGTCCCAGACGTTGGGATGCTCTTAAATTCTGGAATATCCGAAGTCATTTTGTCTTCGAAGCATGTTTAACTGTGTAATTCCCCACCGTATCCCTGCACCCATTCATCTGGGATTAGAAGAACAGGTCTTAAAGGAAGTTTAAATTATTTAGGGTGACCCTATGGAAAGGAGGACAGGGACTCCTGCATCTTTTAACGGTTGCATAGAAAAGGGAATTCCAGCAGGTGTCATTTGTGTGCCTGCAGCACCTGGTGAAATCCCCTCTTCATTGCAACAGTAAAAGCTGAAGAAGCTCTGCCCTCTTGACCATATATAAAAGAGGGCAGGGCTCCTGCAGCTTTAACTGTTCTGATGAAGACAGAATTTCACCAGATGCTGCATGCATACAAACGGTCACCTTAGTTTCTCCCTGTATGGAGGTTAAAACAAGTGTGTGTGTGTGTGTGAGAGAGAGAGAGAGAGAGAGAGAGGGAGAAAGCTTCACCCCCACGTCCCTGCTGCCCTCGTATTATCCTTGTAGTGCTAAGCTTTTGAGGTTGTTGTTGTTTTTGCTACCGGGCGACAGCGATCCTTTGCATACCAGGAAGTGAGTTTAAGGGGGGAAATGTAAAAAATCATTAAAAAATCAACGGATGACCTAATTCAATTCAAATTTGTTATGCTTAAAGCTCTCCCTAATACGTATCTATCATTGTGCCAATTTTGGTGTCTTTATCTTTAAAGCTTACGCAGATGTAAGCATTTCTTTAAAATCCTGCTCCTGTGCCCCAGCGGCGGCTCGGAAAATACACTCAAAAAGTAGGGGCTAAATATGGGCGAACCTTTTTGCTTTATTGCACAATTAAGGCCGGATGCCTGGGAGTACTTCACAATCAAAGCAGATTATAAGGTGGAAAACTTCTGAGTCCTTTGCACGCAATTCGCAGTGATTGCACAGTATAACGCTGGAGGGATAAAGCTCAGAGAAAGACCGACCGACCAACCCTATGTCATTCTAGAAACTTCAGTGTCCAATAAATGCGAAATTAGAGGTGAGTGGAAACTAGTAGTCAGTGTTGTTGTGAACATTTGCAATAATGTCAAAAAAGAAGAAGCCCTTTTATCAAGATTTCCTGGCAGAAATGTTTGGTTCCCCCCCCCCCCCCCCGGTTTAAATTGCCCTATTTATTTATTTATTTATTTATTTATTTATTTCATTTCATTTCATTTCATTTCATTTCATTTCTATACCGCCCAATAGCCAGAGCTCTCTGGGCGGTTCACAAAAATTAAAAACATTTAAGTATAAAACAACAGTATAAAACCATAATATAAAATACAATATAAAAGCTCAACCAGATAAAAACAGCCGCAATGCAAAATTACAAATTTAAAGCACCAAGTTAAAAATTTTTTATCGACTGTTAAAATGCTGAGAGAAGAAAAAGGTCTTCACTTGGCATCTAAAGGCATATAATGTAGGTGCCAAGCGAACCTCCTTAGGGAGCTCATTCCATAGCCGGGGTGCCACAGCGGAGAAGGCCCTGCTCCTGGTAGCCACCTGCCTCACTTCCTTTGGCAGGGGCTCGCGGAGAAGGACCCCTGAGGATGACCTTAGGGTCCGGGCAGGTACATATGGGAGGAGGCGTTCCTTCAGATCGCCTGGCCCCAAGCCGTTTAGGGTTTTAAATGTTAATACCAGCACTTTGAATTGGGCCCAGACCTGGACTGGCAGCCAAGGAAGCTGGAAAAGGACTGGCGTGATGTGGTCTCGTCGGCCAGTCCCTGTTAATAAACGGGCTGCCCTGTTTTGTACCAGCTGAAGTTTCCGGACCATTTTCAAAGGCGGCCCCATGTATAACGCATTGCAGTAATCCAAACGAGAGGTTATCAGAGCATTCCCCCATGGTCTCAATTACCCTCACTTGTATTCATCAAGCAGCAGATCTCATTGGTTGCACAGTGTCATGAGGCTGCCCCCTCGTCACGTGATCCTTGATGGGAGGAACCACCATATGACTAAACTGCCCCCCCTCTTTACAGTGGCACTTTGGCACTGCGAGTCGCCTTGCACACCCACACTTGCGTTCCTTCCTGGCATCTGCATGGGAAGGAAGGCAAGTGTGAATTTTCTGGCCCTGCGCCTCTGGAAAAGTTTTTAAAAAAAGTGGGGGGAGGAGGAGAGGAACGGGGCCATCGCCCCCTTTTTAATTTTATAATTTGTATCTGCAGAGCTCCGCAGATACAGATAATAAAAATAAAACCCAGTGGAGAGGAACAAGAGACAGCAAGCAGGGGAGGACAACAATGCTGAACACGATTTTCTGCATATTTATTTTTCAGGAGACATTTCCACACCACCAAATCAATAGTTTTGACATTGCTAAAATGGAGAAGATCTGGCCCAGACCCCTGATCATCCTGGTTGCTTCAGGGAGGTAACAGGACCTGAGTTAGAAGGAAATGCAGGAGGCGGTAGAGGAATGCTGTTGAACGAAAAGCAGGCCTTGCATTTCTATAGATTCCAGTTTTATTGGGTTGTTCCCTCCTTCATTTCAGCTGCCAATATCAGTGCTGCCACCCTGCTCCGCTTGCTATGAGTGCTGTTTAGAAGTGATCCCTCCTTGGCTGATTTACAAGTACTTCTAGGGAGTGAGTGAGGGTGTTCCCCACCTTTGTTCCATAGGAGGTTGGGAGAGGCTACCTGGCTGGTTGCCCCACCAAGGTGTTAAGCTGGACTGGGCTGGCTGCCTAGCTTCTCTCCCCATCTCTCCCCACCTCCCTCCTCCTGCGTCTCTTCCTCTTCCTCTAGCAGCCCAAAAGCCTCCAACAAGAGAGAGAGATTCACGTGGATTTGGCAGTTAACTGCCCTTTACTTCTGAGTAAACACAGCACGGGTTGCTTAGGAGTAGAAGCAACCCTACTGGGGAGAAGGGCACTGCAGGACAAGCTCTTCCCACTTTAGGCAGCCCGCCTGGCGCATGACCCAGCCAGGGATCCTCTACCTGTCCACCTACCCGCGCGCCTTCTCACCTGTGGTCTTTCGTGCGAGTGGAAGTGCGGGACAAAGGGAACACTATGAAACCTCCAGTAGCAGCTGATAGGAGTTTTAGTCAATTAATCAATTAATCTATGGATTCAATTTGCATGTGGGTTATAAGCAGTCCCTCTGGAGCAAGAAGAGGCCCCATTGAACTCTATGTTCTTACTCCTGAGTAGACATTTTCACCTTGAAAGAAATGTGGAAAATGCACACACACCCTTGCCAGCAGCGCCCTCATTTTAAAAGATAAAGAGATCAAAGTTGGCACAGCGATAGCTCTTAAGGAGGGCTTTAGCCAGGCCAAGGCCATCCCTTGATTTTAAGGGATTTTTTTAAAAATGGAAATTAAACAAATACTTACATCTGACTGTGTAAGTTTTAAAGGTACAGAGATCAAAATTGGCACGGCAATAGCTCTTACGGAGGGCTTTCAGCATGCCAAGTTTGAATCAGATTGGGTCATCACTTGATTTTTTAATGATTTTTAAAATTTCCCCCCTTAAACCCTTTTCCTGGTAGTGTACAAGTTTGAAGGATCGAACTTCCGTGGCTTTGATTATGCGAAGCTGTGCATCTTCAAGTTCATAAACTACAGATCCGCTGGTTCCCTTACTCAAAAGTAAACCCTATTGATTTCAATCCGTCATACTAAAATCACATGCAGGCTTACCTTTGAGTAAATCCCATTGAACAGAGAGACTTACTTCTGAGTAAACACATAGAACTGATTTTTAATAGTGTGGCCACTCAGAAGCTTTCTTTTTTAAGTCTTAAAACTGCAAACTGGAAAGAAGTGCTCTGTAACCCCAGGCGTACTGCTGAGGTCTTACTTCTGTTTACTCAGAAGTAAGTCTCTCTCTGTTCAATGGTGTTTACTCAAAGGTCAGCCTGCATCTGATTTAAGTATGTTCATGCTCCAAAGTCTCCAGCTGGTGCGCAGGAGAGGAGAGGTGTAAAGATGAATGAAACGTAAAAGCGCAAAGGTGTAAGTTGGTCAGGCTTTCCACACGCTATGGAAACGAGGGCGGATAATTCGAGGGTAAACCAGGGCAAACGTGCAGATGTGATGATGGAGCTCTAACTGATCCCATTTTGCAATGCAGTCAATATTTGGAAAGAAGGCAGTCTATGTTCCTTGCTTAAGGCTCCTACTCTCCAGAGGTTTTGGATTACAACTCCCATAATCCCCCACCACCATTAGACATGGCTGGCTGTTTCCTTATTGTTGTGTTTCCTTACCATCGCTTCCCTCCCCGCTTCTGTCCCACAATACTTCCTTTTTCTTCACACCGGGGAAGAAAGAGGAAGTAAACAAAGATCACATGGCCCATTCAGTGAGCATTTTCATCATGCCGCTTTTCCTGAACACAGCAGGAAATGGTGGAACATTTCATTATTATTATTATTATTATTATTATTATTATTATTATTATTATTATATTTAAATGGATTTACCAGGGTCTATTTCATGATGGAACGAAGGCCAGAAGGAGTAGGAGCCACGCAGGAGGTGGACGTTGTTGTCTAAAGGACAAGTGAAAAACCATGAGTGGGCAGTAACGCACATGCGATAAAATGTTTGTGTGATGGCGCTCTCTGTCCCTTTAACTATGGAGAGGCATTTCAACCTCTTTAGAAGGGGGGATCAATACACAAAAGCCAAGAAAACACCAACTGGTTTCCAACTGGGCCAATGGGGGGGGGGCAGTGGGGCCAGTTGGCATGGGCCTATGATTTTGGCCTACATCAGTCCTTTTCCAGCTTCATTGACTGCCAGTCCAGGTCTGGGCCTGTTTCAAAGTGCTGGTATTAACATTTAAAGCCCTAAACGGCTTGGGGCCAGGCTATCCCATATGAACCTGCCCAGTACATCCTCAGGGGTCCTTCTCCGTGAGCCCCTGCCAAAGGAAGTGAGGCAGGTGGCTACCAGGAGGAGGGCCTTCTCTGCTGTGGCACCCCAGCTGTGGAATGAGCTCCCTAAGGAGGTTCTCTTGGCACCTACCCTATATTCTTTCAGGTGCCAGGTGGACCTTTTTCTTCTCTCAGCATTTTAACAGTCTATCACTTTAATTTTAACTTTGCTGTTTTAAATTTGTATTTTAAATTTGTATTTTTGCATTGCTGCTGTTTTTATCTAGGTTGTGCTTTTATATTGTATTTTATATTATGGTTTTATACTATTGTTTTGTTTTGAATTGTCTTAAATTTGTAAACCGCCCAGAGAGCTTCGGCTATTGGGGTGGTATAGAAATGCAATAAATAAGTGAATGAATAAATAAGTCCCCCCTGGGCAAAGTTGCTTGATTTTTCTGTTGTTGATGATGAATTTGCCCAAAGAAAAGCACATAAAACATTTCTGAATGTGAAGAAGTGATGCCTTATATACATTTTGAATAAAAGTGCTTGCCATTACCTTGTTTTATAAATCGTTCTAGTTCATATGTATTTAGAACTGATTAAAAAAATACTTAATGAGCAGTTTGAAATGGGGCCTACATTTCCCATCTGGCCCGGGTTAGGGTTAGCTTTGCCGGCCATGGGAAGGGGCCATGGCTACCTGGGGAATCCCAGAGAGCCACGATTTGTCCCGTGGCCTGAGATTCAACACCCCCCTCCTGTAATCTTGTGGAATGCTGTGTAGGCACGCAGGGCACAATCTGAATGCTTGGAGGTTGTGAATCCCAAAGCGCAACACAGCCTCTGCACGGATTCTTCAGAACACACAAAACATTTATTAGGGCAGGGGAAAGATTTGGACCAGGCTTTGACATCAAGATGCATTCATTCTTCCACATTGGTCTCCCCTTTGGGTCCCCTCCTTTCAAGATGGTGACATAGAACCATAGAAGCATAGAATAGCAGAGTTGGAAGGGGCCTACAAGGCCATCAAGTCCAACCCCCTGCTCAATGCAGGAATCCACCCTAAAGCATCCCTGAAAGAGGGTTGTCCAGCTGCCTCTTGAAGGCCTCTAGTGTGGGAGAGCCCACAACTTCACCAGGCAACTGATTCCATTGTCATACTGCTCTAACAGTCAGGAAGTTTTTCCTGATGTCCAGCTGGAATCTGACTTCCTGTCACTTGAGCCCGTTATTCCGTGTCCTGCACTCTGGGAGGATCGAGAAGAGATCCTGGCCCTCCTCTGTGTGACAAACTTTTAAGTATTTGAAGAGTGCTATCATGTCTCCCCTATATCATCTCTTCTCTGGGCTAAACCTGCCCAGTTCTTTCAGTCTCTCTTCATAGGGCTTTGTTTCCAGGCCCCTGATCATCCTGGTTGCCCTCCTCTGAACACGCTCCAGCTTGTCTGCGTCCTGACACTCTGAGCAAGGCTATGAACTTTCTGACGCTCCTCCACTGATGAAGGAGTCCTCCCCCACCCCCACTGTGCATAGAGGGCTGGCAGAGTCACCTTGGACACGCTTGGCGGCCCTCTGTGATTTCCACCACACAGCCGGATGGAGAAGCCACCCCGATCGGCCGGAGTTGGGCTGTACACATCACTCCTAACTCCCGCACACAGCTCCAAAGATGCCTCGGGCACCTGTGGCATTTTGCAGGTTCTGCAGTGGCTCTGAGCTGAGGCCACCCCTGCCATTGACAGCAGCAGGAGGAAAAAGCCGCCGATATTCCAGCAGCAGCTTTCAGCGTGCCTGAAAACAGGCGACCCGGACCTCTCAGCTCCTCCCTCCTAGGGGAAGGTGGAGTCTTTGCAAGAACACACCTAGCACTGGGCCAGGGACCCCAAAATCTCTGCTCGCCTTTTAACCTCTTGATGCTGCTGCTCATTGACCTCCGCTCAGCCACTGTGGGAAGGCAGGATGCTGGTAGACCTTGGTCCGATTCTCTTCTTAGGTTCTTCACTATGCTAAAATGGGCAAATGCAAACAAATCCAATTCCTAGCCTTGGGGTTCTCTGTGCAATGGCCGCTACTGATCAGGGCATGGCTTCCAAAACACTGCAGAAAGATGCCCTCAAATTGACTGATTGTATGCAAATGTCTTTCTGCCCCCCACGCCCTACCCCCCGGACAATGCAGTTCTTCTTGTTTGCCAGCCGGTGGCACTGTAGGTTCCTCAGGGCTAGACAGGCAAGACAAGGATTGGGAAAATCCAATGGTTAAGCTAGATAGAAGAAGGATGTCTTGGTCCAGTCCAACCTTCTTCCCGTAGAGGGCAGCACTGCACTCCGCGGAGCTCACGTCCCTCCGTCTTATCAGGATATTATAAACTCATTTCATTGGTTCACTTTTGTAGCTCGTTTCATTCCATCCCAGGAGACGACGCAAGACAGAACCGGATGCAACAATTCCCCGAGAAACCGCAACACCTGTGGGGCCGCGGGCTGCCATCTTCCCAAATCACACCCATCAGAACATCCACATTTGGGGAGAAGGTCCCATCGGCCCACCTTTCTGTCAAAGCCGCCTCGGTGGTGGCGTGCATCACCTGTGAAAGCCCTTATGGGCTTTATTCTGTCCACGGCTGTTGGCAGCATTCACTAGCCGAGGGAGGACCTCGCTGTGATGCATTCGTCCCATCTCAGAGCTTGTAACCCGGCTGAGATGAGCCGAGAAAAGAGACTCCAACTTCATGGGGAGAGATGGGGTCGGAACGTGCGTGGTCGGATCATCATGGTGACCTTCTTGAGGGAGTAATAGTCAGTGTCTTTCCAGGTGTACCATACCAATCCATCGGGGCCCAGAATCTTGCGGTTCTTCAGGGAGTATCGCCCCCCCTGTGAATATAACAACCAGAGCAGAAAGATGTCAGGAAGAATCATAGGATCATAGAATAGCAGAGTTGGAAGGGGCCTACAAGGCCATCGAGTCCAACCCCCTGCTCAATGCAGGAATCCACCCTAAAGCATCCCTGACAGATGGTTGTCCAGCTGCCTCTTGAAGGCCTCTAGTGAACAGACTCTAGAGAACAGACTCCTCATCACTTACGCTACTGGTTGATTCTGTCAGAGATCTGAAAAGTCTGCCCAGATGTTTTGGACTACAACTCCCATAAGCCACAGGCAACATGGCCAATGGTCAGCAATTATGGGAGTTGTTGTCCAAAACGGTTTGGAGGGTGCCAGCGTTCTAGCCCCCCCACCACCCCGTTCTAACCATTGCTCAATATTTGACACCACACTAGGAGTTGAGAGGCTCAGGTTCAAATCATGCGGTGACCTTTGGCCAGCCACCAGCTCTCAGACTAACCTTCCTCACAGGGTTGTTGTGAGGATAAAATGGGGTGTGGGAAAGAGACCCGTGTGCTCTGCTTCAGGGGAAAGGTGGACATAAATGTCATAAATAAATTTGGTCTTGTTCATGTATATGAAGATTTGTGTGTAATTCACAGAAACAGTCTTATTTCGACTTCTGGTCTTACTATTGCTATTGCTTTTATTTTAAATGTTCTTTTATGATGATGATGATGGCTGTTACTGTTAAATGTTAAGTACTATAATGTATTTACATTAATTTTGCAGATGTGTGATAACTTTGGAACTTGTAAGCAGAAAGGCAGGAAAAAATAGAATCAATAAATACAAATCTTTCTAACGGGGATTCTTTGGGACTTGTAAGCAAAAAGGCAGGAAAGAAATAGAATCAATAAATACAAATCTTTCTAACAGGGATTCTTTGGAACTAGGGAGGTTCTAGGATCAGCACTAGAACAAGTGTCAGGTGAGCTCTCCTCTCCCAGGGCCAGCTCAGAAAGTACCAGGTTGAGAATGGGTTTCCCAGTTAAAATGAACAAAACCACTAGAATCATAGAATAGCAGAGTTGGAAGGGACCTATAAGGCCATCGAGTCCAACCCCCTGCTCAATGCAGGAATCCACCCTAAAGCATCCCTGACACAGGGCTGTCCAGCTGCCTCTTGAAGGCCTCTAGTGTGGGAGAGCCCACAACCTCCCTAGGTAACTGGTTCCATTGTCGTACTGCTCTAACAGTCAGGAAGTTTTTCCTGATGTCCAGCTGGAATTTGGCTTCCTGTAACTTGAGCCTGTTATTCCGTGTCCTGCACTCTGGGAGGATCGAGAAGAGATCCTGGTCCTCCTCTGTGTGACAACCTGTTAAGTATTTGAAGAGTGCGATCATGTCTCCCCTCCATCTTCTCTTCTCCAGGCTAAACATGCCCAGTTCTTTCAGTCTCTCTTCAGAGGGCTTTGTTTCCAGACCCCTGATCATCCTGGTTGCCCTCCTCTGAACACGCTCCAGCTTGTCTGCATCCTTCTTGAATTGTGGAGCCCAGAACTGGACGCAATACTCCAGATGAGGCCTAACCAGGGCTGATGCTCAAATGGGCTTGTTTTAAAATCAGGCCTTGTTTTGCTGTCTGTGATGCCCTTGGGAGCGTGGTACGGCCTGGCAGCCCTCCCTGCATAACTCCCCCAGTTACCCAGCCTTTGCCTCCCCTTTCTCAGACCCCAAGGAAGGGAGGAGAGGGCTGTTGAGAACCATAGGTCAGTGGTTCAGCACATGTGCTGCCTGCAGAAGGCCTCAGGTTCACCCCTCTCCCGGCATCTCCAGTGAGAAGGATCAGGTAGCAGCAGGTGGGGAAGACCCTTCTCTGCCTGAGGCACCTGAGAGCAGATGCTGTTGGCCTTGAAAGGCAAGAGCGTGGCCTGGGACGAGGCAGCACCGTCTTCCATGTTCGTAGTGTGATATGGCTACAATATGGTGCGATATGGCTGCAAGAAAGGCAAATGCTATTTTGGGCTGCATTAATAGAAGTATAGCTTCCAAATCACGTGAGGTCCTGGTTCCTCTCTATTCGGCCCTGGTTAGGCCTCATCTAGAGTATTGCGTCCAGTTCTGGGCTCCACAATTCAAGAAGGACGCAGACAAGCTGGAGCGTGTTCAGAGGAGGGCAACCAGGATGATCAGGGGTCTGGAAACAAAGCCCTGTGAAGAGAGACTGAAAGAACTGGGCATGTTTAGCCTGGAGAAGAGAAGACTGAGGGGAGACATGAGAGCACTCGTCAGGGATGCTTTAAGGGAGATTCCTGCATTGAGCAAGGGGGTTGGACTCGATGGCCTTGTAGGCCCCTTCCAACTCTACTATTCTGTGATTCTAGGATTCTAGGCCTTGGGAGTGAGGCCTGGTTGCTGCAGTCAGCAGGTGCTGCAGTGGCCACTGACCGAGGAAGCAGGCTGGCATGCAGTCTAATTGGCCTTCCTACACCCTATGGCACGGGCATTGAGCAGTATGTGTATGTCAGTGCATTTCAGTGTGTGCGTGAGAGAGAGAGAGAGATAGAAAGCGAGAAAGACCATGTGTGAATGAGTGAGAAAAATGTGTGTGTGCATGAGGCAGAATGTGTGTGCACGAGGGAGAGAGTGCATGAGAAAGGGTGTGTGTGTGTGTGTGTGTGCACATGGGAGTGTGTGTGTGTGTGGCGATGGGCGTACACGAGTGCATCAGTAAGCGTGCGTTATATGCGCATGCATGCGTAGGGGGTGGCCCATGACCCGCAGCTCATCCTCAAAGGCAGACCTTGGTGGCAAAAAGGTTGTCCACCCTTGGCTTCGGGCATCCCACACTGGAGGCCCTCAAGAGGCAGCTGGACAACCATCTGCCAGGGATGCTTTAGGGTGGATTCCTGCATTAAACAGGGGGTTGGGCTAGATGGCCTTAGAGGCCCCTTCCAACTGTACTATTCTATGATTCTAAGGCCTACCGGCCTGCTAGTGTCCGCCTCTTTGGCGTGGTTTGTCCAGGCCAGGTTGGCCGGGTCGGTGGCCGCACTTACCGTGTAATACACTCCGTTGAGGTTGGAGAAGAAGCACTGGTGGTACCACCAGCCTCCGTGGGAGATGGCGGCGCAGATGTTGCCGGAGTCGGGCGTGCTGAAGCTTCTCTTGTTGTGGTACCAAGCAAACGAGTCCTCCACTGTCCCGCTGAAGCCTTCGACGTGGAGGCGGTAATAATTCACTTCATCCTCAATGCTGCAAGGCAGTACGGGACACGCTGAAAGCATCTTTAGGGGGGGATTCCAGCACATGGTTCTCCAAGCCAGAACAGCTTTTGAAGTGTCAGGCATGCGACGGGGGAACAGGAAGCATAAATGCCTCATGCTTCCTGTTTCTCAACCTCAGTCACATCCTACATGGAGAGAACGCCTGTGTCTCCCAGGGAAGGGCGAGGTAAACATCCCGATTTGGATGTGACAGAGCTGTTTTATACTCTCGGCACCTCCAAAGTCTAGAAGCAGCTGCACTGTCTGCTAAGTACCAAATTTCGTTGCTGGCATTATGGCATATAAAACTCAGAACCTACCCATACACTGCCTCCATAGTCTGTGGCCCTTCTCCGGGTGCCTCCTCTGAGGGAGGCTCGGAGGGTGGCATCACGTGAGAGGGCCTTCTCAGTGGCTGCCCCTCAACTATGGAGTGATCCCCCAGCGAGGCCCACCTGGCACCAACATTGTTGTCTTTTCGGCACCAGGTTAAGGACTTACTTGATTTCCAGGCTTTTGGCAGCATATGAAAGGCTTTTATCAGGTCATGGGATATTGTTTGGATGTGTCTGTATGTTCTGTTTATATGTTTGTAGCTGAACTCTTTTTATACTATGCAAACACTGTATTTTTAAGGTTTTTAATCTTTGTATACTGCCCAGAGAGCTTCGGCTTTTGGGCGGTATAGAAATGTAATAAATGTAATGCAACTAGGGTGACCCTATGGAAAGGAGGACAGGGCTTCTTGTATCCTAAACAGCTGTATAGAAAAGGGAATCGCAGCAGGGGTCATTGCTATGCATGCAACACTTGGTGAAATCCCCTCTTCATCACCACAGGTAAAGCTGCAGGAGCCCTGCCCTCTTTTGTATCTCTTCACTCTAGTACAACTCCTGCAGCTTTAACTGTGGCAATGAAGAGGGGATTTCACCAGGTGCTGCCTGCATACAAAGGACACCTGCTGAAATTCCCTTTTCTATGCAACTGTGAAAGGTACAGGAGCCCGGTCCTCCTTTCCATAGGGTCACCCTAAATGAATTGAATAACTTGGGACTAGGGCAGGATCAGCACTAATGCTTTATAACAGTATTGAAGTGCGCTGACAACTGTTGGGTCCAGGACATATGCCATATACCTAGGGTGACCATATGAAAAGGAGGACAGGGCTCCTGTATCTTTAACAGTTGCACAGAAAAGGGAATTTCAACAGGTGTCATTTGTATGCATGTCACACCTGGTGAAATTTCCTCTTCATCACAACAGTTAAAGCTGCAGGAGATATACTGCAGCTATACTGTGACCAGATTTAAAAGAGGGCAGGGCACCTGTAGCTTTAACTGTTGTGATGAAGAGGAAATTTCAACAGGTTCTCCATATATACAAATGACACCTGCTGAAATTCCCTTTTCTACATTACTGTTAAAGATACAGGAGCCCTGTCCTCCTTTTCATATGGTCACCCTACATGCTTTCATAGTGTTATATCCTGCTTGGTGTCGACCTGGCCCAGGTGAACTGTGGATCGCCTTCCCCGACACAGACTCATGTGATTGCTAAGATCATCAGCGAAGACATTGCTGGTGGTGCAACTTGCCTCCTCGGTAGCGGCACCCACTTTGTGTTGGCCCCTCCTCGTTGGTATGCAGGAGGTGCCAACTGTGGCACGTTTTAGGCCCCAGTTAGACATCCCCCCCTTTTCATCCGGGCCTTCCCTGGCTGACTGTGTTGCCCAGTTTGCTGTTTGTTAACCTTCCAACATTACGATTCAATCAGAAGATTCCCACCTACCTGAAGAGCTGGTAGAAGGCGTGCTTGTGCTTATTATTCCAGTCCTCCAGGTCAATGCGGAGCGAATAGTCTCCTTGGTTTGTGATCTTGTGAATGTTTTCGTTGCCCATCCAGAATTCACCGTTTAAATCTCCAAAGCCGTCTTTGTACTCATTCCACGTCCGGTTAAAGTTGACCGTACCATCCTGCCGACGCTGGATAATGGTCCAGCCCCCACCTGCCGAGGGTTACGTGAAGGCGTTAGGTTGCTAGTTGGTTACATTCCTAACGGAGCCCTCTCTGAAGGACTCAGGGCGAGAAATGTCGCTAAAGGAAGACTCCAATAAAAGGCAGAACGAAATCTCTCCGGCTCCACACAGCTATTAAAAACTCGACCAAGCCAGAAGATCTGGAGGGAATCTACACGTCGTTGTGAGGGCGCTTACATGCGTCCCCAGTGCGCCCCCACACCGACTGTGTAGACCGAGGAAGAAGAGGCGGAGGAAGAGGAGGCTGGGGAACTGGCCGCATCCTTGCCGCCTCCTCCTCCCCGCCGGCCTCCTGCTGCTGGGGTAAGAGCCACCCGGGTCGGAGAGCTCGGCTTCCGCCGAGCTCTCCGACCCGGGTGGCTCTTACCCCGGCAGCAGGAGGCTGGCAGGGAGGCGGCAGCAGTGGTGGCAAGGTGCTGCCGGTTCCCCAGCCTCCTCCTCCTCCTCCTCTTCTTCCTCGGTCTACACAGTCGTGGTGGGGGCGCACTGGGGACGCATGTAAGCGCCCTCACAACGACGTGTAGATTCCCTCCTGATGGCGCTTCTTGAAGAGGCTTAGATTTTTATGAGCTTTCGGGGAAGGAAGTTCTACCTCATTATTATTATTATTATTATTATTATTATTATTATTTATTTATTTATTTATTTATTTATTTATTTATATAGCACCATCAGTGTACATGGTGCTGTACAGAGTAAAACAGTAAATAGCAAGACCCTGCCGCATAGGCTTACAATCTAATACAATCTTTACATGCAGAGGAAGGGATGGGCCAGTCTGGCCTTAAAGGTTGCCATGGCGCATGGCTGGCTGTGGCCAGGATGTCCCAGGCAACGGCCAAATCTCTGCTCGCCCCATGAAGAACATTGCACAGCCGCCATCTTGGAACTGGCGTATATTTAGAGACCAACTTTTTGGACAAAGTCCTCACAAGGCAGGATCAATGGCTACTAGCCCTGATGGTTGTGTGCTATCTCCTGTATTGGAGGCAGTAAGCCTGTGCGCACCAGTTGCTGGGGAACATGGGCGGGAGGGTGCTGTTGCACAGTGTCTGGCCTTGTTGGTCCCTGGCCGATGGCTGGTCGGCCACTGTGTGAACAGAGTGCTGGACTAGATGGACCCTTGGTCTGATCCAGCATCAGGGCCCTTCTTAGGTTCTTATGACTACCCTATAGAAAATTACAAGACGAAGTGATATATGAAATTGCCCTAGATAATCAGATGCGCTCGAATTCAACACATCTGAGGAGCATCAGGAGGGGGAAGGCGGACTTAGACCTCTGATCCATCTCGCCCAGGAATGTCTACCCCAAGGGGGTGAAACTTCTCTGAGCCTGCGGGCCCTCAGGGGACAAAGCCAAAAGGCGTAGGCTTCTCAACTGCCTCTCCAAGGAAGAAGCAACCAGGCGGCCGACCGCCTAAGTTAGCTAAGCTGCCATGAGGAATAGCTCCCAGGAACAGTAATACAGACTCTTACCTTCGACATCCATCTCGCATAACACTTCGATGGGCAGCCCCTCCGCCGAAGGCATGATGCTGTAGATACCGGATCGCCGGACCCCGTTGTAGTAAATGGAGGCACAATCAATGGGGCAGTTCTTGGCGTGCTTGGCGTCTGAGAAAGAGACCCGGGACATGTCGTTTCGGCAGCCCCCGGGTGGCCCTTTGATCCTCCTCCCACCGGAAGCAGAAGCAACGACAAGTCAACGTTGCCTCCCATTTTATACACTCCCACCCCCCCGCTGTGGTTCCTTTTCTTGGGTCAGGTCACGTTCCCTTAGCACAGGGCATCCGAATAGCTCTGCTTACGTGGCCTCGGTGTACAATGGGACCGGAGGAGCGTGGGTGACGTGGCCTCTTTCCCACGTCAAGCCACTGCTGGCAAGCCCAGAGGGCCCAGAACAAGCTTAAAGGATTGCTGGCCCAGCACAGCTGTGCTTTTCCCTCCTCCTACGTCAGGCACCCGGGCTGGATTTGGGCTAGTGGGTGAAAGTCTTTACCGGCTAATCCCCATTTGTGGATCAACGCGAAGGGGTTCCGTTTAGCTGGTTTTCGTTAGCGGATAAAAGCCCTCATCCAAAAGGCAGAGCAAACAACATTAGAGGCCGTCCCCTATGCAGGGCCGGTGCCAGACTATTTTGCACCCTAGGCAGCTGAGCTGCTTTCACCCACCCAACCCCACCCCAGCGGACCTGGGCGCAGGGCGACATCTTGCCTGCCCAGCTGAAGCGAAGCCAGGATGCTGGGGTGGGGGCGGGTGGCTTTGGAATGGTGCGCCCGGCCGGAAGCCACTCTGGGAGAGAGATTTCCGGGCACGCCATTCAGAAGCCGCCCCCCCCCCCCGCCCCAGCGTCCTGGCTTCGCTTTGGCCAGCCGAAGCGAAGCCAGGACGCTGGGGTGGGGTGGGCCAGCAGGCGGGCGGCTTCATAACGGTGCGCCTGGAAGCCGCCCTCTCAGAGCCGCTGTGGGAGAGCGGTTTCTGTGTGCGGCGTGTGGCGCCCCCTACCTTGATGCTCTAAGCGGCTGCCTGAGTGGCCTCTATGGTAGCACCGGCCCTGCCCCTATGCTGGGAGGGGGGATCGGGGCCAAATGATGGTGGAGGCAAAGGGGGACAGGAGTCCTCTGGGTGAGCTTCAGGGGGAGGAATGCCGTTGACCTGCTCACTATTTTGGCATTTCAGATCCATAACCCCTGTTCAGACAACACGCTAAACATTTTGAGCTAAACATTATGGCTTGTGTGAACCACGACTTAATGGACCTGTCCAGACAACCCACTAAGCCGTGGCTAGGCCACTAACCCGTGCACAGCAAGTGGCTGGTGAGCTTGTTTAAACCGTGGTTAGGAGAAGTAACGCAGGTGTGCCGTAGAGTCACCTGGGTAGTGCATCTCCTGCTGCAGCCGCATCTCTGCCGGGATCAGGCAGCCGGGGTTGTGCCGCACCCACTCCATCAGCAAGGAGACGTTGTGCACCTGGGCCTGCATGTCGTACAGCAGCGTGGCCTGCATGTGCTGCAAGGCGCTGGCCTCGTGGTAGTGCTGCTCCAGTTCCTGCACCCGCTGCTCCACCGTGGAGTTCCGGCTGGCTTTCTCTTCGTGCTTCGCGCAGAGGAGGGGAATTGGGCAGCGGGGGACAGAAAGGAAAAGGAAGATGAGCTCCCCGGAGGGGGTTGCCGCTGCATCATACTCAACTTTCTTATGAACTCTGGTCTGTCTCCAGAACATCTAGGTGAGTCTCTTTCTGTGCTGGGCTGCGGGCCCTTGGCCAGAGCCCAACTATGCTTCCCTCCGTCCGTCCCCCGCTCTCTCTCTCTCTCTCTCTCTTTATATGTGTAGATAGATGCCCCCACCCCTGCAGCAGTACACAGCACAATACCCAATTTATTAGCCTCAGCTGATATCCACAGAATACTGAACTGGCAAAGAACAGTGTTGTCATTATCATGTTGGACTTTGGCGGGAGAGACCTTTGCTATTATCATGTTGGACTTTGGCAGAGGAGACCTGCGCTTGCATGAGAATCATAGAATCATAGAATAGCAGAGTTGGAAGGGGCCTACAATGCCATCGAGTCCAACCCCCGGCTCAATGCAGGACATGCACAACATGTCCCCAAATAGCGTAAGACCAAGAGCTCAAGAATCATAGAATCATAGAATAGCAGAGTTGGAAGGGGCCTACAATGCCATCGAGTCCAACCCCCGGCTCAATGCAGGACATGCACAACATGTCCCCAAATAGCGTAAGACCAAGAGCTCAAGAATCATAGAATCATAGAATAGCAGAGTTGGAAGGAGCCTACAAGGCCATCAAGTCCAACCCCCTGCTCAATGCAGGAATCCACCCTAAAGCATCCCTGACAGAGGGTTTTCCAGGAGTTTTCCTGGAGTTTATTTCCCCAGCACGAGAGAGAAGCATTTTACCTCGGCGTCAACAAACCAGGCCAAGCAGTTCCCGTCTCCATCAGGAGCAGGCCTTTTGTAAAGAGAACCTGGTCTTCAGTGCTCATTCAGGACCAAGCCACCCAAAATACTTTGGCATTATAATAGGGGTTGGCTTGCAACTGGATATTGCTGCTGAGGGAATTCACCTGCACCGTCCCACCTGCAGCTACTGCAAGGATGGGAACTAAGGTCAGAGAGAAAGTCGAGATGGGTGGGTGGTGGGTGGCAGACAACAGCATCATCCCTGCTGATCAAAAAGTCCTAGTGCTTCGACCCTGAGGGTCCTGGCTCCACTACACCACTGCTAGAGGCTCACTGTTATAGGAGGGGCCCACCTTTCCAAGGCCCTGTCAAGGCTTGCATCATATCTGGCCATGTTCCACTCCCACCACCAAGTGATCCACGTGGCAGGGGAAGAGTGGCCAGATGCAACAGGTTGAATAGGGTGACCCTATGGAAAGGAGGACAGGGCTCCTGTACCTTTAACAGTTGCATAGAAAAGGGAATTTCAGCAGGTGTCCTTTGTATATATGGGGAACCTGGTGAAATTCCCTCTTCATCACACCAGTTAAAGCTGCAGGAGCTATACTAGAGCGACCAGATTTAAAAGAGGGCAGGGCTCCTGCAGCTTTAACTGTGGTGATGAAGAGGGAATTTCACCAGGTTCTCCATATATACAAATGACACCTGCTGAAATTCCCTTTTCAAAACAACTGTTAAAGATACAGGAGCCCTGGTGGGAATCTACACTGATGTTATTGTAACGTTTTGAATGGGTTACTGTGATGCACAGTGTCATGTGACCCTGGGTCTCTAACGTTGTAAATGACTCGTACTTACAGGTTCTATTTCTTAGTTCCAGCGTGGCTACAGATTCATGTGCCTCGTTCTACTGGTAATTTTCCTCTCCCTTTCTCAGAGCTGCTGGGTTCCGCCCACTTCCTGTTCTCCTTCCTTCGCCCCGTTTGCTGTCTTATCTGCTACAGCAGATAAACCACACCAGCCTTATACTGTGCAATCACTGACAATTGCATGCAAAGGACTCAGAAGTTTTCCACCTTAGAATCTGCTTTGATTGTGAAGTACTCCCAGGCATCCTGCCTTAATTGTGCTCCTTTTGCAAAAGATTCGCCCGAGCCGCTGCTGTGGGCGCAGGAGCAGGATTTTAAACAAATGCTTACATCTGCAAATTGGGTCATCGGTTGATTTTTTATGATTTTTTTTTAACATTTCCCCCCTCTTTGCAAAGGAGCTGAGGAGTGCTCAAAGGATCGCTGTAGCTCCATGCAGGAAAATTAACAAGGGTCTCTGCTCCCAGTCCAAAACAGGGCTGCTGCTAAAACTTTTCAAGTTGGTCACCCATCCAAACCCTGACCAGACCCAACCCAGCTTAGCTTTAGCAAAGTGGCTGGCTCCTATGCATTCAGGCAATTTCCTGAGACTTGCATTAAGATGTTTTGGGAGGAGGTTTGTGTGTGCTTATGACTATTGCCCTGCCCTGCCCTGCCCTGCCCTGCCCTGCTCTGTTCTGCTCTGCTGGCTAGGAATGAGGCAGGCAGTGGGCCGAGCAAACCCAGCAGCTCTGCTACTCTCAGAGAAGAGGGAGAACAACCGAAAGGATTTAACAATGTGCCCTGCAGTAACGTTACAGCTAAACGTAAGTCACGCTAGTGTGCCCCGTGATACAGAGAACCGATACAGAGAACCACTTTTGAAAGGGACACTAGCAATGTTACAAGACTAGTGTAGATTCGGCCCTGTCCTCCTTTTCATATGGTCACCCTAGGGTTGAACAATGGGTAAAAGACCCTGTTCAGACAACATGCTAAGCCATGCTGGTTAAGCATTTAGAGCTAAACATTATGGCTCAGCGTGCTTTAGGGTGGATTCCTGCAATGAGTAGGGGTTGGACTCGATGGCCTTATAGGCCCCTTCCAACTCTACTATTCTATGATTCTATGTGAACCATGACTTAGTGTGCCTTGGGAACAATTCCTAACCATGGTGGCTCCATAACCATGGTTAAACGCACTCACTGAACATTTGGTTCTTTGCCTAACCATGGCCCGATGTGATTCACCTGCAATGGACATGCTTGCTGGGAGGGGGGGGAATGGGGGTGGGCAGCATCTCTGGGGATAATATGAGATAAATCAATTGACACTGCACATTCCCAATATGAAATATTGTCTTGAGACTGGTGCCTTTAAGAGCGGCTGCCGGTCAAGGTGGGCGCTGGTGGCAGAAGTGGGGTGGTGAGAGATCAGTGATCTTATATTAGGCAACCAGCTGTGGTATCAGGTAATTCCCATTAGAGGTTTATCTGGAAAATAACAAAGAGACTCTGAAGAGAATTAAAGGGAGAACAATTGAGATTCTCGGATTTTGTGCTGTGAGAGGCTTTCTGACAATGGGAAATATAGCAGCAAAAAAAAAAGGTTGATAGCATCTTTGAATATCTCTACGTTAAGGGGGAAATCACAATGTTTACCCAGGGCTTTGTGCTTTCTGCTTCTTTTGCGTGATTGTTATGGGCTGCATTACACGGGCGGATATGGGAGACCACATACTTTGAATTGAATACATCCCCTCCATTCAGTGCTCCATTCAGTGCTGTTAAGACAGCACCATGTGTCTCAGATTGAGGGAAGATTGAGGGGAGACATGATAGCCCTCTTCAAATACTTAAAAGGTTGTCACACAGAGGAGGGCCAGGATCTCTTCTCGATCCTCCCAGAGTGCAGGACACGGAATAACAGGCTCAAGTTAAAGGAAGCCAGATTCCAGCTGGACATCAGGAAAAACTTCCTGACTGTTAGAGCAGTACAACAATGGAATCAGTTGCCTGGTGAGGTTATGGGCTCTCCCACACTAGAGGCCTTCAAGAGGCAGCTGGACAAACATCTGTCAGGGATGCTTTAGGGTGGATTCCTGCATTGAGCAGGGGGTTGGACTCCATGGCCTTGTAGGCCCCTTCCAACTCTGCTATTCTATGATTCTATGATCTAGTGGTGGAAGATCCTGCTTTTTCCAGATATTACCACATTAAAAGTGGTTCTTTTCATAGCGGGATTTCCAGGGGATAGCATGGGAGATGTCCTGGTCAATGATGACATCATGTAATGGACCTGAAAACCTTCATGAGTGCTCAATCCATGAAGGCAATAAATCACTCATTTAGAGGAGCCCTTTGACACAAACCCCAACAGACAGACACAAATTAAAATGAAGCACAATCCTGTGAGACATTCTCCTGCACAAACTCCTTTCAAATGTGTAGAACGAATCATTTCAACGAATCATTTAAACGGGGCTTCTATGGCAGAATTCTCCATTAATCGATAGCACGTAACGATACTTGCGTAGTGTCAAAAGATCAGGCTGTCTCTAAGCTCCAGTTCTTAAAGGCACCCCTACTGAGCCCACCTGTAGGCATAGCAGTTCCCTTCTGTACAGCTTGTGCAGGAGATATTCCCCAAAGCAGCTTGAGCTCGAAGGGATTTTTGCTATTCATACTGTGAGTGTTGGTGCTTTCATGCCTAGATAGAAGCAGCCAGTTTTATGCAGACGCAAACTGCAGGAATCTGGGTGCAGACCGTCTCAGTAAATAAATTTTGAGCGCTACTGTTTGGCCAAGATTTATGGATCTTAATAAAAGCGAAATATTCTTGCTTTCAGGTTCCCCTTCGCTGCTCAATAATCCATCAACATATCTGAAGAGCAGCGCTGATCTCATTCTCTATTTGGCAGAGGCCAGGGTGGGGTGTGTGTGTGTGTGTGTGGAGGGGGCACAGTTTTCTATTTTTGTTTCCTCCTTCCAGTCACTAAAGTATTAAAGAGTATAGAATCATAGAACAGCAGAGTTGGAAGGGACCTACAAGGCCATCGAGTCCAACCCCCTGCTCAATGCAGGAATCCACCCTAAAGCATCCCTGACAGAGGGTTGTCCAGCTGCCTCTTGAAGGCCTCCAGCGTGGGAGAGCCCACAACCTCCCTAGGTAACCGATTCCATTGTCGTACTGCTCTAAGAGTCAGGAAGTTTTTCCTGATGTCCAGCTTTCAGATACCGCTGAAAGCTGAAAGCGAGGAAACCCTTTGGGGCAGCATTCCAGTGCGATATGGCTGCAAGAAAGGCAAATGCTATTTTGGGCTGCATTAATAGAAGTATAGCTTCCAAATCTCGTGAGGTACTGGTTCCTCTCTATTCGGCCCTGGTTAGGCATCTAACAGTACTGCTTTAATAGTCAGGAAGTTTTTCCTGATGTCCAGCTGGAATTTGGCTTCCTTTAACTTGAGCCCGTTATTCCGTGTCCTGCACTCTGGGAGGATTGAGAAGAGATCCTGGCCCTCCTCTTTGTGACAACCTTTTAAGTATTTGAAGAGCTGGACAACCATCTGTCAGGGATGCTTTAGGGTGGGTTCCTGTATTGAGCAGGGGGTTGGACTCGATGGCCTTGTAGGCCCCTTCCAACTCTGCTATTCTATGATTCTATGATTCTATAAGTGCTATCATGTCTCCCCTCAATCTTCTCTTCTCCAGGCTAAACATGCCCAGTTCTTTCAGTCTCTCTTCATAGGGCTTTGTTTCCAGACCCCTGATCATCCTGGTTGCCTTCCTCTGAACATGCTCCAGCTTGTCTGCGTCCTTCTTGAAGTGTGGAGCCCAGAACTGGACGCAATACTCTAGATGAGGCCTAACCAGGGCCGAATAGAGAGGAACCAGGACCTCACGTGATTTGGAAGCTATACTTCTATTAATGCAGCCCAAAATAGCATTTGCCTTTCTTGCAGCCACATCGCACTGTTTGCTCATATTCAGCTTGCGATCTACAACATTTCCAAGATCCTTCTCGTTTGTAGTATTATCTATTCCTTTTTCTTTCATGAATGAACTTTAAAAAACCCTGTCTTTCACGTGTAGATTAATCAACTCAATCTTTAGTGATTAATCTTTTAGTGATTAAATCACTAAAAGATCACTGCAGCTGGGGAAGCTATGAGTTAGGCACGTATTTATCATCTGAAGGTTTTTTTTATCTTTATGGTTCTGGCCTTGCAAAAAGGCACCCATCTTGACCTTTTGGCAGTATGAACATATATTGACATGTAATCAATTAATTCATCAGTTAGTTAAAAGGCAGGTGATGGATCAAATAAATTGAGTGAGAGCCAATGTCTGGATTCTGAGGAGAGGGCACTTGGGAGACAGTGTGGTGCAGTGGTTAAAGCACCCTTCCCCAACCTGGTAGCCTTGAGATCTGTTGGACTGCACCTTCCATCAGCTGGGAATGATGGAAGGCTCAGACCAACACGTCTTGAGGGCACACAACTGGGGAAGGCTAGGTTAAAGTGTTGGACTAGGAATATTGGTGAGATCTGGGTTCAAGTCCATACACAATGAATGAAGCCCACTGGGTCTCAGATGAACCTACCTCACAGGGTTGTTGTGAAGAGTAAAATAGGGGAGGGAAACCATGTAGCTTGAGCTACTTGGAGGAAAGATGGGATACGAATATCATAAATAATAACATGTGGACCCTGTAACAAAATGCTTGACAGGGGTGGGCGCTGAGGGCCAAGATGGCTTTGGGGGATGCATTGGGCTGGCGAGGGAATCCTGCTCCCTGGGATCCCCATGGCCTCCTCAGAGGGACGGGTTCATTTGCCCTTTTCCCACCGAGAGACTCACCTGCAGCTCCAGGACCTTGATGCGATGCCGATGGTTTCTCAGCTCCTCCTGCAGCTCCGAGATGAGCTCCCGTAACTCCAGGATCTGCTGCTTCCGCTCCTCGTTCTCGTGGAGCCAATAGGAGACTTCGTCCGTGCAGCGGAACATATCCGGGCACCGCTGCTCGTCCAGCTGTGGCAGAGTGGCGATGATTTTGCACCGGCCGTTGGGCAGGACCTGGTTGCTGTATTCCCCGCACTGGATGAGGCCTGGGCTGCCTTGGTGGGCGTCGTCCCCACTCATCCCGTCACCGGGGGCTGCCAGGGGGCTCTGCAGCGAGTGGCGGTTCAGGAGGGCCAGGAAGAGGAGACACCGTACCGCCATCCTTTGGGGTCCTGGAAGGAGCGAGAACTTCATGGTGCCAGCAGTGGGAATAAGCCAGGGCCGCGAGGATCTATGGCTCTGCCCGTCATTCAGATGGTGCCCAATGTGGAGAAGTCCGCTCGGTGCAAGCCACAGACACTGCGGTGGCTTGAACAGAGAGTCGTCAGCTGCACGGGAGATCCCAGGAGCGAATGTGCGGCCGCCATAAGGGTGACCAGGGACACGACTGAACCGGCGCACGTCAAGAAGGAGACCCAGAAAATACGATCAAGAGAACGGCAAGCGCCCAAGGTTACTGCCTTCACACGCCTCTCTGTGACTGTGCCTGGCATGAAATGAGGCCGGGCCAGCCGAGATTTCAGTGTCCTGCTCACAACTTCTTGGAGGTCATGTGCTTATAATGCCCAGGTTTCCTTTGGAGCCCACCAAATGCCTTGCTTGCAGTTGGGGAGTCTCTTGGAGGCTGGCACCTTAAAACACGTGCAGGGAAAGCTTCTATGGCACCCAGGTTTCAGGACCACGTACAGATCCTCCAGCATGTGGTTGGCTGATGAAGGCGGCAACAATATGGGCAGATACCTCACAAGGTTGCTTTTCCATCCTCGTTCACGGTGCCCGTCACAAGCAGCTTGTCTGTTTTAGGCAATTCCCACTTTTCTTTCCGTCTCCTGAAAATTGAGAAAACAAGCCAGTGCCTTACAATCTAGAGCAGGGTTAGGAGACCTGGTGGCTTCCAGGTCTTTTGGACTGCCATTCCCATAACCCCCAGCCAGCATGGGCAATGGTTAGGGATTATGGGAGTTGTAGTCCAAAAACATCTGGCAGTCACAACGTTGCCTCCCCTTGATCTGGGGTCTGCAGGTGCTGAAATCGTTATTTGCGATGTTGTATCATTTCAAACAAGGGGTGATGATGAAGATAAGAAATGGCACGAAAAGCCGCTGCTGGAATCAAAGAGGAAAACTCATTGTTGAACTCTGGAAGAATGCAGATTTGGCCCGTGTGCAAAAATATTGGGAGGGCGGGACAGTGCCGCTCTGATCATTTCGTGACAGTAAAAGGTTTAAAAACACCCTTAATGAGAAGGTAACTTTTTCAGTTTCATGACAACTCTCTGCATACATGGACATCCTTATAGCTGCATCTCACCTTTCCATGTGACTTAACGGAGGACTTGCACAGCGACACTGCTTGGGCAACAGTGCCCGGCTCCTGCCACTGCTGTCTGCCCAAAGCTCACCTTCTTTGATTCCGTTTTTACACTTTAAGAACTGGTGCCCGATGTCGGCTTTTTCTCCCCTCTGACCTCCCCAAACTGCTTTCCTTTGGTGTCATGACTTTTCGATTGCAAGCCTGCACAATAAAGCCTCTTGCTTTATTGACTGTCTGCATGTGAGCCATTTCAGCCAAACAGCGGGACAAAAATGCTTCCAATAACTGAATAACTCAATAATTAAATAAATGTCCCACTGCAAAAGGAACTCTTCTGTTTGCAGTGGAACATCTCCCTACTTACTCACTCACTCACTCACTCACTCACACTGCTGGGTAAAAAACCGGGACACTTGGGAGTCCTGTGCATTTCTCATTGCCTGCCTGTCCGGAATCATCCCTTGCAGGGGATCCTGGACTGATTCTGACCCAGAACAAACTCCAGAGTGAAAGGGGGTGGGAAGGTGGGGGCGCCCATAACCCACAAGGGTGGACCCAGCAAAGAGGAAGGAGGCCAAACTTACCTGCCCAAGGACCAGCCTCTCGGCAACCTTACGTGACACAGCGATGAGCACGCCGGGTACCAGAGAAACGAAAGGGTGCTTGGAAGGAGCGCACGAGGCTTATCCCACCTGATCCTCTCACTGGACTATAAATAGCCTTGGAGGGACCTTCTGAGTCAATTCCCAAGAAGGAGGACAGCATCGGAGGCCCAGACTGACCTTCAGGAGTTTTATCAGCATGCAAAAGATTATGCCGCAGGGCCAAGCTGTTCTTATTCCTGGGTGGGGGGAGAGGAGAGGGGCCTTAAGGGCAAGGCAGCCTATTGACAGGTGGAAGGTGGGGGGGAGGAGGAAAAGGGATGTCATAAGAGGCTTCCTCTTCCTCCTTTGCTCATTGGCTGAGGGCAGATCCAAGTGATGTCCACATTAGGACACCCCTCCCCATTCGAACCCATCACCTTCTGGTTTCCTCCTGCTGTTGCACTGCTCACTCGCCGCCCCCCCCAAGGATCTTGTTCCTCTGGAAAAGGTGCAGAGAAGGGCAACCGGAATGACCAAGGGCCTGGAGCAAGGGCCCTGGAAGACTTGGCGGTTTTGGGAACCGCCCAGAGAGCTTCGTCTATTGGGCGGCATAAAAATGCAACGAATGAATAAATAAATAAAACGTGGCAGGGATTTGGGCTGCCGCTGTTTAGCTCAGAAAAAAAAGCCGAGTGAGGGGAGACACGAGGGAGGGGGGTGCAGCGTTATGAACAGTGTGGAGAAAGAGGACAGGGAGAGATTTTTCTCCTTCTGTCGTAACACTAGAACTAGGGTGACCCTATGGAAAGGAGGACAGGGCTCCTGTACCTTTCACAGTTGCATAGAAAAGGGAATTTCAGCTGGTGTCAGTATATATGGGGAATTTCAGTATATATGGGGAACCTGATGAAACTCCCTCTTCATCACAACAGTTAAAGCTGCAGGTGCCCTGCCCTCTTTTAAATCTGGTCACTCTAGTATAGCTCCTGCACTGTTAACTGCGGTGATGAAGAGGGGATTTCCACAGGTTCCCCATATATACAAATGACACCTGCTGAAATTCCCTTTTCTATGCAACTGTTAAAGATACAGGAGCCCTGTCCTCCTTTTCATAGGGTCACCCTAGGTACCATGCAGGGCTTCAGAAATGGCGCCCACATCCAGTGAGCCCGACAGGACCCAAAGGCTGCCATAATGAGGCTATAGGTCAGCCTTCCCCAACCTGGCACCTTCCAGGTGTGTTGGACCGCAGTTCCCGTCATCTCCAGACAGCATGATGGGAGTTGTAGTCCAACACAACAGGGGGCCCCAGGTTGGGGAAGGCTGGTCTAAGGATATGCCACTGAAGCAAGGGCATATTCTTTCCATATTTACAGAGGTCTCCTCTTCTCTCCCCTTCCTCTGTGCTTTGCCCAGTGACTAAGTGGGGCCTGAACTCTGAAAGGTGCGCTGCACATTGGTGGTGCTGCATTGCTGTTGTAGAGCTGGAAAATGTGCAGAAAGGGGCAACTAAAATGTTCTCCCCTATGAGGGAAGGTTACAACAGCAGGGGTTGTTCAGCTTAGAGGTGTACAAAATCGTGTATGGTGTGGAGAACGTGGAGAGGGAGACATTTTTCTTCCTCTCTCCAAATACTAGATACTAGGGTCATATCCCATGAAGCTGAGTGGCGGGAGATTCAGGACAGATGAAAGGAAGGACTTCTCCCCATAGCTCATAGTTAAACTGTGGAATTCGCTACCACAAGCCATAGTGATGGCCACCAATTTGGATGGCTTTAAAAGGGGGTTGGATAAATACTTGCCTATGTGCTACGCCAGTATCAGAGGCCATAAGGTTTGGGAGGGGGCTGTTGCACCTGTGTCCTGCTTTTGGATTCCTGGCTGGCAGCTGGTTGGCCACTGTGTGAACAAGGTGCTAGACTAGATGGACCCTTGGTCTGATCCATCACATCTCCTCCTCCTCCTCCTCCTCCTCCTCCTCCTCCTCCTCCTCCTCCTCCTTCTCCTTCTCATTCTCATTCTCATTCTTCTCATTCTTAACTGCACACACATTTTACTCTTTTCTGTTCCACTGAGCTGCACAGAAGTCACCTTTTACTCCTTACCTACTAGGGCACAGATCCATCCTCCATGGATATTTTAAAAGCCACCTAATGGCCGCAACACACATCTTGAGAGGGTGAATTAAAATGATGCACATTCTGACCCATTCTACTGCAGGCATAACCCCCTCTCCCCAGCGCTGGGCTATATAGTTCTAATACGCACAACTATCTTGTGTATTTATGGCTAATCTTCCTCCTCCATTAACTACAAGTGGTTAGGTCAACATGTTTGCCCTATATAATGAAATCCATTACCATCACCTTTCACTTCAACCCTAGAATTGCATCTCCATCCTTTCAAAGGAACTCATTTCTTCAGACTGAATCCCACTTAGGAGACATTTGTCATTTCGGTGTTTAGGATCCGAAATAGATTTGACCCTCGGCTCCTGCACTCTCCGGCTTCCTTGCTTCCCCCGATTAAGCACACAAAATGTTATTGCTATCAATGAGAGTCAGAAAGGCTCTTAGCCCCTGCCCCAACAGCTCCTATTTTTAATTAAAAGCTCACGAAGCATTTGAGGCTCCGCTCCAGCATGCAAGCAGGTGACTGTCCACTCCAGTCAGACTTAGCTAGCAAATCTACCTCTCCAGGGAAGCAAAAATGGATATTTCCCCTTCCTTCAATTACGCTCTAAGTTGTTTGGGCAGCATTTAGCAGAGAGGAAAAAATAAATAAATGAAATCAATGTAATTGGGCAGCAAATTTCACCAATAATGGCTCTCTGAGAGTTTTTAATCAAATGGAAAAGTCCTCCAGAAAGGTCAAGGACCAGAAGTTGTTTTCCTCTGAGTCTTCGCCATCTCCCTAAATTGCCCATGCCATTTCTAGTGGCAGGCACACTGGAGACATGCAGCAAGTAGACATAAAAAACAGCCTTGCTAGGCTGAACTCAAGCAAGTCTCTAGTTCTCAGAATACTACTAACGAGAAGGATCTTGGAATTGTTGTAGATCACAAGCTGAATATGAGCCAACCGTGCGCTATGGCTGCAAGCAAGGCAAATGCTATTTTGGGCTGCATTAATAGAAGTATAGCTTCCAAATCACGTGAGGTACTGGTTCCTCTCTATTCGGCCCTGGTTAGGCCTCATCTAGAGTATTGCGTCCAGTTCTGGGCACCACACTTCAAGAGGGATGCAGACAAACTGGAGTGTGTTCAGAAGAGGGCAACCAGGATGATCAGGGGTCTGGAAACAAAGCCCCATGAAGAGAGGCTGAAAGAACTGGGCATATTTAGCCTGGAGAAGAGAAGATGGAGGGGAGACATCATAGCCCTCTTCAAATACTTAAAAGGTTGTCCCACAGAGGAGGGCCAGGATCTCTTCTCGATCCTCCCAGAGTGCAGGACACGGAATAACGGGCCCAAGTTAAAGGAAGCCAGATTCCAGCTGGACATCAGGAAAAACTTCCTGATTGTTAGAGCAGTACGACAATGGAATCAGTTACCTAGGGAGGTTGTGGGCTCTCCCACACCAGAGGCCTTCAAGAGGCAGCTGGACAACTCTCTGTCAGGGATGCTTTAGGGTGGATTCTTGCATTGAGCAGGGGTTGGACTCGATGGCCTTGTAGGCCCCTTGCAACTCTGCTATTCTGTGATTCTATGATTCATGCTAGCAGGGAAAACTCAAAGAGCCTTTCTACACAAGGCTTTTATTGTGCTTCTGATTGCTCATGCATGATAGTTTGCAGGTCCTTTACAGTGCACCTTTCCCATGCTTTGCAACCATTATCACGTTTTGTTTTGTCTTCCTTCATGGGGAATGTGCGGTATTTTTTTCTCTTCTGAATGGCCCTCTAATGCCATAGAATCTTGTGCAATTCCACAATACCACAGTGCCACTGAGTGGTTGTATAATGGAACATATAGAAAGGCAAAGAAAGAAACCCTTTTATGTAGGAACGTCCAAATTGTGCTTTCCCCAACCTGGTGCTGCTCTCCAGATGTGTTGGACTGCAATTCATTCCCAGCCAACATGGCCAAATGCCAGAGGTGGCAAAGGCTGTTCAGCTGGAATTCCAAAAGCGGAAGGGAAGATTCCAGCTGTGGGTGGAGTTAAAGCAACATGGGTGGAGCCAGATACATTCATATCCATTTGGGCCTTTACCTAACCCTGGAACTTAATGCTGCTTAAGGAAATGGGGAGCACAGCACAATACTTTTTTGTACACGCTCTTTCCCTGAGCAGCAGGGCTGGCACCAGGTTCGAGGGGCCTCCGGGCAGCGCTGCCCTGATGGCCCCCTCTGAGAGGTTACTAGGAGGAGGGCCTTAAGGATCATAGACGTATCATAGAATAGCAGAGTTGGAAGGGGCCTACAAGGCCATGGAGTCCAACCCCCTGCTCAAGGCAGGAATCCACCCTAAAGCATCCCTGACAGATGGTTGTCCAGCTGCCTCTTGAAGGCCTCTAGTGTGGGAGAGCCCACAACCTCCCTAGGTCACTGGTTCCATTGTCGTACTGCTCTAACAGTCAGGAAGTTTTTCCTGATGTCCAGCTGGAATCTGGCTTCCTTTAACTTGAGCCCGTTATTCCGTGTCCTGCACTCTGGGAGAATTGAGAAGAGATCCTGGCCCTCCTCTGTGGGACAACCTTTTAAGTATTTGAAGAGTGCTATCATGTCTCCCCTCCATCTTCTCTTCTCCAGGCTAAACCTGCCCAGTTCTTTCAGTCTCTCTTCATAGGGCTTTGTTTCCAGACCCCTGATCATCCTGGTTGCCCTCCTCTGAACACGCTCCAGCTTGTCTGTGTCCTTCTTGAATTGTGGAGCCCAGAACTGGACGTAATACTCTAGATGAGGCCTAACCAGGGCCGAATAGAGAGGAACCAGTACCTCATGTGATTTGGAAGCTATACTTCTATGAATGCAGCCCAAAATAGCATTGGCCTTTCTTGCAGCCATATCACACTGTTGGTTCTCGTTTGTAGTATTGCTGAGCCAAGTGTCCCCCATCTTGTAACTGTGCATTTGGTTTCTATTTTCTAAATGTAGAACTTGGCATTTATCCCTATTCAATTTCATCCTGTTGTTTTCAGCCCAGCACTCCAGCCTATCAAGATCACTCTGAAGTTTGTTTCTGTCTTCCAGGGTATTAGCTATCCCACCCAATTTGGTGTCATCTGCAAATTTGATCAGCGTTCCCTGCACCTCCTCGTCCAAATCATTCATAAAAATGTTGAAGAGCACTGGGCCCAGGACTGAGCCCTGCGGCACCCCACTCGTTGCCTCTCCCCAGTTTGAGAAGGTTCCATTGATAAGTACTCTTTGAGTCCGGTTCTGTAGCCAACTGTGAATCCACCTAATAGTTGTGACAGTAAACAGCAGCAGAGAGATGGGCAGCCGGGCGTCATGCCATGCTGGATGAGGCACCTGTGACTGCCACATTTCCAGAATGTCTCTTGGAACTATTTTTTAAAAAAGGGTTTTAAAAATGAAAAATGAAACAATCAGCAATCAGAAAATTGTTGGAGAGGTTGTGGGGTTAAAGGAACGTATTTGCATATGTGGTGGGAATGTAACTATGTTCAGAAATTGTGGAAGATGGTGTTTTTGGAGATTGAAGAAATTGTGGAAATGAAGATAGAACGAACACCAAAAGTTGCATTGCTGTCACTATTTGAAGAAGATTTTAAATGTAAAAAGGAAACTAAGGAACTGATAACGAATTTGTTGATTGCAGCAAGATTGATTTTAGCTCGGAACTGGAAGATTCAAGGGGAATATTCTATTGAAGAATGGTATAAAGAAGTATGGGATATAGCTATTAATGATAAATTGACAAGTAATATTAAATGGAGAAGAGGTATAGCTAAATCAAATGATTTTGAAGGAATTTGGAAACAGTTCCTAATATTTGTGTTTTCTAAGGGAAGTGGGAAACCACCAGCAGAAGAAAGTATGAGATTCTGGAATCAGGAATGAGATCCCGAGGTGGGGGGTGCACTTGTAGGTTATTTTGATTATGTTATTAAGATAAGATTTTGTATTCAAATTGAACATTAAGTAGTATGTTGTTGTTGTTGTTGTTGTTTTTATGTGAATGTAAATATGTATGTTTAAGTATTGTAGAAAATAAAAAAAAATTATAAAAAAAAAAAAAGAAAAATGAAAAGGAGGTTGGCATCAGCATTTGCTCCCCTGCTGCTCACCACCAGCCAGTGATGGGTGCAGACTCTGGCCCTGTTGGGTACTGGCAGGTGCTGGATTTCGTTGCTAGCCCTGAAGCATATAGTTTTTATTCCAAGGGAAGGTGCTGGAGTTCTTTTTAAAAAATTCTGGGCTGGGGCTGGGAATGTCAGAGTTTGTGCATAAAATCCTGGCTGCCTTCCAGATCTCAGTTATCCCCCCCCCCCCCCTGCCGGTTCCCTATGTGTCAGTCCTGGTTGCTGGAGCAGTTTAGAACAAGCTCATTAATGCTTGTTTTGCTGCTGGGTCATGAGACAGAAAAGTGTGTCGTCCTGTGACCTTTTCATCGCTGACTTCCCTCCACCCCCTGGAATAATTTCCAATTGTTTGCATAAACTCCTCTCACTTTTTATGTCACTGCTGCTCTTTTACGGAAACAGAGAAGTGGGTGCTTCTTGCGCCCCGGTGGGCTAGTCCATCCTTCACCAACCTCCTACCCTCCCTGCTGGCTGGGAAACGATGGGAGTTGCAGTCCAACACATCTGGTGGGCCCAGATTGGGGCAAGATGGTCTAGACAGTGGCTGTAACAAAGGAAAGAAGGATCTGTTTCTCTCTGCCTTTCCTAGGAGCAAAGGAAGAAGGACAGGTGTTTACTCCATCCAGGATTAGTTGACCTTCCTCTGCTTCGGTGTCACGATGAAGAAGATCGTGCTTATGCAACGAGCAGGGCCTTTTTAGCGAAAGCCCCTGAATGGGAGGGAAAAGAACTCCCTCCCCAGAAAGGCTCTCCAAACCAGGCAATGCAGGAATCCACCCTAAAGCATCCCTGACAGAGGGTTGTACAGCTGCCTCTTGAAGGCCTCCATTGTGGGGGAGCCCACCACCTCCCTAGGTCACTGATTCCATTGTCGTACTGCTCTAACTGTCAGGAAGTTTTTCCTGATGTCCAGCCGGAATCTGGCTTCCTGTAACTTGAGCCCATTATTCCATGTTCTGCACTCTGGGAGGATGGAGAAGAGATCCTGGCCCTCCTCTGTGTGACAACCTTTCAAGTATTTGAAGAGTGCTCTCATGTCTAGTAGGAGTGGCAATGGCTGGTTGTCAAAGGAAGACAATGACTGGTTTTGAATGCAACAGAATAAACAGTGGTTTAAATAGTTGATGGCTGGCTATTTAACCTACAATGGGTTATCGTGTTGTGTGGTGGGAGGTGTTTTCCCCCCTACCAATGGTTGGTTATTTGGCTGAAATAACTAATGCAAATAACCAATGCTGTCCAGAGTTGGCTCTTGGAACCACCCTTGGCTATCACGTTGTGTGGAGGGCACCGTTGGCGATTTTCTCGTCCACCGTTGGTTATTTCATCAGCCACGGACCCTCAAGGCAAGAACGGTCAAAGCAGCAGCTGCTGCTCTAGTCCAGCCGTCAGGATAGATTTTCGGCAGCAATGGCTGATGGGATATGAGTAGGAGGACTGAGGGGGGAAGAGAGGGTGGGGGCATGAGTAAGTCAACTCAGCGTGACGCTGTTCTTAATCCACACCGTGGTTGATTATTATCGTGTCGTGTGGGGAGTACCCCCTAGATAAATATTTATTTTATTTTATTAATTAATTACATTTCTATAACGCCCAATAGCCGAAGCTCTCTGGGCGGTTCACAAAAATTAAAAACATTCAAAGTATAAAACAACAGTATTAAACCATAATATAAAATCCAATATTATCTCAACCAGATAAAAACAGCAGCAATGCAAAATTACAAATTTAAAACACCAAGTTAAAATTTATTTATAGACTCTTAAAATGCTGGGTGTGGGTTGTGGGCTCTAAGGTCGTGGGCTCTCCCACCCTAGAGGCCTTCAAGCGGCAGCTGGGCAACCCTCTGTCAGGGATGTTTTAGGGTGGATTCCTGCATTGAGCAGGGGGTTGGACTCCATGGCCTTTTAGGTCCCTTCCAACTCTGCTATTCTATGATTCTATGATCAATGTCCCTGTTTATTATGGTGCTTTGTCCGGCCCACTGGCTATTTCTCCCTCCTATCCATGCCGGGCCTATTGTTTGTTTGTTTGTTTATTTATTGCATTTATATACCATCTTTTTTCCTCCTTAAGGAGCCCAAGGCACATTTATTTATTTATTTATTTATTTATTATATTTATATACTGCCCCATAGCCCGACTGGCGCCAACATGGATTGCATTTCGACGCCAAGTAAAAACATGGCTTTTTAAACAAAGCCTTTGATGGTTAAACTCACCGGCACATTGTTTTAACTGTTTTAACTGCAGATCTTAGTGATATAGGGCGGGATATACATGTTTTAAATAAATAAATAAATAAATAAATAAATAGTCCCCACTCAGCCATGGAAGCTCACTGGGGCCATAGCTAGACCTAAGGTGTATCCTGGGATCCTCCAGGGTTCGCCCCTACCTGAGCACTGGATCCCCTGTGTGTCACCTAGATCAGCCTTCCTCAACCTGGGGCACTCCAGATGTGTTGGACTACAACTCCCAGAATGCCCCAGCCTGGGAGATGCAGTCCAACACATCTGGAGCGCCCCAGGTTGAGGAAGGCTGACCTGGATGAACAGGTTTGACCCCTGGACGATCCAGGGATAAACCTTAGGTCTAGCTATGGCCTGGGTGACTTTGGGCCAGTCATTTACTTTCGGCCCAACCTACCTCACAGGGTTGTTGTTGTGAGAATAAAAATGGAGAGGAGGGGGATTATGTAGACCGCCTTGGGTTCCTTGGAGGAAAAAAGGTGGGATATAAACGCAACAAATAAATACATTTTAAATCGTATATCATCATGTATTTATTAGTTTTGTATTTTATAGTTTTAAGAGGGATCCCGGGATCATCCCTGTGTGTCCAAATGACTGGGAGCCGGGAGATCTGGGTTCTAGTCCCCACTCCGCCATGGAAACCCAACGGGTAACTTTGGGCCAGTCACAGACTCTCAGCCCAGCCTACCTCACAGGGTTGTTTTTGTTGTGAGGATAAAATAGAGCGGAGGAGGATTATGTTTGCTGCCTTGGGTTCCTTGGAAGAAAAATGGTGGGATATAAATGCAACAAAATAAATAAATAAAATCTTCGACACAGTACCTATCCCCACCCCCTGCGTTTCTGGGTATTTGCTTTTTTGCACATCTCAGAGGAGGTATTAAAAAATAATATAATTCTGCACCCCTTACCTGTCTGTCTAGCCCCATCCCATCCACTTCTCCCGATACACCTTCGAAAGAACCACCACCAGCGTAACGGGTCTCCTTTACTCCCGGGGAAACTCCCCTTGCGTGTGCTCCGTGAGGGACGATCTCGGAAGTGGGAAACCCCACCATCATCCCTCCCTCTCTCAAAAGGGCTTTAGGTGTAGGTGAGCCCCTGGTGGAGTGACGCAAATATATGCAAATTTAATCAATATGCAAATGCTTAACAATTTCTTCAATTTGGTGGCAGCCCTACTGACAATTATTATTGTTAATTGGCTATATTTAAATACTACTATTTTAAGATGTATTGTAGGCACCATGTTTTAAATGAAGCAACTGATCTTGTATTGTATTTTATTATTAGTTGCTTCAGACAGATGTCTAGAAAAATAGGGTAGAACATCCATTCATGTAATGAGATCAAATTAATTAATTAAACACAACCAGCATCTTTCAACCACCTCTTTCTTTCTCTTTCTTTCTTTCTTTCTTTATTTCTTTCCCTTTGTTTCAAAACAAAATGTGCTCATTTTATTTTATTCTCCTGCCTGCCCCAGGCTACGCAAACAAGCAACACAGCAGCTTGCTTTAATTACAACTATCTTCCCAGTCTGTTCTAGGCATATAAATGGAGCAAACCTCTTAGTATTGTGCCATTGTTCAGAAATGAGGTCCTCGTGACCTCAAACACGTCTACCTTAACCTGTTTTCCTGGAGACCGAGATGGAATGTGGGACTTACAGGAACATCTTGTTCAAAGCAAAAGGAGAACGGCAAAGCAAACGTTGCTCTCAAGTGGAGGCTAGATTTTTTTAACATGCCGTTACAAGATAGATAATTGAAATGGGTTGCATGGGAATGTATGAACCAGAAGTTGCTGCGGTCAAAGGATATTCAGAGCTCTGGATGATACGAGCTTGTCTTTGGAATGTGCAAATTAATTATGATGGACCCCTGATGGGCCTCTGAACCTATGTAGAAATGATGACTTCTCCACTGATGAATCAGAACATGTCAGCCATAGGTCTGGAATCGAGGGTCAGCGGCTCCCATTGAAAGGGTGTGGAAACCTGGCATTTCAGCCCTCCTACTGTACAAACAAATCACTACAGATCATTCAAGAAAGTAAGCCAAGCCGCACAAAGAAAAAACAGTAACATCTTCCAGAATCTCCAACCAATCTAACTTAGGGGAAAATATGGGATGAGTTTATATATTACATTAATCAGATGAGGTTCCCCAGACCAGATACGATGGGAGAGCCCAAGAAAAAGTTTCAAATATCTCAGCATTTTTATAGAATCATAGAATAGCAGAGTTGGAAGGGGCCTACAAGGCCATCGAGTCCAACCCCTGCTCAATGCAGGAATCCACCCTAAAGCATCCCTGACAGAGGGTTGTCCAGCTGCCTCTTGAAGGCCTCCAGTGTGGGAGAGCTCACAACCTCCCTAGGTAACTGTTTCCATTGTCGTACTACTCTAACAGTCAGGAAGTTTTTCCTGATGTCCAGCCGGAATCTGGCTTCCTTTCACTTGAGCCCGTTATTCTGTGTCCTGCACTCTGTAAGGATCGAGAAGAGATCCTGGCCCTCCTCTGTGTGACAACCTTTTAAGTATTTGAAGAGTGCTCTCATGTCTCCCCTCCATCTTCTCTTCTCCAGGCTAAACAGGCCCAGTTCTTTCAGTCTCTCTTCATAGGGCTTTGTTTCCAGACTCCTGATCATCCTGGTTGCCCTCCTCTGAACCCGCTCCAGCTTGTCTGCGTCCTTCTTGAATTGTGGAGCCCAGAACTGGACGCAATACTCTAGATGAGGCCTAACCAGGGCCGAATAGAGAGGAACCAGTACCTCACCTGATTTGGAAGCTATACTTCTATTAATGCAGCCCAAAATAGCGTTTGCCTTTCTTGCAGCCATATCGCACTGTTAGCTCATATTCAGCTTGTGATCTACAACAATTCCAAGATCCTTCTCGTTTGTAGTATTGCTGAGCCAAGTATCCCCCATTTAGGATCTAAGCACATCCCCCCCACCCCAGGGATACGTATTGAATCACTCTGACAGGCATGAAAAAAATTGGACCTGGACTGAAAAAAGGGCTGTGCCACATTTTCATGGCTGGACGTTTTCAGTGCAAGAGGGGCTTTCTCAGAATATTTATCCAAAACCTCAGAAATACTTATCTTGTTTGTGACGGCTCCATTTGCTGATCAGTTAGCAGGATTTTCGGCATCATTTAAAACAACAACACGTCCTTTCCTTTCCAAATGGTGATTAAGTGATTCCGTCAGGGAACACATCACCCATATGATGATGTCATGACTGTTCAACCATCAGAGGTTGGTGGCTCTGATGTCAGTGGGACATTGAATCCATTCTGGGTTTGAGTCGGAACTAGTCAAAACTCTAAAGGAGCTCCCCAAATTGCAACTTTAGGGTTCTGACTGGTTCCAACTGAAACCGGGGATTCCACACGTCTCCACACGTCTTCCGCTCTCCACCCCGCCTTCTTCCGCCGAGCTCTCCGACCCGGCCGGTGAGGAAGTAGGTGGGTGGCGGCAGCGGCGGCGGCAAGGACGCCTCTTCCTCGTCTCTTCGCTAGGCAAGCTACACCATCGCTTTGCGGCCGCACTGGGGGCGCATGGAAGCGGCCTCAGTACGACGTGTGGAATCCCCCTAGAATAGGTTTACTGACACAATGATGTCAGTGCCAACAGCCTCCACTGTCTCCAGTTCAAAAGGCCCAGGAAAAGATCTCTCTCTGCCCCGAGACCTTTAAAAACTGCTGCTAGACGCAGTGGGCTTCAGTGGGTGGACGGACCGATGGACCGACCTGGTTTGTGGATAGAGAAGCGGCGCTGCACAGCGGGTAGAGCACATTCTTTCTGAGCTGAAGTGGGTGATAATATCCATCACTGCAAACTGGGGGGGCGACCGCCCCCCTCCCCCCATTTCTTGGCATTCCTTTGAAATTATTATGCGTGAGTCAGGAGGCACAGAGCTGCAATCTCAGCCCTTCATCGGGAACACGTCAAAGCTTTTGCTTCACAGGCTGCACTTTGAGCCTTCTGTACGTTACTCTGCAACAACAGGCCACTGGTTTTTCAGCGGTTTTGCTGCGCCCGGACTGAGCAGGCTTCTCAACTTCTATCATGTAGCATGTTTGCAATGTTTTGGACTTTTTAGTTAAGGAAAAATGTGAGTACGGGGACACATGATAGAGGGGCACAAAATTATTCATGGTGTTGAGAAAGTGGATAGGGAGGCACTTTTCTCTAGGGCTGTGCACGGACCCCGACCGCTCCGCTCCGCACCTGATCCACAAATTCCAGATCGAGCCTGCTCCGCCCGATGTCGATCTGCCTACGGGCTGCTCCCCTGTGGAGCTCCGGCTCCGAATCGGAGCTCCGCAGCAGCGGTGGCGCTGCCAGGTAAGGCCCACCCCTCCTCCTCCTTTACCGGCGTCCGTCGCGTTCTGGCAGCGGCTTCACCTGAGGCCGAGGACTCAAACCGGAAGACCAGGCCGCGGTTGTGGCCTGGTCTTCTGGTTTGAGCCTCAGCCTCAGTTGAAGCCGCCGGCGGACCGGGACAGAGGCAGGTAAGCTCCCCTCCTCTGCCCCCTTACCTGGCTCTGCCGCCGTCACCACACGGACTGCGGCAGCGCCAGTTAAGCCCCCACTTACCTTTTTTCGGAGCTCCGGATAGAGGCGAAGGATCCGCTTGGTCTCCATCCTGTTCGCCTCGATCTGTAGCCCCCCCCCGACCTGCTTCGTCTCCGCCTTTGTCGGAGGCGAATCAGGGTGCCTCGCTATTGCTTCTGCGCTCCGATGCGAAGCGGAGCACAGCCCTACTTTTCTCCCTGCCTGAAAATACTAGAACCCAGTGGGGTCATATCCCATGAAGTTGATGGGTGGGAGATTCCAGACAGATAAAAGGAAGGACTGCTTCACCCAGCACAGAGTTAAACTGTGGAAATCGCTACCACAAGATGTGGTGATGTCCACTAATTTGGATGGCTTTAAAAGGAGATCAGGCAAATTCCTGGAGGAGAAGGCTATCAATGGCTACTAGCCCTGATGGCTACATGCTACCTCCAGTATCAGTATGTCTATGTATACCATTTGCTAGGGAACATGGGTGGGAGGGTGCCGTTGCACCCATGTCCTGCTTCTGGATTACCAATGGCAGCTGAGGGACAGAATGCTGAACTAGATGGACCATTGGTCTGATGCAACAAGTTTCTTCTTATGTTCTTGGGATGCTTGGCTGTTATAGTGGATAGAGAAGTTTGTGGAGTACTTGTACTTGTACTTGGGGTCAGCTTTGGCTGATTCGCCAGCTATGGCCTTTCCCGGACAGGGACAACCTAGCCACAGTAGTGCATGCACTGGTAACTTCCAGATTAGACTACTGCAATGCACTCTATGTGGGGCTGCCCTTGAAGACAACGTGGAAGTTGCAGCTAGTGCAAAATACAGCAGCTAGACTGCTGGCAGGTACATCTTATACAGCCCACATAACACCGGTTTTAAAGGAACTGCACTAGCTGCCTATATGCTTCTGGTCGGAATTCAAAGTGCTGGTAATGACGTTTAAAGCCCTAGACGGCTTGGGACCTCGATACTTGAGAGAGCGCCTCTCTTTATATACGCCTGCCCGAGATCTTAGATCTGTTGGAGGAGCCCTTTTCTGCATCCCATCAGTGCAACATATACACTATGATGGGACAAGGCAGAGGGCCTTCTCTGTGGTGGCACCCCGACTGTGGAACGCCCTCCCCTGGGAGGCCCGACTGGCGCCAACATGGATTGCATTTCGACGCCAAGTAAAACCATGGCTTTTCAACAAAGCCTTTGATGGTTAAACTCCCTGGCACGTTGTTTTAACTGTTTTTACTGCTTTTAAATTATATATTGTTTTCACTTGGATCATGGTTTAATTTGTTTTTAACTGTGCATATTTATTGTTTTATACTGTATGTTTTTATCTGTACGCCGCCCTGAGATCTTAGTGATATAGGGCGGGATATAAATGTTTTAAATAAATAAATAAATATAGTTGTTGTTGCAGCTATGCAAGAATCCTCACATACTTAGGAGAGTCTTGGAGTCTCTATACAAGTATGTATACTTACACATTTTATTTTCCCTACACTGAGGGCCAAAGCAGACATTACTTTAAGTCTGTATCTAGCAACCATATCATTTATTTATTTTCATATTTACTCAAGAACAGGTCCTGGGGACTGATCTGGATCTTAAAAGCCCCCATGTTTTCCACACTGGGTTTTTGATCTGGATCGGTGCCCATGCAACACTGGTAGACAGAAATGTAAAGTAATGTCTGCATTGGCTCTTAAAGTCATGGACATTTCTTCTCTTGCCCTTCTCTTACCATTTTATCCTCACAACAATCCTGTAGTGTAGAGTAGGCAGATATTGAGTGACTGGCTCACGGTCAGCCGGTGAACCGTCTTTAGTAAGGTTCTAGCCTTCTGGGGTCCCTGATAGTAGCAGGGTAATGTGGAGAAGGCAGACGTTCAGCCCACAATGTATAGTACCAGTGGTCCCTGTGAAATCACTGTATTTGTTTTGGCTCCTGGAAAGATTTTTTGAAAGCTTCTTTAAAAAAGATGTTCAGGGCATGTAGACGCACCTGCCCTACAGGGATCTGGTTTGCACAACACAACAAGCCACGGTGGATCGTGAGCCTTGTTAGTGTCAGCGTGGCTATGTACTTACCCAGCTCAGACAATTCAGCATGGTTTGTTAACCATGCACAAACCGTGGCTTGTTTGCAGGGTGGCTTGTCATGACGTGCAAACCCAGCAGCCTGGCTTGTCCCAAGCAGCTATAGAGTCCCCTGGCAAGAGTGCTGAAAAAGCCTGTGTTGCTCCTTGCAATCTCATTGGTGTCGTCTCTTATCTTTTTTGGATGCTTTGTAAGTTTGCAGATGAGTTCCGAATTCCACCCCCCCCCCCCCGCCCAACCCCTGTCTTTCACAAGTGTGCACAGATTCACCTGTTGAGATTCACCCAAAGCTGTCAATGGAGCCACCAAAGTGGAGTATTATTCAGAGGAGGGCAACCAGGATGATCAGGGGTCTGGAAACAAAAGCCCTATGGGGAGAGACTGAAAGAACTGGGCATGTTTAGCCTGGAGAAGAGAAGATTGAGGGGAGACAGGATAGCACTCTTCAAATCTCTTCTCGATGCTCCCAGAGTGCAGGATGCAGAATAATGGGATCAAGTTAAAGGAAGCCAGATTCTGGCTGGACATCAGGAAAAACTTCCTGACTGTTAGAGAAGTATGACAATGGAACCAGTTACCTAGGGAAGTTGTGGGCTCTCCACGAGAGGCCTTCAAGAGGCAGCTGGACAACCCTCTGTCAGGGATGCTTTAGGGTGGATTCCTGCATTGAGCAGGGGGTTGGACTGGATGGCCTTGTAGGTCCCTTCCAACTCTGCTGTTCTATGATTCTATTATTATTATTATTATTATTATTAATAATAATAATAATAATAATAATAATAATAATATAGCACCATCAGTGTACATTGTGCTGTACAGAGTAAAACAATAACATAGCAACACCCTGCCGCATAGGCTTACATTCTAATAAAATCATAATAAAACAACAAGAAGGGGAAGAGAATGCACCAAACAGGCACAGGGGAGAGTAAAACTGACAGTGTAAAAGTAAGATCAAAATCAAGTTCTAAAAGCTTTAGAAAAAAAAAAGTTTTTAGCTGAGCTTTAAAAACTGCGATTGAACTTGTAGTTCTCAAATGTTCTGGAAGAGCGTTCCAGGCGTAAGGGGCAGCGGAAGAAAATGGACGAAGCCGAGCAAGGGAAGTAGAGGCCCTTGGGCAGGCGAGAAACATGGCATCAGAGGAGCGAAGAGCACGAGCGGGGCAATAGTGTGAGATGAGAGAGGAGAGAGAGGAAGGAGCTAGGCTGTGAAAAGCTTTGTAGGTCAACAGGAGAAGTTTATATTGGATTCTGAGGTGAATTGGAAGCCAATGAAGAGATTTCAGAAATGGAGTAACATGGTCAGAGCGGCGAGCCAAGAAGATGATCTTAGCAGCAGAGTGGTGAACAGAAACCAACGGACTGATGTGAGAAGAAGGAAGGCCAGTCAGAAGAAGGTTACAGTAGTCATAAACAAGGAAATTGACAAAGCAACTGTACTGATGCAGACCACACCGGGGTGAACAGATGAATCTGCAGACTTGCAAATGATAGGAAAACAAATATTCAAAAAAATAAAAATTGTGTACTTCTGAAGTACTGAAAAAAGAAAAGGAAAAGATTACAAATGAAATAAGTGCTCTGAAACGGAGTAGTGATCCATAGGGACAAGGAAATAAGACAGGTAACTGGGATATGTGCTGAGACTGGGCAGGAGGAATGAGAGGAAGAAGCCGTGGCAAGCTGTTGCCTCCTCCATTGTCGGTCGGGAGTATTATTTATTTATTTATTTACTTATTACATTTCTATACCGCCCAATAGCCGGAGCTCTCTGGGCGGTTCACAAAAATTAAAAACATTCAAAGTATAAAACAACAGTATAAAACCATAATATAAAATCCAATATTATCTCAACCAGATAAAAACAGCAGCAATGCAAAATTACGAATTGAAAACACCCAGTTAAAATTTATTTATGGACTGTTGAAATGCTGGGAGAATAAAAAGGTCTTCACCTGGCGTCTAAAAGCATATAACGTAGGTGCCAAGCGAACCTCCTTAGGGAGCTCATTCCACAGCCGGGGTGCCACAGCAGAGAAGGCCCTCCTTCTGGTAGCCCCCTGCCTCACTTCCTTTGGTAGGGGCTCGCAGAGAAGGACCCCTGAGGATGACCTTAGGGTCCGGGCAGGTACATACAGGAGCAGGTGTTCGTTCAGATAGCCTGGCCCCAAGCCGTTTAGGGCTTTAAATGTTAATACTAGGCCCAGACCTGGACTGGCAGCCAATGAAGCTGGAAAAGGACTGGCGTGATGTGGTCTCATCGGCCAGTCCAGTAACCTAGTAACGTGGGTTGTGAACCGTCCAGAGAGCTTCGGCTATTGGGCGGTATAAAAATGTAATCGATCGATCGATCGATCAATCAATAATTGGGTTATTCTCAGGGTGGCTTAGGGCTCATCTACACCAAGCAGGATATTCCACTATGAAAGTGGTATATAAAAGGCAGGAGCCACACTACTGCTCTATAGTGGTATTGAAGTGCTCTGCAGGATCTACACTACTGCTTTATAGCGGTATTGAAGTGCACTGACAACTGCTGGGGCCCGGGACACATCTACACCAAGCAGGATAAAACACTATGGAAGTGGTATGAAAGCGGTACGTGGTCTGTGTCCATGGGCCCCAACAGTTGTCAGTGCCCTTCGATGCCACTATAAAGCGGCAGTGTGGCTCCTGCCTTTTATATACTGCTTTCATACCACTTTCATAGTGGAATATCCCACTTGGAGCTGATGAGCCCTTAGTATGATGTGCCAATTGCCCCACTGATTTGGGGGCAGCTGTGACTTTGGAGTTGTCCATCAACACTTAGCAACTGGGGGTGTCTATAGAGCCTATTGACCTCATCATGGCTGTGCAGTCATGGCAGGTTCCCCCCTCCCCCTGCCCCCCCCAAAAAAAACCTATGCTTTTTCACAGTGTGTTTTGGATTAAGCCCAGTGGGCGTTGCTGGGGACGGATCCGAGCCCAGTTGTGATTTCTCCTCCATCCAGAGTAAGCACAGGGCAGGGGCTTGCTGAGCCCAATGGCAGCCAGCGCTGCGGTTTTCCGGCTGGATAGTCCGCACTCCCTCCTGCCAGCTGCATTTATCGGTTCTGCTTCACAGAAGCCACTCTACAGGGCTTTGAGGGCATCGGCTACACAGCCACGTCGTATAGACACCCCCCTGGATAGCAGACCCAGCAGTGGTCCTGTAGTCACAGTCTTCACTTTGGTGAGATGCATTGTATTTCTACTTCAATTGGTGTCACTGTTTCTAAATTTGCATCTATCCAAATAAATGATCAGCTGCATTTTTTAAAAAATTAGGGTGACCCTATGAAAAGGAGGACAGGGCTCCTGTAGCTTTAACAGTTGTAGAGAAAAGGGATTTTCAGCAGGTGTCATTTGTATGCATACATCATCTGGTGAAATTCCCTCTTCATCACAATAGTTAAAGCTGCAGATGCCCTCCTCTCTTTTGTATCTGGTCAAGAGGGCAGGACTCCTGCAGCTTTAACTGTTATGATGAAGACAAAATTTCACCAGCTGCTACATGCATTCAAATGACACTTGCCGAAATTCCCTTTTCTATACAACTTTAAAGACACAGTAGCCCTGTCCTCTTTTTCATATAGTCACCCTGTTTTAATGGAAACCTGATTTTTGCCCTCTTATTTGGTGATGCATAAATGGTTACCCTAAAGACTGGTCTTTTCACTGCTGCTTTTTGGTTTTTGTTGAATGATTTAAATTGCCTTTCTTTGTTATTGCTGTTGGCTGCTTTGGAAGTCTATTTTTTATGTGCCTCACAAGTGGGACAGACATAGTTTTAGGCTGACCATATGAAAAGGAGGACAGGGCTCCTGTACCTTTAACAGTTGTATTGAAAAGGAAATTTCAGCAGGTGTCATTTGTATATATGGGGAACCTGCTGAAATTCCCTTTTCTATGCAACTGTTAAAGATACAGGAGTCCTGTCCTCCTTTTCATATGGTCACCCTACATAGTTTAAACTAATCAATGCATGAATATGGATGCAAAATGGCAGCTCACTGCATCCTTTCCTGCTTCTATTCAAATAGCAAACCTTGTTCTTGGTTTTATTTTTCTGTTTTATTTTGTGTGATTTGAGTATCATTGTTTAATTGTGGTTTTGTATTTCGATTATTATTATTATTATTATTATTATTATTATTATTATTATTATTATTTTATTTATATAGCACCATCAGTGTACATGGTGCTGTACAGAGTAAAACAGTAAATAGCAAGACCCTGCCGCATAGGCTTACAATCTAATAAAATCATAGTAAAACAACAAGGAGGGGAAGAGAATGCCAACAGGTACAGGGTAGGGTAAGCAGGCACAGGGTAGGGTAAAACTAACAGTAGAAAGGAACAGTAGAAGTCTGCACAACATCAAGATTTAAAAGCTTTAGGAAAAAGAAAAGTTTACCTGTATACTACCCAGAGAACTTCAGCTTCAAACTGTCCTTTGTTCGTTAGCTGGGTTGCAATTCTATACACACTTACATGGGAGTAGGCCCAATTGGTCTTAATGGTGCTTACTTCTGAGTAGACATGCATAGGATTTCACAGTTGGGGCTCAATCCTATGCATGCTTAGACTGAAAAAAGTCTTGCAACTCTGAATATCCCCCAGCCAGCCATGCTGAGAACATCAAACGTTGGTGCCAGAGGGTACATTAGTGCAACTGTACAACAAAGATGTATAGCTCGCCAGTGACACACACCTTCCTGTTTTTCTCATTGCTCCCATCTTCTCTTTCAGTCATTCTGCACCTGCCAGAATTGAATTGCACGCATCAAATGTAACACCTGGGTGTGGAGCTCATTGGCACTGAGGTGTGCATCCTTCAAATTAGTGGTTGCCCTTCTTCCAAAGGTTAGCGAATTACACGGGTAACTAATCCAGCCCTTTGCAATCACCTGCGCAAATCTGCGATAACAATGTGTGCCTTAGATGCCCAGATCCCATTGCTAGCTGTGTGGCTGCAGCAGCCGAATCCGAGAGCAGGCTGGGATTGGTCCAACTCCGATGATGGGTTGGAAGGCCAAACTCTTCACCCCAGAGATGCTCAGAGCCGCACGTGTTTTATACAGAGTCTGACCTGTTTGTCCACTTAGCCTGGGATTCTCTAGGCACCAGTTTCAGACAGAGGACTTTGTAGCCCTGCCTTGGCCATGCAGGCTGGAGATGTGTAGCCAACACATCTGGCAGTCCCTGGGTTGTGGGAGGATGTGGCAGGAAAACAGATTGCGAGGCCAGGAACTGACTTTGAGACCTGGCCCTTTTTGTGCAGAATTCAACAGCAGAAGCTTTTTACCGCCTGGGAAATATCCCTTGTTTATGTCAACAGTTCAAGCTGCTGTTAAAAGCCCAGGAGCAGGGCATCAAAACAACCTATTATTGCAGTCGATGTGAGCTGTACTTAAACAAAGCCTTTTCCACAGAGCGCTCTCAGGCTGTGGCCTCTCTCTCCTCAAGCCAGGAGCGTTGCTCTCAACCACTACCTGGTTCCTCTTGGGAAGCACAGCCCATCTAGCAGTTCTTTCACATGGTAGAGGGCACTGTCCCATCACCAGTGTTAAATCAGATTCAACTGCCGGTCCAATTGGGCCATAGCTAGACCTAAGGTTTATCCCTGGATCGTTCAGGGGTCAAACCTGTTCAACTAGGTGACACACAGGGGATCCAGTGCTCAGGCAGGGGCGAACCCTGGATGATCCCAGGATAAACCTTAGGTCTAGTTGTGGCCTTGGACTGCAAGGGCATCATCCTGTCCTTCACCTCAAGCAGCAAAATTATATTGGGACAGCAATACAGATGGAGACTTATGGTGACAAATTTTGGTTGTATTGGACTCAATATGAAGGCCTGTCTGCTCAACCATCATCTCAGCAACTGAAACAAATATTAAAACAGCTAGGCTGACCCTATGGAAAGGATGACAGGGCTCCTGTATCTTTAACAGTTGTATTGAAAAGGGAATTTCTACAGGTGTCATTTGTATATGTGGAGAACCTGGTGAAATCCCCTCTTCATCACAACAGTTAAAGCTGCAGAAGCCCTGCCCATTTGTGTATCTGGTCACTCTAGTATAGCTCCTGCACTTTAACTGTTGTGATGAAGAGGGAATTTCACCAGGTTCTCCACATATACAAATGACACTTGCTAAAATTCCCTTTTCTATGCAACTGTTAAAGATGTAGGAGCCCTGTCCTCCTTTTTATTTGGTCACCCTAACAACAGCGATCTTAAGTGATAAAGCTAGCTCCAGTGACCTGCATGATACCAGGATTAGCTTAATGGCTATTATTATTGTTGTTATTGTTATTGTTATCAACAACAACAGTTTATTTATTTATTTATTACATTTTTATACCACCCAATAGCCAAAGCTCTCTGGGCGGTTCACATTTCGACCAACTCTCTCTCTCTCTCTCTGTGTGTGTTATTATAATGAGATTCCTCTGTACATATTTATTGTCTTTTAGGATAGATCATGTATGCAAATCACACGTCAAAGCTACGAAATGGATGACAAATGCAGTTTTTTTTAAAAAATAAACCTTTCAAAACTCTGCATCCCGGATTTAGAAACCCATCTGCTTTACTTTCTGCAATGTTCATTCCCCCACCCTCCCAAGCTCAAGGTTGTTCCGTCTCATTTCTGCATCACTTTGCAGTGTAAGAAGGACGCAGACAAGCTGGAGCGTGTTCAGAGGAGGGCAACCAGGATGATCAGGAGTCTGGAAACAAAGCCCTATGAAGAGAGACTGAAAGAACTGGGCATGTTTAGCCTGGAGAAGAGAAGATTGAGGGGAGACATGAGAGCACTCTTCAAATACTTAAAAGGTTGTCACACAGAGGAGGGCCAGGATCTCTTCTCGATCCTCCCAGAGTGCAGGACACGGAATAACGGGCTCAAGTTAAAGGAAGCCAGATTCCAGCTGGACATCAGGAAAAACTTCCTGACTGTTAGAGCAGTACGACAATGGAATCAGTTACCTGGGGAGGTTGTGGGCTCTCCCACACTAGAGGCCTTCAAGAGGCAGCTGGACAACCCTCTGTCAGGGATGCTTTAGGGTGGATTCCTGCACTGAGCAGGGGGTTGGACTTGATGGCCTTGTAGGCCCCTTCCAACTCTGCTATTCTATGATTCTGTAAGTCTGCACGAAGGTTTGCATGCATTTTGTATACATTTCCCCCACTAGATGCATTATTTATTTGCAAGCAGTTTCCCTGACGCTATATTGTTTTGTACAGAATTTCCCCTAAAGCACGCATTTTTGTACACATTTGTTTAATTTAAAGTCAGAGAACCGCCTTGCAACATCCAAAGTGCAAAAACAGAAGGAAAAATACATTTCAGGTCGCATATTTGTTCTAAAGGGGCAAATTAAGTTGGGTGGCATTCAAACGCAGACCAAATAAAATTCTCCCCCATCGCTACCTGCTTCCAAGTAATTCTTCCAGATAATCTCTGCTCAGGAATACAGTAACATCTGAAGTAGCTCTTGAAGAAGATTGTAACGGAAAGCGGAGGATTCCCTGCATTGTTTTCTAGCCCTGCCTCTACATTTTCTTTGTCTCTTACCTGATAAGTCTGGCAAAGCACAGATTTCTTTCCCAGACATCTAATTGTGAGGCCAATTTGTGTACACGAACAACTGGACATTATGAAGTAAGAGTGCTTTGCTTTCCCCCGCCCTGCTACAACAGTTCATAGTCAAAGAAAGATACCTTTTACATTCCAAAGAAAGAAAATGAGATGCACACACAATCTAGTTCATTGAAGGAATGCTAAAAATGAGCCAGCATCAAAACCAATGTCCTCCACCCTGGAGCCCACACTGGGGCATGTTCTGGATGGAGTTTGCACTTCCTCCGAAGAGCAGATTTGTAGTTTAGGGGCACTCCTGGATCCATTTACATCCCAGAGCCAAGTGGCTCTGGTGGCCCGTTACCACTTCAGTTGATATGCCTACTACTCCTGTTCCTGGATAGGGACACAGCAGCCATGGTGATCCATGCACTGGTAAACCCTACTGCAATGCGCTACCATTAGTGCGGTTCGGAAGCTGCAGCTTGTGCAGAACGCAGCAACGAGAGAGCTCAGTGGGACAACTAGCTCTGCCCACAAGAAAAACAGTGTTAAAAGAACTGCCTCTTAGCTACCGAGTCACATGCAAGGTTATGCAAAGCCCTAAACAGCTTGGGACCAGGGGGGCTGTCCATTCACAAGGTAAGCCCTGGTGTGGGGGCGTTGCGTCAATTATACGATGCAGCAGGCACCTCGCAGGCACCCCGGGGCTTTCTTGCAAAGCTGCGGAGAAGAAAAATCGAGGACTTACCCTGATGTTTTTCTCTGGAGTGATGCGAGTACAGCTGTGTATCCTTGCTCCAGAGACGTGGAGGATGCGTGGCCAGGTGGATGGCGACCTCTGCTTGGTCACTGTCCATCCAGGCAGAAGGTAGGGGGTGGGCCTGGCTGCTGGAAACCCCACACTTTTGCTGCTGTGTTGGGATAAGCCGCTGCCACCTCGAAGCAGCAAAAGCGCAGGGCTTTCATAGAATCATAGAATAGCAGAGTTGGAAGGGGCCTACAAGGCCATCGAGTCCAACCCCTGGCTCAATGCAGGAATCCACCCTAAAGCATCCCTGACAGAGGGTTGTCCAGCTGCCTCTTGAAGGCCTCTAGTGTGGGAGAGGCCACAACCTCACCAGGTAACTGATTCCATTGTTGTACTGCTCTAACAGTCAGGAAGTTTTTCCTGATGTCCAGCCGGAATCTGGCTTCCTTTAACTTGACCCCTTATTCCGTGTCCTGCACTCTTGGAGGATCGAGAAGAGATCCTGGCCCTCCTCTATGTGACAACCTTTCAAGAGGGCTATCATGTCTCCCCTCAATCTTCTCTTCTCCAGGCTAAACATGCCCAGTTCTTTCAGTCTCTCTTCATAGGGCTTTGTTTCCAGACCCCTGATCATCCTGGTTGCCCTCCTCTGAACACGCTCCAGCTTGTCTGCGTCCTTCTTGAATTGTGGAGCCCAGAACTGGACGCAATACTCTAGATGATATACTCTAGATGGTATACTCTAGCCTAACCAGGGCCGAATAGAGAGGAACCAGTACCTCACGTGATTTGGAATCTATACTTCTATTAATGCAGCCCAAAATAGCATTCGCCTTTCTTGCAGCCATATCGCACTGTTGGCTCATATTCAGCTTGCGATCTACAAGAATTCCAAGATCCTTCTCGTTTGTAGTATTGCTGAGCCAAGTATCCCCCATCTTGTAACTGTGCCTTTGGTTTCTATTTCCTAAATGTAGAACTTGGCATTTATCCCTATTAAATTTCATCCTGTTGTTTTCATCCTGTTGTTTTCATCCCAGCACTCCAGCCTCTCAAGATCACTTTGAAGTTTTCCAGGGTATTAGCTATCCCACCCAATTTTGTGTCATCTGCAAATTTGATCAGTGTTCCCTGCACCTCCTTGTCCAAATCATTAATAAAAATGTTGAAGAGCACTGGGCCCAGGACTGAGCCCTGCGGTACCCCACTCGTTGCCTCTCCCCAGTTTGAGAAGGTTCCATTGATTAGCACTCTTTGGCCACAGCTAGACCTGAGGTTTATCCTGGGATCATCCAGGGTTCGCCCCTGCCTGAGCACTGGATCCCCTGTGTGGCACTTAGATGAACACGTTTGACCCCTGGACGATCCAGGGATAAACCTTAGGTCTAGCTATGGCCTTTGAGTCTGATTCTGTAGCCAATTGTGAATCCACCTAATAGTTGTTCCATCTTTTAGCTAGTTTGTTAATCAGAATATCATGGGGCACTTTGTCAAAAGCTTTGCTGAAGTCAAGATATATGACGTCCGCAGCATTCCCACAGTGTTTATTGTGGCGGCAATATAGGCATCCCCCGGGATACCTAGTGAATCACCTTCCCTTATATACATCCAGGTGACATTTAAGATCCTCAGAGAAGGTCTTGCTGGGTTGTTATTTTTTTTTAAAAAAATTGAGCAACATAAAATGCCACAAGCAAATTTAAAACATTATAAAGTTAAAACATTAATACTCCTTGTTCATTTTTGTTTTCATACAAGGAAGATTAGAACATCATTACAAGTGATCATGTGGAGTTAATGAAGTATCTGATTGACTTGTCTAATCGCCACCATCAGAGGTGACATGAGACAGGGCCTTTTTCGTGGCTGCTCCCAGGCTGGTGGAACTCCTTCCCAAGGGAGGCTGGCTTTGCTCCCTGTCTCCCCAACTTCTGCGGGCAGGCAATGAGCACTTTATTCAAGGAGACCTTTGGCCTGGAACTGGGTCTGTGGGTTGGATGATGTCTTATTCTGTAATTGTTATGTTTTCATTGTATTTAAATGTGTTTTATTGTTTTAACCTCTTTTAAATTGGTTTTGTACGCCGCCTTGAGTGACACCCTAATCAAATAAATAAATAATACAGTAAATGTAATTTGCTGTTTGAAAACATCAACCCACAAAAAATCTTCTCGAAAGCAAATCATTCACTTGTTTTCCTTTTCTGATGCACAAAGTTTTTCCACCTACTCTACAGCTGGCTTTTATTTGGTTTGCTTCCACTCCTGGGGTTTTCTTTAGTGCCACTGAGGCATTGCTTTTCTGCAACAAAATGGAAGTGAATTGAAATATAAATTCTACTCAAGCACTTCATATAGCACATATTATCCAGCAAAGAGCTTCCTGCAATCTTTACTCGGAAGAAAGTCCTGCCAGCAAAGGTCTGCGCAATGTTAATTGAGAGCTTCCTGCTTGTAGGTACAGTGCATTTTATTGCTTCCTGTTGCTCTTGGATTGGTGTGCGTAGGGTGGTGGTGGTGGTGAATAGCCTATTAATTGTCCCTTGAATTGCCTCTTTTAATTGGCCCGCTGCAGTTTCTATTCCAATTTAAATTGCTGATTTCCTTTCACAAACCATATTGCGCAGGAAGAGGCAAAATCAGTGGACAGAGATGGCATCTAATGCAACAAAGAAAGCAGAAAGCAACTGCTTAAATGAAGGAAGAGAATTTGCCTGGTCTATTCTGCTCTGCTCAAAGTTTGGAAATAGAAGGAACCAGTGAGTGGGGGTGGGGGGGGTGGGGGAGTGAAGGAGGGAGGGGGGAAATCAGACCCATGCAATGAGAAAAAGGGGAAAATGTGCACACCGGCTGTCAAACTTGCTGATGTGAGCCATTCCATCTCTGCATGAATTCCTCCATCAATGTGGCTCTTCACCCTTCCTAAACGGATTTGCTGCAACAATTGAAGCTCTGCAGCGTCTTGGCTTGACGAAGGAGACTTTAAAAGGGAAATTCAGGGGCGGGTTTTATCCTCTCATTGGACTCATAAAGACCACCTGAATGGCCCCTCTGTCAAAGGAAAGAATGTCCCAGGATTGTTCGGCTGCTAAACCGGGAGGCCGCGCACGGCGTTGATGAATGATGCCTCAGGTGTGAACTCCCCAAGGGAGGCCAGGCTAGTGGGGCATATATTCAGAGTGATCCCAGTGACAGTTAAGACAGGCATTTGGTTTTAATATTCCCACTTATCCCAAAGGACTTTTGTGACGGAGGCTGGGCGTCGGGGGATAGTAACAGGCAAAGAGCCAGCCACATTTAAACAACCTCATGTCTCATTTATTTCAGTGGAAGAGCTAAGAGCTCTCACGCATTGAAATCAAGGGAGGGGGTGTAGACCTCCATGTGCTTAACGTAGGCTCGGTGCTGCCCCCAAAGTTTTTTTTTAAAAAAGATGCTATAAGCAAGCCATACATTTGGCTATTGGGCGGTATAAAAATGTAATAAATAAATAAATAAGCCAGAACCCCCTTGCAATCATTTCCCATGTTAATTCCGACCACCTGACTATCAAAATTGGGGAAGCACCTTGGAGAACTTCTTTAGAGTCCTGACTTGTTCTGACCGAAACCTGGAGCGGGTGCGCCGCCCCACTGACATCAGAGTCACCAGCCACCACTCCAGTGCAGAATTGGCACCCTTTTTCCTTTAATTTGCCTCTTTGGGCAACTGCTTCCCAGTCACGCCAGCCCCACCGAACAAGAATGACGCCATGGGGCCAAACCACACATTAGATCATTTACCCCTTTTGGGGGAAAAAAGAAGAAGACAGGTTTAAACCAGGCATCTCCGGCTTTGCAGAAGCAGCAGCCATGGGAATTCCTGACCCAGATCAGGCTGCTGGACCAGCTTCCTGCTTTAGAGCCCCCTCAGCCCAGCCCTTCTTTTGCCTCAGAAGGTCCTGTTTAAAGCACACAGCATCTTAGGAGGGAAAGAGCAGCGGGGGAGGAGAGAAAACGACTATGAAAGCCCTGATCCGAATTGGGAAGAGAATCAGGCCACAGCTAGACCTAAGGTTTATCCTGGGATCATCCAGGGTTCGCCTCTGCCTGAGCACTGGATCCCCTGTGTGGAACCTAGGTGAACAGGTTTGACCCCTGCACGATCCAGGGATAAACCTTAGGTCTAGCTATGCCCCCAGTGACAATTTAGCTAATGTCCAAAACCCACAGAGGTGTTTTAGTAGTCTTATTAAAACTCCCCCCCCTTCCCTCAAATTCAAGAGCTTCTAAATTTGGCTTGAATGTCAACCAGGATGATCAGGGGTCTGGAAACAAAGCCCTGTGAGGAGAGACTGAAAGAACTGGGCACGTTGAGCCTGGAGAAGAGAAGATTGAGGGGAGACATGAGAGCACTCTTCAAATACTTAAAAGGTGGTCACACAGAGGAGGGCCAGGATCTCTTCTCGATCCTCCCAGAGTGCAGGACACAGAATAACAGGCTCAAGTTAAAGGAAGCCAGATTCCAGCTGGACATCAGGAAAAACTTCCTGATTGTTAGAGCAGTACAACAATGGAATCAGTTACCTAGGGAGGTTGTAGGCTCTCCCACACTCCAGGCCTTCAAGAGGCAGCTGGACAACCATCTGTCAGGGATGCTTTAGGGTGGATTCCTGCATTGAGCAGGGGGTTGGACTCTATGGCCTTGTAGGCCCCTTCCAACTCTACTATTCTCTGATTCTATATTAGGAAAAATGTGGTTGCTTCTCACAGAATTAGAGCCATCCATTGGAACCAACTGAAGAATCCTTCCCCCCTCCTTTTAAAGTGTGACTAATGCAGCCTTCCCACAACCGGGTGCACTCCAGATGTTTGTGACCAATTCCCATCAACCTCAGGCTGCATGCCCAATGTAAGGAATGTGGGGAGTTGTAGTCCAAATGTTCTAAAGGGCAAGAGGTTGGGGAAGGTTGGACTGAGGTAACATGTAGAGACTAATGTAAAAATCTGTGGAAGTTAAGACTGTCTTTTCCCTGACATGTTTGCAGAACCACTATTTCATGTAAAGATGTGTGATCTCTTCGCCCTGTCCCCCACCACATAGAGAGGGAGAGAGAGAGAGAGAGAGAGAGAGAGGGAGAGAGAGAGATCATTAATCTTAAAACCTCTTTGAGACTCCTATGACATTCTTCCGATATTTTGCCTGAACAGGAAACTCTAAATTCATCTTATGAATTAGTTTTCAGCTAATGTGCAAAAAACCTGAAGATATTTTGCTAGTCTTATTAAAACTTCCTTCTCCCCTACTTGCTTTGCTCAAAATTTGGGAACCCTCAAATTCAGCTCAATGTTGGGCAAAATGTGGTTGCATCTCAGAGGGTTGAAGTTATCCAAACTAACAATTGGACACTCTGTAAAAAAAAGAAAAGAAAGAAAGACTGATGACAGATGTTCCTACTATTAGTCTGGTGGGCTCACAACGGTCTTTAGCAATCCCTACGCGTGGTTGTTATCACAACCAGTAAAACAAGGACACCTGGTAAAAATCAGGGTGATTGAAAGCAGGCCATCATAAAATGTTGGGTTCAGGTCAAGGGTGTCTAAAACATTGAGAGGCCTGGAGTCCCGGTCAGGAAACTCTATACCAGCTCAAACGTGTCTGGCCATATGCTGCTCCATGGATATGTCCATATGGACCACCGGTGGCAAATGTTTCGTCCTGCCAAACTCCACCAAGTGTAATCTGGGAAAAAGAAAGATTAAAACAGCACCTAACAGATGTGTGAAATATGTGTGCAATAGCGTGACAAACCCAAACGAATCAATATGCCTGTATTGCCAAAAGGTATCCGGTTTCTAATTTTATAAATAAAAAAAAATAAAAATCACCTGCAGGCACAATTAAGAGGCACTAATGAAGTGAGGAGTTTCCCTTGGCCTCACCTGGCAGCCCTCTTCACACAGGGGTGCAATCCCCCCCCTCCAATTGCTGTCGGGTGTGTATTCACACAAATATGCCAATTTTTTTTTTTTTAGCAAGCATCTGCTAATCTCTCCAGCTCTTGTCTACCTGGAAGCTTCCTGGACACCTCCCCTATCACTGTTGCTTCAAAAGGTCTGTCCGGAAGGTTGCTTTGGCTCTAAAGACGTGCTTGTGTGGTATAAAAGGGGGCTGGGGCTTTAGCTCAAGCCTTGCCGATGCTGACAGGAGGAGGAGGGAGCAAGACTCACACGCAGAAAGAAACATCAGAGACCGCACATCACAGCAACAGGTAAGGAAGGTTGCCTCTTTCTCTTCTGCTGCGTCTTAACTCTTCAGGGGTTTCATCGCCTCTCTTTCTGCAAGAGACCAGCTGGCAACGTCCCATCCCAAGCCTCCCTGCTCTGCCAGGTGCATCTGCTTTTCATCATTCACTTAGTTTTTAATTTTATTTTAAAAACAGCCTTGACGGAGAACAGAGAAGACTTTTGGGATGGGGATGGAGTGAGGGTGATATCTTAAAGATTTGCAGGGGAAAGACTTTGATCACTTTTCCCCTAACTGAAGGTAGGACAAGTTGCCATGCCTCTAAAGCACAGGGATAAAGATTGGAGTCAAACATTAGGAAGGGGGAAACCTCAAAGCAAAGGAAGAGGCATCTAAGGAAGGCCAGGGGGTGTCCTTTCTTGGAGGCGTCCAAGATGAGTATGGCCATCAAGTTTCTCTCCAGCTCTAACTTTCTATTATTTAGTAGCAGGCATTTTCAACCAGCCCGATTCACTGTCGGATGTTCTCTTGCACACTTTCCCTTCAACTGAAAGGGAGAGGGACAAGAGCATATTCATATTAATTTACGTCTTTATGGACTGCTTTCGTACACCCAATCATTGTGCGTAAAAGGTGGAAATTCCCTCATTCATCACGAATCACTGGATAGGAGCGGTTATTCCACCCACCCACCTCTGCTCGATGGCGGTAAATCTGCAATGCCTGAAGTGGTGGTTAGTATGGATCAGTTAATTTGGCATTAAAGTGAGCAGGAATCCGTAGTTTCCTAGAGATGTTTCTTTGCAATTATGCAGCTTCTAGGGGATACAATCTATTGACGCCTCGTTATAACAGCTTTCCCTTCTCCGCGCATTCTCCTAGCTTCAAATCTATCTATCTATTTATTTTAAAACATTTTTATAGTGCCTCCTCGCCATTTCTGGCATCGTGGCGCTTTGCAATAAAACATAAAACAATTTCTATTAAAAACCCTCAACCCACATTAAAATTTAAACCAACTCTTGTGAAAAGTAAAAACGCCTTACATAAGATACTGGTAGGGAAAGGCATTTCTTCCCAAATGCAACGTTTAGTTCTAATGGTTGGTATGTGCAAATGTTTATAATGATGCCTGTTTTGTTCTGAGGAAGTGCACGCACTCCCACGGCAGGTATGCAAGTGAGAGAAACCAGAGATGCAAGATATAGGGGAAAGGATCCAATTCCCCGAGGAAACAGGATGCCAGCTTTTGAGGCGAATGGGAAGCAGACGATAGCTGCTCCATTGCAACACCGTCTTAGAAGCCACGAGGAAATCCGTCCTCCTGGATGCCAAAATTCCAGCTTCAGCATCGCTTTATGGGGATGTGTTTCCACTGGGAAATACATCCCCAGTGTCTGAGATCACTGTCTGAGATCAAAGATGTGAATTGTTCTGAGGAAGTCACTGGGATAACGTAGTGCAGAGAGATCGGGAGGAGGACGAGGAAGAGGAGAGTTGGATTTTGACCCAGGCTAGTCTGAGACATGGCAGTGCATGGGGAGGGAATGTTAAATGGCACCCCTCCTTCCACTAATTAATATGGGCAGAATCCACCAAGGCGCTGAAATGAATAGGGCCAGTGCAAGAGCACAATAGATAAGACAGGAATTCTTGCTTACAGAAGAATTCCCTGGTGGATCATGTCCTTGGACCAGACCTGCTGCCTCTCTTGGGGGGAATCCGCACGTCGTTCTCAAGGCGCTTCCATCCGCCCCGGTGCACCCCGGAAACGATCGTGTAACTTGCCTGTAAAAGAGACGAGGAAGAAGTGTCCTTGCCACCGCCGCCGCTGCCGCCGTCACCCAACTCCCTCCGAGCCGGCCGGCGAGGACGCTTCTTCCTCGTCTCTTTTACAGGCAAGTTACACGATCGTTTTTGGGGTGCACTGGGGGCGGATGGAAGCGCCCTGAGAACGACGTGCGGATTCCCCCTTAATGTCACCCCCATAGTCCACCCCTCACCATGACCGATGGTGAGTCCATCTCTCACTGGAAGAAGGATAATATGGATCTGGATGCAGTGTTTGACCATTCAGGACAACCTACACCACCTTTGCGTATATAAAGACCCAGACTCGCTGGCTCTTTCCCATCTGTTGTCTCCCTGTCTTCGCTCTGCTTTCGTGTCTGTGTTGGCCCATTTATTCCTGAGCCCCAGCATGGTTTCTGTCTGCAGCCAAGGTCTCCCCACCAATTCCAGGGCAACACCTAATGTGTATATGCTGCTGAACAAGGCTGCATTTATCTCCCGGTTGCACAGGGCTCTTGAGAATTTGTCTGTTAACCGGAGTGCCGCTTCCAGTATTGTGGTCAGTACTGATCTCGATGGGCCAGCTTCTAGAACAGCTTCGACTGAGTAATAACCAACACTAGCCCTATGTAGAGTAGACCCATTAAAATGAATGGGAGCTAGGTTATTTTTGATTAACTTAAATCTCATTTATTTCAATGAGGCTACTCTGTGTAGGACTAGCCCTGTGGATATGACCCTCTGATCCTCATTCTGTATTATATAAAAGAAACACGCACACGCGCACCCAATTCCTATGTTTTTTTCCATCCTTGATTTGCACAGCCTTTGTATTTTCTCCCTGTCGAGGAAGGAAGTCCCACTCTGCCTGGACCATTCTCCGGCAGGAAGGATCAGGCCACCGGCTTGAGAGTCTTTGGCCATAGCTAGACCTAAGGTTTATCCCTGGATCATCCAGGGGTCAAACCTGTTCATCTAGGTGACACACAGGGGATCCAGTGCTCAGGCAGGGGCGAACCCTGGATGATCCCAGGATAAACTTTACGTCTAGCTGTGGCCTTTGTAATGTCAGAACAGCACACCTGTGTACAGACTCTTGGCTTTTAGGTGACGTCGGAGAAAGACCGCTGCCCCTCTTCATTTTCGTTTCGGTCCCACACTGGTTCAATCGCCCTTGAAAGTTTCTGTACAGGGGGACAAACCCAGAACAGCCTCCCAGCCTACTGGAACCTTCCTGCTAAGAGCAATGTCCAGGCCTGACCCACAACTGGAGAAGGGCTGGAAGTTGGAACAGTTTTTAATGTTGTTATAGTACATGGGGAAAGGATGTGTGCTTAGCCATCTATTAATTCTGGGAAGTTTTGACATAGAAGTTGGTGGTGAACATCAGAAGAGCCCTGATGCTGGATCAGACCAAGGGTCCATCTTGTCCAGCATTCTGTTCAAGCAGTGGCCAACCAGCTGCCCACGGGAAGCCCACGAGCAGGACAAGAATGCAACAGCACCCTTGATGAGAGTGGGGAGAGCATTGCAAGGCTACCTCTCACATTCTCAGCCAACATTGACAGAGATTCTCCTCCTTTCTCCTTTTCCCCCCTTGGCTGCGGAACTGACTAGACCAGAAGTTCCCAATGGTGCCACCGGTCAATTTCACTCTTTATTTGGCTTCTATGAGGCCACAGCCTTCCTCAACCTGGGGCGCTCCAGATGTGTTGGACTACAACTCCCAGAATGCCCCAGCCAGCTGGCTGGGGCATTGTGGGAGGTGCAGTCCAACACATCTGGAGCGCTCCAGGTTGAGGAAGGCTGTACTAGGGTGACCATAAAAAAAGGAGGACAGGGCTCCTGTATCTTTAACACTTGCACAGAAAAGGGAATTTCAGCAGGGGTCATTTGTATATATGGAGAACCTGGTGAAATTCCCTCTTCAGCACCACAGTTAAAGCTGCAGGAGCTATACCAGAGTGACCGGATTTAAAAGAGGGCAGGCCTCCTGCAGCTTTAACTGTTGCATAGAAAAAGGAATTTCAGCAGGTGTCCTTTGTATATATGGAGAACCTGGTGAAATCCCCTCTTCATCACCACAGTTAAAGCTGCAGGAGCTATACTAGAGTGACCAGATTTAAAAGAGGGCAGGGCACCTGCTGTTTTAATTGTTGTGATGGAGAGGAAATTTCACCAGGTTCCCCATATATACAAATGACACCTGTTGAAATTCCCTTTTCAATGCAACTGTTAAAGATACAGGAGCCCTGTCCTCCTTTTCATAGGGTCATCCTACTTCTACTGAATAAGCAGCTGCAGTTCAGAATTAGGTAAAAGGGAAGAAGTGGCCTTCACCCCATCAGCTAGCCCCTTTCCCCTAGTACATACAGGGTGGTGGTGGTCGAAGTGGTGATAATAATAATAAATTTATAGCCAGCATTTCAGGGTAAATTCCCTACATCAAATGCCACATTTTTATTCCCAACAATTCCAGCTGGAAAAAGGGCAGAAAAGTGAGGGTGGATTCCTGCATTGAGCAGGGGGTTGGACTCAGTGGCCTTGTAGGCCCCTTCCAACTCTACTATTCTATGATTCTATGAAGGAAGGTTACAACAGCTGGGATTGTTTAGCTTAGAAAAAAGGAGGCTTAAGGGGGACATGATAGAAGTGTACAAAATGTTGCATGGAGCGGAGAATGTGGATAGGCAGACATTTTTTCTCCCTCTCCCATAATACTAGAACCCAGTGGGATCATCCTTTGAAGGTGATTGGTGGTAGATTCAGGGCAAAACATAAAAGGAAGGACTTCTTGACACGGCACATAGTTAAACTCTGGAATTCGCTACCACATGATGTAGTGATGGCTACTAATTTGGATGACCTTAAAGGGGAGTTGGAGGTGACGGTTATCAATGACTACTAGTCTTGTGTTACCTCCAGTATCATAGGCAGCAAGCCTGTGTACTCCAGTTGTATTCACAACCCCTGCTTATGGGTTTCCTGCAAGCAGCTGGTTGGCCACGGTGTGAACAGAGTGCTGGACTAGATGGACCCTTGGATGATCCAGCATCTGGGTCTTCTCATAGAATCATAGAATAGTAGAGTTGGAAGGGGCCTACAAGGCCATCGAGTCCAACCCCCTGCTCAATGCAGGAATCCACCTTAAAGCATCCCTGACAGAGGGTTGTCCAGCTGCCTCTTGAAGGCCTCTCGTGCGGGAGAGCCCACAACCTCCCTAGGTCATTGGTTCTATTGCCATACTGCTCTAACAGTCAGGACTTTTTTCCTGATGTCCTGCCGGAATCTGGCTTCCTGTAGCTTGCTCCCATTATTCCGTGTCCTGCACTCTGGGAGGATCGAGAAGAGATCCTGGCCCTCCTCTGTGTGTCCTCAAACATATTCATTCTGAAGTGAATTTATATAGCACTGGCTGATCCTGTGAAATGTGAATAAGGACCCTGAGCCCACTCTTGGATGGGGGAATTGAGCCAATCTCCCTCAGTGGTTTGCCTTCTCGGCATGGTGGCAGGGCCTTCTCCTCACTGGGTGGGCAAGATAGCAAGTGGCAGGAGAAGGAGGTCAAGAAGCCATCCTCACCACCAACTACTACCCAGAACTGCGTCCAGTTCTGGGCTCCACAATTCAAGAAGGACACAGACGAGCGTGTTCAGAGGAGGGCAACCAGGATGATCAGGGCTCTGGAAACAAAGCCCTATGAAGAGACACAGAAAGAACTGGGCCTGTTTAGCCTGGAGAAGAGAAGATTGAGGGGAGACATGATAGCACTCTTCAAATACTTCAAAGGTTGCCACACAGAGGAGGGCCAGGATCTCTTCTCCATCCTCCCAGAGTGCAGGACACGGAAAAACGGGCTCAAGTTAAAGGAAGCCAGATTTCAGCTGGACATCAGGAAAAACTTCCTGACTGTTAGAGCAGTACGACAATGGAATCAGTTACCTAGGGAGGTTGTGGGCTCTCCCACACTAGAGGCCTTCAAGAGGAAGCTGGAGAACCCTCTGTCAGGGATGCTTTAGGGTGGATTCCTGCATTGAGCAGGGGGTTGGACTCGATGGCCTTGTAGGCCCCTTCCAACTCTGCTATTCTATGATTCTATGATTCTACTGCATGAGTGGGAGAGGACAGGGAAGTCAAAGGCAAAGGACAGCAGGTTCCAGGCAGCAGTGGGGGGCAACAGCACCTGCCTGAGCATGCTGACCTCTGACACATGTATGCATTTAGATCTCACATTTAGGGTTGAAGAGGTTCCCGTTCCCATGATCCTTGAGCCGGTCCTTTTAAGGCAAGTCAGTTGTATCTTCCTAGTGTTACAGAACGGGGCAGATGACTTTGACTAGGGCCAGTGAGTGAGGTCAGAGCTGAGCGGCCAGAGCCCCATTGTCACACTCTTGGCCACTTCACACCACCAAGATGGTGGCCAACTTTTCTGTCTTAGCAGACGCCCTGAGGATGCCGGATACTCCACGAAGCAGCCTGCTGGCCATCCTGGGAGTTCTGCTCATCCACTCGGTGGCCGAAGTGCATGGCCATTGCTGGGACAGCGGTTGGTGTCGGGACATGGACACGGAAGCGGAGGTCATGGTAAGCAGACACTTTGCCCACCCCAACCGTGGCTGGTTCCAGCTGGAGGTGGTAGGTGCAGAATGAATGGGCGGCATGCTCACGGATGACCAGAAGAGGTGCTTGTCTTGTCATCATCATATGAAACGCCCGGCCTGAAGATGGACTCTGGTTTAGATGCCTTTAACAAGGGATTTGACCCATTCATGGAAGAGCAGGAGAGATCTATCAAGTGCCTGGAAACAGTACAGCTCAGATAATTGCTCAGTTGCCAGCCACGCTTTTGCATACACATCGAACTAAAACTCAAAAACAAGAAAAATACAAAATGTCAGCATACAAAGGAATCAAACTGATCATGATGGGTTTTTTTTAGAAGGAGAGAAAACATTTAACGACCAATTAATAACTGATCGGCATAGTAAGCAGAATTAGATTAATTCGAATAGCTCAAAGACCTGGGCTGTTATCTGTTAAAATGTAGAATGTCTTTTCCCCTAGAGCCAGTTTAAGAAATTTAGTAGTCTGATATGTTACAATGTAGTCCATCCAAGCCAATAAAAACATAGTTTTATTTAGAGGGGAGTTATCTCTAATGCCAAGAGCCTCGTGTGGCGCAGAGTGGTAAGCGGCAGTTACTGCAGCCGAAACTCTCCCCACAGCCTGAGTTCGATCCCAGCGGAAGCTGGTTCGCAGGCAGACGGCTCAGGTCGACTCAGCCTTCCATCCTTCCGAGGTCGGTAAAACGCGTACCCAGCGAGCTGGGGGAAAGGGAACCGCGACTGGGGAAGGCAACGGCAAATCACCCCGCTACAAAGTCTGCCAAGAAAATATCAGCGAGAGCAGGCGTCCCTCTAGGAGTCAGCAATGACTCAAGTGCTTGCATGAGAGGTTCCTTTCCTTCTCCTGTCTCTAATGCCAGCAGTAAAGGGACCAAAGTGCTGATTCCGAGGGATGCTGGAGAACTCTGCAACGCATTCAAACGATTCTATGAAATCCGGCCTGTGGATTCCACAGTAGACTGGTGTCAAGCAGATTCCATGGACTTGTGGGCTGGTTTTTCACTTTTGTGGGGTGCATGGCTATTGCGGCTGAGAAGACGGGGCTTCCCTTGGTTGGAGCTGGGAGTGGAAGAGCCCCTGGAGTAGAGCTTGGAGGAGCCAAGGGAAAGTGAGATGACAATGACATAGAATCATAGAGTCATAGAATAGCAGAGTTGGAAGGGGCCTACAAGGCCATCGAGTCCAACCCCCTGCTCAATGCAGGAATCCACCCTAAAGCATCCCTGACAGAGGGCTGTCCAGCTGCCTCTTGAAGGCCTCTAGTGTGGGAGAGCCCACAACCTCCCTAGGTAACTGGTTCCTTTGTTTTACTGCTCTAACAGTCAGGAAGCTTTTCCTGATGTCCAGCTGGAATCTGGCTTCCTGTAACTTGAGCCCGTTGTTCCGTGTCCTGCACTCTGGGAGGATCGAGAAGAGATCCTGGCCCTCCTCTGTGTGACATGGAAGGTTGGATCGGCCTTGTAGAACGCCCACTTTTGGGGAGGTGCCAGCTGCTGCTTCTAGGTCTCAGCATCTCCCAAGCCAATCCCTACCCCCAAACAACTTCCTATTGATAAACTCATTAAGGATCTAAAGATGCGTGAAGTAAAATTAGATAGGAACTGTTGAACAGTTCAGGCATTGCAGTCCCCTTAACTCTCCTGCAAATAAACTAAGACCTTGCAGATTTGTAGGTGAGCCTACTGTCATTGCTAACGCCTGAGAATGCAGAAAGAAGTGGGGACAGGGGGATCAGCTCTACCCAGAGCCGAAAGCCATGGTTCAAAAAAGTCTAGGGTGACCCTATGAAAAGGAGGACAAGACTCCTGTATCTTTCACAGTTGCATAGAAAAGGGAATTTCAGCAGGGGTCATTTGTATATATGGGGAACCTGGTGAAATTTCCTCTTCATACCCACAGTTAAAGCTGCAGGAGCCCTGCCCTCTTTTAAATCTGGTCACTCTAGTATAGCTCCTGCATCTTTAACTGTGGGGATGAAGAGGGAATTTCACCAGGTTCCCCATATATATAAATGACCCCTGCTGAAATTCCCTTTTCAATACAACTGTTAAAGCTGCAGGAGCCCTGCCCTCTTTTAAATCTGGTCACTCTAGTATAGCTCCTGCACCTTTAACTGTGGTGATGAAGAGGGGATTTCACCAGGTTCCCCATATATACAAATGACCCCTGCTGAAATTCCCTTTTCAATTCAACTGTTAAAGCTGCAGGAGCCCTGCCCTCTTTTAAATCTGGTCACTCTAGTATAGGTCCTGCACCTTTAACTGTGGTGATGAAGAGGGGATTTCACCAGGTTCCCCATATATACAAATGACCCCTGCTGAAATTCCCTTTTCAATTCAACTGTTAAAGCTGCAGGAGCCCTGCCCTCTTTTAAATCTGGTCACTCTAGTATAGGTCCTGCACCTTTAACTGTGGTGATGAAGAGGGGATTTCACCAGGTTCCCCATATATACAAATGACCCCTGCTGAAATTCCCTTTTCTATGCAACTGTTAAAGCTGCAGGAGCCCTGCCCTCTTTTAAATCTGGTCACTCTAGTATAGCTCCTGCACCTTTAACTGTGGTGATGAAGAGGGGATTTCACCAGGTTCCCCATATATACAAATGACCCCTGCTGAAATTCCCTTTTCAATACAACTGTTAAAGATACAGGAGCCCTGTCCTCCTTTTCATAGGGTCACCCTACCAAAGTCTAATTTCAATGCCTCCCTTCCCCTTTCTCCACTGCAGGAGTGTCTCAGGGCCTGTAGATTGGTCCTCTCTGATGAGTTGCCAGTCTATCCGGGCAATGGCCACATGCAGCCTCTGTCCGAGAATATTCGGAAGTATGTCATGAGCCATTTCCGCTGGAACAAGTTTGGCAAGAGTAACAACAATGGCAGCGACTTCGGCCATAAAAGAGAAGACCTTTCCAGAGACTCCTCTGTGGAGATCTTCCCGGTTTCTTCGCAAGCCCAAGATGGTTGGGAGGGAGATACGAGAGGCGACCAAGAGTCCGTGGAAAGACAAGAAGGCAAAAGGTCCTACGCGATGGAGCACTTCCGCTGGGGGAAGCCCGTGGGCCGGAAGAGGAGACCCATCAAGGTCTACCCAACCGAGATGGAAGAGGAGTCATCGGAGAACTATCCGCAGGAGTTCAGAAGAGACCTTTCCTGGGAATCAGACTACCCTGAACTCGGCTCCCCAGAGGAGAAGAAGAACGGTAAAGCAACCACGTCTGATGAGGAGGAACACCCTGAAGCGGCAAAGAAGGACAGCACAGAATACCAGATGCACCATTTCCGGTGGAATGCTCCAGCCTCACCCAAGAAAAAGCGCTACGGTGGCTTTATGACCTCAGAACGCAGCCACACGCCCCTAGTGACTCTTTTTAAGAACGCCATAATCAAAACTGCTTATAAGAAAGGCCAGTAAGGGTGGGGCGGTGACCGGGGCCGAAAGCACCCTCCCCCCCCTCCCAGGAATGGTGGGGTGGTGGTTGGTGGTGCAGGGAACCCCAGATGTAGATTTCTCTGGCACACGTTTCATTTAGATACTGTTAATGAAGATCACTTATTTACGTTGTTCTTACCTATTATTATTATTCACTAAGGAACTCGCTGCTTAATGTTTGCATTCTGGTTTTGATTGTACAAATAATTGGGAGGCTTGGACAGTGGGCGTTTATGCTTACCTCTGTCGTGTGTGCGCAAGGAAGCAGGAAGGAGGGAGAAGGGAGCAGAGGTAGCTATCTTTCAGAGGGGAGAGAGTATTTTCATATTTTAAACCAGCTGTACAATATTGTAAATGAAAGGATTAAAGATATAAAATAATAATACGAATAATAACGATAATACATCTTTTGCAAGCTAAGCCGGCCTCTGGGGTGTCTTTGGTTACGTGTGGCAGCGTCAAGCGCTCACCCTCTTCTTTCACTTGAGAATTTTGCACCTCGCAGGGCTGTGCTTGGATACTTCAGGGGTTCCCACATCCAAGGAAGAACAATGAATTAGAATTGGGGTAACGAGGCAGAAAACCGTAAGAGTGTCGTAAACGCTGACCCGTAGATGCTCTCACCATAAACAGACACTACCATGGCTTTGCTGGAACTCCTCATTGCCCAAACTCTGGAATCATAGAATAGTAGAGTTGGAAGGGGCCTACAAGGCCATCGAGTCCAACCCCCTGCTCAATCCAGGAATCCACTCTAAAGCATCCCTGACAGAGGGTTGTCCAGCTGCCTCTTGAAGGCCTCTAGTGTGGGAGAGCCCATGTGATGCAACAATAAATAGGAACATGTGATGCAATAATAAATAGGTTCCTACGTGCATGTGCAAAGTACCCATCAGTAGCTCTCACCCACTCCTGTACAGCTAGTTGTGGTGCCAAGTCTTTCACAACACAGGTTGACTTGCTAAGGCTTCAGGACAGGATCCTTCCACACTTCCTTCATCCCTCTTGCAATTTCTCTTTTTCTTTCCTCAACCCTCTCACGCCCTTCCAGCCACTAGTTTCTGCCCACATGGCAGACTTGCTGATTATCCTAGCGACCCTCAAGAGATGAAAGGGGATACTTGAGCATGCAGAAACTTGCACTGCCAGGAATGCAAATGGACACCGTCAGTGTTGGATTCCCGCATCTGGTACCTTTGGTCAGCTCTTAGCTTTGGACAACATCACTCACTGGTCTGCCAAACAGGACACAGATGCCCACTGATCCCTTGCTCACGAGGAGTGATGTAACGGGGCAGGTGGGTGGGCCTGTGGATCCAGCATCTCTTCCTTGCAGTCTGGACCACATTTGCCCTTGTTGCAGCGCACATCCCTTAGGGACCCGAATGAAGTCTGGCGTGAGGTGGGCTAGGAAGATGCTTAAATCTCTAAGTCTAGGATGACCCTATGAAAAGGAGGACTGGGCTCCTGTATCTTTAACAGTTGCATAGACAAGGGAATTTCAGCAGGTGTCGTTTGTATGCATGCAGCACCTGGTGAAATTCCCTCTTCGTCACAACAGTTAAAGTTGCAGGAGCCCTGCCCGCTTTTGTATCTGGTCACTCTAGTATTAAAGCCATCCAAACGGGTGGCCATCCCTACATCTTGTGATAGTGAATTGCATAGTTTAACTCTGCGCCGTGTGCTTCATGGGATGACCCCTTTGGGTTCTCTTGTTATGAGAAGAGGGAGATAAATGTTTCCCTATCCATTTTTCCATGCCATGCATAGTACACCTCTCTGATGTCTCCCCTCACTCACCTTTTCTCTAAGCTAAACTGTGGCTGAGGCACATGAGCGGGGGGGAGGGGCTTTGACTCATGCCCTGCTTCTGGGCTTCCCACAGGTATCTGGTTGGCCACCGTGGGCAGGGCCGGTGTCAGAGGGAGGCAGGGAGGGCCACAGGGACCCACGGCAACCTGCTTGTTCACCTGCCTCTTACTTTGGCCCAGACAAGAGTGGGTAGTGAGAAGGAACAGCAGCAGCAGCAGGGCTTTCTGCCTGTCAAGCAAGCAAGTGATAACTTGCCTGCCAGTTGCGCTACTGTGCTTGCAGTGTTGGACTGGGACTTAGGAGACCTGGAGTCTAGTCCTTGCTCGGCCATGAAACTCACTGGGCCTTCTCCCCACTTTATTCTCACAAGGGGCTAGGCAGAAAGTCTGTGACTGGCCCAAAGTCACCCGCCGGTGAGCTTCCGTGGCCAATTGGGGACTAGAACCCAGTCCAACGTTCTAATCACTACATCACCCTGGCTCTCAAAAGCATTTTTGTGTGCTTGGGGGGAATTGCAGTTCAAGCTGGGGGCCAAAGTCTAGGGTCCTGTAGCCCTTGGTAAATGATTACCAAGAGACCAGCAGGGATGGGGCAGTGGCAAACAGGCCCAGGGCCAGCTCCATGGGCTTAGCATGGCCAGGCTATGGCCCATGGGGACTGATGCTGGACCTCATAGCACTCTTTCTTTCTTTCTTTCTTTCTTTCTTTCTTTCTTTCTTCCCTCCCTCCCTCCCTCTTCCTCCCCTTCTTCTTCTTCTTCTTCTTCTTCTTCTTCTTCTTCTTCTTCTTCTTCTTCTTCTTCTTCTTCTTCTTCTTCTTCCTTTATTTATTTATTTATTTATTTATTTATTACATTTCTATACCACCCAATAGCCGGAGCTCTCTGGGCGGTTCACAAAAATTAAAACCATTCAAAATATAAAACAGTATAAAACCATAGTATAAAATACTATATAAAAGCTCAACCAGATAAAAATAGCCGCAATGCAAAATTACGAATTTTAAACACTGAGTTATAATTTATTTATAGACTGTTAAAATGCTGGGAGAATAAAAAGGTCTTCTTCACCTGGCATCTAAAAGCATATAATGTAGGTGCCAGACGAACCTCCTTAGGGAGCTCATTCCACAGCCAGAGTGCCACAGCAGGGAAGGCCCTCCTCCTGGTAGCCACCTGTCTCACTTCCTTTGGCAGGGGCTTGCAGAGAAGGACCCCTGAGGATGACCTTAGGGTTCGGGCAGGGACATATGGGAGGAGACGTTCCTTCAGATCGCCTGGCCCCAAGCCATTTAGGGCTTTAAATGTTAATACCAGCACTTTGAATCGGGCCTGGACCTGGACTGGGAGCCAATGAAGCTGGAAAAGGACTAGCGTGATGTGGGTCTTTCTTCTCTTTCTTCTTCTCCTTCTTCTTCTTGTCAGTGGGCAGCTGGCCAGGCAGGTCCATGGGTACAAATACTCATTGTACAAATACTCCCTCCCCAAAGGCCGTTAAGTGTAGAAAGGGCCACTGTGCTTTCAGGGTGAATTTGGAGATGCCTGGTGAAATTCCAAAAGAATTACAAGTGGAAACTAAAAGAATTTGGATAAGAGCAACACATTTTCTTAATGTCCAGCCAGGGAAGGGGGGAGTTGCAGTCATCTCTAACAGTGTTTTAAAAGGGGCTAGTCAAGCATGACATCAGAAATGGATTTGTCCCCTTAGACTCAACTCAAGTCATCCTCTGTAAATAAATTCTGATGGTGAACAAATAGCCTCTGAATGTCCCCTGCATGGGTATTTGTTTATTGAATATTGGATATTTCAGCATTAGCAATTGACACCCACCTTCCTTCCTTCCTTCCTTCCTTCCTTCCTTCCTTCCTTTCTTTCCATTTATATTTCGCCCTATATCACAAGGATCTCAGGGTGGTGTACAGATAAAATCATACATATAAAATAGAACAATAAATATACACTGCTCAATGCAGGAATCCTGTATCTTTAACAGTTGTATTGAAAAGGAAATTTCAGCAGGTGTCATTTGTATATATGGGGAACCTGGTGAAATTCCCCCTTCATCACAACAGTTAAAGCTGCAGGTGCCCTGCCCTCTTTTAAATCTGGTCACTCTAGTATAGCTCCTGCACCTTTAACTGTTGTGATGAAGAAGTGACCTGCTGCATCAGACCCAGGACTATATAGTCCAGCATTCATTTTACATAGGGTGACCATATGAAAAGGAGGACAGGGCTCCTGTATCTTTATGCACAAAACGGAATTTCAGCAGGGGTCATTTGTATGCATGCAGCACCTGGTGAAATTCCTTCCTCATCACAACAGTTAAAGCTGCAGAGTAACCAGATACAAAAGAGGGCAGGGCTCCTATAGCTTTAACAGTTGTGATGAAGAGGGAATTTCACCAGGTTCCCCATATATAGAAACGACACCTGCTGAAATTCCCTTTTCGATACAGGAGATACAGGAGCCCTGTCCTCCTTTTCATACGGTCACCCTATGTAAAATAAATGCTGGACTGTATAGATCCTGGGTCTGATGCAGCAGGTCACTTCTTATGTTCTTATGAAGACACTATAGCATTAGCCCTTTGGTATTTCACAGTGTTTTACATGCTGCAGACAACCTTGGATGATGGTCATTTCTACATGAGACATTCATCCTGCATTCATTCCACATGAGGCATTCATCACCAGGGCTTCTGCTTCTGGATTCTTTGTGGGATTAAGAACAGCTCCTTTACATATGCTTTTTTCTGGGATGTTTCCTCCTCTGCTTTTCTATATGTTTCATTATACAACCACTAGATCATAGAATCATAGAATAGCAGAGCTGGAAGGGGCCTACAAGGCCATCGAGTCCAACCCCCTGCTCAACTCAGGAATCCACCCTAAAGCATCCCTGACAGAGGGTTGTCCAGCTGCCTCTTGAAGGCCTCTAGTGTGGGAGAGCCCACAACCTCCCTAGGTAACTGATTCCATTTTCGTACTGCTCTAACAGTCAGGAAGTTTTTCCTGATGTCCAGCTGGAATCTGGCTTCCTGTAACTTGAGCCCGTTATTCCATGTCCTGCACTCTGGGAGGATCGAGAAGAGATCCTGGCCATCCTCTGTGTGACAACCTCTTAAGTATTTGAAGAGTGCTATCATGTCTCCCCTCAATCTTCTCTTCTCCAGGCTAAACATGCCCAGTTCTTTCAGTCTCTCTTCATAGGGCTTTGTTTCCAGACCCCAGATCATCCTGGTTGCCCTTCTCTGAATATGCTCCAGCTTGTCTGCGTCCTTCTTGAACTGTGGAGCCCAGAACTGGACGCAATACTCTAGATGAGGCCTAACCAGGGCTGAGTAGAGAGGAACCAGTACTAGGGTGACCATACATATGGATTTGCCCAGAAATGCCCGGAAAAGGGGGGGCAAATCCAGGTCCGGCCGGAAATGCCCGTTTCCCCCTTTTGTCCGGGAAATCCTCCAAAAAGGCCCTCCAGGCTTCCATCGGGGCCTCTCCTTGGTCGTCATCACTATGGCGACCAAGGAGAGGCCCCGATGGAAACCTGGGTGGCCTTAAACTGTGTGTTTCTGAAACGTGGAAATGCCCGGCTTAAGCCACGCCCACCTCATCCATCCGGGCCTCTCCTATGACGTCGACTGGAGAGGCCCGAATGGACGAGGTGGCCGTGGCTTAAGCCGGGTGTTTCCGCATTTCGGAAACACGCGCTTTAAGGCTCTCCCGGCTTCCATCGGGGCCTCTCCTTGGTCGCCATGGTGATGACGACCAAGGAGCGGTCCTGATGGAAGCTGGGAGAGACAAGAACGGGCCTCGCAGTCCCCGCCCCCAGTGACGCTCTCCCCTTCTCCTCTGTGGTGGCGCAAGCACGCCAGCACACAGGAGAAGGCCTGCGTTGCTGGGTGGGAGGAGCTGGGAAACCCATTCTCCGAGAACGGGTCTCCCAGTTTCCTCCCCCAGCGATGCTGGGCCGGCGCCATCACGCCGGGCCAGCAAAAGGCCAATCTCGGCCCTGGGAGGGCTGGAGGCTGGGAACGGGTCCTCCAGCCCCACCTCTCAGCACCCACCATGCACAGGGCTTGCCTCGGCTGGGCCCGGGCCTCCTCCCAGCACCCGGGCCTGCAGCCGTGGCCGGCGCACACAGGGCTCGCCTCAGCTGGGCCCGGGCTCCTTCCCAGTCACTCCATGGCTGAGTGGGGACTAGAACCTGAATCTCCCAGCTGCCAATCCAACACTTTAGCCACTATACCACACTATAATGATGATTGTGATGATGATGCCTTGGGTGAGTAAGTATTGTGTTTTTGATGTTATTTTATTGTTTGCCTTGGGCGGTGTTGCTGTAGATTATTATTATTTTGCCTTTGGTGAGTGCGGGATGGATTTATCCCCCCCCCCAGTTAAGTATGTGTGGAGTTGTTGTTGTTTTTATATTGTCTTGGGGAGGGTGTGGAGTTTTTTCCATGCTGGGTGAGTGTGTAGGGGTGTGTGGATTTTAATTTTTATTGCCTTTGATGAGCATATGTGAGGTGTGTATTGCTGTTGTTATTTTACCTTGAGTGTGTGTGTGAATGAATTTTTATTTTTGACTTAAGGCTCATCTACACCAAGCAGGATATTCTACTATGAAAGCGGTATATAACATGCAGGATGTACACTACTGCTTTATAGTGGTATTGAAGTGCACTGACAACTGTTGGGGGCCATTGACATGTACCATATACTGCTTTCATAACCGCTTTTATAATGTAATATCCTGCTTGGTATAGATGCGTCCTGGGCCCCAACAGTTGTCAGTGCACTTCAGTACCACTATAAAGCAGTAGTGTGGCTCCTGCCTTTTATGCACCACTTCCATACCACTTTCATAGTGTTGTATCCTGTTTGGTGTAGATGAGCCCTATGTCTTTGAGATTATGGTTATTTTACAGAATGGCTTTCTTTTTATTGTACTAGATTTTTCTGCTTCATTTGTTAATAATGCTCCTTCTCTTGCTGGTGATGGTGATAATGGATGCTGATTTTAATATTAATAATGCTCCTTCAGTTGCTGGTGATGATGAGAATGGATGCTGATTCTAATATTAATAATGCTCCTTCAGTTGCTGGTGATGATGATAATGGATGCTGATTCTAATATTAATAATGCTCCTTCAGTTGCTGGTGATGATGATAATGGATGCTGATTCTAATATTAATAATGCGCCTTCTCTTGCTGGTGATGATTGCTGGTTGTGGCTGTTTATTATGTTATAAAGATAAAGAAATGGTTTTATATAAGTGTTAATTCTTTTTTTAGTATTTAGTATATTATTATAGTAGTTGTGTGCCTTTGGCACTCATTGGTTGCTTTCATTTACTTTTTGTGAACCACCCAGAGAGCTTTGGCTATTGGACAGTATAAAAATGTAATAAATAAATAAACGTGACAGAGGCCACACCCCCTTGGGGGCCGGACATGTTGTGTTGGCTCCACCTTGGGGGTGGGCATGTTTGGGTGGCCACGCCTCCTGAGGGTGGCCATTTTGTCCTCCTTTTTGGTTTCCAAAATATGGTCACCCTAACCAGTACCTCACGCGATTTGGAAGCTGTACTTCTATTAATGCAGCCCAAAATAGCACTGGACTTTCTTGTCGCCATATTATTATTATTATTATTTATTTATATATCGCACTGTTGGCTCATATTCAGCTTGTGATGTACAACAATTCCAAGATCCTTCTCGTTTGTAGTATTGCTGAGCCAAGTATAGATGGTGTGTGGTGTAGTGGAATAGCACAATTACACGGAGAGGAGGGAGGCCACAGGTGTTCAACTGGGTTTGAAAGTTGAATGGACTCCCCACACACACACCATCTGCCCTCTGTCTATTCCCCATTGTGTAAATGGTGACTGTAAAGGCCCTGTTTACACAAGATTAAAGACATGAACTTAAATGGGGCCTTTACAGCTGCCATTTATGCAATGGGGAAAATTTATAATACCGGGAGCCTCCATTTTTATGCATAATGGAGACTCTGGACATGGGTGGACGGGCTCACAACATCATCGAACATTTGCTGAGGCCGAAAGGGGTGGATGGCGGGGTGAGCGGCTGATGCGTCAGGCGCGGGTGAGTCCGTCCATCCCTCATGGAGAGTTTAATGTAGGGTGACCATATGAAAAGGAGGACAGGGCTCCTGTATCTTTAAAGTTGTATAGAAAAGGGAATTTCAGCAAGTGTCATTTGAATGCATATATCACATGGTGATATTTTGTCTTCATCATAACAGTTAAAGCTGCAGGAGTCCTGCCCTCTTGACCAGATATAAAAGAGAGGAGGGCACCTGCAGCTTTAACTATTGCAATGGAGAGAGAATTTCACCAGATGATGTATGCATACAAATAACACCTGCTGAAAATCCCTTTTCTCTACAACTGTTAAAGATACAGGAGCCCTGTCCTCCTTTTCATATGGTCACCCTAGTTTAATGGCAGCGTTTCAGCATATGCCAGAATTTCTCCATTAAGAAAAAAAAAGCTGTGATAATGGTCGCAAAGCACGGGAGAGGCCCTCTAGAATTACAACGTTGTATAAAGAACCCTCAAACTACTGTACGTGAGCAATCATGAGCACACAGAAAAACCTCATTTGAAAAGCTCGATATTTAACAGGATATTGGGTTATGAAATATTGGCCACGGGGCTATGGAAAGGAAGTCAGCCTTCTTTGATCATTGTTAAACCTTATCTCTGTATTCCCTTGAACTGAATACATACATATCTCTGTTATCCCTTGAACTGAATACAGCTTTTATTTATTTATATGTACTTGTAACTCATCCCAAACCCTTGGTGGGCTTCTGAGTGCTTAACTCCACCTGCCTCGTTGAAGCAACATTAGTGGGAGGCGGGCGCTCATTACAATAACATGTTTTCCAGTCTTTCCCACTGTGTCCTTGGCAATCACGTCAACTTCAAACAAAGGGTCACATTTGACCTCCACAAGAGAAAGAAAATGCAGAAGTGTCTCTAGCCACCTGCAGGCCGCGTCTCCTTGTGTGCCTAGTTGCCTGAAGGACTCATGACGCTTAGCGGATGGTGGATCTTTGACACATGACGGTTCATGGTGAATGGCTGGAAGATGCTGACGGTGGTGGGCAGGAAATTGTTGGATGTCATTCGGAATATGCCGATGCAATTGCACCAATGGCTCATGTTCCCTGTGTTGAGTCAGAGCTGTTTGCTTCGCTCAATCGCTAGAAGAAATGAAATCCAGATGCACGAGTAAGACCGGTCCCCTATAGACACTTTTTGAGGTTTTCTGTAAAGTCGGGGGGATGGGAACTAAAGACATTTCCCCTTATGGCTGGTGGCAACTTCTCACTTTCCTCCAAATCCTTCCCTCAAACCCACCTTTTCCAGAAAGCCTTGTTTAAATCATAGAAACATAGAATAGTAGAGTTGGAAGGGGTCTATAAGGCCATTGAGTCAAACCCCCTGCTCAATGCAGGAATCCACCTTAAAGTAGGGTGACCATATGGAAAGGAGGACTGGGCTCCTGTATCTTTAACAGTTGCATTGAAAAGGGAATTTCAGCAGGGGTCATTTGTATATATGGGGAACCTGGTGAAATTCCCTCTTCATCACCACAGTTAAAGCTGCAGGAGCTATACTAGTGTGACCAGATTTAAAAAAGGGCACCTTTAACTGGTGATGAAGAGGGCATTTTACCAGGTTCTCCATATATACAAATGACACCTGCTGAAATTTTCTTTGCAATACAACTGTTAAAGATACAAGAGCCCTGTCCTCCTTTTCATGTGATCACCCTAGTAGAGTTGGAAGCGGTCAATAAGGCCATTGAGTTCAACCTCCTGCACAATGCAGGAATCCACCTTAAAGTAGGGTGACCATATGGAAAGGAGGACAGGGCTCCTGTATCTTTAACAGTTGTAGAGAAAAGGGAATTTCAGCAGGTGTCCTTTGTATGCACACAGCACCCGGTGAAATTCCCTCTTCATCACAACAGTTAAAGCTGCAGGAGCCCTGCCCTCTTGACCAGATACTTGCATATGCTCCTTCATGTGACTGGGAGCCCTGTGCAATTGGAGTTCCTGATTTCATTGCTGGCACCCTATCAGACCACTGTCAAGTATGTGTAGGTCACAGGAGTGGAGCCAGGCAGGTGTGGGGCTGGTGGGAGTGGGGCTGGCATGTGCAGCACTCTTGGGTACAGGGAATGATCTTAACTAGGATGACCATATGAAAAGGAGGAGAGGGTTCCTGTATCTTTAACAGTTGTATTGAAAGGGAATTTCAGCAGGTGCTGCATGCATACAAATGACACCTGCTGAAATTCCCTTTTCAATATAACTGTTAAAAATACAGGAGCCCTGTCCTGCATTCCATATGGTCACCCTACTTAAAGCATACCTGACAGATGACTGTCCAGCTGCCTCTTGAAGGCCTCTAGTGTGGGAGAGCCCACCACCTCCCTAGGGAACTGGTTCCATTGTCGTACTGCTCTAACAGTCAGGAAGTTGAACCTAAGAACATCAGAAGTGCCCTGATGCTGGATCAGACTGAAGGTCCATCTAGTCCAGCACTCTGCTCACACAGTGGCCAACCAGCAGTTGACCAGGCAAAGCAGGACATGGTGCAACAGCACCCTTCAACCCATGTTCCTCAGCAACTGGTGCACACAGGCTTACTGCCTCGGATACTGGAGATAGCACCCAACCATCAGGGCTAGTAGCCGTGGAGAGCCTCCTCCTCCAGGAATTTATCCAACCCCCCTTTTAATGCCATCCAAATGGGTGGCCATCACTACATCTTGTGGTAGTGAGTTCCGTAATTTAACTATGCACTGCTGCTGCTGCTGCTGCTTGTGGTGAGAAGAAGCAGGAGCAGATGCCATGGCCTCCTTGCCCCCCCCTCTGCCAGTCAAGTGAGAAAGGGGGAAGAAGGAGGAGAAAGAGGAGAAGGATCAAGACCAGCTGGCGACAATAGCGGTGAGTAGGGAGACCCATGGAAGGCGTCTTGCTCCCGCAAACCTGGACCCAGCTTTGTAAGTGTGCTCCAGCCCTGTGCTTTCCTGTGCTCGTTTTAGCTGTTTGATGGTTGTATCTTCACTGGCTGATTATCTGTACTTGTGAAGCCTTCCACTAACATATCAGGGGTGTTCTGTTGGCAAAGCAGCCATGCATTTCACATTCCAACCCCGTAGCAGGGTTCCCACCGTACCCCATAGCCCAGCCTTCCCCAACCTGGTAGCCTGCAGCTGTGTTGGATTACAATTCCCAGTATCCTCAGTAGGCACAGCCTTTGGGACCATCTGGAGAGCACCACGTTGGAGGAGGCGGGTACCCCTTCAGCCGGCAGATCTGCAGAGGAGGGTTCCTTTGTCAGCTGCCGCAAACGTGTTGCAAAGGTGCCGATCCATCAGATGACTTCGCTAAGCCCTTGAGAATGTAACTTTCTCCAGCTTTGCGATACCCCTTTTGACATGGGGGTTGGGAAAGGGGTGGGGGAATGTGCCAGCTCTAAGAAGTGTGCTACATGTCAGCACATCCTCCGTTTATACAACGTCCTTGTTATGGTGCTTGCATTTTTTTTCCTCCATCGCTGCCCCTATTAAGGAAGCATTTGATATTCTGCTAAGCACAATGAGGACTGAAAAATCGTCTCTTTCTCAGAAGTTACAGTCAACAAACGCTTCTGAGAAGGACGTTTTGATGAGCTGAACCTCAAGCTTACCTTTCTTTTCTTGACCTTCAGCGCTGTGATCCACAGACGTGTAAACGCAGCAGCAACGGAGATGTAAACATATGACATCCTTGGAAGATGGGTGGCCAGTAGTGAAACAGATTGTATTCAGGCTTCATAAGAACATAGAATAGCAGAGTTGGAAGGGGCCTACAAGGCCATCGAGTCCAACCCCCTGCTCAATGCAGGAATCCACCCTAAAGCATCCCTGACAGAGGGTTGTCTGGCTGCCTCTTGAAGGCCTCTAGTGTGGGAGAGCCCACGACCTCCCTAGGGAACTGATTCCATTGTCGTACTGCTCTAACAGTCAGGAAGTTACGTAAGAGCAGCACTGCTGGATCCTGCCAAGGGTCCATCCATTCCAGCACTCGGTTCACATAGTGGCCAACCAGTTGTCAACCAGGAACCCACAAGCAGGGCACAGTACAACAGCACCCTCCCACGCATGTTCCCCAGCAACTGGTGTATATAGGTTTACTGCCTATATACTGGAAATTGGACTTCAACTCCCAGAAGCCCTTGTCAACGATCATGAATGCTGGCAGTAAGGAGACCAAAAAATCCAGAGATCTGCTTTCTGCCCACCGCTGGATTGGAGACCAATTCATGATCTTGGAATTGTTGTAGATCGCAAACTGAATAGGAGCCAACAGTGCGATGTGGCTGCAAGAAAGGCAAATGCTATTTTGGGCTGCATTAATAGAAGTATAGCTTCCAAATCGCGTGAGGTACTGGTTCCTCTCTATTCAGCCCTGGTTAGGCCTCATCTAGAGTGTTGCGTCCAGTTCTGGGCTCCACAATTCAAGAAGGACGCATACAAGCTGGAGCGTGTTCAGAGGAGGGCAACCAGGATGATCAGGGGTCTGGGAACAAAGCCCTATGAGGAGAGACTGAAAGAACTGGGCATGTTTAGCCTGGAGAAGAGAAGATTGAGGGGAGACATGAGAGCACTCTTCAAATACTTAAAAGGTTGTCACACAGAGGAGGGCCAGGATCTCTTCTCGATCCTCCCAGAGTGCAGGACACGGAATAACGGGCTCAAGTTACAGGAAGCCAGATTCCAGCTGGACATCAGAAAGAACGTCCTGACTGTTAGAGCAGTACGACAATGGAATCAGTGACCTAGGGAGGTTGTGGGCTCTCCCACCCTAGAGGCCTTCAAGAGGCAGCTGGACAACTGTCTGTCAGGGATGCTTTAGGGTGGATTCCTGCATTGAGCAGGTGTTGGACTTGATGGCCTTGTAGGCCTCTTCCAACTCTGGTATTCTATGATTCTATGAGCTGCATGGCATTGTCCTACATCAAAAAGTATATGCACAAGGTTGTCTGTATGTGTGAAATTGTAATCTGTTATGTCAGGTAGAAATGAAATGCAAAAAGTATAGAACGTGACCGTTATTTCAAACCCCAAATGCATGCAAAAGAAGTAGAACGGTCATTCATGAAATCCCAGGGATGGCCACAGCCCCCTCCAGCTCATCATTTAAACACCCCTCCATGCCTCACAAAATGTTTTCTTAAAGATAGTCCAGAGTCCAAATCGGTGACAACATTAACATTTCTTTGAAAAGGGCACCCAGATAACTTTATTCAAAAATAAGTCAACTCTGCGTCCCCACCACCACCATGAAGTGACCTTTGTGAAGATCAACAATGAAATCCCCAGCTGTCTCTGTGCCCAACACCTAGAGCGTGCGTCTTGTGTGCCTCAGACATTGAGATGGCACCGACAATACATGCAGAGAAATGCGAATATTATTTGTCCACCGTCACTTTTATCCAAGCTCCTGAGCTCTTACGTCTACCAGTAAAACCGAAGCCATAACCATAGGCAGATAAATCAGATAGAAGCATGGGATATGTAAATGAGTAGGGGAAAATGTGGCCTGCCAATTTCTACCAAATAACCCAAATCAAACTTGACAAAAGAGAAAACATTGAGGGCAAAACACAGGCTAGTTTAGAAACTATGATGTCAAGTGGCCAATCAGATTTTGTATGAGTTGGCATCGCTAAAGACAAACAAAGCCAATTGAGACAGAGGGCAATTTTACTAGATTTGTCACGTGGATGCTCTGGACCAATCAGATAGTTTCTTGCCCTCACTCTGCATGTGCTAGAAAATTTGACCGATACATAACTGAAGGGCTCAGGGGATTGATGAAAATGTTTCCAAGTGCCTAGGGTGACCATATGAAAAGGAGGACCTGTATCTTTAACAGTTGCATAGAGAAGGGAATTTCATAGAATCATAGAATAGCAGAGCTGGAAGGGGCCTACAAGGCCATCGAGTCCAGCCCCCTGCTCAATGCAGGAATCCACCCTAAAGCATCCCTGACAGATGGTTGTCCAGCTGCCTCTTGAAGGCCCCCAGTGTGGGAGAGCCCACAACTGCCCTAAGTAACTGGTTCCATTGTCGTACTGCTCTAACAGTCAGGAAGTTTTTCCTGATGTCCAGCCGGAATCTGGCTTCCTGTAACTTCAGCCCATTATTCCGTGTCCTGCACTCTGGGAGGAGCGAGAAGAGATAGACAGGTTGCTTACCTGTAACTGTAGTTCTTCGAGTGGTCATCTGTGCAGTCACACATATGGGCTCCGGGCCTGCGCAGGGCCAGGTTCGGAAACTTCTCAAGCTGAAAATCTTTTAGGCGGGAACCCCTCCCCCACTGTCCACAGTGCATGCTCAGGGGTTCCCGCCGAATCCCCTCAGTTCCTGAAACCGCCTAGACAGTCTCACTGAGGAGAACCACCAGGTGATCAAAAATAATGACACCATAGTGGGGATGGTGGGAGGGTTGTGTGACTGCACAGATGACCACTCGAAGAACTACAGTTACAGGTAAGCCACCTGTCTTTCTTCTTCGTGGTCTCTGTGCATCACACATATGGGCGATTAACAAGCTGACGTACCGGAGGTGGGTGGTGTCAGTTGGTATATGAGTAGTCATAAGATTGCCAATAAGACGGCACGCCCAAAGGCACAGTCTCTGCGTGCCCTGATGTCCAGGTGGCAAAAGTCAGAAGTGTCGACCAGGTAGCCGCTTTGCAGAGGTCTGGTAAGGCGATCCCCTTTTCAAAAGCCGTAGAAGTGGCCACTCCTCTGGTGGAGTGAGAGCGCACTTTCCCCTCCAATGGGAGGCCAGCGAGTTCATAGGCTAATATGATAGTCTGAACAACCCAAGCAGATATTCTCTGCGGAGATGCTTGGAGTCCCTTTTGTTTGCCCCCATAACAAACAAAAAATCTTTGGGATCTCTGGAGAGTTGCTGTTCTGGACTGGTAGAAAGCGAGAGCACGTCTCACGTCCAGGGTGTGTAGCGTCGACTCAAGGGGAGATGTCGGTGACGGAAAAAAGCTTGGCAGTGTAATATCCTGTCCAAGGTGAAAGGAAGACACAACCTTTGGAAGGAAGGCTGGGTCTGGTCTAAGGACCACTTTGTCAGCATGAAACACCGTATAAGGTGAGTCCATACGGAGTGCTGCTAACTCTGATGCACGTCTAGCAGAAGTGATGGCAACAAGGAATGCCACCTTAAAAGTCAATAAACGTAAATGTGTCTTTGCCAATGGTTCAAAGGGCTTGGCAGACAGTGCCTTGAGCACCACAGAAAGGCTCCATTGAGGAACGAACTGGTGGGATGGTATTTTTCATACCTTTCATGAAACGCTTGGTTAAAGGGTGGGTGAAGACCGAACAGCCCTGAACCCAAAGGGTAGAGGCAGAGATAGCTGCCAAATAAACTCTAAGTGACGAGAACTTGAGTCCTTTTTTAAATAAAGAAAAAAGAAATGAAAGTACAATGGGTAAAGGTGCTGTAAGCGGGTTTCCGTTTCCGCTGAAGGCAAAGGCAGAAAATGCTTCCCATTTTTTGGCGTATGATCTTCTAGTGGCCAGTTTCCTGGCTGCTAGAATAATGTCCCATACGTCAGCAGGCAGGGATAGATTATCTATCGTTGCCTGATTCTCCATGCTGTCAGGTTCAGGGACCAGACATCTGGATGGAGAATGAGTCCTTTCTCCTTGGAGATTAAGTTGTGGCGTTGGGGCAGTTTGATAAACTCCGCTGAGGACAGTTTGAGTAGTAGAGTGAACCACGGCTGCCTTGGCCACCAAGGTGCTACTAATATGGCATTGGCGTTGTCTGTGCGCAACTTCAGGATCACCTTGGATAGTAGTGGTATGGGGGGGGGAACAGGTACAGGAGCTGTCCTGACCACGTCCTCTCGAAGGCGTCTCCTAGAGATGCTGTCCAGTGACCCGCCCACGTGCAGAATTGGTTGCAGATGGCGTTCTCTGGTGACACGAATAAGTCTATTACAGGCTGTCCCCATGCCTGAAAGATCATGTTGAGAACAGAGTCTTTCATCTGCCACTCGTGCGTGTCCACGAAGGTGCGGCTGAGGTCGTCTGCCAGAATATTGTCCTGGCCTGCGATATGAATGGCCGATAAAGTCATGCCATGGGCGATAGCCCAGTGCCAAATGTCTAATGTTAGGGAAATCAGGTCCATAGACCGTGTTCCACCTTGTTTGTTTATATGCCAAACAGCAGCCATGTTGTCTGTATGGATTTGGATGACATGTCCTGACAAGGTCTGCTGAAAGGCATACAGTGTCCTTTACTTTGGTAGGGGGCGACAATTTCACTCGATGAGCGTCCGTTGTATTGTCGTACTCCCGCAGAAGCCACAATTGTAGAGGTCTCATGTGTAGGCGTGCCCAAGGGACGACGCTGACAGTTGCCGCCATGAGACCTAGTAGTCTTTGCACCTGGAAGGCAGATATGGTCTTGGAGTGAAAGAGTTTGAGTGCAAGCCTAATTAATGTTGCAGCTCTATCCTGCGGAAGGAAAGCCCTGGAGCGGGTTGAGTCCAGAATTGCTCCAAGGAATTTAATTTTTTGAGTTGGTTGAAAATTTGATTTTTCTTTGTTGATGCAAAGGCCTAATTCGTTGAGGAGGTTGATGGTGAGGTGGGTGTTACGGGTGGCTTCCTGCTCCGTACTAGCCACTATCAACTAATCGTCCAAGTAGGGGTAAATCTCTACCCCTTGAGTTCTCAGAAAGGCGCAAACTGGTGCCATACACTTTGTGAAAACTTGGGGGGCAGTAGAAAGACCAAAAGGAAGCACTTTAAATTGGAAAATGTCTTCCCCTACTATGAACCGGAGGAATTGACGATGGTCGGGGTAAATTGAGACATGAAAGTAAGCATCTTTAAGGTCAATAGAAGTAAACCAGTCCCCTTGGGAGAGGAAAGGTAGGATGCTTGCTAGGGAGTTCATCCGGAATTTTTTAGGGTTGATGAACTTATTTAGGTCTCTGAGGTCCAAAATAGGTCTTAGCCCCCCATCCTGTTCAGGAACCGTAAAGTAGCGGGAGTAGAACCCGCACCTTAGGGCATGAGTTGGTAATCGCTCTATGGCACCCTTCTCCAAAAGAGACTTGGTCTCTTGCAATAGAGCGTCTGTAGGTGGAGAGAACCTTGCGGTTCCTAGGGGAGGGAGGGTGGTAAACTCAATTTTGTAGCCCCGAAAAATGATGTTGAGGACCCACCTGTCGGTGGTAATGGTGGTCCAACTATTATAAAAGGGGGCAAGGATGTCACCAAATTTTGGCACAGAAATTATAATTATGGGGCAGTCAAAGACGCCGTCTTTGACCCTGATCTGGTTTGCTTCTGCTTTGTTTGAAGCGTCCTGAAAATTGTTGCCTCTTGTACTGACCTTGGGGTTGGTACAGACGGGGTCGATCTTGAAACTGCTGTTGCTGTCTGGGCTGACAGTCTGGGTTGTTGAGCCCTAGGCCAGCGTTTTGAACGGAATGCTCTTTGGATCTGTTGTTGCTGCTGCCCAATTCCCATCTTCTTGGCCGTATTCTTGGCCTTTTGGATGTTTTCCAGGTCCTCGATTCGGGTGCGTGCCTCTTGGGATAGTCCTGCAGACCTCAACCATGCATGTCTTCGTAGGGCAATAGACCCTACCATGGCTTTTGAGGCGCAGTCAGTCGCGTGACGAGCTGTATTAAGCTGTTGTCTAGAGAGTGTCAAGCCTCAGTATAAAATACGTTTGCCAGTTCCCTTTGGTCATCTGGCAAATATCCAGATAGGGATGCCATCTTCTCCCACAAGAGTTGATATTTAGCCATGGTGGCTTGGTAATTATGCACGCGCAATGACAGTGCTGTTGACGAGTAGATTCTTCGCCCTATGCCGTCCAGCCGACGACCTTCTTTATCTACTGGCGCATTGTGTCTTTTATGAGTGCGTCCCTGAGATGCCTCTACAATTATGGAATTGGGCTTGGGATGAGTAAAAAGAAAAGGAGCAGTTTTCTCCTGTATCTTATATGTATTATCTAACCTCCTGGACGTTGGTGGCATAGAGGAGGGCAGCTTCCACGGCTGTTGTGCTGTGCGTAACAGCACAGGCAAGTACGGAATGGCTGCTGGAGTTGATGACTCACAATATGCGTTGTCATAAACTGGGTTGTTCATTTTTTCTATGGGTTGAGACATTTCAATCCCCAATGATCTTGCCATCCTTTGCACTTGATCGGCAAAGTGTAATAAATCCTCCGAAGGGGAGACTACATCCGAAGTCCCTACAAGGTCATCCGGGGAGGGAATGGAGGGTGCTGGTGATACCTCTTGGGAGGAGTCAGACTGGTAGTCCTCCTCCGATAGGGCGTCCAAAGTGCCCACCCTCATGTCTGAGGTTGGTTGTAACGCTTGAGTCGGTACCGTGGTGGTCGGTACCGTAGCTTGCGTCGGTTGCGACGAGCGCCTCAATACCGCTGGTTGAGGCGGAGGCGGCATGACTGTAGCATCCTCCTGGGGCGGTGGACGGGAGACCGTCTCGGAGGGTGGCTGACGAAAACGCGGGTATTGTTCATACGGGCATTCTTGAGGGTAGTAATATTCTTGATGCCCTCTGTGCCTCCAGTCCTCATAGTAATATGGAGGAAAATGTGGAGGTTGCCAATCGGCATAGTAGTCCCGACCCCTCGATGGGGACCTGGGTCTTTCACTGTAAGCGGCATATTGCCGACTGGAATGAATTGAAGCCGATGAACGATCACGGCCATATCCATAAGGAGATGTTTGTCGGTATCGATAGCCTTCGGTATCGACCTGTGGTTGCTGTCGGTACCAACGTCCGTCGGTATCGATGTCTTCTCGGTACCGAGGGGAAAAAGGTCTCCGATCCGACATGGTATTATCCAGTGAGGAACCCCTGATTTCACCTTCCGAAATCGATGGCCTCACACTAGGCTCATCAGTCGGAACCGTAACAATATGTAGCGGCGATGGGACCGGCGAGTTAGCAACCGGCTCTTCACGCGGCGGGGGGTTCAGTACCGGCGGCAAAGATGGAGTCGTACGTCTTGGTATTGAAAAAGATGTCGGTAGCGAAAGCCTCGGTATCGGGCTTATCGCATGCGAGGGAGGTCTCTGTAGTGAGAGACTCGATATCGGGCTTCTATGCCCCGTCTCGTGGCTTGGTATCAAAGTACTCGGTACCGGGCTCCTCGGTACCGACGAGATCGATTTCGATGGTTTTTTCTTTCCATTTTTTCTCTTGATTTTGCTCTTTTTTCTCTGAGGGTTTTCGGCCTCAGAGTGCTCTCTCGCTCTCTTAGAGATCTTCTTTGCCGCCTTTGTTGCGGACTGAGAGGAGGAGGGGGGAACCGCTAAGGCTTCACTCCTTGTCGGAGGATGTTTGGGCAGAGACTCCATCTTGTGTGGAGATGTAGAAGCGCGAGCTGCTCTCGGCTTGTCTACTGCCTCCAACGCCTTTTCCCAGAGAATAGCCCGAAGGCAATCTGCGCGGTTTTTTCGTGCCTGCCTTGAAAATTTCAAACAAAGGCACACGACTCCACAATATGAGTCTCCCCCAAGCAGAGCAAGCATAAAGAATGTCCATCCGTTTGTGATATTTTCTGTCCACAACTGGAACACTTTTTGAAAAGGCCTTGATGTGCCATAGGCACTCAAGACACAGACGAACAAACAAATATATATAAGATAGGAGAGAATAGAAAACTGGAGAAGTAAGAAAAAGAAGGAAAAATTGATAGATTTTTCAGCTATGGTATAACAGAGAAGGCACTATACCACGAGAAGTCTCCAAATGCTGTTGACCCACAGGCGGTTGAAGAGAACTGAGGGGATTAGGCGGGAACCCCTGAGCATGCTCAGTGGATGGTGGGGGAGGGGTTCCCGCCTAAAAGATTTTCAGCTTGAGAAGTTTCCGAACCTGGCCCTGCGCAGGCGCAGAGCCCATATGTGTGATGCACAGAGACCAAGAAGAAGAACTTGGCCCTCCTCTGTGTGACAACCTTTTAAGTAATTGAAGAGTGCTATCATGTCTCCCCTCAATCTTCGCTTCTCCAGGCTAATTTCAGCAGGTGTCATTTGTATATATGGAGAACCTGGTGAAATTCCCTCTTCATCACAACAGTTAAAGCTGCAGGAGCTATACTAGAGTGACCAGATTTAAAAGAGGGCAGCTTTAACTGGTGTGATGAAGAGGACATTTCACCAGGTTCTCCATATATGCAAATGACACCTGCTGAAATTCCCTTTTCAATACAACTGTTAAAGATACAGGAGCCCTGTCCTCCTTTTCATATGGTCACCCTACAAGTGCCACCCCTTTCAGTCTATACCTTTTTCAAACCAATTGTTTTATTTTAAAGTTGATTCAAAGTGTTATATTTACTTTTGCAGAGGCGTGCATATTTTTAAAAAAACAGCACCCCCCACTCCTAGAACCATCTGTCTGGAATGCTTTAGGGTGCTTTAAGGATGCTTTAGGGTGGATTCCTGCACTGAGCAGGGGGTTGGACTCGATGGCCTTGTAGGCCCCTTCCAACTCTGCTATTCTATGATTCTATGATCAGGAAAAACTTCCTGCCTGTTAGAGCAGTACGACAATGGAATCAGTTACCCAGGGAGGTTGTGGGCTCTCCCACACTAGAGGCCTTCAAAAGGCAGCTGGACAAGCATCTGTCAGGGATGCTTTAGGGTGGATTCCTGCATTGAGCAAGGGGTTGGACTCGATGGCCTTGTAGGCCCCTTCCAACTCTGCTATTCTATGATTCTATGAAAATTCCAAAGAAAGAAAAATGTGAAATCTCCGTTACAAATAAAAGAGTAACCTATTTGCTAGCAAAGTATTCTGGACATGGAACGACAAGCAGAAATGAGAGGCAGACGCACAGAGAATAAATTTACTTTATGTAATGGATTATCAACACACGCTTTCACCGGAGAGAGAAAATCTTCAACCCTTCAAAACTTTTAAAACAGCTTCTAAAAAAGGGAAGCCAAAACAATCTCTTTCCCACAGTCCGTAAAAGGTTTTCTGGATGCGGGTCTGGGCATGACGGAAAATGCGTGGAGCACAAAGAAGAGGGAGAGGGAGAGAGAGAGAGAGAGAAAGGACCACGGGAGTGTATGAGTTGGAAGGGATGCTGTTCTTATCCCTCATGGTCGGAAGGTGCTCAACGGCCCCCTCCCCAAAGCTCCACTCTGGCTCATGCAGGGGGTGGAGGGCATGGTAGCATTCTAGGTGGTCCCGGGTGATTCTGTGCTCCATGGCTGCTGTCCTGGCATGCTGTTGGGTTCTCAGTACACGCAGAGGTCTGGGAACTTCATCTCGTACACCGGGATGGAATGGCTCTGGGGCTGTCCATAAGCAGCAGTGATGGTGCCCGAGGGGCTTGGCGGAGGCCTGCATTGAAGAGAAAGGAGACGCGTCCGTGTGGGTGTGTTTGTGGTAGAACTGGCTGAAGCAAAGCATGCAAAAGAGCTTCGGCTATTGGGCGGTATAGAAATGTAATAAATAAATAAATAAATAAATAAATAAATAAAACCACCCCGCACACTAAATATGCCGACACACAACTGTTTGGGGAACGTGGCCTGTGGGACTAATATGGCAGGGCCTTTTTGGCGGTGGCTCCCGGACTGGTGAACTCCTTCCCAGTAGAGCTTCAGCTGTCCTCCAGGCTGTTGTTCTTCATGCAACAGTTAAAGACGTATTTATCTCTACAGGCCTTTAGGATGCAGGCAAGCGTTTGTTCCATTTTCTGGTGATGCACTGACGGCTTTTTTTATTACATTTTACTGTGTACTTGTAATTCTGGAGTTGTGATTTTAACGGTGTTCAGGCAGAAAATTCTCCCGCCCCAACCCCATCGAAAGAGAACAAAATAATGAATAAACTCAGAGGATGGCAACAAGAGAGAGGGCCTTCTCTGTGGTGGCCCCCCAACTGTGGAACAATCTCCCTGACGGGGCGTGCCTGGTGCCGCCATTGTCATCTTTTCGGCACCAGGTCAAGACTTTTCTCTTCTCTCAGGCATTTAGCACTTCGGCTGTGGTTCCCTGGCATCTGGGTTCAGAGGCATGCAGTCTGATATTGACCTTGGTCAATAGTCATTGTGGCTAGGAGCCATTGATAGATTTATCCCCCATGAATATGCCTTATTCCCTTTGAAAGCCATCTAAGCTATTTGTCCTGAGCAGACGGTTCCATAGTTCAACGATGCGCTGTTTCTCCTGTCCGTGGGGGGCCTGGGCGACACGGCTTCATTCCCCACGTGGCCACAGAGACCAGGAACGCTGTCTCTAGGGCACAGGAGAGCTACTATAAACGGTGTCCTGATTGTTGACTTTTCAGGGCCACCAACTGCTCATGGCAAGATTCTGCCCACACCTCCCCAATGCCTCGCCTCCTCGAACACATCACATCCCCTTACCGTATGGTGATCTCAAATATCTGGTTGAGCTTGCTCTGGAGCAGCGTCGCCTGCAACGAGAACAATAATGTTCATCAGCCTTGCAGAGGCCATGTCAGCCCTGCAGGCGTGTGCGTGTGTGTGTCTGTGTGTGTGAGTGTGCACGCATGCACTGCAAAGAAGGCAGAGTTCTCTACGCTCCTGAAGCATGTTGTGTTTCGGATTGCTGGTATGCTCAGAGGTGCCACAAGGGACAGAACACCGGGTGCAGGACTGGGGCCCTACGGTCTGGGAGGGCCCTCGGATCGGTGGCTGAAGGCAGAAACGTTTCCCCCTCCTGTGCTGCTAAAGGAAAGTCCTGCAGTGGCCCCAGTCAAGGCTGCAGACCTTGGAATGTGATTTTAAAAATACACAATTGTTCTTTACTAGCTTTGTCAACCCCCCCAGCCCACCCCTCTGAGACATCTCTGAGGATTCTAATGTAGTCCTCTTTATTAAATGCTGAGTTTTTTGTTTTTAGCCACTGTGGGCTCCTCCTCAGTGGCAGGAGCCCATGCGGGGTTGGGCTTGATGGCCTTATAGGCCCCTTCCAACTCTACTATTCTATGATTCTATGCTTCTATTCCAGCGGCACCCAATGCACCAGGCTTTTAGAGACCATCTACAACAGCCTTCCTCATCCAACGTATTTGGAGGGGCCCACGACAGGGCAGGCTGCCCTAGAGAAAGAAGATATACCCCACTTGAGGCAGTGGCTGTTCTGAACCAGTGCCTGGGCACGGTAATGGACTGGATGAGGGCTAACAAACTGAGACTCAATCCAGACAAGACGGAGGTACTGTTAGCGGGTGGTTCATCTGTCCGGCGAGGTGATGTTTGCCCTGTCCTGGACGGGGTTGCACTCTCCCTAAAGGATCGGGTCTGCAGTTTGGGGGTGCTCTTGGATCCAGAACTCACTTGAGGCACAGGTGAACTCAGTGGCAAAGAGCACCTTTTATCAGCTTAGGCTGACATACCAACTGCGTCCTTATCTGGACAGAGATAGCCTAGCTACCGTGATCCATGCTCTGATAACCTCTTGTCTGGATTACTGCAATGTGTTATACGTGGGGCTGCCTTTGAAAACGGTCCGGAAAGTTCAACTGCTACAAAACAGGGCAGTCCATTTACTAACAGGGACTGGCCAACGAGACCACATCACGCCAGTCCTTTTCCAGCTTCATTGGCTGCCAGTCCAGGTCCGGGCCCGATTCAAAGTGCTGGTATTAACATTTAAAGCCCTAAATGGCTTGGGGCCAGGTTATCTGAAGGAACGCCCCCTCCCGTATGTACCTGCCCGGACCCTAAGGTCATCCTCAGGGGTCCTTCTCCACGAGCCCCTGCCAAAGGAAGTGAGGCAGGTGGCTACCAGGAGCAGGGCCTTCTCTGCTGTGGCACCCCGGCTGTGGAATGAGCTCCCTAAGGAGGTTCGCTTGGCACCTACATTATATGCTTTTAGACGCCAGGTGAAGACCTTTTTATTCTCCCAGCATTTTAACAGTCTATAAATAAATTTTAAAACTTGGTGTTTTAAATTTGTAATTTTGCATTGCCGCTGTTTTTATCTGGTTGAGCTTTTATATTGTATTTTATATTATGGTTTTATACTTTGAATGTTTTTAATTTCTGTGAACTGTCCAGAGAGCTCCGGCTATTGGGCGGTATAGAAATGTAATAAATAAATAAATAAATAAATAAATAAATAAAAATTGAGCAAGGAACGAGCAAAAAGTTCCTGAAACTCCACCACGGGCAGCAGTTCACTCTTATACAGGACCTTCTCTGTAGGGGCACCCCTTGTGTTGGTCAGGAGGTGGAAAAATGTAACATCCTTTAATGTCTCTGTAAACACATCTTTTCACACAGGCTTTCCCTAGGTTGTAACTGCTGCTGGGTGTTTGGTTTTTTTTTAAAAAACAGGTTTTATATTATGCTTTGATTTGTTGTATTTTATGGTTTTAATTGTGAAACTGCCCAGGCAGCCTTGACTGGGCCATATAAAAATGTAACAAATAAATAAAGTGAAATAAATATAAAACAGATTTGTTTTCCTTCACATTAAGTCATAGCGATCACTGAGAAAAGATATTTTATGTGCACTGCCTTTGTCAGTTCAACAAATCCCAGTCCGTAGTATTCAGTCACTGAGAAATGGCACAACAAGCATAATTAAATTAGACAGCCTTTACAACTCGAGAGATATGTCATTTGCATAATATCCACTTATCCAATAAGGGCTTCTGATAATATGGTCACATTTATTAACCCTGATTAAGGCAGCCAATCTTCTCCTGTTGTGTACTCATCAAGCCTCAGGGTTCATTCATTTGACAGGAGGCGCACAGATGAAATATTTCCTGACCCCAATCCCTCAACTAAACATTACCATTTTCTACCCCAGTTGCTGCTATTGTTTCATTATTCTTTTCAATCAGCTGCTGCTTTGCATATTGTTTTTGCAAACAAACCGGATGCTCTTCCCGAGAACAGTAACGTGGGTGATCCCAGCCAACTAGGGTTCATATAATGAACAGGATGATGTCACAATGTTACGTAGCCAATATGGGCTGTTATTTACATTATAATAATAGTTGGCTATATATGCTGCCCTCTGAAATAGGGTGACCCTATGAAAAAGAGGACAGGGCTCCTGTATCTTTAACAGTTGCACAGAAAAGGGAATTTCAGCAGGTGTCATTTGTATATATAGAGAACCTGGTGAAATCCCCTCTTCATCACCACAGTTAAAGCTGCAGGAGCTATACTAGAGTGACCAGATTTAAAAGAGGGCAGGGCACCTGCAGCATTAACTGGTGTGATGAAGAGGAAATTTCACCAGGTTCTCCATATATACAAATGACACCTGCTGAAATTCCCTTTTCAGTACAACCAGGGTGACCCTATGAAAAGGAGGACAGGGCTCCTGTATCTTTAACAGTTGCACAGAAAAGGGAATTTCAGAGGTGCCATTTGTATATATAGAGAACCTGGTGAAATTCCCTCTTCATCACTACAGTTAAAGCTGCAGGAGCTATACTAGAGTGACCAGATTTAAAAGAGGGCAGGGCACCTGCAGCATTAACTGGTGTGATGAAGAGGAAATTTCACCAGGTTCTCCATATATACAAATGACACCTGCTGAAATTCCCTTTTCAGTACAACCAGGGTGACCCTATGAAAAGGAGGACAGGGCTCCTGTATCTTTAACAGTTGCACAGAAAAGGGAATTTCAGAGGTGCCATTTGTATATATAGAGAACCTGGTGAAATTCCCTCTTCATCACTACAGTTAAAGCTGCAGGAGCTATACTAGAGTGACCAGATTTAAAAGAGGGCAGGGCACCTGCAGCTTTAACTGGTGTGATGAAAAGGAAATTTCACCAGGTTCCCCATATATACAAATGACACCTGCTGAAATTCCCTTTTCAGTACAACCAGGGTGACCCTATGAAAAGTAGGACATCTTCATCACACCAGTTAAAGCTGCAGGAGCCCTGCCCTCTTTTAAATCTGATCATTCTAGTATAGCTCCTGCACCTTTAACTGTGGTGATGAAGAGGAAATTTCACCAGGTTCTCCATATATACAAATGACACCTGCTGAAATTCCCTTTTTGATACAGGAGCCCTGTCCTCCTTTTCATATGGTCACCCTATCTGAAAGTATTACTCCAAAGGGACTGAGGTTTTTGCCCTCTTTCAACACACGACCTGATGTTGCCCAAGCGGAGGAAAGAATGCTGTTCAATCCTTGTGAAAAGCGTTCCATTTTAGCTCAGCCGTAAACCCTTAATTTACTTGAATATAAACATTACATTTTTATGTTTGTAAAATAGGGTATTATAACACAGGTTTGAGATGTTGAGCTAATAAGGTGAGCTGTTGAACTTTAATAACAACGTCGTTATTGCCATCTGCCTTGAGTGCCGTTTCTGGCAGAATGAAGGGCTTATAAACTTAACAAACAAAGAAATAAACCAACCTTGGGATGTTCCACACAGAGCAGAGGTGGTGTTCTGAATTACACTGAGATACCAGAACTGCCTCAACACAATAAGCTTATTTAGATATCAGGGCTATCCCCCTGACGCTGAAAACAAGAACAGTGATGAACTGAAACCTATCTAAAGCACAGTTCTCCTCATGGAATCACTTCTAATCCTTTTTTCCAAGGCCAAAAAAGTCCTGGAAAACACAGGGATTTCTCCCTGAACCTCCCCCTGTGCCCACCCCACCCCAGGCCTTCATATCTCCATCCTCTCCTGTTTCCACATAGCATTCATTTCTTATTCTTAATGTCCCTGCCTCACTGGATTCTTTGTGCAAACCGTTTGCCCCTCCAAGATAGCGAAGGCACAGGGCTAGCAGCCGGGGGAAGAAAGGGAAAAGCCGCCACGTACCCGGGCGCCACAGTGAGCCGCAATTTCTTCAAAGGGGGCTTTCTGGAACTTCTCCACCACCTGCCTCCTCCTCTCCCGCTCCTGTTCCTCCACGGCCACGCTGTCTACTACGGAGAGAGTGAGAGGAGAGAATGGACCAGCTTGGGTGGAACAGCAACAAGATTGAAAATCATTGACTAGTGTGTCTAGTCCAGAAACTTCAACTAGTTCAAAATAGGGCAGCCAGGTTGGTTACCGGTACACCTAGGGGGGACTACATCACACCAGCCTTAAAATCTCTTCACTGGCTGCCAATTAGTTTCCGGGCGAAGTATAAAGTGTTGGTTATCACCTTTAAAGCCCTACGTGGTTTGGGTCCAGGCTACCTGCGGGATCGCCTTCCCCCGTACAAACCGCCCCGCACACTCAGGTCCTTTGGGAAGTATCTACTCCAGCTAACAGAAACAAGGCTGACAACTATTACCCAGAGGACCTTCTCTTCCACTTCTCCCAGTTTGTCGAATGGCTTGCCGGGAGAGATTCGTCAACTTAACAGTCTTCCGGAATTTAAGAAAGCCATAAAGACTGGTCTCTTCCGGCAGGCCTACCCAGTTGAATTTTAAGATGCCTTTTTAAATGGTGTGCTGCTTTTAATGATACACTGTTTTTAAACATTTGAATTAGTTGTATGTATTTTATGGTGTTTTTATTTGTGTTGTACCCTGCCTCGATCCAGAGGGAGAGGCAGGTAACAAATATATTATTATTATAGAATCATAGAATCATAGAATCCCAGAGTTGGAAGGGGCCTACAAGGCCATCGAGTCCAACCCCTTGCTCAATGCAGGAATCTACCCTAAAGCATCCCTGACTTCTTCTTCTTATGATGATGATGATGATGATGATGTAATGAAACCAGAGGCTGAAATAGTCAGGACCTCAGTTGCATCAGGGGAGTCTCAATTTTCCTTTCCTTTTTTAAAAAAATGTTTATAAGGCCTTTCCTAGCAAAAACAAGTACATCAATCCCTCCCTCCGAATCCCCAAAACCCACAAGCAATTATAACAATATGTCAAATACAGTCACACACAAACATTACCAGAACACCTTAAATAATACAATTAAAATATTTTATCTATTGTTAATTGTTGCTAATTGGTCCATTTCTATCCAAAATTAGAATCGACTTTGCCAAAAATCCAGTTGATTAATTGGATCTTCTGTATTCACTTCTTTAAAAAAAAAAACCCTTAAGAATGTTGCCAAGTAGTTAAAAAAATATCTTCCTTTATTTCCCCTCTAGCCATACGGAAATGACAGGTTAATTTCTCCGCCAGTGCAACTGACCATATGCTATAAAGGTATCTCCTATGAAAGTCCTTGGAAATTTTTCCAGAGAAATTTTCCTTTCCCGTTATACAGTGGTGGCCAAAATTGCGGACACTTTTTGAAATGTTCATATTTTGCAACTTTGCGTGCTTATAGAAAATGTTCTGTTTCACAAAATTGAAATATTTATATATCAATTGAAAGACCTGATTCACGTAATATAACAACCCTGCTCCTTTTCCTGGGTGTCCAATCAACTCTTTTCTTTGGTGCCTTTGCTCTATTTATGATGTACGTATATACACTTTTAATTTGAGAAATACTTCAATTATTCACACAATCTCCAATCGCCCTTCAGTTACAGAACAAACAGCAAAATTGACTTTCCCCAACTTGAAACATGATGTATTGCAGCTACTGCCATGTGATTGGACCCCAGGACAAGGACTGTGATTGGCCGGTAGGGTTTGCAATTCCAATCCGCGTCTTCACTCCATCGCACTTGTGTTTGTTTTTAGACTATAGTAAGCATAACCTTTTTTGTACTGCAGATATTTGCATTCTGTTTTTTTGTATTGAATTCAACATTAAATTCTCTTTCAATTGATATATAAACATTTGAATTTCGTGAAGCAGAACATTTCTATAAGCATGCAAAGTTGCAAAGTTGCAAAACATGAACATTTCAAAAAGTGTCCACAATTTTGGCCACCACTGTATAACGGGAAAGGAAAATTTCTCTGGAAAAATTTCCAAGGACTTTCATAGGAGATACCTTTATAGCATATGGTCAGTTGCACTGGCGGAGAAATTAACCTGTCATTTCTGTATGGCTAGAGGGGAAACAAAGGAAGATAATTTTTTAACTACTTGGCGCGCAGAGTGGTAAGCGGCAGTTTCTGCAGCCGAAACTCTCCCCACGGCCTGAGTTAGATCCCAGCGGAAGCTGGTTCTCAGGCAGCCGGCTCAGGTCGACTCAGCCTTCCATCCTTCCGAGGTCGGTAAAATGAGTACCCAGCTAGCTGGGGGAAAGGGAATCACGGCCGGGGAAGGCAACGGCAAACCACCCCGCTACAAAGTCTGCCAAGGAAACGTCAGCGAAAGCAGGCGTCCCTCTAGGAGTCAGCAATGACTCAAGTGCTGGCACGAGAGGGTCCACAATTTTGGCCTCCACTGTATGTGCGTGGGCAACCTTTGCTCTAGAAAGATACTTACCAATGGCTTTCTTCAGCGTTTCATAAGTGATCTCCTCGGCAGGAGCTCTCTGTTTGGGGTTGGGTAGGTGGTGCAAGAGGAGAAGAAGGAAAATGTTAGAAAGCAGCTCTCTCAAGACCTGAAAAGCATAGAATCATAGAATAGCAGAGTTGGAAGGGGCCTACAAGGCCATCGAGTCCAACCCCCTGCTCAGTGCAGGAATCCACCCTAAAGCATCCCTGACAGAGGGTTGTCCAGCTGCCTCTTGGAGGCCTCCAGTGTGGGAGAGCCCACAACCTCCCTAGGTCACTGATTCCATTGTTGTACTGCTCTAACAGTCAGGAAGCTTTTCCTGATGTCCAGCTGCAATCTGGCTTCCTTTAACTTGAGCCTGTTATTCCGTGTCCTGCACTCTGGGAGGATCGAGAAGAGATCCTGGCCCTCCTCTGTGTGACAACTTTTGAAGTATTTGAAGAGGGCTATCATGCCTCCCCTCAATCTTCTCTTCTCCAGGCTAAACATGCCCAGTTCTTTCAGTCTCTCTTCATAGGGCTTTGTTTCCAGACCCCTGATCATCCTGGTTGCCCTGCTCTGAAGGTTGCCCTCCTCTGAAGTTCAGTTAGACACCCCACTTAGGAAGCTATTAATAGAAACTATTAATAATGGTTGGCGGGGAGAGAAACAAATATCTTATCAACCAATCATCCTTGTAGTGTGCTAATGAGAACTGATATGAGGCTGGTCCACCACCAACTGCAAAGCCATCTGGAGTGGATGGACCTTACTTCTGATGTTCATGTTCTAAAAATAAAAATAAATAAAATCCAGGCTGGATTACTGTAATTTACTGGCTAGATTACTGTGGGGCTGCTTTTAAAGATGGTTCAGAAGCTGTACTGCTTTATCAATACCAATGATATTGGTATTATCTGTTCTTCTAGTACCGTATTTCTTCAATTCTAAGACACACTTCCCCCCCCCCCATATAAACATCTCTAAAAACGGGGTACGTCTTAGAATCACGGGTGTGTCTTAGGTTTTTCTTTTTCTGTTGGTGGTACTGAAATTAGTGTGCATCTTACAATCGATGGCGTCTTACAATTGAAGAAATACGGTATTTCTAATTGAACATTTATTAGTGTCTATTGTATTTTGTATAGTTTTATTTTTATCTTCTATGCCACCATTTATTTATTTATTTATTACATTTTTATACCGCCCGATAGTCGAAGCTCTCTGGGCGGGTCACAAAAATGAAAACCATGAAAAGCACAACAAAACAATCAACAGTTGTTGTAATTTTGCATTGCGGCTGTTTTTATCTGGTTGAGCTTCTATATTGTATTTTATATTATGGTTTAATACTTTGAATGTTTTTAATTTTTGTGAACCGCCCAGAGAGCTCCGGCTATTGGGCGGTATAGAAATGTATAAATAAATAAATAAATAAATAAATAAATACACAGGTACAAGATACAATATAAAAAGCACAACCAGGATAAAACCACACAGCAGAAATTGATATAGATTAAAATACGGAATTAAAACAACAAAGTTTAAATTTAAGTTAAATTAGGTGTTAAAATACTGAGAAAATAAAAAGGTCTTCAGCTGGCGATGGAAGGAATACAGTATAGGTGCCAGGCGAACCTCTCTGGGGAGCTCATTCCACAGCCGGGGTGCCACAGCAGAGAAGGCCCTGCTCCTGGTAGCCACCTGCCTCACTTCCCTTGGCAGGGGCTCACAGAGAAGGACCCCTGTGGATGATCTTAAGGTCCGGGCAGGTACATATGGGAGGAGGCATCCCTTCAGATAACCAGGCCCCAAGCCGTTTAGGGCTTTGAATGTTAGTACCAGGACTTTGAATCGGGCCTGGACTTGGAGGATTCCATTCTTAGAGACTGAAAAATAATTTTATATCAAATGAAATCAATAACTTCAAATGGTACAAAATGTGGCCGCTGGAACACTGGTAGGATCATGTGACACCAACATTGTACCAGTTGCACTGATCGGCAGTGCGTTTGGGGCCCCAATTTAAACTGCCGGTATAGGACTTCAAAGCCCTAAAGGGTTTGGGTCTCAGTTACTTGAATGGCCACCTATGTCCATGCCATCCTGCCCACACTCTGACGTCAGCGTTGGTGGCCTTGCTGGTCTGCCTGCCTATAAGAGCAATAAGGCCGGTGGTCATGAGATACAGGGCCTTCTCGGTAGTGGCTCCTCACTTGTCTAGTTCAGTCCTTAAGAGTAGTCTGCAGTAAGGCAGATGTAGGTTAAAATAGCACTACAAAAGGCAGATGGGGAGAGGGCTTTATTGGATGACGGTCGTCCCCCCCCCCCCCCCGCCGGCTCCCCCTTCTCATTCAGCACATGCTTGTGTCTCAACCCACAAAATTGGACTCTCTGCAACTGCCATACCTCCTCTTTTTCGGGGCTATTTCTGGACTCCACTTCGACCTGTAGGGAGATGGTTTCCCCAATGCTCTTCCTCTTCGACAGTCTATCTTCATCTGAAAAGGGATGGGGGGAATTAAAAGAGAAGTTGATCTACAGGACAGTCTTCGCCACAGCTAGGAAGCAGATGCTTTGGGGGCATTTGTCGGGATTAGCTAAGGAGAGCCCTTTTTCCTCTCCATAATCCTATTGCAAATTGGAGCTCAGACCACCCTCCTCCCCATGTCTGCCTTGTACTTAGGTTCTTGGGCAAGTTGCTTGTCTTTGAGCCTTACCAGTTGCCTTTCTGGAAATGAACGTCTTCTGACTGGCCACGCCCACCGTTTCATGCATAGGTGACCCGCCCCGTGGCTGCCATTTTGTGAGAGCGGCCATGAAACGTGCTTAAAAATGTTAAAGCTGACATTCTCAGGCAGATGAGCCCAGCTGCGCATCCGATGCTTTTTCCTGCCCTGCCCTCATGGTACGTGCAGCCTCCCCCGCGCCAGTACCTGTCAGCTGGGGAATGTAAGGCGTGCTGAGCCTGTCCGAATTGTAGCCGCTCCCACCCAGCACCTCGCTGATCTTGCTTTGCCGGAAGAGGATCTCGGAGCCGAGGCGGTCCAGGTTTCTCGACAGCCTGCAAGATGGGAGAGGAGAAGCGCTGAGAGAGGATTCACCTGCCCCTCCCCGTTGCTTAGCAGCTTCTCTCCAGGGGAGGAAGGACGACGCACAGCCAGGGCTGAAGGAGTGAGTGCGCAACCAGGTGAGCTGCAAGGAGCCAAACCCGGTCGGCGGCTGTCACCTGTGCTGATAAAGCACTACATCAGGAGACACCGGCATGATGAGGTGGCAGCTCTGAGACCGACAGGAGCATTCTTACCTGGGCTTCTCTGCAAAGATGCCTTCGGGGAGCAGGTAGGGGGCCTCCTTCTGCCTCATCTCAATTACCTGGGAAGGGGAAAGAGGCAAGGTGCGCTCAGCCACCGGACAACATCCCGCCTTGGCGTCTACTGGTAGGTTTAAGTTCCCCCCTGCTGGACTAGGCTACTCGGATGCCTGACGAAGGCAGAACCACGTGCCTACTCCCAGGGTGAACCACCTATGATTTTACTGATACGAGCCTCCCTTTATATTATGTCTGGATATTTCTGGAGGCAGCAAGACCATTAGTGCAAGACCAAGACAGATGCAAATAAAGAGCGAGTGGTAGACAGGGCATTACTAACTGCAACTGTTAAGCACTGCTACTGGGATAGTTATTTACATTTATATCCTGACATTTTTCCTCTTGCAAGGAACTCAAGGAAGTGTACATGCTCCTCCTCCTCCTCCTCCTCCCCTCCATTTTATCTTCACAACAACCCTGTGAGGTAGGTTAGGCTGTGAGTCAGTGACTGGCCCAAAGTTACTCAGTATGCTTTATAGCCTAGTGGGGACTAGAACCCAGGTCTCCCAGTTCTAGTCCGACACACTGACTCACACACACAAAGAGAGAGACTTGGTTGGCTGGATTTGCACCAAGCTCTCAACGCAGGCCCAACTCGGTCGTCCCGGCAAAGCAGGGCCACTGCCCATGACGGCGCCTCTGCCCTGCATTTCTTGGAAATGCCTAGTTGAGAATGGGCGTGTTCAACGTTCCTGCACCCCTCCCTCATAGGGTGACCCTATGAAAAGGAGGACAGGGCTCCTGTATCTTTAACAGTTGTATTGAAAAGGAAATTCCAGTAGGTGCCATTTGTATATATGGTGAAGCTGGTGAAATTCCTTCTTCATCACACCAGTTAAAGCTGCATATGCCCTGCCCTCTTTTGTATCTGGCCACTCTAATATAACTCCTGCAGCTTTAACTGTTGTGATGAAGAGGGAATTTCATCAGGTGCTGTATGCATACAAATGGCACCTGCTAAAATTCCCTTTTCTATGCAACTGTTAAAGATAGAGGAGCCCTGTCCTCCTTTTCATAGGGTGACCCTATGGAAAGGAGGACAGGGCTGGGGTTGTATAGAAAAGGGAATTTCAGCAGGGGTCAATTGTATGCATGCAGCACCTGGTGAAATTCCCTCTTCATCACAACAGTTAAAGCTTCAGGAGCCCTGCCCTCTTTTGTATCTGGTCACTCTAGCTATTCTGCAGCTTTAACTGTTGTGATGAAGAGTGAATCTCAATAGGTGCTGCATGCGTAAAAATGGCACCTGCTGAAATTCCCTTTTCTATGCAACTGTTAAAGATACAGGAGCCCGGTCCTCCTTTCCATAGGGTCACCCTACTCCCTCCGCATGAGGCAACCAAGGAAGCAGTGCCGGCTCAGGGAACCACGGACAGGGCCGAGGTCACGTCAGCCCTTTGTCGGAAGATGGAGGGAAGCGCTGGCGTCGCCCAGCGAGGCCCCGCTTGTGCGGCTTTGCTCCTAGCAAACGTCTGAAGGAGAGCCGTGTACAAGAGGCATCTCCACGTTCAGAGGTGGCATGAGAAAAGAGCGGACACGGGCCAGACAAAGGAAGTCCGGGCCAAGCGGCAAACCTCATGGATGTGCTGGCAGAAGGCAGGCACGGTGGTCAGCTGGCTGATGAGGTTCAAGTAGGCGGCGCCAAGCGCATAGAGCGCACAGCGGCTGTACAGTGGCAGGTTATCCTCGTTGACCTGGGCCAGCTCCTGCAAAGAAGATCATCACGTTGCAGATCCGAAGAGTCAGTGATCCCGCCACCTTCCCCAACCTGGTGCTCTCCGGATGCTTTTGGACTCCAACTCCCATCAGCCTCAGATAGCAAAGCCAAGGGTCAGGAATGCTGGGTGTTATGGCCAAAAAGCATTGTGAGGCTGACCTAGGCATTGTTTTTAATGGAACAGAATTATTTGAAAAAACTCCAGTTCGCATCGCAATTTTTGTCTCTCTCTGCTGGCTTGGCTGCTTGGTTTGGAATGCATTGCGCTTTCTTTTCGAAGGCCGATTTAATAAATGGGTGGATTAAAAAAAAACATGGGATGGAATTCAAGCTGAGATAGGCTACAACTCCCATCACCCAGCTCTGAGTCAACACATCTCCATGACATGACACGAGGCCTTTCCTGTTGCATATTCGGGAATGCTGCCAGTGCAATCACTTGGATGGTCCTGCTCACTTTTGAAGGGGAGGGGGCACAGATGTAACCCCCCCCCTTGATATACTTAAGTGCGTGGAGGTGCTCAAAACCTCAAAAGAAGTTTTGGACGAGGGTGGTGAAGACAGGTCAACAGGTGGAGGTGTGCGTGTTTGTCCATTTACTTTTAGGACAATGTCTGGGTTGGAAGGAATTGTAAAAACAAAACGGAACACCATTTGCTTAACTGATGACAACAGCACTAGAGCTATCTTAAACACCCCAAGGCTGTTTAACATCTACATGAAACCGCTGGGAGGGATCATCCGGAGGCATGGGGCGGGGTGCTATCAGGATGCTGAAGACACCCAAACATATTTCTCTATGCCTTCAATAACAGCGTCAGCTAAGGATAGTGTGTCTCCTCTGAATGAATGCTTGGAGGCCGTAATGGGATGGATGAGGAAAAACAAACTGAAGCTGAATCCAGACAAAACAGAGGTGCTTGCTGTCAAGGGCTCTGACCTAGGTTTGGAGGTGTGTCAACCAGTTCTGGATGGGGCTACACTCCCCCTGAAAGACTGGGTTCACAGTTTGGGGGTGCTCCTGGATCCGTCGCTCCAAATGACAGCCCAGATAAACGCGACGGCCAGGAGTGCCTACTATCAGTTTCGGCTGATACGCCAGCTGCGCCCCTTCCTAGAGTCGGAAGACCTAAAGACAGTAGTGCACGTGCTGGTAACCTCAAGGCTTGACTTCTGCAATGTGCTGTACATAGGGCTACCATTGTACCTAGTTCGGAAACTTCAACTAGTTCAAAATATGGCAGCCAGGTTGGTCACCGGTACATCTAGGGGTGAGCATATTACCCCAACATTAAAATCACTCCACTGGCTGCCGATTAGTTTCCAGGCAAAGTACAAAGTGTTGGTCGTTACCTTTAAAGCCCTAAATGGTTTGGGTCCAGGTTACCTGCGGGATCGCCTTCTCCCATACCGTCCGCCCCGCACACTCAGGTCCTCTGGGGAGAACTTACGTTAGTCAGCTAAAACTAGGCTGACATCAGTTTCCCAGAGGACCTTTTCTTCTGTCGCCCCTGGATAATGGAACGGCCTGCCAGAGGAGATTCATAATATTAACTCCCTCTGTGATTTTAAGGCAGCTTTAAAGACTAGCCTTTTCCGGCAGGCCAACTCAGATTAATGTAAAATCAAGAATTTTTAAGATGTATTGATTCCTGTTCTAATGTTGTTCCCCGCCTCGATCCAAAGGGAGAGGCGGGTGAGAAATAATATTATTATTATTATTATTATTATTATTATTATTATTATTATTATTATCTGACGACGAACCAGTTATGACGTTTGAAATGCGTGGGGACGTGGTGTACAAACTGGGCATGGCACAGCATGGCACATGAAACTATCAGCATGGCTGGTAGAGCTACAAGAAATTGAGCCAGTCACTTCTGCATGTGGGTGCTGAACCACTTTCAGGGGAGAAGATAAAAGAGGGGAGCAAAATGGGGTGGGTGGGGCAAAATGCCCCCCAAATAGCAGCCTATTTTAGCTCGAAGCTCTGACTGCCGGTAATGGAGCCTTAAAGAAGCGTTTCAGCCTTCTAGAACGGGAGAAAAACACACACGCAAAAGGCTGGAAAACGAAATGATCGTTGGTCAGGGGAAACAGGGTAGAGCCCAGGAAAGGGCGGGGGGTCTTCTTCTTCTTCTGGGGAGCCTACAGGGACTGGGTTCAGAACCCCTCCCTCATGAAGCCCTCTGCAATTTGCTGCCTGCCATCAGACACTGTCCTGCACCCCCCTTTGGCGCTCCCCTCACCCCCTCCTCCAAAGGAAGCCACAGGCACCCAGCAAAGCTATGGAGTGGGTTGGGAGACCCGCCGGCCCGCTGCCTTCACCCCGCACCTACCTGCATGGCCAGCACCAGCCGGATGAGGTCCACCACCACCTCCTCGTTGGCCAACTCAATGCTGATGAGGGCCAGCAGGCTGTAGAGGGCCTCGTAATGAGCGCGCCCGTTGTTCTCCTCCTTGCAAGTCAGGTACATGTGCCGGTAGAGGTGCTGGGCGTGCTGGGAAGAGAGGGAGGGGCGGTGGGCTGTGAGGCAGGCACCGAGCCACGGGCTCTTTGCATGCAGCGCTTTTGAAGTATTTCATCCCGCAGCTAAGTAGGATGGTTTTCTCCTAGGACTGCAAGGAGGGCAGTGCGGATCAGGGCCAGAGGCCCTGCCTTGCTCACAGAAGGTCCCAGTTCAATCCCTGGCATCTCCAGTTAAATGGAACTCAGGGAGCAGCCCATGAAAAGACACAGGAGGGCATGAAGCTGCCATCTCTACTGAGCCAGACTAGTATCGTCGACACGAACCGACAGCAGCAGCTCTCCAGGGTTTCAGGCAGAGATTCATAGAATCATAGAATAGCAGAGTTGGAAGGGGGCTAGAAGGCCATCGAGTCCAACCCCCTGCTCAATGCAGGAATCCACCCTAAAGCATCCCTGACAGAGGGTTGTCCAGCTGCCTCTTGAAGGCCTCTAGTGTGGGAGAGCCCACGACCTCCCTAGGTCACTGGTTCCATTGTCGTACTGCTCTAACAGTCAGGAAGTTTTTCCTGATGTCCAGCTGGAATCTGGCTGCCTTTAACTTGAGACCGTTATTCCGTGTCCTGCACTCCGGGAGGATCGAGAAGAGATCCTGGCCCTCCTCTGTGTGACAACCTTTTAAGTATTTGAAGAGTGCTATCTCTTCATAGGGCTTTGTTTCCAGACCCCTGATCATCCTGGTTGCCCTCCTCTGAACACGCTCCAGCTTGTCTCCAGCTTGTCACGCAGAAGTTGCCTGAACCGGGCAACTTCTGCATGGAAAAGTAGAGGCTCTGATGCTTAGGCAGTGTTAATCTAAGAGGGTCAAATCATGCTGCACTTCAAACTATGGATGGCTCATTTGATCTGGAATGGTGGCACAACCTCAGTGAGGGTCTTGGGGAGACTTACAAGAAGACCCCCTAAAAGACCGCAGACTCATCTGGAAGACCCCCAGATGTATATTCCAGGCCCCTGAGCCATAGGCATGAAGATACTTGGCTCAGCAATACTACAAACGAGAAGGATCTTGGAATTGTTGCAGATCACAAGCTGAATATGAGCCAACAGTGTGATGTGGTTGCAAGAAAGGCAAATGCTATTTTGGGCTGCATTAATAGAAGTATAGCTTCCAAATCGTGTGAATTACTGGTTCTTCTCTATTCGTCCCTGCTTAGGCCTCATCTAGAGTATTGCGTCCAGTTCTGGGCTCCACAATTCAAGAAGGACGCAGACAAGCTGGAGCGGGTTCAGAGGAGGGCAACCAGGATGATCAGGGGTCTGGAAACAAAGCCGTATGAAGAGAGACTGAAAGAACTGGGCATATTTAGCCTGGAGAAGACAAGATTGAGGGGAGACATGATAGCACTCTTCAAATACATTTATTTATTTATTTATTTATTTATTTACTTATTTACTTACTTATTTATTTATTTATTTATTACATTTCTATACCGCCCAATAGCCAGAGCTCTCTGGGCGGTATTTAAAAGGTTGTCACACAGCCATCTGTCAGGGATGCTTTAGGGTGGATTCCTGCATTGAGCAGGGGGTTGGACTCGATGGCCTTGTAGGCCCCTTCCAACCCTTCCAACTCTGCCATTCTATGATTCTAAGACGTACCAGAGAGAAACATGTCAATCAAGATAACATGCCCACATGGCAGCCATGTTTTAGTAAGCTCCAAGTTAACCCGTTCATAGTAATACCAGAGAGGTTCCCCAAAACACATAGGTATAACACGTGAGATATTGGGGAGGGGGAGACACCTAACTTTTGATTGGTGAATCACTTATTCACCTAACTTTTGATTGGTCTAATCACTTATTCATGTCTCATCACTCATTGGGGTCCCAACTTTTGGCCAAAAGAAGTGTATAAAAGCACAGATAGAAAAGGCTCCAGGGCTTGATGCCTCCCCCTAAATTTCCCCTTTTCCTCTACTTCACCTTGGTTTTTTTTGGATTAACAGACCCAAAGATCTGGGTAACTAGGAACCTCTTTACTTTTTTAAACTTTGGGACTTCGCATATTTTCTGGAGTTGGGACTTAGAATATTTCTTTAGGTTAAGACTGAAAGCTATCTCTGAAGATGGCATTTAGAACTATGTTTAAGTTTTTCTTTTCATTTCTAAATTTAATTATTCACACGCCTGTAATGATTTCACACAGCTTTTATATTCAAATAATGTGCAGGAGGAGGAATAGGGAAGGTTTAACGACTTTAGTTTCGTTTTGTTTTAGTTTAGCTTTAAACCCTGAGTCCAAAACAGGAGCAGAGAAGGAGGAGTCATAACAGTGTTAGAAGCTCAAGCTGCTAACCCTATTAGCTAACTTCGCAAGGCCCGCTTTGGCAACTGCAATTCTTTTAGCTAATCTAATATTTGTATTGCATTCTCTTTTATTGTAAGAGAGAGAGAGAGAGAGAGATTGTATACTTATATAACCATTAACAATCTCAGATATGCAGATGACACCACATTGATGGCTGAAAGCGAGGAGGAGCTGAGGAGCCTTATGACAAAGGTGAAAGAAGAAAGTGCAAAAGCTGGGTTGCAGTTAAACCTCAAAAAAACCAAGATTATGGCAACCAGCTTGATTGATAACTGGCAAATAGAGGGAGAAAACGTGGAGGCCGTGAGAGACTTTGTATTTCTGGGCGCAAAGATTACTACAGACGCTGACTGCAGCCAGGAAATCAGAAGACGTTTACTTCTTGGGAGGAGAGCAATGGCAAATCTTGATAAAATAGTTAGGAGTAGAGACACCACACTGACAACAAAGGTCCGCATAGTTAAAGCAATGGTATTCCCCGTAGTAACCTATGGCTGCGAGAGCTGGACCATAAGGAAGGCTGAGCGAAGGAAGAGAGATGCTTTTGAACTGTGGTGTTGGAAGAAAATTCTGAGCGTGCCTTGGACTGCAAGAAGATCAAACCAGTCCATACTCCAGGAAATAAAGCCAGACTGCTCACTTGAGGGAATGGTATTAAAGGCAAAACTGAAGTACTTTGGCCACATAATGAGAAGACAGGATACAGGAAGACAGGATATGATGTTATAGAATCAAAGAGTCAAAAGGGACCATGGAGATCATCTAATCCACCCTCTCAATGCAGGCTCTGCAGAGCAGGGTGAGGCTACAGCATCCCTGACAGGTGGCTGTCCGAGCGAAAGAGAGCTCACCACCTTGGGAGGTGGTCTGGTCCACCGCTGAGCAGTTCTCCCAGTTAGGACGTTTCTCCTAATGTCTAGCCAGAATCTGCCTCCTGCAACTTCCAACCATTCGTTCTAGTCCTGCTCTCTGGGGCAAGAGAGAACACATCTTGCTCCATCTTCTGCAAGACAACATGCCAGATATTGGAAGACTGCTATCATCATCATTATTATTATTATTATTATTATTATTATTATTATTTATTTATTTATTTATTTATATAGCACCATCAATGTACATGGTGCTGTACAGAGTAAAACAGTAAATAGCAAGACTCTGCCGCATAGGCTTACAATCTAATAAAATCATAGTAAAACAATAAGGAGGGGAAGAGAAGGCAAACAGGCACAGGGTAGGGTAAGCAGGCACAGGGTAGGGTAAAACTAACAGTAGAAAGTCTGCACAACATCAAGTTTTAAAAGCTTTAGGAAAAAGAAAAGTTTTTAGTTGAGCTTTAAAAGCTGCGATTGAACTTGTAGTTCTCAAATGTTCTGGAAGAGCGTTCCAGGCGTAAGGGGCAGCCGAAGAAAAAGGACAGAGCTGAGCAAGGGAAGTAGAGGACCTTGGGCAGGCGAGAAACATGGCATCAGAGGAGCGAAGAGCACGAGCGGGGCAATAGTGTGAGAGGAGAGAGGAGAGATAGGAAGGAGCTAGACCGTGAAAAGCTTTGAAGGTTAACAGGAGAAGTTTATATTGGATTCTGAAGTGAATTGGAAGCCAATGGAGAGATTTCAGAAGCGGAGTAACATGGTCAGAGCGGCGAGCCAAGAAGATGATCTTTGCGGCAGAGTGGTGAACAGAAACCAACGGACTGATGTCTCCTTGCAATTGTCTCCAACGTCTCCAACGGAATCATGCCTCCTTGCAATTGTCTCTTCTCTGAGCTAAAATGTACTCTGATCTTTTAAGCATTCCCCGAAGGACTTGGGTTTCCGCACCCCAGCCAGGATAGAGGGAGCGAGTCTCTAATCCTGGGAGGTTTCATGTAGCTACCATGACGAATAGCCCCTGATGGATTTCTGCCCCCGCTTCCTCCTTCACGAGTTTTCCCCTTTCCCTTTTCAATGCATCTAGCCCAATGGTCCTCACCACGTCTTGTAGCAGTAGGTTCCACAGCATCGTTCTGTGCTGTGTAATGTAAAGACTGCCTCCCGCATTTAAACAGCAATACACAGAACCAATGCAATATGGATTTAAACATTAGCCTAATGAAAAGCCAAAATGAATACTTTGGTATACGAGAAAACAAATCTGTAAAAGATTGGAGGAGCCAGTTAAAACTGCAGCCCCAAGAAGAACAGAGATTAAGCAAAGACAGCCTTGACCTGCTTCTTAAATAACTACGGTAATGAGGATGATTTATAAAGCACTTCAAAGATGTACAAAAATTGAACACCCAGGCTCTGAGCAGGAGTCTTAAAATGAGAAGAAAGGAAAAAGATGGATCGAGATAAAAAAGGAAGTTTCCCACACAAACCATTAAGCCTCCAGGCCCTTAAAACTTTAAACAGCCTCTCCCATGTCAGTGCTGCCCAGATGTGTTGAACTGCAACACCCATCATTCCCAGCCATGGCCATGCGATGGGAGTTGGAGTCCAGCACACCCAGGGGCACCAGTTGGGTGACGGCAGCTCTAGGTGGAGAGAGTTCATGGGTGGCCGAATGCTCCCTTCACAGTCAGGAGGACTCACAGCATTGTTCTAAGTCCTTCTCCGAGAGCTTTGCAAACCCTGACCTTGAATCGCAGCCCCAGAACCAACTTAAGACGTGGCCTCCCCAACACTGAGATGATTGCCGGGATTATATCTCTCAACGGGCACCTCTCCAACTGCCTCATTCCGCTAGCACAAATGACGCCGCACTAGCAGAAACGAGGTCCCAAACTAGGCCCAAGAGGAGAATCCATCTACAGATGTGTTTGCACAGCCGTGCAAGCGGTTGTGCATTATGCTCATGCAACCCACTGTGCAACTGGTTGTGTAAGCACAATTCTCATATACCACAGGATGTAGTGATGGCCACCCATATGGACGGCTTTAAAAGGGGGCTGGATAAATTCCTGGAGGAGAAGGCTACGCATGGCTACTAGCCCTGATGGTTGGGTGCTATCTCCAGTATCAGAGGCAGTGAGCCTGTGTGCACCAGTTGCTGGGGAACATGGGTGGGAAGGTACTGTTGCACCTGTGTACTGCCTTGTTGGTCCCTGGCCGACGGCTGGTTGGCCACTGTGTGAGCAGAGTGCTGAACGAGATGGACCCTTGGTCTGATCCAGCATCAGGGCACATATGCTCTTAACCGGTTGCACAATGGATTCGATGAAGCTCCACTAGCACTATTTGAGTTTGCAGAGCGACACAGTTGGATACTGCCATTTCATAGAATCATAGAATAGCAGAGTTGGAAGGGGCCCACAAGGCCATCGAGTCCAACCCCCCGCTCAATGCAGGAATCCACCCTAAAGCATCCCTGACAGATGGTTGTCCAGCTGCCTCTTGAAGGCCTCGAGTGTGGGAGAGCCCACCACCTCTGTAGGTAACTGGTTCCATTGTCTTTGTGGGCAAGGAGTGTCCTGTGGATGCTCTCGGGAGACACGGCCCTGCCCTGCTGACTCAAGTCCAGCTTACCGTCCGCCCTGTTTCAGGGTAACTCCCCCTCCCCTGCCACAAGTGCTTTGCACGCCCCTGAGCACCAGCCCGTACCTTCTTCATGAAGACGGTGTCCTGGCGAGAACACTTGTCCACTTTCAGCTTCAGGATGGAGATATCGCTGAGGGTGCTGTGCAGAGAGATGACAAGGGATGAAAATAAAAGGCGGCGGGAGGGGAAATATGGATGCAAATTGGGGGCCCTCCCCTTTAGCCGTTATCAGGAGCACTTCCGACCCGTGGTAAGACGACTACAATGTTCTCAGTCAACAGAGGTAGCCGGCAAGGGCGAAAATTCTGCAAGCTGAGCTGAAACAGCTGCAATTTTGCATTGACGTTATTAACCGTAAACATGGCTCCCCTCTGCAAAAGATTTTGCAACGCCCCTTGAAAGAGGACGGTCTCTGTGTTTCCATCGGCTGCACCATCCCTTGTCCTCAATTCACATAGCGCAGGCTTCCCCAACCTAGAGCCCTCCAGATGTGTTGGACTTCAGCCATGCTGGCTGGGAACGATAGGAGTTGCAGTCCAACACATCTGGCAGGCACCAGGAACGGCAAGGCTGATTGGTTACATCACCAATGATATAACCAATCATTTTATCTGCAATGTCACCGTGCTTACTATGTGATCCCTGATTGGCAGGATCACCTGCGTGGTTGATCTTGGAAGCAGCCGCTGCCGTTGCCAAGGGAAACAACTGTGCTGAACAGTATTAGGGGAGAAAGAGGCGGGGGAAAGTAAGGCTGTGCTCCGCTCCGTAACTCCGGATCCGAAGTGGAGCAGGCCAATCCGGACATCTGAAGCCCGGTTCTGGAGTGGATCGGGGAAGGTCCGGATTGACCCGAACCGGATCGGGATCTGAAGTGGTTTGGGGAGGGGGTGCACAGCCCTAGAAAAAAGCACTCGGGCAATCCGAAAACTGACGCATGAGTATATTCAAATGCGGGCCTCGTTTTATATAAATTGGAACGGAGAGATGGATCAGACTTGCTAGAAGTGAAGAGGAGGGTGTGTGCCAGGGATGGAGAACCAGTTCAGGAGGATGAAGTCACTGAACCACCAGGGTTACCACGGAAGGGGCGTGCAAGGAGGCAACCGTAGCACAAGGCGGCGAAAAGGGCGTCTCATTGCTCTTGACCTCGACGGCCTACGGTCCTCCTGCAGCCCACAAGGCCGGTTCCCGTTTCCCCGCCGCATCCCGAACGAAAGCCCAGGTCTGCCCACCTGATTGTCTGGAACTTGTGCTTGTTCCCGTGGCGGTCGATGAAGCTGATGAGAATCTGCAGGACGAAGAGGCGGATCTCCGCGTCCTCCATCAACGCCGCCGACAGGAGCCGGTCCAAGAAGGAGCTGGGGAGGGCCGTCAGCATGTTGCTGCACTGGAAGCCGGTGGAAACCTGCAGGTTCCGCAGAGGTCCCCTCCGTTAACCCGGGTCCCAGGGCTTGGTTGCAACACACACAACAGACCCACCGCCCCCAACCTGGCCCTTTCCAGATCTGTTGGACTGCAACTCCCAACGGCCACGCTGGTTGGGAATGATGGGAATTGCAGTCTTATGCATCTGGAGTCGGCCAGGATGATATAGTTGATGGGCAGCTACCACAATTAGGGACTAGATGCTGGGCGGCCATCCAGTTTCTTTCTGGAAGTCTCCACTTGCTCACAACCATTCAAGGATGTGGCTACAGCCCTACTGAGCTCTGGGCTGTGTAGGCAGTTGCCTGCAGTGCCCCACGCCCTCGGCTTCGAATTCGCCGTGATCTGGAGCCCACGGGTGTGGAGGGGGAGGGGGGGGTGCTGACAGGTGATCCATTACTGATCCGTAGGTGGTCGTGGTGGTGAGGAGCTAGGAGCCAGGGAGTCAAACTTGCAGGGATGGCGGTTGCTCAGGCTCAGCCCGAACTCAAGTCCTTTGCTGTCCCCTCCCGGGTCGAGGAGCAAGCCACAGCATGCCTAAAAGGGTGGATTTGCCCTGGAGCCTTAAAGTCACCACCACCACGTGACCAGCTGCTATTCGTCCCCTGCAAAGGCACATGCGAAATGGAGGAGCCGGGTGGCATACCTGCAGGAGCGATTTCAGCAGCATGATTTGCGTCAGACGATTCCTGTTCTCCCTAAAGAAAAAGATAAAACAAAACTCAAAATGAAATCAAAGAAGCGAGATAACGGAATTTAAGCAGCTGGAAGCAACCTTGTCTATGCAATGGGTTGGACCCTGCCCCCGTGTGACAGGACCACTGCCCTCTTTTTCCCCCATCCCCAAATTTGCTCTAGAGGGTTCCCTAACCCTCTACGTCAGATCTGGGGGCTGCGGGAGGGGCGGGGGCAGAACGAGAAATCTGTTCTTCCAGTGGATCCCTTCCAATCATAGAATCATAGAACAGCAGAGTTGGAAGGGGCCTACAAGGCCATTGAGTCCAACCCCCTGCTCAATGCAGGAATCTACCCTAAAGCATCCCTGGCAGATGGTTGTCCAGCTGCTTCTTGAAGGCCTCGAGTGTGGGAGAGCCCACCACACCTCCCTAGGTCACAGGTTCCATTGTCGTACTGCTCTAACAGTCAGGAAGTTTTTCCTGATGTCCAGCTGGAATCTGGCTTCCTTTAACTTGAGCCCGTTATTCCGTGTCCTGCACTCTGAAAGGATCGAGAAGAGATCCTGGCCCTCCTCTGTGTGACAACCTTTTAAGTCTTTGAAGAGCGCTCTCATGTCTCCCCTCAGCCTTCTCTTCTCCAGGCTAAACATGCCCAGTTCTTTCAGTCTCTCTTCCTAGGGCTGTTTCCAGACCCCTGACCATCCTGGTTGCCCTCCTCTGAACATGCTCCAACTTGTCTGCGTCCTTCTTGAATTGTGGAGCCCAGAATGGTGGAACACGGCTACAACCCAACGCAACAAACAAGCAAATACAAGTTCTGCACAAACTCTTCTGTGGACGTTTCATAAAACAAAACTGCGTTCACTCCAGCCATGGGGTGGGGGAGGCTAGGGCCCTGCCAGGCTTCCATGGTGAGGTTGAGAGACAGGGGGAAAGAGAAAACAATTCAGCCTTCCCAGTGGGAACAAGATACGGGGGAATAAGGAAGACCAGATGGTGCCTTCGGTGGGGGTGACCCCCAATGTCTCCCCTGCACTCTTGGAAGGCTTCCAAGTGGGACCAACCCACCCACCTTGCCCTGAGACCAACTGAGCCTAAGCCGTGTAGTCTAGGGAAATATTGTCCCCCCCTCACACACATTTTACTGCAACTCACTCTTCAGTGAGGCTAATCCCATTTGCCGCCACAATGGCTAATCTTAGAAGCACCCATTGCAAAGATGTCAAAAGGTGCCGGAAAGGCTTGATCTCATTCATAGAACCATAGAATAGTTGAGCTGGAAGGGGCCTATAAGGCCATCGAGTCCAACCCCCCGCTCAATGCAGGAATCACACGTAGAATCATAGAATAATAGTAGATACTATTCATAGAATAGTATCATCATCCGTAAGACTCCCTGATTTCAGTGCGGCTTCCTCTGAAGTAAGTCCGCAGAGGAATGCTGCCTAGAATCAGAGGACTTGACGTTTGGGCTTGTCGTGCGAAAACGACTTGAGGAACAAGGAAGAAATGGAGACAGCCCACCCCACCCCACCCCAATCCTCTCTTTCTGGTGTTTGGCATAGCCCAAAGTTAACCTCAGGATCCAGGATTCAGAATCAAAAGGATGTTGTTGTTTTTTAAGTGGTGGGAGCTGCAAACATGATACCTCCCCACGCCCAAAGAGGCACCATCAAGGAAAGGCTATCATTTCTGCAAGAATCATAGAATAGCAGAGTTGGAAGGGGCCTACAAGGCCATCAAGTCCAACCCCCTGCTCCATGCAGGAATCCACCCTAAAGCATCCCCGACAGATGCTTATCCAGCTGCCTCTTAAAGGCCTCTAGGGTGGGAGAGCCCACAACCTCACCAGGCAACTGATTCCATTGTCATACTGCTCTAACAGTCAGGAAGTTTTTCCTGATGTCCAGCTGGAATCTGGCTTCCTTTAACTTGAGCCCGTGATTCCGCTATTGTCTTAAAGGGGAGGGAGAAGAGGGAGAAAGAAAAAGAAGACCAGAAAAGGCCAACAGAGGAGAGAAAGGCGAAGAAGGAAAAAAAGGTACTTGTCCTCACCCAGCCTTGCCCGTGTCTAGAGGGTGGTGCAGAGAAGGAAGCGGAACTTTACTCATGATAAAGAGCATGACCTCCGACCTCTGATAGGTGGGCAGGGTGCTGGCAAAGGAACCTGGGGAAAGACAGAGCAGGAAGAGCATGCAAGGCAGTTGAGTGGGGGGCACAGAGGGGCCACAGGAGCCTGAGGCGGGGACGGGGGAACCCTTCTCAAGCAGGCGGTGGAGGAGAGCAATTCACCAAGACAACCACCCAGAGAGCGGTATATAAATGCATTAAATAAATAAATAAACGATGGCTTTTGCTATGGCGAGCAGTGCCCCCCCACCTGCCACCCCCCTCTCCAATGGTCAAGAAGGAGCAGGGGCGACCCGGATCAGTGCTGAAGAAAGAAGCCAGCCTGTTCCAGGGAAACCAGCTTCTTTCATGAGGGCTACCGGCTTAGATGTTTTTAAAAAGGGAATTGAACAAATGCATGCGGAAGAGGTAGCCCCTCAGCAAAGGCTGGCCACAACGACCCGACTGAACCTCCAGGACTGGACGCAGCGCGCCTCGGAATATCAGCTGTGAGGTACGGCAGCTGCCTCCGAGTCTTGTGAATTGTCTTCCCAAGAACTGCCTTTTTTTTTTAATGGTGTGCTGCTTTTAATGCTGCACTGGTTTTAAACGTTTGAATTAGTTGGATGTATTTTATGGTGTTTTTATTAGTGTTGTACCCCGCCTCGATCCAGAGGGAGAGGAAGATAACAAATGATGATGATGATGATAATGATGATGATTATACAACTTTAAAGCCCCAAATGACTTGGAGGCTGCATGAACGACAGTCTTCTCCTATGCGCAGTGCCTTGCATGAGTATTCACCCCACCTCCCTTTGACTTGTCCACAAAATTCCCCACAGAGCCTCACTCTTTGAGTCCTTTTAAGATCACTGGCACATGTATTGGTGCAGGTTTTAATTTGGTCCAATTCGTCGTGTTTTTACTCTTTATTGCTGGTTATATCTTGGTTATACAATGTGCTGTTTTTAGTCATTGCACACTGACTTGGGTGATTAGGTGGTTTAAAAGTAGATTTAATTAACGAACAAACATTGGTCTCACCCAGCAGGGCTCTTTATGAGTAGTTTTTCTCACTGGTTTTGTCAGCAAGGGCCTTGCTCAACTCATTAAAATGCAATGGAAAGGAGATAAATTATTATTATTATTATTATTATTATTATTATTATTATTATTATTATTATTTATTTATATAGCACCATCAATGTACATGGTGCTGTACAGAGTAAAACAATAAATAACAAGACCCTGCCGCATAGGCTTACATTCTAATAAAATCATAATAAAACAATAAGGAGGGGAAGAGAATGCACCAAACAGGCAGTATAAAAGTCAGAACAAAATCAAGTTTTAAAAGCTTTAGGAAAAAGCTTTAAACTAACCTGCCTTGCCTTCAGAAGTGTTGGACTGCAACTCCCATCATTCCCAGACAGCAGGGCCAACACATCTGGGTGTGTGTGCAAGGTTGGGTAAGGCTGCTTTTCATAGAATCATGGAATAGCAGAGTTGGAAGGGGTCTACAAGGCCATCAAGTCCAACCCCCTGCTCAATGCAGGAATCCACCCTAAAGCATCCCTGACAGAGGGTTGTCCAGCTGCCTCTTGAAGGTCTCTAGTGTGGGAGAGCCCACCACCTCCCTACGTAACTGATTCCACTGTTGTACTGCTCTAACAGTCAGGATGTTTTTCCTGACGTCCAGCTGGAATTTTCCTGATGTCCAGCTAGTTAAACTATGGAATTTACAATGTCAAGATGTGGTGATGGCCACCACTTTGGATGGCTTTAATGAAGGATTGGGCAAATTCCTGCAGGAGAAGGCTATCAATGGCTGCTAGTCCTGAATCTATGCTACTTCCAGAATCAGAGGTGTATGCCTATGTGCACCAGTTGCTGGGGAACATGGATGGGAGGGTGCTGTTGCACTCCTGTTCCGCTTGTGGGTTTCCCATGGGCAGCTGTTTGGCCACTGTGTGAACAGAACACTGGATGAGATGGACCCTTGGTCTGGTCCAGCATCAGGGCTCTTCTGAGGTGCTTAGCTTCTTATGTTCGGTCCGCAGAAGGTCCTAGGTTCAACCCCCAGCAGGTAGACTCGGCAGCAGATTCACTCGGAGCGCTCACAGTGTCTTCCCGCCCACAAAAGCTGTCTACGTAAACTCTAAGAGAATTCCTTTTTCCTCCGTCCGTGTCAAAAAACCATCCGGACAGAAGAATCATCTCTTTTCGGGCTTTCTCTCTCCCTCTGCCACCAACACTGGTGTTTCCTGGGGTGAGCCTGACCTCTGCTGGCCATGCGCCGCATGAAACCATGCTCTGACGGTGTCTGCTCTTTTTTCCTCCTGCTGATCAGCCTCCAATGGAAGAGCATCGGTCACACTTCTTTCCTTTTGTTACAATTCCACTCCAGAACCTGTTTTTATGCTGCTCAGCCTTGGAACATGGAGATAATGACGAAAGCATGTGCAGAAGGGGGTGTCGTGACTAGGCCTGTTCTCCTTAGGCTGGGGGAAGGAGTTTCAGGCGGTCAATCAGAATCAGATTCTGAAGCAGAAGAGGCAGTACCAGATTCCAGCTGGACATCAGGAAAAACTTCCTGACTGTTAGAGCAGTACGACAACAGAACCAATGATCTAGGGAGGTTGTGGGCTCTCCCACACTGGAGGCCTTCGAGAGGCAGCTGGACAACCCTCTGTCAGGGATGCTTTAGGGTGGATTCCTGCAGGAAGAAGGGGGTTGGACTCGATGGCCTTGTAGGCCCCTTCCAACTCTGCTATTCTATGATTCTATGATTCTATGAAACGTACCAGCCTATACGGTGAGTGGAGGAGGTGACTCTCACGGGCTCGTCACCAGCTGGGGATGAACCTTCGCCAGACCTTATCATTGAAAACGTTAACAATACACACTCTGCGGGAAATCAGTATTCTTCAGAGAGGAAGGGCACTTAAAGGCTAGTTGATCCTAGAGTATGCCGCAGACTCAAACGGGTGGAGCTAAAGGAAGATGAGAGAAGGTCGGCCCGGCTACCTTCTCGCCAAAGGCTTCCTCAGACAGAACCAGCCTCCTTGAAGTCAAAGCGTTCTGGGGAAAGGGCTTGCCCTTTTTCTTGAAAGGACAATCATCTCGCTTACTTTGCATAGTTTTGCCTAGAGGAAAGTTCCTAGAGTTTAGACTCTCTTCAGGTAGGAAGAGACGTTTATTGCCTGAATAAAGCTGTGTGGATTACGTGGCAGGCCTCTTCATTGTCTCCCAATAAGGCGGGAGGTTTTGGGGAAACGTGACAGCAGGCATCTGAGGACTCCCTAGAGAGCAGGATAGGGACCTTGATGGATCTGACCCATAAGCCTGAGGTTTAAAAACTTTGTTTTAACTAGGGATGTGCTCTGCTTCTCTTCGGTTCAGAGAAGTAGGAGCGAGGCGGCCTAACTCGCCTCCGGAAAAGGCAGAGGCAAAGAGAGTCAGGGGGCTGCAGATCGAAGCGAAGAGGATCGCCTCAATCCAGAGCTTCGTCTGCAGGTAAGTGGGGGGGGAGGGAGACTCATCTGGCGCTGCCGGCGCCGCCATCCATGCGGCGGCGGTGCCAGGTAAGGGAGCAGGGAGGAGGGACGCTTACCTGTGTCCATCGCGGGCTTCAATTGAGGCCCTGGTTGAAGGCGGAAGTGAAGGCCGAGGCCTCTTCCGGCTTCAACCGGGGCCTCAATTGAAGCCCGCGACGGATGCAGGTAAGGGGGCGTGTAGTGGTGGCTTATCTTGCGCCGTCGCCACTGCCGCCACCCATGTAGCGTTGGTGGCGAAGACGGATCTTGCTCCGCGGAGTGGGAGACAGGCGGAGCGGCGCAAAGAGGATCGGGCTCGATCCGGATTTTCCGGATCGGGCTACGAAGCGGATTGGGGGGGTCCGTGCACGCCCCTAGTTTTAACTAGAAAGGTCGTGGATTGAAATGGGATTTGTGACATGCTCTACGGTACCTACAGAGTATCCCCCCAGCCCCCTTGATCCCAGAAAAGGGTTCAATGAATTTCAGGACTGGTCCAGTAACTCACTTCAGGGCTTAGACGGCGAGCCAATTATCTGGATGGGTTTCCTTTAGTGCTGGGCCAAATCCTGTTTTCCTTGAGCAGGGGAAGAAATACACTCAGGTTCTGAGAGAAGCTGCTTTTTTAAAAAAATATTGATTGATTGATTGCTCCACTGCTGTGAATTTTAAATAGGCTGATTGTTACAAATGCCTTTTATTAGCACTAATTATGATTGCATTTATCATTGCTCTATGAGACACTGGGGTTGGGAGAAGCCGAATTAAATTTGATAGATTAACTGAACACAAGCAAACCCCAGTGAATATCAGTTGCTTTATCACGAGAGGGACGGCGAGGTTTGACTCCAAACCAGCCGTGGCCCACCTGGCGCACTCGAGATGTATTCAACTACAAGTCCCATACCCCCATCCACGGGGATGCTGGGAGTTATTGTCCACCACATCCTGATAGCACCAGGTTGAGGTTTCAAATGCAACTCACGGGCAGGATAAAAAATTTAGGAAGAGTGGGAGTGAAGTCCCTTGAGTTGACCCTACTTGGAAAGGGAAAAACCTGATCCCAGTTAAGGAGACAGGTTGATTATCTGGATGGATTTCCTTTTTGAAAGCACTTCTACAACAGCCAGTGAGCTTATTTCTTGAGGCACCAAGAGAGATAAATCCGTCACCGATGGATCCATATCCATCCACAGCGTTTCACACAAAATTGCTTCAGCTAAACGTAGTGACAGCTGCTGTGGAGGTTTCTATGTTTCTATGATTCTATGAGGTCCATGCGGTGGACGGGCGGGGAAGGGAGGCACGTGCAGAGTTGGTGGTTGCCACGAGCTGAATGTAAGATTGCACAAAGAGCCCTGCTGGATCATAGAATCATAGAATAGCAGAGTTGGAAGGGGCCAACAAGGCCATCGAGTCCAACCCCCTGCGCAATGCAGGAATCCACCCTAAAGCATCCCTGACAGATGGTTGTCCAGCTGCCTCTTGAAGGCCTCTAGTGTGCGAGAGCCCACTACCTCCCTAGGTAACTGGTTCCATCGTCGTACTGCTCTAACAGTCAGGAAGTTTTTCCTGATGTCCAACTGGAATCTGGCTTCCTGTCACTTGAGCCCGTTATTCCGTGTCCTGCACTCTGGGAGGATCGAGAAGAGATCCTGGCCCTCCTCTGTGTGACAACCTTTTAAGTATTTGAAGAGTGCTCTCATGTCTCCCCTCCATCTTCTCTTCTCCAGGCTAAACATGCCCAGTTCTTTCAGTCTCTATTCATAGGGCTTTGTTTCCAGGCCCCTGATCATCCTGGTTGCCCTCCTCTGAACACACCACAGGCTCAGCTTGCAGCTGGAGAGGGGGGTTGGTTAGGGGTCGTTCCTAGCTCTCCTCTACAGATCTGTATCGGGGGCGGAATGAACCCCTTTGTTAGATCAATGTAACAAAGGTCTTGGAAGCTCAGCAGAAGGTCTTGGAAGCTCAGTTCCACTCTGGGGGACATCCCTGGATCCTCTCTCCAGCTGCAAGTTTGGGAGAAAGAACAGGCCTACAATGCTTATTTATTAATTTATTTGCTACATTTATATCCTGCCGTCATGCATGATTCTCCTCCTCTATCCTCACGACAACCTTGCGAAGTAGGTTAGGCTGAGAATGAGTGATTGGCCCAAAGTCAGCCAGTGAGCTTCATGGCTGAGTGGGGACTAGAACCTGGGTCTGCCAAACCCCAGTCCAACACTCTAACCACCCCGCTGCAGTGGCTCACGTGCGCCAGAGGGCAGTAGCACACTTGTCGCGGTGAGCAAGTCTGCGGGCTTTTGTCAGAAAAATACTGAAATACTTCTTCACATCTTCAGTGTGTGAACGCCTGCGACGTTGCGTATGTTGGCCTGACGAGGGTCCCATTTGCGCAAGTGGGGCATTTATAGACAAGAATGAGCTGCCATTTCTGTGGAAAACGGCAGCTCGTGGAGGGCGTGGGCGCCTGCGCCCTGCTGCCGACAGTCTGTGGTCCACCCAGTCTGTGGTCCACCCAGCTGTTTTACTCTGTACAGCACCATGTACATTGATGGTGCTATATAAATAAATAAATAAATAATAATAATAATAGTTCACCCAGTGCCATTTTGTTGGGGTTGGGTAAGTGGCAGGGGTGTTGCCTGTTCCCTTCCATCTGTCGGGTGGAGTCGATTGCTCCCTTTGAAGAGACCAGGCCTTGATTACTAATCAATAAAGCGCTTTTGAACCCTCTGTCGCTGGAATGGTGGAGTCGTGCTTAAGGGCTGTTTGGATCTCGTCCTTGGGTGAAAAGAACATTGATCTAACAGGGGTTTGGTGCATCCATCCATTTGGCGAGACCACATCACGCCAGTCCTTTTCCAGCTTCCTTGGCTGCCAGTCCAGGTCCAGGCCCGGTTCAAAGTGCTGGTATAAAGCCCTAAATGACTTCGGGGCAAGTTATCTGAAGGAACACCTCCTCCCATATGTATCTGCCCAGATCCTAAGATCCTCCTCAGGGGTCCTTCTCTGCGAGCCCCTGCCAAAGGAAGTGAGGCAGGTGGCTCCCATGAGGAGGGCCTTCTCTGCTGTGGCACCCCGGCTGTGGAATGAGCTCCCTAAGGAGGTTCGCTTGGCACCTACATTATATGCTTTTAGACGCCTTTTTATTCTCCCAGTCTATAAATAAATTTTAACAGTCTATAAATAAATTTTAACTTGGGTGTTCTAAATTCGTAATTTTGCATTGCTGCTGTTTTTATCTGGTTGAGCTTTTATATTGTATTTTATAGTATGGTTTTATACTGTTGTTTTATACTTTGTATGTTTTTAATTTTTGTGAACTGCCCAGAGAGCTCCGGCTATTGGGCGGTATAGAAATGTAATAAGTAAATAAATAAATAAATCCCTAGTCTCAAGTTTCCAGCCCTTATGGTGTCTGAGAAGTTCCTGTGGGCCTGATGAATCTCATGCTCCTGTTTGCGTGCACATGCGTCTCTTTCTCCCAATGCATTTATTTATTTATTTATTTATTTATTTATTTATTTATTACATTTTTATACCGCCCAATAGCCAAAGCTCTCTTTAAGGGGCAGGGTTCAAATGCTCCTGCTGTCTCTCTCTTGCTGTGTCGCTTTTCTAAAAACAACAGAACTATGAGAGAGAGAGAGAGAAAGTTGGTGAAAATAAGCACAGGCATGCAAATTCACAGGGTCTATTGTGGTCGTAGGATTCGGATGAGGAGAGTGGAGGATCCATAGACCTGGCTAGAATTCCTCCCCGCTGCTTGGGATGGGAAAAAGAGCTTTGGGGTGCCTTGTCCTACCTGTGGTCTTGATGACGGCCTCCTGGAACATCCTCTCTTCATGCTCCTTGATGATCTTGGTGCCACCAGCGATGGCACAATCGTAGCTGCCTGTGAGGGCATAATCGATGCTCAGGCGCAGCTGCCTCAGCAGGGTATTGAAGACCTCCAGCACGGTTGGCCCTGGAAGGAGGACAGAACAGATTGGATTCAACACCAGGGCAGTCCTCCCTTCGGCCTCCTCTGCACAGGAAGCTGGAGGTTCTCCACAAACCGAAATGGAGACGGCTTTCCTGGGTAGGGATTTGCATACATTTATATTCCAGTTAGAGGATTCACCTTTTCTAGGTGCAGAAACTGGGGTCCCTTGGTAGACTCTTTGGCCTTTCCTACAGATAAAGTGCTGGTATTGACATTTAAAGCCCTAAACGGTTTGGGGCTAGATTATTTGAAGGAACATATGTACCTCCCAAATGTACCTGCCCGGACCTTAAGATCATCTACAGGGGCCCTTCTCCGTGAGCCCCTGCCAAAGGAAGTGAGGGAGGTGGCTACTAGGAGGAAGGCCTTCTCCACTGTGGCACCCCAGTTGTGGAATGAGCTCCCCAGAGAGGTCTGCCTGGCACCTACACTGTACCCCTTTCGTCGCCAGCTGAAGACCTTTTTATTCTCTCCGTATTTTAACACTTAATTTTAACTTAAATTTAATTTTTACTGTTCTAACTCTGTATTTTAATCTTATATCAATTTTGCTGCGTGGTTTTATCCTGGTTGTGCTTTTTATACTGTATTTTTTGTTGTACTTTTAACCTGCAGCTCGTGCAAAATGCAGCGGCCAGATTGATTTCGGGAACCAGAAGGTTCGACCATATAACACCTGCTCTGGTCCGCTTGCACTGGCTGCCTGTATGTTTCCGAGCCCAATTCAAGGTGCTGGTTTTGACCTATAAAGCCTTACACAGCTTGGGACAACAATACCTGACGGAACGCCTCTCCTGATGTGAATATACCTGGTCACCACGTTCAACGTCGAAGGTCCTCCTCCGGGTGCCTACTCCGAGAGAGGCTCGGAGTGTGGCAATGAGGGACAGGGCCTTTTCGGTGGTGGCCCCCAGACTATGGAATGATCTCCCTGACGAGGCTCGCCTGGTGACAATGCTGCTATCTTTCCGGCGCCAGGTTAAGACTTTCCTCTTTGCCCAGGCATATGGCGGCACATCTTAATCACCCACATGTTTAGTTTTTTAATGGTTTTTAATGCTTTATGTGTGTATGTTCTGTGTTTTAGAATTTTAAATTTTGTATACTTGTTTTTATCTCAATTTTAGAATTCCTGTAAACCGCCCAGAGAGCCCTGGCTATGGGAGCGGTATAGAAGTGTAATAAATAAATAAATAAATAAATAAATAAACCTGTTGGTTGTTTTATTATGGTTTTAATTTTTGTGAACCGCCCAGAGAGCTTCGGCTATTGGGTGGTATAGAAATGTAATAAATAAATAAATAAATAAATAAATAAAATATGCAGGAGCCCGACGTTCAAGGCCAAACCAGATGTCGTGTAGGGGAAATGAAATGAAAAATCCCTTGCTTGACAACCAGGTGGTGCAGTGGCAAATATTGAAGCACTGGCACCCATCATGACATTGTGAAGAGCTCCAAAGGGATCTCTCCAAGCGGGGAGAGTGGGCATCCGAATGGCAGATGCGGATCAATGTCAGCAAGTGCAAGGTGATGCACATTGGGGCAAAACCCTGAACTTCAAGTATAACCTGATGGGATCTGTGTTGGTGGGGGCCGAACAAGACAGAGATCTTGGGATTGTGGTGGACAGCTCGATGAAAATGTCCACCCTGTGTGTGGCCACTGTAAAGAAGGCAAACTCCATGTTAGGCATGATAAGAAAAGGAATTAAGAATAAAACAGCCAGTATCCTACTGGCCTTATACAAATCAATGGTGCGACCACACTTAGAATACTGTGTACAGTTCTGGTCACCACACCTGAAAAAAGGATATCATAGAGCTGGAAAAAGTGCAGAAAAGGGCAACTCAAATGATGAAGGGGCTGGAGCATCTCCCCTACGAGGGAAGGTTACATCAACTGGGATTGTTTAGCTTGGGAAAAAGGAGGCTGAGGGGAGACATGATGGAGGTGCACAAAATCCATGCATGGTGTGGAGAATGCGGACAGGGAGACATTCTTCTCTCCCTCTCAAAATACTAGAACCCAGGGTCATCCCATGAAACTGATCGGTGAGAAATCCAGGACAAATAAAAGGAAGGAGTTCTTCACACAGCACATAGTTAAATTATGGAACTCACTACCAGAAGATGTAGTGATGGCCACCAATCCGGATGGCTTCAAAAGGGGGTTGGATAAATTCCTGCAGGAGGCGAAGGCTAGCCATGGCTACTAGACCTGACGGTTGAGTGCTATCTGCAGTATCAGAGGCAGTAAGCCTGTGTGCACCAGTTGCTGGGGACCATGGGTGGGAGGGTGCTGTTGCACCATGTCCTGCTTGTTCATCCCTGGCCGATGGCCGGTTGGCCCCTGTGTGAACGGAGTGCTGGACTAGATGGACCCTTGGTCTGATCCAGCATCAGGGCCCTTCTTAGGCTCTTATAGCCATGGCCCCCAAGGAGATTCCAAAAATGCAGGCAGCCATGTGGATCCCTATCTACAAACCACGTCTAGCATTTTCATCTCCCCAGGAGCCGGGCTTCTGTTGAGCTAAGGAATCCTAATTGCCCATTCAGGCCAAGCCACTCCAAAACACACGTTGCATTTTAACAGGGACAGCTCACAGCCATATATTGCTGCTGGGGAAGTCCATTCCCCTCCTCCCACACATAGAATCATAGAATCATAGAATAGCAGAGTTGGAAGGGCCTACAAGGCCATCGAGTCCAACCCCCTGCTCAATGCAGGAATCCACCGTAAAGCATCCCTGACAGATGGTTGTCCAGCTGCCTCTTGAAGGCCTCTAGGGTGGGAGAGCCCACCACCTCCCTAGGTAACTGATTCCATTGTCGTACTGCTCTAACCGTCAGGAAGTTTTTCCTGATGTCCAGCTGGAATCTGGCTTCCTTTAACTTGAGCCCGTTATTCCGTGTCCTGCACTCTGGGAGGATCGAGAAGAGATCCTGGCCCTCCTCTGTGCGACAACCTTTCAAGTATTTGAAGAGTGCTCTCATGTCTCCCCTCAATCTTCTCTTCTCCAGGCGAAACATGCCCAGTTCTTTCAGTCTCTCTTCATAGGGCTTTGTTTCCAGACCCCTGAACATCCCAGGTCCTGAAACTATTGCTACTAAGCTGACAGGGAAATCTGCTAGGGTGGTTGATGTCGTCCCTGGTAATAAGAAAGTCCCAGTGCTTCGATACAGCAAGCCCTGAACCCACTACGTGACTGTTGACAGCCTTAAAAATGAACCGAATAATAACTGAAAAGCCGCCTCAGGGGCTGGAACAATCCATAGAATGGCGGCAGGGATGAAGAGGGGTGATTAACTCTTTCATTTCTTCCACTCAAGGTCCCCCCCCCGCTCGGGCGCTCCTTGCCTGCATTCCCTTAGGGGAAAAGCAGAGGTCGGACCAGAGTTCAACCTCCACTTCCTTCATTACTCGTCCACTTAAACTGGTAGCTCCCCCCCACCCACCCCACAGAGATGCTAAGGCTTGGTGAAAATCTTTGGAACCCCCCCCCCCAAAAAAAAATTCAGAAACAATCTGCCCCCATGATTTCCCAAAAATCTTTAGAAAAAAATCCCCCCATTTTTCTCTTCTCCACCCATTTTTTCAGGTCTTTTCCCAGGCCTTCACATCTCTATCCCCTCCAATGACTGCTTTTCTGTTTTAAAACCACATGTACCACGCCATTTGGAGACTGATCCACGTTTCACGGAATAATGGGCTGAAGTTACAGGAAGCCAGATTCCGGCTGGACATCAGGAAAAACTTAATGACTGTTAGAGCAGTATGACAATAGAACCAGTGACCTAGGGAGGTGGTGGGCTCTCCCACACTAGAGGCCTTCAAGAGGCAGCTGGACAACTATCTCTCAGGGATGCTTTAAGGTGGATTCCCGCATTGAGCAGAGGGTTGGACTTGATGGCCTTAGAGACCCTTCCAACTCTGCTATTCTAAGATTCTCCCCTAATTTGGCACGCACACATCCACACCCCAGATGTGTTGGACTGCAACTCCCAGAATTCCCAGCCAGGCTGTCCCACACTAGAGGCCTTCAAGAGGCAGCTGGGCAGCCCTCTGTCAGGGATGCTTTAGGGTGGATTCCTGCATTGAGCAGGGGGTTGGAATTGATGACCTTAGAGACCCTTCCAACTCTACTAGTCTGTGATGCTATGATTCAGGGTCTGGTACACCATTGTGACAGTCTTTCTTTCTATATCTTGAGCCTAATTTCATGCCCACCCATCTTTCTCACTTATCTGTTGGTGCAAATCCCTAGAAACGGAGATCGCCCTCGCCAGACCATTTGGCTCCAGGCATTGGTGACATGTGGTGAGGTGCGCCCTCCCTCGTTGGAGTTTGGGGTGCCCGGTGGTCACACAACAGGGCTGTCCCCTCGAGGGCCGCTCGGGCTCCTTACCGACGGATCCGGAAGCCGCGATAATGGCCGCCTCCGAGAGGACCTCCACGATGCCGGCTCTCACGGTGGCCGCACTCCTGCTGTTGGCATCCAGGTGGCTCAGAAGCTGTTGGATCACTAAGTGGGAGTGCTGGGGCTAGAAGCAAAGGAGAAGAGAAACAATGGATGAGGGAGGAAATTGCTAAGAACCAGAGATGAAAAGGGAGCAGGGGAGCAAAGGAACTTGGAAGAATGGGGATAGTGGACTATTTTGGGAGCTGGGGTGCATAAAGCAGGGTGCTGAGGTCTTCCCGCTCGGTCAGACCACCAGCAAAAGCAAGCAGTATTCCAGCCAGTCAGAGCAGGACTTTAAGATTATTTGTTCATTGTTCATCAGGACACAGACAAACTGGAGCGTGTTCAGAGGAGGGCAACCAGGATGATCAGGGGTCTGGAAACAAAGCCCTAGGAAGAGAGACTGAAAGAACTGGGCATATTTAGCCTGGAGAAGAGAAGATTGAGGGGAGACATGAGAGCACTCTTCAAATACTTAAAAGGTTGTCACACAGAAGAGGGCCAGGATCTCTTCTCGATCCTCCCAGAGTGCAGGACACGGAATAACGGGCCCAAGTTAAAGGAAGCCAGGTTCCAGCTGGACATCAGGAAAAACTTCCTGTTAGAGCAGTACGACAATGGAATCCGTTACCTAGGGAGGTTGTGGGCAATCCCACACCAGAGGCCTTCAAGAGGCAGCTGGACAACCCTCTGTCAGGGATGCTTTAGGGTGGATTCCTGCATTGAGCAGGGGGTTGGACTCGATGGCCTTAGAGGCCCCTTCCAACTCTACTATTCTATGATTCTATTTAAAGTATTATTAACCTGCCCTTCATCCGAGGACATTAGGGAGGGGCACAAGGGGCATAAAGACCAAAATATAAAAAACCCCATAAAATATCACAATTAAAAACAAATCAAAAGAGTAAAAGTAGCAGAGCATTCAAGCAAAACAGCAAATCACTTTTAAAATACAGGGCAAATATTGGCAGTAGGTGCAGGATTTAGCAACCTCTGGAACATTTTTGCTTTCATTTAAAACAAACAGAACCACAGTCAACCCGCATTTTTAGCCCTTATGACTGAATGATGTGGGCATTATTAGCAATTGATTCAGCTTGTATTGATGCATTATAATATTCTAGGGGTTTCCTGCATTTTCATACCACAATCATGAAATTGCAGGTCACATACAGTTCTGCTTTCACCTCCCCCTTCCTTCTGGGGTTAGAGATGGAGGCTTTTGCACCCCAAAGTGTTTTCTTTCACAGCGGGCAAAGAGCATCTTCTTCTGCCGCTCAGTTTATGCTTTTTCCCCCCTTTCTTTTTTTAAAAACAACACTTCAGGACAGATAAAGGCAGGACTTCTTCACACAGCAGGGAGTTAAACTATGGAACTCACTACCACAAGATGTAGTGATGTCCACCAATTGGCATGGGTTTAAAAGGTGTCTGGATAAATTCCTGGAGGCAAAGGCTATCAATGGCTACTAGCCCTGATGGTTGTGTGCTATCTCCAGTATTCGAGGGAGTAAGCCTGTGTGCACCAGTTGCTGGGGAACATGGGTGGGAGGGTGCTGTTGCACCGTGTCCTGCTTGTTCATCCCTGGCCGATGGCTGGTTGGCCCCTGTGTGAACAGAGTGCTGGACTAGATGGACCCTTGGTCTGATCCAGCATCAGGGCACTTCTTATGTTCATACTTCGTTGGGCAGGTGAAGCGGCTACTGCTGAAATACAAGACCCATTTCCCAACATGAGGGAAACATGATACCCCCCCGTCTCAACGGGATCTCTCACCTGGATTGAGTACATGATGATTTTAAAGCAGCGAATCGCAAACGTCTTGGGCTCCCACAAGGAGTGGTTGTCCAGGTGGCTTATGGGAAGAAGGAGGAGGACAAAAGGAGCATGAATTTAGCAAGCAGACGAGCCCACACTGTGGATTTACTGCTGACAGAAGCAAGGGCATCCAGAGACCCACGGCTAGCTACACAACGGACCGCTTGGCTAGAGCGCAAGGCAGGAGACGTGCCAGGTGGCTACAGGAGTCCAGGTTGCAAACGGGCAAAACCTGACAAAAAACACAGGCTCTCCAGAGAGACGTAAAAACCGTCGTTTTGCTAGAATCGATTTGTTCAGCCGTGCTGGCGTAATGCTGTGGTGTAGTGGTTAGAGCAGGTGTGGACTACTTGTGGCTCTCCAGATGTGTTGGCCCAGAACTCCCATTATCCACTGGCTATGTTGGCTAGGGATGATGGGATTTGTAGGCTGAAAGCGTCAGGAAAACTGCAAGTTGCCCACCCCTGGGTTAGAGAGTGTCAGGCTAGGACACTTTTTGTGAACCGCCCAGAGAGCTTCGGCTATTGGGCAGTATAGAAATGTAATAAATAAATAAATAAATAGAAGCAGGGAGACTCGAGTTCAAATTCCCACCCGGCCATGAAGCTCACTGGGTGACCACAGGCCAATCTGTCTCTCTCTCTCAGCCCAATTTTGTGTTGATGAAATGGAGTGGACTGGGAGAGGGAGACCTGCACCAGTCTTGGCTGCTTGGAAGAAGGCTGGGATGGAGATGAGGGAGAAGAAATAACTCTCGTGAAGTGCCCCAAGGTCAGATCTCCGTCCTGGGGCAAGAGGGAGTTCAAGCCACCTCCCCCCAGGTTGGACAAACCCCGAGGCAAACGCCAGGGAGAGCAACGCAGCATCTCCGGGGACTTACATCAGCACGGGCTTGATGGCGTTTTTGATGTTGCCGTAAGCCGCCCGCCCTAAGAGCTCCCGCAGACATCGCTCCGCCAGCTCTGCCGGGTTCTCTTTCTCCTTCTCCGTCGTCTGCAAGGGGGACGGAGAACGGCTGAAGGAAAGAAGAAAGAGGCGTCAATGGCGTTTCAGACCCAGGGCCAAAGGCCCACCTTGCGTGCAAGCGCGCCACGCCAACACACTGAATTAAAGCTGGAGCCACGGCTGCACCTGGAATGACGAACTGTGGGAACTGCGTTACAAGAAGGGATACAGGAAAAATCCGCAATAGAATCATTTTTTTTATTTCCTGGAGTTTAATGCAAATTTAGTCGTAGAAAAATACATTTAAAAAAATCAGCCCCAAATGCACATTCCCCCCATAGACTAAAGCTGGACAACCCTCTGTCAGGGATGCTTTAGGATGGATTCCTGGATTGAGCAGGGGATTGGACTTGATGGCCTTGTAGGCCCCTTCCAACTCTGCTATTCTATGATTCTATAAAAGCAGGAATCTGCACATAGAATCACAGAATAGTAGAGTTGGAAGGGTCCTATAAGGCCATCGAGTCCAACCCATTTGGGGGGCGGATTTGCACATTTGGGGGGGGGGATTTTTGCAGGGATTTTCACATTTTCGCAAATGCGAATTTGTGCAAACGTGACAAATTGGGAAACAAAAAGTATTCTGCGAATGAGTGGATGATAGAACATAGAATCATAGAATAGCAGAGTTGGAAGGGGCCTACAAGGCCATTGAGTCCAACCCCCTGCTCAATGGAACCTGTCCGTTCAGGAAACATAGAACTGATTTTGCAGAACCCGTAAAACCCTAGATACAGGTAACCTTCACCCACCAGCGGAGGACGCCCGCCACCTGCCTTTCTGCATGGGCCACGTGTCTGGACGTGGCTCCACATTGGAACCAGGCAAAGCAACGAGTCATGCGGAGGCCCAGCGAACAGGCTGCTTTGGGTAATTCTGCTGCAAGTCTGCATATCGGAAGCGATCAAGTGAACGCAAATCCCGTCAAAGTACTGCCCCCACAGCCCCAATGGAAGCCGCTGGGAAAGAGGCATGTCAAAGATTTATTTAATTATTTAATTACATTTATATACCGCCCCACATGCTGCCCCACAGATGGATTGTTTGGCTTTATGCAAAGCTTCCTTATATCGGGTCAGACTGTTGGATCGTCCAGCCCGGTTCTTTCAACTCTGACGGGCAGCAATGGCTCTCGGGCGTTTCGGACAAGAGGTCTTTTCCAGCCTCGCTGGGGATTGAACCCGTGACCTTCCTCATGCAACGCAGAGTCTCTACCACTGAGCTACGCCCCCTCCCTTTAAAGGAGCGCCTAGCACTTAATAGATGCATTTCTGGTGGCGCATTCCTGTGCCCTCCAACAGGACTTGGGGACTAAATTGTGACCCGCCAACATCCTTCCATTTCTAGGGTTCCACAGTTAGCAACGCCGCCGGGCGAGATCAAGCAGATTGGCTGCTGTCACCTTTCGGTTTCCTCAGCGTGCTGCAGGTTGAAGAGCAGCGAAGGCACAATCTTGTCCATGTGCTGAGGGTCCCAGATGTTCGCCTGCAGCTCATCGTTCACGGTCTTCCGGACCACTCCTTGCAGGCCTTTTATGCCAGACATGCGGATCCTTTGGGGGGGAGAAGAAAAGAAGAGCTGCATCTTAAAAGGCAAAAGGGAACGAAGCCTCCCTCCACTCTGGCCTAGTTGGAAGCCTTGGCTCTCAAAGGATCATAGAATCATAGAATAGCAGAGTTGGAAGGGGCCTACAAGTCCAACCCCCTGCTCAAGGCAGGAATCCACCCTAAAGCATCCCTGACAGATGCTTGTCCAGCTGCCTCTTGAATGCCTCCAGTGTGGGAGAGCCTACAACCTCCCTAGGTAACTGGTTCCATGTCGTACTGCTCTAACCATCAGGAAGTTTTTCCTGATGTCCAGCCGGAATCTGGCTTCCTGTCACTTGAGCCCGTTATTCCGTGTCCTGCACTCTGGGAGGATCGAGAAGAGATCCTGGCCCTCCTCTGTGTGACAACCTTTCAAGTATTTGAAGAGTGCTATCGTGTCTCCCCTCAATCTTCTTTTCTCCAGGCTAAACATGCCCAGTTCTTTCAGTCTCTCCTCACAGGGCTTTTTTTCCAGACCCCTGATCATCCTGGTTGCCCTCCTTCCTATGCATACCACATCTTCCTCTGTGTCACTGCATTTGCTCATCTGTTCCTCTGGGTTCTTCCCTCCCTGCATTCTCTCCTCAACCTTAATAGATAGACGTAAGCTTCTTGGGAGCAGGGATCTCAATGCCCTGTTTAAGATAAACCCGGAGGATCACTCTACTCCACAAGCTCATGTTTTTGTCCTTTGAAAAGCAGAAATTGCTTCTCTGTTCACTAAGGGTGTCTTCTTATGCATCATCACAAAAGAGGACAAAACAGGACACAGACTTGCACATGATTAAGTGCATAGATGCACATTTAGAAACCACTGCTATAGAAATATAGGACATCTCACCATAGTGGGATGAACACGCTCCAGCTTGTCTGCGTCCTTCTTGAATTGTGGGGCCCAGAACTGGACGCAATACTCCAGATGAGGCCTAACCAGGGCTGAATAGAGAGGAACCAGTACCTCACGCAATTTGGAAGCTATGCTTCTATTAATACAGCCCAAAATAGCATTTGCCTTTCTTGCTGCCATGTCACACTGTTGGCTCATATTCAGCTTGTGAATGCTGGATGCTCACGCCCGTGTGTGTGTGGGGCTAAGCGTGCCCCAGGAAAAAGCAAAGAGGGCTGGAATGAAAGACAAAAGATGGACCGCTCCAGTTTGCCAACAACTTTTCAGCCTCTGGTACCCAAAGTTATATCTTCACTGAATACGGGGTTCACTGATGGTGTTGCTGCCAGCGAAGAACCTGTCCTCCACAAATGTAGGCGTCTCCTGCCTCCCCACAAAGGGAACAGCCACCATGGTATCATGAGAACAGCAAAATCCCTCTGTTAATTACAAGTCGTGTGAAGTAATCCTTCCATTAACCTGTCCTGAACCGACTTGCCAAATCAATTTAACCGGGTGCAACAAGCGTTTTAGCACCGAGAGGGCGGGTGACATTTCCCTCCGACCTATGAAACCAAAACACGCCTCAAAGGAACATAAATAATAGCGGTAATGAAAGACGTCTCATTCAAGGGGGTTTAGTCACCTGTTCTGCGCTGGCTTCTAAAGGTCCCCGTCCCCTCCCGGTGTGTTGTGTTCTAATCTGCCACCCTCACCCCGACCTCAGCTCCTCATTATCCTGCAGCCTCTGAAAAGCTTCCTCCGGCTTCCCGCTTCGTCGAGGGGCGAGGAGAAAGCAATTAAAATACATCCATGGCAGGCTAATTGCAGGACGGAGATCATTCTGAAAAGGGTGGGCGTGCAGCAACCGCGCAAACGGATCTGTGACAGAAACGCTAGACCATGCTGGTCGGTGCGGGGCAGGAACCACCAACAGAGGCACGCTTGGCTGGCCATAAATAATATTCATGTCTGGCTCTATGATTCATCCTCAATCCTTCTGGGAGGAAGCGTCATCCCCATCAAAGGGAAAGGGGAGATGTGGTCTTTGACGCTCATGCCTAGCCCGATTGCCTTTTCCACGCTTCGGCTTTCAAAAGCGAATCCCAAGGGACGGCTGCATGCAGAATTCTTTTGGCACTGCTCTTTTGGAACTGTTCAGGGATGAGAAACCCGGGAGGCTGAAGAGTAGAAGCCGATTCCAGGCATTCATTTCCATCAACGGTGGCTTTAAAGGCTCGTTTGCCCAGGATGGCCAATGTGCAAAATTGCAGGGCTGTGCGCATACATGCACACGCACACAAATGGCCCTTTATGTCCGCCATCGTTTGCGGCCATAGAGCTATTAAAAAAAGAGAGCCCCCAAGATGCAGGGTAAGGTAAGTCCTGGCAGTGCGGTGACCAGGGAGGGAGAGGAAGGATAGGTAGGTAAGGTGAGGTGAGTCCATTGGACTCACCTGGACTCATGGCTGGCCTTGCACCAGCTTTCCCAGGTGGGCAGAGGGAGCGGCCCAGCACCGTCCTGAATCGTCATGAGGCATCGGTACTCAGGCCAAAGCAGTGGCCTCAACTGGAGATGCCAAGAATTGAGTGGGAGAACTTTCTGGAATTTTGGTGAATTGCCCAGAAAGCATTGGGCATTATAGAAATCCTATGCATGATGGATGATATTCTGGAGGTGACGGACTCGACCTTGGGGGAGCTAGGGGTGGCGACGGCCGACAGAAAGCTCTGGCGTGGGCTGGTCCATGAAGTCACGAAGAGTCGGAAGCGACTGAACGACGAATAAACAACAACAACAATGCATGCTTAGACAGAATAAGTACTACAACTCCCAGTATAGAAATATAATAAATTAATGAATAAAACAAGGCGACCCGACCAATTTAGTAACAACGTAGGAGGCAAGAGAGGCTGGTTGAGCAGAGCCTCCCCACTAGAGGAGGGCCAGGGATTTGTGGAGGCCTGTTTACGTCGCCTGTATCTGCTCGGGTACTACTCACTTCGTCCGGATGTCCATGTCATCGTGGCTGGAGTGGCACATTTCACTGAATCGAGAGACAAAGAAGTCGTAGCTCCTGTGGTAAGACGGGGTGTCCTCCTCGATGTTTGCAAATTTCACGAACTGCAGGTGGGGGAAGTGGGGGCAGCAAGGCAGAGAAAGGGAACACACATTAAAAATGCTGCACTCCGATGCCTACAGATCTTCGGGAATAGAATAAAAGAAGAAGAAGAAGAAGAAGAAGAAGAAGAAGAAGAAGAAGAAGAAGAAGAAGAAGAAGACGACGACCACCACCACAATGGAGTGAACATCATAGAATCATAGAATCATAGAATAGCAGAGTTGGAAGGGGCCTACAAGGCCATCGAGTCCAACCCCCTGCTCAATGCAGGAATCCACCCTATCATGAAGCCTGCACTCATTTGTGAAGTAAAAAAGTTGCAATTTGTGAGGTAATTTGTGACATAAACATTTGTGAGGTAAAAATGCTGCACTCTCACACCACCTCCTACAGATCTTGAGGAATACAATTATTATTATTAATAATAATACCCCACAGAATTAACGCCATGAAGATTGTAGGCATTTGTGAGGTTAAAATGCTGCACTCCGAGACCACTCCTACTCCTACAGATCTTCGGGAACACAAAAAATAAATAAACAAACAAACAACAATTAAGTGAACGTCATTAAGACTGCACTCATTTGCGAAGTAAAAAAATTTGCAATTTGTGAGGTAATTTGTGACATAAACATTTGTGAGGTAAAAATACTGCACTCTCACACCACATACCAACTCCTACAGATCTTGGGGAATACAATAAATCATCATCATCAACAACAGAATTGACGCCACGAGGATTGTATGCATTTGTGAGGTGAAAATGTGTAATTTGTGAGGTAAAAATGCTGCACTCCCAGACCACTCAAACTCCTACAGATCTTTGGGAACACAATAAATAAATAAATAACAACAATGGAGTGAACGTCATTAAGACTGCACTCATTTGCGAAGTAAAAAAAAAATGCAATTTGTGAGGTAATTTGTGACATAAACATTTGTGAGGTAAAAATACTGCACTCTCACACCACATACCAACTCCTTCAGATCTTGGGGAATGCAATAAATAATACTAATACTAATACTAATACTAATACCACCCACAGAATGAACACCATGAAGACTTGTATGCATTTGTGAGGTAAAAATGTGTAATTTGTGAGGTAAAAATGCTGCACTCCCAGACTACTCAAACTCCTACAGATCTTTGGGAATGCAATAAATAAATACATAAATAAATAAAATGAATGAGTGGACATCATGAAGACTGTTTGCATGCATTTGGGAGGATTTTGTCTGGACAGACCAGGGGCGCAGAAGTTCCGGTCCCCAGAGCCTATGTATGTGGCCTGCGGGAGCTCCGTATCCAAAACGCAGAGCCTCCTTGGGTTCCTCCAGGAGGGAGGGCCTGGCTTCCAAGCCTTGCCCCTGGGGGAGTCACCACTGTTATCTAACAGCAAGCATTTGGGGGACTTAGTTGGTGCTGGAATGACTAGACGATCTGCCTTGAGCAGGGAGTTGGACTTGATGGCCTTGTAGGCCCCTTCCAACTCTGCTATTCTATGATTTTATCATTCTTCGCATGAGCAAGCTTTCAGCCCCAGCATGGGAATGCATCTTGAAAGTGACTGAAGATTCTTTGTGAGGGAGCGTTTTTCGCTCCAGGAGACTAACACTACACACAGCTTCTCCTCTGGAGGGAATTATGGGAGCTCTGCTGTAGCCAAACATTTGGCCGGACATTTCACAGGATGTCTGTGACATTCAGCCCCAGTGTGGACTCCTCAAACTTCCATGTCCCCTTGCCCACCAAACCCCACCCCCGTCTCTAAAGTTCCTCAGCAAGCCCACTTCCTTTTTTGGCAAACAGGACGCACGTGCATGTGCACATGAACAAACCTGTACACCCCACTACCCCGCTGTTCTGTGACCTTTTCCCTTCAGCCCAATTGATTTCTGATGTACGTGGCATGTGGGCAAGTGTTTGCACCGATTCACAGACAGTGGGCCTCTTGCCTGAGAATCATTTCCAGGTGGGAAACAACTAGGGTGACCCTATGGAAAGGAGGGCAGGGCTCCTGCATCTTTAACGGTCGTATAGAAAACGGAATTTCAGCAGGGGTCACTTGTACGCATGCAGCACCTGGCGAAATCCCCTCTTCATCACCACAGTTAAAGCTGCAGGAGCCCTGCCCTCTTTTGTATCTGGTCACGCTAGATAATGAGGGCAGGGCTCCTGCAGCTTTAACTGTGGTGATGAAGAGGGGATTTCGCCAGGGGTTGCATGCGTACAAGTGACGCAGGAGCCTTGTCCTCCTTTCCATAGGGTCACCCTAGAAACACAGTGTGTGTGTGTGTGTGTGTGCACAGAACATGCACAGGTGTGCAGACGTGTAACACACATGCTGCTATAAGCGCGTGACCCTGTTTCTGCATGTGCATTCCTCCACTCTAGAGGCTCTGTCCCTGTGTACTCCCAATCCACCTTGCCAGTCAAGTGCTGGTCATGCTGGATACGTCCCATCCTCCTGATGACCTTCGCTCCCCAGTGGAGGCTGGTGGCTCCGATATCAGTGGGGTGGGTTTCAGTCAGAAGTCTAAAGGAACTCTCCAAGGTGAATCTACTCAAGATTTCAGTCAGAACTCTACTGGAGCTCTCCATTTATTTATTTATTTATTACATTTTTATACCGCCCAATAGCCGGAGCTCTCTGGGCGGTTCACAAAATTTAAAACCATTCAAAGTATAAGACAACAGTATAAAACCATAATATAAAATACAATATAAAAGCTCAACCAGATAAAAACAGACGCAATGCAAAATTACAAATTGAAAACACCAAGTTAAAATTTATTTATAGACTGTTAATATGCTGGGAGAATAAAAAGGTCTTCACCTGGCGTCTAAAAGCGTATAATGTAGGTGCCACGCGAACCTCCTTAGAGAGCTCATTCCACAGCCGGGGTGCCACAGCAGAGAAGGCCCTGCTCCTGGGAGCCACCTGCCTCACTTCCTTTGGCAGGGGCTCGCGTAGATGGACCCCTGAGGATGACCTTAGGGTCCGGGCAGGGACATACGGGAGGAGGCGTTCCTTCAGATAGCCTGGCCCCAAGCCGTTTAGGGCTTTAAATGTTAATACCAGCACTTTGAATCGGGCCCGGACCTGGACTGGGTGAATCCAAGGTGAATCTGCTCCGGGTTTCAGTCAGAACCAGTCGGAATCGACTGGTTCTGACTGAAACCCAGAGCGGATTCCTCACCCCACTGACCTCGGAGCCACCGGCCTCCACTGCCGCTTCCCCTGTGAGCTCCTGGGTAGAAACCGCTTCTACAGAGACATCCTTCAATAAATCACAGGCAAAAGGGTCGTTCGGGCAGCAACGCTTCGTGGTCGACTGCGTGGGCCATCCATCTCGTTCAGAAAGCAAAGTGCTGCTTCATTGACCCTGCAACGAGCTCCTGAGCCGGCGGAACCTCGGCAGACGCCTCGTCTGGGCCGCCCGTGCTCCGCAACGCCTTCCGCCGCTCCATCACCCACCCTGTTCGGCTCCATTTCTCCTGCCACTTACCCTTGTTAAGCCAAAGGCCAGAAGGAATTGAACTGCAACGGGCAGCCTCCCCTGACGTCCCCCTCCCTCGTTCTGCAGTGGAGAGGCTGATGGGGGCAGATGGGGCCACTCGTATAGCATCAAGGAAAAACACATCGGCAAATTCCTCCCCTCACACAAGGTTTAAGTGCCCCCAAAGTCTTACCTTTAGATGCTCCAGTTCGTTTCCGAGACTTGCACGCCCCCCTCCCCTCCCCAGCGTGGCAGCCTCTCGCTTCTAGCAAGCGGCGAGAGCGCCTCCGTTTTGCAATTAGCGAGGCCGACTCCACGCAGCAAAAATCGATTTCTAGCGCCTCTCATTTCATTTCTACCTTCAGCGCGTTTCTATTGACTGACCAGCAGCCAACTGGTGGGAAAGCAAAACGTCTTGCCTTTTTCAGACACGGCGATCGTCTCCAAATCATCTGGGGCTAAATTTTGCCTTGAGGAGGAGGAGAAGGAGGGGGCTCCCTGATCCCACCCCACCCCCCATCCGTGGGGCTGAGATTGTCCGGTCATGATGGAGAAAGCTCATTCATTACCTGTGTCTCTTTAAAGGGACAGTTCACATGTGCATTCAAGAGGCAGCTGGAAAACCATCTGTCAGGGATGCTGTAGGGTGGATTCCTGCATTGAGCAGGGGGTTGGACTCGATGGCCTTACAGGCCCCTTCGATCTCTACTATTCTATGATTCTATGATTCTATGCTTTTGATACTGTATTTTGTATTTGTGCTTTTAACCTGTTGGTTGTTTTATTTATTTATTTTATTTATTGCACTTATATACCGCTCCCATAGCCAAGGCTCTCTGGGCGGTTTACAGAAATTCTAAAATTAAGATAAAAACGAGTATACAGAATTTAAAATTCTAAAACATAGAACATACACACATGAAGCATTAAAAACCGTTAAAAAAAACCTAAACATGTGGGTGATTAAAATGTGCCGCCATATGCCTGGGCAAAGAGGAAAGTCTTAACTTGGTGCCGGAAAGACAGCAGCATTGGCGCCAGGTGAGCCTCGTCAGGGAGATTGTTCCATAGTCTGGGGGCCACCACCGAAAAGGCCCTGTCCCTCGTTGCCACACTCCGAGCCTCTCTCGGAGTAGGCACCCGGAGGAGGACCTTAGATGTTTATTATGGTTTTAATTTTTGTGAACCGCCCAGAGAGCTTCTGCTATTGGGCGGTATAAAAATGTAATACATAAATAAATAAATGATAAATACTCAAAGTCTTTTAGCAATGAGGACCCCATTGCCTCTTGGGGGGCGGGGTTTGCCTTCCAGTGGTGGGCGTGGCCAAAGGCAAAATGGGCGGCTTCCAAAATGCAAAGACACACCTCTCTGTTTTCACACACAGCTCTTCTAGCCAGTAACTGAACTTCCGGAGAGGCCTTTCAGTATTTTTAGAACGGGGAAAAACTGCATAAAAGCTGAGAAACATAAATGATCCGGGGTTTTGTGCGGGGGGGGGGGAGTTGGTGGGTCATTCTGGGGAAACCCGGAGGGCCAGATTGGGATCCAGGACCTGAGGTTTAGGCAGGAGAGAACATATTTGCCTGCTAGAAGCCAAAGATCCAGTCCCCATAGTTTTCTACTGAAAGGTCCTCTGGACCTAGAGCAGGAATTGACTTGAGGCCATAAAGAAGTGGATGGACAAGTTGCAGCCATCAGACCGTTACTCAGCTCTGTCTGTGAACATGTGTTAAGCAGAGGTCAGTGGAGTAACGAATCCGCTCCGGGTTTCAGCCAGAGCCCGTCAGAATTCTAAAGGAGCTATCCAAGGTGCAAAGCTTATCTGGACAGAGATAGCCTAGCTACAGTGATCCATGCTCTGATAACCTCTCGTCTGGATTACTGCAATGCGTTATATGTGGGGCTGCCTTTGAAAACGGTCCAGAAACTTCAGCTGGTACAAAACAGGGCAGCACAGTTACTAACAGGGACTGGCCGACGAGATCACATCATGCCAGTCCTTTTCCAGCTTCATTGGCTGCCAGTCCAGGTCCGGGCCCGATTCAAAGTGCTGGTATTAACATTTAAAGCCCTAAACGGCTTGGTGCCAGGTTATCTGAAGGAACGCCTCCTCCCATATGTACCTGCCTGGACCCTAAGGTCATCTTCAGGGGTCCTTCTCCGCGAGCCCCTGCCAAAGGAGGTGAGGCAGGTGGCTACCAGGAGGAGGGCCTTCTCTGCTGTGGCACCCCGGCTGTGGAATGAGCTCCCTAAGGAGGTTCGCTTGGCACCTACATTATATGCTTTTAGACGCCAAGTGAAGACCTTTTTATTCTCCCAGCATTTTAACAGTCTATAAATAAATTTTAACTCGGTGTTTTAAATTTGTAATTTTGCATTGCGGCTGTTTTTATCTGGTTGAGCTTTTTTATTGTATTTTATATTATGGTTTTATACTGTTGTTTTATACTTTGAATGTTTTTAATTTTTGTGAACCACCCAGAGAACTCCGGCTATTGGGCGGTATAGAAATGTAATAAATAAATAAATAAATAAATAAACAAACCCGGAGAGGATTCATCACTCCCCTGATATAGGAGCCACCAGCCTCCAGTGGTGTCAGGACTTCTGCAAAATGTCTTATTCCTCCTGCAAAACAATCGGTCCCCTGCAAGCACAGCTCACATATCTACATTTCTATCTATCCCCTCGAACCCTTACGCTACAAAGGCTTCCAAGGTCTCCCTGTACGACGTTGAAGATCTCACTTCTAAAAGGGTTCCTGCTGGTCTTCCACTCAAGGGAACGAACAGGCCCAACTCTGCTCAGCCTGAGTTATGCACAGCACCAGGCGCCCCAGACCAGGCCCAGGAATTCCCCTTATTTATTTATTTATTTTTATTTATTACACTTATATACCGCCCCCATAGCCAGGGCTCTCTGGGCGGTTTACAGAAATTCTAAAATTGAGGTAAAAACAAGTATACAAAATTTAAAACTCTAAAACACAGAACATACACACATAAAGCATTAAAAACCAATTAAAAACGAAACATGTGGGTAATTAGGATGTGCCGTAATTAGGATGGGTAATTAGGTTGCTTTGTCAACCTATATAACGGGCTCTAACGGGCTCAAGATAAAGGAAGCCAGATTCCAGCTGGACATCAGGAAAAACTTCCTGACTGTTAGAGCAGTACGACAATGGAACCAGTGACCTAGGGAGGTTGTGGGCTCTCCCACACTAGAGGCCTGCAAGAGGCAGCTGGACAACCCTCTGTCAGGGATGCTTTAGGGTGGATTCCTGCATTGAGCAGGGGGTTGGACTCGATGGCCTTGTAGGCCCCTTCCAACTCTGCTATTCTATGATTCTATGATTCTGTGAACCTGGGTCCTCGAAGGATTTACTTCCATTTTGGTATTTTCTGCAGAGTTTTCTTGGTTCGGTTCTTGCCCAGGGGAGGGAGGGGAACTTCCTCTCTGTTAGGTGGGGTCCAGGACATCCCTAAATACCTTCTCTGATTAATCCCAAAAGCCACAGCAGGCAGTAGAAACGCTTGCTGTCCACGGCAGTTAAGAGACTTCCAGAGTGCTGTGATGATTCATCAGTGAGTTACTTTGCACTCCTGAGTCAGAGAGAAAAACAAAGCTGCCAGGATCTTTAGGTGACCCTGGATGGCTCTTATGGGTGCCTATTCCTAAGCCAATAGGAGCAGGTTCAGCCCTTGAAGACGACGCAGAAGTTGCAGCTAGTACAAAATGCAGCAGTTAGACTGCTGACCGGTACATCTCTCAGACCATATAACACCGGTGTAAAAAGAATTGCACTGGCTGCCAATACGCTTCCGGCTGGAATTCAAAGTGTTGGCAATGACTTTTCAAGCCCTCAACGGTTTGAGACCTCAGTACTTGAGGGAGCGCATCTCTCCCTATATCATAGAATCATAGAATAGCAGAGTTGGAAGGGGCCTACAAGGCCATCAAGTCCAACCCCCTGCTCAATGCAGGAATCCACCCTAAAGCATCCCTGACAGAGGGTTGTCCAGCTGCTTCTTGAAGGTCTCTAGTGTGGGACAGCCCTCAACCTCCCTAGGTAACTGGTTCCATTGTAATACTGCTCTAACAGTCAGGAAGTTTTTCCTGATGTCCAGCCGGAATCTGGCTTCCTGTAACTTAGAATCAAAGAATTGTAGAGTTGGAAGGGGCCTCTAAGGCCATCGAATCCAACCCCCTACTCAATGCAGGAATCCACCCTAAAGCATCCCTGACAGCTGCCTCTTGAATGCCTCTAGTGTGGGAGAGCCCACAACCTCCCTAGGTAACTGGTTCCATTGTAATACTGCTCTAACAGTCAGGAAGTTTTTCCTGATGTCCAGCCGGAATCTGGCTTCCTTTAACTTGAGCCCGTTATTCCGTGTCCTGCACTCTGGAAGGAGCGAGACGAGATCTGCCTGCCCAAGACTTGAGATCTGTTGCAGGAGCCCTCGTCCGCGTCTCACCAACGTGAGACATACGCTGTGGTGGGACATGGGAGAGGGCTTTCTCTGTGGGGACACCCTGGTTGTGGAATGCCCTCCCCTTGGAGGTCTGACTGGCGCCAACGTTGACTTTATTCTGGTACCAAGTAAAGACATGGCTTTTTAACAAAGCCTTTGATGGCTAAATTCACCAAACTTCTACATAGCTTTAATTGCTTTAATTGGTTTTACTGTTTTTAAATTTTATACTGGTTTTAGCTTATTAATGGTTCAATTTGTTTTTAGCTGTGTATTTGCTTTATATTGTTTGTACGGTTTTACCTGTATGCTACCCTGAGATCCTTGTGATATAGGTTGGGATACAACAACAACAACAACAACAACAACAACAACAACAACAATAATAATACAACTTGGCATTTACTTGGTACTTCTGAGAACTCAAAGTATTCCCACATCATTTCTTACAGCAATCCTATAACGTCCATTTGTATCATTATCCCCATAGTTCAGATAGGAGGACTGAGGCAGAGCAATTGCTCCGTGCCTTGGGCCCCTTGTGAGGCACTGGTTTGAACTGGTGACGTTCTGCTACAGTGCCCAGGATCTGAGGCAGAATGCGAAGCTGCCTCTCCAGAGAGGAACGGAGCCCCAAGGTCCACCTGCCTCTCTTAGTTCCACATCTTGTTGGCGACCATTTCCAAGGCCAAGAGTAGACAACTTGGCGCCCTCCAGCTATTTTGGACTGCAAGTCCCATCAGCCCCAAGCACCAGTATAGACAATAGTCAGGGATTTTGGGAGCTGTAGTCCAAACCCTCTGAAGCGTCGCCAGGGCCAAAGCTTACCGAATTGGTGCCGAGGATTTGCAGGTCAGGCTTCTCCGACTCCAGCAGCTTGGCCACCATCTTCAAGAAGCTCTCCACAAAGAGGTTGATGCTCTGGCAGTGGCAGGCCATCAGCAGCTGGTCCAGAGCTTCCATCGCGATGCACACGTACCTGTGGCGGTGGTTGGGGGAGAAGAGGAGGAGACACCAAGCCATCCTGGAATGACCACATCCAATGATGAGTTAGGAAGAGGAGGAGGAGGAGGAGCAAGGCAGTGGACGGGAAGAGTCAGCTCTCAACGTCACCAATGGGAGGAGTTAGTTCTCAGCATCACCAAATGGCATGAGTACTTATGGCAATATGATGACATATAGGACAACAGGAAGACAGAAGTCAGACCACGGGTCCATCTATCCCACTGACTGGCAGCCATGGGTCTCCAGGGCTTCTGGAAGGCTTTCCCCCCAGCTCTTCCAGGAGGTGCTGGAGATTGAACTAAGGACCTGATATGTGCAAAACAGGGGCTCCACCACTGAGCCATGGTCCCTCCCGACTGATAGACAGACGGAGAGACGCTTGCACATTCTAGAATCAGAGCCCTGAATTGCCTTGGATGTTAGCGTCAGAATCGAGGTCGGGAAGGAGAGAAGGAACGAGGACAAACTCCCCAGTAAAAACAACATCAGTCTAAGGAGGCCAACTGGGAGCGAAGTTCTGCTCCCGAGACACTGTGATTGACGTCAACGGAAGAAACTGGGGCTTCTGTGTGTGTGTTGTCCCCCCACCGCCCCGCTGGGTTCAGTCAGCCCAAGAGGCAAAAATAAATCACCTGTCAGAAGAGAGAAACGGGAGCACGTGTGGGCCGGGATCGTTTACAAAGGCGCTGCAGCAGAAGCAGGAGGCTTCCAAGGCTGCTGATTAAATCATCCCGCTAATGCTTTTTTTAGAGGAAGAAATGAAGGAGGGAAAGAAATAAAGCGACTGAGGAGAAGAGGAACTTGACCGGCCACATGTCACTAGGTGGACTGCCCAAAGAGGCAGGAGTTTCGGGATTTGCCCCCCGGGGATGCGGTTTGTTTCAAGGAGCCGAATTGGATCCGTTTTCAGGCATGAAAAAGTTCACACTGAGCAGTTCCAAGCCGTAAAGCTTTCCTGGCTGGTACCACTGTGTGGTTGAGTACTCAGCATGGCCGGGAGGTGGGGTGGATAGATGGATGGATGGGGGGGAACAGCGCTGGTTGGCCCCTGTGTGAACAGAGTGCTGGACTAGACGGACCCTTGGTCTGATCCAGCATCAGGGCTCTTCTGATGTTCTTGTGCATGGAAAGACAGCAGCACGCCTAGGAGGAAATAACTGAGTTCTCTCCAATATGATCACTTTCTATTGGGAGGATTCTAAAGTTCAGAGAATCTGTTCTACGCCTCAAAGTTCACTTATGGTCCTGACTCCAGCCAACCAATTAGGGAACCATGCAGTGCAGGCCTTCCTCGCCCTGGCTGCCTCCAGATGTGTTGGCCGTGCCGGCTGAGGGTAACGGCAGTTGCTTCAACACATCTGCAGGCTGCCAGGGTGGGCAAAGCTGATAGGTTGTCCCTTACATTTTTTAAAAAATGTAAGTCCACCTCCTCATTTCAATTCTCATTCCAAGTTCTGTAGCCCCTTGTGATTTTAGTTCCATTAGAAATCACAAGTTAATTTCTAAATTAACAGAAATTAATTCTGTTAATTTCTGAGCAGGGGGTTGGACTCGATGGCCTTGTAGGCCCCTTCCAGCTCTGCTATTCTATGATTCTATGATTCTTAGAGGTGTAAGTTATTAATTTTATTTATTGCATTTGTATACTGCCCCATAGCTGAAGTTAAAACTCTGACAAAATCTAGGGATTGCCTGATGATGATAATTTATATACCGCCCCAAAGCCAAAGCACTGTGGGCAGTATACAAAGATTAAAGGCATATAAACAGATTAGACACAATATCCATTTGAAACACCATACCATTTTGGGTGTGTATTCATTGCTGTCTCTACACAAGCTAAATCCTGTCAGGGTGCACAGGCCTCGAGGGCTGTGTTAATTTCAACAATACTGCTATAAGGGGGATGGGTGCAATTTGTACAGAACCATCGACTTCTTTATGATGTAAGGCTGGCAAAAGAGTCCCAGGCTGATCCTCTGGGGCAGAGACGGGGATCAAAAATAGACGGTTGTTCCGATAGCTTTTCTAAATGTTCTTTTGAGAGAGAGAGCATTTTCCACTCCACGTACCAAATGGTCTGTTCGGCCAAGGTATCAAGGTTCACGAACATGGGCGGTTCCCAGATCCCTATCACGACGACTCCCTTGGCACTTCTTGACGCTCTGCGGTGAGGGCTTAGATTTTGTGTTTACTTCCCTCTTGGTTGGTCTTGCCTTTTTCTGCCTCTCTCCTCCTCTTTGTGGGTGAACGGATCAATGCGGTCTGGAAGTGCCCAGCGAGGTCAAGAGCAATCCAGCTGCCACCATGAGAACGGGGCAGAGGGCGCGTGGGCGCATTGCATGGCTTTGCAGTGCACATGCCTATGCACCAGAACAGCTACTTGGCATTCACGTGAACCTCAGGATGCAAAACCTTCTTATCCAGGCAGGCTTTTAGCCATTAAGCTGGATTGTCAGTTGCTGAAACAGGTTGTAATTGGTGGGTGCATTTTGCTTTTATCATAGAATCATAGAATAGTAGAGTTGGAAGGAGCCTACAAGGCCATCGAGTCCAACCCCCTGCTCAATGCAGGAATCCACCCTAAAGCATCCCTCACAGAGGGTTGTCCAGCTGCCTCTTGAAGGCCTCGAGTGTGGGAGAGCCCACAACCTTCCTAGGTAACTGGTTCCATTGTCGTACTGCTCTAACAGTCAGGAAGTTTTTCCTGATGTCCAGCCGGAATCTGGCTTCCTGTAACTTGAGCCCGTTATTCCGTATCCTGCGCTCTGGGAGGATCGAGAAGAGATCCTGGCCCTCCTCTGTGTGGCAACCTTTCAAGTATTTGAAGAGTGCTACCCTATTTCTTTGATTCTAAGACGCACTTTTTTCCCCATATAAACATCTCTAAAAATGGGGTGCGTCTTAGAATCACGGGTGTGTCTTAGGTTTTTTTTTCTGTTGGTGGTACTGAAATTAGTGTGCGTCTTACAATCAATGGCGTTTTACAATCGAAGAAATACGGTATCCTGTCTCCCCTCCATCTTCTCTTCTCCAGGCTAAACATGCCCAGTTCTTTCAGTCTCTCTTCATAGGGCTTTGTTTCCAGACCCCTGATCATCCTGGTTGCCCTCCTCTGAACACGCTTTTATGTTCCGACTATAATTCTTTCTTAATTTGTATTCTATTGTTGCTGGTAACTCCAGTTTAAAGGATCAGGGAACAGGTAATCCGAAAGATTCTTCTCGACCTGAGGCCCCGGAGAGCCACTGCCAGGCCGAATAGACCAGCCTGACTGGGGTTGATGTGAGTTGTAGTCCGTCACATCTGGACAGCACCAAGCTGAAATAGGTCATACTCAGCTAGATGGACGAGTGGTTTGATCTCATACAAGGCACCTTCCCATGCTCCTTAAACATTTTTCCTGGCTTTACAGATGAGAGGTAATAAATAATAATAATGTAAAGACATGTGCCACCAAAGCAGAGCACTTAGAACAGTTATCAGATCAGAGGGGCTTTACGGTTCTCTTGAAGGGATCAACCGGAGCCTCCAAGTCACTTACACATCTGGAATCAGAAGAAAATACATATTTCCACCCATCTTTGCTCCAACAGCTCTCATTTGCCTTTCTTGCAGCCATATCGCACTGTTGGCTCATATTCAGCTTGCGATCTACAACAATTCCAACAAGAAGGATCTTGGAATTGTTGTACATCGCAAGCTGAATATGAGCCAACAGTGCGATATGGGTGCAAGAAAGGCAAATGCTATTTTGGGCTGCATTAATAGAAGTATAGCTTCCAAATCACGTGAGGTTCTGGTTCCTCTCTATTTGGCCCTGGTTAGGCCTCATCTAGAGTATTGCGTCCAGTTCTGGGCTCCACAATTCAAGAAGGACGCAGACAAGCTGGAGCGTGTTTAGAGGAGGGCAACCAGGATGATCAGAGGTCTGGAAACAAAGCCCTATGAAGAGAGACTGAAAGGACTGGGCATGTTTAGCCTGGAGAAGAGAAGATGGAGGGGAGACATGATAGCACTCTTCAAATACTTAAAAGGTTGTCAAACAGAGGAGGGCCAGGACCTCTTCTTGATCCTCCCAGAGTGCAGGACACGGAATAACAGGCTCAAGTGACAGGAAGCCAGATTCCAGCTGGACATCAGGAAAAACTTCCTGACTATTAGAGCAGTACGACAATGGAATCAGTTACCTAGGGAGGTTGTGGGCTCCCCCACCCTAGAGGCCTTCAAGAGGCAGCTGGACAACCCTCTGTCAGGGATGCTTTAGGGTGGATTCCTGCATTGAGCAGGGGGTTGGACTTGATGGCCTTGTAGGCCCCTTCCTACTCTGCTATTCTGTGATTCTATGATCCTTCATCGGCCTTGCTTTCTTATTGCAAACAAAACATTAACAGTCTCTTGAACAGAGACCCTCTGACACAGCTTTGAAGGGACTGTCAGCTCAGATGAAAGCAGAAATCTTTGCAGCTTTGAAGTGTCTCACTTTTTTCTTTTTTTAACGCCTTTTCTGCCCCCCTCCTTCCTTCTCCCCCCCCCCCCCCGCCCCCGTTCTTCACTCTTTGGCACACAGAAGCCGCGATCGAAGTGCAAAACAGCAACAGAGACACAAAGAGACATTTGCGTGTCGGGGTTTGGCTGGCAAGGCAAAGAAAGAATCCGTCCTGGAATGATTTGAAAGCCACCTTCCATCTGGAGTTTCATCTGACATCTCGAATCAGAACAGCCATTTATTCTTGGCGACAGTGACGCCCACGGAAGGCGCATGCACAAGCATCCCTTTAGCGAACACCACCCACTTGCTGAGCAGCAACACTTTGCAAAACGAAAGGCAGGTGTTGGGAGAAAGGCGACGGATATAGAATCAACTCGGGCAGCTGAGCCAAAAGACCGCAGCGGGCATGGGATTTAAAAATCCCAGCAACAGAATTTATTTAGGATCAAATAGCTGGAACAGATAAATGCAATCTAACCCATTTTGGGAGAGAAGGAGGCAAAGACGCAGCTGAGACCTCAGGGCTAGTACACACAAGCATCAAGATGTCCAACGGAGTCCACGTTTTCAGCTGCCAGTTGACACAAACACACATGCAAGTCAGCGCTTTTTAGCTACTATCAGTCAAGCCTGTGAAAGGACTCCACTGAAAGCATTGTTTTTGAGACAACATAATGCTAACCCATGTTTTCTTTAACCCATAGGCTATTGAATTCCGGGTTGTCATAATGTGTGAACCCAGCCCAATCCATGGTTTGTAGATTACGAACAACCCAGCATAGTTTGTTGTTGTTTTGTGAACTCTGACCTGGTTTACATAACATGGGCAGTTTAACATGAGTTATATAACAACCCTTGCTTATCCCATGATTTGATTGTTTAGCAATCAAAATGGTGGCCAAACGCATCCGGCATGCACCACAGTTCATCAAGGGTTAAATAACCCATGATGAGCCATCTGGGATGTGCAAAATGGCCCTCTGGGAACACATGCTTTGTCGTTGGGCTGTGAACTCTGCATCGTTTAAACCATGGGTTGTCATTACAGGTGAATTCAGAACCATGGGTTGTTCACAGGTTGTTTGCCAGGCTACAAAGGCAGTGGGCAAGAGGGGTTAAAAACCCCTGCTGCTCTATATACCAGTACTACAGTGACTGGCTGGGGAATGCTGGGAGTTGTAGTTCTTTCTGTCTAAACATGCATAGGATTGCGCCCGAAGGCTCAACGAAAGAGGATCCAAGAAGGAGGCAAGAAGGAGCGGGGCAGCGGCAGGGATGAAGGACCTTCAAAGCATCGTGATCGACGCAGCGCCCTTACCCGTATCGGTGCCTGCTCACGTCTCGGATCAGCTTCTCCGACAGATAAGCGCCAATGCGGTCCAGCTTCTCGGGAGCGGAGAGGGCATAGAAGGTCAGCTTCTCCATGTTGGTTTTCACCAGTCCGTCCTGAAAGAAAGAGGTGTGTGTGAGACTTGAGCCTGCGATGAGTCTTGAACCCAGAACCCAAGGGATGTCGGGCGGGGATCTCTGGGCAATGGAAGGAAATAGAAGGAAAGCAGCCCAGAGAGCAAAGGAGCCTTTTGGCCAGCTGTTTGCCAGAGCAGGTCAATAGTTCTGGCCCAGTCCCTATAGAAGTTCTCAACTCTTACTTTATTCAGTAGGGTTGTGTTCCTGGTCCTTGCCATGGCACCTTTATCTCCTCTCTCCCGATCTACCTACCAACCTTGGGTGGAGGTGGAACCCCCTTGTTATCTCCAACCTGGATTGGAGTTAACAAGAGGATTCCCTCTTCCAAACAAAAGTCATGGCGGGAGAGAAAGGGGACCCCGAGTGCGATGTGGGCACATAACTACCTCCATTGCACTCACGCATTGTCTAACTTGGAAAGATCGGCCCCTGCCCCCAAAGCCTTCGCCCTTCTCCTCCCCTGCTTTGCACCTTAGCTCAAGTGGGAGTGTAGCAGGGGGAAGAGTAAGCAGGCAAGCGTGAGCACAGCCTCCTCCGTCAGGCCAGGCTTCCTCGTGCTCTGCGATCTCAGTTTCCGAGCCAGGGACCTCCCGCCGTGGATGCAGGGCTTTGCAGGGCGACATGCGACCTCCTAGGGCAGGATATAGCTCACTTTGATACACCACCATTTCTAACATACTCAGGCGGGGTGGGTGGGGGGAGAAGTCACATGACTGCAGCCGACAGTCCTGCAAACGCTCCTCCTGCACGCATGAAGGCGTGTCAGCCATTGGCCCCACTTGCCCTCCAAAGAGATTTCCCTGGATAGGAGTAGCCATAATTTCACTGCACATTGGACTCAAGCCTCAAGCTCTTAGGACTAAAGCAGGACAGGCTCCCAAATTGTCCCCCTGGGGTTCTACAGATGGCCACGCCTCCTTCCATTTGCAGATGACACCAAATTGGATGGGATAGCTAATACCCTGGAAGACAGAAACAAACTTCAAAGTGATCTTGATAGGCTGGAGTGCTGGGCTGAAAACAACAGGATGAAATTTCATAGGGATAAATGCCAAGTTCTACATTTAGGGAATAGAAACCAAAGGCACAGTTACAAGATGGGGGATACTTGGCTCAGCAATACTACAAATGAGAAGGATCTTGGAATTGTTGTAGATCGCAAGCTGAATATGAGCCAATAGTGCGATAGGGCTGCAAGAAAGGCAAATGCTATTTTGGGCTGCATTAATAGAAGTAAAGCTTCCAAATCACGTGAGATCCTGGTTCCTCTGTATTTGGCCCTGGTTAGGCCTCATCTAGAGTATTGCATCCAGTTCTGGGCTCCACAATTCAAGAAGGACGCAGACAAGCTGGAGCGTGTTCAGAGGAGGGCAACCAGGATGATCAGGGGTCTGGAAACAAAGCCCTATGAAGAGAGACGGAAAGAACTGGGCATGTTTAGCCTGAAGAAGAGAAGATGGAGGGGAGACATGATAGCACTCTTATAATACTTAAAAGGTTGTCACACAGAGGAGGGCCAGGATCTCTTCTCGATCCTCCCAGAGTGCAGGACACGGAATAACGGGCTCAAGTTAAAGGAAGCCAGATTCCAGATGGACATCAGGAAAACTTCCTGACTGTTAGAGCAGTACGACAATGAAACCAGTTCCCTAAGGAGGTGGTGGGCTCTCCCACACTGGAGGCCTTCAAGAGGCAGCTGGACAACCATCTGTCAGGGATGCTTTAGGGTGGATTCCTGCATTGAGCAAGGGGTTGGACTCGATGGCCTTGTAGGCCCCTTCCAACTCTGCTATTCTATGATTCTATGATTCCTCTGGCACCACCCCCTTTCCTCCAACCACTGTTCCTTTGGAGTTTTCCCAGCTTTTGCGCACTTTGACCACCCTGCATCCTATAAAGTTGAAATGCCTTTCCTAAAGGTTAGTAGATGGCAGTCAGAACTTTAAGCTAAGAGACACTGGCATTTTGGCCATGCCCCTTTTGTTCTGGGGCCCACCCACCACTAGAATGCAGCCCTTGAGAACATCTCCAGAATCTAATTCGGCTCCCGGGCTGATACTCCTGGACTAATGGAAGACCCCAAATGCTAATGAAAAAAAGAGGTGGGTTTTGAGGAACGGAGAGAGAGAGAGAGAGAGAGAGAGGGTGGTGGTGGTGGTGGTGGAGAGACCGTGCAGGTGTTCTGGGTGGTCGTTCAAAGGGAAGGGGCAGCAATGGAGAAGAGGAGGTTTTAAGGGGGCAGGAGAATTTTGGGCAGCCAAAGGAGGGACGCAATGGGAAATACGTGCAGAAAGACACGCCTGGGGCCACGCCATAAAGGTCATCCATCCTTCCGGACCATAGAGGTCATCCATCATTCATGGCCATGAAGGTCATTCATTGTTCATGGCCATGAAGATTATCCATTCTTCTGGATTATAGAGGTCATCCATCATTCGTGGCCATGAAGGTCATCCATCCTTCTGGACCATAGAGGTCATCCATCATTCATGGCCATAAAGGTCATCCATCCTTCTGGACCATAGAGGTCATCCATCATTCATGGCCATAAAGGTCATCCATTGTTCATGGCCATGAAGATTATCCATTCTTCTGGACTATAGAGGTCATCCATCATTCATGGCCATGAAGGTCATCCATCCTTCTGGACCATAGAGGTCATCCATCATTCATGGCCATAAAGGTCATCCATTGTTCATGGCCATGAAGATTATCCATTCTTCTGGACTATAGAGGTCATCCATCATTCATGGCCATAAAGGTCATCCATCCTTCTGGACCATAGAGGTCATCCATCATTCATGGCCATAAAGGTCATCCATTGTTCATGGCCATGAAGATTATCCATTCTTCTGGACTATAGAGGTCATCCATCATTCATGGCCATGAAGGTCATCCATCCTTCTGGACCATAGAGGTCATCCATTGTTCATGGCCATGAAGGTTATCCATTCTTCTGGACCATAGAGGTCATCCATCCTTCTTGGCCCCAAATATCAAATTCCTTGAGAACTTGCACCTTGGAAGCAGTGTCCTTTGGGCTATTAATCCTATTCACACTTCTTCAGGAGTAAGCCTCTGCCAAATTTGGGGGACTTCCTCCTGAGTAAATGTGCAGAGATCGGCCTGCATTTTGCATTATGTATTTTGGTTAAAGAGTCTGGCTCCTTGGGGTAGGATCTGAGCTCTTGAGGGTGGGGTAAAAAAGGTGTGTGTGTTTATGACAAAACACACACCAACCGCTCGGATTTAAGGTTTAAGGCTGTGCGGAAGGGGCTTCAACGCGCTTACCTCTGGGTCCTCAGGGAAAATATTGTCGACGAGGCGCTTGTAACGGGGACGCAGAGCTCCGCAGCAGCCACAGACACCTGGAACAGAATCAAAAGCCTCCGCTCAAGAAGAGAACTGTGCAAATGTGTTCGTCAATACGTTTTTTTTTTTTAAATATAACCCACCTTCCTTTCATCAAAATCTAGGCAGCAAATGCAAGTTTACAACTGTACATCAATAATGTTCAAGTAGTTAAAGAAAGAAAAAGAGAGGAAGAGAGAGAGAGAGAGAGAGAGAGAGAGAGAGAACACAATTCCCACCATCCCCAATTAATAAGGCCGTTGGAGGGCACCAGGTTGGGGATGGCTGAATTAGAAAATTAGAAGTTTCTTGCTAGTGGCAGCTCACATCACAATCCACAAAAGGGTTCTTCTGTGCTTGCACCGTTGAAATAACCAGGAACTAGATAGGGGTGGTAGGGAGACCAAATCTTTAACAGCGCACTCCTATGCAGGACTATTCAGAATTAAGCCCCACTGACTTCAATGGTACTTACTCCCAGGTATATGTGTATAGCAAAACCTCAGGCCCAGAAGCCAAATTTCGCCTTCCGGACTTCCCCACATGGCCTCTCCCCATTCTCCGGGCCCTGCCCCCTTCCACTCCCACAGCCCTGCCCCTTCCCAGCGATCACTGGGTGCTTTCCCAGCTCTTGTGCAGTTTCCCACCCCTTCTAAAAGGCAGAAACGCCTCCCTTAAGGCAGAGTTATTGGGCTTCCTTACATGAGCGATTTATAGCACGCGTGTGACTGGCCACTCCCAGAAGTTTGTGGGACATTTTGATGACGTCGTGAGCCTCCTGCACGTCTCCCGAGTTTTCCCCCAGTTATTCCATTTTTTAAAGAAAAAACCCTGTGATATCCCGATTCTTCTGAAATATCTCGGGATTTCCTACTGTGCGCAGGGGAAGTTGCGCTACAAAACATACACTAGAGGGTGCTGTCCCATTCAAGCATATGACAGCTGAAGTAAACAGTTACATTCCACGTCATCGCCCCTCTCTTCCCATATAATTCAGCTCATTACAACTGCGGAAGAGAAGCAGGAAGCAAATGCACAGTTACAAGATGGGGGATACTTGGCTCAAGAATACTACAAATGAGAAGGATCTTGGAATTGTTGCAGATCACAAGCTGGATATGAGCCAACAGTGCGATATGGCTGCAAGAAAGGCAAATGCTATTTTGGGCTGCATTAATAGAAGTATAGCTTCCAAATCACGTGAGCTACTGGTTCCTCTCTATTCGGCCCTGATTAGGCCTCATCTAGAGTATTGCGTCCAGTTCTGGGCTCCACAATTCAAGGACGCAGACAAGCTGGAGCATGTTCAGAGGAGGGCAACCAGGATGATCAGGGGTCTGGAAACAAAGCCCTATGAGGAGAGACTGAAAGACCTGGGCATGTTTAGCCTGGAGAAGAGAAGATTGAGGGGAGACATGATAGCACTCTTCAAAGACTTAAAAGGTTGTCACCCAGAGGAGGGCCAGGATCTCTTCTCGATCCTCCCAGAGTGCAGGACACGGAATAACGGGCTCAAGTGTCAGGAAGCCAGATTCCAGCTGGACATCAGGAAAACGTCCTGACTGTTAGAGCAGTACGACAATGGAATCAGCTACCTAGGGAGGTTGTGGGCTCTCCCACACTAGAGGCCTTCAAGCGGCAGCTGGACAACCCTCTGTCAGGGATGCTTTAGGGTGGATTCCTGCATGGAGCAGGGGGTTGGACTCCATGGCCTTGTAGGCCCCTTCCAACTCTGCTATTCTATGATTCTATGAACACGGTTTCCTTTTAATCTAAAGAAGCCCAGAGGCTGTAAAGAGCCTGAAGCTAAAATATGCAAGTATTTCGGCACTGCCCCATCTGACTTTGGTCCCACCACCTATCAAAGGAATGCAGCCCTCCGGTATCTTTTCAGAAATGGAATTCCGCTCAACGGCTGACAGAGTTTCAACCCCCCCCCCTTAGCATATAGGTTTGCAGTCTAAGGAACCAAAGATCCCGTTTGCTTCTGCCCTCACATCCTGACATGTGTTACTCTCCTGGAATTTCACTACATTAAAAACAAAAAAAATCCTGGGTTGCTCATGTGTCTGTGTGCACCAGTTGCTGGGGAACATGGGTGGGATGGTGCTGTTGCACCACGTCCTTCTTGTGGGTCCCTGGACGATGGCTGGTTGGCCACTGCATGAACAGAGTGCTGGACTAGATGGACCCTTGGTCTGATCCAGCATCAGGGCACTTCTGATGTTCTAATGCATTCTTCTGCATGTCCTCAGCCCTGCAGTTGTGCTCACTCACTCCTTCCGCGCCAGAAGTGTCAACACATCACCTAATAAATCATTGCTTGGGCCTGTGCTCCCAGGCCATGTGCGTGTACCAAAAGAGAGATTTCAGGGACAGCTACATTTTGCAGATAAATGTGCGTCCCGCTCCACACAGACAGCACCAAACGCTTGTAAGGCCTCAGAGCCACCGGTACCTGCAGAGCGATGATTCATGGAAGCAAAAACGCCCCCGCAAAGTTTCACGGGTGAGGAGGCAGAGAAAGAGCGTGAGGGAGCCTTCATCAGTCAAAGACGGAAAACTAGAGCGGACAAAGTACTAGAAAAAGGGGCCACAGGGAGTCATTTTACAGCGGCCCAAAGAGGTCTTTGCTTCTTCAGGCTCTTAATGTATTCATTTTATTGTCTGGATGGCTTAGGAAGTCCTCAGAGCGGGCGTGCCAAATCGCTTGCAGCCCGAGGGACAGAATGCCATTTCGGAGAAGTAACTGTATGGGATGAGCAGCAGCAAGGGATGAGTTTTAATCGATCCCGGATCTGGTGGGTTTTTTTTTTAGGTTTGGCTGGTTGCTCAATGTTGTTTTCAGATGTATGTTGTCTTTGTGTTTACTGTCTGTTTAAATTTTGTACATTGTTTTAAATGTTTTGTAAACTGCCCAGAGAGCTTCGGCTATGGGGTGGTATATAAATGTAAATAATAATAATAATAATAATAATAATAATAATAATAATAATACAAAAACTGGGAAACCACCAAACAATCTATGGTTGGGGAAAAGGGGAAGGGGCGTGGCCATCTGGGGAACCCCAGAAGGCTGGATTGGGATCCTAGGAGGGACGGCCCCGGCCCCTGGGCCTGACGTTCTGCACCCCTGCGTTCAAGAATACAAGACGAGCGAAAAAGATGCAGCAACATCCCCGTCACGTTCTTTACGTCATTTGTGCTACGCTCCATCCATCAATCTGGATGCAGAGGCAAGACTGGGCTGGATGGGGCTGTGCTGCCCATGGAGGTCCAAGGCACACCTTGGACTCGGGGCAATCCACGGAAGCGCAGGTGGCATCAGTTCCCAGCGTTGCCTTATCAGCATCGATCGATTCACCAGCTGCAAACCCATCTGGAGAAAGCGGACCTTGCTACCGCCACCCAAGCCCTGGTTACGGCCAGACTAGACTACCATGACACTCTCTACACAGGACTGCCTTTAGAATCATAGAATCATAGAATAGCAGAGTTGGAAGGGACCTACAAGGCCATCGAGTCCAACCCCCTGCTCAATGCGGGAATCCACCCTAAAGCATCCCTGACAGAGGGTTGTCCAGCTGCCTCTTGAAGGCCTCTAGTGTGGGAGAGCCCACAACCTCCCTAGGTAACTGATTCCATTGTCGTACTGCTCTAACAGTCAGGAAGTTTTTCCTGATGTCCAGCCGGAATCTGGCTTCCTTTAACTTGAGCCCGTTATTCCGTGTCCTGCACTCTGGGAGGATCGAGAAGAGGTCCTGGCCCTCCTCTGTGTGACAACCTTTGAAGTATTTATTATTATTATTATTATTATTATTATTATTATTATTATTATTTATTTATTTATTTATTTATATAGCACCATCAATGTACATGGTGCTGTACAGAGTAAAACAGTAAATAGCAAGGCCCTGCCGCATAGGCTTACAATCTAATAAAATCATAGTAAAACAATAAGGAGGGGAAGAGTATGCCAACAGGCACAGGGTAGGGTAAGCAGGCACAGGGTAGGGTAAAACTAACTGTCTCCCCTCAATCTTCTCTTCTCCAGGCTCAACATGCCCAGTTCTTTCAGTCTCTCTTCATAGGGCTTTTTTTCCAGACCCCTGATCATCCTGGTTGCCCTCCTCTGAACACGCTCCAGCTTGTCTGCGTCCTTCTTGAATTGTGGAGACCAGAACAGGGCTCCACAATGTAGTCCACCATTCTACACCATTCATCCATGTAGTCCAGCACTCTGTTCACACAGTGGCCGACCAGCTGCACATGGGAAACCCACAAGTGCAACAGCACCCTCCCACCCATGTTCCCCAGCAACTGGTGCATATAGGCTTACTGCTCTGATATTGCAGGTAGCATAGATCCATTGATATTATTATTATTATTATTATTATTTATTTATATAGCACCATCAATGTACATGGTGCTGTACAGAGTAAAACAGTAAATAGCAAGACCCTGCCGCATAGGCTTACAATCTAATAAAATCATAGTAAAACAATAAGGAGGGGAAGAGAATGCCAACAGGTACAGGGAAGGGTAAGCAGGCACAGGGTAGGGAAAAACTAACAGTAGAAAGTAACAGTAGAAGTCTGCACAACATCAAGTTTTAAAAGCTTTAGGAAAAAGAAAAGTTTTTAGTTGAGCTTTAAAAGCTGCGGTTGAACTTGTAGTTCTCAAATGTTCTGGAAGAGCGTTCCAGGCGTAAGGGGCAGCAGACGAAAATGGACGAAGCTGAGCAAGGGAAGTAGAGGCCCTTGGGCAGGCGAGAAACATGGCATCAGAGGAGCGAAGAGCACGAGCGGGGCAATAGTGTGAGATGAGAGAGGAGAGATAGGAAGGAGCTAGACCGTGAACAGCTTTGAAGGTTAACAGGAGAAGTTTATATTGGATTCTGAAGTGAATTGGAAGCCAATGAAGAGATTTCAGAAGCGGGGTAACATGGTCGGAGCGGCGTGCTAAGAAGATGATCTTTGCGGCAGAGTGGTGAACAGAAACCAACGGGCTGATGTGAGAAGAAGGAAGGCCAGAGAGAAGAAGGTTGCAGTAGTCCAACCGTGAAATAACCAGTGCATGAACAAGCGTCTTGGCAGAAGAGACAGACAAAAATGATCGAATCCTGGCAATATTATACAGGAAAAATCGACAAGATTTAGCTACTGCCTCAATATGAGGAATAAAGGAGAGCGAGGAGTCGAAGATAAAGCCAAGGCTACGATAGATTTCTCTTTATCCAACCCCCTTTTAAAGCCATCTAAATTGGCAACCATCACTCCATCACTGTTAGCTTCACCCTACCCGGTGCCTGTTTACACTTCCCTGTGCCTGTTTGCATTCTCCTTCCCTCTTTATTGTTTACTACAACTTTATTAGATTGTAAGCCTATGTGGCAGGGTCTTGCTATTTACTGTGTTATCTGTACAGCACCATGTACATTGATGGTGCTATATAAATTAATAATAATAATAATAATAGGCTTACTGCTCTGATATTGCAGGTAGCATAGATCCATTGATAGATTTTTCTTTATCCAACCCCCTTTTAAAGCCATCTAAATTGGCAACCATCACTCCATCGCGTGGTCGTGAATTCCATAGTTTAGCTATGCACTGTGGGAAGAAATCCTTCCTTTCATTTGTCCTGAACCTCCCACCAATCAGCTTCATGGGAATGATTTTTGGAGGCTGCAGTTCTCTCTGCCTTTTTGTCCCTATCTAGCACCATGTAAAGCACATTCAAGTCAGCTGAAATCCATGGGATCAAAGGTGTGATCTTAAACATGCTTCGACAGAAAAAAGTCCTATATCTCTAAGCATCCCCCAGCCATGGGGGATGTAGGACGTTTTTGTAGGACTCCCTCCCCGCCCCGTCAAAACATGCATGGGATTACACCTTCAGTCTGTGTGGAATTGCAGCTTCTGGGTTCTGCTCTTGTCTGGTTCATTACCTTCTCTGTGATTAATTGATGCAATATTTCTATTTACCCCCTCCCTGTTCCTTCCCCCAAAATGAGCAATTGATTCTTCTCTTTTCAGTACAAAGTGTCTTTAATCCAACTCCTTAATGAATTCTTGCTTTCTTATTCACACTGAAAATTGCTTATGATCTCGTAAAGCCTCTTTAATATCCTCATTATGTTGGATTCCTGACTAACGTAAAGTTTATCCCATTGCCAATGTGACAACATGATGTAGCATAGCCTTCCTCAACCTGGGGCGCTCCAGATGTGTTGGACTGCAATACATCTGGAGCGCCCCAGGTTGAGGAAGGCTGTAGCAGATGCATAAAGTCCACAGCCTGATCCTCTGCATCAGCCTTCCCAATGCTGGCTGGTGCTGATGGGAGTTGTAGTCCAAACACATCCGGAGGGCACCAGGTTGGGGAAGCCTTCTCTACCTGTTTGCTCACAAGGAAATCCCACTGATACAACGGGGATTATTTATTCTCAGGTTTGTAGCTTATATCTACTGGGAGTGCCTCACGCCAGAGGAAGTGAGCGAACAATAAAAGCACCCTAGAGTCCTGCTTGCTTTCTGTCTTCCTGTAAAAGATCTTGGGATTCTTTCCTGTAAATCAAAGCCATGTTTCTCCCCACCCCCAAATACGCACACACACATACACGGTTAAGTGCCATTTATGGCATAACTGCAGACAAACAAACACAAGGACCTCAACAACATGTTTATCTGTTAACGGAAAGTGGAAGTTACAAAGGCTATCATAGAATCATAGAATCATAGAATAGCAGAGTTGGAAGGGGCCTACAAGGCCATCAAGTCCAACCCCCTGCTCAATGCAGGAATCCACCCTAAAGCATCCCTGACAGAGGGTTGTCCAGCTGCCTCTCAAATGCCTCTAGTGTGGGAGAGCCCACAACCTCCCTAGGTAACTGATTCCATTGTCGCACTGCTCTAACAGTCAGGAAGTTTTTCCTGATGTCCAGCTGGAATGTCCAGCTGGGTTTCTGAAGCATTTCCGCAACCATGGATTCTTTTCTGTTACCTCCTCTGCTTTGGGCATCATTGACCCTTGCTCCGCCCCAAATGGCTCCGGGAATAGAGTTTATTTATTTATTTATTTATTTATATAGCACCAACAATGTACTTGGTGCTATACAATGTGAAGGCTGGGGGGGTGGACGGGATGAAAAAATACCAGTGGTTTTTCCATTTTTTTCTGAGGACTGTATGTTTCCACCGGAAAAATTGAGCCGCTTTGGTTTATGAAACATTGGCCCTGTTCAGAAGACACCTTAAACCCCGGCTTTAGCCATGGTGACTAAGGCAAAATTGGGTGGGATAGCTAATACCCTGGAAGACAGAAACAAACTTCAAAGTGATCTTGATAGGCTGGAGTGCTGGGCTGAAAACAACAGAATGAAATTTAATAGGCAGAAATGCCAAGTTCTACATCTAGGTAATAGAAACCAAATGCACAGTTACAAGATGGGGGATACTTGGCTCAGCTATACTACAAACAAGAAGGATCTTGGAATTGTTGTCGATCACAAGCTGAATATGAGCCAACAGTGCGATGTGGCTGCAAGAAAGGCCAATGCTATTTGGGGCTGCATTAATAGAAGTAGAGCTTCCAAATCACGGGAGGTCCTGGTTCCTCTCTATTCAGCCCTGGTTAGGCCTCATCTAGAGTATTGCGTCCAGTTCGGGGCTCCACAGTTCAAGAAGGATGCAGACAAGCTGGAGTGTGTTCAGAGGAGGGCAACCAGGATGATCAGGGGTCTGGAAACAAAGTCCTATGAAGAGAGACTGAAAGAACTGGGCATGTTTAGCCTGGAGAAGAGAAGATTGAGGGGAGACATGAGAGCACTCTTCAAATACTTAAAAGGCTGTCACACAGAGGAGGGCCAGGATCTCTTCTCGATCCTCCCAGAGTGCAGGACACAGAATAACGGGCTCAAGTGAAAGGAAGCCAGATTCCAGCTGGACATCAGGAAAAACTTCCTGACTGTTGGAGCAGTACGACAATGGAATCAGTTACCTAGGGAGGTTGTGGGCTCTCCCACACCAGAGGCCTTCAAGAGGTAGCTGGACAACTATCTGTCAGGGATGCTTTAGGGTGGATTCCTGTATTGAGCAGGGGTTGGACTCGATGGCCTTGTAGGTCCCTTCCAACTCTGCTATTGTATGATTCCATGGTTTAAAGTGTCTTCTGAACACAACCCGGCATTCTGGCTTAACCACTGTGGTTAAAGCCATGGTTTAAGGTGTCTTCTGAATGGGCCCATTTTCTTTTAGAATTTAAAACAATGTATTGTTACCCAGGTTTTACTCCTCCCAAAATGATTTCTAAAAACTATGTAATAAGAACAGTTTTAGAGAAAGAGGTAAAATGTCTGGAAATAACGAAGCTGTGGGGGGAAATGTATTTTTTTTAATCCTCTCTGAAAGATTCCCAGCGTAATTGTTTTCTTTTATTCCTTATGAAAATTATTGATCTAGAGTAAATTTTACTGATAGACATTTATGCTCAGTTTCCCAATATGTAATTAGCGCCACCATTGTGCATTCCTGACAGTAAGTGTGCATTTTTGACAGTTCGGGTTTTGTTCTGAGAGTCCTGTGTTTCTGATGCTGTAGTAGTCATTTACTGCAGTTCTAGTCTATTCAGACAATAACTACAAATTTACTAATTGAGTTTACTTAAAATATAATGATTTATGAGCAAACTAAGTTAGACATAAAATCACTTTAGGAACAGATGTTCTTAAAGCAGCCCTCCCCAACCTGGTGCGCTCCAGATGTTTTGGACTACAGAGCCCAGCACTCGACCATTGGCACTGCGGCCTGAAGCTGATGGGAGCTGAAGTCCAAAAAATCTGGAGGGCACCAGGTTGGGGAAGGTTGTCTTAAACCAACAAAGTGACTTTAGATCTGTAAAGAGTGGTTAAAAAAAAGTATTGCTTATTTTTCATTCCCTCCCCCACAATATATATATATATATATATATATATATATATATATATATATATATTTGTGGATTTTTTATTTCTATGGCCTCAATTTTATTTGGAAAATTTTACATCTCTATCAATGAATAGAAATGACTCTGATTGGGGAAAAAGAAGCCTGTGGATGGGAAGGAAAATTCGGGTGGTGGTGGGGATTATAGAATCATAGAATTGCAGAGTTGGAAGGGGTCTCTAAGGACATCTAGTCCAACCCCCTGCACAGTGTAGGAATCCACCTTAAAGCTTCCCTGACAGATGGCTGTCCAGCTGCCTCTTGAAGGCCTCTAGTGTGGGAGAGCCCACGACCTCCCTAGGTAACTGATTCCATTCTCATACTGCTCTAACAGTCAGGATGTTTTTCCTGATGTTCAGCTGGAATCTACCTGGGGGAAGGGTTAAGTACCCCCTGCTTGTTGATTCTCCTTTGCAAATGCTCTGCACAACAACCCTACCACCACCACCACTTTTACTATAAACCAGCCAAGGTATAATTCCACTCTTACTGGGTCCTAATTGAAAATCCCAGCAGTAATTTCTACGAAAAATAAGCAGAGCTTCACTTGTAACATACAGTAGCAAAGGGGGGGGGGGGAAGAGACAGACTTTGGGTAACAGAGTTAAAAGCGTTGCATGGGTGTCCAAGTCACTGTGGCTTCTTCCTGCCGGTCCCCACAACGCTACACCTTCAGGCCTTCCATTACTGCCATCAATCAAACCATGTTTAATGTGTCAGTAGCTTAAAGTGGCATGTTTTTGGTCCCCCACAGCTCATTTTATGTGGAATAGTAGCATATTATCCCTTTTTAAATTTGTGGGCATGGGAAATGTGGAAGACGGGGCTGTGAAGCCCTGGGCAAGACAGGATGCATCCGTGGCGTGAAGCTGGACTTCCTAGTTCCCACTTCTGAGATCCCACTGCTTCCACACTCAACGCCAGCACTGCATTCTCTGCACGTGCACAGACACTCACTCCTGGTTATCCAACACGTTGGAAGCATCAATTCAGCAGCATGAAAAACACAAGGCGCTTTTCACAAACGGGGGATGAGCTTCGTGGATTCTATATCGCCTTTTCAACTGTTCTGATGCTACGAATATCTATTAGCATGACCCATAACTAGATCATAGAATCATAGAATAGCAGAGTTGGAAGGGGCCTACAAGGCCATTGAGTCCAACCCCCTGCTCAATGCAGGAATCCAACCTAAAGCATCCCTGACAGAGGGTTGTCCAGCTGCCTCTTGAAGGCCTCTAGTGTGGGAGAGCCCACAACCTCCCTAGGTACCTGATTCCATTGTCATACTGCTCTAACAGTCAGGAAGTTTTTCCTGATGTCCAGCTGGAATCTGGCTTCCTTTAACTTGAGCCCGTTATTCCGTGTCCTGCACTCTGGGAGGATCGAGAAGAGATCCTGTCCCTCCTCTGTGTGACAACCTTTTAAGTACTTGAAGAGTGCTCTCATGTCTGCCCTCCATCTTCTCTTCTCCAGGCTAAACATGCCCAGTTCTTTCAGTCTCTCTTCATAGGGCTTTGTTTCCAGACCTCTGATCATCCTGGTTGCCCTCCTCTGAACACGCTCCAGCTTGTCTGCGTCCTTCTTGAATTGTGGAGCCCAGAACTGGACACAATACTCTAGATCAGTGGTTCTCAATCTTCCTAATGCCGCGACCCTTTAATACAGTTCCTCATGTTGTGGTGACCCCCAACCATAAAATTATTTTCGTTCTTCTCTACACGATCCATTGTCATGGGATGGTTTGCTAATGAAAATAATACATAACAATAGCTTTAATCATACAAAAGATGATACATGACATAGTTCAGTCAATACAGTTTCCTAAGACCATCGGAAATATGTGTTTTCCGATGGTCTTAGGCGACCCCTGTGAAAGGGTCGTTCGACCCCCAAAGGGGTCTCAACCCACAGGTTGAGAACCACTGCTCTAGATGAAGTCAAACCCATGCCGAATAGAGAAGAAGCAGCACCTCACGCAATTTGGAAGCTATACTTCTATGAATGCAGCCCAAAATAGCATTTGCCTTTCTTGCAGCCATATCGCACTGTTGGTAACCCTTTCCTTCTTTCCAACACTTTCCCCAACTCTATAGGGATCTAGAGCGCAGCTCCAAATACCCTACATCAGCCTTCTCCAACATGGCGCCCTCCAGAGGTGTAGGACTGCAACTCCCAGAATTCATGCCTGGCTGGGAATTCTGGGAGTTGCAGTCTGACACATCTGGGTGTGTGTGTGTGTGTGTGTGTGTGTGTGTGCATGCCAAATTAGGGGAGCCTCCCCTACGTGTTTAATGAAAACCTCCCGTGCATTATTTCTTGCCACAATCTAAACCGAAATGCGAGGTTGTGTGTGAATTTGGTATCCTTTCCATAAGCAAGTGTCTAGTCCCTATGGCTGCACAAAGGAGCTTGGAAACTGAGGCATCGGTAAATAGATCCCCTGTGGCTACTATTCCATGTATAAACAATTCCTCTTCTTTCCCAAAGGAACCTTGAATGCACACGCCCCCCCCCCCATCCCATGGGGGCAGCTGGTAAAACAACCAGGTCCGGCCGTGTAGATCGCTTGCAACATGGGGGTTCAGGTGCCAGAGCTATGTGCCTGGGAGTTAGGAGGAAGAGAAGAATTTCTTCCTCCTAACCGGCGATATCACATTATGCCAGTCCTTTTACAACTTCATTGGCTGCCAGTCCAGGTCCGGGCCCGATTCAAAGTGCTGGTATTGACATTCAAAGCCAGGTTATTTGAAGGAACGCCTCCTCCCATATGTACCTGCCCGGACCTTAAGATCATCCACAGGGGTCCGTCTCCGCGAGCCCCTGCCAAAGGAAGTGAGGCAGGTGGCTACTAGGAGCAGGGCCTTCTCCGCTGTGGCACCTCGGTTGTGGAATGAGCTCCCCAGAGAGGTCCGCCTGGCGCCTACACTGTACTCCTTTCGTCGCCAGCTGAAGACCTTTTTATTCTCTCAGTATTTTAACACTTAATTTTAACTTAAATTTTACTGTTTTAACTCTGTATTTTAATCTTATATCAATTTTGCTGCGTGGTTTTTATCCTGGTTGTGCTTTCCATACTGTGTTTTGTATTTGTGCTTTTAACCTGTTGGTTGTTTTATTATGGCTTTAATTTTTGTGAACTGCCCAGACAGCTTTGGCTATTGGGCGGTATAAAAAATGTAATAAATAAATAATAAATAAATAAGAATTTTACATGCAGCCCAGACAGATTCTCCTTGAAGAATCTGCTACGCAAAAAACCATCGGGCAGCCGAATGTTAAATAAGCAGAGCGAAGATTGATCACTTAACATGCTGCAGATTCATTTTAAACTCTCCCCCTTCCAATCACCTCTGGGCCCCAGCGGGAGCCCAAATTCACACCAGCCTTGGAAGCCGAAGCCAGCTGTAACTGTCCGTCCCGTCCCCCAACATCAGCCACGCACCCTTGCTGGTAATGTGACAGGCTCCAGGGTGTCATGAGGGGTGTGTGTGGGTGTGTGGGTGTGTTTAGGGGTGGCAAAGTGCTTTATTCCTTCATCTGGAGGCCAGGAGGGATCCTTCCGAGCCGGGAAAGCAGGAAGAAAGGGGGACCGGGAAGAGAAAAGTGCGTGGGCGTTGGGAGGGGGGGGGGAGAAAAGAGAGAAACCGCTTTGGCATTTTGCCAACACCCAGGAGACTGCCAGCAATTTGCATAATAAGGGCCTCGCTTTTATCTCATTCTTGCCATGCTCAACACACTTTGCAAACATTAACTAATTAATCCTCACAACACAGGGCCCCTCGCATGGAATATATGCTAACCATCCACCATTTTTTTTAATCTTCTCCTCCTCCTCCACCCGCTTCTCCTTCTTCTCTTAAAACTAAAACGAATTGCAGATTTGTCTGTAGATTCACCCATTGCAAAGTGTAGTCTGCCGTGCAGCCTCAGACAGAACATCTGTGGAATAGTGTGCAACATCTCCCACACTAGAGGCCTTCAAGAGGCAGCTGGACAACCATCTGTCAGGGATGCTTTAGGTAGGGTGACCCTATGAAAAGGAGGACAGGGCTCCTGTATCTTTAACAGTTGCATAGAAAAGGGAATTTCAGCAGGTGTCCTTTGTATATATGGAGAACCTGGTGAAATTTCCTCTTCATCACCACAGTTAAAGCTGCAGGAGCTATACTAGAGTGACCAGAAGCTGCCAGGGATCACCCTACAGAGAAAACTACAAATGGGGTACTTTTTTCTGTCTTCCCCAGGTGCGTCTGTGGTGGGGAAACTTCCACTCGGGCCTAGAAGCCCATTCTCACGGCATCTAAACTAGCAGGCCACATCTTGTGTGCCTTTTGTGAAGGAGTAATTTCACTGCCTGCCCCAATTCCAACGCTGGTACGGTTCAACCTGGCTCAAGGGCCGTGCCGGTTTTAAGGGCCCATCAGCGAGTCCACCGTCTCGCCACCATTGTCAACAGTTGCCTCTGCTCCTAGTCATGGCTACCGCTTGCTTGCGTGCTGGGCAGAAAGCCAGGGAGAAAGGAGGCCACGGCTTCTGATGCTTCTTCTCACCAACACCATTGTCTGAGCGAGAGGCAGAAGAACAAGCAGGAGGAGCAAGTCCAGGGACTTATTGTTAGTGGCCCCTGCTCGGGTGTGGGCCCTTGGCAGTTGCCCAACCTTGCCTACCCTTGACGCCAACTCTGCTCAAGAATGAGGGCACCTTCTCCCAGCCCGGGGCCCACGAGATGTGTTGGAGTGCAACTCCCATCATGCCCAGCCAGCATGGGAAACAGTGAGCCAGAGAACTGGCTACTTGCACAACCCAGAAGTAGCAGGTTCAAATTTTGCCTGCGCCATGAACCAACTTGGCTAAACTAATCAATTCTCCTTTTTCTCAACTCCCCACTACAGAAGAAGAAGAAGAAGAAGAAGAAGAAGAAGAAGAAGAAGAAGAAGAAGAAGAAGAAGAAGAAGAAGAAGAAGAAGAAGAAGAAGAAGAAACAACAAAGCCCTATGAAGAGAGACTGAAAGAACTGGGGATGTTTAGCCTGGAGAAGAGAAGATTGAGGGGAGACATGATAGCACTCTTCAAATACTTGAAAGGTTGTCACACAGAGGAGGGCCAGGATCTATTACATTTATTTATATATATATATATATATATATATATATATATATATATATATATATATAGCACCATCAATGTACATGGTGCTGTACAGAGTAAAACAGTAAATAGCAAGACCCTGCCTCATAGGCTTACATTCTAATCTCTTCTCGATCCTCCCAGAGTGCAGGACACGGAATAACGGGCTCAAGTTAAAGGAAGCCCGATTCCGGCTGGACATCAGGAAAAACTTCCTGACTGTTAGAGCAGTACGACAATGGAATCAGCTACCTAGGGAGGTTGTGAGCTCTCCCACCCTGAGAGGCCTTCAAGAGGCAGCTGGACAACCCTCTGTCAGGGATGCTTTAGGGTGGATTGCTGCAGTGAGCAGGGGGTTGGACTCGATGGCCTTGTAGGCCCCTTCCAACTCTGCTATTCTATGATTCTAGGAGGAGGAGGAGGAGGAGGAGGAGGAGGAGGAGGAGGAGAAGAAGAAGAAGAAGAAGAAGAAGAAGAAGAAGAAGAAGAAGAAGAAGAAGAAGAAGAAGAAGAAGAAGAAGAAGAAGAAGAAGACGTGCAATGAGCAGTCCATTAATATTATATTATAATACACCTGTGAATCAACTAATACGTCCCTGGCATTGATATCTAAACTGGTTCAGGCAATGCACTTCTTTGGCAATTTGGACAGAGCACAGAGGGGTTAACCCCAAAGGGAGGGACTCTGATGCCTCCTGACATCAGCCAGAACAGCCCCAGTGTCTCCAAGTGGACCAGAGAAAGCACACCTTTGCAACCGCGGAACTTCACTGGAGCACAGAGACACACTCTCTCGACATGTACGTGGAGACTGATGCTGGCCAGTCCACAATAGAATCATAGAATCGCAGAGTTGGAAGGGGCCTACAAGGCCATCGAGTCCAACCCGCCCTGCTCAATACAGGAATCCACCCTAAAGCATCCCTGACAGATGGTTGTCCAGCTGCCTCTTGAAGGCCTCCAGTGTGGGAGAGCCCACAACCTCCCTAGGGAACTGATTCCATTGTCGTACTGCTCTAACAGTCAGGAAGTTTTTCCTGATGTCCAGCCGGAATCTGGCTTCCTTTAACTTGAGCCCGTTATTCTGTGTCCTGCACTCTGGGAGGATCGAGAAGAGATCCTGGCCCCCCTCTGTGTGACAACCTTTCAAGGACTTGAAGAGTGCGATCATGTCTCCCCTGGGATGATACTCTGGACTAAAGCAGCAGAGACGCCTATGGCGAGGCAAAGGGAAGTGTCTCCCTCAGGCGACTGATTTTGGGCGCTGTAAGAAAAAGGTGGGTGGGTATCGTGGGGGAGGAGAAAATCTACCTCATGATCTGCCAAAGGGTTTTGATCTTACTTTTATACTGTCAGTTTTACTTTCCCCTGTGCCTGTTTGGTGCACTCTCTTCCCCTTCTTATTGTTTTATTATGATTCTATCAGAATGCAAGCCTATGCGGCAGGGTTTTGCTATTTTATTGTTTTACTCTGTACAGCACCATGTACACGGATGGTGCTATATAAATAAATAAATAAGTAAGTAATGATCGTAATAATGCAACCTCCATCGTAATGAGAAGCCTCACAGCTCTCGGCCCTTCCAATGAGGCTTGCGCTGGCGGATCGTGCCCCGTGATAAAATCAGACAGAACGGTGCGATCGGCGTTCTCTGCTGACGGCTCTAAAAAAAGTGTCTGAAACCAGACGGGCTCCCTAACGGGACGAACGCCAGCAGACCCAGCATCAGCAACAAGCGACACTATCTGCAAGCCACTGGCCACCAGCAACACCACCCCGTTTGTTTGTTTTAAATAAAGATGCATAGAAAAAGAAGCCACACAGAGAGGGGAAAGGGAGAGAAAAGCAGACCCCGGCCCAGGCCCGGCCCCCCACGCCTGCTTACTTGCGGCCTCCATCTGCTCAGACAGGATCACGAAGCCCGCGGCCAGTGCCAAAGTCTCGCCCTTTGTCTCCGTGACAAAGAGTTAAAACCAACTCAAGAGAGACGGAGCCGCCCGCCGTCAGCAAGCCCGGCCCATCCCTGGCCTGTGATACGCTGTGCCAAGGACCGGGGGGCCAACCTCGCAGGAGCCGACGCGTCTCTGGCCGCCTGGTTTCAACAATGCCGCCTTTGCCGGGAGGCTGGGATCGGCACTGGGGGAGGCGCAAGGCCGGCAAGGGACTTCGCCTACATGGCCGGGGCTCAGGAAAGAGCCGGCTCCGTTCGCCCACTGGCAAGCTTTCTCCCTGCGGCCGGGAGCAGCTGATGGGGGAAAGGGTCCCCACCGCCATGGATGCAGCCGCGTTTTCCTCGGCAAAGAGAGGGTGACGCCAGCCCTTCAGCCGTCCCTCAAGGAGCCCGGGCAGACAGACCCTCCAAGGCCGGAGTCCTGCCTCGTTTGCTCCCCCCATCTGACCCCCCCTAAGTGCAACCAGCAGCATCCATTAGTGAGGTGGTACTGGGGAAGAGGGACCCATATTTCTGCACATCGCAAGGTGGCATCGGCAGCCGTGGGCTGCACCTGTACTGGGCACATCAGCTGTTGAGAACCGAACCAGACGGGGAGGCACAAGAGAGCAGAGGCATGTCAGCTGCAGAGGCCAGTGCAGGCTGCAGAAAGGGGATAGCGCAGCCTTCCTCAAACTGGCGCCTTCCAGCCGTGTTGGACTACAACTCCTAGCGTCTCCCAGTGTCCCCCATCCAGCAGCACCGGCTGGGGGGGTACTGGGAATTGCAGTCCAACACAGCAGGAGGGCTCCAGGCGAGGGAAGGCTGCGTTACTGCAACCAGGAGCAAGGAGCAAGCCGGCTTCCTCACAGGTCCACCGCTCCACGCACGATGCAAAGGTGCACCTGCCCTCACCGTCAGGTGGCACAGCGCAGCGAGGGGCTGGAGCTCACCCCAACTCCCCACGGAGCATATACCTGTGCCGCGACGAGGTGCGCGCCTCCAGACAGGTGCTTGCTGCAACCACACTTTGCTTCCAGGCGTGACGTGGGCCCCTCTGGCACAGCCAACACGGACTCGTTGCTTTTATTCATTCCTTGCTCAGCTGTCCGGTGCCGATCCTCGAGACCGGTTGCTTTTTCCAAGCGCACAACCCATAATATTTGGTTGCTGTGAAAGTGAGATCCTTTCCCCATCTCCCAACTCCCATTGCTGTGTGGAGGCACCAGCATGATGTATTTATTCCGTTCATTTGTTACAATTACAGCCTGCCTTTTCCCCCCTTGCAAGTAACCCACGGCAGCTTACATTTTATCCTCACAACAACCCTGTGAGTTAGCTTAGGCTGAGAGTCTGTGAGTAGCCCAAAGTCACCCAGTGAGCTTCATGGCCAAGTGGGGACTAGAACCTGGGTCTCCCGGGTCCCAGTTCAACACGCTAAGCACTACAACATGCTGCCTCTCTCATTAGCACTTTGTGGGTGCATCTTTTAACAGCCTTTGGGGCCATGCGCTATCTCCATGTTGTACAATGGATACACTGTGGCGCTCATCCACGACTCCGTTTTTACAAAATTAAAGTTGCGGCTGATGCCCCAAAATGCGGCGAGGCGGAGTGCACTTTAGGCACTATAGTTCATTAGCCCAGTGCGCCCACTCTTGAAGCATTTTGGATCAGACCCAACTCAAAACAGAACCCTCACTGTCCTTGTCAGGATGTTCCTTGCAATCGCCCAGACTCACTTGGTAAAACGCCTCCTCCCGTATGTACCTGCCCGGAGCCTAAGGTCATCCTCAGGGGTCCTTCTCCACGAGCCCCTGCCAAAGGAAGTGAGGCAGGTGGCTACCAGGAGCAGGGCCTTCTCTGCTGTGGCACCCCGGCTGTGGAATGAGCTCCCTAAGGAGGTTCGCTTGGCACCTACATTATATGCTTTTAGACGCCAGGTGAAGAGCTTTAGTCTCTCGGCATTTTAACCGTCTATAAATTCAATTTTAACTTGGCTGTTTTAAATTTATGTTTTAAATTTGTATTTCTGCACTGCTGCTGATTTTATCCTGGTTGTGCTTTTACATTGTATTTTATATCATGCTTTTTATACGCTTTGTTTTATACTTGGAACGGTTTTAATTTTTGCAAACCGCTCAGAGAGCTTTGGCTATTGGGCGGCACAAAAATGCAATCAATCCATCAAACCAGAACAAAACTAGAAAGGAGGCCAGAGAGGATCACGGCACCAGGCGCTGCTGCTGTGTAGGTATGGAAAGGCTCCATCTCTACCTAACGTTTTAGGAACCCTTACTGGATTTCCGCTGTTTAAAAACACACACCATCAGCACCACTTCTTGTTGGAGGAACACTCCATTACCTCACAAGGTGAGCACTGCACATTCCTTCTAGGCCTCAGTGACCTCAGTGGCACAGAGTGCCTTCTACAAACTCCGGTTGGTGGCCCAGCTACGCCCTTATCTGGACAGGGATAACCTGGCTTCCGTTGTCCATGCTCTGGTAACCTCCAAGTTAGATTACTGCAATGCGCTCTACATGGGGCAGCCTTTGAAGACGGTTCGGAAGCTGCAGCTCGTGCAAAATGCAGCGGCCAGACTGATTTCGGGAACCAGAAGGTTCGACCATGTAACACCTGCTCTGGTCCGCTTGCACTGGCTGCCTGTATGTTTCCGAGCCCAATTCAAGGTGCTGGTTTTGACCTATAAAGCCTTACACAGCTTGGGACCACAATACCTGATGGAACGCCTCTCCCGACGTGAATATACCCGGTCACTACGTTCAACATCGAAGGTCCTCCTCCGGGTGCCTACTCCGAGAGAGGCTCGGAGTGTGGCAATGAGGGACAGGGCCTTTTCGGTGGTGGCCCCCAGACTGTGGAATGATCTCCCTGATGAGGCTCGCCTGGCACCAACACTACTATCTTTCCGGCGCCAGGTTAAGACTTTCCTCTTTGCCCGGGCATATGGCGGCACATCCTAATTACCCACATGTTTAGTTTTTAATTGGTTTTTAATGCTCTGTGTTTGTATGTACTGTGTTTTAGAGTTTTAAATTTTGTATTCTTGTTTTTATCTCAATTTTAGAATTTCTGTAAACCGCCCAGAGAGCCCTGGCTATGGGAGCGGTATATAAGTATAATAAATAAATAAATAAATAAATAAATTGGCCCTTTAACAATGAATGTTTCGAACAATACTGACAATGGAGTTTTCCCTCTGGCGAGATTGTCACGCAGAACCTCCCCAATATCCTGCATCCATTCTTTAAAGTCATCCAGAAGGGCTTCAAGGACCACCTCCCCTCCAAGACACCCAGTTCCAAACTCTGCAACTCCAGGTGATCCTTTAACAGCACTGGTCAAGTGCAAACTGCACCAGGGCCTCCTTCTGTTCCAACGGCAGACAGTCCTGGATGGAGGAACGTCCACATTCATTTTATTTATTTTATTTATTGCATTTCTATACCGCTCAATAGCCGAAGCTCTCTGGGCGGTTCACATGTCCTTTTCGCTACCAAAATCTTGGGGGTTATTCTAACTTTTCCAAGTGGGATAATCCAAGTGGGAGAGAAACAGGGTGGATAAAAAGCAATGTTTTTTTTAAATAAGTAAATAAATAAATAAATAAAAATTGATTTTTTAAAAAAAATTAAATCGTATTTTTTTAAAATAAAATGCTTTTTGAGGAAAAATCCATCTAAAGATAGTTTTCTTTTTAAGATACATTATAGTGCAAAGGTTATTCATCATGAAATAAGAATTAGTTTTTAATTATGTAGCATGAGGCTGTACACCGCCCTGAGATCTTAGTGTTATAGGCCGGGATATAAATATTTTAAATAAATAAAAATAAATAAATAGTCATGCAATGTTTAAATTTTGGGTTAAATGAATTCCATTCATCCATTCATCATGTCATGCTCTCCCAGAGGTTTCTGTAAGATTATGGGGCAATTTTTCTGTCTAGAAGATATGATCACAGATGCTTGGTTTTACTGTTCTCAAAACTGTGAACGTGTGTCTGCAGAGGTCACAATCTCCTTGTGCCTTTGCAAATCGATGTACACAGAAAAAAAACCTTTCCTCTTAAGTGCCAAGTTTCACAAAATTCAATGAATAGAGTGCACTGTTTTGGGAGGGGGGGAAGTCACATGATTAAATCGAGACTTTCTGAGTAGTGATTTAAATCGTGATTTAAATCAAATTGATTTAAATCAAATCCACCCTGAGGGGAAAGAAAAAAAAAGAACGAAAACCAGCCAAGCAGCTGTGAACGCTGGAGCATCTCAGCCGCTTCTCTTGCATGGTCACCCACAAAAAAAGAAGTGGGGGACCCAAAGACTCATAGAATCATAGAATAGCAGAGATGGAAGGGGCCTACAAGGCCATCGAGTCCAACCCCCTGCTCAATGCAGGAATCCAACCTAAAGCATCCCTGACAGACGGTTGTCCAGCTGCCTCTTGAAGGCCTCCAGTGTGGGAGAGCCCACAACCTCCCTAAGTAACTGGTTCCACTGTCATACTGCTCTAACAGTCAGGAAGTCTTTCCTGATGTCCAGCTGGAATCTGGCTTCCTTTAACTTGAGCCCGTTATTCCGTGTCCTGCACTCTGGGAGGATCGAGAAGAGATCCTGGCCCTCCTCTGTGTGACAACCTTTTAAGTATTTGAAGAGGGCTATCATGTCTCCCCTCCATCTTCTCTTCTCCAGGCTAAACATGCCCAGTTCTTTCAGCCTCTCTTCATAGGGCTTTGTTTCCAGACCCCTGATCATCCTGGTTGCCCTCCTCTGAACACGCTCCAGCTTGTCTGCGTCCTTCTTGAATTGTGGAGCTCAGAACTGGATGCAATACTCTAGATGAGGCCTAACCAGGGCCGAATAGAGAGGAACCAGTACCTCACGTGATTCGGAAGCTATACTTCTATTAATGCAGCCCAAAATAGCATTGGCCTTTCTTGCAGCCATATCTCACTGTTGGCTCCTATTCAGCTTGCGATCTACAACAATTCCAAGATCCTTCTTGTTTGTAGTATTGCTGAGCCAAGTATCCCCCATCTTGTAACTGTGCCTTTGGTTTCTATTTCCTAAATGTAGAACTTGGCATTTATCCCCATTAAATGTCATTCTGAAAGGCAGCTCCAGTCCAGGGGACCAATTTCTGTCATCCCACCAGCCGCACACTGCACAGCACAACCGCAGAGGTTGCTGGCTGAAACGGGGAGGCCACGGTTTGCCCCTGGGGGGTGGGGGAGATTAGCAGGAGGGAGGGATTGTGACTCACCACCTGGGCAAACTCTACGCACAAGCGCAGGTGTGAAAAAGCCGGCACAGGCGGCAGGGAATTGGCACCTGCTGGGATTTCTGCCAGGAGGCGGGGGAGGTGGGGAAGAACTTTGCATCTCCAGAGGATGCTTCATCCAGCAGCAGCAGCTGAGAATGAAAGAGCGTTTGCTGCACTAGCCGGAGAATTCTGCCGAGTCACAAGGTCTGGGTGCCAAGATAGCCAAAAGGGATGATTCAGGGCTTTGGGCACGTGGTGGGTTGTGGGGGGGAGACGGGGTGAAGAAGACAGACAGTTTTTATACTGTTTATGTTGATGGTTTTTTAAAAATTTTGTATACGTACTTTTTTATGTTCACTGTTTTTAACTTTTGTAAACCGCCCAGAGAGCTTCGGTTATGGGGCGGTATATAAATGTAATAAATCAAATCAAGCAATCAAGATTGAGGGGAGACATGATAGCACTCTACAAATACGTTGTCACACAGAGGAGGGCCAGGATCTCTTCTCGATCCTCCCAGAGTGCAGGACACGGGATTTATTTATTATTTATTTATTTATTTATTCATTACATTTCTATACCGCCCAATAGCCGGAGCTCTTTGGGCAGTTCACAAAAATTAAAAACATTCGAAGTATAAAACAACAGTATAAAACCATAATATAAAATACAATATAAAAGCTCAACCAGATAAAAACAGCAGCAGTGCAAAATTACAAATTTAAAACACCAAGTTAAAATTTATTTATTTATTAGTTAAAATGCTGGGAGAATAAAAAAGTCTTCCCCTGGCGTCTAAAAGCATATAATGTAGGTGCCAAGCGAACCTCTTTAGGGAGCATGTTCCACAGCCGGGGTGCCACAGCAGAGAAGGCCCTCCTCCTGGTAGCCACCTGCCTCACTTCCTTTAGCAGGGGCTCGCGGAGAAGGACCCCTGAGGATGACCTTAGGGTCCAGGCAGGTACATACTGGAGGAGGCGTTCCTTCAGATAGCCTGGCCCCAAGCCGTTTAGGGCTTTAAATGTTAATACCAGCACTTTGAATCCGGCCGGACCTGGACTGGCAGCCAATGAAGCTGGAAAAGGACTGGCGTGATGTGGTCTCGTCGGCCAGTCCTTGTTAGCAACCGTGCTGCCCTGTTTTGTACCAGTTGAAGTTTCCGGACCATTTTCAAAGGCAGCCCCACGTATAACACATTGCAGTAATCCAAACGAGAGGTTATCAGAGCATGGATCACTGTAGCTAGGCTATCTCTGTTCAGATAAGGGCACAGTTGGTATATCAGCCTAAGCTGATAAAAGGTGCTCTTTGCCACTGAGTTCACCTGTACCTCAAGTGACAGTTCTGGATCCAAGAGCACCCCCAAACTATGGACCCGATCATTTAGGGAGAGTGCAACCCCGTCCAGGACAGGGCAAACATCACCTCGCCGGACAGATGAACCACCCGCTAACAGTACCTCCATCTTGTCTGGATTGAGTCTCAGTTTATTAGCCATTACCGTGCCCAGGCACTGGTTCAGAATAATGGGCTCAAGTTAAAGGAAGCCAGATTCTGGCTGGACATCAGGAAAAACTTCCTGATGGTTAGAGCAGTATGACAATGGAACCAGTTAGCTAGGGAGGCTGTGGGCTCTCCCACACTAGAGGCCTGCAAGAGGCAGCTGGACAAGCATCTGGTATGTTTTACGGTGGGTTCCTGCATTGAGCAGGGGGTTGGACTTGATGGCCTTATAGGCCCCTTCCAACTCTACTTTTCTATGATTCTAGAGACAAAGAGAGAGACAGAGAGAGACAGAGAACGCAAGAGAGGGAGGTAGCTGGTTACCGGTCAGGATCTGGGTTCCAGGAGATTGCTAGATAGAAGAGAACCGTTTTGCATTCTATCTTAACTGATCAGGTTGGCAGGCGGAGGAGGCAGGGCAAAATCCAGGTAACCCTCGCGTGCACTGCGCATTGCAGAACGGCTGGAGCCCTACCCCATGGCGGGCACCTGGAGGAGTTGGCACGGGCAGCAGGGTCAGGTCTCCATGTTGTGCCAGCAAGCAAACAGACAGCATAAAAAACATCAAAATAGAAGTTTCAGAGCTGGGGAAGTTGATCTAATCGAGGATAATTACAGTAATTCATCTTTAACCGCCGCCACTCGGGATTGCAACCTTTATTTAGCCGCTTTGATGCCTGCATGAGCCATTACTGTATTATAATAAACACGTTAAATGCATTTTCATGTTCTAAATGAGTCTCGGCAGCTGCATTTAGTGACAAAGCACCTTCGGCAGTAGGCAAAATGGATCAGGAACTACGGCATGAGGCACAGAGGCCTGCCGAAGTGGTGAAGCTTCTCTGGGACTCTACCACGTCAGGCTGTGTGAAAGGGGAAGGGGGGCGGAGGCAGAGGAGTGGGATACATTTTGTCTCCTGTAAAAAAGAGACTCCCTGGTCATCGATAAATAGCATCCCAGGGTGAAGACTAGGCTTAAACCTCAAGTCAGTTGAGATAAGAGCAGGACAGGGAGAAACTGAAAAATAAAATCCTCTTGGGTGAAGGCTAGTGGGGCCTCAGACCCAGCACTGACACCTGGCCAACCGAAAACAGCAGAATGCTAAGGCAGAACCCTTTCCAAGTTAATTCTACAGCCAGCACAGGCTGCAAGCAGGGAGGAACGTCGCCGTTGCATGCAGAAGGACCCAGGTTCAATCCCCAGGCAGGAGGAGACAAGAAAGAAAGCCCTATGAAGAGAGATTCTGAATGTGAAAATCCAAAGGAGGTTTACAGATAGGGAGAATGTCAAGACACCCAAAGTTAAGCAAGCAGAAGAACTGACTTTAAATATAAGCGGTGTAAACCAGACACCGGAAAAATGGTATGAAGAATATTAAAGCAATAATCAGCACAGGTTAGTACGATAGTCTGAGTAAAATGGGTATTTGTGAATGGGCCTTTCTTTGCCTGCTCACCTATGGTGAACTTGAACCACCTCCAAGCGAAACTAGGCCCAAGTTCTTTTCTGTTTTGGCCACAAAATATGAGTCACAGAATCATGCATGGGCAGGTGGGGAGTAAACGTTTGTGTGGACTAGTTCACAGAAGTTACTGATGTGCAAGGCTGATTTTTTTTAAAAAATAAAGGAATTGTAGAAGCAGCAGCTTAGGGATGGGATTTTGAAGCATTGTAAGTGACAGACGTTAGCTACAGCTGTAACACGAGCTGAAAAAGAACTACTAAGAAGGCAGTGAAGAAGTATTTTAGACTCACAAATGAAAGCATCTTCATTTAAATATGACTAAATTGCATAGCTACATTCTACCTGTAGAAGCTGGGCCCTGGGATGGCGGGATTTTCAGCCCACCCCCACCCCCCACGCTGCAGTTGGCAGCTCCCGGCAATCACACAAAGCAATATTTTCCTCCCTGATGCCTTTTGATATTGGAACTGCAACAAAAACATGAACATTGTCAAGAGCACAGTGGCGCTGCCGGGGGATCACGGCTCTCGAGGTAAAGCCCCCGAAGAAACGGCGTCCGCAGCAGAGCTGGCAAAACACAATGATATCAGCAGACACAGCGTTCTGTCTCCGCTATGCAGAACAGCCGAGAGCAAATCACCAGGCTGGAGCCTTTTGTCCTCAGAGGGGTTTGTTTTCCTCTTCCCTCGCCCTTTTCTGCACACACTGTGCCGAAAAGGAGCACGCGGTGCGCTTCGGAAAGGATGCAAAGGTCATTGCCTTCATCAGAACATAAATGCCAGTTGCTCCAATTAGCCAAGAATCAGTGCAGAGAGAGAGAGAGAGAGAGAGAGAGAGAGAGAGAGAGAGGAAGAAAGGAAGGAAGGAAGGAAGGAAGGGAAGGGAAAGGAAAGGAAAGGAAAGGAAAGGAAAGGAAAGGAAAGGAAAGGAAAGGGAGCAGACACCCGGCTGTCTACGCACCACAATTTTGTTACTAGATGCTAAAAATCTGAAGCTTTACTCCTGAACTGGTCAGTGTCAATGTGCGGGTATGTATACAGAGTTTTGAAACCAAGACCTGATTCCTGAGTTTGGACCCTGAACCTCCTCCTCCACATGCCCCCTTTCCTTTTGTTTTAGCTTGCAAGCCTCACGACAGGATTGACATATTATTACTCATCTTCCTAAGTCACTCCGGACAAGCTTTTTAGTCTGAAGAGCGGAGCAGAACTGGCTACAAAAGAATAAAATGCCGGTCAAAATAGACTTGTTTCCCCCAACCTACTACACTCTAGAGGTATTGGGCTGCAAAGCCCATCATCCACAGCTGGGATGGCTATGCTGGCTGGGAATGATGGAAGCTGTAGTCCAACCTATCCGGAGGCCATCAGGTTAGGGAAACTTGCATGAGCAAGACTGGGGAAGATAGACAAATAATTTGGTACAACGCATCTTCCAGTGCTCTGCTCTTTCCCTTACGACCGGCCTCAGTTCACATTTGCCCACACAGGATCAAGATGTGCATTTTAGTGTCATAGAATCATAGAATAGCAGAGTTGGAAGGGGCCTACAAGGCCATTGAGTCCAACCCCCTGCTCAATGCAGGAATCCACCCTAAAGCATCCCTGACAGAGGGTTGTCCAGCTGCCTCTTGAAGGCCTCGAGTGTGAGAGAGCCCACAACCTCACCGGGCAACTGATTCCATTGTCGTACAGCTCTAACAGTCAGGAAGTTTTTCCTGATGTCCAGCCGGAATCTGGCTTCCTTTAACTTGAGCCCGTTATTCCGTGTCCTGCACTCTGGGAGGTTCGAGAAGAGATCCTGGCCCTCCTCTGTGTGACAACCTTTCAAGTATTTGAAGAGTTGTCACCACTTCCGAGAGTGGCCGCAAGCGCCTCCACTTTGTGTCAGGGCTGTCCTCCTCTTCTCTTCCTCCACCCTCGCTCCTCCGTGGCTTCGTGGCCAATGGGCCGTGGCAAGCGACTCAGGCCGTTGCCCCAAAGACACCACAACACTACAGAAAGTCAGCCAGGAGTTGGCCCAGCCCATTGGATGAAAAGGCAGGTGAAGCTGGGGGGTGGGGGTGGGGGTGGGGGCAGCAAGAGCAGAAAGAAAGAAAGAAAGAAAGAAAGAAAGAAAGAAAGAAAGAAATCACGTGAGGTCCTGGTTCCTCTCTATTCGGCCCTGGTTAGGCCTCATCTAGAGTATTGCGTCCAGTTCTGGGCTCCACAATTCAAGAAGGATGCAGACAAGCTGGAGCGTGTTCAGAGGAGGGCGACCAGGATGATCAGGGGTCTGGGAACAAAGCCCTATGAAGAGAGACTGAAAGAACTGGGCCTGTTGAGCCTGGAGAAGAGAAGATTGAGGGGAGACAGGATAGCGCTCTTCAAAGACTGAAAAGGTTGTCACACAGAGGAGGGCCAGGATCTCTTCTCGATCCTCCCAGAGTGCAGGACACGGAATAACGGGCTCAAGTTACAGGAAGCCAGATTCCAGCTGGACATCAGGAAAAACTTCCTGACTGTTAGAGCAGTGCGACAATGGAACCAGTTGCCTGGTGAGGTTGTGGGCTCTCCCACACTAGAGGCCTTCAAGGGGCAGCTGGACAACCCTCTGTCAGGGATGCTTTAGGGTGGATTCCTGCATTGAGCAGGGGGTTGGACTCGATGGCCTTGTAGGCCCCTTCCAACTCTGCGATTCTATGATTCTATGAAAGAAAGAAAGAAAGAAAGAAAGAAAGAAAGAAAGAAAGAAAGAAAGAAAGAAAGAAAGGAAGAAAGAAAGAAAGAAAGAAAGAGAGAGATGTCACCCAGCATCAAGCGTCCTTAAGATATGGCGATTGTCTGGAAACCCGAGTATCTTTTTGACCATTCTGTTCAGCTGAGTCCGATGCATTCATTTTGAGGCAACTATCAATATTAGAAAACCCAAAGGCAGCTTGTGTTGGCCGTAAGAAAACCTCCAAAATCCATAGACTGCAATACCAGCTTTAGGACCACTTAAAGATCACAAAAAAGGTGTAAGCTTTGGGGTCTCCCTTCTTTCAGTGACTCTATATTCTCACCACCATGGTCATCAGCTGGTGTTGCTCCTCCTCCTCTTCCTCCTCATTTCCGCCACTCACTTGCTGGACAGGCAGAGCGCCAGCAGGCCAGGGCCGTCTCCTGCTGCTCCACCTTCTCACCACCACTGTTGTCTGGGCCAGAGCGACAGGTGGGAGAACAAGCAGGTTGCAAGGGTGAAGAGGGGCAACAGCTCCAGGGTGATCTTTCCAGTGGGCCCACACCGCGGTGAGGGCCCTTGGCAAGTGCTCGACCATGCTGACCCTGGACGCCGTCCCAGCTTCCTGCAATCTGGTTTTCGGTATCGCAGCCTTCTTATCGCTGCTGTTCCTGAGCTGGCCTGTTGGTGATGCTGTTTGACTGGTATGTTTAAACGAGGATAGTTAGGGGAGTCTTTATTTAATTCGTAAATAAAATGACTAATTAATAAGTCTGTGGACTTCTTTAATCAGTAAGGCTGAGTGGGAAAGGCAGGAATCATAGAATAGCAGACTTGGAAGGGGCCAACAAGGCCATTGAGTCCAACCCCTGCTCAATGCAGGAATCCACCCTAAAGCATCCCTGACAGAGGGTTGTCCAGCTGCCTCTTGAAGGCCTCTGGTGTGGGAGAGCCCACAACCTCCCTAGGTAACTGATTCCATTGTCGTACTGCTCTAACAGTCAGGAAGTTTTTCCTGATGTCCAGCCGGAATCTGGCTTCCTTTAACTTGAGCCTGTTATTCTGTGCCCTGCACTCTGGGAGGATCGAGAAGAGATCCTGGCCCTCCTCTGGGTGACAACCTTTCAAGTATTTGAAGAGTGCTCTCATGTCTCCCCTCCATCTTCTCTTCTCCAGGCTAAACATGCCCAGTTCTTTCAGTCTCTCTTCATAGGGCTTTGTTTCCAGACCCCTGATCATCCTGGTTGCCCTCCTCTGAACACGCTCCAGCTTGTCTGCGTCCTTCTTGAAGTGTGGAGCCCAACCTGGGGTAGGAAGCGTCCCCTACCCCAGGTTGGCTTGTTTGTTCATCCAGCGCAACACAATCGATCCTTGACTGGCGATAGCCACTCTCCAGGGTCTTGGGCAGAAAAGGCTCCTTCATTGCTTCATGATTCGTTCATATATTTATATAAGAATACCAGTAGTGAAAGGCTTATTATGCAAGATCAACCAGACCGATTTTGCTCAGTTTTGTTTTAAACTGAAGCTTGACCAGTGTAGATGTGCAGAAAATTCTGAAAGTTCAAAAAAGTTCAAAGGTCGAGCTTCAATAGCAATTGAAGACAGGCAGGGCCAGGCCCTCCACCAGCGGGATGATGGACAGCCCTGCTCAGACAATCAGTGTGGAGTGAAGGCGGGCCCTGGGCACAGCCATAGAGTTAAGTTCTATGGGGAGGGGGAAGGAGGCAGCCAATTGGAGTGCACAAGAGGAGGGGCCAGGGCAGTGCCACATGCAAATTTCAGAGGGGGGGATTCACATCTCTGTGATGGGATGGGATGGAGGGGCAAAATAAAATAAAAAGGCAGGAAAGGACCAGGACTAGTAGCGCCCCATGGCGACCTTGGCTTTCCACTAGTATATACAGATTTGTTTTTAAAGCTGTTTATAATTGTTTTAAATGTATGTTTCTGCGTCTGTTGTATGTTTTTGTAGTTTTAAATTTTGTATATTGTTTTTTAAGAGTTTTAAGAATTGCAGAGGGCTTTATGAGGGAGGGGTTCTGAACCCAGTCCCTATAGGCTCCCCAGAAGAAGAAGAAGACCACCCGCCCTTTCCTGGGCTCTACCCTGTTTCCCCCTTTTAAAACTTGATTTTGTTCTGACTTTATACTGTTAGTTTTACCCTACCCAGTGCCTGTTTACCCTACCCAGTGCCTGTTTGCATTCCCTTCCCCTCCTTATTGCTTTACTACGATTTTAGTAGAATGTAAGCCTATGGGGCAGGGTCTTGCTATTTACTGTTTTACTCTGTACAGCACCATGTACATTGATGGTGCTATATAAATAAATAAATAATAATAATAATAATGTAAACCACCCAGAGAGCTTCAGCAATGGGGCGGTATACAAATGTAATAAATAATAATAATAACAACAATTATTATCAGCTTAGGCTGATATACCAACTGCGCCCTTCTCTGGACAGAGATCCATGCTCTGATAACCTCTCGTTAGAATTACTGCAATCCGTTATACGTGGGGCTGCCTTTGAAAACGGTCCAGAAACTTCAACTGGTATAAAACAGGGCTGCACGGTTACTAACAGGGACTGGCCGACGAGACCACATCACGCCAGTCCTTTTCCAGCTTCCTTGGCTGCCAGTCCAGGTCCGGGCCCAATTCAAAGTGCTGGTATTAACATTTAAAGCCCTAAACGGCTTGGGGCCAGGCTATCTGAAGGAACGCCTCCTCCCGTATGTACCTGCCCGGACCCTAAGGTCATCCTCAGGGGTCCTTCTCCATGAGCCCCTGCCAAAGGAAGCAAGGCAGGTGGCTCCCAGGAGGAGCAGGGCCTTCTCTGCTGTGGCACCCCGGCTGTGGAATGAGCTCCCTAAGGAGGTTCGCTTGGCACCTACATTATATGCTTTTAGACGCCTTTTTATTCTCCCAGCATTTTAACAGTCTCTAAATAAATTTTAACTTGGTGTTTTAAATTCGTAATTTTGCATTGTTGCTGTTTTTATCTGGTTGAGCTTTTATATTGTATTTTATGTTAGGGTTTTATACTGTTGTTTTATACTTTGAATGTTTTCGATTTTTGTGAACTGCTCAGAGAGCTCCGGCTATTGGGCCATATAGAAATGTAATAAATAAATAAATGAGAGAGAGAGAGAGAGAGAGAGAGAGAGAGAGAGAGAGAGAGAGGTGCGGGGGTGGGGAGATGCCAGAGAATGAACCTGGGACATTCTGCATGCATAGCGTCTGCTTACTGCTGAGCTCCCGATGTCTTAACTACTATTCCCATCAGCCACAGCCAGCACAGCCAATGGGCAGGGATGAGCACTCTGAACCGCCTGGAGAACTTCAGCTATGGGGCAGTATAGAAGTATAATGAAATAAAAGAACAATGGGAGCTGTAGTACAAAACAACTTGTTCCCCCCCACCCCATGTGTTACAGCAAGGGTCTGGAACCTCACACCTGGGGGGGGGGGCAAATCCGGCTTTCTGAGTTGCTGAGATGGCCACGCCCCCTCCCAGTGGCCCCAAGCACTGATCCTTTAGTGCAGTGGTTCCCAATTAGCTAAGTACTGCGTACCCCCTGTTTTTTCAATGCCAAGCCATGGACCCCCTACCTTTGAAAAATGTGTTACCTCTATGGTAGTTACCTGTGCGAAGCAATTTTTTGGAGATAATTAAGGGGTAGCCCCTAATAAGCAAAGGATTTTAGGTATACTAAAAACAGACCATAAAATTTGTGATATTACCACACAAAAATGACAATGAGTTAGTTAGGAATATAAAGACGAATTTAATTTTCCTAACGTCTAGTTTACAATTGAACAAATTATGACTTGTCTAGCAGCTACTAAACGTAAACGTGATGGGAGAAATCGTGCCTCTTTTTGTCCCGAACAATCCTTTCCACATCCGGTTCAATATTTCCTACTTTTAATCTCAAATCTGGATCAACATCGAGCCGTTTTCTCTGCTTGTTCTTCATATAACAAAATGTCGAAAATGTTTGTTCACAAAGATATGTGGAACAAAAGGGAACTTGATGTTTCAATGCTTTTTCACCTAACTTCTAATAATCAGGAAAAACCTTCACCCAGAATTGGTCCGGTCTATATTCTTTGGGAAATGATTTCAAAGAACCATCACAAGTCACGTCAACAACTGCATCTCGCTCTTCCGCAGAGAGAGTTGTTAGTTGTCCATCACCACATTCAAAAGGGTTCCGTGAGTTTTCAGGATTAGGTGCAGGGAAGTAATCCCTGAAGCTAGTCACTAAATCACGCAGGTGCTCAGGGATGTTATATTTTACTTCTGGTAGGAATTCGTCGTCAGTGGACTCCAGAAATGAATAGTGAATATGTGAATGGTGCCACGGACCCCCTGGGTGGGTTATGTGGGCCCCCTGGGGTCCACGGACCACCAATTGGGAACCACTGGTTTAGTGGTTTCCCAGCTGCTGGGCCCTCCCTGCTCCCCATTCTGAAAGGTGAAAATGCCTCTCCTAAGACGCTACCGGCATTAAGGGCTTTAAGCTAAAATCGGCTGGCATTTTTCGCTCCACTCCTTTTGCCTTTGGGCCCCCCCCCACTACCGGAATGCGGCCCCCCAAAGCTTCTCCAAAATGGAATTCGGCCCTCAGGCCGAGAGAGGTTCTGGGCCCCCTGGTGTGGCGTGTAGCCTGCTGCGTGTGCTTGACAAGACATTACTTTGCCCTTCCTAAACAGAGATTCACACCAGAAAAGCGCACGTCTCAGAAAATGACATCCTGGGATGTTTGATCCCACAACAGGGAGGAGGAAAGGACGTGTGGGTGGGGTGGGTGTCTGGTGGGTGCAAAGATTCAAAAACCAAATAATAATAGTAATAAAGCCTGCAGAACTACACAGTAAGTTGTGCAAAAGCCCGTCTGAGCCATTGGCCGGAGGGCAGATTCCACCCAGCGTTCCCCACGCCCCCTGCACAGCACGCCCCCACATATCTCCTTCCTCTTTTGATGCATTCTATAATATTCAATCTGGCTCAGGGACCATATGTTCCAACCTGCTCATGAATCCAAAATCCCAGCCGATTTCAAAGCTGACAAATGCTTTAAGCCTTCCTGGATTGGAACGGATCGACTTTTGTTTTATTCTTCTTTCTCTGCTCCAAATGTTTACACCAAAGGGTGGACCGACAGATAAATTAAAGTGCAATCCTATGCATGTTTAGACAGACAGAAAGAAAAGTCGTACAGCTCTAATGCTGGTTGGGGCATACTGGGAGTTATACAGTATGACTTTTCCCTGTCTAAACATGCATAGGATTGTGTTTGAAATCCCCTTCCAAAGCAAGGGTGCTCTGAAGTATATTCTCTCTCCCTTTTTTCCTGCCGCAGGAAAAAAAAATACCCCACTTTAAAACCGACTCTGCATTTTAGAACACTTATATAGGGGTCTTTCCACTTCCCCCAAAGTAATGAAGACAGTTTATAGTAATCGTATCACTAACAATGGAAGTAGACACTCTTAAAAAAAATGAAGTCCAGTTTAAAAGAGTAAGGAGGAAAATAAAGCAAACACATGTTAAAAGACTGGAGGAATTCTTTTAATCCAAAACCTAAAAATGTTAAGTTTCAAGCAGATTTTTCTGGGGAGGGGTCTTCCCACCCAGGGCACCAACACCAAGATGACCCTGCTCCCAGTTGACAAGGGCTTAGCTGCTGAAGGCAGGGTGGTAGGTTCAAGTTCCTTTTCAACAAATACCACGCTCAAAATCTGGGCAGTTACTGAAGTCTAATTTCAAGAAGGATGCCAGATCAATATCGTGTTTTTATAAGACTGAACCTGTGTTGTGGCTACAGTATGCAAGTTTCTGAGTTACACTGCTCTCTCTGTCAGGCTGGCCACACACAGAAATAAAACAAAGGGGGGGGGAATAAAGAATCCAATGAAAAGTGTGGTATTGGGAGAGTTCTTCCTCAATTAAAAATAGGAGCATGCTTCATTCATAAAGCCAGGAGGGAAAAACTCTTTATTATTTAGTATTAGAAAGAAAAAATGATCAGCTTTTGGAGGAGGTGGACACCTCCTGCACTTCTTGAAAACTGGGCTTTCTCCGAAGTCTTGTTTCTTTAAAAAAGAAAAAGCAGTCTAAGAAGATTATTATTATTATTATTATTATTATTATTATTATTATTATTATTTATTTATTTATATAGCACCATCAATGTACATGGTGCTGATTCTAAGTTCAACTCAAGTTTCAACTACGACTTCTGCTACCACAGACTAGAGCAGCCTCCCACAACCTGGTGCTCTACAATGCGTGGGACTAGAGTTCCCATCACCCTGCACCATAAATCTTCCAGGATTTTTATACTCCAAGGAGAAAAGACTCAGAGCTGGGCCATAATCTCAGGCCAATACGGGAACATAGGAATCTAGGACAATCAGGGGTCTGGAAACAAAGCCCTATGAGGAGAGATTGAAAGAACTGGGCATGTTTAGCCTGGAGAAGAGAAGACTGAGGGGAGACATGACAGCACTCTTCAAATACTTGAAAGGTTGTCACACAGAGGAGGGCCAGGATCTCTTCTCGATCCTCTCAGAGTGCAGGACACGGAATAACGGGCTCAAGTGACAGGAAGCCAGATTTCGGCTGGACATCAGGAAAAACTTCCTGACTGTTAGAACAGTACGACAATGGAACCCATGACCTAGGGAGCCCGTGGGCTCTCCCACACTAGAGGCCTTCAAGGGTCAGGATCTCTTCTCAATCATCCCAGAGTGCAGGACACGGAATAATGGGCTCAAATTACAGGAAGCCAGATTCCGGCTGGACATCAGGAAAGACTTCCTGACGGTTAGAGCAGTGTGATAATGGAACCAGTTACCTAGGGAGGTTGTGGGCTCTTCCACACTAGAGGCCTTCAAGAGGCAGCTGGACAACCCTCTGTCAGGGATGCTTTAGGGTGGATTCCTGCATTGAGCAGAGGGTTGGACTTGATGGCCTTGTAGGCGCCTTCCAACTCTGCTATTCTATGATTGTATGATCTGCCTTGCTGGTCCATCTAGTCCAGTATGGCCTCCTTTGCCTTGCAGTGACTCATCAAGGCGTTAGGCGGAGATCTATCCCAATCCTCTGCTACCTGAAAAGCGTCTCCTGGAGAGCAACGCGGCCGATTTTGCATAAAGCAGCTCCATGTTATGATCTTCGCAATAAACTGAATGATGCTACTCAATGCTACAGCTCATCCTGGGCAATCGTAGCGCCGCACCCAGCCTGGACCAGGTGGCGGGGGGGGGGGGGGGCGGGGGGAGGAAGAGCTAAAGCATCACACCAAGAATTATCTCAGCCACATAAGCTTCTTAAAAACACACAGATAGTTTTCATTCAATTGCAAACAGCAGGAGGAAGTTTAAGACGCCACTCCCTAACTGGGTTAGGGAAACCAGAGCTTGCACAGGGATTGCGCAGGACGAGCCCTATCCAAACTAGAGGCAGCAAAGAGCTCACCCTGGGTGGGAAATGGGGGCCGCGTTCTGTCCTAAAATATGTTGTCCTCGTACTCCTGGCTTCACTGGTTCTGCTTCTGTGAACTGCCAGGAAATAGCATGAAGGAACATCATGTCTTGTACCCCAAAAATGCCATGCGTTTGCCCATGCAACAAACACAAGAACTGCTTTCTGCTGGCTCAGAGCAGAGGCAGGTTAAAAGAGCAGCACCTGCCCCACTGTCCATCAAGCTTTAGGGTGGATTCCTGCATTGAGCAGGGGGTTGGACTCGATGGCCTTAAAGGCCCCTCCCGACTCTACTATTCTATGATTCCATGGTTCTAAGCATCATTGCCCCCATTTACACATAGAATCAAAGAACAGTAGAGTTGGAAGGGGGCTATAAGGCCATCGAGTCCAACCCCCTGCTCAATGCAGGGATCCACCCTAAAGCATCCCTGACAGATAGTTGTCCAGCTGCCTCTTGAAGGCCTCTGGTGTGGGAGAGCCCACAACCTCACCAGGCAACTGATTCCATTGTTGTACAGTCAGGAAGTTTTTCCTGATGTCCAGCTGGAATCTGGCTTCCTGTCACTTGAGCCCATTATTCTGCATCCTGCACTCTGGGAGGATCGAGAAGAGATCCTGGCCCTCCTCGGTGTGACCACCTTTTAAGTATTTGAAGAGTGCTCTCATGTCTCCCCTCCATCTTCTCTTCTCCAGGCTAAACATGCCCAGGTCTTTCAGTCTCTCTTCAGAGGGCTTTGTTTTCAGACCCCTGATCATCCTGGTTGCCCTCCTCTGAACACGCTCCAGCTTGTCTGCGTCCTTCTTGAATTGTGGAGCCCAGAACTGGACGCAATACTCTAGATGAGGCCTAACCAGGGCCGAATAGAGAGGAACCAGTACCTCACGTGATTTGGAAGCTATATTTCTATTAATGCAGCCCAAAATAGCATTTGCCTTTCTTGCAGCCATATCGCACTGTTGGCTCATATTCAGCTTGCGATCTACAACAATTCCAAGATCCTTCTCGTTTGAAGTATTGCTGAGCCAAGTATCCCCCATCTTGTAACTGTGCATTTGGTTTCTATTTCCGAGGTGTAGAACTTGGCCTTTATCCCTATGAAATGTCATTCTGTTGTTTTCAGCCCAGCACTCCAGCCTCTCAAGATCACTTTGAAGTTTGTTTCTGTCTTCCCGGGTGTTAGCTATCCCACCTAATTTTGTGTCATCTGCAAATTTGATAAGCTGGGAGGGGGGAAAGAACATCCTTGAATCAGATTATCCCTCTGCCTCTACCAACTAGTCAAACGGACCTCTACCACAGAGGTGCAAAACCTCGGTCCCAGGGGTCAAATCCAGCCTGCTTAGGGGCCCCAACCCGGCCCTCAGGGGGTTCCCTTGTTCCCCTTTGGTGACTTTCTGGCTTTTGCGTAGTCCCCCTGACCCCCCCCCCCTCCCGTTCTAAAAGGCCAGAATGTTGCTCCTAAGGCTGAATTACTGGCAGTCTTTGGCCCCGCCCCTTTCACTTTCAGCCCCCGCCCACTGCTGGAGTGCAGCCGCCGAGAGCCTCTCCAGAATGGAACCTGGCCCTCGGGCTAAAAGAGGTTCAGCACCTGTGCTCCGCAGCCTCGCTGTCTCTTAGCTTGCTCCTAACAACCATTTAGGTCAGTCACATTTTCCGGGGGTGCAGGAGATGAATTTGGCCAAACCAGGATGTAGCTCCTTGCATAAGGAAACGTCGCAGAGCCCCAGAGGCAGAAGTGGGGCACAAAAAGGTCTTCTAGTCCAGCCCCTTGGTACGAGGATGGATGCCACCATCAATCAGTCCTCCATAAAGCCGTTTAGGAAACCCACACTACATTGGCCTCTGAAGCAGAGATCTATTCATAGAGCAGAGGTCCAGATGGACACAGGACCACGTGGGAGGGGTGATACGTCTGCACACGGACACACCGGGGTCACTTTCAAACCAACGGGTGGCGTGCGTGCCTGTGCCTGAATTAGTATTTCCAAATACGGGAATCAGAACCCAGGTCTAAATAAGATCCATTCTCCCCCTGCCATTATTTCTTTTCTTTTTAATGAGCATTGGATGCCCGGACCAATCAGCACCTGTTTTCTGGGTTCCTTAAAGACAAACACATTTACGATGGGATCGAGTTTCATGGGCCACATGGTCAGGTAGTCCACCAAAGCTTTTATTGTGAAAGCCGATGCCACGAACGTTCAATTCACCTTTCAGGCGCTGCCCAAGGAATTGTGGCCATTTCTTTCCCTGCCGCTGACCGACAAGGCAGCTACCGCCATGGAACTTGTGATGGCTGAAACAGCGCGTGGTATTCTAAAGCAGGCTGCCCCAACATGGAACCCTTCAGAGATGTTGGATCAGAAAGGCGTCGCAGGTTGGATTTGAAATCCGGTTCCCTGGAACCCGTGAGGCTGTGCTGCTGCATCTCACTCAGGTGTTACTAGGAGAGGGCCTTTTCAGCGGTGGCCCCACAATTACGGAACGATCTCCCCGATGAGGCTCACCTGGCGCCAACATTGTTATCTTTTCGGCGCCAAGTCAAGACTTTTCTCTTCTCCCAGGCATTTAACAGCATATGCTGAGTTTGTTTGTTTTTTAATGGACCCCTGTTGTTTTTATATATTTTTGATGGTTTTAAATTTTTGTATACTTTTAATGTCCACTGTTTTTTAACTTTTGCAAACCGCCCAGAGCGCTTTGGCTATGGGGCGGTATATAAATATAATAAAATAAAATAAATAAGAGCTGCCTGCAGTTCAGCTGAGCTTAGTCTATACACACACACACACACACACACACACACACACACACACACACGGATACCCTCCGGTAGCTGGAAATCCAAGCTGAGAAATTCTAGCTGCTTCCGCCTCCCACCAGCCTCACTCAACAACCCACCTGCAGGTAGCTAGTTAGGTAATGAGGCAAGCTGTCATTCAAATTATTCCACGTATTGAAGGAGGGAGAGGGGGGGGGGAAGGCGATCAAGCTAGCGGGGGATCTGTTCTCCATCACTCACACTCTCTCCTCTCCCTCCGTGGGATTTTTCTGCATGTTAAGAGGCGCAGCGGATAAGCTTTCTGGCACCAAAACCCATTAGAGGCTTCCAACCTCCTCACCCAGCCCCCCCTCCCCCGGCCGCTTCTCCATCTTTTAATTGCAACTCATTGAGAGCAGGAGACACAATCCTCTTTTATTGGGTCAACCCATCCTCGAAACTGCTTGGAGCGCACTTTCGAAAGGCACGGGCACCTTTCGGCCCAGCTGTTTGGAACCGCCAGCATCACCTGGCCTTTATACAAATCGATGGTGCGACCACACTTAGAATACTGTGTGCAGTTCTGGTCATCACACCTAAAAAAGAATATTATGGAGCTGGGAAAAGTGCAGAAAAGGGCAACTAAAATGATGAAGGGGCTGGAGCATCTCCTCTAGGAGGGAAGGTTATATCAACTGGGATTGTTTAGCCTGGAAAAATGGAGGCTAAGGGGAGACATGATAGAGGTGGACAAAATGATGCGTATGGAGAATGTGGACAAGGGAGACATTTTCTCCCTCTCTCAAAATACTAGAACCCAAAGGGGTCATCCCATGAAGGTGGGAGATCCAGGACAAATAAAAGGAAGTACTTCTCCACACAGCACAGGGTTAAATGATGGAACTCATTGTCACAAGATGTAGTGATGGCCACCAATCTGGATGGCTTTAAAAGGGGGTTGGATAAATTCCTGGAGAAGGCTATCCATGGCTACTAGCCCTGATGGTTGTGTGGTATCTCCAGTATTCGAGGCAGTAAGCCTGTGTGCACCAGTTGCTGGGGAACATGGGTGGGAGGGTGCTGTTGCACCATATTCTGGTTTTTTGGTCCCTGGTCAACAGCCGGTTGGCCCCTCTGTGAACAGAGTGCTGGACTAGATGGACCCTCAGTCTGATCTAGCATCAGGGCTCTTCTTACGTTCTTATGGAACAAAACGGAACGTGATTTATTTATTTATATTTATTTATTTATTTATTACATTTATATACGGCCCCACAGCCGAAGCTCTCTGGGTGGTTCACAAAAGTTTAAACAGTAAACATTAAAAAGTATACAAAATTTAAAAACCATCAGAAACATAAAAACAACAGTATAAAAACAAGAGTATCCATTTAAAAAACAACAGTTTTGGGGGTCCGTTAAAAGACAAACTTAGCGTTGTTAGATGCTGTTAAATGCCTGGGAGAAGAGAAAAGTCTTGACCTGGCGCCTGAAAGATAACAAAGTTGGTGCCAGGCGAGCCTCATCAGGGAGATCATTCCATAATTGGGGGGCCACCACCGAAAAGGCCCTCTCCCTTGTTGCCATCCTCCGATCTAAGCCAGGTGGAAGTCTGTGGTCTTTTCAGAACAAAGCAGCAGGAGATCAGGACAGAAGTGTTGGAATCCAGACTAAGAGGGCCACCGGAAAGGGTTCGAGAGGCACAGGCTGTCCAGCAAGAAAGAAGTGAATAAAAATTGCACACAGCTTTTCCCCAGGGAGATCAAGACAGTGTGCAGAGACACAGGTGCACTCCTTGCGAGGGAAACCAGGCTGAGAAGATGCCTGGCCCAACGGGTCTCTTAACCAAACTCAAGCCGGAGAGCAAATGCGTACCCTCCTCCAAGCCCAGCACTCTCCCCACCACATGAGAAGACATCCCATCTGGACAGCACCAGTGGACGCTGGTGGCTCCGATGTCAGTGAGGCAGTGAATCTGCTTTGGGCTTCTGCCAGAGCCAGTCAGAACTCTAAAGGAGTTGTCCAAGGTGGATAGCCCCTTTAGAGGTCTGACTCGTTCTGACTAAAAGCTGGAGCAGATTCATAAATAAATGATTTCACTGCCCCACTGACCTCGGAGACTCCAGCCTCCACTGAACAAGCACCCTTCTAGTATCCAACTGCCCATACCACCCAAGACAGCTCATTGCCTTTGCGTTTAATGGGCTTTTTCCCCCCTATGGGCCTTGTCCTCTTTCATGCTAGAGCCAGTTTGAAAATCCTGGGGTTAAAGTGAGGATTCAGTTTTCATCATGTGACTTATCGAAGCAAGAATTGCCAGTCACCTAACGAAGAAATCCCTGATGGGAGCAAGAGTTTAGATTTAAAATTAGATTTCTAGAGAAACATCCTGGCTTTTCTACAGGTCCATTTGCCTGGGCGTCTTTCCCCCCTGAACAGTTTTTCTTGCATGGGGAGGAGAGGTACGGTCAGGGATGCTTTAGGGTGGATTCCTGCAGTGAGCAGGGGGTTGGGCTCGATGGCCTTATAGGCCCCTTCCAATTCTGCTATTCTATAGAATCATAGAATCATAGAAAAGCAGAGTTGGAAGGGGCCTACAAGGCCATGGAGTCCAACCCCCTGCTCACTGCAGGAATCCACCCTAAAGCATCCCTGACAGGCATATAATACTGCAATTTGTCGGCTGGAAGGGACCACCCCACTCCACCCAAAAAATGCATAAAGAATAGCACATCTCTCTTTTGCATAAAGGAAGCCATCACTGCCTCTGTGACAGCAGCAGCCATTATATCCATGCCACCTCAGACCTATTTCCATGGTCAGCAACCAATTCCCCAGGTAATAATGAATGGGGCAAAGATGGCCCTGCTTCCTAGGTCAAGAATCAATATAGACATACAGAAAGGCCTTTATCAGGCTCACTGAACAGGAATTTGGAGAGCAGGGATAAGTTCTACAAGGATTTGGGGCAACATATTTTAAAAAATAGACTTTTGTTATTCTGCAAGGGCTCAACCAGCTTCAGGTAAGGGGGGAGGAAGTTCTCAATCTGGGCGAATGCCAAGAGATACAGATCAAAGCCAGCTAGGAAGGCATTGACACTCTTTATGGCTTTGTGCCCTCCTGACATTAATTGAGCACCTCACGAATAAGAGCAAACAACAAATCTATCTTTTTACATGAATTGGAACTCCTTATGGAACTCATTTATTTAATTTAATCAATTTATAGACCGTTTTGTCTGTATCTGAAAGGACACCTCGAAGCGGGTTCAAAATATAGCAATCCAAAACACAAAACGTCCACGCAGTTAAAACATTTGAGAACCGAAAATACAAAGCATCTCAGTTAAAAACATTTCAGAACAACTGACACGGGCAATCATAGAATCATAGAATAGCAGAGTTGGAAGGGGCCTCCAAGGCCATCAAGTCCAACCCGCTGCTCAATGCAGGAATCCACCCTAAAGCATCCCTGACAGATGGTTGTCTAGCTGCCTCTTGAAGGCCTCGAGTGTGGGAGAGCCCACCACCTCACCAGGCAACTGATTCCATTGTCATACTGCTCTAACCGTCAGGAAGTTTTTCCTGATGTCCAGCTGGAATCTGGCTGCCTTTAACTCGAGCCATTATTCCGCGGAGGGCTTCCACTCTGTATACCAATGAAATTGCCTTTACCCTGCGCTGGATGCAAAGAATGTGCCATTGTTGTTGTTTAAATCCCCCCTTTCAAAAGTCGGATTCCGCAGCTTCTATGCAGCCCTTGAAAAGTGCTTATTTACCCGGAATTCATTTTGGCAAGTTTCACAGCAATTAGCATCACCGTTTTTTAATTAGGTTTGTGCATTACGTCCTGCCATTACAGACAGCGCACAGCTGGGATCGGGTCTATGTCTCTGCTTGTAGACTCCCCTCCCCCACTTTTCTCTATCCACCCCCACAAGAACCCCACGGAGAATTGCCAGAAAAGATCATTAAGCGGGAAGAGACAGAAGAACGTCTGCGGAAACCCTCTTCGCCACCTGATCCCTGATGCAGAGACATATCAGTCTGGAGTCCCAAGCAGCAAGACACAGACGCTGGTCTGCAGCCAGCACACTGCAGAGAGCACACAGCACTGTGGTGTTTTTTTTAATTTTTAACCAGCCTGGAAGGATAATGAAACCATTTCCCCTATTTCTGATGTGTAGGTGACAAGTGTCGTTGTTTACACAGCCAAAATGTCACCATCCACCCACAAAACAGGGAGATACCAGTGGGCTTGGGGGAACCCCAGGAGCTGCAGAACTACCAAACAAAAAAACTAGTACAAACACCCTAACGGAGAAAAGTCAGCGACCACCCACCACTGGCAATGAACCAATGAAGTCTGAGCATGCTCAGTTGCCATGGTAAGCTGACCATGGGGTGTTTTTGGGGGGGGGGGAGGGAGAATGACAGGAAACCAGAGGAAGGAGTAATAGTAATAGAGTGGCTGATGGAAACCTGAACAGAAGTACCTCACGCTGCAACATTTTGTTGCTGGTTCTGCTTCTTATCCCTATTGCAATGAAAAAAAGCCAGAACTGACAAGCTTTGCCTATCAAACTTTAAGAGGCGAAAGAGAAAGACATACAAGCAGGCCTGGATTTGCACAAAGTGCTGATGAGGCGATCAACCTGGATCTGAATTGTACCATTTCAGACAGCCCCATACGACCGAATACTCCCTTGTTGGAAAAAGATTCCCTGCATCCAGAAATCTAGCATGTCAGGAAGGCACATAGCCTTGAACACTTCTTCTCCCGGGGATTCCCCACATATAGAAAACTAGCATATCAGAAACAAGGAGCGAAGCCAAGCCTTCATAGAATCATAGAATAGCAGAGTTGGAAGGGGCCTACAAGGCCATTGAGTCCAACCCCCTGCTCAATGCAGGAATCCACCCTAAAGCATCCCTGACAGGTGGTTGTCCAGCTGCCTCTTGAAGGCCTCTAGTGTGAGAGAGCCCACAACCTCCCTAGGTAACTGATTCCATTGTTGTACTGCTCTAACAGTCAGGAAGTTTTTCCTGATGTCCAGCTGGAATCTGGCTTCCTTTAACTTGAGCCCGTTATTCCGTGTCCTGCACTCTGGGAGGATCGAGAAGAGATCCTGGCCCTCCTCTGGGTGACAACCTTTTAAGTATTTGATGAGTGCTCTCATGTCTCCCCTCAATCTTCTCTTCTCCAGGCTAAACATGCCCAGTTCTTTCAGTCTCTCTTCATAGGGCTTTGTTTCCAGGCCCCTGATCATCCTGGTTGCCCTCCTCTGAACCCGCTCCAGCTTGTCTGCGTCCTTCTTGAATTGTGGAGCCCAGAACTGGACGCAATACTCTAGATGAGGCCTAACCAGGGCCGAATAGAGAGGAACCAGTACCTCCCGTGATTTGGAAGCTATACTTCTATTAACGCAACGAAAATAGCATTTGCCTTTCTTGCAGCCCTATCGCACTGTTGGCTCATATTCAGCTTGCTATCTTCTTGACATGCTAGTTTTCTGTATGCAGGGACTCTCTTTCACCTGCCCTACAGAGTCGCATTCAATCATGCCCACAGTCTAAAATGAGAGAGGCCAAAAACAAGTTTATTAATGCATTCCTATCCCGTCCTTTCGGTTGCAATGAAACTCCCAGGGCGGCTTGCCACATAAAACATCAAGCAGCACAAGAAATGGCAGCAATATCATAAAAATACAACAATTAAAGAAGTAAGAACAGAAGCAGCCTGAAAGGACAGACCCAGATGCATCTCTAATTTGAACTTAATCAGATCACAACCTACCAGCTGCTTGAGAGAACCAGGCCACCGGAGCGTAAGAGTCAAAAGAGCCCCCCCCAAAGTCCATCAAAGCCCAGACAGTCAGCCAAAAACAGATCACCAGGCCTGGTGCCAGACGTTACCTGGGCTGGACAAATGCCGGGGCCCAGAAACCCCTCCCCCTCCCCGCAAGGAGCACATGGGGGCTTTCCCTGCAGCACCCGTCAGGCCCATACGCTGCTCCAAACGTCCTAGAAACTCAACGCTCATGGAGAACCCACAGGGAGAGGATGGAAGCTCTTGGATTAGGGATGTGGGTTTTCTTGATTTGGGGGCAGCGGACACTGTGAAACCTGCATCTGAATTTTCGCTTGGCATCGCCATTTATTTGCTCATCCTGGTGCCCATCAGATGTGTTGGACTGCAAGTCCCATCGTTCCCAGAGAGCGCAGCCAACAGCATCAGGGAGGTTGCGGGGAAGGCAGCTTTCCAGAGGAACAGCCCAAGACGATGCCCTCAATGGACCAGAAAGGTCTAGCCAAGAAAGAAAGCCGGTACCTGGTTCACAAGACTCAAGGACGTGAGCCGCCTGGCTTCGGTCTCCCCCCGTCTCTTCTTCCGAGGGAGCCTGGTTTTGAGAGACGCTCCATCCTTTGCAGAGAAGCTGCCTCCACCAAAGGCCAGGAACCGGCCCAAACGCCCTTTGCCCTCGTGGATGGGAGGGCCGTGGGTTTAATCATCTCTCCCCACGCGTTTTTAACCAGGAACGGAAGATGGATCAACGGACACTGAAGGGGAAAGGGTTTAGCCAGCTGTCGAAGCCAGCTGTTCGACATTAGCAGCCCTCTAAGTGTAGGGATTTGCCTCCCAGCAGGGCCTTGCCCAGCGATTGGGCTCCTCGCAGGGTCAAAAAAGGACAAAGTGCAATCAGACTAAGTATGTTGCAGGGTTCCAGCCAAACAGACAGAGAGGGAAAAAAAGCCTCGCTGTTATTCAAATCCCTACAGAGACTGGCGAAGGATACCCAGGGCCCATCGGGGCTGGTGGAGACACTCAGCTAAGGACCTGATCTGTTCAAACCTCACAGAATCACAGAATAGCAGAGTTGGAAGGGGCCTACAAGGCCATCGAGTCCAACCCCCTGCTCAAAGCAGGAATCCACCCTAAAGCATCCCTGACAGAGGGTTGTCCACCTGCCTCTTGAAGGCCTCTAGTGCGGGAGAGCCCACAACCTCACCAGGCAACTGATTCCATTGTCGCACTGCTCTAACAGTCAGGAAGTTTTTCCTGATGTCCAGCTGGAATCTGGCTTCCTTTAACTTGAGCCCGTTATTCCGTGTCCTGCACTCTGGGAGGATCGAGAAGAGATCCTGGCCCTCCTCTGTGTGACAACCTTTGAAGTATTTGAAGAGTGCTCTCATGTCTCCCCTCCATCTTCTCTTCTCCAGGCTAAACATGCCCAGTTCTTTCAGTCTCTCTTCACAGGGCTTTGTTTCCAGACCCCTGATCATCCTGCTTGCCCTCCTCTGAACACGCTCCAGCTTGTCTGCGTCCTTCTTGAATTGCGGAGCCCAGAACTGGATGCAATACTCTAGATGAGGCCTAACCAGGGGCGAACAGAGAGGAACCAGTACCTCACGTGATTTGGAAATCACGTTATGGAATGAGCTCCCCAGAGAGGTCCGCCTGGCGCCTACACTGTACTCCTTTCATCGGCAGCTGAAGACCTTTTTATTCTCTCAGTATTTTAACACTTAATTTTAACTTAAATTTAAATTTTACTGCTTTAACTCTGTATTTTAATCTTATATCAATTTTGCTGTGTGGTTTTTATCCTGGTTGTGCTTTTTATACTGTATTTTGTATTTGTGCTTTCAACCTGTTGGTTGTTTTGTTATGGTTTTAATTTTTGTGAACCGCCCAGAGAGCTTCGGCTATTGGGCGGTATAAAAATGTAATAAATAACTAAATAACTAATAAGCCCCTGTCCCATGGCATGGGGAGGGGGAACCCATAACCAATAAATATGGTATAATCCTCTGGCAGTGAGATATGTTAAAATGAGGCGTCAACAAAAGAGCAACGCTCCAACATTTGACAAAATGCAACAAGTCCCTGTCATGGCGCCATCCCCAGATGGACCTGGGAAAAAATCCAGTAAATTATACACCTTTTTGCATACTGCACAGAGAGCTTTGCAATTTGAAAAATATATAGTCATTCACGGACACTGCAGCAATGTGTCATTCAGTGACCGTGGCCATTTGCTGACACAGCACGTCCCATTCAGCCAAGTTCAAATGTTTCACAAGACCACAGTATATTTATTTTTTTACCAGCCAGACTCATCTAGAAGGTTCAGCCTCAGTGCCACATTTGGCCCTCCTGGGTTGCCAAGCAGACCCTCCAGGGGTCCCATGTGGCTGTGCCCCATTCCCTGGCTCTACCTGCTTTCCCCCCAGGCCTCTCTGGCTTGCAGGTCTCCCGGCTTTGGCTCAGCTTCTTTCCCCATTCTAAAAGGTTGAGCTGTCTCACCGTAAGAGACCTGAAAAGCTACAATGTGCTAGAACAGCGGTTCCCAAAGTGGGCGGTACTGCCCCCTTGGGGGCAGTGGGATTGCATAGGGGGCTTTAAGAGGCAAGGGGGCGGCAGGGGGGCACTTGTGGTGGTCTTTTATATAACAGGAGTTTTGGTTACAGAAGGAAATTTCTGATTGCTATCCTGCACTATGGACAGTGGTTCAGAAGCTCCTGGTTGCATTTCCAACATCTTATTTGGTGGAATGTGGTTTTAGTGTGGTCTGCCTACTTCTCTCCAACCAAAGAGATCGACTCCAGATTACTAAACGTGGTGATTTAAGACTCAACGGGCTCAAGTTAAAGGAAGCCAGATTCCAGCTGGACATCAGGAAAAACTTCCGGACTGTTAGAGCAGTACGACAATGGAATCAGTTACCTAGGGAGGTTGTGGGCTCTCCCACCCTAGAGGCCTTCAGCTGGACAACCCTCTGTCAGGGATGCTTAAGGGTGGATTCCTGCACTGAGCAGGGGGTTGGACTCCATGGCCTTAGAGGCCCCTTCCAACTCTACTATTCTATGATTCTATGATTCATGTCAACTGACTTTAAGCCAGACACTGGGAAACTGGTATCACTTCATCAAGCCCATCCATCACATTAAGATTTTACAGAATAGCGAGGTCCTCTACCCTAGTAACTAAATGTGATATCTATTATTCTTGCTAAATGACTATCAGACTTTGAAAAGATGATATCACTGGATCAAGTTCATCAATTATGTTTAATTGAATAAACTAAAAAAAATGTATTTGGATTTTGAATAAATATTCAATTAATTGTTATTGTTTTGAATTTTATTATTATTATCTTCCTTAGTGGGTCATTGAAAACCGCTATTCTGAATAATGTTTTTTATAGTGTAGGGTAGGGGGCACCGGGCATGAGTTTGTGGAACCAAGGGGGCGGTGACCTGAAAAAGTTTGGGAACCACTGTGCTAGAATTTTTGTTGTTGTTTGGCCCCGCCCTGTTTGCATTAGGCCCCACCCAGCACTGGAAGGCGGCCCCTGAGAGTTTCAATTTGGCCCTTGGACTGAAAGAGGTCTCACACCGCTCTCCTAACGGGAGGTGCTGAACGGAGTTCTGTTAATTAGTTTGAATCTGTATTGCTTTCCAAGGCTGTTTTTGCTTCCTGCCCTTTGCTTTGTGGTGGGAGGTTCATTAAAGTCCCAACGTGTTTGAGAAGCAACCTCGGCCTTGCAAGGATTATGTTCTGCAGTTACACAATTTGGTCTGCAAGATCAGATGCCTTGGGAGGGAGGGAGGGAGGGAGGGAGGCGGGGGGACAAAAATCACCCACCCAAAATCACAGTTTCCTCCACCACCTGATATTCATTTCTTAGATTTATATAACGCCCAATAGCCAGAGCTCTCTGGGCAGCTTACGGAGATTAAAAACCATTGAAAATACATTACCCATAGTATATACAAAACCATTTACATACGAACAGGCAGCACACACAGAAAAACACATATTATCTAAAAAATATTTAAACAACCAACAATAAGAAACATCAAAAATCTGGGATGCCAGGATATCCCAGGTTTTAAATCATAACTGTGATACAAGCCAAAATATAGCAGACAAATAAAGAAGCAAAAGAAGAAATGGTATTAATTGCATATCTGTGAATTTCCGATGCATACACTCCCATCGCTACTCCTGAGTAAGCACGGAATGTTCACGAATACTCTAACTTGCGAGGGGGAAGAGTCCATCACATATCACTGCTGGCCATACAGTGCAGCAGCTATGAAGGAAGTAGAGTGTTATTTTGGGCACAGGAAAACCTCCAAAACTGGTCTAAAGCAGGGGTTTCCTGCTGGCCGGAGATGATGGGAGTTGTAGTCCAAAACATCTGCATGGCAACAGGTTGGGAAAGCCTGCCTTAGAACATGCCCTGGAATTCTCTAGTATGCACTAGCTTTCCTTGAAAGAGATTCAGGGACCCTTTGGCAAATAAATCAGTCTGACAATCAGCCTTGCAAATAAGTCCACAAAAGTTACTAGTCAGGGTTGGGTTCTGGCTGAAGAGGGACTGGAGAGCTGCATTTCTACTCTGCTGGGATACAAGGCTAGATGCTGATTTATCTATTTAAAGCATCATTTAAAGCTGATTTAAAGCATTTTACTACACTTTAACCTCACTCTACAGACGAAAACACTCCCAGAGATCCCTCCTCTGCCAGCCCACTCAGTCGCCTGCACGCAATTTAGAGTCGCCTATGGTGACCAGGCACTTATTTCAAATCAAGACGGATGGAAATTATTCTTTGGAAGCAGAGAGATCTTTAGCCCCACTAGACAATAGGAGTGAGGTATGTGATCATGTCTGCATTTATTTATTTATTTATTTATTTATTTATTTATTACATTTCTATACCACCCAATAGCCAGAGCTCTCTGGGCGGTTCACAAAAATCGAAAACATTCAAAGTATAAAACAACAGTATAAAATCATAATATAAAATACAATATAAAAACCAGATAAAATCATCAGCAATGCAAAATTACAAATTGAAACATCAAGTTAAAATTATTTGTATTAATTTTGAAAAAAAAAATCTCCAGCAGGGAACCCAATATAAATTATGACTGCAGTGCAAGGGGGGGAGGGGTTAACCCTTTCCGAACTGCTGTTTTCTCCAACAAACAAAACACCCCTGTCCAAGGCTGCTATTTGCCTTGTTTATGGTGGTGCGAATAGCAGCTTCCCTTCCAGGGCAAATAGCAATAGGAGGGGGGGGGATTTTTATCAGGAAAATGGGTGGGGGGGGGGGAGAGTGTCAAACACTCCTTCCAAACCGTGGTCCCAATCCTGGAGTGCCACCACAGTTGCTTCGTTTTCAAACAATTAAACGGTATGCAAAAGCTATCACACATTTAACGCCTCTTCTCATTTGGCACATTGAAAACCTTTGGCCTTTGCAGGGAAAAGACAGCTCGTGCGTGTTTTGCTGCTGGCAAAGGCAGGTAGATAGAGAAGGGAAGGGACTGAAATGCTGTATTAGAGTTGCCACCTGATTCCCAGTCTTCCTTTTCTGCCTTATTAAATGCAGAGACGTGCAGAAAGGTAAGCAGCAGAAGCTTTTGCTGGCATTGACTCCAGGTGAGGAGAAAAGCTTCTGCAGCCGGCTGCCATGGCTCATGCCACGGGAGCAAAGCCAGTAAACCAAGAAAGCAGGGGATGTGGTCAGCCAACCAAGTCGGGGGGGGGGGGCAACAGAATCTCGAGTGAACGTGGGAGGTTTGGGAGCAAGGGCAAAACCCACGGCAAAAACGAAAGCTCTGCTTGCAAAAGCTGACCTGGACATAGAATCATAGAACAGCAGAGTTGGAAGGGGCCTACAGGGCCATCGAGTCCAACCCCCTGCTCAATGCAGGAATCCACCCTAAAGCATCCCTGACAGATCAGGTATGTTCAGCTGCCTCTTGAAGGCCTCTACTGTGGGAGAGCCCACAACCTCCATAGATCATTGGTTCCATTGTCGTACTGCTCTAACAGTCAGGAAGTTTTTCCTGATGTCCAGCCGGAATCTGGCTTCCTTTAACTTGAGCCCGTTATTCCGTGTCCTGCACTCTGGGAGGATCGAGAAGAGATCCTGGCCCTCCTCTGGGTGACAACCTTTTAAGTATTTGAAGAGTGCGATCATGTCTCCCCTCAGTCTCAGAACTTAGCAGGGAAAACCCAACTTTGTGGGTATTGACATAAGTGAATCCCCACTTCCCCAGCCCCCACCAAAAAAAACTCAGCTTGGCTTTGCAAGCTGCTAGTCCACACTGTCTGGAGCTGGCTTTTGCAAGCCGCCATCACTTGTTAGCTGTTTACATGGTCAGGCTGCAGCATCAATACACAAATTTTGTAGGGGTGGGTTATTGCCTTACTCTCTCACGCAGCCTGTTCTAAACACACACACTCTCTCTCTCCTCTCCTGCATTTGCACTCCCAGCCAGCTGCAGACACCCGTTGGGGTGCAAAGAGCCCGCAATCGTGCAATTTAAAGGGAGCCGATTCAACATGGGATTCTGAGCAAAGGAAGTGACTCATTGCTGGTTGGAGGGGTGGCCCGGGGGGCGGAGGGGGGAGAGAGATGGGAGAAGGAGGAAGAGAAACCAAAACTGTGCCTGATCCGAAAGACCGCAGAGAGTTGCGCAGTGGCTTGCCCCAGAGAGACTGCAAACTCTTGGACAGGGTGTCAACGGAGCTGGTTTATTGGGGTTGGGGGGGCGGAAGGTGCCAGTGGGTTTAGCTGTTTGACGAACCCCACCCCCAGTTTCTCTGCACAGCTCTGGCTGTGAGCCCCCTCTTCGGTCTGGACTCATGGTGGGGAGTCCGGGTGGTTCTTCCTTTTGTGGTCTTTACGAAGCAGAGGAGAGGCCTTCGTGTGTGTGGGGGGGGAGCGGGTTCTCCGAGGAAGGGTCTCCAACACTGCGTTGTGGGGGGGGGCAGAATGGGCTCCCCCCCTTTTCTCACCCTTGCATCAGACTGCGGAGCGGCGCTGGCACAAGGGTTTGCTGCTCAAAAACTGCAGCTCCGTGGGAGAAAAGGCGGCGGTGGCGGGACGCGGGGGCAGCCCTCTTAATTGGGGGCCCCTGGAGATGGGGGGGCGCTCCTTTGGGGAGACTCAGCCATGGCCCTGGGGCGCTTTTGTGTGCAACGCAGAAAAAGCGCTTCGATCGCCGCTCTGTTTACTTCCAGCCGCCTTCCCCAGCCCGGTGCCCGCCAGATGTTCCGGACTACAACTCCCAGCATGCCCGGGCTTTGACACTGGTGGCTGGTGCTGGTGGGATTTGTAGTCCAAAACATCTGGCGGGCCCCGGGTTGGGGGCGACTGAGCTGGGGGGCTGCGGAAGGGGCGAACAGGCGAGCGTCCTCTCCAGCCGCCTTCCGAGTGCCGGACTACCGTTCCCAGCATCCTTCAACGCTGATGGGAGCGGGAGTCCCGAAGTTGGGGGAGGGCCTATTTGGGGAAGCGGGGAGTCGGGCAAGCGGGATTTCTCGGGGTCTCCCCGAAGCTGCGCGGCTGCCTGCAACCCTCCGACGCCGCAAGGGGCCAGTCCCTGGGGAGGTGGGCGCCGATGGGCAGCCCAGGGCGGGGACGGCCGGGCCGACGGGCGCCCTCCCTTACCGTACATGGCTCAGCTGCGCAGCCCGCCCGCGAGGCTCCGGCTCCGGCTCGCTCGTCTTGCCGCCGCCGCCGCCGCGCCTCCGCCGTTCATTCACCCGGGGCGGCGCAGCCCGGAGTGGGCGGAGCCAGCGCCTGGCATGAATGGAGCAAGAGGGCGGCGGGTGCTGCGCATGGGCGGAGGCGGGGCCGGCGGCCTTCGGGCATCATGGAATCGCAGAGCTGGAAGGGGCCGACGAGGCCATCGAGTCCAACCCCCTGCTCAAGGCGGGAATCCACCCTAAAGCGTTACAGAGGGAGAGCCCACAACCTCACCAGGCAACTGATTCCATTGTCGCACTGCTCTAACAGTCAGGAAGTTTTCCCTGATGTCCAGCCGGAATCTGGCTTCCTTTCACTTGAGCCCGTTATTCCGTGTCCTGCACTCTGGGAGGATCGAGAAGAGATCCTGGCCCTCCTCTGGGCGACAACCTTTTAAGTATTTGAAGAGTGCTCTCATGTCTCCCCACAAACTTCTCTTCTCCAGGCTAAACATGCCCAGTTCTTTCAGCCTCTCTTCATAGGGCTTTGTTTCCAGACCCCTGATCATCCTGGTTGCCCTCCTCTGAACATGCTCCAGCTTGTCTGCGTCCTTCTTGAATTGTGGAGCCCAGAACTGGACGCAATACTCTAGATGAGGCCTAACCAGGGCCGAATAGAGAGGGACCAGGACCTCACATGATTTGGAAGCTATACTTCTATTAATGCAGCCCAAAATAGCATTTGCCTTTCTTGCAGCCATATCGCACTGTTGGCTCATCTTCAGCTTGTGATCTACAACAATTCCAAGATCATTCTCGTTTGTAGTATTACTGAGCCAAGTATCCCCTATCTTCTCTAGATCCACCTCTCAGAGGGGGTGTGGCTTCAGAGAGAGAGGGTGATGAGGCTTGACTGCAGCCTTCCCCCACCTGGACTGCAACTCCCATCCTCCACAGCCATGCATGTCACCACATCTGGTGGGCACCAGATTTGGTGGTGGGGAGGCTGGTTTAGAGCAGGAGTGGGCGACACCTGGGACCTTCCAAATGTTTTGGACTACAGCTCCCAGAATCCCTGCCTGCTGGCCATGCTGGCAGAGTTGATGGGAGTGGTAATCCGAAACATCTGGAGGGCCCCAGGTTGCCTGTCCCTGATAAAGTGCGGCATAGTGGTTAGGGTGTTAGGAAGACTCGGGTTCAAATCCCCAAACCTAGGAGGGATGGGACCAGTTGTCCAACTCAAATTGTCAGGTGTTATTCGCATTTAAGGTGCTTGCCTTTTGATCTCATCCCCTCCACCGGCACTGTCAAATGGTAAGAATTACCTCAGCATCAGTCTCAGAGTAGAATCTTTCCTGGACTATCCCAGGTGAGCCATGCATGAATTGGAACTCATGTTTTGTGTTTAATCCTTCATGTAGAAAAGTAGCACATCAAGGAGTAAGGAAGTCCTGTCTCTGAGGGGCCCCTTGCAATATCTGCAAAGTCTTTCGGGCGTGGAAGTGCCCAGGTTCTGCCCTTCTGCACAAGCTGACATAACGTGATCCTAAGCATGTTTACTCAGGAGTCCCACTGACTTCAGAGAGTTTCCTCTCCCAAGTATAGAATTGCAGTCGTAGCCCGCTCTACCTTGCAAGGCTGTTGTGAAGACAAGGTTAGCATTGTAAAACATGTACAGAATGCAATGAACTGACAGGAATGGTGAAATATTGCTCCCAGTATACAGAACTGCTTATGACACACACCTCTTGCGTTATATGCAGCAGAGCTGAAATGGGCAACCGGGATGATCAGGGGTCTGGAAACAAAGCCCTATGAAGAGAGACTGAAAGAACTGGGCATGTTTAGCCTGGAGAAGAGAAGATGGAGGGGAGACATGAGAGCACTCTTCAAATACTTGAAAGCTTGTCACACAGAGGAGGGCCAGGATCTCTTCTCGATCCTCCCAGAGTGCAGGACACAGAATAACGGGCTCAAGTTAAAGGAAGCCAGATTCCAGCTGGAGATCAGGAAAAACTTCCTGACTGTTAGAGCAGTATGACAATGGAATCAATGATCTATGGAGGTTGTGGGCTCTCCCACAGTAGAGGCCTTCAAGAGGCAGCTGAACATACCTGATCTGTCAGGGATGCTTTAAGGTGGATTCCTGCATTGAGCGGGGGGTTGGACTCGATGGCCTTAGAGGGCCCTTCCAACTCTACTATTCTGTGATTCTAAAATTCTATGAAATTTTGCCTCTGCTTGAACTTTGGCACACACACAATATGTGGAATTGGAATTTCAAATCTCATATATATATATATATATATATATATTAAAAAAGTATCCATTTTCACTTCTAAATTTTAACTGAGGGGATTTAAAAAACAAAAAACAAAAATAAACTTAATCCCATGTTTTTCTGGAAATTTTTTTAAGGCAGTCATACTGTTTTTTAAAAATGCTATATTCCTACCTCCCTGCTCCCACCCTGCAAACTCAGATATACAAACATGCAGAATTAGAACTGGGGGGGGGTGACGGGGGATGGGGGGACGGACGCAGTTTAGGAAATTATACATTCTGGCTTTTGCTAATAAATTGGGACAATCGGCTTCGAAATCATTCTTCGTGGAAAAAGAATGATCCCCCCCTCCCCGCTTCTAAGACATCCCTCTAGATACAAGATGCAACATCCTTCTTTTGTGCTGCTGCTTCTCCATGTAAAGGATTGGTGGGGATGAAGGGGGGGCGGTGGGGTGGGAGAGAGGATTTTAAGCAGCAGCTGTGACGTCCGCAACAGCTCCAGTTCTGCCAAAGTCAGAGCGCGGGGAGGGAGGGTCAGCTTGGTTAAGAAACAGCCCTGGCTGATGGGACTGCAACAGCGACAGCTATTTTTGTATCTGCTATTGGAGAACAAGGTCTGTACCGGATGTTTCAAATGCAGCAAAGGACGTCATTGCCCAGGTGGCCAAAAAATGCTAGAACACCGTGTTGGCGGGGACTGCTGGTGACAGAGATAAATGCAGGTTTGGGAAGAGGAAGAAAGAACCACAACTCACACAAAGCGCAGTAAAATCCATAACCTAATAAACCTGCCTCTAGGCTGTACCGGTTCGGACTCTTGTGATGGGATTCACATTATGACATCCATACGGCAAAGAAGAAGTCCCCTTCGCAATGCCAGGAATAAGAGCTCCAGTTTCTCTCCCCCCACCCTGACAAGCTAGCTTTCCAACTGCAGGGAACTTTTCTATCTGTAGCAGGACTTGTGCAGTCTGAAGTGGCATAGCCCACATACAGGCTGGCTATCTCGGTGGGGACGAGGCCTGGGAATTTCAAGTCCGTTCCCAGAATTCCGTCACCCTCTTGTGTGACCAACAACAACCCCAGGGTGGGGTTATGTAAATGAAAAGGAGGGGCTATGAACATATTTGCCCCATAGAAAAGCAATTCCCCCAGTTCCGCCAGTCATATAGAAAAGGTGGTTAATGGGTTAAGCAAACTAGGCGTTGAATGGTTACTGTTCTCTACAAGCACCCAGGAGAGTATTCATTAAAAACAAACAAACAGTGAATTGCAATATCTTCTAGGCTACATCTGCAAGTTCCATCCCAGAATGCATCCATTACGGTACTCCAGGGCCACTTTAGAATCCTTATACTCACCCAATTTCAACATTTTTGCCAGTTTCTCTTGACAATATCTAATTACAGCATATTTTCCTCTCTACATATCAGCCTTTATGACTCTGCTTCCTCACCCTGTGGTTATTGGAATCATAGAATCATAAAATAGTAGAGTTGGAAGGGGCCTAAAAGGCCATCGAGTCCAACCCCCTGCTCAATGCTGGAATCCACCCTAAAGTAGGGTGACCATATGAAAGGGAGGACAGGGCTCCTGTACCTTTAACAGTTGTATTGAAAAGGAATTTTCAGCAGCTGTCATTTGTATATATGGAGAACCTGGTGAAATTTCCTCTCCATCACAACAGTTAAAGCTGCAGGTGCCCTGCCCTCTTTTAAATCTGGTCACTCTAGTATAGCTCCTGCACCTATAACTGTTGTGATATACTGTTGTTGTTGTTGTTTTTAAATGGATACTGTTGTTTTTATACTGCTTTTATGTTTTTTAAAATTTTTGTATACTTTTAATGTTTACTATTTTTAATTGTTGTGAACCGCCCAGAGAGCTTCGGCTGTGGGGCGGTATATAAATGTAATAAAATAAATAAATAAATAAATAGTGATGAAGAGGGAATTTCACCAGGTTCTCCATATATACAAATGACACCTGCTGAAATTCCTTTTTCTATGAAACTGTTAAAGATACAGGAGCCCTGTCCTCCTTTTCATAGGGTCACCCTACCTAAAGCATCCCTGACAGATGGCTGTCCAGCTGCCTCTTGAAGGCCTCTAGTGTGGGAGAGCCCACAACCTCCCTAGGTAACTGGTTCCATTGTTGTACTGCTCTAACAGGAAGTTCTTCCTGATGTCCAGCCGGAATCTGGATTCCTGTAACTTGAGCCCGTTATTCCGTGTCCTGCACTCTGGGAGGATCGAGAAGAGATCCTGGCCCTCCTCTGTGTGACAACCTTTGAAGTATTTGAAGAGTGCTATCATGTCTCCCCTCAATCTTCTCTTCTCCAGGCTAAACATGCCCAGTTCTTTCAGTCTCTCTTCATAGGGCTTTGTTTCCAGACCCCTGATCATCCTGGTTGCCCTCCTCTGAATATGCTCCAGCTTGTATGCGTCCTTCTTGAAGTGTGGTGCCCAGAACTGGATTAGTAGAGTATTGTTCTTATTATTACATTTTAGATTTGCTATCTTTATTCATTTTTATTTGTCTTGTTCGGATGTAAAGCTGAGCCATGCAAAGGCTACATCTCCCAAGCAGGCAGCCCTCTGTCTGGTTGCAGAAATGACCCCTGTGTCTCTTTCACTAGCACTCGAGAACAGTTCCTGGCCCTCCTCTGTGTGACAACCTTTCAAATATTGGAGGAGTGCTATCATGTATCCCCTCAGTCTTCTCTTCTCCAGGCTAAACATACCCAGTTCTTTCAGTCTCTCTTCAGATGGCTTTGTTTCCAGACCCCTCATCATCCTGGTTGCCCTCCTCTGAACACGCTGCAGCTTGTCTGCGTCCTTCTTGAACTGTGGAGCCCAGAACTGGACGCAATACTCTAGATGAGGCCTAACCAGGGCCAAATAGAGAGGAACCAGTACCTCACGTGATTTGGAAGCTATACTTCTATTAATGCAGCCCAAAATAGCATTTGCTCTTTTTGCAGCCCTATCGCACTGGTGGCTCATATTCAGCTTGTGATCTACAACAATTCTAAGATCCTTCTCATTTGTAGTATTGCTGAGCCAAGTGTCCCCCATCTTGTAACTGTGCAATTGGATTCTATTTCCTAGATGTAGAATTTGGCATTTATCCCTATTAAATTTCATTCTGTTGTTTTCATCCCAGCGCTCCAGCCTATCAAGGTCACTTTGAAGTTCGTCACAAAAGAGACAGGAACAATGCAGCATGGAGCCACTTTTATCAACATGGCACCGTGAATCCATCGTCATGGGCACCGGTGACGCAGATGGACGCAATCGATACAATTAGGAACTTAAGCTTGCAGGCAGCCAAAGGGGAGGGAAAAGTCCATGGACCACCTGCCTTCTGCCTGCATGCAGAAGCTTCCAGGTTCAACACTGACATCTCCAGGTAAAGGGATAAGAATCTAAGAAGTGCCCTGATGCCGGATCAGACCAAGGGTCCATCTAGTCCAGCATTCTGTTCACACAGTGGCCAAGCAGCTGATGGTGAGGTTGTGGGCTCTCCCACACTAGAGGCCTTCAGGAGGCAGCTGGACAACCCTCTGTCAGGGATGCTTTGAGGTGGATTCCGGCATTGGGCAGGGGGTTGGACTCGATGGCCTTGTAGGCCCCTTCCAACTCTGCTATTCTATGATTCTATGATTCTATGACCAGGGACCCCCACACAGTGGGGCTGGGGAACGATACATAGAAGGAGCCTGCTGTGATCAACCCAAATGCCGACGGTTCCATTTCTCAAGGTGATGAAGCATCATGGACAGACCTTATCCTTCCTGCTTGGCCCTAGTAGGGGTGGGTGAATCGGTCAATTTCACTTTCTCCCAAATTTAACATCTCACATGGCTTCCCTCCTGAATGTGCAGAACTTTGTAAAGTTTAATAAATTCTTATCAAAAATGAACCCAAATGAAATTCTCGCCCATCTGCACTGGTCAAATTCAAGAAGTACAGCTAGCACCTCTTAAGAGCAGATTGTTTTCTGGCCATTAAAAGGGGCACAGTGGGACCATCTGCCTGAATATTCTCCTGCACAAGCTGAACAAGTTTTGTGCAAGAGCTCAGCAGGGCTGTTGCCTTGAGCAGCTCCCAAGAGCTCCTCGCACAAGAGACAAGAGCTGGACATCAGGAAAAACTTCCTGACTGTTAGAGCAGTACGACAATGGAACCAGTTACCTAGGGAGGTTGTGGGCTCTCCCACACTAGAGGCCTTCAAGAGGCAGCTGGACAACCCTCTGTCAGGGATGCTTTAGAGTGGATTCCTGCACTGAGCAGGGGGTTGGACTCAATGGCCTTGTAGGCCCCTTCCAACTCTGCTATTCTATGATTCTATGATTCTATGACAGTTCAGGTGGATTGGGCTCATGTTAATTAGTGGGAGGTAGTGGTGGTACCCAGGGATGTTGAAGAAATCCGGAATGGATTCAAATGAGTTCAGATTTCTATGAATCTGACCTGCAGATTCTGCACTGGGCCTTTTTTTCTTGAGTCACACAGATTCCACGGACTTGAGAAAGTGTTTTACTTTTAGGGGAGATATGAGCATTAGCACAAATGTGCACCTTTGTGGAAGTGGGACACAATTTTCCCACAACCCTAAAACAATTCCGATTCTGTCAACAAGCAGACAACAGAATGAAAAATGCCTAACAATCTGTAAAACACAGATGGAATGGATTTAATGAAATCTGTACATCCCTAGTGGTTACATTTGCCTTTTCCAAGTTGGGGTCTGAATCATCTTGGGCTAGCCCTGAGGCCAAAGGCCCACGCAACCTAGCCCTCTGCCTCCAACATGGGTCAAAATAGAATAATGCTAACCAGCGCACAACTGCTAAAACATTAAATGTTATCAAAAGAACTGGGGTGGTAAAGCAGACATTTTATATAACTTATCATAGGTGCAGCTGGTCAAGAACTCACCGCTCCTGAACATTTCTGTTTTCTGGCGGGGGATCGAAGTCAATCCTTTTTTGGAGGTCTAAAAAGTTTTTTTGAGAACCGAGGAACAAATTCAACAAATCTTGCTGTTTCCCCACCCATAAACAGTGTCAAGTGGCTTGTGATATTCTGACTCTGACAAAGCAGTTGTGAAACAGGTGAAAGTAGCCGGACGCCTGTAATTCAGTTATCGCTGTATTTGTAAACCATTCATGTTCGGTTATTGTGAACAATTCATTTCGTCTCATAAACGCTTGATTACTGCAAAACAATTTGTTTGTTTTTTGTAAATCATCATTGTATTCTTACGTTTAATATATAATAAGTTATATAAAATGTTTGTTCACCTATGATGTTATATAAAATGTTTGTTCACTTATGATAAGTTATATAATATGTCTGCTTACCACCCCAGTTCTTTTGATAACATTTAATGTTTTAGAATCATAGAAAAGCAGAGTTGGAAGGGGCCTACAAGGCCATCGAGTCCAACCCCCTGCTCAATGCAGGAATCCACCCTAAAGCATCCCTGACAGATTTCTTTTATTTTATTTTATTTATTACATTTTTATACCGCCCAATAGCCGAAGCTCTCTGGGCGGTTCACAAAAATTAAAACCACAATAAAACACCCAACAGGTTAAAACACAATTACGAAATACAGTATAAAAAGCGCAACCAGGATAAAACCACACAGCAAAGTTGATATAAGATTAAAATACAGAGTTAAAACAGTAAAATTTAAATTTAAGTTAAAATTAAGTGTTAAAATACTGAATGAATAAAAAGGTCTTCAGCTGGCGACGAAAGCAGTACAGTGTAGGCGCCAGGCGGACCTCTCTGGGGAGCTCGTTCCACAACAGATGGTTGTCCAGCTGCCTCTTGAAGGCCTCTAGTGTGGGAGAGCCCACAACCTCCCTAGGTAACTGGTTCCATTGTCGTACTGCTCTAACAGTCAGGAAGTTTTTCCTGATGTCCAGCTGGAATCTGGTTTCCTTTAACTTGAGCCCGTTATTCCGTGTCCTGCACTCTGGGAGGATGGAGAAGAGATCCTGGCCCTCCTCTGTGTGACAACCTTTCAAGTATTTGAAGAGTGCTATCATGTCTCCCCTCAACCTTCTCTTCTCCAGGCTAAACAGGCCCAGTTCTTTCAGTCTCTTCATAGGGCTTTGTTTCCAGACCCCTGATCATCCTGGTTTAGCAGTTGCGTGCTGGTTAGCATTATTCTGTTTTGACCCATGTTGGAGGCAGAAGGCTAGGTTGTGTGGGCCTTTGGCCTCAGGGCTGGCCCATGGTGATTCAGACCCCAACTTGGAAAAGGCAAATGTAACCACTCGGGATGTACAGATTTCATTAAATCCATTCCGTCTGTGTTTTGCAGATTGTTAGGCATTTTTCATTCTGTTGTCTGCTTGTTGACAGAATTGGAATTGTTTTAGGGTTGTGGGAAAATTGTGTCCGGTTAGCATTATTCTGTTTTGTCAATTCCAACCTCTGCCTTCTTTATTGTTGTATCCAACACTTGTATCCAGGCCAGATGCTCCATGGGAATCCCATGCGGCTTTTCCTCACATCCCTATCACAGCAACCCACGGTTGCTGGAGTTACCCTCTGTGGATTTGTCTAACCCTTTCCCAATTGCCAGGCCGGTGACCATCACAACATCCTTTGGTAATAAAATCACGACACGTGCCTATTCCGATTTATGCAGATTCCTTGGAACCCAGTTGTCAGGCATGCATTGGTTAAGCGTTTTGGACAACACACTGCTAAGATGTGAAGCACAAGGACGTGTGGAGGAGAGGGCCCCACGTCCATGCCCAGCGATGCCTCTGTAGGCAGAAAGTACGTCACGTTTGCATTCGTCTGGGGCCCAATCTCACCCCAGGTTCCGTTTACACTTCTGCCCTGTCAGGCATCACTTGGACTACTTAGAAAGGAAGCTTGAGAGTCACTACCTACAGATGAGGGAGGAAGAACAACGGGACAAAGCATCTGGGCAGGTCTGAGTTTGGGCAAGCCTCCTGCCAGAGATGCCACGCTGGCCGAGGCATCTGGAGAAAAAACATGCACCGCTCATGCCCAGGGTCAACCAGGGAGTCCGAGTCAGAAGCCGGAAAGGGAATCCGGCACTCATAAGAACATCAGAAGAGCCCTGATGCTGGATCAGACCAAGACGGTAGTGAGACCAAAGGTTTATCCCAGGATCATCCCGGGTTCATCCCTGCCTGAGCGCTGGACGCCCTGTGTGGCACTTAGATGAACAGGTTTGACCCCAGGACAATCCTGGGATAAACCAGCTACGGCCCAAGGGTCCATCTAGTCCAGCACTCCGTTCACTCCGTGGTCAACCTGCCGTTGGCCAGGGATGAACAAGCAGGACATGGTGCAACGGCACCCTCCCACCCATGTTCCCCAGCCACTGGTACACACTCCCGCAGCCTTGCACCCCTTTTTCTCTCGCTCCCACCCCATCGCATGCGTGGTGCCGCCTCACCCACCCTGATTACCACTGCAAAGGTGATGATCCACAGCCGCCGTGCAGTCCATCAGACCTCTCCGGCATGCCATGATGCTTCCCGGCGCTCCTTGGGGCCTGGCATGCAGGCAACGCAGCTGCGCTGCCTCCTCTCGAAGCACGGGGACCTGGGTTGCTTTGCAGCTGCCTGGATAGCTAAGTGGCCGTCCTCCCGCTGCCACCTCCCCTCCCCGACTCCTCTCCAAGTTGCTTCACTGTGCAGAAATTAGAAAAACACAGCAAAACTGGGACAGCGGCGGCAGCAGCAGCTTCTCTCATTTCGGTGCTTCAAGGACTACATTCTGCTGGGCCAGCTTTCCCCCACCTCCCTCCTGCCTCTCCGCTTTCACCTTTCCTTCAAGGGCTTCTGCTTTTTCCTTCCTCCTTGCTAAGGATTTAGGGACGCAGTCCTTCCTCCCCTAAAGCATCCACCTCTCAAGCCCCCCACCTCATGCGCCCGCTCTGGGTCATCCCTCCCCGAGAGCCTCTTCTTTTGCACGGCTTTATGTTCTGAGAGGCATTCCGTCTTCAACCCCCCACCCTCCAGCTGCTTCCGGCCTCTTCTCCCCTCCCCCCCATCCCTCTGGGACCCCTCAGACTTGAAACAGAAAGTCTGAAGAAGAAACGCTGCAAATGGGGCAGAAGCCATTTGGATTTGGGTCCAAATGAAGGACCCAAATCCATGTTAAAAAATGAAAAGCAGTGATCATTTATGGAGAGTGGTGAATGTTCAGGTAGAAGGGGTGGGGTGGGAGCTTAGGGAAAGGGCGTAGATCCAGGGCCGGTGCCAGACTATTTTGCGCCCTAGGCAGGTGAGCTGCTTTCACCCACCCACCCCCACCCCAGCGTACCTGGGCACGGGGTGCCATCTCGCCCGCCCAGCCGAAGCAAAGCCAGGACACTGGGGTGGGGGTAGGTGGGCGTGGCTTCACTTCGGCTGGGTGGGTGCCCAGCCGAAGCGAAGCCAGGACGCCGGGGCAGGCGGGCGGCTTCGGAACGGCGTGCCTGGAAGCCGCCCTCTCAGAGCCGCGGTGGGAGAGCGGCTTCCGGGTGCGGCGTTCGGCGCCCCCCTTACCATGGCGCTCTAGGCTGAGTGGCCCCTATGGTATCACCAGCCCTGTGTAGATCAGTGGCAGACCGCCCCCCCCTTACATGCAGAAGGTCCCGGGTTCAACCCCCGGCAGCATCTCCAGCTAGGTCTGGGAAAGAGACCCCGAAGAGACACTACGAAGCTCTACCTGACTCAGTACAAAGAGGCTTCCTGTGCGCCTATTTAAATCAGGTCTTCATTCAGAAACATGGGGACTGGCATCTTAGCTGGGATTTCAGGGCAGGATCAGGGCTGAGTGGTGGAGAACCTGCTTCGAATGCAGAAGGTCCCAGATCAGTCCCCACCTGCATCGCCAGCCATAGCTGGGAAAGAATTCTGCCCGGAGAGCCATGGGCGCCTGTCAGAAGAACATCAGAAGTGCCCTGATGCTGGATCAGAGCAAGGGTCCATCTAGTCCAGCACTCTGTTCACATAGGGGCCAACCAGCCATCGGCCAGGGACCAACAAGGCAGGACATGGTGCAATAGCACCCTCCCGCCCATGTTCCCCAGCACCTGGTGCACACAGGCTTACTGCCTCTAATACTGGAGGTAGCACACAACCATCAGGGCTAGTAGCCATGGATAGCCTTTGCCTCCAGGAGAGAGTGTATCAGGCTAGATGGCCCCAAGGTCTGACTTGGTGTCAGGCGAGTGCCTGTGTTTTCTATCAGGCATGGGGTGGGGGTGGGGGTGGGAGCTCAGTCTGGCCCCTGGGGCCCTTCTGGATGACCCACGAGCACAGCCCTCCACCCTACTTTAACACTCAGCGTTGAAAATCACTGGAGGCACCAGCGGAGTCCCTTCTTACGCATCTCCCCTGCTCCCTCCTCTCTGCTCAGGTTTTCGCAGCCACAGGGTTCAGCGCTTGGCACTGTCCACGTCACAGTAGGACACAAGAAGAGCCCTGTGGCGGGGCCAAAAGGCCATCTCATCCAACATCCTGCTTGCCACACAGCAGGCATGGGGAAGCCACAGGCCAGATGTGCAGCCCACTGGGGGTTCCCCATCTGGCCTGCCAGCATCCTCCCCAGGACTCAGCCGACTGTCTCCTGCAGACAAAAGCTCTTATCTCCAATCAGCAGCTTCTTGGAGATAAGAGCTTTCCTCTGCTGCATGGTGAGAAAGGCGGCCTTTGTTACTGTGCAGCAGAGAAAGGCTTTTATCTCCGAGAAGCTGCTGTTCCGAGGTAAGAGCTTTCCCCCTGCTTCCCCTTTGCTTTTCCTGTACCCTCATTGTCCCTCCCCCAGCAGCAACTGATTGGTTCAGACTGCTGCTACACAAGACAATAGTGGGGGTGGGAATTTTGCTTTCAAAAGCAGCGGTGTGGGGCGTGCAGGCCAGCTGCCGTGGCACTTCCTTTCCCTAGCAGGGCTGGCCGGGCAAAGAGGAGTAGCGGCTGCCAGGTTAAAAAAAGGAAAAGGGGAAAAAAAGAACCGAGGGAGGGCTGGTGGAGGGCCCTGGGGCCTTCGGAGCACTATGCCAAGGCCCCCCTGGAAGCTGGCATCAGTCCTGGGGGTCGTCATGTATACCAGATTTCCCCCAGCTTCTAGGCCTGCCAGTCTGGGGTAGCCCATCTTCCTCCCAACACAGCAACCCGCTCATCTGCAAGATGAGGATAATGATATTAGCCTAACTTGCCGGGCTGTTTGCAAAGATGGTTGGCATCATCTATGGCTGCTTTGGGCCCATTCAGAAGACACCTTAAACCATGGCTTTAACAATGGTGGTTAAGCCAGAAAGCCAGGCCATGATCAGAAGACACCTTAAACCATGGCTTTAACCACGGCAAATAAGCCCTTTTGCTTTATTCATCACGGTTAAAGCCCTGGTTTAAGGTGTCTTCTGAACACAGCCCGGCTTTCTGGCTTAACCACTGTGGTTAAAGCCCTGGTTTAAGGTGTCTTCTGAACACAGCCCGGCTTTCTGGCTTAACCACTGTGGTTAAAGCCCTGGTTTAAGGTGTCTTCTGAACACAGCCCGGCTTTCTGGCTTAACCACTGTGGTTAAAGCCCTGGTTTAAGGTGTCTTCTGAACACAGCCCGGCTTTCTGGCTTAACCACTGTGGTTAAAGCCCTGGTTTAAGGTGTCTTCTGAACGCAGCCCGGCTTTCTGGCTTAACCACTGTGGTTAAAGCCCTGGTTTAAGGTGTCCTCTGAACGCAGCCCGGCTTTCTGGCTTAACCACTGTGGTTAAAGCCATGGTTTAAGGTGTCTTCTGAACGCAGCCCGGCTTTCTGGCTGAACCACTGTGGTTAAAGCCATGGTTTAAGGTGTCTTCTGAACACAGCCCGGCTTTCTGGCTGAACCACTGTGGTTAAAGCCATGGTTTAAGGTGTCTTTTGAACACAGCCCGGCTTTCTGGCTGAACCACTGTGGTTAAAGCCATGGTTTAAGGTGTCTTCTGAACGCAGCCCGGCTTTCTGGCTTAACCACTGTGGTTAAAGCCCTGGTTTAAGGTGTCTTCTGAACGCAGCCCGGCTTTCTGGCTGAACCACTGTGGTTAAAGCCATGGTTTAAGGTGTCTTCTGAACGCAGCCCGGCTTTCTGGCTGAACCACTGTGGTTAAAGCCATGGTTTAAGGTGTCTTCTGAACGCAGCCCGGCTTTCTGGCTGAACCACTGTGGTTAAAGCCATGGTTTAAGGTGTCTTCTGAACACAGCCCGGCTTTCTGGCTGAACCACTGTGGTTAAAGCCATGGTTTAAGGTGTCTTCTGAACACAGCCCGGCTTTCTGGCTTAACCACTGTGGTTAAAGCCATGGTTTAAGGTGTCTTCTGAACACAGCCCACCTTTCCGGCTTAACCACCATGGTTAAAGCCATGGTTTAAGGTGTCTTCTGAACACAGCCCACCTTTCCGACTTAACCACCATGGTTAAAGCCATGGTTTAAGGTGTCTTCTGAACGGGGTCACTCCTACATAATCTGAAAAACAAAACAAAACAGAAAGACGTTCCTTCCTGTAATTAGCCCAACAGCTCCCCCCCCGCCCCGTGGCACCCTCCAGGCAGGCATGCCAGACTACAACTTCCATCATCCACAGACAGCACGGCCAATGGGAGTGGTAGTCCAACACATCCAGAGGGCACCAAGTTGGGGAAGGCTGCTGTGATTGTGTGCACATGAGGAGGTAGGAAAGGGACTCCTGGCCATGGGCAGAGTGCCTCCCTCCCTTCCCCTCCCTCTTTTCTACAACCTTCAGTGAAGGAGTTTCCGCCGCTTCCGTCGGCAAAGCAAGGGAAGAGAGATTGCCAAGAGCAGGTGGGAGGTCTCAACGGCGGCCTCCTTGCTAAATTTAATAAGCTGCTCTCAGGTTGAGCCACCAGAGGAGCAAATGCAAACAAGGCCACCGAGTCAATTAATAAAGCAGGGGGGAGCAGCCGCCGCAGGGGCCTGTTCCCCAGCAGCTGCCAGGGCCGGGGGTCCTGAGGTTTGCTGTGCGTTGCTGCTGCGTTCCTTGCAGGCTATTTTTGGTCACTGGGGGCGGGGGTGGGTGGGTGGGTGGGTGGGACACAGCTGGCACAGATGCCACGAGGCAGGACCAAAACGGGGGAGGGGGCTGGGTCTCGTTTGGAAGCACCTTCTCCCACGCTCCAGGGCCTCCTCTCTGACAGCACCGCCTCTCGCCCGGTCTTCTAAAATGCCAAGGGAGCCTGCCAGCAGCCACCGTTGCTGCCCACTCGGCTGGCCTGTAATGATCAAAGGCGGATCAGCTCCGGGTGCCAAGAACATCCCCGTGACATGCAGCCTGTCAGGATTTGGCCCCCGTGAAGTCCTTGAGCGGCTGTCAGAGCGTTTGGTCAGGCTGCTCCAAGACAGACAAGGGAGCCAGGAGCCTCCGGGGAAGAGACGAAGGCGGCTGGAAGAGCCAGAGGCAGGGAAAATTAGCACAGAAGGCAGTCAAACAGGCAGAGAACCATCAGGTGCAGCACAGGCCTGCATCAACACCTCCTGTGGCTGGATGGGGGTGTGAGGTCTGTCCTGCTCGAGCTGACTCCAGGGCCAGTGGGACACTGAATAAGGCCTGGAGCGGACTCACCTTGGGCAGGGACCGGCCAGCTGCAAGCAGTAGACAGTAGACCTGCTGTGGCCAATTTGTGGCTCTCCAGACGTTTTGGCTGACAGTGCCCGTTGCCCTAAGCAGCAAAGCCAATAGTGAAAGATCACGGGAGTTGTGGGTCAAAACATCTAGAGGGCCACAAGTTGCCCTCTCCTGTAGCGCACCAAGGGGCCAGGCCAAGCTCTGCAGAACCTGGAAGAGCTCCCAAGGAAGGCAGACGTTGCTTCAGGGGTGGCTGGAAGCCCTGCCTTGCAGCCCTGCATTCTGGGGTCTCCAGACAGCCTCCCAACCTGTCCCTGATAGGTCTTACTGTATTGCTGCCTCTTTGTTAGAAAAGCAGTTAGCAGAGAGAGAGAGGGAAAACAAAAAGGCAAAGCAGAATGAGTGTTTAGCAGTCCCACAGAACACAAGGCTAACGAGAGAGAGAGAGAGAGAGAGAGAGAGAGAGAGAGAGAGAGAGAGAGAGAGAGCACACCTTTCCTTCAGGAAAGAAAGAAAAACAGCTTTACCCACACGTAATGTTGCATATCACGCAGGCCCAGCATATAGTTTCAGGAGGACATTGTTCAGTCCACTTCTTTGTTTCTGTAACACCAGCAGGAGAGAGCGCGAGAGAGCAAGTACACCATGTGCTCCCAGCAATGGAGGAAGGCAGAGAGTGGGGGGGGGGGGGCGGATAGGTGGAAGGCGAGGAGCAGGAAGTCACTGTAGGCTACAGAGATCCTAAGGCTGGCTATGGCCCAAATTCCCACACAATAACTGCCAATCTGGCCTTTTCTTGTAACTTGCAGATGAGGTTGCAATATTCCAACCCACCCTCTCTTTTCTGCAGAATCAAATTCCTTCCTGGGATCAGACAGGCAGTGCCCTTCCTCTGGGCACTCTGCAGACTGCTCTGTCCTGGACAAGGACCATGAAAACAGAGTCATTGCTTCTATATCTTGACTTCAGCAAAGCTTTTGACAAAGTACCACATGACATTCTGATTCACAAACTAGCTAAAAGTGGGCTAGATGGAACAACTGTTAGGTGGATTCACAGTTGGCTACAGAATCGGACTCAAAGAGTACTTATCAATGGAACCTTCTCAAACTGGGGAGAGGCAACGAGTGGGGTGCTGCAGGGCTCAGTCCTGGGCCCAGTGCTCATCAACATTTTTATTAATGATTTGGACGTGGAGGTGCAGGGAACGCTGATCAAATTTGCAGATGACACAAAATTGGGTGGGATAGCTAATACCCTGGAAGACAGAAACAAACTTCAAAGTGATCTTGATAGGCTGGAGTGCTGGCTGAAAACAACAGAATGAAATTTAATAGGGATAAATGCCAAGTTCTACATCTAGGAAATAGAAACCGAATGCACAATTACAAGATGGGGGATACTTGGCTCAGCAATACTACAAACGAGAAGGATCTTGGAATTGTTGTAGATCGCAAGCTGAATATGAGCCAACAGTGCGATAGGGCTGCAAGAAAGGCAAATGCTGTTTTGGGCTGCATTAACAGAAGTATAGCTTCCAAATCACAGGAGGTCCTGGTTCCTCTCTATTTGGCCCTGGTTAGGCCTCATCTCAGGACTGCGTCCAGTTCTGGGCTCCACAATTCAAGAAGGACGCAGACAAGCTGGAGTGTGTTCAGAGGAGGGCAACCAGGATGATCAGGGGTCTGGAAACAAAGCCCTAGGAAGAGAGACTGAAAGAACTGGGCATGTTGAGCCTGGAGAAGAGAAGATTGAGGGGAGACAAGATAGCACTCTTCAAATACTTAAAAGGTTGTCCCACAGAGGAGGGCCAGGATCTCTTCTCGATACTCCCAGAGTGCAGGACACGGAATAACGGGCTGAAGTGATAGGAAGCCAGATTCCGGCTGGACATCAGGAAAAACTTCCTGACTGTTAGAGCAGTACGACAATGGAATCAGTTCCCTAGGGAAGTTGTGGGCTCTCCCACACTAGAGGCCTTCAAGAGGCAGCTGGACAACCCTCTGTCAGGGATGCTGTAGGGTGGATTCCTGCATTGAGCAGGGGGTTGGACTCGATGGCCTTGTAGGCCCCTTCCAACTCTGCTATTCTATGATTCTATGATTCTATGAAAATGGAGGGCTGTCCTCTGTAAAAAAAAGGCCACCTGGCCGCTTGATGTGACTGGCAGCAGCGAGCCAGAGTGTCGGACCGGAGCCCTTCCCCATCATGTTGGGCTCTTCTGCATGGGAAGCGCATGTCTTTGCACGATGGCGCTTCCTCCAAAGAGGCAGCTCCGCATGGGGCTCAAACTCCTGGCGTGATTCGCACCAGGCTCTGAGCAGCTAAGCACTACAAGGGAAACCATATTCTGCACGGCTGGGTCAATCTCCTTCATCCACGATGTTCCGCATCCCTGCAACGGTGCAAGTCATAAAATGGAGGAAGGGAACGAAGCAAAATTGCACGGACGCGATCTCCTCTGTCGGCCCCAGCTCCGGCTTTTCTTAATAAGCACGTCCCCAGCAGCCGAGGAGGCTGAAGGCGGCATTAGCATGCAGACGGCTTTGCTGGTGCGATGTGTTTTTAATATGGTGGATTCCGGATCTGAAAGCAAATGGCCCTGAGGGGACTGGAGAATATCATATTAAAAAATAATAATAAAAGCTGCAGAGACAAAGACGCAGGCCATCATACGGAAGCCTTTTGTTGCTGTTCGTGCTTTCCTGGCTGCCAAAAATGAGAGGATGCAAATTCACCAAACATCACAGCGAAGGCAGTTCTAAGCTGGCATGAACGGGGCGGGTGGCCCGTGCCAGGATCTGGGAGAATGGCTTCGTTCACACGGGAAATAAAAGGAGATGGGAGCCCCGTCCTCCCCCATTCCGCAAAGCCACTCTGTCAATTAGTAAAGTAGCTGCAATATTTAATTGATTTATTCATTAGACTAGGCAATTCGGAAAACCTTTATCAACAAAAAAAGGGCATTGAGATTAACAGGGGAAAAGCTTAAGAAAAATTCCAGAGGGGTAGTAGCCCTGCTAGTCTGTTGCAGCAAAGACAACGACGAATCTTGGGGCACTTTAAAGATGCTGCAATACATTTGTTAATATTTTGGGTGCCAAAAGATTCTGTTGTTTTCACCTTAAAAATAAATTATTTTAAACACAATTATCTTTTTTAAAAAACAAAAACAAAACCCCAGACACCTGGCGATGGCAAGATTCCTCCAAACAGAGTCATTTTGTCCCTCCTGTGTGTGTGGGCAGGGAAGTATGTCTTTTAAGAAGATGCCAGCTGCAATACACACATCTATCAACTACAATCACCTGGCACCTACGCTGTGCTCTTTCCGGTGCCATAGAATCATAGAATAGCAGAGTTGGAAGGGGCCTACAAGGCCATCGAGTCCAACCCCCTGCTCAAGGCAGGAATCCACAATAAAGCATCCCTGACAGAGGGTTGTCCAGTTGCAGCTGGAATCCCTCCAGTGTGGGAGAGCCCACAACCTCCCTAGGTCACTGATTTCATTGTCATACTGCTCTAACAGTCAGGACGTTTTTCCTCATGTCCAGCTGGAATCTGGCTTCCTGTCATTTGAGCCCATTATTCCGTGTCCTGCACTCTGGGAGGATCGAGAAGAGATCCTGGCCCTCCTCTGTGTGGCAACCTTTTAAGTATTTGAAGAGTGCTCTCATGTCTCCCCTCAATCTTCTCTTCTCCAGGCTAAACATGCCCAGTTCTTTCAGTCTCTCTTCATAGGGCTTTGTTTCCAGACCCCTGATGATACACAATTATATCTTTCTTCTCCAGATCTTTCTCCTGATGTTCACGATCGTATCTCGGCATGTCTTTCAGATATCTCAGCTTGGTTGCTTCATCGTCGTTTGAAACTTAATATGGCAAAGACTGAATTGCTTGTTTTTCCTCCTAAACCTTCTCCTCATCTATCATTCTCTCTTACTGTCAATGATGTTACGCTTACTCCGGTCAAGGAAGCTCGTAGCCTTGGCTTTATATTTGATTCCTTGCTCTCCTTTATTCCTCATATTGAGGCAGTAGCTAAATCCTGTCATTTTTTCCTGTATAATATTGCCAGGATTCGATCATTTTTTTCTGTCTCTTCTGCCAAGACTCTTGTTCATGCATTGGCTATTTCTCGGTTGGACTACTGCAACCTTCTTCTCACTGGCCTTCCTTCTTCTCACATCAGTCCGTTGGTTTCTGTTCACCACTCTGCTGCTAAGATCATCTTCTTGGCTCGCCGCTCTTACCATGTTACTCCACTGCTGAAATCTCTTCATTGGCTTCCAATTCACTTCAGAATCCAATATAAACTTCTCCTGTTGACCTACAAAGCTTTTCACGGTCTAGCTCTTTCCTCTCTCTCCTCTCTCATCTCACACTATTGCCCCGCTCGTGCTCTTCGCTCCTCTGATGCCATGTTTCTCGCCTGCCCAAGGGTCTCTACTTCCCTTGCTCGGCTTCGTCCATTTTCTTCTGCTGCCCCTTACGCCTGGAACGCTCTTCCAGAACATTTGAGAACTACAAGTTCAACCGCAGCTTTTAAAGCTCAGCTAAAAACTTTTCTTTTTCCTATAGCTTTTAAAACTTGATTTTGTTCTGACTTTATACTGTCAGTTTTACCCTACCAGTGCCTGTTTACCCTACCCTGTGCCTGTTTGCATTCTCTTCCCCTCCTTATTGTTTTATTATGATTTTATTAGAATGTAAGCCTATGCGGCAGGGTCTTGCTATTTACTGTTTTACTCTGTACAGCACCATGTACATTGATGGTGCTATATAAATCATCATCATCATCATCATCATCATCATCATCATCATCCTGGTTGCCCTCCTCTGAACACGCTCCAGCTTGTCTGCGTCCTTCTTGAATTGTGGAGCCCAGAACTGGACGCAATACTCGAGATGAGGCCTGATCAGGGCCAAATAGAGAGGAATCAGAACCTCACGTGATTTGGAAGCTATACTTCTATTAATGCAGCCCAAAATAGCATTTGCCTTTCTTGCAGCCGTATCGCACTGTTGGCTCATATTCAGCTTGTGATCTACAACAATTCCAAAATCCTTCTCGTTTGCAGTATTGCTGAGCCAAGTATCCCCTATCTTGTAACTCTGCATTTGGTTTCTATTTCTTAAATGTAGAGCTTGCCAGGTAAAGACCTTTTCATTTTTCAATGCATTTTAGTCTTTTAGCTCTGCTGCTTTAAATCTGTTATTCTATCATAAATCTCTGCATTGCCGCTAGGTTTTGGTTTGCAGTTTTATACTGTAGTTTTAAACGTTTACATTTTATATTGTATTTTATTATGTAGCTTGTGGTTTTAATTGTTGTGAACCATCCCGAGAGCTTCAGCTATTGGGAAATATAGAAATGTAATAAATAAGCAAATAAATACTAAGGAAGCATGCTTCTTGCTTCAGAACTGTTGTTTTTACCCATATAAACATTTATGCAAATTGAATCAATGAATTAATTGAATAACAGAGCAGTCCTATGGCCCCCTAGACAGCATCTAAGGCCCAAAGCCCTAAGCCAAGATATCTGCCTTCCCCTATAAGTATCCAGCCAGCCTTTAAGATCTTCAGAGGAGGCCTTGCTGGTCATTCCGCAACCAACATGTAATACTTTGACAGCATTGGCACCCATTCTCTGGAATGCTCTCTCTGTGTGGTTCAGGAGGCAGAAAACGGGGCACATTTTAAACGCCTCCTGGAAATGCACTTGTTTAAACAGGCTTTCTCTGGCTTGTAAGAAGAATCATAGAATCATAGAATAGCAGAGTTGAAAGGGGCCTACAAGGCCATCGAGTCCACCCTCCCTGCTCAATGCAGGAATCCACTGACAGGTGGTTTTCCAGCTGCCTCTTGAAGGCCTCTAGGGTGGGAGAGCTCACATCCTCCCTAGGTAACTGATTCCATTGTCGTACTGCTCTAACAGTCAGGAAGTTTTTCCTGATGTCCAGCCGGAATCTGGCTTCCTTTAACTTGAGCTTGTTATTCCGTGTCCTGCACTCTGGGAGGATCGAGAAGAGGTCCTGGCCCTCCTCTGTGTGACAAGTATTTGAAGAGTGCTATCATGTCTCCCCTCAATCTTCTCTTCTCCAGGCTAAACATGCCCAGTTCTTTCAGTCTCTCTATGCGGCAGGGTCTTGCTATTTACTGTGTTATCTGTACAGCACCATGTACATCGATGGTGCTATATAAATAAATAATAATAATAATAATAGGGCTTTGTTTCCAGACCCCTGATCATCCTGGTTGCCCTCCTCTGAACACGCTCCAGCTTGTCTGCGTCCTTCTTGAATTGTGGAGCCCAGAACTGGACGCAATACTCTCGATGAGGCCAAACCAGGTCCAAATAGAGAGGAACCAGCACCTCCCGCGATTTGGAAGCTATACTATAGCATTTGCCTTTCTTGCAACCAATGTCATACTGCTGCTTCATTGTACTGTTTTTTGCAGTGCTTTCATTTTTTGTTATCGTAGTTATAATTGTTTGTCATGGTATCTTTTAAACAGTGATTATTAATATTTTTATATGTAAATCACTCAGAGGTGTTATTATATTGTATTATAAATAAATCCAATAATAAATAAAAGAAATTTGCATGCATGTACGTTGCGGAAAATCTCACCCAAACTACTTTCAACTTCTTTAGAAATTATCAGCCGACTGACTGTATACGATGTACCAAGCAACAGGAGTCACAGCACATAAAGTGGAGTGATTGATGCTTCCCTTGGCCAAGGAAGGGTGCGAACCTGCTTGAAGGAGGCAGAGGTGAGACCCACATTGAAAAAGCCCTCCTTGAACCCCACTGTATTGGATAATTACCGGTCAGTCTCCAATAGGGCTGTGCACCACCACTTCAAACCGGTTCGCGGACTGATCCAGAATTTCCGGATTGGGCCCGAACCAGTTCAGGTTGATCCGACCCTCCCCCAATCCACTTCGGAACCAGATCCGGATCGAGATCTGGAGGGCCGGATTGAGATTCAGCTTCCATTTTGCCCCCCCTTCTCCACTTACTTGCCTGGCGGAGGCAAGTAAGTGGGGAAGGGGGGACAAAATGGGGGCCGAATAGGTCCCCCTCCCCCCTTACCTGGCTTCGCTGTCCCCTGCCGCAAGGACCGTGGCGGCGGTGGGAGACAAAGCCAAGTAAGCCCCCGTCCCCCCCACTTACCTGCATCTGGAGCTTCGGAACGGTTCAAATCACTTCGGACCGTTCTGAACCGCTCTGCGCCGATCTGGACCTTCATAGGTCAGGATTGGCCCGCTCCACTTCGGATTCAGGGATCCGAAACGGAGCGGAGCACAGCCCTAGTCTCCAATATCCCGTTTTTGGGCAAAGTATTGGAGCGTGTGGTGGCCTCCCAACTCTAGGGATTCCTGGATGAGACGGATTATCTAGAGCCATTTCAAACTGGCTTCAGGCCTGGTTATGGGGCAGAAACCGCTTGGGTCACCTTGGTGGATGACCTACACCAGGAACTGGACAGGGGGAGTATGTCCCTGTTGGTGCTGCTGGACCTCTCAGAGGCGTTTGATACCATCGACAATAGTATCCTTCCGGGCTGCCTTGTTGGGATGGAACTTGGAGGCGCTGTATTACAATGGCTCCATTCCTTCTTGGAGGGGCGGACCCAAAAGGTGGTGCTGGGGGGATTCCTGTTTGACTCCTTGGCCGTTGGCCTGTGGAGTCCCTCAGGGTTCTGTTTCGTCCCCCGTGCTGTTTAACATATACATGAAACCGTTGGGAGAGAGTTTTGGGGTGCAGTTCCACCAGTACGCTGATGACACCCAACTCTACTACTCCTTTCCACCCAATGCCAACGAAGTGCCATTATTATTATTATTATTATTATTATTATTATTATTTATTTATATAGCACCATCAATGTACATGGTGCTGTACAGAGTAAAACAGTAAATAGCAAGACCCTGCCCCATAGGCTTACAATCTAATAGAATCATAGTAAAACAATAAGGAGGGGAAGAGAATGCAAACAGGTACAGGGTAGGGTAAGCAGGCACAGGGTAGGGAAAAACTAACAGTAGAAAGTAACAGTAGAAGTCTGCACAACATCAAGTTTTAAAAGCTTTAGGAAAAAGAAAAGTTTTTAGTTGAGCTTTAAAAGCTGTGGTTGAACTTGTAGTTCTCAAATGTTCTGGAAGAGCGTTCCAGGCGTACGGGGCAGCAGACGAAAAAGGACGAAGCCGAGCAAGGGAAGTAGAGGCCCTTGGGCAGGCGAGAAACATGGCATCAGAGGAGCGAAGAGCACGAGCGGGGCAATAGTGTGAGATGAGAGAGGAGAGATAGGAAGGAGCTAGACCGTGAAAAGCTTTGAAGGTTAACAGGAGAAGTTTATATTGGATTCTGAAGTGAATTGGAAGCCAATGAAGAGATTTCAGAAGCGGAGTAACATGGAGTAACATTTCATTGTGTTTATGTTTTTATTGCTTTTAATAGTGTAATTGTTTTTACGCATTTTTACGTTGTAAGCCGCCTTGGGAGGGCTTCTGCTCTAAAGGCAGCCAGCAAATATTTTAAATCAATCTATCAATGAATCTGCCAAGGAGGTGCCAAAAGTTGCATTTGTGAGCAGCAGAGCTGACTTGGCTATAAACCTTTCTCAAATGTGAAGCGTTGAAAACAGCTCCGCCACTGTAATTATTACGTGGCAGTGAATTATTATTGTGTGACTCAGAGGCCTGCCCTTTGGGGACTTCAGGCTTTAATTACAACCAGACTTTTGATCAAAGTTGTTTCTCTGATTAACTTAGAAATCAGGAGAATTGGGGGAGGGGGGGTAATGAAAGCTGCTTAAACATATGTGAGCGGAGAAGCAATGCTCCCTTCTGTCCTAAGAAGTGTTGGGGAGAAAACTCAATATAAGGGTGACTTTAAAGGGCAAAATAACCCGCCCCAAGGAGCTTACAATCTGAATTTGACAGGGAGAGAGGAGGGACGGGAGGCGACGGGAAGGGAAAAGCCAGGAGCCTGAGCGCGCGTGGGCCTTTGCGGTTCAGCTCTTTGGAGATGAAGAAACACCAGACAGCGATTTGGGTTAAAAATATATTAGAATTAAAAAAAGATCACACAAGCGACTCAACATGGATGCCTTCCAGTGTATTATTATCAGTGCCGAACAGATCTTAGCAGCTGTTGCACTGTGTGGAAGGGCGGGTTGCGCACTGCACGGTGCATTAGCATTCATGCGCTGCTGGCACTTATGTATCTGTGCAATTGAGGCAGGATGTATTTCCCACCCCCAACATGGATTTAACATCTAGAGACATGGGGGGTCTCTGACATGGGGCACACGGGCACCCAGCCACCCTGAGGGGAAAAAACACACCTTAAGCTAGGGGTAGGGGGGTTGTCTGGGGGTGGGGTGGCGGTGTGTGTGTGTGTGTGTGTGTGTTGTAAGGGGGATGTGCGGTTCTCTGGGCATCATTAGTTTGCCTTCCAAGAAATGGGTTTTTGTTCTTTTTGAGGGTCGGGGAGAAATACGTGATTTGGCCTTTGGAGGTTGGACCCGGCCCGTGCCTCAGTTTCTTGGCCAATTACTTGTCTCTGAGCCTTATCAATTTACCTTCCGTGAAATGGCTTTTGGAGCAGGAAACTGGATCCCAGAAAGTGGCTTTGTGTTTAAGAGCATAGACCCCACCTCTGCCTCTTGAGCAAGTTATTTTTCCTTTAGCTTCACCACTTTGCCTTGGAATCATAGAATCATAGAATAGCAGAGTTGGAAGGGGACTTCAAGGACATCAAGTCCAACCCCCTGCTCAATGCAGGAATCCACCCTAAAGAATCCCTGACAGATGGCTGTCCAGCTGCCTCTTGAATGCCTCTAGTGTGGGAGAGCCCACAACCTCCCTAGGTAACTGATTCCATTGTCGTACTGCTCTAACAGTCAGGAAGTTTTTCCTGATGTCCAGCCGGAATCTGGCTTCCTTTAACTTGAGCCCGTTATTCCATGTCCTGCACTCTTGGAGGATCGAGAAGAGATCCTGGCCCTCCTCTGTGTGACAACCTTTTAAGTATTTGAAGAGTGCTATCATGTCTCCCTTCAGTCTTCTCTTCTCCAGACTAAACATGCCCAGTTCTTTCAGTCTCTCTTCATAGGGCTTTGTTTCCAGACCCCTGATCATCCTGGTTGCCCTCCTCTGAACACGCTCCAGCTTGTCTGCGTCCTTCTTGAATTGTGGAGCCCAGAACTGGACGCAATACTCTAGATGAGGCCTAACCGGGGCCGAATAGGGAGGAACCAGTACCTCACACAATTTGGAAGCTATACTTCTATTAATGCAGCTCAAAATAGCATTTGCCTTTCTTGCAGCCATATCGCACTGTTGGCTCATATTCAGCTTGTGATCTACAAATTCAGCTTGTGAATTCAGCCTTCTGGGAAATGAATGCTCTGTGACTGGCCACACCCACTGTGGCAACCTTTTATGTGAATGGGCAACCCCTCCCCACCCTGTGGCATCCATTTTGTGAGAGCACCCACAGTGTGCTCTCACACATTGCCCTGGTTTTGACTATGAGCTTCATCACACCGGCGTTATACTGTGCATGCACTGTGAAGTGCATGCAAAGGACTCTGATGTTTTCTAGTTTATAATCTGCTTTTATTGTGAAGTACTCCGATGCATCCTGCTTCGATTGCGCTCCTTCCCCAAAAGAAGCAAAGTATCAACTGTCTCTGGAGAGGCCACCAGTGAGGGAGGAAGCAGCAGCCAGGCACCTCTCCACCGTGCCTGGGTCCAGCTCCAGCTGAGGGCCCCCTCCCTCCTGCTGTCAACTGTCTCTGGAGAGGCCACCAGTGAGGGAGGAAGCAGCAGCCAGGCACCTCTCCACCATGCCTGGGTCCAGCTCCAGCTGAGAGCCCCCTCCCTCCTGCTACCAACTGTCTCTGGAGAGGCCACCAGTGAGGGAGGAAGCAGCAGCCAGGCACCTCTCCACCGTGCCTGGGTCCAGCTCCAGCTGAGAGCCCCCTCCCTCCTGCTGTCAACTGTAACTGCTGAACTTTCCAACTAAGATTGTAGTGCCTGAATTTGCTTTCCTTTCCCCCTCCTCCTCCTCCCTCCCAATCCTCTTTCCTTTTGTGTCATGTCTTTTAGATTGTAAGCCTGTGGGCAGGGACTGTCAAGAAATACTTTTGTAAGCCGCCATGAGAGCCTTTTTTGGCTGAATGGCGGCATAAAAATCCTTAAATAAATAAATAAAATAAATAAATTTTTGGTGTGTGGAAAGTCCGGTTTTTCCAAGCATGCGGAAGCACCTCGCTCAAACTGCAACATGTATTTTCTGTGTGTTTTCAAGGGGCGGTATTGCTGACAAAAGAGAGGGGTGTGCCTTTTCTACAGCGGGTGTTTTTAAATTCCTATTCAAATCCTTTCCTCCTCCTGCTTCTTGGCTGCTGGGTCTATTGCACTTTGGATCCTCCATCTTTGCTTCATGACTTGCTTTGGGGGGGCGGGAGAGGAACCGAGAAAGGGGGGGCTGCCCCTTTCCCTCCTGATTGGAAGTGCCTGACAAGGGGAACACAATGCAACCTCCAATGGCAGGTGATAGGAGCTTTAGTTGATTAATCAATTGAACTCTATTGGATTTTTAAAATAGAAATTAAACAAATGCTTACATCTGCGTAATTTTTAAAGATAAAGAGTTCCAAATCAGCACAGTAATAGCTATTAAGGAGGGCTTTCAGCATACCAAGTTTGAATCCAATTGGGCCATCCATTTTGGGTTTTTTATGATTTTTTTAAAATTTCCTTCCTCAAGCACTTTGGAGCGTATATTCCACTAGTTCGAAGGAGCGATGGAACTTAGAAGCGCAGGGACGCATTTGTGCTCATTCATTCCTTTGATCATGAGTTGGTTCCCTTGCTCTAAAGTAAATCCTATTGAGTTCATCATGCAGTTCATGGAAGGGGGAGGGAGGTTTTCCGGCAGGATGAATGGGGCGCTCTTCCGTTCCTTTGAGGAAACAGCATGAGTGTTTATAAGGCTGGGGAAGACAGAAAGCAAACAAGCACTTCCTTTTATTTTCTAGTTTGGGAGAGCAGAGGAAGGACAGGGGCGTGGCTTTTCTGCAGTGGTTTTTTTTTTTTTAAATCCTTTCCTCCTTGGAACTCCTCTGCTCCCTCCTGGCAGGGAAACAGGAGCGGCTAAATTTTAAATTTACTCAAAATTTACTCAATGGGATTTACTCAAAAGTAAATCCCATTGATTTCAACTGCTCTTTCTTTGCTCCCCATTTGCGAAGATCATGACCTGCAAGCGGTGGGAAGGGCTTCCGCGGGGTCTTAAAGACCCAGCAGCTTCTTCCTCCCCTCCTCCTGCTTCCTCCACACGAGATGCGAAGTAGGGCTGTGCTCCGCTTCGGAGCTGGGGGGTCCGTGCTCAGCCCTAATTTGTATCCCACCCTATCTGGCAGACAGATAAAATCAAACAGTATAAAACAATAAATCATTGTACATAGCTAAAAATGTATTAAGACATTAAGTTTAACATGTTCCCTGAGTTCTCCGAGCATTATTAGTTTGCCTTCTGAGAAATGGATATTTTGTTGTTCATTGGCGACGGCGGGGGCTGGGTGGGATATGTGATTTCGTGCTTGGATCATATCTCATGCCTCAGTTTCTCTCAGGTACCCTGCTGAGCCCTGACAATGCTAGCAATCTCATGACAGCAAAATAGAAATAAAACACAAATACAGACGACACTGGAGAAGGGGCCATCCAGCCTGTTCCTCCCTCCCATTGCTATGCTAAGCAGGAATAAAATGTGTGTCAAGGGTTCCACTTGCAAATTTGCAAGGTCAACCCTAACCCTAGGTGTGCTTTCTGGGGAAAGTAACCCTATTGAACTCGCGAATGTGTATATGCGCATTATTGCAGTTAAAACCTGGCGCTGAGACGAATGGACGTGTAACTTAAAACGCAAATATGCGCATTTAGGTCGGGGTAAAGAAGCCGTACAGACAAGCCCCAGGAGCGGGATGAAGATCGTGACATAAAAGCAGAGGATAGCACTCTTCAAATACTTCAAAGGTTGTCACACAGAGGAGGGCCAGGATCTCTTCTCGATCCTCCCAGAGTGCAGGACACGGGATAACGGGCTCAAGTGACAGGAAGCCAGATTCCAGCTGGACATCAGGAAAAACTTCCTGACTGTTAGAGCAGTACGACAATGGAACCAGTTACCTACTGAGGTTGTGGGCTCTCCCACACTAGAGGCCTTCAAGAGGAAGCTGGACAAGCATCTGTCAGGGATGCTTTAGGGTGGATTCCTGCCTTGAGCAGGGGGTTGGACTCGATGGCCTTGTAGGCCCCTTCCAACTCTTCTCTTTTATGATTCTATGGTTCTATTATTAAATGGTCATCATGTTCACCCTTCCCGCTACCAGCCAGGATCCTCCAAGCGTCACCCACCCACCCTCTCGCCCACACAAGATTTTCTCTGTTTCCTAGATATGTAATCGGCATGGAACAGATGGACCCTCCATCGGCAGAGCAGCTCAGAAGGCAGAGAGCTCTGTGCCAACTCTGAGATGTACAAATCCCATCCATAAAGAGCAACAGCACACGGAGCCCCTCCGACAACAACTCTTAAGTCGCAAGTGATGACAGCCGTCTCATGGCAAATGTCAGAAATGCCTCCCAGGAGGCGGAGCCAGTAGTTCTCTTGCCAGCGGGTTGGCTCTCGCAGACATCATTACTCGAGATCTGCTGCAACACGTACCCAGGGAGCAGAAACTGTGGATAACATCCCAAGCGGAAGAGCTGGATGCCCTTCGCACGGGAAGCAACTTTTTAAAATTGCCCTCCACCCTCCCCACCCAAAACAGTGAAAGAAAGGAGGGGAAATATCATGATGTCAATTTGAGGAAGTTATAGAGTTTAACGGAGCCTCGTGTGGCGCAGAGCGGTAAAGCAGCAGTTTCTGCAGCCGAAACTCTCCCCACGGCCTGAGTTCGATCCCAGCAGAAGCTGGTTTCAGGCAGCCGGCTCGGGTTGACTCAGGCTTCCATCCTCCCAAGGTCGGTAAAATGAGTACCCAGTTAGCTGGGGGAAAGGTAATAACGGCCGGGGAAGGCAACGGCAAACCACCCCGCTATAAGGCCTGCCAAGACAACATCATTGAAAGCTGGCGTCCCTCCAAGAGTCAGTAATGACTCAGTGCTTGCACGAGAGGTTCCTTTCCTTTCCTATAGAGTTTAAACAGAGTGGAACCTTCCAGAACATAGATTAATGTGACACCTTAAAACAACGGTATTGAATCTCTTTCAGACCAAGGACTGAATTTGAATTTGGAAAAGCACCAAATTCCAATAGGAAAGTGTTAACCTGGCGCCGAAAAAATAATAACGTTGGCGCCAGGCGGGCCTCATCGGGGAGATCGTTCCAGAATTGGGGAGCCACCACAGAAAAGGCCCTCTGCTTTGTTGTAAGTAAGTAAGCCTTAGGAACGGCTTTTAGTTTTTGTGAACCGCCCAGGGAGCTTCGGCTGCTGGGCAGTATAAAAACGCAATAAATAATAATAAATAATAATGTCAACCTTTTAGAATGGGACAAAAAAACGGCACAAAACCTGGGAACCTACCTCATTTGGGTATCCCCGGTGGCCAGTTTGGAACCACAGCTGGGCCGGATTTGGCCCACGTGCCTAACATTCAACACCCCTGCCTTAAAAGAGAGTCAAAGAGATTTAGGTTGCACCCTGTGCACGCTTACTTGGGAGTAAAAGCCACTGAACTCAGCAGGACTTACTTCTGAGTAGACATGCACAGGTTGGCGCTGTCTCTTAGCCATTATGTCTCAATATGATTTGCTTTTCATGAGCTTCTCCCAGCCTCAGGTCCTCTGGATGAGTTGGACTACAACTCATTTGTGAACCGCCCAGAGAGCTTCGGCTATTGGGCGGTATAGAAATGTAATAAATAAATAAATAAATAAATAAATACAACTGCCATCGTCCCAGACTGCACAGCCAGTAGCTGGGGGGAAAACTGCTCACATGCTGCTTTTGTTGTGAAAACTTCTAAAGGGCAAACCAAGCCGCAGATAAACAATCCATTCATTTTTAAAAAAACCCATAAGGACTGGTACAGTTCAAAACCAACTGTCCAAATGGCCGTTTCACAGCTTTCCCTAAAAAGCCATCGCCCTGCCCCTGACAAATTTCCACAGAAGCACCCCGCCCTTGAAAAGCCAGGTCCCTTCCCCCCCACCCCCCAAAGGACTTGCAATCTCAACGCGAGAGGGGCCGGCGCCTCTGTTTTGAAAGGCTCTATTTAAAGGAAGTTTTGCAAGACACATGACTGAACATCTAGCAGCATCTCGGTTCACATACAAGGAACGGAGAAAAAAACCGAACAGAGAGCAGCTGAGGAGGCGTGTCGGCAACAGGAGCCCTTTGCTGCTTACCTGTCATGGTGGCGGCTGGGCTGGGCCTCGCTGTCGCCCTGTCACTGTTGACGTTCAGCCTGGCCAGCAGACGGCCTCCGAGGGCCTCTAGAAGCCAAGTCCAGGGAAGCCGGGTGAGCAATAGGCAGAGGGAAACAGCAGGCTCCTTTCCGAGTTGTTAGAAACACCTGCGAACAGAAGGATGTTGCCCCTTCTTCAGAAACGTGTTTCAAGTTGGACAGGCTCCCCGAAGCGGTTTTCAGATTGCCTCTCTGTGCTGCCAAAGGCTCCCAGGTGCTTCCCAGGTGGAGGCCAACACCTGAGGACAGTCTCTTCTGTGTTCAGTGAAGAACAACCATGAAGACCAGGGCACAGGGCAGGGCCATTCGCTGGTGGCACCTTGCTTGATGGGAGACGCAGAAGGATGTCTGGAAGCTAATTTCCCCTACTGTAGAACTCTCAAACATCCTCTCTCTCTCTCTCTCTGTGTCTCTCTCTTTGCCCTCTGGTATGATTGAGGATCCAGAAAGATGAGCAAAGTGCTAAAGTCTCCGTGAGTCACTCATGCCCTGCGCTTGGCCAACAGCAGCCCAGCCTAGCACGGAGGAGGCTGGTGGAGTCTGGTCCTTTGTCACTCAGGTTCCTCCCTCGACTGTCTGCTCCTGCCTTCCTCCTGGGGATGCCCAGAACTGTTTCCATGGACACGGGTAGCAGCTGTCAGTAGCAGCGGGGTCTTGACGACTCAAGGAACCCAGCCATCCATACAGCACATCCTCCTCGGAAGGCCGCCAGGCAAGAGAGACTCAGCCCCTGCTCCAGAGGAGGAAGAAGGTTCAACGGGAGCAAGTTCCATCCCTTGCTTGGTCTGTAGGTAATGGAGAAAAGGGAGTTATTTTTATACACACACATCACTTCACTAGAAATGGGAGCAAAGTCTTAGATTTCTCTTTGGGGAAACGGTACATCAATATATCTAGCTAGCTAGTTAGCTTCCTCCCAATTATCTATCTATCTATCTATCTATCTATCTATCTATCTATCTAATTTAGAATACTTATATACTACTTGAAATAATAAAATCTCTGTGTAGTTTTCAGGTGCTTAAGAGATCAGACACACTGTATATAATACTTAATGTCAACAGCATTTGGATAATCAGCTTTTACAAGACACAACACTAAAGTATAACTGATATTTTTAAGACCACACGGTGAAAAGGTCCTTTGGTGCTAAGCCAGAAGGCCTGTGCCTCTTCCAAAAATGAAAAAATAAAACGATGAAATGTCTTTGCTGTATTATACCTCCCCTCCCATATACGTTTATGAGTTGTGTTTTTATTCATTATTCATACTATACCATATTTCATTATTTATTATGGATAATGATTGCATTATTCATTATGATACTAACCATATTTATCATACCAAAAATATGGAATCGTACGATAAAATGTTCCAAGCAATTCACCTGCATGCTGACTGTCTCCTCTGTGTGGAAGCCGGGACATACCCAAAATGGAAGAGACGGGCAGAGCAACCGAGAGGGGGAATGCAGGGATATTTTTAGAACAAGGGGGCATCGAAGTAATTTTGTCAGCGACCCTGTCCAGCTGTCCTTGAGTGTGGCCTGTCAGAAGAACTGGAAGGTTGGCAGTCAGAAAAAGATCCCTTTTGGATCGTCTCTTTCAGTAGCATCTCTTCTCTATAGGATGACCACATAGAAAGGAGGACTCGGCTCCTGTATCTTTAACAGTTGTATTGAAAGGGGAATTTCATGGAATCATAGAATCATAGAATAGCAGAGTTGGAAGGGGCCTACAAGGCCATCAAGTCCAACCCCCTGCTCAATGCAGGAATCCACCCTAAAGCATCCCTGACAGAGGGTTGTCCAGCTGCCTCTTGAAGGCCTCTAGTGTGGGAGAGCCCACAACCTCCCTAGGTAACTGGTTCCACTGTCATGCTGCTCTAACAGTCAGGAAGTTTTTCCTGATGTCCAGCTGGAATCTGGCTTCCTTTAACTTGAGCCCGTTATTCCGTGTCCTGCCTTCTGGGAGGATCGAGAAGAGATCCTGGCCCTCAGCAGGTGTCTTTTGTATCCATGCAGCACCTGGTAAAATTCCCTCTTCATCGCAACAGATAAAGCTGCAGGAGCCCTGCCCTCTTTTATATCTCATCACTCTAGTATAGCTCCTGCAGCTTTAACTCTTGTGATACATACAAACGGCATGCAGGTGTTGCCTGCATACAAATGACCCCTGCTGATATTTCCTTTTCAATTCAACTGTTAAAGATACAGGAGCCCTGTCCTCCTTTTCATACAGCCATCCTACTGCAAGGTGATGCCTTTAGAGTAGACAGGTTTTGGGGAGATGCTCAAATACTTTGACTTAGCATAAGGGAGTTTCCTTGGTTCCAAACTCAAATAGCGATGTGTCTAGTTCTCAGCGGTGTGTCTAGTTCTCTCTCTGTTAACTTTGTCAAGTCCCGGCACCCGGCATTGTGGGATTAGTTAGGGTGACCCTATGAAAAGGAGGACAGGGCTCCTGTGTCTTTAACAGTTGTATTGAAAAGGAAATTTCAGCAGGTGTCATTTGTATATATGGGGAACCTGGTGAAATTTCCTCTTCATCACACCCGTTAAAGCTGCAGGTGCCCTGCCCTCTTTTAAATCTGGTCACTCTAGTATAACTCCTGCAGCTTTAACTGTTATGATGAAGAGGGAATTTCAGCAGGTTCTCCATATATACAAATGACACCAGCTGAACTTCCTTTTTCTATGTAACTGTTAAAGATACAGGAGCCCTGTCCTCCTTTTCATAGGGTCACCCTAGTTAAAGATACAGGAGCCCTGTCCTCCTTTTCATAGGGTCACCCTAGATTAGTGTCTGCTACCATTTGCATAGGCAGCCTTTGGAAACTTAAGGCAGGATCCGATGAGAATCCCATAACCCATCTTCAGTCAACAGGTTCAGCCATGGCATTTTCCCACCCCGTATGATCCCTGTATAAACATCTGAGAAGGCTTTGGTCGATGGAGGAGAAGTAGCTGACCCTGGAGCTCCACCTGCTGGCTTCTCTGAGCTCCTGCACCCCATGAAGGCTCTCCCCAAAGATGTGTGTCTCTTGATGTGGACAAAGGGAGAGAAAAATCATAGAACAGCAGAGTTGGAAGGGGCCTACAAGGCCATCGAGTCCAACCCCCTGCTCAATGCAGGAATCCACCCTAAAGCATCCCTGACAGATGCTTGTCCAGCTGCCTCCTGAAGGCCTCTAGTGTGGGAGAACCCACCACCTCCCTAGGTCACTGATTCCATTGTCGTACTGCTCTAACAGTCAGGAAGTTTTTCCTGATGTCCAGCTGGAATCTGGCTTCCTGTCACTTGAGCCCGTTATTCCGTGTCCTGCACTCTGGGAGGATCGAGAAGAGATCCTGGCCCTCCTCTGTGTGACGACCTTTGAAGTATTTGAAGAGTGCTGTCATGTCTCCCCTCAATCTTCTCTTCTCCAGGCTAAACATGCCCAGTTCTCTCAGTCTCTCTTCATAGGGCTTTGTTTCCAGACCCCTGATCATCCTGGTTGCCCTCCTCTGAACACGCTCCAGCTTGTCTGCGTCCTTCTTGAATTGTGGAGCCCAGAACTGGATGCAATACTCTAGATGAGGCCTAACCAGGGCCGAATAGAGAGGAACCAGGACCTCACGTGATTTGGAAGCTCTACTTCTGTTAATTTCAGCCCAAAAGAGCATTTGCCTTTCCTGCAGCCATATCGCACTGTTGGCTCATATTCAGCTTGTGATCTACAACAATTCCAAGATCCTTCTCGTTTGTAGTATTGCTGAGCCAAGTGTCCCCCATCTTGTAACTGTGCCTTTGGTTTCTATTCCCTAAATGTAGAACTTGGCATTTATCCCTATGAAATTTCATCCTGTTGTTTTCAGCCCAGCACTCCAGCCTATCAAGATCACTTTGAAGTTTGTTTCTGTCTTCCAGGGCATGAGCTATCCCACCCAATTTTGCATATTCTCAAACTTCCTCCCATCTTGATCCTCCTCCTTCTTGCTTGTTTTCTATTTCTCCTCTTGTTTCTCATTGTTCCAATCTTACGTTTGGTTTGTCGTGAACATTGAGATTTTTTCCCCAGTCTTACTTATTTATTTATTGCATTTATATACCGCCCCCAATAGCCAGGGCTCTCTGGGCAGTTTACAGAAAATCTAAAATTTAGATAAAAATGAGTATACAAAATTTAAAATTCTAAAACACAGAACACACACACATAAACCATTAAAAAACTAAACATGTGGGCGATTAAGATGTGCCGCCATATGCCTGGGCAAAGAGGAAAGTCTTATTATTTATTTATTTATTTATCATACTTATACCCCGCTCCTCAGCCAAAAAAGGCTCTCAGAGCGGCTTACACTTAGCAAAAAAGACAGTCCCTGCCCTCAGGCTTACAGTCTAATAAAGACATGACACACAAGGAAAAGGAGTCCAGGAGGGAAGAGGGGGAGAGAGAGAGAGAGAGAGAGAGAGAGAGAGAGAGAGAGAGAGAGAGAGAGAGAGAAATTAAGTGGACTGGGAACAGGGATGATGGGATTGTCTTCCTCCTGAAGGGAGTCCAACTGGAGCAGGCCATGGTGTTTCTTCAGCCTGCATCTGTCCCCTTGCACTTTCTTCTTCCCTACAGGGCCAAGATGATAGTTTGCCCTGTGGGGGTGGGGGTAGAGTCCAACAGGAGCAGGCCATGATGTTTCTTCTGCCTGCTCCTGTTCCCTTCAAGTCTTAACCTGGCACCAGAAAGGTAGCAGCGTTGGTGCCAGGCGAGCCTTGTCAGAGAGATCGTTCCACAGCCTGGGGGCCACCACCGAAAAGGCCCTGTCCCTCGTTGCCACACTCCGAGCGTCTCTTGGAGTAGGCACCCGGAGGAGGACCTTAGATGTTGAACGTAGTGACCAGGTATATTCATGTCGGGAGAGGTGTTCCGTCAGGTATCGTGGTCCCAAGCCATGTAAGGCTTTATAGGTCAAAACCAGCACCTTGAATTGGGCTCGGAAACATACAGGCAGCCAGTGCAAGCGGACCAGAGCAGGTGTTATATGGTCAAACCTTCTGGTTCCCGAAATCAATCTGGCCGCTGCATTTTGCACAAGCTGCAGCTTCCAAACCGTCTTCAAAGGCAGCCCTGCGTAGAGGGCATTGCAGTAATCTAACTTGGAGGTTACCAGAGCATGGACAACTGAAGTCAGATTATCCCTGTCCAGATAGGGGCGTAGCTGGGCCACCAACCAGAGTTTGTAAAAGGCACTCCTTTTACAAACTTCAGTTTTGCAAGCAATTTTCCTAATAGAATGCATTTGGGACATTTCCCCCACCACCACCACCAATATTAAAGGAGCATGGGACAAAAACAAAAAAACAAACCCAGGTTCTGCCCTTATCAGCCCCCAAATTCTGCAGCTTGTAAAAATTAAATCTCTTAAGCTGATAATGTGAAACTTGGCATCCACAATAGATCTCAAATGTCTACAATTGTGCAACATTTCAAACTCATCCCAAAAAAATTGGCTCCAGAGAATTAAAAGGTGTTGGAAATTGACCTTTGTATTTTTTTTCCTTCGTGGTGTGACTAGGTTTGTCCTATCCCCCCACCCTTCAAATTTGGTGAAAATCAATGATCTAGGTTGTTCTGCCTTTTGGGGGAGTTCTGCCTTTCATTGGTTTGTTGAAATTCTGAGCAGCAGTTCAAAGATTGTTCAAATTTGTCTGACCCATGAAATCCTATCCCTTTTTACTAGATCTTTAACAGATTTAACCCTGTTCCTTCCTCTTTTTTTCCTGCCGTGTTCTCCTCTTCCTCTTTCCCACCGCTGAAGGACGAGTACTGCCAAGGCAAGGGGTGACTCCAGATGATGGGGCTGTGTTAATTCCCCACAAGATTTCTAAAGATCCATCATGGCGTCAACCTACCCCTCCGCCCAATGACCTGTCGGTGTAGAGAGTCTCCACCTCCAATCCGCCACTCCTCCAGGATCTTCAACGACCATCAGCCATGAAACTCTTCTACCTTCTCCCAGATGTTCTCACCTTCTTGCTCATGGGAGCACCAGGTAAGATGGTGATCAAGATGGCCCACTGCCAAGCTCTAGACATAGGGCTTTGTCTTAGGGGGGAACTACTTCCAGCCCTCCATCCACTAGGTAACACTACCTGGTGGGACTTCTACTAAGTGTGTACCTGCTTCATTTTATGGCATCAGCTACCAGCTGTCTTGAATTAAGGTAGCCATATGAAAAAGAGGACAGGGCTCTTGTATCTTTAACAGTTGTATAAAGAGAATTTCAGCAGGTATCATTTGTGTGCATGCAGCACCTGGTAACAATCCCTCTTCATCACAACAGTTAAAGCTGCAGGAGCCCTGCAAGTGTGCCCAGAACAAAAGAAGGCAGTTCAAAATAAAATTAAAAGTTCAGATTTTTTCCCCCTTAATAGTGGCAAATTGACATGGGACACCCAATCAGTGAGATTTCTTTATTGAAGCCCCACGGTAAAAGCTTAATGGTTACACATTTCAGAAATCCATATAGCTTGATGGTCAGCAAGCTATAGGCTCCGAACAATTCTAAAACAGTCAAAAGCTTATCACTACAATAACAAGGTAGTTTCCCAGCTGCCATCCAAAACGGGTTCCAGACTTGGCCAAAGGAAGGGAAAGATTCCTGACATGATCTTTCAGGCATTCACAACGGGTAATTCTTGAAAGGCTTAACAAACCATCTCAAAGGAGCTGGACCAACCGTGGGTCATTCGTTGGTAACTCAGGAGAACATGGCCAAAGCCTAAACATCACAGGGAAGGTAAAAAGCTCAGGCACAAGGTGTCCCATGCTTCTGCTTTAGCACTGGGAACTCCCCACTACCTGAGTCAGCAGAGGAAAAGTCCAACAGTCGAAATAAAGCACAGTCTACCCTTACACTGAGCTGTCAACGAACAAACACACACAAACCACAACCAATGAGAGTTCAACTCTATGAAAAGCCTCACAGTAATTTTCATATCAAAGTCCTTAGTAATCCAAAGTCCAATTAGGAGAGAGTTCATGTGCAGACTGCTTTAAAAGTCATAGACAGAGATGGACAAAAGTCATAGACAACTCCCTGCATTGAGCAGGGGGTTGGACTCGATGGCCTTGTAGGCCCCTTCCAACTCTGCTATTCTATGATCCTATGGCTCCAAACAGGGAGGGGGTTTGGGCCATGAGCTGAATTGTTCCCAGCAACGGCCCCTCGCCTTTGCCCCAGCTTATAAAGGGAGTTTTTGGCTTCATCCAAACCACTTGACAGACAGGTGCTTTGACCGTTCAGCCACGCCCTTCTCCAAACAGGGTGGCACTGTTCAACTCACCAAGATGACGCTACAATCTGAGTGACTCCTTCAGCAAGGCCCCCACCTCTCCCAACACTTCTTTAAATGGCGCATAGTTAAATTATGGAACTCACCACCACAAGATGTAGTGATGACCACCAATTTGGATGGCTTTAAGAGTGGGTTGGATAAAATTCCTGGAGGAGAAGGCTATCCATGGCTGCTAGCCCTGATGGTTGTGTGCTACCTCCAGTATTCGAGGCAGTAAGCCTGTGTGCACCAGTTGCTGGGGAACATGGGTGGGAGGGTGCTGTTGCAGCATGTCCTGCTTGTGGGTTTCCCATGGGTAGCCACTGTGTGAACAGAAGGTGGATTCCTGCATTGAGCAGGGTTTTTTATTTATTTATTTATTTATTTTATTTATTACATTTTTATACCACCAAATAGCCGAAGCTCTCTGGGCGGTTCACAAAAATTTAAACCATGAAGAACATAATAAAACAACCAACAATCTAAAAACACAAATACAAAATACAATATAAAAAGCACAACCAGGATAAAACCACACAGCAGAAGTTGATATAAGATTTAAATACAGAATTAAAATAATAAAATTTAAACGTAAGTTAAAATTAGTTGTTAAAATACTGAGAGAATAAAAAGGTCTTCAGCTGGCAATGAAAGGAGTACAGTGTAGGCGCCAGGCGGACCTCTCTGGAGAGCTCATTCCACAACCGGGGTGCCACAGCGGAGAAGGCCCTCCTCCTAGTAGCCAGCTGCCTCACTTCCTTTGGCAGGGGCTCACGGAGAAGGACCCCTGTGGATGATCTTAAGGTCCGGGCAGGTACATATGGGAGGAGGCGTTCCTTCAGATAACCTGGCCCCAAGCCGTTTAAGGCTTTGAATGTTAATACCAGCACTTTGAATCGGGCCTGGACCTGGACAGGCAGCCAATGAAGTTGTAGAAGGACCGGCATGATTTGATCTCGCCGGCCAGTCCCTGTTAGTAACCGTGCTGCCCTGTTTTGTACAAGTTGAAGTTTCCGGACCGTTTCCAAAGACAGCCCCATGTATAACGCATTGCAGTAATCCAAATGAGAGGTTATCAGAGCATGGATCATTGTAGCTAGGCTATCTCTGTCCAGATAAGGGCATAGTTGGTATATCAACCTAAGCTGGCCTTATAGGCCCCTTCCAACTCTACTAGTATTCTATGATTCTATTCTGAATGAGATGGACCCTTGGTCTGGTCCAGCATCAGTTCTCTTCTGATGTTCTTAGCTTCTTATGCTCAGTCTGCAGAAGGTCCCAGATTCAAACTCCAGCAGGCAGAATTGGCAGCAGCTTCACTTGGACCTGCTTTGTTGGTTCCTGGTAAACAGCTGTTTGCCCACTGTGTGAACGGAGTGCTGGACTAGATGGACTCTGAGTCTGATCCAGCATCAGGGCACTTCTATGTTCTAGGTTTCCAAAGTAGTCTTATAGTCTGAAGACCAAGAGAGGGGGTGTTGAAGCTACTCCCTCCTCTGAGAACTCTGACATAGGACCATGGAATAGTAGAGTTGGAAGGGGCCTCTAAGGCCATCAAGTAGAACTCCCTGCTCAATGCAGGAATCCACCTCAAAGCATCCCTGACAGATGGTTGTCCAGCTGCCTCTTGAAGGCCTCTAGGGTGAGAGAGCCCACCACTTCCCTAGGTCATTGGTTACATTGTCGCACTGCTCTAACAGTCAGGAAGTTTTTCCTGATGTCCAGCTGGAATCTGGCTTCCTTTCACTTGAGCCCGTTATTCCGTGTCCTGCACTCTGGGAGGATCGAGAAGAGATCCTGGCCCTCCTCTGTGTGACAACCTTTCAAGTCCTTGAAGAGTACCATCGTGTCTCCCCTCAGCCTTCTCTTCTCCAGGCTCAACATGCCCAGTTCTTTCAGTCTCTCTTCATAGGGCTTTGTTTCCAGACCCCGATCATCCTGGTTGCCCTCCTCTGAACACGCTCCAGCTCCACATCACATCATCACCACGAGAGGAGCAGAGGCTAGCTTCTCCAGGCTAAACAAGCCCAATTCTCTCAGTCTCTCCTCATAGATAAGTTTGCACAGATTCTAACATTCCAAACTAATTCTAATAACATCTAACTACAAATGGCAAAGCCTCGTGGCCTAACTGGAACTTATATAGGACAGGAACAAATGTAAGGATGCACAAGAATTCCATTTTGGTGTGTAATCTATTGTTTGAATAAAAATATGACCCCATTTATGCAACTCAAAGGACCTGAAGAATAAATTTAAAATGTACAAAAAAGTTTTCGACATTTCTAGTGTTTGTGGAAGGGGGGTAGTCCACTAGAGTCTGCCACTGTGTATCGCAATGCAAATGCTGTAAAATTCTGTTGGGCTTAAGCAGAACGGAATCTAAACACATGTGGGAAACAAAGGCCTGGATGCAAAGGCCTCCTCCGCTCCTCGTGGCACACTGCCCACATGTGAGAGTCACGCCTGTGACACCATGTGCTTTGGGCTCTGGCCATACCCACTGCTGGAATGTGGTCCCCTGACAGGTTTAGGGCCAAGGTGAAAAGGTTCCTCGCTCCTGCTTTACAGTTACTGAATCATTGCTTTTCCACAATCAGCAAGAAAAGGAATTCACACAGGGGGCATGTCTACACCAGAGGAGGGGAGGAGGAGGAGGAGGAGGATCTCACGATATGCTAATCGCAAAATCCTTCCCCCTCGGTCCACATGGGCTGCCTCCAGGATGTCCTGGGCATCATTTCTTTTTTAAGAAGAACAGCTGGAGCTGCCATTCACCTATCATCCCTTTTTGCAAGCCCCCCCCCCCCCGCTCCGTGGGAATGCCTAAGGACCTAAGGACTGTGCAGGTTGGATTCTTTGGAATTCAGCTTCCTTGGGATCCACAGCACGTTCCTGCGGCATCCCGAGCAGCAACACCTGGGGAATCCTGCCCAACCCTCCTGCCCCATTCCCCCCCCCCCCCCGTGGTGCACAGAAGCACACAGGTTGTCAGTTGAGACTTTGCAATCAGATGGAGCAACGCTTGGCAGTTTATGCAAAGAAAGGGAACACGGGGAAAGGGAAGTTGGTTTCCAGTCGCAACGGTGTGGCCACAGGTGGTTCACTTTGCCTCTTCAGTTAGGCATTGCCCTTCTCTGCCGCCCACCCCCTGGATGAAAGGGCGGTGAGGAAATCCCAGGGGTGTGGAGTGCTGCCATTTAGCAGAAGACCTCTGCAATGGTCTTGTGTGCTGCTGAGTTTCCTCCATCCCACCCCAAGGGCTCAGGGCATCAATCCCACCTAAACCAACACATGCATCAAAATATAAATTGACTTTCTTCCTTCTTTTCCATGTCTTCTTTCTTTCTGTCCCTCAAAACTTTGTGGAAATCCGGATGATGGCAATGGAAGGTGAAATTAGCTGTCTTCAACTACCTGCAGGGCTGTCATGCAAATGATGGAGCAAAGGTGTGCTCTGTTGCTCCAGGGGGCGGGACTAGAACCAAGAGTGGACATTGCAAGGAGCCAGAGGGTTGGACAAGATGACATCCAAGGTCCCTTCCACCTCTAAAGCTCTAAAACTTCCTGACTGTTTGAGCAGTACGACAATGGAACCACTTACCTAGGGAGGTTGTGGGCTCTCCCACACTAGAGGCCTTCAAGAGGCAGCTGGACAACCCTCTGTCAGGGAGGCTTTAGGGTGGATTCCTGCATTGAGCGGGGGGTTGGTCTCGATGGCCTTGTGGGCCCCTTCCAACTCTGCTATTCTATAGCCTGTGCTGCTATAGTTGCTAGAAATATCCAACCAACGTATGATCAGCAAGAGATGCTGTGATGACTGGAAACAAAGCCGTATGAAGAGAGACTGAAAGAAGTGGGCATGTTTAGCCTGGAGAAGAGAAGATTGAGGGGAGACATGAGAGCACTCTTCAAATACTTGAAAGGTTGTCACACAGAGGAGGGCCAGGATCTCTTCTCAATCCTCCCAGAGTGCAGGACACGGAAGAATGGGCTCAAGTTAAAGGAAGCAAGATTCTGGCTGGACATCAGGAAAAACTTCCTGACTGTTAGAGCAGTACGACAATGGAATCAGTTACCTAGGGAGGTGGTGGGCTCTCCCACACTAGAGGCCTTCAAGAGGCAGCTGGACAACCACCTGTCAGGGATGCTTTATGGTGGATTCCTGCACTGAGCAGGGGGTTGGACTTGATGGCCTTGTGGGTACCTTCCAACTCTGCTATTCTATGATTCTGTAATCTCTTTGTTTCCTCTCTCCAAACAGCAGAACATGGAAGGTGTGCCCCAATGAATGCTTGAGCAGAAAGATACATCACTGGTCAAAGAAAGTCCTTTTGTTTATTTATTATTTATTTACAAGATTTATATACCACTCCCCATTGAAAATTTCGGAGCGGTGTACAAGATAAAATAAAATAAAAACAGAATAAAAAACTTTAAAGTAGATTTTAAAAGAAGCACACATAACAGAATTTGTGGACCCCTCTGAGCTAAGAGGTGGCCATGGTGAAGTGCTAAGATGTCTTCAAATGGGGATCCCATAAATCCATAGAGGACGAGGAGGAGACGGCTGGGACTTCAATGGGAGTAGGGAGAAATCTACACCAAGCAGGATAAAACACTTTGGTAACTTTTTGAAAATGGTATACGGCAGCCTTCCTCAACCTGGGGCGCTCCAGATGTGTTGGACTACAACTCCCAGAATGCCCCAGCCAGCTGGCTGGGGCATTCTGGGAGATGCAGTCCAACACATCTGGAGCGCCCCAGGTTGAGGAAGGCTGTTATACGGAGTGTGTCCTGGGCCCCAACAGTTGTCAAATCTGTTATAAAACGTTTTGAAGCAGTAGTGTACATTCTGCATTGCTGAATCCTCAGGCAGTAAATCTGGAAGGGTGGCAGATCAGGTGTGCATCCCACACCATTGTCGGGACCACATGCCCCAAGGTCGCTCCATGGGCGTGTCTACACCAGTCCTATATCCCGGGATCATCCCAGGATCCTTCCTGCCACACAGGTGATCCCGGGAGCAGGCAGGCACCACCCCGCTATTTTCCTGGGATAACCCTTAGGTGTAGAAAGGGCCCATGTCTCACTCTCAGAGAGCCATGCTTTTGAATCCACTGCAAACGCCCCAGCAAGAAAGTGACGTTCAGAAGAAATGGTCTGATGTCTCCCTCTGAAGAGTCCCAGGGCCAAGGGACGGCTTGGCACCCCAGAGAGAACGAATGCCACTGCAGGAGAGCAGTGGTCACAGCTCTCCAGAGGAACTCCTCAGAGTGGGGCATCAGCATTCCCTCCAAAGCCCACCTGGCTGAAATGCTTCACTCTGAGGAGTCTTTCAGAGCAGGGCATTCTGCGTGAGGTGGCCCTAGAGATCACCAGGGCACCCTTCAGAGCGAGGAACTGATAGGGAGGCAAGTGGCTCTCTTGGGGGTGGGGTGCAGTGGATCCTCCTCCCTCAGGGGTCAGGAGGACCTGTGCTGGCTTGAGTCTATCCATGGCCATTATTCATAGTTAAACTATGGAACTCACTACCACAAGACGTAGTGAAGGCCACCCATTTGGATGGCTTTAAAAGGGGGCTGGATAATTTATTGCAGGAGAAGGCTATCCACGGCTACTAGCCCTGATGGTTGGGTGCTACCTCCAGTATCCGAGGCAGTAAGCCTGTGTGCCCCAGTTGCTGGGGAACATGGGCGGGAGGGTGCTGTTGCTGCATGTCCTGCTTGGTTGGTCCCTGGCCAATGGCTGGTCGGCCACTGTGGGAACAGAGTGCTGGACGAGATGGACCCTCGGTCTGATCCAGCAGGACTCTTCTTATGTTCTTCAAGAAGGAGATAAGCTATTATGATTGTATGGGAACCCTAAGCTCCGCTGCCCCCCTCACCCTTCAACCGTGCCCTGCTTGTTCATCCCTGGCCAACGGTCCCTTGGCCACTGTGTGAACAGAGTGCTGGACTAGATGGACCCTCGGTCTGATGCAGCATCAGGGCCCTTCTTAGGTTCTTATGTTCATGGTGGATAAGCTGAACCTCCACGTTGAGAGGCATTTTACCGTCGCTGCTCAGATGCTGCAGACAAGCAACAGAGATAGGCTGACCGTATTCAAAAGAGGACAGGGCGTCTGTATCTTTAACAGTTGTATGGAAAAGGGAATTCCAGCAGGTGTCATTTTTATGCATGCAGCACCTGGTGAGATTCACTCTTCGTCACCACAGCTAAAGCTGCAGAATAGCTAGAGTGACCAGATACAAAAGAGGGCAGGGCTCCTGAGGCTTTAACTGTTGTGATGAAGAGGGAATTTCACCAGGTGCTGCATGCATAAAAATGACCCCTGCTGGAATTCCCTTTTCTATATAACCCCAGCCCTGTCCTCCTTTCCATATGGTCACCCTATATAACCCTTGCTGGATACCAGCTGCTGAGGTGGGTGGATTCTTTGGTCTAAATCTGCAGGGAACAGCTCTATCATTCCCCAAAAGCAGCTTGAAGGAACCATTTCATGGACCAGCAGAGGAGGAGGAGGAGGAGGAGGAGGAGGAGGGCTCACACAGGCATGTTACTCCATTTGTGGGGAAGGTAAGGGGACAGACCACAGGGGCTTCTGCCTGTCCCTTATGCGTCCGTCTTGCCTCACTCCTAACTGCCGTGGTTGCACATGAGTGGTTTGAATAAAGAAATGCAGCAGCTACAACAGGGCAGCGGCAGGAACAGTAAAACAAGGAGAAAAACGCAGTTGGGGAGGGAGAGAAAAGCCTGGCCAGCCCTCATCCCACGAAGTTGGGGGGGGAAAGGAGGGGTTCTCTTGGCCTTGTTGGGGCGCCTGAGGTCCTCTGATGCTCCCCAGATCTGTACCCCTCAGAGAAGTAGCCCGCCACTGAGCGGATCCATGTCCTGCCCCATCCTTTCACCCCCGACTATGAGATCTTATTTTATTTATTTATTTATTTATTTATTTATTTATTTATTTATTTATTTATTTATTTATTGCACTTATATACCGCTCCCATAGCCAGGGCTCTCTGGGCAGTTTACAGAAATTCTAAAAATTGAGGTAAAAACAAATATACAAAATTTAAAATTCTAAAACACAGAACATACACACATAAAGCATTAAAAACCAATTAAAAACTAAACATGTGGGTAATTAGGATGTGCCGCCATATGCCTGGGCAAAGAGGAAAGTCTTAACCTGGTGCCGGAAAGATAGCAGCGTTGGTGCCAGGCGAGCCTCATCAGGGAGATCATTCCACAGTCTGGGGGCCACCACCGAAAAGGCCCTATCCCTTGTTGCCACACTCCGAGCTTCTCTCGGAGTAGGCACCCAGAGGAGGAACTTAGATGTTGAACGTAGTGACCGGGTATATTCACGTCGGGAGAGGCGTTCCATCAGGTATTGTGGTCCCAAGCCGTGTAAGGCTTTATAGGTCAAAACCAGCACCTTGAATTGGGCTCAGAAACATACAGGCAGCCAGTGCAAGCGGACCAGAGCAGGTGTTATATGGTCAAACCTTCTGGTTCCTGAAATCAGTCTGGCCGCTGCATTTTGCACGAGCTGCAGCTTCCGAACCGTCTTCAAAGGCAGCCCTACGTAGAGTGCCTTGCAGTAATCTAACTTGGAGGTTACCAGAGCATGGACAACTCAAGCCAGGTTATCCCTGTCCAGACAGGGGCGTAGCTGGGCCACCAACCGGAGCTTGTAGAAAGCACTCCGTGCCACCGAGGTCACCTGAGCCTCAAGTGACAATGATGGATCTAAAAGAACCCCCAAGCTACCAACCTGCTCCTTCAGGGTGAGTGCAATCCCATCCGGAACCGGTAGAACACCCCCCCCCCATCCTGTCAGCGGAGTCACCTACTAACAGCATCTCAGTCTTGTCTGGATTGAGTCTCAGTTTATTAGTCCACAGCCAGGCACTGGTTCAACCCATCCACAGCCTCTCCTGCTGAAGATGAAAAAGAGAAACAGAGCTGCGTTTCGTCAGCATACTGATGACAGCACACTCCAAAGCTCCGGATGACCGCCCCCAGCGGCTTCATGTAAATGTTAAACAACATAGGGGACAAAACCGACCCTTGCGGGACCCCATACTTGAGAGTCCACCGGGCCGAGTAATGTTCCCCAAGCACCACCTTCTGTAACCAACCCGCCAAATAAGAGCGGAACCACTGCAGAGCAGTACCTCCCACTCCCAGCTCAGCGAGTCGTCCCAGAAGGATACCATGGTCAATGGTATCGAAAACTGCTTGATCCCTGGGAGTTTTGCTCTCTCCTCCTGAACTCCATGTTTGTCATCAATGGCTCAATTTTGCACTTTAAATATTCAGGGTTCACAGTTTTGCCCAGGAATTGCTCTGTAGCCTCAAACCGAAGCACATTTGATGTTCTCATACCTCTTTACTCTAAAGCCCATTTGCTCCAGCCTAACTGCAGCCTAATTCTGCATGGAATTACAGCCTGTGTGTTTAAATCTTCCCCTTCTAACGACATTTGCGGAAGGACTAAGTGCCACAGAAGGACAGGGAAAGATGCCGTCCGCTGAGAGATGGAGATGGATTCCAAACGAGAGCCCTTTAGAGTAGGACAAACGAGGGACGAGTCTGTCAGTTTCACCTTCTGCCACATTTGGGTTTTTTAAAATCTCTGGTACTTTCTAACCAGAATATGAAGAACTTTGCAAATTATTATTATTATTATTATTATTATTATTATTATTATTATTATTATTTATTATCCACCTCTCCCTCTGGATGGAGGCAGGGAACAACACAAAACACAATATAATACATAAAATTAGTTAAAATAGCATATAAAACCAATAAAATATTAAAATAACTATCACAGCATCTTAAAATTCTTAGGTTTAAAATTCATCTGGGTAGGCCTACCAGAAGAGACTAGTCTTTTCGGCTGCCTAAATCTCAGAGAGCGCTCTAACGTGATGAATCTCGTCCTGCAGGCCATTCCACACTCTGGGGGCAGCAGAAGAGAAGGCCCTATAGGTAACTGTTTATTTATTTTATTTCTTTATTTTCTTTATTAAATTTATATACCGCCCCATAGCTGAAGCTCTCTGGGTGGTTTACAAAAGTTTAAAACAGTGAACATTAAAAAGTATACAAAATGTTAAACCATCAAAAATATACAGTTGCCAGCCTAGTTTTGGCTGGAGTAAATTCTTCCCAGAGGACCTGAGTGTGTGGGGTGGATTGTACGGGAGAAGGCGATCCCGCAGGTAGCCTGGACCCAAACCATGTGGGGCTTTGAAGGTGAAAACCAACACTTTATACTTTGCCCGGAAACTAATTGGCAGCCAGTGAAGAGTTTTTAAAGTTGGTGTAATATGGTCACCCCTAGGTGTACCAGTGACCAAAATCCTTATGGTAAATCCTTATTAAAAATGACCACCACAAACTTCTCACCCACCTCCACGGGACAATTTCAGTATGTCCAGTTATTGACAATGCACAGCAAGGGTGGGGAACCTTCACCCCATGGGCCAAATGATAAACCTCCCAGCCTCTCCCCGGCCCCACAGGCCATATCCTTTGTTATGGAGATGATGTACTGCATTCTTCTTTGTCCTGCAATTGCAAAGCTGATGAAGGAAAACCTACAGGCACTGGGGCAGAGGACGCCTGGATACAAATGCCTTTCACCCCTTCTTGTCAACGGAAAAAATGTAGGGATGCATGAGAACTCCATTTTTGGTGTGTAGTTCGATGGATTTGACCAGTCCGGTCCTGGTAAAGCCGTATACTCTCATTTGGGTGCCAGGTATGACATGAACTTGCCTCATCTCTGAGAGCACTTTGGATTGTAAGCACCCTGGGGCAGGGGCCTGCCTTGTTATCCCGTGTAAGTCCCATGCACTCTAATGGCAGTACAGAAATATTGCTAAATAAGGATGAAATGGTCAGGGCCTCTGTTCTGGATAAGGGCTCCATCACACCAGCGATTTATCACACACCTGCCATGCCTATTTTTTTATTTTATTATTACCGTATTTCTTCGATTCTAAGACGCCATCGATTGTAAGACGCACACTAATTTCAGTACCACCAACAGAAAAAAAGCTTTGATTCTAAGAAATAATAAACGCACACTTCATTCTAAGACGCACCCCGTTTTTAGAGACGTTTATATGGGGAGGGGAAGTGCGTCTTAGAATCGAAGAAATACGGTATTATTATTATTGGGCCCATTGACAGATACGATGTGCTGCTTTCACACCGCTATATCCTGCCTGGCGCGGCTCCTGCCTTTTATATTCTGCTTTCATATTGCTTTCATAGTGCTTTATCCTGCTTGGAGTAGATCTGGTCTAAAAGTTTGGGGAGAGGTTCCTTTCCGTACCGCTGCCCCAGTTTTGGAAAACCATCAGTAGGGCGCCTCGTTGGCACTGATTCTATGGAATTATAGACTGACTGGATGATCAGTGCAGAGCACCCCACCCCCTGACCATGTGCAGAGTCCTTTTCAGGACTGATGCCTGCCCCGGCTGCTTCGCTTCCTGCTTGTCCTTTGCTCAGCTGCTGGGTCCAGGAGGGAGAACACCAGCCAGCAAAAGGAGAAGACGGAAGAACAGCCACCTCCACGCCCTGCCTACTCAGCTGCCCTTCCTCTCTGGGTAGTGCTGTGGATTGGGGCCAGAGGGAGAGAAAACAGGTGATGGCAGGGAGGAGAGGAACATGACACACACACACACACACACACACACCCAATCTTGGATCTGGCCTGGCTTCAGAGAGGTGAACAAGCGGCAGTTCCGTGTTTGAAGGAGGACTTATCGGTGGGGCACAGTGAGGGCATGTCACGGGGAAAGTGGTTTTACTCAGGTGGTACTTTGGGGTACAGTTTGTGATTCCAAACAAGCCCTGTGAAAGTCCGGGGTAGGCCTGAACATCAAAACAACAGAGCCAAAAGGACCCCCCCCTCCTGACCCTCTCTGCTTCTGTATGCAGTGGCTTTGTGTATTTCTTGTTTTCATGTTTACTCTAGAGTAGACACACCCACCCCAGATACAGATCTTTGGAACCAACTAACCGAATGCTAGGGCCCAATGCCTGCTTTGATCCCTGGTGACAGATTCTGTGAATCCTGACTTTTGGATGCTGCTCTTAACCCTCTTCCGAGTGGAGCAATTCAGGGAAGACCACCACAAGTGGATGGAGCCCTGAGCAAGGACTGGGTGGTCCAGGCTCCGGTCCAGCCCTGAAGGCCTTCACATAGCCTGCAGCAAACGGTCCTATCTTAATTGAATGAACCTTACAAGGTTGTTGTTTGGATAAATGAGGATAAGGCCACGTTTACTACCAGCCCAGAGATCCTTGGGAATACGGGTGGGATGCAATTTTGATTAAGAGATAGGAAAAGGATAAAACTAGAAAGGAATGCATTTCACTGAGACCCTCCTGACAGTTGGCTGGTAAGAGCCTGTGACCTCAGGAGCTTGCAACACTCACATCCTTCCAACGACATTTGGCATCCCGCAAGATTTTAATTGCTCTCGTGCCCCCTATAAATGTGGGCCTCCCTCCCTTTCTGATCCGTTCCCCCTTTGCCTTCTCCTTCAGTGTCTCCAGGCTTCGTAGCGACATCCTCTAGCAGCCATGAAGGTCTTCTTCCTCCTCTCTTCTGTTTTCCTGCTGCTGCTGCTGGTGGCGCCAGGTGAGATGCCCCTCGGCCCCTGTTCTCTGAGCTACGCTGCTCTCTCCGCGTTGATGGGGGTGGGGTGTCCCTTGGACAAGGGCGATTCTCTTCCATGGCCTCAAAGAGAAGCCCTGCTGTTCTCGCGTGTAGAAGGCTGATCGTGGGAAAGAGATCCAGACGCTTCCTGCGGAGCGTCTCTCCATGGGAAGAACACTCTCCAAGGGCTTTCTCTCCCTTGAGTTGTGTTTTTGCTCCCTCTCTCCCCCCACCCCCTAGATTTCTCCCAAGCCAGAGGAGGAAGAGGAGGAAGAGGAGGAAGAGGAGGAAGAGGAGTTTGTCGTTGGCCGAATAGATGTTTGGCGAGTTGCAATTCAAACAATAATGCACGTGGGAGATGTCGATCTGGACTGCGTTGCTGCCGGTAAGGCCACTAATAAGGATGCAGAAAAATGACTATGGCTGTAGAAGTGGAGACTGGAGTCTAGAGTGGACACCCGAAATGCACCACTTCCATTTCACTTTCCACGCTTGCTGTTCTTTTATGCACATTGTGTGTGTGTGTGTGTGAGTGTGTGTCGGGGTAGGACATCAGGGCCAGCTTTACCATTAAGCATGAAGAAGCAGGCGGTGCCGGCTGGAAAGAGGGTCAAAGTTTTTTGTCCTCCCCACCTAAAGGGGCTGCCGCTTCTTGTCTGGCCACCCGCTCCATCCCTCCTCAGCTGCTGCCTCTCACCCTGGCCTGCAGCTCCTACCTTGTGCCTAGTTTGGCCCAATGTCCCAGCTGGCTGATGAAAGGGGGAGGCCTCCCCCTGCCCGTGAGAACAGGAGGGAAAGAGGGAAGTGTGTGTCCCGGCAATGGCATGGGAAGGGGGAGCCAGGAGCTGGGGAGGGGGCAGCTGAGATCAGGACCTTGGAGAGGGGGGGGCCTTGAGCTGGGGAGGGGGCAGCTGAGATCAGGACCATAGAGAGGGGGCTGGAGGAGGGGGCAGCTGAGATCAGGACCTTAGAGAGGGGGGGCCTTGAACTGGGGAAGGGGCAGCTGTGATCAGGACCTTGGAGAGGGGGGAGCCAGGAGTTGGGGGAGGGCAGCTGAGATCAGGACCTTGGAGAGGGGACTGGTGGAGGGGGCAGCTGAGATCAGGACCTTGGAGAGGGGGAGCCTTGAGCTGGGGAGGGGGCAGCTGAGATCAGGACTTTGGAGAGGGGGAGCCTGGAGCTGGGAGACCCCGGTGCCACCATCCAAGAGCAGGGAGGAGGAGGCCTGGGGAGAAGAAGCAGCGGGGGCTTGCTTGAGGTGGCGACTTTGGTTGGGCTGGGCTTGCAGGGTCTTCATCACAACCACAGGTGTTTGGGGGAATCCCTTTCCTCTTCCACTAATGTCTCGAGGAAAACCACTCTCCCTTCCATAAGCTTCTGTTACCCCAGGAAATGTCATAGGTAGGCCATCTCCCCTTGGCACGAAAGACCAGCTCTTTGTTCAAGAGGAAAGGGATTCCCCTGGGGCCAGGTTCAAAGAGCAAAGTGCGTCAGGGATTGTTTAATGCAGTGAAAGCGGAAGAATTTTATCACTGAAATCAGATTAAAAGGTGTAAACGGATGCAGACCTGGGAGTTGGTCCCATGGATTTCGTGGTACTTACTTCTCAGTAGACGTGCCAAGGATTTTTATGTAAAGTCATTTCAGGTAAAACCTCTCAGAAAGACATCAAAGATGATGTCAAAACAATAGAATGAGGGATGAAATCAGAAGGTCAGGTTAAAACAATATAAAACTCCACATCCTAAAAGAGCCCTGTGGAAATGAAAGGTCTTCACTTGCAGCCAAAACAGGCAGGTGTAGATGAGCCCTAGGGTGACCCTATGGAAAGGAGAACAGGGCTCAGCACCATGTACATTGATGGTGCTATATAAATAAATAAATAAATAAATAAATAAATAAATAAATAAATAATAATAATTAGCAGTTGTGTAGAAAAGGGAATTTCAGCAGGGGCCATTGGTACCCGTGCAGCACCTGGTGAAATTCCCTCTTCATCGCAGCAGTTCAAGCTGCAGGAGCCCTGCCCTCTTTTATATCTGGTCACTCTGGGCAAGGCTCCTGCAGCTTTAACTGTGTGATGAGGGGGGAATTTCACCAGGTGTCCAAGGGTGCAAGCCCCGCTTACAATGGGACACAGTGAGGCCCATCAGTGGACGGACTGAGCACCCGGGACTGGGGCCAGGATCCTCTCAGGTGTGCAGAGAAGACTCCCTGGAAGACAAGCTAGCACTGACGTGAGCTCTGCTCAGACCATGTCTTACGTGTCTAGGCCAGGCTTCCGTAAGCTGGTGCTCTCCCGCTGAGGATGATGGGAGTTGCAGTCCAACTCATTTGGCAGGGAGCAGCTTGGCTTCTTTGAGGTTTTCTTCATAAAAAATAAAAATCTCTAACCTGTGGAAAGGCCTTGACAAATATTGCTGTGAATGTCCCTGATTTCTATATGAAATAAAGCCCTGTCATATTCGGTAAAAAGCAGGCAGTGTGCCTGTGTCTTTCGCTTGCTTCTGTTGGTACGCTGCTTTTTCTGCCCTGGCCATGTGCCACCACCCCATCATGCTCCCAGATTTCAATGCTAGAAGTTCTGCAGTCTTCCCATTTTTAGCTCTTTTGCTGCAGGCTCCCAGGAGCAGGAACGAGGTTAATTCTTCCGACGTCACTTTGGCATTTTCTCTTTCTTGCGTTTTTAATTGAGCCAGAGCTGAGGTCACACAGAGAGTTAGATAGGTGTCGCTTTACTGTTCAATTTTCTGTACCAGTTTCCCCTAAATATTTATTGTGGTTTCCCTCACAGAGCATAATTCAGAGTGTCTGGCTGCTGGTGACAACATAGCTGCCCCAGTGCAACATCTCTGAGGGAGGAACGCCGTTTTGCCTGCGGAAACTTTGCCACGCCCTGCGCCTTCGCTCGGAATGCAAGACCCTTTCCTGCCACCGAAGACCATTCTGCCAATTACTCTATACAGTGGGATCCTATGCATGTTTACTTGTGAGTAAGTCTCACTGCATTTAGTGGGACTTAGTCCAAAACGAGGGTGCATAGGGTCACATCCTTAAATCTCTCTGCTTAAATGCTTTGGCTTCTCTGCTTAATAAATGCAAGCAATTGAAACAGTTGAGTTGGTGCTTTGTGTAAACAGGGAGGATGGTTAAGAACGTAAGACACACCACGCTGGCTCAGGCGATGGGTTCATCGAGAGTGGCGTTCTGTTTCTGTAGGCACCAAAGAGAGGGCCCTGGGAAGCCCAAAAGTAGGACCTGTGTGCAATGACACCCCACCCACCCCCACACACATTCTTCATTTTGTTAGTTACTAGAATACATTTCTACTGCTTTATATGTACAAATCCTTTATGTGTACAAATCCTTAAGCAGTTCACCCTAACATCCAAGATAGCAATATAAAACAAGATAAAAATGCCTAATTAAAAACATTTAAACATTACAAACATTATAACACTCAGAACAGTATAACAGGGTATCAGCAGAGGCCCTTACACAGGTCAGGGAAAGCCTGTGTGAACAAGTGTGTTCTTAAGGGGCATTTCAAACAACCACCGTTTCTGTCTCTTGAACTTTGGGCCAAGAGTTGGATCCAAAACTACACACACACACACACACACACACACACACACAGAGAGAGAGAGAGAGAGAGAGAGAGAGAGAGAGAGAGAGAGAGAGAGAGAGAGAGAGAGAGTTCTTTAAGCAATCACAAATGTTTACAAAGCACATAAGCACAAAGAAGAATTTGCAACATACAGTTATTGTTTGGGGGAATTCAAATTTGGTAAAGCAATTGAAATGTTAACATAGGGCTCAACGGACCATTCAAGCCTTCTTTGAGAAGCTGAGATTGTGGGAGATCAGTTCTGTTCTTGCAGAGACTAGCTGCCATGCCGTATTATGGCCCTTTGTGCCTGGGGTTATCTGAGGGTGAGTGGAATTCCAGGGTTTACCTCTCTCCAGGAGTGGTCATGAGGCGCTCTTTCAGTGGAACCTGGGGTGCCAAAACCCCATAGATCCAGTGGCGACAGCTTTAGTTTTTTATTTATTTATTTATTACATTTTTATACCGCCCAATAGTCGAAGCTCTCTGGGCAGTTCACAAAAATTAAAACCACTAAGAACATAATAAAACATCCAACAATCTAAAAACCCAAATACAAAATACTATATAAAAAGCACAACCAGGATAAAACCACACAGCAGAAATTGATATAGGATTAAAATACAGAATTAAAACAGCAAAGTTTAAATTTAGGTGTTAAAATACTGAGAAAATAAAAAGGTCTTCAGCTGGTGATGAAAAGAATACAGTGTAGGCGCCAGGCAGACCTCTCTGGGGAGCTCATTCCACAGCCGGGGTGCCACAGCAGAGAAGGCCCTCCTCCTAATAGCCATCTGCCTCACTTCCTTTGGCAGGGGCTCACGGAGAAGGACCCCTGAGGATGATCTTAAGGTCTGGAGAGGTATTAACAATGCTCAGTCCTCCAGCTGAATATGAGCCAACAGTGTGATATGACTGCAAGAAAGGCAAATGATATTTTGGGCTGCATTAATAGAATGCATATTCTATTAATAGTGTGTTCAGAAGAGGGCAACCAGGATGATCAGGGGTCTGGAAACAAAGCCCTATGAAGAGAGACTGAAAGAACTGGGCATGTTTAGCCTAGAGAAGAGAAGGTTGAGGGGAGACATGATAGCTCTCTTCAAATATTTAAAAGGTTGTCACACAGAGGAGGGCCAGGATCTCTTCTCAATCCTCCCAGAGTGCAGGACACGGAATAACGGGCTCAAGTGACAGGAAGCCAGATTCCGGCTGGACATCAGGAAAATCTTCCTGACTGTTAGAGCAGTACAACAATGGAACCAGTTACCTAGGGAGGTTGTGGGCTCTCCCACACTAGAGGCCTTCAACAGGCAGCTGGACAAGCATCTGTCAGGGATGCCTTAGGGTGGATTCCTGCATGGAGCAGGGGGTTGGACTCTATGGCCTTGTAGGCCCCTTCCAACTCTGCTATTCTATGATTCTATGGTTCTATGACCCCTGCAACTGATTTTATGCCTTCCGACTCTTGGATGCAGCTCTTACTGCTCCTCGGAGTGAAGCAATTGAAGGAAGTTCACCACAAGACCTAATTGTAGAGTGGATACAGTGCTGGAGATGGACAGGGAAGACCAGGGTCCTGTCCAACCACAAAACTATCTACCTAGCTTGGGACAAAGGCCTCTATCTTAGTTGAATCAACCTTGCAACGCTACTGGGCAGATAAATGAGGATAGCCCTACGTTCTCTGCCAGTAGAGACCTCCTTGGGAGTGTGATCAAGAGTTAAGAAAAGTATACTTCAAGAGAAGGTCACATTACATTGAGACTGTCACGACGGTTGACTGGCAACAGCCCGTGCCCTCAGGAGATTGCAACACACATCCTTCCAACGACATTTGACATCCCATACGATTACAGCAGTTCTCGAGTTCCCATTACACCTTTGCCTTCTCTGTCAGTATCTCCAGTCTTCTTAGCAACATTCTCCAGCCATGAAGCTCTTCTGCCTTATTTCTTCTGTTTTCCTCCTGCTGCTTTTGGTGGTGGTACCAGGTGAGATGCCCATCAGCCCCTGTTCTCTGAGCTACACCGTCCTCTCAGCTTTGCCATAGAGATGATACTCAGCTCTACTTCTCCTTGTCATCGGAGTTAGCTGGGGCTGTGAAGGTGCTGGACCAGTGCCTGGAGGCTGTAATGGGCTGGATGGGGGCCAATAAACTGAAGCCGAATCCTGATAAGACGGAAGCTCTGTGGACTGGTGGTTCCCGAGTCCGGGAATTGGGTAAGCGGCCTGTTCTGGGTGAGGTGGCTCTCCCTCTGAAGGAGCAGGTACGTAGCTTGGGAGTACTCCTAGACCCATCATTGTCACTGGAGGCCCAGGTGGACTCTGTGGCATGGAGTACTTCGGATCAGCTTTGGTTGATCCGCCAGCTACGGCCTTTCCTGGACAGGGCAACCTAGCCACAGTAGTGCATGCACTGGTAACTTCCCAATTAGACTACTGCAATGCACTCTAGGTGGGGCTGCCCTTGAAGACGACTCGGAAGTTGCAGCTAGTGCAAAATGCAGCAGCTAGACTGCTGGCGGGTACATCTTATACAGCCCACATAACACCGGTCTTAAAGGAACTGCACTGGCTGCCTATACGCTTCCGGTCGGAATTCAAGGTGTTGGTAATGATGTTAAAGCCCTAAACGGCTTGGGACCTCGATACTTGAGAGAGCGCCTCTCCTTATATATGCCTGCCCGAGACCTTAGATCTGTTGGAGGAGCCCTTCTCCGCATCCCACCAATGCAACATATACATTATGATGGGACAAGGGAGAGGGCCTTCTCTGTGGTGGCACCCCGACTGTGGAATGCCCTCCCCTTGGAGGCCCGATTGGTGCCAACATGGATTGCATTTCGACGCCAAGTAAAACCATGGCTTTTTAACAAAGCCTTTGATGGTTAAACTCACTGGCACGTTGTTTTTACTGTTTTAACTGCTTTTATTGCTTTTAAATTATACCCTATTTCTTTGATTCTAAGACACACTTTCCCCCCCCCCATATAAACATCTCTAAAAACGGGGTGCGTCTTAGAATCACGGGTGTGTCTTAGGTTTTTCTTTTTCTGTTGGTGGTACTGAAATTAGTGTGCATCTTACAACTGATGGCGTCTAAGAATCGAAGAAAAACGGTATATTGTTTTTCACTTGGATCATGGTTTAGTTTGTTTTTAACTGTGTATATTTATGGTATTATACTGTATGTTTTTATCTGTACCACCCTGAGATCTTAGTGATAAAGGGCGGGATATAAATATTTTAAATACTTTTTAAAAAATAAATAAATAAGTCAGTGGGCGGGACCTTTTCCTGGACAAGGGACCTTCTCTTTCCTAGGCCACCCATGGTCTCAAAGGGAAGCCCTCTTACACTTAAGTAGAATGTTGATTCTGGGGAAGAGAACAGGCTGCTTCCTAAAGTGTTTTCCCTCCCTCGTGGTGTCTCCTTTTTCTAGATTTCTCCCAAGCCATCCCTGGACCATGTGAATACAGTTGCCAGACAACTTGTGTTTGGGGAAAGTGGGTCCATCGGCACTGTAAAGTTGGGAGGTGCTGCAAGAGGTGAGACCAATGTACCACTTACAATATAGGGCCTCGCTAGACCTGGTGGAAAATCCGGGAGAGAGGAGGGGAGACCTCGCGTTATGAATAACATGAGATCTTGCCCTTATTCACTCACGAGCCGTGATGAGCTCTGGAGGAGAGCCGTTTCGGCCGCCATTTTTTTTATTTTTAAAGTGGCAGCAGAAGCAGGAGCCAGGAAAGGTAAGTAAGATTTTTTTTTTTTTTTTTTAATTCTCCTTCCCCCCATCCGTGATCTCCCCCACTGGCCCTGTTCTCCTTCCCCCTGTCTGTGATCTCCCCCCCCAGCCCCATTCTCCTTCCCCTGCCCGCCCCCCTGCCCACAATGTCTGATTCCCCGCCCACCCTCGATGTCCAATCCCACACCTGATGTCCCCTGCCTGCAATGTCCGATCTCCCACCCGCGATGTCCAATCTCCCGCCCGATGTCCCTCGCCCGCAATTCTCCCCGATGTCCCCTGTGCCGCGATTCCTCCCGATCTCCCCAGCCTCCATTTCCTGCCCCCCATGTCCCCACCGTAGCCCTGATGGCCACAGCGCTCATGTGGAGCACTGCAGCCCGTCCACTGCTTTTCCTGGCTACTCGAGAGTAAATCCAGTAGCCGGGAAAAGTGGCGGACTTGGCTACATGCCTATGGTCTCTGGCTCAGCCCGAGACCACAGGAAAAACCGGGCCTGAAGCGGTGCCGGTTACCCCAGGCCCAGGGAGGGTTCACCCCTCCCTGAGCCCGGGATACCCTGTGCATCATTTGGACTCACAGGGGTGAGCCCGGGGCTCACACCAGGCTAAAGCCCCATCTAGGAAGGCCCCTAGTTTCAGTTTTTACTTTCAATTCATTTATTACATTCCCATATCGACCAATAGCCAAAGCCCTCTGGGCAGTTTACAAAGCTTTACAAAGCAATGATACCGTGTACATGAAAATGATTGTAGAGGTGACACTGAATGCACCACTTACATTTCAGTTCCTTCTGCCTTTTTTAAGGGATTGCTTTTTGCACTCAAAACTGATGAAATTTGCCATTGGAATCAGATTAAAATTTTACAAAAGAAATTTTGAATTCGGAGATCAGATTTACGTTTATATTTTTACCCCGAAACCTGGAAGCCTTAGACATCCAGAAGTCTCTTGACATCTGGGATCTTAGGAGCCAATTGCTGTTAAAACAGCCATTCAACTTCTTCAACTTCTTGCTATTACCCAGCGGGGTGCCATCAGCAGAAGTACGATGAATTCTCCAGAAGTCCCTTCTGCATTTTGTCCTTCTTGTATTGTTAATAGAGCCAGTGTTGGTGTAACATATATAGAATCATAGAATCATAGAATAGCAGAGTTGGAAGGGGCCTACAAGGCCATCAAGTTCCACCCCCTGCTCAGTGCAGGAATCCACCCTAAAGCATCCCTGACAGACGGTTGTCCAGCTGCCTCTTGAAGGCCTCTAGTGTGGGAGAGCCCACAACCTCCCTGGGTAACTGATTCCATTGTCGTACTGCTCTAACAGTAATAGTTTGATGTGTGTCGTAGACCAGGGGTCCCCAACCCCCGGGCCATGGACTGGTACCAGTCCGTGGCCTGTTAGGAACTGGGCCACACAGGTGAGCTGCTTTCACCCACCCATCCCCACCCCCAGCCCCGGTCCATGGAAAAATTGTCTTCCACAAAACTGGTCCCTGATGCCAAAAAGGTTGGGGACCGCTGTCATAGACCTCATCTGTTTTCTGTACCAGTTTCTCTAAATATCTGTTGTGGTTTCCATCCTATACAGAGATTGACGGTTGGGGACAACAAATAGCCCCCGAGTGCAACATCTCTGAGGGAGCAGCATCGTTTTGCCTCCGGAAACTCTGCCACGCCCTGCACCTTCGCTCGGAAAGCAAGACCCTCTCCTGCCACGGAAGACCATTCTGCCAATAAACCTTTACCGGGGACTCCTAGGCATGTTTACTGGGAAGTATGTCTCACTGTGTTCAGTGGGGCTTATTCCCTGGTGAGGGTGCCTAGGACCACAGCTTTCAAACTTCCTGCTTAAATGCTTTAGCTTTCCTGCTTAATAAAAGCAAGCAATTGAAACCCTGGAGTTGGTGCTCTGTGTGGAGAAGGGAAGAGGTCAAGAACATCAGAAGTGCCATACTGGCTCAGACCAGGGCAGGATCTACACTATACTGCTTTAAAACGGTTTATAACAGTAGTGGCAACTGTTGGGGCCCAGGACATACTCCAGATACAGTTTTCAAACCGTTTCCAAAGTGTTATATCCTGCCTGGTATAGATCTAGCCCTGGGGTCCATGTAATTGAGCATTCTGTTTCCACAATAACCAAACAGACGCTCCTAGGCAGCTCAAAAATGTCCTCTTTCTAAATACGTGTGAAGGTTCTAAAAGTCACATATCCGCTAAAACAGCCTTCCTCAACCTGGGGCGCTCCAGATGTGTTGGACTACAACTCCCAGAATGCCCCAGCCAGCTGGCTGGGGCATTCTGGGAGATGCAGTCCAACACATCTGGAGCGCCCCAGGTTGAGGAAGGCTGCGCTAAAAGGATCTTCTTGACTTTGAAACCCAAAACAGCACACACACACACTTCTTCAAGCAATGGGAAAGTTGATTAAGGACATAGGCACAAAGAAGAAATGTACAATTATTTGGGGGGAAATTAAAATGTACAATAATTATCTTGGGTAAAAGCAGACATAGTAGAGAAATTACATTTCTAATATATCATGAAACCCTTCTTTGAGAAGTTGAGATTGTGGGGAGATCTGTTCCGTGCTCCTAGGAACCGGCTCTGCAGCTTCGGCGAAGTCATGGACATGGGCTGAATGTTCAGCTTGCAGAAGAGAGTGGTTTGCGAGGCTAGGAGGGGGGAATTAGATAAATGGGGTGACTCACTCTCTTGGGTACAGAAAAGGAAGGGGAGGAGAAAACGAGGGAGAGGAGGATTTATCCTAGCGCAAGGTGGGATGGGGCCAATTACCAAGACACTGTAACTGTAATTACAAAGTACACAGAGTCCCCGCAGGTCTTTCAGTCTACTCTTCCATTGTTCTGTGTGCTTGCCTCCTGCTTGCTCAGGAGGGCCCCCAGTTTCAAACCCTATTACTGCGAACTCCCAGACTAGACTGGAAAAGGAAATAAGGAGGAAACATGAGTGGAGGACCAAATGGGAATCCCAGCAGCATTCCTTTCTGCCAGTTGGCCAGGAAAGGATGTCATAGAATCATAGAATCATAGAATAGCAGAGTTGGAAGGGGCCTACAAGGCCATCGAGTCCAACCCCCTGATCAATGAAGGAGTCCACCCTAAAGCATCCCTGACAGAGGGTTGTCCAGCTGCCTCTTGAAGGCCTCTAGTGTGGGAGAGCCCACAACCTCACCAGGCAACTGATTCCATTGTCGTACTGCTCTAACAGTCAGGAAGTTTTTCCTGATGTCCAGCTGGAATCTGGCTTCCTGTCACTTGAGCCCGTTATTCCGTGTCCTGCACTCTGGGACGATCGAGAAGACATCCTGGCCCTCCTCTGTGTGACAACCTTTTAAGTATTTGAAGAGTGCTCTCATGTCTCCCCTCAATCTTCTCTTCTCCAGGCTAAACATGCCCAGTTCTTTCAGTCTCTCTTCATAGGGCTTTGTTTCCAGACCCCTGATCATCCTGGTTGCCCTCCTCTGAACACGCTCCAGCTTGTCTGCGTCCTTCTTGAATTGTGGAGCCCAGAACTGGACGCAATACTCTAGATGAGGCCTAACCAGGGCCAAATAGAGAGGAACCAGTACCTCACGTGATTTGGAAGCTATACTTCTGTTAATGCAACCCAAAATAGCATTTGCCTTTCTTGCAGCCATATCACACTGTTGGCTCCTATTCAGCTTGTGATCTACAACAATTCCGAGATCCTTCTTGTTTGTAGTATTGCTGAGCTAAGTATCCCCCATCTTATAACTGTGCATTTGGTTTCTATTTCCTAAATGTAGAACATGTTTTAGATGTGGGGCTCCAACCTAATCAGTTTACAGACACATCCAATGGAAACACCAAGAACTCAGTCACGGCCAGCACATTTCTTTAGAAAAAAACCTGCCATATCTGAAAAACAGCACATTTCCTCCACATCTGAAATTTTGAAATCTCAGGTACTTTCCATCCCACATATGAAGAACTTTGCAAATATCGGTAATCCGGTATTAGGGTTCTCTCCAGAGAGCCTACCTTGCTGCAATGCCTCACTCTGAAGGGCCTTCCTCAGAGCAAGGCATTCTGGGTGAGGTTGCCCTAGAGATCATCTGAGGAGGTTTTGTGCTTGTCCTGAGTCTATCCAGGACCATTAAGCCACGATGAATCCAGAAGCGATGGACCTTTGCAGATAAGATGCTGCAGACTAACAATTCAGGATAAGGAGTGATCGCTGCTGGAAATTGGATGCTGAGATAGGTGGAGTATTTGGTCTAATCATAGAATCAAAGAATAGTAGAGTTGGAAGGAGCCTACAAGGCCATCAAGTCCAACCCTCTGCTCATTTGCAGGACTCTACTTTAAAGCATCCCTGACAGATGGCTGCCCAGCTGCCCCTTGAAGGCCTCTAGTGTGGGAGAGCCCACGGCCTTCCTAGGTCATGGGTTCCATTGTTGTACTGCTCTAACAGTCAGGACATTTTTCCTGATGTCCAGCCGGAATCTAGCTTCCTGTCACTTGAGCCCATCTTTCTGTGTCCTGCACTCTGGGAGGATAGAGAAGAGATCCTGTCCCTCCTCTGTGTGACAACCAAGCAGGGCTCCTTTTGCTTATGCACGTGTTACCCGAACTGCCTTCTGTTTCTTGCAGGGAACACCAATTTCTTCACCAGAAGCCTCTTGATAGAGTCATTTTCTGGGTTGGAATTTGAGTAGGAGCGGGGGGGGGGGGTAGGGAGTGGACCTGCTCTTCTTCTCTTGTTCAAGGTTTGCGCTTACACAAGGACGTTACTCAAGCTGTGGGGAAGTTAAGTCAACCAACGACTCAAGCGTCAGCCTGCTCCTTGCCTCATCATAACTGATGAAATTCCCTCTTCATCACAACAGTTGAAGCTGCAGGGATCCTGCCTAGTGTGACTAGATACAAAAGAGGGCAGGGCTCCTGCAACTTTAACTGTTGTGATGAAGAGGGAGTTTTACCAGGTGCTGCGTGCGTACAAATGACACCTGCTGAAATACCCTTTTCTATTCAACTGTTAAAGACACAGGAGCCCGGTCCTCCTTTTCATAGGGCCACCCTAAATGTACTTCCCTATTTTGGTTGATTCTCGTAAATTGTTGTAACATTTTTAGGAACCTCGGTAAAGTCTTATAAAAAATGAACTGAAACAAATTCTCACCATCTTCACTGGCCAAATTCAGTAGGTACAACTATTCCCAAGGCAGGATCTACACTACTTTTATAACAGTAGTGACAACTGTTTAGGCCCAGGAGACACGCCACAGATAGTTCTTCAAAGTGTTACATTGTGCTTGGTGTAGATCTGGCCCAACACTGCCCTGCCATGTAGCTGACAAAGATAAGGAACCTGTCAGAAAAATGAGAGGAACCCTAACGCAGGACCTCAAACATGATTGAATACCCTGGGATTCAAAGCCAGACAATAGAGAGGAGCACTCAAAGGCCTAAGGCTCCTGGGATGGATCTGTCACTTTTGCTTTCTCCCACATTCAGATGTCATAAATCTCAAGTTCTTTCCATCCTGAAGGTGATGAGATCTGTGACTGCTGGTATTTCCTTATCAAAAATGTCCTGGAGCAAAATGCACCTGCATCCCTAGAGCAGGGGTGGGGAACCTATGGCCCGTTGGCCAAATATGGACCTCCTGGCTTCTCCCCAGGCCACGCCCCCTCATAGGCCATGTCCTGGGTTATCAGGTACGTATGAGAATTCCTTTTGGGGGCTGAAATCTGATGGATTTTACCAGTTCGGTCCTGGCAGTTTCCATTCCATCCCCCCACTGGCATTGTCTTGATCTATAGTGAGTTGATCCATAGAATAATAGAATCATAGAATAGTAGAGTTGCAAGGGTCCTATAAGGCCATCTAGTCCAACTCCCTGCTCAGTGAAGGAATCCACCCTAATGCATCCCTGATGGAAGGTTGTCCAGCTGCCTCTTGAAGGCCTCTAGGGTGGGAGAGCCCATCACCTCCCTAGGTCACTGATTCCATTGTCATACTGCTCTAACAGTCAGGAAGTTTTTCCTGATGTCCAGCCGGAATCTGGCTTCCTTTAACTTGAGCCCGTTATTCCGTGTCCTGCACTCTGGGAGGATCGAGAAGAGATCCTGGCCCTCCTCTATGTGACAACCTTTTAATTATTTGAAGAGTGCTATCCTGTCTCCCCTCAATCTTCTCCTTTCCATAAGGTCACCCTTTTATAACATGCATTCCCCCCTCTCGGAGATTCAACTTCCAAGGAAGGGAAAGGCTCTCAGCCGTGCAGAAGGACAACTGTAGCAACAGCAGAGGACAGGGATTTCCCAGGGTCAGCACAAGCAGGAAGTAGAGTCTGTGTCAAGGTCCTGGGTGTCGTGTCTCTGCTGGAGGAACCCTTCTCAGAGGAAGAGGAAGAGAGAGAGAGATCCTCGAGAAAGGAGGAAAGCAGGAAAGAGCAGCCCATGCCAGGAGGTATGTTTGCTTGGGCAGGGGTGTGGTGGAGGGGGAGATGTCTGTGACCTCATCTCCCCAAAAGAAGGATCAGTCCCTTTTGAGATGGAGGCTGAGCAACCAAGAGCATCTCACACCCGAGGCACAGCAGAGTCGTCATCTCTGTGAGACAGAAAGGCTCCTTGTGAGTAAATAGCTCCTCATCAACATGGCCCTGATCAAGAGGAGGATTTCTTCAGCAGTCTTTGATGCCCTGCCATTGTACTTGGGGGGGTCAGCCTGAAGACTCGGCTATACAAGCTTTTACTTGAGGCTTGCTATTGGCTGGAACAACACCCTCCTTTTTGCTCCCAGGACCTTGCAGCTTTGCTGTCCTGACCTTGCTTCTTTGGAGTGATCTCTTGTGCTGCTGACCCCTGGATTCCTAAGTAGACCCAATTGGATGGTGCTTGTATTGGATTGCTTCCCTTTGCATCTGAACTCTTTATCCTGCTCATCAGCCAAAATGAATCCCCTGGAGACACCCATGCAATCAAAAGAAACTGGACAGTCCCAGTCTACAGTCTTTCAGTCTGAAAAGGTACAACAACAACAAAGGAAAAGGGGATGCGGAGGGATGAGGAAAAAAGCAAACTCAGGCCCCAGGACTTCAAATGAAAGAGCAGATGGTCTAGTGATCTGGTTGGGGCTTTTCAGGGAACTGGTTTTTCTTCAAGGCCAATGGAGGGGCTCTGCTTCCCATCACTCTCCCCCCCCCCCCCCGCAAACCTGCTTCTGTGTCTGACTCATCTAAGCCCTTCCTTCAAGGACTCCAATGCAGGGACAACTTTCTAGACAAGTAGAAGACTCTGCAGCAGAGTTCCAGGCCTGTTTTGGGAGAAACATCATTGTTGTGTTACTTCCTCCTTCATCTACTGGGCATCTTTCTTCAGAAAGCTGGGACAATACAGCAAGGATCTGTCAGCTTTGCTTTCGCCTGTGTTGGGATTATTATGAGTTCAGCCCTTCCAAATATGAACCTTGTGAATCTGGGTAAATTCCTATTAAAATGAACAAAATTCTCACCTGGCTGCACTGGCCAAATCCAGTAGGTGCATCTATACCTAGCAATGAGAGGACTAGGATGTACATGGGATCAGGGCCGGTGCTACCATAGAGGCCACTCAGGTGGCTGCCTAGAGCGCCAAGCTAAGAGGGGCGCCGGGCACAGCGCAGAACTCATGCACATTGGCTGTGAGACGCCCAGCCCAAGGATACAGCTGGGTCTGGGTGGACAAGATGGCGCCCCGCGCCTACCCAGCCGAAGCGAAGGCAGGGACGCTGGGGTGGGGGTGGGGCGGCTCCACGTTCGGACTTCCGGAAGGCGCCTGGAAGAGAGAGAGAGAGAGAGGGGGAGAGAGAGAGAGAGAGAGAGAGAGAGAGAGAATGTATGGGTGAATGGGGTGCATGGGGTCTTTTGAGTGAATGCATGTGTTCATGCGTGTGTTTGTTTCGAGTGAGTGATGCTGAGTGTGTGTGTGTGTGTGTGTGTGTGTGTGTGTGTGTGTAAGCGTGTGTGATTTGGGGGGATGATTAGGAGGTGATATTCCTATTAAATAATGCATTTTAGACCCATAAACGTTCCTTTCCAATTTGTTTGCTATAATTCGCATGGCGTATTTCTTGCACTTTAAAATAAATTTAGCAGTTTCAAGTTTTGTGCTTCTTATTTTATTTCCAGGAAACATCTGTTCTAAAAAATCAAAGTTGGCATTTTTGGACGTGGGGGTGGGGTGAGAGTAGCTCACCTTGCCTAGCGTGCAAAATAGTCTGGCACCGGCCCTGCCTGGGATGTGGCTGTTAAAGATGAGGAGCTTTTGAGGAACAAAATGGTGGCAACAATCCTAATTCAGTACCCAAAACATATTGGAATACACAGGGATTCCAGCCCAGAGCTATGCACTGAGACCTTGGGCCTGAAGAGAGAAATTGCTCCGTTTCAGTCCCTCCCGAGTTGAGTTGCTTTAATATGTTTGTTTTGGTCAATTCTGATCACAGCTGAAAAGGGGGGGTAGCCTGGTTCAAACCCCTCTGTCTGTCATGGAGCAGCAGCAGCAGCACTCTGGCACTGGCAGGCAGCTGTTTTACGACCGAATGTTTACATATTGGTTATCTGTCCATGTACTTTACGGGGCCTTCTTTCCTCCCCACGGCCTTTGGGAAGATGCATTCAAGACTGCGGAGAGGATTGCTTTCACTGCCAGGTTGCTTGGCTTGGGTGCTGCACGAGGCCTTTGCGCTCCGTCCGACTGCCCCGTCTTTGGGTACTGTGCACAAACATGCCAGGTGCTAAGGTGACGACTTTCTTATACGTGGGCATCAGGCGGAGCAACGGTTGGTAGTTGATGTGAAGAAAGAGAAAGGGGGAAAGGGAAACTGCATTCCAATGCGAGTGGTGTGACCACAATTTGGCCACCTTGTTCCTTCAGTTAAGCATTGTACTTCAGGTTCTGATGGAAGGATGGGAAGGACGGGCTCAAGTTAAAGGAAGCCAGATTCCAGCTGGACATCAGGAAAAACGTCCTGACTGTTAGAGCAGTGCGACAATGGAACCAGTGACCTAGGGAGGTGGTGGCCTCTCCCACACTAGAGGCCTTCAAGAGGCAGCTGGACAACCCTATGTCAGGGATACTTTAGGGTGGATTCCTGCATTGAGCAGGGGGTTGGACTCGATGGCATTGTAGGCCCCTTCCAACTCTGCTATTCTATGATTCTATGAATGCTCAGAAGGCCATCGGTGTGGAGTGCGGAGCTGTGGTGAGAGAGCCCTGCACCAGTCCTGCCAATGCTCCCTCTCCACAGTCCCCTTGATACAAATTTTATTCACGGCTACCCTGAATGGGTTTTAGCCGAACACATATTATCACACATTATTACGTGAAAAATTAAAATTAGCCAAACTCTGTACAGCAGTTACTCCCATCAGCACACATCTTCTACAGTAAACACATCCTAATTTCTCATTGTACTCGGTATATCTATGGTGTATCTATTGTTTACAATCATCCACCTGAACGTGTTCCTTCCTAATTTTTGCAGCTCTTACCGCAAAATAGGCCAAATTCAGTAGGGTCGATTTCTCTGCCATTAGTAGGTAGCCTAATTAGTCCCCTTGATAAGCCTCCAGTCCCATTGGAAGCCTTCTGCAACAGACCTGCCAATGGCCCCTCCCCACAGTCCCCTTGATAACCTTCTCCTCCAATTCCTGCAGAAGAAGGATATCAGTGGCTACTATCCCTGATGGTTATCGGCTACCTCCAGTATCCAAGGCAGAAAGGCTGTGTCCACTAGTTGCTGGGGAACATGGGTGAGAGGGTGCTGTTGCAATGTGTCCTGCTTTGTTGGTCCCTGGCTGACAGCTGGTTGGCCACTGTGTGAACAGAGTGCTGGACTAGATGGACCCTCCGTCGGATCCAGCATCAGGGGACTTCTTCTGTTCTTATGAATGCCATTGGTATGTATCTTTCTTGCTGTGTTCTGAAATGGTGGCTTCTGAAGGGATGCATCACCCTGAGCTAGGGGATAGAGAACCGGCCAGGCTGAGCGCTCAAAGAATTCCCCCCACATGCCTGCTAACAGGGCCTTTAAGGGCCCCATAGGCACCGATGGCAGAAAACTCGACTCATATCCAACAAGACATGGCATAGAGAACACCCTCCTTCCTATGGGGTGGCAACACGTGCAGTGAAGAGTAATCAAAGAGATTTATTTGTCTGTAGCACAAAGGCCTTTACAAACCCAACATCATGCGAATAACAATCATGAGATATACTACGTTATATATCTGAACACAAAAGGGCTAAGCATGCATTTACCATTTAAATATGACCCCCAACAAAACCATTACAACCATTCATATCAAATGATCCCCCTTGCAGTAAACTCCGGTTTCCTTCAGGAGGTTTTGATGAATTTTTTGAGCTGCTGTTGCAAAGTTTGCAACTCTAAGTGTGTTTACTTTGTTATGGAGTGAAGACAGCTGTACACATTCGCATCCAGCAGAACTGTTCAGGGTGGTGAGGGGTCTAACGCAGACACATCCCCCCCTGAACCTGATCTTAGAGCCTTCAGTAGTTTGCTGTGATGACTTTAACGATCGTTTCACAGATAAAATCTCTCGCATAAGAGCTGACTTGATGCCGTCATTATAACAGAAGCTGACAATGGAGTGTCCAGTATCTCCGTGAGTAGGGTTACACTGGATCTGTTTCAATCGGTGAGTACCGAGGATGTGGACAAGCAATGCATTAACATTGACTGTTTGGTGGCAGTAGGGTCATCTTCTTTCAATAAAAGAGCCTCCCTTCCCCCTACAAGTGCAAGCCACAGTTGCCATCCGGACCCCAACGTACAGTGTGATTCACGTATAGGAAATTTAGGAAAGATTGGGAATATGTTGACGGCAAGGTCAAAACCCACCATAGTTGTGAAGGACCCTAACCCCAAACCCCTTTACTGTAGATCGTGAAGTGAATTAGCTGTGGTTCGTGCACATCATTGAGAAATCCTCCCCTGCGTCAAGGAATGGGCCTATTACAAACACTACGATTTGCCCGGGGCTAACATGGCAGTTGGCTGCCAGCAACTTGCGTGTCCTCAAGACTTGCAACACACCTCCTTCCAATGACAATCGATGTCCAACCACATTTCAACAATTCCTGAGCCCCCTATAAGTAAAGGCTCTCTCCCTCTGCAGTCCATTGCCTCTTTGCCTACTCTGCCAGTGTCTCCAGGATTCGTAGCGACATCCTCCAGCCATGAAGATCTTCTGCCTTCTCTCTTCCGTTTTCCTCTTCCTGCTGCTGGTGGCACCAGGTGAGATGCCCCTTGGCTCCTGTTTCCCACGCTGTACAGCTCCCTTTGCTCTTGCCGTGGGGAAGGCAAGAGGGCTCCTCTTTCTAAGGCCACCACCCATGGTCTCCTCGGGAAGCCCTGTGACTCCTATGGGTGGGAGGTTAATCCTGGGGAAGAGAATGGCCCCCTGCCTAGGGAGCACTGTCCCATGGGACAGAGTTGCTGTTAGGGTTTTTTTCTTTTGAAACAGAGTGACACAGTGGATTCACCCTTTAAACCTATGAGCTGGAACAAATTTCTTACGCTAGGTTTAAGGATGAGTAGCTTTACTTTTCATATTAGCAGCATATGAACAACTTGTATTCCTTTCATACATACAGTTCTAAGTTACATTCTTTTCCTCTGCAAAGAGTCCTTTTTCCTTCTTTCCTTTGTAAAAGTCTTTCTTGAATACCTTCAGGCTGAACTTGCTTGAGGTCTTCGCTCTTGCAGCCAGCGAACAACGAGATAACAGCTTCCCAAACAAACTCCCACAACAGCATGTACATTCCACCTCCTATTCACTTCCGCCCCACCACTCTGTTTGAGACACTCCCCTATTTAAATGGTTAACAGGCTGACACTGAATGATTCAGCGTTTCTTGTGCCTTAATTTTAAACACCTGCTTTTAGATTGGTTCAATCTTTTGCCTAATTCATTCTTCAGTGAATTTATTCTTTGTAAAATTACAAATACAATACAAATACTAACAGTTGCCACTCTAATGTGTTTCCTTTCCTCTTCGGTTGTGTTTTCTGTTTCAACTAGATTTCGGCCAAGCCTTCTGTCCTCGCAACAGTACTCCCAGAAGAAGTTGCCGAATTGATGAATATCCAGTTGGAATAAGTAGACCTAACCTTTGCTGCCGCAGGTGAGGCCACCAACAAGGCTAATGCAAAATTAATCAAAATGATAATATTGTGTATATGAAAATTATTGCAGAGGTGAGCTGAAATTCATCACTTATGGTTTTCTTTTCTACATTAAAACCACTGCTGCGGTTGGGTGTTCTTCAGGACTGCAAGAGTTTTGAACTCTTTCCTCCGCCACTGCGGTCTCAATGAAAATCATTCCTGGGGCACCCCCCACACCAAAAAAACTTCTGTTAACAGAGGGAGGAAACTTTCCCTTGGCAGTAAAGTTCAGCTCTTTGTGCACCAGGAAAGGACGTCCATTCCAAGAGGTCCCTGTTGAAGGAGTCAAAGCCGACTGTGATGTGCATTTCTCTAGACATAGTTTATTGCACTGAAAACAAGTGAAATTTGTCATGGAAAATAGATTATATGGGTAAATGGATGCAGTTCTGGGTGTAAGTCCCACATATTTTGTAGGATTTACTTCCAAGTAAACATGGATGGGGATGTGCTATATACGTAGTTCAGGTAAAAGAAGAGCTGTCAAAAGTGCAAATAAAATATTGCATCAAAACTGTCAGCGATGAAAATAGAAGGGCAGGTTAAAACAATGTCAAACTCCAGATCTTAAGGGTGCCAAGCAAATGAAAGTTTTTCACGTGCAGCCAAGATAGACATTAGGTAGGTTCGGCAGCAGACAAGCATTGCCCTAGGCAAAACATTCCAGAGGCAGGGAGCCACAATTAAAAAGGCCCTGCCTTGTGTCGATCCCACACTCCCATTTTACTTTAGGAGGGCAAGAAACCCAAATAGACCCTTGGGAGAAGGTCATAATAACAGCCAGGAACCCAGCCACAAGCCATTAGAGCAGCGGTTCTCAACCTGTGGGTCGGGACCCCTTTGGGGATTGAATGACCCTTTCACAGGGGTCGCCTAAGACCATCGGAAAACACATATTTCCGATGGTCTTAGGAAACTGTATTGACTGAACTATGTCATGTATCATCTTTTGTATTATTAAAGCTATTATGTATTATTTTCATTAGCAAACCATCCCATGACAATGGATCGTGTAGAGAAGAACGAAAATAATTTTATGGTTGGGGGTCACCACAACATGAGGAACTGTATTAAAGGGTCGCGGCCTTAGGAAGGTTGAGAACCACTGCATTAGACCTTTTGGTTTCAAATCCAGCGTTTTGAATTTGGCCCAAAGCACCCTTTCCTTTAAGGATACACATATATCCTTTAGGGAAACATCTATTCTCAAAAAGTCCACATTTTTTCCAATTTTCCCATTTGAATTTTGCACAAGAGATTTAGAATTCAGAGATCACATTGGCATTCCTTTTTTTAACCTTAATTCTTAGATGCCTTACAACTCCTGAGCTCTCTTCTCTCCTGGGATCTCAGAAGGAGCGTCAGCGCAGCCATCTCTATGGTCCTAATATGGGACTTCACCCTACGGGGCCCATAGGAAGGGGATCAGGATTGCCTCAGTGAGAAAGAGATGCCCGCAACGTGTCCCGAAAGACAACCCTCCTCCTTCCCACGGCAGCAGGTTCAAGGGTCCCGACTCCTCACAAGGAGGCCCGGCAGTGAACGGACTGAGCACCTGTGCCCAGCGTCCCCTGGGGTGTGCAGAGCATCCGATGGCAGACCTCCTAGGGGTGGCAAGAGCCTTAGTCAGATCCACAGCAAATGTGGATAGGCCGGGCTTCCCCTAGCCAGGGCCCTCCAGCTGGGGATGATGGGAATTGCAGTCCAAGTCATTTGAGAGGCACCATCTGTTTTCTCTAATCTGAGGAAAGGCCTTGACAAATTTGGCTGTTAAGATCCCTGATTTTTTATATGAAATATAGTCACGCCATATTCTGCTTGGCCTTTTATTTTAGGGAGGTTCAGCTGATGCATGAGTTTTTACGCCCTGGCTACCTTGCCAAGTTCCATGTATCAACCTTTCAGAGACAGGAATTCTGAAGTTTTCAAACTTTCTGCAGTGACCCTGTGGCCTTCCATCCACACACAGGTGCTGCTTCGTGCTTCAGATGTTGCGTCGGCCTTTTGTTCTTCCCATAGCGGGAAGAGTCCTAGCGCTAATGGAACAGACATCAATGGATGTGTGCTGTGATACTATTGGGTTTTCCGTACCAGTGTCCTTAAATATTTGTTTTGGTTTTCCTCATATACAGAATGTGACGTGGTGGCCCCACAGTGTGACATCTCTGAGGGAAGACCATCGCTTCGTCTCCGGAATGTCCGCCAAGCCATGCGCCTTCGCTCGGAAAGAAAGAGCCCTGCCCGCCCCGGAAGACCATTCTGCAAATACGGATTCACAGCAGAATCCGACGCATGTTTCCTGCCAAGGACGTCTCACTGTGTTCAGTGCGGCTTCTTCCCTAGTGAGGTTCATAGGACCACGGCGTTAAATTCCTCTACTAAAACGCTTTGGCCAGTCGGCTTAATAAAAGCATGCAATTGAGACAGTGGAGTTGGTGCTTTGTGTGAAGAGGGGAGAGGGGGAATTACAGAAGACGGGGCAGGCTGGATCTGGGCCCAGGGACCCTCCAGGGCCCACACGGGAACAGGTGCAGTCACATCCTCCCACATGACTTTATGAAGTTAGTCAGTTACTACAATATGTTTATGCAGCTTAATATGAAAATCTCTAAGCAGTTCAGCATAAAATCCAAAATGACAATACAGAAACAACATAAAGAAGCATAATTAGAAACATTAAAAATGTTAAGGGCATTACAGCACCATTTACAATCCAACAGGGTATTTACAGGATCTCTCCCAGGTCAGGCAAAGCCTCTGTGGAGAAGTGTGTCCTTGGGTGGAGAAGAGTGGGCCCCTGGTCGACAGCTGGTTGGCCACTGTGTGTGAACAGAAGCTGGACTAGATGGACCCTTGGCCTGATCCAGCATCAGGGCTCTTCTGGTGTTCTTATGGGAGTGTAGCGCATGTTCCGATGCTCAACAGTCTTATAAGAACATAACTATTCACAGGACGTCTGGGTCGGTTAATACCTTTTAATAATGCCCAGGGTTTCTGACGTCCATCAGTGCTGGACATCCCACATCTCGTGAGGCTTCCAGGATAAGGTGTCTGACATCTCAAGAGAGATCAGACGCTTCATCTCAGACGTCTGGCGAGAAGCGGGACTTCTGGAAGAGATGGCGAAGCCACCACTCGCTGGCTGGTTGGCTTCCCTGCCTCTCCCAGAAACCCCAGAGCAAGGCTGGATTTACTCCCAGGTAAAGAAACAGGCCTAAGAAGGGGTTGCAAAGTGCAAGTCTGATGCAAAGCAGCAGCAGTCCGGCTGGAGCCAGGCACGTGTTGCTTTTCCTCCCGGGAAGTCTGTCTGGTGATCCCATCCCTTTTCCATTCCCCACACGAATTCCTCTCTCACCCACCCCCCAAGGGCTTAGATGAGTCAGACATAGAAGCAGGTTTGCGGTGTGTGTGTGGAATCGTTGGGATCAGGCTGGAGGAGCAGCAACACACAAAATGAAAGCCACTGTGGTGTAGTGGCTAGAGGGTTGGACTGGGAGTCGGGAGATCCGGGTTCTAGTCCCCACTCGACCATGGAAACCCACTGGGTGAATTTGGGCCACTCACAGCCTCTCAGCCGAACCTACCTCACAGGGTTGTTGTTGTGAGGATAACATGGAGAGGAGGAGGATTATGTATGCCGCCTTGGGTTCCTTGGAGGAAAATAAGCACGATATAAACGTAATAAATAATTTTATTTATTTATTTATTTATTTATTACATTTCTATACCGCCCAATAGCCGGAGCTCTCTAAATAATAATAATAATTAATAATATAAAAAATGCACCCTTCTCCGTACCACCAGGATAATGGTGGGTCCCCCCACTGGGAGGAGGCCCGGCTATCTGTGCAGAAACCGAGTGGGAGAAGCTTTTCCTGGTGTGTGGATAAAGAACTGTAGTTCCGCACGGAGGTGGGCACTGCCTTCCAAGCCCTCACAACACAAGTGGAATTCCCAGGTCTACTTTGGAGGAAGCCATGTTGCAAAACCGGTGCTGGTACGGTGGGTGGGCCCTTTCCATACCCTTCTCACCCATGGTGGGAGGCTGGGGGTTGTCAGAGCAGGACCCTAAGGCCATGTGCTCCAGTGGCATCACAGGCCAGACATGGCGACAACAGGAAAAGCTGGCTGGGGACAGTGGTGGCAGCAGCGGCAGCGGGTCAGGGCGACTGGGGACATTGGCGGCAGCAGGACACAGCAGGTGGGGACAGGGGGGGATCGGAGGCCAGGGGAAGTTGTGGGGGGGGGAATCGGGGGCAGGGGTCCCTATTTTTTTTAAAAAAAAACCTTACCTTGGCCGTTGGTGCGCTCCTGCACACGCGGCCGCTTTAAGGCAGGGGGGAAATGGCGGACGCGACGGGGCTTCCCTACTTCTAGCACGGCTTGGCCCCTCCTCCCACACGGATTCTAAGGTAGGTCTAGCAAGGCCCTCAGTGTGTCCTGGGCCCCAACAGTTGTCAAAACTGTTATAAAGCACTTTAAAGCGCTTTAAAGCAGTAGTGTAGATCCTGCCATGTATTAACCCACCCAGACGTCCTGTGAATAGTTATGTTATTATTATTATTATTATTATTATTATTATTTATTTATTTATTTATTTATTTATATAGCACCATCAATGTACATGGTGCTGTACAGGGTAAAACAGTAAATAGCAAGACCCTGCCGCATAGGCTTACAATCTAATAAAATCATAGTAAAACAATAAGGAGGGGAAGAGAATGCAAACAGGCACAGGGTAGGGTAAGCAGGCACAGGGTAGGGTAAAACTAACAGTATAAAGTCTGCACAACATCAAGTTTTAAAAGCTTTAGGAAAAAGAAAAGTTTTTAGTTGAGCTTTAAAAGCTGCGGTTGAACTTGTAGTTCTCAAATGTTCTGGAAGAGCATTCCAGGCGTAAGGGGCAGCAGAAGAAAATGGACGGAGCCGAGCAAGGGAAGTAGAGGCCCTTGGGCAGGCGAGAAACATGGCATCAGAGGAGCAAAGAGCACGAGCGGGGCAATAGTGTGAGATGAGAGAGGAGAGATAGGAAGGAGCTAGACCGTGAAAAGCTTTGAAGGTTAGCAGGAGAAGTTTATATTGGATTCTGAAGTGAATTGGAAGCCAATGAAGAGATTTCAGAGGCGGAGTAACATGGTCAGAGCGGCGAGCCAAGAAGATGATCTTTGCGGCAGAGTGGTGAACAGAAACCAACGGACTGATGTGAGAAGAAGGAAGGCCAGAGAGAAGAAGGTTGCAGTAGTCCAACCGTGAAATACCCAGTGCATGAACAAGCGTCTTGGCGGAAGAGACAGACAAAAATGATCGAATCCTGGCAATATTATACAGGAAAAATCAACAAGATTTAGCTACTGCCTCAATATGAGGAATAAAGGAGAGCGAGGAGTCAAATATAAAGCCAAGGCTATGAGCTTCCTTGACCGGGGTAAGCGTAACATAATTGACAGTAAGAGAGAATGAGAGATGAGGAGAAGGTTTAGGAGGAAAAACGAGCAATTCAGTCTTTGCCATATTGAGTTTCAAACGACGATGAAGCAGCCAAGCTGAGATATCTGAAAGACATGCCGAGATACGATCGTGAACATCAGGAGAAAGTTCCGGAGATGACAGATATAGTTGTGTATCATCGGCGTACAGATGATATTGGAGGCCATGAGATTGAATAAGCTTGCCCAAGGGCAACATGCATAAGGAAAACAACAACGGGCCAAGCACTGAGCCTTGCGGAACCCCTACTGAAAGGGGAAAGGAGGAAGACGAGCTGCCATTAGCCAACACGCTGAAAGAGCGACCCGCTAGATAGGAGGCAAACCAGTTATAGACAGAGCCACAAAATCCAAGGTCATGAAGGGAATCTAAGAGAAGATCATGATCAACCATTGAGCATCTGTTGATCAACTGTTGAGCATCGGAACATGCTCTACACTCCCATAAGAACACCAGAAGAGCCCTGATGCTGGATCAGGCCAAGGGTCCATCTAGTCCAGCCTTCTGTTCACACACAGTGGCCAGCAGCTGTCGACCATGGACCCACTCTTCTCCACCCAAGGACACACTTCTCCACAGAGGCTTTGCCTGACCTGGGAGGGATCCTGCAAATACCCTGTTGGATTGTAAATGGTGCTGTAATGCCTGTAACATTTTTAATGTTTCTAATTATGCTTCTTTATGTTGTTTCATATTAAGCTGCATCAACATATTGTAGTAACTGACTAACTTCATAAAGTCATGTGGGAGGATGTGATTGCACCTAGAACCATAGAATAGCAGAGTTGGAAGGGGCCTACAAGGCCATCGAGTCCAACCTCCTGCTCAATGCAGGAATCCACCCTAAAGCATCCCTGACAGATGGTTGTCCTGTGTGGGCCCTGGAGGGTCCCTGTGCCCTCCACTTGATCCAGCCTGCCCCGTCTTCTGTAATTCCCCCTCTCCCCTCTTCTCACAAAGCACCAACTCCACTGTTTCAATCGCATGGTTTTATTAAGCTGACCGGCCAAAGCATTTTAGCAGAGGAATTTAACGCCGTGGTCCTATGAACCTCACTAGGGAAGAAGCTGCACTGAACACAGTGAGACGTCCTTGGCAGGAAACATGCATCGGATTCTGCTGTGAATCCGTATTTGCAGAATTGTCTTCCGGGGCAGGCAGGGCTCTTTCTTTCCGAGCGAAGGCACGTGGCTTGGCGGACATTCCGGAGACGAAGCGATGGTCTTCCCTCAGAGATGTCACACTGTGGGGCCACCACGTCGCATTCTGTATATGAGGAAAACCAAACCAAAACTCTCCCCTGTGCCTGTTTGGTGCATTCTCTTCCCCTTCTTATTGTTTTATTTTGATTCTATTAGAATGTCAGCCTCTGCAGCAGGGTTTTGCTATTTTATTGTTTTACTCTGTACAGCACCATGTACATGGATGGTGCTATATAAATAAATAATAATAATAATTTTAAATGTTTACTGTTTTAACTTTTGTGAACCGCCCAGAGAGCTTCAGCTGTGGGGCGGTATATAAACGTAATAAGCTCTGACGTGAGCTGGTCCATGAAGTCACGAAGAGTCGGAAGCGACTGAACGAATAAACAACAAATATTTCATATAAAAATCAGGGATCTTCACAGCCATAGCTGTCAAGGCATTTCCTCAAGTTTGGGAAAACGGATTATAGATTGCAATTCCCATCATTCCCAGCTGGAGGGCCTTGGCTGGGGGAAGCCCGGCCTGCCCACGTTTGCTGCAGGCCTGACCAAGGCTCTTGCCACCCCTAGGAGGTCTGCCATTGGATGCTCTGCACACCCCAGGGGACGCTGGGCACAGGTGCTCAATCCGTTCACTGCTGGGCCTCTTGTGTGGAGTTGGGACCCTTGAACCTGCTGCCGTGAGAGGGAGGGGGGCTGTCTTTCGGGCCACGATGCGTGGCATCTTCTCCTCACTAAGACAATCCCGATCCCCTTCCTATGGGCCCCGGGGGGGGGGGGGTGAAGTCCCATATTAGGGCCATCGGGATGGCTGCGCTGACGCTCCTTCTGAGATCCCAGGAGGGAAGAGAACTCAGGACTTGTAAGGCATCTAAGAATTAAGGTTAAAAAAAGGCAACGCCAGTCTGACCTCTGAATTCTAAATCTCTTGTGCAAAATGCAAACGGGAACATTGGGAAAATGTGGACTTTTTGAGAATAGATGTTACCCTAAAGAATATGTGTATCCTTAAAGGAAAGGGTGATTTGGGCCAAATTCAAAGCACTGGATTTGAACCCGAAAGATCTAATAGCTTGTGGCCAGGTTCCTGGCTGTTATGACCTTCTCCCCCCCCCCACACACACAAACCAAGGGTCTATTTGGGTTTCTTGCCCTCCTAAAGTAAAATGGGAGTGTGGGATCGACACAAGGCAGGGCCTTTTTAATTGTGGCTCCCTGCCTCTGGAATGTTCTGCCTAGGGGGGATGCCTGTCTGCTGCCGAACCTACCTAATGTCTATCTTGGCTGCACGTGAAAAACTTTCATTTGCTTGGCACCCTTAAGATCTGGAGTTTGACATTGTTTTAACCTGCCCTTCTATTTTCATCACTGACAGTTTTGAAGCAATATTTTATTCACACTTTTGACAGCCCTTCTTTTACCTGAACTACGTATATAGCACATCCCCATCCATGTCTACTTGGAAGTAAATCCTACAAAATATGTGGGACTTACACCCAGAACTGCATCCATTTACCCATCGTAATCTAATTTCCATGACAAATTTCACTTGTTTTCAGTGCAATAAACTATTTCTAGAGAAATGCACAACACAGTCGGCTTTGACTCCTTCAACAGGGGGAATGGACGTCCTTTCCTGGTGCACAAAGATCTGATCTTTACTGCCAAGGGAAGCTTTCCTCCCTCTGTTAACAGAAGTTTTTTTGGTGTGGGGGGTGCCCCAGGAATGATTTTCATGGAGACCGCAGTGGCGGAGGAAAGAGTTCAAAACCCTTGCAGTCCTGAAGAACACCCAACCGCAGCAGTGGTTTTAATGTAGAAAAGAAAACCATAAGTGATGAATTTCAGCTCACCTCTGCAATAATTTTCATACACACAATATTATCATTTTGATTAATTTTGCATTAGCCTTGTTGGTGGCCTCACCTGCGGCAGCAAAGGTTAGGTCTACTTATTCCAACTATAATTTCATTACTTCGGCAACTTCTTCTGGGAGTACTGTTGTGAGGACAGAAGGCTTGGCCGAAATCTAGTCGAAACAGAAAACACAACCGAAGAGGAAAGGAAACACATTAGAGTGGCAACTCTGTCCCATGGGACAGTGCTCCCTAGGCAGGGGGCCATTCTCTGCCCCAGGATTGAACTCCCACCCATAGGAGTCACAGGGCTTCCCGAGGAGACCATGGGTGGTGGCCTTAGAAAGAGGAGCCCTCTTGCCTTCCCCACGGCAAAGCAAAGGGAGCTCTACAGTGTGGGAAACAGGAGCTGATGGGCGTCTCACCTGGTGCCACCAGCAGCAGGAAGAGGAAAACGGAAGAGAGAAGGCAGAAGATCTTCATGGCTGGAGGATGTCGCTAGGAATCCTGGAGACACTGGCAGAGTAGGCAAAGAGGCAATGGACTGTAGAGGGAGAGAGCCTATATTTATAGGGGGCTCAGGAATTGTTGAAATGTGGTTGGACATCGATTGTCGTTGGAAGGAGGTGTGTTGCAAGTCTTGAGGACACGCAGGTTGCTGGCAGCCAACTGCCATGTTAGCCCCGGGCAAATCGTAGTGTTTGTAATAGGCCCATTCCTTGACGCAGGGGAGGATTTCTCAATGATGTGGACGAACCACAGCTAATTCACTTCACGATCTACAGTAAAGGGGTTTGGGGTTAGGGTCCTTCACAACTATGGTGGGTTTTGACCTTGCCATCAACATATTCCCAATCTTTCCTAAATTTCCTATACGTGAATCACACTGTACGTTGGGGTCCGGATGGCAACTGTGGCTTGCACTTGTAGGGGGAAGGGAGGCTCTTTTATTGAAAGAAGATGACCCTGCCTAGGGTGACCCTATGAAAAGGGGAACAGGGCTCCTATATCTTTAACAGTTGTCTTGAAAAGGGAATTTCAGCAGGTGTCATTTCTATATATGGAGAACCTGGTGAAATTCCCTGTTCATCACACCTGTTAAAGCAGCAGGTGCCCTGCCCTCTTTTAAATCTGGTCACAGTATAGCTGCAGTATAGCTCCTGCAGCTTTAACTGGTGTGATGAAGAGGATATTTCACGAGGTGCGACATGCATACAAATGTACCTGTTTGCATTCTCTTCCCCTCCTTATTGTTTTACTATGATTTTATTAGATTGTAAGCCTATGCGGCAAGGTCTTGCTATTTACCGTTTTACTCTGTACAGCACCATGTACACTGATGGTGCTATATAAATAAATTAATAATAATAATAATAATAATAATAATAATAATAATAATAATAAATGACCCCTGCTGAAATTCCCTTTTCTATGCAACTGTTAAAGATACAGGAGTCTGGTCCTCCTTTCCATAGGGTCACCTTAACCCTGCCTCCAAATAGTCAATGTTAATGCATTGCTTGTCCACATCCTCGGTACTCACCGACTGAAACGGATCCATTGTAACCCTAGTCACGGAGATACTGGACACCCCATTGTCAACATGTGGTGAGACTCTTCACTCCGCTGCGACTGCGGGTTGCAGTTCTCTACCGCCCCCCTGGCTCATCCTCTAAATTTCTCTCTGATCTGGACTCATGGCTGTCCTTTCTCCTCTCTGACAACTCTCCTACTCTGATCTTGGGTGACTTCAATATCCATGTGGATGACCCTCACGATGCTGCAGCTCTACGATTTCGCTCCTTATCTTCCTCTTACGATCTCAAGCTCTGCTCTGAAGCACCCACACATTCCCTTGGACACTGTCTGGATCTTGTTCTCACTCGGAACTGCTCTGTCCTGGACTTTTCTATTGTTGACTTTCCTCTGTCAGATCATCATCTAGTCTCTTTCAATATTACTCACAATCCCCCTCCTTCACGTCCTGCTTCACGCCCTTGTCGTGACCTGCATTCTATCAACTATGAGGCTTTCTCTCAGTCTCTAGCCTCCTCTCTTCCTTCTGTCTTCACAGCCGTCTCCTTGGACTCAGCCGTCTCCTCCTTTAACTCCACATTGTCTTCAACTCTTGATAATCTTGCTCCATCTACAACTCGGATAATTCGCCCCTCTCAACCCCAACCGTGGCTCACCTCTTTCCTCCGCTACCTTCGCTCTTGCTCCCGGGCAGCCGAACGCCTGTGGCGTAAGACCAGGGACTTGGCGGACTTTGTCCACTACAAATTTGTTCTCTCCTCTTTCTCTTCTGCCATTTCACTGGCCAAACAGCAGCACTACTCAACGCTGATCCAGTCAAATGCTAGACACCCTCAGCGGCTCTTCAAGTCCTTCAATTCTCTCTTGAAACCTAATCCACCATCTCTCCCCGCCTCTCTGTCTGCCAATGACTTTGCCTCTTTCTTCAATGCTAAAATCCAAACTATTCGCTCCGATCTGGCCAGCTCTGCTCCGCTCCCAGCTCCTGTGCCTCACCTGTCAGTTCCTCCTGCAACTCTCTCGGCGTTCCCCTCAGTCTCAGCTGATGAACTGTCTAAAATACTGCGCTCGTCGAAGCCTTCCACTTGTTCCCGTGATCCGATTCCCTCTCGCGTCTTTATTAATCTTATCCCCGCTATCCTCCCGTCCTTGCTTCACATCATTAATTCTTCTCTGTCCTCTGGCTCATTTCCCTCTGCTTTTAAACATGCTACTGTCTCTCCCATTCTCAAAAAACCCACTCTTGATCGACTTTCTCTGTCTAACTACCGACCTGTCTCTCTGTTGCCCCTTGTCTCAAAGATTCTGGAACGTGTGGTCTACTCTCGCTGTCTTGACTTTCTCTCTAGTAACTCTGCTCTGGATCCCTTTCAATCTGGATTCCGTCCTTTGCATTCCACTGAAACAGCCCTTACCAAGATCACCAATGATCTTCTCACTGCCAAGTCTAAGGGCCATTATTCCGTCCTTATTCTCCTTGATCTAACTGCAGCCTTTGACACGGTTGATCACGATCTTCTCTTAGATTCCCTCCATGACCTTGGACTCTGTGGCTCTGTCTATAACTGGTTCGCCTCCTATCTAGAGAGTCGCTCTTTCAGCGTGTCGGCTAACGGCAGCTCGTCCTCCTCCTTTCCCCTTTCAGTAGGGGTTCCGCAAGGCTCGGTGCTTGGCCCGCTGCTGTTTTCTCTATACATGCTGCCCTTGGGTAAACTTATTCAATCTCATGGCCTCCAATATCACCTGTATGCCGATGACACACAACTATACCTCTCATCTCCGGAACTTTCTCCTGATGTCCACGATCGTATCTCAGCATGTCTTTCAGATATCTCAGCCTGGCTGCTTCATCGCCGTTTGAAACTCAATATGGCAAAAACTGAACTGCTTGTTTTTCCTCCTAAACCTTCTCCTCACCTCTCATTCTCTCTTACTGTCAACGATGTCACGCTTACTCCGGTCAAGGAAACTCGTAGCCTTGGCTTTATATTTGATTCCTCGCTCTCCTTTATTCCTCATATCGAGGCAGTAGCTAAATCTTGTCGTTTCTTCCTGTATAATATTGCCAGGATTCGACCATTTTTGTCTGTCTCTTCTGCCAAGACTCTCGTTCACGCACTGGTTATCTCTCGGTTGGACTACTGCAACCTCCTCCTCTCTGGCCTCCCCTCATCTCACATCAGTCCGCTGGTCTCTGTCCACCACTCTGCTGCTAAGATCATCTTCCTGGCCCGCCGCTCTGACCATGTCACTCCGCTTCTGAAATCTCTTCATTGGCTCCCAATTCATTCCAGAATCCAATACAAACTTCTCCTGCTGACCTTCAAAGCTTTTCACGGTCTAGCTCCTGCCTATCTCTCCTCTCTCATCTCACACTATTGCCCCGCTCGTGCTCTTCGCTCCTCTGATGCCATGCTTCTTGCCTGCCCAAGGGTCTCTACTTCCCTTGCTCGGCTTCGTCCATTTTCCTCTGCTGCCCCTCATGCCTGGAATGCTCTTCCAGAACACCTGAGAACTACCAACTCAATCACAGCTTTTAAAACACAGCTAAAAACTTTTCTTTTCCCTATAGCTTTTAAACTTTGAGTTTGTTCTGACTCTATACTGTTAGCTTCACCCTTCCCGGTGCCTGTTTACACTTCCCTGTGCCTGTTTGCATTCTCCTTCCCTTCTTATTGTTTACTACAACTTTATTAGATTGTAAGCCTATGCGGCAGGGTCTTGCTATTTACTGTGTTATCTGTACAGCACCATGTACATCGATGGTGCTATATAAATAAATAATAATAATAATAATAATAATAATAATGGTGGTGGCATTGATGTCAGCTCTTTTCCGAGAGATTTTATATGTGAAATGGTTGTTAAAGTCATTACAGCAAACTACCGAAGGCTCTAAGATCACATTAAGGGGGGAAGGTGTTTGCGTTAGACCCCTCACCACCCTGGACGTGAATTCACAGGCGCAATGTGTGCAGAGAAGAAAGCTGCCTTCGCTGCACGTGTTGCCACCCCGTAGGAATGAAGATGTTCTCTAAGCCATGTCTTATTGGATTTGAGTCGGGTTTTCCGCCATCGAAGCCTATGGGGCCCTTAAAGGCCCTGTTAGCAGGCATGTGAGGGGAGTTCACTGAGTGCGCAGTCTGACCGGTTCTCTGTACCCTAGCTCAGGGTGATGCATTCCTTCAGAAGACACCACTTCAGAACACAGCAAGAAAGGTACATACCAATGGCATTCATAAGAACAGAAGAAGTCCCCTGATGCTGGATGGCCCCGCCTAGGGTGCAGTGGATAATGGAGATAATGGAGTGTCCAGTATCTCACGGAGATACTGGACACTCCATTGTCAGCTTCTGTTATAATGACGGCATCAAGTCAGCTCTTATGCGAGAGATTTTATCTGTGAAATGATCGTTAAAGTCATCACAGCAAACTACTGAAGGCTCTAAGATCAGGTTCAGGGGGGATGTGTCTGCGTTAGACCCCTCACCACCCTGAACAGTTCTGCTGGATGTGAATGTGTACAGCTGTCTTCACTCCATTACAAAGTAAACACACTTTGGCTGTAGCTAGACCTAAGGTTTATCCCTGGATCGTCCAGGGGTCAAACCTGTTCATCTAGGTGACACACAGGGGATCCAGTGCTCAGGCAGGGGCGAACCCTGGAGGATCCCAGGATAAAACTTAGGTCTAGCTGTGGCCTAAGAGTTGCAAACTTTGCAACAGCAGCTCAAAAAATTCATCAAAACCTCCTGAAGGAAACCGGAGTTTACTGCAAGGGGGATCATTTGATATGAATGGTTGTAATGGTTTTGTTGGGGGTCATATTTAAATGGTAAATGCATGCTTAGCCCTTTTGTGTTCAGATATATAACCTAGTATATCTCATGATTGTTATTCGTATGATGTTGGGTTTGTAAAGGCCTTTGTGCTACAGACAAATAAATCTCTTTGATTACTCTTCACTGCACGTGTTGCCACCCCATAGGAATGACGGTGTTCTCTATGCCATGTCTTGTTGGATATGAGTCGAGTTTTCCGCCATCGGTGCCTATGGGGCCCTTAAAGGCCGTGTTAGCAGGCATGTGGGGGGAATTCATTGATGCATCCCTTCGGAAGCCACCATTTCAGAACACAGCAAGAAAGATGCATACCAATGGCATTCCTAAGAACAGAAGAAGTCCCCTGATGCTGGATCCGACGGAGGGTCCATCTAGTCCAGCACTCTGTCTGCACAGTGGCCAACCAGCTGTCAGCCAGGGACCAACAAAGCAGGACACATTGCAACAGCACCCTCCCACCCATGTCCCCCAGCAACTAGTGGACACAGCCTTTCTGCCTTGGATACTGGAGGTAGCCGATAACCATCAGGGATAGTAGCCACTGATAGCCTTCTTCTGCAGGAATTGGAGGAGAAGGTTATCAAGGGGACTGTGGGGAGGGGCAATTGGCAGGTCTGTTGCAGAAGGCTTCCAATGGGACTGGAGGCTTATCAAGGGGACTGTGGAGAGGGAGCGTCGGCAGGACTTTTGCAGGGCTCTCTCACCACAGCTCCGCACACCACACCGATGGCCTTCTGCGCATTCCTCCCCATCCTTTCATCAGAGCCTGAAGTACAATGCTTAACTGAAGGAACAAGGTGGCCAAATTGTGGTCACACCACTCAGATTGGAAAACAGCTTCCTTTCCCCCCCTTCTCTTTCTTAACATCAACTACCAACCGTTGCTCCACCTGATGCCCACATATTAGAAGGTCGTCACCTTAGAACCTGGCATGTTTGTGCACAGTAACCAAAGACGGGGCAGTCGGACGGAGCGCAAAGGCCTCGTGCAGCACCCAAGCCAAGCAACCTGGCAGTGAAAGCAATCCTCTCCGCAGCCTTGAATGCATCTTCCCAAAGGCCGTGGGGAGGAAAGAAGACCCCGTAAAGTACATGGACAGATAACCAATATACAAACATTCGGTCGTAAAACAGCTGCCTGCCAGTGCCAGAGTGCTGCTGCTGCTGCTCCATGACAGACAGAGGGGTTTGAGCCAGACTACCCCCCCCCCCTTTTCAGCTGTGATCAGAACTGACCAAAACAAACATTTTAAAGGAATTCAACTCGGGAGGGACTGAAACGGAGCAATTTCTCTCTTCAGGCCCAAGGTCTCAGTGCATAGCTCTGGGCTGGAAACCCTGTGTATTCCAACATGTTTGGGGTACTGAATTAGGGTTGTTGCCACCATTTTGTTCCTCAAAAGCTCCTCTTCTTTAACAGCCACATCCCAAGTACATCCTAGTCCTCTCATTGCTAGGGTGACCATATTTTGGAAACCAAAAAGGAGGACAACATGGTCACCCCCAAGGGGGCGTGTCCAGTACCAAGGGGGCGTGCCCACCCGAACATAGCCTTGGTCACATGTCTGATTTTACAGTACATATTTAAGACAAATCTGTTCTACATAACATCTTAATGTTAAAATCACTGAAATAAAGAACAAGTGAGAGATTCAATGTATCTGAAATTAACTTCACTCACTCCTACTTTTGTAGGTTTTGCTGTACTTTGAAGCTTTTTCTATACTCTGTGTGTTACATTCTCCCCTTCCCTGAAATATCTTTTCTGACTGTATCTTCACTCATTGCAAGCTGCTGTTGTTGACACAGGGTTTGCTACTGGCCCCAGATCTGTTTCAAATTTGGTATTGCTAAAGCTCTACCTAAAAGCTATCATGGTGCCAAATATCAGCTCTTTATCTTTAAAAATGACAGTTTAAAAAATAATAATTTTAAAACCTCATTTTTTAAAAAAAATCCTAAAAAACCAATGGATTAATGGATCTGTTTCAAATTTGGTGTGGCTAAAGCTCTACCTAAATCCTATCATGGTACAAAGTTTCATCTCCTTAACTTTAAAAATGACGATTTTAAAAATAATAATTTTAAAACCTCATTTTTTAAAAAAATTCCTAAAAAATCAATGGATGAACAGATCTGTTTCAAATTTGGTGTGGCTAAAGTTCTACCTAAATCATTTCATGGTGCAAAGTTTCATCTCTTTATCTTTAAAAATGACAATTTAAGAAATAATAATTTTAAAACCTCAATTTTCAAAAAAATCCTAAAAAATCAATGGATGAACGGATCTATTTCAAATTTAGTATGACTAAAGCCCTTCCTAAGAGCTACCATTGTACCAAATTTCATGTCTTTATCTTAAAAAATGACGGAGTTAAAAGAATTTTTGTTAATTCCCATTAGAGCTGTTCTTTGAAAAAAAATCCGGATTTCCCCTCCCCCTCCCAGATTTGCCATCCAAAACCCGGGCAAATCCAGGCAAATCCAGTCATATGGTCACCCTACTCATTGCTAGGTATAGAGGCATCTACTGAATTTGGCCAGTCATACGGCCTGGTGGTGTGCAAACCATAGCTGCTTGCAAAGGCTTCTGGGTGGGTTGACCATATGAAAAGGAGGACAGGGCTCCTGTATCTTTAACAGTTACATAGAAAAGGAAATTTCAGCAGGTGTCATTTGTATATATGGGGAACCTGGTGAAATGTCCTCTTCATCACAACAGTTAAAGCTGCAGGATCATAGAATCATAAAATCATAGAATAGCAGAGTTGGAAGGGGCCTACAAGGCCGAGTCCAACCCCCTGCTCATTGCAGGAATCCACCCTAAAGCATCCCTGACAGATGGTTGTCCAGCTGCCTCTTGAAGGCCTCTAGTGTGGGAGAGCCCACAACCTCCCTAGGTAACTGGCAGCCCTGCCCTCTTTTAAATCTGGTCACTCTAGTATAGCTTAGGGTGACCATATGAAAAGGAGGACAGGGCTCCTGTATCTTTAACAGCAATGTAGGAAAGGGAATTTCAGCAGGTGTCAATTGAAGAGGGTGAAATTCCCTCTCCATCACAAGAGTTAAAGCTGCAGAAGCCCTGCCCTCTTTTGTATCTGGCCACTCTACTATAGCTAGTGTAGCTTTAACTGTTGTGATGAAGAGGGAATTTCACTCACTTCAATTGACACCTGCTGAAATTCCCTTTCTTACATTACTGTTAAAGATACAGGAGCCCTGTCCTCCTTTTCATATGGTCACCCTAGTATAGCTCCTGCAGCATTAACTGCTATGATGAAGAGTGAATTTCACCAGGTTCCCCATATACAGTATACAAATTTTCAATGCAACTGTTAAAGATACAGGAGCCCTGTCCTCCTTTTCATATGGTCACCCTTCTTCTAGGTGAATAGCTGCTTTTTGCTTTTAAGCTAGCAAACTGTTATTTCAGCAACATTTCTTTGTTATGGTAAAGATGAGTCAAAAGTACATCCACAGTGAACTCATGACAGAAACCCAGGTGTCTTATCGCGAGACCCTAACGAGTTAACATTCCAAGCTTGGTTCAGTCGAAAGGCTGATCATAACAGCCTGAGAAACCCAATTAGTGGTCTTGCCCATGCCAAAGAACTGCCAAGTAATGTCTTGTTCATTGCAACCTGTAATAGGGTGACCATATTTGGGAAACCAAAAAGGAGGACAACATGGTCGCCCCCAAGGAGGCGTGTCCAGTACCAAGGGGGCGTGCCCACCCGAACATAGCCTTGGTCACATATCTGATTTTACAGCACACATTTAAGACAAATCTGTTCTACATAACATCTTAATGTTAAAATCACTGAAATAAAGAACAAGTGAGAGATTCAATGTATCTGAAATTAACTTCACTCACTCCTACTTTTGTAGGTTTTGCTGTACTTTGAAGCTTTTGCTATACTCTGTGTTACATTCTCCCCTTCCCTCAAATATCTTTTCTGACTGTATCTTCACTCATTGCAAGCTGCTGTTGTTGTTAACAGGGTTTGCTACTGGCCCCAGAACTGTTTCAAATTTGATATGGCTAAAGCTCTACTTAAAAGCTATCATGGTGCCAACTTTCAGCTCTTTATCTTTAAAAATGACAGTTTAAAAAATAATAATTTTAAAACCTCATTTAAAAAAAAAATCCTAAAAAATCAATGGATTAACAGATCTGTTTCAAATTTGGTGTGGCTGAAGCTCTACCTAAATCCTATCATGGTACAAAGTTTCATCTCCTTAACTTTAAAAATGATGATTTTAAAAATAATAATTTTAAAACCTCAATTATAAAAAAATTCCTAAAAAATCAATGGGTGAACGGATCTGTTTCAAATTTGGTATGACTAAAGCTCTACCTACCATTGTGCCAAGTTTCATGTCTTTATCTTAAAAAATGATGGAGTTATAAGCATTTTTGTTAATTCCCATTAGAGCTGCTCTCTGAAAAAAAATCCAGATTTCCCCTCCCCCTCCCAGATTTGCCATCAAGAACCTGGACAAATCCGGGCAAACCCGGTCATATGGTCGCCCTAACCTGTAACCAAATGCTGTAGATGCTTATGATGTTTTGTTACTAATCCCCATGTATGATTGATCACTCTCTGAAGTTATTTATTTATTTATTTATTTTTATTTTTAAAAATTTCTAACCCGCTTCTCCATCCTGATCGAGGCGGGGAACAACAAAAGCATAAAACACGGAAAACATTAATCAAAACACAATATACATTGTTAAAACTCCCTAAAAACATACTAAAACATCCTAAAAGCATCCTAAAAGCATCCTGCCAAGTTCAGTTATTATTATTATTATTATTATTATTATTATTATTATTTATTTATTTATTTATTTATTTATATAGCACCATCAATGTACATGGTGCTGTACAGAGTAAAACAGTAAATAGCAAGACTCTGCCGCATAGGCTTACACCAGCGGTTCCCAAAGTAGGTGGTACCGCCCCCTTGGGGGCAGTGGGATTGCATAGGGGGGTGCTAAGAGGCAAAGAGGCGGCAGGGGGGCGCTCGAGGTGGTCTCTTCCGAGAAGCGCCTCTCCAGAAGGTCTTAAAACCCAGGGACATTTTGATGGGAAAAGGCAGTTTGGTTCCAAACCATATAGGGGAAGAATCCACACATGCATTAACACCGTTTAAGAAGAGTCCTTTTAACGGTGAATTAAAATGTTTCAAAAGCACCAAAACGCTAATGAAGAAACACACCCTGCTTGGTGTGCCCCGCCACGCCGGCTGCAAAACAGAGGCGTTCCCTCTCTTTTCCCTCCCTCCCTCGGCAAGCCTGCGGCAGGTGCTTCAGATTTTGAATAAATATTCAATTAATTATTACTATTTTGAATTTTATTGTTATTATCTTCCTTAGTGGGTCACTGAAAACCGCTATTTTGAATAATGATTTTTATAGTGTAGGGTAGGGGGCACTGGGCATGAGTTTGTGGAACCAAGGGGGCGATGACCTGAAAAAGTTTGGGAACCACTGAGTTACACTATAACTGTTCCTGTGCACAGAGGTGGGGGTCTAGATGTCGCCAAAGGGTCTTCTGTGCAGGAAGCTTTCGCAGCCTCGTCCACCTTTATGTAGAATATGCCTGTAATGCGCTGAAAACTATTCTAATAAAGCCTGTCTCCTTGGAAGTAAACTGAGCCTGAAATGTTTTGTCGCCCTGGCAAACCTGAATCAACCTGAAACTGACGGCCGGAGTTCGAAGGCTTGTAAACACCAATGCAGCCAGCTGAGAATTTAGTTCATTTTAATAGGAATTTACCCAGATTCACAAGGTTCATATTTGGAAGGGATGAGCTCATAATAATCCCAACACAGGCGAAAGCAAAGCTGACAGATCGTTGCTGTATTGTCCCAGCTTTCTGAAGAAAGATGCCCAATAGATGAAGGAGGAGGTAACATAACAACGTTGTTTCTCCCAAAACAGGCCTGGAACTCTGCTGAAGAGCCTTCTACTTGTCTAGAAAGTTGTCCCTGCATTGGAGTCCTTGAAGGAAGGGCTTAGATGAGTCAGACACAGAAGCAGGTTTCCGGGGGGGAGGGGGGAGGGAAGGGGAGTCGATGGGATCAGGGTGGAGGAGAAGCAACACTCAAAATGCACCCTTCTCCATGGCACCAGGATAACGGTGTGTCCCCCACTGATCAGGGAGGAGGCCATGCTATGTACGCAGAAACCAGGGCCAGGTCTACACCAAGCAGGATATAGCATTATGAAAGTTGTATGACAGGAGCCACACAACTGCTTGATAGCGGTGTTGAAGTGCACTGACAACTGTTGGGGCCCATGGACACATAGTTCATAGAATCATAGAATCATAGAATAGCAGAGTTGGAAGGGGCCTACAAGGCCATCGAGTCCAACGCCCTGCTCAATGCAGGAATCCACCCTAAAGCATCCCTGACAGAGGGTTGTCCAGCTGCCTCTTGAAGGCCTCTGGTGTGGGAGAGCCCATAACCCCCCTAGGTAACCGATTCATAGAATCATAGAATAGCAGAGTTGGAAGGGGCCTACAAGGCCATCAAGTCCAACCCCCTGCTCAATGCAGGAATCCACCCTAAAGCATCCCTGACAGATGGTTGTCCAGCTGCCTCTTGAATGCCTCTAGTGTGGGAGAGCCCACAACCTCCCTAGGTAACTGATTCCACCGTCGCACTGCTCTAACAGTCAGGAAGTTTTTCCTGATGTCCAGCTGGAATCTGGCTTCCTTTAACTTGAGCCCGTTCTTCCGTGTCCTTCACTCTGTGAGGATGGAGAAGAGATCCTGGCCCTCCTCTGTGTGACAACCTTTGAAGTATTTGAAGAGTGCTCTCATGTCTCCCCTCCATCTTCTCTTCTCCAGGCTCAATATGCCCAGATCCTGCAGTGCACTTCAATACTGCTGTAATGCAATGGTGTGGCCTCCTGCCTTTTATATACTACTTTCATACCACTTTCATAGTGGAATATCCTGCTTGGTGTAGATGAGCCCCAAGAGATAGGAAGAGGAAAAAACAAAACATGCAAGGGCCACATTATATTGAGACCTTCTTAACAGTTGGCTGGTAAGAGCCCGTGACCTCAAGAGCTTGCAACACTCACATCCTTCCAACGACATTTGGCATCCCACAAGATTTCAATTGCTCTCGTGCCCCCTATAAATGTGGGCCTCCCTCCCTTTCTGATCCGTTCCCCCTTTGCCTTCTCCTTCAGTGTCTCCAGGCTTCGTAGCGACATCCTCTAGCAGCCATGAAGGTCTTCTTCCTCCTCTCTTCTGTTTTCCTGCTGCTGCTGCTGGTGGCGCCAGGTGAGATGCCCCTTGGCCCGTGTCCTCTGAGCTACGCTGCTCTCTCCGCTTTGCCATGGGGAAGCCGGTGCTGTGGGGAGGCCTGTTTCCTGGACAGGAGGCTTCTTTTTCTAAGACCAACCATGCTTTCAAAGGGAAGCTCTCTTACTCTTACATAGAAGGTCGATCCTGGGAGTGTGATCCAGCTGCTGCCTAGGGAGCATCTCTCCATGAGGAAGGCTTGCTATGCCAAAGTGTTTTCTCTCCCTTGAGTTGCGTTTTCTCCTTTTTCTAGATTTCAGTGAAGCCCAAAGATATTGTTCAGGTACTTGTCGGCCCCGGTGCAGAACAGGAGAACATTGGATTGGAATGTGTGGAAGACAGGCTTGCTGCCAAAGGTGAGGCCACTCATAAAAATATTGCAAAATTAATTAAAATGATATTGTGGACATGATGAAGAGACAAAATGCATCTCTTACATTTCAGTTTCAGTTTTTGCTTTTCTCTTTATACGTGACGCACACTGTGGGGGTGGGGGGTGGGGGGGCATTCAGTAGGAACACAGGACTTTTTAACCCATTTCTTCTTCCATTGCTCATCCCTCCACAGTCTTCTGTTGAGTCAGGAAGGAAATCTTCCCCTGGCATTAAAGATCAGCTCTTTGTGCAAGAGGGGAGGAAGCCCCTGAGGTCACAGTGAAAGTGTGAAGGCAAAGCACATCATGTATTTCCTGTATAGATTGTTTATAGCACTGAAAACAAATGAAAATTGGCACTGAACTCAGAGTAAAATGGTTAAATGGATGTAGTTCTGGGAGCTCATCCTGTAGGTTCTTACATATAAGTACATCATGTGAGTAGGATTGTACTGTAAGTATATTTCAGATAAAACCTCTCAGGATGGCTAACAACGTTTAAAACATAAGAGTATGTAGGGTGACCCTAGGAAAAGGAGGACAGGGCTCCTGTATCTTTAACAGTTGCATAGAAAAGGGGATTTCAGCAGGGGTCCTTTGTATATATGGGGAACCTGGTGAAATTTCCTCTTCATCACAACAGTTAAAGCTGCAGGTGCCCTGCCCTCTTTTAAATCTGGTCACTCTAGTATAGCTCCTGCAGCTTTAACTGTTGTAACGAAGAGGGAATTTCACCAGGTTCCCCATATATACAAATGACACCTGCTGAAATTCCCTTTTCTATGCAACTGTTAAAGATACAGGAGCCCGGTCCTCCCTTTCATAGGGTCACCCTAAGGGAGCCACAACTGGAAAGGCCCTGTCTTCACCTCAGGAGGAGGAGAAACCCAAATAGAGGCCTTGGAAGAAGCTTGTTATAGCCTGGCAGGGTTGTATCAGAGGAGGCAGTCCTTAAGGCAGGGTGCAGAACCCCTGGTTCTGAATCCAAATCTGGTCTGCTGGGCTTCCCAAAGTGGGTCAAATGCATAGAATCATAGAATAGCAGAGTTGGAAGGGGGCTATAAGGCCATCGAGTCCAACCCCCTGCTCAATGGAGGAATCCACCCTAAAGCATCCCTGACAGATGGTTGCCCAGCTGCCTCTTGAAGGCCTCTAGTGTGGGAGAACAGCATTTCTTTAAAATAGAGATATTCTTCAGGAACACATAGAGTATCAAAACAGCCATCCCCACTGTTTTTGAAATGGATTTCAAGCTCTGGGGCCCTTGGGAAGTTGATCAGGATTGCCCTAGTGAGATGATCGTGATGACGATGATATTTATTTATATCCCACCTTTTTCCAAATACTGGGACGCAAGGCAGATTACAAGACTAAAATATAAACAATTAAAAATATCAATATAAATTTACAAAAGTTAAAATAGAATAAAACCCACAGTAAAATTAAAAATATTTTAAAAAATCAAAAATCAGTTACAACTGAAAACAACAACACCCAATACATTAATATAGGTCCAGAGTATTTCCAAAAGCCTGCCAGAACAAAAAAGATTTTGCCTGCCTCTGAAAGTATAACAAGCAGGGAAGGGAGTTTCAGAGCCCTGGGGCAGCCACTGAGAAGGCCCTGTCCCGCGTTCACACCAGGCATATCTGTGATGGTGGCTGGACCAAGAGAATGGCCTCTCGTGAAGACCCCAGAGGACGGGCAGGCTTGTAAGGGATCATACGATCTTTCATATAACCTGGACACGAATCATATAGGGCTTTATAGGTCATAACCAGCACTTTGAATTGTGCCTGGAAACGAACTGGAAGCCAGTGGAAGCTGTTTTAATCTAAGTGGGATGCCACACAAAGAGCTTTATCGCACCAGCGTTATACTGTGCAATCACTGCGAATTGCATGCAAAGGACTCAGAAGTTTTCCACCTTATAATCGGCTTTGATTGTGAAGTCCTCCCAGGCATCCTGCCTTAATTGTGCTATAAAGCCAAAAGATTCGCCGTATTTAGCCCCTACTTTTTGAGCGTATCTTCCAAGCCGCCGCTGGGGCGCAGGAGCAGGGCTTTAAAGAAATGCTTACATCTGTGTAAGCTTTAAAGATAAAGACACCAAAACTGGCACAGTAATAGATATCAGGGAGAGCTTTAAGCATACCAAATTTGAATTGGATTGAGTCATCCGTTGGTTTTTTATGATTTTTTTTACTTCCCCCCCCTTAAACACACTTCCTGGTATGCAAAGGATCGCTGTCACCCGGTAGCAAAAACAACCACCACCACGAAAGCTTAGCGCTACGGGGATAATCCGAGGGCAGCAGGTACAGGGGATGAAGCTAAAAGTGTCCCCAAAGACTGCCTGCCCTGCTGCTCCTCACCTTCCCCTGCCCTATGCAACGGCAGGGGAGTGTTGAGCATGTTCCAGAGCGCAACTTCCCCTCACAGGGGGCAACAATTGAGGCCCAACAGTGGACAGACTGAGCACCCATGACAGTGCAGGGTGACCCTATGGAAAGGAGGAATGGGGCTCCTGTATCTTTAACAGTGGTAGAGAAAACGGAGTTTCAGCAGGTGTCCTTCGTATGCATGCAGCACCTGGTGAAATGCCCTCTTCATTGCAACATTTAAAGCTGCAGGAGCCCTGCCCTCTTTAGCTAGAGTGACCAGATACAGAAGAAGGCAGGGCTCCTGCTGCTTGAACTGTTGGGATGATGAGGGAATTTCACCAGGTGCTGTATGCATACAAAAGATCATGGCTGAAATTCCCTGAAATTCCCTGAAATATTTATTGTGATTTCCCTCAGACGCTACTTTATTAGAGAGAGATTGGATGTTCGTGACGACATGGTCTATGAGTGAAACATCTCTGAGGGAGGAGCGTAATTTTTTCTCCGGATGCTCTGCCACGCCCTGCGCCTTCGCTCGGAATGCAAGACCCTTTCCTGCCACGGAAGACCGTTCTGCCAATTACTCTATACAGCGGAAGCCTATGCATGTTTACTCGGGAGTAAGTCTCACTGCATTTAGAAGGGCTTATTCCCTAGTGAGCATGTATAGGATCACAGCTTTCAACCTCTCTTCTAAAACGCTTAGGCTTATCCGCTTAATAAAAGCAAGCAATAAAAACTGTTGTGTTGGTGTTTTGTGTGAAGAGGGGTGTGTGTGTGTCAAGAACATAAACCCAGCTTCAAGCTTTTGGGATCTGAGCTGGCGGTGACCAACCATGAAAGAGATCTTGGGGTTGTGGTGGACAGCTCGAGGGAAATGTCCACCCAGTGTGTAAGAAGGTGAACTCCGTGTTAGGCATGATAAGAAAAGGAATTGAGAATAAAACGGCCAGTATCATACTGTCCTTACACAAACCTATGATGCTACCACACTTAGAATACTGTGTGCAGTTCTGGTCTCCACACCTAAAAAAGGATATTATAGAGCTGGGAAAAGTGCAGAAAAGGGCAACGATAAAATGATGAAGGGGCTGGAGCATCTCCCCTACGAGGGAAGGTTACATCAACTGGGATTGTTTAGCTTGGAAGAAAGGAGGCTATGATAGGAGACATGATAGAGGTGTACAAAATTCTGCATGGTGTGGAGAACGTGGACAGGGAGACATTTTTCTCCCTCTCTCAAAATACTAGAACACAATGGGGTCATCCCATGAAACTGATTGGTGGGAGATCCAGGACAAATAAAAGGAAGGACTTCTTTGCACAGTGTGTAGTTAAATTATGGAACTCACTACCACAAGACGTAGTGATGGCCACCAATCTGGATGGCTTTAAAAGGGGGTTGGATAAATTCCTGGAGGCGAAGGCTATCCATGGCTACTAGACCTGATGGTTGAGTGCTATCTGCAGTATCCGAGGCAGTAAGCCTGTGTGCACCAGTTGCTGGGGAACATGGGCGGGAAGGTGCTGTTGTACCATATCCTGCCTTGTTGGTCCCTGGCCGATGGCTGCTTGGCCACTGTGTGAACGGAGTGCTGGACTAGATGGACCCTTGGTCTGATCCAGCATCAGGGCTCTTCTCATGTTCTTATGAGGTACCTCTGGTGTCTCAGCCTCTGGGCTTGTTTCAGAATGCGGTGTGGCATCCTGTCTTTGATTTTTACAGCCCAAAGTGAGAAGGGATGTTAATGCAATATATCGGCAGCACCATCTAATGGTTGCATAATGAAACATAGAGAATTTACAGAGAGAGGATTTCTTAAAGGAGCCAATCTATCCTGAAAAGAATCTGGAAGCAGAAACCCCAATAAATTGCGGGATAGAAAGGCCTAATACAAGCAGCCCCACAGAAAAGAGCAGGGTCCTCAGAGCTGCTTGCAAGTGCACGAGGGAGAATCCCCAAACATCCCAAGAATCCCAGTGCTACACCCAATCCATAGCAATGTCTTCTTCTTCCCCTTGGACCTTCTTTGTGGTCCACTCAAAGTGCCTTCATTGGCAAAGAGTATATATGTTTTAATTAGGGTGACCCTATGAAAAAGAAGGACAGGTCTCCTGTATCTTTAGCAGTTGTACTGAAAAGGGAATTTCAGCAGGTGTCATTTCTACATATGGAGAACCTGGTGAAATTCCCTCTTCATCACAACAGTTAAAGCTGCAGGTGCCCTGCCCTCTATTGTATCTGGTCACTCTAGTATAGCTCCTGCAGCTTTAACTGTTGTGATGAAGAGGGAATTTCACCAGGTGCTGCATGCATGCAAATGACACCTGCTGAATTTCCCTTTTCTATGCCACTGTTAAAGGTACAGGAGCCTTGTCCTCCTTTTCATAGGGTCACCCTATTTTAATAGTTGTGGATGATTTTTTAAGATACTGTATAATGTATCTCCTGAAGGAGTGACTCCCACAACGTGCTGAAGAAATACATTGCCATGGTCAGCAATGCATTTGGCAAGAGACCTTAGGTACTGCAATCAGGCAACAGTAGTGACTCCATTTTTCATGGATAAAATGCTACTCCACTATGGCAGCCTTCCTCAACCTCACAGCTCCAGTTGTGTTGGACTTCAGACTCCCTATGTCTGAAGGTTGGGGGTGGCTGTGTTGCAGGCTTCCCTCAATTGTGTAGTTCACAGATGCCTATGAATTAGGGTGACCATATGAAAAGGAGGACAGGGCTCCTGTGTTCTTTAACAGTTGCATAGAAAAGGGAATTCAGCAGGTGTTATTTTTATATAGAGAGAACTTGGTGAAATTCCCTCTTCATCACACCAGTTAAAGGTGCAGGAGCTATACTAGAGTGACCAGATTTAAAAGAGGGCAGGGCTCCTGCAGCTTTAACTAGTGTGATGAAGAGGAAATTTCACCAGATTCCCCATACGTACAAATGACACCTGCTTAATTTCCCTTTTCAATACAACTGTTAAAGAAACAGGAGCCCTGACCTCCTTTTCATATGGTCACCCTACTATGAATTGGCAAAGAACCACTGTTGTCATTGTTAACTACTGAGGGTGCAATCCTGTGACGGAGTCCCCTGTATTTTGGTGGGACTTACTTCTGAGTAGACAGGTATAGGAGGATGCCAATGGCCATGCTGGAGTCCTGAACGTTGGAGGCCTCTCTGTCGCCCATTCTGCTCTTACGGTTCACCTCTGCTTTGACCTTGTGGCCATTGCATCATTTTACCTTTTAATATTTTTGTATTGCTTTATTAATTTTCAAAATGCAAAGGCCGACAAAGAAAGAAAGCCATTGAGTTTAAATCTAGTGATTGACAGAAGGTGGTACATTCAGGATGCATTGTGACCCTTCACAGGTGGAATCCATTACGGCTTCATTGAGATTTTGTTTATGCTTCTTCAAAATAACAAATTATTTTTAAACTTTTGTACATAATATGAGGACGCACATTAACAAATAGTGCTGTGAACGTCCCTGATTTCTCTATGAAATAAAATAACTTCATATTATATATAACTCATATTATTTGATATTGCCTTTAGCTAATTTCAGTTGGTGCACCCATTAGAATCATAGAATAGTAGAGCTGGAAGGAGCCTCTAAGGCCATCGAGTCCAACCCCCTGCTCCAGAGCCCACCACTTCCCTAGGTCATTGGTTCCATTGTCATACCGCTCTAACAGTCAGGAAGTTTTTCATGTCTCAGGATGTGCGGTTGTCTTTTCATAGAATCATGGAATCATAGACTAGCAGAGTTGGAAGGGGCCCACAAGGCCATCGAGTCCAACCCCCTGTTCAATGCAGGAATCCACCCTAAAGCATCCCTGACAGATGGTTGTCCAGCTGCCTCTTGAAGGCCTCTAGGGTGGGAGAGGCCTTATGTGCCTTTGCTTACTGCATGAATCCAAAGAGGCACCTTTCTGCTGCAATGCTCTTGGCTCCCTCCAACTGCATGTCAAATAAACACCATGTTAGATAGCATGCAAAGAATTTGAGCACAAGCCACCAGTGAAAAACTCCTGCACAAGGACCCATTGTTGTGAAGGGAAGCCGCACAAGATGGTTGCACGGCCCCGCTGGCTTTCTGTCGTGGACCGGTAGCGCTGCGTGCTTTTTGCATTCACCGTGCCTCGCTCTGACCTATCCCTCCCAGATGGCTTCAAGGAGACTCCAGCGGGTCCAATTTGGAGTCCTCCAGTTCAAGTGTGTGCCGCTGGCGTTCCTTGCTGGCCACCCCGTCTCTGATTACAGAGCCCCTTTGCCTCTTTAAAGGGACGAGGCAGACCCTCCCTCTACAGTCCAGCCCAGGGAGCGCTGCCAAGCTCAACCGCTCCAGGGTCTGTGCAGAGAGGTAAACACAGCTGTGGTTTTGGAAGGGGTGAGGCTGTCAAGGCATGCACATTGCAGGAAGGCTGCATTCGGAGGTGGAGCATGAAAAAGCGAGGAGAAGGGTGGATGGGTGTCCACGTGGATGGTGCTGTTTTCCTAAATTGGGGAGGGACTCAGGAGTCGGGTTGCAAGCTGAGATTTGCCAGAGCAGGACCCAGCCTCATAGAAACATAGAATCATAGAATAGTAGAGTTGGAAGGGGCCTACAAGGCCATCGAGTCCAACGCCCTGCTCAATGCAGGAATCCACCCTAAAGCATCCCTGACAGAGGGTTGTCCAGCTGCCTCTTGAAGGCCTCTAGGGTGGGAGAGCCCACAACCTCCCTAGGTCATTGGTTCCGTTGTCGCACTGCTCTAACAGTCAGGAAGTTTTTCCTGATGTCCAGCCGGAATCTGGCTTCCTTTAACTTGAGCCCGTTATTCCGTGTCCTGCACTCTGGCAGGATCGAGAAGAGATCCTGGCCCTCCTCTGTGTGACAACCTTTCAAGTATTTGAAGAGTGCTATCATGTCTCCCCTCAGCCTCAAGAGGAGTTGCACTTGGAAGGTCTCCAGTTGAACCTCAGATGTCTTTGCATAAAAGGCTCCTTCCATCCTTCTATGAGAGGTTCTAGAGAATCGTGGCCAGTCACTGTGCTAAGATCCATGGGCAGCTGGCAGGGCCAGATTTAACAGCAGGTGACCCAGGCAATTGCTTGTGGGATCAGGATTGGGGTGATGGTGTTGCACTCACCATGGGCTTACACAAGTACCATGAAACAAAAGGACCAACAGGTGCATCTTCGCTTGCGAAACAGAAGTACAAACAATTCCAGCTTCAAGCAGACGGTTTGAAAGGACAGCCACTTTCACTTGTGGAATGGAAGTACACACAGTTCTTCCCCTCCACCTTTGAATCTGGCATCAGTAAATCACGTTGTTTCTTTTAATCTGGGGGCGTGCACCCATTTGACAAACAGTCTGTGTGATAACGGGTGGTCACGACTGGGCTCCTGTGTGCAAACTGAGCACCTCATATCATGGTCTGCAAAGTACGCTTCAAAGTTGTGAAATGTTTGGCGAATGCAATAAAAAGGGGCATTCGAAAGCTGAAGAAATGGAAGTGGATGATCATTTATTATTTATTTATTTATTTATTTATTACATTTTTATTATTTATTTATTTATTTATTACATTTTATTATTTATTTATTTATTTATTTATTACATTTCTATACCGCCCAATAGCCAGAGCTCTCTGGGCGGTTCACAAAAATTAAAAACATTCAAAGTATAAAACCACAGTATAAAACCATACTATAAAATACAATGTAAAAGCTCAACCAGATAAAAACAGCAGCAATGCAAAATTAGAAATTGAAAACACCTAGGGTGACCATATTTGGGAAACCAAAAAAGAGGACACCTAGTGTGTGTGGGGGGGGGGAAGCCGCTTTCTGAGTCCTGCAGAAAGTACGTTATTCCCCCGCCACCTTAAAGAACCCGATTGGAGTGGAGGAGGGGAAAGGATTTCATTCTGCACCACCACCATCCACTCCAATTGGGGCCTTTTCTATAATGTCCACGAATGACCCACTTTCCCCTTTAAGACCTCAATTGGAGCTCGGGGTGGGGGAATGATGTGCCTCAAGAAAGCATGTCATTCCCTCCTGCCATGCTAATGGCAGCCTTAAAGGGGAAGGCGTGTCATTCCAGGACATTCTTGAAAATTATAGAAAATCCCCCCTGACACCATGGAAAGAACAAAACCAGGACAAATCCGGGCAAATCCTGACAGTTGGTCACCCTAAAAACACCAAGTTAAAATTTATTTATAGTCTGTTAAAATGCTGGGAGAATAAAAAGGTCTTCACCTGGCGTCTAAAGGCATATAATGTAGGTGCCAAGCGAACCTCCTTAGGGAGCTCATTCCACAGCTGGGGTGCCACAGCAGAGAATCATGGACACCTCTTGTCTGCAACACCATTTGAACCCCTTCTCCACAATAGTTACAGCTGCAGGAGCCTTGCCTAGCATGACCTGATACAAAAGAGGGCAGGGCTCCTGCAGCTTTAACTGTGGTGATGAAGAGGGAATTTCACCAGGTTCTCCATATATACAAATGACCCCAGCTGAAATTCCCTTTCAATACAACTGTAAAACATACAGGATCCCTGTCCTCCTTTCCGAATGGTCACCCTACACATGGCTCTCTTTAGACACTGCGTAAGAGTATTAGGCCCAGTCTAAAATTACCCAGCTGCCCCGGGGTATGGGTTATTCTTCACTTTTTTTTCACCCTGCGGGATCGATCCTGCCAGAAATACATGAAAAATGGCTCTGGTGTTCTGATGATACTTTGCTTCCTCTGCTATGGTCATCTGGACACTTTTGGCTCTTGCCTCATTCACAGGAGTGTGTGTGTGTGTGTGTGTGTGTGTGTGTCCATCCAAATAATGCCGTCTTCCACTTGTAGCCCTCCTGTGCTTCTCACCACTTCTCCCATTTTTTACTCTAATCAGGAAAAAAATCTACTCAAGAAAAAAAGCGGAACAGACTTTGGACTGTGAGCCAACCGTGCGCCCAAACACTCTGTAGTCACTCTCCACCAACCTGGCACGTTCAGATGTGCTGGACTGCCATGCAGGCTGTGGATGATGGAAATTGTACTTCAGCACATTTGGAAGGCACCAGATGGGGAAAGGATGCCCTGTAGGGTATTTGAACCCCTTCCCTATGTATGTTTTAGTTTGGCTCAGTAGCGGCACTTGCAAAGCGAGGCCTTAGCTAGACCTAAGGGTTATCCCGGGGTCGTCCCGAGGTTGTCCCTACCTCCTCTCAGGATCCCCTGTGTGTCATTTACCTGAATAAGGATGACCCTGGGATGATCCCGGGATAAACCTTAGGTAGGGTGACCCTATGAAAAGGTGGACAGGGCTCCTGTATCTTTAACAGTTGCATAGAAAAGGGAATTTCAGCAGGGGTCGTTTGTATGTATGGAGAACCTGGTGAAATGCCCTCTTCATCACCACAGTTAAAGCTGCAGGAGCTATACTAGAGTGACCAGATTTAAAAGAGGGTGGGGCACCTGCAGCTTTAACTGTGGTGATGAAGAGGGAATTTCATCAGGTTCTCCATATATACAAATGACACCTGCAGAAATTCCCTTTTCAATGCAACTGTTAAAGATACAGGAGCCCTGTCCTCCTTTTCATATGGTCACCCTACCTTAGGTCTAACTAAGGCCCGAGTGTGCATTCTGCCTCCAGTGCTTTCTCAGTATAGACCATGGGCTCAGTTAAGTGCTGACGGTAGGGTGACCATACGAAAAGGAGGACAGGGCTCCTGTATCTTTAACAGTTGCATAGAAAAGGAGATTTCAGCAGGTGTCATTTGTATGTATGGAGAACCTGGTGAAATGCCCTCTTCATCACCACAGTTAAAGCTGCAGGAGCTATACTAGAGTGACCAGATTTAAAAGAGGGCGGGTTAAACATACAGGAGCCCCTGTCCTCCTTTCCATATGGTCACCCTAGCTGATGGCCTCCCCGAGAGCCACAAAATTGCCTTGGATTAACTTTTGGGAAATGAGATGCAGTGAAACGCGGTTCAGCCACCAGAGGGCGTGCGTCTCCCTATGTGTGTGTCTCTCCCCCCGCCCCCCCCCCCCAAAAAAAAATCCGGTCCACAAGCAACTTTTAAAAGACTGCAAGCAACTTCTGCAGACCACAACCATCTCGTCCTCGGAGCTGCCCTTGGCTCTCCAGGGCATATTGCCGCTGCCCTCTTCCCATTCCCGTTGGATCCCCGTGGGTGGCGCCTGAGGGCTTGCTCTGAACTCCCTACCTCTCAGAGGTGCCTGGATAGGAATTTGGCATTTTTGGCAACTGTCCCCAGGAAGGTCGGCAAGAACCCCCTCCCCGAATTGACTATGGAAGGGGCTGCTGGAAATGTTTAGCCAGGTGACTTTTTCCTTCCTTCTGGCTTAGAAGAAATTTATTGACAACCCCCCCCCCATATTTTGGTTTTTCCTTCCTCTCCTTCAACCATGTTCTGTGGTAGAGACTAAGTGGGGTGACAAGGAGCCAGGCGCCTGGGCTACCAAGAATCCTGCCTTCAGGTGAGTAACTTAACTTACACCTTGTTATGGCAAAGGCTGAGGTGTCAGCAAGAGCAGGTTGTAGGGTGGGGGGAGAGCCTTTTACTGGAACCAGGGAGGCCCATCAGTGGCTAAAGGAATCATCTGGGCCACCGAGGTCTTCCAGCATCGCCTGGGTGGCTCAATCTCTTTCTCGGCCTCACTTAGCCACCTGTGAAATGGGAACAAGGGTGGCTCACCTCATGCTTGCAGGGTGGAACTGAAAGGGGGAAAGAGGGCTTCTCATGCAACTTTTCACCTCGCCCCTCAAGCCCCCCCCTTCCATTTCGGTGAGCTTTCAGCGGGGAGGCGCATATGAACAGGTGTAACAGCCCCTTGTAAGGCGGAGATCCCCCTTCTCTCCTCAAGTGATTTGGCTTTGCAACAAAAGCCTCCCCCCGCGCCCCCCCCCCCCCGTGCCCCACTTGCCAAGCAAAGTTCTGACTTTTCAGAGGAAACTTCGAATGGACACCTTTGCAGCAAAAGGGATCGAATCCCGTGACTCTTGGGTGCAGCCCTGAATGGAATAGGGAGATGCTTAGATTCAAGTGCAAGGGTGCCCCCGGGGGTACTGCACTGCAACCCAAAAGTGACAGGGTTGGGGGGAAAGTCAGGGGCGGCCCTGGTGTTTCACCACGGCTTTGGAAGCGGCTGGTTGTGATGGAGATTCCGAAGGTGGCACCCAGGGACGACTGGGATGCTGGAGGAGACAGCTGTGGCATCAAAGAGTGCCATCAGAAAGGGTCACGGTGGTGGCTCCATTCCAGGCAGAACGTCCCAAATTCAGTCCTCGGCACCTCCGGTTAAATGGAGCTCACTCAGCAGCAAGACCGGGAAAGAAAGACTTTGCCAGGAAAAACACACACACACAAAAACACCAGTATGAATCCGGAACTCAGAACTAGTGCCCGAGTTTGCCTTTTTTCCTCCTCCCTCCCAATCCTTTTTCCTTTTGTGTTGCTCGTTTAGATTGTAAATCTGAGGGCAGAGACTGAATTATGATCAATCTGTGTAAATAGCCCCTGGAGCCTTTTGGGGCTGAAGAGTGAGGTAAAAATGCTATAGATAATTGGGGGTGCTCTTGGATCCAGAATTGTCACTTGAGGCACAGGTGAACTCAGTGGCAAAGAGCACCTTTTATCAGCTTAGGCTGATATACCAACTACGCCCTTATCTGGACAGAGGTAGCCTAGCTACAGTTATCCATGCTCTGATAACTTCTCGTCTGGATTACTGCAATCCGTTATACGTGGGGCTGCCTTTGAAAATGGTCCGGAAGCTTCAGCTGGTACAAAACAGGGCAGCACGGTTACTAACAGGGACTGGCTGACGAGACCACATCACGCCAGTCCTTTTCCAGCTTCATTGGCTGCCAGTCCAGGTCCGGGCCTGATTCAAAGTGCTGGTATTAACATTTAAAGCCCTAAATGGCTTGGGGCCAGCCGATCTGAAAGAACGCCTCCTCCCATATGTACCTGCCCGGACCCTAAGGTCATCCTCAGGGGTCCTTCTTTATGAGCCCCTGCCAAAGGAAGTGAGGCAGGGGACTACCAGGAGGAGCAGGGCCTTCTCTGCTGTGGCACCCCGGCTGTGGAATGAGCTCCCTAAGGAGGTTCGCTTGGCACCTACATTATATGCTTTTAGACGCCAGGTGAAGAACACCTTTTTATTCCCCCAGCATTTTAACAGTCTATAAATAAATTTTAACTTGGTGTTTAAAATTTGTAATTTTGCATTGCTGCTGTTTTTATCTGGTTGAGCTTTTATATTGTATTTTATACTATGGTTTTATACTGTTGTTTTATACTTTGAATAGTTTTAATTTTTGTGAACCGCCCAGAGAGCTCCGGCTATTGGGCCGTATAGAAATGCAATAAATAAATAAATAAATAAATAAAATAAACACCACCACGTGCCCCTTTTCACCTGGAGATGGTTGAGATGGAGCGGTTTTCTATGGCCCCTCTCACGCGCACACACACACACACACTGCAACTGGACAATTGCTGGCAGCACTTGCTTCGGCTTTGTGCCCTGTGCTGAGCTAACGGGACAAAGTGCCCGCTTGAAGGCTTCACAGTTACTGGCTGCCACAGATAGCACATTGAAGGTACTGGAGGAGATGGGGCTGCACTCATAGAATCATAGAACCATAGAACAGCAGATCTGGAAGGTGCCCACAAGGCCATCAAGTCCAACCCCCTGCTCAATGCAGGAATCCACCCTAAAGCATCCCTGACCGATGCTTGTCCAGCTGCCTCTTGAAGGCCTCTAGTGTGGGAGAGCCCACAACCTCCCTAGGTAACTGATTCCATTGTCGTACTGCTCTAACAGTCAGGAAGTTTTTCCTGATGTCCAGCTGGAATCTGGCTTCCTTTAACTTGAGCCCGTTATTCCGTGTCCTGCACTCTGGGAGGATCGAGAAGAGATCCTGGCCCTCCTCTGTGTGACAACCTTTCAAGTATTTGAAGAGTGCTCTCATGTCTCCCCTCCATCTTCTCTTCTCCAGGCTAAACATGCCCAGTTCTTTCAGTCTCTCTTCATAGGGCTTTGTTTCCAGACCCCTGATCATCCTGGTTGCCCTCCTCTGAACGCGCTCCAGCTTGTCTGCGTCCTCCTTGAATTGTGGAGCCCAGAACTGGACGCAATACTCTAGATGAGGCCTAACCAGGGCCGAATAGAGAGGAACCAGGACCTCACGTGATTTGGAAGCTTGAGGCAAGCTTGAGGCTTGAGGCAAGTGAAGGCTATTTCAGGTGCATGGGAGGATGCTTTATCGTAAACCCGGAGGCACCAAGTTGCAGAAGGCCAATTTAAAGTCTTCCGGACAAAGCTTAACATGACTGCAGGCCAGTTTGAGCAGCCAAATCCCACTTCCTAAAGGCTGGCCTTAGAACATGCATTGTGTGCAGCTTCAAGGAGGGGACATAGCCCTGTGGGAGAGCGCACGATGGGCATGTAGAAAGTGCCAGGTTCAATCCATCCCCAGTTAGAGGGATCAGGCAGGAGGTGGGAGTCAATTCTTGGCTTGAAGCCCTGAAGAGCTGCAGACATCAGAGAGGTGATACCAGCTCAGCAGACCAAGCTTCCTAAGGGGGCTGATTCAATGCATAGCGAATGGCAGCTCCTAGGGCTGTGCACCACCGCCCCGAACCGCTTCGGGTCGATCCGACCCTCCCCCGATCCAGATCCAAAGCGAGATCCGGAGCGCCAGATCGAGATTCGGACCCCATTTTGCCCCCCTACCCCACTTACTTGCCTCTGCAGTGGATGGCGGAGGCAGGTAAGTGGGGAAGAGGGGACAAAATGGGGGCCGGATAGGTCCCCCTCCCCCTTACCTGGCTCTGCCGCACGCTGCACAAACAGCCCCGCCGCTGCCACCAGGTAAGCCCCCTCCCTCACTTACCTGGCTCTGCCACTGTCACCACACAGTTCACGGCAGCGGTGGACAGGGGAGCCAAGTAAGCTCCCCTCCCCCACTTACCTGGGTCTGGAGCTTCAGAACGGTCCGGATCGCTTCAGACCATTCCAAACCATTCCAAACCCACCTGTACCTCCCCTGAACCGCTTCAGATTCAGGCATCCGAAACGGAGCAGAGCACACCCCTAGCAGCTCCCTCTCTCTCCCGCGCTACTCAGGCAGGCAGAACTCAAAACATGCCGTAAATCATTGGGGCAGCTTCAGCTTGGCTTTCGGAACACCTGCCTGATCCTCCCTATTTTCAATTCTTGCCTCTGGGCCAAAACAGACATGACTTTAAATATTTATCCTGTAGTTATGTCCCCCACCTCACTTTATTTTTACTCTAAAGTAGGCACAAGGCCTCCATCTGGATTTTAAATGCATCCCCCGCATTGCTAGGTCTCAATCTGAATTGAGAGCCCTTCACCTTTCCCAAGAGGGAGGAGGGGGAGGAGGAGGAGGAGGAGGAGGAGGAAACATAAGAGCCCTGATGCTGGATCAGACCAAGGGTCTATCTAGTCACACAGAGGAGGGCCAGGATCTCTTCTCGATCCTCCCAGAGTACAGGACACGGAATAACGGGCTCAAGTTAAAGGGAGCCAGATTCCGGCTGGACATCAGGAAAAACTTCCTGACTGTTAGAGCAGTACGACAATAGAACCAGTTCTCTAGAGAGGTTGTGGGCTCTCCCACACTAGAGGCCTTCAAGAGGCAGCTGGACAACCCTCTGTCAGGGATGCTTTAGGGAGGATTCCTGCATTGAGCAGGGGGTTGGACTCGATGGCCTTGTAGGCCCCTTCCTGCTCTGCTATTCTATGATTCTAGTCCAGCACTCTGTTCACACAGTGGCCAACCAGCCATCGGCCAGGGATGGACGAAGGAGGACACTGGGCCAGATAGATCAAGGATCTGTCTCAATATACAGCAGCCTCCTATGTACATTTTATGGCTGTGAATGCCATAGTTCAACTATGAACCATGAGAAGAAGATGACACAGCTGCAAGGCACAGTTTTAAAGTCACGCTTGTGTGGGCTCTTGGTCAAAGGGAGAGGACAATAGAAGCCCCATTTTGAGGGGGGGGGCATTTCTTTTCTCGTTTTGGCACAGGGTCTCCCCAGGAAATCCAGTCACTTTCCCTTCGTGCCAAATCCTGGGAAAGGGAGTCATTTGCCTCCTGGCGCCAGCCCCCCTTTCGAATGGGGTGAGAGGGGCATCAGGGGAGAGGTGGCCGCAGATTGATCAGAAGCCGGGCCACAACGGGGCCTTTTTTTTAAAAATCGCCCCAGCATCATTAAACCAACAGCTTGCCAAACCTGAGTGTGAGCTGAAGTTAAAAGGAGCCGGGCAGTCAAGGAGGGGTGGCGTGGTGGAAGACGAAAACGGAGGCAGGCAGGGGTTTCTTTCATCTCTGCTCTGCGACATGAATTTGGAAGGTCTTCTGCCAGTGGTGCCATGTGGGGGCGGATGGAGCGTGGGCAGGTGGGTGGCTCAGCATTAACCCCTTTGGTGCCACAAGGCCCTCGGGCATGCGCCGGGCCAAATGTCCAGCATGCCTCAAGCTGCTCAGACAACCTGATTGTCCTCCAGATGTTTTGGACTTCAACTCCTATCAGCCCCAACCAGCATGGCCCATGGGCAGTAATGCTTGGGAATCATAAACCAGTGGGGTGCAATAGTTAGGGCATTGGTCAGGGACTTTGAAGATCCAGGTTCTAGTCCCCACTCAGCCATGAAGTTCACTGGGTGACTTTGGGCCAGTCCTAGACTCTCAGTCCAACCTACCTCACAGGGTTGTTGTCATGTCTCCCCTCAACCTTCTCTTCTCCAGGCTAAACATGCCCATTTCTTTCAGTCTCTCTTCATAGGGCTTTGTTTCCAGACCCCTGATCATCCTGGTTGCCCTCCTCTGAACCCACTCCAGCTTGTCTGTGTCCTTCTTGAATTGTGGAGCCCAGAACTGGACGCAATACTCTAGATGAGGCCTAACCAGGGCCGAATAGAGAGGAACCAGGACCTCACGCGATTTGGAAGCTATACTTCTATTAATGCAGCCCAAAATAGCATTTGCCTTTCTTGCAGCCACATCACACTGTTGGCTCATATTCAGCTTGTGATCTACAACAACTCCAAGATCCTTCTCGTTTGTAGTATTGCTGAATCAAGTATCCCCCATTTTATAACTGTGCATTTGGTTTCTATTTCCTAGGCAGGATCTACACTTCTGCTTTAAAATGGTTTATAACAGTTTTGACAACTGTTGGGGCCCAGGACAGACTCCATATACAGTTTTCAAACTGTTTTCAAAGTGTCATAGCTTGCTTGTTGTAGATCTGGCCCTAGATGCACAACTTGGCATTTATCCCTATTAAATTTCATTCTGTTGTTTTCAGCCCAGCACTCCAGCCTATCAAGATCCCTTTGAAGTTTGTTTCTGTCTTCCAGGGTATTCGCTATCCCACCCAATTTTGTGTCATCTGCAAATTTTACTCCTTCTCTTGTGTGTTGCCCTGGAGATACAGGCATTTGCAACATCAAATGTGAAGCCTCTGGATTGGTTAGGCTCCTCCAGCCCTGTCAACATCACCCACCTCAAATCCCTCCCCCCCCCACCAACCCCCTTACTGCCCCCCATGGCTCCTCCCTCCCTAAATACGGGGCCACAACCTCTGTCTGTCTCCAACCTTCCAGCCCACATCTTCTCTCTTCTGGGAAGTATATGACTTCTTCACCCTCAGCCCTCGTCCCCTACCAAAGTCTGATGTCTGTGGGACTGTGTTTGCTTGTATCCATCCCTGAGCGCCCCCCCCGCTCACTCCAGCCAATGAGCCTCCCCTCCACACTGCCAAGACTCTACCAAACCAGCCCCCTTGATGTGGTTCTGTGTCTGAGTGCATCTGAGTGCATTCCTTTGGGTGGTCTCGTTACCAAGCCCCACAACGTGCCTCCTGCATGTCAGGAAAAGACGATGTCAAAAGAGTCTTGTTTGACTGTACCGACAGACTGAAAATAAAAGTTTTGCATGAATGTTCAAAATAAATATGCACATGAACAACTGTAATGAGGGGGTGAGGAGAGGCACGTGAGCCGATCGCACACATTAAATTGATGTTTGGAGAATCTGGGCAAGTCCAAACATTGCTGGTTCACCCATCCCTACTCAGAGAGAGCAGGGAAGTCTGAAGGAGTCACAAGCGAAACCTTCGTACTGGCTAATTCAAAAGTCCTTGGCCTTTCAACCGTGCAACTCCTGGCTCCATTACAACCTTGTGGAGATGTGAGAGGCATGTTCAGAGGAGGGCAACCAGGATGATCAGGGGTCTGGAAACAAAGCCCTATGAAGAGAGACTGAAAGAACTGGGCATGTTTAGCCTGGAGAAGAGAAGATGGAGGGGAGACATGATAGCACTCTTCAAATTCTTCAAAGGTTGTCACACAGAGGAGGGCCAGGATCTCTTCTCGATCCTCCCAGAGTGCAGGACACGGAATAATGGGCTCAAGTTAAAGGAAGCCAGATTCCAGCTGGACATCAGGAAAAACGTCCTGACTGTTAGAGCAGTACGACAATGGAATCAGTTGCCTGGTGAGGTTGTGGGCTCTCCCACACTAGAGGCCTTCAAGAGGCAGCTGGAAAACCACCTGTCAGAGATGCTTTAGGATGGATTCCTGCATTGAGCAGGGGGTTGGACTCGATGGCCTTGTAGGCCCCTTCCAACTCTGCTATTGTATGATTCTATGAACCTCACACCTTCTGGTCCCATAGGGAGGTATCCAGACTAGGATCTGCAGCTGCCACACCAGAGGATGCTCTTAAGTTCAAAGCCATCATCTTTCAGACAGGGACCAATGGTATGCTAGAATCTGATACTTTGTTCTAGAGGCATTCGAGAGGCCTTCAAGAGGCAGCTGGGCAACCCTCTGTCAGGGATGCTTTAGGGTGGATTCCTGCATTGAGCAGGGGGTTGGACTCGATGGCCTTGTAGGCCCCTTCCAACTCTGCTATTCTATGATTCTATGATTCTATGATAATACTTGAATGTTATGCAGGAACATCCAGGAGGCTTTGGGTATTCAGTGCATGCATGCAAAGTATGTGCTCTCCACCACTGAGCTACACCCCCTTGCCAGCTTCTCACGGGATTCTTCTGTGTGCCCCCCACAGGTAAAAGGATGGAGAACAAAGCGATGTACCTGCACACCTTTGGTGAGAGAGAGAATGGGTCCATCTTCGAAGAGCCGTTTGATGGAAAGAACGGGTCGAAGATGAACCTCTGTGATGATGGTAAGAGCTGGAGATTTGAGCAGTGTCGCTTTGAGGACCGTGATGCATTGACCAGGGGATGCCTGAAGAACTGAATCTTTGCCAATTCCAATTAAATAGGAATATAGGAGAGTGCCATAAAGTGTCAGAATACCCTTCACCACCCTGGCTGGGGATGATGGGAGTTGCAGTGCAACACATCTGGAAAGGACCAGGTTGGGGAAGGCTGAGCAAGAAGAGTGGTCCATCTAGCTCTCTGTTGTCTTCTACATCAGGAATGGGGAAGGTGTGTCCTTCCAGATGTCTTTGGACTGCATCTCCCGTTATCCCTCAGAACTGGCTATGCTGGCAAGGGCTGATGGGAGCTGCAGACCAACCCTGTCCAGAGATCCACAAGGTCCCAAACCCTGTTCTGTATTGGTTGGCAGTAGCTCCACATGATTCTAGAGAGGTGTCTTTCCCAGTTGCACCCGGGTTGGAAGTTCCGCTGGCACCGACGTTGTAATCCTTTCAGTGCCATTCAAGACACGTTTATTTGCCCAGATCTTTTAATAGAACATTTTGCTTCTGCTGGTTGTACAATTTTACTGTTTGCTGCCTTTCAGTCTTTATAGTCATGATGGTTAATTGTTTTACTTTTGAAGTAAATTCTTGTAATTTTGGATTCTTGTGCCCTGCAAGCCATTTTGGATTCAGGGTGATCTAGATTTGAAAAACCAATCAATATCTAGAGATGTGAGGAATTGAACCCAGAACCTTAGCACACAGTATTTATTTATTTATTTATTTAAGGATTTTTATGCCGCCATTCAGCCAAAAAAGGCTCTCATGGCGGCTTACAAAAGTATTTCTTGACAGTCCCTGCCCACAGGCTTACAATCTAAAAGACATGACACAAAAGGAAAGGGGATTGGGAGGGAGGAGGAGGAGGGGGGAAAGGAAAGCAAACTCAGGCACTACAATCTTAGTTGGAAAGTTCAGCAGTTACAGGTGACAGCAGGAGGGAGGGGGCTCTCAGCTGGAGCTGGACCCAGGCACGGTGGAGAGGGGCCTGGCTGCTGCTTCCTCCCTCACTGGCGGCCTCTGCAGAAACTAGTATAGGTGCTTTACGACTATTATTCCCCTTTCCCATAATATGGTTACAGTCACAACATGCTGAGTGTTAAGGGGCAGTTGCAGGGTTATTATTATTATTATTATTATTATTATTATTATTATTATTATTATTATATTTATTTATTTGTATCCTGCGTTTTGCCCAATGCTGGGCCTCAAGGCAGCCTTACAAAATGTAAAATATACATTGGGGGGAAAAGAAACATAAAGGTTTAAAATACACAACAAAAGTATAAGACATTAACATAGATGGAGGGCCAGATTATTCTCCAAAGGCCTGCTGGAACAAAACAGTTTTTGCCTGCTTCCGAAAGCCCATCAAGGAGGGAGCCAGCCTAGCTTCCCCGGGAAGAGAGTTCCAGAGCACTGGAGCAGCCACCGAGAAGGCCCTCTTCTCCCATGTTCCCACCAAGCACGCCTGTGAAGATGGTGGGACTGAAAGAAGGGCTTCTCCAGAAGATCTCAAAACATGGGCAGGCTCATAAGGGAGAATGCGGTCTTTCAGATAACCTAGACCTGAGCCATATAGGGCTTTATAGGTCATAACCAACACTTTGAACTGAGCCCGGAAACAGACTGGAAGCCCTTTACAAGGTAAAAATATAATGTGTTGATGTACTTCTTCACACAGCGCATAGTTAAATTATGGAACTCACTACCACAAGATGTAGTGATGGCAACCAATCTGGATGGCTTCAAAAGGGGGTTGGATAAATTCCTGGAGGTGAAGGCTATCCATGGCTACTAGTCCTGATGGTTGTGTGCTGCCTCCAGTATCCGAGGCAGTAAGGATGTGTGCACCAGTTGCTGGGGAACATGGGTGGGAGGGTGCTGTTGCTGCATGTCCTGCTTGTTCATCCCTGGCCGATGGCTGGTTGGCCACTGTGTGAACAGAGTGCTGGACTAGCCACCCCCAGCAGTAGTTTCTGGCTCTGGCCTTTCCAACATGGCTTAAGTCTGTCTTCTTCTTTTGCCTGTTCAAGGCAGTCCCCCACCCACCCAAACCACAATGAAGCCAAGAATAGTTCTTCAGGCACAGTCGGAAACTCCGCCAATGCCTCCCGAAGCATTGGCATGGCATGAAGCCATTTAGAATCATAGAATAGCAGAGTTGGAAGGGGCCTACAAGGCCATCGAGTCCAACCCCCTGCTCAATGCAGGAATCCACCCTAAAGCATCCCTGACAGAGGGTTGTCCAGCTGCCTCTTGAAGGCCTCTAGTGTGGGAGAGGCCACAACCTCACCAGGCAACTGATTCCATTGTTGTACTGCTCTAACAGTCAGGAAGTTTTTCCTGATGTCCAGCTGGAATCTGGCTTCCTTTAACATGAGCCCGTTATTCCGTGTCCTGCATTAGGCCTGAGAGGCCCCGCAGGTATCAGATGGCGGCTTCTTGGCCCACAGCAAAGGCTCACTGGGCCTGCAGATGAAGCCACTGACATGCGGATGGAAGTTGGACACCCTGCGCCAAGACTCCTGTTTTCTGTAGGAGGAGAGGGCGAGGTTGGCAATTCTCACCCACACTTTATTAACCTGTCAGGCAGCTTGTGGGTGGTCCAGGGGGTGCACGAGGTGCCTTTTAATTTCCTCCCATAAAGATGATGCCATGATGGGAAGGCACGGTCAACGCCCCTCAGGCCGTGCTCCAAGTGGGGGAGATTTGGTCTGGCTTCGAACGGGGCACCGTTCCTTCACTCCTTGCTAAGCAGCCTTGCCGGCGTCCCTGTCTGAACTCCGACTAGTATCATCAATCTATCTAGGAGCGTATAGGAGTCTCTGGGTTCGCAGATCATACCTTATTAAGGATAGGAAAAAGTCCAAGCAGACCACAAAGAACTCCAAAACATCTCTCCAGGCAACCTGGCAAATGAGACTCGGTGACAGCCAACGTAAAGTGATGCACGTTGGGGCACGAAACCGACAAACAGATGGACTGATGTGATCTAAAGTCACGATGAAAAGGGTCTCGGAGCTGTGGTGGGCAACTCACTGCAAACTTTAACATGAAAGAGGTCAAAGCAGTGTGAGGATTACAAGATTGCAAGTCCCATTTGGAAACCTGTGTAAGCAGATGTGCGAACCGGCCCAAAAGTGAGCTTGTTGAACTTCTCCAATTTCCATCTCAAAACTCGTTCTGACTTGCGAACTTTGGGGGTTGTTTGTTTTTTTCTTTTCACACGAAAATCTGTTGTGTACTTTTCTGAACATTACCCAACATGTACACATCGACTGTGCACATTTTAGAAAGGTGTGCATTTCCATTGATTACAGTGCCTTTGTGAGCATTTTTCAAATGTTTGCCTTTTATTTAAAAAAAATTAAAAATGGCGGGCGCGACACCTCTCTTCCTGAGGTCGTCGCGCCTTATGTGTAAACAAGGGCGAGATCTCACGTTAATTGCAACGTGAGGTCTCCCCTCCTCTCCCCCGGACTTTCAGGTAGGTCTAGCTAAGGCCTGGCTCTCTCTATTCTTGACCATTACCTGTTTATTGATTTGCCTTTGGATGGCCCCTTAATTTGCCCTGACATGGAGTCAGACCAAGCCAAAGCGGGACACTGGTCCATTTCTGGGCACAATGAAAGTGCTAGTTATTAGGGCTGTGCTCCGCTTCTCCTCCAATCAGAGAAGCAAAAGCGGATTGGGGTGCTTCGCCTCCCCTTAAGGCGGAGGCAAAGACGATCGGGGGAGAAGTGGAGCGTCGCGGAGCGGATCGAGGTGAAGGCGGATCCTTCGCCTTGATCCGGAGCTCTGCAAAAAAGATAAGGGGGGGGGTTACTTGGCGGCAGAGCCAGGTAAGGGGGCAGGGGGGTCTTACCTGGTCCATCGCGGCCCGTCGCCAGCTTCACTAGAGCCCACGGCTCAACCCGGAACTGTATGGAACTCAAGGCGGTGTACATAATCTTCATCCTCTCCATTTTATCCTCACAACAACAACAACCCTGTGAGGTAGGTTGGGCTGAGAGTCTGTGACTGGCCCAAAGTCACCCAGTGAGCTTCCATGGGCTGAGTGGAGAGTAGAACCTGGATCTCCCGACTCCCAGTCCATCATTCTAACCATTACACCAGACTGGCTCTCAGTTATCTGAAAGATTGTTCTCCTATATGAGCATGCCTGGATTTTCAGGTCCTTAGAGGAGTCCCTTCTTTCTGTCCCACCAATGTCCGAAGCACGTTTGGTGGGAACCTTCAAGAGAGCCTTGTTGGTGGCTGCTCCCAGGTTCTGGAACCCCTTGCCAAGGGAGGCCCATCTGGCCCCACTTCTGCTGATCTTCCATTAACAGACGAATGCATTTTATTTAGAGAGCCCTATGGCCCACAAGCTGATTTGTAGATGTGCAGCAATTGGTTTTGGCAGGTGGGTTTTTATTGATTTTCCTGATGACTTTGTGCTTTATTTTTTAATGTTTTTTTACTCGGTTGTTTATTCTTTTATCGTATTTGCATTATTGGCCACCTTAAGCAGTGCTGGCTTCTGGGTTTGGGAGGGCCCCTGGGCAAGACCCCCTCCATGACCACCCTCCTTCAGTGAGTCCACCTTCTCACAGCCCTTGTCACCACGTGCTGCCGGCCCTCTTCCTCTTTCTCATCCTAGCCACCACTTGCTTGCTTGGCAGGTAGAGAGCCGGTGAGCAAGGAGGCCATGGCATCTCCTCCTCCTCCTCCTCCTCCTCCTCCTCCTCCTCCTCCTCCTCCTCCTCCTCCTCCTCCTCCTCCATTGTCTGGGCCAGAGCAAGAGGCAGGTGAACAAGCAGGTTGCAATGGGGAAGACGAAGAGCAACTCCAGGGGGCGCTCTGGTCAGTGGGTCACTGCTGGGATGTGGGCCCTCTTCAGGTGACCAACATACCTACCTTTGATGCCCACCCTGACTTTGAGCACCATTTGGTGGAATGGCAGGATACAAATTCAACCAATGAACAAATAATAACTATATCGCATACTCTAACTTTAATTTTGGCTGTTCATGTTTCCCTCCGTGCAGACATCCCAAACATGGTTATTTATTTATTTATTTATTGCATTTTTATACCGCCCAATAGCCGAAGCTCTCTGGGCGGTTCACAAAAATTAAAACCATAATAAAACAACCAACAGTCTAAAAACACAAATACAAAATACAGTATAAAAAGCACAACCAGGACAAAATCACGCAGCAGAAATTGATAAAAGATTAAAATGCAGAATTAGAACAGTAAAATTTAAATTTAAGTTAAAATTAAGTGTTAAAATACTGAGAGAATAAAAAGGTCTTCAGCTGGCGACGAAAGGAGTACAGTGTAGGCGCCAGGCGGACCTCTCTGGGGAGCTCTTTCCACAGCCGGGGTGCCACAGCGGAGAAGGCCCTCCTCCTAGTATGGGTTATGTATAGTAGGTCAAACTGTAATAGCTTCCTGTCTCAGAGAGAAACCAGAATTGGTGCCGCCATTTTGAATTTGGTGCATTTGGTGCATTTGAATTTGGTGAATTTGGTGTAACGGATGGTGTGCTCTTTGGGTGCTTTGTTGGAACTAGTTAGATGAAGAAAGCAAGACATTGGGAGAGTCAATGGAAGAGGGAGGTGCGTCTTAACGCTAGCAACTAGATGCTTTTGTTGTTCGTGCCAGGCGAACTGAAACTTTACAATTGGAATGTTCCTTGACTAGACCAACCATTGGTTTTCAGCTTCTGCCAGGACATGGCCAAAGTCTGGCTAGGTATGCACATTTGGTTTGGTTTGGTCTGGTTTGGTTCTGAGTGGGCACATGACAAATGTGACTTTCCACAACACCCACATCGCATAGATAAGCTGAAATTGTGCTGGCGTTTCTGTTTTTCTGTTTCTAGTTAGTAAGAAGCCCAGTGAGGCCTGCTCTTCACACAGCTGCGATCTCCCTCAGAATGGGAGTGGCTGGTTCTGGAGAATCAGGCCACTTTCCCTCATGCGCCTCAAGGGGCTTTTATAAGTGTTAATGTCAGAGAAAATACTGTAACTGTCCTCATTATGAAACATCCGCTTCCATCTGTTTGGACAGTGACACAACGTTGAAGGCCACGGGGTGACGATATGAACATGCTCATAATTAATGACAGATTGATCCCGCAGTGGGGAGAGACGGGGGATGTTGTATTTCACAGCTTAGCCGCCTCGCCCCCCAAATCCCCATTTAAAGCTCAGTGTTTTCTCCAGGGATACAACTTCAGCTTTGCCAGGGAAAGGGTGACCTCAGTGTTTTATTGTTTCAGAGTCCGGCTGCAGCTCTTCACAAACACACAGTCATTTGAACTGGTTGCCTTTGCTTACGCCTGACGCCTGTCTTCACTTAACCCTTTGGAGATGGAGAACCCCTGTGCCGTAAGAAGGGAGCCAGGCAGTCTTTCCTAAGGGAGCTGGAAGGGGCTTGAGAGAGGCTTTGCTTCCTGTGAATGACCGCACGACGCTAGGCTGGTATCAGGAGCAGGCATGGGTGGGCACCAGCCAAGACCCCACGCCCCAGCAGGGGGGCATTAACAAGAAACCTGCAGGTTCGTCTGCTTCTCTCTCTGGCCCAGGCAATGCTGATAGTGAGAAGGAGGAACAGCCTGCTGGCTCCCTGACTCTCTGCTTGCCAAGCAAGCAAGCGGGAGCAATGAGAAGAGAAAGGATGAGTAGCAAGAGCAGCTGGTGACCGTGGTGGAGAGTAAGGCCATGGTCAGCAGGGTGGGCACTGAGAAGAGCCCCCAGGAGTTGCTCCTCCAGGAAGCCAGATTCCAGCTGGACATCAGGGCAAACTTTCTGACTGTTGGAGCAGTATGACAGTGGAACCTAGGGAGGTGGTGAGCTCTCCCACCCTAGAGGCCTTCAAGAGGCAGCTGGACAACCCTCTGTCAGGGATGCTTTAGGGCGGATTCCTGCACTGAGCAGGGGGTTGGACTCGATGGCCTTGTAGGCCCCTTCCAACTCTGCTGTTCTATGATTCTATGATACTTCCCCATTGCAACCTGCTTGTTCACCTGCCTCTTGCTCTGGCCCAGACAATGGAGGTGAGGAGGAAGAGGAGGAGATGCAGATGCCATAGCCTCCTTGCTCCCTGGCTCCCTACCTGCCAAGCAAGCAAGTGGTGGCCAGGGTGAGGAAGAGGAAGAGGGCTGGTAGCAGGTGGTGACAAGGGCTGTGAGAAGGTGGACTCACTGAAGGAGGGAGCTCATGGAGGGTGTCTTGCCCAGGGGCCCTCCCAAACCAGTCACTGCACATGTGTAGCAGACTCTGCACATCTGTGGTTTGCTTTTCTTTTCGCTTCGTTGGTGTCTTTCCCCCTTCGACATCCCCAATGTGCAGGCATGCAACGATAAGGCAGTGTGGAAAGACAAACGTGGTGCAATGGTATCTGGGATTACATCAAGATTATTTCGGTGCAGTGTTTTACTGCTATGCGCATGTGCAATCCCCCCCCCCTCGTGGCTGCCATTTCCACCCAGAACGCCCCTAGCCATGAAGGGAAACAAAACAGTAACCCCCAAGCAATCACAGCTGCAAAGAGCTCTGTTGAATCTACCCTGAATCTGTGAGCACAATCCTATGCATGCATACTTGGCCGCAAAACGGTCTTACAAAGTTTAAAACATACATTTTAAAACCTAGGAAAAGAAATGTAAAAAAAAACCCAACATGTTTAAAATACACAACAAAATTACAAGTCATTAACATAGATGGAGGACCAAATTACTCTCCAAAGGCCTGCTGGAACAAACAAGTTTTTGCTGCTTCCAAAAGCCCATCAAGGAGAGAGCCAGCCTAGCTTCCCCAGGAGGAGAGTTCCAGAGCACTGGAGCAGCCACCGAGAAGGCCCTGTCCCATGTTCCCACCATGCGCACCTGTGAAGATGGTGGGACTGAAAGAAGGGCTTCTCCAGAAGATCTTAAAGCACGGGCAGGCTCATAAGGGAGAATATGGTCTTTCAAACAACCTGGACCCGAACCATATAGGGCTTTATAGGTCATAACCAGCACTTTGAATTGTGCCCGGAAACAGACTGGAAGCCAGTGGAGCTGTTTTAACAGGGGAGTCGTGTGCTCCCTGTAACCAGCCCCGGTTAACAATCTGGCTGCAGCTCTTTGAACCAGCTGGAGTTTCCGAACGCTCTTCAAAGGCAGCCCCACGTAGAGCGCGTTACAGTGATCCAATTGGGATGTAACTAAGGCATGTGTCACCACGGCCAGGTCCGACATCTCTAGGAATGGGCGCAGCTGGTGCACTAGCTTTAACTGTGCAAATGCACTCCTGGCCACCGCTGAAACCTGGGCGTCCAGGCTCAGGGCTGAATCCAGAAGTACACCCAAGCTGCGGACCTGCATCTTCAGGGGGAGTGTAACCCTATCCAGTTATGCATGTAACATGTGTAGGATTACGCCCTAAGACACCATGACCATAATCAATACTAAACATTCGGTTCCAAAATGAATAAGAAATCTAGCGTCATTTGAAAATTGCTCCCTTTTCCCCCCAATTGCAACAGCTCAAAGTTCAGCCTAATGACTAAAGTAAACCAGAGTGAAAATATCCAGTGATATTTTAAAAAAAAAAATCCCACAAGCTCAAACTTGAAAGGTTTTTATTTGTTTTTCACCATTCTGCTTCAGGAACCTCTGTGTTCTTTTATCTCTGGCATTTTATGCCACACGGTTTCCTGTTAGTGTTGTCATGGTTGTAGGAACTATGTGGTAGAATTGTGCAGAGAGAAGCAAACTCTGGAAACAAATCTATTCGGAACTATCCAAAACCATGAAGGAAACTCTACATCCTGACTGTAGGCGCTGAGAAAAGGATGCTGAGAAAAGGACCTCATTCATAAGAGATCACCAATGATCTCCTTACTGCCAAGTCTAAAGGCCATTATTCCGTTCTTATTCTCCTTGATCTAACTGCAGCCTTTGACACGGTTGATCATGATCTTCTCTTAGATTCCCTTCATGACCTTGGATTTTGTGGCTCTGTCTCTAACTGGTTTGCCTCCTATCTAGCAGGTCGCTCTTTCAGCGTGTTGACTAATGGCAGCTCGTCTTCCTCCTTTCCCCTTTCAGTAGGGGTTCCGCAAGGCTCGGTGCTTGGCCCCTTGTTGTTTTCCTTATACATGTTGCCCTTGGGCAAGCTTATTCAATCTCATGGCCTCCAATATCATCTGTACGCCGATGATACACAACTATATCTGTCATCTCCGGAACTTTCTCCTGATGTTCACGATCGTATCTCGGCATGTCTTTCAGATATCTCAGCTTGGCTGCTTCATCGTCGTTTGAAACTCAATATGGCAAAGACTGAATTGCTCGTTTTTCCTCCTAAACCTTCTCCTCATCTCTCATTCTCTCTTACTGTCAATGATGTTACGCTTACTCCGGTCAAGGAAGCTCGTAGCCTTGGCTTTATATTTGACTCCTCGCTCTCCTTTATTCCTCATATTGAGGCAGTAGCTAAATCTTGTCGATTTTTCCTGTATAATATTGCCAGGATTCGATCATTTTTGTCTGTCTCTTCCGCCAAGACGCTTGTTCATGCACTGGTTATTTCACGGTTGGACTACTGCAACCTTCTTCTCTCTAGCCTTCCTTCTTCTCACATCAGTCCATTGGTTTCTGTTCACCACTCCGCCGCAAAGATCATCTTCTTGGCTCGCCGCTCTGACCATGTTACTCCGCTTCTGAAATCTCTTCATTGGCTTCCAATTCACTTCAGAATCCAATATAAACTTCTCCTGTTAACCTTCAAAGCTTTTCACGGTCTAGCTCCTTCCTATCTCTCCTCTCTCATCTCACACTATTGCCCCGCTCGTGCTCTTCGCTCCTCTGATGCCATGTTTCTCGCCTGCCCAAGGGCCTCTACTTCCCTTGCTCGGCTCCGTCCATTTTCTTCTGCTGCCCCTTACGCCTGGAACGCTCTTCCAGAACATTTGAGAACTACAAGTTCAACCGCAGCTTTTAAAGCTCAACTAAAAACTTTTCTTTTTCCTAAAGCTTTTAAAACTTGATGTTGTGCAGACTTTATACTGTTAGTTTTACCCTACCCTGTGCCTGCTTACCCTACCCTGTGCCTGTTTGCATTCTCTTCCCCTCCTTATTGTTTTACTAGGATTTTATTAGATTGTAAGCCTATGCGGCAGAGTCTTGCTATTTACTGTTTTACTCTGTACAGCACCATGTACATTGATGGTGCTATATAAATAAATAAATAATAATAATAATAATAATAATAATAATAATAATGACATATTATTTTTTTAAAATTTGTTGGACTGGCAATTGGGAGATCTGGGTTCTAGTCCGCACTTGGCCATGGAAACTCACTGGGTGACCTTGGGCCAGTCACAGACTCTCAGCCCAGCCTACCTCACAGGGTTGTTGTTGTTGTGAGGATAAAATAGAGCGGAGGAGGATTATATACGCCGCCTTGGGTTCCTTGGAAGAAAAAAGGCGGGATATAAATGAAATAAAATAAATAAATAAATAAATAAAATAGCTCACCGTTGAGAATTCTGTTGTGTACAATTTTGGTACAGATGTATTTGACAAACTTACACTCTTAGAAAAATTAACACATTAAACTCAACTATTTAAAGTACCCTTCCACAACCTGGTGCCATCAAGGTGTGTTGGACTACAACACCTATCATCCTCAGCTAGCAACCCAATAGCTGTGTTGGTTGGGGATGATATGAGCTGTAGTTCAGTTCAACATGCCTGGGGGCACCAGGCTGGGGAAATTTGAATTAAAGCTTTGACTAAAACGGGGGCCTTGTTGCAACCATTTCTCACTTTCATCAACAAACAAGGCTTTCTCTTGCATGCATCTGCCTTCCCATCATGAGTCATTTCACAGAATCATAGAATAGTAGAGTTGGAAGGGGCCTACAAGGCCATCAAATCCAACACCCTGCTCAATGCAGGAATCCACCTTAAAGCATCCCCGACAGATGGCTGTCCAGCTGCCTCTTGAAGGCCTCTAGTGTGGGAAAGCCCACAGCCTCCCTAGGTCATGGGTTCCATTGTCATACTGCTCTAACAGTCAGGATGTTTTTCCTGGTGTCCAGGCAAAATCTGGCTTCCTGTAACCTGAGCCCATAATTTCATGTCCTGTGTGCTGGGAAGATCGAGAATTGCTGCTGGCTCTCCTCTGTGTGACAACCTTTCAAGTCCTTGAAGAGTGCTATCATGTCTCCCTTCAGCCTTCTCTTCTCAAGATGAGGACTAACCAGGGCCAAATAGAGGGGAACCAGTACTTTGCACAATTTGGAAGCTAGACTTCTATTAACGCAGCCCCAAATAGCATTTACTTTTTTTTCAGCCACGTCACACTGTTGGCTCACATTCAGCTTGACCTACAACAATTCCAAGACGTTTCTCGCTTGTTGTGTTGCTGAGCCAAGTATCCCCCATCTTGTAACTGTGCATTTGATTTCTATTTCCTAGGTGTAGAACTTGCCATTTATCCTTATTAAATTTCATTCTGTTGTTTTCAGTCCAGCGCTCCAGCCTATAAAGATCGCTTTGAAGATTGTTTCTGTCTTCCAGGGTATTCGCTATCCCACCCAATTTTGTGTCATCTGCAAAGTTGATAAGCATTCCCTGCACCTCATCCAAGTCATTAATAAATATGTTGAAGAGCACTGGATGGCTTTAAAGGGTGGGGTGGGGGATAAATTCCTGGAGGAGAAGGCTATCCATGGCTACTAGCCCTGATGGTTATGTGCTATCTCCAGTATTCGAGGCAATAAGCCTGTGTGCACCAGTTGCTGGGGAACATGGGTGGGAGGGTGCTGTTGCACCATGTCCTGCCTTGTGGGTCCCTGGCCGATGGCTGGACTAGATGGACCCTTGGTCTGATCCAGCATCAGGGCACTTATTTATTTATTTATTTAATTAATTAATTAATTAATTACATTTATATACCGCCCCACAGCTGAAGCTCTCTGGGTGGTTTACAACAATTAAGAATAGTAAACATTAAAAGTATACAAAAAATTAAAAAACATAATAACAGTATAAAACCAACAGTATCCATTTGAAAACAACAATTCTGGGGTCCATTAAAAACAAACTTAACGTTGTTAAATGCTGTTAAAATGCCTGGGAGAAGAGAAAAGTCTTGACCTGGCGCCGAAAAAATAACAACGTTTGGTGCCAGGCGAGCCTCATCGGGAAGATCATTCCACAGTCGGGGGGCCACCACTGAAAAGGCCCTCTCCCTTGTTGCCATCCTCCGAGCTTCCCTGGGAGTAGGCACTCGGAGGAGGACCTTGGATGTTGAGCGCAGTGTACGGGTAGGTTCATGTCGGGAGAGGCGTTCCATCAGGTATTGCGGTCCCAAGCCATGTAGGGCTTTATAGGTTAAAACCAGCACCTTGAATTGGGCTCGGAAACATATAGGCAGCCAGTGCAAGCGGGCCATAGTCGGTCTTATATGCTCTGACCTCCCTGTTCCAGCTATCAATCTGGCCACCGCATTTTGCACAAGCTGCAGCTTCCGGACCGTCTTCAAAGGCTGCCCCATGTAGAGGGCATTGCAGTAATCTAATTTGGAGGTTACCAAAGTATGGACAACTGAAGCCAGGTTATCCCTGTCCAGATAGGGGCGTAGCTGGGCCACCAACCGAAGTTGGTACACTTCGTATGTTCTTAAGTTCTTAACTGCTTCCTCCCTCACTGTCTCTTTGCCAGTTAAGCAAACAGGTGATAGTGATGCTCAGAAAGAGTAGGAGCATGAGCAGCTGGTGACAGTGGTTTTGAGAAGGGGATTCACTATGGGGTAGGGTGACCATATTTGGGAAACCAAAAAAGAGGACACCTAGTGTGTGTGGGGGGGGAAGCAGCTTTCTGAGTCCTGCAGAAAGTACGTTATTCCCCCGCCACCTTAAAGAACCCGATTGGAGTGGAGGAGGGGAAAGGATTTCATTCTGCACCACCACCATCCACTCCAATTGGGGCCTTTTCTATAATGTCCACGAATGACCCACTTTCCCCTTTAAGACCTCAATTGGAGCTCGGGGTGGGGGAATGATGTGCCTCAAGAACGCATGTCATTCCCTCCTGCCATGCTAATGGCAGCCTTAAAGGGGAAGGTGTATCATTCCAGGACATTATTGAAAATTATAGAAAATCCCCCCTGACACCATGGAAAGAACAAAAACCAGGACAAATCCGGGGAAATCCTGACAGTTGGTCACCCTACTATGGGGTATATATTCACAGGTAGAGTCATCACAGGCATATATTTACCAATGAAAGCTCTATTCAATCCAATGTTGCACCATCAGAAAAGAGGATGGCAGTCCTCCAAGTTTCCAAAGGTAGCAACTTTTGAACTCTTCCAATCAATTCCTGTAAAACCTTCCATCATGGGACATTGTGGCCACAGCTAGACCTAAGGTTTATCCTGGGATCATCCAGGGTTCGCCCCTGCCTGAGCAGTGGATCCCCTGTGTGTCACCTAGATGAACAGGTTTGACCCCTGGATGATCCAGGAATAAACCTTAGGTCTAGCTATGGCCCCAGACTCATCCTGAAGGCTATTGGCCTAGGGAGTTCTTCTTGAAAGTCTAAGGGTGCAATCCTATGCATGTTTAGACAGAAAAAACCAGTCCTACAACTCCCAGCATTCTCATAGGATTTCACCCTAACAGTCTTAATTCAGCACCCCTGGAGCTAATTAGAGCATGCTCACTCTCTCGCTCAATCAATTAACATCTCGTTTGCCTGCCCCAACTTTTAAACTCTTCTTCTCGTCATTCTGGGCACACCTGGCACACACATTGCACACGCCTGTGTTGACACATACCACATACCGCTTTCATACTGCTTTCATACCGCTATATCCTGCTTGGTGTGGCTCCTGCCTTTTATATAGCGCTTTCATACTACTTCCATAGTGCAATATCCTGCTTGGTGTAGACTAGGGAGTGGACAAGGAGACAAAAACACCAATGGCGGTTGGAAAAAAAGAGAGACGAATACTCTGGCGTTGAATAAGATTTATTTATTTTTATTTATTTTATTTATTACATTTCTATACCGCCCAATAGCCGGAGCTCTCTGGGCGGTTCCCAATATTTGCAATATTTAATGGTAATTTCTGTCGTGTCCCTCCCAAGCCCTTGGACTTTCAACGGGAGGCAAATGATGAGGCTTGTTAAGTAATCCACAAAGCTTTTATTAAGCAACAAACGTCTCTTTAGCCTGAATAGAGTCTACCTCTTTGTAACGACGCCCTAAGCAATTACTATGCAAACTAAGCAAGACAATTGTCCTTTCAAGAAGAGAGAGAGAGAGAGAGAGAAGTTACTTCTCAAATGCCCGTACTTCAAAGGGCCTGTTGCGGTGGTAGGTTCTGGCGCAATCTCTCCGACTTTCTCACAGCCTCTTTATACACTGTGCGTTTGAGCTTCCGGTGGATTCTAGCATCAGTTAGTGTTTCAGAACGCTCACCCCAGGAAGTTCCCTCGTTTCCCTCTGAGGGTGTAGGATTTGGCCTTGAGGAGATAAGCTCTGGAGTGGGCTGATTTCCAGCTGAGGAATCTCCCGTAAGAGCTTCCTCCCCCACTGGTCCAGGCTGGCTGGTGTCTGGCGCTGTGTCTTCTAGTTCTGAACCTGATTCTGATTGATTACCTGAAACCCCTTCTCCCAAAGCAGGGGCAGTAGGGTTAGACATGACAATTTCCTCAATAAAAAATAGAAAATGTGTCAATTTATCTTTTTTAAAGCCACACATTTTCTATTTTTTATTGAGGAAATTTTTATTTATTTATTTATTTACTTATTACATTTCTATACCGCCTTTCACTTCCTTTTTGTTAGGTTCACAAAAATTAAAAACATTCAAAGTATAAAACCATAATATAAAATACAATATAAAAGCTCAACCAGATAAAAACAGCAGCAATGCAAAATTACAAATTTAAAACACCAAGTTAAAATTTAGTTATAGACTGTTAAAATGCTGGGAGAATAAAAATGTCTGCACCTGGCGTCTAAAAGCATATAATGTAGGTGCCAAGCGAAACTCCTTAGGGAGCTCATTCCACAGCCGGGGTGCCACAGCAGAGAAGGCCCTCCTCCTGGTAGCCACCTGCCTCACTTCCTTTGGCAGGGGCTCGTGGAGAAAGACCCCTGAGGATGACCTTAGGGTCCGGGCAGGTACATATGGGAGGAGGCGTTCCTTCGATAACCTGGCCCCAAGCTGTTTAGGGCTTTAAATGTTAATACCAGCACTTTGAATGGGGCCCGGACCTGGACTGGCAGCCAATGAAGTTGTAAAAGGACTGGCGTAATGTGATCTCGCCAGCCAGTCCCTGTTAGTAAACGGGCTGCCCTGTTTTGTACCAGCTGAAGCTTCCGGACCGTTTTCAAAGGCAGCCCCACGTATAATGCATTGCAGTAATCCAAACGAGAGGTTATCAGAGCATGGATAACTGTAGCAAGGCTATCTCTGTCCAGATAAGGGCACAGTTGGTATATCAACCTAAGTTGATAAAAGGTGCTCTTTGCCACTGAGTTCACCTGTGCCTCCAGTGACAGTTCTGGATCCAAGAGCACCCCCAAACTACGGACCCGATCCTTTAGGGAGAGTGCAACCCCGTCCAGGACAGGGCAAACATCACCTCGCCGGACAGATGAACCACCCGCTAACAGTACCTCCATCTTGTCTGGATTGAGTCTCAGTTTGTTAGCCCTCATCCAGTCCATTACCGTGCCCAGGCACTGGTTCAGAACAGGCACTGCCTCACCTGGGTTTGATGAAAAGGAAAGGCAGAGCTGGGTATCATGCGCATATTGATGACATTACCATTACATATTGCAAATCTTATTCAACACCTGAGTACACATCTCTTTCTTTTTTTTTCAACTGGTGTAGATTAGTCCATAAGCATATTATTTCATGCAGATTCAGGGCAGGAGCTTCACTTATGTCGGTCCAGGTTCTAAAAGGTCCACCAAGGACTTCCCAGCACTGGCACAGACTGCAGGTGATAAGAGAAAAACTTAGATGGGCTGAAGGCTGACTAGCTCCTGAAAGGAGGAAATGAGTAATCCCATCAGCCTTTGGAATCATGAACACTGCTCAGACGTAGGAATTTACGAGAATTTCATTTATGTTCACAAATCATGCAAACGTCTTCCGTTTGCAGCCCTGAATGTGGATGAGAAAAAGGAGTTGATCTTCTCCTCAAACGTCCACAAATTCTCAAACTTGCCTTCATAAAAAATGTACTTTAAAAATGGGATACTTTAGACAGTGGGCATTATTGCAAAGTGTATATTTTCATAGAATCATAGAATCATAGAATAGCAGAGTTGAAAGAGGCCCAAAAGGCCATTGAGTCCAACCCCCTGCTCAATGCAGGAATCCACCCTAAAGCATCCCTGACAGAGGGTTGTCCAGCTGCCTCTTGAAGGCCTCTAGGGTGGGTGAGAGAGCCCACAACCTCCCTAGGTAACTGGTTCCATTGTCATACTGCTCTAACAGTCAGGAAGATTTTCCTGATGTCCAGCTGGAATCTGGCTTCCTTTAACTTGAGCCCGTTATTCCGTGTCCTGCACTCTGGGAGGATCGAGAAGAGATCCTGGCCCTCCGCTGTGTGACAACCTTTCAAGTATTTGAAGAGTGCTATCATGTCTCCCCTCCATCTTCTCTCCTCCAGGTTAAACATGCCGAGTTATTTTAGTCTCTCTTCAGAGGGCTTTGTTTCCAGACCCCTGATCATCCTGGTTGCCCTCCTCTGAACAAGCTCCAGCTTGTCTGCGTCCTTCTTGAATTGTGGAGCCCAGAACTGGACGCAATACTCTAGATGAGGCCTAACCAGGGCCGAATAGAGAGGAACCAGTACCTCACGTGATTTGGAAGCTCTACTTCTATTAATGCAGCCCAAAATAGCATTGGCCTTTCTTGCAGCCATATCACACTGTTGGCTCATATTCAGCTTGCGATCTACAACAATTCCAAGATCCTTCTCATTTGTAGTATTGCTGAGCCAAGTATTCCCCATCTTGTAGCTGTGCATTTGATTTCCTAGATGTAGAACTTGGCATTTATCCCTATGAAATTTCATCCTGTTGTTTTCATCCCAGCACTCCAGCCTATCAAGATCACTTTGACGTTTGTTTCTGTCTTCCAGGGTATTAGCTATCCCACCCAATTTTGTGTCGTCTGCAAATTTGAAAAGCGTTCCCTGCACCTCCTCGTCCAAATCATTAATAAAAATGTTGAAGAGCACTGGGATGCTGGGATGTGGAATGACCAGTCAGTCATTAAGGCCATAGCTAGACCTAAGGTTTATCCCTGGATCGTCCAGTGGTCAAACCTGTTCATCTAGGTGACACACAGGGGATCCAGTGTTCAGGCAGGGGCGAACCCTGGATGATCCCAGGATAAACCTTAGGTCTAGCTGTGTCCTAAATCAGCAGAGAGGTATGGCGTTAGGGTGTGGTTAAGCAAGCCACACAAAACTCCGTGGTTCTGTCATCATGCGGCGGCAGCGCTAGCTGTGGTTAGAGATAACCGCAGTGAGATGTGCTTAGCAGAGCCACATGCCCCAAAGTGTCATCTGAGCAGGGCTGTGGTGCTTCAGTTTGAGGGATTAAGTGGAAAGGAGGAGCAGCTGAGCTTGGGTGTATTTGGGGCTTGGCCGTTCAGAGGAACAGGCAGAAGCTAGCTGAAGGCCCGTGCAGCTCACCACACTCCTCATAAAAGACTTCCCTGAATTCAGAAGCGACGCTGGAAGCAACAATGGTTTTGGTGCCTTGTCTTCGTCGCTTGCATACCAGCTCCTTGATCTTGCCTGGACTTCTCCTGACCTTGGACCGGACCCTGACTATGTTTTGATGCCTTCTTGATTCCTGTATTGTTGACCCGGCTTTGGAGAGATACTTCAGCTTTCAACCATGGACTGTTTGTGGACTCTTCCCTCCTGCTTATCGAGTGCAACCCTGGGGATTTACGGCAAGGGCCATAGTCTGTACACACGATCCAGGACCCTTGATCAGGTGCTATGCATGTACAGGTTGTGATGTGCGTCTCCCTTTTCAAATGCCGCAGTTTTAAATTCCACTGTGCGGGCCCTGGTCGTGACGCTTCCGACCCCGCTAATAGGAGAGTCCAAATCTGCAGACGGCTGTGTTGATCAATACCGACAAACTAGTTCCAGCAGTGGCTCTTCTCCCCCAGGAGCAAGTCCTTTGTAAAGCTAATTGCCCGTTCAAGTCTGGGTGGGGTGTGGGAAATGACGCCATTGTCCCTGCTACTCAAAAAGTCCCAGTGCCTTGACCCGGAGGGCCCAGGCTCCGCTACAACATTGCTTTTCAATATTGTGCTTTGTGGGCAGAAGATTCTGCTCCTTTCCGAAGTATGTTCAGAAGAAAGTTGGAGAAGTGATACAGAGGCTGTTTCTACACCAGCCTGAAAATCCAGGCTGGTCACAGCTGAGTCCCTGTGCATCCAATTGATGCACAGGGACTCCTGGGGGCGGGGGGCGGGATGAGCATGGGTTTTCCCAGGGATAAATAATCCCTGGGAAAACCCAATTCTTCCCACGGTCTTGGGATTGTCCCAAGACTGCGGGAGGTGTGTGGCTGCCTCCCCCTGCTTCGCCCCGCCTCCTTGCGAGTAAACATGAGGAGGCGGGAAAGCATGGAGCTCTTCAGGCGCTCCATGCCCACTGGGGATGGCAAGGGAGCAGGAGGGGTGTTTTTTAATTTACATTTTTGTTGGAGCACAAGTGCACCCATCTCCATTAAAAGAAAAGAAAATGGGGGGCAGGGCTGGTGCTACCATAGAGGCCACTCAGGCGGCCGCCTAGAGCACCAAGGTAAGGGGGGCGCCGGACGCTGCACCCGGAAGCTGCTCTCCCACAGCAGCTCTGAAAGGGCTGCTTCCAGGCGGGCCGTTCCAAAGCTGCCCACCCCAGCGTCCTGGCTTCATTTCGGCTGGGCACCCACCCAGCCGAAGTGAAGCCACACCTACCCACCCCCACCCCAGTGTCCTGGCTTCACTTCAGCTGGGTGCCCACTCAGCCGAAATGAAGCTACACCCGCCCCCCGCATCCTGGCTTTGCTTCGGCTGGGTGGGCGCCCAGCTGAAGTGAAGCCAGAACGCTGGAGTGGGGGGACGGGCGGGCGGCTTCAGAACGGCGCGCCTGGAAGTCGCTCTCCCAGAGCAGCTTCTGGCCGGGTGCACCGTTCCGATGCTGCCCCACCCCACCCCAGCGTCCTGGCTTCGCTTCGGCTGGGCGGGCGAGATGGCGCCCCGCACCCAGGTATACTGGGGTGGGTGTGGGTGGGTGAAAGCAGCTCACCTGCCTAGGGCGCAAAATAGTCTGGCACCAGCCCTGATGGCAGGCGCAACTTCCCTTCTATCATTCTGGGATGCCACCCACACGTGTGAACTTAGGGGAGGATCTCACGAGCAGAATATCTTGAGATCCTCCCCTCTCCCCCCCGGAACGCTGGAGGTGTAGAAAGCGTCACCTGGTGAAGTCGCTCAACCTCTAGATGTCATTTAGACTCAATAGTACCCCTCTGTTGACCTGAGGCAAGGATTTATTTTTTTTACTGTCCGGATATAGTTTTGTTGTAGCTCTCATAAACTATGAGGTAATTTTGGGGGTTTAATCCTATCCAATGTAGGTTTATGAGCTCCTCTGTGCTGCTTTATTGCCGAACAACCTTGCCCAACCCAGCTGGACTCCCCATCCAAGGGAGGCGGATTGAGGCCTAGGAGAGCCTGTGTTTCCTCTCGTTCTGGTTGCTAGGACACCGCATCAAGGGAAGTTCAAGCTAGTGTTGAAGAGGGGCGGGCAAGCCCATCTGTAGGTGAGAAGCGCCCCCCCTCCCAATTTGCTTGGCTCTTGGGCTCAGCATGGTGGTGGCCCCAACACAGCGGTAGACCCGGGCGATGTTTTGACAAACAGGCAGCCGTAACTAAGTCAGGAGAGGCGCCCAAGTCCCAGGGTTGCCAAATGAGGTGGAAATTTGCCCTTGGGGAGAATCTCCACCAGCTGTTGCCAGGAAGCCAGGGAAGCAGCTGCAGAGAGGAATTCAGCTGGAGATGGAGTCAGAAGTGGCCACCGCTGGATGGCCAGCGATGTAGCAAATCAGGGGCCCAGCTAATTTCTCAGAGCCTTCCAAGTACATCTGAACCTACTGCTGAGTCAAAATAGGGGGGTGGATAGAATCCGTTTGGTGGAAAGTTTCATAAGAATCAACCAACTCCCTTTCACATCAGCGTTTGTGGCAAGAGGGCTGAGAAATGGTGGGATTTTTACAGTGATCCCTGCTTGGCCAGGATCACCTGTCTGACCCGGTACCAGAACCAGTGCCTCCACTCAGGTTTCGTTTGCCTTAATGTCATTGTTACATAACTGAATCTGATTGGCGGCATTCTCTTGTGACATCATCATCTTTCCTCTGCATGATCCCTGATTGTCTAGGATCGCTTGAGGAATCAGTGCAAAGAGGAAGAGAAAAATGGCATCAGAATCAGCAGGCGAAGAAGGGGAAAATGAGGGTGAATTGGTGTGGATGTGAACAGTTGTGACAATGGATTCTGAGCTTTTTTGGGAGGGGTTTCAAGCCCGTCCCCAGAACTGTTTCCAAAGGGGGTGGGAAACCTGGAGAACATTTGGCTCAGCGCTGTCTAGAGCTCACCAATGATCTCCTTGACAGAGCTGGCTCCAGGTTTCTGAGGGGCCTTTGGCCAGGCCCCCCTCCTTCATCTAGGAAATAGAAACCAAATGAACAGTTACAAGATGCTTTAGGGTGGATTCCTGCATTGAGCAGGGGGTTGGACTCGATGGTCATGTAGGTCCCTTCCAACTCTGCTATTCTATGATTCTAAGATGGGGGACACTTGGCTTAGCAATACTACAAACGAGAAGGATCTTGGAATTGTTGTCGATCACAAGCTGAATATTAGCCAACAGTGTGATATGGCTGCAAGAAAGGCCAATGCTATTTTGGGCTGCATTAATAGAAGTAGAGCTTCCAAATCGTGGGACGTACTGGTTCCTCTCTATTCAGCCCTGGTTAGGCCTCATCTAGAGTATTGCGTCCAGTTCTGGGCTCCCCAATTCAAGAAGGACGCAGACAAGCTGGAGCGTGTTCAGAGGAGGGCAACCAGGATGATCGGGGTCTGGAAACAAAGCCCTTTGAGGAGAGACTGAAAGAACTGGGCAGGTTTAGCCTGGAGAAGAGAAGATTGAGGGGAGACATGAGAGCACTCTTCAAATACTTAAAAGGCTGTCCCACAGAGGAGGGCCAGGATCTCTTCTCGATCCTCCCAGAGTGCAGGACATGGAATAACGGGCTCAAGTTAAAGGAAGCCAGATTCCGGCTGGACATCAGGAAAAACTTCCTGACTGTTAGAGCAGTACGACAATGGAATCAGTTACCTAGGGAGGTGGTGGGCTCTCCCACACTAGAGGCCTTCAAGAGGCAGCTGGACAACCCTCTGTCAGGGATGCTCTAGGGTGGATTCCTGCATTGAGCAGGGGGTTGGACTTGATGGCCTTGTAGGCCCCTTCCAACTCTACAAGTCTATGATTCTATGATTCTGCCATTGTCTCCAGCTGCTATTGTTTTTCATCCTCTCTCTCATCATGGCCCCCACTTGCTTGCTTGACAGGTAGAGAGCCAGAGAGCAAGGAGGGTGTGGCATCTTCTGCTCCTTCCTCTTATCACCACCGTTGTCTGGGCCAGAGCGAGAGGAAGGAGACAAGCAGGTTGCAATGAGGAGGAGGAGAGCAAGCCTTCCTGAGAGAACGCCTTCTCTCCTATCAACTTGCCCGGTCACTGAGGTCATCCAAGGGCCTGCTCCTGGTGGTTCCACATTGACCTACTGTCCTGCTGGAGTCCACCAGGGGAAGAGCCTTCAGTGTGGTGGCCCCCATCCTATGGAATTTCCCGCCTCTGGAGGTCAGGCAGGCGCCTCCGGAAAATGTCATTGTTCCAGGAAGCCTTCCCTTAATGACCAGCAGCGGTTTATTTTGCACTTAAAAATGTACTTTTGATGTGTTTTTATTCTGCTTTTATTCTATTTTTTTTTGTCCACCGCTCCGAAATTCTGAATGGGGAGTGGTATATAAATATTGTAAATAAATAATTAGATAGATAGATAAAATAACTCCAGGAGGCTCTTGTTATTGGTCCCTCGTCAGGTGCTTGACCACGTTTCCCCTTGTCTCTGGCCATAGGCTCCTAGTGGAATTTAGTGACGCAGGTGACCAGAACACTCATGCAGATTGGAGTTTCAGTTTATCCAGTTACTTGGAAAAAAAAAAGGCCATGCTAAATGTGTCGTGCAGATCAGCCGATGGTCTTCCGTGGATCAAAAGCACTTGGCATCTCGGCTTTCTAAATGGTTCTGTTCAGCTGATGTAGCATATCTAAGGTCCTCCTCCGGGTGCCTCGGAGTGTGGCAACGAGGGACAGGGCCTTTTCAGTGGTGGCCCCCAGACTGTGGAATGATCTCCCTGACGAGGCTCGCCTGGCACTAACGCTGCTATCTTTCCGGCGCCAGGTTAAGACTTTCCTCTTTGCCCAGGCATATGGCGGCACATCCTAATTACCCACATGTTTAGTTTTTTAACGGTTTTTAATGCTTTATGTGTGTATGTTCTGTGTTTTAGAGTTTTAAATTTTGTATTCTTGTTTTTATCTCAATTTTAGAATTTCTGTAAACCGCCCAGAGAGCCCTGGCTATGGGGGCGGTATATAAGTGTAATAAATAAATAAAATAAAATAAAATAAATAAAATAAATCAAGCCAGTTGGCCAGCTGGGCTAAGGCTTGACATTCAGGGCAGCTGTATCATACTGGGAGTTAATCTGGGAATGGATTTGGCTCCTGGCCCAATGTGGAGTTATGATATTAAGACGGTCTTTTGGTCCACAAAACCTGATCTCAGGCTGCAGGTTGCCGATGCTGACGGGTTTGGGTGTCAGGCGATTGTGAGCAGAGGCGGAGATGGAGTGGGCAACTTCTTCTCAGCCTCCCCAAACTGATCTTCTGGCGTCTCCAGGCTACACCAGAGACACAACACCAGAGTCACACTGCTGTCCTCCATCTTCCCCTGGGAGATATTTCTTCATTGCACTGCCTGCTGAAATGGGTCAGGGGATGGAGAGAGAGAGAGAGAGAGAGAGAGAGAGAGATTGGCCAAGGAGCTAACAAAGCCTAGCCCGTTCTCTTGATCATTTCTACCCTCTCTGTGTGCTCCTCTCCCTCGTCTTGTGCCACTTTGGATTGTGTGGTTGTGTGAGAGCAAGGAGAGGCACCTCCTCATTCAGGGAAGATAGCGTCAGAAGATAAAGCCTCAAAGCTGGACATCAGGAAAAACTACCTGACTGTTAGAGCAGGATGACAATGGAACCAGTGACCTAGGGAGGTCGTGGGCTCTCCCACACTAGAGGCCTTCAAGAGGCAGCCGGACAACCCTCTGTCAGGGATGCTTTAGGGTGGATTCCTGCCTTGAGCTGGGGGTTGGACTCGATGGCCTTGTAGGCCCCTTCCAATTCTACTATCCTATGATTCTATGATTCTATGAAATAGGGGGAGGATCAGTTTTTATCAGGGCGGGTTCCAGACTCTTTCCTTAGAAACGTTGGAAGCTGCCTTACACCGAGAGCTCCATCAGACAAGCATTTTCTTGAACGTTTGTTGCTGGGCACTCATGGATTTCCGTGGGTCCCTCTCACGATGTCGTTTGCCTCCTGTGCGCCTCCTCCTCCTTCTACCCTTTGCGCCACACCAAACAACAACAACAACACCCCAGTAAGTCCAACTTATTTTAAAGATGGAAGTTGCCACTATCTCCTGCTGTGTGCAGGAGAAGCAGCGCAATCAAAACCGCCCACTGAATGGGCCACGTGCGCATTGTTTACTTCCTCTTTCAAAAGAGGAAGTAATGAGGGACAAACGGATGGGTGGAAAAGCAACGGAAAGCAAACGCGATTTCCCCCCGTGTGACGATGCTCTGAGTCGGATCCTTGGTCTATCTAGTATAGCCAACACTGTCTGGCTCTCGAGGGTTTCGGGATTCTTTCCTCGCCCTACCTGGGGATGAACGCTGGGACCGTCCGCATGCCAAGTAGGGCCTCTACCACTGAGCCACAGGGCCTCTGTGGCTCCTTGTGACAGGTTCCAGTTCACTCAGGGGCGTGATGGCAGCTCAAGATGAGTTTGTTAGAGCAAATCTTATGGCCCGTAAATATAACCTATTGTGTAGGGAGATTTCAGAAGCCATGCGTGTAGAGGGGGTTCATCCTGTCTTTATCACGACGTGGTTTTTTTTCAAGTTCCTCTCTGTGATCCATTGTGAAGTTGCAACAATGTACAAAGATGTCTAAGCTACAAATTGGGGGGGGGGGGAATTAGCATTGCCCCTGGGGGTTTATGGAGATCTTTGTAAACTGCTTCACACTCATCTTCCCTTTCTTTTATTTTTTCTTTCCTGGCTATTTTTAACGTCAATATCGCCCGCCTGCAGCCTTCTGAGGCAACTTTGGCTCTGGAACTGTGCATTCGATTCCTCCTATTGGCAAAACATTTGTGAGAAATTCCTCGTGCCAGGTTTTATTTTATTTTTTAAAGTCTGTTTTGCCAGAGCTCTTGTTCAACAGTTCTTTGTGACCCATTTTCTCCTCTCTCTCTCTGTCTCTTTTTGCCTTGGCCCCGGGGGTCTAGATGCTGACGCCGAGGCCCAGCCCTTCTCCAGTCTGATTACGAGTTAACTGAGGGGAGCCCCCGCCAAACTGATATTGTTTATTTATTTATTTATTACATTTCTATACCACCCAATAGCCGGAGCTCTCTGGGCGGTTCACAAAATTTAAAACCAAAGTGTAAAACAACAGTATAAAACCATAATATAAAATCCAATATAAAAGCTCAACCACATAAAAAGAGCAGCAATGCAAAATTACAACTTTAAAACACCAAGTTAAAATTTATTTATAGACTGTTAAAATGCTGGGAGAATAAAAAGGTCTTCACCTGGCGTCTAAAGGCATATAACGGAGGTGCCAAGCAAACCTCCTTAGAGAGCTCATTCCACAGCCGGGGTGCCACAGCAGAGAAGGCCCTCCTCCTGGTAGCCACGTGCCTCGCTTCCTTTGGCAGGGGCTCACGGAGAAGGACCCCTGAGGATGACCTTAGGGTCCAGGCAGGTACATATGGGAGGAGGCGTTCCTTCAAATAACCTGGCCCCAAGCCATTTAGGGCTTTGAATATTAGTACCAGCACTTTGAATCGGGCCCGGACCTGGAATGGCAGTCAATGTGAACCGCCCAGAGATCTTCGGCTATTGGGCGGTATAAAAATGTAATAAATAAATAAATAAATATATAAGCTGGAAGAGGCTGGAAAATGATAGCACTTTTCAAATACTTAAAAGGTTGTCACACAGAGGAGGGCCAGGATCTCTTCTTGATCCTCCCAGAGTGCAGGACATGGAATAATGGGCTCAAGTTAAAGGAAGACAGATTCTAGCTGGACATCAGGAAAAACTTCCTGACTGTTAGAGCAGTACGACAATGGAATCAGTGACCTAGGGAGGTTGTGGGCTCTCCTGCACTAGAGGCCTTCAAGAGGCAGCTGGACAACCATCTGTCAGGGATGCTTTAGGGTGGATTCCTGCATTGAACAGGGGGTTGGACTCGATGGCCTTGTAGGCCTGTTCTGGGTGAGGTGGCTCTCTCTCTCTGAAGGAGCAGGTACGTAGCTTGGGAGTACTCCTAGACCCATCATTGTCACTGGAGGCCCAGTTGGACTCTGTGGCACGGAATACTTGGGGTCAGCTTCGGCTGATCTGCCAGCTATGGCCTTTCCTGGACAGGGCAACCTAGCCACAGTAGTGCATGCACTGGTAACTTCCCGATTAGATTACTGCAATGCACTCTATGTGGGGCTGCCCTTGAAGACGACTCGGAAGTTGCAGCTAGTGCAAAATGCAGCAGCTAGACTGCTGGCGGGTACATCTTACAGAGACCACAGTGAGCGCCGTTCAGTGGCGGAACGGATTTCATTCCTTCGCTGGAGCTATTTTGGCAGAAGCTGAATGGCCATCTGTCAGGCATGCTGCACCTCCACCTTGAAAAGCAGAAGCTACATTGCGCTGGTGGTTGGGCTAGATGATCTCTGAGGTTCCCTCCACCATTGTTGCTTCCAGGGGTAAGGTGCCTCTGAAACTGGGGGTTCCACCTAGCCATTGTGACAAGTAGCCATTGACAGACCTCCCCACTCCATGAATTTGTATACAGCAAGGACGGGGAACTCCGGCCCACGGGGATAATCCAGCCATGGGAGGCGCCGTACCTAGTCTGTGGAGGCTCTTTGGGTTCCTCTAATGGGTGGGGCTTGTTCTGCAAGCCTTGCTTCATGGAGGAATCTCAGATCAGACGTAAGAGCAGGGACGTGGCCCAGGAGGAGCAACTGGATAAACCCTACGACACTCTACATGCCGCCCCCACGGAGACGGCTTCCACACAAAGCCGGGGTCTTGGCTGGTGCTGAGAGGAGCTCCTGCTCTTCCCCCAAACAGCAAAGTCCTTCCGTGTGGTGTGCGCTCTCCCTGCAGGGACGGCGCATGCAGCCAGGAGCTCTGCCGGTGCTTGGAGGGGGAGCAGCTGTTCCTTGCACAGGCAGGGTCCCTTCCTCTGTGCTGAGAGAGGCACAGAAGTCCAAAGTCGGTGCGGTAATTATGCCAGTGGTGGGCCCATGCGCCCTAATGTCATCTGGGTCCTGGAGGTCCTGGTGTGGGACAATTCAGCCCCCTCTTCCAATATGTCCCTTGCCCCTGGTCTCATTCGGTAGAGCACCTACTTTGTAGGAGTCATAGAATCATAGAATCCTAGAATAGCAGAGTTGGAAGGGGCCTACAAGGCCATCGAGTCCAACCCCCTGCTCAATGCAGGAATCCACCCTAAAGCATCCCTGACAGAGGGTTGTCCAGCTGCCTCTTGAAGGCCTCTAGTGTGGGAGAGCCCACAACCTCCCCAGGTAACTGGTTTCATTGTCGTACTGCTCTAACAGTCAGGAAGTTTTTCCTGATGTCCAGCTGGAATCTGGCTTCCTGTAACTTGAGCCCGTTATTCCGTGTCCTGCACTCTGGGAGGATCGAGAAGAGATCCTGGCCCTCCTCTGTGTGACAACCTTTTAAGTATTTGAAGAGTGCTATCATGTCTCCCCTCCATCTTCTCTTCTCCAGGCTAAACATGCCCAGTTCTTTCAGCCTCTCTTCATAGGGCTTTGTTTCCAGTCCCTGGGCTCCATCAGGCATGTCTGGTTTAAAAGGCTAAAGAAGGAAGCAGGTGATGGGGAAATTCCTTGGACAGCTGCTGCCGGTCAGAACAGACAGCACTGGCCCCAATGGAGAGAGTTTCTTATGCCTCTCTTTCATGAATTGAAGAGGAGCGGTGAAAGAGCCCCGTCTTCCTTTCTGCCAAATATGGCTCCATGATATTGATAGCCCGGGTAACAATACTAACAGATCATATTAATTTAGATACAGAACTAATGAACATAATATAATCTCCTAACCATCCACCTCTCCCCTTTCCACAGGTCCAGGCGGCAAGAAGAAATCGCCCGGCCCCTGTGGCCATCTTGGATCCTTGGCGGCTCTCAAATATGCCGTGGTCGGGCTCTACTTGCTTGTGTTCCTGATCCTCGTGGGAGTTTTCATCCTCGCAGGTAAGGACCAGCGGTGCGGGGGAAGGGGGAACGCGACTCTCCTGGACTGTTTTGCGGCAGGTACAGTGAGGTCATCTCCTAGGGTAAGAGATGAGGGGGGGGTGTCTATACTACTACTACTACTACTATTATTATTATTATTATTATTATTATTATTATTTATTTATTTATATAGCACCATCGATGTACATGGTGCTGTACAGATAACACAGTAAATAGCAAGACCCTGCCGCGTAGGCTTACAGTCTAATAAGTTGTAGTAAACAATAAAGAGGGAAGGAGAATGCAAACAGGCACAGGGAAGTGTAAACAGGCACCGGGTAGGGTGAGGCTAACAGTATAGAGTCAGAACAAACTCAATATTTAAAAGCTATAGGGAAAAGAAAAGTTTTTAGCTGAGTTTTAAAAGCTGTGATTGAGTTGGTAGTTCTCAAGTGTTCTGGAAGAGCGTTCCAGGCGTAAGGGGCAGCAGAAGAAAAAGGACGAAGCCGAGTAAGGGAAGTGGAGGTCCTTGGGCAGGCGAGAAGCATGGCATCAGAGGAGCGGAGAGCACGAGTGGGGCGATAGTGTGAGATGAGAGAGGAGAGATAGGCAGGAGCTAGACCGTGAAGAGCTTTGAAGGTCAGCAGGAGAAGTTTATATTGGATTCTGGAGAGAATTGGAAGCCAATGAAGAGATTTCAGAAGTGGAGTGACATGGTCAGAGCGGCAGGCCAAGAAGATGATCTTAGCGGCAGAGTGGTGGACAGAGACCAGCGGACTGATGTGAGACGAAGGAAGGCCAGAGAGAAGAAGGTTGCAGTAGTCCAACCGAGAGATAACCAGTGCGTGAACGAGAGTCTTGGCAGAAGAGACAGACAAAAATGGTCGAATCCTGGCAATATTATACAGGAAGAAACGACAGGATTTAGCTACTGCCTCGATGTGAGGAGTAAAGGAGAGCGAGGAGTCAAATATAAAGCCAAGACTACGAGCTTCCTTGACCGGAGTAAGCGTGACATCGTTGACAGTAAGAGAGAATGAGAGGTGAGGAGAAGGTTTAGGAGGAAAAACAAGCAATTCAGTCTTTGCCATGTTAAGTTTCAAACGACGATGAAGCAGCCAGGCTGAGATATCTGAGAGACATGCCGAGATACGATCGTGAACATCAGGAGAAAGTTCCGGCCTACTTACCCCATCATGGTCGCTCAGTGGCGCTGCGTTGTTTATATGACGCAGCCCCCAACTCGCAGCCATGTCAGGCTCCCCCCCGAAACGGCGCATTTTCACCATCCTGTTCTCCCCTCCCCAATGTCACCATGTTGACTTTTTCCATTTCCCCGCTGTCTCCATATTGTTTCTTCTGTCTATCACTGGTGGCTTCACTTTGGATTTGGGAAGTGGGCGTAGCTGGGGGTGGTTCCCAGTGGAGGGTAGGTGCAGAACCCAGGGCAGAGGGCAGGCTGGACCAGCCGAGTAATGGCCGCCATGGCCACATGATAGTCTGGGGAACAAAAGCAAGGGCCGTTGTGATGTCGAATGCATCCATTCCATGTCATTTAGCAGTGCAAATGCGCTGCTACAGCCTTCCAAAATTGTACAGAGCTCCCAGAAACAAAAGGGAAAAAAGGGGTTTCGGGGTTTTCGGTCTACTGCCCATTCCCGCCATCTGACTACGGCGCTGCGATTTTTCTTCTCCGGGCCGTCTGTGCTTTGTCTTGCCATTTAAACATATCAATGCTGCAAGGTTTGTGGAGCGGTGTGTGCAGGGCCAGGGCTACCATAGAGGCCACTCAGGCGGCCGCCTAGAGCGCCAAGCTAAGAGGGGAGTCAGCATTCACGCGCGTTGGCTGTGAGCTGGCCCGAGGATTCAGCTGGGCCTGGGCGGGCGAGATGGCGCCCCGTGCCCGCCCAGCCAAAGCGAAGCCAGGGACGCTGGGGTGGGGGTGGGGTGGCTCCACGTTCGGACTTCCGGAACGCGCCCGGAAGAGAGAGAAAGAGAGAGAGAGAATGTATGGGTGCAGGGGGTGCAGGAGGTCTTTGAGTGGAAAGCAGAGAACAAGAGAAATAATCCTGCCGTTTCTCCCCTTTTCAGTGACGGGTTCCTCCTTCACAGCTACCGGTTAGCGCTTCCTTGCCAAAAATGGTTTCCATTTCTAAAGAAAAGTGAGAAGTTGCATTGCAGCTGTGTGAAGATCTTTGGTTAGGGTTTGGATGAGTTTTGCACATTGAGCCTCTGCAGAGGTGAGCATCCGTGAGGTCGACGGGGCTTTACCCCCAGGTCACTATGCATAAGGCTGCAGCCCTGTCCATCCTCATGAATTTTATTGACCGCATTTCTATAATGCCCAATGGATGAAGCTCTCTGGGTGTTTCACAGAATGCATTGCTCGCTCGCTCTTGCTCTCATGGCTAGCTGGGGGATGATGGGAATGGTGGTCCAACAAAAATGGAGGGCGCCAGGTTGGGGAAAGCTGTGCCAATCTTCCTGGATCAACAACTGTTGCTTCCAAATATTTCTCTCTGCTTGCCCGTAATCCTCCTCCCGTCACCATAACCACCACCACCGCACTGGCACTTGCTCATCCTCGTACGCTTGCTCGTGCCGCCACCCCGTTGTTTTGGGTGTAGCCCTGTGAGGATGAAGTCATAAAGCCAACGCTCAATGAGTAATTGTTGGACCAGGAGAAGTGCGTCAAGCCCAGCCCTCGGCCGAAGGAGCCGGCCGAGGTTCAGTGGGTGGCCACGAACCATCCCAAAGAACTTTTGGGCTCAGACTCGGGGGTTTGTGGGTTGGGCGGCCGCCACCGCAGCACGTTCCCAGAATGTCTGCAAGGCGGGAGCCGAGTGACGGCTTCTCGACTGGGAGGACAGATCCTGGCACCAGAAACATTGCCTCTTGCCCACAGGAACAACCCACTCCTGGCTCCAGCTGTTTATCTCCTGATGTCTCTCCCCCACCCCCCAGCCCACCCCCAAAACCCTTTGGAAAGTTTTGTCAGAGGAACAGCAGCTATCTGTTGTTGTCCTTGTTGTATTAAAGCAGGGGCAGCCAAGCGTTGGGCAAATGTCACCACTGGCACAGCTAGGGCTTGGCCCAAGGGCTGAGAGAGAGGACTCTGCAGCCCTGGGGGGGCGGGGGACAGGACAGCCTCAAACAACCACCCAAAAAGCAGCAGGGGATGGAAGGGGACCGGCAGCAAACAGGCCAGCTGCTGGCAAACTCCATTTTATTCCTGCAGCCCTGGTGGGGACCACGATTTAAGTTAATTTAAAATGCAACACTGCACATGCTCAGAGTATTTCTTTTCTTCTCTTTATCACAGTTAGCAAACAGTTTGCTGTTATTGTATGGCTCTAATGTACCAGGAGTGTTGAAGCAGTAGTAGAGCATGGGATGGTGTGTGTGGGGAGAAGAGGAATGTAATTGTGTGCTTCACAACTGAAGTAATACACCCCACCATCTAATAATCCCCCCCATAAGAGCATTAAATCCAAGGTCTAGCATTACCGAGCTGCACCACTGCGTGCCACAGTCAAACCCAAATTGTATTCAAAGGGCAGCCCGTGGTGCCAATGCAGCCTCGCCCTCAACAAAGCCCTATGAAGAGAGACTGAAAGGACCGGGCATGTTTAGCCTGGAGAAGAGAAGATTGAGGGGAGGCATGAGAGCACTCTTCAAATACTTGAAAGGTTGTCACACAGAGGAGGGCCAGGATCTCTTCTCCATCCTCCCAGAGTGCAGGACACGGAATAACGGGGTCAAGTTAAAGGAAGCCAGATTCCAGCTGGACATCAGGAAAAGCTTCCTGACTGTTAGAGCAGTGCGACGGTGGAATCAGTTACCTAGGGAGGTTGTGGGCTCTCCCACACGAGAGGCCTTCAAGAGGCAGCTGTACAACCATCTGTCAGGGATGCTTTAGGGTGGATTCCTGCATTGAGCAGGGAGTTGGACTCGATGGCCCTGTAGGCCCCTTCCAACTCTGCTATTTTATGATTCTATGATTCAACCACCTCCAGCCACCTGGTTGACCTCTACCTTGCAGTGTCAAATGCAGCACCAATGCAGCATGTGAGCAAGTGGCAGGCCGGCATGCTGACCAGAGTTTCTGCATCTCTACTATAAGGGAAATTGTATTTCCCTTAATGTTCTTCCTGGTTCTTTGGCACAACTGTTGTGGGCTGCATTACACAGGAAGAGAGGGGTGACAAGAGGTTTGAATTGAATTCTTCACCTCCATTCAGTTCCAATAAGTTCTGTTGAGACAGCGCCATCTAGTGGTAGAAGATCTTGCTGTTTCCCGGCTATTGCCCCTATAAAAGTGGTTCTTTTTGTCCCAGGATTTCCAGAGGTTTTGGCAGGAGATGACCTGGTTGTTAACGACATCATGAAATCGGCCCCCAAACTTCTGTGAGTGGCTAATCATGAGTGTGCAATAAATTGCTTGTTTAGAGGAGCCCTGTATGCCAAGGGTGCCGAACCTCTTTCACCCCGAGGGCTGGATTCCGTTTCCAAGAAGCTCTTGGGGGCCATGTTCCAATGGTCTGCAGGGCCAAAGACAAACATTGTGATGCCAAAAATGCTAGGGCTGTGCACAACCCTCCCGAATTGCTTCGTATCCTGAATCCGGACCTTCCGGATCTGGCCCCAACCAGTTCTGGTCGATCTGGACCCACGCACCCCGACCTGCTCTGGAAATGGATCTGGAGCGACATCCGGAGGTCTGGATCGATATTCGGACGCCATTTTGCTAGGGTGACCAAATTTTGGAAACCAAAAAGGAGGACAACATGGTCAGCCCCCAAGGGGGCATGTCCAGCACCAAGGGGGCGTGCCCACCCGAACATAGCCTTGGTCACATGCCTGATTTTACAGCATACATTTAAGACAAATCTGTTCTACATAGCATCTTAATGTTAAAATCACTGAAATAAAGAACAAGTGAGAGATTCACTGTATCTGAAATTAACTTCACTCACTCCTACTTTTGTAGGTTTTGCTGTACTTTGAAGCTTTTGCTATACTCTGTGTTACATTCTCCCCTTCCCTCAACTATCTTTTCTGACTGTATCTTCACTCATTGCAAGCTGCTGTTGTTGTTAACAGGGTTTGCGACTGGCCGGCCGGATGGCTGGCTTAGTTTCAATTTTTTTAAAAAAGCTTGTGTATAATTGTCACAAGTTTCTCTACTCTAACGTTAAGGTGGGTGTTGCGGCAGTTTACCTAAAGACTGGAGATCCCCTTAATGCCAAGGGCTGAAACTGCTCAATATGCAAAACCTCAAAGAGGAGGTTTGACAACCTGAGTTCGAAGGATATGGCTCCAACAGTTTTAAAACAGAATAATTTTAAAACTTTGAACTTTTAAAAAAATCCTAAAAAAAAACAATGGATGAACAGATCTGATTCAAACCTGGCATGGCTAAATCTCTCCTTAAGAGCTATCATGGTGCCAACTTTCAGCCCTTTATCTTTTAAAAATGTCATTTTTAAAAAATAATTTTAAAACCTCCAACTTTAAAAAAAATCCTAAAACTCAATGGATGGACAGATCTGTTTCAAGCTTGGCATAGCTAAAGTCCTTGTTAAGAGCAATCATGGTGCCAAGTTTCATCTCTTTATCTTTTAAAATAATATTTTTTTTAAAAAAAATTAAATCCTAAAATTTTAAAAAAATTCTAAAAATCAACGGATGAACAGATCTGTTTCAAATTTGGTATGGCTAAAGCTCTACCTAAATGATATCATGGTGTCAACTTTCAGCTCTTTATCTTTAAAAATGACGGTTTAAAAATAATAATTTAAAAACCTCAATTTTAATAAAAAAATCCTAAAAATCAATAAATGAACAGATCTGTTTCAAATTTGGTGTGGCTAAAGCTCTACCTAAATCCTATCATGGTGCAAAGTTTCATCTCTTTATCTTTAAAAATGACAATTTTAAAAATAATAATTTTAAAACCTCATTTTTTAAAAAAAAACCCTAAAAAATCAATGGATGAACGGATCTGTTTCAAATTTGGTATGACTAAAGCCCTTCTTAAGAGCTACCATCATGCCAAGTTTCATGTCTTTATCTTAAAAAATGACGGAGTTATAAGCATTTTAGTTAATTCCCATCAGAGCTGCTCTTTGGAAAAATCCGGATTTCCCCTCCCCCTCTCGGATTTGTCATCGAAAACCCAGACAAATCTGGGCAAATCCAGGCAAATGGTCACCCTGATTTTGCCCCCCCCCCCCGCACTTACTTGGCTCCGCCACCGTCGCCGCCACAGTCTGCGTGGCGGCTTCGACTGCCGCAGACGCCTAAGGCCGGAAGTAGGCTGTGGCGGACGGCAGAACCAGGTAAGCCCCCTCCCCCTTCCCCACTTAGGGATGCTTTAGGGTGGATTCCTGCATTGAGCAGGGGGTTGGACTCGATGGCCTTGTAGGCCCCTTCCAACTCTGCTATTCTATGATTCTATGAGTCAGAGGTTCAATCCCTGGCAGCATCTCCAGGCAGAGCTAGGAAGGAATCCTGGCCTCTGCTCTGAGGGCCCACAATTTAATCCTCATCACAGGTGGGACTTCAGAAGAGGGTGAGGGGAGGAATTGAGGCAGGGGAGAAGGCCAGAGATGGACCTTGTGAAGGTAGCCTTCCCCCTTGGCTTTTCTAGCTCCTCACCATGATCTTGCTCTGCTTGTAGGACTACACAGGTCTCCCTCCTCCTACCCCGAATCTGAATCAAGTCTGGGCATTTCCCCCGAGCTGTGAAACCCCACATCAGCCCTCCCTCACCCGGGGCCCTCCAGATGTGGTGCAACCACTGACTCACCAAACCTCTCTGCATTTCTCATGAATTTGCTATGTTTACATTCTTAAAAACCTAGCTAGCTAAGGTCGTCTACATGGAAATGGAAGGAGAAGCACTTCTGGGTATTAACTCAATTTTCATGAAAATGGTTTTGGTCCATGCAGAATACACCATACAGAAAAACCCATTTTTTTATGGGTCACACACAGCGCTTGAAACCCCCATACTTTGGGGTTGGGTTGGCTGAGTAGCACTAATTATAGAATCATAGAATAGCAGAGTTGGAAGGGGCCTACAAGGCCATCGAGTCCAACCACTTGCTCAATGCAGGAATCCACCCTAAAGCATCCCTGACAGAGGGTTGTCCAGTGCCGCTTGAAGGCCTTTAGTGTGGGAGAGCCCACAACCTCCCTAGGTCACTGGTTCCATTGTCGTGCTGCTCTAACAGTCAGGAAGTTTTTCCTGATGTCCAGCTGGAATCTGGCTTCCTTTAACTTGAGCCCGTTATTCCGTGTCCTGCACTCTGGGAGGATCAAGAAGAGATCCTGGCCTTCCTCTGTATGACAACTTTTAAATATTTGAAGTGGTGAATCAAACCCCCATAGTTTAACCCCACACCTCCCCCCCTCTCAGCCACAATTGGGACGTGAAGGATGTGAAAGATTTAAACTGCGTTTTTATGAATGGAGAAAACAGGCTGCGTTCTGTGAATGATGTTAGTGTGGTACCCTACCTGATCAGAGGGAGCTGCATTCTGTGAATAGGAAAGCAGCCCCACTGGGGGTGGGGTGGGTGGGGAAGAAACAGCTCAGCTCTGATTTTCTCAATGGGAAAAAAGATGCTACAGGTTCTCAATGGGGTTAACACAGGAAGTACGCTGTTCTGAACGCTTGAAACGGTTGTGGCTCCGACTTTCTCAGTGGGAAAAATATACGCAGCAGATTCTCAGCGGGGGTAAATGCTTGTGAAGTAGTGCTAAGAGGGAAGAAACCTGTGTCCAAAAAGAGGGGACGGGGGGGAGGGGCGCACACACCCCTTAACCAGGTCGCAGCCAAGGCAGGAGCTACACTACAGCTTTAAAACGGTTTATAACAGTTTTGACAACTGTTGAGGCCGATGACACACTCCAGATACAGTTTTCAAAATGTTTTCAAAGTGTTTTATCTTGCAGAAATAGGCATGCACAGAATCTAAGGCGGGGAAACGGGACACACTGCAGAGGAACCGCTCCAGAATCATAGAATCATAGAATAGCAGAGTTGGAAGGGGCCCACAAGGCCATCGAGTCCACCCCCCTGCTCAAGGCAGGAATCCACCCTAAAGCATCCCTGACAGAGGGTTGCCCAGCTGCCGCTTGAAGGCCTCTAGTGTGGGAGAGCGCACAGAGCCCGGTTTAAGAAAAACAATGCGCTAAAACGGCTTTCCCCCAAACGCGCCTTTTCTAGAGCGAAGCGGTGCGGAGGCCCTGGGATGGTGACGCCGCCATCTGCTGTGAGCGACCCTAGTGTGCTCTCCTTCTGCGTTAAATCGGCCCCGTAGATTGGCCCCTTGTCACGCAGTGGCTGGCGGGGACAGGACCCTTTTTGATATCTGGGGAAGCTGCAGGATTTCGCATGTGGCAATATTCCTTTGGCCAGGCAGGAGGAGAACAGGGGAGCTGGTTCTGCCAAAGCCTTTCCCCCACTTCCTTTGGGCAACATCTGATCATGATCAGAACCAAGAAGGGATTTTCTTTCCAGGGAAGGGCTGTTGTAACGTCAGCCGTTTGTTTATTCCCCCCCAATGTAAAAACAACAACAACATGTGATTGTTGCTCTTGCAGAAGGTGGATGAAATTATATATGAAAACAGCCGCCCACCCACTTCCATGAAAAAACCCAAAACATTCTCATTGGGTGGAGGATTAAATTGCAGTGTGCCTGGAATAAAAAGCCCCAGCATCCGTAAAGGAGAAACACGGCGATGAATCATCCCCTGACCTTATTTTGGCTGAGTATTTAAATCTGGGGGATTAAGAGCGGAGATGTGACTGTGACCTTTTGGCTCTTCTAGTCCAGTACTGTCTCCTCTGACTCCAGGGTTGCAGCGCAGCCAGAGGATCGTTCCCACTTTGCAGAGTAAAAAGACAGGACAGCTCTGTTGTTCTTCACGCAGCGGGGGCGGGGGGGGGAGCAGAGACGCAGAAGGTTTGACTTGCAAGGAGTAAAGGTTGACTCAGTGGCTACCAGCATCTATTAGCCAGGATGGCTTTATGTGATGAATACTAGGGGTGTGCACGGACCCCCCGCTCCGCCCCGCGGGCCGATCCGAAAATTTCAGATCGGCCCGCTCCGCTCTGTGCGGAGCGGGCGGCAGAGCCCGGTAAGGGAGCAAGGGGCGGCAGAGCCCGGTAAGGGAGCAAGGGGGAGGGGGGCCTTACCTGCCTCCGTCCGTGGTCCGTCGGCTTCTTCAATTGAGCCCGCGGTTCAACCCGGAAGTCTGGGCCGCAGTGCGGCCCAGACTTCCTGGTTGAACTGCGGGCTCAATTGAAGAAGCCGACGGACCGCGGACGGAGGCAGGTAAGGGAGAGGAGGGCGGGGGGGGGGTTACCGGGCCCTGCTGCTGTCGCCGCATGGGCAACAGCAACAGCGGCAGGGCCCGGTAAACCCCACTTACCTTTGCGGCAGAGCTCCGGATCGAGGCGAAGGATCCGCCTTCACCTCGATCCTCTTCGCCACGCTCCGCCGGCCCCCCAATCCTCTTCGCCTCCGCCTTAAGGGGAGGCGAAGCACCCCGCTCCGCTTCTAATTCGCCGGTCCGATTAGAAGCGGAGCACATCCCTAATGAATACAACCTTTTTTTCCCAAGGGGCAAGGGCAGTGGGAAAGGACTGTTGTCACCATGCTACACTTACAACTTTCCACTAGAAGTTTGCAGTCACCCACAGGGGCAGGTCTACACAGCGCACTGAAGGCGTTTGCATGCGCCTGCAGTGCGCCCCGAAAGCGACTGTGTAGATCCTGCTGGAAGAGACGGAGGAAGAGGCGGAGGAGGAGGCGGCTGGGGAATCCGGCCGCGTCCTTGCCCCCACCGCCACCGCTGCCCACCTCCCCGCCGGCCTCCTGCTGCCGGCGAAAGAGCCACCCAGGTCGGAGAGCTTCTTCCGCTCTCCGCCCCGCCTTCTTCCGCGGAGTGGCTCTTTCGCCGGCAGCAGGAGGCCGGCGGGGTGGTGGGCGGCGGCGGCGGCAAGGACGCGGCCGGATTCCCCAGCCGCCGCCTCCTCCGCCTCTTCCTCCGTCTCTGCCAGCAGGATCTACACAGTCGCTTTCGGGGCGCACTGCAGGCGCATGCCAGCGCCTTCAGTGCGCTGTGTAGATCCGCTCCTGGGACCCAATTTGCTGCTTCAAAAACAGCCCAATTTGGCTCGGACTGATTCAGGGCTCAACTACACCAAGCAAGATATTCCACTATGAAAGCGGTATATAAAAGGCAGGAGCCACACTTGGTCAGAATTGGATGATATAGTAGACCCTTAGGAGGGGAACACACCTGCCAAAGGTCAGAACAATTCATGCAGGGCGCTTTATGCTGTTTGCCTACGGTATATATCTCAGCAGGTGTGTGTGTGTGTGTGTGATCAGCAGCTCCATATATATGGAACAGATGACAACTTCTTAAATTTCTTGGTAGAATGAGATGAAAATTTCAGGGATAGTTTTCCTCCTGCCATATATCAGGACAATGGGGAGGGGGGTTTATGTAAGAGGAGCCTTGGCAGTTGGAGGTTCAGCAAAAATGGACGTGTTTACACACACCCTATGCTCCTCTCCTTGTGGATCATTGTTCTAACACTGGCAGCCTGGAGGTGTACCTACGTAAGAAGGTTTCAGAAGGATAGGCTGAACATGCTGCAGCAGCTGAACGCGAGTCAGCCGTGCAAGATGGCCTCTAGAAGGGCGAACGTAGTTCTGGGCTGCATCGGAAGAAGCCTTGTAGCAAAGACGCATGAAGTCCTTCTTCCTCTCCGCTCGGCACTAGTGAGGTCACGCCTGGAGTACTGTGTATGACTCTGGGCACCACATTTCCAAAAGGACATTGAGAGGTTAGAGCAGGTTCAGGGGAGAGCAACAAAGCTGATACAGGGACTTGAGGACAGGCCTTATGAGGACAGGCTGAAGGAACTTGGGGTGTTCAGTCTGGAGAAAAGAAGACTGAGGGGAGACATGTCAGCAGTGTTGAGGTGCATAAAAGGATGCCACAGGAAAGATGGTCAAGAGCTATTTCCCATGGCCACAGAAATTAGGACCTGAAATAATGGGTATAAGATACAGCTGCCTTGATTTTGATTAAATATATTTATTGTTTATTTATTTATTTATTGCATTTTTATACCACCCAATAGCCGAAGCTCTCTGGGCGGTTCACAAAAATTCAAACCGTAATAAAACAACCAACAGGTTAAAAGCACAAATACAAAATACAGTATGAAAAGCACAACCAGGATAAAACCACGCAGCAAAATTGATATAAGATTAAAATACAGAGGCATTCTCTTCCCCTCCTTATTGTTTTACTATGACTTTATTAGATTGTAAGCCTATGCGGCAGGGCCTTGCTATTTACTGTTTTACTCTGTACAGCACCATGTACATTGATGGTGCTATATAAATAATAATAATAATAATAATAATAATAATAATAATAATAATAATAACAACAGTAAAATTTAAATTTAAGTTAAAATTAAGTGTTAAAATACTGAGAGAATAAAAAAGTCTTCAGCTGGCGACGAAAGCAGTACAGTGTAGGCGCCAGGCGGACCTCTCTGGGGAGCTCATTCCACAACCGGGGTGCCACAGCGGAGAAAGCCCTCCTCCTAGTAGCCACCTGCCTCACTTCCTTTTTTCTAAGGAAAAAAATGTCCTGACTGTAAGATCTGTACAACAGTGGAACTGTCTACCTACAGAGGTTGAGGGTTCTCCACATCTGGAGGTTTTTTAAGAAGAGACTGGACAGGCACATCTCATGAATGGCTTAATTGGTTTTCCTGCACATTACTAGATGATGTTTGTGGTCCCTTCCAGTTCCACAATTCTATGATTCCAATTCATGCAGAAGGGCCATCATCACATTTGGGGGAGGGGATGAGTGATTCGTTTCCCTTCCTCCCTCTCCTGTTTTTTGGGGCAATTTATATGAAATTAACACATATCCTAGAGGCAAGAAATCTGAATATTTTCAGGAGGATCAGTGCAGGATCCAGTAAGGTCCTTCTTATGTTGCAGGCCCATCAGTCCTTACCTGCTAGAAATTAGTTTGAAACTTTCCCTCTGTATTTAAGGTTGGACTTCTGAGCTAGGCTCCACCACTTAGCTGTAAACCCACCCACTCCCAATTAGGCCTGTTAAGTCCCGCCTTCACAGAGGTGGCTGGGTTTGTTTATCTCTGAGGACATCTTAAGAGGACGATGATAAATTCCTCTGGATTCTCAGAAGGTTAGCTGTTGAAAGATTTATATAAACACACACACAATTCCCCTAGAGCCGTGCATAACAGGAAATTGAAGCTGTTATTTATGTTGCTGAGATCCAGGCTTGCTTTTAATGGTCTTTCTTTGCAAACGCTTGAGAGTTAATGCCGGCTGTTGTGATGAAGCCTATTAACAGTCCTTGCCCGGTCTGAAGAAGTCTGTGGTGGTGGTGGGGACCCATCCTCCAGGGGGAAGGAAAGGACAGTTGGCAAATATCCAGGGAACAAGTCGAGGCATGATTCAGAGACAGAAGGAACTTATTAGGACCGTGTGGTTTGACCCTCTGAATACGCACACGTTGCGGAACTTATCCCAGCTGGACAAAAAATAATAATCACTTTGACAGACAGCCAAGCAAGAATGACAAGAAACCATCAGCACAAGAGGAAGGAGTCACCTGCCCCGGAACATGGCCCAAAGGTTTCGTGCACATGACCCAGAGCAATAAGAAAACATCAGGACGGGCTTCTCGTGTGCTGCATTGAAGCAGAACATAATTCATCACCAAGGAATCTGAGATACCACGGTGTTGAACAGAGTGCTAGACTAGGTGGACCTTTGGCCTGATCCGGCAACTAGAGCTCTTCTTATGTTCTTCAATATATGTGCAAAGAGCGTCTACGTTGGGGGTGCAGGAACTCAGGCCATTGTAAGGTCCGGATCCGGCCCTCCAGGGTTCCTCAGACAGCCTCCCTTGCCCTAGGTCCGCCCTCTTTTCCCCAACTGCCAATCATTTGGGGGTTTCCCAGCTTTTGTGCAGTCCCCCACCCCACCCAATTCTAAAAGGTTGGAATTTTATTCCTAAGTCTTGGTGACTTGCAGTGAGAGCTTTACGGACCAATCCTATCCCCCCCAGACAGTATCTTCGGCGAGGGTGTGTGTATGTGATAGGAGAGTTCGGTTTCCTGGGTCTGAGGTCAGAGACAGGGCTCTGACCTGAGAACAAGGAAACCATGCTCCCCGCCCCTTCTCTACCCTGCCTCCTCATAGCCGTCACAGAGAAAACCATGCCAGCTACCTCTTGATGTTTGGAAAACAGAGGGCTGAGATGGGGGTGTTCCCAGGGGTGGAGAAGGGAGCCATATCCAACAGTGTGATACGGCTGCAAGAAAGGCAAATGCTATTTTGGGCTTCATTAATAGAAGTATAGCTTCCAAATCACATGAGGTACTGGTTCCTCTCTATTCGGCCCTGGTTAGGCCTCATCTAGAGTATTGCGTCCAGTTCTGGGCTCCACAATTCAAGAAGGACGCAGACAAGCTGGAGCGTGTTCAGAGGAGGGCAACCAGGATGATCAGGGGTCTGGAAACAAAGCCCTATGAGGAGAGACTGAAAGAACTGGGCATGTTTAGCCTGGAGAAGAGAAGATGGAGGGGAGACATGATAGCACTCTTCAAATACTTAAAAGGTTGCCACACAGAGGAGGGCCAGGATCTCTTCTCGATCCTCCCACAGTGCAGGACATGGAATAACGGGCTCAAGTTACAGGGAGTAAGATTCCGGCTGGACATCAGGAAAAACTTCCTGACTGTTAGAGCAGTACGACAATGGAATCAGTTGCCTGGTGAGGTTGTGGGCTCTCTCACACTCGAGGCCTTCAAGAGGCAGCTGGACAACCATCTGTCAGGGATGCTTTAGGGTGGATTCCTGCATTGAGCAGGGGGTTGGACTTGATGGCCTTGTAGGCCCCTTCCAACTCTGCTATTCTATGATTCTATGAGACCGGGGCGGCTGCACTCTGCCCTATTCCATGGCAACCACAGCCTTCTCCCCTCCCTCTCAGAGCCACCATTGCTAGATGGGCAAAATCGCCCGTCTAGTAGAAATGCAGGGCGCTGGAGTGTGGCGGCAAAGATCACCTCCTCTGTCCTTCCATTGGACAGAGGCTGCTGGGAAGGATTGCACCATTAAGCTAAAACAGGCCAGCAGTTTTGATGGCTTTGCCCAGCACTCTTGCATTCAGCCCCACACACTGCGGGAATGCACGCCCCCCCCCCACCTCAAGCTCTTCTCCAAGATGGAGAACACCCCCGATCTACATATTCCTTCTTTTCTTAGGCAAGATTAAAAACATGCAAGCACAACCTACTCACCCCCACCTGCTGTGTTAAAGGCTCAGCTGCCAGGAAAGGCAGTTTGCTTGGCTGCAGATAAGATGTGTCTTTCTGTGTTGGGAAAAACCTTTTCACACCAAGATGAGACGCAGCCTCCATGGCCCAATGAGTGCCCTGTGGAAGACAGTAACGGATAAGTTCTCTCCTTATCCTGGAGTCCAGAATAATAAAATCTGTACTCTCTGTGACTTTTGCGGCCTCCTTTTATGTTTGTTTCCATTGGACTCCCTCAATATACTTTGGATGGCCCACAAAGACATGGGATGCCGTTCCGTTTCCTCCACTACCTAGAAACTTTGTTAAAAAACAAAAAAAAAAACACCTCCTTAAATTAAATGCAAAGTGAAACCCAGCACAGAGGAAAAATATAAATTGGACTGTGTGCTTACTAGCAAAAACATAGCAGACATTCCTTCAGAGAGAGAGAGAGAGAGAGAGAGAGAGAGAGAGAGAGAGAGAGAGAGAGAGAGAGTTGTCCGTAGAACCTGGCTCAAATATCATAGAATCATAGAATAGCAGAGTTGGAAGGGGCCTACAAGGCCATCGAGTCCAACCCCCTGCTCAGTGCAGGAATCCACCCTAAAGCATCCCTGACAGATGGGTGTCCAGCTGCCTCTTGAAGGCATCTAGTGTGGGAGAGCCCACAACCTCCCTAGGCAACTGATTCCATTGTCGTACTGCTCTAACAGTCAGGAGGTTTTTCCTGATGTCCAGCTGGAATCTGGCTTCCTTTAACTTGAGCCCGTTATTCCGTGTCCTGCACTCTGGGAGAATTGAGAAGAGATCCTGGCCCTCCTGTGTGTGACAACCTTTTAAGCATTTAAGCATTTATCTCATGTCTCCCCTCCATCTTCTCTTCTCCAGGCTAAACAGGCCCAGTTCTTTCAGTCTCTCTTCATAGGGCTTTGTTTCCAGACCCCTGATCCTCCTGGTTGCCCTCCTCTGAACCCGCTCCAGCTTGTCTGCGTCCTTCTTGAATTGTGGAGCCCAGAACTGGACGCAATACTCTAGATGAGGCCTAACCAGAGCCGAATAGAGAGGAACCAGGACCTCACGTGATTTGGAAGCTATACTTCTATTAATGCAGCCCAAAAGAGTGTTTGCCTTTCTTGCAGCCATATTGCACTGTTGGCTCATATTCAGCTTGCAATCTGTTCTGATGGTTCCCCCCCCCCCCTCCATATGACCTCTTGGTAGGGAAATAAATGGAGAAGAACAAACATTTGGGAAGTGAGAATATTTTCAGAAGTTTTGACTACAGCGCAGTGCACAAATGCCAACACAGGACCCAGGGAATGTGCAAGTCCCCGGATTCCATGGGGTCTCCTCAGAGCCTAGGGTGGGAAGGCCCTGCCTGAGGTCTTCCCTGTCCCTGAGACCTTGGAGTCCCCTACAGAGTCCGATACTTTTTGCCAAGCACCACCATCAGTCGCAGGGGACCATGTGGAGGCTAGATGCAATGGTGGTGGCTTTTGGCTGTGCACGGCAGCATCATTTTCTAGTCACGGAGGCATCGGCTGCTTTCCTTTCTGAACATTAGAATTGTGCTCATTGCAATCTGGGGATGCTTATAGAGAAGCAGGCTGGAGTGTGACACGTACCTTTCCAGGGCCAGGGCTCGAGTGGTATTTGGCATGTTGGACATTCTGGCCCATGCCAATGCCTTGGGGAAGCTGGATTTTGCATGCTGTGGCAAAGACACCCAAGTGGCTCATTTGGTGGCCACCAAGTAGATCCTTGCCTCCTGCACCCTCTTCCACAGATGGCTTAGCCAGAATCTAGACCAAGAGGCTTCCTGATACAGTGGCACTTCCTAGCCTGCCCTCCAATCTGCATCCAAGAGTTACTTGAACAACAACGAAGTACCTTGTGGCACCATAGAGACAAGCTAAACTTGGCCTTTGTACTTCAGATTTCTTTGCCGAGTGGCACACAGTGTGTGGGACGGAGGAGTCTAGGGAGGAAAAAGTGGCCACCCAGACTCCGTGAAATTGCCTACCCCAGTTTGAGATGAGCAAATGAATTCTGGCCTAAGCCTTCATGGGCAACGTCCGCTTCATCAGATGCACGAATTGGCAGATTCTTAGACACGTGCTGGAGGGCTGGGGAGATGCACACTGTGTCGCCAGAGGGGACTGAAATGGGATGAATAGATTAACAGTTTGCCATTCACAAAACGTTGTTGACGTCATTGCAACGGTGAGCCCATTCACAAGTGAGTAAAACAGCAGCAGCAGCAGCTTTGTCCTTCTTCTAACCACAGGGAAATAGGGCTGATTCTTTTGATGAATTGTCCTTCAGCAATTTCATGTCTTTGAAATTCCTATGTGGAAGAATGACCACCTTAAGGTATTTGACACAGTGCCCTGGGAGATCAAAATGTCACACCCACCCCATTAGTTTCTGAACATGGTGCTTCTTGGGTCTATGAATGGGGATGCCTCCAGTTCTTTGACCATCGCTGGACTAGGGGGGCTGGGGGAAAGACCAGACCCGGCAGGAGGGGGGGGAGAAGAATGGGGATGGGCATCGGGGACGGGGACAGGGCCTGGTGAGTGGGGACAGCCATGGCGGACGGGCATTGGGGATGGGGACAGGGCCTGGTGAGCGGGCATCGGGGACGGGGACAGGGCCTGGCGAGCGGGGACAGCCATGGCGGACGGGGGGCGGGGGAAGAAGAACAGGGACAGGGACAGCCATGGCAGATGGGCGGAGGACGGGCGAGCGAGCAGGCAGGGGGGGCATCAGACATCGTGTGGGGGGGAAATCAGGGGGAGCAGGGAACCCTTTATTATTTTTTAAAAAGACTTACCTTCTTCGGTGGTGCGCTCCTGCGCACATGGCCCTTTAAGGGGGGAAAAACCGGAGGACGCGACGGGGCTTCCCCTTGCCCCGTCACGTGTTGACGTCTGGAAAAGGGCGACAGCGCGCGCTAGCTGTAGCGCGCCGTCGCCCCTCCTTCCGGATGGATTATCTGGTAGGTCTAGCAAGGCCCTATGTCTTGTTGCAGTTTAACTATGCACTGTGTGAAGAAGTCCTTCCTTTTCTCTGTCCTGAATTGCCCACCAGTCTCAGCTTTATGAGATGACCCTGCTAGGTTCTAGTATTATGGGAGGGGGAGAAAAATGTCTCCCTGCCCACATTCTCCGTATGATGCATAATTTTGTACACCTCTATCATGTCTCTTCTTGTCCTCCTTTTTTCCAAGCTGAACAACCCCAGCTGTTGTGACCTTCCCTCCAGCCCCTTCATCATTTTAGTTGCCCTTTTCTTCAATTTTTGTTCAAGCTCTACAATATCCTTTTTTCAGTGCAGTCACCAGAAATGAAGACAGCGTTCCAAATGTGGTCACACGCCTGGTTAAGACCTTTCTCTTCTCCCAGGCAGCTAACAACATGTGCTGAGTTGTTTCTAACTGACCCCAGAATCGCTGTTTTTATAAGGATACTGTTGTTTTTATGCTTTTTATGTTTTTAAACTTTGTATATTTGTTTTTAATGTTCATTGTTTTTAACTTTTGTAAACCGCCCAGAGAGCTTCGGCTATGGGGTGGTATATAAATGCAATAAATAAATAAATAAATAGATAGATAGATAGATTTCTATAGGGGCAGTATGATACTGGTAATGTTATTCTCAATAGAAGTGATATATAATCACCACATTTATGTTCCTCAGCTATGCCCAACCCACGTATGTTCAAAAAGCCTGAATTGTTTCTCAAGATGCGATTGTGTTTGCTTGTTTTGCTTTTATTAGGAATCAGTGCTGAGAACTTATAGTTTGTCCTGAGTGGGTAATAACACCAAGTCCTCCATCTGTTCCTCACAGAGGCTAAAACATAATATTGCGGGGGGGGGGGGGGAAAGAAGTCTGATCATATTGGTGCATTGGGGTTTTAAGTACACTGCCAAATATCACAAGGTTCCCAATAAAGTGATGTGGAAGCAACTTAAAGAGATGTGCTTGACTGTCCAGCCGGGTTGTTTGGACACTGTGTGGTTTAGTTAAGTTCTTTCTGCTGACCGTTGCATAAATTCCCCTATCGGGAGACAACAGTTCATGCAATGAGTTTGGCTTAGACCCTGGTCTCACAACTCTGGTGCGTTGAATGGCCTTTGATGAATGTTAAGCCAATTGGGTCCCATTGGTGGATCAAGCTACCTAAAAGAATGCAACATTTACAAAACAACTCTCTACCACTTCATAAATGGCAATACGTATAGTAGGCTGGCTTTGCATTGTATTTATGTTTACAGAGAACAGCTCCCAGGGAAATTGCATGATCTTCCACCATGGCAGCTTTGGTGGAGAGGCAGATCTGGGGATTTTCCTCGACCTCCCATCCGCACTGGACGGTCAATCCTGTCGATTTTATTAAACCTTGGGGGTCTTTTTTTCTCTTTATTGAGGGGGCGGGGGTGGTGGTATGCTGTGTGTGAAATGAATTTTATCTCTGTGCTCAGGAAAAGCAGCCGAGCTCATAGAATCATAGAATAGCAGAGTTGGAAGGGGCCTACAAGGCCATCGAGTCCAACCCCTTGCTCAATGCAGGAATCCACCCTAAAGCATCCCTGACAGAGGGTTGTCCAGCTGCCTCTTGAAGGCCTCTAGTGTGGGAGAGCCCACAACCTCCCTAGGTCACTGGTTCCATTGTCGTACTGCTCTAACCGTCAGGAAGTTTTTCCTGACGTCCAGCCAGAATCTGGCTTCCTGTAACTTGAGCCCGTTCTTCCGTGTCCTGCACTCTGGGAGGATCGAGAAGAGATCCTGGCCCTCCTCGGTGTGACAACCTTTTAAGTATTTGAAGAGTGCTCTCATGTCTCCCCTCAAACTTCTCGTCTCCAGGCTAGACATGCCCAGTTCTTTCAGTCTTTCTTCATAGGGCTTTGTTTCCAGACCCCTGATCATCCTGGTTGCCCTCCTCTGAACACGCTCCAGCTTGTCTGCGTCCTTCTTGAATTGGGGAGCCCAGAACTGGACGCAGTTATACCTATCAAGTCGTATTTGCCTTCATGTAAGAAGAGTTCTGACTCATATTGAGTCAGCTGACTCATATTGTCAAACTTTGCGTCCAGCCACAGGCCAAGTCAACAAAAAACGAACATGGAGTCACCCACTGAGGCTTAGTAGAGGAGGCAATTTGGAACACGGCCTCTCTGGCGATGTTCTCAGGCTACGGGGTAGAAGCACAGGCCTACGGAATACGTCTTGAGTGCCAGTGGAAGAAAACCTCCTCATTTTCCCGGGCTTTTAGAATTTTGTTTTCCCCCTGCAATCTGTGGTTTTCTGACTTTACTGCTCTATTGTTTTTAGTTGGTTGCTTTGATTGGATTAGTTCTTGTATTGTCTGCATTTCTTGTAGATTGTTAGCCATCTTGAAAACCATGATATTGAAGAGTGGGATAGGATTTCTTTCTTTCTTTCTTTCTTTCTTTCTTTCTTTCTTTCTTTCTTTCTTTCTTTCTTTCTTTCTTTCTTTCTTTCTTTCTTTCTTTCTAGAACATAGGAAGTGCCCTGATGCTGGATCAGACCAAGGGTCCATCTAGTCCAGCACTCTGTTCACACAGTGGCCAACCAGCCATCGGCCAGGGACCAACAAAGCAGGACATGGTGCAACAGCACCCTCCCACCCATGTTCTCCAGCAACTGGTGCACACAGGCTTACTGCCTCGAATGCTGGAGGTAGCACGCAACCATCAGGGCTAGTAGCCATGGATAGCCTTCGCCTCCAGGAATTTATCCAATCCCCTTTTAAAGCCGTCCAAATTGGTGGCCATCACAACATCTTTCTTTCCAATAATGACAAAACATAGAGGTTAGCCTGGGTTTTTTTCCGTACAGCTCTCTGTGAACTGGGAAATAACGTCCAGAACTCTGATGAGATGAACTTTTGAAGCGTCTGTGGAAAGTCCACCAAAGAGAAGGGGGTGGTTTTCAATGGTAACAAACATGAAACAAAGCCCTGGAAACAAAGCCCTAGGAAGAGAGACTGAAAGAACTGGGCATGTTTAGCCTGGAGAAGAGAAGATTGAGGGGAGACATGAGAGCACTCTTCAAATACTTGAAAGGTTGTCACACAGAGGAGGGCCAGGATCTCTTCTCGATCCTCCCAGAGTGCAGGACACGGAATAACGGGCTCAAGTTAAAGGAAGCCAGATTCCGGCTGGACATCAGGAAAACTTCCTGACTGTTAGAGCAGTACGACAATGGAACCAGTTACCTAGGGTGGCCGTGGGCTCTCTCACACTAGAGGCCTTCAAGAGGCAGCTGGACAACCATCTGTCAGGGAGGCTTTAGGGTGGATTCCTGCCTTGAGCAGGGGGTTGGACTCGATGGCCTTGTAGGCCCCTTCCAACTCTGCTATTCTAGGATTCTTTGATTCTATGAAGATAAAACTAAAATCTCTCTTTGGGATCAAGTGTAAAAGCAGCCATTTCACTGGGAAGTTTACAAACTGAGGCACCGCTGGAGTGGGGTGGAAGGGCCCGCGTGGGAAATGCCTCCCGTGCAGTGCCAAGGCCTGGTCTGAAGAATTCCTGGCTCTCCAGGCGGGGACTGGTCCAGGCCGATCCCTCCAACTCACGGTCTCCAAAACAACCAATAATACCTTGTTCTTGGAAAGAGACCTTCAGGTTGGCCTTCAAATCGCACGACCCAAATAAACAGCCCAAAACGGGGACTGCCAGTCCTGGTGATCTCATCTGTTTTTGCCAGGGAGGAAAAATTGAGAGCAAAGGTGTTGGACCACAAGATAATGGTTCAAAGGGTGATGCCGTCTGGACTCCAGAAAGGAAAGCAAGCTGAGAGACCAGGGCTGGTCCCCCTTCGTAGACACCGCAACAGGCTGATGGGAAGAGGAAGAGGAGGAGGGATATCGTTAGGCGTGTCATGAGATTTGCAGGATGCACTTCTGGATGCATGCATGGCAAGGATGCGCCGGATGGATGCTTGGGCTGAATTTTCAGGTCGTGCACAGTGACGGATCATGTCTAGACCATTTTCATGCACCTCTACAGTGCTGCAGCTGATAGCAAACCCAGGTGCCTTGCCTCTACCTGCCCACCCCCACAAAAAGGTTATAGTACAGCCTGGGAAACAGACAGATCTCTGTGTCGATAGAAATACAGTTCCTTATGGCAACTTAGCTGCTCACTTAAAGTTAATTACATGCTGTTTACCGTATCCAAGGGATACCTGATTTGCTTGGCCAGTGACAGCCCCAGAGGAGATGTCATAGAATCATAGAACAGCAGAGTTGGAAGGGGCCTACAAGGCCATGGAGTCCAACCCCCTGCTCAATGCAGGAATCCCCCCTAAAGCATCCATGACAGAGGGTTGTCCAGCTGCCTCTTGAAGGCCTCTAGTGTGGAAGAGCCCACCACCTCCCTAGGTCACTGGTTCCATTGTCGTACTGCTCTAACAGTCAGGAAGTTTTTCCTGATGTCCAGCTGGAATCTGGCTTCCTGTAACGTCAGTCTTTTATTCCGTGTCCTGCACTTTGGGAGGATGGAAAAGAGATGTCCACCACCCCCTGAGCGCTTCTGCTTCTGGTTGCTAAAGCTAGAGGCATTCAGGGCCATCAGGTATTATCAGTATGTGTCTTCCTTCCCGAGTAGCCTGGCCAGAGAGCCAAGGGGCTGATCCTTGCTTTCATTCTACCGTTGAAGTAAAACCATTCTCCTGGGGAAGCGGACCCTACAAAGTGATCCCCAGGGAAACCAATCTCATGGAAGAGGGCTGCCTCCATGTTCAGTCTCTGCCTGGGCCCAGTCTCTGCCAGCAGACCTGTCAGCCGGCATGACTGGAGAAGGAGCCAGCAGGTGGAAACTACTATTTGTTTGTTTATTCATTTGCGATTCTTCTATACCACTTAATATATACCACTTCTTCTATACCACTTCTAATATACCACTTCTGCTTCAGCAGACTTTAGTCCACAATCCCACTTAGCTTCGTTTGTCCTTGCTACGCTTCTCCCTTAGAATCATAAATCATAGAATAGTAGAGTTGGAAGAGGCCTACAAGGCCATCGAGTCCAGCCCCCTGCTCAATGCAGGAATCCACCTCAAAGCATCCCTGATGGATGGTTGTCCAGCTGCCTCTTGAAGGCCTCTAGTGTGGGAGAGCCCACAACCTCCCTAGGGAACTGCTTCCATTGTCATACTGCTCTAACAGTCAGGAAGTTTTTCCTGATGTCCAGCTGGAATCTGGCTTCCTGTTACTTGAGCCCATTATTCTGTGTCCTGCACTCTGGGAGGATCGAGAATCATAGAATCATAGAATAGCAGAGTTGGAAGGGGCCTACAAGGCCATGGAGTCCAACCCCCTGCTCAATGAAGGAATCCACCCTAAAGCATCCCTGACAGATGGTTGTCCAGCTGCCTCTTGAAGGCCTCTAGTGTGGGAGAGCCCACCACCTCCCTAGGTCACTGGTTCCATTGTTGTACTGCTCTAACCATCAGGTTGACCACTGTGTGAACAGAGTGCTGGACTAGATGGACCCTTGATCTGATCCAGCAGAGCTCTTCTGATGTTCTTACGTCCTCTAGAATAATAACTACAACTCCTATCGAGGTGCTGTTTGCTCCAGTATAACCCTCCTACTTGAATAAATAAATGGTGGTCTGGCCTTTGGGCTCCAACCACGGAGCACAGGCAAAACGACTGGAGAATGCAGCCCGCCTCGCAGCCTTTCAAAATAACCCGGTTGCCAAGCGTCAGGTCCAATTGGAAAAACAACGTAGGCGACGGGGATAAGCGAAGGGAGGTATTTTTAAATAAACACTCTAATAGAACAGAATGTCCAAACCCACAATACCGAGGGGAGATCTCCACAGCCTCGCTCAGCCGTTGCGAGATAATTACCTCCGTCTGAGTCCTCCCGGGGCCTGGGCTGGCTCCACACACAGTTGGAAGCGTCCCCTCCCCTCTGAGTTGGCACACATCTCGGTGCTCAAAGCCCCTTTTTGTATGATGCATTCAGAACAATGTATATGCATTTGCAGCGGAGGCTGGTGGGTGGGGTGAGGAATCCGTTCCAGGTTTCAGACAGAACCTGTCAGAACTCTAACGGAGCTTAGCCAAAGCCATCTGCTTGCCTGACTGTGCCCGTTGGTAAGTTCCTTTACAGCAGCCTTCCTCAACCTGGGGCGCTCCAGGTGTGTTGGACTGCATCTCCCAGAATGCCCCAGCCAGCTGGGGCATTCTGGGAGTTGTAGTCCAACACATCTGGAGCACCCCAGGTTGAGGAAGGCTGCTTTACAGCTCTTGACTGATTCTGACTGAAACCCAGACCAGATTCGCAGCCCCACTGACATGAGAGCCACCAGCCCCCCACTGTGCATTTGATTTGATTTGATATATTACATTTATATACGGCCCCATAGCCAAAGCTCTCTGGGCGGTTGACGAAAGTTAAAAACAGTAAACATTTAAAAAGTATACAAAATTTAAAACCAACAAAAACATGAAGACAACAGTATAAAAACAACAGTATCCGTTTAAAAACAACAGTTCTGGGGTCCGTTAAAAAACAAACGGACCCCAGAACTGTTGTTAGAAGTTGTTAGAAGCTGTTAAATGCTTGGGAGAAGAGAAAAGTCTTGACCTGGTGCCTGAAAGATAACAATGTTGGCACCAGGCCAGCCTCATCATTCCAAAATTGGGGGGCCACCACTGAAAAGGCTCTCTCTCCCTTTTGTTGCAAAATCTCTTGCTCTTAGTAGCTGTTGCTCATCACAACGGTTTGCACCCTGGGAACTAGATTTGTGAGCAGTGAAGGCTGCCTGTTTATTGGTTGGCATTGCTGGAATGATTAGGAATGTTGGACAAATCCACAACAGAACCAAATGAGGTTGGATTTTTATGAATTCAGCCTTCAGATTCCACAGCAGACCTTCCCCCGTCAGGTAGATATGCACGGACTTGCACGGATTTGTGCATTTTCACATGTGCGAATTTGCACAAATTTGCACTTGCACAAATTGGGAAGCTAAAGAAATCTGACTCTTTAGGTAGGCAGACAATGGAATAAAAAGTGCCTGAGAATTAGTGAAACGCAGGCAGAATGGATTTTACACAATTTGTACATCCTTAGCCTGGACCAGGGCTTTCTCTGAGATGGTCTCTGGATTGCTGTGTGGTTTGTGTGGGTTGCTCAAGATGGACTAACTACAGCAGTTTTTCAGCTGCCACATCTCTGAGATTAAGAAAGATGCTGACACCTACAAAAAAGTAATAATTAAAAATACTGTCACATTAAGGCCAACATTTTTTTAAAAAAAAGGATCTTTAATTAGAGCAGAAGCAAGCAACCAGCTAGGGAGGCAGTTGGACCATTGGAAGACAAGCAAAAGGGTTACGTAAGGAGGATAAGGAAATTGCAGAGAAGCTGAATGAATTCTTTGCATCTGTTTTCACTGCAGAGGATGTAGGGCAACTACCTGGGCCTAAACTGATATTTTCAGGAAGGGAGTCTGAGGAACTGTGATAAGAGATGAAGTTCTAGACTTTATTGAAAAATAGAAAACAAAGAAATCATGAGGCCCAAACGGTACCCATCCTGGAGTTCTTAAAGAACTCAAATGTGATATTGCTGATCTTCTAACAAAAATATGTAACATGTCCCTGAGATCAGCCTCTGTACTGGAGTGGACAATGTAATGCCAATCTTTAAAAAGGCTTCCAGGAGGGGTTCAAAAAATCACATCTGTCCTGGGGCTACTGATGGAAAGCATAAAGTTGGAAGGGGCCTACAAGGCCATCGAGTCCAAGCCGCTGCTCAATGCAGGAATCCACCCTAAAGCATCCCTGACAGATGGCTGTCCAGCTGCCTCTTGAAGGCCTCTAGTGTGGGAGAGCCCACAACCTCCCTAGGTCACTGATTCCATTGTCGTACTGCACTAACAGTCAGGAAGTTTTTCCTGATGTCCAGCTGGAATCTGGCTTCCTTTAACTTGAGCCCATTCTTCCATGTCCTGCACTCTGGGAGGATCGAGAAGAGATCCTGGCCCTCCTCTGTGTGGCAACCTTTTAAGTATTTGAAGAGTGATCTCATGTCTCCCCTCCATCTTCCCCTCATATAGCAGGGCTACATATAACATTGTCAAGCATATAGAATGGGGGGAAGGACCCTCTCTGAGGTGGGGGCAGAACTGCCTCCCCCAACGCACTGCTTGCCCATTCCCATTGGCCTCATTGCCCCCTCACCCCACCCATGTTGCCTTTTTCCAAGCTGAAAGGGGCATGTGGTTGGCCACTATGGGAACAGTATTCTGGATTAGGTCGGCCTTCGTTCTGATCCAGCACCAAAATGGCAAGTATGTGCAAAGGAGACCCAAGTGGCTCCCAGATCAACAGTGACCAGTTGAGTCAAGTTGCCAATAGGATCCCACCTGGTGGCCCTCCCGATGTTCTGGCGTACCATGCCCGTCAGCCCTACCCAGCGTAGCCCATAGTGAGGGGTCATAGGAGATGTAGACCAAAACATCTGGAGGATTGCAAGTTGCCCACCCCTGTTATAAAGCTCTGGCTGCCTCTGGCCAGGCTCATCTGCCTGCGCTGATCTCTGACTGCCTTTCTCCAAGCTGCACAGGCCTGCAAACTTCCTTTCCATCGTAAAATAATAACAGCCATTCATTGCTATCATGGCTTGGGGGGTTGGTGGTTTCTGCTCCATTTCATTCTGCCAAATTTAATTCCACTTGTATTCCAACTAGGCCTCGAATCTTAATAAAGTAATGGAGCACACGAGCGGTTCGACCCACCTCATTTCTCCTGATAGAGTAATTCGATGACATCTCCATTTCAGCAAAGACGTAGCCGCTGCTTTGGGTGATGAAAGGAGGCACAGCTAGTAAAATGTGGGCTGAGAAGATGGTTGCACAGCTCCAGAGGGATGAGAGAAAGGGGCCTGGGATAAAGGCACACTACCTGACTGTTAGAGCAGTACGACAATGGAACCAGTGACCTAGGGAGGTTGTGGGCTCTCCCACACTAGAGGCCTTCAAGAGGCAGCTGGACAACCCTCTGTCGGGGATGCTTTAGGGTGGATTCCTGCATTGAGCGGGGGGTTGGATTCGATGGCCTTGTAGGCCCCTTCCAACTCTGCTATTCTATGATTCTATGATTCTACCACGGCAGTGTGTTTTGCTGGCTGGCAACTGGGACATCCCAGCCACCGAGGGATCTGTAACAAAAACTGAGGGCAGCTTAGCAACACAGGAGGAGAATCTGGTGAGATACATAGATGGACCACAACAGCTGTGGGGCGTCAGGGGGACGTACACCCCTCCTTCAGCTGCTAGCCTATTTTCTGGACTCCAGACACCTGAGCTGCAAGGGCCCGTAGGTCTGAACGCTCCCCCCCACCTCCAAATTTTTGTAGATTGTTTTTAAGTGTTTTTATCCTATGTAAACCACCCAGAGAGCCTCAGCTATGGGGCTGTATACAAATAATAATAATAATAATAATAATAATAATAATAATAATAATAATAAGGGTGGGGGAGGGGCTGGATCCTATTAAATGGCCAGTCCCACCAACTCGTTTGGAGCTAGAAGGCTGTTTTTTATGTGCCTCTCCAAATAGGCGTTAATTATACCAATATTTTATTTCATTTATTTTTATTATTCTTTTTTTTAAAAAAAAAAATGTTTCTTTTCCTCTCTTGTCTTCTGTCCAGTCCTGTTCCGGCAAAGGACTCTCAACCAAACCACCCGGCATTCCAAGCACTGTAGTTTTGTGCCAGGGAATGTGGAAAGTGTGAGGCAGTTAAGATGTTGTGTTTGCGGGCTAAAACACAGCAACACTTTAAAATAAAAAAAAGTCGCACATGCGGAGAGATGTTTTCGTTTCTTAAAAAGTTCCTTCTGCTCGCCTGTCTCTTGCCTTCATGCACAAAAAAGTGACCGGGCTTTGGCCTCTGGCAGAGGTGATGACACAGAAGAGATTAAACGTGGTGGATCGAGGGGCACGGACCTCGAAACCCCCCCACGGAGTCCTTGCAGCGTGTGCGGCAGGAAGGTTGTCCAGGGCTGGTTTTTGCTTCTTTTGCAACCAACACGATGGCTTCTTGCCCTGGCCTAGCTCAGAAGGAAACACCGTGTCAAACTGTAAGACAATCTCATGTTTTTAGTCAAATGCTAACAGGACTGGCAATGTTTATAACTTTTTATAAGCCAGTGATTTCAGTCTTACCCTGAGCCAGACCACCTAACCCAGTGTGGTCTACTTCTGTGGGCCAAATCTAGGGTGACCCTATGAAAAGGAGGACAGGGCTCCTGTGTCTTTGACAGTTGCATAGAAAAGGGAATTTCAGCAGGTGTCATTTGTATATATGGAGAACCTGGTGAAATTCTCTCTTCATCACAACAGTTAAAGCTGCAGGAGCTATACTAGAGTGACCAGATTTAAAAGAGGGCAGCTTTAACAGTTGTGATGAAGAGGGAATTTCACCAGATGCTCCATGCATAGAAATGACACCTGCTGAAATGCCCTTTTCTATGCAACTGTTAAAGATACAGGAGCCCTGTCCTCCTTTTCATAGGGTCACCCTACCAAATCTAACCTGCCTTGACTCCCATAATATTTGACTCCCAGAGTGGGGAACCCAATGTAGAGGGCTGCTTCATGTGCCTTTAGACCACGTCCTGGTTTATGCTCTTTCTGGCGCCAGGTGAAGACTTTTTTATTTTCCCAAGCGTGTTTTTTTTAGCATTTCAGCATTCCAGTTTTTAGCTCTGCTATTGCATTTTCATAGAATCGTAGAATCATAGAATAGCAGAGTTGGAGTATTTGAAGAGTGCTCTCATGTCTCCCCTCAATCTTCTCTTCTCTAGGCTAAACATGCCCAGTTCTTTCAGTCTCTCTTCCTAGGGCTTTGTTTCCAGGCCCCTGATCATCCTGGTTGCCCTCCTCTGAACACGCTCCAGCTTGTCTGCGTCCTTCTTGAATTGTGGAGCCCAGAACAGGACGCAGTACACAATTTTAAATCCCTGCACTGCTGCTAGGTTTTCTGGTTGCACTTTTATACTGCAGTTTTAAGCCGTTGTGTTTCATATTATATTTTATGCTGCATTTTGTGATTTTAATTTTTGTGAACCCCCAGAGAGGTTCGGCTATTGTGCAGTATAGAAATGTAATTAATAAATAAACAAATAAATTAATGATTATTGTAAACTGCCCCGGGAGGATAATATATCCTGAAAGGCAGTTTAGAAATCTGTTAAATAATAAATAGTAGCTATGCAAGGAAGCGGGTGTGAGACCAATGCTCCGCGGGGGCTGTTGCTGCTGCCATATTGCCCGTTCGTTTTGCAGACACCTCTTCGGTTATCACCCTGTCTGTGTTGACTCCGCAGAGCCAGGGCTGCAGCCTTCCTCAACCTGATGCCCCCCAGATGTGGAGGAGTAAGGGAATTACATGGAGGAGTAAGGGAATTGTAGTCCATCGCTTCTGATGGGCACCAGGTTGAGGAAATCTGCTGTGCTATAGACCGCAGACCAGCTCACCGTAAAGCTGTTATTATTATTATTATTATTTATTTATTTATTTATTTATTTATATAGCACCATCAATGTACATGGTGCTGTACAGAGTAAAACAGTAAATAGCAAGACCCTGCCGCATAGGCTTACATTCTAATAAAATCATAATAAAACAATAAGGAGGGGAAGAGAATGCAAACAGGCACAGGGTAGGGTAAACAGGCACTGGGTAGGGTAAAACTAACGGTATAAAGTCAGAACAAAATCAAGTTTTAAAAGCTTTAGGAAAAAGAAAAGTTTTTAGCTGAGCTGTCAACTGGATTCTTGCACTGAGCAGGGGGTTGGACTTGATGGCCTTAGAGGGCCCCATCCCAGCTCTAGGATTCTATGATCTCACACATCGTACAGCACACAGCTATTCTGGGGCTTGGCTCAGTTGCCCCGAAGGTTTACTGCTCATGCATGGGTCACAAAATTGAACTAAGTGCGCTACCTATGGTAACTCGTCCTAGATGACTTTACAGGGGAAATTTCTGGCAACTGGGCCAAATCGTTATAGATGGTCTTAAAAACGGATGACACAAATCCACGGAGCATGGGGCAAGGCATGGGCATTAGTTCAGAGAGCCAACATGGGTGCTTGCTGTCCAGTCTGCTGCCCAGGTGCTAACAATTGTTGATGGACAGCGTCAAGGCCCCTACTCTCTTTTCTTATACTTCCTTAACATTAAAATGGACTTGGACTGGACGATGTTCCATGCTGAGGTCCTGTGAGATGGGCAGAGGAAACTGGTAGCAAGATCAAGACAAGAAGAAAGCAGGACCTTGGACAGCTCCAAGTAGGTCCTGCTGGTTGGAACTCTCTCCTATTAGGACAATAGGAGGATGTTGTCTCAGCAGGGAGCTAAAGGTAATGGAAGCCTTAAGTAGGCTGATATTAAGTAGGTAGACATGTAGTGTGGTCAGTTCTGGCCCTCCTTGAGGAGCTGACTGGATTGTTACAGTGACCTTACCTGAGACACCTGTGAGGCTGGGAAGATGGAGGTTCTGCTGATAACTGTGGTGTAGTGGCTAAAATGTCAGACTGGGAATTGGGAGATCTGGGTTCTAGTTCCCACTCGGCCATGGGAAACCCACTGGGTGACTTTAGGCCAGTCGAAGTCTCTCATCCCAACCCACCTCACAGGGTTGTTGTTGTGAGGATAAAATGGAGGGGAGGAGGATTATGTATGCTGCCTTGGGTTCCTTGGAGGAAAAAAAGCGGGATATAAATGCAATAATAAAATGAATAAATAACTCATTATCTGAGCCAGAGGGTGGTGTCAGGGCTGTGTCCTCTAGCTAGAAGAGTCCTTATTAAGGCCCTGGTTGTCCTATCTCTGTGGAAGAGTAGCCAGTGCCTCATCTTTCCCAGAGTCCTTTTGAGTAAAGTAAATCCACCAACCCTGCCTGGAGTCTCCCTCCCTGCTTGCTTGCATCTCTCAAGTTCATGAACTACAGGTGTGCTGGCTCCCTTACTCAAAAATAAATCCCATTGATTTCAACTGCTAACATCACATGCTGGCTTACCTTTGAGGAAAGCCCATTGAACAGAGAGAGTCTTACTTCTGAGTAAACACATATAGAACAATGCCCATACATGGAAGGGGGGAGGGAGGTTGTGGCTGCAAAGAGGAACACAAGGCAAGACTGAAAAAACGGCTGCAACTTTGGGCGTGGAAAGAAAAGGAACACGCCCCTAGGAAGCTGATTGGCTTAAAAAAAATAGAAAAAGAGAGAACGCTTAGAATCATAGAATCACAGAATAGCAGAGTTGGAAGGGGCCTACAAGGCCATCGAGTCTAACCCCCTGCTCAATGCAGGAATCCACCCTAAAGCATCCCTGACAGATGGCTGTCCAGCTGCCTCTTGAAGGCCTCTAGGGTGGGAGAGCCCACAACCTCACCAGGCAACTGATTCCATTGTCTTACTGCTCTAACAGTCAGAAAGTTTTTCCTGATGTCCAGCTGGAATCTGGCTTCCTTTAACTTGAGCCCGTTATTCCGTGTCCTGCACTCTGGGAGGATCGAGAAGAGATCCTGGCCCTCCTCTGTGTGACAACCTTTCAAGCATTTGAAGAGTGCTGTCATGTCTCCACTCAGCCTGCTCTTCTCCAGGCTAAACATGCCCAGTTCTTTCAGTCTCTCTTCATAGGGCTTTGTTTCCAGACCCCTGATCATCCTGGTTGCCCTCCTCTGAACATGCTCCAGCTTGTCTGCGTCCTTCTTGAATTGTGGAGCCCAGAACTGGACGCAATACTCTAGATGAGGCCTAACCAGAGCCGAATAGAGAGGAACCAGTACCTCACGTGATTTGGAAGCTATACTTCTATTAATGCAGCCCAAAATAGCATTTGCCTTTCTTGCAGCCATATCGCACTGTTGGCTCATATTCAGCTTGCAATCTACAACAATTCTAAGATCCTTCTCGTTTGTAGTATTGCTGAGCCAAGTATCCCCATCTTGTATCTGTGCCTTTGGGTTCTATTTCCTAGGTGTAGAACTTGGCATTTATCCCTGTGAAATTTCATTCTGTTGTTCTCAGCCCAGCACTCCATCTTAGGAATGATACAATCGGCACATAACAAATCATACTACGACTTATAAGAATAACATCACAAAATAATACGACAGGAAGGGCAAGCGATAAAACCATAAAAGCCAAGAGTCATGTGGCGGAATAAGACAGAAAACGCCATTAAAAACGTTTATAAGTGGTTTATACACTTATGTGTCACTCCGCTCCTGTTCTTCTGCAAGCCATATCCTGTTCAGTCAGCGATTAGCAACCAACCACCCAAATCCCATAGCCCAGCCTGCTTAGTACAGCGAAAATGCCAAGAATAGCCATAATGGCTTGCAAATTATTATTTATTTATTTATATAGCACCATCAATGTACATGGTGCTGTACAGAGTAAAACAGTAAATAGCAAGACTCTGCCGCATAGGCTTACAATCTAATAAAATCATAGTAAAACAATAAGGAGGGGAAGAGAATGCAAACAGGCACAGGGTAGGGTAAGCAGGCACAGGGTAGGGTAAAACTAACAGTATAAAGTCTGCACAACATCAAGTTTTAAAAGCTTTAGGAAAAAGAAAAGTTTTTAGTTGAGCTTTAAAAGCTGCGATTGAACTTGTCGTTCTCAAATGTTCTGGAAGAGCGTTCCAGGCGTAAGGGGCAGCAGAAGAAAATGGACGAAGCCGAGCAAGGGAAGTAGAGGCCCTTGGGCAGGCGAGAAACATGGCATCAGAGGAGCGAAGAGCACGAGCGGGGCAATAGTGTGAGATGAGAGAGGAGAGATAGGAAGGAGCTAGACCGTGAAAAGTGTTGGTGCTGTGTGTGTGTGCATGTGTGAACATCCTCTGTGTACAACACACACACCGACCCTAATTTGAACCAAATGTGCTCCATTAATATCTTCTGCTTTTTCTATAAACAAGAGGTTGCATCACCAAGGGCTCGGAGCCAGGTGGATTCGAATAATATTTTCAGTAATTACCATTTTATTATTATTTAGTTGGGCTTGGCTTCCGTCCCGGCTTGCCCCAGGTTTACTCTGGGGAATGGGCAATAATTTTTTTTTAAAAAAACCTATAAATAAAAAGTGGGGGGTTGTAACCGTGATCCTTTTACATCTGGCTGCTTATTGTGCAGAGTGAAAGAACCGATTTGGAGCCTGGCTTAGTGGTGGGGGCGGGTGGGAATTTGGCACAGCGAGCTAAAGTTGTCTTCATCTTAAATTGCATCCAGTTTTGGGCCTGGATCCCTGTGTAACCCAAAGAGAACATGGTACCCCGCCCATGCCCTGAGCTCTCCTTCCGCCTTGTTTCTTAGAATCTGTCACTGCATGTCATCGTCTGGTGCTAGCCAGCTGTTAAACACACAACACCGGTTGCTTAGCGAGGGCTTCGGATCCTCCCAGTTTGATCCCAGTTTGAAAAATCCAAGGAGGCCCTTAAAACCTTGACATGTGGGCTCTGAGTTTCCCCTTCCCTGGTTTGGTAATCGGCTGGCCTTTCTTTCCTAAAAGTGTCACTCTTGGCATGAGTTGTGTTTGTTTACTACGTTTTAGGGATGTGCTCCGCTCCGATTAGGAGCGTAGAAGCAGTAGCGGATTGGCCTGCTCCGCCTTACCCAGAGGCGGAGTAGGAGCGGACCGCGGACCCCCTAGAAGCAAGGCGAAGAGAAGCGGCCATTTTTCGGAGCTCCGAGTTCAGGCGGAGCGCTCCGGTCGCCATCTTGAAAACATTTCGCCATAGGATTGCATTGCGGCAAATAATCGCGCATATCTACGTTGTTTTTGAAGCTATCATTCTGAAAATTCTTGTGCACAGAGAGTCGTGGATGGGGGTCATTTTGAGACCACTCTCACCTCTCTGCATCGTACGGGTCACGGGCTATATTTTTGTGAAAATCGGGTCAACCGCGCGGCTCAAACTGCGTTTTCGGCTTTTCGCCCATAGGATTGCATTGAGGGAAAGAATCGGGGATAACTGGGGGGGGGTTTAAGCTATCATTCTGAAAATTCTTGTGCACAGAGAGTCGTGGATGGGGGTCATTTTGAGACCACTCTCAACTTTCTGCATCGTACGGGTCGCGGGCTAGATTTTTTTAAAAAATCGGCGGGAAAAATACCTTTTTCAAAGGGCTGAGGGGCAGAGTCAGCTCCCGGTCATGATGATCCCAAAGTTGGAGGAGGGCATAGGCAAAACAGGTAACTTGGGATTCTGGGAAACTTCTCTTTCTTCATCTGATCGGGCTTTTCCCCGTGTTTTTTAACACACCTCGCAGGGATGTTGTGTGTGGGGTGCCCGATTTTCAAAAATTCGCCAAAAATCAGGGGATGATGGGATTGCTTTGAAACTTGGCGTGCGTGTGTATATCCCCATGAGGTGTCATGGTGCCAAACATGAGGTTTCTAACTTGAACAGAAAAAAAGTTGTATAATTTTTTAGCTTTCAATGCAAGCCTATGGGGGGGGGGAAACGGAGCTCCGGATCCGGATCCGGAGCTCCGGGCGGAGCGGAGCGGAAGTGGGCGGAGCGGGGGCGGGGCGGAGCGGCCCGATCCGAAAAATGGCGGATCTGCAAGTGAAGCGGAGCGGGGGGTCCGTGCACACCCCTACTACGTTTCCATCCTCATAGACCCTTTCACTGCCATTGTCACCAGCGGCTGTTGTTGGTCGTTGCTGATAGAACGACCCAATCCCCCTTTAAAAATATGCAAACTCACTTTCCTCCTTGCGATGTTTAGAAAGGGAAATCATCACCTGGGATTCTCCAACCCCACCACATTCTTGGTAACCACTAGTTGCCAAGTACGACAATGGAACCAGTTACCTGTGGAAGTTGTGGGCTCTCCCACACTAGAGGCCTTCAAGAGGCAGCTGGACAACCACCTGTCAGGGATGCTTTAGGGTGGATTCCTGAACTGAGCAGGGGGTTGGACTCGATGGCCTTGTAGGCCCCTTCCAGCTCTGCTATTCTATGATTCTATGTTAGTGGGGGTAGGAGGCGAGAGACCCAGGATGCCACGTTATGCAGAGCTCTTACTAGGGCTTATAGGAGCAGAAGGGGGTTACCACCAGGTGCTGGGGTACAGTGTTTGGTGGCAAGTCCATGTTCCACGTACAGCTTCTCTACATTTAAAAAATGTCCCACTGCCTTTCCGGGGCTTTTTCTTCTGCTTTCTTTCTGGGATTATGATCAGCACTAATACACAGGTGGCCACATGGTTTGAATTGAATACTTCTTCTCTCTGCATGCTTCCATCACTGCAATGAAGCAGCACCATCTAGTGGCAGAATTATAGTGCAACACCAACTTTACATGGGGCCGATTTTGCACATTTTTTTTTGTGGCTTTTTAAAGCGGGATAATGGGGGAGGGGGATCATAGAATCATAGAACAGCAGAGCCAGAAGGGGCCCACAAGTCCAACCTCCTGCTCAATGCAGGAATCCACCCTAAAGCATTCCTGACAGATGGTTGTCCCGCTGCCTCTTGAATGCCTCTAGTGCGGGAGAGCCCACAACCTCACCAGGCAATTGGTTCCATTGTCGTACTGCTCTAACAGTCAGGAAGTTTTTCCTGATGCCCAGCTGGAATCTGGCTTCCTTTAACTTGAGCCCGTTATTCTGTGTCCTGCACTCTGGGAGGATCGAGAACAGATCCTGGCCCTCCTCTGTGTGACAACTTTTTAAGTATTTGAAGAGTACAGGATGCGGGAGATGTCCTGGAGGTGGATGACATCATCTAAAGGACATGCAAACTTCTGTGAGCAGCCAGTCTTAGCCACCTTGGGGTGCAGTTCTTAACACAAGACCCATCATTTGGCTCAACAGCTTTGGCTTCTGAGCACATTTAGGATTACCAACACAATCCTGTCCATGTTTACCCTGAAATAGATCATAGAATCATAGAATCATGGAATAGTAGAGTTGGAAGGGGCCCATAAGGCCATCCAGTCCAACCCCCCGCTCAATGCAGGAATCCACCTTAAAGCACACCTGACAGATCTCACTGTCTTCAAGGGCAGAGCATGTTTCAGGTTGCAGCGTCAGCTACTTCTCCCACACGGACACACATTTCTGCATTTCTTTGCTCAAGCAGTTTCACCTGCCCCACAATCTGGTGCCCCCAAGATAGATTGGAGTTTAACTCCCAACATCCCCTGCCAGCATGCCCATTGGCTGCACTGGCTGATGGATCATGGGCTTTGCAGTCCGACACATCTGGAAGGTGCTACGTTGAGGAAGGCTGGTTTAGATTATACTGTAGTTCTTTTCTTTCCTGGTGGGTGTCAAGGGGCCTTTTATAGTTCTGGAGAAATTGGCTTTTTGGGTTTATGTTATATTTTTACATACCAAGCTTGTGTGGCGAGCCATGCAATGTATCCTTTCTCATTTTATTGCATGTTTCCATTTTTTACTCGCATCTGCATTTATCCTTCACAACCTTGCTCGGTTTAAATATTGTTTGTGCGAGGAAGTGAGGTATAAATGTTGCAGTGGAAATAGCTTTGAGCAGGTGGCCTCTTGATGTGCTAGACGTGGGTGTGCCTTGCAGGAGCAAGGCTGCCTCTAGACTTCTCGGTGGACCCTGGAGCAGAAAATCTAAAAGGTATTCCCCCCGTCCTTCTAATGGACGTGGACCACCACCCTTGGGTGATTCTTCCTGCATATGCCTCATTAAACTCGACACCAGAGTACAAAATGTCCCATATGTCTCTCAATGCATAAAGCAGGGGCAACTTCTGGGGGTCAGGAGGATGGATTGCCCCCCCAGACCCACAGGGGGGCTGCACCTCTGCCTTCCCCTCCTGCCACTAAATTGCTACTGAAATTCAATGGTGGGGGGAAGGGTAGTAGCCATGTTAGTCCTACATAGAATAGACCCATTGAAATTAATGTGGCTTAAGATAGTCATAACTAATTTAAGACTAGCTTAAGTTAGTTGTGACTAACTTAAGACTGCTTCATTTCCGTTGGTCTACACTACGTAGGACGCTACCCATAATGGCAATGTTGCTTGAAATCAAGGTGCACAGGAAGCACATACCTTGTTTGGAAGCAAAATCGTGTTCTCAGGGGGTCTCCGGGGGTTTGGGGGAGTTTTTGATCCCTGTGCACCTTGTTTTCAAGCAAAATTGCCACTGTTTTTGCTGCTGCGACAATGTCAAATTTGGCTGTTGTGGGGGCCATATAGGGACGGCCCAGAAATTGCTCACTGCTGGTTTCAAGCCATCCAAGTCAATGGAACATCGCTACTACTTGTAGTAGAGGAATCTATTCATCCATCCTTAGGCAGTCAATTTGGGGTGTTCTTTCGTCTGTCCCAAACCAATGGCCCAGGATTCAAGGCAGGCAAAAAGAAGTCCTTCTTCATACAACGCAGAACTCAGTTCTGAAATTTGTGGCCCTGGTCAGTAGCTGAGATTTCTAAAGCCAATGAGAGCAAACCATGGAGAAGTATAGGGCTATCCAAAGCTGGGGTCACTGATTAGGTTTCAATTAAACAATTGGGTGGTCCTTGGGTCATCTTCAGAGGCTACCACCAAAGGAAGCTAGGCAGGTGGCTACAAGAGAGAAGGCCTTTTCAATGGTGGCACCCCACTTATGGAATAAACTTCCCAAAGAGATTCATCAGATACCTACCCTACTATCCTTCCAGCGCCATAGAATCATAGAATAGTAGAGTTGGAAGGGGCCTAAAAGGCCATCGAGTCCAACCCCCTGCTCCGTGCAGGAATCCACCCTAAAGCATCCCTGACAGATGGTTGTCCAGCTGCCTCTTGAAGGCCTCTAGTGTGAGAGAGCCCACAACCTCCCTAGGTAACTCATTCCAGTCTCGTACTGCTCTAACAGTCAGGAAGTTCTTCCTGGTGTCCAGCCGGAATCTGGCTTCCTTTAACTTGAGCCCATTATTCCGTGTCCTGCACTCTGGGAGGATGGAGAAGAGATCCTGACCCTCCTCTGTGTGGCAACCTTTTAAGAATTTGAAGAGTGCTCTCATGTCTCCCCTCAATCTTCTCTTCTCCAGGCTCAACATGCCCAGTTCTTTCAGCAGGGGGTTGGACTCGATGGCCTTATAGGCCCCTTCCAACTCTACTGTTCTATGATTCTATGATTCTAGAGGTGGGTCACCAAGTTTCAAAGGGCTTAAAAACGACCAGTTTCGGATCATCTCTGCAGGTCCCCTGGCCCTTTCATATTTGCTTCTTTGCTGGGCTAGTGGTCAGCAGCTCCTGCGGCCCACGAGCCATTCTGCCAGCAGGCTGCCTGGAAACCACAGCTGTTGCTAATCATAGCGAGGAGCGCTGCGCACAGGCCACAAATTGCCCATCCAGAAAGCACAACGGATTATTAAGCAATTAGAACAAGGGGGCAGGCAGGATGCGGCGGGGCGACCTGGTGCTTTGAGCCGTCCTTTTTTAGGGACGACGTGAACATTTTCCACAGCTCAGCAGCCAAACGCCAAAGAAGTGTCCAATCTTCTACGGCGTTTGCTTCACAGCCAAAGAGCCAGAGCAGCCGAGCGAAAGGAAAAGGAAAAATCACCCACAGCCCTTGTCAGGAAGTTAGGCTGGGATGAGAGAGGGGTGTTTCCAAAAGACTGGCTAAGAAAGGAGGAGGAGGAGGAGGAGGAGGAGGGGGAAGGACAGCATTCAATGGGTCACAGCTGCTAATGTAAATTATTTCTATGTCAGGTATGCTTTAGGGTGGATTCCTGCACTGAGCAGGGGGTTGGACTTGATGGCCTTGTAGGCCCCTTCCAACTCTACTGTTCTATGATTCTTTGATTACATTGTGCTAACATAAACTATTCTAGTGCAATGCTAATTGGGTAAAAGGACACATTGATTTCCTGGGTGCGCCTGCCCATGCTGTCGGCATTACGCTAGAGTAGTTTACACTGGCACAATGTAATTTACATTACTGGTTGGGCCCATTGGAAAAACCCCATGACAATGCTTTGTTGGCATGAATAGCGCATGTTCAGCGAAGGTGCGGAGGAAGGGGTCACACCCTGCCCCCCTGCATCCTCCCTGTGTTCTCTTCAAGGTGTGCTCCATGCTTGAGTTCAGCTAAATGCGCCCAGGTTGAGGGGGAGCCCAGGTGGCAGGTGTCGGCCCACTTCCGTCTACTCACGTCCTTTCAACGAGAGACCTAAAGAGCTGCAGGGTTCCCAAAAGTTCCCTGGGCATGGATTTCCGCTGTGGGAGGGAGCAGCCCTGAAGAACTCCTCCCCTTATGCCATTGCTGGGGGCACAGAAGGTATCCTCAAAACGGCGCCCTTGGTGGATCCCAGGGATTGTAATGGGCCACAAAGGCAGAGGCAGGTCTCTGAGTCAGCCTTCCTCCAATCTGGCACCCTCCATATTTGTTGGACTACAAAATCCATCATCCCCAGCCAGCATGGCCAATTGGGATGATGGGAAATGTAGCCCAGCGTATGGGTGCCAGCTTGGGGAAGTCTACTCTAAGGTAAGTTGGGCCTAAGCCGCCACCCCCCCCCTCGCGCGCTCTTGCTCACTCACACCCACCCAAACTGTTGTGTTTCTCAGAAAACTCTTGCTTTTGATGGGAGGCAAATGACGAGGCCTGCTAGGTAATCCACAAAGCTTTTATTAAGCAACAAACATCTTTTCCACCTGAAGAGACTCTAATCCCTTGGAAACGTCCCTCTAGGCAAAACTATGCAAACTAAGCGAGACAATTGTCCAATCAAGGAGAACAGGAAGCCTTTTCCCAAACACCCGTAACTACAGAGAGCCTAGTGCGGAGGCAGGTTCTGGCACAATCCTACTCGGACCGACTTTCTCACACCTTCCTTCCGCTCCGTGCGTTTGAGCTTCCGGCGGACCCTAGCATCAGCTAGCTTGTCAGGGCGCTCTCCTCTGGAAGAAAGCTCACTTCCCACTGAGTGTGTAGGATTTGGCCTTGAGGAGATAAGCTCTGGAGAGGGCTGACTCCCAGCTGGGGAATCACCCGTGAGAGCTTCCTCCCCCACTGGTACAGGCTGGCTGGTGTCTGGCGCCGCCTCCTCTAGGTCCGAATCTGATTCTGCTTGATTACCTGAAACACCTTCTCCCAAAACAGGGGCAGTAGAGTTAGCTATGACACAAACACCCATGCACAGAGGGAGAGCTTGGGTTGAACTGGTGACTTCAGGGGTCTCCTTCCTCTCCCCCCTCAGTGTCCCGGCCTCAGAGCTCTCCAGAAGACCTGAAGGCGCTCATGGGGAACGTGAACCGGTTAAACGAAAGCTTCCGCGATCTTCAGCTCAAGGCGACACAGCAGCAACCCTTGAAAGGAGACTTCCTGGACCACGTCTGGCGACTGCAAGACCTTCTCCAGAACCACTCCGACTCTCTCCTGGAGGTGACCGGCTCGCTTCAGAAACTGGAAGGGGCCCTGGGGCGCCTGCGGGCCCAGGCGGCTCAGGCAGACCACGCCGTCTCCGGCCTGCGGGACAGCCTGAACCAGCAAAGCGACCTGGTGCAGATGGAGCTGTACAAGCTGTCCGTGGAGGGCAACAGTAGCCGCCTCCTGCTGAGACACCACGAGGCCTGGCTGGGCGAGCTGGCCGCCCACGTGGAGAGCTTGAGCGACCAGCTGACCGAGGTGGGTGGGGACGTGGGCACCATGAACCGGAGCCTTTCGTACGACGTGGGCATCCACCACACCCGCATCCAGGACCTGCAGGTGCTGATCAGCAATGCCACCGAGGACGCCCGGCAGATGCGCCTGGTCCACATCGCCATGGAGCAGCAACTCAAACACGAACTGGCCGTCCTCAACAATGTGACGGAGGACCTCCGGCTCAAGGACTGGGAGCACTCCATCGCCCTGAGGGACATCTCCGTCATTCGAGGTAGGGGTGCCTTCGCGCGCGCGTGTGTGTGTGCAGAAAATGTCTACGGTTATCGTTGTGAATGGTTGCTTAGCGTGCATATACCGCTGAAGTTAGTGCAATGCACAAGCCTACATGAACCACAGATATCAGCAGGGCCGGTGCCAGACTATTTTGCGCCCCAGGCAAGGTGAGCTACTTTTATCACACACCCCACACCCCCAAAAAATGCCAACTTTGATTTTTAAGAACATTTGTTTCCTGGAAAAAATAAGAAGCACAAAACTGCTAAATTTACTTTAAAGTGCAAGAAATACGTCATGCCAATTATAGCAAACAAGTTGGAAAGGTACGTCTGTGGGTCTAAAATGCATTATTTAATAGGAATGTCACCTCCAAATCATCCCCCCCAACTCACACACACGCGCGCACATGCACACACACTCAGCATCACTCACTCCAAACAAACGCACGAGTGAACACATGCATTCACTCAAAGACCCCCTGCACCCCCTGCACCCATACATTCTCTCTCTCTCTCTCTCTCTCTCTCTCTCTCTCTCTCTCCCCCTCTTCCGGGTGCGTTCCGGAAGTCTGAAGGTGGATCCGCCCCACCCCCACCCCCACCCCAGCGACCCTGGCTTCGCTTTAGCTGGGCAGGCGCGGGGTGCCATCTCGCTCTCCCAGGCCCAGCTGGATCCTCGGGCTGGGCTGGGCCGGCTCAAAGCCAACAACGCGCGGGAGTGCTGCGCTGCGCCCCGCGCCCCTCTTAGCTTGGTGCTCTAGGCGGCCGCCTGAGTGGCCTCTATGGTAGCACCAGCCCTGGATATCAGTTTTGCATCAGATTATAATTTGGGAGTCAAGATTCTTGAAGACAGGCAGGAATGCCTAGTCACCCATCTCTTTTGCACATTTTTGAACACTTGTAGGAGCCAACTTTTGGTCCTATTGGAAATCTCTGTATCTGGGGCATAAAAAAGTTGTTTTAAAATTTGCATAATACGTTTTAAAAAATCCGCATATAATTCTTTCCCCAATGATGAAGGCCTTTATGGCCAAAACACTTTTGGGATTTATGTTTGATGTTTGTTGTATGTGGACCATTCAGTTTAAATTTTAAGTGTACATATTTGTTTTAAGATGAAATATATTTTCTACCAACACATGATTTTATTTTAACAGGCATAGTTATACCAACATTTGATATACTGTCTTTACCAGTTTCCTTGAACCTATTTTGCTTTCAGGTTTGTTTTTGGTTTAAGATAACACTTTTTATTAGGGCTGTGCACGGACCCCGGATCAGGTCAATTCCACGCCAATCCACCAGTGGTCTGCTTCGCTTTGCTGCGGAGCTCCGGATCCGAATTGGAACTCCGTGGCGGCAGCGGCACCAGGTAGGCCCCCTCCCTCCTCTCCCCTTACCTGCGTCTATCTGCGGTCCGGTGGCTGCTTCAACAGAGCCCGAGGACTCAAACAGGAAGACCAGGCCGCAGCTGTGGCCTGGTTTTCGATTTGAGTCCTCGGGCTCAGTTGAAGCCGCTGCCGGACCACGGACGGATGCAGGTAAGACCCTTCCCCCCTGCCCCCTTACCTAGCTCCACCGCCGTTGCCGCACAGGCAGTGGCGGCAGCAGGGCCAGGTAAACCCCTCCCTCGCGCACACAACTTACCTGGTCTGTCGCAGCCTGTTGCCGGCTTCGCAGCCTGTCGCCCATTTGGGGCCTACACTATCGGGTTGAGCCACGGGCTCTAGTGAAGCTGGAGATGGGCCATGACGGACCAGTTAAGACCCCCCTCCCCCCTGCCCCTTTACCTGGCTCTGCTGGCGTCACTGCCCGGGCAGCGGCAGCGCCAGGTAAGGCCCCCTTACCTTTTTTTTGGAGCTCCGGATCGAGATGAAGGATCCGCCTTCATCTCGATCCGCTCCATGATGCTCCGCTGCCCCCCCAAATCCTCTTCGCTTCCGCCTTAAGGGGAGGTGAAGCACCCCAATCTGCTTCTCCGATCCAAAGCGAAGCGGAGCACAGCCCTACTTTTTATTAGATTTTGGTTGCTTTTTATATTCAGTTAAAACTTCTTGTCCGGCACCTGCTGCCCACAAGGAATGCCGCAGTAGCTTAGAAGAAGCCCAGTGGCAGAGTTTGATTGGAGAAGACCCTTGTCCTTAAGTCTAAGGCAGAACGTGTGGATTGCTCAGTTGGTTTAACCTCTGGACCTGGAGGAACGACATTAAGAACTGACCGGTGATGGATCAGAGAAAACCCCTCTCTCCTCCAGTGTTCTGTTTCTACAGTGACCGTCTAGAGGCCCCGATGGGAGGTCCACAAGTAGGCCAAACGCATGCGGGGAGGCACCAAAAGACTGTGTAGACTGGAGCCAGGAACCCTCCAAGTGCCTGAACACAAAAACACTGCAAGTTAGAAGGTTGTGATGACGTTTATTCCAAGCCCGACGCGTCGGGCTTGGAATAAACGTCATCACAACCTTCCAACTTGCAGAGCTTTTGTGTTCAGGAACTTGGAAGGTTCTCACCTCCAGTCTGCACAAAGCCCACAAGTAGGACATGACTATGCACCATTCTACTCATGTTCCCCAGCAACTGGAACCCACAGGCGTGATACTGATGGTAATTTCCTTGACATTGTGCGGAGCGGCCGTGAAATGGAATGGAAATGCTCACCCATTCCAAGTGAGGGCAAGTGACCTATTGCCCTCCTTCTGATTTGGCTTTGTGACATCCTCTTCCAGCTCAATCTATGTGATGCGGTCAGGAAAATTATTCAGAGGGGATTCATTACCCTCACTCTGATGTGGTTCTGTGACATGGATCTCTTCTTGATCCTCCCAGACTGCAGGACATGGAATAATAGACTCAAGTTACAGGAAGCCAGATTCCAGCTGGACAGCAGGAAAAACTTCCTGACTGTTAGAGCAGTACGACAATGGAACCAGTTGCCTAGGGAGGTTGTGGGCTCTCCCACACTAGAGGCATGCAAGAGGCAGCTGGACAACCCTCTGTCAGGGATGCTTTAGGGTGGATTCCTGCATTGAGCAGGGGGTTGGACTCGATGGTCTTAGAGGCCCCTTCCAACTCTACTGTTCTATGATTCTATGATATTGTCACATAGTCAAATTCAACTGGTTGTATGAAGAAGTGTTTAGTTCATACCACCTATATGATCCCTGGTGGGTTGGGCCCTCTGGAAGAACCTTTTTGTTTTGGTTTAAATGGGCCTGAATCTGCCCATTGAGAGCTGTTGTGAACAGGTAGTGGACATTGCAGTGGAAAGGGAAGCATGGGTGTGGAATTCGGCGCTATTCTTCCTGCTTCTAATGCTGCTTCTGTTCAGAGATTCCTCCCTGTATGAGCTGCCTGGAGACCATTGATCTCTCTGTGCATGGTGCCTATCTGTCCATTCCAAAACAGTTTCATTATTTCTGGGTGATGATTTCAGAGAAATGAAAAGCTCATACTTGGCGGGATCTGGAAACGCCACCTAAAGCAAAGCGCGAATATAGGTTTTTCACCGTTTGTATTCAGAACGGCTCCGTAAACCAGCAGACCAAAATACGCCAGCCCAGGAGAAGCGGCGTGGGATAGGAGCCCTCTGATGTGGCACATTTCCATCCAGTGGAAACTTGTGTGCTGTTGATCCCAGAGCTTTCCTTTTGGCTGCTAAGTGATGAAAACCTCCGGGTTTTCAATTTCAGCGATGGCTTCACCTCAAAGTGGCAGCTGGCGATTCACTTTGGCAGCTGGAGTCAGTGTGTGAAAGCAGCCCTCTTGCCCCTGCATCTGGCCCCAACTCTGCTCACCTCAAAGGAACGGAAGCAGAGGGGGGGGGCTGCTGCAGCTACTGGACGAGGGCGGCACACGGAAGGAACAGCTTGACCCTTTTCTTGTTGGACTGGGTGCCATCTAGGGATGGACGGACTCACCCGTGCCCAGCTCCATCGGAAGATTATCACGAAGCTCGGCTGACACCCAATGAGGCCCTGGTTAGGCCTCATCTAGAGTATTGCGTCCAGTTCTGGGCTCCACACTTCAAGAAGGACGCAGACAAGCTGGAGTGTGTTCAGAGGAGGGCAATGAGGATGATCAGGGGTCTGGAAACAAAGCCCTATGAAGAGAGACTGAAAGAACTGGGCATGTTTAGCCTGGAGAAGAGAAGATTGAGGGGAGACATGAGAGCACTCTTCAAATGCTTGAAAGGTTGTCACACAGAGGAGGGCCAGGATCTCTTCTCGATCCTCCCAGAGTGCAGGACATGGAATAACAGGCTCAAGTTAAAGGAAGCCAGATTCCAGCTGGACATCAGGAAAAACTTCCTGACTGTTAGAGCAGTACGACAATGGAATCAGTTACCTAGGGAGGTGGTGGGCTCTCCCACACTAGAGGCATTCAAGAGGCAGCTGGACAGCCATCTGTCAGGGATGCTTTAGGGTGGATTCCTGGATTGAGCAGGGGGTTGGACTCGATGGCCTTGTAGGCCCCTTCCAACTCTACTATTTTATGATTATATGAGAATGGACAAAGACTGCCTTCCTTAAACATCTGTATTGCTTCTAGTGGGGCTTTTTGTGTGTGTGTGTGGAACATGGAATGGTGCAGCCCAGAAATGTCCATCAGCAGACATGAGTACAAAATTTAGCATAGGTTCAAGCCAGACCTTTTCTAGAGGAACTGCCTCTGAGGGGCATTCTTCCTGGTTCCTTGTCTTTGTGCATTTTTGAACCCTGAGTAGGAAAATGGAATCTCTTGTGGCCATTAATTCCTGCCTCTTTTTTGCTCCTGAACTTAATAAAAACCATAGCTCCCCCCTCCACACACACCTTCTCTAGGAGAGTGCAAAAATGTGAATCGGCAAACCCGTTCTAGCACTTTTCTTTTCCACTATAGCTGGTCTTTTGTAAACTTAATGGGCCTCCGTTGCCAATTCAAAAGCAAGCCACCCTCAAAATACTTTGCATTACAACATTGAATAATATATTCTTGTTGGGAAAATTCATTTCCTGCCAGCTGCTGTGAGGATTGCAGCTACCTTAGGAAGAAACAGGGAGGTCGTGGGACTGGCAGACGACACCAGAATCCCTGTAATAAACAACTTCCAGCGCTGCGTCCCTGTGATAACTGCCGATGATAACTTTTTAATTGAATCAATTAACTGCATTCCCAAAGCAAGAGCATTGCTTCTTCGTCCTAAGACTCATTGGTGCAACCTGAATTATTTTGCCCCATTAGGGAAAGCCAATGTGAACCCATAGGCTTTTCAAACAGGCCAAATAGCAGATCGGGGCAGTTGAATTCCATAATGAAATTGGAGAATGGGGAATGGGTTAACCCCCTCACCCAGCACCGTGGTCCTGATCCATATACTCTCCTATGCCTAGCTTTATTTTCGACAACGGTTTAATGAAACAGAGGATCCCATCATGGATCTGCAAAAACCCATCCTTTCCCAGCAACAACTTATTAGCTCACAACTGTGAGTTTCAACTGGATCAAAGGAAGCTGTGATATTTCATAGAATCATAGAATAGCAGAGTTGGAAGGGGCCTACAAGGCCATCGAGTCCAACCCCCTGATCAATGCAGGAAACCACCCTAAAGCATCCCTGACAGAGGGCTGTCCAGCTGTCTCTTGAAGGCCTCTAGTGTGAGAGAGCCCACAACCTCCCTAGGTAACTGGTTCCATTGTCGTACTGCTCTAACAGTCAGGAAGTTTTTCCTGATGTCCAGCTGGAATCCGGCTTACTTTAACTTGAGCCCGTTCTTCCGTGTCCTGCACTCTGGGATGATGGAGGAGAGATCCTGGCCCTCCTCTGTGTGACAACCTTTCAAGTATTTGAAGAGTGCTATCATGTCTCCCCTCAATTTTCTCTTCTCCAGGCTAAACCTGCCCAGTTCTTTCAGTCTCTCCTCATAGGGCTTTGTTTCCAGACCCCTGATCATGGTTGCTCTCCTCTGAACACGCTCCAGCTTGTTCAGCATTTACAATGCTTTGGATTATTTTTTTTTCACTCTCCTCCTAACGGACCAACATCTCCACTGTGCATTTTTGGACCACTTTTTTTTAAAAAAAACTATGATCTAGAGATATACGGATTTTGTACAACCTCTTCCGACTGTGTTTTGAGGATTGTTGGGTGCCTTTTGATCCATTGTCTGCTCGTCGGCAGAATCAGATTTTTCCCCCCAATTTTCCGAATTTGCACAAATTTGCCCTTGCAAAAATGCACAAATCCACCCAAAATGCACACTTTCTAACTTAAACCTATGGGAGAAGTGCACATTTTCAGCTGGTGTTTTATTATTATTATTATTAATAATAATAATAATAATTTTATTTTATGTATTTTTCTACAACTAAATTTGCATAAAATTCCAGAAAAATTAAAAAAAAAGTTCTGCAAATTTGCGGAGTCTGTGCGGCTCTGGAGAATTCAGCCTCTTGTGGAATCTGCAGGTCAAGATTAACAGAAATCTGAACTCAGGCGTCAGCTAGACTTAAGGCTTATCCCAGGCTGATGGAGGGGTCGTCCCTGCCTGCTCCCGGGATCCCCTATGTGTCATTTAGAAGCACAGGGATGACCCTGGGACGATCCTGGGATATAGGCCTGGTCTAGCCATGGCCTCAGTTGATTCCATTACAAGTTTCTCTGACATCCCTACTTTGATCTTTCCTCCGTCCTGCTCTGAGGTTGACCCAAATGTCATCCTTTTAGACCTGCATCCAGAAAGAACTTCGCCTTCACTTTCTGGGTCCTGCCGTCCCCCGATGTGAGGGAACAGTTTAGAGAGATGAAGGAGCTCTTCTCGATCCTCCCAGAGTGCAGGACACGGAATAACAGGCTCAAGTTAAAGGAAGCCAGATTCCAGCTGGACATCTCTAAAAATTTCCTGACTGTTAGAGCAGTACGACAATGGAATCAGTTGCCTGGTGAGGTTGTGGGCTCTCCCACACTAGAGGCCTACAAGAGGCAGCTGGACAACCACCTGTCAGGGATGCTTTAGGGTGGATTCCTGCATTGAGCAGGGGGTTGGACTCGATGGCCTTGTAGGCCCCTTCCAACTCTGCGATTCTATGATTCAAAGAGTCCAAATTCTTCCGTGCAACAGGCACTGCCTCCCTGGGCTGGCTCCAGCCTGGCTGAGCCCCACAACCCTCCTGGAGAGGCAGCTGAGCTCCATAAAGCTCCAGATGGTCTCGCACGAGCCGGGCCTGCAAGGAGGGCGGCATCTGACTCTCGTTAAGTGGGGAAGGAGAAGCGTGCGTCCCTCGGACTTCTGCCATCGCCGCCAGTTTGTGCTGGCTCTTGCCACCCGCTCTCTGCCAGCGAGGCCGAGCCTTCATCCGTTCCGCGGTGAACATCCTTCAGGACAATAGCAATCGAGGGTGAAGAAGTTGGGCCAAGTCAGAGGGGGTTGGTACATCTTGGGCCTCCATTCTTTCGCTCTTCTCCACCCCGTTCTGCACGAAGTTTCTGTGCCATTAGCTGTATTCTCAGGACCAGTTGGGTGAAGCACGAGAGCCTGGGGCTGCAATGGTAGGCCGGCTGTTCTCCTGGGCCCTGTGCGTTCGTCTTGCTGGTGTTGGTGATGTTAATACAGCTCTAATATGGCACAACGGAGGCAGCTTCAGGTTGGCCTGTGGAATCCTTGGGGTCTGATCCCTGTGATGTTCACCCAGCAGCCATGGAAAGGTCATTTGCTCAGCCTGCCTGACCTCACTGGCAGCTGAATACATCGTGCAGGGCTGGAACCAAGGGGAGACACGGTGGGGGCACTTGCTGAGGGCTTACGCCCCAGCATGGGCCCACTGGCAAGAGTACCCTGCAGCTGCTGTTAGTAGGTGACTCCGCTGACTGGATGGGGGGGGGGGTTCTACCGGTTCTGGATGGGATTGCACTCACCCCGAAGGAGCAGGTTCGTAGCTTGGGGGGTTCTTTTAGACCCATCATTGTCACTTGAGGCTCAGGTGACCTCAGTGGCACCGAGTGCCTTCTACAAACTCCGGCTGGTGGCCCAGCTACGCCCCTGTCTGGACAGGGATAACCTGGCTTCAGTTGTCCATGCTCTGGTAACCTCCAAGTTAGACTACTGCAATGCACTCTACGTAGGGCTGCCTTTGAATATGGTTCGGAAGCTGCAGCTCATGCAAAATGCAGCGGCCAGATTGATTTCGGTAACCAGGAGGTTCGACCATATAACACCTGCTCTGGTCCGCTTGCACTGGCTGCCTGTATGTTTCCGAGCCCAATTCAAGGTGCTGGTTTTGACCTATAAAGCCTTACACGGCTTGGGACCACAATACCTTATGGAACGCCTCTCCCGACATGAATATACCCGGTCACTACGTTCAACATCTAAGGTCCTCCTCCAGGTGCCTACTCCGAGAGAGGCTCGGAGTGTGGCAACGAGGGACAGGGCCTTTTCAGTGGTGGCCCCCAGACTATGGAACGATCTCCCTGACGAGGCTCGCCTGGTGCCAACGCTGCTATCTTTCTGGCGCCAGGTTAAGACTTTCCTCTTTGCCCAGGCATATGGCAGCACATCTTAATCACCCACATGTTTAGTTTTTTTAAGCAGTTTTTAATGCTTTATGTGTGCATGTTCTGTGTTTTAGAATTAAAATTTTGTATACTCTTTTTTATCTTAACTTTAGAATTTCTGTAAACCGCCCAGAGAGCTCTGGCTATGGGGGCGGTATATAAGTGCAATAAATAAATAATGAAATAAATGAATTCTTCAGCCTGCTTGCTCACCTGCCTCCTGCTCTGTCCCAGGCAACAGTGGAGGTGAGAAGGAGGAGCTGCCTCCATGCCCATCAAGCAAGTAAGGGAAGAGCAGTGATGAGACAGAGGAGGAGGAGCAACAGAGCTAGTGGTCATGTTGGTGAGAAGGGAGGCTCTCCCTTCTTGCTCTAGGGCCCCCCAAACACCTGGAGCTGGCACCAGCGGGATTAGGCAGGTGCGACCCCCCTGTGTGGCATTAGAGCTCAGAGGCCTCATCTGCACATGCAGCTCATCATTTTGATGGCGCAGTCATCAAGTCCTGAACCACACCCATGTGAGCTGACCCATCTTGCTAGCTTCTGGCACCTCTTTGGCTAGGCTAGAAGGAAAGGAAAGGAACCTCTCGTGCAAGCACTGAGTCATTACTGACTCTTGGAGGGACGCCAGCTTTTGCTGATGTTTTCTTGGCAGGCCTTATAGCAGGGTGGTTTGCCGTTGCCTTCCCCGGCCATTATTATCTTTCCCCCAGCTAACTGGGTACTCATTTGACCGACCTCAGGAGGATGGAAGGCTGAGTCGACCCAAGCCAGCTGCCTCAAACCAGCTTCCGCTGGGATCGAACTCAGGCCGTGGGGAGAGTTTCAGCTGCAGAAACTGCTGCTTTACCGCTCTGCGCCACACGAGGCTCTAGGCTAGAAAGGATGGGTGTATATATATAAGACAATTTTTCTCGCTAGTGACTGGAACTGTTGTTTTTATACTGTTTTAATGTTTTTTAAAATTTTTGTATACTTTTAATGTTTACTATTTTTAATTGTTGTGAACCGCCCAGAGAGCTTCGGCTGTGGGGCGGTATATAAATGTAATAAAATAAATAAATAAATAAACTGGATGTTTCTGACAATCTCTCTCTCTCTCTCTCTCTCTGTGTGTGTGTATGTGTGTGTACATATAGTGTCCTGAAGTGCTAGAAAAGTCCCAGACCAATAAACATTTGAGGCCTCTCCCATGGAAACTGCATTTCAGAGAATTTTGTGAGTTTGACAGTCACCGTTTCTCGCATCCTTATATTTTTTTGGCCTTGTCAAGCCTCCTAAAAAGCGAAATCTTGGCTTACATGTTCCATTTGCATCCTGGTCATTCTCCAAGGAGCTCGGAGCAATTTGCAGATAGGTCCTAGGTTGTCTCTAATCCATATTTGTACAGCTTTAGGAAGAGGACTCATTGCCATGGTCAAGCCATGGGTGGCACTGGGCAGCTGAGTTGTGAGGGGGAACTCTCTCTCTCTCTCTCTCTCTCTCTCTCTCTCTCTCTCACACACACACACACACACACACACACACACACACACACACACACACGAGAGTTATGCTCCCTTTCTCAGAAACCTAAGTGCGATTGGCATGAAAGTCTGTGTGAAGGATATGAAACTCACCATTTCTTCTTCTACCTTTTTGCGTTCTAGGGCCACCGGGACCAAAAGGAGATCAAGGCATTGAAGGGATAGAAGGCGAGCCTGGCCCTCCAGGCTTACCTGGGCTGCAAGGTAAGCACTTGTAGACTCCCTGGACTCTTGTGATGGAGGAGTGGGAAGGAAGGAGAACCAAGCCCAAGCCATCTCACCTCGCTGTCGTTCTGCCTCTGAGTCTCTGGTTAGAAGGACCTTAGGTAGCTAGTGTAGTGATGGAAAGACCACGTTCTGCCTGAGCCAGTCCAAGCAGACAATACAGGGCTAATCATGGGCAAATAGTCTAACCAGGCTAAAAGGGCGTTTCTCGTGCACAACAGGGCCAGCTTTCAGTTTTGAATCTTTGGGTTGCTGGAGCGTGTTAGCCGCCATCCCTGTCCTCAGTCATCGGGGGAAGCCCTATGGCAGCCTTCCTCAACCTGGGGCGCTCCAGATGTGTTGGACTGCATCTCCCAGAATGCCCCAGCTGGCTGGGGCATTCTGGGAGTTGCAGTCCAACACATCTGGAGCGCCCCAGGTTGAGGAAGGCTGCCTTATGGCCTTCTGCCAACTGTGCCATCCGTGGCCTTTTGGGTTGCCACATATCAGCCCCTGGCATCAAAACCATTGTGTGCATCTGCTCACACACATCAACATGTCTGCTGTTGGAGAATAAACGTAGGTTTTTAACACACCCATTACCCTGCCTTATCCATGGGATTTTGCAGACATCTCCCACTTGTAACCCTCCTGTGTTTCCCCTCTAGTTCTAGTTCTAGTTTTCTAGTTCTAGAAGTATTAGAAGAAGAACTAGAACTAGAAGGACTGGAACTGGGACTTCTGCTCTGTACCAGTGACAGCTCCCTCTGTTTTATGAGGCTCTTCTTCTGTTCCTCTTCAGATGCCGGTGGTGGACTGTCATGAGCTCAGTCTGCAGATTAGGTTGTGAGAATCTCGGCACCCTTGCCTGCAGAACAGATGACTGATGTTGGGTTGGGTGCCGGGGGGGGGGGGAGGTGGGAGGAGGCAGCATAAGTTCAGAAGGGAGGATGTAAGCCCCCCAAAGATTCAGAAACACTGGAATAACCATGCATGTATGGTGTCCGTTCTCAGAAGTGAGCCATTTTTTTGTGAACCGCCCAGAGAGCTCCGGCTATTGGGCAGTATAGAAATGTAATAAATAAATATAAATAAATAAATAAATAAATAGGCCGCCGTCAAACAAGAGCCAGTAACAGCTACCTTTGCCCAAGCAAAGTCTGAAAGTTTTTGTAGCTCTTCCTGTGATGGGGAGCCAATAGCCAACCTATTCTTCTTGAACGGACAAGCTGTCATGTTTCTCAGAACACTCCTGCTTTTGATGGGAGGCAAATGACGAGGCTTGCTAAGTAATCTACAAAGCTTTTATTAAGCCAGAAATGTCTCTTCTACCTGAATAGGGTCTAACCTCTTGGAAACGTCCCCCTAGGCAAAACTATGCAAACTAAGCAAGGCAATTGTCCGCTCAAGAAAAATAGGAAACCACTTCCCAAACGCCCGTAACGCGCCTGGTGTGGAGGCAGGTTCTGGCGTAATCTAACTGACTTTCTCACACCTTCCTTTCGCCCCATGCATTTCAGCTTCCGGCGGACCCTAGCATCAGCTAGCTCATCGGGACGCTCACCTCCGGAAGAAGGCTCACTTCCCACTGAGTGTGTAGGATTTGGCCTTGAGGAGATAAGCTCTGGAGAGGGCTGACTCCCAGCTGGGAAACTGCCTGTGAGAGCTTCCTCCCCAACTGGTACAGGCTGGCTGCTGTCCGGCGCTGCGTCTTCTAGTTCTGAATCTGATTCTGATTGATTACCTGAAACATCTTCTCCCAAAACAGGGTCAGTAGGGTCAGACATGACAATCTAAAGGCCACCGGGCTAGGAAGATGGCTCTAGCCTGCAACCGTGGCGTCTCACCACACATTGGCACTTGCGTACGGGCGGCCAGTCCTGGCCCCTGGGACTCTTGCTTGCAGCGGTTGAGTTTGCCGTTGACCGTCCAGAGCTGCCCTTTGGAATGTAATAAGCATTCTAAGCCAATTCACTTTCCCCGGTCTCAATTCCCCACCCCACTTCCATCTGATTGCATGCCAATTCCCCTTCATGGTTTCATTTAAACAAACAAGGCTGGGGTTTTACTTCATTTTATTGCACGCTCCCTTTGTGAAATGGCCGTTCATGAAAGGTCTGAAGTTGAGGCTGGCGCTGAATCGCTAACCACTAAGCAGATGGCTTCGAGGCAGGAAGCAAAGGGTTAGCCTTCGCAGCACGAGCACAGGGCACAGATCCGTCTCGGCTGGGGGGAAGCGGGGGAGCAGGCAGCTCTTCGTGGAGGTGCCCCGTCTCGGGAGGAGACGCTCGCAACTGGAGCAGGGGGGCTGCTAGGATTTGCTGGGGCTTCGGGTCTATTTTGTGGGTTCTGAGTGAGCCTCTTAAGGTTTCAGGGAACATTTCTCCCCCTTCATCAAAACCGCTGTTTGTAGAGGGAAATTGAATTAAAGCCCTGAAGGAAAATGCGATTTTCTAGCTAAGTGGAAGCTTATGTCTTGTACACTCCAATGGCTCTCGGCTGAAGGACCAAGAGCCGTTCTGAACTACCTGTAAGCGCTTCGGATGTCTGCCCCAGCAGAGTTTGAGAACTGCCATGGGGTGAACAGAACAGCACGCTTTGCTGTGCGTTTATGCATATTTGCCTTTTGATCGCATACCTGTAAGTGGAATCATAGAATCATAGAATCATAGAATAGCAGAGTTGGAAGGGAGCTACAAGGCCATCGAGTCCAACCCCCTGCTCAATGCAGGAATCCACCCTAAAGCATCCCTGACAGAGGGTTGTCCAGCTGCCTCTTGAAGGCCTCTAGTGTGGGAGAGCCCACAACCTCCCTAGGTCACTGGTTCCATTGTCGTACTGCTCTAACAGTCAGGAGGTTTTTCCTGATGTCCAGCCGGAATCTGGCTTCCTGTAACTTGAGCCCAGTATTCCGTGTCCTGCACTCTGGGAGGATCGAGAAGAGATCCTGGCCCTCCTCTGGGTGACAACCTTTGAAGGATTTGAAGAGTGCTCTCATGTCTCCCCTCAGTCTTCTCTTCTCCAGGCTAAACATGCCCAGTTCTTTCAGTCTCTCTTCAGAGGGCTTTGTTTCCAGACCCCTGATCATCCTGGTTGCCCACCTCTGAACACTCTCCAGCTTGTCTGCATCCTTCTTGAATCATGGAGCCCAGAACTGGACGCAATACTCTAGATGAGGCCTAACCAGGGCCGAATAGAGAGGAACCAGTACCTTCAGCGATTTGGAAGCTATACTTCTATTAATGCAGCCCAAAATAGCATTTGCCTTTCTATTAGCAGGATTGTCATCATAGCTGCTTTGCATTATCATATTTTCAGATTGAATGATAGACTGGAGTCTTTGTGGTCCTGCTCCCTATGTGAGATCTCGGCCGTAGCTAGACCTAAAGTTTATCCCAGGATCATCCCGGGTTCGTCCCTGCCTGAGCGCTGGATGCCCTGTGTAGCACTTAGATGAACAGGTTTGACCACAGGACAATCCTGGGATAAACCTTAGGTCTAGCTACGGCCCTAGTCTTCAATGGGAAGAGGATGCATCTGACCTCTTGCAAAGCTCACTCTTGTATCTCTGCAGGTTCCTTTCAACCCTGCACTGTTACATGACTCTCAGGGGGTAGCAGTATGCCAGGCTGGTGAGGTGGCTGCATGCCTTCATGTCAGGATGCAGGAAACCCCTGAGATCTCAGCAAAACGAAAACTGGGGGAAGGCTGCAGTTGCCAGGACTAAGCGTTCTGGGGCAAATGTCTTCTCGGTCATCCCAGAGTGCAGGACACAGAATAACAGGCTCAAGTTGAAGGAAGCCAGATTCCAGCTGGACATCAGGAAAAACTTTCTGGCTGTTAGAGCAGTACGACAATGGAATCAATGACCTATAGGGAGGTTGTGGGCTCTCCCACACTAGAGGCCTTCAAAAGGCAGCTGGACAACCATCTGTCAGGGATGCTTTAGGGTGGATTCCTGCATTGAGCAGGGGGTTGGACTCGATGGCCTTGTAGGCCCCTTCCAACTCCGCTATTGTATGATTCTATGAGGCTACATGACCAAGCTTTGGTGGGATCTCTGAGCCTGTGACTCCTGCTCAATAACCTCCTGGAAGATTTCTCCCTAACTCCTGGAGAGACATGGGCCACAGCTAGACCGAAGGCTTATCCTGGGATCATCCAGGGTTCGCTCCTACTTGAGCACTGGATCCCCTGTGTGTCACCTGGATGAACAGGTTTGACCCCTGGACGATCCAGTGATAAATCTTAGGTCTAGCTATGGCCTTGGAGAATTTCTAACCCTTCTCCCTGTCTCGGCTGGCCTTCTTCTACTTCAGGCTCTGAGTCTGATTCAGAATCTGAAACCAAACCAGGGAGCCTGGGCCTCATCCTGACACCACCCTACATCTCTCTTTTGGAAAGCATGTCTTGGCCTGGCCAAGCAGTGCAGGTTTTGATTTTGATTGTGTTGTCCTTTGTGGGTTTTTGCTTTTGCTGGCTGTTTAGTCTAGAGTTTATAGTTCCAGCGCTTGTTTTTTAGGTTTTAATTGTTTTTAGTGGTCCCTTCGACGCCACTTTGAGTATCATCGAAAACATGGCATATCTGATGGGAATCATTTACTGTTGGTGCCTCCTGTTAGAGAGGCAATTAGCAGAGAAAAAACAACAACAGAAGGCCAAACAGAATGAGCGTTTACCAGTCCCACATGCACACAAGGCTAAAAAGGTGACAATGTCCTTCTTTAGTGAAGGAAGGTAAAATAGTTTGCTCACAATATGCTTGCATATAAAATGCAGGTACAGCTTACAGTTTTGAAGAACAGTTTCTTCAGTCCGTTTGTGTGCTTAAAAAAACCAAGCAGGCGCAAGAGAGAAAATGCAAGTGATTCCAGCAATGGAGGAAGACCGGGGGGGGGGGGGGAGGAAAGGAAGGAGCAAAAGGAACAAATCACAAGAAAACACACTGTTGATCCCAAGGCTAGCGCTGGTCAAAATTCCCATAAACTAACTAGCTGCAACACTGCACCGCCCTGAAAAGGTGGGTGTTTTAAGTGATCCCCCCATTTTCATCTATGAAATCTGGAGAAGAGAAGATTGAGAGGAGACAGGATAGCACTCTTCAAATACTTCAAAGGTTGTCACACAGAGGAGGGCCAGGATCTCTTCTCGATCCTCCCAGAGTGCAGGACACGGAATAACGGGCTCAAGTTAAAGGAAGCCAGAAAAACTTCCTGACTGTTAGAGCAGTACAACAATGGAACCAGTTCCCTAGGGAGGTTGTGGGCTCTCCCACACTAGAGGCATTCAAGAGGCAGCTGGACAACCATCTGTCAGGGATGCTTTAGGGTGGATTCCTGCCTTGAGCAGGGGGTTGGACTCGATGGCCTTTTAGGACCCTTCCAACTCAACTATTCTGTGATTCTATGATTCTATTATCTTTGTCAGCTTATTTACAGTATTTAGAAGATTTAGAACCTGCCTTTTAGTCAGACTTTCAAGGCAGCACACAAGAATGATAACAACAATTAAAGCCACCATTTTATTTATTTATTTATTTATTTATTTATTTATTTATTGCATTTGTATACCTCCCCATAGCCGAAGCTCTCTGGGCGGTTCACATAAGATAAAAACACTTAAAAACAAAGTTTAAAAAAACACAAAAACAAGCAAAATACACCTACATTTAAAACCACTATAACAACTTTAAAAACGATGAGCCAAAAAACAACAACAGACTCACGGTCATTACATATCGCTAAATGCCTGGGAGAAGTTAAAATGATTCAAAATAATTATATTACAACAAGCATAATAAAATGTCAGTAAAAATAGAAAGCAGGAAAAAAAATCAGCAACAAAAGCCAGAGATAAGACTGCAGTATAAAAAGAATTAACAACACCCAGGAGAAAAGTAAAGTCTTAACTTGACAGCTAGAAGTATTGTTACATGATACTCTCCGTGGATCTGTTCATCTGGTCCACTTTATACTCTTAGCGCTTGTATTTCATTGTATTGTTTAGACTGGGGTAATATTCGTGTTTTACAGGAACTCATTAAACAGAGAGAGAGGTTCGGAGCCTTGATTCTGATTTGGCCACACGTTATGTGCAGCTTGCAGCACAATGGGGAGCAGATAACTGAGTGCCAGCAAAGACGACCACCGCTGTGCCCACCGCAACCCTCTCTGTGACTTAATCTGCCATCTTGGTTATGCCAGCCGCACCCTGGCATGCAATCCAGGCTGAATAACTATCAGGATCAGAGGGCAAAACTAGAAGGAAGAATTAAGGAGCAAACCAGAACTCAGGACCAAAACCAAACAAGAATACAGGAACACACCAGAGCTCAGGAAAAGGGTGTTGCTCAAGCAAGGTTCAGCGACAACAGGAAGCGCTTTTATAGAGGGTGACCCTATGGAAAGGAGGACAGGGCTCCTATATCTTTAACAGTTTTATAGAAATGGAAATTTCAGCAATTCATAACTTATTCAATTCAAGAGAATTTCAGCAGGTATCATAGTTATGCATGCAGGACCTGGTGAAATGCCCTCTTCATCACAGCAGTTAAAGTTGCAGGCGCCCTGTCCTGTTTTGTATCTGGTCAAGAGGGCAGGGCTCCTGCAGCTTTAACTGTTGTGATAAAGAGGGAATTTCACCAGGTGCTGCATGCATACAAATGACACCTGCTGAAATTCCCTTTGCTATGCAACTGTTAAAGATACAGGAGCCCTGTCCTCCTTTCCATAGGGTCACCCTATTTTATATTCCTTCCTGCCTGGAAGGATCCGGTGGCCGGCCTGGCTGGACAGAGTTAGTTTAGATTGCCCCCTATGGCAAGCTATGTCACTGTAGTCATGCTATGGGAATTATGGGAGTTGCAGTCCAACGCATCTGCAGGGCACCTGGGGAAGGCAAGTCTAGAAGGTTCTTCACTGAGACACTGCAGTGATGTGGCTTGCCACAGGGAGTAGTGTTCAGCAGTCCCTGAGGATTTGTGCAAGACCCCCTTGGTGTCTAACAAGGTCACCATTGATGGCAACTCTCCAAATGTGGAGGGCAATTTTGGAGGCTTGCAGATAAGGTGGAACACCCTTCAAGAGGCAGCTGGACAACCATCTGTCAGGGTTACTTTAAGGTGGATTCCTGCATTGAGCAGGGGGTTGGACTCGATGGCCTTGTAGGCCCCCTCCAACTCTACTATTCTATGATTCTATGAGGCTACATGACCAAAGCCTTGGTGGGATCTCTGACTCCTCCTCTGCTCATTTTGTTAGGCTTATCAACAGCCCCAGGGATGGGAGCCATTCTGGGATGGGAATTCACCTCTGGGTTCCCCGGCCTGGCATTTTTCAGTGTAGCTGCTGTGCTGCTGAATGAACTCACCAGCATCTCCATGGTTAAACCTCTTGACGAACCCAGAGGAGGGTGTGGTCGTATGAGTGTTCAGAGTGGTTTACTCAATCTAGCAAAATTCCAGATGTGATTCAAATCCTACAAGAATTCATTTCAGTTCCTCTTAACAATCTGTTGGGGGATACAAAGCTTTCATCTAACCCCTTAACAGTTCATCCCACATCTTAAGAGATCTTGTTCCTTTCAGAACTGATCTGCCCTGAGGGAGAATTCTTCCCATGCTCCAAAGAGTTAACAACTAGCTAGCTAAGCATCTTATCTTGTTTATATCCTAGGGATCGGAGGTCCTCCAAGAAACTGTCATCCCTCTCAATGTAGAGCAGTGGTTCCCAAAGTGGGCGGTACTGCCCCCTTGGGGGCGGTGGGATTGCCTAGGGGGGCGTTAAGAGGCAAGAGGGCAGCAGGGGGGGCATTTGGGTGGTCTTTTCTGAGAAGCGCCTCTCCAGAAAGTCTTAAAACCCAGGGACATTTTTATGGGAGAAGGTAGTTTAGTCCCAAGCCATATAGGGGAAGAATCCACACATGTATTAATACAGTTTAAGAAGAGTCCTTTTAATGGTGAATTGTAATGTTTCAAAAGCACCAAAACGCTAATGAAGAGACATACCCTGCTTGGTGTGCCCCGCCACACCGGCTGCAAAACAGAGGCATTCGCTCTCTTTTCCCTCCCTCCCTAGGCAAGCCTGCCGCGGGTGCTTTGGATTTTGAATAAATATTCAATTAATTGTTACTGTTTTGAATTTTATTGTTATTATCTTCCTTAGGGGGTCAATGAAAACCGCTATTCTGAATAATGATTTTTATAGTGCAGGGTAGGGGGGCGCTGGGCATGAGTTTGTGGAACCAAGGGGGCAGTGACCTGAAAAAGTTTGGGAACCACTGATGTAGAGAAAGTTGGCAGTGGTAGTACCTCTGGGCACAAAGTCATGTAACATTATGTTAACGTCATGTTGGGAAGAATATTCCAAATTATCCAGATCCCTGGTTGGTTTTTAAATGAGCCGTTAGTTACCACTCAAGAAAGAGATCCCAGGAGCAGTGCAAGGGCCTCATTGAAAACATCTGCTGTGTTCCAGGATCCCTGCAAACCATGTGCCGATTGCATGAAGGAAGGGTGAAGGGAAGCACACGCTTCGCTAATTCCATGCTTCGGATACACGGTTCATGTTGAGGCAGGTCTGGTCGTACCACCTGGAGAAGAGTCGGGACGAATCACTTGAAATGGCAAAGGCGATGTGAAGGAAGAGGGCCGGGGTGGGATGCGGGTCTTCCCACGAGGAGAGGAAACCGGCTCCATTTCTGTTTGCCAATGAAACCTGGTGGCAAACCACTGATTGTTTTTCCACTGCAACCACAGTATGGCCTTAGCTAGACCTAAGGTTTATCCCGGGATCGTCCCAGGGTCATCCCTGTTCATGTAAATGACACACAGGATATCCCGGAAGCAGGCAGGGACGACCCCGGGATGATCCCGGGATAAACCTTAGGTCTAGCTAAGGCCAATGTTTGGTGGTGAGAGGGGAGGCATCGGAAGTCCAGAAGCCGGCATGCAGCACACTGGGAGTCTGTTGCTCACCTCTTTGTAGAGGGTCCCACCCACGGGTTTCAAATTAAGGGAGGATTAAGGCAAAAGGAAGAGGGACCGACCAAGGGCAAGATGGACGGAGGATATTCTGGAGGTGACGGACTTGACCTTGGGGGAGCTGGGGGTGGCGACGGCTGACAGAAAGCACTGGCGTGGGCTGGTCCATGAAGTTGTTAGAAAAATTGTGGATTACAACCCAATTAATCAAATAAAAAGGCATCCGGATGCAGTTTCAAAAGGAAAGTTTATTTCCACCTCAGGTACCAAAAATCTCTTTGTACAAAGGTCCCTCTCCCTTGTCGATGTAAGGGAAAAGGCCCGGAACAGAAGTTTACGTTTCATTTTATACAGGGGGGAAACATTGTATGCCAATAATTGGTTGCTTGCTCAGATCGTCACAGCTGATCCTCCTCCCTGTTTTCTTGACATGCCCAGATGGGTGAGAGACCCTATTGCAGCCTTCCTCAACCTGGGGCGCTCCAGATGTGTTGGACTGCATCTCCCAGAATGCCCCAGCCAGCTGGCTGGGGCATTCTGGGAGTTGTAGTCCAACACATCTGGAGCGCCCCAGGTTGAGGAAGGCTGCCCTATTGACTTTGCAAACTGCCTTTTCACATGCTTCCCTTAGCAATGAATCCTGGGACCTTCCTGTCACGTATTCCATTGTCTTTAACTAATCCCTGTCCACCACTCCCTCCCTGGTTCCCCCCCCCTCGCAATGTCCCCTGGGACATTCCTGTCCCACCTTGCCTACGTGGCAGAAACCTTCCTGCTTCACCCTCCCTTGTCACCTGACATTCCTCTCGATGGGCGAGCTTCCCACCTCTTATTTCTCTCCCTGGTTTCCCACTGAGCTGTGGGGAAAGGAAATAAGAGGGGTGTGTCAAGCGCCTGGTGATTTAACCAGCGGCTAGGGCTCGTCCTTACCCCTGAGTAAGCGACCTTCCCCAAATAGGTAAAAGGGGCTTTTCTCTCCTACCTGGGAGTAGGGGGGGTCTATTCTGCTCATCTAAATCACTTAGAAATCACCCAAGGGTGGCATTTTGGGAAAGGGAAATGAGGGATCTTGGAAGACGGACGGGAGAGAAGAGATGGGCGAAGGGAGTAGTGGAAATCAGTTATTTTTCCATAACAAAGTCACGAAGAGTCGGAAGCAACTGAACGTACCTGGGCATACCTGCCTCTTTGCTGGTGTTTATTCCGCTTTGTTGCAGCGATAGCACGCAATTTCTTAATGAACCCACCAAATCTTGACTCTTGGGTTGTTGGTTTTGTTTCCTCCTCTAGGGTTCCGTGGGGAAAAAGGACCAATGGGACCACGTGGGGCCAAGGGGGACCAAGGAGACATTGGCCCACGAGGCATGCCCGGCCCCCGCGGAATCACAGGTATTATGGCTTCATCATCATCATTATTATTATTTTAAAGAAATGTGTCGTAGTCTCTTCCCTGACCCCCATTCTGAGTAAACAGTTTATGCTTTAGCACTTTAATGACAAAATTGTGCATGAGGTCACCACAATTCAAAATATGAAGGCTGGTCTTACTGACCTTCCAAGGTCCCAAACAGGCCAGTGTCTCTGATTGCAAAGAAAGTCAGAATCCCTTCTATCTCTGAGCTTCCCTGAATGAATGATTTATTGCACGCTCATGATTGGCCCCTCACAGAAATTTGTGGGTTCTTTACATTCTGGCTCCAACCTCCAGGACAACCCATGCCTTCCCCCAGTAATCCTGCTTTTAAAAAGATCAGCGATAATGCACTATTTAAAATTATTGCGGGATATCATGGGCCACTAGATGGCACTGTTTCATTTAACGTTATGGAGCACTGCCAAAAGGAGTCACCGTTGGTCACCATCTAAAGGACCCGTAGTCAATATGGAAAGACTCCAGAAGAAGAAAAGACTGTAAGGATGCGGGGCTTTTCCTTAATGTAGAGACACTCTCTGGAATCCTTGACACTGGAGTCTTGGAGGCTTAATGCTGGGAATCTCCATCCTGTTTCTCAGTCTGTATAGATGTGTCAATAAACCCTGTATCACAGAAATGTCATACATCTCCAGTCATCTCCTCTAAGGAGACTGCATAAATCAGCCTTCCTCTACCTGGGGCGCTCCAGATGTGTTGGACTGCATCTCCCAGAATGCCCCAGCAGCTGGCTGGGGCATTCTGGGAGATGCAGTCCAACACATCTGGAGCGCCCCAGGTTGAGGAAGGCTGACATAAATGGACAGAGAGAGAAAATACCCAGATTACAACCACTCTCCAAATCTACGGAGAATTTGGGGGAGGGGGTGCCGTTTCATCTCTTCTGTGAAAAGATCACCCCCCCGCTCATCCCCAAACTGCCATTTTCCAAATGCCCCACAGCTTTCAAATCACCTTGCAACTAGAATTTCAGGGCAAGGCCACCATTTTCTCCCTCTGCTCAGGTGTTTCGAAACCAAACCGCTGAAATGGATTGCTGTGCGCCTTTCGCTTGATTTAAAGTTCTTTTGGTTTTGCTGGTGTGTTATTTTACATTTCTTTCCCGCTCCTCTCCTGTACATCCACTTGGGTGCTTTTGTAGGTGGAAAGGTGGCTGATAATTTTATAAATGTATCACTCACCTGGTGCGGCGGCTGCGCCCGTTCCATGAGATGTCGGACTTGGCCACGGCGACACATGACTTAGGGGCTTGCTAGATGACAGGTTAGCCAGATAACACACAGGGGATCCTGGGCCCAGGCAGGGCTCAAACCAACCTGGCCCCGGGCTAACTGGCACCACTTGTGGCCCGGTTTTTCCTGTGGTCTCGGGCTGAGCCCGAGACTGTGGTCATGTAGCCCGTTCCACCACTTTTCCTGGCTACCGCAATTACTCACGAATAGCCGGGACAAGTGGCGGATGGTGCACAACGCTCCCCAGGATCGCTGCAGCTATCGGGGCTAGGGTGGGGAGATTGGGGGGGGGGAAACGGAGCCCAGGGGAGATGTGGGGGGGAAATGGAGATTGCGGCAGCTGGGGGACATGGAGATTGCGGGGGGGTGCAATTGGAGCCGAGGCAAGATCGGGCAGGGGCGGGGGGAAGCTCAGAGCTGGGGGGGGAGATGGGGGCAGGGGGGGCGGGGGAATGCTTATTTTAAAAAACAACACACTTAACTGATCGCACGAGCTTCTGTGAGCATCCTTCCCCTTTAAATCTACAACTAAAATGGCGGATGCGACGGGGCTTTCCTTTCCCCGTCACCGCCGACGTGTGGAAAGGAGCGACGGCCCGCGCTACTTTTAGAGCGGCGTCGCCTCTCCTCCTGCACGGATTCCAAGGTAGGTCTAGCAAAGCCCTTAGTTACATCCCGCTTGGATTACTGTAACGCGCTCTACGTGGGGCTGCCTTTGAAGAGTGTTCGGAAACTCCAGTTGGTTCAAAGAGCTGCAGCCAGATTGCTGACCGGGGCTGGTTACAGGGAGCAGACGACTCCCCTGTTAAAACAGCTCCACTGGCTTCCGGTCTGTTTCCGGGCACAATTCAAAGTGCTGGTTATGACCTATAAAGCCCTATATGGTTCGGGTCCAGGTTGTTTGAAAGACCGTATTCTCCCTTATGAGCCTGCCCGTGCTTTGAGATCTTCTGGAGAAGCCCTTCTTTCAGTCCCACCATCTTCACAGGCGCGCTTGGTGGGAACATGGGAGAAGAGGGCCTTCTCGGTGGCTGCTCCAGTGCTCTGGAACCCCCTTCCCAGGGAGGCTAGGCTGGCTCCCTCTGTGCTACAGTTCCGGAGGCAGGCAAAAACTTTTTTGTTTCAGCAGGAAACTGGACCTGTGTTGATGTATTGGATCCCCCCCTCCTTTTAACCTGTTACAGTTTTTTAATTTTTTAACATGCTTTTAATTTTACTGTAGGTTTAATTCTGTTTTAACTTTTGAAATTTATATTTATATGTTTTAATTGTACATGTGTTAATCTTGTAAACCGCCTTGAGTCCCAGTACTGGGAAAAAGGCGGGATATAAATAAAATAATAATAATAATAATAATAATAATAATAATAATAATAATAATAATAGAATAATACATAAACTGGGTGAGTTGGTGAGGGGGGGGTCTCCTTCCTATTTTTTGATGATGGTTCCACATCCCCCTCTCCCGCAATTCCCAGGACTTTTCCGTCCTATAAATGGGATTCCATCTTGTAACTACGGCTGTGCACAGGGCCCTCGATCTGCTTCGGATCCCAATTGTCCGGATCGGGCCTGAACCGGTTCGGGTTGATATGGACCTCCCCTGATCCACTCCGGATCTGAAGCGAGTTCCGGAGGTCCAGATCGATATTCGGCCCCTATTTTGCCCCCCGTTCCCCATTTACTTGCCTCCGTGGCAGGCGGCGGAGGCAGGTAAGTGGGGAAGGGGGGACAAAATGGGGGCCAAATAGGCCCCCCTCCCCCCTTACCTGGCTCCGCTTTCCACCGCCACCCGGACCACAGTGGCGGCGGATGGCAGAGCCAGGTAAGCCCTCCCTCCCGTCCCCCACTTACCTGCCTCTGTCGTGGTCTGGGCGGCAGCTTCAACTGATGCCCAGGCCTAAGACCGGAAACAGCCGGACCACGATTGAGGCAGGTAAGCCCCCCAGGTAAGCTCCCCTCCCCACTTACCTGGCTCCGGAGCTTCGGACCGGCCCAAACCACTTCGGGCTGATCTGGACCTCCCCCAATCTGCTCTGGAACCGGGCTTCGGAGGTCCAGATCGGCCCGCTCCGCATCAGGGGATCCATATCGGAGCGGAGCACACCCCTAGTTGTAACCTTCTACTGAAAGCTCTCCAGATCTGGATGGAGGCAGATCCAAACGACTTTGGATCAAGTGGAGGTGGAAACAGGGTGGCTAAGGCGAACGGGCAACTCTCCCTGAGCTGCCTGGCTTGCCAATTAAAGGGCTGCTATTTATTTATTTATTTATTTATTGCATTTTTATACCGCCCAATAGCCGAAGCTCTCTGGGCGGTTCACAGAAATTAAAACCATAATAAAACAACCAATAGGTTAAAAGCACAAATACAAAATACAGTATAAAAAGCACAACCAGGATAAAACCAAGCAGCAAAATTGATATAAGATTAAAATACAGAGTTAAAACAGTAAAATTTAAATTTAAGTTAAAATTAAGTGTTAAAATACTGAGAGAATAAAAAGGTCTTCAGCTGGCGATGAAAGGAGTACAGTGTAGGCGCCAGGCGGACCTCTCTGGGGAGCTCATTCCACAACCGGGGTGCTACAGCGGAGAAAGCCCTCCTCCTAGTAGCCACCTGCCTCACTTCCTTTGGCAGGGGCTCACAGAAAAGGGCCCCTGTAGATGATCTTAAGGTCCGGGCAGGAACATATGGGAGGAGGCGTTCCTTCAAATAACCTGGCCCCAAACCGTTTAGGGCTTTAAATATTAATAATAGTACTTTGAATCGGGCCCGGACCTGGACTGGCAGCCAATGAAGTTCTAAAAGGACTGGCGTGATGTGATTTCGCCGGCCAGTCCCTGTTAGTAAACGGGCTGCCCTGTTTAAGGGTTTCGGCAGACAAAGTTGTGCTGTTAGGGTTCACTCCATGGCTTTCATGTGCTTCTGAGAAGAGGTGTTCCCCCCCTTTCTCTCCCCCACCCCACCCACCGCCCCCTCCATGGCCAGCTTCCAATCAGCAATTTGATCGGTAACCAGTCCCAAAGCACAAGGTCAGATTAAAAAAAACCCAAATCCTGGCTCCCGCCAACAACAACCTTTTAACCATGCAGCCAATTAAACCCACGTGTTTCCTGAGCCCAAGTGTTTGCGTGGGGTTGGCAGCAACCCACAAACCACTTTGGACGGTGCTCTTGCACTTACGCTGCTCTCGGGGTGAGGGGAGGGGGTGGGGGATCGAAGGCCTGATCTAGGGTGACCCTATGGAAAGGAGGACAGGGCTCCTGTATCTTTAACAGTTGCATAGAAAAGGGAATTTCAGCAGGTGTCATTTGTATATATGGAGGACCTGGTGAAATTCCCTCTTCATCACAACAGTTAAAGCTGCAGGAGCCCTGCCCTCTTTTGTATCTGGTCACCTTAGTATAGCGCCTGCACCTTTAACTGCTGTGATCAAGAGGGAATTTCCCCAGGTTCCCCATATATACCAATTACACCTGCTGAAATTTCCTTTTCAATACAACTGTTAAAGATACAGGAGCCCTATCCTCCTTTTCATATGGTCACCCTTCATATTGGAAGGCGCATGCCATAGTTTGGGTTCTAGTAGGGTGACCCTATGAAAAGGAGGACCGAGCTCCTGTATCTTTAACAGTTGTATTGAGAAGGGAATTTCAGCAGGTGTCATTTCTATATATGGAGAACCTGGTGAAATTCCCTCTTCATTGCAACAGTTAAAGCTGCCCTCTTTTAAATCTGGTCACTCTAGTATAGCTCCTGCAGCTTTAACTGTTGTGATGAAGAAGGAATTTCACCAGGTTCCCCATATATACCAATGACACCTGCTGAAATTCCATTTTCAATACAACTGTTAAAGATACAGGACCCCTGTCCTCCTTTTCATAGGGTCACCCTACCTGATCCCATTCAGGCTATGAAACGTCTTGTTACATCAGACCGACGGAGCTGGGCCCCTCCAGCCCGTCCTTCTGGTTCTGACATCAGCTCTCCAGATGCCTTTGAAGCGTTGGCAACCAGGCAGGGGTTCAAGTTTTGGGTGGCGAGGAGAGAGAGAAAAGGGCGGTCCAAAGCGAAATCTACAAGTCCCACCCAACCTCTCCCACTTTTAGTCAAATCATGGCTCTCCTGTAGCTCTTTAAAACAGTTGCTTAGAGGGTTGTGACAAGGGGGGGGGCATTCTTCAGCTCCCCTCCCTTGTCCTACGGGCATTGCATTCACGGAGCGGCCCCGGCACCTTGCCTCCAGATATAGTGTTGCCTGGATGCAGACTGACCTGTTTGGGGGCAAAGGGAGGAGAACGGGGGGGGGGAATTATTTGAGGGGGTGTTTCTAAAAGGGAAAGGTGGCACCTCTTTTACTAGTCTCGGGCCTGGGAAAAGGAAGGCCATCTGGTTTGGCCCAGCTCCTAGATCGTAAGCCAGTATTCCCAGCATAATATTTCCTGACCAGCCCCCGCCGGAGCCATTAAGGACGCAGAGCAGCTGAGCGTATTCATTAGCTGTGTGGGGTGTGGGGTGGGGGTGGGGGTGGGGGGGGTGCCCACGCAAACCACATTTTTAATAGCAACATCCATCCACCGAATAGAATTTTCTTATCGGCAAAATCTCTCGGAAGGCGCAGCCAAAGAGGCAAATTGCTTTGCGGTAGACGGCTGACCTTGCAGGTGCCGAATGAAATGTTGGACCGGCTTCCTTGAGGCGGAGCGATTTATTGGGGCGGGGGTGGGGTGGGGTGGGGGGTGGAACCGCAGCATTCTTGGACCGGGATGCGTGCACACAGACGTTCTGCGCGGGCACCCTCGAAGCAGACTTAAGCACATAACCAGAAGTCCACATTCTGCAGCATTCTGTTTCCCACAGTGGGCAAACAGCTCTCTGTGGGAAACCTCGAAATGGGACATGAGAGCAACAGCGGCCCGCCACCCATGTTCCCCAGCGACGGGTGCACAGAGGCACATGGCCTCTGATACTGGAGGCAGCATAAAGCCATCAGGACTACCGGCTGTTGGTAGCCTTCTCCCCCATGTAGTTGTCCAATCCACGTTTAAAGCTGTCCAAATTGGTGGCCATCGCTGCATCTTGTGGCAGTGAGTTCCACAGTTTAAATCTGAGCTGTCCTTCCTTTGATCTGTCCTGAATCTCCCACCCATCAGTTCCACTTTCTCCACACCATGCATAATTCTGTACAGCTCTGTCTCCCCCTAATCCCCCCTTTTTTCCTAAGCGAAATCATCCCGACTAAACGGACCTTTCTTCCCTCATACTGGAATCACCCCATGCCCCTTGTTCACTTGTGCTGCCCTTTCTTGCATCTTTTTCCGCTCTACAATATACTTTCTGAGAAGCGCCTTTGTGCCACGTCTTTAGTGGTATTTTAAGCTCCGTTCATTGTCCCCAGTGGAGTGCAGAGGAACCCCACCCCCATCTCAAACATAAACTGTTTCAGGATTATACATGATAAATATTCATTCATTCTTTTGTAATAAATGTAAGACATTTTATAACCTGCTTTTCTATTTAAGGGTTATCCTGGGTCACTTACAAAAGCAAAGCATCCCTAATAAAACAATAAAAATGTGAGGCAAACCTGCTGATTCCAAAATGGAAACAGCAACACTTTAAATCATAGAACCATAGAATAGTGGAGCTGGAAGGGGCCTTTAAGGCCATCGAATCCAACCCCCTGCTCAATGCAGGAATCCACCTTAAAGCTTCCCTGACAGATGGCTGTCCAGCTGCCTCTTGAAGGCCTCTAGGGTGGGAGAGCACACCACCTCCCTCGGTCATTGGGTCTACTGTCATACTGCTCTAACAGTCAGAAAGTTTTTCCTGATGTTTTGTCGTACCGCTCTGTCAAGAAGTTTTTCCTGATGTCCAACCAGAATCTGGCTTCCTGTAGCTTGAGCCCGTTATTCCGTGATTTGCATTCTGGGATGATCCAGAAGAAATCCTGGCCCTCCTCTGTGTGACAACCATTTCGTTTCTGGCTTTCATGCGGTTTCTCCCACCCACTACACCATTCTAGAAGGTTGGAATGCTTCTCCGAAGACAGGCGGGATGACATTTCATAGAATCATAGAATCATAGAATAGCAGAGTTGGAAGGGGCCTACAAGGCCATCGAATCCAACCCCCTGCTCAATGCAGGAATCCACCCTAAAGCATCCCTGACAGATGGTTGTCCAGTTGCCTCTTGACGGTCTCGAGTGTGGGAGAGCCCACCACCTCCCTAGGTTTTATACTGTATTTCGTAATTGTGTTTTAACCTGTTGGGTGTTTTATTGTGGTTTTAATTTTTGTGAACCGCCCAGAGAGCTTCGGCTATTGGGCGGTATAAAAATGTAATAAATAAATAAATAAATAAATAAATAGGTAACTGGTTCCATTGTCGTACTGCTCTAATGTCAAGAAGTTTTTCCTGATGTCCAGCTGGAATCTGGCTTCCTTTAACTTGAGCCCGTTATTCCGTGTCCTGCACTCTGGGAGGATCAAGAAGAGATCCTGGCCCTCCTCTGTGTGACAACCTTTTAAGTCTTTGAAGAGTGCTATCATATCTCCCCTCAATCTTCTCTTCTCCAGGCTCAACATGCCAAGGCAGGTCGGTACATCATGACTCTCTCCGTGGTGGGAATAGCTGTTCCCATTGGATTTGGCCTCTGCCACTGGGTGACAATTTTGGTTTGGTTTGGTTTTGATGAGAATTCATCAAAATTCAGAAATTTTATTCCTATTTCAGATTTTCCTTTAAGATTTTTAAAGAACGGCAGGCAGGAGAAAGTGGAACGGCCACATGTGGGCATCCTTAAAGCACGACAGGAATGAATCCTGGGGTGTGGCAGGAGAGCAGATACTAGCAATTCGGGCTGACAGGGGAGCGAGACGGAAGGGAGGCACAGAATCTCGCTGTTCCATTGAGGGTCCGGTGCTCCATATTGTAGAGTTCATCGCTCCTCATTTTGGAGACAGTTTTGCAAAAATAAACTGAGGTTCCAGGAATATTTATTTGCTTCAATTCCACCCCTTCAGGCATCTGCTTTATTTCAAGATGCCCCAAATATTTTACTCCTGATACGTTTTTAACTCCTTGGCTCTTCTCCTTTATGCGCCCCTCCCCAGTCCCCCTCTAGGGAGGATGAGGTATGAGTTTCTCTCCCTTTTACTCAGAGTGACATCTGGGCAAGACTAATAAAGAGATTTGCAGGACCCCTGAGAAGAGGCCGGCCGTGAATACGCACGGCCAACGGAAAGGACTTAGAAAGCCGCCTTACCCTAACTCAGGGCATGTCTACACCAGGGGAGGGGAGGAGAGGGGGAGGCTCTCGCAATATGCTGAGCGTGAGATCCTCCCCCTCGGTTCACACACGGCGTGCGACGTCCAGAGAGGAAGGAGGACAACGAGACCACCTGTTCTTTTCTTTTTTTAAAAAAGAAGACGACAGGAGCTGGAGCGCTCCAGTGAAAAAGTGAGTTAAAACCAAAAAGCCCCGACCCCCCTCCCCACCCACCCTTGATGGCCCTGGATCCCCCCTGTCCCAGCTACTTTCCTCTGATGACCCCTGCTACTTGTGGGGAGCAGAGAAGAAGCCGGGACAGGCGGCCACACTGACCACGGTCTTCAGGATTGTCCTGGGGCTGCGGAAAATACGGCACAAAAGGGGTATGGCCATATCCTGCGGAAATGGAGGGGATGTTCGTGGGACGATCCCAGGACGCACGAGGACGATCCCGGGCCCAGTGCTCTTCAACATTTTTATTAATGATTTGGATGAGGAGGTGCAGGGAACACTTATCCAATTTGCAGATGACACAAAATAGGGTGGGATAGCTAATGCCCTGGCAGACAGGAACAAACTTCAAAGTGATCTTGATAGGCTGGAGTGCTGGGCTGAAAACAACAGAATGAAATTTCATAGGGATAAATGCCAAGTTCTACATCTAGGAAACAGAAACCGAAGGCACAGTTACAAGATGGGGGATACTTGGCTCAGCAATACTACAAACGAGAAGGATCTTGGAATTGTTGTAGATCACAAGCTGAATACGAGCCAACAGTGCGATATGGCTGCAAGAAAGGCCAATGCTATTTTGGGCTGCAGTAATAGAAGTATAGCTTCCAAATCACGTGAGGTCCTGGTTCCTCTCTATTCAGCAGTGGTTAGGCCTCATCTAGAGTATTGCGTCCAGTTCTGAGCTCCACAATTCAAGAAGGACGCAGACAAGCTGGAGCGTGTTCAGAGGAGGGCAACCAGGATGATCAGGGGTCTGGAAACAAAGCCCTATGAAGAGAGACTGAGAGAACTGGGCATGTTTAGCCTGTAGAAGAGAAGATTGAGGGGAGACATGATAGCACTCTCCAAATACTTAAATGGTTGTCACACAGAGGAGGGCCAGGATCTCTTCTTGATCCTCCCAGAGTGCAGGACACGGAATAACGGACTCAAGTTAAAGGAAGCCAGATTCTAGCTGGACATCAGGAAAAACTTCCTGGCTGTTAGAGCAGTACGACAATGGAATCAGTTACGTAGGGAGGTTGTGGGCTCTCCCACACTAGAGGCCTTCAAGAGGCAGCTGGACAACCCTATGTCAGGGATGCTTTAGGATGGATTCCTGCCTTGAGCAGGGGGTTGGACTCGATGGCCTTGTACGCCCCTTCCAACTCTGCTATTCTATGATACTATGATCCCGGGGAGGATCCTGAGATGCACGGGGAAGATCATGGAATGCACGAGGAGGATCCCGGGATGCATAGGGACGATCCCGGGACGCACGGGGAGGATCCCAGGATGATCCCCGGGATATCGCCTGGTGTAGACATGCCCTCCAATGGTTGGTCCATCCTGTGCTCTCTACCCTGATTCCAGGTGACTGGTTGCCCTCCCCCCCATCACCTGTTATCTGATCATTTTAATTAGTGGTAGCAGTGAATAAACCTGGGACCTTCTGCACACAACACATCCCTCCCTCTTACAGCAAACTCGGGTGGGGCGCATGCCAGCAGAAATGGAGCCAATCCAGGGCCTCCGCAAAACAAAAGGAAAGTGTCACCATGCTTTGGTAAACCACAAAATTTGCAGAAGTACTAAAAAACCATTTTTTAAAAAATGAAAGGTGTTACTTCCATGCTCCCCACCAGCCCGGCCCCGTGAGATCTGAGCATGCCCAGAGGTGGCATGTGGAGCATCAACTGGAAAAGAAAAGCAGAAAACTTGAGAGGTGGAAAACAATGGAGTTTCCCGGAGGAGGGTATGGCTGGCTGGAACAATGAACAGGAGCGTTCCTATTAGAAGGTGAAGATTTACTGCAAGATATATATATATTTTGCAGGTCTCACTTGTATGCTCAGTGACAGAGCTACGGCCCCTCAGGGTTGCCTCTGCCTGAAGTGAAAAGCACAGATGTATCATTGCTGCAGATGCGTCTCCAATAGTCAGTAGGTTTGGGGATGTTAGCAGTTCCATTGAGGGGTGTGTGTGTGTGGTTATGGGGTTCAGTTTGTGAACCCTACTGCATACTTAAGTCAAATGTGATGTACAAGTGCTCCAAATGGAGGGAGGAGGGAACGGAAGGAAGTGGAATGGCTTTCTTTCTAAACCAAGCAAGATTGTTTTGGGAAAGGAAAGGAACCTCTCGTGCAAGCACTGAGTCATTACTGACTCTTGAAGGGACACCAGCTTTCGCTGACGTTTTCTTGGCAGGCCTTATAGCGGGGTGGTTTGCCGTTGCCTTCCCCGGCCGTTATTCCCTTTCCCCCAGCTAATTGGGTATTCATTTTACCGACCTCGGGAGGATGGAAGGCTGAGTCGACCTGAGCCGGCTGCCTGAAACCAGCTTCTGCTGGGATCGAACTCAGGCCGTGGGGAGAGTTTCGGCTGCAGAAACTGCTGCTTTACCGGAGAAAAAGGCAGCTGCAGGTCCTCATGAAAAGAACCCTCCCCTTCCATCACACCCTATTCTGAAACTGTGCCCAACAACAATTTGGGTCTGCTTTGTTGAATCACATATTTACCTTTGAGCGTCCTGAGAACATGGTACCCCAGCTGGTGGAAAGGCAGAAATATCCACAGGTCTTTCATATGTCCCTACCCATGGTCAAAAGTCATGGTGCTTAACCTGAGATGAAACCACCACCCCCAATGTCACCACGTTATTTGTAAGGAACAAAACGGAGGGGGGGATTTGGTGATTTTTCAGGAGAGGATGAAGTGTGGGCAGAATGGGGGGGGGGGTTACCAGCTGCAGGGACAGCTTGTCCAATCCCCACCCCCAAATCTGTCTGGAAATGACACTTTGTGATGACTTGGGAGTTGGATCCATAGAGCAAACCTATTAAAGTCAATGGGAAAACTTAGAGCTTCATCACACCTACCCTTTTGCCCTCGTATTATCCCCATTCATTTCCGTAGCATGTGAAGCCCTGATCACTTACACCTGTGCGCTTTTAGGGTTCATGCATCTTTACACCTCTCCTCCCCAGCGCACCTGCAAATGGCTATTGCATCCGCCCGTGGATCTCCTTCGAACCTCCCCCTACACTTTTTTGGTGGTTGGTGGTTGGACAACTCCCCCCACCCCCTGCACTGACGGAGTGGGGATCTACACTGATGTTATTCTAGCATTATGAATGGGTTACTGTGATGCACAGCGTCACGTGACCCTGTGTCTCTAACGTTGTAAATGAGTTGTACTTACTGGTTCTGTTTCGTTGTCCCCTTTCGCTATTGCTTAGCTGTAGCGCTGATATTGATGCATGTGCCTCGTTCTATCGGTAATTTCCCTCTTCCTCTTCTCTGAAAGCAGCAGAGCTGCTGGGTTTGCTCTGCCCACTTCCTGTTCTCCTTCCTTCACTTCACCCCGTTTGCTATCTTATCTGCTACAGCAGTTGGAGCTTTATCACACCAGCGTTATACTGTGCAATCACTGACCATTGCGTGCAAAGGACTCAGAAGTTTCCCACCTTAAAATCTGCTTTGATTGTGAAGTAGTCCCAGGCATCCTGCCTCAATTGTGCTCCTTTTGCGAAAGATTCGCCCTAATTCCGAGCCGCTGCTGCGGGCACAGGAGCAGGATTTTAAACAAATGCTTACATCTGTGTAACCTTTAAAGATATAAACACCAAAATCGGCACAGTAATAGATATTAGGGAGAGCTTTAAGCATACCAAATTTGAATCGAATTGGGTCATCCGTTGGGTTTTTTATGATTTTTTTTTAACATTTCCCCCCCCCCTTTGCAAAGGATCTGAGGAGCGCTAAACTCACTTCCTGGTAAGCAAAGGATCGCTGTAGCTCCATGCAGGAAAATTAACACAGGTCTCTGCTTCCAGTCCAAAACTCTAACCAGCGGGGCTTAAATGGTGTGTTTGAAATAATCCCAACAGCTGGGTCTGCCAAAAACAGGCCTCACCGTCTGCGCTGCTGAATGTTTTCAGTTTGGTCACCCATCTAAACTCTGACCAGACCCAGACCTTCTTAGCTTGTGTAAAGATATTTTGGGAGGGGGTTTGTGTGTGCTTATGACTATTGCCCTGCACTGCTGGCTAGGAACGAGGCAGGCAGTGGGTGGAGCAAACTGAGCAGCTCTGCTTACTCTCAGAGAAGAAGAAGAATGGAAAGGATTGAACAGTGTGCCCCGAAGTACCGTTACAGCTAAACATAAGTAACGCTAGTGTGCCCTGTGATACAGAGAACCGATACAGAGAACCACGTTAGAAAGGGACACTAGCAACGTTATAAGACTAGTATAGATCCGGCCAGACTTGGGACTACTATGACGTTGCTCTGATTTTTCCTCGGCAGTAGCTTCTCTTGTTGCTGAACAGATCTGGGAAAAACAAGGACTTCTCTCCCCATAGTTTCATGGAGATCCCTTGTAAGTCATTAAGCGCCCTCCTACACATCTTTACTCGGAAGTAAGTCCTGGTTTGTTCCATTCTGCCCTTTAAATAAGTTAGTTAGGACTAACTTAATTCCCATTGATGCCAATGGCTCTACTAATAGACACAATACTTTAGGCCTCATCTAGAGTATTGCATCCAGTTCTGGGCTCCACAATTCAAGAAGGACGCAGACAAGCTGGAGCGTGTTCAGAGGAGGGCAACCAGGATGGTCGGGGTCTGGAAACAAAGCCCTAGGAAGAGAGACTGAAAGAACTGGGCATGTTGAGCCTGGAGAAGAGAAGATGGAGGGGAGACATGAGAGCACTCTTCAAATACTTAAAAGGTTGTCACACAGAAGAGGGCCACGATCTCTTCTCGATCCTCCCAGACTGCAGGACACGGAATCACGGGCTCAAGTTAAAGGAAGCCAGATTCCAGCTGGACATCAGGAAAAGCGTCCTGACTGTTAGAGCAGTACGACAATGGAATCAGTTGCCTGGTGAGGTTGTGGGCTCTCCCACACTAGAGGCCTTCAAGAGACAGCTGGACAACCACCTGTCAGGGATGCTTTAGTGTGGATTCCTGCATTGAGCAGGGGGTTGGACTCGATGGCTTTGTAGGCCCCTTCCAACTCTGCTATTCTATGATTCTATGATTAATCTAAGCATGACTAAAACCAGATCCAACTCATGGTGTTGTTCCTTGGGGACTTGGAGTTGAAGGGGGGGGGGGACTGTAGAAATGGTCTAAGCTTCCTAGTTTAGCTATGAACCTCTCTCTCTCTCGAGTAATTTGTGGGAATTCATTATCTTGGTTTCAGTTCCCCGCCTACAAATTGGGAATATTAGTGAATTAGCTCACATCCTGCAAGTGTAAATTAGATAATCACTGCACAGTGTTTTACACTGTTAGCCTTGATTTAAAAACAGCAGGTCGCTTTGAAAGATGCGTCCTCGTAAATGGCTGTTGGCATGCACCAAACATGTTAGAAAGAAGGGTAGTCTGTCTCTTCCCGGGCTAATCTGTCTTCAGGGGGTGGAAAGGGAGATAAAACTTTTTGAAAATGAAAGAACCCAGCAGTCTGCTGATCCTGGTGCCAATGCAAACAGAGACGGGGAACGCTGGGAGGCCAAGATCAACTTTGAGAGTAGCAAGGGAATCCAACCGCCTTGGCCACCAAGCGTTTCCCAGGCCCAAGGATGAGTCATTGGGCACGCGAGGGGGTCGGGGCCTTGAACAAGAGGATGGCCTCAGGTGCAAGGAGACCCATCCAAAATCTCTAAATGATTCATGGTACATTTTTCATTTCCTGGCTTTTGCTCATTTGTTTGTTTGTTCATATTTAGGGTTCTTAAGGCTACTTCTCGAGTAGCTTCAGAGTTTCTCGGCAGTGTTGCTTCCGGCCTGGAAGCCCATTCTGGCTGGGAATGATGGGAGTTGCAGTCCACATGGCCACCAGCTTGGGGAAGGTGGATCTATTATTACCTGGGGCCTTTGCGATACGGCCTCCACTTCCAAAAATTGCACCAATCGCAAAATGCATCCAACGCTACTGAGCAGACACAGTTGCTGCTAAGAAAAACGGGTAAAAACAGATTAAGACTCAGGGCACCTTAACAGAACTTACTTTAATGGTGCCCACGCCAATTTTTGTGGACCTTGCTGTCACCATTTTATCTCGGGGCGTAAGGAGGAAGGGCACTTTCAAAGGATACATGCAGGTGAGCGCTGTGTGAGAGAGATGCTGATAGTGGGGTGGTTTGCCTAATAGTCTCTCAATGTGCTCCGAGGTGGTGAACCCTAGGTGGGGTCCTATGCTTTGGGGGACCCTCAGGCAATGCACCCTCAGTGCACACCCACCCTCCTCCTCTGTTGGCTCGCTTCCCCTCCCCAAGCACAGGGGAAGAGGGCCCCCCCGTCTCCTCACCTTGGCCACTGCTGACCTGCACAGAGAGGACGGGATGTAGATACAGTAAGGATCAACAGCAGGCACCCTGCAATGCTATCCCCAGGCTCTGGCTCCAGTAGGGATTCTTGGCACACGGGCATATTATAAACAGTACTCTCGGTTGATCGGAGAAACCGGATTGGGACCCAGGTGGCGAAGCAGTCTCTTGAGAGCCAGTATGGTTCGGAAGCTGCAGCTCATGCAAAATGCAGCGGCCAGATTGATTTCGGGAACCAGAAGGTTCGACCATATAACACCTGCTCTGGTCCGCTTGCACTGGCTGCCTGTATGTTTCCGAGCCCAATTCAAGGTGCTGGTTTTGACCTACAAAGCCTTACACGGCTTGGGACCACAATACCTGATGGAACGCCTCTCCCGACGTGAATATGCCCAGTCGCTACGTTCAACATCTAAGGTCCTCCTCCGGGTGCCTACTCCGAGAGAGGCTCGGAGTGTGGCAACGAGGGACAGGGCCTTTTCGGTGGTGGCCCCCAGACTGTGGAACAATCTCCCTGACGAGGCTCACCTGCCGCCAACGTTGCTATCTTTCCAGCGCCAGGTTAAGACTCCTATTTGCCCAGGCGTATGGCGGCACATCTTAATCACCCACATGTTTAGTTTTTTTAACGGTTTTTAATGCTTTATGTGGGTATGTTCTGTGTTTTAGAATTTTAAATTTTGTATACTCGCTTTTATCTTAATTTTAGAATTTCTGTAAACCGCCCAGGGAGCCCAGGCTATGGGAGTGCAATAAATAAGGATACATGTAAGTGCAATAAATAAATAAATAAATAAATAAATATGGTGTAGTGGTCAGAGTGTTGGGCTGGGACTTGGGAGATCCCGGTCCAGCCCATTGGGTGGCTTTGGGCCAGTCATAGACTCTCAGCATCACCAACTTCACAGTCTTGTCATGAGGATAAAATGGAGAGGAGGAGGAAGAGGGCCATGTTAACCGCCTTGGGCTTCTTGCAAGAGGAGAAAAGGTGGGATAATAATAATAATAATAATAATAATAATAATAATAATAATAATAATAATAATATTCCATTTGGCCTACATAAGTTTACACCAGCACTGAACCAGCATGGATGAAGCCTGCATGAATGCAGGAACACAGGTTAATAGAGCACCTCATCTCCCTGTTCCTGTTAGAAGGCAAACGCCTGCATTCAGCATCAGCTAAGGCCTCTGGAGAGTGGAGGGGGGCGGGCGTGGGGCAGACAAGGCATTACAGTGGTCTGGCTTTAAGATTATGAAGGTGTGAGAACATGAAGGCAGGACCAGTCATGCATGATGAAGTCCTCTCCAGGTGACCCTTTGGGGGCAGTGTGTGGGGGGTCGGGGGAGGTCAGTTTTCCTAAAAAACATCAGATCCATGTGGTGTCATAGAATCGTAGAATAGCAGAGTTGGAAGGGGCCTACAAGGCCTTCAAGTCCAACCCCCTGCTCAATGCAGGAATCCACCCTAAAGCATCCCTGACAGAGGGTTGTCCAGCTGCCTCTTGAAGGCCTCTAGTGTGGGAGAGCCCACAACCTCCCTAGGGAACTGGTTCCATTGTCGTACTGCTCTAACAGTCAGGACGTTTTTCCTGATGTCCAGCTGGAATCTGGCTTCCTGTAACTTGAGCCCATTGTTCCTTAGTCTTTCACAAGACACTGGGTCTCATTTAGTCTTTAGAGAACATTGAGGGGAGACATGAGATCACTCTTAAAATACTTGAAAGGTTGTCACACAGAGGAGGGCCAGGATCTCTTCTCGATCATCTCAGAGTTCAGGACACGGACTAATGGGCTCAAGTGACAGGAAGCCAGATTCCGGCTGGACATCAGGAAAAACTTCCTGACTGTTAGAGCAGTACGACAATGGAACCAGTTACAAAGGGAGATTGTGGGCTCTCCCACACTGGAGGTCTTCAAGAGGCAGCTGGACAGCGATCTGTCAGGTATACTTTGAGGTGGATTCCTGCAATGAGTACAGGCGCTGGACTCGATGGCCTTAGAGGCCCCTTCCAACTCTACTAGTCTATGATTCTACGATTCTAGTCCCCTCCAGAAGGGAAGCCCTCTCTGGTCAGGGTGGGCTCTAAAATGGACCAAGCGATGGAGAAGCAGCCACCCGCCCCGCACATACGACCCATGTATCTATGGGAAGATCTCAAGAGACAGTTGCCAGAACTGAGCTGCTTCCCATCCCACTAAACTATTCAGACAAGCTGCCCGAGGATCAAAATGCAGCAGTGCAGGAGGCTGGGGAGGGAGAGGGTTTTGAGGGGGGGGGGGGCTAATGAGACACAAATGGCGAGAGGCGCAGCGCGACGCCAGATCGCAGATGCCGGGCATGGAGCCAACAGGAAACAGAAGCCAGGAATTTGGGCGGGGGGTGGGGCAGAAGGGGTGTTTTAGATGGGAGGAGGTAAATAAGGGGCCTCACACTTGCTGTTGATTACATCCCAAAAGTTGCAAAGGAGGGAGGGAGGGAGATAAGCAAAAAGCTGGCTTTGGATTAATTCCTTAGCACTGATCATTCAGAGATGCAATGAGAAACCTTCACAGTCAGTAACGGCAGCGTGCTGATGAAGAGCTAAACAGTGTTTGGTCTGACACACACAGAGAGACACAAACGTGGAGAGCGCACTCAATATCCCATCACATGGTGAATGATTCCTCTCCCAGTGACTCTCAACTGAATGTGTGAATGCGCTCTAGAATCATAGAATAGCAGAGTTGGAAGGGGCCTACAAGGCCATCAAGTCCAACCCCCTGCTCAATGCAGGAATCCACCCTAAAGCATCCCTGACAGATGCTTGTCCAGCAGCCTCTTGAAAGCCTCTAGTGTGGGAGAGCCCACCACCTCCCTACGTCACTGATTCCATTGTCGTACTGCTCTAACAGTCAGGAAGTTTTTCCTGATGTCCAGCCGGAATCTGGCTTCCTTTAACTTGAGCCCGTTATTCCGTGTCCTGCACTCTGGGAGGATCGAGAAGAGATCCTGGCCCTCCTCTGTGGGATAACCTTTTAAGTCTTTGAAGAGTGCTCTCATGTCTCCCCTCAATCTTCTCTTCTCCAGGCTAAACATGCCCAGTTCTTTCAGTCTCTCTTCATAGGGCTTTGTTTCCAGACCCCTGATCATCCTGGTTGCCCTCCTCTGAACATGCTCCAGCTTGTCTGCGTTCTTCTTGAATTGTGGAGCCCAGAACTGGACGCAATACTCTAGATGAGGCCTAACCAGGGCCGAATAGAGAGGAACCAGGACCTCACGCGATTTGGAAGCTATACTTCTATTAATGCAGCCCCAAATAGCATTTGCCTTTCTTGCAGCCATATCGCACTGTTGGCTCATATTCAGCTTGTGATCTACAACAATTCCGAGATCCTTCTCAATGGTAGTATTGCTGATCCAAGTATCCACCATCTTGTAACTGTGCATTTGGTTTCTATTTCCTAAATGTAGAACTTGGAATTTATCCCTATTAAATTTCATTCTGTTGTTTTCAGCCCAGCACTCCAGCCTATCAAGATCACTTTGAAGTTTGTTTCTGTCTTCCAGGGTATTTCCACCCTATTTTGTGTCATCTGCAAATTGGATAAGTGTTCCCTGCACCTCCTCGTCCAAATCATTAATAAAAATGTTGAAGAGCATTGGGCCCGGGACTGAGCCCTGTGGTACCCCACTCGTTGCCTCTCCCCAGTTTGAGAAGGTTCCGTTGATAAGCACTGTTTGAGTCCGATTCTGTAGCCAACTGTGAATCCACCTAATAGTTGTTCCATCTAGCCCACTTTTAGGTAGTTTGTCAATCAGAATATCATGGGGCACTTTGTTAAAAGCTTTGCTGAAGTCAAGATATATGACATCCACAGCATTCCCACAGTCCACAAGGGAGGTTACCCGATCAAAAAATGAGATCAAATTAGTCTGACAGGATTTGTTCCTGACAAGTTCATGCTGGCTTCTACTGGAGAGCCATGGGAACTCCTTTAGACCACCAAGCCATCCATCTACCAAATACTATCTGTTCAGACGGGACAGGAAGAACTTTAGATATTTCAAAATAAACGCATGTGAGAGGTTCAGGGCCCATGCTTCTGATACGGAGTAAGCCGATCATGTTCAGAATTCCTGGAACTGACTGGCAGCAAAGTCTCTCCAGGGTTTTAGGCAGGTTTTCTGAATTTAGTGTCTGTTCACTTTTGAGAACAATGTCCCCATATTTGCAAATTTCTTCTTCATTTGTCCATCCCTACTGTTGAGTGACAGACATCAGCAGCATGTGAACATGTGTACTAGGAGGAACAAATGAGAGTTCACTGTGCTTATATCTCAGCTTTTCTTGCCCTGTATTGTGTTTGTCTTTTGGGGAACTAGTCAATGGATGAAGGAACATGTTTAGATATTTGGGGCCCAAATTATGTAGGGAATTAAGAGCACCTTTATTTGGTCCTGGAAACAGGCTGGTAACAATACAGATGTTTCAGAGCTGATGAAATGCATTCTTGCTCATTGATGCACATCAATTGATCTTAACCTGTGATGGGTGAACTTACCCCAAATTAAATTGTTATTTCCTTGGAAAGTAAGGAATTCGTCCATGCATTCTCAGATGAGAATATTTTTCATTAATTGGAATTTATCCACATATTTGCATGAAGTACTGGTTCCTCTCTATTCGGCACTGGTTAGGCATCATCTTGAGTACTGCGTCCAGTTCTGGGTACCACACTTCAAGAAAGATGCAGACAAGCTGGAGCGTGTTCAGAGGAGGGCAACCAGGATGATCAGGGGTCTGGAAACAAAGCCCTATGAAGGGAGACTGAAAGAATTGGGCATGTTTAGCCTGGAGAAGAGGAGATTGAGGGGAGACATGAGATCACTCTTCAAATACTTAAAAGGTTGTCACACAGAGGAGGGCCAGGATCTCTTCTCGATCATCCCAGAGTGCAGAATGCAGAATAATGGGCTCAAGTAGGAAGCCTGATTCCAGCTGGACATCAGGAAAAACTTCCTGACCATTAGAGCAGTATGACAATGGAACCGGTTCCCTAGGGAGGTTGTGGGCTCTCCCACACTAGAGGCCTTCAAGAGGCAGCTGGACAACCCTCTGTCAGGGATGCTTTAGGGTGGATTCCTGCCTTGAGCAGGGGGTTGGACTCGATGGCCTTGTGGGCCCCTTCCAACTCTGCTGTTCTATGATTCTATGAATATGGAGGTGTATACAACCTACCTGGCTATTTCTTTGAACACGATTGGTTTGTGGAATGAGTTCAAATGCCAAAATTTTCCTAAAGGTTTAAAGGCACAACCCTTTGCTTGTTTAGACAGAAAAAGGCCTATGATTCCCAGCAATCCCAGCTGGAAATTGTAGACCCTTTTTCTGGTCTATACAAGCATAGGATGGTGTCTTAAAGGGATATCACATTTCCTCCTGAAAGAAAAGGGTTAAACCAATCAACCAAGTGCATGTGCAGGAATGCCGTAGTTGAGACACACGTGCTCTGAAGCTCATAAGCAGTTCTGAACTTAATAGTGAATTCTTCATTCATCACCACTCTAAACCCATGGTCCAGTCCACTGTTTTCCGTGTAACCAACTTTCCCATCTAATCCTCGGATCAGAGGCAGCTCAACCTTGAGCTGAGCTAAAGTGATGGACTGGGGATGCATGCAAAGAGCCGGGGGTGTGGTTTCCCATATCGGTAAGACGTTGTCTTGGGAGGGGAAGCTTGTTTCTCCTCTTCTATTGTAAGGCATATGGGGGAAAGCACCCTAGGCTATGGACTAGAAACGTGTGTGTGCATTTATTTTCAAGACTGGATGAGGGGCAACGGGGTGGGAGAGTGGCAGATCTGATCCACGGGGTACAGTCCAGTGGGAACCTTCAAGTTCAAGAGGCCTTCAAGAGGCAGCTGAACAGCCATCTATCAGGGATGTTTTAGGGTGGATTCCTGCATGGAACAGAGGGTTGGACTTGATGGCCTTATAGGCCCCTTCCAACTCTACTATTGTATGATTCTATGATTCTAACTTCTCTTGTGCAAGCCCTATTGATGGGAATGGAGCTACACAAGACCATTTCTCGCTAGATTGTGACCTCTTGCTAGTGGCTGAGCTGTTGGCATTTGCTGGGTGTTCTCAACCTTGGGCACCGAAATGCCTTAGGCAGCCTTGCCCAGGATTAAATATCCAGCACTTGTGTTATTCGAGAATTGGGCTTTAGCTGAGATGAAGCACCCAAGACAAAGAAATGAAAATAAGCTCATGTTGATTTGGCATCCATAGGCAGGAAATAGCTTGTGAAGTTCACATGCTCCAGCTCTCTGAATCCACCCCTGGCTCCCCGAGCATTCTGGCTTTAATTTCGGAGCAAAATACAACAAGGAACTCCATTCAAAAGGGGGGAATCACGCTTGCCTGCCGTCACTTCTCCACCCCCACTTTTGTTGCTCGATGCTTCCGCTTACTCTCAGGGAGAGGAAAGAGGAAGTAAACAACGTGCACGTGATCCATTTAAAGGTCATCTTTATTACGCTGGTTCTCCTGCACACAGCAGGAGACCACGGCAACTTCCATCTTTAAAAAGAATACTGGGTTTTTTTGTGTGTGTCGTGAAGAAGGCTAGAAGGGGCAGGAGGCCCACGGGAGGTAGACAACAATGTGAGAGGGACCCGTGAAAATCCATGAGTGCCCAGTAATGAGCGTGTAATAAAATGCTCGTCGGATGGTGCCCACGGTTATCTTTCACCCTTACCAGCTTGATTTGTGAAAGTTTTATTCCACCACCATCCTAAATTTTCCTATTTTCTCTTTTCAGGCTCTCTATTCTCACCCTATTTTCTCTTTTCAGGCTCAAAGGGCGAGAAAGGAGAGAAAGGAGACCAAGGTGGAGAAACAGGTGAGACTTCATTTTGATTCTCCTTGTGGGACCTTTGTTTTTGCAGGGTCCCTCGGACTTTAACTTGCTACATGAGAAGAAGGTATGTGGAAGGCACAGCTTTTGCACCCTTGCTAGGCAAAGCTGCAGCTGTTGAATTTCTGCCTGTGTGGCTAGTGCTGGAGCACGTTCAGAGGAGGGCAACCAGGATGATCAGGGGTCTGGAAACAAAGCCCTATGAAGAGAGACTGAAAGAACTGGGCCTGTTTAGCCTGGAGAAGAGAAGATGGAGGGGAGACATGAGAGCACTCTTCAACCACTTGAAAGGTTGTCACACAGAGGAGGGCCAGGATCTCTTTTCCATCCTCCAAGAGTGCAGGACACGGAATAACAGGCTCAAGTAACAGGAAGCCAGATTCCGGCTGGACATCAGGAAAAACTTCCTGACTGTTAGAGCAGTATGGCAATGGTTGTGGGCTCTCCCACACTAGAGGCCTTCAAAAGGCAGCTGGACAACCCTCTGTCAGGGATGCTTTAGGGTAGATTCCTGCCTTGAGCAGGGGGTTGGACTCGATGGCCTTGTAGGCCCCTTCCAACTCTGCTATTCTATGATTCTATGATTCCATGGCACCAACAGTAGCAACGATAACGGGCTAATGTTAAAGAAAGCCAGATTCTATGATTCTACTATCAAAGGCCCATGAGCCCTGTGAGGCTGTGAACTGAATGGCTTTTATGTTTAGTGCACGAAACACAGAAGAGCAGAGCTTCCTGTGGCTTATTATTTATATTTATATTCCACCTCATAGCAAAGCCTGTGGGGAGGTTTACAAAGATTAGAAACCATTACAGCATACAAGTTGAAAACCATTTACATGAAAACACACAAACAGTAAACCCAGAGAAAACATATATCTAAAAACAACTTTAAGCAATCAAACATAAGACAAATCCAGGAACTGATTAAAAGTCATCTGCTGCAAAATGCCTGAGAAAAGAGAAAGGTCTTAACTCGTGTGGCGCAGAGCGGTAAAGCAGCAGTTTCTGCAGCTGAAACTCTCCCCACGGCCTGAGTTCGATCCCAGCGGAAGCTGGTTTCAGGCAGCCGGCTCAGGTCGACTCAGCCTGCTATCCTCCCGAAGTCAGTCAAATGAATACCCAGCTAGCTGGGGGAAAGGTAATAACGGCCAGGGAAGGCAACGGCAAACCACCCCGCTATAAGGCCTGCCAAGAAAACGTCAGCGAAAGCTGGCGTCCCTCCAAGAGTCAGTAATGGCTCATTGCTTGCACGAGAGGTTCCTTTCCTTCCTTAACTGACTCCAAAGAGATAACAACGCTGGTGCCAGGCAGAGCTCCTTGGAGAGACTGTTTCCATAATTGGGGGTGCCACCACTGAGAAGGCCCTTTCCCTTGTGGCCACCCTCTGTGCCTCCCTCAGAGGAGGCACCCATCGGAGGACCTCTGATGTTGAACGTAGTGTATGGTGGGAGAGGTTCAAACATGGCTCTTGAAGGAGGAGGAAGGATTTGTGTCTTTGGCGTGTGTACTTCCTTCCCAGCCATTCAGTGGTGCAACCTGGCCAATGGTATGAGCTCCTGGAGAATATTAATGTGATCTGAAATACAGCTGCAATGGTGGCCAGCGCTGGGAAGCGATGGTGACTCTTCTCCCCTTTAAATGCTGGCCCTGTACACATGTGCACATCAGTGCATCCCCATCATAAATAGTGCAAGTCCCATTTTGCAGCGCAACATCTATCAAATATGTATGCGTCACAATGAACCAGTGTCTTGACACTGCAGCATGAGATTTGTAGTGCTTCAGGTCATAACGGCAACCCGTGAGTCTGCCCTGGAAGGCCTCGCCTTGCACCGCAAAGGGCAAAGCACAGAACGGACAGTCGCCCTCGGCCACCCCGAGTACCTTCCCCCCCGCCCCGTCTGCCGGTGTGACCTGCAGCGGAGCCACCTCATCTGCTGCTGCTTGCTGAGCTGTTGGGATAAGGCAGGGGTGGCGATCTAGGCTTGGGCGAGGGGCTGGATGTTCGCATCCACTAACCCACCCCAGCCAGCAATCCACAGGTGGAACTCTTGGAGCATTGGCCCAGAGTGCAGCTGCCACTTCCTCAGGGGACTCCCCTGTTATCTCTGATCTGCAACTGGAGATAACCAGGAGATTCCTCTCCCTGCCTGGGAGAGGGGCTTGTGGATGGGGAGTGGGTGGGCCTCCGTGGGCCAGATAGGTAGCCTCCATGGGCTAGTTTAGGCCCGTGGGCTGGAGGTTCCCCACCCCTGAGATATCCGGTCCTATCAAAGAGGGGGCTGGCTCTGCAGTGCACAAGGACGTTTTTGGACTGGGAGTGTTGCTACGGCTGCTGCTGTACAGGCTCCCTCAGGGCTGCAGTTTCTGCCAAAGCAGTGATGGGGGGCAATTGGGGCCACAGTGTGTCCATAGTCACAGGGGCTCGTACCAGGATTCCCGGATGCCGCGGCCTGCCATCCCTGGCTGGCTTCCCTCCTTGCTCTTCCTGGAGAGGTCCTTCTGGGTCCCTGCATGGCTGAACATTGCCAGGGCAATGTCTCACTTCCGGGCCCGGGTCTCTTTCCTTCCGTCTCAGGACATCAGGGCCCCCTCCCCAAAGCGGTGCTGCTCCCAACAACGAAAAGCACACACGCTCTCTAGGTAGCTCGGGAATTTGGGAGTCCAGCATTCTGGAGGACGTCCGTCCGTTCCCTGGATAAATGCAATGACAAATGGGCTTCTTTCTTCAGGGGGGATTCGGAGAGTAACCCTCTCTCTGCTTGGGTATAAATCTTCCACTTCCTGAACAGACACATGGCCCCAATTATCCCAGCTGATGATATCTTTGTGCAGCTGCAGCAACTTGAGGGCTTGTTTTCCTAAGCAATCACGTTTATTTCTTTTCCTTATATTTTTCTTTTTGGTAAAGGATTGGAGAGGTAATAGGCTCAATGAAAACAAATACGGGAGAGGAACAAAGGCCACGGGGATCTCTTGGAAAGAAGGGCGAGAGAGATTACTATCACACACACCCTTATGGTACAGGCAGACTCATTTCAGGGGAGGTGATCCAGGAAGAATGGCCAGGGCTGGGGTGGGGAGTGCATTGCCACAAACTCCCAAGAAGGTTTGCGTTTGCTTCCTAGGAGTACTGAGGGGACCCTGCTGAGATGAGGCATCCCTTGTGGCCGGCATGGCCAGTATTCCCTAAATGCCCTTAAGTCTAAGCATGGTTCCACGCAGAGGAATGTAATTCCACCCCCCACAACAACAATTCGTGGACTACTAGGGTGGGTGAGAATTTCGTTTCCGTTCCGTTTGACGGGTTTTTAATCACTGATTTATCAGTGATAGCAGAGTACAACGGTCTTAACTATGAAACTAGTAGAAGACTCAATAAATTGTAAGGCAGAGAATTTAGGTTTGTAGTGTACAAAAATAAATACTTTACTGGCAGTTCATTATGGCATAAACAATGTACAAATATACTCACACATGGTCATATAGAAATACATCAGACAGCGGTCTTCACAGGAACAGAGTGATTATTTAAGCTGGTTACAGAGATATCAAACGCTCCTTATATACACTTTACTGTACAACTGATGCAACACATAATTGGCACTCATAGAAAACTTCACACTATGTCACAGTCCAATTAAACAATTAAGCACATCTGCAAACTTGACCTTTCCAGTAATTGTCTCTTGCTGACTCAAGGCTTTTATCCGGGTTTTGCAGATCAGTTCAGAAATATGGAAAAAGAAAAAATCTGAGTCCAGTTCAAGGATCTCAACACCGTTTTGATAAGAATATATCAAAATTTGCAAATTTCATATTTGGGATAGAAAGAACAAGAGATTCTTTAAAAACACGGAATGTAGAAGAAACTGAAGAAACCAGACAGATTTGTCTTCGAGGGCTGAGCTCTTAAAAGTCCAGCTTTGAACCCCTGTGTTCTCAACCATGTTTGTGGTGCTCGTAGAGGGGGGGGGCACCTCTTTCTTCTGACAGGATCTTTGACAGCTACAAGACAGGCAGGGTACATCCTGGTCCTCTCTCCATGCTGGGAATAGCCGTGCCTCTTGAATTTGGCCAGGGCAGATGGGTGAGAGCTGTTTCAGGTTGTTTTTCGTAGGAATTTGCCAAAAATTGCAGGGTTCTTCACAATTGGGATGGAAAGAACTTGAGATTTCAGTGTGGGATTGAGAGAAACGGAGAGATGGGCCCAGTGCTTAGCATGGCCAAACCAATGGGCACACCAGGCCAGGTTCCTGTTTCGAAATGTGATCAAAACTTCCTGACTGTTTGAGAAGTACGACCAGGGAAGCAGTTACCTAGGGAGGTTGTGGGCTCTCCCACACTCGAGGCCTTCAAGAGGCAGCTGGACAACCATCTGTCAGGGATGCTTTAAGGTGGATTCCTGCCTTGAGCAGGGGCTTGGACTCGATGGCCTTGTAGGCCCCTTCCAACTCTGCTATTCTACGATTCTATGATTCTATGTTAGCATCAGGTCCATTTTTCTCTAATTGGAATGGAACTGATTTTTAATTGGATAAAATTCCATTCTGACTTGCTCTGAGTTTCTTGGAGGAAGGGTGAAAGATGATATTTAAAGACAGAAACCTCTCCCTTTTAAAATGTGAAGTTTTAATGTCCAGCACATGGCTTCCAGTTGTCTGAATCCACTTGATACATGAGATGTGCTGTCCCTATGTGGAACTAACTGTGTGCACACATGTGCTATTATCTCTGTGTTTATAAGCACAAAGGCCTCTGGATCTATTGGCCACGTGGAAATCAGCAATCAGGCCAACAATGTAAAATAGTTCTACGGTTCACTTCATTAAATGAAACATTTTATGACCTACATCTGTCCTGACACACCCAACATCTGCATATGTTTGGCTTACATAACATGTCTATTCTTGATTTGATACATGCTGAGCGGTGCATTAAAAAAAACCTTGACATTTGCACAACAGCAGATTTGCAGCTTGAACGAGATTCAAAGCGGCAGAATTTTCTGCATCTGTAAAGCTCCATCCGACGAGCGTTTTATTGCACACTCGTTACTGGGCCCTCACGGAGTTTGCTCAGGTCCCTCACATGACGTTGTCTGCCTCCTGTACACCTTCCACCCCTTCTGGCTTTCCTTGCACGACAACCCCCCCCTCATTAAGGCCACAGCTAGACCTAAGGTTTATCCTGGATCATCCAGGGTCCGCCCCTGCCTGAGCACTGGATCCCCTGTGGGTCACCTAGATGAACAGGTTTGACCCCTGGACGATCCAGGGATAAACCTTAGGTCTAGCTATGCCCTAAGTCCGATGTATTTTTAAACTGGGAATTGCTGCTCTCTCCTGCTATGTACAGGAGAAGCAGCGCCATTAGAACAGCGGACTCAATGGGCCCCGTGCTTGTTCTTCCTCTTTTGAAGTCACTGAGGAACGAAAACACGGGAGGAGAATTGACGGTAGGGAGTGTGTTTCCGCCCGGTGTGATGGAGCTCAGCTTGCCCCAGGGTCTCATGGGACTTTGGTTTTGTACTGCAGTGCCTAGGCAGATGTGCAAAGCACAGTGTGGGAGGCAGTCAGAGTTACGTCCATGCACAAAGTACAGGCCTTCTGTTAACAAAACCTGCACCACTCTGGGAGAACAAGGGACTTTAGAGGTCACCTAAATTCTCCAAAAATCACTTTGAAGCTCGTTTTGGCTTACTCTCATTTTAGGTTTTTTTTTTTAACCAGGGGTTGTTGATTTTTTGGCTCATTCCATTGTGGAAAGTATGCATTTTGAATAAGAAAGGTGTGCATTTCTGTGCATATTTTTTCAAAAGTGCACACTTTTCTCACATTGACTAAAGAAAATGCATTTTTTTAAAGTGCATTTCATTTCAAAGTGCACATTTTTAAAAAATATATATGATTTTTTCTAATGCTGTCTGAAATGCAGGAATTCGTGGACATTTCTTGAGGGGGAAAGTGCTCCTGTTCACGTTTTGGATTGCAAACAGGACATGTTGGCATGATTTGCAAATAGAAACAAAATTCTGATACATCACTCTTGACTAGCCCTGGGGCAGCTATTCCAGGAAGGGATAGAGAGGGAGATTGGAGCAATTGGCAGGACACTTATTAAAGGGTGATGGAGACCTTGGTTTATGTATTTATTTATTTATTGCAATTTTATACTGCCCAATAGCCAAAGCTCTCTGGGCGGTTCACAAAAATTAATACCAAAGTATAAAGTTTGTTCATGAATTGATCAATTCATTTTTAAGTACAACATGAAAAATTATCTTCCTTCGCTGAAAGTGGGACACATCTATACAGATTTGTCCACACCCAACAGCCAAAGCTTGTGCATATTGGTCTGGGTCAAAGCCCAGAGTCAGTGACATGCAGGGTGCCCAGCTCAAGGCAGTCACAAATAACTTCAAGATGTCTCCGATGGAGCACCAGCATTTGCCGGGAGGCTGAGATCAAATTGCCAAGAGCAGCCGGTGAAGACGGCTTAATCGGCAGAGCCGATTCACGTGAGGTCCTGGTTCCTCTCTATTCGGCCCTGGTTAGGCCTCATCTAGAGTATGGCGTCCAGTTCTGGGCTCCACAATTCAAGAAGGACGCAGACAAGCTGGAGCGTGTTCAGAGGAGGGCAACCAGGATGATCAGGAGTCTCGAAACAAAGCCCTATGAGGAGAGACTGAAAGAATTGGGCATGTTTAGCCTGGAGAAGAGAAAATGGAGGGGAGACATGAGAGCACTCTTCAAATACTTAAAAGGTTGTCACACAGAGGAGGGCCAGGATCTCTTCTCGATCCTCCCAGAGTGCAGGACACGGAATAACGGGCTCAAGTTAAAGGAAGCCAGATTCCAGCTAGACATCAGGAAAAACTTCCTGACTGTTAGAGCAGTACGACAATGGAATCAGTTGCCTGGTGAGGTTGTGGGCTCTCCCACACTAGAGGCCTTCAAGAGGCAGCTGGACAACCCTCTGTCAGGGATGCTTTAGGGTGCATTGAGCAGGGGATTGGACTCGATGGCTTGTAGGCCCCTTCCAACTCTGCTATTCTATGATTCTATGATTCTATGAGGGGAGATCCCTTTGGGCGGGGGGGGGGGGGGGCGTAGAGAAGAGCCAGACTTTTCATTCACAACACACACACACACCACGAAATGTTCAGGCCAAAGGGCTGCCTTGTCCGTTGCTTCGTCTGATCCAAGCTGTTGGCTCCACTTAACCTGTGGGAGTGATGTCTTTTGTTCCTGGTTTTCGTGCTGAAAACAATTTGGTCTGTTGCCCAGCTGTGAACGGTTGTTTTGGGGGGATATGGGAGGGATGAAACCATGAGACGTATCCTGGGATCTACAAACACATACCAGCTGATTTGAGGAAAAGTTAGTGGGTGTGATTTGTGGGTCCCCGTGTGCCCCAAACTTGGCTTTTTTCAAAAAGGGGCAGGTGCTTTTGAAGGACACAGAGGGATCTCTTCCCTAGCAGTGTTTCTCCAACGTTTTGTACACAGACTTTCCTTCTAAACCAGCCTTCCCCAAGCTGGAGCGTTCCAGATATGTTAGACCTCAACCTCCATCATCCTCAGCCAGCCCGGCCATTAGCCATTGCTGGCTTGGAAATGAAGGGAGTTGAAGTCCACATTGGGGAAGGCTGCTTTACCCCCCTGCAGGTGTGACCTAATCTATTGTTCTCCCTTTTGTGCCCTGAAAAGAGATGAGTGTGCTTTGCACGCGACCCTTGAGAACTGCGGAGTAAGGCCAGAACCCCCCTCGGAGACGATGTTTTTCATTCCACCTGCGTTTCTTTTCTGCCTCCCCACCCCCCACCCTGCAGTACCTGCCCCGGAGGAGGCGATCATCCGTCTGGTGAACGGCTCGGGCCCCCATGAAGGGCGAGTGGAAGTTTTCCACGATCACCAGTGGGGAACGGTTTGTGACGACAGCTGGGACAAGAAAGATGGCGACGTGGTCTGCCGGATGTTGGGCTTCAGAGGGGCCGAGGAAGTTTTCAGGATGGCCGTATTTGGGCAAGGTAAGAAAGGTAAAGTCAGGCTGGCCTTCTTGGGCTGATGGCTTTCACCAATGGATTGCCACTAGTGCCACTGGCACAGAACTGGTGGCACCACATGGGGACGGATTGTCCCAAGATGCTTAGCTGGAAATGAAGTCACCTTGTGACAAGAAAGAAAGGCACCTGTCCTCTGGGAGAGACACACTTCTAGCTATATGAAGGTTCCAGGGATATCCAATTAACAGTTCAAGAGAATGAGGCCTTTCTGTGAAATGGATTTCCTGCACACTCAGTATGATATCTGTAAAAATTCTTTGTCGTTTTTCCACTGATTGAAAAATGCAAGGCCATTTTCATTAAAAGCAGGGAGCGAGGGACCAGGGAGGGGGCGCACACAAACCTTTTGAGACCTAAATTAAGGCTTTGAAAATCCTTATTGATTTTCAAGAAGGCTGTGGACTGAGAGTAGCAATAGTTCTTTAGGGACTCGTTCCTTTTGTCCTGCTGTCACCTCTGGACAAACAGGTTCTGCAGGATTTTGGAACACCACAAAACCTGGCGATACCTCTTGTATCAGGACAGTAGTGGTATGAGCGTGCACACACACAGAGAGTAAGGGCAATACATGATGCCTCCATTGAGCCACTGTTAACTCTAAGAACATAAGAAGATTCTTGCTGGATCAGACCAAACACCTCTTTTGTCCAATGCTCTGTTCACACAGTGGCCAACCAGCAGTTGACCAGGAACCCACAAGCAGGACATGAGTGCAACACCACCCTCCCGCCCATGTTCCCCAGCAACTCGCCTACATAGGTATACTGCCTCCAATACAGAACCAGCATCCCCAGCCAGGATGACCATGCTGGCTGTAGATGATGGGGGCTGTGGTCTGTACACACAGTGGCCAACCAGCTGTTGACCTGGAGCACACAAGCAGGACACAAGTGCAACAGCACCGTCCTGCCCATGTTCCCCAGCAACTGGTCTATATAGGCTTACTGTCTCTGCCAATCAAGGTAGCACCCAGCCATCAGCACTAGCAAGCATGGATAGCCTTCTCCTCCAGGAATGTATCCAACCCCCTTTTAAAGCCACCCAAAATGGTGGCCATCACTACATCTTAGACTCACAGAGTCATAGAATAGCAGAGTTGGAAGGGGCCTACAAGGCCATCGAGTCCAACCCCCTGCTCACTGCAGGAATCCACCCTAAAGCATCCCTGACAGGTGGTTGTCCAGCTGCCTCTTGAAGGCCTCTAGTGTGGGAGAGCCCACAACCTCACCAAGCAACTGATTCCATTGTCGTGCTGCTCTAACAGTCACGAAGTTTTTCCTGATGTCCAGCTGGAATCTGGCTTCCTTTAACTTGATCCCGTTATTCCGTGTCCTGCACTCTGGGATGATCGAGAATCATAGAATCATAGAATAGCAGAGTTGGAAGGGGCCTACAAGGCCATCAAGTCCAACCCCCTGCTCAGTGCAGGAATCCACCCTAAAGCATCCCCGACAGATGGTTGTCCAGCTGCCTCTTGAAGGCCTCTAGTGTGGGAGCGCCTTGTGGTAGTGAGTTCCATGGTTTAACTTTGTGCTGTGTGAAGGAGTCTGTCCTAAATCTCCCACCATTCAGCTTCATGGGGTGGCTCCTTTGGGTTCTAGTATTATGAAAGATAGAATAGAATTTCCCACACTATGCATCATTTTATACACCTCTACTATACCACCGCTTCCCCCCCCCCCCCCCGCCCACACACACACTTGCCATCTTTCTAAACTAAAAAGCCTCGGATATTATAACCTTTTCTTGTGAGGGAATTGCCCCTCAAAAACGATTACCTGTATCTAGGAAACCGGTGTGGGTTAGTGGCTCAAGGCTGCGCTGTGAATCAAGACGTGCCCTGAGTGAAACTTGCCTCTGCTATGAGCAAACTAAGCAGCTAAAGGCAAACCGCCCTCTCTCAGCCGCTCTGCCTCCTGCAATATAGGAATGGCAGTACTGATAGAAATACTGGCCTACTAAACAGGGTTGTTGTGAGATCACACCAAGGTAACGAATGCAAAGTGCTTTGAACACTTCCAGGGAGTTCCTTCCCACTGGAGAATGAACCTGCGACCTTCTGCAGGCAAACCAGGGGTTTATCACTGATCTTTGGCCAGTGGTAAACTCCTGGTTTGCCTGCAGAAGATCACAGGTTTATTCTCCAGTGGGAAGGAACTCAGTGGGGCTAGGAAGGACTTCCCTGGAGACCCACTTCTACTCAGAGTATACCATTTTTGACCGTGGTCTCTATAAATGCTTGTTGTTAACCAAAATTCCGCCCCAAATCTGTCATATCTAAAGCTCTTACCTGTTGCATTATTATTATTATTATTATTATTATTTATTTATTTATTTATTACACTTATATATCGCCCCCATAGCCAGAGCTCTCTGGGCGGTTCACAGAAATTCTAAAAAATTAAGATAAAAACGAGTATACAAAATTTAAAATTCTAAAACACAGAACATACACACATAAAGCATTAAAAACCGTTAAAAAAAAACTAAACATGTGGGCGATTAAGATGTGCCGCCATATGCCTGGGCAAAGAGGAAAGTCTTAACCTGGCGCCGGAAAGATAGCAGCGTTGGCGCCAGGCGAGCCTCGTCAGGGAGATCATTCCATAGTCGGGGGCCACCACCGAAAAGGCCCTGTCCCTCGTTGCCACACTCCGAGCCTCTCTCGGAGTAGGCACCCGGAGGAAGCCCTTAGATGTTGAACGTAGTGACTGGGTATATTCACGTCGGGAGAGGCGTTCCATTCTTAAGAATGTTTGCTTAAGAAAAGCAAGAATGTTGGGCCTGCAAACCAGCGACACAATTCTCAACGTTGCTTTAACGAGGCTCGATATTCCTCGTGTTTTTTGCAAATTTCCCAGGCTAAGAGCAGTGCACAGAACACGTTCATGAGCTTGGGAACTGAGCTGCATAAGTGTGTGGTGTGGGGAGAATCACTCGTGTTCCAAGCCTTTGATGAAGGTCTCCTATAGAATGTTTAGCTCTATGCCGTGGTTTTCTTTGCAGCGCCGGAGAGGGTGGGGGGGAGAGCTGGGGGCCGTGTGCATGTGCTTGTGTGGTTAGGGGCCACCCAGGCATCCTTGCCTGGGAAAGGAAGACAGAGAGAGAGAGAGGAGGCACGAGAGACAATCTGTTGGGACCATTCCAGACAAGCCACACCGAGCAACAGCAGTGCCCCGAACAATAAGAAAAAGACGCTATGGTGGGATCCAAACCAAGACGGTGTTAACACCATTCCAGCATTTTATCACCACTTTTGATCTGGGGAGTGCGTCCAGTTCTGGGCTCCACAATTCAAGAAGGACGCAGACAAGCTGGAGCGTGTTCAGAGGAGGGCAACCAGGATGATCAGGGGTCTGGAAACAAAGCCCTATGAAGAGAGACTGAAAGAACTGGGCAGGTTTAGCCTGGAGAAGAGAAGATGGAGGGGAGACATGAGAGCACTCTTCAAAGACTTAAAAGGTTGTCACACAGAGGAGGGCCAGGATCTCTTCTCGATCCTCCCAGAGTGCAGGACACGGAATAATGGGCTCAAGTAAAAGGAAGACAGATTCCAGCTGGACATCAGGAAAAACTTCCTGACTGTTAGAGCAGTATGACAATGGAATCAGTTACCTAGGGAGGTGGTGGGCTCTCCCACACTTGAGGCCTTCAAGAGACAGCTGGACAACCACCTGTCAGGGATGCTTTAGGGTGGATTCCTGCATTGAGCAGGAGGTTGGACTCGATGGCCTTAGAGGCCCCTTCCAACTCTACTATTTTATGATTCTATGAGGGCTGGCCATGCTGCAGTTGGGGAGCTCATGTTGCGGGATGCCGAGGAACTCGCCATTCTGTCGTTGAGGAAGGCTGTAACCAAGGTTAGGGTATTATGGGGGGCCACGTTTTAGTATCTGTAATATTCCGGGGTTTATTCACATGGTTACCACCAGCGCCAGTGGGATGCACATCAGATAAATAAATCAGTACAGTCCAGCTTCACTTCCACAAATTGCCCTTTGTTCCTTCGGACGTTCCAAGCAAACTTTCGAGAGCGCCCCTCCTCCAGTGGGTGAGAATGAAACCCTCACTGAGCCAATGAAGCATTCCCTGGCTGTGGTTGTTTTATCTCCATGATCCACTTTGTCAGGAGGGTGGAGAAGAGGCGCTTTAGAGAGTCCTGAGAATGGAAATGTCTTTATTGCGAGTGATTCACTGGCTGGAAAGGATAAGGCCTGACTCACGGCTTCCAGCTGGGGAATTTGAAGGGCTGCTGGCATCAGACGCGGTGCGAAAGATCTTTCAACTTGTAAACGAGGCGGCCTTGGATTACTAGTCCTTAAGGGGCATTGCAGAGCCTCGATGACACGGCTCTGAGCATGCGCTGTGGCTTCCGTCCATTTCATGCAGCAGAATAATAGCGCCCGCCACGTGCGGACGAGATTCAACATTGCTTGGACAAGAGGGATTTGCTGGGATCCCCACTGTGAAACAACAGGGGGAGTTTCTCTAGAATAGCCTCAGGACTGGGAAAAGAATAACCTGTGACTCGCACGCTTAGCCCGCAGATGGGCGTGGGCTCAACCCATGCCATCCCTCATTAAAAGGAAAGGAAGGAAAGGAACCTCTCGTGCAAGCACTGAGTCATTACTGATTCTTGGAGGGACACCAGCTTTCGCTGACGTTTTCTTGGCAGCCCTTATAGTGGGGTGGTTTGCCGTTGCCTTCCCTGGCCGTTATTACCTTTCCCCCAGCTCGCTGGGTACTCATTTTACCAACCTCGGGAGGATAGAAGGCTGAGTCGACCCGAGCCGACTGCCTGAAATCAGCTTCCGCTAGAATGGAACTCAGGCCATGTGGAGAGTTTCAGCTGCAGAAACTGCTGCTTTACCGCTCTGCGCCAATACAGAATTAGATAGACCAGGTCTCTGAGTGTTAGAGCAGTACAACGACAGAACCAATTCTCTAGGGAGGTGTGGTGGGCTCTCCCACACTTGTGGCCTTCAAGAGGCAGCTGGACACCCATCTGTCAGGGATGCTTTAGGGTGGATTCCTGCATTGAGCAGGGGGTTGGACTCCATGGCCTTGTAGGCCCCTTCCAACTCTGCTATTCTATGATTCTATGATCAGGAAAAACTTCCTGACTGTTAGAGCAGTATAACAATGGAACCAGTTACCTAGGGAGGTTGTGGGCTCTCCCACACTTGCGGCCTTCAAGAGGCAGCTGGACAACCCTCTGTCAGGGATGCTTTAGGGTGGATTCCTGCATTGAGCAGGGGGTTGGACTCCATGGCCTTGTAGGCCCCTTCCAACTCTGCTGTTCTATGATTCCATGACTCCAGATAAGTCAGCTTCTTATATTCATGGCCTTTTGCAACCAATCAGAATACACCCCCACTCCTGCTGATGTTTCAGAGGAGAACTCTTCTTAAGGCCCCTGAAACCTCCAAAGATTAGGGGTGGGGTGGGGAATTGCAAACAATTCACAGAGCACAGAATTAAATTATGGGATTGCCTGCCAGAAGATGTGGCCATGGCTGTCAGCTTTAGAAGTTCCAGGGGGTGGCCAACCAGCAGTATGTGGGCATGTGGTGGTGATGGGACTGTTGTTGTCTTTGTTTGAGCTCAGTTTTGGACTTGGTTGGCTGCTGGGAGAAATCAACTTGCTTGGCAATGCAGATCTTTGATTTGATCCCGTCTTGACGAGCACGGGAGGAAAGCGGATTGCTCTTATTCTCCGCAGTATGATGAAATCGGCTCTGCTCCCTTCAGTGTTATACGGCAGAGCTGGCTGTCCCTAAAACCTGGATCTTCAATGCTGGGGAAAACATACTTCTCGGTTGCAGAGGGGAGTAATAGCTCCCACCCCCTGCCTCCATTATGTCCACTGTTCGAAGAAGAAGCAAAAATCTCAAGTTATCCAGGGCAAGGTCTTAAGGGAGGATCTGTACATTGGTAGAGGGAGTTTTTACCGTTTACTTTGCTGATGCACGGCTCTGCAAAGTCCAGTTTATAAAAATAAAGATCTGGTGCGTTCCCTGACAGTTTGCTCTAATGGGACGAAACTGGGGCGGGGCGCCCTCATAGGGAGGGCACCCCCCCTCTCCTATTTCACCCCATTCCCAAGTTATCCAGCTCCCACCCGCCCCACTCCAGGGAAGGAATTCCACAGTTCTGGGGCCGTGCCTGAAAACGGAGGGGTCCATGCCGTTGCTGCCCGTGTCGGGATGTTCTCATTGAGATAAGGTCCAAAGAAGCGAGACAGTGTCGTGAGAGCAGGAATTGCGGCTAACGGTGCCTGTCCCATTCTTCTTCCAGGGAAAGGACGTATCTGGATGGACGACGTGGCTTGCAAGGGAACGGAGGACAGCGTGTTCCAGTGTAGCTTTTCCAAGTGGGGCAAAACAAACTGTGGGCACGCCGAGGATGCTGGAGTGAAGTGCCTGATGCAGTAACAAGGAACGTTTGGCAACCGGAGACTGAACCGAAGATCTGTCAAAAGGGAAACCAGGAGGCGTCCGAAGCTGGCCAGTCCTAGCAGACGTCTTGCTTCCCTTCTGCCAGCAACCGGCTTCCAGAGGAAGGCCATGAGCCGCCTCTGCCTTTGTTATCTCTCAGGGCTTGATGTAGAGCAGCCTTCCCCAACCGGCTGCCCTCCAGCAGTGTTGGGCTACAACGCCCATAATCCCACAGCCAGCTGTGTGGGTTGAAGTCCAACATATCTGGAGAGGCTGCCAGGTTGGAGGCAGGTGCTGTAGACTCTACTGTAATTCTTCCACCCGCCCCGTGGTCCTGCTATGGTGAGCTTTGATCCGTTTCCACATTGTATGGCTTCTCTTTCCTCACATGCAGGCAAAAGTTCTGGGGTGCTGCCCAGCCATTTAAGCCTTCCATTCTCAGCAGCACTGCTCTCATGACACAGACTTTGACTATCTGGCAATGCCGGTCCCGTTACTGCAAGCCATGCGTGATGCCAGCGACCTACAGCTCCCGAGGACGTCAGCGCGTGCGTGGCAGGAAGCCGCTAGGCAGCTGGTGGCATCATAACCCATTTGCTTGGTGCACTGCTGGTTGTTGCTTTCTTCATAATAGAATAAAAAGACATTTGTGTTATTATGTAATTATCCATGTTGCCGAACAAACCCTTAAGCAGCTGCGTTGGATGGGATAGAACCCATAAGGCGATTAGGTCCAGGCCGTAGCATAACAAAGGAGGAGAGTTACTAGGAACTTTGACTCAGGACGGGGGAGAAATCAGTCCAGGTGGTATTTTAATGTGAGCTTGCCTAATTTTGCACTTTCGACCCAATACACAAACTGAAATGCAGTTGTTCTTCAAAATTCACGCATCTCCAAATTTTGTGATGGAGTTTTCCAATCAAAGGATGCATACCAAAATGCATATATTTGGGGGAGGCTGCACACAAAAATGCATATAGTAGCTGCTCAAAACGCATTTTGCTAGGTAAATTACTTGCAAAAAAAAAAGGCGTATATCAGGCAAAAAGGCATGATTGAGAAGAAATGCATGCATATGAATTTTCATGCAAACTTAAAAGAAAAATTCACTGAACGTTAAGACTGGAAAAATGAGAAATTGAAACTGACAGATTCATCCATAACTTTAACCCAAAAGACAGTCTAGTTGTGAAGGAGGCCCTAATGCAGAAATGGACAAGTAATTAAATCCAGGGTAGGTAATTGAATAGGTAATTGAATAGAAGATTGAGGGGAGACATGATAGCACTCTTCAAATACTTCAAAGGTTGTCACACAGAGGAGGGCCAGGATCTCTTCTCGATCCTCCCAGAGTTCAGGACACGGAATAACGGGATCAAGTTAAAGGAAGCCAGATTCCGGCTGGACATCAGGAAAGACTTCCTAACTGTTAGAGCAGTACGACAATGGAATCAGTTACCTAGGAGGTTGTGGGCTCTCCCACACTAGAGGCCTTCAAGAGGCAGCTGGACAACCATCTGTCAGGAATGCTTTAGGGTGGATTCCTGCATTGAGCAGGGGATTGGACTTGATGGCCTTGTAGGTCCCTTCCAACTCTGCTATTCTATGATTCTATGAATCCGGGACTTCAGTGTATAAACTCTAAAGAATGGTAGAGCAAATACTGAATTCATGCACAGTCACCACTGCGTGTAGGCTGCCACACGAACTTGAACGCACCATCATGAGCCATGGAAAAAGGGTGGGCGGCTGTCACCCTTTGCTTACAATGGCAGAATGTAAATGGGCACAAGACTCTACGTCAGTGCCGAGTGGGAATCCAACCCTAGAAGTATTTTTTCTGCAGTTTGCACAGTTGTATGCAGAACCCAGGGTCCGTTTTGACCTGATTACCTTTGGCAACGAGACAGATGCTGCTGCCCCTTGTGCTTGATTCAAACATCACTTTTCAATGTGTGGAACTACACATAAGTAGACTACACACACACACACACACACATGCACACATACAAAATATGCATGCATTCCACTGTTCTAAGAACCGATTCAGCATTTGCTCTGCAGAGACAGTGTAACATAACAGCCCCTTAAAGAACCTGCAAGAAAAAAGCGAGGAACCACACCAGGGTGCTTTTGAACACATCGGTCCGTTCAGGAGCCCTGTTCAACCTATGAAAAATCTCAGAAAAAGCCATCTCACCCTTGAAAACATAGGATGGCCAGGGGTCTGGAGAAGACACTGAAAGAACTGGGCATGTTTAGCCTGGAGAAGAGAAGATGTAGGAGAGAAAGGATAGCACTTTTCAAATGCTTAAAAGGTTGTCACACAGAGGAGGGCCAGGATCTCTTCTCGATCCTCCTAGAGTGCAGGACACTGAATAATGGGCTCAAGTTAAAGAAAGCCAGATTCCGGCTGGACATCAGGAAAAACTTCCTGACTGTTAGAGCAGCACGACAATGGAATCAGTTACCTAGGGAGGTGGTGGGCTCTCCCACCCTAGAGGCCTTGAAGAGGCAACTGAACAGCCATCTATCAGGGATGCTTTGAGGTTGATTCCTGCACTGAGCAGGGGGTTGGACTCCATGGCCTTAGAGGCCCCTTTGAACGCTACTATTTTATGATTCTATGATAGAATCGTAAAATAGCAGAGTTGGAAGGGGCCTACAAGGCCATCGAGTCCAACCCCCTGCTCACTGCAGGAATCCACCCTAAAGCATCTCTGACTGATGGCTGTCCAGCTGCCTCTTGAAGGCCTTTAGTGTGGGAGAGCCCACCACCTCACCAGGCAACTGATTCCATTGTCGTACTGTTCTAACAGTCCTTTGACTGTTAGAGTTCAAGACACAATCCTTTGAATGTGTCTAGCCCGAGCAGCTCTGAGAACTGTGTAACTGAGCAGCTGCAAACAACAGGGTGAGGAAGCACTTCAAAGCAAAGAAGCAATGGCTGGAGGGTACTTTTTAACTCTCCCCCACCCCACCGCACCCCGCCACGCTCCCTCCCTGTCCTGCTTGTAGGGTTGCTGGGAAAGAGTTCCAGGAATCCAGACAGGGTCAAGTTCAAAAGCAAGCTCAGTATGCAGCCCACAGTCAAACAAAGGGCAATTCAGAGAAGAGTTAAGACAGCAGGAAAATACCTTGCGTTAATGGGGGACTTTATGATACAGGGGTGAAGTGTGCAATTTCTGGAAGCTCCAGAAATTGTGCCCTCCCCAACGCCTGCCATTGTGTTAATGGGAGGGAACTGCACAATTTTGGAAGCCAGCGTGACCAGGGGATGGCGGTGAAGGTTCAATCCCCAGGCTGGAGACAAGAAAGGAAGCCCTATGAAGAGAGACTGAAAGAACTGGGCATGTTTAGCCTGGAGAAGAGAAGATGGAGGGGAGACATGAGAGCACTCTTCAAATACTTCAAAGGTTGTCACACAGAGGAGGGCCAGGATCTCTTCTTGATCCTCCCAGAGTGCAGGACACGGAATAATGGGCTCAAGTTACAGGAAGCCAGATTCCAGCTGGACATCAGGAAAAACACCCTGACTGTTAGAGCAGTATGACAATGGAACCAGTGACCTAGGGAGGTTGTGGGTTCTCCCACACTAGAGTCATTCAAGAGGCAGCTGGACAACCCTCTGTCAGGGATGCTTTAGGGTGGATTCCTGCATTGAGCAGGGGGTTGGACTCGACGGCCTTAGTGGCCCCTTCCAACTCTGCTATTCTATGATTCTACCCTTATCCACCTCAAAACAGTCTCCAGACACTGGTTCATGAGTTCCACGGCATCCCTGGGATGTGCTGCCTCCAGTATCCCAGGCAGTAAGCCTATATACACCAGTTTCTGGGGTACATGGATGGAAGGGTGCTGTTGCACCATGTCCTGCTTTGCTGACAGGTATTTGGCCTCTGTGTGAACAGGGTGCTGGACTAGATGGACCCTCGGTCTGATCCAGCAGGGCTCTTCTTATGGGCACATGGAAACAAAAGGTAGAGCTGAGCAACATCTGGTTAGAGGCAACAGCTGCCTCCCCCAATGGCCCAGGATCCCCCCAACCAATGTCAAGGTCCCCAGACATAGGCAACTATGGTGTTGGCTCTGAAGAGGAGTCCTCCAGAAGGCACATGACACCATACAGTAGAGGAAATGTGTCCAGAGTGACAGGGCAGAGTAGGAGTTGAGAAGAATCCTTGGTTTCCATGCTGCAAAGCACTGCTTCTCCTCGACCTCTTTGCAGCTGTCTGCTAATGACCTGGGTGTCATAGAATCATAGAATAGCAGACTTGGAAGGGGCCTACAAGGCTATTAGTCTGGCAATGTGACTGCCTTAACTTACCCCATCTGTCTGCACTTCACTGTACCTACCTTCTTGCTTCCTGATACTGGTCTTGGCCAGGCCATTTCTGGCTGATCCCGTCCTGCGCATGTCTTACTTCCCTGCCTACTTGCTATCTCTTTCCCCATTTCTTCTCCTAATTCCTTTCGCACCATATCTGTTCCCCATGGCTCGCTCCAAGCTCATCTCTCCCAACCTAATTCCTATTCGGTGTCTCCCCCCCTCACAGCTGCCTTTCTCGTGCTCCTTATGGAACTGTCGCTCTATTGCTTCCAAGGCCCCTGTCATCCAGGACTTGTTCTTCTCTAGATCTCTCCACCTCCTTGCTCTTACTGAAACCTGGCTTCCTGCCCATGACACCGCCATCTCTGCTGCCCTCTCTCTTGGAGGACTCTCTTTCTCTCACTCGAGTCGCCCAGAGGGTCGAGGTGGTGGTGTGGGTCTTTTATTATCGAGTTTGTGCCAGTTCCAGCCTCTTCCCATTCCACCTTCACACTGTTTCTCCTCCTTTGAGGCACATGTGGTGAGACTCTTCACTCCGCTGCGACTGCGGGTTGCAGTTCTCTACCGCCCCCCTGGCTCATCCTCTAAATTTCTCTCTGATCTCGACTCGTGGCTGTCCTTTCTCCTCTCTGACAACTCTCCTACTCTGATTTTAGGTGACTTCAATATCCATGTAGATGACCCTCACGATGCTGCAGCTCTACGATTTCGCTCCTTATCTTCCTCTTACGATCTTAAGCTCTGGTCTGAAGCACCCACACATTCCCTTGGACACTGTCTGGATCTTGTCCTCACTCGGAACTGCTCTGTCCTGGACTTTTCTATCGCTGACTTTCCTCTGTCAGATCATCATCTAGTCTCTTTCAATATTACTCACAATCCCCCTCCTTCACGTCCCGCTTCTCGCCCTTGTCGTGACCTGCATTCTATCAACTACGAGGCTTTTTCTCAGTCCTTAGCCTCCTCTCTTCCTTCTGTCTACACAGCCGTCTCCTTGGACTCAGCCGTCTCCTCCTTTAACTCCTCCTTATCTTCAACTCTTGATAATCTTGCTCCATCTACAACTCGGATAGTTCGCCCCTCTCAACCCCAACCGTGGCTCACCTCTTTCCTCCGCTACCTTCGCTCTTGTTCCCGGGCAGCCGAACGCCTGTGGCGTAAGACCAAGGACTGGGCGGACTTTGTCCACTACAAATTTGTTCTCTCCTCTTTCTCTTCTGCCATTTCACTGGCCAAACAGCAGCACTACTCAACGTTGATCCAGTCAAATGCTAAGCACCCTCAGCGGCTCTTCGCGTCCTTCAATTCTCTTCTGAAGCCTAATCCGCCATCTCTCCCCGCCTCCCTGTCTGCCAACGACTTTGCCTCTTTCTTCAATGCTAAAATCCAAACTATACGCTCCGATCTAGCCAACTCTGCTCCGCTTCCAGCTCCTGTCCCTCACCTGTCAGTTCCTCCTTCAACTCTCTCGGCATTCCCTTCGGTCTCAGCTGATGAACTGTCTAAAATACTGCGCTCATCGAAGCCTTCCACTTGTTCCCGTGATCCGATTCCCTCTCGCGTCTTTATTAATCTTATCCCCGCTATCCTCCCGTCCTTGCTTCACATCATTAATTTTTCTCTGTCCTCTGGTTCATTTCCTTCTGCTTTTAAACATGCTACAGTCTCTCCCATTCTCAAAAAACCCACTCTTGATCGACTATCCCTGTCTAACTACCGACCTGTCTCCCTCTTGCCCTTTGTCTCAAAGATCCTGGAACGTCTGGTCTACTCTCGTTGTCTTGACTTTCTCTCTAATAACTCTGCTCTGGATCCCTTTCAATCTGGCTTCCGTCCTTTGCATTCCACTGAAACAGCCCTTACCAAGATCACCAATGATCTTCTTACTGCCAAGTCTAAAGGCCATTATTCTGTTCTTATTCTCCTTGATCTAACTGCAGCCTTTGACACGGTTGATCACGATCTTCTCTTAGATTCCCTCCACGACCTTGGACTCTGTGGCTCTGTCTATAACTGGTTCGCCTCCTATCTAGAGGGTCGCTCTTTCAGCGTGTCGGCTAACGGCAGCTCGTCCTCCTCTTTTCCCCTTTCAGTAGGGGTTCCGCAAGGCTCGGTGCTTGGCCCGTTGTTGTTCTCTCTATACATGCTGCCCTTGGGCAAGCTCATTCAATCTCACGGCCTCCAATATCACCTGTATGCCGATGATACACAATTATATCTTTCATCTCCGGAACTTTCTCCAGATGTTCACGATCGTATCTCGGCATGTCTTTCAGATATCTCAGCCTGGCTGCTTCATCGTCGTTTGAAACTTAACATGGCAAAGACTGAACTGCTAGTTTTTCCTCCTAAACCTTCTCCTCACCTCTCATTCTCCCTTACTGTCAACGATGTCACGCTTACTCCGGTCAAGGAAGCTCGTAGTCTTGGCTTTATATTTGACTCCTCGCTCTCCTTTACTCCTCACATCGAGGCAGTAGCTAAATCCTGTCGTTTCTTCCTGTATAATATTGCCAGGATTCGACCATTTTTGTCTGTCTCTTCTGCCAAGACTCTCGTTCACGCACTGGTTATCTCTCGGTTGGACTACTGCAACCTTCTTCTCTCTGGCCTTCCTTCGTCTCACATCAGTCCGCTGGTCTCTGTCCACCACTCTGCCGCTAAGATCATCTTCTTGGCCCGCCGCTCTGACCATGTCACTCCACTTCTGAAATCTCTTCATTGGCTTCCAATTCACTCCAGAATCCAATATAAACTTCTCCTACTGACCTTCAAAGCTCTTCACTGCCTAGCTCCTGCCTATCTCTCCTCTCTCATCTCACACTATCGCCCCGCTCGGGCTCTCCGCTCCTCCGATGCCATGCTTCTCGCCTGCCCAAGGACCTCCACTTCCCTTACTCGGCTTCGTCCTTTTTCTTCTGCTGCCCCTTACGCCTGGAACGCTCTTCCAGAACACTTGAGAACTACAAACTCAATCACTGCTTTTAAGACTCAGCTCAAAACTTTTCTTTTCCCTATAGCCTTCAAATATTGAGTTTGTTCTGACTTTACACTGTTGGTTTTGCCCTACCCTGTGCCTGTTTACACTTCCCTGTGCCTGTTTGCATTCTCCTTCCCTCTTTATTGTTTACTACAACTTATTAGATTGTAAGCCTATGCGGCAGGGTCTTGCTATTTACTGTGTTATCTGTACAGCACCATGTACATTGATGGTGCTATATAAATAAATAATAATAATAATAATAATAATAATAATAACCCCCTGCTCAATGCAGGAATCCACCCTAAAGCATCCCTGACAGATGGTTGTCCAGCTGCCTCTTGAAGGCCTCTAGTGCGGGAGAGCCCACCACCTCCCTAGGTAACTGATTGCATTGTCATACTGCTCTAACAGTCAGGAAGTTTTTCCTGTTGTCCAGCTGGCTTCTGGCTTCCTTTAACTTGAGCCCTGTTCTGACGTTACACGAACGCATGGAGTGGTGGGGGAGGAGGGGGCATTACTGTGCTTAGCCAAGCTCCACAGTTTCACTGTGACATCTGAAAGAGCTCCCCTGCCATAAATTCTGAACACTTAATGTGCAAGGAGGTCGGATGGGCAAGGTTCTGCTCTCATGTGTCCATGTAATGGCTGGACAGTCAAAGGGAAATGTTGTGGTGGGTGTGGGGGTGTGAAGAATGAGTGGTTGAAGGGGTGCATCTTGGCAGGTGGAGGGACCCTGTGCCAGGCAGAAGAAGCGGGACGGCAGAAGGTGCACAGATGAGTTGGGGGCTGGCGAGGGAGGAGCGAGGGCTGGATTCAACGAACCAGGGGTCAGGGCTTCAAACATAAATTTTAATTCTGCACAATGCCTGTCAAGGCAACTCTGTCTCTTGTCCCACCCAGCCGTGCCTCCGGCCTTCCTGCCTTATCGGGTGCTGCTCAGGGTGTCCAGGTCGGAGTGGGGCAGGTCGCTCTGGCTGTCGCAGTGGCTTCGGTGCTCGTGGTGGCCGTGGTGGTGGTGGTGGTGGTGGTGACACCGGTGGCTCCGGTGATGCTTGTCCTGGTGGTGCTTGTGGCTTCGGCGACCCTTGCCGTCGGCAAAGACGGCCCCTTGCATGGCCTCGGCGACGGCCATGGCCTTCCGGGCTTGGGCGCAGTCGTACTCCGCCTCGGCGGCCTGCTGGTAAGCCAGGGTGGCAATTTTGGAGACGTAGGAGAGCAGGTTGTCCTCCCGGGCCTGGGCCGCTTCGGCCGACTCTTTGGCTTCCTCCACTTTCCGCTGGGCCTCCAAGGTTTCCTTCTTGGCCTCCGCAGCCTCTATCTTCGCATGGGCCACTTCTAGCTTGGCTTGGATGGTTTCAGTCAGGGCTTTGGTTGTTTCTTTCCTGGATTCGGGGTCCTTGTACCTCTGGGGGGGGGGGAAAGAAGCGAGAAAGCCAACAGCTCAAGAGGAGAGGCCCACAAGGAGAGTCGTCCTCTTCCTCAGGATGAACCCGCCCCGCCCCTGCTCAGACCCCCTGCAGATGCGCCTTCATTCGCTGCTAATGATCGCTCAGTGCCCCATTTCAAGATCTCACAGACAAACTTCCCTACGGAAGCGTGAGCAACGTCGGAACCCCTGCCCAGTGGCGTAAGAGGAACTCCCTTCGTCTGCAGCGAACTCCATGCGCCTTCTCTGTCCATCATCTGTCTTCCAGTTATGTTCAGATACAGCCATGTGAGCTTCTCCATGGAGACAGACGCCTGCATGTGGTGTGGCCATGGAGGAAGAGGGTGCGCTTGCTGCACGTTCCGCTGCAGGGCCTGCACGGGGCAGGGGGTTGGCTCTCCAAGGTCCCTCCCGACTCTGGTCCGTTGACGCTACGCGTGGAATGGGTGTACAAAATGATGCCTGGGGTGGAGAATGTGGACAGGGAGACATTTTTCTCCCTCCCTCAAAATACTAGAACCCAATGGGGTCATCTCATGAAGCGGTTTGGTGGGAGATCCAGGATGAATAAAAGGAAGGACTTCTTCACATAGCGCACAGTTAAATTATGGAACTCACTACCACTAGATGTAGTGATGGCCACCAATCTGGATGGCTTCAAAAGGGGGTTGGATAAATTCCTGGAGGCAAAGGCTATCCATGGCTACTAGCCCTGATGGTTGTGTGCTACCTCCAGTATCCGAGGCAGTAAGCCTGTGTGCACCAGCTGCTGGGGAACATGGGTGGGAGGGTGCTGTTGCACCATGTCCTGCTTGATCATCCCTGGCCGATGGCTGGTTGGCCCCTGTGTGAACAGAGTGCTGGACTAGATGGACCCTTGGTCTGATCCAGCATCAGGGCACTTCTGATGTTCTTATGTTCTCATGAGCGCAATGCTGCTCTCTGGCCCTGATCCTCAGCTGCCACACATGGATCCTAAGGTGGAAACAGAGGAGCCTCTAGGCCAGGGCAGTCGAGGCTGGTGGCTCTCATGTCAGTGGGGCGGTGAATCTGATCTGGGTTTTCATTCAGAACCAGTTAGAATAAGGGAGCTATCCAAGCTGTGAACCCCCTTTAGAGTTCTGACTGAAACCTGGAACAGATTCATCACCCCGCTGACATCAGAGCCACCAGCCTCCACTGGGGGAAGGGTGAGCAACTTATGGCCCTCCACATGTTTTGGTCTACAAGCCCCATTTCCCCTCACTACTGGCTATGCAGACTAGGGCTGATGGAAGTTGTGGTTCTCCAGAAGGGTTGGCCTTCAAGTTCCCCACTCCTGCTCTAGGCACTCATCAGACCTTGGGATTGACAGGTGGCTGTCGCCAGTGGGGGGGGGGGCTAGTGGGCGCGATCCCATTCCCACCCCTCACCCTCCTCCACGCAGTCATTCTATACACGTTAGTTGTGTGAAGTGGGCTTAAGCTTCTATGACGCTTGAGGAAGATCTGGACATGCAAGCCTCAAATTCACTGGTCAGGGGGAGGGGGCACCCCGATCCAAAGCGCTCACCAATTGCTCTCGCACTTCCTTCAGAAAGGCAATTTCGGTCAAGAGAGACCCAATCTCGGTCAGAAGCTTTTCTTTTGACCTAGAAGAGAGAGAGAGAGAGAGAGAGAGAGAGTGAGTGAGTTTGGAGGACGAAGAGGACGTGGCCATCATTCCCCGGGGACCCTGCTGTTGCCACTGACCTCTTGCAGTCTTCCACATCATTGCTATCTTTTTCTGGAAAGGAAAATGGGCACGTTGGTCAAAACTCACAGCTTCGTTCCCCGACTCCCCACCCTGAATTGCCTTTGAACTTCCTTCGCCCAAGAAGGTGAAGAAGAAAAGAAGGCGCTCCAACTAAGTGGAATCCCGTTATGATTATTAGCAGTAATTAGGGCTGTGCACGGACCCCCCGATCCACCTTTGTGGCCCCGATCTGCTTTGGGCCGATCCACCCGTCCCCCGCTCCGCTCCGCGGAGCCAGATCCAGTTGCGACGCCGTTGCCACATGGACAGCAGCGGCGGCGCCAGGTAAGCCAAACCCCCCCTTACCTGTGTCCATCGTCACAGGCTTCAATTGAGGCCCCGGATTGAAGCCGGAAGAGGCTACAGCCGATGGACACAGGTAAGCCGCCCTCCTCCCTGCCCCTTTACTTGCGGGGGGGGGGATCTACACAACTGCTTTTAAAGCGCTTTAAAGCACTTTGAAAACGTTTTGAAAACTGTATATGGAGTGTGCCCTGGGCCCCAACAGTTGTCAAAACTGTTATAAAGTGCTTTAAAGCGCTTTAAAGCAGTAGTGTAGATCCCCCTGGCTCCATCGCCATCGCCAGCAGCACCAGATGAGTCCCCCTCCCCCCCACTTACCTGCATCCAGAGCTCCGGATCGAGGCGATCCTCTTCGCCTCGATCCGCAGCCCCCCCCCCCCAACTCGCTTCTCCGCCTTTTCCGGAAGCGAATCAGGCCACTCCAATGTCGCTTCTCCGACCCGAAGCAAAGTGGAGCACAGCCCTAGTAGTAATATTAGTACTGGTGTTCTTAGTATTGTTATTCAGTAGTGGAAGATCCACCTCACTACCTGCTGGATTGCTCCATCTCAAAGAAGACAGGAAACAAATATTTGGGACTAGTTTCTGGCCCATCTAGCTAAAGATGGAACATTTAATGGTAACGGAAGCCCCCTTTCCTGCCCGCCTTCACTTGCTGCAGCAAAATTGCATCCAAAGGTTTGAGGGGATAATGTGGTGGACAGTCTTAAGCCTGACTGAGGGCCTTGGCTTCTTCTTGAGAGTGTCTTGTTTTCCGGAACTACGAAAGGAGAGGCAAGACGCCCCCTTACCTTTGTTCTGCTGCTTGAGAAAGAGGACCTGCGGAAGAGAGATAATAGCTCACCCAGAGGGCTTTTCTCGGGACGCTTCACCACATCCTCCACCACAGGTTGGCCTACAACTCCCACCATCCCCCAGTAACCCATGCTGATTGGGAATGCTAGGACCTGTAGTCCAAGACTCCTGGAAGGTACTGAATTGGGAAAGGCTGCCCTAGAGCAGAACTCTTCTTTGCAATTGGAAAAGAGAAATACCTCTTCTGGGCTCGTCTTATTGAGGCCTGCAGGTCCAACCGAAGATGTCTCTTTGGGGTTGTTGAGCCCCAGTGCCTAACTTTGTTCTTCACTGTATCCATTGACATCTTTATGAGCATTATTGGGTGGATGCGGGAACATCTTCCTCATCCTGCCCCGAAACTCACCATACGCCCCCAAACCTGGCCCACATATCACTAACAAAGCCCTATGAGGAGCAACTGAAAGAACTGGTCATGTTTAGCCTGGAGAAGAGAAGATTGAGGGGAGACATGATAGCACTCTTCAAATACTTGAAAGGTTGTCACACAGAGGAGGGCCAGGATCTCTTCTCGATCCTCCCAGAGTGCAGGACACAGAATAACGGGCTCAAGTTAAAGGAAGCCAGATTCCGGCTGGACATCAGGAAAAACTTCTTGACGTTAGAGCAGTACGACAATGGAACCAGTTACCTAGGGAGGTTGTGGGCTCTCCCACACTAGAGGCCTTCAAGAGGCAGCTGGACAACCACCTCAGGGATGCTTTAGGGTGGATTCCTGCATTGAGCAGGGGGATGGACTCAATGGCCTTAGAGGCCCCTTCCAGCTCTACTATTCTATGATTCTATGATCCTTTGCATACCCGGAAATGAGTTTAAGGGGGGAAATGTAAAAAAAATCAAAAATCAACGGATGACCCAATCCGATTCAAATTTGGTATGCTGAAAGCTCTCCTTAATATCTATTACTGTGCCAATTTTGATGTCTTTACCTTTAAAACTTACGCAGATGTAAGCATTTGTTTAATTTTTCTTTAACCATATCAAATCCTGCTCCTGCGCCCTCAGTGGCTGCTCAGAAAACAAATTATTCGCTCCAAAAGTAGTACCAAAATAGGGCGGGTCTTTTCAGGCCTGGCGCTGCCATAGAGGCAACTCAGGCTGCGGCCTACAGTGCCAAGCAAATGAGGGCGCCGAACGGCGTACCCAGAAGCTGCTCTCCTAGAGCGGCTTCCGGGCGCGCTGTTCCAAAGCCGCCGCCCCGGCCGCCCCTCAACCCCAGAGTCCTGGTGTCGAAGCCAGCGCCCGGCTGGAAGCCGCTCCTGGCTTTGAAGCCAGGACGCTGGGGTTGGAGGCCGAGGCTTCAGAGCGGCGTGCCTGGAAGCCACTTCCGGGCGCGCCGCTACAAAGCCTCCGCCCCGCCCCCCAACCCCAGCGTCCTGGCTTCAAAGCCGGGAGCAGGGACGCGCGTGCACGGGGGGGGGGGGGCAAAGGCTTTTGAACGCGCCTGCCTAGGGCACAATATAGTCTGGCGCCGGCCCTGGGTCTTTTGCCTTTGAAGCACAATTAAAGCAGGATGAATGGGAGTACTTCACGCTAAAAGCAGATTATAAGCTGGAAAACTTCGGAGTCCTTTGCAAGCGATTCGCAGTGATTGCACAGTATAACCCCTGGTGTGATGAAGCTCAAAAGGACAGGTCCCTGCCGCAAGGAGCTTACAATCTAAAAATGGTCACACTGTGCAGCAGTGGCGGAAGGAGAAGGGGAATTGATGTAAGAAGGGAAGGGTATGTGCTCAGCTCAGTTTCTTTGGCCTAGGTGGTCAGGACTAAGCGGTTAAGCCCTAGTAACGAACTACATGCAAAACAAAAAAACTACATGCAAAACAAAAAAACTACATGCAAAACAAAAAAACTACATGCAAAACAAAAAAACTACATGCAAAACAAAAAAACTACATGCAAAACAAAACTTACAGCACTTTTCAGCTGCTGGTTTTCTACAAGCACCTTCTTCAACTGGAAAAAAAAAGGCAAGAGAAAACACAAATTCATTGGTTAAGGGTCTGTGACAGCGTTTGCCTTTCTTTGCAGTTTTCTGCATATGCTCTTAGGGCTGCGTGCCTGGGCTTTGCCAGCCAAACTGACCTGGGGGCCAATAATTTTTCTGCTAGGCGTCCGGCAACAGCTGCTGGCTCTGTTGCATTTTAGTTGCCTCTGCAGATTAGGCTGCAAAAGGGTCTATTTCAGCACCCGGCTTTTTAATATATATAACTATGATGAGATTTATATCCTGCCTTTCCCCCCCTTCCCTCCTGATCCATTCCCCCCCCCCCGCCCTTTTGTGTCATATATTTAAGACTGTAAGCCAGAGGGCAGGAGACTGTGGCCTTTTTCATTGATCATTTTAAAGCTGCTCTGGAAGACTTTTGTTTTGTTTTTTGGCTGAAGCACAGGATAAAAATGCCTTAAATAAATAAATTCTAAACAAACCTGTCCCAAGAGAAAACACAGGAAGAAGAACTAAATCTGTTCAGAGGAGGGCAACCAAAATGATCAGGGGTCTGGAAACAAAGCCCTATGAGGAGAGACTGAAAGAACTGGGCACGTTTAGCCTGGAGAAGAGAAGATTGAGGGGAGACATGAGAGCACCCTTCAAATTCTTGCAAGGTTGTCACACAGAGGAGGGCCAGGATCTCTTCTCGATCCTCCCAGAGTGCAGGACACGGAATAACGGGCTCAAGTTAAAGGAAGCCAGATTCCAGATGGACATCAGGAAAAACTTCCTGACTGTTAGAGCAGTGCGACAATGGAATCAGTGACCTAGGGAGGTTGTGGGCTCTCCCACACTAGAGGCCTTCAAGAGGCAGCTGGACAACCGTCTGTCAGGGATGCTTTAGGGTGGATTCCTGCATTGAGCAGGGGGTTGGACTCAATGGCCTTGTAGGCCCCTTCCGACTCTGCTATTCTATGATTCTATGAAATATACAAAAGCAAAGCATGTGGGCTAAACCTAGCTGTTTAGGTGACAATGTATATTTAAGAAAAATCAAAAGAGCTCAACATCCTCGCAATAAAATACGATGGCACAGAAGTCTAACACAGCTTTAGTTTTGTCGGCTTTCAAGGGCCAGGCATTTCCCCAAAACAGCTTAAACTGAGTTTTAAATCTGCCACGTCGGTAAATCATATACAGCTCCATCAGAGGATTGTTTTATTGCACACTCATTAATGGGCACTCATGGATTTTCGCAGGTTCCTCACAGTGTCATCTGCCTCTCCTGCCCCTTCTAGTTTTTTTTCGCGCCACCAAAAAACCACCCCAGTAAATCCGACTTATTTTTTAAAGACGGAAGTCGCCGCTATCTCCTGCTGTGTGCAGGAGAAGCAGCGGGATCAAAACAGCCCACTGAATGGGCCACGTGCATGTTGTTTACTTCTTCTTTCCAAAGAGGAAGTAATGAGGGACAAACGCACGGGCGGAGAAGCGACGGGAAACAAACGCAATTCCCCCCCGTGTGATGACGCTCATAGATTGGAAAAACACAATGGAACATCTATCTCACCATAGAGAGTTTGCAGTCTCTCAAAAATGGGTGTGGGTGGATAGACCTGAGTATCTGCATGGATAACGGGGCGTCCGAGGGCCGGCCCAAGACATTTTGCTGCCTGAAGCAAAGCACAAGATGGTGCCCGCTCCCATTCTACCAACACAAGCCAACTGGACTAGCTGAATCTTACATCGACGCTGAGGATACGGCTGCTTCCTCCATGGCAGTGGAACGCAGCGGACTACTTAGGGAGCTCAGGACAGACCACGGGGTGCCTTGCTCTCACCTCCAGCATCTTGCTACCTCCCAGCAACTGCCGCCTGAGGCAACTGCCCTCTCCTACCTAATGACAGGGGCAGTCGTGGGCTATCTTGATTCTGGTTGCGTACTTTCAGAAGACATTTATTGAGAAATGTGCATTTTATAATTCCACTTTAGAAGACTGCTTAGCCTCAAATTGCACTGGAATCCTGAATGTTTTATTGGCTCAAGTAAATCTCCTCTGCCCCTTTCACAGCCTTCCTTGCATTCAGCAACACTTGTGGAGACTAGAGCTGTGCACAAGTAACCTCCAATTTCTCCACTCTTTTGTGGATAGAGAAATTGGAGGCGGGGGACGGGACGACTTCACCAAATTTCTCCAGGTGGAGGAGAAATTCTCCAACAATTTCTCACAGGTCGCCATCACCATTGACAAGGGTTGTAGAACAGCTTTGTGTGTTTTTTTCTACGGGTTTTGGGTTGTTTTTTTAACTGCCACTTCTCCAGAAAGGCAGCCAGCCTCTCTCTCTCTCTCTCTCTCTCTCTCTCTCTCTCTCACACACACACACACACACACACACAGGCTACACAACTGCAAGGAGCAAGAGTCAGTATGGTGTGCAGAAGGACTGGGCTGTTTTACTGGTTACTAGCCCTGATGGCTATGTGCCTGATGGCTATGTACCTCCAATATCAGGGCCAGTAAGCCTAAATACACCAGTTGGTGACGAACATGGGTGGGAGGGTGCTGTTGCACTCGTGTCCTGCTTGTGGGTCCCTGGTCGACAATTGGTTGGCCATTGTCCTGGACTAGAAGCCAGATTCCAGCTGGAAGGAAGCCAGATTCCAGCTGGACATCAGGAAAAACGTCCTGACTGTTAGAGCAGTATGACAATGGAACCCACACTAGAGGCCTTCAAGAGGCAGCTGGACAACCCTTTGTCGGGGATGCTTTAGGGTGGATTCCTGCATTGAGCAGGGGGTTGGACTCCATGGCCTTGTAGGCCCCTTCCAACTCTGCTATTCTATGATTCTAGGTAGACCCTTGGTCTGATCCACCAGGTCTCTTCTTATATTCTTACTGTCTCATTTGAAGGAGCAGAGGGAATGGGAGACGTCTGGCTCAGCTTTCTCCCTGCCCCCTACCCTTACTTGCAGCACAGTGGGGTGGGGGTGAGGGGAAGCAGGCCGTTGCTGCGGATTGGCAAGAAGGAGGGTGGAGCAGTGCTGGCACCAGCAGCACCAGCATCCTTGGACAGTGGCTGACGCCCCATCACTCTGGCAGGGGCCCACCACTGGTGCCTTCCCTGGGCCCAGCACAGTTCTCCAAGCAGCACCAGGCAGCTGCGCCTTACTGCCATCTTGATTTCCCACAATGCCTCTGACGTAGCGTCTCTTTGGGGGCATTGTGGTGGCCTGGCTTGGAGGGCTCCTGGCTGCTTCAATTGTTAGAGAAATCCTAACAGTAATTTATGTAGTTACAACTCACCAAGCTTTCCATTTTCAAAGCTTTGTCCCTGGAAAAGATAATTTCGGTGATTAAAAGAAGTCATGAGATAAGTAGACAACTTGCTCCACACACACACACCTTCTTCTTCCGTTTCCTAGAGTGACTGTCAATGCTTAATTGATATTTCTGTTATTAATAAAATCTACATAATCCTCATCTGCATAGTAAGTGCTGTATAATTATTAAAAAACTGACCGCAAAGGACCTCAAAGACAGAAAGACATTAAAGCACAACCCTATATTCAGAAGCAAGCCCCATTGCACTCAATGGGACTTACTCCCAGGTAGGTAAGTGTAGGATTGCAACCTGAGGCACACAAAATATGGGACAGGGAGGAATAAGGAATGGTGTCAAAATCGCTCTGTCAAAACGCAGGACTTCCAAAAAGTCAGTTTTCAATATTTCAAGATATTTTAAATTCTTTCTGTTTCGAAAAGTATGTAAAACAATGTCATAAAGGTTTAAGACCTAGGCAGCAACTTCAGATAACTTAGAAAAACCAAGTGCTGTTCTCTCATTTGATTACATTTTTAAATTTCCAAGATTCTTCAAGATCCATATAGGAAAATCCACCGTTTTTGGTGCAGTTAGCGGCTAGGAATTACTACCTGCTTGTGTGGTGTTTATATATGAATCTGTAATTTTCCAGTTTTCTTCCTTCCTTCCCTACCTCCTTCTTTCCTTCTTTCTTAAAAAAAGTTCCTAGCTGTTATCTTTGGGTAGTAGTAGTAATTTATTAATGCTTAGGCCATAGGCTATTCGCATACAGAATAAGATACACTATGAAGAAACAACAATATAAAAATACTACATATAATCACAAACAGATCATACACAATAAAAGAATAAAATTCAATACAATTAAAAGCATTATTTGAATATAAAATTTGTAGTTGAATAAGAGCATCTCCTGCACAGTCAATCTCAGTAATAAATCTTGGCCGAATTTTCATTGCTGCCAGGGCAAAAAAAGATACCTTGTGCGTTACCCTAGAGTCAGTGTCAGACAGAAAATCTTTTCTGAAGTGGTATTGAAGTGTAGTTGATACAGAATAGATTCCAAAAATTTAGTTCTTGGTTCAGAGTATAAAGAACAGAAGAGCAAATAATGAGGCAGATCCTCAATTTCTGGGGCCCCACAAATACACAGGGGTGCGCTGAGATCTGCCATCCGTCACAGCTGTAGGCATAGTTTGAAAACGGAGGGCTGTAACTGCTTGCCTAAGCTTTGGGGATGGAAGCTTTACCAGGTAAACAGCCCTTTGGTGGTCAAATTTATAAAGCCTATACCACCATTTTGAAAATTTGGAAATGTTAATAGCTTGTCTGTCCAGCTGAGCACCATAGTTAAAAATATATTCCCGAAGATTCTCCCTTGAGTTCAAGACAGAAAAGTTGTCAAGAAGAGCAGGATACAATTCAAGCAATCTTTGGGTAGTAACGATTTGGAATCGTAGGGTGTGCTTGTCATAAGAACCTAAGAAGAGCCCTGATGCTGGATCAGACCAAAGGTCCGTCTAGTCCAGCACTCTGGTCACACAGTGGCCAAGAAGCCATCGGCCAGGGACCCACAAGGCAGGACATGGTGCAACAGTACCCTCCCGCCCATGTTCCCCAACATCAGGGCTAGTAGCCATGGATAGCCGCCTCCTCCTCCAGCAATTTATCCAACCCCCTTTTAAAGCCATCCAGATTGGTGGCCACCACTACATCTTGTGGTAGTGAGTTCATAATTTAACTGCGCTGTGTTCAAAAATCACAGACAGGACGCCCTGCACTACAGCAGCATCACGTGGCTTCTGAAACCTGCCCCCGATTCTATTATTTATTTCTTGTTTCTTTTAATCTACCCAACAACAAACATTCTCCAGGCGGGTTACAAAAAGGGAAAAGATTAAGATACCGTACACAATTCTATTCTTTTAGATCCATCATTGTCACTTGAGGCTCAGGTGACCTCGGTGGCACAGAGTGCCTTTTACAAACTCCGGTTGGTGGCCCAGCTACGCCCCTATCTGGACAGGGATAACCTGGCTTTAGTTGTCCATGCTCTGGTAACCTCCAAGTTAGATTACTGCAATGCACTCTACGTAGGGCTGCCTTTGAAGACGGTTCAGAAGCTGCAGCTCATGCAAAATGCAGCGGCCAGATTGATTTCAGGAAACAGAAGGTTCGACCTGCTGTGATCCGCTTGCACTGGCTGCCTGTGTGTTTCCGAGCCCAATTCAAGGTGCTGGTTTTGACCTATAAAACCTTACACGGCTTGGGACCACAATACCTGGCAGAACGCCTCTCCCGATGTGATTATACCCAGTCACTACGTTCAACATCTAAGGTCCTCCTCCGGGTTCCTACTCTGAGAGAGGCTCAGAGTGTGGCAAGGAGGGACAGGGCCTTTTCGGTGGTGGCCCCCAGACTACGGAATGATCTCCCTGACGAGGCTCGCCTGGCACCAACGCTGCTATCTTTCCAGCGCCAGGTTAAGACTTTCCTCTTTGCCTAGGCAGATGGCGGCACATCTTAATCACCCACATGTTTAGGTTTTTTAACGGTTTTTAATGCTTTATGTGGGTATGTTCTGCGTTTTAAAATTTTAAATTTTGTATAGTTTTAATCTCAATTTTAGAATTTCTGTAAACCACCCAGAGAGCTCTGGCTATGGGGGCGGTATATAAGTGCAATAAATAAATAAATAAATATGGGTCTCCTCCATTTACCACCACGAAACACTCACTTCTCTGAGCTCCTGTCACTTCCACTGTAGCTATCTTTGCTTACGGTGTCCACCTCTGGTTTTGACCTCCGCTCCATCCTCTAAGAACAAAAAAAACCAGAACATAGCCATAAAAAAGGGGGCACCTCTGTATCAGTTTAACAGATCAAATTTTGTTCCTTTCCAGGTTGTCATCATTCCTAATCGGCAATGAGGGAACATGCACCTTTTGACAAGAAGTGCAAGGTAGAGCAGTGTCACCATGTGGGAAACATCTCCCATCCCCCAGCCACCCATTCCATCCCATTCAGCTAACAGCCATTTGTTCCAGATCTGATGCTACTTTTATCATGTCTGTTTTAGGTCATATCCTAAGTCCAACATGTATCCTGTCCATGGCTCTACTACTGGACCTTCCTTAGACTTTTAGCATTACAAACATACTTTTCCCCATGGAAGTGGTTCTGGAGATTCATTTCTCATGATGTTTTAGGAAGGTCCATTATTATTATTATTATTATTATTATTTATTTATTTATTTATTTATTTATTTATATAGCACCATCTGTGTACATGGTGCTGTACAGAGTAAAACAATAACATAGCAACACCCTGCCGCATAGGCTTACATTCTAATAAAATCATAATAAAACAATAAGGAGGGGAAGAGAATGCAAACAGGCACTGGATAGGGTAAAACTAACAGTATAAAGTCAGAACAAAATCAAATGCAGGACTATAGTCTAATACAAGAGGGTTGGATGAGAACCCAGGAGTCGAGAAGCACAAGGTTCCTTGTGATTCGGCAGACAAAGGTGTTGTACGAACAACAACTTGGGTATTTGAGTCTTCCTCCTGAGTAGGGCTCCGAGAAGGAAGACCTTATCTTGCTAGACGTGCATTGCACTTTCTGGTCAGAGCTTTGGCTTGGCTCTGGCACTGTCTTTCTTCCTGGAGCAAGGAAGGAAGATTGTGGAGGTTCTGGAATGGGGTTGTGATCTGTCTGGATGCAGTGGGACACCCCAATTATGTAGCTTCCCTAGGTATGGTATCTTCTGCGACAGAGATAGGTGAACTTCCTGTGGTCCTAATAGATACTGGGGCCACTGATGGAGAGAAGATCTCATCTCTTTCTGAACACAAGCTGGTTCAGACATGTTGTCAGAGATTCCACACTTGGGAGAAGTGTGCCAATGTGATCTAAACACATTTTGTAGAATGAATCCCAGAGAGAGGTCTATAGCAGCACTTCTTATGAATTTCAATGCCAATCTCCGTTTATTTTCTTGCAATGTGCCAGGCCTGACACATTTTGTATCCCATGTTTGCCTCAGTCCATCTAGGCTTACAATGGCTTGGCTTTCGGTGTAGCTGTAAACATCCCCACAGGGCCAGGGATTCATAAGAGCGTATTTTATTTTATTTATTTATTTTTATGTATTACATTTTTATACCGCCCAACAGCCAAAGCTCTCTGCACATCACAGTTAACAATGCAGGGACTGGGCATCTCTGTTGTTTTGCTGTCCCACTTGCAGCAGGAGCAATTGGGAGGCAGAAACCTGCACTGAAACCAGCCAATCCGAACTGTTCTTTGTCTCCTGCTGGGGATGGAGCCTGCCTGATGGGTGCGGACCATGAGGGGAAGGCATGGCGCTAGTGCTGTAATGAGGATTTTGCAGTCAAAACCCATGAGGGAAATTGTCTGAGAACATACATTATTGAGTCCTCTCTCGGCTTTAAGAGCGTAGTAAATGGAGTTTCATACCAAGAGGCAGGACTGTCATATAATCATAGAATAGCAGAGTTGGAAGGGGCCTACAAGGCCATCGAGTCCAATCCCCTGCTCAATGCAGGAATCCACCCTAAAGCATCCCTGACAGAGGGTTGTCCAGCTGCCTCTTGAAGGCCTCTAGGGTGGGAGAGCCCACAACCTCACCAGGCAACTGATTCCATTGTCGTACTGCTCTAACCGTCAGGGAGTTTTTCCTGATGTCCAGCAGGAATCTGGCTTCCTGTAACTTGAGCCCGTTATTCCGTGTCCTGCACTCTGGGAGGATCGAGAAGAGATCACGTTTCTTTTGCTTTCCTTGCCACATTTTATAATGCTGATACGATTCAGCTATAAAACGGTATTGTTCCTCTAGATAACCATCAAGGCTGAGGCCTTGCCAGTTGCCATTTAATTTATGGCCCTTCTCTTTCCAAAGCCGATAATGGCATGTTGAAAGTGTGAAAAAAGGACTATGTCCATCCAGGAAGGATTGTGAGTCCTGAATATGGTTCTGAACCTACTCAGGACTTTCTCAGGGTCACTCTTTAAGCTTGGCATATTTGTTTGCTGGAGAACAATGTCCTGTGGATTGAACAGCTGATGAGTTTGGAGGACATTAAAATTTACCCCTCCAGGCATGGCCGGCTGGCCACCACTGCTGCAGGTACTTCAGGCCTGGGTGAGGAGACAATTGTTTGGACTAATGAGGTCATCCCAGAAGGCTCACGGACGCAATAGGGCAGCGGCATTTGTGGTGCCGTGGGAATAGCAGCGGCCCATTTGGAAGTTTCGGCTACCCTGCTCCTTCGGAAACCCTCACTTGCCCAAAGATACCAATATTCCATTTTTCCTGACACTTTATCTTCTAAAACTAGTCTGGGATCTCTTAAGATGTTTTGATTAAAGGATCCTATTTCTGGCCAAGTAGGTGATGTTACGAGCCTCGTGTGGCGCAGAGCGGTAAAGCAGCAGTTTCTGCAGCTGAAACTCTCCCCACGGCCTGAGTTCGATCCCAGCGGAAGCTGGTTTCAGGCAGCCGGCTCGGATCGACTCAGCCTTCCATCCTCCCGAGGTCGGTAAAATGAGTACCCAGTTAGCTGGGGGAAAGGTAATAACGGCCGGGGAAGGCAGCGGCAAACCACCCCGCTATAAGGCCTGCCAAGAAAACGTCAACGAAAGCTGGTGTCCCTCCAAGAGTCAGTAACGACTCAGTGCTTGCACGAGAGGTTCCTTTCCTTTCCTTTCAGGTGATGTTACAGGCCAGGTTTCAGTACAGAGAATGATCACTTGTTTTCGTGACAGACCAGAAATCCTGGGTAGAGTTTTCCATGTTTTGACTATTACGTCTAATGGACTTCCTTCAGGTATGCTGTTACCAGATCCTATGACTAAAAAACGTTGACAGTATTGTTCAGAACGCTAAAAGGTATTAAACTATTTAGAATTACATCCGCATCAATTTATACTATAGAGTCAACGCTGACAGAATTTTTTTTTCAGAACACTAAAAAGTACTAACTTTTTAGAATTACATCTGCAACAATGTATACTGCAGAACACTAAAAAGTACTTAAATGTCTTAGAATTACATCCACAATTTTTCAGAACACTAAAAAGTATTTAAACTTTTTAGAATTACATCAGACCTTTGGCCTTTGGTTTATTTGGAGAAGATATTACCAGCTGTAAGAAAGAAGAGAATGCTCTGGTGGACCAGGCTCAGTGAATGCCATATAGTTAATTGACTGCTTTTGGAGTTATGCACAAGTATCCTCACTGACCCTAACAACAAGAGCTTTTATGGTGGAATGCTAAACCTTTACATTCTTTCCCCCTGACTCCTGGTATGTTTGTCTGATTCAGGATCCACTTGATCAGAATGCAGTCTATTAACCTCATATCTTGCCTCGTCTAATGCATTGATTGCGACAGATGGTAGTAAATTATGGAGTCTGAAGTTTGTTTAAGTTTGGTTCCTAGGGTGACTGATATTTCTAGCCTGAGCTTTTCCCTCAACATGCTGTGAGGGAAATGATAAATCCTATTAAATGTTCTTTTAGTGCGCCCAAGAGGAGTGACCAAGAGATTTTTTTTGTAGAATTTGTTTCCAAGGATTCTGTGATATGGAATTTCATAGTTTGGATGAAGGCTTCATCTCTTGGGAGAGATACATTTAATCTCCATGGAGATAATTGGTTGGATCTTAAGTTCTAACAGGGTTGGAGCATAGTCAAAGATTGTGAGGAGATAAATAAGAAACACTCAAGCAGAAAGCAATTTCTACATATCTGAGGGAATAGGGAAGAGTGTATATTCTCTATCAGTTGCGTGGAGTAGTCTCCATATATCCTGGCACCACTTCCTAAACTTTTCAGGATATTCACTTGCCTATCCTACTTCTTTGCAATATGGAGTCTAACAATCCATTAATCACTTCCCACTGCCGTAAGATAAGGCCCGAGGCTCCCTAAGCTGTGAGAAAATAGCCAAGAATCAGCAAATATCATTATTGACATCATATCTGTGGGCTCCAATAGACTTCTTCTGCTCTTAATTTACTAGGACAGGTAGAAAAGATCCAGCTACATCCTTAGAAGTGCCAAACACGTTGTTATTGAGATTTGTATTCAGAAGGATGGTTTTTACACTGCTAAATTTTCCCGCACACAATGGACACGGAATAACGGGCTCAAGTTAAAGGAAGCCAGATTCCAGCTGGACATCAAGAAAAACTTCCTGACTGTTAGAGCAGTACGACAATGGAACCAGTGACCTAGGGAGGTCGTGGGCTCTCCCACACTAGAGGCCTTCAAGAGGCAGCTGGACAGCCCTCTGTCAGGGATGCTTTAGGGTGGGTTCCTGCATTGAGCAGGGGGTTGGACTCGATGGCCTTGTAGGCTCCTTCCAACTCTGCGATTCTATGATTCTATGACTTCCTCAAATCTTTATTTTATTAGCCCCTTCTCCTCCTCCTCTTCTTCCCCGTCATCTTCTTGGGTGTGTAATCCCTGTGGCATAGCAATAGAGATTTGTTGCATTTCAGCCATCTGGATCTGCTGGTGTACACATGTCCTTGGACATCCCAGCTTGCTATAGAAAAGATCACTTTGCAGGCCTTTGAGTTACAGGTTGAAGGTTTATGTACTTTGAATTGGTTTGGAGTAGTAATGTGCATAGGGTGACCATATTTGGGAAACCAAAAAAGAGGACACCTAGAGTGTGTGTGGGGAAGCCGCTTTCTGAGTCCTGCAGAAAGTACGTTATTCCCCCGCCACCTTAAAGAACCCGATTGGAGTGGAGGAGGGGAAAGGATTTCATTCTGCACCACCACCATCCACTCCAATTGGGGCCTTTTCTATAATGTCCACGAATGACCCACTTTCCCCTTTAAGACCTCAATTGGAGCTCGGGGTGGGGGAATGATGTGCCTCAAGAACGCATGTCATTCCCTCTTGCCATGCTAATGGCAGCCTTAAAGGGGAAGGTGTGTCATTCCAGGACATTCTTGAAAATTATAGAAAATCCCCCCTGACACCATGGAAAGAACAAAAACCAGGACAAATCCGGGGAAATCCTGACAGTTGGTCACCCTAAGTGTGCATAATCAGTCATGAGATAGCCTAGCAAGTCTAGGAGCGAAGTGCTCCAGATAACCTTTCTGGAAGAGCAGCGTCCACAACCTTGTTTTGATGCTATGTCCAGGATGAAAATTGTCCATGGTGCTCACCACATGCAATACTCATAGGGATGTAGGTTGGAAATTAAGAAGGAAATTAAAAAGAAAAAGAAAATAAGTACGGTACAGACAACATGCTAAGCCGTGGCTAGGCCGCTAACCCTTTTGCAGCAAATGATGAATGAGCATGTTTAAACTGGGGTTACGTAGCCACCATGGTTAAGAACGGTTTACACGACACACAGTACTTTTGTAAACCATCCAGAGAGCTTCGGCTATGGGGCGGTATATAAGTTTAATAAATAAATAAATAAGCCATAATGTTTAGCTCAAAATGCTTTACCACCATTCCTTAGTGTGTCATTCTTAAACATAGCCTTTGTAGTTGTACAACTTAGTATGTCATTTATTTATTTATGTATGTTATTGCTATGCTGAATTTCTTATCATGCAGGTTGCTGGTGGGCTTGCCCTTGCAATATCAGCCAGATGACCACATGCCCATGAGGAGATCATGTGAAATTTTAAATATGCATGTAGCCTGATTTTAGGCATATTTATTTATTTATTTAAAACATTTATATCCTGCCCTATATCATTAAGATCTAAGAGTGGCGTACAGATAAAAACATACAGTATAAAACAATAAATATGCACAGTTAAAAACAAATTAAACCATGATCCAAGTTAAAACAATATATAATTTTAAAGTATTTCAAATCTGCATTTAAATCAGAAGTATTTCCAATCTGCATTTATGGATGCAAAAGCTGAACAATGAAGAAAACAGATAGGGGGAAGATCAACTCCTTTGAAATGTGGTGTTGGAGGAGAGTTTTACAGATACCAGGGATCCGTGAAAAAGACGAATCAGTGGATTATTCGAAAATGCTGAAACTGAGACTATCATACTTTGGACATATAATGAGAAGAAATGACTCATTAGAAAAGACAATAATGCTGGGAAAAGCAGACGGTAGAAGGAAAAGAGGAAGACCAAACAACAGATGAATTGACTCCATAAAGGAAGATATGGACATGAAGTTACAAGATCTCAATAGGGTGGCTTACAGCAGATGCAATTGGAGGGCGCTGATTCACAGGGTCTACTGCTATAAGCTGAAGCCGACTTGAAGGCACTAACTCCTCCTCCTCCTCAGAAGTAAGTCCCACTGTTTTCAGTGGAGCATACTTCCTTGTAAGTGTGTTTAGTCATAATAATACTGTTAATTCAAGATAGATAGATAGATAGATAGATAGATAGATAGATAGATAGATAGATAGATAGATAAGGATGACCATATGAAAAGAAGGACAGGGCTCCTGTATCTTTAAAGTTGTATGGAAAAGGGAATTTCAGCAATTGTCATTTGAATGCATGTCGCACCTGGTGAAATTTTGTCTTCATCATAAGAGTTAAAGCTGCAGGAGTCCTGCCCTCTTGACCAGATACAAAAGAGAGGAGGGCACCTGCAGCTTTAACTATTGCGATGAAGAGGGAATTTCACCAGATGCTGTATGCATACAAATGACACCCGCTGAAAATCCCTTTTCTCCACAACTGTTAAAGATACAGGAGCCCTGTCCTCCTTTTCATATGGTCATCCTTAGATAGATAGATAGATAGATAGATAGATAGATAGATAGATACACACGCACACACATTATATGTCAATACATACATTGTATGTATCCCCTTTTCTTTTCTTTCTTTTTTTGTAGTATACCTTAAATCTGTTATGCTACTTGCAGAAAGGGATCAGCACTGGAGAGGCAAGAATGAAGGAAGTCTTAATTTCCTCTCCTGCATTTTTATGTATTAATGACAAAATTATATACAGCCTGCCTTTCTTTCAGCCCTTCAAAGGGCCCCTCAAGGCAGCCTACGCCCAGCAAAAAAAGCGTCTACAAAAATGCACACACACCAGGGACGAGCCTTAGAAGAAGGCGGCAGGGATCAAAACGTTCTTAAACTTGCCTTGAAGCTGAGTTTGCTTTCATCGGGTGATAGAGGCAAGCAAATGGGTGAGTAGAAGGTGCAAGAGACGAAACATGGCTGAGAGCAACAATTGCGGAGGGGCCGCCGCCTCCGGGATGCCACAGAAGTGTGGGAGAAGTCTTCATAGCTCTTGTATGGGATCATTGGTCAAGGGCATCTTCACTCCAAAGCTTTCTGATCCGGGCGGCAGTTAATCTCCATGGCAACTTCTCGGGGCTAACACAGCCCCAACGTTCTACAGATGGGTGGGGGAAGCCTTGAGGTCCCCTAAATATGAATCTACCAACTGATCCATTCTACAGGAGAACTAATGGAAGAAGAAGGTGCTGGTTTTAACCTATAAAGCCTTACACAGATTGGGAACACAATGTCTGATGGGATGCCTTTCCCGACATGAACCTACCCAAACAATACGTTCAACATCTAAGGTCTTCCTCCGGTTGCCTACTCCGAGGGAAGCTTGGAGGACGGCAACAAGAGAGAGGGCCTTCTCCGTGGTGGCCCCGCAACTGTGGAACAATCTTCCTGATGAGGCCCACCTGGCGCCGACATTGTTATCTTTTCGGTGCCAGGTCAAGACTTTTCTCGTCTCCCAGGCATTAGCAATACGTAATAAGCCTGGGTCTGTTCTTTGGCTCAATGTTTTTAAAGTTGTTATAGTGGTTTTAAATGTATGTGCATGTTTTTGTGGTTTTTATTTTTTGTATATTGTTTTTAAGTGTTTTTATCTTATGTAAACCGCCCAGAGAGCTTCAGCTATGGGGTGGTATACAAATGCAATAAATAATAATACGAAAAAGAAGAAAGGAGGGTTATAGTCACAGTAGGCAGTAAACCTAATGTAAGCAGGTGTGCTACAATAACAGAAACGGTCTTCTTGACGCCTTGCTGTGTTTTGTATCCAACCTTCAAAAGAGAGTGTCTCTATTATATTCAGCCCTATATAAACGTTACAAATAAATAAGTGTCCTTGTGCCCTTCAGTGTGATGAAACTAATCTTCTGAAAATCAGTTTAGAAAATTATAACAAAGCATCAGAGGATGGCAAGAGCTCTTTGGCACACCAAAACCAATGCCACAATAATTGGGTTCGGTTTTAAGGCGCCACACCTTGAGTTAGAATCATAGAATAGTAGAGTTGGAAGGGGCCTACAAGGCCATCGAGTCCAACCCCCTGCTAAGCAGGAATCCACCCAAAAGCATCCCTGACAGATGGTTGTCCAGCTGCCTCCTGAAGGCCTCTAGTGTGGGAGAGCCCACAACCTCCCTAGGTCACTGGTTCCATTGTCGTACTGCTCTAAGAGCCAGGAAGTTTTTCCTGATGTCCAGCCGGAATCTGGCTTCCTATAAGTTGAGCCCGTTATTCCATGTCCTGCACTCTGGGAGGATCGAGAAGAGATCCTGGCCCTCCTCTGTGTGGCAACCTTTCAAGGATTTGAAGAGGGTTGTCATGTCTCCCCTCAATCTTCTCTTCTCCAGGGCATGGGCAGTATGGATTTGTGGTAGTTCTTCTCAGAACTTGGATGGCCGTTTCCGGAGGGGGCACTGAAGGATTTCTGATCTCCTCCCTGTAATTTATGCTTACGGGTCCCACAAGTTTCCATCTTGTCTCCCGTGCTAATCGACATCTACATGAAACCACTGGGTGGGGCCATTCGGAGATTTAGAGTGCAGCTCTAGCTCTTTTTCGAGGTATTAACCTACAAAGCCTTTCACAGTTTGAGGTTACAGTATGCGAAGGAATGCCACTTCCTATATCTTCCTTCCCATGCCAAGATCATCATCTGAGGCTCTGCTCCGAGAGTGTCTACATACTGAGATTCAGTGGGTGGCTACTCATGAGTAAGCCTTTTCTGTGGTGGCCCCCAGATTGTGGACTTTTCACTGCCAAGCAAAGATGGTTTTATTCTCCCAAGCTTTTAAAAATAATTTTAACTCCAGCTTGCATTATTTTGATATTACGCTGCACTCTAAAATCATTTCCCCCCCATCTTTTAACTGCTTGAATATTGACCTCTTTAAAAAAAATCTGGATTGGAGCTTAAAAAATATTTTAATGTGTTATTGTTTTTATCACTGTTTTATTGTATTTCCTTATATTGCATATGGGTGACTCATAAATTGAATAAATAAATTCATGAGACTCTTGGGTTGTTTTTACTGCAACAGGCTAACTTTTCTGGAACAGGAAGGTGTATTAATGGCTGGCCTTGAGCTTTGCCATAGACAGTTGTTTCCAAGTTTCTAAAGTATTACAAGCCTTTTGTGGGTAGATGCCTCAACTGCCTGCTTGGAAAAGTTGATCCTCTTCTCAAAGGATGATCAATTCCTGATGTGCATCTACACAGATTTGCTATGAAGGTCTCATACAGCAGCTGGGCTGGGTGGCCATGTGTCCTATTTTATAGAGGACAGTCCTCTATTTGAAGGCATTGCCTGTGTGCATGGTTCTCCGGCCCAAGGTCCATTTTAAAGAAGCAAGAGCAGGGTCTTTGCGATTTGCCCGTCAATAGCTACCAGCACATGGACCACAGACCGATCAAGCAGGCATAACACCCATAGTAGGCTGAGATGAAGATGATGATGATGATTATATTTATGTGTATCCCGCCTTTTGCCCAATACTGGGCCTCAAGGCGGTCTTACAAAATTTAAAACATATACATTTTAAATCTAGGGAAAGAAATACACAAAAAATAAAATAATAAATAAATAAATACAAAATAATAATAATAATAATAATAATAATAATAATAATAATAATAATAATAATTTGTTACCCGCCTCTCCCTCTGGATTGAGGCGGGGTACAACACAAATAAAAACACCATAAAATACATACAACTAATTCAAACGTTTAAAACCAGTGCATCATTAAAAGCAGCACAGCATTAAAAAAGGCATCTTAAAATTCAACTGGGTAGGCTTGCCAGAAGAGGTCAGTCTTTATGGCTTTCTTAAATTTTGGAGGACTTTAAACATTTAAAACACACGACAATTTTATAAGACCTTAACATAGATGGAGGGTGCAGGACACGGAATAATGGGCTCAAGTTAAAGGAAGCCAGATTCCAGCTGGACATCAAGAAAAAACTTCCTGACTGTTAGAGCAGTACGACAATGGAATCAGTTGCCTGGTGAGGTTGTGGGCTCTCCCACACTAGAGGCCTTCAAGAGGCAGCTGGACAACCATCTGTCAGGGATGCTTTAGGGTGGATTCCTGCACTGAGCAGGGGGTTGGACTCGATGGCCTTGTAGGCCCCTTCCAACTCTGCTATTCTATGATTCTATGATTCTATGACCATAGTATTCTCCAAAGGCCTGCTGGAACAAACAAGTTTTAGCCTGCTTCCAAAAGCCCATCAAGGAGGGAGCCAGTCTAGCTTCCCTGGGAAGAGAGTTCCAAAGCACTGGAGCAGCCACCAAGAAGGCCCTGTTCCATGTGCGCCTGTGAAGATGATGGGACTGAAAGAAGAGCTTCTCCAGAAGATCTCAAAGCACGGGCAGGCTCATAAGGGAGAATACGGTCTTTCAGGTAACCTTGACCCGAGATGTGCTGTATTCTATTTAAAAATGGAAAGCAATACCTACAAAGCAGCACATGCAAATTTTAAGTGTCTTCTTTTTTGGTGATGCATAAGTGCCCACTCTAAGCTGAGGTGGTGAATCCCTCTACCCAGTAGTTATTATATCCAATGCTGGATATAATATGCAGCTACCTGGATATGCAACAGCTACTACTCATGGTGGCAGTCAGGGCCGGTGCCAGACTATTTTGCGCCCTAGGCAGGTGAGCTGCTTTCACCCACGCCAGCGTAACTGGGCGTGGTAACCTGGAAGAGCGACTTCCAGGCGTGCTGTACCGAAGCCGCCCACCCACCCCAGCGTCCTGGCTTCGCTATGCCAGGACGCTGGGGTGGGCGGGCGCCTTTGGAACAGTGTGCCCGGAAGCCGCCCTATCAGAGCTGCTGTGGGAGTGCGGCTTTCGGCGCCCCCTTACCTTGGCGCTCTAGGCGGCTGCCTGAGTAGCCTCTATCATAGCACCAGCCCTGGCGGCAATACATTGATGCTAGTATCAGAGGCAGTATGCCTTTGAATACCAGTTGCCGGAAAACAAGAGGAGGAGGGTGACGTTGAGTTCATGTCCTTCTCGTTGGCTTTCCACAGACATCGGGTTGGCCACTGTGAGAACAGAATGCTGGACTACATAGGCCTTTGGTCTGAGCCAGTGTATTCTTTGCCCAAAACACGTCTCCAGAAACTTCTTGGGGTAGAGCGACTTGATAGTATTTCTCTGCTGAGGCTACAGCTGCCATTCAGAGTGTACTTTTCTTCTGAGCCCCTGCGTCCTGCTTTGGCTGTAGCAAGCTGTAAATGCAGTGGAGTCAGCAAACAGTCAAGCCTTCAAGAGTTTAGCTGATGAAGTTCAGGTTACAACAGAGGTGGTTTAATTGCAAGCAGAGGTCAGAGCACAGGCAGGCAGGTAGACAAGGGGATCAGGTAACGAGGAAGAAGTCAAACACAGTAAATCAGTCAGGGTGCGTTAAGCTGTCCAGAAGCAGAGTTGTTAGGCAGTCCAAAAGGTCAAGGAAACAGGCCCTCAATCACAGACACGTTTCAGGAGGCAAGATCAAAGGCAGGATTGAACCAAGTTGTTCCAACGCCAGGTGGATTTTCTGTGAAGGTTTTTAAGCCCAAAGACTGCTAGACTTCTCAGCTTCTGTGATCAAGCCTCCTTTTCCAGAGCCTTACTCCTGAGGAGTTACTTTCTCCTGAGGAGACCTTTTCTGGAGGTGTGCACTCCTTCTCACACAAGCCCTACTTGCCTATCACTAGCAGCAATGATGGTCCTGGGGGTCAGGGAGTTGCTCAGCCTCGGCTTCTCCCCACAGAAACACACACTGTTGAAGTGGTCAGGTGGTCCATATGGAGATGGACTGGCCTGATTTTTTAAGCACAGAGTTTGGGAGAGTGACAACTCGGAACTCGAGTTTTAACATCCCATTTTGTTATGCAAAAAAACCATTTTGCAGGCATTTGTGGTACAGGTTGAAGCTTGGCTTGTTTTTATACCACCCCCTGCAATTTCACAATGGGAGTGTGTATTGATTTCAATGGGTGAGTTAAGGCCATGCTCAACTCATTCACACTGAGATCGATGGGACAAAAATACTTAGGGATCACACTTGACAGATGTGCTGAACTCCAACCACGAATGATTTAGTGACGTCGCTGAAGTTCGTATCTTCTGGCTCAGAAAGACAAATCTCTGAGGTGTATAATGCTCGTCTCAGATACGGTATGGAAAGGTCTTCTAGGCATTATGTCATGGAAAGTTCTTCTTGGTTGGGATTTCCTTCTCCAGCTCAGAAAGGACCACACAGGCTCTGACAAGCCATCTCCATCCCACCCTTCACCCTACTGCTCCATCAGTGATTAGAAGGAGGAAGGGAGGTCTTTTCCTTGCTCCTTTTTCTGCAAGGCAGGTAGGAGTCCTGGGAAATATAGTCTGCCAACCATGTCAGGCATTGAAGAAGAGGGGGGGAGACCTCCCTCTCTTCTCTGCCTTGTACTGCCACTGGAGCAGTAGGCCAGGTCAGCAGGTGGGTTCATGGGAGCGCTGGGCTTTGATGGGATGGGTGGGTGGGGGAAAAAGGAATCAGACTCTGTCACACTCAGCAAGGATTCGATAGGGCCCAGTTTGGTTTAGAACTGGACTTCAAATAAATGGGTTGGGGGAATTGTCTTGTATTCTGAGCCCACTTCCAAGCCTGACTAGGAGAGTTTGCCCCATCACTAGGATGAGGATGAAAATCACGGACTCCCACATTTCAAAAGGTTACAGACACACACAAAGATGCTGCTGACACATCCCAACTGGGCTATCCCAATCTGAACCTACCTGGGATGCTAGAGTCACCTTCCTCCGAGAGCCCCCACTGAGGTCTGCCTGGCACCAACACTTTCAGCACCAGGTTAAAACTAGGGTGTCCATATGGAAAGGAGGACAGGGCTCCTGCATCTTTAACAGTTGTATTGAAAAGGGAAGTTCAGCAGGTGTCATTTGTATATATGGAGAACCTGGAGGGCTTCCACACACAGTCTTTGGGGTGCCCCGAAAGTGCTTCAGGGCGCCCCGAAACTCCTAGTGTAGCTACCTGGTCAGAAGAGACGGAGGAAGAGGCGGCGGCGGCGAAAAGTTCCCAGGACTTGGCGGCTTCCTTGCCGCCGAGCCCAACTCCCCGCCGGCCTCCTGCTGCTGGCGAAAGAGCCACCCGGGTTGGAGAGCTCGGTGGAAGAAGGCGGGCTCTTCTGCCGAGCTCTCTAACCCGGGTGGCTCTTTCGCCGGCAGCAGGAGGAGGCCGGCCAGGAGTTGGGCTCGGCGGCAAGGAAGCTGCTGAGCCCTGGGAACTTTTCGCCGCCGCCGCCGCCTCTTCCTCCGTCTCTTCTGACCAGGTAGCTACACTAGGAGTTTCGGGGCGCCCTGAAGCGCTTTCGGGGCACCCTGAAGACTGTGTGTGGAAGCCCTCCTGGTGAAATTCCCTCTTCATCACCACAGTTAAAGCTGCAGGAGCTCTGCCCTCTTTTAAATCTGGTCACTCTAGTATAGCTCCTGCAGTTTTAACTGTGGTGATGAAGAGGGAATTTCACCAGGTTCTCCATATATACAAATGACACCCACTGAAATTCCCTTTTCTATGCAACTGTTAAAGATACAGGAGCCCTGTCCTCCTTTTCATAGGGTCACCCTATTAAGACTGTCCTCTACTCCCAAGCATTTGATGGCATATGAGGCGGCATTTATATATGTCATCTTGTTTCCACCAGGTTTAGTACCTTATTGTAAATCTTTTAGCTGGTTAAATTGTTTTAAACCTTGTATGTCAGAGATTTCATATTATGTTTTCATTATCTTCTATTGTGGTGTGTATCTTTTGTGAACCACCCAGAGAGCTTTGGTTATTGGGCAGTGTAGAAATGAAATGAACCATCGAATTTCCCAAACGACAACAGCACCTTTTTGCTTATTGGCCAGGAACTAAGGTTGGCTAGACCAGGCCTATATCCCAATATTATCCTGGGATCATCCCTGTGCATGCAAATGACACACAGGGGATCCCTTAACCAGAGACCGTTCCTGGCCTGAATGAGTACATCAGATATTGCCCAGGGCTGAATCAACTGTGGGGATGAGCACGTGTCCCAGACCCAACGAAACAAAGAATAGAAAAGGACAGAAATCTACTACCCCAGGCGGCTTCTGGTTCAAATCTGGTCGAGAGATCTCCAGTTCAGTAGAGAAAAGATACACTGATCAGTCCCTTGTCGAAACACTCGCGGGATCCAGTCACTGAGGAGGTGCCTGGCAACCCTGTTCTAACTCTGCATGACATCACACAGAACATCATAAAAAGAGCCAGAGTCAGGACAGGCTTCTATACCAACGGGACTTTCTCCTTTCCACACCGGATCGGCTGTTTTCTAGTTTGATTATCCCTCCAAATACCAGCGAGGCCACTCTCCTCCTCAATGAAAGGCATGGAAGAGCAAGAAGAAGAGGAGACTGTCATAAAAGAGGGAAAGAAAGCACAAAGTTCAGGAAGAAACCGTTGGAGAGGGAGAGGAACCATCCACGGGCACAGCAGGGAAGAAGGAAAAGGAAATTCAAGGAAGAGCTGCGGGGGGGGGGGGGATGTCAAGAGGAGAAAACCACCCCTGCCTTTGACGGCTGGCGTCACCTCGGGGTTTCTAAGACATTCGGATCTGAAATATAATTCACCCAATGTTTAGCCCAGGCTGCATACTTGCCTCGGGCAGATGTATATATATATATTTCCCAGTATTCAGCTCTTTACTCTAACCTCTTAGTTTAACCTTTGCATGCCCTAGCAGTCACTTTTTAAAGATGATGCTTTGTTTAAATGTTACTGTAAACTCCTTCGAGACGTTGCTTATACCACAAAAGCAGTGTGTGTGTGTGTGTGTGTGCGTGTGCGTGTGCATATGTTTCAGCCTTCCCCAACCTGATCCCCTCCAGATGTCTTGGACTGCCACTCCATCAGCCACAGCCAGCCATGGATGGAATTCCTCCAACAGGCCCCCGATGGGTCCAGATGGCCATTATATGAAATTAATTCATTTTGGAAGGGGGGGGGAATCACCCCCTTACAAATACGCACCTTTAAAACATAAGAAGAGCCCTGATGCTGGATCAGACCCAAGGTTCCATCAAGTCCAGCACTCTGTTCACACAGAGGCCGAAGAGCTGCCCACCTGGGAAGCCCACAGGTAGGACTGGAGTGGAATAGCTGCCATACAGAGGTGGCATGTCTCTATCAAACGAGAAGGATCTTGGAATTGTTGTAGATCGCAAGCTGAATACGAGCCAACAGTGCGATATGGCTGCAAGAAAGGGAAATGCTATTTGGGGCTGCATTAACAGAAGTAGAGCTTCCAAATCACGTGAGGTCCTGGTTCCTCTCTATTTGGCCCTGGTTAGGCCTCATCTAGAGTATTGCGTCCAGTTCTGGGCTCCACAATTTAAGAAGGACGCAGACAAGCTGGAGCGTGTTCAGAGGAGGGCAACCAGGATGATCAGGGGTCTGGAAACAAAGCCCTATGAAGAGAGGCTGAACAAAGTGGGCATATTTAGCCTGGAGAGGAAAAGATTGAGGGGAGACATGATAGCACTCTTAAAATACTTAAAAGGTTGTCACACAGAGGAAGGCCAGGATCTCTTCTCGATCCTCCCAGAGTGCAGGACATGGAATAACGGGCTCAAGTTAAAGGAAGCCAGATTCCAGCTGGACATCAGGAAAAAACATCCTGACTGTACGACAATGGAACCAGTGACCCAGGGAGGTGGTGGGCTCTCCCACACTGGAGGCCTTCAAGAGGCAGCTGGACAAGCATCTGTTGGGGATGCTTTAGGGTGGATTCCTGCATTGAGCAGGGGGTTGGACTCGATGGCCTTGTAGGCGCCTTCCAACTCTGCTATTCTATGATTCTATGAGTCTATCTTTAACAGTTGAATAGAAAAGGGAATTTCAGCAGGTGTCATTTGTATATATGGGGAACCTGGTGAAATTCCCTCTTCATCACACCAGTTAAAGCTGCAGGAGCCCTGCCCTCTTTTAAATCTGATCACTCTACTATAGCTCCTGCAGCTTTAACTACTGTGATGAAAAGGGGATTTCACCAGGTTCTCCATATATACAAATGACACCCACTGAAATTCCCTTTTCTATGCAACTGTTAAAGATAGACTCATAGAATCATAGAATAGCAGAGTTGGAAGGGGCCTACAAGGCCATTGTGTCCACCCCCCTGCTCAGGAGCCCTGTTATCCTTTTCATAGGGTCAGCCTGGGTATAAAAATGTGATAAATAAATAAACAAATTTGAGATTGCAAGCTCTTTGGGGCAGAGGCCTTTTTTTGTACACTGAAAAGTGCCATGCACACTGAAGGCAAGATATAGAAAAAATCAATATAAACATATAATAAAGGTGCAGTTTGCAGCAAAGGGCAGCCTACTTAAACGGACCCCTCCCCAAGTCCGGGTGCCCGCTTGCATGCAGACATTTTGCGTTCTTGCTCCCGTGTAAACATCAGGAAAAACTTCCTGACTGTTAGAGCAGTACGACAATGGAACCAGTTGCCTAGGGAGGTGGTGGGCTCTCCCACACTAGAGGCCTTCAAGAGGCAGCTGGACAACCATCTGTCTGGGATGCTTTAGGGTGGATTCCTGCATTGAGCAGGGGTTGGACTCGATGGCCTTGCAGGCCCCTTCCAACTCTGTTATTCTAGAATTCTATGATCCCAAGCCGAACCGGAAGTCAGATGTCGTGCGCGACTCTTCTCTTTATATCTCTATTTTGTAGGCGGCCCTTAGGGAGGGAGGGAGGAAGGGAGAAGAGAAAGGGATTGCAGCGGGCATGCGCCGAGGCCGCCGGGCCCGGCGCCGCCTAGCGTCCAGCTGGCGCGAGCATGCGCAGAAGGCGGGCGAGGCTGCCGGCGGTCGCTTAGCGACGCGTTGCCGCGGCAACGGAGGATGCGGCTGGCGAGGCCTGTGGCGGAGCGGAGCTGCCGGGATGAGCTCCGAGGCCGAAGCGGGGGCCGAAGCCGACGGGGAGGCGGAGGGGGCGGGCGGCGGGGCCGCCTCGCGGGGCAGGGCCCCCAACATCGCCTCCGAGGACCCCCAGGAGCGCATCGCCGCCCGCCGCATCCGCATCGCCGCCCGCCTGGAGTCCAAGCGCAGGTCCGCCGCGGGCCCCCTCCCGTCCCCCTCCCTCTTCCTCCTCCTCCTCCTCTTTTTCTTCCTCCTCCTCCTCCTCCTCTTTTTCTTCCTCCCCCTCCTCCTCCTCCTCCTCCTTCTTCCTCCTCCTCCTCCTCTTTTTCTTCTTCTTCCTCCTCCTCCTCCTCCTCCTCCTCCTCCTCCTCTTCCTCCTCCTCCTCCTCCTTTTCTTCTTCCTCCTCCTCCTCCTTTTCTTCTTCCTCCTCCTCCTCCTCTTCTTCCTCCTCCTCCTCCTCCTTTTCTTCTTCCTCCTCCTCCTCCTCTTTTTCTTCTTCCTCCTCCTCCTCCTCTTCTTCCTCCTCCTCCTCCTCCTTTTCTTCTTCCTCCTCCTCCTCCTCTTTTTCTTCTTCTTCCTCCTCCTCCTCCTCTTCCTCCTCCTCCTCCTCCTCTTCTTCCTCCTCCTCCTCCTCCTTTTCTTCTTCCTCCTCCTCCTCCTCTTCTTCCTCCTCCTCCTCCTCCTTTTCTTCTTCCTCCTCCTCCTCCTCTTTTTCTTCTTCCTCCTCCTCCTCCTCCTCTTCTTCCTCCTCCTCCTCCTCCTTTTCTTCTTCCTCCTCCTCCTCCTCTTTTTCTTCTTCTTCCTCCTCCTCCTCTTCCTCTTCCTCCTCCCCCTCCTCCTGGGGGTGGGCGGGAAAAAGCCCCCGGATTGCACTCCCCATCGTCGTCATCATCATCCATCATCATCATTTATTCATTTATTTATTTATTGCACTTATACACCGCCCCCATAGCCAGAGCTCTCTGGGCGGTTTACAGAAATTCTAAAATTGAGATTAAAAACAAGTATACAAAATTTAAAACTCTAAAACACAGAACATACACACATAAAGCATTAAAAACTGTTAAAAAAAACCTAAACATGTGGGTGATTAAGATGTGCTGCCGTATGCCTAGGCAAAGAGGAAAGTCTTAACCTGGCGCTGGAAAGATAGCAGTGTTGGCGCCAGGCGAGCCTCGTCAGGGAGATCATTCCACAGTCTGGGGGCCACCACCGAAAAGGCCCTGTCCCTCGTTGCCACACTCCGAGCCTCTCTCGGAGTAGGCACCCGGAGGAGGACCTTAGATGTTGAACGTAGTGACCGGGTATATTCACTTCGGGAGAGGCGTTCCGCCAGGTATTGTGGTCCCAAGCCATGTAAGGCTTTATAGGTCAAAACCAGCACCTCGAATTGGGCTCGGAAACATACAGGCAGCCAGTGCAAGCGGACCAGAGCAGGTGTTATATGGTCGAACCTTCTGGTTCCCGAAATCAATCCGGCCGCTGCATTTTGCATGAGCTGCAGCTTCTGAACCATCTTCAAAGGCAGCCCTACGTAGAACGCATTGCAGTAATCTAACTTGGAGGTTACCAGAGTATGGACAACTGAAGCCAGGTTATCCCTGTCCAGACAGGGGTGTAGCTGGGCCACCAACGGGAGTTTGTAGAAGGCACTCCGTGCCACTGAGGTCACCTGAGCCTCAAGTGACAATGATGGGTCTAAAAGAACCCCCAAGCTACCAACCTGCTCCTTCAGGGTGAGTGCAATCCCATCCAGAACCGGTAGAACACCCCCCCCCCATCCTGTCAGCGGAATCACCTACAAACAGCATCTCAGTCTTGTCTGGATTGAGTCTCAGTTTATTAGCCCACAGCCAGGCACCGATTTAACCCATCCACAGCCTCTCCTGTTGAAGATGAAAAAGAGAAACAGAGCTGCGTTTCGTCAGCATACTGATGACGGCACACTACAAAGCTACGGATGACCGCACCCAACGGATCATCATCATCCATCATCATCTTCATCATCCATCATCATCATCCATCATCATCATCCATCATCATCTCTACCCCAGGAAGGGCGGTTTGGAGGAACAACAACAACAACAACTTATTTATTTATTTATTACATTTTTATATTGCCCATGAGCTGAGGCTCTCTGGGCAGTGCACAATTAAAACCATAGAATATAAATACATTTTAACTTGGTGTTTTTAAATTTGTAATTTTGCATTGCTGCTGTTTTTATCTGGTTGAGTTTTTTATATTGTATTTTATATTATGGTTTTATACTTATTACTTTGAATGTTTTTAATTTTTGTGAACCGCCGAGAGAGCTCCGGCTATTGGGAGGTATAGAAATGTAATAAATAAGTAAATAAATAAATACAAGAATACAACAAGATAAATTTAAAACATTAGAATAATAAGAATAATAATTTATTACCTGCCTCTCCCTTTGGATTGATACACTCCCCTCCTCCCCATTAAACCACAGTACAGAGTGACATTTAGAGTGTGGGGCTGGGACTCGGGAGATACCCTGGTTCTTAGTCCCCCGTTCAGTAGGGTGACCCTATGAAAAGGAGGACAGGACTCCTGTATCTTTAACAGTTGCATAGAAAAGGGAATTTCAGCAGGTGTCATTTGTATATATGGAGAACCTGGTGAAATTCTCTCTTCATCACAACAGTTAAAGCTGCAGGAGCTATACTAGAGTGACCAGATTTAAAAGAGGGCAGGGCACCTGCAGCTTTAACGGTTGTGATGAAGAGGAAATTTCCTTTTCAATGCAACTGTTAAAGATACAGAAGGCCTGTCCTCCTTTTCATATGGTCACCCTTAGACTCTAAGGCCATCAAGTCCAGCCCCCTGCTCAATGCAGGAATCCACCTTAAAGGATCCCTGACAGATGGTTGTCCAGCTGCCTCTTGAAGGCCTCTAGGGTAGGGTGACCATATGAAAAGGAGGACAGGGCTCCTGTATCTTTAACAGTTGCATAGAAAAGGGAATTTCAGTGGGTGTTATTTGTATATATGGGGAACCTGGTGAAATCCCCTTTTCATCACAGTAGTTAAAGCTGCAGGAGCTATACTAGAGTGACCAGATTTAAAAGAAGGCAGGGCACCTGCAGCTTTAACTGTGGTGATGAAGAGGGAATTTCACCAGGTTCCCCATATATACAAATGACACCTGCTGAAATTCCCTTTTCAATACAACTGTTAAAGATACAGGAGCCCTGTCGTCATATGGTCACCCTACCGTTCAGCCAGTCACTGACCCTCAGCCTGACCTACCTCACTGGGTTGTTGTGAGGATAAAAACAGACCCACATACGTGGACTTGGGCTTCTTGGAGGAGAGGCAGGGTATAGATCCAACAAATGAATACAGAGGGCAATTAAAAACAACACACACACACACACACACAAGATTAAAATAGAAGAAAACCCCTGAAGGATAAAAAAAAAGTCTTAACCGCCTGCCTAAAGGATAATAATAAAGGGGTGCTAAATCCTGGGGGAAGTTCTGTGGTCCCCAGTTCTGAGCTGCTGCTCAGGGGGGCGCCCTTGCAGACCCCAGCGACAGATCCCCAGAGGGTCCCTTCCTGCCTCGTCCCTTCCTGCCTCACCCTTTTGGGCTTCCATCCTAAAAGATTTTGGATTTCCCCCCACCCCCCCACCCCCCACCCCGGGTTTTGGCCATCCCAGCTACCTTTGATTTTGGAGCACCTAGTAAGAGCACACCCACACCCACACCTTCAGAGTTTTGCTCCAGGGACGTACAGAGGCAGTCAGATTCTGAGGAATTCCAGACATCTCTCCAGTGTGATAAAGGAAAGATTGGCTGAAGGATGAATTTGTTCCCTGCTTCCTCTTTTCTAGGGAGGCCCTCGGTGAAGACCCAGACGCAAAGAAGCTGGTGGAGGAAGAACAGAGCAGGAGCCACAAACAGATAGAGGACAGCAGACAGGTTAGGACTGCATGGAGAACCGTGATGGAGCAGACTTTCCGAGCTCATTCTGCCTTTAAGGGTTGACTTTGGCCATGTATTATATTCAATTAACAACAAAAAACTTTTTCATTATAGCATGTTTTGTTAAGGGCTTTCCGTGTTTGCTGAAGCGCTACAATGCCTGGAAAATTACACCTGTTAGGAGGCACATTCTGAATAGATGCATTGCTTAGGAAATATGAGAAAGGTGATATCTCATGCTGTAGCTCATTGCAGCTTCACCCCTGCCTTTCACTTGGGTGGCTGTCAGTGGCTGAGTGGTGGACTAAAGTCACAGATTTGTTGATTCACTGGAATAAACACATGAACTCCGTTTAACTGAAGCTATTATGCAACTGGCAGAGAATGATAGAGTTGGAAGAGACCTGGAAGGCCGTCTAGTCCAAGCCCCTGCCACTCATAAAGCGTTTTAAAGCCTTTTTCCTTTTAGCTAATTAAGGGCTCCATCACAGCAGTGTTTTATGGCACTCTCGACATACCTGCTTGGCAGCGTGGTACTCATGACGTTGTGCCTGTACTGCAGTCATCCTGTCTCTTCCCCTCCATTTTTCGTGTTTTCCTACAGTGGGGAAAGTCCGTCTTACTTCCTCCATGCGGGATTAAAATGCTCTTCTGCCCCCGTGTATTGCCATTTTTGCGCCACGACCTTTGTTGGGGGCATGTGCTTGCTGATGAAAGAGGAGGGCGGGGCGGTTCTCCTTCTGCACACTGTGTTGAACAAACAGCCTTGTGCTGAGTCGGTTGAACGGACTTTTGCTGTTCCAACCCCACCCCACCTATGGAAATTAACAAAAATGCTTACATCTCCATCATTTTTAAAGATAAAGATATGAAACTTGGCACTGTGATAGCTCTTAAGTAGTTTATAAAAACAGAGATCAGCTGTGCATCCCCAAAGTAAAGGATTTATTTATTTATTTATTACATTTTTATACTGCTTTTATAAAAGCTCCCTCCATAAATTGCAGGGGTGAATTAAAGCAGAATCAGAGAGGTTTGTGTGTATGCATGTGTGTTTAGGGGGGGATGGTTTGAGGGGAGAAAAAATTAAAAATTCCTTTAAAAATCAAGGAATGATCTGCTTGAGACTTGGTATGCCTAAAGCCCTCCTTAAGAGCTATCATGGTGCCAAGTTTCTCTTTATCTTTTTAAAATGACAGAGCTGTAAGCAATTTGGTTAATTCCCATATTTATTTATTTATTTAAGCATTTTTATGCCGCCATTCATTCAGCCAAAAATGGTTCTCACAGCGGCTTTCAAAAGTATTTCTTGACAGTCCCTGCCCACAGGCTTACAATCTAAAAGACATGACACAAAAGGAAAGGGGATTGGGACAGTGCAGTTATCCAAAAATGGAATGGTTTTTTGGGCAGGGCAGACCTGCTTTGCACACTCTGACTAGACAACAACAAAGCTGTGGGGGGGGGGGAAGGAAAGGCAGCTGTCCATCAATGACAAGAACCAATGAACTGGAGGAAGAAGGAGAAGCAGCGGGGTGGAGTAGGGAAGAGAACAAGGTGAACTAGCGCAACAACACTCACACGTGAAAGCGACCAGTGCTTGCTGTGCTAATGAAACAGGTCAAAGTTGCGGGTGCGTATCAGGAAAAGAAAAAGTAGGTGTGATGGCGCTCTTAAGTGCGGAAATTTCAGAATAACATTGCACTAGTGTCATTACAATGTCACACGTGGAGGGAGTGTCACGTGTTGTCCACCCCAGATGTGGACCAGCCTTATTTTCTGTACTAGGGCCTCGTTCGGTGATATGCAAACCAGGAACAAAACTCTGAACGTAAATCATTTTATTTGTATACCACTTTTCCTTATACGTTACACTCAGAGAAGCTCCTGAGCATGTCTAGACCGGGGAGGGGGGAGTATCTCGTGATATGCTGATCGTGAGATCCTCCCCCTGGCGCGTGACAGCAGCTGGAGCACACCTGTGCTCCACGAAAAAGTAAGTGTGGGTTGTTTTTTTTTTTAAAAAAAGCCCTGACGCTGCTCCCCCCAACCTCCGATGGTCCTGGACTCCCACCAGTCTGGCTCCCTCCCCCTGAAGAACCCCACTACTTGCAAGGAAGAGGGAAGAAGCCGGGATGGGCGGCCACACCACCCGCGGTCCTTGGGATCATAGAATCATAGAATCATAGAATAGCAGAGTTGGAAGGGTCCTACAAGGCCATCTAGTCCAACCCCCTCCTCATCCCAGGATCACGGGGAAAAACACGAAAGCAGTGTATGCCAATATCCTGGATAAATGGAACGATTATCCCTCCCTGCTCCCAGGAACCCCTGTGCGTCATCTGGACACACAGGGATGATCCCGGGACGATCCTCGGGATAACGCCTGGTCTAGACATGCCCCATGACGCCATGATAAAAAGGCTCCCATGATAAGGTCACTGTCCTTAATATCCATATAAAAATAGTTCAAAATACATAATCAAAAACTCTTCACGATCGTAATTTTGTTACCAGCAAGGAGTAAGTGAAACACCCTCTAACCTCGGTGGAAGTACTGCAAGACTTTTTAGCTGCAGACCGGTGGGTGAGTGGGGCCAGTTGCAGGTCTTAGTAAGAATCGTGTGAAACACTCTCTGCTTTCAGGAGGAGATTTGGACATAAAAATGGGGATTCTCTCACTTCAGTTTTATTGCCAGAGCTCATTCATATGGCATTTAACTTGGGGATCACAGGTGCTGCTTAAACTCGATTATTTTCAGTGCTGTAAACTTACAGGAACTAGCCACTTCTGGCCAAGAGGGACTCTGGTTCACAGCCATCAGTGAAATGTGAAGGGCTACCAGCTTGTCTAGCAAAAGATACCATCTCAATAAGTTGTTGTCTCTCTTAGCTTAGGTTAGTGGGCATTTAAACTTCTTTTTGGTGTGCTCTCTTTCTGCTCAGAGACTGGCCAAGCTGCTCCTTGATGGCACACAGCTGGTGACAAACATCCAAGTGGCAGCTGATTCTCGGGAGACCCAGAGACGGTCAGAGGAAGAGGAGCTGACTAGGCAGAGGTAAAGAGCTAAGGCCTAAATACCCCTTGGGATTGTGGGAAACGTGCAAGAGGGGTGAAGAACCAAGCCTGGCTCTGACAGTGTTTTTCTTGGTAACTCAGTGGGACCTTGGCTCTGGAGGCCAAAGAGTCAAAGGTCACAGCCACTCTCAGTTTTAAGACGCTGGCTTGATCTTGGGTCAAGTGCAAGTCTCAGCTTGCACACAATATGAACGTAAGACGCTGTTATATATGGAAACAGGCGATTCGTCCATATATTTATTTTTTCATTTGCAGTTTATTTGCACTTCTATCCCACCTTTCCTGCAAGGGACTCCATTATATCCCCACAGCTAGCTGCTCTGTGAAGTAGGTTAGACAGAGTTCTGCCCCAGCAGTAACGTTCAAAGGTCTGCCGCCTGAAGCTTTTTTTGTTTTGATTTAATTGGAGAAGGAGGATTGTACCCATGTAAGGCAGGTGCAACTCCAGCCCTTCTGTGTTTAAGTACGCCAGAGTGCAGGACACGGAATAACGGGCTCAAGTTAAAGGAAGCCAGATTCCAGCTGGACATCAGGAAAAACTTCCTGACTGTTAGAGCAGTACAACAGTGGAACCAATGGCCTAGGGAGCTTGTGGGCTCTCCCACACTAGAGGCCTTCAAGAGGCAGCTGGACAACCATCTGTCAGGGATGCTGTAGGGTGGATTCCTGCATTGAGCAGGGGGTTGGACTCGATGGCCTTGTAGGCCCCTTCCAACTCTGCTATTCTATGATTCTATACGCAGAGGTATTAACCATAGTGTGCTATGGTGTATAGCTTTCATGTGTTGGCTATGTTATCTGAGTTCTCATTCCGATGAGGCACAGCTACATCTGGGACTGCACTGCCCCAAACAGGATGTGGTGGGAACAGGAACTTATCCAACCGGTAGTTTTCCTCATGGCAGGTTTAGAATCGTAATGATAAATTGGAGTTGTTGGAGGGAAGATGTTACAAGAACGAGATACCAATTAATGGGGAGGGATATTGTGCAACATCCCTTTTGGGAGTTTATTTATTTATTTATTTATTTATTACATTTTCGTACCGCCCAATAGCCGAAGCTCTCTGGGCGGTTCACAGAAATTAAAACCATCATAAAACAACCAACAGTCTAAAAACACAAATACAAAATACAGTCTAAAAAGCACAACCAGGATAAAACCACGCAGCAGAAATTGATATAAGATTAAAATACAGAATCAGAACAGTAAAATTTAAATTTAAGTTAAAATTAAGTGTTAAAATACGGAGAGAATAAAAAGGTCTTCAGCTGGCGACGAAAGGAGTACAGTGTAGGTGCCAGGCGGACCTCTCTGGGGAGCTCGTTCCACAGCCGGGGTGCCACAGCAGAGAAGGCCCTGCTCCTAGTAGCCACCCGCCTCACTTCCTTTGGCAGGGGCTCACGGAGAAGGGCCCCTGTGGATGATCTTAAGATCTGGGCAGGTACATATGGGAGGAGGCGTTCCTTCAAATAACCTGGCCCCAAGCCATTTAGGGCTTTAAATGTCAATACCAGCACTTTGAATCGGGCCCGGACCTGGACTGGCAGCCAATGAAGTTGTGAAAGGACTGGCGTAATGTGATCTCGCCAGCTAGTCCCTGTTAGTAAACGGGCTGCCCTGTTTTGTACCAGCTGAAGCTTCCGGACCGTTTTCAAAGGCAGCCCCACGTATAATGCATTGCAGTAATCCAAACGAGAGGTTATCAGAGCATGGATCACTGTAGCTAGGCTATCTCTGTCCAGATAAGGGCGCAGTTGGTATAGCAACCTGAGCTGATAAAAGGTGCTCTTTGCCACTGAGTTCACCTGTGCCTCAAGTGACCATCACACTGAGCTTGCAATTCTCCAGTTAGCCAATTGGAGTGTCAGGGATCAGCATAGGCTGCCCAGAAAACAGGTACAGCCGGTGCTCAGGAAACCCTTCCTTGGGACATGCCACTTGGGGTTTGTACCAAAGAAGAAGATCAAGGAGGAAGGACAGAAGTGCTTTGATAACAGAGCATCCTCGCAGATCATTGATCCGCCGTGCTCCACAGCAGCCCACACAGCTTTATGGATTTTTAATTCCTCATAGAACTGTTGGGAGTTTCACACAAGCTCGCTGTGGAGGAACTCCCTCGATGTGGCTTGATGTTGCAGGATTGAGAAGTTGGAGAATGAAGCCAAGGCCAACCAGGACAAGTTTGATGAGATCACCTCCAAGTGGACTGCTGCCAAGGAGAAGACTGTCCCCCAGGAGCTCTGGGAGGGGCTCAACCAGCAGCAGCTGCTCTGTGCAACGTTGATTGAGGAGAAGAACAAGCTCATCAGCGAGTTGCAGCAGGTGGGGCTCAGGACCCGGGGTCGCAGGCGTGAAGCCGCTCACAGCCAGTCTGACTGCCTGGGGGATGAGGGCGTGTCCGTGCCAAGAAGTAGGTTGGGTGTAGAGAAAGGAGGCTGAAAGGTGGAGATGATAACAGTGGCCTAACATCTTTCTGCGTAATTTTAAAACATTATATGTAGAAAACGTTGCTGCGACGCTCGACGCGTCTACTTTGATTTGCTCCATGTGTTACCTTTTTTTGACACAAATCCTGATAAAGCGGATGATTTAACTACACCAATTCTTTTTATGTGTTAATTTCTTGGTGCTCAAGTTGACTGACTTACAAGGGTTCAGAAAATGCGTGATTAAAAACATTTTAGACAATATACTATATTTCTTCGATTGTAAGACGCACACTAATTTCAGTTCCACCAACGGGGAAAAACAACCCTAAGACGCACCCGCGATTCTAAGACGCACCCCATTTTTAGAGATGTTTTTATGGGGAAAAAAGTGCATCTTAGAATCGAAGAAATAGGGTAGTTGCAAAAATGGCAATAAAATCCCATCACTCCCAGCAGTTAGCAAAGTCTTGCAAGCACTTGAAAAACAAACAAACAATTTTTAACTCATGATGGGATGCATAAATTGGAGAAGCTGAATTCTGCTTGCTAGGAAGGGCTTTCCTGAGTGTTTTAACACAACTGGGAAGACCTTTCTGCGTGTCTTCGATGACAGCAAGTGTGATACAATGGCGAGAGTGCTGCGAGTCAGACTGGGAAGACCCAGGTTCAGAATGCCCAGCTCAGCTATAGAAGCTCACCGGGTGACTCTCAATTGAAGTGTATTTATTTAGTTACTTACTAATAGCATTTAGGTGTTGGTTTTCACCTTTAAAGCCCTACATGGTTTGGGTCCAGGCTACCTGCGGGATCACCTTCTCCCGTACAATCCACCCCACACACTCAGGTCCTCTGGGAAGAATTTACTCCAGCCAACAAAAACAAGGCTGACAGGTATTACCCAGAGGACCTTTTCTTCTGCCGCTCCCAGACTATGGAATGGCCTGCCGGGAGAGATTCGTCAACTTAACAGTCTTCCGGAATTTAAGAAAGCCATCAAGACTGATCTCTTCCGGCAGGCCTACCCAGCTGAATTTTAAGATGCCTTTTTAATGGTGTGCTGCTTTTAATGATGCACTGGTTTTAAACGTTTGAATTAGTTGTATATATTTTATGGTGTTTTTATTTGTGTTGTACCCTGCCTCGATCCAGAGGGAGAGGTGGGTAACAAATAAATAAATATTCTTCTTCTTCTTCTTCTTCTTCTTCTTCTTCTTCTTCTTCTTCTTATTATTATTATTATTATTATTATTATTATTATTATACCATCCATTAACGGAAAATGGTCTCTGGGCAGCGTACTGAAGAAAAATGTAAAACTGTAAAATATAAAAACAGAAAATGAACATAACATTGAATTTATTTATTTATTACATTTTTATACCCAATAGCTGAAGCTCTCTGGGTGGTTCTCAAACATCGCCCAGAGAAAACGAGTTAAAACTCATCAAAATAAAATCAGCAACAGTAGTGCCTAAGGTGAAGAAACTTCTAAACATGTTTTTAAAGCTGAAAAGCCTGGGGAAATAACAAGGTACTTAGGCCGTAGCTAGACCTAAGGTTTATCCCAGGATCATCCCGGGTTCGTCCCTGCCTGAGCACTGGATGCCCTGTGTGGCACTTAGGCCGTTGCTAGATGAGGAGTTAGTGCAGTGTGAGGCCCGGTCTCCCTCCTGTGCATCCAGATGACGCACAGGGGATCCTGGGGTCAGGCCGGGCTAAGTCCTCCCTTAACCCGGGTTAAGCGGATTCGCTTATGGCCCGGGGCTGCGGAAGGTCTAGCAGGGTCCGTGGCTTTCCGGGCTGCTCACTTACTTGCGAGTAGCCGGGAGAAGCCATGGACTGGGCACAGCATTCCATAAGAGCGCTGTGCCCATCGGGCCCGGGGGGGGGAATCACAGGGGGGGTAGATGGGGGCCGGGGGAAAGAGCGGACCTAGCAGGAGAGATTGGGGGTGAGCGGAGCCAGGGCATGGCGAGCGGGCAGGGGACGGGCATGGCAAGCGGGGATGGGGGAGAAGAATGGGGACGGGGGTGGGGAGAAGATCGGGGATGGGGGGAAAGGCATGGCGGATTGGGGGAGGACGAGCGAGCAGGTGGGGGGGCATCAGGCATTGTGGGGGGAAATTAGGGGCAGGGAGAGCTGGGAACCCTTTATTTTAGTTTTAAAAAGTACTTACCTTTTCGTTGGTGCGCTCCTGCGCACATGGCCCTTTAAGGGGGAAAGAAAATGGAGGACGCGACGGGGCTTCCGTTGGCCCCGTCGCGTCTTATGTGTGGACTGGGCCTACAGGCCGCACTACTTCTAGCGTGGCCTGGCCCCTCCTCCCACACGGATTATCTGGTAGGTCTAGCAAGGCCCTTAGATGAACAGGTTTGACCCCAGGACAATCCTGGGATAAACCTTAGGTCTAGCTACGGCCCAAGAAAGTGGATGCTCAGCAGCAGCACCACCAGTATGTGAATTGATCTTCTTTGGGTTTGGGGAGAAGAGGCCTGCTGAATAGGGTTTGATTTCACCCAGTGGTACGGTGTCTGAATATGCTCTCTATATGACCAGGTCAGACTTTTGGAAATGAAGAGTTTTGCTGTCATGGGAACTGTCAACTCTCAATCAGTAAAACTCAGACAACATTAGCTCTCTCCAGTGTTTGGCCATTTTGTTTTTCTCACTCCAGGAGCTGAAGAGCAAAGATGACCAGTACGTGAAGGATCTCCGGAAGCAGACGGAGGACATCAACCTGCTGCTGGAGCGGATGGAGGAGCAGATCCGAAACGTCATGAAAAACTACCGCCGGGAGCTCCTGCAGATCGAGGTATTGGCCGCCCCTTCACGGAAGCAAAAGGTGTTTCAGGTTTGTTGTGCAGGTGGGAGGGAAAGCAGGCCGAAGAAGAACACTGCGGAGCAAGAACATGCCTGTAGGTAAATTGTGCACCGTTCTGTTAATTTGTGCTTGTTCGTTAAAATATTCCTGGGTTGCATTTCCATGGTGATTAACCAAACAGATTAAAATGCAGTTGGACAGAGACGGGCAGTATCAAATAAAATAGCTTGGAGTAAAGAGCAGAAGCACAGAAGCGTCATGCTTCACCCTCTCCCCGTGCTTCACTCTGCTTCAGAAGGTCAGAGGAGCATTCCGTTAAGAAGCGCCTTTGAAATGTGCAGCATCTTTTCAGAGACAGTGTTACAGAAATCTAAGTAGGAGGTTGCCAGAGCGTGGATGACCGTGGGCAGGCTCTCTCTCTCTGTGTCCAGGTAGAGGTGCAGTTGGTTTATGAGCCAAAGCTGATGAAAAGCTCTCTGTGTCACCGAGGCAGCTTGTGCCTCCAGCGATAGCGCTTGATCCGTCATCTTCGATTCTAGGGCTCCATCTTTGTCCTGGGCACAGAGGTTGAGGCTCTGACCTGACGCTGCTAACTTCCCTTCCACGTCCAGGCCAGGGGCTGCTCAAGCCACGCCTCTCTTTTCCAGAAAGCCTTTGAATTGGAGCGCCGCGAACTCATCACAAGCAACAAGAAGAAGTGGGAGCAAGGCATGCAAACCCTTAACCGGCAAGAGGTGAGTGTGTGTGTGTGTGTGTGTGTATGTGGCTGCGTGCGTGCAGAGGCAGGGGAGAAGATCAAAAAGCACAACTGCTTCCTCCTCCCCTGTGTACTCACTGGTTGGCATTGCAGGATTCGGATTGGGGTTAGAGACATGGTAGCAGGGATGAGGAAAAACAAACTGAAGCTGAATCCAGACAAGATGGAGGTGCTTGCTGTCAAAGGCCGGAACCTGGGTTTGGAGGTGTGTCAACCAGTTCTGGATGGGGTTGCACTCCCCCTGAAAGACTGCGTTCGCAGCTTGGGGATGCTTCTGGATCCGTCGCTCCAAATGACAGCCCAGATAGATGCGACGGCCAGGAGTGCCTCCTATCAGCTTCGGCTGATACACCAGCTGCGCCCCTTCCTAGAGTCGGAAGACCTAAAGATGGTCGTGCACGCGCTAGTAACTTCGAGGCTCGACTTCTGCAATGCGCTCTACATGGGGCTACCTTTGTGCCTAGTCTGGAAACTTCAGCTAGTTCAAAATATGGCAGCCAGGCTGGTCACCGGTACACCTAGGGGGGACCACATCACACCAGCCTTAAAATCTCTTCACTGGCTGCCAATTAGTTTCCAGGCGAAGTATAAAGTGTTGGTTATCACCTTTAAAGCCCTACATGGTTTGAGTCCAGGCTACCTGTGCTGTCACCTTCTCCCGTACAATCCGCCCCGCACACTCAGGTCCTCTGGGAAGAATTTCCTTCAGCTAGCCAAAACTAGGCTGACAGGTATTACCCAGCGGACCTTCTCTTCTGCCGCTCCCGGACTGTGGAATGGCTTGCCGGGAGAGATTTGTCAACTTAACAGTCTTCCGGAATTTAAGAAAGCCATAAAGACTGGTCTCTTCCGGCAGGCCTACCCAGCTGAATTTTAAGATGCCTTTTTAAATGCTGTGCTGCTTTTAATGATGCACTGGTTTTAAACGTTTGAATTAGTTGTATGTATTTTATGGTGTTTTTATTTGTGTTGAACTCCGCCTCGATCCAGAGGGAGAGGCGGGTAACAAATAAATAAATATATTATTATTATTATTATTATTATTATTATTATTATTATTAAGTAGAATACAGCACACTGTAATGAAATTACGTGAAGGCATTTTAATTTGCATAATTCAGATGAAACGCTTTCTACTTTCTCCCCCCCCCCCCCCGGTGCATCTTTAGTCAGAACTCTGACTATCAAGTGTCTCCCACTTTTGCTCTAGCTGGACTTCATGCTGGCCCGCCTGAAGAAGGTGGAAGAGTACGAGCAGGAGCTCAACCAGTTGCGGGTGCAGGATGCCGAGGAGTACAATGTTATCAAGATCAAGCTGGAGCTTGATGTGCAGGTCTGGAAGAGGACAGTCCCCTGGGACTGCGATGGGGTTGATGCTCAAAGCGCAGGAGGCGTCCTTGCCCTGAGGAACGATGGGGAGGGGGCGGTGTGGCTTCTGCAGAGATTCCTCCATGGACGCTCCTTATTTCGTCTGATAGAGAGCCTGTGTGGCGTAGTGGCTAAAGGGTTGGACTTGGAATCGGGAGATCCGGGTTCTAGCCCCCACTCGGCCACAGAAACCCACTGGGTGACTTCGGGTCAGTCCCAGACTCTCAGCCCATCCCACCTCACAGGGTTGTTGATGTGAGGATAACATGGAGAATCATAGAACCATAGAACCATAGAATAGTAGTTGGAAGGGGCCTACAAGGCCATCGAGTCCAACCCCCTGCTCAATGCAGGAATCCACCCTAAAGCATCCCTGACAGATGCTTGTCCAGCTGCCTCTTGAAGGCCTCGTGTGTGGGAGAGCCCACAACCTCCCTATGTCATTGGTTCCATTGTTGTATTGCTCTAACAGTCAGGAAGTCATTAGTTTCATTGTCGTATTGCTCTAACAGTCAGGCTTCCTGTAACTTGAGCCCGTTATTCCGTGTCCTGCACTCTGGGAGGATCGAGAAGAGATCCTGGCCCTCCTCTGTGGGACAACCTTTTATGTATTTGAAGACTGCCATCATGTCTCCCCTCCATCTTCTCTTCTCCAGGCTAAACATGCCCAGTTCTTTCAGTCTCTCTTCATAGGGCTTTGTTTCTAGACCCCTGATCATCCTGGTTGCCCTCCTCTTAACACGCTCCAGCTTGTCTGCGTCCTTCTTGAATTGTGGAGCCCAGAACTGGACGCAATACTCAAGATGAGGCCTAACCAGGGCCGAATAGAGAGGAACCAGTACCTCGCGTGATTTGGAAGCTATACTTCTATTAATGCAGCCCAAAATAGCATTTGCCTTTCTTGCAGCCATATCGCACTGTTGGCTCATAATCAGCTAGTGATCTATAACAATTCCAAGATCCTTCTCGTTTGTAGAAGAGGATCAGGATTATGTATGCCGCCTTGGGTTCCTTGCAGGAAAACAGGCAGGATATAAATTCAATTAATAAAATAAATAAATAAATAAATAAATAAATAAATAGCCGGAAGAAACTGGGCCTTTCTGTTCAGTAGCACTGGGTGCCCACAGCACGAGCACCAGGGAGTGCTAATTTAATTGTGAAGAAGGCTAGCAATTAAAAATCACTTCATCATTGTCTTGTCCCCACATGGTTTGGAAATCCTGACCCAGCTTCCCTGGCATCAATAGGAAGGTGATGCTCCGATTCATGCATAGCAGTGTAGGGATGAGACCACCGAGAATAATTGTTTTAGTTCCGACACTCCGTGCATAAATCCTCCATCCCTGCTTTTTTGCCCTCCCTTCAGATTCCCAGCTGAGTCTCCTGGTTCCTGACGAGGGCACTGGGGGGTTTCAATGAGTGTGTTGGCTCAGGGGGCGGGGGCAGTATTTATTTATTTATTTATTACATTTCTATATGGCCCCACAGCCGAAGCTCTCTGGGCGGTTCACAAAAGTTAAAAACAGTAAACATTAAAAATGTACAAAATTTAAAACATAAGAACAACAGTATAAAAACAACGGTATCCATTTAAAAACAGCAGTTCTGGGGGTCCGTTAAAAAACAAACTTAGCGTTGTTAGATGCTGTTAAATGCCTGGGAGAAGAGAAAAGTCTTGACCTGGCGCCTGAAAGATAACAGGGTTGGCGCCAGGCGGGCCTCGTCAGGGAGATCATTCCACAGTCGGAGGGCCACCACCGAAAAAGCCCTCTCCCTATCTGGACTTGCTTTGAGTATGGGCAACGTCCGTCCCCTTCACGAACCACCAAAAGACAACAGGGCCACCACTCTTTCTGATACGTCAGATTGGAGGCCAGTCTTAGTGGCAGCAAGATCATGAGTGCGAGTTGCGCCATGACCTTTGCCTTACCCCGTCTTTTCCCCATGGGGTGCCAGGTCCTGGAGCAGCAGCTCCAGCAAATGAAAGCCATCTATCAGCTGAACCAGGAGAAGCTGGAGTACAACTTCCAGGTGCTGAAGAAGAGGGATGAAGAGAACACCATCATCAAATCCCAACAGAAGAGGAAGCTCAATCGGTAAGGCGGCAGCATGACACACCCCACGCCCACATGAGAACACCAGAAGTGCCCTGATACTGGATCATATCGAGGGTCATAGAATCATAGACTTGGAAGGGGCCTACAAGGCCATCGAGTCCAACCCCCTGCTCAATGCAGGAATCCACCCTAAAGCATCCCTGACAGAGGGTTGTCCAGCTGCCTCTTGAAGGCCTCCAGTGTGGGAGAGCCCACAACCTCCCTAGGTAGCTGATTCCATTGTCGCACTGCTCTAACAGTCAGGAAGTTTTTCCTGATGTCCAGCCGGAATCTGGCTTCCTTTAACTTGAGCCCGTTATTCCGTGTCCTGCACTCTGGGAGGATCGAGAAGAGATCCTGGCCCTCCTCTGGGTGACAACCTTTTAAGTATTTTAAGTCCATTTAGTCTGGCGTTCTGTTCACACAGTGGCCAACCAGCTGTCGACCAAGAACCCATAAGCAGGACGCAAGTGCAACAGCAACATTCCACCATGTTCCCCGGCAGCTGGTGCACACAGGCTCACTGCCTCTGATACTGGAGGTTGCACAGAGCCATCAGGACCAGTAGCCATGGATAGCCTTCTCTTCCAGGAATATATCCAACCCCCTTTTAAAAACATCCCAATGGGTGGCCATCACTCCATCTGGTGGTAGTGAGTTCCATAGTTTAACTGTGCGCTGTGTGAAGAAGGACTTCCTTTTATTTGTTTCCCTTTCCTTTGGTGCTTTCTCCTGCAGACACTGGCTGCTATGAGACCAGCAGGGGGGATCGGTTTTCCTCCTGGTGGACCCCTTCTTTATGTGGGTTACCCAGGAAAATAATTCCTGATAGGTTTCCACCAGTCAGGATGAACGTCCTGACACACCTTGTTCTGGCCAGCCACCAAGGGCCCCTCCCTTTAGCACAGACCTGGGGGGAAAGAGAGATGCTTTAGACTTTTCTTCCCAAAGTCCAGAAACAACTTTCCAAAACACTTCTAAAAATCCTGAAACATGAATGGTAGCTTTGTAACCACCCGGTCTTTCACGTGGGGATGAGTTCAGTGAGAAATCCCTTTTGAAACAACACAGCCAAATGTCCAATATAAAAGGAGTTTATTCAGGGAGAAAAAGAAAAATGAGAGGGGAAACCAGGGAAGGCAAAATCGCACACAAACACAGAATTTGAAATAAGAATCAAAAAGTTACCCTAACTTATTACAACACCTACTTGAGTACAGTCTTGGGTCCTAGAACATGCCGTCTTTATTGCAGACAGCATGGTCTGAGAGAGAGGGAGAGAGAGAACATCTGACTTCCAGTTTGATGGTGTACGTAGGAAAATCTCTAGAAAGACTGAGGGGATCTTTTCCACGGGGATCTCTGCTCAGTAAAAGCCAGGCCCTTTGCAGAGAGTGAGGGTTGGTTGGTCTGATACTGCGATAGCCCCCATTTCTGACGTCAGTGGTCTAGCCAGCAAATCAGAAAATTATCTAGTGGCTGGACCCATCTTCTTAATGATAGTAACTTACAACTCAAAAGGCCAAAGTGGTTGGAACCAGTTGGCCTATTGCATTTTGGATGACAAAATAAGGGTGACAAGGCTATTCAGGGTGCCCAGCAGGGTGCCAGCTGGCCAGATGCCCTAGGAGTGATTGTGGATCTACAACAGAAGCAGAGTTTTGTAAGGGGGTTTATTTATTTATTTATTACATTTTTATACTGCCCAATAGCCGAAGCTCTCTGGGCAGTTCACAAAAATTAAAACTATAATAAAACAACCAACAGGTTAAAAGCAAAATACAAAAATACAAAAATTGATATAAGATTAAAATACAGAGTTAAAACAGTAAAATTTAAATTTAAGTTAAAATTAAGTGTTAAAATACTGAGAGAATAAAAAGGTCTTCAGCTGGTGACGAAAGCAGTACAGTGTAGGCGCCAGGCGGACCTCTCTGGGGAGCTCGTTCCACAGCCAGGGTGCCACAGCGGAGAAGGCCCTCTTCCTAGTAGCCACCTGCCTCACTTCCTTTGGCAGGGGCTCACGGAGAAGGGCCCCTGTGGATGATCTTAAGGTCCGGGCAGGTACATATAGGAGGAGGCGTTCCTTCAAATAACGCATGGCTTCCAGCATGCTGAATTCTGTGCTGGATTGTAGCCATAGCATGCATGCACTGAGAAACTTCCCAGCTTGTGTATAACCAGTGATGCAGTGTCGGAAGTCCATGGGGTGAGAAGCACCCCTATGAATGTTGCAAAGTGAGGTTCAACCAAAAGCCAGGAAGGGTTGTAGGCCCTTGAGCTTGGCTAGGCCCTTCCCCTGCGGCCCTGACTGCCCCGAGGCATCGGTTCGGTAGGGTGGCTGGTTAGTTGTGCTCTCTCTTTTGGAATCGAAGCTCCCTCCCGCCCTTCCTTCCTCAGGTTGCACGACGTGCTCAATAACCTGCGCCTGAAACTGGCCAAGCAGATCAAGCAGTACCGTGAGGAGAACCTGACGCTGACAGCTGACTACAAGCGGATTGTGGAGCAGTACAAGGACCTGCAGAGAACCATGAGGTGGGGTGGGGGGAGGGGGGAGTGGAGGAGAGAGACACCTGGGAGGCCCAGCTGTTTGGCCCAGAGTTTAGCAGCCAGTGCGCATGTGGCAAAGAGGAGGAGTTCTGCAGCTCAGGGCAGCTTGGAGGAAGGTGTGTGTGTGCGGCTTTCCTAAACCAGGAGCCTTGCCCTCTAAACCCAGGTGGGAGGCATTTGTCTGTGGGCTTTTGGCTGCATGTGCTATCATAGAATCAGAATAGTAGAGTTGGAAGGGGCCTACAAGGCCATCGAGTCCAACCCCCTGCTCAATGCAGGAATCCACCCTAAAGCATCCCTGACAGGTGGTTGTCCAGCTGCCTCTTGAAGGCCTCTAGTGTGGGAGAGCCCACAACCTCACCAGGCAACTGGTTTCATTGTCGTACTGCTCTAACAGTCAGGAAGTTTTTCCTGATGTCCAGCCGGAATCTGGCTTCCTTTAACTTGAGCCCGTTATTCCGTGTCCTGCACTCTGGGAGGATCGAGAAGAGATCCTGGCCCTCCTCTGTGTGACAACCTTTGTAGAGTGCTGTCATGCTTCCCCTCAGTCTTCTCTTCTCCAGGCTCAACATGCCCAGTTCTTTCAGTCTCTCCTCATAGGGCGTTGTTTCCAGACCCCTGACCTCTGACTGGCAGCAGCTCTCTCTGGAGTCTCAGACAGGGGTCTTTCCCAGTCCACCTGAGATCCTTGCGAGTGGAAATTCAGGAGAGAGAGCCTGGGGCCTTCAGCACGCAAGGCCGGTTCTCCTCCGGGGAGTTGTGGCCCTTTCTAAAACAGGCCTCTCTGGGCCGATGTCAACAGCCGATGCCTGAGCGTCGAGGAATGCGCGTGTCGCAAATGCGCCCGCTCTCTTCCCTCAGACACTTTGCCATTGTGGACGCCGAGCACTTCCTGGACGTCTGGCTGATGAACGAGGAGGAGGCCAAGGCGCTGATCCGCAAAGCCCTCGACGCCGACCACATCATCCACGCCCAGCAGCTGGGCTTGCCCTGGGTTGAGCCTGACAGCTGGTTCCTGCACAACGTGGGGCCCATCGTGCATAGCAAGAAGATGAAGTCAGCCAACGAGCTGGCCCAGGAGGTGATGGCGTCGGAAAGTAAGCAAGGCTTGCCGCTCACCCCTTTGCCGACCTGGGGAGGGGCGGTTGCGTTCGATCCAAGGAGCCTTGCGTCCACCCCTGCCACGAGGAAGCTCAAGTTCTGAAGTCAGAATGAGTTTCGTAAATTGAAGCTGTTTGCAGAACCCTGCTCACCTGTACGGAAACTATTCTGCTTCCCTGATTTCAAAAATTGGGATTTCTTTGGCAAGCGGGTGATTTCTGGGAAGGGAGAGCGGGGAACGACATGGAAAGCACTCCATGCTTTACCTGGAAGTAAGGGATAGAAACCTGAAACTTGCCTTCCCACCCCGCACCCCAAAAAAGTAACAGTGGAAGCTGAGATCTTCAGGCTGCTGAATTCTTTCATCAAGTTATATTTGTGAAGTCATAAGTAGTAGATCTTTCCCTTTTAGAAATAAATCAGGTTGAGTATCTTGGGCTGTTGCAGCCAGGGTCAAGTTTGGTGCTTGCCTGGAATTGTGGGATTCACGTGGCCCTGGTCATGGCCTCACGACTGTCCTTTCTGAAAGGAGAGTTGGCTCCTTCAGAAATGCACCCGTGTTTCTATGAAGGGGAACCTATCCTAGAATCATAGAATAGCAGAGTTGGAAGGGGCCTACAAGGCCATCAAGTCCAACCCCTTGCTCAATGCAGGAATCCACCCTAAAGCATCCCTGACAGATGGTTGTCCAGCTGCCTCTTGAAGGCCTCTAGTGTGGGAGAGGCCACCACCTCCCTAGGTCACTGGTTCCAATGTCGTACTGCTCTAACAGTCAGGAAATTTTTCCTGATGTCCAGCTGGAATCTGGCTTCCTGTAACTTGAGCCCGTTAATCATAGAATCACAGAATAGCAGAGTTGGAAGGGGCCTATGACGCCATCGAGTCCAACCCCCTGCTCAATGCAGGAATCCACCCTAAAGCATCCCTGAAAGATGGTTGTCCAGCTGCCTCTTGAAGGCCTCCAGTGTGGGAGAGGCCACCACCTCCAGGCAGCAGGACTCCCGGCCGTGTGTGTCTCTCAGGGCCTCTTTGCCGCGCTGCTGCTTCAAGGCCATGGCTCTTTCCCGTAGCGAGCAAATCGCCCCAGGAGTTCCCCATGCCCGAGGGCAGCCCGCAAGAAGAGAAGGAAGGAAGCCCAGAGGAGGGCTGCCAGGAGGCGGCTGATGCTGACCCAGAGACCAAGGCGCTTTGGACCATCTCAGCCAAGACAGTCAAGCACATCTTGGAGCTTATGTGTGACGAGTCGGTGAGTTGGAGGGGGACGGTGCGGCCATCCGCCTGGGCTGCCGCCGCTGAGACCTTGCCTGCCCTGACCTCATGTCCTGCCACCTGTTCAAGGGATGCCTGGTGTTTTCCTGCCAGTTCCCAGGGCTCCTCAGTCTCCCCTTCTCTTGCCAGGGCTTCCTGATTGAAAGCAAGCTGCGGGGCCTCCTCCAGCCCTTGGAGAAGCACGACCGCACCCTCATGAAGCTGGACTCCATCTTCACAGTGAGTTTCACTTCTCTTTGCAGAGGCAGGTTGGGAGGGAGCTTGTGCCGGCCGGCCGGCCGGTTCGGACCCCTGCCCAGCTCGTCCCCAGCAGCGGGTTCTTAGAGAAGGCTCCCTGGATCCGTGGCAGAGAAGCTGGGCTGTCAAGGCTGCCCAGCCGTGGAGTTTTGCTTGGGGTCAGAGGAGCGCTGCCGGTTTTGACGCAAGGCCTTTTGCCTGAGGTGCGACTCAAGGCCACCAGATCTCAAAGCAAGACCTTTGGGCTGCCCTAAGCTACTCCGCATTGTTGGCTGTTCTAACCAGAAAGAGAAAAGTACAAATCGTTTCAACAGGGAATCAATACATTGAATTAATCACGGAAAACATATCATTAAAACATGTAAGGAAATAGTACATAGAATTATAGAATAGCGGAGTTGGAAGGGGCCTACAAGGCCGTTGAGTCCAACCCCCTGCTCAATGCAGGAATCCACCCTACAGCATCCCCGACAGATGGTTCTCCAGCTGCCTCTTGAAGGCCTCGAGTGTGGGAGAGCCCACAACCTCCCTAGGTCACTAGTTCCACTGTCATACTGCTCTAACAGTCAGGAAGTTTTCCCTGATGTCCAGCTGGAATCTGGCTTCTTTTAACTTGACCCTATTATTCCATATCCTGCACTCTGGGAGGATCGAGAAGAGATCCTTATACAATACTAAAAGTATAGTATTGCATAAAGAAGGGAATTTCATAGAATCATAGAATAGTAGAGTTGGAAGGGGCCTACAAGGCCATGGAGTCCAACCCCCTGCTCAATGCAGGAATCCACCCTAAAGCGTCCCTGACAGAGGGTTGTCCAGCTGCCTCTTGAAGGCCTCTAGTGTGGGAGAGCCCACAACCTCCCTAGGTCACTAGTTCCACTGTCATACTGCTCTAACAGTCAGGAAGTAGGGATCAAGAGTGGAAGGGAACAGAATCAAAAGAAGGATATATAAATTAACATTAGGCCTTGATCTGAATATATTCAAACAGTTATACAACCATGCGGGGTCTGGTAAGGATGGGCAGGTTTAAAAACTTGGCGACCTGTATGGGAATTGTTTTATTTTGACCCTGGAGGAGACTAATCGTCAGGGTCTCCGGGGATCGACCGGGCAGAGCCTGTGTGATAGGACGTATCGACTCCTTTCTAATGTCATCATAAAAATTGCAAAGGAGCAGGACATGAGTAATGTTCTCTACTTCAGTTTTATGACAAGGGCAGCATCTTTGACATAAAGGGATTTTTTTTATATCTACCTTCCATCAACTTGGAGGGGAGGGCATTAAATCTAGCCAGGGTAAATGCCCTCCTATACTTGGGGGTAGTCAGCCAACGTAAGCATGGAGGGCCACCTTTATCAAGGTGACTGATTAAGCCTAGTGCGTATGGGGAGCATGGGCCACGGGCAGCTCCCTGTCGTTCCTGGCAAGCTATATCCATTAATCGCTGTCTGGCTGTTCTAACCACCTGCAGCTACACAGACCAGCTCCCAAGGAGCAAGAACAGAAACGGAGGAGTCCCACAGCCAGGCTGTGCCGATGGCTAAGGGCTCATGAGGCCCTCAGTGGTTCTGACGGGTCTGTGGGACGAGGAAATAAGCTTCGGCGTGGGGCACAGTTGAGAAGAGAGAAAGCTGCATCTCTGTCTGGCAAACACAGGAACTGCAGCCTCCCACCCCACCGGTGTCCCAAAGCGCTTGCTCTGGGCTTCCTCCCCTGTAAATGAATGGCTTCCATCCATTCCTATGGAGAATTGTGGGGTGTTGCTCATGGAGACAGAGTTGCTTCCCTCCCTCCCTGCTGGCCTGAGCCCTGCCGACACAGATCCCATGGTGGGGAAAGAGGCGCAGTCCACCATCCATGCCTTATAAGCACACACACCTGGGAACATGCAGAAGTCTCCCAGCCCATGCTACTTCTCCACACGCAGAAGATTCTGAAGCACCAAACCATCAGCACGGTAAATGCCTGAGCTTGTTCCCACGGGGCAAAAGCGCTGCGTTAAAGCCACCGCCGAAAATTGCTGTGGCACCACTTTTGCTTGGGCCTCAGCACACTGGGCAGCCAGTGGCTCACTTGCTACCATTTCCCCCTCCCCCTCCCCCCGGATGGAGGTTGCAGGTGCCTTCCGTGCCGGCTTTTCCCCCAGCTGCCCTGGGACAAGCAGTACTGGCCCGCACGGTGTCAGGTGAGCCTGCCGTTGGGCATTAACCGGGCACTTGCCAGCCCCCCAGACAGACTGCTGACCTGCGGGCTTCCTCTGCCTCTCCTCAGGCTCTGTCGATCAACAGTGAAGATGACGTGTATCAAATGGTGGAGTTCTTCATGAATTTCAAGACTCAGCAGGTGGCCTCTGGCCAGGTAAGGAGGTGGAAACGGGGCTGGAACGGGCAAACGCAGCGACTGCTGGGCTGACGCGGCAGAGCAAGGCTTCAGCTGCTTCAGCATCCTGCCTATTTTCCTGTGGCCCAGCCATAAAATCGTGCTCCGCCCAGTACGAGATCTGGCTCCGCCCACTTTCCCTAAGATCCCCCACCCCTGCCTTAGGGCATGTGAGGAATATTCCTCCTCTTTTATCCCCCCCCCCAGTTTACTTCCCTTTTGACCATCACTGATAGATTTGTGCCATGTTTGCTTTTCACCAAGGTTTCGCCTTCTCTTTTTCCCTTTAGTCCTCTTTACTCGTAGAATGTAGAGATGGTGGACTTGTCCTTCTCCATATAATCTTCTAGTGCCCTTTTAAAGCCATCCAAGTTGGTGGCCTTCAACCCATTTTCTAGCAGCACATTGCATCAGATAATGACGCACCCAGATGCAGTCCAGGTCTGGGCCCGATTCAAAGTGCTGGTATTAACATTTAAAGCCCTAAACGGCTTGGGGCCAGGTGATCTGAAGGAACGCCTCCTCCCATATGTACCTGCCCGGACCCTAAGGTCATCCTCAGGGGTCCTTCTCCGCGAGCCCCTGCCAAAGGAAGTGAGGCAGGTGGCTACCAGGAGGAGCAGGGCCTTCTCTGCTGTGGCACCCCGGCTGTGGAATGAGTGAGGTTCGCCTGGCACCTACACTATATTCTTTCAGACGCCAGGTGAAGACTTTTTTATTCTCTCAGCATTTTAACAGTCTATACATTCAATTTCAACTTGGCTGTTTTAAATTTGTACTTTAAATTTGTATTTCTGCAGTCCTGTTGATTTTATCCAGGTTGTGCTTTTATATTGTATTTTATATCATGCTATTATACTGTTTGTTTTATACTTTGAATAGTTTTAATTTTTATGAAACCGCCCCGAGAGTTTCGGCTATTGGGCGGTATAGAAATGCAATGAATGAATGAATGAATAAATAAATAAATAACCCATCAGGTTTGTTGGGGCCAGAAATTTTCCTTGGGAATTCTGTTTGTGCTCAGAAACACAGCTCACAATGCAGGTCCTACTTAGCAGAGTAAGTTTATTAGCTTCAGACTTCTTAACAGTTCCGTGTCATTGTGCAGAGTGACAAAAGACTATACACATCTACACATCTACACAGTTCTTATCTGTATTACATACAGCTGTGATTAGGCTAACCCAGCCTCAAGGATCTTTGGTATATTCATATCATTAACACCATGATATCTTAGAGAATCCTGGCAAGGTTCCCAGTATCTCAAGGTAATTGCTCACAGATAGTCTTCCTCTGTTTATTTATTTATTTATTTATTACATTTTTATACCGCCCAATAGCCGAAGCTCTCTGGGCGGTTCACAAAAATTTAGCCTTGAGATAGCCGCACACACAATTTTAATGACTACGCAAGCCTTTTACTTTCTTATACTTAACAAGGTTCACCTGGGAGATGCAGACAAAATTCTCCCTGAAGGTCTCGTTGTCTCTTAGGATGCAGAAGCAACCTTGGCAGATGCAGCAGCCAAAGACGCGCCTCTAGATGCAGAGCGTCCCGAAGAGAAGGAGACCTCCGTCGTTCCACAGGTGGAGGTCAAAGGCCCCATCCACTCAGGGGTGCCCCTCTCTGCCATCTATATGCACCCAAACGACATCCTGAAGGCCCTCAAAGCTTTTGTGCAGGCATTCCAGGAGCCAAGGTGGGTCTGGCCGGGGAGGAGGACGGAGGTCGGACAGTTTTTGGAGGCTAGGGGGAGGGGAGAGGAGGGGATGTGTCCAAGGGATGAAGGATGGGCTGCAACCAGAAGCTGCTCTGGGGCAGAGCGGCCCAGGCGGTGCTCGTGAGCGGCTGCGAACAAAGGCGAGTAGAGATTGGTTTCCTTCACACACGTCACAGGATTGGAGTGTGGAGTCTGTCGCTGAGTGGTTGAGCGGTTACTCTGTCTGCAAAAGGCCCCCAAGGTCAATGCCTGGTTCCTCCAGGGAGGGCTGGAAGAATGTTTGACAGAAACCATCAGGGCAGACAATGCCAGCTAGATGGACCAGTGGTCTGACTGTACAAGGCAGCTTCCTGGGTTGATGTTTTGACAAGAAGAACACAAGAAGAGCCCTGAGGCTGCATCAGACCCAGGGTCCATCTAGTCCAGCACTCTGTTCACACAGGGGCCAGGCAGCCATCGGCCAGGCACCAACAAGGCAGGACATGGTGCAATAGCACCCTCCCGCCCATGTTCCCCAGCAACTGGTGCACACAGGCTTACTGCCTCGGATACTGGAGGTTATTTATTTATTTATTTATTTAGAATATTTATATACCGCTCCCCATTGAAAAATTTCGGAGCGATGTACAAGGTAAAATGGAAAAAAAAACCAGAATAACAACAGTTAAAACAAAAATTAAAAAGAAGCAAAAACAGAAATCCAAGGCTGCATGTTAAAGAAAGGCTTCTTGGAATAAAGATGTTTTCAGGAGGCGCCGAAAGGAGTGCAAGGTTGGCGCCTGCCTGACCTCCAGAGGCAGGGAGTTCCACAGGAGGGGGGCCACCACGCTGAAGGCTCTTCCCCTGGTGGATTCCAATCGGAGGATGGATCTATGGGGAACCACCAGGAGCAGGCCCTTGGATGACCTCAGCGACCGGGCAGGTTGGTAAGGGAGAAGGCAGAGCTCTCTCAGGTATCCTGGTCCCAAGTTGTTTAGGGCTTTGTGCACAAGTACCAAAACCGTAAACCTGGCCCGGTAGCGAATAGGCAGCCAGTGCAGTTCTCTCAGCAGAGGAGTTACATGCTGGAAAGGGGCAGCTCCAGACAGCAGCCGAGCTGCAGCATTTTGCACGAGCTCCAGCTTCCGGAGCAGCTTCAAGGGCAGCCCCACATAGAGCGCGTTGCAGTAATCCAATCTTGAGGTTACCAATGCCTGTACCACTGTGGCCAAGCGATCCCTGTCCAGGAGAGGCCGTAGTTGGCGAACCAACCGAAGATGGTAAAAGGCACTCTGAGCCGTTGCACATAACCACCAGGGCTAGTAGCCGTTGATAGCCCCCATCTACAAGGGCGACCCCATCTACACTACCCTCGCTTTGTTTAAATACGTACATGATTGATTAAATAAGAAGAAACCCTTTTTGGATTATGTAGCAGCAGCAGCAGGAAGAGACGGGGTCCTATTGTAGTTTGGTGAGGATTCCTTGGAGCCAAAACAGACGTGGCCTTATTCACACCATCAGTAATTGCATGAATACTTTAAAAAAATAAAAGCAAGTAGCAGCTGTGGTGGGCGGAGCAAATCCAGATTGGGATGATGGTATGAGGGGAGAGGAATTTCAACCCTTTGCCTCCATCGTGGTCCTGATCTGGTTTAGGGAGACCCATAGCGCCAATTTGCGTCAGGTGGAAAGCTTCCATTGACAAAAGCCACAGGGAGCCCTGATCTGGATCAGGAGGGCAGTGGGGGGTGGAGAAGTGTAAAAAAAGCCCCCTCACATCAAGGCCCCCATCTAGATCCCAGGGAAGGAGGGGGGGGGGCGCTGTGACTGTCGTTTACTTGCTACGCTTGACAAGACCTAGGCTGTGCTTTGACAAGCCAACACATTAGCTGGCTAGAACAACGGCAGCTCCCAATGGGGACGTCACCCTGTTTGTGTGAATCGGGCTGTACTCACGCTAGTGGCTGCAGGGGGTGGGGATGGTATAAAGGGGCATTTGGATGAGGCTCCCTTCCCACCCAGGTCTGGCCCAGTGGGGAGGTGGCCTAGGTGAGTTCCAAGCTCTGCCTTCCAGCCAGTAGCTGCTCCCTTCATCTCCTCCAGGGAGAAACGCCCCCAGGTGAAGAAAGTACATGAGGAACGGGACAACTCCAAGGACTCGGAGTACTGGGATGCGCTGGCCCACGTCATCCCAGACGGAAAACTGAAGCTGTGGGACGCGTTGATTATTGGCTTGCAGAAGTACTAGTAAGTGGTGGGACTTGTAGGTCCTTGCCCCTGCAGCCTGAAGGGCAGTGGGGTGGCCGGACACAGCTCCGTGCAAGGAGTGGGCTGAGCAGCCTTGAGCCGAACCATCTCCTCTCCGCTGCCGAAGAGGACTGTGCCTTGGGTGGCCCCTGGTGGTGAGTTGGGAGAATACTCAGCTCTTCAACTCCAGCGTCAGCCTGTCAAATCCTATGACAGTCCCCCTTTAGTTGCCAGCTTTTGAGCACAGGTGCACAAACACTTGGCTAGAAATGACTGGAGTGTCTTTCTTGTTCTTTCTCTGTATGGTCCCTTTGACCCTCAGTGAGCTCGTGAGGAAGTGGATCCTCTGTCGCTCACAGTCTGAGTTTCCCTCTCTAGGTAACTGATTCCATTGTCGAACTGCTCTAACAGTCAGGAAGTTTTTCCTGATTTCCGGCTGGACATCAGGAAAAACTTCCTGACTGTTAGAGCAGTATGACAATGGAACCAGTTACCTAGGGAGGTTGTGGGCTCTCCCACACTAGAGGCCTTCAAGAGGCAGCTGGACAACCACCTGTCAGGGATGCTTTAGGGTGGATTCCTGCATTGAGCAGGGGGTTGGACTCGATGGCCTTGTAGGCCCCTTCCAACTCTGCTATTCTATGATTCTAAGTCTGAGTTTCCCTAAGGGCCTAGAACCATTTATTTATTTATTACACTTATATACCGCCCCATAGCCAGAGCTCTCTGGGCGTTTTACAGAAATTCTAAAATTGAGATAAAAACAAGTATACAAAATTTAAAAATTTAAAACACAGAACATACAAAAATAAAGCATTAAAAACCGTTTAAAAACTAAACATGTGGGTGATTAAGATGTGCCATCATACGCCTGGGCAAAGAGGAAAGTCTTAACCTGGCGCCGGAAAGATAGCAGCGTTGGCGCCAGGCGAGCCTCATCAGGGAGATCGTTCCATAGTCTGGGGGCCATCACCGAAAAGGCCCTGTCCCTCATTGCCACATTCCGAGCCTCTCTTGGTGTAGTCACCCAGAGGAGGACCTTAGATGTTGAACGTAGTGACCGGGTATATTCACGTCAGGAGAGGCGTTCGTCCAGTATTGTGGTCCCAAGCCGTGTAAGGCTTTATAGGTCAAAACCAGCACCTTGAATTGGGCTCGGAAACATACAGGCAGCCAGTGCAAGCGGGCCAGAGCAGGTGTTATGTGGTCGAACCTTCTGGTTCCCGAAATCAATCCGGCCGCTGCATTTTGCACGAGCTGCAGCTTCCGAACCGTCTTCAAAGGCAGCCCTACGTAGAGCGCATTGCAGTAGTCTAACTTGGAGGTTACCAGAGCATGGACAACTGAAGCCAGGTTATCCCTGTCCAGATAAGGGCGTAGCTGGGCCATGGCAGGAGGAGCCCGGGACTTCTCTTGGCCATGCTGTTCTGAAGGCTTTTGGGGGCCTGTTGTTCCTCTCTCTCTTTCTCTCCCACCTTGTCCAGCCACATTCTGACGCAGAGGGCAAAACTGATCACAGAGACGGATGGGCTGCACCAGCAGAATGCGGAACTCCGGATGCTGCTGCACCAGTATCTCCAGTCCCCGGTGAGTGGTCAGCCAAGGGGAGGAATGGAATAGCACCGGACGGGATGTCCGTTTTGTCAGGAGACGGCCTGCTGCTGGCTGGAGCTGGGAACAGGAGGTAGCTTCTTCCTCTGGAAGAAGATTGTGGATCAAGGGAGGAGCGCATCCACTACTCTGGGAAAAGGGGGAATTGTCAACAGGTGTTGGGGAGAAGGTGGAGCTACTCAGCTTCTATTTTGCTTCAGTCTTTTCCCGTTAGGAAGGACCTTGGCACAAGCGCCTTGGTGGCTGCTCCACAGGGCCGCCTCCGTGCTCCGTCTGACTTCCTCTCCGTGTGGAAGCAGATCTCGCTAACATGTATTTTACTGGTTTCTATTCCACTTTTGAAAACAGAGAAGTTTTCCCAAGGTGGCTTAGGGTCAAATTTAAAACAAATTTAAAACAACATTGGTATCTAAAATATATTAAAGCTAAAAGAGCAACCGAAGCATCTTGGGCCAATCCTACTTGAAAGTGAATCCGGTTGGAATGAATGGGGGGTTTATTTATTGCCAAATAAACATTGGTAAAAAAGGGAGAGGGGCTGTTTCCATCCCAGTCCTGTGCGTGTTTACTCAGCTGCACCGTGTTCAATGGCGTTTACTGCCATGCGGTGTTCGCACAGAAATGCAGCTAAATGTGATCCCAGGGCTTAGGTAGCTTTAAAGGGGGATTAGGCAAAATCATGGGCGATAGTGGCTACCAGCGGCTTTAAGCCATCCCGGCTACTTGGAACTCTGTGTTCAGAACCACCCCTATTAGAATCATAGAATAACAGAGTTGGAAGGGGCCTACAAAGCCATGTAGCCTGAGATCCCTTGTTCTGCCACGATTGTTGCCTGTGGAGAGTGCTCTGCAGATTATAATTAGGAGTATCATAGAATAGCAGAGTTGGAAGGGGCCTACAAGGCCATCGAGTCCACCCCCCTGCTCAATGCAGGAATCCACCCTAAAGGATCCCTGACAGGTGGTTGTCCAGCTGCCTCTTGAAGGCCTCTAGTGCAGGAGAGCCCACAACCTCCCTAGGTCACTGGTTCCATTGTACTGCTCTAACAGTCAGGACGTTTTTCCTGCTGTCCAGATGGAATCTGGCTTCCTGTAACTTGAGCCCGTTATTCCGTGTCCTGCACTCTGGGAGGATCGAGAAGAGATCCTGGCCCTCCTCTGTGTGACAACCTTTTAAGTATTTGAAGAGAGCTATCATGTCTCCCCACAAACTTCTCTTCTCCAGGCTAAACATGCCCAGTTCTTTCAGTCGCTCTTCATAGGGCTTTGTTTCCAGACCCCTGATCATCCTGGTTGCCCTCCTCTGAACACGCTCCAGCTTTTCTGCACCCTTCTTGAATCGTGGTGCCCAGTTGCTTTGGAGCAAAGACAGCAGAGGGTCCTTGCTTTCCATTTCCCTGCCTGTGGCCTTCCTGGAGGCATCTGCCATGAAGCAGGATGCTGGACTAGATGGCCCTTTGGCCTAACCCAGCAGGGCTCTCACGTTCACATGGCTCCAGCCATTGATGCGAGGCCATCAGCTGCAGGCTCCAGCTGCATAACAAGCAGGATGTTTTTCCATGCTCCTGTGAGCTGTTGGAAAACTAGGGAAGCTGGGTGGGATTTGTGCGTAACGATCCTGGTTCCACCTGGATCCTGGAAAACAACAGGACGAAATTTCATAGGGATAAAGGCCAAGTTCTACACCTAGGAAATAGAAACGAAATGCACAGTTACAAGATGGAGAATACTTGGCTCAGCAATACTACAAACGAGAAGGATCTTGGAATTGTTGTAGATCGCAAGCTGAATTTGAGCCAACAGTGCGATACGGCTGCAAGAAAGGCAAATGCTATTTGGGGCTGCATTAATAGAAGTATAGCTTCCAGATCACGTGAGGTCCTGGTTCCTCTCTATTCGGCCCTGGTTAGGCCTCATCTAGAGTATTGCATCCAGTTCTGGGCTCCACAATTCAAGAAGGACGCAGACAAGCTGGAGCGTGTTCAGAGGAGGGCAACCAGGATGATCAGGGGTCTGGAAACAAAGCCCTATGAAGAGAGACTGAAAGAACAGGGCATGTTTAGCCTGGAGAAGAGAAGATTGAGGGGAGACATGATAGCACTCTTCAAATACTTAAAAGGTTGTCCCACAGAGGAGGGCCAGGATCTCTTCTCGATCCTCTCAGAGTGCAGGACACGGAATAACGGGCTCAAGTTAAAGGAAGCCAGATTCCAGCTGGACATTAGGAAAAACCTCCTGACTGTTAGAGAAGTATGACAATGGAACCAGTGACCTAGGGAGGTTGTGGGCTCTCCCACACTAGAGGCCTTCAAGAGGCAGCTGGACAGCCCTCTGTCAGGGATTGCTTTAGGGTGGATTCCTGCATTGAGCAGGGGGTTGGACTCAATGGCCTTGTAGGCCCCTTCCGGCTCTGCTATTCTATGATTCTATGATTCTATCCCTGAAGGTGACTGGCCTCTTCACCCCCACCAGCCCCCAGTAGCTTTTCAGCAACCCCCGCCCCACTCAGTCCCTGCTTGAGCCTCGATTATTGAGTCGCCAGGCCTGAGAGGGCTGATCGTGGGCCTTGCTCCCTTTTTTGCAGGTTAATGCTGAGCTGCTGATCCCCCCCACCCACTTGCTGCATATGCAGATGAATGCCATGTGATGCTCCTCTTCTCCGAGAGGTGTGGGCCGGTGGTCTTCCTGGCACCCTTGTCTCCTTGCCTAATCCGTTCGTTGGAGCCATTTCAGCAACCCTGGCTTAACTCCGCAGAAGCAACGGTGGGAAGAAACAGGATTAGCCTGTCATTCCCTCAGCAGCCCTCGCGCGCTCGTTCAGCCAGCACCTCGGTGAGTAGCCTTCGACTCAGAACAAGTCACGCAGCCGTTGCCTTGCACGGCCGAGCCAACGTGCGCACGGAGGCGTTTCTGGGGATCGGGACAGATTAAAGCGGCCTTGCAAACATTCTGACCAGCGTCCCGATGGGGACTTGGGAGTGCCCCTGAAGAACCCCAACCTGACATGTTTCAGACATGAGAACTCCGGCTCCGGTGCTCTAGAAACCAAACAGCTTTCTGACTCCAGACACGTACCTTTAGAGAGGAGATTTTAAGTATCATTAAGAGAGAAGAGGTGAATAAACGGTTCATTGTGTGACACTCCTATTTCTCCTGACTGATCCTTGCTGCTACCTGAGGAGACAAGTGGATAGGCTGAAAGTGGGCGGGCGGGGAGACCTGCCCTTGGTGCTTTTGAACTGATCGTTATGTATAAAAGCAGGTTTCTAGTCCTCTTGAGGTAAGGAAACGTTTGAAACATGAGCCAAGATAAGCAATGAATGAGGCTTTTCGAACTCTGGCAGTATAGCTGAGAGAGGCATGTGCAAGGCCATGTAGCCTGAGATCCCTTGTTCTGCCATGATTGTTGCCTGTGGAGAGTGCTCTGCAGATTATGATTCGGAGTATCATAGAATCATAGAATCGCAGAGTTGGAAGGGGCCTACAAGGCCATCGAGTCCAACCCCCTGCTCAAGGCAGGAATCCACCCTAAAGCAACCCTGACAGGTGGTTGTCCAGCTGCCTCTTGAAGGCCTCTAGTGCGGGAGAGCCCACAACCTCCCTAGGTCACTGGTTCCATTGTACTGCTCTAACCGTCAGGAAGTTTTTCCTGATGTCCAGCTGGAATCTGGCTTCCTTTCACTTGAGCCCGTTCCGGGCTCAAGTGAAAGGAAGCCAGGTTCCAGCTGGACATCAGGAAAAACTTCCTGACGGTTAGAATCATAGAATAGCAGAGTTGGAAGGGGCCTACAAGGCCATCGAGTCCAACCCCCTGCTCAATGCAGGAATCCACCCTAAAGCATCCCTGACAGATGGTTGTCCAGCTGCCTCTTGAATGCCTCTAGTGTGGGAGAGCCCACAACCTCCCTAGGTAGCTGATTCCATTGTCGCACTGCTCTAACAGTCAGGAAGTTTGGCTTCCTTTAACTTGAGCCCGTTATTCCGTGTCCTGCACTCTGGGAGGATCGAGAAGAGATCCTGGCCCTCCTCTGTGTGACAACCTTTTAAGTATTTGAAGACTGCTATCATGTCTCCCCTCAATCTTCTCTTCTCCAGGCTAAACATGCCCAGTTCTATCAGTCTCTCTTCATAGGGCTTTGTTTCTAGACCTCTGATCATCCTGGTTGCCCTCTTCTGAACACGCTCCAGCTTGTCTGCGTCCTTCTTGAATTGTGGAGCCCAGAACTGGACGCAATACTCTAGATGAGGCCTAACCAGGGCCGAATAGAGAGGAACCAGTACCTCACCTGATTTGGAAGCTATACTTCTATTAATGCAGCCCAAAATAGCATTTGCCTTTCTTGCAGCCATATCGCACTGTTGGCTCATATTCAGTACGAGTTAGAGCAGTACGACAATGGAATCAGTGACCTAGGGAGGTTGTGGGCTCTCCCACACATGTCAGTAGACAGTGAATATGTTGGCAAACTGCAAGAGAGGTTATTGAAAGACCATGGTGAATGGTGGGTACATAGAGGCCAAGTTACAAGAGAGCAGAGCATGTGCTGACATGGTACGGAGGTTCAGGCAGGAACCTTTAACTTAAAATTTCGCTGGTTTTGCAGCCCGGGGATGAATTTGTAAGAGCCTTAACTCTCCTCTTAAACCAAGGTGTGTGTTTTTATTCGTACAATTCTAAAGGTAGTCACATCCGTGGTTGCTGCTGGGGGCGGAGAAACACATCTTAGAAATCTCAGAACATGGAGAACTAGACACTGCAAAAGGGAAGGGGCAACCTTGAAATGGAGCTGCTATTTCTGGGGCCAGGCCGGCGTTCTTTGTAAGATGCCGTTCCATTCTGGAGTATTCTGTGAAGCACTAGATAGTCTTCCTTGCATTTCTCGTTTTTTGTCACCCCGATCCCTCCAGCCATCACACACACACACACATGCGCGCGCACGCACACACACACACACACACACACACACAGAATAATCTAGACTCTGTTCCTTTTTGGTGATCTGTTTTTATTAAAGAACTTACAGGTTTTCTCTTGGTCCATAGAGCAAATCCCAAAGATCCTGTATTAACAGTGCACAGAGAACACCCGCGCCCACACCAGAACCCTCCCCATGACAGTAGAGAAATAGGATCAATCGTTTACACACACCTCAGGAAGTATGGAAAGAAAGCCAGCAGGAGACACACAAACGTCACGTGTCCCAGGGCTGTGGGAGAGAGGGACCGAAGGTTAGCACAGCTGTGCTGGTTTCTCTAGAGATCTGTTCTGCTAAAGCGTGGCCAGTTGTCACCTCCGTCCAATGTGGAGAACCGCCTCTGCCTCTTCCCTTCCCGATGCAAACGTCTCCTGCCCCTCTCTCTGTGACCGCTGGAGACCCGTTAATGACTGTTGCAGTTCCCTGGTGATACTGTGACACGTTAGCCTCACCTACCAAGCCCGCCCGCCTGGGAGAGGCGGTTAGAAGAGCCACGGGGCCGGTGGCTCATTTGGAAATCACAGACATTTGTGGCTCTTCCTTCATGGTCAGTTCTTGATGATGTGGGTCATTTGGGTCAGAAATCCTTTAGAGCATGTTTTAGGAATCTTAAAGCCACCTCTCCCTACAGTCTCCCATGTGCCAGGAGAGGAGGGAGCATGTACCAAGGAGCATGTGGACTGGGTATGATATAAACGCTGTGTTCACTCTAGAAAGGTAATCATAGAATCATAGAATAGCAGAGTTGGAAGGGGCCTACAAGGCCATCGAGTCCAACCCCCTGCAATGGAGTGTTGCATGCAGGCACTGGACTGTTCCCACTGGACTGTTCCCAACAGTCTTCCTAAACTGTTTCCCCTGCAAGAGCGTAATGGCGAAGATGGATTAGCGATTGTACCAAGGCTCAGGTTTAGTTAAGTTTTCACACACTAAGGCAGCCTTCCTCAACCTGGGGCGCTCCAGATGTGTCGGACTACAACTCCCAGAATGCCCCAGCCAGCTCTGCTGGCTGGGGCATTCTGGGAGGTGCAGTCCGACACATCTGGAGCGCCCCAGGTTGAGGAAGGCTGCACTAAGGGGTTCCAAGGAGGTGCCAGACCTTGCTGAGTGATGGTCCTGTTGAACAAGCCATGCCTAGCTTCGGTGTTCCTAACATTGCCCGCGTTCGAGTTTGACAAGCCCAGCTGGGTCCTGAGCTGTTTTCTCCCGGCTATCACCCAGCTCAGAGGGCTTCACCAAGAACCCCTTGTTTCAAAGGCAGGGGCCTTTTCCAGAGCCTCCGAAACCTGAAGCACACCCTGCATACCCGTTACATCAGAATACCACAGCTCAGTCAAACTGTTTCGCCAGCCCTACCCAGTGGCTTTTATCTTGGACGTTTTGATCAGGCCCCCCAGCGCTGACCAAGGAAAGGAATCGCCATGAAGATTTGGGTTGACAGGGATCAGAACGTCACGATTTGGGGGATGGTTGCTTGCTTCAACAAGTGGCATCACTTTCCTACTGGTGCAGCTTTGGATGTGGCTGTCGGAAGCACCGTGGCACCCCTTTGCCTGCCCTGAAAAGTGGTCTTTCCATCAGGCTCTTTTCTGGAGCCCGTTCATCTCCTAGCGAATCGCTAAGAGAGCTCGCTAAAGCTCATAACTGATTCCATCGCCATGGTGGGTGACTGGGAAAACTCGACTCCCTCTCCTGTCTCTCCATCTATATTGCTGGATGTGTGTGTGTGGGATGTGTGTGTGCGTGTGCCCAAGCACCATCTCTGCCAAGTTTCTTGGATGTTCTGGAAAAAAGCTGGAGAATCCAGGACTGACTCAGAGCAGCTCACACTATAACATTTAGCACTTGTATAGCATCAAGTGTGCTAGGAGGGCCAGGATCTCTTCTCGATCCTCCCAGAGTGCAGGACACGGAATAACGGGCTCAAGTTAAAGGAAGCCAGATTCCGGCTGGACATCAGGAAAAACTTCCTGACTGTTAGAGCAGTGCGACAATGGAATCAGTTACCTAGGGAGGTGGTGGGCTCTCCCACACTAGAGGCCTTCAAGAGGCAGGTGGACAACCCTCTGTCAGGGATGCTTTAGGGTGGATTCCTGCATTGAGCAGGGGGTTGGACTCGATGGCCCTTTAGGCCCCTTCCAACTCTGCTATTCTATGATTCTATGATCTTTGCACTTAACTTGGCGCTTCGGTCTGCACAATACTGCAGAGAAAGAGCCAAGGCAAAGAGCACGACCCGGTGGTCCTGATTTCAGTCTTTGAGCCACGGCACTACACTGGCCCCCTCCCTGTCTTCGTTTCCTGCCTGCGGCTGATAAACCGACGAGCCTTTGACATTGCGCCTGTCCGCGGAAGAAGAGGGCCTCCTGCCCCACTCTGCGGTGACCTCCCAATGCGGCAAACGGCTATACGCAGCCCTGAGAGCCGAGTGATACAGGGCGGGATACAAATGTTCGAAATAAATAAATGTATGAACTGCTACATGGGCCCTGGGGGCAGCCCTTCTCTTCAATAAGGAATATGCAGCACCGGACACTGACCAAAGGTGCCCAGATCTCTTCACTAGTTGATCAGGAGGCCCTTGAGTTCCCAGCTCTTCACGGAGGGACACTTTGTGGCCTCAGCTACGGAAGCAAAACAGCTACGGAAGCAAAACAACAGAGAAAGGAGGGCGGGATGGGACATGTCAAACCCACACAGAGGAGAAACCGAGGGCCAAAGAAGCGGCCTCTTAATATGTATCCACCTGTAGAGGAAGCTTCATCCAAGGTGATGACAGACGCAGGTGGGGGAGACCCTCCTAAGGCTGCTGGACTGAGTCGCCCCAGCTTCGAGGCCTGGGCTGGAGACGGAGGGGAGCTCCCGAGGGCAGGCAAAACTCATACCTAGGGGATTAAAAACTACGTACTTCCTCCCCTTCCCAAGACACAAGGCAAAACCAAAGCAAATTCTGAGCTGTCTCCTCCCCACCCGCCCCCTAAAGAAAAGAAAACAAAATCCCCAAAGGAAACACAAGGAAGTCACAAAAGGGCAGCAAACTCAGAGGCAGTGACTGAGAGCAGCCGGCTCAGGAGCAGACCGTGGAATGGGACGGCTTCCTCACGCCCCCAGGAGCTTCTTGACCATGTAGCCGGGCATGGAGTAAAGGAAGAGGGCCACCATGATGAGGAGCAGCAGGGCCAAGACGATCTTGATGATTAGCCACTTGTAACGGGTGCAAATGAGGTATCTGATAGACTTGAGGGGGTTCAGGAACCAGATGAAAGATGTATCCGGGCGACTGAGGAGAGAGAGAGAGAGACAAACAAAATGCCCCAGCTTAGAAGGAGCAGCAGTTCCCTGGGGCTGGACCTGGCGCCTCCTGTCCCTGTCTTCCGCCCCTGCCACTGCACGACGTGGGACCCGCCATGCTGTGGCCAGGTTCGCTTCTCACAAAACGACCGGAGGGAGCAAGGCTCGGGGTGTCCCCATGGATTTATGTTGCTGGCCTGGTGATGACGCATGAGCCCAAGCCGGGCCAAGCCACACGCAGCTCAGCAGCCCTGCTTCATGACCTGCCCTTGCTGGCCCAGGCCCGGGCCCAGGCCCTCTACGTGGCTGGCAAGCTGTTGAGCGGCTCGCAGGTTTGCTTCATAGAATCATAGAATCATAGAATAGCAGAGTAGGAAGGGGACTATGAGGCCATCGAGTCCAACCCCCTGCTCAATGCAGGAATCCACCCTAAAGCATCCCCAACAGATGCTTGTCCAGCTGCCTCTTGAAGGCCTCTAGTGTGGATGCTTCACTAGATGCACTAGTGAAGCAGCCGGCCATACCGAGACCTGCCAACCCCAGATTCTAGACCCTGTCGTTGAGGACGTTGGGGTGCAGTTCTTGGGGATCATGGGACTCAGCCATTTGGGAGGGCAGAAATGTCTGGGTCCCTGCCCATTGCTTTGGCTTCGGTGGACTTCCTGTAGGCTGGCCGGTCCCTGGCTGGCCTTCTTGCTCCCCAAGGATCTTATTTGCTGGCGTACTTTGAGCCAGACCTCAACGCCACAACCTGCTTTGAAACCCGGGGTTTTAATTCTGGGACGACGTGGTACAGTCATAAAGAGACGAGTGTCTCTGAATGGGTCAAAAGCACCATCATTATTATGACTGCGGAGTACCACAGCTTGCCTTCACACGCCTGGGATTAAGGCCCAGGGATTCTGACATTAGGAGGGCAGCATTTTCACCCTTCTGTTCAGCACTGCAGCTTTAGTAGAGTTGGTGAGCCTTCAAAAGTTGGTGAGTTGCTCTGTTACTTTTCTCGTCTCGTCCCGTCCCCATCCTGCCACCCGCACGTACAATCGTTTCCGCTAAGCCCTATATCGGGCACAGGTTGTGCCACAAAGTGGAGTAGGTGGGAAAAAGAAATACCCTGGGCAAAGCGCCAGGCCCACTCAGGCCCCGAGGAGCTTCTTGACCAGGTAGCCGGGCATGGAGTAAAAGAAGAGGCCGACCATAAGGAGCAAGAGAGCCAGGAGGAGGATTTTCAGCAGGAGCCAACGATACGTGTGCCAGATAAAGTAGCGAATGGACTTGAGAGGGTTCAGGAACCAGATGAAGCTGGTATCTGGGCGGCTGGGGCAGCAGGAGGGCAGGGTGGGGCGAGGAGGAGGAGAAAGAGACCGAGGAGATGGGAAAGAAAGAGACAGGGAGAATTGAATGGAGTCAACGGAGGCAGGGAAACAGTCGAGGCAGCCCCCAACTCAACGGTGCACGCCTCACCCGAGGGAGCCACTGTTACTCTTCCTTGTGGTGGATCTACAGCCCTGGGTCCTTCCCCACACCAGCTCGAAGGGGCGTCTGCTTGGGCACCACAGCCCCCCTCCGCTGTTCTCTTCCCACCACTTACTTGGGTTTCTCCAATGGGTCGGGCTCGTTACGAGCCAGCCCGGCCGGACTTTTCTCGGCTTCCTCGGCTGTCAGTAGGTGAAGCTCGGCCTCCACTTTACCCTGCGGGGGGAGGGAGGGTCAGAAAAGGGGTTTACTGAATAAGCAGAAGGAGGCACCCAGGGCTATGCCAGCACCGGTCCTTGGCGCAGGGAGGCTAAAGAGACCAGGCGGCTCTGCTCATATACAGGAGCTAAGTAAGGTAAACAGTGCAGACACGTGCAAAGCCTGGCCCACCGTGGGCCTGCACAGTGACGCAAAGAATGGGAAGGAACCAATCGTCATGGAATATAACAGCAAGACAACCTCTCCACCAGTCCTGCGATGAAGCCATAAAATTCAAGGCAACCTCCGCCACCTGTATCCATCGCAAGTTTGGGTTACCTCTTAATCCTGGTCCCCCTAGCCCGACTCATCTCCTTGGCTACCATTTTTCTTGGGCTGCTCCAGTCCTGCTGGTGCCTCCCTCCCCCACTTCATAGAATTACAGAGTTGGAAGGGGCCTACAAAGCCATCGAGTCCAACCCCCTGCTCAATGCAGGAATCCACCCTAAAGCATCCCTGACAGATGGTTGTCCAGCTGCCTCTTGAAGGCTTCTAGTGTGGGAGAGCCCACGACCTCCCTAGGTAACTGGTTCCATTGTCGTACTGCTTCTTGAATTGTGGAGCCCAGAACTGGACGCAATACTCTAGATGAGGCCTAACCAGGGCCAAATAGAGAGGAACCAGGACCTCACGTGATTTGGAAGCTATACTTCTATTAATGCAGCCCCAAATAGCATTGGCCTTTCTTGCAGCCATAGCGCACGGTTGGCTCATATTCAGCTTGCGATCTACAACAATTCCAAGATCCTTCTCGTTTGTCGTATTGCTGAGCCAAGTATCCCCTATCCTGTAACTGTGCCTTTGGCTGAGCCAAGTATCCCCCTGCCAACCTGACAGTACTCCCTCTGTCTCTCTCGTCTCGGGGTTTCCCTCACCTAAGCTCTGTCACCAAAGATGGCAGCCCTCTTCCCCAGTCCCATTACCGTCATCTCCATTTCGTCGTTCTCGTCGCGTGCCAAGAAGGGCCACCAGCCCTTCACCCTCTTCTGCTTGAAGATCGAGACCATGGGCATCTCTATCTCGCCAGTTCCCAGCTCCATGCTGCACTGCTTGGCTGTTTTAGCCCCACGCGGGAAGCGGTTCAGGTCGAGCTCAATGCCTCCTGCGGGAGTGGGGACAGAAGGGAGCAATATGGCAGGTCCTTACAGCGCAGGGGTGGGCTCAAGGCTCCAGCTGCCCCTTCTGGGGAGAAGCCTGGGCCATCGGCGTAGCTGCGAGATGATCCTGACACGCCCCTGCTGCTGGGAATTCTTCTCTGCCTCGCATTTTAATTCGGGGCTTGTTATTCTCACCTCTTCTTTTAGGTGAGCGTTCTGAACCTCCGAAGCTCATTGCTGAGCCTTGGGCTAATGCGTCTCCCTAGCAGGTAGACCTCTACAGCCTGGGACATCAAACTACAGGGATCAAGCCCCGTCCGTTCATGGTCCCTGGCAGGCAACATCCCTGCCTATCTGGTGCTCTCTCTGAACGAGGGGAAAGCCGCCTTGCCCCACGCTGACCCCGGGGGATTATCAGTCGAAGCCCTTGTTACGCACCGAGGAAGTCATCGGCGGAAAAGTGGTCGGCATCCCACACCTGTAGCGTGAGTCGGGCCGGAATCTTGTATTCGGTCTCGTCCCAGGAGAACATGGACTCTTTCTTAGAGATGACGATCTTCTCCTCAGCTGCAAGGTAGTCGAAAGGAAAGATGTAGCGCCAGTTGAAGTTGCCCTCGCCCGTCAGCGAGTGGTAGTGGACGTCAGTGTCCTGTTTGTCTTCTTGCTGCCCTTTCAGCCACCTGCGCGGGCAAACGGAGGGAAGATGATCAGCAGAGAAGGTGCATGGCGGAGGGGTCGGCAACCAAGCGGGGCCGTGTTCATGCGGGGCCAGCCAAAGTGGCAGCGCTGGAGAGCGACGGCAAAGTGGAGGGGAAGCCGTGCAGGCTGGGAGGACTCGCTTGCAGGGAGCTGTAATAAGTGGGCAGGATGGAGGGGTGGCTCCAGTAACCCTTCATGCACCTGTGAAGTCCATGTCGCGTTCCACATAGAGCAGTCGAGGGGAGGTGAATGTTGGAGGCCCAAAGGAGACTGAGCCAGGGCTGCGTTGCCTTAGGGCAGTAAGTCATAGAATCAGAATAGCAGAGTTGGAAGGGGCCTACAAGGCCATCGAGTCCAACCCCCTGCTCAAGGCAGGAATCCACCCTAAAGCATCCCTGACAGATGGTTGTCCAGCTGCCTCTTGAATGCATCTAGTGTGGGAGAACCCACAACCTCCCTAGGGAACTGGTTCCATTGTTGTACTGCTCTAACAGTCAGGAAGTTTTTCCTGATGTCCAGCCGGAATCTGGCTTCCTTTAACTTGAGCCCATTATTCCGTGTCCTGAACTCTGGGAGGATCGAGAAGAGATCCTGGCCCTCCTCTGTGTGACAACCTTTTAAGGTTATTTCTCAGAGTAGCTGCATCGTTTAACGGGCAGGCCAATTAATAAGCTGGGCAGAGCTCAGCCTGAGCCTAAAGAATTTGGAGTTGGGGCAGAGATGGAAAACTTAATTTGTTTCGGAAGAAGCGGCTTTCTTTTCTTTTCCAGCTGTCTGAAATCCGCATGTGTCCGAAATTGGCATCCGCCCGGTGGGATTTGAGAATCAAATTTCATTTCTGATGCAGATCCACCAGATATGTTGAAAAATTTGGTTTTGTGATACTCCCCCACCCCCATTCCAGTACAAATTATTGGGTCTCAAAATAAAGAAATTCTCAGAAACTGAAAATTGCTAGGTTTCAGATTTTCTTCCCCAAATGTTGGGTTTTAGCGCAAACTTGGGTTGGTAAACACTTTCAGACACTCTCAGAAGATGATCTGTTGAGAAATCTTGCTGTCAGAATCTAGAACCTATTTTGTAACCGGGGGAGCGGACTTCTCCACGGGTTTCATGAGGGACACGTTTCATGACTCGTTATTGTTCACAGAAGAGGCCTGGGTTGCTGATGCCCCCCAAGGATTGCTCAAAGAGGCACCCACCCCCACCCCAAACCATGCAACAGAAAAGCAAAGTGTACCAGCAGCCAAACACGCCAACACACACACACACAGAGACATCCCCCATTTCCCAGCCAGGGCCCTGTATCTTGGCGGAGAAGCGGGGCTTAGGAGACCGTCACCCCCACCCTAGTTACAAGAGCATGCTAAGAGGCAGCAGACAGCAGCATCCCTCATTCACGGCAGGGAGAAGAAAACCGCCCTCAGGCCTTCTTACCTGGTCAGATATCCATGCTCCTTCAGCCCCCTTATGAGTAACCATCCAACCTTCCCCCGGGCAAATGCATAGCTCAGGCTGGAGAGATCAGCAGGGCTGCATCTAATCTAGGGCAGTGCAAAATCAGCCTCCCAGGATGTCAGCTTTTGGGGCACAAGCCCTATGAATGCTCTGCCCCCCCCCCCCAAAGTCACATCTCCGCAGAATGACCAGCCTCTTAGGCTCACGCCTGGACAGAAGACCTCACAACAATCCTTCTGGCTTTTTGCATTGCTCTGTTGCCCACACGGCCCTGGAAGACCCCCCTGCTATTGGGCAGTGGAGCACTGGCAGAGGCAAGTCAGGCCGTTACTAGACCTACCTGGTGATCCGTGTGGGAGAAGGGGTGAGCCCGCGCTACAAGTAGCGTGGGCCATCGCCCCAGTCTACACGACAGACGCGACGGGCTACAGGAAAGCCCCGTCGCGTCCGCCATTTTTTTTTTTTACTTAAAGGGCCGGGTGTGCAGGAGCGCACCAGCGACAAAGGTAAGTGGGTTTAAAAAAAAGGGTGGGGTTCCCCACTCCCCCGCCTCCGATTTCCCCCGATCTCTGATTTCCCCCCGCGATCTCCGCTTCCCCCCCGATCTCCACTTCCCCCCACCCCCGTGATCTCCCCACTCCCTGATCTCTCCCCCTGCCCCGATGGGCCCAGCGCTCCTGTGGAGTGCTGTGCCCCGTCCGCCGCTTTTCCCAGGTACTCATGAGTAATTGCGGTAGCCGGGAAAAGTGGCGGACTGGTCTACACGCCCACGGACTCAGGCTCAGCCCGAGACCGCGGGAAATACCGGGTCACAAGCGGTTCCGGTTACCCCGGGCCAAGGGAGGGTTGACCCCTGCCTGACTCCGGGATCCCCTGTGCGTCATCTGGACGCGCAGGGGCGAGCTCGGGGATCGCACCAGGCTAAACCCTGGTCTAGCAGATTCCAAAGTGGGACGCTCTTTCTGACTTTGCCTGGTTACATATATTTCCTATGAAGGCTCTGCAGTGTAGTTTATACCAGGCCGCCCGAGTCTTTGCCTGGGCAACGGCTAGGCTCCAACCTGGCTTGCTGAGCACCCTGGTCTTCTCCCAAGTTTCTCTGCCTCACAGCCTCCTCTTTAGGAACATATGAAGTTGCTTCATAGGTCCATGTAGCCCAGTATTGTCTACTCTGGCTGGCAGCAGCTCTCTGGGTCACAGGCAGGTCTCATTTTCCCTCTAGCTCTCTTGCCTGCGTGTTTGCCTCCTTCCTCATACAACAGCTGTATTTTGCCTTCAGCTTCCCTTGGGGTCTGACTTTTCCGCGCAGGGCCCGGCCTCCGACAGACCCTGCCTCTTGATTGAGCCCCTTGTGGATCTGCTGCAGGGCTTCAACCTGACTCAGGTCTTATCCTGCTGGGACTTGCACCTTCATCTCCCTGCATACTCAGCGGCACTAACAAGCCCAGACGGAGATGAAAGGGAACCCCCTTACTCGCACGGCCCATGCATGCTTGAGGCTATATTCATTTGGAAGAAGTGGGCTGCGTAGTGAAATGGCCACTCAGTGGTTTTCTCCTTTGCACAACTCATTGGTTGGTGCACCATGACAAGGAGAGAGCCATCCCCCCACCCCAAACTCTCAAGGCTTCAATTGATCAACAGTAGACAGGGAAGAGCAGAGATGCCAGCCCAGAACCCCCAGTGGGGAGCTGGTTCACGCAGAGTTCCGCAGCAAACCCACTTTTCCTACCTAGGGAACGCCAGCTAGCTCCATCTCTCTAGCAAGTGTACCTGTATGACCCGGAACTTTCCAACGAACTCTACACCTTTTTTTTTTTTTTAGATGTACACAGATAGAACAGGTGGATGTCTAAAATTGCAGTGTGTAAAGGAGGCCCTTAACTAATCGTGCATATGGTCATAGAATCATAGAATAGCAGAGTTGGAAGGGGCCTACAAGGCCATCGAGTCCAACCCCCTGCTCAATGCAGGAATCCACCCTAAAGCATCCCTGACAGAGGCTTGTCCAGCTGCCTCTTGAAGGCCTCTAGGGTGGGAGAGCCCACCACCTCCCTAAGTAACTGATTCCATTGTTGTACTGCTCTAACAGTCAGGAAGTTTTTCCTGATGTCCAGCCGGAATTTGGCTTCCTGTCACTTGCACCCGTTATTCCGTGTCCTGCACTCTGGGAGGATCGAGAAGAGATCCTGGCCCTCCTCTGTGTGACAACCTTTGAAGAGTGCTGTCATGCCTCCCCTCAGTCTTCTCTTCTCCAGGCTCAACAAGCCCAGTTCTTTCAGTCTCTCCTCATAGGGCGTTGTTTCCAGACCCCTGACCTCTGACTGGCAGCAGCTCTCTCTGGAGTCTCAGACAGGGGTCTTTCCCAGTCCACCTGAGATCCTTGTACTGCTCTAACAGTCAGGAAGTTTTTCCTGATGTCCAGCTGGAATCTGGCTTCCTTTATCTTGAGCCCGTTCTTCCGTGTCCTGCACTCTGGGAGGATGGAGAAGAGATCCTGGCCCTCCTCTGTGTGACAACCTTTTAAGTATTTGAAGAGTGCTCTCATGTCTCCCCTCCATCTTCTCTTCTCCAGGCTAAACATGCCCAGTTCTTTCAGTCTCTCTGAAAGAATGGGTGGGGGATGTCAGCTGACCCTCTATCTGTATTTTTAAAGCTTCCGCCCAATCCCCCCTTCATTTCTGTTTGACAGTTGCTTTGGGGGGGGGGGATCAAAATGGAAAGGGTATCTAGAGATGGGCCAGAGTGCCACAGGACTCTTTATGACCTCAACATGGAATGTAACAGCCACTGAAACCAGGTCTCTATTCGGGTCTATCAATGAATTGCCATAAGCTATGGATTTGCACCAGGTTCAGCTGATGGGTGAGTGTCTCCAGCAATGGGTGAGCAAAAGACCTGAGGGGAAGGAACTACCCCGTGCATTCTCCTCCCCAGCAGACCTGCCCCTGGGAGGGGCCGTGCAATGAGCCTCGGTCAATTACCCCCTGACATAGATGTCTGACATCTTCTCTCCCGTCATGAAAGCATCGTCCTCCAGGACCACCTCATCGGTGTTCCAAATAATTACCCGCAGCTCATACCTAGCCATCACACAGAGCGGACAGAGGCACACGACAACAAGAACACAGAACGAAAGAAAGGGGGCAGGACAGAAAAGCAAAGTGTCCATTACTGATGCCCACACGGAAGGAGACGCTCGGTCCATGAAAGAGTCGCCCATCCCCTGCAGGGAGTTACAGAGCCGGGCGGCCCCAGAACGACAAGAAGCTCACACACAGAGAAGCCGGCTGGCCTTGCGGGGCCGTACGTACGTACCCCCGGACAAAAATGTCACTGGATTTCTCGCCAGTGAAGTAATCATCGTCCTCCAGGACTACCTCATCAGTGTTCCATACTATCACTCTAAGCTCGTATCTGGCAAGGAGGAAGGAAGGGAGACAAGGGGTGAGACGGAGGGGAGGCAGGGAAAAGGAGGACCATGTGCGGGTGCTGGCTCTCCATAGGACTTCTTCACTCGTTGAAGACTCCTCTCCTGGGTAGGAGGCCGCCCGATCTTGGGTTTGTTTAGCTCCCTCCATGGCTGTTGTGGGAACTTACGGCTGAGGTTAGGGAACATTTCCTTTTCCTTGCAGACTCATCAAAACTCACGTCTAGGTATCGCCAGAAACAGCCTAAGCCCTTTTAATTCAAAATGGCATTGGGTGACCAGGGACGGGACAAGTTGCAGGATTGGTCAATACAGCCGGTGTTTTGGGATAAAACAACACGTTGACACCCACCTAAGACCTTGGAATAGGGCAGCCTATAGAACAAATCCAATCAGTTTTGTCGCCAATGCCCCAGACTCCCAAGGGAGTAGACTTGCCCGTCTCTAGCCCCTTTCTGCTTTGGGCTTCTACAGCAATAGGAGGAAAGGATTCCTGCTGGTTTTAATGGAGCTGGTTGGATAGCAGTAAGGTTCTTCATCATTTTCCTTATTTAAAATGGACATGTTTAGAGCCCTGTTAAGCTAAGGCATACTTTTAGACAATCGTTTCATAATGCATGAGAGTTTACAACCTCTGGGTGTTACTTACACACACACACACACACACACAAGGAATTCTTACTGCCATATTTGAGGGTGGCGTGCCAAGTGAGTTGGTTCTCCATCCCTTATCTCCTCACATTCCAACTCGTGACAAGAAGCAGACTTGCAGAATAAAGCCCGGGCCAGTTTGGGACATGGTGAATGGCAGCGGGACATTCCCAAGACTGTGACCCTGCCACAATTGTAGGGGGATTTCAACGGGGGGAAACGGGACAGTGAAAAGAAAGGAAAGGAACCTCTCGTGCAAGCACTTGAGTCATTGCTGACTCCTAGAGGGACGCCTGCTCTCGCTGATATTTTCTTGGCAGACTTTGTAGCGGGGTGGTTTGCTATTGCCTTCCCCAGTCGCGGTTCCCTTTCCCCCAGCTCGCTGGGTACTCGTTTTACCGACCTCGGAAGGATGGAAGGCTGAGTTGACCTGAGCCGGCTGCCTGAGAACCAGCTTCCGCTGGGATCGAACTCAGGCCGTGGGGAGAGTTTCGGCTGCAGTAACTGCCACTTACTTTCAACAGGGGGAAACGGACAATGAAAACCAACCCTTAAAACCCGGACAACTTTTCCTGTTCCCAAACTCCTGCACCGAAGTTACCGCCATGTGGAAAGGTGGTCTTGAAATGTAGCCCTCAGAGGGAGATTTTGGCCTAATCTACACCAAGCAGGATATTGCATTACGAAAGCGGTATCTAAAAGGCAGGCACCACACCAAGCAGGATATAGCGGTATGAAAGTGGCATATGGGACGTGTCAGAGCTTCATCCCCCGTACCTGCTTCCCTCAGATTATCCCCGTAGCTCTACGCTTTCGCGGTTGTTGTTGTTTTTGCTACCGGGCGACAGCGATCCTTTGCATACCAGGAAGTGAGTTTAACGGGGGAAATGTAAAAAATCATTAAAAAATCAACGGATGACCCAATTCAATTCAAATTTGGTATGCTTAAAGCTCTCCCTAATTTCTATTACTGTGCCAATTTTGGTGTCTTTATCTTTAAAGCTTACGCAGATGTAAGCATTTGTTTAAAATCCTGCTCCTGCGCCCCAGCGGCGGCTCGGAAGATACGCTCAAAAAGTAGGGGCTAAATACGGTGAATCTTTTGGCTTTATAGCACAATTAAGGCAGGGATGCATGGGAGGATTTCTCAATCAAAGCAGATTATGAGGTGGAAAACTTCGCAGTGATTGCACAGTATAACGCTGGTGTGATAAAGCTCTCAGTGGGCCCCAACAGTTGTCAGTGCACTTCAATTACAGGAAACACAGCAAAATGCTCAGTAAAATAAGTATTCCACCACGTTAAAAGGAGTTATTGGGAGGTGGGTCATTCTAGCATCCTAAAATGAAAAATATTTCACCAATCTTTCTGAAACGGAGTACTGCCAGAAAGAAATGCTGGTTTTACATACCCTGTGCGTTTCAAGAAGATTGATGAAATATTGAGGGCAAGATGTCACATTAAATGACAAAAGGGGGGAAGCATCTCTGTTCCAAACTGGCACAGAAATACTTCCAGGTTGGCGACCATTTTTTTGCGCACTGATAGCTCTGAATTGGGAGCCTATCGATGCAATCCAGTTATAGGATTGCGTTGCCCTATCCTCCCCATTGATGGAATGGCCTTTCTTTTTTCAAAAGACCATTCCATCAATTTTTAATTCTTTTTTAAAAAATTCCTATGTTTCCCTATGGGGAATCTGATAACGCAACGCATGTGCCTCAGATTCCCCGGAGGGAGGGGGGAGAAGCAGGGAGAGCGCGGCCAGAGAGGGCACCAGGTTGGGGAAGGGCTGCTCTAAACAAAAAAAGAAGTAGGTGGCTCTAAGTTGTTCGTCATCAGTTTTCCACAACCCCACAGTCACCCCTGCATATCCTATTCTCCATCCTGTCCTCATGGTTTATCTGCTTTGGCAGAATGAGAATTTCACTGGTACTTTCTGCCTCCTCAGGGAGGATATGACATTAAGGCTTGTGAGCCTTAACTCCCAATTTCCCCGCTTTTTGGAGCTTGGTGGAAAAGTGTACATCCTTAACGTTGTTTTGTAAACCGTAGGTTTTTTGTTTATTGAATACCACTATAAAGCAGTCGTGTGGCTCCTGCCTTTTACATCCCGCTTTCATACCGCTTCCATGGTGCAATATCATGCCTGGTGTAGATTAGGCCTTTGAGATATGTTTTTTTAAAGTCCCATATAAATGATAAAATAAGTTAATTCCTAGGGCCTTTATCCAGCCATCCTATTCTGTGTGTCACCTGTATACTATTCCTTCCTTCCTTCCACTGCTTATAATCTTATGGGTTAGTTCTGTCACTCTTCCTCACTCTGATTCTCTCTGCAGTCAGTCAGACCTTCACATGCCATCTATTCTTTTCTCCCTTCCTTCTACTCCTGGAAGGATTATTTCACATATTCTGGCATGCAGTGAGCCCAGTTTGCCACCCCCCCCAATGGATCCCGACCCCCCAACCCAGAGCAAAGCATTACTTCTTTGGCTTCCTTGGTGAGATGTCGATGGCAGGGCCTGGCGCCGGCATGTCCATGGGGAACATGTCTACCCACAACTCCAGCCGTCCCTGTAATGTCAGAAAGACCAAGTTAGTGGCCCCCAAGGTCCCCTACGTTGGACCCCTGCCCAGACCCAGCCTCTTGCCACTTCAGTGCCTTTTTTGGGGGTGGGGGTGGGGCTGAGCGAAGGAAGAGAGATGCTTTTGAACTGTGGTGTTGGAGGGAAATGCTGAGAGTGCCTCGGACTGCAAGAAGATCAAACCAGTCCATACTCCAGGAAATAAAGCCAGACTACTCACTTGAGGGAATGGTATTAAAGGCAAAACTGAAGTACTTTGGCCACATAATGAGAAGACAGGATACCCTGGAGAAGAGGCTGATGCTAGGGAAAGTGGAAGGCAAAAGGAAGAGGGGCCAACCAAGGGCAAGATGGATGGAGGATATTCTGCAGGTGACAGACTTGACCTTGGGGGAGCTAGGGGTGGCAACGGCCGACAGAAAGCTCTGGCGTGGGCTGGTCCATGAAGTCACGAAGAGTCGGAAGCGACTGAACGAATAAACAACAACAAAATGCATCCCCATCCCCCCTGCTGGATCAAGCAGAAGGTCCACTTAGCTTGTGATCCCATTTCCAAGTGTGGACAGCAAGCGACATCCTGGAAGCCCAGAAGCAACTGCCGTTCCAAGGTACCTTGGGCTCTTCCACACGTCGTTCTCGGGGTGCTTCCATCCGCCCCCAGTGCACCCCGAGAACGATCGTGTAACTTGCCTGGTGAAGAGACGAGGAAGACACGTCCTCGCTGCCACTGCCGCCGCCACCCAGCTTCCTCCGCGCCGGCTGGCTCAGAAAGCTCTTTTTGAAGAAGGTGGGGTGGAGAGCTTTTTCCGCTCTCCACCCCGCCTTGTTTCGCCAAGCTATTCATCCCGTCTGGCATGGAGGAAGCTGGGTGGCGGCGCCGCCACCGTGTCTTCCTTGTCTCTTCACCAGGCAAGTTACACGATCGTTCTCGGGATGCACTGGGGGCGGATGGAAGCGCCCCGAGAACGACGTGTGGAAGAGCCCCTTGTCTCCGGAGACAGAGGGACCATTGTGTTGTTGGGGTTAATAAGTCTATCCTCCATGAACGTACCGAATGTACATGTAGGCCAGCTGTGGCCCATGGGGTACGGTGGCACATGGTTTCCCAAGCCCCAAGGCCCACCAGGTTTGCTCTCGCCCAAGCCTGATGGACTGGTGGGAGTGCAATTGCGACGGAGAGGAAGGTGGGCAGGGACGAGTCTCCCCATGAGTGGTTCTCCTCAGCACCATCACAGCCCCGGGCCAGCCTGCCAAAGAGTCTGCCCTGCAGGCTGCCCTCCCCATTTAAATCTCTCCCAGCACCAATCAGCTGGGCCGTGGGGCTGGAGGTGGGAACTCTGGTATCTCACCACAAGGGAGGGGAGGTTTAAAAAACCCAGCCCTGTGTACTACAGAGGTGGGGCGTGGGGTGTTAAGGGTGACTGCGAGAGTGCGTCTGAGGACTCTGTGTGTGTGTGTCTGAGAGACAGACAGCCCAACCGCCTGCCGTGGCCCTTGCCTTCTGCTGCTCCCACCCCTCTCCACCAAAAATCCCTGAATGACTCAGCCACCAGTGCGGCCCTCCACCGGAAAAGGTTGCCTTTTAAAGCCATCTTAGCCAGTGGCCTACACCATGCTTCATGGCCAAATCTGTAATTGTCTGAATCAAGCTCCTTGGAACTAAGATGGCGTCAGGAGTCCGGTGCGGGGGGGGATGATACAGGAGACAGGGAATCAACAGCAGCTGAAAGTTTTTTTTGTGAATTTTTGTGAACCGCCCAGAGAGCTTCGGCTATTGGGCGGTATAAAAATGTAATAAATAAATAAATAAATAAAATAAATAAATAAAGTGTATTCCTTGGTGTGTGTGTGTGTGCTATACGCAGGAGTTCATGCGAAGGAGCGTACAGGAACTATAGAGAGAGTTGAAATGAGAGTCCTCCACACCAGCAAGTGTGCAGGCTAGAGAGGTGCTGGGTACCTGTTCAATGCCTGGCTTATCTGGGTTGAGCAAGGGCCGTGTTTCTACATGCTCAGGTACTAGCTTGCAGCCCACGCGGGGGATCTCCTCCCAGTGGTGCAACACCGTCAGTGCCAGGTGCTCATCCGTCTGCTTTTTCTGACCTGCAGGCAGGGAGAGAACAGCAAAGACAACAAGGTACTAAGTGTGTGTGTGTGTGTGTGTGTGTGAGAGAGAGAGAGAGAGAGAGAGAGAGAGAGGGTGGGTGGGACGGGACTAGGATCTTGCTTTTAAATAAATAAATAAAAATTAGGTTCAAAGGATGCTGAATTCTGTGCCCCGTACAAAAATCCATTGCTTCTGCAGTAGGATTACACAAATATATAGAATCCTAGGCCATAGCTAGACCTAAGGTTTATCCCTGGAACATCCAGGGGTCAAACTTGTTCATCTAGGTGACACACAGGGGATCCAGTGCTCAGGCAGGGGCGAACCCCGGATGATCCCAGGATAAACTTTAGGTCTAGCTGTGGCCATAGAATCATAGAATAGCAGAGTTGGAAGGGGCCTACAAGGCCATCGAGTCCAACCCCCTGCTCAATGCAGGAATCCACCCTAAAGCATCCCTGACATGTGGTTGTCCAGCTGCCTCTTGAAGGCCTCGAGTGTGGGAGAGCCCACAATCTCACCAGGCAAATGATTCCATTGTCGTACTGCTCCAACAGTCAGGAAGTTTTTCCTGATGTCCAGCCGGAATCTGGCTTCCTGTTATTCCGTGTCCTGCACTCTGGGATGATCGAGCTGAGATCCTGGCCCTCCTCTGGGTGACAACCCAGATAACCATTGTTCCGGTTATAAGATCCATGCAATGTGCTCCTAAGAATATTGAATCGGAAGTCATTGACACCCACTGATTCCAACCCTCACTTACCGTTTTCATCCTCCACTTCTGTAGGGCCAGTGAAGACCCGGTTGGTCACCTTCACCCTGCCGCCAGGGCCATAGTGGGGGCCATCCAATTTGCCCTCTTTACATAGCTTGGATAAGATCTGTGTTGGCTTTTGGGGGTCACGCCAGATATTGTAACCATGGCTGTGGGCAGAAATGAATCAGTCAGGTGAAGTCTTCAGATTCTCCATTGTTCAGTTATCACAGGCCTCTCAAAGACACGCTTCTATCCATATTTATTTACTTATTGCATTTCCATATCACCCAATAGCCCAAGCTCTCTATATAATCACTCTTCAAATTAAGAGTGTAAGTCATCTCGCACTCTTAATATGAAGAGTGATTTGCAAGATGGATTTCTGAGTTCCTTCGAATTATCATTCAGAAGAATAACACCTTTTTTGTTACACAGTTGAGAGCTGGAGGAACCCCTACCAATTTTACTGCAAGTCAATAGATTCCCAGTAGATTCCAATCAACCTTCCATCCACCCCTGCCCTAGGCCTTTTGCTATGGGGTGCTGTCATGGGATAAACATTGTCATAGGATAATTATTTTAGTAGGTACCTTTAGTTACCCCAAACCGTTTAGTAGGTACCCTAAACGGTTTGGGGCCAGGTTATCTGAAGGAACGCCTCCTCCCATATGTACCTACCCGGACCTTAAGATCATCCACAGGGGTCCTTCTCCGTGAGCCCCTGCCAAAGGAAGTGAGGCAGGTGGCTACTAGGAGGAGGGCTTTCTCCGCTGTGGCACCCCGGTTGTGGAACGAGCTCCCCAGAGAGGTCCGCCTGGCGCCTACACTGTACTCCTTTCGTCGCCAGCTGAAGACCTTTTTATTCACTCAGTATTTTAACACTTAATTTTAACTTAAATTTAAATTTTACTGTTTTAACTCTGTATTTTAATCCTATATCAACTTTGCTGTGTGGTTTTATCCTGGTTGCGCTTTTTATACTGTATTTCGTAATTGTGTTTTAACCTGTTGGGTGTTTTACTGTGGTTTTAATTTTTGTGAACCGCCCAGAGAGCTTCGGCTATTGGGCGGTATAAAAATGTAATAAATAAATAAATAAATAAATAAATAGTTAGGCTGACCCTATGAAAAGGAGGACAGGGCTCCTGTAGGGAATTTCAGCAGGTGCCATTTGTATATATGGAGAACCTGGTGAAATTCCCTCTTCATCACAGCAGTTAAAGGTGCAAGAGCTATACTAGAGTGACCAGATACAAAAGAGGGCAGGGCACCTGCAGCTTTAACTGGTGTGATGAAGAGGAAATTTCAGCAGGTTCCCCATATATACAAATGACACTGGCTTAAATTTCCTTTTCAATACAATGGTTATTGTAGAGAGGCTCGGAGTGTGGCAACGAAGGACAGGGCCTTTTCGGTGGTGGCCCCCAGACTATGGAATGATCTCCCTGACGAGGCTCGCCTGGCGCCAACGCTGCTGTCTTTCCGGCACCAGGTTAAGACTTTCCTCTTTGCCCAGGCGTATGGCGGCACATCTTAATCATCCATATGTTTAGTTGTTTTTTTAAACGGTTTTTTATGCTTTATGTGTGTATGTTCTGTGTTTTAGAATTTTAAATTTTGTATACTTGTTTTTATCTCAATTTTAGAATTTCTGTAAACCGCCCAGAGAGCCCTGGCTATGGGAGTGGTATATAAGTGCAAATAATAATAATAATAATAATAATAATAATAATAATAATAATAATAATAATTAATAAAGATACAGGAGCCCTGTCCTCCTTTTCATACGGTCACCCTACTTTAGTAAGAACAAGTTAAAATGGCTGCCAAAGGCCACTGGTTACTGAGGGAAGCTGCATGGCAGAGGCTTAAATGCCTGTTAACGTCTACAAAACCAAAGTGGCTATGGAACAGCTGTGTTCAATGGGCACTGGGCATAATCCAGTACAGAGCTCAGCACACAAGGGTTGGTTGGATTGAGTCCTTTGTGGTTATTCTGGGGATGATTTCGTTTGGCAGCCCCAGAGACCTAAAGTGGCTTCCACCTGAGGTTAACTGCAAATCCACAGAAGGCCTCAGAACTACGATATCCAGCTCTGAAGGTCAGGGTCTGTGAGGAATTCTTACATGGAGTACGTCTTGGAGATGCCGCAGGTCGCCCTGTGCTTGCTGTAGTATCGGTTCTCCAGGTCTATCTTTGTCTCGCCGATCAGATCGTCCGAGCCCACCAGGTCCCAGTCATAGACAGCCACGGTCAGCATGGATTCCATGGGGAACGTGGCCTCGATGTCGAACGACCTAATGAGAGGAGATCAAAATTTGGGACTGTGAGGAAATGGGATCAATTCTCCCAGGTGGCAAAGGAAGGGAGCTGTCACACACATAGGAGGAAGCCATGCAAATGACATTGTATAGATCCTTCAAAGGAACTCTGTGCATGGGATGCATTCAAGCATGGCAAGGACAGGAAAAGCGATTGAACAATTCCAGTTGGGGTCAGAATGGATCAAGGACGGATGGGGCCAGTGTGAAATTCTCCAAATCATTCCCAACGGGCTGCCTTCTCAGTGCACGCAAAAACGGCTCCCCCAGACTGCCTCCTGATAGAGCCGGCACTCAATTTGGCTTCCCTGTAACATGGCAGTATGCGAATACCAGCATGGTTCTCCGCGGGGCTCCCTTACTTTCCAAAGACTGGGTTCAGCTGCTTGGAGATGTAGTTCTCCTTGTCCTTGATATCTGTCTTTCCCAGCTTGATGGCGACATAGGGGTCAGCTTTGCCATTGATGTCGGCGGGATGCAAATCAGTGGCCTGGAAGGGAAGCCCCACCGTCAGTCAAGGCTCATTGCACGACACACCAGAGAGCCCCATATTAACAGCAAAGGGGGCGGCTCCCCATGGTGGAAGCCGGAAGCCTCCCCAGTTCAAAGGATCTCAATTAACAGGGCTGGGAAAGACTACGCCGGAGACCTTGGAGAGCACAGTACTGGGACATGCTCTGTAGGTGTGTGTAAGATCCCAGATGCAATCTCCAGTTAAAGCAGCCTTCCTCAACCTGCGGCGCTCCAGATGTGTTGGACTGCATCTCCCAGAATGCCCCAGCCCTGGCTGGGGCGTTCTGGGAGTTGTAGTCCAACACATTTGGAGCGCCCCAGGTTGAGGAAGGCTGAGTTAAAGGCTTCTGTACTAAGTAAGAGGCTCTGCTCAAGGCCGTGGAAAGATGCTGCCTGTTGAAGGAGACAGTTGAGGACTTGGTAGTCTGGTTGCCAAAGATAGTTTCGTATGCGCTGCTTGACAAAGCAGGCCAGGTTGATTAAGCAGCCGGAACTGGGACGAAAGGAGCTCCCCCATTTCTTTGGCTGGCCAGTCACAAGGGATGCTTGAAGCTTGCCTAGAAGTGGGGCTAGAAGGTGGAGGCCCAGGGGGAAAGTGAGCATCTCGAACGTTTGATTGAGATGGCAGACAAGTGGGTTATGCTTCATAGGGGCTCTGATTCTACACTAGGACCGGATGAAAACAGCAGAATGAAATTTAATAGAGATAAATGCCAAGTTCTACATTTAGGAAATAGAAACCAAATGCATAGTTACAAAATGGGGGATACTTGGCTCAGCAATACTACAAACAAGAAGGATCTTGGAATTGTTGTAGATCGCAAGCGGAATACGAGCCAACAGTGCAATATGGCTGCAAGAAAGGTAAATGCTGTTTTGAGCTGCATTAATAGAAGTATAGCTTCCAAATCACGTGAGGTACTGGTTCCTCTCTATTCGGCCCTGGTTAGGCCTCATCTAGAGTATTGCGTCCAGTTCTGGGCTCCACAATTCAAGAAGGACGCAGACAAGCTGGAGCGTGTTCAGAGGAGGGCAACCAGGATGATCAGGGGTCTGGAAACAAAGCCCTATGAAGAGAGACTGAAAGAACTGGGCATGTTGAGCCTGGAGAAGATTGAGGGGAGACATGAGAGCACTCTTCAAAGACTTAAAAGGTTGTCACACAGAGGAGGGCCAGGATCTCTTCTCGATCCTCCCAGAGCGCAGGACATAGAATAACGGGCTCAAGTTAAAGAAAGCCAGATTCCAGCTGGACATCAGGAAAAACGTCCTGACTGTTAGAGCAGTACGACAATGGAATCAGTTGCTTGGTGAGGTTGTGGGCTCTCCCACACTAGACGCCTTCAAGAGGCAGCTGGACAAGCATCTGTCAGGGATGCTTTAGGGTGGATTCCTGCTCTGAGCAGGGGGTTGGACTCGTTGGCCTTGTAGGCCTCTTCCAACTCTGCTATTCTATGATTCTATGATTCTATGAAAATTTATTATGGTTATAGACCAGCAAAATAAAAATAGCTAGAAATACAGTCATTATAAAAGCAAAATACAGTAATTATAAAAGCAAGCCAAATTAAGAACATGGAGACAAATGTCTCTAACCGACAGGTTAGAATAACTACAATTACAAATATTATAAAGACAGTCTTATTAAAGACTGAAGAACAAGAGCCATGTATCTGCTACACAACCATCTTTCAGGGATGCTTTAGGGTGGATTCCTGCATTGAGCAGGGGGTTGGACTCGATGGCCTTGTAGGCCCCTTCCAACTCTGCTATTCTATGATTCTATGATTCTATGATTCTACACAAAATGTCATAAACGAAATAGGCTTAATATCCTTGGTTTATCATAATTTTTCTGCAGGTGATAGCAGATGCACAGAATCATGCTACATTGTGTGTAATCAGAGGGTTCTGATTTGATAGCTTTAGAATCATAGCATCATAGAATAGCTGAGTTGGGAGGGGCCTACAAGGCCATCGAGTCCAACCCCCTGCTCAGTACAGGAATCCACCCTAAAGCATCCCTGACAGAGGGTTGTCCAGCTGCCTCTTGAAGGCCTCTAGTGTGGGAGAGCCCACAACCTCACCAGGCAACTGGTTCCATTGTCGTACTGCTCTAACAGTCAGGACGTTTTTCCTGATGTCCATATCCCAAAACCCGTATGGCATCAGTTGAGAAGCCCAAATTCTGCAGTTTTGTCGATAGTGTCCTTTTCCATTTGGAAAAGCAGATCGTGCCTAGTAAGGTGCCCTTATAGTCTTGCAGGGGATGCTGGAGCATATATCTTGACTTCTGTGGTGTAGCTGCTTGGGTTGGGTCAGCTTTCCTCTCTTCTCCTCCAAACTAAAAAGATCCCTACAAAGACGATTTTGAACCCTCCCAACACTATGGGGAGGAGACAGCAAGACAGCATCCTTCTTAAAACCTTGGGAATTAAAACTGGACCCAGCAGTTGAGAGCAAACGAAGAACGGGGTTCCCCTGTCATTAACCCATATGCGAAGCTGAGCTGGACCGGAAGTGTGACGGAAGAGGCCTTGAAAACGACATCTCACTTTCTCTCACCCTCACAACGTAGACCCGGACCAGCACATTGATGGGGTCGTTGTTTGGGATTCCCTGGAACATGCCAAAATTCGGGTCATACCCAGCCTCCTTGGTGATGTCATCAGGGAGCGGCACTTTGTAGACACACATGGAGCCCTGTGGGATGGAAAGACGTTTGAGCCTGGTGAACATGGGATGATGGGGATGAGGGGAGGGGAGGGGAGGTCATTCTTTTCCAGAAACGGGAGAGGAATTAGCTGAGGTGCAAACTCTCACGGAACTGTCCTCGCTCATTATCTTGAATGTTCGAGAGGCAGATAGTTGACTTGACTCAAGCAACATGTACTATAGGTGAGTCGGTTCATCCCAATTTTTATTTTTTTTATTGGGGCAACTGCAGCTATTTTTCATGAGGTGGGGAGTGTATGGACTTGGGGTGCACTGAATGGTGGGGGGGGGCGTGTTTTTCAGCTGATGGGTAGCTGAAACTATTCACCCATCCAGCACAGGAATGATTGCCCTCATTCGGAATTGGCTTTGTGGCATCATCACATCTCAAGTGTTTTGCTTTTCTTGACTTGAGGAGCCTCACTCTGTTACTAAAGGTTGCCAGGTCAGAGATGGTGCCTCTACCTTTGCTTACTCAGAGGTACTACTGGGAGAGATTTGGGCACCTCCTACCACTTTCCTCCACCAGTCTTTCTGCCTTCCCCACTATGGCAATTAGATCTCTACGATTTGGCTTGCTTATTTATTTATTTATTTATTTATTGCACTTATATACCGCTCCCATAGCCAGGGCTCTCTGGGCGGTTTACAGAAATTTTAAAATTGAGATAAAACAAGTATACAAAATTTAAAATTCTAAAACACAGAAAATACACACATAAAGCATTAAAAAACGTTTAAAAAAACTAAACGTGGGTGATTATTATTATTATTATTATTATTATTATTATTATTTATTTATTTATTTATATAGCACCATCAATGTACATGGTGCTGTACAGAGTAAAACAGTAAATAGCAAGACCCTGCCGCATAGGCTTACATTCTAATAAGATTATTTATTATTTATTTATTGCACTTATATACGATCTTAAAATCTTGAGTCAGAGAAGAATTCCTGGGTTATCCATTCACCCAGGTCTTCAGCCACCACCACCCTGGCCCCCACTCAGTCCCCTTTATCCCCCAAACCGTTTAGGGTGACCCTATGAAAAGGAGGACAGGGCTCCTGTATCTTTAACAGTTGTATTGAAAAGGGAAGTTCAAGCAGGTGTCATTTGTATATATGAGGAACCTGGTGAAATTTTGTCTTCATCACACCAGTTAAAGCTGCAGGAGCTCTGCCCTCTTTTAAATCTGGTCACTCTAGTATAGCTCCTGCAGCTTTAACTGTGGTGATGAAGAGGGGATTTCACCAGGTTCTCCATATATACAAAGGACACCTGCTGAACTTCCCTTTTCTATGCAACTGTTGAAGATACAGGAGCCCTGTCCTCTTTTTCATAGGGTCACCCTACCCAAACCCCATGCCCCTTCTCTTTAAACAAGACTTATCCAGCTGGGGAAGCAGCAGTGCTCCAGCAGAGGGAAGAAGGAAGATATGATCTCTTCCTTCCTTCTTTGCACAAGGAATAATGGCTCCTGCGTCACTTAGGAAATTCAGGGCTCATCTACACCAAGCAGGATATTCCACTATGAAAGCAGTATATAAAAGGCAGGAGCCACACTGCTGCTTTATAGCAGCATTGAAGTGCATTGCAGGATCTACACTTCTGCTTTATAGTGGTACTGAAGTGCTCTGACAACTGTTGGGGCCCAGGACACATCTACACCAAGCAGGATATAACACTATGAAAGTGGTATGAAAGCGGTATGTGGTAGGTGTCAATGGGTCCCAACAGTTGTCAGTGCACTTCAATACCACTATAAAGCAGTCATGTGGCTCCTGCCTTTTATATACCGCTTTCCTAGTGGAATATCCTGCTTGGTGTAGATGAGCCCACAGACTTCTGAAATCAGGTTGACTTTGAAAAATAAGTTGGGCTACTTCTGGTCCCCCACGCCCCGAATCCAACCCAACATGAGCTGGGATGGAGTGAGGGACGCCACTCTTTTCTAGAAATGGGATAGGCACCACATCTGGGAGAGGGTCTGGCAACCATCTCTAATGCTGTTTTGGGTCTCCTGACTGGGGAGGTGGCTGCTGCTGCTGCTGCCCTCAAACACACCTTGAACCTGCCCACAATGCGGTCCTCGTCTGCCGCAGTGTCGTCGTCATCGCCAATCTTCCCACGAAAAAGGTTGAAGGTGTGCAGCCAGTCCTCGAAGTTGTCAAAGTCCGTCTCCACCTCTTTGGGGTACACCTGGGATGGCAATGAGCCAAAGGGTTAGTGAAGAAGGCGACAGCAAAAGGGCCTCTGGCTGCCCAAATGCCTTGTCCCCCACCTGTTTAAGAGCAACCGTAGTCAGAATTGTCCCAGCGCGCCCGTCCTGTGCAGGTGCAGCAGCGCTAATGCACGTAGTATTGTCTCATCTGTTTCACTAGAGGGAACAGTTCCAAGGAGGACAGTCCCAAGAGAAACACGAACGGTGTTGCCCAAAGCTACACATCCTGCAAAATCACGAACCCTTGCACAAGAACGGCCCTCCCCTATTTTGTGGCCTTAGCTCAAGTCTTAAAGCTCCATCAGACGAGTGTTTTATTGCATGCTCGTTACTGGGCACTCACGGATTTTCGGGGGTCCCTCTCATGACGTCGTCTGCCTCCCACCCCTTCTAGCCTTTGTGTGACAAAAAAAGCCCCCCGGTAAGTCTATTATTTTTAAAGACGGAACTCTCTCTTGCTGTGCACAGGAGAAGCAGCATGATCAAAACGGCCCACTGAACGGGCCACTTGGACATTGTTTACTTCCTCTTTCAAAAGAGGAAGTAATGAGGGACAAGTGCGCGGGCGGAGAAACGACAGTAAGCAAACGCGATTTTCCCCGTGTGATGACGCTCTTAGTTCCTGCTGCTTTTAGGCTGTAGTTTTGTGTGTGTGTGTGTGTGTGTGAGAGAGAGAGAGAGAGAGAGAGAGAATTTTTTGTTGCACTTTTGATTTGCTGTAGTAAGCCACCATACAAATGTATTTGAAGGGAATGACAACAAGAACACAATTCCTAATGCATTGGTTTCACTTTGGTAACACTCCCAGGTAATTTGGAACTCCAAAACCTGGGCAGAAATTCACTTGGGAGGCTTCCCAACCTTCCCAGGTCCGGCTGGATTGGGTGGCTGTGGAGTTCAATCCAGCCAGACCTTTGGTCCATCTCACTCTTCAGGATCTCAGAATAGCATTTTCCCAGCCCTACCAGGAGAAGCCAGGGATTGAACCTGGGATGTTGTCAGGAGCTATGCTGTTCTGAGTGCTTGCAGGACCCAGGTCTATGCTGTACCGAGTGCTTGCAGGACCCAGGTCTTCGGACAGGACCTGTCCTGCTGGGGTGTTTGCAAGCCTCAGGCTCCTGATTGGAGTCCAGCTGAGTGGGGCCAGGGTAAGAGCTATTTAAGCACTGCACTTCTCTCTCAACCCTAGCCACAGCAACATCGTTCCTGTGGTGCTTGGCTCCTGCTTTCCTGACGCCTTGTTTGTTCCTGACTTCTGGACTGCCTTTGGACTTTGCCTTGCCTGCTGCTGCTGCCACACCTTATTGGTTCCTGACCCTTGGACTGCCTCTGGCCCTGGCACACACTAGTGACAGCTAATAAAGCGGAACCCTTCTTGGTCGTGCTTCAGTGTGGTGTTCTCTTCTACCTCACTCCCCCGGGTCACGGCGGCCCAGCCTAGCTCCCTGCTGCCCACGCCCCGGAAGTAACAGATGTTCTGCAGGCAACATAGCTGTTCTACTACTGCACCACTGCCCTGCCGATTTTGCACAATGCTTTACTTTGGGTGGTTTACGTGTACAGATTACTGATGTACACTGGATTAGTATCTACTCTACTGGAAATTTACCTGTTAACGGTTAACCCTTCTGGCTGGCAACAACAGGTGTTTGATTTAGGGATGTTGGAGAAATCTGCTACCAATTCAAAGGGGTTTGGATTTCGATGAATCCATCCTGCGGATTCCGCAGTAAACCAGCATTTTCTCAGTCACACAGACTCGGTGGACTCCTGGACAGGTTTTCCATGTTTGTGCTAATTTGAACTAATAAGCACGTTTGTGCAAGTGCACATTAGGACTGTCACGCATTTGCGAATTAGTGCAAGTAAAACAAAATTCTGGCTTTAGAAAAATCTGATTCTGTCAATGAGCCGACAATGGAACAAAAGAGGTCTGACAATTCGCAAAACAGAATGGATTTCATAAAATGTGCACATCTCTAGTCTGATTTAATTGGGGACTGGATTTCTCAAAATGTGCTGATGGGTTCTGAATTCGGAGGAAATAAAATGAATTTGTTGTCTCCTTCAGAGTCCTCGTGAATTTCAACAGAGCTTGCACAAGACATAATGGGCTCAAGTTAAAGGAAGCCAGATTCCAGCTGGACATCAGGAAAAACTTCCTGACTGTTAGAGCAGTACGACAATGGAACCAGTAACCTAGGGAGGTTGTGGGCTCTCCCACACTAGAGGCCTTCAAGAGGCAGCTGGACAAGCATCTGTCGGGGATGCTTTAGGGTGGATTCCTGCATTGAGCAGGGGGTTGGACTCGATGGCCTTGTAGGCCCCTTCCAACTCTGCTATTCTATGATTCTATGTTTCTCCATCAATTTTCTGACTAGGAGTGCAGAGCTAAACCACCATAAAATTGCTTTGGGGCTTAAACACATATTTTTTTTGTCTCATCAGGATTCAGCTCACCTTCATCTCATCAATCTTCTGCTTGTTCTTCTTCTCAGGGACTTCTGGCCGCTGCTCCTGCTGCTGCTGCTGTTTCTTCTTCTTGTCCTCTTTGGGTGCCTTGACTTTGTCCTTGGTCTTCCCTTGCCCCTTTGAGCCTTTCATGGGAGAGTCATCAAGTCTGATTTCTGAGCCCCAAAGGATGAGGCGGTGGATGTTTGAGGAGAAGGGCAAGTGGTGGGGGACATGAGGTTGCAGGGAAAAGGGAATCATGAGATGAGAAATGGAACACTCAGCCATCACATGCATGAAAGCTGATGGACAGTCACAAATAAAATCAAATTTTGCAATTCCAGGCTATCTCCCTCTCTACCCAGCTCTGAGACAATCACACTAGCGATTGCTGTTAATGCTTCAATGCATTCCTTGGGCGTTGTGGTTCTGAAGTGATATAAATCAAGAGTAAGTTCACTGTAGTAAATGGGCTTGCACTGGTGTAAAGTGCAAGCAAAGGGGGGCCTGCAGTTTCAGCCACCAAGGTTGCCATCCTTCAGATGGAGGCAGGGAAGTGGAGTCAGCAGCTGCTATTCTGCCTCTTCAACGCACAAAGTTATGCTGAAGCAGCCATGGTAATAGGCTGTGGTCTTTCTCGCATGGGTCATGCACTGGGGTCCCAGAGCACCCACGAAGCAAGGAAGAATTGGGGAAGGCCTTTTTGTTGGTCTGGATCTTGACTTGGGTCTTGTAGTAGACTCAGGAAAGGAAAGGAACCTCTCGTGCAAGCACTGAGTCATTACTGACTCTTGGAGGGACACCAGCTTTCGCTGACGTTTTCTTGGCAGGCCTTATAGCGGGGTGGTTTGCCGTTGCCTTCCCCGGCCGTTATTCCCTTTCCCCCAGCTAGCTGGGTACTCATTTTACCGACCTCGGGAGGATGGAAGGCTGAGTCGACCCGAGCCGGCTGCCTGAAACCAGCTTCTGCTGGGATCGAACTCGGGCCATGGGGAGAGTTTCGGCTGCAGAAACTGCTGCTTTACCGCTCTGCGTCACATGAGGCTCGAGTAGACTCAACAGGGGCACAAAAATTACCCATGTGGAGCAGGGACTGTGTGTTGTCCAAGCTGGACCGAAAACTGGAAGCTTTTAGCCTTGCATGGTGAAAGCCTCCAAGATGTGCAAAGATTCTGCCAGCACACACATTGATCTACTATCATCAAAGTTAACTTGCACTAGAGACACATTAGATTAAAAGACCTCATCCTGCAGCTTCCAGGAACACATTTGTCCTGGCTTTAAAATAGCAAAAGAACCAGACGTGAGAAACAAAAACCTCTTCTCAAAAGCTACTGAGCTCAAATGTTACTGCTGATAGAATTAATTAGGACTGTTAGTAAAGATGCTTGTCATCATGTGATGTAATCCTCTACACATTTACTTGGAAGTAAGCCAGAGTTAGGAATGTTTGAGAATTTTGTTTCGGTTCACAACTCAAAAATGCCCTGTTTGCAATCCCGAATGCAAACACACTTGGGAATGCTTTTTTTTCTGAAAGTGTTCATCCGTTCCCAAACTTGCACTTGAAAAATGCACAATTTGCTCAAAATGCACAACTTCTCAAAATGCGCAGATTTCCCGCGCTTTAGTTTATGGGGATATTTGCACAGAAATTTGCACAAACATGGGGATGTTTTTACACAAACCCGCACATTCGATAGCTGTCCCTTTTGCGCAATGTCACTGTGTAGGCAAAGACACAGTTCCTGCAAATACAAGCTCAATGGAGGCAAGGCAAGCAATCAGTTGACGTTCAGAGAAGCCTGGAGACCGTCTCTTGTTCACCCATACAGCTCCCGTTGTGATGTTCATCGGGGCTTGACCCCCAGGAAACTGCATAGCATTGTAGGACTGACCTTTTAAACAGAATTTTAATCTAAAGATGTCTCCGTCAACACAGGGTGTGTACATTTCTTGGAATCAAGCATGCTGACTAATCAACAGTGTTTGCTGATGATTGATCTTTGAACAAATTGTTTTCTGAAATGGGCATGTACTTTTAATTTTTAGTTGACTCATGTACCAGGATATAAATTCATGCCAGAATCACAGAAAAGAAGAAAAGAGAGCTCCAGCTATTGGGCGATATAGAAATGTAATAAATAAATAAATAAATAAATTGTTTTCTGTTGTGATCAGAGTTTAAGGGTGGGCCATAATGCTAAACTTGAAGAAGTGAACATTATGAGCCCCCCTGAATCCTGCTTTCTCTTCCTCTCTTCCTTTCTGAAGCGGGATGGTTGTCACTGGCTGGGTGTTGTTAGAACAGAGGAGGTGGCCTTTGAAGTTGAATTGGCTTTAGACGTACACTGAGCCAGGCAAATTCGCCCATAGGGCCACTTATAGAATCTGTACAGCACCATGTACATTGATGGTGCTATATAAATAAATAATAATAATAATAATAATAATAGAATAGTAGAGTTGGAAGGGTCCCATAAGGCCATCAAGTCCAACCCCCTGTTCAATGCAGGAATCCACCCTAAAGCATACCTGACAGATGGTTGTCCAGCTGTCTCTTGAATACCTCTAGTGTGGGAGAGCCCACAACCTCTCTAGGTAACTGGTTCCATTGTCATACTGCTCTAACTGTCAGGAAGTTTTTCCTGATGTCCAGCTGGAATCTGGCTTCCATGGGGGATGCTTGGCTCAGCAATACTACAAATGAGAAGGATCTTGGAATTGTTGTAGATCGCAAGCTGAATATGAGCCAACAGTGCGATATGGCTGCAAGAAAGGCAAATGCTGTTTTGGGCTGCATTAATAGAAGTATAGCTTCCAAATCACGTGAGGGACTGGTTCCTCTCTATTCAGCCCTGGTTAGGCCTCATCTAGAGTATTGCGTCCAGTTCTGGGCTCCACAATTCAAGAAGGACGCAGACAAGCTGGAGCTTGTTCAGAGGAGGGCAACCAGGATGATCAGGGGTCTGGAAACAAAGCCCTATGAAGAGAGACTGAAAGAACTGGGCATGTTGAGCCTGGAGAAGAGAAGATGGAGGGGAGACATGATAGCACTCTTCAAATACTTCAAAGGTTGTGACACAGAGGAGGGCCAGGATCTCTTCTCGATCCTCCCAGAGTGCAGGACACAGAATAAAGGGCTCAAGTTAAAGGAAACCAGATTTCAGCTGGACATCAGGAAAAACTTCCTGACTGTTAGAGCAGTATGACAATGGAACCACTTACCTAGGGAGGTTGTGGTCTCTCCCACACTAGAGGCCTTCAAGTGGCAGCTGGACAACCATCTGTCAGGGATGCTTTAGGGGGGATTCCTGCATTGAGCAGGGTGTTGGACTCGATGGCCTTGTAGGCCCCTTCCAACTCTGCTATTCTGTGATTCTATGAGAGAGAGCTCTTAGCCACCCAATTCCACCTAGCTCAGGGTTTGGATGGTTGCCATGTTTTAATAGAGAGAAGTTCTGGCTTTAACTGCTGCATGACAGACTAATCAATTTACAAGTGAAGTGCTCCCTTTTGATATGGAGGCGGACCAATAAGAATGCTTCATCTGTTAATTTTTGTCTGTTCTGCAGCTGTTAAAACCACAGGCACTGTCAGCAGTAGGCCTCCACTATTTCTCTAAATGTTCAAGAAACAAATGGCCGATTAACTGGCTTATCCAGGCCTCCTTTGGTCTCTTTGTCTTCCCACTTTCCAAAATTGTACCTTCTGACATATCCATCTCTTCCTTCTCCTCAGCTTCTGCCGCAGCTGCCTCTTGTTGCCGAAGTAGCTAGGAAAAAAGAAGGTTATAAAACAGGATAGGTGAACATTGTACTGCTGGTTTTAGAACAAAGGGAGTGCGGAGACCAACCCGAGCTACAGATATTTGGAAAGGCCAAAATTCATCTTGCAGAATCAGGTTTAACTTGATTCTATTGTTCATGAAGAATAAATAAGAGAATAGGTCTCATGGGCTCCTATCACAGAGGGGTTCCTTCCATCTGAAGAAGTCAGGATAATAAATAGTACAATGAGATAGTTGAATAGGGCACAGATTAGACTTCGGACATGGGTGGTCACACAATTAGGATGGTTTGGGTAGTCCTCCAGACCATAGAGTAGGCAGAATATTGGGGCATGCTGGGATGAAATTCTCCTGTGGCACAAATTGCAAGTACCAGAGGAACTTTGGATCAGGGTGGTGGTGAGACCAACCCAACCTAAAATAAAAAATGGAAAGGCCCAAGTACATCCCATCCAAAATGACAGAGTCAGGTTCCTCTTGTACTTCTGGTCCTTGAAGACTGAGAATAGGTGTCACAGAGCCTCCCATCTCAGAGGGATAATTTTGCCAGTTGAACTAGCTGAGTTCCTTTTTCTCGGTCTCTCTGAGCGGGGGCAAGACTGCAGCTCAAAGCTCAAATGAGCAACCGCCAAGAGCCACTCACCTCCTTCATCGTTTCGATGGAAGCAAAATACTTGGACCACCAGTCCAGCATGCTCTCATCTGGCTCCTCCTCCTCCGGTTCTTCTGAGCTTCCTTTCTTCTTCTTCTTCTTTTTCTCCTTCTCTTCTTCTGACTGCAAAATGGTGGGAAAGAGGTGAGCAACTGAGAGCTTGTCAACAGTATTCATCTTTACGGTGTGCCTCTGCTCCGTCCGCATCTTTGGTCTCTTTCTGCACTTGGTGCATGGATCTATGAAAATACCACCAGTGGGATCTGTGCTAACAGCCTGTGGGCTCCAGGAACCTGGCAACAGTCTTCCAAACCAATGAGTTTGAGTGGGAAAGAGTTCCGTGCAAATGCAATGGCTCCACAAGGGTATGAACACATAAATCGCATGGTACAGCTATTCCCTGGATGGTACCGCATCAGCCTCCCAGGGAACTCCACAACTGCAAGCTCTTGGGTCACTGCCCAGCCATCCTCTCCCTAAATTCCCATCTTGATTTCCCAACAAGTAGGACATGTGGGTTGGCTAGATAAGAAACGTCACTACCTCTAATTGCTTTCTCTGCAACTTCAGAAGAATACCGGACGTTGGCCCCATTCAGAAGACACCTTAAACCATGGCTTTAACCACGGTGGTTAAGCCAGAAAGCCGGGCTGTGCTCAGAAGACACCTTAAACCATGGCTTTAACCATGATGGTTAAGCCAGAAAGCTGGGCTGTGTTCAGAAGACACCTTAAACCATGGCTTTAACCACAGTGGTTAAGCCAGAAAGCTGGGCTGTGTTCAGAAGACACCTTAAACCACGGCTTCAACCATGGTGGTTAAGCCAGAAAGCCGGGCTGTGTTCAGAAGACACCTTAAACCATGGCTTTAACCACAGTGGTTAAGCCACAAAGCCAGGCCGTGTTCAGAAGACACTTTAAACCATGGCTTTAACCGATGAATAAAGCTTTCTGGCTTAACCACCTTTGTTAAAGCCGTGTTTTAAGGTGTCTTCTGAATGGGGCCAATGCAGACCATCAAAATTAGCTTAGTGAAATCGACGATAGGCCTCAGGATGCAAATTAGACACCCCGAATGTTAACGCTCCGAAAGCAGTGGGAGAGCCGTTCACCACCACCCCCCACTCCAAACCAAAGGCGCCAAGGGAGGCCTCCAACACGAAGCTGCCACATTAGAATTCACTGTCAACTGGGACCAGTGGAATTTGGTCTCACCAAATGCTGGAACTTTTGAAGCACACTTACCACGTCCACCTTCACCACAGCATCGGAGTTCTGCCACCGGGGAAAGGCATGAGGAAGAACAAGCCACAGTTACAAAAATGCAGGAAGCCTGCTTGTTGCAGTGCGGCCACCAACATGCGGGGGACACAAAATGTTGTGGTGATGGGGGAAGGCCCAGGCCCAGGCCCAACCCCACCCACGCCAACTGGTAGTTCTGCCACGGTTGGGAGATGCTGAAAAGCCCAAACGCTCCAGGCGGGTTTCCTGCTGACGGCTGTTCGGCCACTGTGCAAACAGAGTGCTGGACTAGAGGGACCCTTGGTCTGATCCAGCATCAGGGCTCTTCTCACATTCTTAGGTCTTTTATCCATGCAAGTGAAGCAGAATGGGGCAAGCAGGTGGGATTTGTATTATTTACGCAACAACATCCATACATGAGGCTTTGCAGCAAACAAAAGTGCTCCTAGAAGGTTACAATAAACTTAGGGCTTTGCTAGACCTGCCAGATAATCCAGCCGGGAGTCGGGGCTATGGCACGCTGCAACTAGTGCGCGCTGTCGCCCTTTTCCACACGTAAGACGTGACGGGGCAAGGGGAAGCCCCGTCGCGTCCGCCATTTTCTTTAAACCTTAAAGGGCCAGGTGCGCAGGAACGCACTGCCGGAAAAGGTAAGTTTTTTAAAATAAATAAATATAGGGTCCCCCACTCCCCCTGCCCCTGATTTCCCCCCCACAATGCCTGATGCCCCCCCACCCACCCGCTCGCCTGTCCTGCCCCCTTCCCCGATGCCCTGTCCCCCGTCCTTCTTTCCCCCCATCCCTCGTCCGCCATGCCCGATGCCCATGCCTGTCCTTCTTCCCTCCCTCTCTCCTGCCGGGTCCGGCCTTTCCCCCGGCCCCTGTCTGCCCCCCCGTGATTCCCCCCCGCAGCCCGATGGGCACAGCGCTCCTATGAGCGCTGTGCCCAGTCCATGGCTTCTCCTGGCTACTCGTGAGTAAGCAAGCAGCCAGGAAAAGCCACGGACCCTGCTAGACGCTTATCCTGGTTTAAGGGAGGCGTTAGCCCAGCCTGACCCCGGGATCCCCTGGATGCACAGGAGGGAAACCGGGCCTCACACCGTGCTAACGCCTGGTCTAGCAACGGCCTGAGATAATGGCAAGAGAAGAGTGGTGGGGAGAAGGCCAAGCTGGCGAGGGATGAAAAGGAGCGAATGCAGTGACCTGGGCTTCAGGGGCGTTGCTGGGCACTCAAAAGATTCTGATCCTAGGCCCCCAGGACATGAATCTGGCTGTTATTTTAATAACGTATTCGTTTCATACGTTTTTAATTAGTTTTATGTATTTTATCGTATTTTTGTACTTGATGTTGTTCCCTGTCTCGATCCAGAGGGAGAGGCTGATAAGAAATAAATATATTAATTACTACTACTACTACTACTACTATTATCTCTTTCTTGCTCATGGCGGTTTTTCTAGATGAACATGACAGGTTTTGCCAAGTCCTGCTGTCTTTTACAGATTCAGGAATTTCCTGACAATTGTGCATGTTTTAATTAGGACTGCTTTCTGGATGTCAGTGTGGATGTATTTTGGTAGGCCCACTTTCTGAAAGTTTTCTGTATATTGTTTTGATGTGATGCTGGTGACTGATGTGACTAACGGAATAATAGTGACTTTTTCCTGTTGCCATAGTTCTTTGACTTCCGTGGCCAGTGGTGTATATTTTTCTCTCTCTTCTTTTTCAACAACATTTTTGTCATCTGGTATTGCTATGTTGATGAGGTATGTGTGTTTTTCTTTTTGGGCTATGACTGTATTTTTATTATTATTATTATTAGCTGATTTATATCAGGATATGCAAATTTAGAATCAATTACTAGGATTTATTAAATTTCCTTGAGCCAATGACTTACCCCAAACAATCTCAAATAAAAAAAATCTTCAATTGTTTGCACCTTGACCATCACAAAGCAGTGGAAAAAGTTTTTCCCCCTCCCCTGAACTTAATTGCCATGTAGGGTTTGTTTTTGGTGATGGGGGGGGGCAAGGGTGGGGGCTCCCTGGGCCTATGGCTAGCAATGTCCCTGCTGCTGGAACCAGTTACCTAGGGAGGTGTGGGCTCTCCCACCCTAGAGGCCTTCAAGAGGCAGCTGGACAACCATCCGTCAGGGATGCTGTAGGGTGGATTCCTGCATTGAGCAGGGGGTTGGATTCAATGGCCTTAGAGGCCCCTTCCAACTCTACTGTTCTGATTCTATGATCAGGAAAAACTTCCTGCCTGTTAGAACGGTACGACAATGGAACCAGTTACCGAGGGAGGTTGTGGGCTCTCCCACACTAGAGGCCTTCAAGAGGCAGCTGGACAACCATCTGTCAGGGATGCTTTAGGGTGGATTCCTGCATTGAGCAGGGGGTTGGACTCCATGGCCTTGTAGGCCCCTTCCAACTCTGCTATTCTATGATTCTATGGTCTTAGGCTTCATCCCTGGGGTGAGGTCCCGAGGACTGAGCAAGGCCTTCATGACAATGCCAGAAGGTGGTAGGGTGGCCATGGGCAGAGGAGGCGTCCTAGCGCAGCCCTTAATCGCTGTTGGACTCACCGCTTCTAGTTTCACCATGGTCTCCATCTTCTTGATGGGCGCTTCTGGCTCCATGTTGATCACAATTTCACCTGCAGGACGAGAGTAGGGGCCTCCGTTTGCCAGGGCCGCGTAGGCGCTCATGAGCTTAGCTGGACAGAGGACAGGGGGACAGAGAAACAGCACCGAGCACACAGACGTGGACACAGAGAGAGAGAGAGAGAGAGAGAGAGAGAGAGAGAGAGAGAGAGAGAGAGAGAGAGAGAGAGAGCGCAAATGTAAAATTGTTTTAGGCTGGAGGAAGCCAGAAGGTAAGAAAAAAGCACTTAAGACTGAAGAATGGAAAACCACTTGAAAAAGGTGAAGAAGAAAATATGGGCGGCAGGGGTGTGTGTGTCCAGCTTCAAAGAGAACACCCACAGTGGAGGGAAGCGCACAAATATATTAAATACACAAGAACATTTATGTGACGGGTGCTCCAAGGTTCATCTATGTTGTCTCAGGGGATGCTGGGGGTTGTAGTCCAACACATCGGGAGGGCACCATGTTGGGGCAGGAGGATGTAGAACCTTTCCGAAGAGAGCCACAGGTTTTAGGTCAGCAGTTGTTACCACAGCCACGCAACGCTGGCCAGTGTTATTACCTCCATGGTGCAGTGGCGGGGTCAGGGTCAGAGGGATGAGTGGCTAGCGTCACGCTCCCCCAGAGAGAGAGTTCTTAGCTGCCATGTGATTCGAGTGAGGGGCTTGCAGCTCAGTCTCTTAACCCCTCCGGGCGTTCTAGAGGTGGGTCATTCAACAATGTCCTGCCACTCATTCTACCGGCTCCCCCTTTTCCTAGCAAACCAACCCCACAAAGACTGAGCATTGAGGATGCACTCATGAGCCGTGCCCTCTGTCAATCAACATTCTTAGCCCACCCCAGGACGTGCCCACCCCCCAGGTGAACTTACCCCCCCTCCCTCATTGGCTACCTGCTGTGCTCCAGTGCTGAGTCTTCTTATCTGGAGGCCTATAGATGAATTTCCGCAGGGAGTTGACAGCATGGCTGCCCACCAGGGTGTAGCGCCCAAAGGCACGGCAATCCACCACGCGGATGTTCAGGGGTGGGTGAAGGAGCTCATTTTCAGGCAGATCCTGCAAAGGACCGGAAGAAAAGCTGGGCAAGCAAATCCAGGCTGGGGGCTGAGAGAATCCTGGCATGGCGTGATGCTTGGTCCTATTTGTCAGCCCGGGAAATGGCTGATTATTGAGTCAGACCATTGATCCACCCAGCTCTCCCACCCTAGAGGCCTTCAAGAGGCAGCTGGACAACCATCTGTCAGGGGTGCTTTAAGGTGGATTCCTGCATTGAGCAGGGGGTTGGACTCGATGGCCTTGTAGGCCCCTTCCAACTCCGCTATTCTATGATTCTATGAGCTATTATTTATTTATTTATTTATTTATTTATTTATTTATTTAGCACCATCAGTGTACATGGTGCTCTACAGAGTAAACAATAACATAGCAAGACCCTGCCGTATAGGCTTACATTCTAATAAAATCATAATAAAACAACAAGAAGGGGAAGAGAATGCACCAAACAGGCACAGGGTAGAGTAAAACTAACAGTATAAAACTAAGATCAAAATCAAGTTTTCAAAGCTTTAGAAAAAAATAAAAGTTTTTAGCTGAGCTTTAAAAGCTGCGGTTGAACTTGTAGTTCTCAAATGTTCTGGAAGAGCGTTCCAGGCGTAAGGGGCAGCGGAAGAAAAAGGACGAAGCCGAGTAAGGGAAGTGGAGACCCTTGGGCAGGTGAGAAACATGGCATCAGAGGAGCGAAGAGCACGAGCGGGGCAATAGTGTGAGATGAGAGAGGAGAGATAGGAAGGAGCTAGACAGTGAAAAGCTTTGTAGGTCAACAGGAGAAGTCTGTATTGGACTCTGAGGTGAATTGGAAGCCAATGAAGAGATTTCAGAAGTGGAGTGACATGGTCAGAGCGGTGAGCCAAGAAGATGATCTTAGCGGCAGAGTGGTGGACAGAAACCAACAAACTGATGTGAGAAGAAGGAAGGCCAGTGAGAAGAAGGTTGCAGTAGTCCAACCGAGAAATAGCCAATGCATGAACAAGAGTCTTGGCAGAAGAGACAGACAAAAATGATTGAATCCTGGCAATATTATACAGGAATAATACCGACTGGCAGTGACAGGCCTGGGTTCTGGGCAGAGGCCTTTCAGGGCCCTGCCTGGAGCCAAGGCCCTCCCCCAAATGAATCCTGGAGAAAGAGGGAGATCCAGGGCACACACAGAGTCAGGGGAAAGGGTGGTGGTCATGGCGTACTTTGGGGCATACTTTGGGGGGGCCGACGTGATGGCCAGTTGATTAATTGTTCTGATTTGAACTGAAAAGATAAAGGTCATTCGAAATTCGGCAAATTCCAAGGGAATCTATTTCAGCCCAAGGGCCAAATTCCGTTTTGGAGGCTGTTTCCCAAGAATGAGCAAGGCCAAAGGCAAAAGAGGGGGTAGAGGCCAAATACACCAGCATCTTGTCATTTAAGGGCACGATCCTATGGAATTAGTTGGCAGCCTCTGACATTGGACGCTGGGCGGGAGGAGACTGGAGGCCGTCTTCACCTGTGCTCTCCAGGCGCCCTGCATGTCTGATAGATGGGCAATTTCACCTCTCCAGCAGTGGCTCCTCAGAGAGGGAGGGAAGGAGGCTGGGGCAGCCATAGGAAATGTTGTATGGGTGCCACCCCAGTCTCCCCCCCCCCACAGTGAGAATGCCCCCTTTTCCTGTCTCCACCATTTCCAGAACCGTGCTGGCTACAAGGGGGAGAAGGAGGGGAGGAGAGTACAGTTTCTGGGATCCGAGTTCAGAGCCTTGTTTCTGACCTCGGAGCCCAGAAAACAAACTCGCCTATATCCCCACCCCTCCAGATGCTGCCTGGGAGACACTGGATCGTAGCTAAGGCTCAGAAGAGGCATTTCAACCTTTTAAGAATGGAGGGGGTGCTCAAAAGACAGGAAACGACCAGAAGCAGATGGTCAGCAGAAAAGGGCATGTCCTTTTGGGGAATGCCAGAGAGCTGGATTTGGCCCCTGGGGATGAGGTTATTCACCCCTCATTTACTGGGTCCAGGTTATGGAGACTGGGGCCCAATGGCTCTAGACAGAAGGAAAGGGAAGTTTGGGGAAAGAGCAAAGTGGTGGACAGTGCATGGAATCTCCAAGGTCATGTTCAGACGCAGCAGGCCTCCGAAGATTAGTTGCTGGGGAGCAACCATGCGAGAATAGTAGGTGCTATTCTTAGTTGCTAGGAAGCCCTGATGGTTGTGTGCTCTCTCCAGTATTCGAGGCAGTAAGCCTGTGTGCACCAGTTGCTGGGGAACATGGGCAGGAGGGTGCTGTTGCACCATGTCCTGCCTTGTTGGGCCCTGGTTGACAGCTGTTTGGCCACTGTGGGAACAGAGTGCTGGACTAGATGGACCTTTGGACTAGATGGACCCTTGGTCTGATCCAACATCAGGGCACTTCTGATGTTCTTATGAAGCAACCAGGCCCTCCAGGCCCTTCTTGAGGGCTTCAGAAGAGGCACCAGCCTGGATTGAAAGGATCCACTTTGGTGTGATCCAGCTGCAGGGTTCTCCTGATGGACCCACTCCTGCTCACTCTTCGCTCTGTGCCTCGGCCGTTGAGGAAAATACTCACCACTTCAAACCACTTGACCAAGGTGCTGAAGTTGGGGTTTTTCTTGTAGTTCTGGATGAGGGACGACTGGACCCCCCTGCCAGCGCATTCAATGTCCACTCGAGGTCTATCCACCTGGGCCAGGTTCACTCGCTTCAGGTCTCTCAGTCCCCAGAACAAGATCTAGAGGGAAGAAGCGCCAGAAATCGAGGCAGGCTCTGTGCCCGGGCAGGAGGGGAGAATAACGGGCTCAAGTTAAAGGAAGCCAGATTCCAGCTGGACATCAGGAAAAAACTTCCTGGCTGTTAGAGCAGTACGACAATGGAACCAGTTCCCTAGGGAGGTGGTGGGCTCTCCCACACTCGAGGCCTTCAAGAGGCAGCTGGACAAGCATCTGTCAGGGATACTTTAGGGTGGATTCCTGCATTGAGCAGGGGGTTGGACTCGATGGCCTTGTAGGCCCCTTCCAACTCTACGATTCTATGATTCTATGATTCTAATCGCTGGGGATTTCTGAACTGCTCTGTTGGAATCACTTCCTTGGGGGCCCAGGCAGATGTGAAGTTAATTGCGTGGATACAGTTAACACACACATTCAATAATAAATTTTAAAAAGGTAAGAGAAAAGCCCCAGGGAAACCCAAGAGACACTGGCGACTACGGGGGATGGACACCCGCTGTGATCCTGATGAAAAAGCTACCCTGGAGCTGCTATTCCCATCAGGAGTGAAGGCTCCATTGGAGCCAGCGGCAGCCACAAAAGCAAGGGGGAAATTACTTTGATTTCCACATGGTGGGCTGAAAATTGGATACTTGCAGTGCCGTTTTATCTGGCTCATGACGGAATTATTGTTATTCACCTCCACGAATCGCCTGCTATGTTTTCGTTCCATGATTGCTTGGGCTCAGTGTCTCTTTGCGCTGTTATTTTGATCTGCTACTTTTTTTTTTTTTTTTGGGTAGAGCTAGTGGCTAAAGCAAAGGATGTGATGTACACACACACACACACACACACACACTCACACACACAACTGGATTACTTGGGCCCTTCAGTCAGTGCTTCAGGATGAATAGAAATAACTGTTCCGTATGAAGAAATACTTATTCCTGTGGCCTGTGTGAATTATTTATTTTATTGATTTATAATATTTATATACCACTCCCCATTCAACATTTCGGAGTGGTGTAGAAGACAAAATACAATAAAAACAGAATAAAACACCTTAAAATAGATTTTAAAAGAAGCAAAATGTACAGTCATTAAGGAACGACTTCCTGGAATAATGACGGTTTCAGGAGGTGCCGAAAGGAATACAAAGTATTCCAGAGGCAGGGATTTCCATAGGAGGGGGGCCACCACACTGAAGGCTCTTCCCCTGGTGGACTCCAATCGGAGGATGGGTCTATGTGGAACCACCAATTATGCAAATAAACTCTGCTGGTCTTGGAGCTGTGGGGGGGGGATGTAGAACCCCCTCCCTCTGACCCTGAGAACTCCAGCACTGCCCTCCAGCTATCTTCAGACTTTTCAGCAAGCTTTGTCAGAACACTTCCTGGTCTCTCTCTGATGCCATGAGAGCTGGGAGAAGGCGGGGAAGTTCGCTTTTTCAACAACGCGACAGTAAACATTCTCAAGGATCTGAATTCTGTGCCCTGTTCTAAACTCTGCACAAGAGCACTAACACACAGGAACTCTTCCCCTGCTCCCCTGTTTCTCACTCTCTGCAACTCGCATAGCAACTGGGTCGATTCCTGTTAATTCACGAGGCAATCCGGAGAGACCCATGGGGTCAGCACAGGTGCCACCAACCATACTGCACAATCCAAACCACACAATACGATCCCACCCATCCGAGGTTGGTTTATTTTATTTATTATTACGTTTATACCCCACCTTTTTTCCTCCAAGTAACCTGAGGTGGCATACATAACCCTGCTCCTCTCCATTTATTGTCACAACAACCCTGTGGGGTAGGCTGGGCTAATAGTTCAGGACTGGATCAAAGTCACCCAGTGAGCTTCCATGGCTGAGTGGGGACTAGAACCCGGGTCTCCCGAGTCCCAGTCCGACACTCCAACCGCTACACCCACCCGGGCTCTCACCATCTGGGCTTGGTGCTGAAGTGTGAAATGTTTCCATAGGGACCCACTCTACGTCTTCGAAGAGACACCCATGAACTCAGGATCTTTTCTCGATCCTCCCAGAGTGCAGGACACGGAATAATGGGCTCAAGTTAAAGGAAGCCAGATTCCGGCTGGATATCAGGAAAAACTTCCTGACTGTTAGAGCAGTACGACAATGGAATCAGTGACCTAGGGAGGTTGTGGGCTCTCCCACACTAGAGGCCTTCAAGAGGCAGCTGGACAACCATCTGCCAGGGATGCTTTAGGGTGGATTCCTGCATTGAGCAGGGGGTTGGACTCCATGGCCTTGTAGGCCCCTTCCAACTCTGCTATTCTCTGATTCTATGATTCAATGAACTGACAACAACCCCCCTGAGAGATTCCGATTACCTCCACTCTGTATTTGCTCAGCACAGGGCGGATCCCCAGAGGCACGGGCAGGATGGGGCCCCGGTCCATGTCCGTGGGTCCATCAATGGGAGGCAAATCTGACTTCCCAGCTGGGCCAATCTGGAAGAGAGAAAGGAGGGTAGCTGGAAAGGAATCGGCTCGCTTCGCTTTCTCACCCACCACCCTGACCCACAAGATGCTTCTGTTCAGTTCCATCCATCAGGAAGGCAAAATTTGCCATTCATGCATCTGCTAGTCAGTCAACAGGTTTTCATTTGGGGGCCTAGAATTGATGATGATGATGACGTGTCCATGATGTGGTTGCATGCTTCAGAAATTTCCATTCCAGCATTTTGTCTAGGGCTTGGAAAGAAAATTTGGAAGTCATGGAAGATCATGTAAAGAAAAAGGATTTGAGAGCCAAAACGGGAAGAGGGGAGTCATGACGAACTTCACCCTGGTTGTTGTTGGCTTCTGAACCTTGAGCAGAAACAAATTCCCTCTGCGTTTCCTTGTGCAGCCAAAGAAGCGAATGCCAACATCATTATTATGGTTATTATTATTTTTAGGATGACGATGATACAATTCTGCAATCGGCAAATCAGAATTGCAGCTCTGTAGATTCCTAGAACCCCTGAGAAAAGCTATTGCAGACATCGAGACTTTGAGCATGCTGGTGTTTTTTCAGGGATGCTAACACTGGAGTGGGTGGGAGATAAAAGCGATTACCTGCTTCCAGGGGAAGGGTGCAGCAGCTCTGAAGGTTGCCCACATGCCAAGACCCCCTGCCAACTCTGGTGAGTGATTTACATAAGAAAGGTCAGGTTGGGGATGGTGGGGGTGTAGCAACGCAAAACTTGGCACAGTCCAGTTCATGCAGGCAAAGGGAAGAGCTGGGATCAAGACTAAAGGAGACTCTAACACAGCCTTCCTCAACCTGGGGCGCTCCAGATGTGTTGGACTGCATCTCCCAGAATGCCCCAGCCTGGCTGGGGCATTCTGGGAGTTGTAGTCCAACACATCTGGAGCGCCCCAGGTTGAGGAAGGCTCCTCAAACAGGATGTCCTGTGAGGCAGGCAAGTCCTCGGGCTCATAGAAACAACTAGGGACGTTCTGTATAGTCTGAGCCGCTGCAGCAGTTTGGGAAGCACCTTGATTTGTGGCCCGCCTGGATCGGTGGCTGCCAGCAAGGCCCGCCTGATCTCGTCATCGTCATAAGGCAGCTGAGAACGTGGAGGAAAGACAAAGAGAGAGAGAGGGAAGGAAGGAAGGAGGGAGGGAGAGAAAGGGTGCAGGTGGGGAGAGGGCAAACAGGCAGATCCACAGGTGTAAAAAACCCAAAACCCACTCTCAAACAGGCCACAAGACAAGCAGATGAAGAAGCCCGCTTTCAAAGAGAGAGGGAGAGAGGGAGAGAGAGGCAGAGGAAGAAAATGTGGACTGGAGATGGGATCCTGTCTCCATTCACACAATGGCCCCGTTCAGAAGACACCTTAAACCATGGCTTTAACCACAGTGGTTAAGCCAGAAAGCCTGGCTGTGTTCAGAAGACACCTTAAACCACGGCTATAACCATGGTGAATAAAGCAAAAAGCCTTAATCACTGTGGTTAAAGCCGTGGTTTAAGGTGTCTTCTGAACACAGCCGAGCTTTCTGGCTTAACCACGGTGGTTAAGCCAGAAAGCTGGGCTGTGTTCAGAAGACACCTTAAACCATGGCTTTAACCATGGTGAATAAGGCTTTCTGGCTTAACCACTGTGGTTAAAGCCATGGTTTAAGGTGTCTTCTAAACAGGCCCAATGTGTCTGGGAGCCATTAGCAGAAGAGACGGAGCAATCCTTGGTTATCTATCAAACGTGTATCTCGTCGTTCCTCCAAGGAACCTGGCGTTTCCCCTCCCCCTCAGTTTTATCCTCACAACAGTCCTGTAATATAGGTTAGGCAGTGGTGCTGAAATCCAGCCGTCCAAGCGCTGAACCCATTTTGGGGATATGGTTCAGCCCCTTGATATGGTTCAGCTCTTTTTTAAGAGTTCTGGCTGTTTCTGACGAAAACCCAGAATGGAATCACAGCCCCACAAAAATTTGGAGCCATCAGCCACCACTGAGGTTGAGTCGACCTTCCCCAACCTGGTGCTCTCCGGATGTGTTGGACTGTAACACCCATGATTCCCAGCCATCATAGCTCATGATGGGAATTGCTGTCCAACACATCTCGGGGCACCAGGTGGGGGAAGGCTGGGTGAGGCTAGGAGGTTAGTGACTAGCCCAGACATCATAAAATCTCTGCGCCTGGGCCAGGCGTATGGGACACAGATGAACAGGGTCTGAAACCGCTCTTTTGGGGGGGTGGATTAGTCCTACGTGCCTGGAATTTCACTCGCTCCAGTTGCCCTTCATCTCTGGCTGTTCTCACAGTGCACAATAATGAAACGACTGATAACGAAGCCATGGGTGTATCTGTTAGGGTCGCTAGCTGACATCAGGTTAATTGGTGGAGTTCTCAAGTGAAGTGTCAGTTGATTAACTGATGGATGATCTCAGGCTTTTTGAGTATCTCAAAAAAGGTACATGCAAATGTCTTCAAATTCAATTAACTCAAAAGCAGGTGAGTAATCCGCTAAATGTGTTTTCCATTGGTTGGTAGGCCCAGTATGTATTTTTACCCCGATTCCATATTGATACTCTGCATGTGCTTATGGCTTTGGACATCACCCACCAGCAAACCTGTGGCTGAAAGGCAGGACGGTTTCCCTTTCCTCTCCCCAGGGCATTTATTCATTTATTTATTTATTTATTTATTTATTGCATTTCTATACCGCTCAATAGCCGGAGCTCTCTGGGCAGTTCCCCAAAATTAAAACCATTCAAAGTATAAAACAACAGTATAAAAGCATAATATAAAATACAATATAAAAGCTCAACCAGATAAAAACAGACGCAATGCAAAATTACAAATTTAAAACACCGAGTTAAAAGTTATTTATAGACTGTTAAAATGCTGGGAGAATAAAAAGGTCTTCACCTGGCGTCTAAAAGCATGTAATGTACGTGCCAAGCGAACCTCCTTAGGGAGCTCATTCCACAGCCGGGGTGCCACAGCGGAGAAGGCCCTGCTCCTGGTAGCCACCTGCCTCACTTCCTTTGGCAGGGGCTCACGGAGAAGGACCCCTGAGGATGACCTTAGGGTCCGGGCAGGTACATATGGGAGGAGGCGTTCCTTCAGAAAGCCTGGCCCCAAGCCGTTTAGGGCTTTAAATGTTAATACCAGCACTTTGAATGGGGCCCAGACCTGGACTGCATCTGGGTGCGTCATTATCTGATGCAATGTGCTGCTAGAAAATGGGTTGAAGGCCACCAACCTGGATGGCTTTAAAAGGGCACTAGAAGTTTATATGGAGTAGGACAGGTCCACCATCTCTACGTTCAGAGGCAGCAAGCCTCTAATTATCAATGGCTTGGGAGGGGGGGGAGCTGTTGCACCCATGTCCTGTTTGTGGGCACCCCGTTGGGGTATCAAGTTGGGAAAGAGGATACTGGAATACAGAGGCCTTGGGTCTGATCCAGCAGGCACGTCTTAGGCATTGCACTCAAACAGAAATATGGGAATCATATTTCCTCCCATATGTCTGGGCACTGAAGTGTGCATCATAAGAACATGATGTATTTGTTTGTGGATTTTAGTATTAAGACGGGGAAAGTAAAGAGAGAAAAAAGAAAGAAAAGAAAACAAGAGAAGAAGTAAATTTGATTGATAATTGTAATTCTAGAATTAGAGAGAAATGGAGTATGATTCTGTGAATCCAGTGTATGAGATTCAGATAAGTCATAAGGAAGAACTGAATTTGATTAACGTATTAATAGTAATTAAGAAGTTAGTTAGCATTTCTGGCATGAAGAGGGCCAAAAATATACTTTAACCTTATCCTTAAATGTTTTTTTATTGTATTTTAGTGTAGTTGCTTTGTGTATACTTTTGTTTGTATGCATTATGTGTGGTGTAAAGATTGTGTGTTTTTGATGTTTAAAATAATAATAACAAAAGAACATAAGAACATAAGAAGGGCCCTAATGCTGGATCAGACCAAGGATCCATCTAGTCCCCAATCTCTTTCCTACTCTCTCCTTAGCTAAAATGAGATTCGCTCAGCTCAAGCTTGGTTTCACGTCCTAAATCGTATTTTGTGAGATGGATGAATTGGCCGTATTTGGGACTCTGAACTCAGCCTGGAATTATCCCCGAGTATTTGGGACTCTGGACTCAATCTGGAATAATCTCCCAGTATTTGGGACTCTGAACTCAGCCCGGAATAATCCCCGAGTATTTGGGACTCTGGACTCAGCCCGGAATAATCCCCGAGTATTTGGGACTCTGAACTCAGCCTGGAATAATCCCCGAGTATTTGGGACTCTGAACTCAGCCTGGAATAATCCCCGAGTATTTGGGACTCTGAACTCAGCCTGGAATAATCCCCGAGTATTTGGGACTCTGAACTCAGCCTGGAATAATCCCCGAGTATTTGGGACTCTGAACTCAGCCTGGAATAATCCCCGAGTATTTGGGACTCTGAACTCAACCTGGAATAATCCTGAAGTATTTGGGACTCTGAACTCAGCCTGGAATAATCCCCAAGTATTTGGGACTCTGAACTCAGCCTGGAATAATCCCCAAGTATTTGGGACTCTGAACTCAGCCTGGAATAATCCCCAAGTATTTGGGACTCTGAACTCAGCCTGGAATAACCCCCAAGTGTGGCTTCTGCTGTGCCATTACCTGGAGCAGTTCAAAAGCAGCCAGCAGGTCTCCAGCAGTGGAGTTGCCCCGGTAGATCTGGTAGTACTCCAGTTGGGGTGGGAAGCGTGGGGTGCAGTAGTCTTCATCCGACATCTTCACCACGGGCTTGGCGAACGTTCGGCCCATGAAGTCCGCCTTGCCCTGGAAGGATGCAGAGGAGGGGTGTGGGGTCACAGCCCTGGAGAGGACAGTGCTTCTTGCTAGGTGCTGGCCTGGATGGAAATTTCGTCCAGCAGAGCACGGCAAAGGTTGTTTTATCCTCACCAGGTGGAGCCCCACCACACCCAACCTATTTTTAGAAAATAAGCATTATGGGGGACGTTTCCGGGCCCAAGAAGCCAAACCCAATGGGAGGGGGCAGACAGATGTTGACTACAGCAGGAGACCTGCAGGGACCAGGCAGAGAGGGAAGCATTCTCCTCCCCTGTTGCCCCTCTCTCTTCCAAACTTTCCCCTCCCCGCAACACTTTTCAGATGCATGGCAAGACCCAGCTGGTCAGACTCAAGTCTGCTGCCAAGTGTCTAGCTTGGTCCTCCGTCTGAAAAACAGCATGGTGGATCATCGGTCAAAAACATGGGGCACCAGGGGACATTTGTAGGGAGGGATTCAGAGGCCTGGAATTAGGGGAGGTCAGTTGAGCTGGTCCGAAAGCTGTGGGTGGCAATCCCTGCAAAGGAGGAGGTGCCGTTCTCTCGGCCTGCAAGAACGGGAGGCCAGGCACCTTTTGCCCTTCCCGATCCCGGCCCTCTCTCTTACCACGGTGTCCTGGTCATAGATCTCAATGACGATGATGGGCGGGTCGTCCCGCATCTCCTGGGCTTCCCCGTACAATTCCACGTTGTCGAACACCAGGAGCTGGTCCCAGGTGGGGCAAAGCGTCTCGTTGAGCACCTGAGGGGAGGGAGGCGAAGGTCGAGAGAAAGCGATGCAGAGTGTCCCCCTCCCTCCCCGGAAAGGCCTTGCCAAATTGCTCCCATTGTAACTCCCGTCCCTTGACAGGCAAACCTCTTGGCTGCTTGGAGATATTTTTGTTATGGCTCCTCGTAAAAGGAAATATTATGCTTCGTCTCTTTTCCATAAACTGAGGGAAGGCTTTGAGAGATGTTGCTGATTTGGGTATGGGAATTGTGCCCACAGAATCTGATTTTTCAAGTTTGCCTTTAGCTAATTTATGCTCCTACATCAACCTAGAATCATAGAATCATAGAATGGCAGAGTTGGAAGGGGCCTACAAGGCCATCGAGTCCAGCCCCCTGATCAATGCAGGAATCCACCCTAAAAGTTTGTAATTAATGTTTTGCTCTGGACGAGGAGGTGCAGGGAACACTGATCAGATTTGCAGATGACACAAAACTGGGTGGGATAGCTGGAAGACAGAAGACAGAAACAAACTTCAAAGTGATCTTGATAAGCTGGAGTGCTGGGCTGAAAACAACAGAATGAAATTTAATAGGGATAAATGCCAAGTTCTTCATCTAAGAAATAGAAACCAAATGCACAGTTACAAGATGGGGGATGCTTGGCTCAGCAATACTACCAACGAGAAGGATCTTGGAATTGTTGTAGATCGCAAGCTGAATATGAGCCAACAGTGCGATATGGCTGCAATTAAGGCAAATGCTATTTGGGCTGCATTAATAGAAGTATAGCTTCCAAATCACGTGAGGTACTGGTTCCTCTCTATTCGGCCCTGGTTAGGCCTCATCTAGAGTATTGCGTCCAGTTCTGGGCTCCACAATTCAAGAAGGACGCAGACAAGCTGGAGCGTGTTCAGAAGAGGGCAACCAGGATGATCAGGGGTCTAGAAACAAAGCTCTATGAAGAGAGACTGAAAGAACTGGACATGTTTAGCCTGGAGAAGAGAAGATTGAGGGGAGACATGAGAGCACTCTTCAAATACTTGAAAGGTTGTCACACAGAGGAGGGCCAGGATCTCTTCTCGATCCTCCCAGAGTGCAGGACACGAAATAACAGGCTCAAGTTAAAGGAAGCCAGATTCCAGCTGGACATCAGGAAAAACTTCCTGACTGTTAGAGCAGTACGACAATGGAATCAGTTACCTAGGGAGGTGGTGGGCTCTCCCACACTAGAGGCCTTCAAGAGGCAGCTGGACAACCCTCTGTCAGGGATGCTTTAGGGTGGATTCCTGCACTGAGCAGGGGGTTGGACTCGATGGCCTTGTAGGCCCCTTCCAACTCTGCTATTCTAGGATTCTATGATTTATTATTTATTTATTTATTTGTTGCACTGTTAGGCTGCCTAATAACCAGGCATGTCTAAAAAAAAACATAAAATAGAAAGAACAGAACAATGACAAACGCTCGCACACAATAAAACCAAGATAGAACCAGGGCAAAAACAAGATGGCACATAAAACCAGCAGCAAAATAAAACAGTTCTGGTGGCCTAAAAGCATTAAAAACAGTCCCTGAAAGGCCTGGGAGAACAGAAAGGGCTTCGCTGGGCACTGAAAAGGCGCAGGTATGAAATGACCTTCCCATCACCACCAGGCCCTGTCTCTTGTATCCATTGCTGGAAAAGATCCTTTTTATCTGTGCTGTTTTTATGATCCTACCTACTAATAGGTAACATGTTCCCTGGAAATGGGTCCTTATCTAGCCGGACCAGTATCACTCACAAGAGAGAGGCATCAGCTGGGTTGGAGGGACCCCATGTTTTGCAGAAGTAATTTTTTTTTTTGGGGAAAACCCATTTTGAACCCGAGGGCTGAATCCCATTCAGAAGAAGGTCCCAGGAGCAGAATTCCAGTGGTGGGCAGGGGGCCAAAGGCCAGCAGCTGAGCCTTAGGAGAGAGGCATTTCTAACCAACGATCAATTGGCGGGTGGGGGAGTCCCTAGGGTGCTGGATTGGGATCACAGATTTGGCCCACGGACCTGGAATTCCACACCCCGAACCTAAGGCCAAAGGTGCCCGTCTCTCGCGCCCATCTTACCTCGGTGCATTGGCTCTGGGTGATGAAGAAGACCCGGGCAAAGGGGTCGGAGAGGCCGCTGCTGTCCGCAGCGAATAAACTCCTGGCCTGGTACATGTGGACACGGAGCTGGAAGACCTGTTTCACTGCGAGGGGAAGGAAACACAGAGGAAAGACACTCGCATTGGCGTTGGCAGGGCGAGGAGAGGCAGATTTAGTTGTCGGGTGGAGGGCTGTTTTGAGGCAGGCACAAACTTACCCAACCTGCAGCTCTCCAGATCCTTTGGACTACAATGTCCACCAGCCCCAGCTGGCATTTTCAATGGCCTGGCGTGATGGGAGTTGTAGTCCAAATCATCTGCAGGGGCAGCAGGCCACCCTAGAAACCGCTTTGGAAAATCGAAAGTAAGCAAGAAGACAGTGCCCTTGAGCATGTGCCATCTGCTTTGTGAGGATTGGCCCTACCAGAAGGAGGAGGCATCACCCTAAAGCAGCCGGTGCTGGGAGGGGGGAGCTGAAGAGTTGGAGGGCAGAGCTAGGTGTGCCACACAAGCTGCCCTGAGTCCCCTACGCTAGCGCACTGCCTCAGGTGTGGCGGAAGTAAGATTCAGCTGCTAGGCTGGGCGGTTCTGGATGTGGGGCCGCCGTCTTGGGTGGCCATTATAGAAGCCGCCATCTTGAATGGATGGGCCCTGCTTTCCCCTCCCGTTCGAGAGCTGCCGGGAGGCGTTCGGGCCCGGCACCTGTGGGAGCACCCTTGGAGCAGGCGGCGCTCTTACTTGTGTAGAGGAGGCTGATGGGCGGGAAGGTCGGGAGACCTTGTCCCCTGGGCAGCTTCTTCTCCTCAAAGCCACAGGGCAGGCCGCTGAGGAAGTCTTTCCGTTGCTTGTTGAGGCCCAACCACAAATAGATCTCCATTTTGGCCTGCACCGTCCAGCCGGCTGGCCCGAAGCCCCGTTTCCCTGGTAACTGAGAGAAGGAAGGCCAGGAGAGAGACGGCGTTCCACGACCGGTGCTTTTCTCGTAGCCACCCAATTCCCATTTCACCCCTACATTCGAGCTCCTCTGGAACTCAGGAAGTGCTCGGCCACGATTCAGCGGAGCCATGTGTATTTTAAGGCCTGCAAATGCGTGCAGGATTCCGACCTTAAACCTTCCCTAACCCGACACCCTCCAGATTTATTTATTTATTTATTTATTTATTTATTTATTTATTTATTACATTTCTATACCGCCCAATAGCCAGAGCTCTCTGGGCAGTTCACAACACAGATGTATTGACCATGCTGTCTGGGGATGATGGGAGTTGCAATACAGCAATCTGGACGACACCTGGTTAGGGAAGGGCTACCTTAAACATTTCACAGCTGTAGAAACACTTTCTGAGGTGCTTAAATGGGTCCCAGCCTCAGCATCGCCGTGCTGGGAAAAGCTCCCCCTGTTGAGGGTTTGACTGACGCGCACCCGTTGGAGGCATCGCAGCTGCCCTACCCTTGCCAAACTCTTGGAGAAGAGCCCCCCGTTTCACCTGCACCTTCTCAGCCCCCCACCCCCACTCCCTCGGCCAATGGCATCCCGATGGGAGAAGAGTGGCCGGCTCACCTTCAGGAAGACAGTCTTCACTTTCCCACAGTCTTTGCCTGTTTCCTCATCTACAATGGAGTAAAGGATGTCCTTGGAGGGGACGCGAGCGTAGGCAATGCGCTTGTTATTGCTCATCATCCAAATGAAAATGTCCGGGATGCTGTGCTGGGGCTGCAGGTGGAGGAAGGGCCAAGAGACAGAGAGAGAGAGAGAGAGAGTGAGAGAGAGAGAGAGAGAGAGAGAGAGAGAGAGAGAGAAGGGTAAGCCTGTGTGCAATTGCTGGGGAACATGGGCGAGAGGGCGCTGTTGCAGCATGTCCTGCCTTGTTGGTCCCTGGCCGATGGCTGGTTGGCCATTGTGTGAACAGAGTGCTGGACTAGATGGACCCTTGGTCTGATCCAGCATCAGGGCTCTTCTGATGTTCTTATGAGAGATCAACCAGGATGATCAGGGGTCTGGAAACAAGGGCCTATGAAGAGAGACTGAAACAACTGGGCATGTTTAGCCTGGAGAAGAGAAGACTTAAATACTTGAAAGGTTGTCACACAGAGGAGGGCCAGGATCTCTTCTCGATCATCCCAGAGTGCAGGACACGGAAGAATGGGCTCAAGTTACAGGAAGTCAGATTCCGGCTGGACATCAGGAAAAACTTCCTGACTGTTAGAGCAGTACGACAATGGAATCAGTTGGTTGTGGGCTCTCCCACACTCGAGGCCTTCAAGAGGCAGCTGGACAACCATCTGTCAGGGATGCTTTCAGGTGGATTCCTGCATTGAGCAGGGGGTTGGACTCGAAGGCCTTATAGGCCCCTTCCAACTCTACTACTCTATGATCCTATGAAAGCTGAATGGCAGGCACCCACCATCCCTGGAGACTGTCTCTCCATCCATCCCAATCAAGTGGACGTGAGGCACAGCTAGTCTCCTGCAGCAGGACTCTGCTACAGGTAGTCAACAAAATGTGGGAACCAGAAATCCATCACTTGGGGCTTCCTGCCCATGCGAACAGTTCCAGCCCCTGCTGAGCTGAGATCTACCCGCAAGGCTCAAGCTATACACGGCTGAACCCAGTCCCACCTCGTCTGCCAGGAACCGCAGCTTTTGCAGGAAGTTCTGAGATTGCTTCAGCTTTTCCCTGATGGTGGTTTTCTTAACCTGGGATCGCATGGTCTTGGCCTGCTGGCCCATGGTCTCCTGCACAGGGTCAGGTACAAGGAAAGAGAGGAGAGGCAGAAAGAAGAGACGTCAGATTGGACATATGGGCTGGGAGATTATGTCTAACAGATTTGGAGGGCACCAGGTTGGGGAAGAGCAGTCTCTGTACCTTCCTTAGGATCCTCCAGTAAAGGAGGCTGTAATGGAAGCACAAATTGTAGGAGAATTTTGGCCAAAGCTGATCTAGCCAAAGTTGAATCTTCCTGCTTCCCATTGATATCAGTGGAAGAGACTTGAAGTGTGTGCTGAAATCTCTCCCATTAACATTGAAGTTACTGAGGGAGCTTTGGCTAGAGAACAACCTACTTTTTCTGGAGGGGGACCATTCCCATTAATGGCATCGCAGAAGTATTTTTCTACTGGTGGTGGAACTGGTGAGATCAACTGTTCCTTCTTTTGCCAGAATTAATAACTCCACCGGATGCATTTTTAGAACCAGTAACATCGCAGTGAAAATATTAGGAATGAGAAATTAATCTTGTCCTTCTCATTATCTCCAAACTAGAATTTCACCATTAACAATAGTGTCACGTCAGAGGGTAAAACTCTCTCTGCAGTCTTCTTCAACCAACGCCCCCCTCCCTTTCCCCACCCACATCACAGGAGAGACGCTCACCAGTTCCCGCATGCAAGATTTCAGCCTCTCCCGGTCCAGCCGTGTGCGGGAGGAATGGTTCTGGTCCTTGTTGGAGAGAGTCACAAATCGCCTGTGCCGGGTACGAGGATGCGGTGAGGGGGAGGAGAAGAGAGAATTGTGGCACCAACTAAACCTTGGAGGTGGAGGAGAAGAGGGCCCCTTTGGGGAGAAGACCCCAATTGTGAGGACAGTGCTACAGATACTTCCAATGGGGACCAAGCCCTCACCTCCTCGGCAATGGTACAACCAGATGGATTCAGTGAAAGCATACCACCGTTACCACCCATGTTAAGAGATGTTTGTAAGTCTGCAATGAATTTCCCCGATTGTTCCACAAAACCTAGAATAATTGCTAGAACTTTTGGGTGGAACTAGATGTTAAGAAGGGAAAACATATACATGTCCCATCCCTTTTCCCTGGACATGTCCCAATTGTGGAATGACCTCCCTGATGAGGCTCGCCTAGCGCCAACGTTGTTATCTTTTCGGCACCAGGTCAAGACTTTTCTCTTCTCCCAGGCATTTAAGTTTGTTAGTTTGTTAATGGACCCCAGAACTGTTGTTTAAATGGATACTGTTGTATTATACTGTTGTTTTTAATATTTTTGAATGTTTAAAATTTTGTATACTTTTTTTAAAAATGTTTACTGTTTTTAACTTTCGTAAACCGCCCAGAGAGCTTCGGCTATGGGGCGGCACATAAATTAAATAAATAAATAAATAAATAAATAAATAAACGGATTAATACGAAGGGGTCCGATTTGCGGGAGATGACTCACAGGCATCCGCTGCTCAGCTCTTCCAGGACCCCTCGGAGGCGGCGCTCCGGGTGGGGCTTCTCCGTCTTGATCATCTCGTGCACGTCGTTCAGCCCTTCTTCCTGGAAGATTAGAAGCGAGTTCCAAGATGCAAATCTGGCAGTAGGAGGCCCCCACCGGTCATCCTAGATGACCTGCTGGAATCCTAATCCCGTATCCTGGAAGTGGGGGCCTCTGCGCCCCCCGGATGTCCCCCCTCCCCTCGTCTCCCCTGGCCCTTCTTCAGGACCCTCACCAGCTTGTCTGCAATCTTGTCCATGATGTTGGAGTTGTAGAGGCGCCGTCTCTGGTCCTGCCACCAACTCTTGATGTAAATGCAAGGCTTCTTGTCAAAATACGGAAGGTGAAAATAGTTCCTGGAGCAGCGGGGGGAAACCGTAGACTTCAGGGGTGGTTGCAAGGGGCGATGTCCCCTACAGAGACCCTCCTTTGCACCCACATGCACGTCCGTGGGCAGATGTGGGGGTCAGAATGCCAGGCACATCGTTCAAGCTCCAGTTCCGGCCTCAGTCCTCAGTTGCTTTGAGTAGAGGACATGCAGGGAAATACAGTCCAAGACCCGACCCAGAATCCCAGACCCTTTCCTCCTCCTCCTCTTCCTCCTCCCTTTCCAATGACAGACAATACGATAACCAACAGGAGGGAGGGAAGGCAACCAGGATGATCAGGGGTCTGGAAACAAAGCCCTATGAAGAGAGACTGAAAGAACTGGGCATGTTTAGCCTGGAGAAGAGAAGATTGAGGGGAGACATGATAGCCCTCTTCAAATACTTGAAAGGTTGTCACTCAGAGGAGGGCCAGGATCTCTTCTCGATCCTCCCAGAGTGCAGGACACAGAATAACGGGCTCAAGTTAAAGGAAGCCAGATTCCAGCTGGACATCAGGAAAAACTTCCTGACTGTTAGAGCAGTATGACAATGGAACCAGTGACCTAGAGAGGTTGTGGGCTCTCCCACATTAGAGGCCTTCAAAAGGCAGCTGGACAGCCATCTGTCAGGGATGCTTTAGGGTGGATTCCTGCCTTGAGCAGGGGGTTGGACTCAATGGCCTTGTAGGCCCCTTCCAACTCTGCTATTCTATGATTCTATGATTCTAAGAGGCAACCATTCATTATGTTGATTATTGTGTCATGTGGGGAGGGCACACAACGGACACACAACTGACAGCACGTTATTTTGTCGATTTAAACCACAGGGGAAAACAACAGGCTGGTCCATTGCTTATCCGGAGACCCGTTGATTAAGAAGTCGTACGGCCAGCTACGTTGTGTAATCTCCCCCGCCAGGTGCACTATTCCAGAAGGTCATAGAGTTCTCTGTCAGGAACGGCTGACAGCACCCCAGTCACTTCTGTTTAGCCAGCAGAACTTTGAATGCATGATGGGATATGGCTGGGAGGACTGAGGGAGGAGGGAGGGAGGAGGGAAGGAGGAGGGAGGGAGGAGGGAGGGAGGAGGGAAGGAGGAGGGAGGGAGGAGGGAGGGAGGAGGGAGGGAGGAGGGAAGGAGGAGGGAGGGAGGAGGGAGGGAGGAGGGAGGGAGGAGGGAGGGAGGAGGGAAGGAGGAGGGAGGGAGGAGGGAAGGAGGAGGGAGGGAGGAGGGAGGGAGGAGGGAGGGAGGAGGGAGGGAGGAGGGAGGGAGGAGCACCAGCAGCCCAGAAGGACGCCGGGACTTTCAGTCACATGACAAGGGGAGGAGCAACATGTTGTGTGGGGAGTACTGGAAGAATAATGAATGGTCAGTTGCCCCTTCCCCCCTCCATTGGCTAATATGTCATCCGAGCCAGGCCAAGGGTTTCCCTTGTCGACGCGACTGGCCAAGCTCACTTGCCTGTCAGTGACCAAAGGCTTCATTGGTGGGGAAGTAGAAATGGAGACAAACTCCCCGTCTTCATTGGCTTCCTCGTCACTCTCGTTCTGCAGCAGCTCGGATTCCTCCTCGTCACCGCCGCCGCCATCTTTCCTCTTCTTGATGGTGGGCTTGGACATCCCATCAATTTCATTGCCATAATTGCCTTGGAAAACGGAAGGGATGATTTGGGGGATAATCTTAGGGTTGGGAAGTGGGAAGTGTATCCTCCCTAGGCAGGCCACTGAGCCGAACCATTCTCACAGAGCTGAGGCTCTGTCTGGACGCCGGGCGAATATCTTAGCTGTGCTCGGTGTAACCAAGATGGCTGCCATCTTGATAACTACACATGGAACCAAGTTCAAGGAAGGGCTGTTTGGGGTAAAGCGACGTTCGTAGAATGCGACTCCACAGCAAAGCCTCAAAGGGCTCACTTCATCTATAGTCTGCTAGCAGGAAGTGGAGGAAACACACAACCTGAAATTCACATAACTAGGACTGAGGTTGTACAAATGGTTTTTGGACAGAAGAAAGTTACCAGATGGTGATGTGTTCCTGCCATTTTCCAGTAGTTAAACTACAGCTGCCTCCACTGACCTAGCACCCTCCAGATGTGTTGGACTACAATCCCCAGCATCCCCCAGCCAGCCTGGCTTGGGGATGCTGGGGGTTGTAGTCCAACACACCTGAAGGACACCAGGTCAGGGGAGGCTGCTATATAAGAACGAACCATCATGCATCCACTACCATGAAATATCATCATGTGGTGACATTTCCCTGTCTAAAACAATCCCTGAAAGTCCCCCGTCAGTCCTCAAAGTGTCCAAACCCTACTTCAGAGGCCGGGTCAGGCACACAATGGCACCACGCATGTCATCGCAGTTGGCAAATGCTCCTTATCCCCACACTCCCCACACTCCTTTCAGGAAGCTCCGCTTCGGTACGTACCGATTGTGACCTCAAAGTTGATAGGTTTATCTCCGTTCTTCCTGTCGACCATGGTTGCCTCCAGAAAGGATCCAAAGAGAAAGAACTCTTCCATCTTGCCAGTGCAGTTCTGTGGGACGGGAGAGAAACCCAGCCATCGTGGTGACTGCCTTCAAGGTTTTAATCTCGTACAAACACTGTGTTGTCCCGAGTTGGACACATGGGCTATAAAGTCCGCCGTTGCATATCACAGGAGAGGGGAAATGTTTTTTTGGCCTGGGTGCTGATTTCCAATATGGGACTGGTCTCGGGGGCTGCATTCCAGTAGCAGGTGGGGTTATTGGCCGTGGGCAGGGCCAAGGAGAGCTGGCATTCTTACCAATGTGGACATTTCCCCACCAAGCCCACAAAACACGGCGTGATTCGATGCTGGGCAATCCTGCATTGAGCAGTTGAGCAGAGGGTTGATGGCCTTTTAGGCCCCTTCCAACTCTACTATTCTATGATTCTATGAATTAAAGTTTCATTGCCTTCAAATACCCTCTTATCACTGTTTGGAGGTATCAGTAGAAGAAGCTTGTGGCTGAGAGGTCTAGCTAAGGCCTTAGTTACAAGCAGTAAGAGTTTTTAGCTACAATAGGCTGGTATTTGGGCTCCACCCCCTGTTTCCTAGGGTGACCCTATGGAAAGGAGGACTGGGCTCCTGTGTCTTTAACAGTTGTAGAGAAAAGGGAATTTTCAGCAGGTGTCCTTTGTATGCATGCAGCACCTGGTGACATTCCCTCTTCATCTTGACCAGATACAAAAGAGAACAGGGATCCCGCAGCTTTACCTATTGTGATGAAGAGGGAACTTCACCAGGTTTGTCCTCACCTGTCCTCCTTTTCATATGGTCACCCTAACCAAGGGCCACATCTGGCCTATGGACCGGAGGTTCCCCATCCCTGGTCTAACATGACTGAAAGAAGGTTTCCAGATGTCTGGCAGAGGAACGTGCCTGCCCTGTCTTGCCTAGCAATACCAAAGAATGAACTTCCGACCTGAGCTCATGGAAGTCCAAGGGACAGGGCATCCATCTTGTCCCATGGCCACCTCCATGATCAAAAGGAAGTCACGTTCAGATCCTTGCATCCAAAGTGCCAGAGTCCGGCACCGTGAGGCCTTCAGAATAGCAGGGGTGCTGAATCTTTCCCCCAGGGGTTAAATCCAGCCTTGCTAGGATCCCAATCCAGCTCCCTGGAATTTTGTAGGAGTCCCTGGCCCCTTTCCCCATCTTTCTTGCAGCCCTCCACCCAGCAGCCATTCTAAAAGGCTGAAATCCCGACCCTAAGGCTTAGTTGCAAGCAGTAAGAGTTTTCAGCTACAATAGGCAAGTATTTTGGCTCCACCCATTTTTGCCTCTAGCCCCACCCCATTGTAATGCGACCGCTGAAAGCTTCTCCAAAACGGGATCCGGTTCTGTGGATGACCGAGGCTCCACCCCTCCCTAGCATGGGAATGCAAGTTCAACGCAGCCTCCTTTGGGTGCTCTCTGCTATGGCCAGGTCAATCTACGAACCACCAGCTTTCTTCTCCTCCCTCGGCATGGATCAATATTGAGTTCACCATGGCACCGGGAAGGACAATAATGGGGAACGGTCCCATGGTGCTGAGCGTCCCCCTCTGCTGAGGTTGTGTAAGACCCGCAGGACCCTAGAGGACTACCGTGGCACGGGGGAACTTACGTCCGCGACGGGCGTGGCCAGCTCTACTTGAACTTCTGTGGAGCTGGTGAGCTCAGGGTTGCTGGTATCTAAAATCTCCACCGCCAGGCTGACGAGCAGACGGGCCCGGAAGGAGACCCCTTCGCCCAGACCCTCGTTCAAGTCCTGGTGTTCGTCCATGAGGGTATAGTTGCGGGTGGAGCCGTACATGTTCACCCAGGCAGGGCCGAACGTGGGCAAGAAGCCTGGAAAAGATCACCAGCACTTACTTAGAAGCAAGTCCTTTTACATTATTATTATTTTTTTTACCAAGGGCAGTATCCAGCAGGGTGCTTATGGCCCCGGCCAATTCGCTTGCACCCTGCCAATGCCAGTCTGCAAGCAGCACCCACTGCTTGCAGAATGAAGATTTAGCACTTCTGGGGACAGCTGGAAATAAGCTGAAATGTTTGTTTCTGGAACAGAGCAAACTGGTGAAGCTCACATAAGGGACTTCTGTCAGCCTGTCCCAATCGAGAAACAAGCATTTCTCTCGTTTCAGGCCCTCCTCTGGGAAGGGCAAAATCCCTGATGCACCTGAATTGGAATTGTTGTAGATCACAAGCTGAATATGAGCCAGTCGTGTGATATGGCTGCAAAAAAGGTAAACGCTATTTTGGGCTGCATCAATAGAAGTATAGCTTCCAAATCGCGCAAGGTACTGGTTCCCATCCATTTGGCACTGGTTAATCCTCATAGAATCATAGAATAGCAGAGTTGGAAGGGGCAATGCTCTACTCATCTAGAGTATTGCATCCAGTTCAAGGCTCCACACTTCAAGAAGGATGCAGACATAGAATCATAGAATAGCAGAGTTGGAAGGGGCCTAAAAGGCCATCGAGTCCAACCCCCAGCTCAATGCAGGAATCCACCCTAAAGCATACTTGACAGATGGTTGTCCAGATGCCTCTTGAAGGCCTCTAGTGTGGGGGAGCCCACAACCTCCCTAGGTCACTGATTCCATTGTCGTACTGCTCTAACAGTCAGGAAGTTTTTCCTGATGTCCAGCTGGAATCTGGCTTCCTTTAACTTGAGCCTGTTATTCCGTGTCCTGCACTCTGGGAGGATCGAGAAGAGATCCTGGCCCTCCTCTGTGTGACAACCTTTTAAGTCTTTGAAGAGTGCTATCATGTCTCCCCTCCATCTTCTCTTCTCCAGGCTAAACATGCCCAGTTCTTTCAGTCTCTCTTCATAGGGCTTTGTTTCTAGACCCCTGATCATCCTGGCTGCCCTCCTCTGAACATGCTCCAGCTTGTCTGCGTCCTTCTTGAATTGTGGAGCCCAGAACTGGACGCAACACTCTAGATGAGGCCTAACCAGGGCTGAATAGAGAGGAACCAGTACCTCACATGCTGGAGTGTGTTCAGAAGAGGGCAACCAGGACGATCAGGGGTCTGGAAACAAAGCCCTATAAGGAGAGACTGAAAGAACTGGGCATGTTTAGCCTGGAGAAGACAAGATTGAGCGGAGACATGAGAGCACTCTTCAACCACTTAAAAGGTTGTCACACAGAGGAGGGCCAGGATCTCTTCTCGATCCTCCCAGAGTGCAGGACATGGAATAACGGGCTCAATAGATAGGAAGCCAGATTCTGTCTGGACATCAGAAAAACTTCCTGACTGTTAGAGCAGTACAACCTAGGGAGGTTGTGGGCTCTCCCACGCTAGAGGTCTTCAAGAGGCAGCTGGACAGCCATAGGTCAGGGATGCTTTAGGGTGGATTCCTGCATTGAGGAGGGGGTTGGACTCCATGGCCTTGTAGGACCCTTTCAACTCTACTATTCTTTTATTCTATTTTTCCTCCCTTATCCATCCATCCTCCTTAAAGTCCTGCACTTTCCCAGTGGGTTTCAAAACAGAAGGTGTGCCGTTATTCCTCACCTCTGTAAGCTTTCATTCATCCTCTCTCCCCCCACCTTTGCTTTCAAGCCTCTTCTATGTCTGATTGGTTGTTGGGCATGCAAATAGGTCTGAGATGAGGGTGAGGATTGGAGCAATGCTGCCGATGGCATAAAGGCACTGAGGACACCTCTCCTGTCTCACCATCTAACCAGTTCAGGTGGAGCAGGTGGGCAGACAGATGACAAACAGACTCCCAGAGGTGCGGGCCAGATTCTCATGCATTGCAGCCATATAACTTCAAGAGCATTTCCTGGATGCAAAGGTGGGCCAAACACATTTTTATATATACAAAAGCAGCCATTCTGGGAGCCTCGTGGGCTGCTTGAGCTGCTGGCGGCACCTGGTGTTAACAACTTTCCCCTGTTTTTTGGAGTTCTATTCATATTGTAGTTATCCTTTATTTATTTATTTATTTAAAATATTTCTGAGCTTCATTTCAGGGCAGAAGCCCTCCCAGGGCAGTGTACTACAATAAAAACTCATAGAAGCATAGAATCATAGAATAGCAGAGTTGGAAGGGGCCTACAAGGCCATCGAGTCCAATCCCCTGCTCAATGCAGGAATCCACCCTAAAGCATCCCTGACAGAGAGTTGTCCAGCTGCCTCTTGAAGGCCTCTGGTGTGGGAGAGCCCACAACCTCCCTAGGCAACTGATTCCATTGTCATACTGCTCTAACAGTCAGGAAGTTTTTCCTGATGTCCAGCTGGAATCTGGCTTCCTTTAACTTGAGGCCATTATTCCGTGTCCTGCACTCTGGGAGGATCGAGAAGAGATCCCTATACAATACTAAAAGTATACAATGCATACTTTTGTATGCAATATTTATTTATTTATTTATTACATTTCTATACTGTCCAATAGCCGGAGCTCTCTACAATTAAATGGCTTTAATTGTAAACTGCCCAGAGAGCTTTGGCTGTTGGGCAGTAGAAATATGTAATAAAAATAAATAAATAAATAAGTGATAAAAACACAACCAAACAGTAAGAACGTGGTAAAACAGCAATAAAAATAGTGACAGCTATCATACCAGGGGAAAGCCAGAGTAAAATAGTAAGTTTTCAAGCCATTCTTTAAGCCTACAGTGATGGAGCATGACAGACCCCCCCACTGGCAATTGTGAGGGCCAAAGCAGAGAAGACCTTCTCATGTGTGGTTGCCCATGTAGCTGCTCTCATGGGTGGGCAAATGAGGACGGCCTGCTGGTCTTGAAGTGCTTCAAGTTCCTTATGGGGTCTTCAGTGAAATAGCCCCTCCACCCCTTACAGGAATGGTGCTGCCCCTGAGTGGGATGGGAGAGCCCTCATTGCCCAAAAGGTCTACACTCAGCCCACTATCGCCTCCTCTAAATAGGTTTGGCAGGTTTTTGTAGTATTTCCAAAAACCTCCCAATCTTGATTAATTAGAAGTTGATGACGGGAAGTTGCGGGAAATCATAGAATCATAGAATAGCAGAGTTGGAAGGGGCCTACAAGGCCATCGAGTCCAACCGCCTGCTCAATGCAGGAATCCACCCTAAAGCATCCATGACAGATGGCGGTCCAGCTGCCTCTTGAAGGCCTCCAGAGTGGGAGAGCCCACCACCTCCCTAGGTAACTGGTTCCATTGTCGTACTGCTCTAACAGTCAGGAAGTTTTTCCTGATGTCCAGCTGGAATCTGGCTTCCTTTAACTTGAGCCTGTTATTCCGTGGGAGGATGGAGAAGAGATCCTGGACCAGTATACTGTATATAATGTATACTGAGAGCAACGTGGTCTTCATCACACCACTTCCAAATAAACACGCTGGACAATGGTTGCCTCCAGCCTCCAGCCTCACACAGTTTGAATAGAGGCTTGAAAACGGTGATGTTAGTGGGCAAACTCCTTCCCCTCTCAACTCACCTTTGTCTCCTTCATTGGAGATCTTCCTGAGGTCGATGAAGTGGGTCCCGATGGCCACGTCGTTGACCTTGTCAGAGTCACGGATCTGGACCTTGATCCGTTTGCACAAGGGAGGGAACATCTCTGTGAAGACGATCTGCTCATTCCAGAATGGTTCATAGCTGCTCTTCTGGACAGAGGTTTTCCCCTGAGCAAGGATTGTGAGAATATATAAGAAAAGCTCTGAAAGGTCCAGTTAGCCAGGCATTCCTCTTCCAACAGTGGCCAGGCAGCTGCTTCTAGGTGCCACATCTCCCAACCCATGGCCTTTTCAGGGTACAGGAGAAGATGCTGATTAAGATGGGGATCAGACTGCTCTTCCAGGAGAAGGTCAGTCAGTCCCCTATTCATGCCCACCCCGTCCAGAAAAACCAGCCTTGTCATCCTCCAAGTCAGAGGAAGGACCGCCTGCAGAACCTCCATCTCCCCAGCCTTGCAGAGCTCTGAGATTATGAAACCAGGTTAGGACCCTTTAACAGTCCAGCCAGCTCCTCCAGAAGACGTGGAGTTGACTACAGTATAGGTAGTGCTTGCCTATATAAGGCTTCAGTTGGCTCTAGCTTGCTGCTAAGACAACATCTTCCTATAGTAGGAAAGTGCTTCAGTCAGCAAAGCACCATCCAATCAATCCATGGTCTTGTTACAGCTGCCCTTTACACAAGAGGACTTCTGCCTTTACCTAGTTTGCTATGCCTGGCGCACTTACTTTTTCCAGATTCTACCTACCTTGACTCAACTTTGCCTGCCTTGACTTGACTGTTCTAAATAGACTTGATCTCCTTGCTCAGATCTGATCCTGTCAGATGACATTAGCGTCCCCTGTGGGTTTCAGGTAGCTGGAGAACGGGACATTAGGAGCTCACAAACAGCAGCCTCCTTCCTAGCGACACACATGGGAGGTCCTGGTGGTCATCATGACTGAGAACCACTGAAAGCGGCTCCTCCCACATGGATTAGCCTATTTGCCTTTTAAGCCAGGCCTAATGGCCACACCTTGTATCAGTGAGTTCCATGAAGTTAAGTGTGTGCTGTGTCAAAAGAGGAAGGGAATAGAGGAGGAGGAATGTGTTGGGTGATTTGATGAAAGGACCAAGACCACATCCAAATTCAGTTCCAGTGGCAGAGGTTGCAAATGTATCCAGTCCACCCTGAGGGCCTGTATGAGGCTCTGGGCTGAGATAAAGGCACAATCAAGCAATTGATCAGGGCTGACCCAAATTCTGCAGCCGGCTTCTTCTTGCCGACCAGCTGGAAGTCCAGGGAGACAAGACCCAACCCTCCTTCCCCACCTGCAATCTGAATTAATGCCTTGGGTGGGGGTGGGGAGGTGGAACAATATATTTGCATTTGTAGATTTCAGCCTCTGTTCTTTATAGCTTGAAGCAGGTTATTATTTCACGTTGCTGAGTTCTGCAAACAGATTCCGGGGACAAACTCTAAAGCAGCCTTCCCCAACTTGGTCCTCATAATAATAATAATAATAATAATAATAATAATAATAATAATAAAAAATTTATTTATTTGTTACCCGCCTCTCCCTCTGGATCGAGGCGGGGTTCAACACAAATAAAAACACCATAAAATACATGCAACTAATTCAACCTTGCCTGCCTTGAGCTGACTGTTCTAAATAGACTTGATCTCCTTGCATTGTTTTGGACTACAACTCCCAGGATTCCCGACCATTGCCCATTCTAGCAGGGGCTGATGCGAGTGGAAATCCAGAACATCTGGAAAGCACCAGGGGAGGCTGCTCGAAGGAGCGTTGGCACAAACATAATCCATTTGTATCCTTCAGTAAGGCTGAAAGTCTTTTGCGTGGCCAACCTGCTCACGTACCTTCTGTCCCGCAAAGACCACTTGGACGTAAGGGTCCACCAGGTCTTTGTTCTCCCCAATGAGGGCCTTCTTCACGTTGGCCATGATGCTGGTGTTCATGCGTGGAAGACCCTCCGCCCGATAGATCTTGATATAGAAGCGAGCCCACTGCCTTTCTGGGGGAACTCCGTCCGGAAGAAGCAGGTTCCTGCAAGATGCAATGAACTCAGGTGAGGGATTGTAGCGGGGGGATGGGGGACGGAGTAGGGGCAGATGGCTGTTGCTTCACGCATCCAGCCAAATCTCTCATCAGAGAAGTATCAAAAGGCCTCCTCCATTCTCCACCCAATTGCCTGACTGCAGTGACACAGTGGTGAAGAGGAAATCCTGTTTTTCCTCCCCTTCCTCCTCCTCACCCCTCAATGTCATCCTCGTCGGTCTCGTTCGCCTTGTGGGGCGTCTTGATGTTGTCTCCCTTGCCCACCACGGCGACGTCCACCTTCAGGTAGCCCTTCAGCCCAGCCGTGATGTCCTCTGGATCCAACAGGATGGCCCACTTGTGGTAGAACTGGTGCTCTGCGTGGAGAGAGGGGGGAAAGAGGTGGCCATGAAAGCTTCCACTGGGCCTTCTCCATGTGGCAGCTCTCTAGATCAGTGGTGCCGGGTCTCTTTCGGCCTCTGGGCCGAATTCCGTTACGGAGATGCTCTCAGGGCTTGCGTTCCAGTGGTGGGTGGGGCTGAAGGCAAAAAGGGCAGGATCATATGTCAAGGGGAAGGGTTGAAGATCAAAGGGGTGGGACCCCCCTCCCCCCCCCCAAAAAAAAAACCACCAGCATTTTTTACCTTGAAGCTCTTACTGTCATGGCTAACCCTACTGCCCCTGTTCTGGGAGAAGGTGTTTCAGGTAATCAATCAGAATCAGATTCAGAACTAGAAGACGCAGCGCCGGACAGCAGCCAGCCTGTACCAATGGGGGAGGAAGCTCTCACAGGTGATTCCCCAGCTGGGAGTCAGCCCTCTCCAGAACTTATCTCCTCAAGGCCAAATCCTACACACTCAGTGGGAAATGGGCTTTCTTCCAGAGGAGAGCGCCCCAATCAGTTAGATGATGCTAGGGTCCGCCAGAAGCTAAAATGCACGGAGCGGAAGGAAGGCTTAAGAAAGTCAGTCCAACTAGGATTGCGCCAGAACCTGCCTCCACACCAGGCTCTCTGAAGTTATGGGTGTTTGGGAAGGGGCTTCCTGTTCTCCTTGATCCAGCAATTGTCTCGCTAAGTTTGCATAGTTTTGCCTAGGGGGAAGTTTAAAAGAGATTAGACTCTCTTCAGGTAGAAGAGAAGTTTGCTGCTTAATAAAAGCTTTGCGGATTACCTAGCAGGCCTCGTCATTTGTCTCCCATCGAAAGCAAGAGCTTTCTGAGAAACATGACACTTACTGCCAGAGACTAAGGCTTAGGAGAACTATTTCAAGTCAACCCTTTAGAACAGGCAGATTCCTATGTTCCTGACTCCCATGCTGGTTGGGGATGATACCACCTGTAGTCTGACACATCTGGTGGGCACCAGGTTGGGGAAGACTGCATCAAAGGCAGCTGCTTCAAATTGGGTTGCCAGCACAAAATGGACATTTCTTGGCTCTTGGGATCAGAGATCTGGGAAACTCTATGGACACCAGTCCTGGGGCCTCCTTGCTTCTGAACTCAGGTTTCAGAGAGTATAAGCAGCAGGAGGCATCACTGCAGCTGTTCTGCGGAACCTGCCTTCCAAACCCCAAATCCCCGCCCCCCATTTATTACACACCTGACTGGGTATAAACAGTCCCTACGTCCATCTTGAAAGAGCCCACCAAGGTCCCACTGCGCAGGAGGTTCTTGGAGTGAATCACCTGCAGGTTGACACAGAGGAAAGAGTGAAATGAATGCACAAAAATAACAAATAAATAAATTTGTCAAGAGCAGACCCCGGATCTGTCAGCAAGCCTTTGGGGTGGTTGTAGAACGGCCTCCCAAGGGAGGCTCACCTGGCACCTCCCTTGATGGTCTCCTGGCATCAGACAATGGTTTCCTTTTCTTTCTTTCTTTCTTTTTATCTTCCAAGGACTTTTAACACATCTCGAACAGCACATTAACAGCATAGAACAAAAGATGCTTGCTATTTTAGTCTCTGCTTTTTATGGCAGTTGGGATGGATTTTCTTTTAGTGTTTAGCTTTCTGTGTGATTAGGTAATTTGACTGAATTATGTTTGTTTTCAATTCTGCTTCTGATTTGTTTATTGGATTTATTGTTGAATTTGATTATATTATATGGACTGTATGTTGTTCTTTTAAACTGATTTATTGTATGTCACTGAAGCCTTAGCTAAACCTAAGGTTTATCCCGGGATTTATTTATTTATTATTTATTTATTTATGTATTACATTTCTATACTGCCCAATAGCCGGAGTTCGTCCCGGGGTCATCCCTGTGCATCTAAATGACACAGAGGGGATCCCGGAAGCAGGCAGGGATGACCCCGGGATGATCCCCAGATAAACCTTAGGTCTAGCTAAGGCCTCAGAGATCTTGCTATGGGGTTAGTAATGTTTTCATTCATTAATTCACTATATTTCTATATTGTGGCAATAGCCAGCACACTAGGGGTAATTCATCAAATAAGAGAGATACAAAACAAAATTTTTAAAATGTTATTAACGGTACCCTAAATGCTGCCAGGGCTCTTGACTAGGAAAATTCAAACAAGAAACACACTTTGAAGAACAACAACTGAAGGAGCAAATTGAAATGTAAGAGTTCCATCCCAGGTAGCAAGGTGGAAAATTTAGCCCAAGGATGTGTGAATTCCATGCCAAAAATGTTTTAATTTTCCACGAATTAAAAGGATGAAACTTTCAAGCTGTATGAATGCTACGAGTTGAGGAAATATATATATCTCAGGCCTTAGCTAGACCTAAGGTTTATCCCGGGATCGTCCCGGGGTCATCCCTGTGCATCTAAATGACACACAGGAGATCCCGGGAGCAGGCAGGGACGACCCCAGGATAAACTTTAGGTCAAGCTAAGGCCTTAGTTTGCATAATTTATGCTGCATTTCCCCCCTGTACAATTTAGTCCCATCATTGCTACCCAGTCGTTTCAATGGGCGATAGTGCTCAGTTATTGCCTCTCCCCATATCAAGAAACCTGGAGAGAAAGGACTGAGCAGGAAGGGGGCCAAGAAACGTTGCATCAGTCCTGACAGACATGGTAGCAGAGATAGACGAGGCAATTCTATGTTAAGGACAGCAAAAACACGTTGTGGTTGTGAAAGAGAAGGTCCGCCATTATTTCTCTACTAGCCGAAGCTCAGCTTGTCTTCTGTCCAGGTTGTCTTCTTCTGAAGTATTAATTGTCTCTCTGTGAGTGACCACGTCTGTCTCTCTGTCAAACCCCCCCCCCCTTTTTAAGGAATACTCCAGCTGAGAAAGGGAAGTCTGTGGCGAATTTTACTCACGGATAATTTGATAATTTTGTCGAACATAACATCTGGAGGTACATGGAAATCGAAGACAAAGTACTAGAAGGAAAGAAGAAGAAAACATCCACTAGTCGTCAGCTACAGTAACAAAGAAAAGTATAGAGACTCAAATGGATATGGCTGTAGATCAGCCTTCCCTGACCTGATCCTCCAGGTGTGATGGAGACCCATTTCCCTGATCTCCAGCCGGCAAGACCAAACTGGAGGGCTCCAGGTTGAGGAAAGCTGCAGGACATGTCCCCCAGTGCCGAGGCAGAAACAATGGAGGTAGTCAAGATCTCCCTCAACAGTCCAGAGGGAAACGTTAATATGTTGGTCAAGAATGGACACGGACAAGGAAATGTTCTTTATTGATTGATTGATTGATTTTTTAAAAAGAGCTATTTCTGCTGTGCTAACGGTTCTCCTCTGCAATCTAAATACATTCAAACATGAACATCTCCCAGGAAGCAAAATAAAAGGGGGGAAATATTACAGCTTTGGTCACCTGACTGTGCTCACCCACCTCTGCCATCATGTGGCTCATAACGCATCATGCAACTAGGGTATCATAGAATCATAGAATAGCAGAGTTGGAAGGGGCCTACAAGGCCATTAAGTCCAACCCCCTGCTCAATGCAGGAATCCACCCTAAAGCAACCCCGACAGATGCTTATCCAGCTGCCTCTTTAAGGCCTCTAGTGTAGGAGAGCCCACAACCTCACCAGGCAACTGGTTCCATTGTCGTACTGCTCTAACAGTCAGGAAGTTTTTCCTGATGTCCAGCTGGAATCTGGCTTCCTTTAACTTGAGCCCGTTAATGTTGATGGCCACTTATTTGGATGGTCTTAAAAGGGGATTGGACAAATTCCTGGAGGAGGAGAAAGCTAACAAAGGCTACTAGTCCTGATGGCTAATTGCAGCCTCCAGTATCAGAGGCAGTAAGCCTGTGTGCACCAGTTGCTGGGGAACATGGGTGGGAGGGTGCTGTTGCACTCATGTCCTGCTTGTGAGTTTCCCATGGGCAGCTGGTCGGTCACCGTGTGTGAACAGATCGCCAGACTAGATGGAACCTTGACCGTCTTATGTTTTTATGCAACGTTCCTGTTATACAGTTTTAAAACTTTGTATTAATGTTGCCATTGCAACAGTGCTGCTGAGATTTTTATTTATTTTATTTATTTATTACATTTTTATACCGCCCAATAGCCGAAGCTCTCTGGGCGGTTCACAAAGATCTGGATCAGGCTGTCCACCCACTACCACAACCCTGGTCCTCTGCCTCTTGCAACGGACAGCAAGAAAGGAAGCTCCAGCCCTCTTCACAGGCCTTATCTGGGGATCTGAATGTATGGAGAGGAAGCAAGATGGTGCCCACTGGCCCTGGCCCTGCTCCAGTCCATAAGTTGACCCACAACTGTGACCAAAGTCTACACACAGAGGTTTACACTCGGATCCTTTGGCAAGGTTTGGCCCAATGCCTTAGTGCAACTGCCAGCAGCAACATATGGTTCTTATGGGATTTCACCCATCTGATTTCTCCTTGCCTAAATTGACTCGATGGCCTTGTAGGCCCCTTCCAACTCTGCTATTCTATGATTCTATGATTCTATGACAGGTGGACACAGGGATGGGTGAAGAAGTTATTTTTGCGATTGCTCAGATTCTCCAAACACCACCTTAAAGTTTGGCTCACCTACTTTCCCACGTTAAATTGCGCTTTTTCCCCATTTTGTCCAAATAGGGAAAGTACCCATTTCAAATGGGAAGTGCACATTTTTTAAAAAAAAATGTACCAAAAATACACATTTCTCCCACAAACATTAAACTGTGAAAATGCACAATTTTACAAAAATGCACTTTTTAAACTGCACATTTTTTTAAAAAAATGTGTGTGTGTGTGTGTGTGTTACTGTGAATCCATGCTTGAGCATGTGTGGACATTTTTGGAAATCATGCTATCCTGCTTGCATTTGTGTTCGAGGCTGTGAGTGGACATGTTCTCATGATTTGCAAAAATAAATGAAATTCTTGCAAAGCCCACAATGGCAGCACTGACCACAACCACCCATGGATAGAAACGTCTTCAGAATCATAGAATAGCAGAGTTGGAAGGGGCCTACAAGGCCATCGAGTCCAACCCCCTGCTCAATCTAGGATTCCACCCTAAAGCATCCCTGACAGATGGTTGTCCAGCTGCCTCTTGAAGGCCTCTAGTGTGGGAGAGCCCACAACCTCCCTAGGTAACTGATTCCATTGTCGTACTGCTCTAACAGTCAGAAAGTTTTTCCTGATGCCCAGCCGGAATCTGGCTTCCTGTAGCTTGAGCCCGTTATTCCGTGTCCTGCACTCTGGGAGGATCAAGAAGAGATCCTGGCCCTCCTCTTAGTGGTGGGGAGGGTTTTTCCTCATACTTCTTGGTGCTTCATGAGCTTGAACTCCCATCAAGGAGGAACAGGGAGGCGAGTAGCCACCAAGCGTGAGCTCACCTCATTATAGTAAGGGCAGTTGGTCGATTCCTTCATGGACGTGTATTTCTTCTCGTCCCCCACCTCCACACACACCACGGGATCCATGTTTAGCCCCACCAGCTGCCGCGCTTCGATGACTGTGATGCTGACCTAGTCAGGGAAGGAAAAGATGAGGCACCATCACCTTGGTTGGTCCTTGAGTTCTCCCCATCTTCTTCCCTAAGTCCCTCTCCTCACACATTTCCAAAAGTGAGGTGAATGCTCACTCTGGTGGTCCGTACAAGAGCCACAGAAATGAAGCTGTCCACATTGTGATCAACCCAGCTGTCTGCTGCTGAGCAATGGCCCCCAAGAAGAGGGGCACAATGTGGGTCTGGAAACAGCTTGGACAATGTTTTGGATTTCTACTATACTCAAGGCACTCAAGGCACAACAGAATTTTAGTGGAAGCAACTTACCTGGTAATCCATAGGTCTTCCAGCACTGGGCTCCATTTTAATATCTGGCTTGGATCTTGAAAATAATAATAATAATAATTAATAATAATAATAATAATAATAATATAAACAACAACCACCAACAAATTGTACAGCCTATTTTACATATATTAGTAAGTCTTACAACAACCTTGTAAATCTAGTCTCTACTGTGAATGCCAGGTTATAGTTGGAGTGTACAGCATTTTCCAAGCATCCCAATTCAGTATTTTAGTTAGCCACCGCTTTGAACTTTTGGGAAAGTGATATAAAATACATTAACAGATAAATATTAAGTTTCTAGTGATGAGAGCCATGTTCCGTATTCCTGTGGCATATAGGCATCATTTAGAGAAGTTTTGCAAACTTTTTTTTTTTAAAAAAAAACCCTGAATATTTAAGAGGCTGAGTGCTCCTTGGCTGTCTTACTCCAGTAGGTGAACTAACTAACTAACTAAATAAATAAATAAATTAACGAATTTAACGAGGTGGGTGGAGCAGTGGTGAAGGGGAGCCTGCCCCACCAGCAACACAGCCATCACGTTCCCACCAGTGCCCCCATCCTTGAATCCACTGAGCCATCCGTGGGTGCTCAGCCCCATGGGACCAGCCCCACACACTGCTTGAGAGTGCCAGGCGTCTTCCGGTCTTGGGCAATCACTCAGGTCTTTCCCATCCTAACAATACAGGACTGATGGGTGGGAAATATTTGTGTGGTCAGCCCTGCTCACACGGTGGGCACCTTCACTGGCGAATCACAGAGGGCCTGCTTTGAGGCCCACAGGTGCCCTTCTTCCGTTGTTGAGATCATTCAAGGGCAGGCCAGCCCTTGTCAAGGCTTGTTTCCTATTGTCTGATGCTGAGAAGTGTGTATCCTTTAGAACTGCCAAATTCCTTGTCAATGCTCTACAAATACGCGCCACAAAGTCAAAAAGCTGTATGGAAAACTAGTCAACTCTTAAAAGTTTGTTGGTGGAATTTTAAATTGTATTGTGTTTTATCCTGTGTTTTATTCTGTGTTTGTGTATAATGGCAATTTGCTAAGACACAATAGAGAACGTTTGTTTGGGGGTGTTTTGTGTGTGTGTGCCCCTGGGCCTGACGTTCTGCATCCCTGATTTAAATACTGGCAACTGAGGTGGCTGAGGGGAGGGTGATGAGAACAAAAGCTTTAGGGTGGATTCCTGCACTGAGCAGGGGGTTGGACTCGATGGCCTTGTAGGCCCCTTCCAACTCTGCTATTCTATTAGGGTGACCATATGAAAAGGAGGACAGGGCTCCTATATCTTTAACAGCTGCATAGAAAAGGGAATTTCAGCAGGTGTCATTTGTCATTTGAAGCATGGCTCTTCATAGAATCATAGAATTAGGCTGACCCTATGAAAAGGAGGACAGGGCTCCTGTATCTTTAACAGTTGTATTGAAAGGGAAATTTCAGCAGGTGTCATTGGTATATATGGAGAACCTGGAGAAATGTCCTCTTCATCACAACAGTTAAAGCTGCAAGTGCCCTGCCCTCTTTTAAATCCGGTCACTCTGGTATAGCTCCAGCAGCTTTAACTGTGGTGATGAAGAGGACATTTCTCCAGGTTACAGGAGAAGATACAGGAGCCCTGTCCTCCTTTTTATAGGGTCAGCCTAATTCTATGATTCTATGAAGAGCCATGCTTAGGGTGACCATATTTGGGAAACCAAAAAAGAGGACACCTAGTGTGTGTGTGGGGAAACAGCTTTCTGAGTCCTGCAGAAAGTACATTATTCCCCCGCCACCTTAAAGAACCCGATTGAAGTGGAGGAGGGGAAAGGATTTCATTCTGCACCACCACCATCCACTCCAATTGGGGCCTTTTCTATAATGTCCACGAATGACCCACTTTCCCCTTTAAGGCCTCAATCGGAGCTCGGGGTGGGGGAATGATGTGCCTCAAGAAAGCATGTCACTCCCTCCTGCCATGCTAATGGCAGCCTTAAAGGGGAAGGTGTGTCATTCCAGGACATTCTTGAAAATTATAGAAAATCCCCCCTGACACCATGGAAAGAACAAAAAACAGGACAAATCCGGGGAAATCCTGACAGTTGGTCACCCTAGCCATGCTGGATCAGACCAAGGGTCCATCTAGTCCAGCATTGCGTTGGGATCAGTGGCCAAGCAGTGTCCCAACGAGAAGGCCACACAAAGGTCACACGTCTTTCTTTAAAAAATTACATTTATTTATTAAATATATATCCTGACTTTCAACCAAAAATAGCACTCAAAGTAGTTAATAATCGTGAATGGCAAATAAAGGCAATCTCAATTGAAATATAGAAACAAATCACTTAAAACACAATTAAAATCACAGCAATTAAAAGAAGACTAATCTACACCAAGCAGGATATTCCACTATGAAAGCGGGATATAAGAGGCAGGAGCCACACGGCTGCTTTAGAGCGGTATTGAAGTGCACTGACAACCGTTGGGGCCCATTGACACAGACCATAGCTAGACCTAAGGCTTATCCCTGGATGGTCCAGGAGTCAAACCTTTTCATCTAGGTGACACACAGGGGATCCAGTGCTCAGGCAGGGGCGAACCCTGGATGGTCCCAGGATAAACCTTAGGTCTAGCTGTGGCCACAGACCATATATACCACTTTCATACTGCTATATCCCTGCTTGGTGTGGCTCCTGCCTTTTATATACCTAGGGTGACCCTATGAAAAGGAGGACAGGTCTCCTGTATCTTTAACAGTTGCATAGAAAAGGGAATTTCAGCAGGGGTCCTTTGCATATATGGAGAACCTGGTGAAATTCCCTCTTCATCACAACAGTTAAAGCTGCAGGAGCTATACTAGAGTGTCCAGATTTAAAAGAGGGCAGGGCACCTGCAGCTTTAACTGGTGTGATGAAGAGGGAATTTATTTATTTTATTTATTTATTTATTTAAAGCATTTTTATAGCGCCGCCTCACCATTTCTGGCATCGAAGCGCTTTACAATAACACATAAAACAATTCCATTAAAACCGTATATACCAATGACCCCTGCTGAAATTCCCTTTTCAATGCAACTGTTAAAGATACAGGAGCCCTGTCCGCCTTTTCATAGGGTCACCCTAATATACTGCTTTCATATCGCTTCCATAGTGCAATATCCTGCTTGGGGTAGATTAGGCCAGAATCTAACCAGTTTAAAAACAACACCAAAAACAAAAAAACCCAACCCCCCGCCACCCTTCAGCAGTAATCTGGCTTCCAGGACTGAATGAGAAAAACTTTGCCTGCTGGTGGGAGCCAGCCCAGCCTCTCTTGGTAGGGAGTTCCAGAGGGTAGGACACGAATGCGAGAGCAACCGCCTGCTTGTATCTATGATGAAAATACTGTGACTTGCCCCAAGCCCTTTGGATGGAGCAGGCTGCAAATTGAATCAAATGTAATACAGGCGTGGACATGGATCTGGTTACATGGAGATTCTGGCTCTGGAATGTCCAGACTTGGGCCTTAACTACACCAAGTAGTTAAGGCCCAAGTCTTAACTACACCAAGTAGTTAAGGCCCAAGTTTTGTGAACCGCCCAGAGAGCTCCGGCTATTGGGAGGTATAGAAATGTAATAAATAAATAAATAAAATAAATAAACAAGTAGGATATTCCACTATGAAAGTGGTATGAAAGCGGTATATAAAAGGCAGAAGCCACACTACTGCTTTAGAGCGGTATTGAAGTGCACTGACCACTGTTGGGGCCCATTGACACGTACCATAGATAGCTTTCACACCACTATATCCTGCTTGGTGTGACTTCAGCATTTTATATTCTGCTTTCATATCACTTTCATAATGCAATTTCCTGTTTGGTGTAGTTTAGGCCTTGGACACCAGCCTGGGTCCCCACCTTCTCCTCCTCACCTCTTATTGGACACATTTGTGGTGACGGCTGTGACCGAAGCCAGGGAGATGGTGTCCGGGTCCAGGCCGCCTCCGAGACGCATCGCTTTACGGTCCAAGTCTTCTGCCTCCAAGATGGCTGGTTCATCTGCCAGGGAAGGAGGACGCACAAGCTCACGGTTAAGAGGCTTGCTTGGAATGACTGCAATGGAACTTCAAGTGGCCTTAACTATGACTGCGTCGTGCCCTCTGAAGAAGAAGAATTGATGTCGGAGAAACGTGAAGATGGGCGGTAGGGGTGCTTTCTAGTGCTACCGATCGAAAGGCATTTTGAAGCCAGGGGATTGCACAATACAAGCCTCGTCTAGAAGCAGCCTGTGAAGCGCACAGAGAGCGTCACAATATTGTGTGGATTCTCGAGGGTCTACTGTTGCTCCTATTAGGCAGGAGGTTGCATCAAGGGATCCCTTTTCCTTGGACTGTGTTTGAATCCCTGAAATCTGCAGAATAAGCCCTGCAAAGGTCCCATTAGCAATTCAGTAGTGTAATGGAAGGAGAGACAGACAGAGAGAGAGAGAGAGAGAGAGAGAGAGAGAGAGAGAGAGAGAGAGAGAGAGAGAAGCCCTACTCAGGTGTTATTAAATGGAGTAGAGCCTCCTGCATCCGTGTAGAATCTCCAACCGATTGAGGACACTGGAAAATCAGCACCCTGGATCACGTGGAGATCCTCCCCGGATACAGGATCCTCTCCTCTTCAGGCCGTGACCCTACCTGAGTAGAAGGAACGAGAAAGGTGTGAGGAGGGCAGCAGGGTGTGTGTGGGGTCTCCTTCTCCTCACAGGTTGGCTCTGAGCACCTGAATAGGGCCAGGGAGACATACCGTGCTTCCGGTGGTGGTCATCTTTGGGAGGACGTACTTTGCCCAGCTTCATGGCTGAAAAGACTCCTTTCCCCGCTCTGTAAGAAAGACAGATGCACAACGAGGGTTATTATGCCGCTTTACAGCCTGAGGAAGAGCAAGGCAAGCCCCCTGCTCTGAGCAGTCACTCCCAGTCTGAACTTGGGACAGTGAGGACTAAGGAGATCCCAAGAGACGGAGAGGAAAGCGGACGATAAAATATGAACAAATGCCAACGCAAGTGCTGAGGGCTAAACCAGGCTAAACCAGGAAAACCCAAAGGTACTGGACAGTTTCATCCAACTGGCAGGGCAAACCCTTGGGTGGATGTTCTTTACGGAGGCCGTGTTGGAGGCCTCACTGAAAGGCCAGGATCTCTTCTCAATCCTCCCAGAGTGCAGGACACAGAATAACAGGCTCAAGTTAAAGGAAGCCAGATTCCAGCTGGACATCAGGAAAAACCTCTCGACTATTAGAGCAGTACGAAAATGGAACCAGTGACCTAGGGAGGTTGTGGGCTCTCCCACACCAGAGGCCTTCAAGAGGCAGCTGGACAACCATCTGTCAGGGATGCTTTAGGGTGGATTCCTGCACTGAGCAGGGGGTTGGACTCGATGGCCTTGTAGGCCCCGTCCAACTCTACTATTCCATGATTCTATGGTTCTATGACTCCTGAAAGAATGACTTCTCCAGAGTTTCACATGCAATGGAATCACTCAAATATCTGCAAGTCGGACTTTTCCTGCCCTGTGGGTCTTGCTTTCCACTCCTCCCACCTTCTTGTCCCCCTTATTGCTTAATGACTTATTTAACTCATTTTTTACCCCGCACAGAGAGCGGCGTCCAAAGACCAGTAGCCTGAGAGGCCCTGCTCTGAGCCGGTCCGGGGGGCTTGAAGGAAGTTGGTATCGATGGTGAGGCTGATGCCATAATACGCCAAGGGCAGTAGTGGAGTGTGAAGGATTTTGTGCGGCTTTGCTACGATATTCCCCAACATACAGGGGGGGGCACCCCATCCACCCCACCCCCCCGCTTCCCTTTTCTTAATTGGACTTTGAAATGTGAGTGCCGCTCACAGGCACCCAACGCACGCATAATGAAAAGCTAATGAATGAATGAATTATTCACACTCCTTTTCAATTTGAGAACAAGGGAAGGGACCGTCTGCAGGGGGGTCAAGGGAGGTGAGCAATGTGGTTGCAGGAGGCGGCGAGGAGCCCTCCAAAATCCAATGTCGACATGGACGGGCCTGGAATTCCAGGCGCCAGGCAGCCAGGGCAAAATGGGTGAGGCGCTATATCCGGGTGGCTCTGAATTAGCTAGGCAAAATTCAAGACCAGCTACTGGAATCTTCTTTGCCTTGCAGGAGAGAGAATTTTTGCAGATGCAGCTTTTCTCAGCCCCAAGGGACAATCTGCAATGGGAAACGTTCCCCTACTCCGCTCTTAAAGGTACAGCACATGCGCTCACCCTGCCCAGCCTTGGTCACCTGACTCTGTGCTCACCCACCTCTGCCATCATGTGGCTCATAACGCGTCATGCAACTAGGGTATCATAGAATCATAGAATAGCAGAGTTGGAAGGGGCCTACAAGGCCATCGAGTCCAACCCCCTGCTCAATGCAGGAATCCACCCTAAAGCATCCCTGATAGATGATCAGGGGTCTGGAAACAAAGCCCTATGAAGATAGACTGAAAGAACTGGGCATGTTTAGCCTGGAGAAGAGAAGATTGAGGGGAGACATGAGAGCACTCTTCAAATACTTCAAAGGTTGTCACACAGAGGAGGGCCAGGATCTCTTCTCGATTCTCCCAGAGTTCAGGACACGGAGCAACGGGCTCAAGTTAAAGGAAGCCAGATTCCGGCTGGACATCAGGAAAAGCTTCCTGACTGTTAGAGCAGTACGACAATGGAATCAGTTACCTAGGGAGGTTGTGGGCTCTCCCACACTAGAGGCCTTCAAGAGGCAGCTGGACAACCCTCTGTCAGGGATGCTTTAGGGTGGATTCCTGCATTGAGCAGGGGGTTGGACTCGATGGCCTTGTAGGCCCCTTCCAACTCTGCTATTCTATGATTCTATGATTCTATAATAAACTGTAGGAACTTAGGAAGCTGCCTTATACATAGTCAGACCCATGGTCCATCTAGCCCAGTATTGTCAACCCTGGCAGGCAGCAGCTCTCCAGGGATTCAGCCAGAATGTCTGCCCCAGACCTACCTGGAGATGTCAAGAATTGAACCCGCAACCGTCTGCATGCAAAACAGGTGCACTATCACTGAGCTACAGCCCCACCCTATGGCTCTAACATAATACAGAGGCCCCCTTTGCTTGGATTTTGGGCCCATCCAACTTAGGGCCTTAATCAAGGTGTAAGTATCACACTTGGGGAACAGCAGTTTCGTGATCAAATAAACACTGACAAGAAACTAGCTAGCAGGGCTGGTGCCAGACTATTTTGTGCCCTAGGAAAGGCGAGCTCTGGGTGCGGGCGGGGAGGGGGGCTACCTCATGGTGGTGTGTGTGAGGGGGTGTCATTTGCGCTGTCCCAAAGCCTATTGGGGGTGCAGCCCCCCTTAATTTGAGGGGCAGCCCGTGGGCGCCACTTCTTCCATGCATCCCTGAGGGCTGCCCCTCCCAGCTCTGGAAGGGCCGCCCGTCTGAGCCTCCTTTGGGTTGCATCAGCAAGGCCAGGCACGCTGCTTCTGCCCCCGGCCGTGCGGCTGCTCTTGCGCCTCTACGCGCCCTGTGAGGAGGGGCTGCGAATGAGCCTTGGCTGGCTGGTGGGGTGGTCTCTGCCCCGCAGTCCCCGCTCGGTCTCGAGCAGCTGCAGCCCGCAACGGGGAAGGCGGCGCACCGGGGCTGCTGCTGCTGCCCTGCGGGGGCTGCCTGTCTCTGCGTCCTCCTTGCCCACCTCCCCGGCCCGCAGAGCCTTTGGCTGTCCCTTGGCCCGCTCCTCTTCCGTCTCCTCCGTGTTGTCTCCGAGGGTTTTGCAACAAGCAACACCCCCACCCCTGCAGACGGCAGAAACGAGCGGCGCTTCTCCGGGGCCTCTGATTGCAGCTGCAGGAAAAGACTAGCCACGCAGGGGCGCACGCAAGCCAAGCCCCCACCCCACAAAACCTCCGACCCCAGGAGTGGGGAGAGGGGGCAGTCTGCGCCCCTCTGATGTCTGCGCCCTAGGCGGCTGCCTAGTTGGCCTTAATGGTAGCGCCGGCCCTGCTAGCAAGAAACTGACAAGAAACTAGCAAGAAACTGACAAGAAACTTTCTACTGTCTGATTCAACATCCAGACTCAGTAATATGAAATGCAAAGCTCCACACAACCTCTCCCCACCCACCACAACTCTTCTTTGCCACGCCCCCCCCCCCCCGTTAGAGGCTGGCACCTCATATGTGCCCACAAGCTCCCCCCCCCCCGCAAATCATACCACCATCCTGGAACAGGTCAACCAAGACCATCACCTACCTCTCCTACATAAGGCAGACTCTTCACTTCTCCCTGGGTCTCACGGCTACTAGCCCAGGAGAGCGGGCTGTCGTCCTCTCAGAGGCTCTCGGGTCGGGGAACAGGGGCCCTGGCCCGTCCCCTACTCCCGCCCTCTTTCCGGCCACTTGTGGCATTAAATCCAGGCCCTGCCGCTGCCCCCCCCCTCTTCGGCCACCGCCAAAAATAACGCCACGGATGGGAAGGCAGTGGCGCAGATGGGAAGCCAGCTGCGACGGCGGCGGAGATGTGACACCCTCCCCTTCGTGAATATTGGATGAGAACACCTGAGACCGCTCGGCACGCTCGGGATGGCAGCGGCTCCAGGTGCTGCTGGAGAAGCCCCTCCCCCCGCACGGCCACCACCTCCTGCGCCCCCGGAATGATGCCTGAATTAGGAGCTTCAGTGATTTGGCAGCCGGGCAAAGGAGCCACCACTTTTCAGGCCGTGGGGCTCCCTGGCTTTTCTTTCCATTGCCGCTAGAGCAGTGATTAAAAACAACAACCCTGCGCTCCGGATTCGTGCTTGGTGGGGGAGAAGGAGCCACACGGCTGCTGGATGCTTCTCCTGCCAGCTTCCCAGATGGACTCTAGGCATGGATCTGGTTACAGGCTGCGAATGAATTATTCACCCCTTAATCTGCCTTTAGAATAGCAGGGAATGTGCCTGGAGGGGATGATGTTTGAAAAGCCCCAGGGCTGGCTCGCACATGTCACGCCTTGCTCCAGCCTGGTGCCCTCCGGATGTGGTGGACTGCAACTCCCAGCATTCCCTGGGAGAAGGCTGCTTTGCCGGTTGGCTGCTGTCCCAAGAGATAACTGCCTGCTGCATTAGTGGCCTCCGGGGATCGCTGTGAAAAGGCCCAGGCTTCATATACACCGAATGCAGAAGGTCCCGGGTTCAATTCCTGGCATCTCCAGCCGAAAGAGACTCAGGCAGCACATGCCAGGAACAACTTCTTTTCTGTCTCTTTGGCCCCGCTCTTTCTGCCTCCAGCCCCGCCCACAACGTGAATGCCGTTCTGAGAGCTGCTCTGAAACAGAATTCGAACCTCAGGCTGAAAGACGTTTTGCATCCCTGTCTGAGGCCAAACTTTAAGAGAGGAATGTGTTACTGGGGATGTGGAAGGCCTTTTGAATGGCTGCATTTGTACAAGGCTTTTTTGTCCATACATTCAAATTGTCTGCCCTACTTCATTATGCGGCATTAAAGAGAATTACAATATCCGTTTATAAGCGCTCCCTTTCATCCCACAAAAAACAGAGCATAAGCAAATACTCAAGCTGAGTAAATAAGCAGACAAAAGTTATTTGGTCCACAGGGAGCCAACCCACACAACAGCAAAGACATCCTTCGAAATGTCACGAGTGTAAAGGGCTTCTGCAGTGGCTTTGTCAGTTACATGTAACTGTTCAAGAAGACCTGGAACTGTCAGATTTAGGGTGTGCTCATACACAGCCTCCAAAATCAGAGCTGGCACATGCTAAAATTATTCCTTTGTTTGTTATTGTACCCAATAGATATGAAGATATCTGGAAACAAAACCCTATGAAGAGAGACTGAAAGAACTGGGCCTGTTTAGCCTGGAGAAGAGAAGATTGAGGGGAGACATGAGAGCACTCTTCAAATACTTAAAAGGTTGTCACACAGAGGAGGGCCAAGATCTCTTCTCCATCCTCCCAGAGTGCAGGACACGGAATAACGGGCTCAAGTTAAAGGAAGCCAGATTCCGGCTGGACATCAGGAAAAACTTCCTGACTGTTAGAGCAGTACGACAATGGAATCAGTTACCTAGGGAGGTTGTGGGCATTCAAGAGGCAGCTGGACAACCCTCTGTCAGTGATGCTTTAGGGTGGATTCCTGCATTGAGCAGGGGGTTGGTCTCGATGGCCTTGTAGGCCCCTTCCAACTCTGCTATTCTATGATTCTGTGAAGTTTATTTTTTTAAAAATTGCACATTGTCAGTATCTGCCCAAATTATGCAGGTAGACTGCACTGCACTGTATGTGGGCTTCACCATATCTGTCCCATTCTGTTTTGACAAGGATGAGCGTAGCCGAGTTTCCTCTGTCAAAACACGGCCCCAATAGTTACCTGTTAACTCGTTGTTCTGATGGACAAAGAAGTTACAGAGGCAGAAAGACAGAGAGACAGAAAGAGAGGCAACGTTTGTAACAACACCTACTTGTGACTCTTCTCTTTGCCTTTGCTGAGACCCGGGGGGTGGGTGGGTGGGGGTGCAGCCATGAAAATGAAAAACAGAAAAGCGCATGAGGAATGGGGGAGTGGGTCAATCAACCAGCTAAAGGCAAGCTTTCGTATCACATTTCTTTAAAAGTCCCACTTTCCCTCCAAGGAGTTCAAGGACGCATATAGGGTTGCTGCACACTCATACACACTCACAACAACCTGTTAGGTAGGTTAGATGACCAAGGGGATTGGCCCAAGTCACTCGGTGAGATTAATGTCTAGGTATGGATTCGAACCTGGTTTGCCCTGGTCCTAGTCCGACACTGTAACCACTATACTGCACTGCCTCTCCTCTCAAGAGTTGCCCGGAATTGAGAATTTCACCAGATGTACCTTCTCCCATCACAGTGCTGAAAATGCCAGGACAAGCTACAATGGGTGAAATCCTGCTTTCTCAGGTTGCATTCTTATACCAAACTTCCCTGGGAGTGAGCTCCAATGAACTCAATGGGGCGTACTTATGAGTAGACAGAATGTTTTAGAAAGTTGTTTTAGAAAGCTGAAGGCAGCTCGAAAGAGGAATGGCTGACCACAGTGTATACACACATGACCCCATTTCACCTCGTATAAACAGGTTTGGCAGGGTTTTTTGGTACGCTTTCAAAAACAACTTGGGACCAGGATACCTGAGAGAGCTCTGCCTTCTCCCTTACCAACCTGCCCGGTCACTGAGGTCATCCGAGGGCCTGCTCCTGGTGGTTCCACCTGGATCCATCCTCCGATTGGAGTCCACCAGGGGAAGAGCCTTCAGCGTGGTGGCTCCTCTCCTGTGGAATTCCCTGCCTCTGGAGGTCAGACAGGCTCCAACCTTGTACTCCTTTCGGCGCCTCCTGAAAACATCTTTATTCCAAGAAGCCTTTCTTTAACATGCAGCCTTGGATTTCTGTTTTTGCTTCTTTTTAAATTTTGTTTTAACTGTTTTTATTCTGTTTTTATTTTCATTTTACCTTGTATACCACTCCGAAATTTTTCAATGGGGAGCGGTATATAAACATTCTAAATAAATAAATAAATAAATAAATAATAAAAACCTGCAAAACCTGGGAAGGGGAGCCTCTCTCAAACCACTGCTAGCTCTCTTAAAAACTATTGTCCATCTCCAGGCTTAAAGACAACTGAGGTGGTTTTTTAAGGTTAAGAAAACGGGATAGAGTTGCTGTCTTTTTCCTCTGTTGGATTCCACCTGTTGAATTTCTGCTTGTTGCACAACGCTTAATGCCACCGAAATCTGGGGCAGGGTCAGTGCTGCAGTTATGACACATCCTCCGTGGCCTATGCCGAGCACCACATCTGCAGCTGACCAAACCATTGTGGGCGTCTCCCAACCCATATCTTGCTCCTGCAGTGGTTACCTCTAACAGTGAAAACATGGGATTTTCTTCTACCACCAACACCCATGCCCACCCATTTTCCTGAAAAAGCAAAGTCCCAAGCTGTTCAAAACTGTGGTGAAAAGAGGGGAATTGTACTATTGCAACTACACACAGTGGCCAACCAGCTGCCCATGGGAAGCCCACGAACAGGTCAGAAGTGCAACAGCCCCCTGAGCCCATGAGTGCAATAACACACACAATGTTTAGAGAGAAGGAGGCGTAGGGAATATCGCAATACCTGAATGGCAAATGGCGGTGCTTTTTCTCCTTCCCTTTCGCCTTATCCCTGAAAGTAAGAGCGCCACGTGAAACAGAAACAAGCCACTTGTTTGCAGCAACGAAAAGTCCTTCCCAGCCCTCGAGAAGGAGCTACACAACCTGCGTTCGAAACCTCGTGCCATATCCCCATTGGAAAACCACAGCAAACCCACACACAGGCCGGAGGTAGAAAGAGGGCCCAGAAATGACAGCAGACGAAGAGAGGTTTTTTAAAAAATCCAAACCATGCCATGAGGTGGCTTCAATGCCACAACGAAAGCTGAATTCTGCGAGCTGCATCCATTATGCAAAGGAACCAAGTTTGCACTGGTTTTCTGATTTCCCATAATTCATTCTCCAGTCTCCTTGGCATGATGTATCCTATTTCTGCGCATCGTGGAGGCAGAGCAGGCTGAGGGGAAGTCAAGGAGAGGAGAGGAACCGTACCATGGATGGGTACCTGGAGACTCTAATAGGAATCTGCCATGGATTCAAATGAATTTGGATTTCTAAGAATCCGCCCTGTGGATTCCACAACAGAATGGCTTTTTACAAGTCATGCAGACTCTGCAAACTTGCAGACTGTTTTTTTCCACTTTTGGGGGGAATTTGTGCGAATTCGCATTAGTGCTAATGTGCATCAGCAACAATGTGAATTAGCACAAGTAGAACTTTTTCAGTAAAAAAAAGAAAGAAAGTCCAATTCTGTTGATGAGCAGACAGATGCTTTTCAATATGAGAAACAGAGATTTAACAACATCCATGCATCCCTAATCTTTAGATGGTATTAAAATTATTTGACCTGTGAAACAACTTTGATTTAAATCTACCATTCCAGTGGACTCACAAGGAGACACCCCCCAAACACACACACACACACACCACAACATTTCTGGGCCCCTCAATGGACCTCAGGGAAGAGGCATCCTAAGACAGTTAGGAAGGATGTCATAGGTCTTGGACACAGGTCCACAAAGGGTTGGACTTGATGGCCTTGTAGGCCCCTTCTAACTCTGCTATTCTATGATTCTATGAAATCCGCTTGCATCCCATCCCCCAAGCGGCTGGCACAGTGACACGCACAAACTTTGTCGGTCTGCCCAGGCCAGTCCAAATGCCTGGCTCCCAGGTTTGGGATCTGTCTCCCCCAAACATGCTGTGCTTAGAGCTGAGGTCTAGAACACACCAGTGAAGGCTGATGGCATCTGCTGTGGTTTTCAGTCAGAAAGAACTATCCAAGGTGCTGAACTTTAGAGTTCTGGCTGAAATCCTGAGCAAATTCACCGCCCCACTGACATTGCAGCCACCAGCCTCCTTTAGAACACACACCCATGCCCTTCGAACCCCACCCCACCCTTACACACACACACACTATGCACATGCCGAAGAAGGAGTTGCAGCCAAGAGGGCCATCAGCACGTACCTGGAGTCTCCATGGTCTTCACTGTTGTAAAGCAGTAGGAGGGGAGGGGAACCATTCAAAGCATGAGAGACACACTGACAGAGTTTCCTACAGCCCCCTGGATTACGGCTGGAGACCCACCTTTAGCCCCACCGGCACAAGGAGCCCTTTTTACTTGGCAACAGTTACCCTGTAATAACTACAGCATGGTGGTACTTGAATAATAAGGCATGCAAAGACAGATCCCCGCTCCATTCCTAAGGAGGCAGGGGCACGCTCTTGGGACCTTCCACCACCTGGTTTGTGACCACGGCAGGTTAAAAAGTCCTCTGCCCCCCCCCCACTTCATGGCAGCAGGTCATTGAGCAGCAGCCCTGAGTGGTTTGGATCCATGATGGCTTTTAGAAATGTCAGCAATAAGAAGGGTTGCTCTGGACCCAAACTCCTTTTCCCCTCTAGGGTCAGGAGCCCTGAGCCACATGGCAGGTGCCCTCAAGGTGGCAGTTCTCAGTCTGTAAAACAGAGTGGAGGACCTCAGGCCCGGGGGCCATATCCAGCTCACCTGGGGACCCACTCTGGCCCTACAGGATTCCCCGGACGGCCCCGGCCCCTCCCCCCCCACCGACTATTTGGTGGTTTCAGGGCCGGTGCCAGACTATTTTGCGCCCTAGGCAGGTGAGCTGCTTTCACCCACCCACCCCCACCCCAGCGTACCTGGGTGCGGGGCGCCATCTCGCCCGCCCAGCCGAAGCGAAGCCAGGACACTGGGGCGGGGGGCGGGGGGGCTTCGGTACGGTGCGCCCGGCCGGAAGCTGCTCTAGGAGAGCGACTTCTGGGCATGCCATTCCGAAACTGCCCCCCCGCCCCACCTAACCCAGCCTTCTGGCTTCGCTTCGGCGCCCACCCAGCTGAAGCGAAGCCAGGACGCTGGGGTGGGCGGGCAGCTCCGGAAGAGCGCACCCAGAAGCTGCCCTCCCAGAGCCATCATGGGAGAGCGGCTTCCGCATGCGCCGTGTGGCGCCCCCCTTACTTTGGTGCTCTGGGCGGCCGCCTGAGTGGCCTCTATGGTAGCACCAGCCCTGGGTGGTTTTCTAATTTTCGTTCAGTTTGTCCCCATTCTTGGAGTGCCTCTCCTGAGGCTCAGGAACCGGCATCAAGAACGTCAAGCTAAACTTCGCATGTCTGTATGGGTTTTGTTCCCACCCCTTTCTCCGCTGGCCCCACCCTTTTGCAATTGGCCCCACCCACCACTAGAATGTGACCTCCAGGAGTTTCTTTGAAATGAAATTCAGCACTCGGATTGAAAGAGTTTCTGCACCCCGGGCTCAAGGAGGAGGTCCTGGAGCTCAAGCCCCACCTGCCACATCAGGACCCATTCTGAACTAAAGTTCTCTTTTTCCAGGGCTGACTGCATAAGGGCCCGGTTGTGGTTGACTCTGCCATGCATCTGGATGCTCAGAGGAGCTCACGTCTCTGTTCAGAGTGCAGGACACGGAATAACGGGCTCAAGTTAAAGGAAGCCAGATTCCAGCTGGACATCAGGAAAAACTTCCTGACTGTTAGAGCAGTGCGACAATGGAATCAGTGACCTAGGGAAGTTGTGTGCTCTCCCACACGAGAGGCTTTCAAGAGGCAGCTGGACAGCCATCTGTCAGGGATGCTTTAGGGTGGATTCCTGCATTGAGCAGGGGGTTGGACTCGATGGCCTTGTAGGTCCCTTCCAACTCTGCTATTCCATGATTCTGTGATTCTATGATTCTGAGTCCCAGGACTCATGATGAGGGCCAATTCCGGGGCTCAGCCCTGGCAAGGATGCAACCCTGTCTGTGAGCAACCAAGGAGGGGCAGGTTGGGGGGTGGGAAAAAAATCCTGATTGGAGCCAAAGACTTTACTTTGAATCTCCGTACCTGGCTATGGATTTGTAGCCATCATGGCCTTTGTTCCGGAGTCCTGATGGTTTGCTGGATTAGGGCACAGGAGAGAAAAACATTTTCATTGGGGCTTTTCTATATGGCACTTTTAACCCACCCCTTTGCCGAGGCTTCTGCTTCCGGATTCTTTGCAGGATGGAGAACGGCTCCTGTACACATTTCCCCCCATGTTTTACCCCCCTCCTCTTCCTTTCCATGTGTTCCATTACACAAGATGGGGGATACTTGGCTCAGCAATACTACAAACGAGAAGGATCTTGGAATTGTTGTAGATCGCAAGCTGAATATGAGCCAACAGTGCGATGTGGCTGCAAGAAAGGCAAATGCTATTTTGGGCTGCATTAATAGAAGTAGAGCTTCCAAATCACGTGAGGTACTGGTTCCTCTGTATTCAGCCCTGGTTAGGCCTCATCTAGAGTATTGCGTCCAGTTCTGGGCTCCACAATTCAAGAAGGACGCAGACAAGCTGGAGCGTGTACAGAGGAGGGCAACCAGGATGATCAAGGGTCTGGAAACAAAGCCCTATGAAGAGAGACTGAAAGAACTGGGCCTGTTTAGCCTGGAGAAGAGAAGATTGAGGGGAGACATGAAAGCACTCTTCAAATACTTAAAAGATTGTCACACAGAGGAGGGCTGGGATCTCTTCTCGATCCTCCCAGAGTGCAGGACACGGAATAACGGGCTCAAGTTAAAGGAAGCCAGATTCCAGCTGGACATCAGGAAAAACCTCCTGACTGTTAGAGCAGTATGACAATGGAATCAGTTACCTAGGGAGGTTGTGGGCTCTCCCACACTAGAGGCCTTCAAGAGGCAGCTGGATAACCACCTGTCAGGGAAGCTTTAGGGTGGATTCCTGCATTGAGCAGGGGGTTGGACTCGATGGCCTTGTAGGCCCCTTCCAACTCTGCTATTCTATGATTCTATGATTCTATGGAACCCGGAAAACCAGAGAGCGCCACGGGCAGGCACATAAGCTGCACCAAGAGGCAGGCACACGGTCGGCAATCATGCCAAAGAGGAAAGGATGCATGAATAATTCACTTGGACCAGATTGAGTTCTCGTCCATAGCTACATCCCGCCGATTAATTTTTCAAAGTAAACACTGATCGGGTAACCGTCTCCCGCATTGACTTTCTCCCTGCCCTGGAATGCAAAAGAGTCTGGGCGTGGCTTGAGCAAAGCACACGGGGGTCGGGTCGGAGGCAACGGAGCATCATCACTCACAAGGGGGATGGTCTAAAAATATTTAAATGTTTAAAGGATGCTGGCTCCTGTTTCACAAGGGCTGGTCCAGCCTTATTAGCAGGTGGGGCCAGAAAAAGCTCTCTCAAATAAGGCCTGGAGGGGGTTGTGTCCACAGTGTCAGCAGGGCACAGCCATACATTATACTGTGGCAGGAGCCACACTGCTGCTTTATAGCGGAATTGAAGTGCACTGACAACTGTTGGGGCCCATGGACACATCCCAGATACCATCTTCAAACCGCTTTCAAAGTGTTATCGTGCTTGGAGTATATCTGGCCTGTGTCGAAACCAGGTTTGCTACTAAATGTGCACTAGCTTCAAAGGTTGCTGAGCCAATCCCGGTTTCCTTCTAGACGCAGGTGTAGGGCACATAGTAATAATTATTACATGTGCTTGCAGAGAGACGTTCACATTTTGCATTTTTAAAGCTGAAACTTCTTCTGCGTACACCTTTTGAAAAAGTGCCGTGTGGGAAGAGGGCCAGCTTATTGGAGGGACGATGCATTAACAATGGAAATCACCTTCCTCCCAAATCTGAGCTGAAACAAGGGGCCTCATTTGCACTAACCCCCACCCATCCACCCACCCTGCAAAAAGGGAACCTCGTTTCAGGCAGTCTTTCAGGGGGCATAACGCAACCAGGAGTGAGAAATGTCGGTGTCCCTTGAAGTGGCGTTTAAAGCTTTCAGCTCCCTAGAAAGCAGAAATCCGTGACGGTCTGAAAGACTGATTGCTTTTATAAACATGTTGGAAATTTTGAAGGATGTTCATCTTTGAGGCGGAAATACATTATAGAGACAATTGCAAATTATTGAAGAAGGAAAAAACCGAGGAAGGAAAATGAATGCTGTTGAGCCAACCCCCAAATTTAAGAGCATTGGATTCAGGGCTAGGAGTGATGGATTTAAGTATGCCCACCTCTACCATAGGGTTTCTTGTTGATCATGGTCAAGCCACAACCTCAGTTCCCCATCTATAAAATGGGATTGGATTGGATGCAGACTAAGTCCGTAGCTAGACCTAAGGTTTATCCCAGGATTGTCCTGGGGTCAAACCTGTTCATCTAAGTGCCACACAGGGCATCCAGCGCTCAGGCAGGGACGAACCCGGGATGATCCTGGGATAAACCTTAGGTCTAGCTACGGCCTAACTTTGCAATCCTAGAGAAGTCTACCCAGAGGTAAGTCCCATTCGGATCAACAGGACTTACTTCTAGGTAAGCATGCATTTTTTTCTCCCTCTCTTATAATACTAGAACCTCAACGGGGTCATCCCAAGAAGCTCATTGGTGGGAGATTCAGTTCAGATGAAAGGAAGGACTTCTTCTTATAGTGCAAAGTTCAGTTATAAAATTTGCTAGCACAAGATGTAATGATGGCCACCAGTTTGGATGGCTTTAGAACAGGATCGGACAAATTCATGGAGAAGAAGGCTATCCATGGCTGCTAGTCCTGATGACTATATGCTGCCTCCAAGATCAGAGGCACTATGTCTATGTTCACCAGTTGCTGGGGAACATGGGTGGTAGGGTGCTGTTGCACTCACATCCTGCTTGTGGATTTTGCGTCCAGTTCTGATTATTGCGTCCAGTTCTGGGCTCCACAATTCAAGAAGGACGCAGACAAGCTGGAGCGTGTTCAGAAGAGGGCAACCAGGATGATCAGAGGTCTAGAAACAAAGCCCTATGAAGAGAGACTGAAAGAACTGGGCATGTTTAGCCTGGAGAAGAGAAGACTGAGGGGAGACATGAGAGCACTCTTCAAATACTTAAAAGGTTGTCACACAGAGGAGGGCCAGGATCTCTTCTCGATCCTCACAGAGTGCAGGACACGGAATAACGGGCTCAAGTTAAAGGAAGCCAAATTCCGGCTGGACATCAGGAAAAACTTCCTGACTGTTAGAGCAGTGCGACGGTGGAATCAGCTACCTAGGGAGGTTGTGGGCTCTCCCACACTAGAGGCATTCAAGAGGCAGCTGGACAACCATCTGTCAGGGATGCTTTAGGGTGGATTCCTGCATTGAGCACGGGGTTGGACTCAATGGCCTTGTAGGCCCCTTCCAACTCTGCTATTCTATGATTCTATGATTCTATGATTTCCCACAGGCCGGTGGTTGGCCACTGTGTGTGAACAGAATACTGGACTTGATGGGAACATAGGAACATGGGCAACTGCCTTCTACTGAGCCAGACCTGGGTCCATCTAGCTCAGAATACTTGACACTGACTGGCAGCAAGGGCTCCCCAGGGTTTCAGGCTGGATACTTTCCTAGCCAACCCTGAAGATACCAGGATCTGGCACCTTCTGCATGCAAAACAGGGTCACTAACACTGAGCTTTTGGTCCGACCCAGTAGAGTTCTGCTTAAGTAACTAAAGTAGTCCGAATCCCACCCAATGTCCTTCACATTTTACAGCCACCTGTGAAACGGCATCAACAATGCCATCCTCATAGAATTGCCTCAGCAAGGATGGACATTGCGGAAGGCTACGGTGCCAAGGCACGCCAAGAAGCAAAACCAAACCCCAAACTGCTTTATGAATGAACAGGCACAACATGTTCATGACCCTCCATGCTTTTCACACTCCATGCATCCCTGCACACACCATATTTACCCTTCAGAGTCTTCTCCGTCTTCGCCCAAGCTGTTCCATTGACGTGCACAAATTCAGAAATACAGTTAAAACAAGTTGCTGACGCCATTAAAGGGAGAAATGATTTGCTCTGCACATCAAGGAGTCACCTTCAGGCACATGAATGATCACGCAAACATGCTGCAATGGCACACATCTCAGGACCGACCTACACTTTCAGAAGAATCACATGGTGCAGCCTTCCTGTAACGCAGATATGGGGAAGGCTTGTTGGACAGCAATTCCCATAATCCCTCACCACTGGCTATGTCGGCCAGGGGTTATTGGAGCTGCAATGCACTAACATCTGGAGTGCTACATGTCCCCACCCTCGCTGTAACACTTCAGGGTGCAAGTGTGTGTTCTGGGGTGGTGGGGGTCACATGCTTGGAGGACAGCCCATACTCCCTGCATTTGGAAGCTAGCATGTAAGGAAGAAGGCTTGGCTATAACCCTTCACCTTGACATGCTAGCTTTCCATAGCCAGGGAGCATTCACCATGGGTGAGGATTCCACGATATGATCACCCACCGGCAGTCCTGAAGTGGTTGCGTCCAAGGAGGCTGAATGACGAGATTCTTCTAATCATGTAGCCCAGTTCTAATCTTATGCTAGGAACAGGGCGGCTAATATATAATCCCAAATTAGAGCCCTTTATTTTACCGACTGTCTTTCAGAGAGTCAGAGCGGTTTTATTTTAAAGCAAGGAACTGAACTGGATTCATTGTAGTTACTCAATGACAGACACCACTGTACAGCTACAAAATGATGGGGTGCAAAAGCTGTGGTACGTAGCAGAGAAGAAGGAGGCGGGAGGGGGGGCTTAACCCGCCCCCTCCCACTGTTTTTTACCTGCAGCAATTTCTCCCAGCTGCCTTTTTGTTGTTGTTGAGTTGCACGGGGGAAGCACGTGTGGTGAGGAAGTCAGAGGCGGAAAGCACAGCATGCCCTCCTACGTAGGGTGACCATATGAAAAGGAGGACAGGGCTCCTGTATCTGTAACAGTTTTATTGAATTGGAAATTTCAGCAGGTGTCATTTGTATATATGGGGAACCTGGGGAAATTTCCTCTTCATCACAACAGTTAAAGCTGCAGGTGCCCTGTCCTCTTTTAAATCTGGTCACTCTAAAATAGCTCCTGCACCTTTAACTGTTGTGATGAAGAGGAAATTTCCCCAGGTTCCCCATATATACAAATGACACCTGCTGAAATTCCCTTTTCTATGCAACTGTTAAAGATACAGGAGCCCTGTCCTCCTTTTCATATGGTCACCCTACTCCTACAACAATGGAATCAGTTCCCTAGGGAGGTGGTGGGCTCTCCCACACTAGAGGCCTTCAAGAGGCAGCTGGACAACCCTCTGTCAGGGATGCTTTAGGGTGGATTCCTGCATTGAGCAGGGGGTTGGACTCGATGGCCTTGTAGGCCCCTTCCAACTCTGCTATTCTATGATTCTAAATTACAGGATGCCAGATTCCGGCTGGACATCAGGAAAAACATCCTGACTGTTAGAGCAGTACGACAATGGAATCAGTTACCTAGGGAGGTTGTGGGCTCTCCCACACTAGAAGCCTTCAAGAGGCAGCTGGACAACCCTCTGTCAGGGATGCTTTAGGGTGGATTCCTGCATTGAGCAGGGGGTTGGACTCAATGGCCTTGTAGGCCCCTTCCAACTCTGCTATTCTATGATTCTATGATTCTAAGGTGCTGAACTTATTTCGGGGTTAGAATTCAGCACCTTGGATTAATCATTATTATTATTATTATTATTATTATTATTATTATTATTATTATTATTTATATAGCACCAACAATGTACTTGGTTCTGTACAAAATCTATATAAATAAAAATGAAAAAGACCGTTCGTTACTGTCGTTATATCTCCGAAAGTTCTTCACCGATTGCTTTGAAATTTTGACACAGCGTTGCGTTCGAATATGCGAGCGTTGTTATGTAACTATGTTCTCTATGGGGTCAAAGGTTTGTCTTAAAATCGAAGAAATAGGCCTCCTCAAAACCAGTCCTGCTGATCATTGTGACATCACCAACCAGTAGGCCAATCTGCTGCCTCTGCCTCCTCTCCTATTTGCATGTTCTCTCACAGTTGGCTCAGTGAATATAGATGTCACACCTGTGATAGTTACACGTTCTGAAGAAAGGTAACTGCCAGGAGTTTCCACTAATCTCCTCACCGTAAAAACATCCTTTTTTAAAAACCAAACAATCTGCTTTACTTCATCCAAATAATGCCTCGCAGAAGATCACACTTAGGTCGTCGTACTCGCAGAGCGGAAGCACTGCGACGAGAAACTGCAAATCAGACTCAGGAAGAACGGGCTTCAGCAAACGAGAAAAAAAGAAAAAAAGATGCCTCAAATACGTGCCAAGGAACCAGGCAAGCAACATTCAGCCAGACTTGAGGATGCACGGTTGCGAGCACGGCAATCGCGTTCTACAGCTTCAGATCTGCTTTGTTCTCAACAGAATGAACGCGAAAGGCTGAGAGGGGCTGAAAGACGTCAACGAGAAACAGCACATCAGCGTCAAACACGACTCCGTGGTAAACAATCACACGATTACAATCGCCTTGCATTCTGGTACAACCCAGCTGATGATTATAGTTTGAGGCGGCATGTTCTCATCGGCACTGTGACTGAAGTGTGTCCTTATTGTAAGGCTCTTAAATTTAATGGAGAAATAAAAGGAATGTGTTGCGCTGCTGGAAAAATTAAACTGCCTCAACTTGGAGAACCACCAGAGCCATTACAAACTTTGCTTGCCGGATATACCACAGAATCAAAGCATTTCCTATCTAACATCGGGAAATACAACTCATGCTTCCAAATGACGTCGTTCGGCGCAGAAATCATCACAGCTCCATTTATGCCAACTTTCAAAGTCAAAGGACAAATTTATCATAAAGCCGGCTCCTTCCTTCCGTTTCAAGATAGTCAACATAAATTCCTACAAATGTATTTCATTGGTGATGGCAATGATGAATTGAATGCACGCTGCGGAATTTATACCGGCATAAAAAGGTCCATCGTTTCAAAACTGCAACAGCTACTTCAAGAAAAAAACAATTTAGTACATTTGTTCAAAACAGCAATTGACATGATGCCATCTGATATACACAAGATTGTTATTCATGCTGACAAAACGCCTGCTGGAGAACATGTGCGAAGATTCAATGCTCCAACTATAGACGAAGTGGCAATTGTTATAGTCGGAGATCAATCTTGACAGGACCTTTCAAAGGTGAAGATGTCCTCATTCCTCGCATTCCTATGATTCCAACAGATATGCCATTTCAATTTAAGAGATTGAAATTCCCCATTCGATTGGCGTTTGCAATCACCATCAACAAAGCTCAGGGCCTATCTTTAGAATTGTGCGGTTTAGATCTAGACACAGATTGCTTCTCACATGGACAATTATATGTTGCGTGTTCTAGAGTCGGCAAACCAGACAATCTCTGTATCTACACAGACAATGGAACAACTAAAAATATTGTATATCCACAAGCATTGTGAAATTAAACATATTAGAAACATCCGCTTTGTCTTTTCTTTCTTTTCAATTTAACCAGACTGAGCCACAGCAACGCGTGGCAGGGTACAGCTAGTATAGAAATAAAACAGCAATACCCTGTCTAGAGGCTTACAGTCTAAAATCACATTAAAACATATGGGTGGGGGGGAAGGGGTTACACAAAACCCCTTATCTTGTAAACTGCTCCGAAATTTTTCAATGGGGAGCAGTATATAAATATTCTAAATAAATAAACAAATAAATAAAACAGAAATAAAGGGATAATCATAACAATGAGAAGAGTAAATCAGGCTAAAATTTAGAGTTCAGACTGATTCTGGCTGAAACCCAGAGCGGATTCACTGCGCCAATGACATTAGAGCCACCTCATCTCCACTGGCCTGTATTGAGCTGGGGGCTGGACTAGATAGTCTCGGAGGTCCCTTCCATCCTATGGTTCTATGATATGTCTTGATCAAATGCAGCAGCCCTTTGCAAGGGAAAGATGCTGATCTTTCGGGGGCCCTGCAGTGTCATTTGCGGATTATTTTCATTCCAGAGTTGGTTTGTTTTCCTCCCGGTGGGAAAGGGAATTAGCTGACTAATGAGACATCTTTTCCAAAGATGTTGGAAGCATAGGCAGAAAATGGCTCTTTAATGAAGTCTACAAGCACTGTGGAGTCTCCCTGGAATCTGCTGCAGATTTGCTCTCGTTTCTTTTTGAATGAATCGTGTTGCAAACAATAACCTGGGCAAGAAGATGCCACAAAGGAACGTGTGTGTGTGTGTGTGTGTGTGTGTGTGTGTGTGTGTGAGAGAGAGAGAGAGAGAGCAACTGGATTCTGGGATTAATCTTTCAGTGTAGCCATTTTTTTATTTATTCACTCCGCCGCCCTCCACCAACTGAGCTATTTTATTTATTAAAACATTTATATCCCACCCTATTATCACTGGGATCTCAGAGCTATATGGCCATGCTGGATGCGGATGATGGGGGTTGTAATCCAACCTATCTGCATGGCATTAGTTTGAGGAAGACCGATACACATCCTTAACAGCAGACGCCCAGCAAACACCAGTGTAGTTTGGCATTAAAAAAAAAAAACACCCATCAGTTCCCGTTTGCTTTTCCCTGATGGTTTTGGGATGTTGCTATTTTTGGAAACCGCTTTAAAATCTTTCAGCTGAGGTATCTTGGTAGGTTTTATCTGCTGGCAGTTTATTGCTATTTTAATTAGTTGTTCATAAATTCAGTCTAACCTTTTACTTACTGTATTTTTTTGGTGTAAGTCAAAAGATGGCCTAAAAGTATTGAAATAAAAACTAATGAATACTGTAGCAGCTCAGTGCTTTGTAGCCCTCCCATTTTAATAAGGATTTCAGGTAGCAAGTGTAGAGAAGTCCTTTTAACAACATGAAACCTTGAAGAACTGCTAGCAGTCAGGGTAGACCAGGGGTCCTCAACGCAGCACCTCCAGGGACCTCCAATGGAGCACTCCACTCCCTGCCCTCTTCCAAAATGCCCCTTTTTTAAAAATGAAAACCTGGGAAAAAGTTATAGCCTTCTTTCTCTCCCTTCCTGAGCTCTAGCCTTGTTCTTTCCCTCCACTCTACCCTTTTGCCTTGCTATTTTCCCTGGCTCTCAACTGCTAGCCTGGCTATTTCTCTCCCCACACTTCTTTAGCTCACTTTTGATTGGCCAGATCTCCACATCCTAACCATCATGTGACTAGCTGCATCATCCATGGCAGCCATTTTGAAGTGGTACTACGGCAGTTTCTCAAATTCCCAACTCTTCCATTCCCTCCCAGGGCCATCTACCCCCACCTGCCCTGTAGGAAGGACCCTGATCACTATTTTAATTTATTTTATTATGGATTATTGATGGTATTTGAAAGCCTCCTGAGGAAAAAAAAGTGCCCTGAACAGAGGGTTATAAATAACTGTAATAAATAAATGAATAAAATAATTAAATCTGGCTCCAGGGAAAGCAGCAACGTCACACAGAGGAGGGCCAGGATCTCTTCTCGATCCTCCCAGAGTGCAGGACACGGAATAACGGGCTCAAGTGACAGGAAGCCAGATTCCGGCTGGACATCAGGAAAAACTTCCTGACTGTTAGAGCAGTACAACAATGGAATCAGTTACCTAGGGAGGTTGTGGGTTCTCCACACTTGAGGCCTTCAAGAGGCAGCTGGACAACCCTCTGTCAGGGATGCTTTAGGGTGGATTCCTGCATTGAGCAGGGGGTTGGACTCGATGGCCTTGTAGACCCCTTCCAACTCTGCTATTCTATGATTCTATGATCAGTGTCCGTTGTGTTAGTGAAAAGGGTGGCTGGGTTAGTCATTGTCAACCTGCCAGGAAAGACAATGGCCATGGCGTTCCCGTCTTCTCTTCCAACCCGTGAAGGCTCAGCTGTCCAGAAATGTTGCAAAAGTAGGGGTGGGTTGGTTGGTTGGGGAGACATCATCACGGAGTTCAGTTTCTGGGCCCTTTTGTGGTTGCTATGGCAGCAGCTACATCAATTAGCACAGCCTCATTCTTTAACAGCACAATGGCCTTTTCTCGCTTGATCTCTATGGCTGGGCAATGCGTCACCACGGATAGATTGCCATGAGGAAATCTGCCATCTTCCTGTGAACACGGACATGGGGAAGGCCCCAAGGCCTACGACTCTGTGATGTAGCCTGGGGTGTATTCCCTCCCCCACACCAGGCAAATGTACCAGGAGCATCATCACATTCTAATTTGGACCTGGAGTCTCAGGGTCCAAGGCTGCGCACTACATGAGTGGCCAGAGCCAAGGGAGGACGGAGAGCCCTCGCTCTGAGGGATTATGGGGACCAGCTGTGCTAGTCTGATTCAGGCAGTAAAAACAGCCAAGAGTCTTGTGGCGCATCCATTTCTAAGAGCCATCCTTTCTAGGATCCATTTCTAAGAATCATCATTTCTAAGAACCATCATTTCTAAGAACTATCATTTCTAGCATCCATTTCTAGGATCCATTTCTAAGAACCATCATTTCTAAGAACCATCATTTCTAGGATCCATTTCTACGATCCATTTCTAAGAACCATCATTTCTAAGAGCCATCATTTCTAGGATCCATTTCTAAGAACCATCATTTCTAATAACCATCATTTCTAGGACCCATCATTTCTAGGATCCATTTCTAGGATCCATTTCTAAGAACCATCATTTCTAAGAAACATCATTTCTAGGATCCACTTCTAGGATCCATTTCTAAGAACCATCATTTCTAAGAACCATCATTTCTAAGAGCCATCATTTCTAGGATCCATTTCTAGGATCCATTTCTAAGAACCATCGTTTCTAAGAACCATCGTTTCTAGGACCCATTTCTAGGATCCATTTCTAGCATCCATTTCTAAGAACCATCATTTCTAGGATCCATTTCTAGGATCCATTTCTAAAAACCATCATTTCTAAGAACCATAATTTCTAAGAGCCATCATTTCTAGGATCCATTTCTAGTATCCATTTCAAAAAACCATCATTTCTAGGACCCATCATTTCTAGGATCCACTTGTAAGTACCATCATTTCTAAGAACCATCCTCACCCACATGCCTTTTTATCAGGGGTGCACAACCACTGGCCCACAGGGCTGCCCACAGCCACCCATGGCTGCCTTAACCCTCCCACCGTGGCTGAATTTCCTTCCTCCTTCCCTCTCCTCTCCCTCCCCCAGAGATCCACATGCTGAGTGCCATTTCCCTGCCACTGCTAGTGGTGATACAAGAGCAATCTGTATCAGGATCGCTGGGGTGTGTGTTTGTGTGCACACAGAGAAGTAAATATGTGTGTGCCTGTGTGTGTGTGTGTGCATGTACAAGTGTGTGTGCCTCCTCAAGCCAGTTTCACATGCAACCCTTCGGGGCCAAAGCAGTTGTCCATCCCTGGCTTTATTTCACACCACACGGCACAGCAAACAGTCTCAGGAGGAGTTTACACAAACCGGAGAAATCCCAGACGTTCCAACCATTCCATGTACTCCTAAACGCAGCCCCATGTGGGGAAAGGGAGACATTACTGGACATGAACCTTCTTCCACCTGGTGCACTCCAGAGATCTTGGACCACAACTTTTAGTATCCAAGCCAGCATGACCATTTTGTCAGCATCAGGGGAGGGACAGTAACTCAGTGGTGGTGAAGTCTAGTAGCTCCAACATCAGTGGGGAGGTCAATCCGCTCCGAGTTTCAGTCAGAAGCAGTCAGAACTCTAAAGAAGCTCTCCAAGGTTGGGTAGCTCCTTTAGAATTCTGACCGGTTCTGATTGAAACCCGGAGTTGATTCACCTCCCCACTGATATTGGAGCCACCAGACTCCACTGCTCAGTGGTGGAGCTCCTGTTCTCCATGCAGAAGGTCCCAAATTCAACCCCTGGTATCTCCAGGCAGGGCCAGGAAAGAATCTTGCCTGAAACCCTGGAGAACCCTGGCTGCCAGTCACTGTCGACCATACTTGGCTAGATGGACCAAGGGTGTGACTCAGTGTAAGACAGCTTCCTCTGTAGCTACTGGCCATGACGAGGCTCATATTCCAACGCTTCCAGAGAGCACCAGCTTGAGGAAGGGTTTCCATGCATGTGTCTCTTTCCCTGCAGTTGCATTTCTCCTTCCACCGTACATGTGTGCATTCATGACAACGCATGAACCAAGGCACGTGAGATTTCCCCGGAAGGAGCGCTGGTGTAAACCCAGCCTTTGTCTAGAGCACAGCAACCCAAACTGAAAGCCCAAGGAGTGCTGGGCCGCGTACCTCGCGTTGAGAGAGCCTTGGCTGATGGTGTCTCCCTCGCCCAGAAGTTCGTCATCGCTGTGGTAATACATTTCGTCCTCTTCTTGCCTGCAAAGGTGGGCAGCAATACATGGACCATGATCCTCTGCGGTTGGGTTTTTGTGGCTCTCTTTGCGCTAGTAGCATCAAGAGGGCTTGGACATGCCAGCAGGAGCAGCCATTTCAGCTGAACGAAGTGATGTGCTGCCCAGCGAACTGAGCTCACTTGAGATCTTGGGTAGGAGAACCTGAATTATTATTCTGGTGACATGATGCAACCCCCCAGGTTTTAGATTGTGTGGGGGTGCAGGTACGGATGTACAAATTGTGCAAAATCCATCCCGTCTGTGTTTTGTGGATTGCCAGGCACTTTTGACTTGTCATTTGCCCATCAATGGAATCAAGGATTTTAAGTTTCCAAATTTGCACAAATGTGAATTTGCGCAAATTTGTCCTTGTGCAAATTCCCCCAAAGTGTGCTGATTACCCCCAAATGCACATTTTTATGCTTTAGCCAATGGGGGGAATGTAAATTTTTGGCCAGTTTTTTATTTTTTGTGTATTTTTCTATGACAACATTTGTGCAAAACTTCCATTGATTAGGAAAATGCCCCCAAAGTCTGCAGACTCTGCCCGACAGGAAGTAAGCTGGTCCGCTGCAGAATCTGTGGGTCAGATTCACAACAATCCAAAATCATTTGGTTCCATTGCAGATTTCTGTGCCATCCCTAGGTGCAGGTGCTGTCCCCATGACTGCAAATATCGAATTCTCTGTTTCCTGCTTTACACTCTTACCAGGACTATTCACAAGTCCAGGTTGCCACAGCCATGCAGAGATCTGGACAAGGTGCAACTCAACCTTTCCCAATCTGGCACGTTCTAGATGTGTCAGACTACAACTCCCATCATCTCCAGCCAGAAGACTGGGGGATTATGGGAGTTGTAGTCTGAAACTTCTGGAGGGTGCCCAGTTGAGGAAGGCTGATGTTCTTCTAGAAGCATTCAAGAGGCAGCTGGACAACCATCTGTCAGGGATGCTTTAGGGTGGATTCCTGCATTGAGCAGGGGGTTGGACTCGATGGCCTTGTAGGCCCCTTCCAACTCTGTGATTCTATGATTCTATGATTCTATGATTCTCCTCACACATTTGTGGATTGCCATTCACCGCCGTTCCACAGGAATGTTCAAAGACAGGTGAGGGACGACCACACCAGCAGCAACCTGGAGATGTGACATGAACACGCCCACATTCTGAGTTAACCACCCCAAGACTGAGCAGATGGGTTGCATTTATTGTCACGTGTCACAGCCATATATCCATGTATTTCCCTGTATATATAGCGTGTGGATGACAGCCATATTCCTTCACATCTACCATGGGTTGCATGCAATTTCCTGTCCCTGTAGGGATTTTGTCATATTTCACCCTCAGATCAGAAGTACATGTCACAGAACAATCACAGGAATCCCAACCAACCATTTGCCTCGGAGTGTGTGTGTGTGTGTTTAAAAGATAAATGCAGGAGAAAGACTCCGGGCAAAAGTGGGGATATTTTTCATATCAGACTTGGAGGTCAGAATTAAGCCTAGTGGATGGGTGGCATGTAGTTCTCTCCACAGCAGACTGTGGTTGCTTCCAGACAAAGCTTTTATCATGCAATCGCTCTGCTTCATTCATGGAATTGTGTGTATGTGTGTTTGGGGGGTGGGGGCAGATAATAGCATCTTCCATTTGTACTGTAACCCTCCCCTATTTCCCAATGCTGCTCCTGTGTGTGTTTTCTCCTTACCATAGAACATCAATTAAGGAGTGAAAGGTGGAATGGCTGCACAAGGTCTTTTAATGGGTAGCACTAGAAGCACCCGGAGGCTTTTTCGTAAATATATTATAAATATACATATTTATGCGAAGTGGCCACCAGAGGGCATGAGCTGCAAAACTAATTCATTGATTAAGCAGCAGCAGCCAGCAATTATTCCTGGAGAGCCTCGGCTGGTCTGGTCTGGGGCGTGATTGTTTTCTAAGGGCATGTCTTAGGGTGACCCTATGAAAAGGAGGACAGGGCTCCTGTATCTTTAACAGTTGTATTGAAAAGGGAATTTCAGCAGGTGTCAATTGTATATATGGGGAACCTGGGGAAATTTCCTCTTCATCACAACAGTTAAAGCTGCAGGTGCCCTGCCCTCTTTTAAATCTGGTCACTCTAGTATAGCTCCTGCAGCTTTAACTGTGGTGATGAAGAGGGAATTTCACCAGGTTCTCCATATATACAAATGACACCTGCTGAAATCCCCTTTTCTATGCAACTTTTAAAGAAAGAGGAGCCCGGTCCTCCTTTTCATAGGGTCATCCTAGCAGGTCTACACCAACCCTACATCCCAGGATCGACCCAGGATCATTCCTGTGCATCCAGTGGCACACAGGAGATCTCGGGAGCAGGCAGGGATGATCCCTCCATTTTCCTAGGATAATCCTTAGGTGTAGAGAGGACCTAAGAAGCACAAGGAGAGTAAAATCACACCCTCTCCCCTGAATAGTGCACCAGATCCTGGATTGCCTGGGAGTTAGATTTACTTTATCTCCCAAGATGCTTCCTACATCTTTTCTTTACTGAATTAGCTGTGTAATTCTGGCGTTTTACCAGACAATTTCAGGTTTATAACTGCAGTCACCGAGTCAGTTCTACTTCTACCACTTCTAGCAGTGAAAATTTCTATAACTGCTTCGGATTGTGACTCATCCATACAATGAGACTCAACTGTATGCTGTTATTGCAAAAAAGAAATCAGGAGATGGTTATTACAAATAGACAGTCCTTCCCATTCAGACATGCTCACAAACATAACACCTAACCCAATATAAAAGAAACAGAAATCATTTTCTCCTAGTCAAACAGGTTGCAGAAGCTAGAGTTATGCCCTGACTTTAAGAGTTGAGTTGGACTTTATTTTGGTGTTTCAGAAAATAGCCTGAACCTGTTTGGACCTTCAGACGCTTTGAGTCAGGTATTGCATTTAAAGAGAATTGTAGATAACTTATTTTTAAAATCTCTTGACAAAACTGGATGGAATTTGAAGAGATTGTTGGCCCTTCTGAGGGAAATAACCCAACCAAGTTTGAGATGAATAGGTACAGGGTTTTTTTGCAAGAGCAGCCTTTACATTTTGAGGGCATCAAAAACAGGACACACTTATCCACCCCAATGTTCCTTGAGGACCCTGGTTCTGGAAAGGAAAGACATCCTGGGGGAAGGGTTTTTGCAAGATTTCAAAATAATACATGCAGTTCATGGGGAAGGTAGTCCTCGAGTTCTTTAGGGGGATGATTTGCCCCCCCCCTTTCTTGGTTTTTGGGCAATTTGTAGGAAAATGGCACACCTGGTAGATGTGTCCTCAGGAAAGAAATCTGCGAAGTTTTAGAGAGATAAGCACAGGAGCCAGGGAGCTGTGGTGAGTGAAATTCCGTTTGAGGCTATATAGTGGCCTTGGAAAGAAAGTTTTTCAGTGCAGGAAGGGCTGATTGAATCATTGAGAAGCGAAAAGAAAAGGATTTGAAATCACGAACGAACAGAACTTGAGGTCACGTCCCCCATCCCACCCCAACAAAGAACCCCTGAAGAACACCTGATTACAGTGGAGGCTGGTGGCACCAATATTAGTGGGGCATTAAATCTGCTCTGGGTTTAATGAACTGACTGGTTCTGACTGAAACCCAGAGCAGATTCATCACCCCACTGACATTGGGGCCACCAGCCTCCACTGCCTGACTTCCTACATGCTTGCTATGGAACAAGGAAACTCAGTCTGTAACTCACAATCCCTCCCCCAAATCATACCCCCTGGTAAACCATGCCCTGTGATTAGAAGGAGGGCAACCAGGATGATCAGGGGTCTGGAAACAAAGCCCTATGAAGAGAGACTGAAAGAACTGGGCATGTTTAGCCTGGAGAAGAGAAGATGGAGGGGAGGCATGAGAGCACTCTTCAAATACTTGAAAGGTTGTCACACAGAGAAGGGCCAGGATCTCTTCTCCATCCTCCCAGAGTGCAGGGCACAGAATAACGGGCTCAAGTTACAGGAAGTCAGATTTCGGCTGGACATCAGGAAAAACTTCCTGACTGTTAGAGCAGTACGACAGTGGAACCAGTTACCTAGGGAGGTTGTGGCCTCTCCTACACTAGAGGCCTTCAAGAGGCAGCCGGACAACCCTCTGTCAGGGATGCTTTAGGGTGGATTCCTGCATTGAGCAGGGGGTTGGACTCGATGGCCTTGTAGGCCCCTTCCAACTCTGCTGTTCTGTGATTCTATGATTCTAAGGTGAACCCATCAGTCATCCAGCCACACTCGCTCCCTCTCTTCCCTTTTTGCATTTACAGAGAAACAAAACCAAAAGACACTATTTTTGGAGACAGGCTGTTAGCTCTGTTTCCGAAGCTCTAACTATGCACAAACCTTTGGTTCGCTTCCGCTCACTTTGGACTGAAGCCTGCTTCACCTTGGGAAGCGCCAGAAACAGTCCGAAGAGGCCTGATTTGGTTCAGGGCAATGGAGACTCTGGTTTCGGTGGGGGCTGAGAATCCATTCTGGATTTTAGTTGGCGCCATCTAGAGCTCTATAGGAGCTATCTGAGCTCCCCAAAATAGGGTGAGCACCGTGGATAGGTCCTTTAGAGTTCTGGATGGTTCTGACTGAAACCCAGAATGGATTCACAGCGTCACCTAAATTGGAGCCACCAGCCTCCACTGGTTCAGGCTTTAGACAAATCCAGAACACATCCCTCCAGGAAACCACATCTTTGCTTATGTTTGATATGTTTTCCCTTTTGGCAATCTCTAGGATTTTAATTAGCTACTCCTCGATTGCAGAATGACTGCTGTTTTCCAGTGCAGAGACAGCACAATGTTGGCAGCTCAGGAGCCTACTGGCACGGGGGTCCCTGTCATCCGAAAAATTCTGTGCAGCAGCTTTCACTAGATCAAGGCTCAAATTAACTCCAATCATTTGAGAGAGAACTCCCAAAAGGTGGGCTTTATCATTGTGGAAGCGGTTACAACCCCCAGATGGAAAATTGTATGCCTGTTCTTACAGTAAACTAGGGATGTGCTCTGCTTCTCTTCGGTTCAGAGAGCCTAATTTGCCTCCGGAAAAGGCGGACGCGAAGAGAGTCAGGGGGGCTGTGGATTGAGGTGAAGAGGATCGCCTCAATCCGGAGCTTCGCCTGCAGGTAAGTGTGGGGGGGAGGGGGACTCATCTGGCAGCGCCAGGTAAGGGAGCAGGGAGGAGGGACGCTTACCTGCGTCCGTCTTGGGCTTGCGGCCCAGGTTGAAGGCGGCCTCTTCCGGCTTCAATCGGGGCCTCAATTGAAGCCCGTGACAGATGCAGGTAAGGGGGTGGGGGGGTGGCTTATCTTGCGCTGCCGCCGCTGCCGCTGTTCATGTAGCGACGGCAGCGAAGCCGGATCTCACTCCGCTTCGCAGAGCGGGAGACGGGCGGCGCGGCGCGAAGAGGATCGGGCCCAATCTGGATTTTCCGGATCGGGCCACGAAGTGGATTGGGGGGTCCGTGCACACCCCTACAGTAAACAAATAAATAACTTTGCATCTTCTAGCAGGAATCTCGACCTGAGCTGGGGGATGCTGAATTTCCAAATGGAGAAGCGCTCCCAGACGCCCCACCTGGGCTCCTATTTGAGGACTGTCAAACATGCTGAATTGGTGTGTGATCAAAAGCCAACCATTATGCTCCTGCCCAGCAACACAAATTGTTAGCGTATTGATTGGGAAGTTGACCTACAGCTCCAATTAGACATTTCAGCACAGCTCCATGCCGCAAATTGGCTATTTACCGTCGCTTCGCAGATCTCTGCGAGGGTCATCGCTTCACGGCCTCAAAATTTGGAGCAGAGCAGTGTGATTTGTTTCTTGCTCGCAAAGAAGTCCAAATACAGATGGATTGGAAACGTCCAGACCGAGAATGGATGTCGATCGGCAATGCTTGGCAAGGACAAGGAGGGGTCTGAGAGGGCGACCCAAGGCTGAACTCAGGGGCAGCTGAAAACTGCAAGCAGGTCCCCAGAGGAATCGTTAAGAGGAGCACCCCAGAATCCCCTGCAGTGACGCTGGCACATGAGTTCTATGCTAATTGGGAGGGTTAGGATGGAAGGAACCACACGGACAGGTCCAGAATACCAAGGGAGAACTTGTGTCCTCCAAGGCAAAAAAGATCACAGTGGAGCAGTCTCCTCCAGCCTGACAGCCTCTAGAAGTGTTGCCAAAAATCCTTCCCAATGCCCCTATATGCCCCCAGGGGTGCTATTTGGGGAAATGTTATAGGGGCAAAACTTAACCACCACCCCTTCCAAATCACACCACAGTGAGCAGAGAGAGAGAGAGAGAGAGAGAGAGAAAGAGAGAGCAGCCAGTTGTAAGATATAAAGCACATACTTAACATGAATGTGCCATGCGGCCTTCAGATGACCAACTGGGATTGCAAGTTTGTTCAATAACCTTCAGGACTACACTGAGCCAGACTGGGCTTGCGGCTATCCAAAACCCAGTTTAAGGTCTTTGGGGCTGGATCTTCAAAACCTCCCTGCCTCCTCCCTATGCTGAACCCCTGGAGAGACCCTGAAGAGGAACACCACCACCTACATTTGTGAGACCACTTAAGCATTTGTGAGAACTTCAACCCTCTGCAGATCAAAGGTGGTCTGGGAATTCCTGCTGCAGTTGCCAAGCAAATACCAGTCAAAGCTCCACCACCACCCAGTAGAATGTTGGGCCTGGGCTTCAGCTGGGATGTGGAAATGTACGGACAGTAGACCCCCCCACCCATTTCCACCCACCCACCCACAAACATACTCAACTGGCTACTGAGCATTCTTTGGCAAGCTACTGCCTGGTAGGGTGGCGCCATGTTCTCTACTGGGCCAGTTCTGGACCTACAAACACATGCCATAACCGGACTGCACCTCTTAAATTCACAACTTCATCAACAATGGGAGAGCAAGTTGGCTGCCTGAGCAACATTTCCCCCATGTTTGCGTGTGTGTGTGTGTGTTTTAAACAGTCAAAGAAGAGGAAGAGTCAGGGCTGCTAAGCCAAATGTCCATCTTCAGGAGCTCGGCTACAATGCATCATTGCCCACAACCTTCTTGTGGCACCAGCCCTGAGCTGCATGAAGGAGAACTTGTGTTGATGGGGCTCCAGGGACATAAATAACCCATCTAGGGCCATCACCTGAGAACACCTACCAGAAGCCAAACCAGTGCTGAAGCAACATCTAACCTTGCTGTGCTCGGTGCCTCTCCCTGTTGGACAGCTCCCCTGCAGTCCTGAAACTCCTGATCTTTGACTGACAGGACAGCTCCTGGGAAGGCGGCATATGCAGCCACATGGTAGGAAGGGGACGCAGCCCTGCATCTTGCCTTTGAACGTGCATTTGAACAGTTACCTCCGCAGCGCCCTCTCTGCAGCGCTGGTCTTGCTGGGCGACTGCCGGTGACTCGGAAGCAGGACGTCCGTCTCGTAGGGGTCGCCTTCGGAGCGCGCGTTGGGGCTCTCCAAGAACTCCTCATCATTCCAAGTGCCCACAGTGCCGTCCATGGCCTGGTATCTAATCTCGATGGAGATGCTGGTCTGAAACAAGAGGAAGACGTCGGCTCACACGGACTGAAGGGCCAGCGCAGAAACTCCCTTCTTAAAAACCCTTCGTTACGATGACCTGAGCCCACCTCCTCTCCCCCTCCTGATCCTAAACCAATAGGAGCCAACCTAAGTTAAAGCAACTCATGTCCAGTTCTGGGCTCCACAATTCAAGAAGGACGCAGACAAGCTGGAGCGTGTTCAGAGGAGGGCAACCAGGATGATCAGGGGTCTGGAAACAAAGCCCTATGAAGAGAGACTGAAAGAACTGGGTATGTTTAGCCTGGAGAAGATTGAGGGGAGACATGAGAGCACTCTTCAAATACTCAAAAGGCTGTCACACAGAGGAGGGCCAGGATCTCTTCTCGATCCTCCCAGAGTGCAGGACACGGAATAACGGGCTCAAGTTAATGGAAGCCAGATTCCAGCTGGACATCAGGAAAAACTTCCTGACTGTTAGAGCAGTGTGACGGTGGAATCAGTTACCTAGGGAGATTGTGGGCTCTCCCACACTAGAGGCCTTCAAGAGGCAGCTGGACAACCATCTGTCAGGGATGCTTTAGGGTGGATTCCTGCATTGAGCAGGGGGTTGGACTCGATGGCCTTGTAGGCCCCTTCCAACTCTGCTATTCTGTGATTCTATGATTCTATGTTGCTTCCACAAGGCACTGAGCCTTGGGGCGCATCCACACGGCAGACACGCTCTGCTATTTTAGGCATACTCACTCAGGAGTAAGACCCACTGTGTCCAATGGGGCTGACTCACTAGTACAGCTGCCCCCCACCCCATGCTGGCTCCCTCTACTTGTGATGGACTACAACCCCATTATCCCCAGCCAGCATGGTCAATGGCTGTACTAGCTGGACATGATGGGAGTTGTGGATCAATACCCACAGAGGGGACCAGGTTGGGAAAGGATGTACAATGTGAACCACATTGGGCGCAGTGGGGCTTACTCCTGAGTAAGTATGCATAGCATTGTGGTGTTGTACTTCTTAGTCATTGCTGTACATGAGCAACACCTGAAAACAACAGAATGAAATTTAATAGGGAGAAATGCCAAGTTAAACACCTAGGAAAAAGGAACCAAATGCAGTTACAAGTTGGGGGATACTTGGCTTAGCGCTACTACAAGGATCAACAGAAGCATAGCTTCCAGGAGTCCGTAACTGGGCCCTGCTGGCTGCTGAGCAGTCGTGTGGGTTTTGTTTCCCCCTCCTTCATGAACTATGTCTGGGTCACAGTGAGGACTAGCATCTTTGCTTTAGCCATGAATCTTGCGGTTCCTCAACATTTCAGCAGCCAGGACTTTTGAGGCGATGGTCAAAATCACGCACGGCGTCGTATCAGTATAGCGAGACTTCCGCGCTGCATATACCGGAGCACCCTATGTAGTAACCATGGCAACCACACAAAAGGGAGAAAGCCAGCCAGCCACATTCCTCTCTGCTTTCCTGGTTTGGCTTCCTCCGTGTGCTGCAGCTCAGGCGTCCTGCATCTAACCGAGCCAGAGAAAGGGAGGTTTTACTAGCAGAGGTTTGGGCGGGGAGACGCTCTGCAAAGGACAAGGATGCCTGGAACGTCCTGCCGGATCCAGCCTGAAAGCCCCACCTGGTTTGGCATCTTGGGCTCCACAGTGGCCGGTTAGATGCCTCCAGGAAGCCCACAGCCAGGGCCAGAAGCCTTCAACTGTCCAGCACCTAGTATTTAGAGGTACACTTTTTTCTGAACATGGAGGTTCCATTAGCCATCATAGCTCATATCCACCACTACACGCCTCCTTAGACTTATCTAAGTTATTATTATCCTATCCTGGGAGAGGCACTTGCCATGATGGCACCATGGCCATGGCCAGCACCAGCACTCCAAGGTGGGCCACACAGCTGCACATTCTTTACGCGCTCTCTGCCTGCTGCCACCACCGCACATAATTAACTAGTTCACATGGAAAGCGGTTGGGGTCATAGAATCATAGAATAGCAGAGTTGGAAGGGGCCTACAAGGCCATCGAGTCCAACCCCCTGCTCAGTGCAGGAATCCACCCTAAAGCATCCCTGACAGATGGTTGTCTAACTGCCTCTTGAAGGCCTCTAGTGTGGGAGAGCCCACAACCTCCCTAGGTCACTGGTTCCATTGTCGTACTGCTCTAACAGTCAGGAAGTTTTTCCTGATGTCCAGCTGGAATCTGGCTTCCTTTAACTTGAATCCATTATTCCGTGTCCTGCACTCTGGGAGGATGGAGAAGAGATCCTGGCCCTCCTCTGTGTGACAACCTTTGAAGTATTTGAAGAGTGCTCTCATGTCTCCCCTCAATCTTCTCTTCTCCAGGCTAAACAGGCCCAGTTCTTTCAGTCTCTCTTCATAGGGCTTTGTTTCCAGACCCCTGATCATCCTGGTTGCCCTCTTCTGAACACGCTCCAGCTTGTCTGTGTCCTTCTTGAAGTGTGGAGCCCAGAACTGGACGCAATACTCTCGATGAGGCCTAACCAGGGCCGAATAGAGAGGAACCAGTACCTCACACAATTTGGAAGCTATACTTCTATTAATGCAGCCCAAAATAGCATTGGCCTTTCTTGCAGCCCTATCGCACTGTTGGCTCATATTCAGCTTGCGATCTACAACAATTCCAAGATCCTTCTCGTTTGTCGTATTGCTGAGCCAAGCATCCCCCATCTTGTAACTGTGCATTTGGTTTCTATTTCCTAGATGTAGAACTTGGCATTTATCCCTATTAAATTTCATTCTGCCAGAATGTCCCTCTACTCTGGCAGCTGGCAGCTGGCTAAAGCCCCCATCTCCACTGGCCAGTCCTTCACCCATCTGCCCCTCTCCCCGCCCCACCTGTTTGCCCCTGCAGATTTGTTGAGCATGATTCCAACGGCCTGGGCAGCGGGAGGAACAGGTGTGTGTGGAGGAACAACGGACCCTTGAAGGTACAGATAGAGAAACGAATCCAAGCCAATCATGCAATGAAGCAAATTCATTAAAGTAGAAGTAAAACATAGGATAGGGGGCAGAAGTAGCGAGGAGGCAGAAGGAAACAGGGGAAACAAACTCTGGGGGGAAATGCTGGTGGAATTAAAATCTAGATGAAGGAAGCTAGGAGAGCAACTAGACTTTTGCCAGGCCCCTGGTGGCTACTCCTCAGAGCTGATCGATCGATCAATCGATTGCATTTCTATATTGCCCAATAGCCGAAGCTCTCTGGGCAGTTCACAAAATTAAGACCATTCAAAGTATAAAACAACAGTATAAAACCATAATATAAAATACAATATAAAAGCACAAGCAGGATTAAATCAGCAGCAGTGAATAAATACAAAGTTAAAACAGCAAAGTTAAAATTGAATTTTTAGACTGTTAAAATACTGGGAGAATAAAAAGGTGTTCAACCGGCGTCTGAAAGAATATAGCGTAGGTGCCAGACGAACCTCAGGGAGCTCATTCCACAGCCGGGGTGCCACAGCAGAGAAGGCCCTGCTCCTGGTAGCCACCTGCCTCGCTTCCTTTGGCAGGGGCTCATGGAGAAGGACCCCTGAGGATGACCTTAGGGTCTGGGCAGGTACATACGGGAGGAGGCGTTCCTTCAGATAGCCTGGCCCCAAGCCGTTTAGGGCTTTAAATGTTAATACCAGCACTTTGAATCAGGCCCAGACCTGGACTGGCAGCCAATGAAACTGGAAAAGGACTGGCATGACTGGATGGAGAGGGGCCAGAAGGATCAACTCAAAACAGATTATTCTATGCTGTTTGGCAGGAGACAGCTTTGACTGACAGCCACCATGCAAGTAGCCAGTGGGCACCAACCCAATTAGGCAGAGGATGCCCAGGACAGGTTGGCTGGATCACTTTCCCTGTTTGCACCTGCAAGAGATGGTTGCCCCCAACCCAACCCGACACACTACACTGTGTAGACCTTGGTACAGGGCACATGGGAAGGCAAGGGATGGTTTAAGTCAAATAGGGAAAGCCAGGTGTGTCTAAGGGGACTGAAGGCTGGGATGGGACAGCGTGGTCTGCTCCACCTGGAGATGGTGTTTCCTAAGGTGACCCTATGGAAAGGAGGACTGGGCTCCTGTATCTTTAACAGTTGTATAGAAAAGGGAATTTCAGCAGGGGTCATTTGTACGCAGGCAGCACCTGGTGAAATACCCTCTTCATCACAACAGTTAAAGCTGCAGGAGCCCTACCCTGCTGAAATTCCCTTTTCTGTAAAACTGTTAAAGATACAGGAGCCCAGTCCTCCTTTCCAAATGGACACTCTTACGTATATGTGTGTAAGCTGTATTCTGACCTTCAAATAAACTAGGGAAACATTGCTGGAGAGCACCCGCAGAACCTCCAGGGACTTGAAGCACTCCCAGTGAATTTTTGCAAAATCCCAAGGAGTTCCACATGCAGCCCATTTTCACCACCTGCCTGTCAGGAACAATGGATTGGTTTCAACAGGGAGACTTAAGCAGTTCTGAAGAAGGAGAGAGAGACCCACTTCAGGGCACAAGCATTGCTGAGTGTGTGTGTGTGTGTGGGGGGGAGCTGGCATTTTTCAGCCCCTACTTTTTGAATGCTCCCCCCAGACCCTAAAACAAACATGCAAAGGTCAGGAGCAGGGAGAGCACGTATAATCCCTTCACCTCCTTTCTCACATCTGGATGGGCACACGGTTATCTGAGCATCCAGGAAACACCTTCACCAGGACAAGAAATACATGTGAACCGCCCAGAGAGCTCCAGCTATTGGGCGGTATAGAAATGTAATAAATAAATACATCACTCGACCCAGAGGACCGTCCACACCAGGAGCCTTCCTGAAAAGGGCCTCTGGCCGCTCTTTGCCTCGTTACACCACATTTACCCGAATGGCGGCGTTGTTGTCGTCTATCAAGGTGTCCGTCAGGTCCAGCTGTCCTTCCTCCACCACTTTCTGCAAGACCATCTGGAAGGTTCCGATGAGTCTAGGAAGCAAGCAGAGAAGGCCGTGAGGATCCTGGGAGAACTGGACGTCCAGCCCCCCCTCCTGACGGCGCTGGCCGGACAAAACCCAGAAGCGCCAAGACCTTGAGGAGAGGCAGCGATGGGGTCCCTAGAGACAATAGTCGAGCAAAAGCACGTGGTTTTAAAAGTCACTGAGACAGAGGAAGACAACCGTAAGCATCAGGGACCCAGGCAGTCGCCCTTCAGGAAAGGAGGAATTGGTCAGTTTCTCTCTCGCCTGTATCTATTTATTTATTTATTTATTGTTGCATTTATATCCCACCTTTTGTCCTCCAAGGAACCCAAGACAGCATACATAATCCTCCTCCTCTCCATTTTATCCTCACAACAACCCTGTGAGGTAAACTGGGCTGAGAGTCTGTGACCAGTCACCCAGTGGGTTTCCATGGCAGAGTAGGGACTCGAACCCGGATCTCCCGACTCCCAGTCCAAAGCTTTAGCCACTACACTACAAGGGCTCTCACTGGATTTTTCTCTCCCAAATATTTATTGATTTATTACATAGTTATACTGCCCAATAGCCAAGGCCATCTGGGCAGTTCACAATTCAAACCACAATATACAGAGGTCAAAATATAAAACTATATATAATTTTTTTTTAATGTCATATAAAACCAGAAAAAGTTATAATCCAGGTAAAGTGTGTCTAAAAAGACATGTTTTCAGGAGACGTTTGGAAGATGTTATATTTTCCGCCTCGAGGGAGGGTTATCATAGAATCATAGAATAGCAGAGTTGGAAGGGGCCTACAAGGCCATCGACTCCAACCCCCTGCTCAATGCAGGAATCCACCTCAAAGCATGTTTTCCAGACGGTGGGTGCCACCACAGAGCAGGCCCCGCCACCAAGGTTCTTTGCGATGACGTTCTGTTCGTCTTGAAGAACTTGGTGAATTTTGGAGAATTCCTACCAGTAACAAACAGAATGAAATCCTCTCCCATCTGCACTGGCCTAGGTGACCATATGTCCGGATTTGCCCGAATTTGTCCAGTTTTTTTATGGCAAATCCGGGAGGGGGAGGGGAAATCCGAATTTTTTTCAAAGAACAGCTCTAATGGGAATTAACAAAAATGCTTATAACTCCATCATTTATTAAGATAAAGACATGAATCTTGGCACAATGGTAGCTCTTAGGAAGGGGTTTAGCCACACCAAATTTGAAACAGATCAGTTCATCCATTGATTTTTTAGGAATTTTTTAAAAATTGAGGTTTTAAAATTATTATTTTTTAAATTGTCAATTTTAAAGTTAAAGAGATGAAACTTTGTACCATAATAGGATTTATTTAGAGCTTTAGCCACACCAAATTTGAAACAGATCCGTTCATCCATTGATTTTTTAGGATTTTTTTTAAAAATTGAGGTTTTAAAATTATTATTTTTTAAATCGTCATTTTTAAAGATAAAGAAATGAAACTTTGTACCATGTTCGCATTTAGGTAGAGCTTTAGCCATACCAAATTTGAAACAGATCTGGGGCCAGTAGCAAACCCTGTTAACAACAACAGCAGCTTGCAATGAGTGAAGATACAGTCAGAAAAAAAATTTGAGGGAAGGGGAGAATGTAACACACAGAGTATAGAAAAAGCTTCCAAGTACAGCAAAACCTACAAAAGTAGGAGTGAGTGAAGTTAATTTCAGATACATTGAATCTCTCACTTGTTGGAGAGATGGACAAACGTTGGGTTATTGTGCCAGAACTTTTCTCTCTCTGGAATTCTGTTTGTGCTCAGAAACAAACACACATCACGCAGGTCTTACACAGCAGAGCTGGTTTATTTCCTTCAGGCTTCTGTGCAGTTCAATTCAGATCAGTTCAGATCAGCACACTGAGGCATACACAGAGAGCAGTGATCATAGAGCAGTGATCAGTAAGCAGTGATCAGTTCCATTTTACACAAGTGAGAAACTATATACAGATCTACACAATTCTTATCTACATTACATACAGCTGTGATGAGGCTAACTTAGAATCTTGGCAAGGTTCCCAGAACAGCCTCTATCTCAAGGTAATTGCCCACAGATAGACTTTCTCTGTTTAACCCTGAGATAGCCATACACACACAATTTTAATGACTAAGCAAGTATTTCTTTCATATACTTAACAGTCCTCCTCTTGCGCATGTTGTTTAAATTGTGTTACAATCTGAGACCCAGCTTTAAAAGCATCTCTTTGTGTTTTACCATTGAATGTTCCACCTGTCCTTCCTCATTTTGTTTTACTTTGAATACCCATTTACTGGTAATGGCTTTACGACCTTCAGGTAAAGGTACTAGCTCCCACGTTTCATTTTTTTCCATTGCTCTGATTTCCTCTGACATTGCTTCATGCCAGCCCTGAGCTTCTGTAGGTTCCATTTCCTGAATTTCCTCAAATGAAGTAGATTCATAGGCTATTAGTAAAGCTCTATGAGAAACCTGTTTGCTTTGGTATTCATCTGAATAACGAATTGGAGCTTTGCGTTCCCTTTCTGATCGTCTTGGCATAGTTACAGGCATAGTTTCCTCCTCTACAGTTTCTTCCCCCTCCCTCTCTTGCTGAGATTGTTCAGGAATTTCTTCTGTTTCTACAGCTTTCTGTTCTACAGGCAAACTTACATACTGTTTTGTTTCCTGCATTTGTTCATGAAAAACTACATCTCTGCTCACAATTACACTTTTGTGATATGGAGACCACAAACGATAGCCTTTTGTTTGTGTATCATATCCCAACAGTTTACATTCCAAACCTCTCTGAGCTAGTTTTCCTGGTCTGTTTTCTTTCTGAATATGAGCAAAACATTTACTTCCAAAAACCCTTACATGTGACACTCTAGGTTTTCTTTTGTAAAACATTTCATATGGAGTTTTTTCATGTACAGAGTGGTAAAGCCTGTTTAACAAATAATTTGAGGTGGACAAAGCTTCTGCCCAGAACAGATTAGACAATCCTGACTCTTTCAATAGAGCTCTTAACATGTTCTGCAAGGTTCTGTTTTTCCTTTCTGCAACTCCATTTTGAAATGGTGAATATGGAGCAGTAAGGTCATGTTGTATACCCTCATCACTGAGGAATTTTTTAAATTGGTTGCTAAGAAATTCACCTCCCCGGTCCGTTCTTAGATTAGCTATAGGTTCTTTAAATCTATTTTTACTCCACTTAACAAACGCTTTGAACTTTCCAAAAGTTTCACTCTTCTGTTTTAACACATACACAAATCCAAATCTACTGTAATCATCAACAATAGACAAGAAAAATCTGTTTCCTCCTTGACTTGTCTCAAAAGGACCTGCAAGATCTGCATGAATTAATTCAAAAATTCTTTTTGTTGTTCTCTCACTATGTTTTGGAATGTTTGACTTATGACACTTGGTTTCACTGCATACATTACATTCTACATAGTTAGAACATGGTTTGATTTTCACCCCTTCACACAATTCTGGAATCTTAGAAATTGTTTTATAGTTAGCATGACCAAACCTTTTATGAGTTAAATGGATACACTCTTGGTGTGGTTTGCAATTGCCTATTGTTTTTGTTGTGACTTTGCTGGCTACAACTTCATTTTTTGTACAAGTATTAATCACATACAAAGAATCTTTCATTATTCCCTGCACACACACCTTGTTTCCCTGTTTTATAGTACAATTTTCTTCAGTAAAACAAACCTCATACCCCATTTCTGTTAACTGAAACACACTTAGAAGGTTTGTTTCCAATTCTGGTACATATAAAACACTTTGTAGTTCAACTCCCAGACAATCAAAATATACATTACCCACACCACAAATCTGGATTTTTGTTCCATTTGCAAGGGTAACACACTTTTGCTCTGAAGTAGAAGTTTCCAAGGTTACAAATGAAAGTTTGTCTTTTGCCATACTTATTGAAGCCCCAGAGTCCAAAAACCAAGGATTCATTGTTTCTTTGACTCTTGCTAGAAGACACTTCTTTGTTGATTCAGCTTCATTCATGTTGTTTTCTTCTCTCCACTTTGCTGTCGACTGCTTTTTCTTCTTCTTGTTGCAATCCCGTCTTAAGTGTTCTGTGGAACCACAATTAAAGCATTTCCTTGCCTTTAATGCAGCCACCACGTCAGAAGATTTATGGCTTTGTTGAAATTCAGCCACAGGAAGTTTAAGGCTCTGTTGTTTTGAAGCTTGTCTTCTTTCATAGGTTTCCAGTAGTTTTCCAGCTACATACTCAAGGGTTAAATTTTTCTCCTCTTGACTTTCCATCATGGTGACAACCGCGTCATACGATGAATCAAGACTTGACAAAATCACATAGACTTGGTGTATAGTTGTAAACTCCATCCCTCGTGCCCTGAGTTGATTGAAGATTTCTCTCATGCTTTTCAAATGGTTTGACATAGACTCCCCTGGTTTCAGCTTCATTCCATACAGCTTCCGGGTTAGAATTACTTTACTGCCCGCTGTTTCTCTTTGATATACAGCTTGTAGTGCATTCCAGCACTCTTTTGATGTATTCAAAAACTGAATGAAGGAAATTTGAGAGTCTTCCACAGCTAATGCAATAACTGCCATTGCTTTTGCATCGTCCTTAAACCATTTAGCATTCTGTGGATCTGCTCTATCTGGTGGATCCTCTGTGACTACATACCACAGTTCAGCCTGAATCAGATACATTTGCATTTTGTAAGACCATAATGCATAGTTAGAGTCATTCAGCTTTTCCAACAATTGATGCAAACCAGACATATTAGCTCCTGCCATTCCCTCTGCTTTAGGAATTGGTATCTCACCGTCCTCCTGCTCAGAGTCCTCCTCAGAGTCAGCCGACTGAGATTATTCTTCACTTTGCAGCACTGGCTTTAGCTTGATGTCTTCCTTCATCAACAGTTTTCTGTTTTAGCAGACTCCTGGTTCTGGTTCTGATACTGCACCGTTCCCACCAAGTTCTGGTTCTTCTGCCTGGGTTAGGCTGGCGTAGGCTTCCTGGACTGGACTGGGCTGGGCCCATAACCTTTGTTGGGTTATTGTGCCAGAACTTTTCTCTCTCTGGAATTCTGTTTGTGCTCAGAAACAAACACACATCACGCAGGTCTTACACAGCAGAGCTGGTTTATTTCCTTCAGGCTTCTGTGCAGTTCAATTCAGATCAGTTCAGATCAGCACACTGAGGCATACACAGAGAGCAGTGATCATAGAGCAGTGATCAGTAAGCAGTGATCAGTTCCATTTTACACAAGTGAGAAACTATATACAGATCTACACAATTCTTATCTACATTACATACAGCTGTGATGAGGCTAACTTAGAATCTTGGCAAGGTTCCCAGAACAGCCTCTATCTCAAGGTAATTGCCCACAGATAGACTTTCTCTGTTTAACCCTGAGATAGCCATACACACACAATTTTAATGACTAAGCAAGTATTTCTTTCATATACTTAACATATTTCAGTGATTTTAACATTAAAATGTTATGTAGAAAAGATTTGTCTTAAATGTGTGCTGTAAAATCAGACATGTGACCAAGGCTATGTTCGGGTGGGCACGCCCCCTTGGTACTGGACACGCCCCCTTGGGGGTGACCATGTTGTCCTCCTTTTTGGTTTCCAAAATATGGTCACCCTACACTGGCCCAATTCATAGAATCATAGAATCGGAGAGTTGGAAGGGGCCTAAAAGGCCATCAAGTCCAACCCCCTGCTAAGTGCAGGATTCTACCTTAAAGCATCCCTGACAGCTGCCTCTTGTACCTTCAATAGGTACAAATACTTCCATCATGGAAAGGACCATGGAACTGCCTGCCATGTGGCTATTAAAGGTGAGGCGGCTGTCAGAAAAAAAGAGGCGGCAACCCTGATTCAGTGCCACAAACACGGCTGAATACCCAGGGACTCTGAGCCAGACTTTAAAGAGCAAAGCACTCAAAGCCCTGAGACTGGAGGGACAAATCAATTTCAGTTTCTCCCACATTTAATTGTTTTAAAATTTCAGTTTCTTTTTATCTCCAATATAGAGATCTTTGCAAATTTGGGTAAATACTTCTTAGAACTGAACGGAAACTAAATTCTCACTCATCCCTACCTGGGCTAAACCAGGTGAGTCCATGGGTCCATTCAGCATTGCCTTAGAAGCAGTTCAACGGTGTCACAGAGGGGAACCATTCCCAGCCCTATATAGAAATGCCAGGGAGTGACCTAGAGGGCTTCTGCCTGCAAAGCAGGAGTTCTACCACGGAGCTACAATCATTCCTCTTCTATTGAGGACTAGAAACTTGAAACACAGCAGGGAATCAGTATCAATAGCATGAGGGTGGAATCCTAACAGGGAAGGAGAGAGGGATTAATTGAAAATAATATGCAAAGAAAAGGAGACCAAAGTACCTGGCTGCTAGCACAATTCATGCCACGCTGCCACGCACCATGGACGTGGTGCGAGGGTTGGTTTCCTTTCCTCTCGTGCAAGCACTGAGTCATTACTGACCTCTTGGAGGGACGCCAGCTTTCGCTGACATTTTCTTGGCAAGCCTTATAGCGGGGTGGTTTGCCGTTGCCTTCCCCGGCCGTTATCACGCTGCCATGCACCATGGACCATGGTGCAAGGGTTGGTTTCCTTTCCTCTCGTGCAAGCAGTGAGTCATTACTGACCTCTTGGAGGGATGCCAGCTTTTGCTGACGTTTTCTTGGCAGGCCTTATAGCGGGGTGGTTTGCCGTTGCCTTCCCCGACCATTATCATGCTGCCACGCACCATGGACGTGGTGCAAGGGTTGGTTTCCTTTCCTCTCATGCAAGCATTGAGTCATTATTGACTCTTGGAGGGACGCCAGCTTTCGCTGACGTTTTCTTGGCAGGCCTTATAGCAGGGTGGTTTGCCGTTGCCTTCCCCGGCCGTTATCACGCTGCCACGCACCATGGACCATGGTGCAAGGGTTGGTTTCCTTTCCTCTCGTGCAAGCACTGAGTCATTACTGACTCTTGCAGGGACGCCAGCTTTCGCTGACATTTTCTTGGCAAGCCTTATAGTGGGGTGGTTTGCTGTTGCCTTCCCTGGCTGTTATCATGCTGCCACGCACCATGGACGTGGTGCAAGGGTTGGTTTCCTTTAGCACCACATAAATACAGCTGGTGGCAAGACACCCTTGGGTCCTACCCAAATATGTGCAACTGACCCCCCCACACACACACATACACATTTTTTAAAAATGAAAAGCAGCCCCTAGAGAGAGAGGAATCCAGAGTCCAGAAATGGAAACAGGAGGGCTGCTCCACCCTTTTCCTGCTGATTCATTTTTTTTTAATCCACTCCAAACAATCCATCCTAACTTAAGGTGACCAGATGGAAAAGAGGACTGGGCTCCTGTATCTTTTAAAAGTTGCACAGAAACAGGAATTCCAGCAGGTGTCATTTGTGTGCCTGCAGCACCTGGTGAAATTCGCTTTTCATCACAACAGGTAAAGCTGCAGGAGCCCTGCCCTCTTTTGTATCTGGTCACCCTATCCTAACTACAACTCAGTGCATGCAATGTGGGGCAAGTCATGCTATAGCAATCCCACCACCACCCACTCACCCATCTATTGTACCCTGATGGGTGGGTGAAACTACAGCCATACATGGTGCAAAATTAATTAAGACAGCTCTTTTTTTCCTGACAGCTGCCTCAACAATTATTCGGCCCAGGCTGGGTTGCCTTAGAATCATAGAATCATAGAATAGCAGAGTTGGAAGGGGCCTACAAGGCCATCGAGTCCAACCCCCTGCTCAATGCAGGAATCCACCCTAAAGCATCCCTGACAGATGGTTGTCCAGCTGCCTCTTGAATGCCTCTAGTGTGGGAGAGCCCATTGCTGGAGAATGTCCGTGCGTTTGCATGTCTGCGTTTGCACGTCTCTTCGACAATGACTACCCTGCAGCGTTTCTTTATCAGCAATTAACGCGGACGACACTCAGATATCGAGGAGCCTCTGGCAGCGATATCAATATTTGGACACTGTGTCAGAAGCAACGTTGCCCTCTCCCGCAAGCTGGAGTCAGCAGGAGCGATATCATGACTAATTAAAACCTCTTTTCTCTCTCTCTCTCTTTGTATCGGCCTCAGGACATGGGCGCAATGCTTAGTGACAGCTACTTGAGTCATTCTGTCACAGAGTGTAAGGGAAGAAACTCACGGTTGCCATAAAACAGCTCCTGCAAGCCTGGTTTGCACACCAGCTAGGGAGCGGTTGGCCAATTGTTATGCATGCAGCACCTGGTAAATTTCCCTCTTCATCACAACAGTTAAAGCTGCAGGAGTCCAGCCCTCTTTTGTATCTGGTCAAGAGGGCAGGGCTCCTGCAGCTTTAACTGGTGCGATGAAGTGGGAAATTCACCAGGTGCTGCATGCAGACAAATGACACCTGCTGAAATTCCCTTTTCTATACAACTGTTAAAGATACAAGAGCCCTGTCCTCTTTTTCATATGGTCACCCTAGATATAGGCAATTAGGCACTGATTTAGTTAGTTAGTTTATACTTGAAAGGAGGCCCTCCTTCCCTGGTGACCAACTAAACCGGTCTGGCCTGCTCTGCTCTGACACTTTAAAGAGAGAGAATTTCAATGCCGCCTCGTACTGGGTCAGGCCATTACTCCAGTAAAGGCCAGTGTGCCTGCAACTGAGTGGCACTGGATCTGGGAGAGCCACTGGAAGCACCACTCAGAAGTGCCCCAGGAAGACTGGTCCCTGCCCTGAGGAGTTTACAGTGCAAAATTCAACACTGGGGAAGCAATAGAGGGAAAGAGGGAAGATGGCGACATGGGAAAACAGGGGAAACAGACTCGGCATTCCTCTCAGCGTGTTTAGTCCTTCTGCTGTGCAAAAGCTTCGTGGCCAGAAGTAGTTTTGAGGAGGGATTTGAGAGAGTCAGGCAGGAGGGGAGGCATCAAATATAGGGTGACCCTATGAAAAAGAGGACAGGGCTCCTGTATCTTTAACAGTTGCATTGAAAAGGGAATTTCAGCAGGTGTCATTTGTATATATGGGGAACCTGGTGAAATTCCCTTTTCATCACAACAGTTAAAGCTGCAGGAGCCCTGCCCTCTTTTAAACCTGGTCACAGTATAGCTGCAGTATAGCTTCTACAGCTGTAATTGTGGTGATGAAGAGGGAATTTCACCAGGTGCTGCATGCAAACAAATGACCCCTGCTGAAATTCCTTTTTCTATGCAACTGTTAAAGATACAGGAGCCCTGTCCTCCTTTTCATGTGGTCACCCTACTAAATAGGTGTTTGGAAATGGGAATTGCAGGCATGGGGCGGGGGGCAGCAAGGGAGGCCGTCCGGTAGGAATTTCCGGAGAAATTAAGCGGCTTTCGATGAGCGGATGCAGAACTCTGCATTTCCTGAGTCCTCATTACGCAGAAGGGCTGGAGGAATTCAGGGGCAAGTCATTAGAATTTTAATAATATTAGGAAAAGTCCCCAATGGGGTGGGGTGGAGTGGGGGCTGTTAATTATTTCATTGGGGATGCATAGAGATGACAGCAGCCGGCCAGCTTGTAAACATATAGAGTGACATGTAGCCCATGAAAAAATGAACAGCTCGTGCCTGCGCATTCCGTTCCACCACCTGCACAATGAATAATGCATCCATGGAGGCTTGTATTGTCTTACGAGCACAACGGCCTTTTCCTTCCCTTTAAAGAAAAGAAAGAAAAGAAAGAAACCTGTCTGTTTCAGCCTCTGTTTTCCTGAACAAGCCATTGATTTTTTCTTGCTTGCTTGCTGTTTCCCTACAACAACACCCCATAATGGTTATTTGAGCATCATCCACCTGCTAGGAACTGGACAGACGGACCCAGGAGTAACACCGTCCCTGCCAAGCGGGACAGGGCAAAGGTGACGAGAGAGACGGCAGGGCTTGCCAACACCTCTGTGTTGCTTCTTAGCCTTTCCATCTCCACCTCCTCCTCCTCTTCCTCCTCCCCCCCTTCCTCCCCATCAAAATCCAGAATGCAAACTCAGCTGTCGGTACTGCTCTGCTCCTTGCTGTGTGCATTGAAGGGGTGAACTTAACTACCGTAAGGCCTCATCTTCACCAAGCAGGATATGGCACTATGAAAGCAGTATATAAAAGGCAGGAGCCACACCAAGGCCTTAGCTAGACCTAAGGTTTATCCTGGGATCGTCCCGGGGGCATCCCTGTTCATGTAAATTACACACAGGATATCCCGGGAGCAGGCAGGGACGACCCTGGGATAAACTTTAGGTCTAGCTAAGGCCCAAGTAGTATATAGCGGTATGAAAGCGGTATATATGGTATGTGTCAATGGGCCCCAACAGCTGTCAGTGCGCTTCAATACCGCTATTTACTATTTATTTATTATATATTTATACTGCACAATGGTCTAAGCTCTCAGGGCAGTTTACAACTAAAATCATAAAATCCAGATTAAAACTTTAAGATAACATAAAACCAGAATAAGTTACAGTCTAGGGAAGGAAGGAAGGAAAGGAACCTCTCGTGCAAGCACTGAGTCATTACTGACTCTTGGAGGGACGCCAGCTTTCAATGATGTTGTCTTGGCAGGCCTTATAGCGGGGTGGTTCGCCGTTGCCTTCCCCGGCCGTTATTACCTTTCCCCCAGCTAGCTGGGTACTCATTTGACCGACCTCGGGAGCTCTAACCACAATAACTCTAACCACAATAACTCTAACCACAGTAACACATTTGGCTTCGTCGTCTCAAGTGAGGCATGAGAAGAGGGTCACAAGGGTGGAACCGGGGGGACCCAGAGGGCACAGTTAGCAACGTGAAGGCTGCGTCTGGCCCCCGTAATGCCAAGCCCAGGTGGTGTGCAAAGGACACAGCCAGCACCGCGGCCCCTCCTGGCTGACAAAGCCCAAAGAGCCATCAGGACACTCCTGTCTAGCTGTTCCACACTGCAAATCATAAAATCAATGGTGTTTGGATGAGATGAATCCAAGTTTACACAGTCAGGCAAGAAGCTACATTTCTCTGGGAGATTTCAGCCCCAGGCTGAAGTGGAGGAAAAACAATGCATTAAAAAAAAAAAATTAGAGCGATGTTCTGATTAGATACAGACACTCATTAAGAATGCCGGCAAAGGGAACAGAAGAGTATCAGAAAAAGCACCTAAGAGCTGTGCTGGGTCAGACCAAAGGGAGGGGCCCTTAGCTCAGTGTGATAGAGCCCCCGTGAGGGATGCTTGTGGAAGGCCCCAGGTTCAATTCCCCGGCATCTCCAGGTAGGGCGAGGGAAGAATCCTGCCTGAAACTCTCAACAGCTGCTGCCAATCAGTGCCGACAATACTGGGCTAGATGGACCAAGGGTCTGACTCAGTAGAAGGCCGCTTCTTACCTTCCTGAAGGCCTGCAGAGTCCCACATCCTCTTCCCTATAGCGGCCAAACAGGTGCCCACAGGAAGCCCTCAAGGGGACACGAGGGAAGAAGCGTCTGCCACGACTCCCTAGGGCAGCCTGCCCCACAGGCTCCATGGATGTGTTGGACTGCAACACCCATCATTCCCAGGCAGCAAGGTCAGCCATGTTGGCTGGGAATTGTGGGAGTTGCAGTGCCACACCTCCAGAGGCCCCAGGCTGGGGCAGGCTATCTAGCAAGAACATCAGGAGAGCCCTGCAAAGGCTAGGAGCTCAGCATCCTGGTTCCAACCATGGCCAGCTGGACATCGCCTGGGAACCCAGAAGCAGGTCATGGCTCCTGAGGGCACTTCATGGTTCTCCCACCCCAAAAGGCCAAAAAGCCCAAAGGGCATTGCTTTGCCGCCAGCTGCTCTCAGCTCCTTTCGGAGTGAAACCCTCCGTTTTCTTCCTTCTCGCTCCCTTTTGCTTCCCCCCACCCAAAAAAACCCAGACCCTGCAATCCCGTCTCTACAGAGATTCAGGCATTGAATGATTTCTTAAAAAACAAAACACTTTTGACCCTGGGATGCAAGGTTTGGGTTTTCTATTGAGGCTTGGAGCCTCAACAGAATTCTGGCAGGAGTTTATTCATTTCTTTTTTTATTTATATCGGTCTTTTGGTGTCACCTTTTGGGGCAGAACCCTTCCCAAGTGGTATATATAAAAGAAAGGAAAGGAACCTCTCGTGTAAGCACTGAGTCATTACTGACTCTTGGAGGGACGCCAGCTTTCGCTGACGCTTTCTTGGCAGGCCTTATAGCGGGGTGGTTTGCTGTTGCCTTCCCCGGCCGTTATTACCTTTCCCCCAGCTAACTGGGTACTCATTTTACCGACCTCGGGAGGATGGAAGGCTGAGTCGACCCGAGCCGGCTGCCTGAACTCAGGCCGTGGGGAGAGTTTCAGCTGTAGAAACTGCTGCTTTACCGCTCTGCACCACACGAGGCTCGGTATATATAAAACGATCATAAAAAACGAACAAATACAATCATAGCGTAAGCAAGTTGAAGCACTTAAAGCAGCGGCATAAAACCAATTCACAGGCCAGAGATATCCTATAAAATATCTGCTTAAAACATATTGAGTATGTTTCCGCTCTCCGTCTATCCTTCCTTACTGCGGTCGCTCCTTCCCTCCAGAACTTTTCCATGCACAATTGTGGTCCTGCCCTACATTTAAATAGGAACAGAGAAACACACACAGTCTTCAGTGTTGTTTTTTAAATATTAATATGTACTCCATACTAGTTCTCCTTTCTTTCTTTCCTTTTTTGGGCGAGGAAAGCCACGTCTGAGAAACCCAGGGAGTTCATGCGGCAGAGGAGGATAATCACTGGGGAAGTAGAAGTACATGCTTTTCATTTTAAAAGGGTCAAATATTTATGGGAGGAAGGGAACCATCTGAAGGGTAGGGTGACCCTATGGAAAGGAGGACCGGGCTCTTGTAGCTTTAACAGTTGTATAGAAAAGGGAATTTCAGCAGGGGTCATTCGTCTGCATGCAGCACCTGGTGAATTTTCCTCTTCATTGCAACAGTTAAAGCTGCAGGAGCCCTGCCCTCTTGGCCAGATACAAAAGCGGGCTGGGCTCCTGCAGCTTTAACTGTTGTGATGAAGAAGGGATTTCACCAAGTGCTACACGCATACAAACAACACCTGCTGAAATTCCCTTTTCAATACAACTGTTAAAGATACAGGAGCCCTGTCCTCCTTTTCATAGGGTCACCCTAGTTGGTTCTCACAGCACTGAGAAGAGCTCCTGAAGAGGGCTAGAGGTGTACTGAGGCCTCACGGGCCTCTGTCCCTAGAAGCTCCCCCCCTCCCAAGCGCTGCCCCCGTGCTCACAGAACGGTGCCTCTTCAAGGCTCCAACGCCTGGCCCAGAGATGGAGCCCTCTTCTTCAGTGGGGGGCCTGCACTCCCTCCCGGCCCACGCCCTGAGCCACTGAGCCGACTGTGGCGTTACACCCCACAAGTCAGTTCCCAAATGTATATCTGCAGTTTGTAAGACTGTGGTTTAATGTTGGCCTGAGTGGGCGGAGTTAGGATGTCTTGGGAGGGGGAGGAGTGATATATAAGGGAAGGGCTGAGGAGGGGAGTGCGGGGGACTTCTTAGGTCCTCTTAGAGTCTTTAGTGCTCTCTGTGTTTAGGGTACTTAAGTTCTGGGAAATTTGAGAGTCAGTATAGTGAGTGGTGTCTTTAGAGTGTGGTGTGCACGTAGCGGATGTATATTAATCAATACTGAGAATAAAGAAAGTTCAAGAGTGATTGTGTGAGAAAAAGGAAAGTGCGAATGTGAATGAGTGACCGGATTGTATGAAAGGTTTCAAAAAGGTTTTTAAATGTTATTTGAAACAAAGCTTATGAACTTTTAACAATAAATTTTGATTGTTTTGTTTTTAAACTACCACAAAAAGCCCACGTGTCTGTTTGGCATTTATCATCTGAAGTTTACACATATAACACCCACTCTGACAATCATTCATCTAAGCAGATATAACTCACAGGACATTATTATATATATTAAAATCCTTCTCCATTTTAACCCCTTTCTCCACATAGTTTGGAGGAAGGTGGTTCTTATCCCTCGCCTCAGGCGTATCAAGCGGTGGTGCTTGGCTTGAGCAGGGAGTAGCCGCGGCCGGGCCTGGTGTTCAGAGCCTGTGTCGCCCCATAATAAGTGGTGGCAGACGTGAGGTCTGGTGTTCAGAGCCTGTGTCGTGGCAAAGACCCCTCCTTGTCCGGGACTCAGGTTGTTGCTCCAGGTGAGGCTCCTCCTGACACGTATCTGCAAGGTGTAGTGATGACCCCCAGTGTGGGCAGTTTTAAAAAGGGATCAGAGAAATTCCTGGACGATAGGGCTATCGATGGCTACCAGTCACGGTGGCTATGTGTATTTGTTTGCTTGTTTCTAAATCACTTTTTGGGATGCACTGCCCTCACAAAGCGGTGTACAACATTACATAGGGTGACCCTATGAAAAGGAGGACAGGGCTCCTGTATCTTCAACAGTTGCATAGAAAAGGGAATTTTAGCAGGTGTCATTTGTATATATGGAGAACCCGGTGAAATTCCCTCTTCATCACAACAGTTAAAGGTGCAGGAGCTATACTAGAGTGACCAGAATTAAAAGAGGGCAGGGCACCAGCAGCTTTAACTGTTGAGATGAAGAGGGAGTTTCACCAGGTTCCCCATATATACAAATGACCCCTTATTTATTTATTTTATTTATTTATTACATTTCTATACCGCCCAATAGCCGGAGCTCTCTGGGCGGTTCACAAAAATTAAAACCATTCATAATATAAAACAACAGTATAAAACCATAATATAAAATACAATGAAAAAGCTCAACCAGATAAAAACAGCAGCAATGCAAAATTACAAATTTAAAACACCATGTTAAAATGTATTTATAGATTGTTAAAATGTTGGGAGAATAAAAAGGTCTGAAATTCCCTTTTCAATACAACTGTTAAAGATACAGGAGCCCTGTTCTCCTTTTCATATGGTCACCCTAACATTACAAGAACAGGAACATACAAATGACAATTCAACACACACACACTTACACACACACACACACACACATGACCCAGTAGTAGCAAGTTATGATTATTTTTCAGCATGAAATGCAGACTGGAATAAATGTGTCTCCGGGGTTTGGGTTTTGTTTTAAAGCCAGCAGTGATGAGGCCATACCAATCGCCTTGGGCAGGGAGTTCCAAAGGTGTGGGGCCATTAGGGTACCATCTCAAATGTCCTAATGGCTCTTGCTAGTAGGATCATAGAATCATAGACTCATAGAACCATAGAATAGCAGAGTTGGAAGGGGCCCACAAGGCCATCAAGTCCAACCCCCTGCTCAGTACAAGAATCTACCTTAAAGCATCCCTGACAGTTGGTTGTAATGTAATTTAGTGTCTCTGACACTGATTGTAATGCTTGGGCAACCTCATGCAGATGTTGGCAGTCCTTCAGGCAATTCCGTCCCAAACCATCTAGGGTAGGGTGACCATATGAAAAGGAGGACAGGGCTCCTGTATCTTTAACAGTTGCATAGAAAAAGAGATTTTCTACAAAAGGTGCCAGAGCTATACTACAGTGACCAGATTTAAAAGAGGGCAGGGCACCTGCAGCTTTAACTGTTGTGATGAAGAGGAAATTTCACCAGGTTCTCCATATATACAAATGATACCTGCAGAAATTTCCTTTTCAATACAACTGTGAAAGATACAGGAGCCCTGTCCTACTTTCCATAGGGTCACCCTAATCTAGGGCTTTTAAAGGCCAAAACCAGCATCTTGAATTGGGCTCAGAAATGAACAGGCGGATGATATAAATGGTGCAGAATAGGAGTAAGATGATCTGACGTTCGGAGCAAGCAACCTCCCACAAGCATTCCAGTTGCCACATTCTATACTAGTTGCAGTTTCCAAAGTGCCTTCAAGGGCAGCTCCATGTAATACAGTAATCTAACCTGGATGTATTAGTTACCCACACATTACTTGCAGTATCAGAGGAAGAAGGCCTCTGAATATCAGTTGCTGAGGAACTTGGTCATCTTTCTCAATCATCCCAGAGTGCAGGACACGGACTAATGGGCTCAAGTGACAGGAACCAGATTCCGGCTGGACATCAGGAAAAACTTCCTGACTGTTAGATCAGTACGACAATGGAACCAGTTACCTAGGGGGGTTGTGGGCTCTCCCACACGAGAGGCCTTCAAGAGGCAGCTGGACAGCCATCCCTCAGGGATGCTTTAAGGTGGATTCCTGCATTGAGCAGGGGGTTAGACTTGATGGCCTTATAGGCCCCTTCCAGCTCTACTATTCTATGATTCTATGAGTGGAAGGAGGCTTTTGCGCTCATGTTCTGCTTGTGCATTTCCTAGAGGCTTCTGGTTGGCTGCTGTGAGAACAGAATCCTTGGCTAGAGAGGGCCAGCAGGGCTCTTGTTATGCCTTCAGGACATCCAAGGCTGGTGTTCAAGGCAGCATCATTATGGGTGGAAATAAATTGGCAGCGTTTTTCCTTCTAGTCCTGCTTGGTTTCTCTCCAGCTGTTTTCTCACCACCCCTCCACTTTCAGTTCAGTGATACAAAAGCCAACGCAGGGACACAGACGATGGTTCTGTGACCTGCACAGGCTTTGTGCAACAAGCTGCCCTAAAGGCAAACTGCAGCACCATTCCGGCGCAGTCTACACAGCTGTTGCCATGCGCATATTTCTCATCAACACCCTGAGCAAAGCCCAGAGCGGGCATGGAACCCCCCCACACACACATCACCGCCTTGCCTGAAACTCTGAGAGAAAAGATTCACCGAGTTACAGCTTCCTGCGCTGGGAACACGTACGACATGGGATGGCTTGCATGAGAGCCAAGAGGGCAAGTAAATGTAGTGCTTTAATTAACCTCACTTTCCATCCATCCACTGAGACAAGGGCTAAGGTGGCCACTGAACACAGCCGGCTCCACCTCGTTAAATGGTGTGCATGGATGTGTGTGTGTGTGTGTGTGTGTATGGTTAACAAGCAAAATGATCAGAGCTCTACCTTGGAAATAAAAATAAATGCTTGAAGGCACCGTGCTTTTAATGAGTGAGCCAGGTCACAGCATCTAACTTGCATGGAAAGACCAGAACAGCCTTCCTCAACCTGGGGCGCTCCAGATGTGTTGGACTACAACTCCCAGAATGCCCCAGCCAGCTGGTTCCAGGTTGAGGAAGGCTGGATTAGAGAGAGAGAGAGAGAGAGAGAGAGAGAGAGAGAGAGAGAGAGAGAGAGAGAGAGAGAGAGAGAGATTCTATTTCCTGAGCTGTTCAAAATATGTAGTGCATGCGCTGGTAACTTCGAGGCTCGACTTCTGCAATGCGCTCTACATAGGGCTACCTTTGTGCCTAGTCCGGAAACTTCAACTAGTTCAGGTTGGTCACTGGTACACCTAGGGTAGGATGACCCTATGAAAAGGAGGACAGGGCTCCTGTATCTTTAACAGTTGTATTGAAAAGGGAATTTCAGCAAGTGTCATTTGTATAATTAGAAAACCTGGTGAAATCCCCTCTTCATCACACCAGTTAAAGCTGCAGGAGCCCTGCCCTCTTTTAAATCTGGTCACTCTAGTATAGCTCCTGCAGCTTTAACTGCTGTGATGAAGAGGGAATTTCACCAGGTTCTCCATATAAACAAATGCCACCTGCTGAAATTCCCTTTTCGATACAACTGTTAAAGATACAGGAGCCCTGTCCTCCTTTTCATAGGGTCACCCTAACCTAGGGGTGACCATATTACACCAACTTTAAAATTGCTTCACTGGCTGCCAATTAGTTTTTGGGTGAAGTACAAAGTGTTGGTTATCACCTTTAAAGCCCTACATGGTGTGGGTCCAGGTTACCTGCGGGATCGCCTTCTCCCGTACAATCCGCCCCGCACACTCAGGTCCTCTGATTGAAGTGCTGAGCAGACAGGACCTGCTTGTATATGTCTTGTTAAAGGGTGTGTGTGAGGAAGGAGCAACCAATGAAGTGGAGGGAGAAAGAGAACAGGCAGGGTGGAGTGGAAGAGAGAGCTTCAGCTATTGGGCGGTATAAAATGTAATAAATAAATAAAATAAAATAAATAAGAGCAAAGGAGTGAAAAAGCAGCGTATTCAGGTGAAAGGGACCCTAATCTTGACGCACTTCTGCATCGGAGATAAACAAAGTGGAGGGAAAGCAGGGAGGGGGATATACATGTGATGGAGCTCTTAGAATTGTTTGCTCAGGGTCTTGGTTGCCTTTCCTGGCCTCAGGGATGGGCGTTGATAGACAATACATGGCACTACCCAAAGTGCAGGGTGGGGCCACACGTCTGACTCCAGGGGATTGCAGAAAAGCAATCCCACAACAGCACTAAATGGAAAAGCGTGGAAACAACCTTTATTTGAATAAAGCATTTGGGGGCACCGGCGGGAAGGGGGAAGGGCTGACATTAAGGGGGGAAATTGCTGAGCACCAAAGAACTCCCACACTGGAGGCCTTCAAGAGGCAGCTGGACAACCCTCTGTCAGGGATCCTTTAGAGTGGATTCCTGGATTGAGCAGGGGGTTGGACTTGATGGCCTTATAGGCCCCTTCCAACTCTACTATTCTATGGTTCTATGATTCTATGATTCTAAGCGTCTCTCATTAAAGGCTGAAAGGGTGAATCTCATTACCTGAAGCAAGGAAGAGGTTCGGGCTGTCTTTTGTGTGGCACAAAAAAACAAACCCATTGTCTCATCCTTTTGTCTCTGGAACAATTTTCTTGCAGCTATCTGAATCTTTGCAGAACGTCAGCTCCTTTGTGTAAAACGCCTTCCTCGAGGGTTTCAGAGAATTGGGGGGCTCCCGGTGGATGCTGCTTTGTCAGAAGAGAATTCATATGAGAATCTCAAATTATTGCAGCAATGGGGGGGGGGGGAGTTGAAAAGAAAGTCTTCTGGAGAGTCAAGCAATAACTGGGATGGTGGGTTACTGCAAGGCGTGGAATGGGGGGTGGGGGGTGTCTTTGAAAACAGCCTGGAAGCATCTCTTGGTCCAGAACAGGGGTGGGGGAAAATCTGCACAAGAGCTGGGAACCCACCAGGGTGGTTGGTTGGGGAAAGGCCGTGGGAGCTAGGGAAGAAGGTTTGGCCATCTGGCAAATGCCGGATTGGGGCCCCGGGCTTGATGTTCCCTGCCCCTGGTGCATGAGCATAAAGGCATTTTCAGACATTCCCTTTTAAGTCTTGCTGTAGTTCCTACCTCTATTGTCGTTCTCTTCTGCTCTTTGCTTTTTAAAAATCTTATTTTGGGATTAGGCCGGTGCACGCGTGCATGCACAAAGGTGGGTCACTCCATCTGCTCTTGGGAACAAAACGGATTTGTAGTTTGGATGGAAACTCAACTGCGATCTCTCAGGGGGAAAAATAAACCTCTGAAAGCTTTGAGCTGGGTTAGAAGAACTTGGTTACGGGTTAACGTTCATCACGTCAAACATTGCCAGCTATAACTTGCAGGCCAGTCCTGGCTATACGCGCTGCAGAGTCCTGAGCTGAGATTATGCGTAGGGCTGAGCTACAGGCCTAATCCACACCAAACAGGACATTGCACTATGAAAGCGGTATGAAAGCGGTATATATGAGGCAGGTGCCAAATGACTGCTTTATAGCAGAATTGAAGTGCACTGACAACTGTTGGGCCCATTGACACAGACCATATATACCGCTTTCATACCGCTTTATTTATTTATTTATTTATTACATTTTTATACCACCCAATAGCCGAAGCTCTCTGGGTGGTTCACAAAAATTAAAACCATAATAAAACAACCAACAGGTTAAAAGCACAATTACAAAATACAGTATAAAAAGCACCACCAGGATAAAACCACGCAGCAAAATTGATATAAAATTAAAATACAGCGTTAAAACAGTAAAATTTAAATTTAAGTTAAAATGAAGTGTTAAAATACTGAGAGAATAAAAAGGTCTTCAGCTGGCGACGAAAGGAGTACAGTGTAGGCGCCAGGCGGACCTCTCTGGGGAGCTCATTCCACAACCGGGGTGCCACAGTGGAGAAAGCCCTCCTCCTAGTAGCCACATGCCTCACTTCCTTTGGCAGGGGCTCACGGAGAAGGGCCCCTGTGGATGATCTTAAGGTCCGGGCAGGAACATATGGGAGGAGGCATTCCTTCAAATAATCTGGTTTGTCCTGCTTTATCCTGCTTGGTGTGGTTCCTGCCTTTTATATACCACTTTAATAGTACAATACCCTGCCTGGTGTAGATTAGGCCACAGTTTCTCACTGGAAATCATGTGGCTCAAAGAGGAGACCATTTGTCCAATTTGGGGGACGGGGGCGGGTGGACATAGGCTATAGCTAGACCTAAGATTTATCTCTGTATCGTCCAGGGGTCAAACCTGTTCATCTAGGTGACACACTGGGGATCCAGTGCTCAGGCAGGGGCGAACCCTGGATGATCCCAGGATAAACCTTCGGTCTAGCTGTGGCCATAGTGAAATTCACCACCAATCTGCTTCTTGCCAGCCAGCTGCAAAACTGGTTTCCCATCTGCTCCCTACACATTCGAAACTGGCAGTGTTTCGTAGCAACCAGTCACCAGCCATCAATGCTCGCTAAGTGAGCATCCTCAGCTAGCAGACTAGACAAGAACCCGAGACGAGGTCGTTCCAACAACTTCCTTTATCTCTTACAGCTTCTGCATCTCCGCTCAATGACTGCGTCAATCTACCCACCACCCTCCTTGGCTTGGCCCCTTCAGCCTCCTCCCTCAAGAGCACTCAGAACATGCGCGAAACACATGTGACTTGGCTTCAATGTTAGCCTCCCCCCAGCCCCCCTGCCCCACCTCGCTTCCTTGTTTGCCAACTCCACTCCACTTGACAGATAAAGTAGGGTGACCATATTTTGGAAACCAAAAAGGAGGACAACATGGTCGGCCCCCAAGGGGGCGTGTCCAGCACCAAGGGGGCGTGCCCACCCGAACATAGCCTTGGTCACATGTCTGATTTTACAGCATACATTTAAGACAAATCTGTTCTACATAACATCTTAATGTTAAAATCACTGAAATAAAGAACAAGTGAGAGATTCAATGTATCTGAAATTAACTTCACTCACTCCTACTTTTGTAGGTTTTGCTGTACTTTGAAGCTTTTGCTATACTCTGTGTGTTACATTCTCCCCTTCCCTGAAATATCTTTTCTGACTGTATCTTCACTCATTGCAAGCTGCCTTTGTTGTTAAAAGGGTTTGCTACCGGCCCCAGATCTGTTCCAAATTTGGTATGGCTAAAGCTCTACCTAAAAGCTATCATGGTGCCAACTTTCAGCTCTTTATCTTTAAAAATGTCAGTTTAAAAAATAATAATTTTAAAACCTCAATTTTTAAAAAAATCCTAAAAAATCAATGGATGAACGGATCTGTTTCAAATTTGGTATGACTAAAGCCCTTCCTACAAGCTACCATTGTGCCAAGTTTCATATCTTTATCTTTAAAAAATGACAGAGTTATAAGCATTTTTGTTAATTTCCATTAGAGCTGCTCTTTGGGGGGGGGAAAATCTGGATTTCCCCTCCCCCCTTCCGGATTTGCCATCAAAAACCCGGACAAATCCGGGCAAATCCAGTCATATGGTCACCCAAATAAAGAAACAAATCTTGGACCCACTGGCCAGCTCATCATATTGCCAGCTAGTCAGGCACAAACCGATCAGTGGTGTTGGTATGGAGACGCTTGCCTAAAGCCCTAGAGCAGAGCTTCAGAGGGGGGAACATCAATCATTCAGTTCAACTGACCAGGGAGGTTCGGCTATTGGGCGGTATAAAAATGCAATAAATAAATAAATAAATGTAGGCTGAGCATCGAGTGTCACTGCTTTATCTGCAGCTCCTTCTGGTAAACAGAGAGGCCTGATCAAGCATCTGTGAGCTATTCAGCAGACTCTCTCTCTCTCTCTCTCTCTCTCTCACACACACACACACACACACACGCTGCGTACCATGCCCAACTCTGAGCGTTCAAAGCCAATTTGCAGCATATTTCAGAATGCAGGCTATGTAAGCGACCTAACAAGGAAGTTTGAAGAGAAGCAGGAAGCAGAGCGACGGTGAGGAAGCCCAATTTCCCCGTGTCTGAAAGTCCTCATAATCAGCAACAGCGTTGCTCCAATGGATTTTAGACCGCTGTCATTGCAATTGTAAGAAGATCTCCAAGCAATAGTTTCTAAGCGTTTGTAACTTCCAGAAGTGCGGAGGCAAGAAGGCAATGTTTGCAAGCCAATCAGCAGTGCTATTATAATGAAAAAGGAAGAGGGTGCTTTGGAGTATGCACAGAGTGCATCTTCAACTTCTACAAAAAACAGTCAGAAAAAAACAGTTCCTGGGATCCCTGCCTGCTCCTGGGATCCCCTGTGTGTCATTCGGATGCACAGGGATGATCCTGCAAGAATCTCGGGATATAGGCCTGGTCTAGCTATATCCCTCATGGCAGTTTGTCATAGAGAGTAGTTTAGGGTGACCATATTTTGGAAACCAAAAAGGAGGGCAACATGTTCGCCATGTTAAAATTGTTTTTTTTAAATAATTTTAAAACCTCAAACTTTTTTTAAAAAAATCCTTAAACTCAATGGATGGACAGATCTGTTTCAAACTTGGCAAAGCTAAAGTCCTTGTTAAGAGCAATCATGGTGCCAAGTTTCATCTCTTTATTTTTTAAAATAACATTTTTTTAAAAAAAAATCCTCAAATTTTAAAAAAATTCCTAAAAATCAATGGATGAACAGATCTGTTTCAAATTTGGTATGGCTAAAGCTCTACATAAAAGCTATCATGGTGCCAACTTTCAGCTCTTTATCTTTAAAAATGACAATTTTAAAAATAATAATTTTAAAACCTCAATTTTAAAAAAATTCCTAAAAAATCAAAGGATGAATGGATCTGTTTTGAATTTCGTATGACTAAAGCCCTTCCTAAGAGCTACTATCGTGCCAAGTTTCATATCTTTATCTTAAAAAATGGCAGAGTTATAAGCATTTTTGTTAATTCCCATTAGAGCTGCTCTTTGGGAAAATCCGGATTTCCCCTCCCCCTCCCGGATTTGTCATCAAAAACCTGGGCAAATCTGGGCAAATCCAGTCATATGGTTGCCCTAGAGTAGTTCCCTAAATTTCCAAATTAAGGGCACAGTCCTATGCATGTTTAGACCGGGGTGGGGGGGGGAGTCCTTCAACTCCCAGCATGGCCCATCTCCGGCATGATTTTAATATCAGCCTGTTAAACAGTTCTTGAGAAAAGATGCTCAGCTGTTTTTGCTTAATCACACACACACACACACACACACACACACACACACACACACACACACCAACAACAACCCAAAAGAAGCTACTTAAAAAGAAAAGCCAGGGGAATGCAATTCTAGAATTTTAAATAGTATTTGTTACAAGAATGGAATATTATAGGATTGGAGGAGAATATGGGAGGCAATTTTATATGGAAGTTGGAGCACGTAGAGCGTTGTCCTATATGAACCAGACGACTGACTGGTCCACCTAGTTTTGTTGGCACTGAAAAGGAGAGGCTCTCTGGGGTTTCAGGCATGGGGTTTGCCCCAGCCGTACCTGGGGCTGGCGGGGAACTGAACCCAGGAACTTTTGCAGGCAAAGTTGGGGCTCTACCACTAAGCTACAGCCCTTGCTTGCTCTGGCAGACATCAAGAAACCAGCAGAGTGCTTCCTGGAGGAACATGCAGGAGACCAGATAAAAGTGATGTGATTTCAAAAAGTGAATGTGATTCAAAAGTGATGTGATTCCACTTTGACAGAACCACAGATTTCAACCCGAATTCCCATTCTTCATGTAGATTTGCAGCAGCCCCATTGTCAATTCAGTCTGTGATGAGCCAGAGTGGTCAGTCCAGTGTGTTGCATCTCACTTGCGCCAACAAAAGGTATACTGGGAACAATCACAGAATCATAGAATAGCAGAGTGGGAAGGGGCCTACAAGGCCATTGAGTCCAACCCCCTGCTCAATGCAGGAATCCACCCTAAAGCATCCCTGACAGAGGGTTGTCCAGCTGCCTCTTGAAGGCCTCTAGTGTGGGAGAGCCCACCACCTCCCTAGGTCACTGGTTCCATTGTCGTACTGCTCTAACAGTCAGGAAGTTTTTCTTGATGTCCAGCCAGAATCCGGCTTCCTGTAACTTGAGCCTGTTATTCCGTGTCCTGCACTCTGGGATGGTAGAGAAGAGATCCTGGCCCTCCTCTGTGTGACAACCTTTCAAGAATTTCAAGAGTGCTCTCATGTCTCCCCTCAATCTTCTCTTCTCCAGGCTAATCTGAGATCCTGCATTGGAATCTCTCAGACTAACTCTGCTTCCTTTCCTTTTTAATTTGGAATTTAATTGAAACAACACCTGGAGAAATATTTAGTGTGGTGGTGCTATATACAGCTAGGGCAATCCCTTGGGGGTCTTTAACAGCAATGTAATTACGCTCAAAGCAACAGCCTAAAATAAAGGCATTATTAAAATCTATCCTTCAGTGGGCTTGAGGGCTGTGCAGAACAGAGCTACTAATGATGTTAACTGCGGCATTAATTGGGCTCACGCAAAGCACAGGAAAAAAGTAAAAAGGATCCCTGGCTCCCAATGTTCATTTCACATAGAATCATAGAATCATAGAATCACAGAGTTGGAAGGGGGCTATAAGGCCATCGAGTCCAACCCCCTGCTCAATGCAGGAATCCATCCTAAAGCATCCCTGACAGATGGTTGTCCAGCTGCCTCTTGAAGGCCTCTAGTGTGGGAGAGCCCACAACCTCCCTAGGTTACTGGTTCCATTGTCGTACTGTTCTAACAGTCAGGAAGTTTTTCCTGATGTCCAGCTGGAATCTGGCTTCCTTTAACTTTGTATATATGGAGGACCTGGTGAAATCCCCTCTTCATCACACCAGATAAAGCTACAGGAGCCCTGCCCTCTTTTAAATCTGGTCACTCTCTAGTACAGCTCCTGCAGCTTTAACTGTTGTGATGAAGAGGGAATTTCACCAGGTGCTGCATGCGTACAAATGACACCTGCTGAAATTCCCTTTTCTATGCAACTGTTAAAGATACAGGAGCCCTGTCCTCCTTTTCATAGGGTCACCCTAGGTGATATTAGCGTTTGGGGTCCCTCCTCCTGCCCTGGGAACTTTGAAGCCTGGCTCCTGGCAGAGAGTCTCCCAGCAGAGTGATTCCTTTTCACTCCTGTTGCTGGAAGCAACGGCAGGCTGCCGGGATCATAGAATCATAGAATCATGGAATAATAGAGTTGGAAGGGGCCTAAAAGGCCATCAAGTCCAACCCCCTGCTCAGTGCAGGAATCCACCCTACAGCATCCCTGAAAGATCAGCAGCGAAGCAGCTTGAGGACCATTCTCTCTGTGTCTGGATTGCCCTCTGGATCCCTACTCAACAGTCCCCTTAATTCAGCGCTTATTGCTTAAGACATTAGGATGTGCCTGGGCACACCTGGCACACACCTTGTGCATGCCTATGGCGAGACACACACCCCGACCCGGTATCCCAATGGCCCTGCCATACTTCATTGGAATGCTGTTTTGAGCCAACCTCCCTGCCCCAGTGCATAATCCACCTTCCCTCCTTAGACAAAGAAGGGTGTCAATCCTCTTGCAGACCAGAGCAGAGTTCACTTTTGGAGAAGATCTTTGAAGGCTGCATCACAGGCCACAGCTAGACCGAAGGTGCATCCTGGGATCCTCCAGGGTTCGCCCCTGCCTGAGCACTGGATCCCCTGTGTGTCACCTAGATGAACAGGTTTGACTCCTGGACGATCCAGGGATAAACCTTAGGTCTAGCTACGGCCGTAGCTAGACCTAAGGTTTATCCCAGGATCATCCTGGGTTCGCCCCTGCCTGAGCACTGGATCCCCTGTGTGTCACCTAGTTGAACAGGTTTGACCCCTGGACGATCCAGGGATAAACCTTAGGTCTAGCTATGGCCCCGGTGGTGAGCAGGGCCCCAAATGCCAAAAACAGCAGCTTATTTTACTTTAAAAGAGAACATTAATGAATGTGCGGATTAGAAATGTTCTTAGGGATTTTGTTTGATTTAGCGGTATATAAATATCACAAATAAAGAAATAAATGTACCATAGAAAAGAAAAGGAAAAGAATAGAAAGGCTTTTACTGCCAGTAACCAAGCCTTAGAGGAGGCATTTCAACTTTTTGGATTAAGGTAGGGTGACCCTATGAAAAGGAGGACAGGGCTCCTGTATCTTTAACAGCTGCATAGAAAAGGGAATTTCAGCAGGTGTCATTTGTACATATGGAGAACCTGGTGAAATTCCCTCTTCATCACAACAGTTAAAGCTGCAGGAGCTATACTAGAGTGACCAGATTTAAAAGAGGGCAGGGCTCCTGCAGGTTTAACTGTTGTGATGAAGAGGGACTTTCACCAGGTTCTTCATATATACAAATGACACCTGCTGGAATTCCCTTTTCAATACAACAGTTAAAGCTGCAGGTGCCCTGCCCTCTTTTAAATCTGGTCACTCTAGTATAGCTCTTGCAGGTTTAACTGTTGTAATGAAGAGGGAATTTCACCAGGTTCTCCATATATACAAATGACACCATATATACAAATGACACCAGCAGCCATTAAAGATACAGGAGCCCTGTCCTCCTTTTCATAGGGTCACCCTAATTAAGGGGGGAAACTGTACAAAACCCAGGAAACCAAGAAATGGCCCATGGTTTGAGCCAAGGAAAGGACCCCGTCTGGTGACCTCTGGGGGGCCAGATTGAGACCCCAGGCAGGTGTGATTTGGTCCATGCGGCCATAGGTACGCAACTGTATGCATACCTCTGCACCAGAACTCCACAACCCAGGACCTTCATTCCTTTCTCCATCAAAACTCTCCAGAATGAAACCAAACTCTTCCTTCCATCCCTACATGACACTGGGGGGTTGCAGTTCCTTCATTACAATTATGCCCCCCCCCAACTCCCCCCCCCCAACATTTTAAAGTCCTGACAGGTGCTCTAAACAGCCCCATTCCATCCGAATTCCTGTTGAGCTCTTTTTGAAAGCGAGATGCGATCTGGTCAATTTTGTTGCTTTGTGAAAATTATGTAAATTTAGCATCTCTCTTGGGCTCCTCAAGAGAAACCATCTGCCTCTGAATTTTATCTCAGAATGTCTGGATGTCTGTGCGTTTTTCCCCCTTTAAATGAAACAGGCTCTGTGGGAGTTAGGAGGATTATGAAGCCAGAAGGAGCAGCCGGCCCCCTGCGCGCTGGAATTGGGCAATTGTTCAAGAAATTGAAGCCTCAAGAAGAGATGCTGATGGTGGCTCAGTAGTTATCAGTGGGGGCTGGGGGCTCTCATGTCAGTAGGGTGGTGAATCCGCTCCGGGTTTCAGCCAGAACTTTGGATTGCTCCTTTAGACTTCTGACTGGTTCTGACTAAAACCCAGAGCAGATTCACCATCCCACTGACTAGGGTGACCATATGAAAAGGAGGACAGGGCTCCTCTATCTTTAACAGTTGCATAGAAAAGGGAATTTCAGCAGGTGTCATTTGTATATATGGAGAACCTGGTGAAATTCCCTCTTCATCACAGCAGTTAAAGCTGCAGGAGCTATAGTAGAGTGACCAGATTTAAAAGAGGGCAGCTTTAACAGTTGTGATGAAGAGGGAATTTCACAAGGTCCTCCATATATACAAATGACACCTGCTGAAATTCCCTTTTCTATGCAACTGTTAAAGATACAGGAGCCCTGTCCTCCTTTTCATAGGGTCACCCTACCACTGACATCAGAGCCATGAGCCTCCACTGATGATTATAACAGGCCTGCTGGGTGTCAGCATTGTGCTAATGGTCACCTTAGAAGACACACAAGACTCCCCCACAGTTACATTTCATTTAAGTATTTATGTATTTATGTATTTATTTATTGCATTTTATATCCCACCTTTTTTCCTTCAAGGAACTCGAGGTGGTGTACCCAATCCTCCTCCTCCTCCTGTCCATTTTATCCTCACAACAACAACCCTGTGAGGTAGGTTGGGCTGAGAGCCTGTGACTGGCCCAAAGTCACCCAATGAGCTTCCATGGCTGAGGTGGGGGGACGGGGACTAGAACCCGGATCTCCTGACTCTCAGTCCAACACTCTAGCTGCTATGCCACATAGTGGGGTGGGGGGTGGGGGAGACAAAATGACCGATATTCTCAATCCCAGCTGCACAGCCTTGACCCATGTTCTGTTGACAGAAGAGTGTTTTTAAAACAGAGCACAAGCTGAGATAGAGGAGCCTCTGGGCAAACATAACAAATGTATGGAACTCGTTTATGGAACTACAGCAAAATTATGGAGGATTGCTCTAACAGCAACAACTGTAAGCCATGCAGGGAATGCTTCTCAAATTTGCAGATGACACAAAATTGGGTGGGATACCTAATACCCTGGATCTTGATAGGCTGGAGTGCTGGGCTGAAAACAACAGAATGAAATTTAATAGGGATAAATGCCAAGTTCTACATTTAGGAAATAGAAACCAAATGCACAGTTACAAGATGGGGGATACTTGGCTCAGCAATACTACAAACGAGAAGGATCTTGGAATTGTTGTAGATCGCAAGCTGAATGTGAGCCAACAGTGCGGTATGGCTGCAAGAAAGGCAAATGCTATTTTGGGCTGCATTAATAGAAGTATAGCTTCCAAATCACGTGAGGTACTGGTTCCTCTCTATTCAGCCCTGGTTAGGCCTCATCTAGAGTATTGCGTCCAGTTCTGGGCTCCACAATTCAAGAAGGACGCAGACAAGCTGGAGCGTGTTCAGAGGAGGGCAACCAGGATGATCAGGGGTCTGGAAACAAAGCCCTATGAAGAGAGACTGAAAGAACTGGGCCTGTTTAGCCTGGAGAAGAGAAGATGGAGGGGAGACACGATAGCACTCTTCAAATACTTAAAAGGTTGTCACACAGAGGAGGGCCAGGATCTCTTCTCGATCCTCCCAGAGTGCAGGACACGGAATAACGGGCTCAAGTTAAAGGAAGCCAGATTCCGGCTGGACATCAGGAAAAATTTCCTGATTGTTAGAGCAGTGCGACAATGGAATCAGTTACCTAGGGAGGTGGTGGGCTCTCCCACCCTAGAGGCCTTCAAGAGGCAGCTGGACAACCCTCTGTCAGGGATGCTTTAGGGTGGATTCCTGAATTGAGCAGGGGGTTGGACTCGATGGCCTTGTAGGCCCCTTCCAACTCTGCTATTCTATCATTCTATGACAGCTAAACGGAACTTCTGTGAACAGAGGCAGCATACCTGAGAACCAGGTGCTATGACAAACAAGAAGAAATCATGGCCCTCTCTTTCTTTCACCCTCTCTTTGTGGATGTCATGTGGGTATCTGGCTGGCCCCTGCTGGAAACTGAGGCCTTAGCTAGACCTAAGGTTTATCCCGGGATCGTCCCGGGGTCATCCCTGTTCATGTAAATGGCTCACAGAGGATCCTGGGAGCAAGCAGGGATGACCCCAGGATGATCCTGGGATAAACCTTAGGTCTAGCCAAGGCCTGAGCTTGCTCTCACTTGGAAGGAAACGTAAGGAGGTTCACAAAACCGCCCAGAGAGCTTCGGCTGTGGGGCGGTATATAAATGTAATTAAATAAATAAATAAATAAATAAATAAATAAATAAATAAAAGTAAAGTTTCTTGTCCCCTCCTTCTACCTGCACTCCCTTAAGAGGCTAGGGGGTCCTCCTGAAGGGAAAGGGAGAATCACCTAGAATTGGATGGACTTTCTCCTGTGGTTACCTCCTACCCCAGAATCCTGGACTAGATGTACCTCTGATCTGATCTTATAGGGGTCGTCTTACATTCTTATAAGGAAGACTGCTAGTCTAAGCCTAAGCATTAGATAGCAAGGTCACCTACCTATTTGCCAGATGTCTTCCTACTTCTCCCAGAGAAAAGTGGTCTGCAGACAAGAAACCCAACACACACACACACACACACTGCCAAAGACATTGGAACAGATGTTGAGAAGAAGCCATATTGCACAGGGCACCTTCCTAAGGTAGCCAAAAGGAAGGAATAAAACATGGCCTTTGTGGAGAGCAACCCTCACCTGTTGGAGAAGACCTTGCTATAGTTGAACACCTGGATCTCCAGCATCTCGTTGACGTCAATGCTGCTTGCGATGGGCCACCGGAATGTCTGTGAAAAGATATCCAGAGGAGAGGTGAGGAGGGCCCCCATGTACGGACGCCAAGTACTCCACAACACACAAACAGACATTTCTGAAATATTTTAGGCTCTTCTACACCAGTGTAAAATTGACATCCCATTCAGATGTTGACATCCAGAGAATCTAGGTGTTGATACGATTCTGGTGCTCATGGTTTGTGGAGAAGAGCCTGGAAGTGAGCTACTGGTTCTTCAGGGAGCCTCTCAGGAGGACTCTCGGTGCTACATCCCTAAAATAAGAGATGCTTGGGCTCCAAGTTGCCCAGAGATTGTCCTCTCTTCTCTAGGAGCCCCTTCCCCTCCTTCCTTGCAGATTGGTGGGACCTGGCTGTGGACACTCAATGGTGAGAAGGAGTTAAAACTCTTTTGGCCTCGAAACATCCCAGCCCTGGTCCTTTCGGTGGTGATGGTGGTGGTATTCTTGTGAAGCATTTCAGAGACTAAAAACTATTTCAGGACTTAAAAATCGAGTAAGTTTATATCATACAATTTTGCCCCTCTCTCACCCGCCCCCCCTTTCCTCCTATGATTTACCCTGGTGTAACTGAGTTTTTGAACAGACGTTCTCAAAAACTGTTTTTTCTCCCCCACTTTAAAGTTTCAAGGGTTTGTGACAATCACAGTGACAATTCATAGAATCATAGACTAGCAGAGTTGGAAGGGGCCTACAAGGCCATCAAGTCCAACCCCCTGCTCAAAGCAGGAATCTACCCTAAAGCATCCCTGACAGAGGGTTGTCCAGCTGCCTCTTGAAGGCCTCTAGTGTGGGAGAGCCCACAACCTCCCTAGGTAACTGGTTCCATTGTCCTACTGCTCTAACAGTCAGGAAGTTTTTTCCTGATGTCCAGCCGGAATCTGGCTTCCTTTAACTTGAGCCCGTTATTCCGTGTCCTGCACTCTGGGAGGATCGAGAAGAGATCCTGGCCCTCCTCTGTGTGACAACCTTTCAAGTATTTGAAGAGTGCTATCGTGTCTCCCCTCAATCTTCTCTTCTCCAGGCTAAACATGCCCAGTTCTTTCAGCCTCTCCTCATAGGGCTGTGTTTCCAGACCCCTGACCATCCTGGTTACCCTCCTCTGAACACGCTCCAGCTTGTCTGTGTCTTTCTTGAATTGTGGAGCCCAAAACTGGACGCAATACTCTAGATGAGGCCTAACCAGGGCCGAATAGAGAGGAACCAGTACCTCATGTGATTTGGAAGCTATACTTCTATTAATGCAGCCCAAAACAGCATTTGCCTTTCTTGCAGCCATATCGCACTGTTGGCTCATCTTCAGCTTGCGATCTACAAGAGTTCCAAGATCCTTCTCGTTCGTAGTATTGCTGAGCCAAGTATCCCCCATCTTGTAACTGTGCATTTGGTTTCTATTCCCTAAATGTAGAACTTGGCATTTATCCCTATTAAATTTCATTCTGTTGTTTTCAGCCCAGCGCTCCAGCCTATCAAGATCACTTTGAAGTTTGTTTCTGTCTTCCAGGGTATAAGCTATCCCACCCAATTTTGTGTCATCTGCAGATTTTATCAGTGTTCCCTGCACCTCCTCGTCCAAATCATTAATAAAAATGTTGAAGAGCACTGGCTGCCTGCAAAACAATGAATATCAATTGAAAAGTAAATCAGAAAGCCTTCTTATACCAGTGCTGGCACCTGGCATGTTCTCCTGGGGGAAGAGTTCCACAAAGTTCACATGGCAACCGAGAATAGGGGGCAACCTCTGGTCCCCTTGCTCAGATGGCAAAGGTAACGACCCCCATCATGCCGTCCGGCCTTTCTTTGGGTCACTGCCTCCACTACCCTCAAACTGCTCACAGTGGGCTATCACAGAGCTCCTTTAATCCGAGCGGCTAATATTGGTGTGCAAGTCCAGGCGGAGGAATGATTGCTCAAGAAAGGTTAGAAAATGTCTCCAATAGCCGTGCGCCGGAACGTTTGCGCTCGTCCCACGGGGACCTCTGCAAAACAGTGTTGCCGAACAGGAAGCGGTTGATAATGGGAAGGTGGGGAGGTTGCATTGAGGTTCAGTGTGAAGGGAATGTTCCCTGCTGTGGGCCGAATGCTGAAGGTTCACCTTCTTTTAAATCAAAGGGACAGAATGATTACTTAATCCTGAGGTCTGCAACGAAAGAGATTTGGTTGTTGTTGCTTTCTTATCGCCAATGGGCCTTTACTAGGGCTGTGCTCTGCTTCACTTCAGTTCGGAGAAGCGACGTCAGAGCGGCCTGATTTGCCTCCGGAAAATGTGGAGGCGGATTGATTCGGGGGGGGGGGGGGGCTGTGGATCGAGGCAAAGAGGATCGCCTCGATCTGGAGCTCTGGACACAGGTAAGTGGGGGGGCAGGGGGGACTCATCTGGTGCTGCTGCCACAGTCCCTGTGGCGACGGCGATGGAGCCAGGTAAGGGGGCAGGGAGGAGGGAGGCTTACCTGTGTCCATCGTGGTCCATCGCAGGCTTCAATTGAGGCCCCGCAGCTTACTCTTCCGCTTTTGCCGGGGCCTCAATTGAAGCCCGCAATAGACTGCGATGGATGCAGGTAAGGGGGCAGGGGGGTTGTCCTACCTGGCACCACCAGCGGTACTGTCCATGCAGTGGCAGCAGCAGTGGCAGAGCCAGGTAAGGGGTAGGGAGGAGGGAAGCTTACCTGCGTCCATCGCAGTCCGTCGCAGGCTTCAATTAAGACCCCAGTTGAAGCCGGAAGTGAAGGCCATGGCCTCTTCCAGCTTCAAGCTGGGGCCTCAATTGAAGCCCGTGATGACGGACACAGGTAAGGGGGTGGGGGGTGGCTTACCTGGCGCCAGCACCACTGTCCATACAACAACGGCGGTGGAGCTGGATCTCGCTCCGCAGAGCGGAGTGGCAGATGGGCGGATCAGCCCGAAGCGGATCGGGCCCAATCCAGAAGTTTCAGATCGGGCCACAAAATGGATCGGGGGGTCCGTGCACAGCCCTAGCCTTTACGCAGTTTCAAAAGAAGCCAAATTGCAGGTCCCCACTAGGGAAGCTGCCTTATACCGAGTCAAACCTTTGCTCCATCAAGCCCAGTATCGTCAACACTGACTGGCAGATGCTCTTGAGGGTTTTAAGCAGGTGTTTCTTCAACCCTACCTGGAGATGCTGGGTGCTTCTGCCTGCAAAGCAAGGGCTCTTGACACTGAGGGGTGTAAAAAAAAGCAGAACACCCAACCTTCCTGCACAGGAATAAAAAATTACAGCCGTCTCTTCTCTGCAGCCCTATTTTTAATCTTCCCCTGGCTTTAGCACAAAGAAGTGTGGCTTGTGAGAGTAAGTGTTGTACTGACACTGAAATGAACAGCTTGGGTAGTAGTTATCAGAACACTGGGAACAAATGCTTGCAAATACCAGAAACATTTGCTTAGCAGAGCTGGAGGACAAACCCTAACAAGCAAACATTCTCTGGAGAAAGAGGCTTTGCATGTAATCTCTAGGAGAGGGTGGGTAGTGGTGGGGGTGAACTTAAAACTCTGCATCCAGGAAATCCAAATTCATGGGCAAGCAAAGGTGAGTTCTGCAACCCATATATTACGCAAATGCAGTGCCTAATTGCTCGTATTTCAGCATTCCCCTGAAATCTGAGCATACAACAAGCCCTTCCTATCACCATCTGTCTCCACCCAATACCCTACCTCATCATAATATAATTTTGTTTTCAGCAATGGGATGCAAAGAATTGCCACGTCGCTCACATTTTTTTAGTTTACTGAGGGGCAAATCAACAAGAGCTAGAAATCTAATAATGGGCAAATTGATTCAAAAATAAACTCAGCAAACCAAAGTCTTCAAACAAAATAGCAGTGGAGGCTGGTGGCTCCAATGTCAGTGGGGTGGTGATTCCACTCTGGGTTTCAGTCAGAACCACCAGGACTCTAAAGGAGCTCTCCAAGGTATGAAGACTTCTGACTGGTCCTGAATGAAACCCCGAGCAGATTCACCACCCCACTGACATCGAAGCTACTCAACTACACTGCAAAATAGCTCAGTTTCCCACCCCCCTCAATCCGAGTTCTGAATTTGTACCCTGTTGGGTGGGCAATGATGATGTCCCTAGGAACACAGAATCATAGAATCATAGAATAGCAGAGTTGGAAGGGGCCTACAAGGCCATCGAGTCCAACCCCCTGCTCAATGCAGGAATCCACCCTAAAACATCCCTGACAGAGGGTTGTCCAGCTGCCTCTTGAAGGCCTCTAGTGTGGGAGAGCCCACAACCTCCCTAGGTAACAGATTCCATTGTCATACTGCTCTAACAGTTAGGAAGTTTTTCCTGATGTCCAGCTGGAATCTGGCTTCCTGTCACTTTAGCCCGTTATTCTGTGTCCTGCACTCTGAGAGGATCGAGAATTGATCCTGGCCCTCCTCTATGTGACAACCTTTTAAGTATTTGAAGAGAGCTATGATGTCTCCCCTCAATCTTCTCTTCTCCATGCTAAACATGCCCAATTCTTTCAGTCTCCCTTCATAGGGCTTTGTTTCCAGACCCCTGATCATCCTGGTTGCCCTCCTCTGGACACGCACCAGCTTGTCTGCGTCCTTCTTGAATTGTGGAGCCCAAAACTGGACGCAATACTCTAGATGAGGCCTAACCAGGGCTGAATAGAGAGGAACCAGCACCTCAAGCGATTTGGAAGCTATACCTCTATTAATGCAGCCCAAATAGCATTTGCCTTTCTTGCAGCCCTATCGCACCGTTGGCTCATATTCAGCTTGCGATCTACAATTCCAAGATCCTTCTCGTTTGTAGTAGTGCTGTTCTCTAGAGACATCGGGCTCAGGGGATTCCAGATCATCCTTGGATGAGGATTCCTCCACTAAGCCTGTGCGCACCAGTTGCTGGGGAACATGGGCGGGAGGGTGCTGTTGCACCATCTCTTGCTTGTTCATCCCTGGCTGATGGCTGGTTGGCCCCTGTGTGAACAGAGTGCTGGACTAGGTGGACCCTTGGTCTGATCCAGCATCAGGGCCCTTCTTAGGTTCTTATGAGTGAAGTTGACAGTGAAAGGCACTACTTGGATTTCATTTTAAAAGGGTCAGGGAACAGGGGCTGAGAAAGACCTTTTCCTGAGACCTTGGAGAGCCATTGCAGTCAGCCAGTGTCAACAGTACTGGGCTAGATGGACTAAAGATCTGACTCAATATAAGGCAACTTCCTGTATTCCTAATGTAAAATCAATGCTTGTGTTTGCATATGGCAGGTTGTCAACTGACCCCCGTGGAAAAGGGGATGTGGTTACCGCTAGATGGATGGAGCAGAGAGCTCTTCTTACGTTCTCATAACTGACCTTTTATTCAGTTACTTTCCCCTATAAATAAATGAACGAACAAATAAAAAAAACCACTAATGCCAATTTTAATTGGCAGGGATGAGATCTAAGAAGATGCTTCTGGGAAAGTCTTTAGATTCTAGAACTTTACTGTAGTAGCAGAATGAAAAAGGAAGCGTTGGAGACAGCTTTCCTTTGTTAAAGGCCTGGCTTTGTTTTTAATAAAACAGTGAGTGATCTTACCCTAGTTAATTGCAATATATAAAAAGGACATACGGTAATTGGCATCGGGGTTTTGGCAACAGGCAAATTTATTTACAATAAATAGATTAAGACTCTGTTTAAATAGTAGATGATGAATCAGTGAAACATTCTTTTAACCTGTTCACATTTCTAACTGCCGTCATATGTCAAAGATCTGACATGCCGAATAGTTCGTGGGAATTCAGCAGTGGGAGGCCTGGACAGCATCCACATGGCTTCCTCCTCTCTGCAAGGCCTGTACCACATGTCGCAGTACATCTGCTGAGCATGCACACTGTGAAGTGAGAAAGTGGAGCAGGAGCTTAGGAGCTGAGCTGGCACAGCCCCAGCTCCAGTTTTTCGCTTTTCGCCAGTAATTGCAGTCCAGGAAGAGAAGCTGAATCCATTTCATTGTCAAGAGTCAATAATAGCCAGGTTGTTCCGGCGCCCAACTCCCTTCAGCTGAGAAATGGTTACCCCCTCCAACAATTCTCAAGCTATCTCCAATATCTGAGGCAGTAAGCCTGTGTGCACCAGTTAGAATCATAGAATCATAGAATAGCAGAGTTGGAAGGGGCCTACAAGGCCATCGAGTCCAACCCCCTGCTCAAGGCAGGAATCTACCCTAAAGCATCCCTGACAGAGGGTTGTCCAGCTGCCTCTTGAAGGCCTCTGGTGTGGGAGAACCCACAACCTCCCTAGGGAACTGATTCCATTGTCGTACTGCTCTAACAGCCAGGAAGTTTTTCCTGATGTCCAGCTGGAATCTGGCTTCCTGTCACTTGAGCCCGTTATTCCGTGTCCTGCACTCTGGGAGGATCAAGAAGAGATCCTGGCCCTCCTCTGTGGGACAACCTTTGAAGTCTTTGAAGAGTACTATCATGTCTCCCCTCAATCTTCTCTTCTTCAGGCTAAACATGCCCAGTTCTTTCAGTCTCTCTTCATAGGGCTTTGTTTCCAGACCCCTGATCATCCTAGTTGCCCTCCTCTGAACACACTCCAGCTTGTCTGCGTCCTTCTTGAATTGTGGAGCCCAGAACTGGATGCAATACTCTAGATGAGGCCTAACCAGGGCCGAATAGAGAGGAACCAGTACCTCCCATGATTTGGAAGCTATACTTCTATTAATGCAGCCCAAAATAGAGAGCTTCGGCTATTGGGCGGTATAAAAATGTAATAAATCAATCAATAAATAAATAGCATTTGTCTTTCTTGCAGCCCTATCGCACTGTTGGCTCATCTTCAGCTTGCGATCTACAACAGTTCCAAGATCCTTCTCATTTGTAGTATTGCTGAGCCAAGTATCCCCCATCTTGTAACTGTGGCTTTGGTTTCTATTTCCCAAATGTAGAACTTGGCATTTATCCCTATTAAATTTCATTCTGTTGTTGCTGGGGAACATGGGTGGGAGAGTGCTGTTGCACCATGTCCTGATTGTTCATCCCTGGCCAATGGCTGGTCAGCCGCTGTGTGGACAGGGTGCTGGAATACATGGACCCTTGGTCTGATCCAGCATCAGGGCTCTTCTGATGTTCTTACTTCCAGCAGATTTAGCATGCAAAAAAAAAAAAATGAATCATGAAATATTTAAAACCAATAGAACAATGCCACTGCCCAATTCTTGAGTTCTACAAGCAGAGAGTGGGAGAGCTGATACCGTGGATAGAGCCTGGGGAGGCAATGGGTGCCAATGTGCCCTCAGACTTTTTCTTGGCATCCTCCAAGGTGCCCTGCCGTATCCTCAGTCTTTTAGGCAGGTTACTTGTCCTTGGAGATGAGCCAGGTCATCCATGGCAGCCATTTTGTGGTGGTGCCCAGGACGGTTTCTGAAATTGCCAGATGTGCTCGTGGGCCTAACATGATTATGAACCCCTGGATAGAGGACTGGAAGTCTACCTAGGAAGTCACGCCATGCAGATCACTGGGCCACTGTGGGAAAGCCATTGCGGCTGCTTCCAGAAGCCAGAGAACAAGAACAAAGCCAGGACCGAAACTAGCTTCCTACTAGCACTGGTCTCATTCGGTGATGATTGACGTGAGGACTCCGTCGTGCACAAAAGGGCCATTCCCGATGCAGCCACTGCCTTTGAACCAGCAGCAGGGGACATGGCAACGTTTTCTCCAGGCAGCCAGCCTGGAGCAGCCTGGTGCTGAAACAAGCGCTGCCCGTTCCTCCTGGCTTCTGTGGTCTCCCTGGAGAGACGGGGAGAAAGTCCACACAAGAAGAGACTGCAGCAAAACCTTCCAGCGTGGAGTGCTGCAATTCCCCTTCTCCTGATCGACTGCGCCTGAAGAGGGGTCTTCTTCACAGGCAGTGCAGCTACCAAAGCTTTCCCCATCACTGAGATTGTCTCCCCACATCTCTCTCAATGCACCACCTTTTTGGGGTAGGGCGGGCAGAGGGACAGGCCTTCCCTCAGGCAAGTCTTGAAAAATCTTGACTCCCCCCCCCCCCAAGTCCTCTGGCAGTTCCTGGGCTGACTCTGGGTGCAGCTCCCTTCCCAACTCATCTCTTGCAGTGGAATTTACTTCCCCAATGTTTGGGTAACTTGTCTTTTAAGCAATTATCATCTTTAGAATCAGTGGGGTAGTGGCAACTTTTGAAACCATGGGGAGTCCAACTTTCTGGGCAGCTGTGTTGATCCATATCAGCGAACCCCTTCTAGCTGGTTTAGCTCCATCAGGAGCAGGCCTTTTGAAGTGATGCCACCAAATTCCATAATTAATCAACTCATCTCGAGGCTGGACCCATGTCTTACAAATCGAGTTTGCCCTGGCTATAAACCCCTGCCTATTGTTCAAAGCCAGCGCTGGGGTAACTTGTCCTTACCAAGATGCAGGATTGCTCTCCAGGGTCCTGAATTTGAGCTCACAGTCCCTGAGTCAGTCCCTGCGCTGGGGTTCTGGTCCTGCACTACTCCAGAACCCCTGTGTCACCTCACTTAAGCCATTGCCTAGTAGGGATTATGGAGTAACATGGATCATGTTATGGAGTAACATGGATCATGTTACTCCACTTCTGAAATGGTTCCTCTCTATTCGGCCCTGGTTAGGCCTCATCTAGAGTATTGCGTCCAGTTCTGGGCTCCACAATTCAAGAAGGACGCAGACAAGCTGGAGCGTGTTCAGAGAAGGGCAGCCAGGATGATCAGGGGTCTGGAAACAAAGCCCTATGAAGAGAGACTGAAAGAACTGGGCATGTTTAGCCTGGAGAAGAGAAGATTGAGGGGAGACATGAGAGCACTCTTCAAATACTTAAAAGGTTGTCACACAGAGGAGGGCCAGGATCTCTTCTCGATCCTCCCAGAGTGCAGGACACGGAATAACGGGCTCAAGTGACAGGAAGCCAGATTCCGGCTGGACATCAGGAAAAACTTCCTGACTGTTAGAGCAGTATGACAATGGAATCAGTTACCTAGGGAAGTTGTGGTCTCTCCCACACTAGAGGCCTTCAAGAGGCAGCTGGACAACCAATAATCTGTCAGGGATGCTTTAGGGTGGATTCCTGCATTGAGCAGGGAGTTGGACTCGATGGCCTCTTAGGCCCCTTCCAACTCTGCTATTCTATGATTCTATACTCTGATTTTGTACTGACTGAAATTACAGTACATGCTAAGAAAAGGTTTGCCCTCACCACCACCACCAAAGTGCTACCTGAGAAAATTTCTAAAAGATCTATTCATAGTTGGGCTAAGGATGTGAAATCAAGGCCACTCACAGAAGGCACATTCTGCACCCGTGGACAGAGAAGGCAGAAAGTTGGACCATACGGGCAGGAGGATTTACTCCTCTGCCTCTTTGGGCATCAGGGCATCAGCCTACGAGGCTACCATGGCACGATACCAGACTCGATGGCCTCTTAGGCCCCTTCCAACTCTGCTATTCTATGATTCTATGAGTGTTAGAGTAGCTGTAGGAGTTGGGCAACTTCAACCACAGCTGGAAACCTAGCAGGGCTTTCCCCAAATTTCTGCAAGGGCCAGAAATGTAGAAACCAGCGGATTGTGCATCAATAGCTTACATCCGAAGTTGGAAGGCATGATTCATTTTCACAACCATCCTCGTAAATTACAAAGGAGGAGGAGGAGGGACAGATTTCAGGAAAAACTCAACTCCCGTTATCCCAAGGGTCTGGGGCAGCTTTCAGAAGCAATTACAGCTCCTTCAAAGCCATTTACAAGTTGTTCATGAATTATTACAACAACGCAGCCCGCGGACAGCCGTTTTTGTGCACAATTCATTGATTGCGAGATGAGAAGTAACTACATTGTTGGCTGAGACCTCCATCGATTTCGGCAGTGACAGGAACGCCGCTGTGCTTGCGATGATCAGTCAGCACAGCACAACCTTAATCTTGCAAGGGAAATTGGAGGCATTGTACATGCATAATGGAACCGATGTCTGTGGTCCGAAACTCGGAGGGCAGTTTGAAGATAAAATATGAGAGGGAGGGATGGAGGGAGGTCTGCAAATCATCTGAATATTTATTTGAAATATGCTTAACCTTATTTGCATATAAGTTGCCAATGTCAGTGGGGTAGTGAATCCCATTCAGCTACAGTTGTCCATGCTCTCATAACCACTCATTTGGATTACTGCAATGCGTTATACGTGGGGCTGCCTTTGAAAATGGTCCAGAAACTTCAACTGCTACAAAACAGGGCAGCACAGTTACTAACAGGGACTGGCCAGCGAGATCACATCACACCAGTCCTTTTCCAGCTTCCTTGGCTGCCAGTCCAGGTCCAGGCCCGATTCAAAGTGCTGGTATTAACATTTATAGCCCTAAACGGCTTGGGGCCAGGTTATCTGAAGGAACGCCTCCTCCCATATGTACCTGCCTGGACCCTAAGGTCATCCTCAGGGGTCCTTCACCTAAGGAAATGAGGCAGGTGGCTACCAGGAGGAGGGCCTTCTCTACTGTGGCACCCCAGCTGTGGAATGAGCTCCCTAAGGAGGTTCACCTGGCACCTACACTATATTCTTTTAGATGCCAGGTGAAGACTGGCAATGTTGCAATTCAACAATGAACTAGATAATACAGATCATCATCCAGAATATCTTGTTTTGCAGAACTTTCAAAGTTGAGTTTCTTCAGTGGTGATTTCATTATTAACAGGTCTGTATGACCCTCATATCCATTTTCCTTTATTGGACTGTGATGATTATGGTCATGTGCTGTGTAAAAGCATACAGCATAAAGCAGTAAATATACACAGCTAAAAACAAATTAAACCATAATTAACCATAAACCAAATTAAGTTTAACAATAAACCAAGTTAAATTTATACTGCTGTCTCCTCCAACTGAGAGCATCTCTTCAGGCAGGGAACGCTCCCTTTTTAACTGGAGATGTCAGGATTGAACCTTTGGCCTTCTGGGTGTCAGGCAGGTGCTCTCTGCCAGTGAGGTCTCCGTCCTCCGTCCAAGTAAATTCTCCCTGTCATCATGACCACCGTCACATGTGCTTTCAAGCTGGTCTTTGACTCCCAAGGAAGGGTCGTACTTTGGAATGTGTCGTGGTTCAACGTTTGTCTTATTCTGGGGCTGTGAACAGCTGTGAAGGCAAAGAGCACGGAGGCCCCTGAGTCTCAGCTGCGATGGCTGGCAGAGGCTGGCACGCTGCCTCCTGTCCAAGGCTACATAGAACACGGAAGAGCCGCCAAATCTCCCCTAGCAACCACTCAGGCCTCCCAAGGAATTCTGCAGGCGGAACATTTTGAGAATTGTTATTGTGTTCGTGCGGGGTTCTCAGTGGTTTAAGGGTGATGCCAGGCTGAGCACGACCAGTCAAAACACGTCCCTGATGAATGGATTTTTGGTGGTAAGGAAAAAGCAGTGGGGAAAACATGGGAGGGTTACAACTGGAGGAGGAGGATGTCTAGACACCCATAGCAGCCGTAACATTCCATGAACGAGGCAGGGAGGTCGCACAATAACAGCTTTGCTTGGAAGCACTTGATGTCATATATTTCCATCTGAGTTTTTAATCATAGAATCATAGAATAGCAGAGTTGGAAAGGGCCTATAAGGCCATGGAATCCAACCCCCTGCTCAATGCAGGAATCCACCCTAAAGCATCCCTGACAGAGGGTTGTCCAGCTGCCTCTTGAAGGCCTCTAGGGTGGGAGAGCCCACCACCTCCCTAGGTAACTGGTTCCATTGTCGTACTGCTCTAACAGTCAGGAAGTTTTTCCTGATGTCCAGCCGGAATCTGGCTTCCTGTAACTTCAGCCAGTTATTCCGTGTCCTGCACTCTGGGAGGATGGAGAAGAGATCCTGGCCCTCCTCTGTGGGACAACCTTTCAAGTATTTGAAGAGTGCTCTCATGTCTCCCCTCAATCTTCTCTTCTCCAGGCTAAATGTGCCCAGTTCTGTTTGTGGGTTTGTTTGTTAGTTTGTGGGTTTGTTTTTTGTTTTTTTCATTTTTCTGAGCCACTCTGAACCCAAATTAACAATAATAACAATATCCAAACAGTGAAATTTATCAGCTGAGCAATACAATGCTAACCATGTTGACTTAAAAGGAAGATCCACCAATTGCAAATGGGGCTTACTCCCTAGTAAGCCGTGGAGGCTGCTGGATCCGATGCCTGTGGGGTCATGAATCCACTCCGGGCTTCAGTCAGAACCGGTCAGAACTCTAAAGGAGCTTTGCACCTTGGATAAGTCCTTGAAGAGTTCTGAGTGAAACCCGGAGTGGGTTCACCATCCCACTGGCATTGGAACCACCAGCTCCACTGCTAGTAAGTGTGTTTAGAGCTGCAACTGACGTTTGTCTTTACACACACACACACAGAGAGAATGAGAATCTCTAGGGAAATTATTTCTTTATTGCAACAGATTAAAAACATCCATTAGGATCCTGTTCCTAAAGGTAGACGTCTTCCATTAGCATTGTTTAATAAAACTACCTTTCTGTGGCTCACATTTCACTGTCAAATTAAGAGGCAGAAATCAAAGACCTTTAATAGCTGGGTGCAACACAGGGCACCTACAGCTTCTGTTGGTTTCGGAGAGCCAGAGGACGGGTGGCCGTGTGCCCTACTTTACACAGGACAGTCCCTTCTTTGAAGAGCTGAGAGAGGGCAGCCCTGGCATTGAGGACGTCCTCTGTTCAATGGATTCTCCATTCCAAGATGTTTTACAGATCAGGAACTGCCAGAAAGGAGAGCAGCAGCCCTGGGAGCTGCCCATCCACAGCCAACAGCACCAGGCCAGAGACTGAGCAGGCCATGTTGTCGCAGTCATCCCCGCTATGGTGAAATGTGAGGTGGATTCACAGTTGGCTACAGAATCGGACTCAAAGAGTACTTATCAATGGAACCTTCTCAAACTGGGGAGAGGCAATGAGTGGGGTGCTGCAGGGCTCAGTCCTGGGCCCAGTGCTCTTCAACATGTTTATTAATGATTTGGACGAGGAGGTGCAGGGAATGCTGATCAAATTTGCAGATGACACCAAATTGGGTGGGATAGCTAATACCCTGGAAGACAGAAACAAACTTCAAAGTGATCTTGATAGGCTGGAGTGCTGGGCAGAAAACAGGATGAAATTTAATAGGGAGAAATGCCAAGTTCTACATTTAGGAAGTAGAAACCAAAGGCACAGTTACAAGATGGGGGATACTTGGCTCAGCAATACTACAAAAGAGAAGGATCTTGGAATTGTTGTAGATCACAAGCTGAATATGAGCCAACAGTGCAATATGGCTGCAAGAAAGGCGAATGCTATTTTGGGCTGCATTAATAGAAGTATAGCTTCCAAATCACGTGAGGTACGGGTTCCTCTCTATTCGGCCCTGGTTAGGCCTCATCTAGAGTATTGTGTCCAGTTCTGGGCTCCACAATTCAAGAAGGACGCAGATAAGCTGGAGCGTGTTCAGAGGAGGGCAACCAGGATGATCAGGGGTCTGGAAACAAAGCCCCATGAAGAGAGACTGAAAGAACTGGGCATGTTTAGCCTGGAGAAGAGAAGATTGAGGGGAGACATGAGAGCACTCTTCAAATACTTAAAAGGTTGTCCCACAGAGGAGGGCCAGGATCTCTTCTCGATCCTCCCAGAGTGAAGGACACAGAAGAACGGGCTCAAATTAAAGGAAGCCAGATTCCAGCTGGATTTCAGGAAAAACTTCCTGACTGTTAGAGCAGTACGACAATGGAATCAGTTTCCTACGGAGGTGGTGGGCTCTCCCACACTAGAGGCCTTCAAGACGCAGCTGGACAACCCTCTGTCAGGGATGCTTTAGGGTGGATTCCTGCATTGAGCAGGGGGTTGGACTCGATGGCCTTGTAGGCCCCTTCCAACTCTGCTATTCTATGATTCTATGTGTCTCTATCTAAATTAGAGTAATGATTTCTAAATGTGCAACTTTGCCTACAATTCAGCGCATGAACATTTCATGCAAGTCGGTGTTGTCTTAGTCAGTCCTCTTTTTTGGTAATGCAAAGTGGCCACCCTTACCAGAGGGCTGCTCATGGGGCATATATATACATGAAGAGAAGCTGTAGTCATACTTGCTGGCCGTGCCCGAAAGGTGCCAAAGCAGTCAACAGGAAACTATGCAGGCAGCTTCAGCTAACTGCATGAAGCTTAGGGGCAGAACTGGCAGCTGTGACCCTTCTCCTCTCCCAGCCCCCCAGCCCCGCGCCCATGGCTTCCTAATAAGCACAGTTATGTCACTTGAATTGGATTGCCAAGAAAGGGGGGATGCCAGAATTTATTTTAAAAGAGTGAACTTGAGGAAGGCAGAACGATTTATTTCCGTCTTGGTTGGACTGACAGCAAGGAACGTACAATATTCTCATGGTCATCAATGGCTAGTCCTGATGGCTATGTTCTACCTCCAGTATCTGAGGCAGTAAGCCTGTGTACACCAGTTGCTGGGGAACATGGGTGGGAGGGTGCTGTTGCACCAGTGTCCTGCTTTTGGATTCCCGGTTAACAGCTGGCTGGCCGTGGTGGGAACAGAATGTGGGATTAGGTGGACGTTTTGTCTGATTCAGCAAGGCGCTTCTTCTGTTCTTGCTTTCAAAGCAAAACAAAACAATACAGATGAAACTCTCCTGATGCTGATCAGTATTGGAGGAAGAAGAAAAAGCAGGTGAGGAATGATGCGGGATACTGCCTACAGATTGGATCATAGAAGCATAGAATAGCAGAGTTGGAAGGGGCCTACAAGGCCATCGAGTCCAACCCCCTGCTCAAGGCAGGAATCCACCCTAAAGCATCCCTGACAGGTGGTTGTCCAGCTGCCTCTTGAAGGCCTCCAGTGTGGGAGAGCCCACAACCTCTCTTGGTAACTGGTTCCATTGTCGTACTGCTCTAACAGTCAGGAAGTTTTTCCTGATGTCCAGCCGTAATCTGGCTTCCTGTAACTTGAGCCCGTTGTTCTGTTTCCTGCACTCTGGGAGCATCGAGAAGAGATCCTGGCCCTCCTCTGTGTGACAGCCTTTTAAGCACCATGTACATTGATGGTGCTATATAAATAAATAAATTATTATTATTATTATTATTATTATTATTGTTATTATTATTATTATTATTATTATTTGAAGAGTGCTATCATGTCATGATCAGACAAAGGTGTCCCTATTTTGAGAGCAAGGGTGCATTTCTGCCAAGCCCAAATGGGCCACCTCCCAAACAATGAGGCTTGGATGTTCTTAACCAGTTCCCCTGAACAGCTGTCCTCCAGATGTGTTGGACTACAACTCCCATCATGCCTAGCCATCATTGCCAGGAAGTGGACTGTGCCAGGTGTTGGACCTTGCAGATCAAGCACCGCTGCCCTATTTCCAGCTACCGCCCGAAAGCGTCGTCGGAGGCAGTTCAAAATGAGATGCTGCTAAGGCTACACATCGGAATGAATCTGGTTTGGGGGATTGGGTGACGCTGAGAACTAATCCCATACCACCGCCTAGGATAAAGCTCCAAGGCGCGCTCACGCAGTGCCACAGGCCTGTTGAGAAGGGAAGCCACAAGCCTCTCACGCTAGCCTGCCACAGGCTTTCTCCCAAGCTCCAAGAGGCTGGACATTGCAGCCAGGAAGCCAGATTCCCTTGTGTGAATGCACAGAGTCCTGAATCTAATTCTGGTTCAGCAGAATTTGCCTGTAAATCTGCAAGATCCTCTCTCCTCTCTCAGCACCACTGTGTTGTTGTGCTTCTCTCCAAGGGACGTTTCTTCTCTTTCCCTCTTTGTATGCAGTCGTTACTTTCAGCAAGAGAACAATTGTTCCCAGGAAGGGGCCCTGGACCATCAGGCATCGGAGGCAGGATTTATTCAAAGTAAAGAGGCATCACCGCTGTTTCCCCCTGTGGTTTTTGGCACTGTGTTTCTCCACTCCCAATATGGTGTTTTGAAGCGCTCTCCTTCCCATAAAGTGATGTTAATGATACAAAAGACACGGACCGGCAAGTTAATGTGTGCGTCTCTCTCTCCACATCTCCCGTGCGCCACGGTAGGTTGTAACCATCACAGCCGCACGCGTCGTTATTGGATCATGTGGCACCACGCAAAGCGTTCATTGTTGTGTGACTTTATTGACCTTCAACTCAGGGCTCCAAATGGAGGAAATAGGGTTGGAAACATGCTTAGAGATTTAGGGATTTAACATTGCATTTGTTACTTGCTGTGTCTGTAATTCATAGGTAAAACGCACAGTGGCATTCCCCCAGCTTTTGATACTTAAGGCACAGCGACATGTCATTCTTACACAAATATTTTCACAAGCAGCTCCTGAAACTATTCAGCAGGCATCTCCATTGCAACTGTGGGGTGAGCCAGTTCATAATTCTCTTGGCCCCATCAGTCAGGGCACTTGGGCAGGACCAAGGCTTCTGGTTCACACCCTTCAGGAGGGGAAGCCTCTATCAGGGACCTCTCAGATCCAGGAAAGAAGGTAGCCATGGGAGGACCAGAGAGACTGACAGAACTGGGCATGTTTAGCCTGGAGAAGAGAAGATTGAGGGGAGACATGATAGCACTCTTCAAATACTTGAAAGGTTGTCCCACAGAGGAGGGCCAGGATCTCTTCTCCATCCTCCCAGAGTGCAGGACACGGACTAACGGGCTCAAGTTAAAGGAAGCCAGATTCCAGCTGGACATCAGGAAAAACTTCCTGACTGTTAGAGCAGTACGACAATGGAATCAGTTACCTAGGGAGGTTGTGGCCTCTCCCACACTAGAGGCCTTCAAGAGGCAGCTGGACAAGCATCTGTCGGGGATGCTTTAGGGTGGATTCCTGCATTGAGCAGGGGGTTGGACTCCATGGCCTTGTAGGCCCCTTCCAACTCTGCTATTCTATGATCCTATGACCCATCAATGCCCCTCTTGCCTCAGGGACCTCAGACCCAGAAGAGCCCTCGGCACTAGCACCCCTGCTTCGAAGGAGTTTGCATTGCCACCCTCAGCTTCTGATGACTCCGGTTCTGAAGCACGAGCTCACCCCTGTTGCCTCCATGCCAACGTAGCCAAAAGCTTCTAAAGCAAGCACAACCCCTCGTGCAGTGCAAGGCCTGGTGCAGTGTGTGGCAGGAGCTGGCAGCTGCTTGGAAGTCGAAGTCCTATTTAAAGCTCAATTAGAGTCTTCCAGTTGTTGGAACAGCATACAAGTTGTTCCAACAACTTGTGAGTTACCGGTCAACAGTTGTGTGAACAGAGTGCTGGACTAGATGGATCCTTGGTCTGATCCAGCATGGCTGTTCTTACATAATGATCTGGCTTCCAGGCCAGGCACACTTGGAGCTCTCCATGGTGCTGCCCACTCCTTGATTTCTCTAACTGATATTTCTGACCTTGCTTCTGGACTCTCCCACTTACTTGCAGGACCTGTAGCCTGAAATGATACAGCAGCTATGTTTTCTGGGCAATGGAGATGCTTCTGGAGTCCTCCCAAATTTGTCACCTGTGACACAAGCTGCTGGGTCAGATCATTTTTTTGTCTGTCTCTTCTGCCAAGACGCTTGTTCATGCACTGGTTATTTCACGGTTGGACTACTGCAACCTTCTTCTCTCTGGCCTTCCTTCTTCTCACATAAGCCCGTTGGTTTCTGTTCACCACTCTGCCGCAAAGATCATCTTCTTAGCACGCCACTCCGACCATGTTACTCCGCTTCTGAAATCTCTTCATTGGCTTCCAATTCACTTCAGAATCCAATATAAACTTCTCCTGTTAACCTTCAAAGCTTTTCACGGTCTAGCTCCTTCCTATCTCTCCTCTCTCATCTCACACTATTGCCCCGCTCGTGCTCTTCGCTCCTCTGATGCCATGTTTCTCGCCTGCCCAATGGCCTCTACTTCCCTTGCTCGGCTTCGTCCATTTTCGTCTGCTGCCCCTTACGCCTGGAACGCTCTTCCAGAACATTTGAGAACTACAAGTTCAACCACAGCTTTTAAAGCTCAACTAAAAACTTTTCTTTTTCCTAAAGCTTTTAAAACTTGATGTTGTGCAGACTTCTACTGTTACTTTCTACTGTTAGTTTTTCCCTACCCTGTGCCTGCTTACCCTTCCCTGTACCTGTTGGCATTCTCTTCCCCTCCTTATTGTTTTACTATGATTTTATTAGATTGTAAGCCTATGCGGCAGAGTCTTGCTATTTACTGTTTTACTCTGTACAGCATCATGCACATTGATGGTGCTATATAAATAAATAATAATAATAATAATCATAGAATCATAGAATAGCAGAGTTGGAAGGGGCCTACAAGGCCATCGAGTCCAACCCCCTGCTCAATGCAGGAATCCACCCTAAAGCATCCCTGACAGATGCTTGTCCAGCTGCCTCTTGAAGGCCTCTAGTGTGGGAGAGCCCACAACCTCCCTAGGTCACTGTTTCCACTGTCGTACTGCTCTAACAGTCAGGAAGTTTTTCCAGTTGTCCAGCTGGAATCTGGCTTCCTTTAACTTGAGCCCGTTTTTCCGTGTCCTGCACTCTGGGAGGATCGAGAAGAGATCGTGGCCCTCCTCTGTGTGACAACCTTTCAAGTATTTGAAGAGGGCTCTCATGTCTCCCCTCCATCTTCTCTTCTCCAGGCTCAACATGCCCAGTTCTTTCAGTCTCTCTTCATGGGGCTTTGTTTCCAGACCCCTGATCATCCTGGTTGCCCTCCTTTGAACATGCTACAGCTTGTCTGCGTCCTTCTTGAATTGTGGAGCGCAGAATTGGACGCAATACTCTAGAGGAGGCCTTTTGTTGTTTATTCGTTCAGTCGCTTCTGCCTCTTCGTGACTTCATGGACCAGCCCACGCCAGAGCTTTCTGTCGGCCGTTGCCACCCCCAGCTCCCCCAAGGTCAAGTCTGTCCCCTCCAGAATATCATCCATCCATCTAACCAGGGCCAAATAGAGGGAAGCCAGTCCCTCACGTGATTTGGAAGCTATACTTCTATTAATGCAGCCCAAAATAGCATTGGCCTTTCTTGCAGCCATATCGCACTGTTGGCTCATATTCAGCTTGCGATCTACAACAATTCCAGTGTGTCCCTTGGGATGATGGAACTACCTATATATTTGCAGAGAGTAGGGTGATAAATTCTGCCCAAGGCCTTCCCATTCAGATGGACAGCGAATGCAGGAAACATCCAGTATGACAGCAAAAAATTTCAAGGCCCCCTCCATCCTTACAGCACACAGTTTGTAGATCACAGGGCAAAAAGTGTTTGATCTGTTTTAAAAGCAATGGGTCGTCCTTCTGCGTCAGCCGGTCTAGAAGGCCTCTGCAAATGTTCTACTTCTTCAATCTTCTAGAGATTAGAAATGTTATTCTAATCCAGAGGGTGGCTGGCAAAGTATCAGAAGGGGCCCTTAGGGGGTCTGCTGCCAATTAAGATAAGCAAGCAAGACAAAAAGGAATGTGAAACTGATCCAACAGAGCATTACAAAAGTCTCATTAAGATCGGAGTTAAGAACAAAGAGTGTGCCCCAACGATGCTCAGCTCTAATAAATGATAAGGTCACCTGTCTTTACATTCTGCATTCATCTAAAGTGTAAAGATGAAGCACATCGGATGAGGACTTCTCTGGAGATTTTGTCCAGGGTGTGGAAATGAAATGCAAGTCGACAAGAGGACAAACACACCAATGACAGTGGAAGAAAAAGAGAGGTGTGTACTCTGGTGTTGAATGAAAATTGCAATATTTAATGATAACTTCACAGAATCATAGAATCATAGAATAGCAGAGTTGGAAGGGGCCTACAAGGCCATCAAGTCCAACCCCCTGCTCAATGCAGGAATCCACCCTAAAGCCTCCCTGACAGAGGGTTGTCCAGCTGCTTCTTGAAGGCCTCTAGTGTGGGACAGCCCACCACCTCACCAGGCAATTGATTACATTGTCGTACTGCTCTAACAGTCAGGAAGTTTTTCCTGATGTCCAGCTGGAATCTGGCTTCCTTTAACTTGAGCCCGTTATTCCGTGTCCTGCACTCTGGGAGGATCGAGAAGAGATCCTGGCCCTCCTCTGGGTGACAACCTTTCAAGTATTTGAAGAGTGCTATCATGTCTCCCCTCAATCTTCTCTCCTCCAGGCTCAACATGCCCAGTTCTTTCAGTCTCTCTTCATAGGGCTTTGTTTCCAGACCCCTGATCATCCTGGTTTCCTCAGTGAAAAGTAAAAAATAATGCATAGATTAAAAAAAGACAAATTGACGTGTACACTAGCTCGACGTTTCGGGCCCTTAGGTCCTGCATCAGGAGCTGTACAGTGTCGTTGCAGTATAACAAGTGCTAAATATTTTTCCCTATATTGTCCTGAGGAGGACTGCTTGAACAGCAAAAGATGTGTGGAAATGAAATGCAAACCATCAAGTAGCCAGTAAAGAAAGTCCCAGGGCCACAACAGCCTTGTGAGGCAGGCCAGTTGCACACGCTTTTTATTTGATCAGTACAATGCTCACTCCCCTCCCCCTTTCCCTCTAACACCAGGGAGGGGTACCTTAAAGCTATAAGCTAGTTATTCACCTGCAGTGAGGCCGTTGCTAGACCCCGGGTTAGCCCGGGCTGACACCGGGGATCGCCCCTGTGCATCCAGATGACGCATAGGGGATCCCGGGGTCAGGCAGTGGTCAACCCTCCCTTGGCCTGGGGTAACGGGCTCCGCTTGTAGCCTGGTATTTCCACAGTTCCAGGCTGAGCCCAGGACCGCGGAAGGTCTAGCCCGTTCCGCGGCTTTTCCCAGCTACGCGGCTTACTTGACCGTAGCCGGGAGAAGCCGTGCATGGGGCACAGCACTCTGCAGTAGTGCTGGGCCCATCGGAGCTGGGGTGGGGTGATCGGGGGGGAGATCGGGGGAGAGATCAGGGGGGGAGAGAGTGCAGCCAGGGAGAGAGATCAGGGGGGGACGGGGCAGGGGGGAGCGGGGAACGTGTGTTTTTTTAAAAAAAAAACTTAGCTTGGTCGCTGGTGCGCTTCTGCACACCCAGCCCTTTAAGACAAAAAAAAATGGCGGACGCGACGGGGCTTTCCTGTAGCCCGTCGTTTCTGACGTGTAGACTGGGGCGACAGCCCGTGCTAGCTGCAGCGTGGGCTTGCCCTTCCTCTGGTAACTGGTTCCATTGTCGTACTGCTCTAACAGTGAGGAAGTTTTTCCTGATGTCCAGCCGAAATCTGGCTTCCTTTACCTTGAGCCCGTTATTCCGTGTCCTGCACTCTGGGAGGATCGAGAAGAGATCCTGGCCCTCCTCTGTGTGGCAACCTTTTAAGTATTTGAAGAGTGCTATCTGAAGCCTGGTTCCGGAGTGGATCGGGGGGAGGTCCGGATCGGCTCAAAGCAGTTCAGGCCCGATCCAGAAAGTCCAGATCGGGATCCAAAGTGGTTTGGGTAGGGGGTGCACAGCCCTAATTAAAAGGCTATCTAAGCAACAAACTGGTTTCCTATGTCAGCTGTCTCCAACCTGATGACCTCCAGATGTGTTGGGTTACAATGCCTATCCTCCCCAGTAGCTCAAGATGATGGGAGTTGTAGTCCAACACATCTGGAATGAATTAGGTTGGAGGAGGTTCTCCTTAAGTGTGGAAGGCCATATAGAGAGGGGCACAGAAGTTCTGGTCAAACATGCAGCAATTAACAATAAACCAAGAGAAGAAGAAGAAGGAGGAGGAGGAGGAGAAGGAGGAGGAGGAGGAGGAGAAGGAGAAGGAGAAGGAGAAGGAGAAGAAGAAGAAGAAGAAGAAGAAGAAGAAGAAGAAGAAGAAGAAGAAGAAGAAGAAGAAGAAGAAGAAGATTGTGGCTACAATACCCCAAGGCAAACATTGTTTGGGTCACACACTCAGAAACAAACTCAGGCATCCCAGGATTTATGAACCAGCTGTGGTATTTAAGAAGACACAGCTATCTGGTGAGGCTTTTACACAGCTGTGTAAAAGCCTCACCAGAAAGCAACCAGCATAAAGGAAGCAGGGGAGACTCCAAGCTGGGGAAATGAAGAATGCTAATTTTTCTGAACATCCTGTTGCAGCAGCAGCAGCAGCAATTACAGAGCTCAGCGGGCATGTAACAACATCCGAAGCCAAGTCTCCTCCTCAAACATTTGCTCCTCCAAGTACCGCAGGGCGGCTCTGAAGGCTGCAGGCACGTGGACAACGGAAGAAACTTGCTGCAAAGTGTTGGGGGCAGGGTGGGGGTGGGGAGAAGAAAGAGTCGAGAAAGGAGCCCAGGGGAAGCCCACCAGCTCCTGCCTTCTGAGCCTTTTAGCGGCAAGCAGGGATGGGAGAGCGGCCGTTATGTAAGGTTTGCAGCACCGGCGGTTTATGTAACAGCCAAGGAAGGGAGGCAGCTTTGCAGTTGAAGAGTTAGGGAGCGAAGCTTTGAGAACAGCAACTGAGGAATTCAGGGCAACTTCAGAGGCAGGGGAGGAGGTGGCGTTGCTGTAGGATCCACACCAGGATCTCTTTCGGATGCCAGCGCATGAGCCTAGGATATGTGAAGGAATCGTTCCAAAGAGAAATGTCCTTGCAACAAGCACGGAGCAGGGCTTTCCCTGGTCACCCACATGTCACCACAGCTCAGGGTGTGGATTGATTTGAAGCAAGGCAATTTAAATCAGGAAGTAAAAAAAAGGTTGATGATTTCACTCAATGATTTAAATGATGGAATAACAGGCTCAAGTTAAAGGAAGCCGGATTGTGGCTGGACATCAGGAAAAACTTCCTGCCTGTTAGAGCAGTACGACAATGGAATCCGTTACCTAGGGAGGTTGTGGGCTCTCCCACACTAGAGGCCTTCAAGAGGCAGCTGGACAACCCTCTGTCAGGGATGCTTTAGGGTGGATTCCTGCATTGAGCAGGGGGTTGGACTCGATGGCCTTGTAGGCCCCTTCCAACTCTGCTATTCTATGATTCTATGATTCTATGAAGTTGCCCATTGAAACTGTCACATGTATTTCCAGAACAGTGGTGCAAATCTCACTCCCAAGTTAATTTAATTTTTATGAACTGCCCAGAGAGTTTTGCCTATGCGGCGGTAGAGAAATGTAATTAATGAGATGAACTAAACAGAGTTTTATTTTCGCTGTTCCAATCTTTCCAGCAGGCTTTGCTTAAGTCAGGGTGCCGGGAGGGGTCCGGCAGAACACTGGTGCAGGATCTCCCCCTGTCCGACGTCAGCTGCAAACACTCTGCGTTGGGGGGATCCTGGCGAATCCTTGCTCCTTTGCTTGAGATGCCTCCATTATGGCAAAGAGGGGCAACCGGAGCAGAATATTGCCCCGTTTTGTTGCCCCCTGAGGCAACCTCTGAGGGCAGTCAGAATAAAGCAAGAAGAAAAGGGCCCTTTACCTCGTCAAACGGAGCTTCATCCTCACAGTTCTCGAGGACTCGGGTGTAGAAGGAGAGGCCTGCAGAAGCCAAAAAGAGAAGAAGTGAAAGACATTTTGTTTTGTTTTGTTTCGTTTTAATTTATTCCGTTGATATCCCACCTACATACAGAATACTCTAGGTTGCAAAATGGAGCTCTTTCACGGCACAGTGGACCTTGGAAGGCCGTCTGAGGATGGCGTCTGAGAGAATCAGTGGGGGTTGCCTTATTATTATCATTATTATTATTATTATTATTATTATTATTATTATTATTTAGAATATTTATATACCGCTCCCCATTGAAAAATTTTGGAGCACTGTACAAGGTAAAATGAAAATAAAAACAGAATAAAACAGTTTAAAACAAAATTTAAAAGAAGCAATAACAGTAATGCAAGGCTGCATGTTAAAGAAAGGCTTCTTGGAATAAAGATGTTTTCAGGAGGCGCCGAAAGGAGTACAAGGTTGGCGCCTGCCTGACCTCCAGAGGCAGGGAGTTCCACAGGAGGGGGGCCACCACGCTGAAGGCTCTTCCCCTGGTGGACTCCAATCGGAGGATGGATCCAGGTGGAACCACCAGGAGCAGGCCCTCGGATGACCTCAGTGACCGGGCAGGTTGGTAAGGGAGAAGGCAGAGCTCTCTCAGGTATCCTGGTCCCAAGTTGTTTAGGGCTTTGTACGCAAGTACCAGAACCTTCAACCTGGCCCGGTAGCGAATAGGCAGCCAGTGCAGCTCCCTCAGCAGAGGAGTTCCATGCTGGAAAGGGGCAGCTCCAGGCAACAGCCAAGCTGCAGCATTCTGCACTAGCTCCAGTTTCCGGACCTTGTGACCGCGTCACATTTCACCTGCACCGTGGAGCAAGCCGTTGTCAGGCCAATAGTCTTGGATGGAAGGAAATGCAAGATTCTGGGACACACAGAACTGTCAACCAGCACGGAGAAACCCTGCAGCTAATATTAAGAGGCACCAGTTGGTGCCTCTGAGGTCAGTGGGGCAGGTCAATCCACTCTAAGTTTCAGTCAGAACTCTAAAGGAGCAATTTATTTCATTTATTTATTTTATTACTATATTTATAGCCTGCCTTTTTTCCTCCAAGGAACCCAAGGCGGCGTACATAATCCTCCTCCTCTCCATTTTATCCTCACAACAACAACCCTGTGAGGTAGATTGGGCTGAGGGTCTGTGACTGGTCCAAAGCCACCCAGTGAGCTTCCATGGCTGAGGGGGGGGGGATTAGAACCCAGATCTCCTGCCTCCCAGTCCAACACCGTAGCCACTACACCACCCTGGCTCTCTATCCAGTCGGAACTCAAAAAGCTTGCACAGGTTTGAGGAATTTTGGCTGTTCCTAATAAAGGTTCTGCCCAACTGTGGATCTTGGATTTCTTTTTTCTCAGAGTGGCTACCCTTTGCTTATTTTGAACCAGTAGTAAAGATGCCAGCCCCTCCCTGTCTAAGCTGCAGACACAGAAGATATTTATTGAAGATTTCATCCATCCATATGGGGAGATTGTGCAGAATGATTCCCCCTCCCACCCCAGACACAGAGGAACCCTTTACCTACATCTCATTTGCTAGAAATACATCAAAGCTTCAAAGGTTGCAAGTGGGGACTAGGGGATCATGCAAGGCTGGTGGATGGATTAAAACCGTCAGAGACGCTGTTAATGCTGGAATATTTATTTTATTTTTATTTATTTCATAGAATCATATAGAATCATAGAATAGCAGAGTTGGAAGGGGCCTACAAGGCCATCGAGTCCAACCCCCTGCTCAATGCAGGAATCCACCCTAAAGCATCCCTGACAGAGGGTTGTCCAGCTGCCTCTTGAAGGCCTCTAGTGTGGGAGAGCCCACAACCTCCCTTGGTAACTGGTTCCATTGTCATACTGCTCTAACAGTCAGGAAGTTTTTCCTGATGTCCAGCTGGAATCTGGCTTCCTGTAACTTGAGCCCGTTATTCCGTGTCCTGCCCTCTGGGAGAATCGAGAAGAGATCCTGGCCCTCCTCTGTGTGACAAAACCTTTCAAGTATTTGAAGAGTGCTCTCATGTCTCCCCTCCATCTTCTCTTCTCCAGGCTAAACAGGCCCAGTTCTTTCAGTCTCTCTTCATAGGGCTTTGTTTCCAGACCCCTGATCATCCTGGTTGCCCTCCTCTGAACACCCTGCCTTTTTTCCTCCAAAGAACCCAAGGTGGTGTACCTAATCCTCCTCCTCTCCATTTTATCCTCACAGCAACAACAACAACAACAACAACAACAACAACCCTGTGAGGTAGGTTGGGCTGAGCGCATGTGACTGGCCCAAAGTCACCCAGTGGGTTTCCATGGCCGAGTAGGGACTAGAACCTGGATCACCAGACTCCCAGTCCAACACCTTAGCTGCTACACCACACTTATTATTATTATTATTATTATTATTATTATTATTATTATTATTATAGCACCATCAATGTACATGGTGCTGTACAGAGTAACTGTACACTGTACACTGGCTCATATATATGCATGTATATACATTTGCATTCACTTTCTTATTTTTGTCATCATCAACCCTTCTCTTTGATCTCTACTTTTGTAACGAGGTGAAGACAGGAAAACGTTATTAATATGCTAACATTTCAACCACCAAATCTAAATTAACCCACTTTTGGAAGCAGGCAGGCCTTGACGGTGATTGAACGTGTCGGCTCCCAGCAATACCAGGCTGTATGTTTTCTTGTTACAATATTGTATTGTATTTCTTTATTTACAGTCAACAGACCAATATAAAACAAGAAGATACACCATTATATAAAACAATACAGAGTAGGGATAAAAAGAAGGAGTGTTACAAAATCACTAAAGATACTAGATTGTTATTTGTTGGTTTCTGAAAAGGGAACAGAATTGGGTTATTGGGGCCTAGCATAGTGAAAAAGGGAGGGATATATAGATAATAAAATTGCTAATCTGTGGATTTAATCGCAATCAACTTCCATAAGCGATCTGGTGCGGATGGCCAAATTCAGGAATTTGGCCACCTGCTCAGTGGTAGATTTACTGGAGCCCTGAAGTAGACTAATCAGGAGTGACTCAGGGGATCGTCCAGGGAGACATTGCATAATAGGACATAATAGGTCTTTTCTTGCCTGTTGGTAAAAATTGCAATGGAAGAGCACATGCAGAATGGATTCCACCTCGATGTTATTACATGGGCAGTATCTGTTTTTGGATGGAATTTTCTTATATCTGCCCTCCAGCAACTTGGAGGGGAGGACGTTAAATCTTGCTAGGGTGAATGCTTTCCTGTATTTGGGAATGGTTAACCAACCCAGGTATGGCATTCCGTCTTTGCAAGAAGGGACTAGGAGACCCAATATTGTTTTGCGCCCATTCTGATTTGCATTCAGTGTGGCAGAAGCCGGTCCCGTGCTGAGCTTTTCGGAGATCTCTGCAGAGCGATTCCCGTCGGAAGTTTGCATTGGCACTTCTGAAATCCCCCAGTGTAATACTTTGTGGTGGCTAATTACTTTCCTCCTTGTTTAAATCTCCCACATCGCTAGAGTGTCACCATGAGGTGGGAAGTCCTGCGGATTGCGTGGAAGGATCTCAGCAGAGAGCTCTTACTCTCACACTGCTGGGATCATTCGAGCAGAAGAGAATGCTGTGATCACACTCAGTCACGGGGGTTTGCCGGGGTCCAAATTTCGGTTTCCTTTCCCCCAATTGCCAAACTTTTTGTGGTTTCCTGGCTTTTGCACAGTTGTTCCACCCATTCTAAAAAGCTGAAATGCCTCCCCAAAGTCTAAGCTGCTGGAAGCGAGAGCTTTAAACTAAAATATGCTGGTATTTTCCCCCTCCCCCAACTTTTTGCTTTTGACCCCCCCCCCCCACTGGAATTCAGCCCTTGAGAGTTTCTCCAGAATTGAATTTCAATACTCCAGCACTAAGTACACCCAATCCCATCAACCCCCCACGGCCTCTTTCTAGAGGCATCGGAGGGCTGGTTCACATGAGGATTGGGGTGAGCCTTAACCTCCCATGTTGGTTTTCCAGCTGCTTCACTATGGATCAAGCTGGTTTTGAGCACATGGCCAGTGTTAGGACCTTTTCCACTTGCTGTAGGGAATAAAGTTTGGCTGGTGACAATATGATCAAGGGATGGATGGCTGTATGCTGCAACAGCCTTCCTCAAGCTTCTGCCCTCCAGATATTTTGGACTTCAACTCCCATCAATCCCAGCATTCAGGAATTCTGGTGCTGTAATTCAAAACTTCTGGAGGGGACCAGGCTGGGATAGGACTCCTATAGGGAGTTTCAGAAAATGGCAGCAAAAGAGAGTCCTCCTCAGTGGTGCCCCCCCCAATTGTGAAAGGCTCTCTCTAACGAGGTCTGGCTGGCCCCAACATTGTCATCTTTTCAGCACTAGGTGAAGACTGCCTTCTATTCATAGAATCATAGAATAGCAGAGTTGGAAGGGGCCTACAAGGCCATCGAGTCCAACCCCCTGCTCCATGCAGGAATCCACCTGAAAGAATCCCTGACAGAGGGTTGTCCAGCTGCCTCTTGAAGGCCTCTAGTGTGGGAGAGCCCACAACCTCCCTAGGTACCGAATGGCATATGATGGGCTTTTTAATGCATCAGCAGAATTGCATCACTGATGGTGTTTTGGTTGTTTTACCAGGGAAGAGGGTGATACTTTAGTGGATAATTGTTTTCAACTGTTCTAAATTTTGTAGTTTTGATCCTGTTGTAAGCTGGCTTGAGTCTTTTCTTGATAACAGCACCTACAACATCTTCGTCTTTGCCTGTGCACGCAGGGAGGGGAGGTGTTCAAAGTCTAGTACACTTCAGATGACTTGCCTGAAGGTAGGGTCGTGGGCTCTCCCACACTCGAGGCCTTCAAGAGGCAGCTGGACAGCCATCTGTCAGGGATGCTTTAAGGTGGATTCCTGCATTGAGCGGGGGGTTGGACTCGATGGCCTTATAGGTCCCTTCCAACTATGCTATTCTATGATTCTATGATTCTATGAATAGAGGGCAGTCTTCAGCTGGTACTGAAAATATGACAATGTTGGGGCCAGGCAGACCTCGTTAGACTTTTATACTGTTAGTTTTACTCTACCCTGTGCCTCTTTGGTGCATTCTCTTCCCCTTCTTATTGTTTTATTATGATTTTATTAGAATGTAAGCCTATGCGGCAGGGTTTTGCTATTTTATTGTTATACTCTGTACAGCACCATGTACACTGATGGTACTATATAAATAAATAAATAAATAAATAAATAAATAAATAATAAGGTGGATTCCTTCTGGAGGGGACCAGGCTGGGATAGGACTCCTATAGGGAGTTTCAGAAAATGGCAGCAAGGGTTGGAAAAAGGGTTGGACTCAATGGCCTTAGAGGCCCCTTCCAAATCTGCTATTCTATGATTCTAGAGGCAATGCGCTCAAATATGAACAAAATATAATTTGGGAGGAAGTGCAAATGCTTTTGAGGAGAGCCGATTGAATTCCAAACAGCCTCAGCGGATATAGGAGTGGAACTGAGGGTGATAAATTTAAAGGTACGTTGGTCTCGGCAGCCTCCGAAGGTCTGCTGTTTTGCTCTGTCGCTACTGAATGGAGCAGCCGGGCAGCCTCTCAGACGGAGCTCTGCTGTCTTTCAACATCAACAAATCTGTCCTCCATCTGCAGTTCTCCCGAGACACTGCTCAGGCATGTTACACCACACAGCTAAAAGAATTCAAAGGCTACTTTATGTCGATACGATGGGTTGCCACAGGTGGTGGAAGCCAGAGGCTGTAAAAACTCCAGTGACTGGGATTTGCCACCTGCAGTTTATCTGAGCTGGGTGGGATTATTGTCTGTGATTCCGCACGCCCCAGGTGCTGTGAAAGCCCAGCCTGGTGTACTACGGATGTGTTGGACTACAGCTCCCAACATCCCCCAGCCAGCATGGCCAATGCCATAGAGCTCACCAGAAGGACAAAGGCAGAGAACATAAAATGTATGCTTTACAACGTTATGCAGGGAGACAGGTGTTCCCTGCCCCAAAGGGCTTACAAACTGCAACTTGACATGACGTGGACAATAGAGGAAATGCGGGGGGAGTGGAGGAAGGCAAACCAAGGAAGAATATGTGGTTATTTCATTTAAACAGATGGGTAGGATAATATCCGTCACACAACCTGTCCGGTCATTAATTTATCTGGAAAGCAAAAAGTGTTATCTTGCAAAAAGTTTTATTCTGCTTGCCCAGTCCTTACGTCCCTCTCTCTCTCTCTCTCTCTCTCTCTCTCTCTCTCTCTCTCTCTCTCTCTCACACACACACACACACACACACACACACACCCTGGCATTACATTGTTTGGGTTCCTCAGAGACGTCAATCACTCTCCCCACAAGCAGAGGCATGCAAGCACTCCCCCACCCCCAAAGGTACTCACATGGAAAGACACCACCTCATCTTCTCTGCCTCCCTTCTCACACTCAGGACACAACAGACAACCGCAGGCCTGTACAGACTCCCTGCCACGTAGTGTGCATGGCCAAGTCCCGTCTTCCCCCCCCCCCAGCCCCATTTCCCCAAACCCCTTCTTGCGATGCCAGAGAGGCAGCAACAGTGTCAGGGGTGCTGTCATTCACAATGGGTGGCAGGTAATCTCCGACTGTGTCTGGCTTAGCATCACCAAAAACAAAAAACGGGGAGACAGATTTGTACAAAAATAGATAAATGTGAATATGGTGATTTTGTATAGATGCAAATGTATAAGAGTCAGTGACAGCCAGAGTGGTGTAGTGGTTAGATTGTTGGACTGGGAGTCTGGGAGATCCAGGTTCTAGTCCCTATGCAGCTGTGGAAGCCCACTGGGTGACTTTGGGCCAGTCACAGACTCTCAGCCCAGCCTACCTCATAGGGTTGTTGTTGTGAGGATAGAGAGGAGGAGGATTATGTATGCTGCCTTGGGTTCCTCAGAGGGGAAAAAAGCAAGCCATAAACGCAATAAATAAAATAAATAAGTAAAAAATCATTACTATAATTGAAAGAGAAATGCGATAGCCCTCACCCTGATGGGCAGGGGACCTGTCTGCTTTCTGCTCTACCTTTGACAGGCCACTTCAGGGCCCCAGCTCTACTCTCCCGTCTTCTGGTTCATCTTCATCTTTACACTGGACCTCTCCTCCTGTGGCTGCCTAGCAACTGATAACTCAGAGGTAGGCCTGGCCCCTGAACCTGGAGGGAGCTCAGCATAGAGCCAGCCGGACTTGTATCCATTGAGAGAGATCTCTCCTCCTCCTCCTCCTCCATGAATTTTCCCACCCACCCCTTTAAAGTAAGCTTACAATGCAATTCTAGGCATGTTTTCTCAGAAATGCATTCCACTGTCTTCAATTAGCTTACTCCCAGGGGAGTAGGCATACGATGGCAGCCAAACCTGGACCACATCTTCTGGCAGTGAATTCTGTACATTAACTATGTACTGTTAACGTCAGGAGATACCTTTTTTTAAAAAAAAAAAAAATCTTCAGTATTCTCTGTTATTCTTCTTCCTCCTTCTCCATAAATTAGCCTGCCTCAAACTTCATTTTTTTTTTGAACCAGGGAGCCTGGTTCCATCCAGCGGTGCAAACATCCCAAGCAGGGGCTTGGAGTGGAAATATTCCTTCATCGATTCATTGATGGATTTACTAAACTGTTATCCTGCTTCTCCACCCAGCAGTGGCCCAGGACCCCTTGCAGATGATGCTGACAGGCAACCTTTGGGTCCTGTACAGCTGCATCCTCTCTTGGTGAAAGATCTTGCGCTGCTCCTCTCTCGGGTCACGCGTCGTAGCGCCTCTCTCGGGGCCAGCAGGCGAGCATCTGCTTCCCTGCAGTCCTTGCAAGAGTGTCAGAAAAGAGCTGCAGTGTTTCACCTCGAAGGAGTGAGAAGGAACGTGCCCTGGGGGGGGGGGTTGGGGGAGCCATTCCCGGATTCCTAGGCCTGCTTGTAGTGCACAGACAGGTGTAGCACTAGCAACCGACACAGCAAGTGAGCCTAGAGAAGCTGTGAAAGGAATAAGAGGGACTATAAATAGATGTGTCTGCCAGGGAGTGAAGGATAGCAGGCACGGTCAGGCCTGGCTGAGCCACTCACAACACGTGAGCAAGAGAGGAAGAATGTGGCGAAGGACAGGTGTGCAGCGGAAGATTGGCACAGGCAGGTTTCAGGTTTCATGGGGGTGCTCAGCAAAGTGCTTTCTGATGGGGGGGGGGCTCCTGTGTTATCATAGAATCATAGAATAGCAGAGTTGGAAGGGGCCCACAAGGCCATCGAGTCCAACCCCCTGCTCAATGCAGGAATCCACCCTAAAGCATCCCTGACAGAGGGTTGTCCAGCTGCCTCTTGAAGGCCTCTAGTGTGGGAGAGCCCACGACCTCCCTAGGTAACTGATTCCATTGTCGCACTGCTCTAATAGTCAGCAAGTTTTTCCTGATGTCCAGCTGGAATCTGGTTTTCTTTAACTTGAGCCCGTTATTCCGTGTCCTGCACTCTGGGAGGATCGAGAAGAGATCCTGGCCCTCCTCTGTGTGAGAACCTTTGAAGTATTTGAAGAGTGCTCTCATGTCTCCCCTCAATCTTCTCTTCTCCAGGCTAAACGTGCCCAATTCTTTCAGTCTTCCTTCATAGGGCTTTGTTTCCAGACCCCTGATCATCCTGGTTGCCCTCCTCTGAACATGCTCCAGCTTGTCTGCGTCCTTCTTGAATTGTGGAGCCCAGAACTGGACGCAATACTCTAGATGAGGCCTAACCAGGGCCAAATAGAGAGGAACCAGTACCTCACGTGATTTGGAAGCTATACTTCTATTAATGCAGCCCAAAATAGCATTTGCCTTTTTTGCAGCCATATCACACTGTTGGCTCATATTCAGCTTGCGATCTACAACAATTCCAAGATCCTTCTCGTTTGTAGTATTGCTGAGCCAAGTGTCTCCCATCTTGTAACTGCGCACTTGGTTTCTTTTCCTATGTGTAGAACTTGGCATTTATCCCTATTCAATTTCATTCTATTGTTTTCAGCCCAGCACTCCAGCCTCTCAAGATCATGTTGAAGTTTTTTCTGTCTTCTAGGGTATTAGCTATCCCACCCAATGGTGGGATTTCCTAGTGGCAGCATCTCCCTGTTGACTGCTGGGCAGAGGCCGCCATTTCAATGTCCCACAATGCCCTGGGGCAAAGTTATTTCAGGGGCATTGTGGGTGAAATGTAAATGGTGGCTATTGCCCCTCACTGATCTGAGCACAAGAATAAAGTTGCGGGGGGGGGGGGGTCAGTCCAGGGCAGGCTTTAGGGGTAGTGTGGGGTTATGGATCCTACTTTACATAGGACAGCTCTCTATTTTAGGGTGACCATATGAAAAGGAGGACAGGGCTCCTGTATCTTTAACTGTAATGTAGAAAAGGGAATTTCAGCAGGTGTCAATTGAAGCGGGTGAAATTCTCTCTTCATCAACACAGTTAAAGCTGCAGAAGCCCTGCCCTCTTTTGTATATGGCCACTCTACTATAGCTAGTGTAGCTTTAACTGTTGTAATGAAGAGGGAATTTCACCCACTTCAATTGACATCTGCTGCAATTCCCTTTTCTACATTACTGTTAAAGATACAGAAGCCCTGTCCTCCTTTTCATATGGTCAGCCTACTCTATTTGAAGTCCAAGTCCAGCTTCGGCTCATACGCCAGCTGCGCCTCTTCCTAGAGTCGGAAGACCTAAAGACAGTCGTGCACGCGCTGGTAACTTCAAGGCTCGACTTCTGCAACGCGCTCTACATAGGGCTACCTTTGTGCCTAGTCCGGAAACTTCAACTAGTTCAAAATATGGCAGCCAGGCTGGTTACCGGTACACCTAGGGGGGACCACATTACACCAGTCTTAAAATCTCTTCACTGGCTGCCAATAAGTTTCCAGGCGAAGTATGAAGTGTTGGTTATCACCCTTAAAGCCCTACATGGTTTGGGTCCAGGCTACCTGCGGCATCGCCTTCTCCCGTACAATCCGCCCCGCACACTCAGGTCCTCTGGGAAGAATTTACTCCAGCCAACAAAAACAAGGCTGACAACTATTACCCAGAGGACCTTCTCTTGTGCTGCTCCCAGACTGTGGAATGGCTTGCCGGGAGAGATTCGTCAACTTAACAGTCTTCCGGAATTTAAGAAAGCCATCAAGACTGATCTCTTCTGGCAGGCCTATCCTGGGGAATTTTAGGATGTTTATAGAATGTTTTAGCAATGTGTATTATGTTCTTAATTCAGTTTTATGTATTTTATATTTATCATTGTTCCTCACCTCAATCAAAATGGAGAGGCGGGTAAGATGATGATGATGATGATGATTCAGAAAGAACCATACAAAGGGAGAAGCACAGCAGGGCCAGATCTATACCAAGCAGGATATGATGCTTTGAAAACAGTTTGAGAACTGCATCTGGAGCATTTCCTGGGCCCCAACCATTGCCACTACTGTTATAAACTGTTTTAAAGCAGTAGTGTAGACTCTGCCCAGGTCCCTGAAGTTGCCCATCAGCTATTAATATCCACACAGCAAACTGAGCAGGCAGACAGGTTTTCACCCGGTCAAAGTCATCCCCACGATGAGGGTAAGGTGTGTTGCAAATCTATTTAAAACCATAGCAATTATATTCAGATTGGTAGCTATGCATATACACTTGCTTATGCAAATCTGTGCCAACTTTTACCATCTTTTTTGGCAAGGCTCTTGGAAAAGACGTAAGTGGCCATCCTACCTGCCAGTGAATGGCAGACAGCACTGGCTTCTGCCCAAGGGTGCTGTGCACTGATGCTGGGCCTGACAACAAAGGCACCTTCCAGAAGGAGCTTTGGCAATTGGGGTGTATAGAAGTGTCATAAATAAAATTTAATCAGGCAACAGGTTGGGTCCTTTCAGCCAGGCCTGCTTGATTCGTTTACAGGATGAGACAATCCCAGAAGGCACCAGGTTGGGGAAGAATGCCCTTATAGGTGCCTCAGTAAGTGAGGAGGGAGCAGAAGCTGCACGGACTTCTCTTTTACACAAGAGTTGGATGTAACATCAGAGCTCAGAAAGTGAGCAGCAAATCAGGACATTACACAGCTCAAATTGTGCCACTTGGTGGCCTTAGGCATGCTGCTCCCTCTCATAACCTTCTCCCCTTCCCAACACACCTGCAATGTAGAGATGACGACGACGACGATGATGATATTGACCATAAGGAGTACAACAGTATAATGTATGCAAAGGGCTTTGGACATTTGAAACTGCAATATCAATGCCAGGTAACGTATATCTTCAGATCAATGGCATTGCCACGGGTACTTGAATGGCCCCACTGTATGTCCACATCTCCACAACTGACTTGGAGCGATCCTTTCTCAGCTCAGGTTGTGGCCTTTCCCACACTAGAGGCCTTCAAGAGGCAGCTGGACAGCCACCTGTCAGGGATGCTTTAGGGTGGATTCCTGCATTGAGCAGGGGGTTGGACTCGATGGCCTTGTAGGCCCCTTCCAACTCTGCTATTCTATGATTCTATGATTCATGTCCCCAAAAGCTTCTTCTCTACCTGAGATTCATTGTTGACAACTTTATTATTTGGACTGATGGACAGGGGGCTGTGACCAAGTTCCACCAGGACTTCAACAACTTCCCCTCCGCCATCTACTTGAGCCTAGACCAGTCCATGCAAAAGGTTCACTTTTTGGACATGACTGTGCAACTATATTAACAGACATATAAGCTCCACCTTATATCAGAAAGCTATGGACAGCTACACCTGCTTGCATGCTTCCAGGTTCCACCCAAAACAGAACACGGAATCTGTTGTCTACGGCCAAGCTCTATGATATAACCACAACTGTTCTGACTCATTGGATATAGATGCAGAACTTAAGGATCTGCCCCAGGCATTTCTCAAATGACAATCCCCACCCAACGAAGTGAAAACAACTAGTCAACAAGGCCAGGCTGGTACCCACAAATAATTTACTGCAGGACAGAGCCAGAAGAGGAAATGATAGAACACCACTTGTTATCCCCCAGAATTCCCAGCTAAAACCACTCAAATGCACCATCTCCTGGTCAGGGACATTTCCCTGCCATAGGCCTTGGGTCCTTGCTTACAGAGAGTCTCCAGGCTAAACCTGAAGGAGCTCCTCACCAGATGCCCGCTCTGTCCCCACTTCTGAGAGCACATTGTGCTGCCAGCCAAAATGTCAGGGGTTCATCCTCTTCCAGTAGGAGCAATCATACTGCCCTTATACAAATCTATGGTGCGACCACACATAGAATACTGTGTACAGTTCTGGTCACCACACCTGAAAAAAGGATATTATGGAGCTGGAAAAAGGGCAGAAAAGGGCAACTCAAATGATGAAGGGGATGGAGCATCTCCCCTACGAGGGAAGGTTACATCAACTGGGATCGTTCAGCTTGGGGGAAAAGAGACTAAGGGGAGACTTGATAGAGATGTACAAAATGATGCATGGTGTGGAGAATGTGGACAGGGAGACATTTTTCTCCCTCTCTCAAAATACTAGAACCCAGTGGGCTCATCCCATGAAGCTGATGGGTGGGAGATCCAGGACAAATAAAAGGAAGGACTTCTTCACACAGCGCATAGTTAAGTTATGAAACTCACTACCACAAGATAGAGACTGAAAGAACTGGGCCTGTTTAGCCTGGAGAAGAGAAGATTGAGGGGAGACATGAGAGCACTCTTCAAATACTTAAAAGGTTGTCACACAGAGGAGGGCCAGGATCTCTTCTTGATCCTCCCAGAGTGCAGGACACGGAATAACGGGCTCAAGTTAAAGGAAGCCAGATTCCAGCTGGACATCAGGAAAAACTTCCTGACTGTTAGAGCAGTAAGACAATGGAATCAGTTACCTAGGGAGGTGGTGGGCTCTCCCACACTAGAGGCATTCCAGAGGCAGCTGGACAACCCTCTGTCAGGGATGCTTTAGGGTGGATTCCTGCATTGAGCAGGGGGTTGGACTCGATGGCCTTGTAGGCCCCTTCCAACTCTGCTATTCTATGATTCTATGAAGATGTAGTGATGGCCACCCATTTGGATGGCTTTAAAAGGGGGAGGAAATGGCCCTCAATTGCTACTAACCCTGATGGTTGTGTGCCATCTCCAGTATTTGAGGCAGTGAGCCTGTGTGCACCAGTTGCTGGGGAACATGGGTGGGAGGGTGCTGTTGCACCGTATCCTGCTTTGTTGGTTCCTGGTCGACGGCTGGTTGGCCTCTGTGTGAACAGAGTGCTGGACTATTTATTTATTTATTTATTTATTACATTTCTCTACCACCCAATAGCCGGAGCTCTCTGGGCGGTTCACGAAAATTAAAAATAATAATAATAATTAAAAATTAAAAGGTAGATGGACCCTAGGTCTGATGCAGCATCAGGGCTCGTCTTACGTTCTTATGTTCTTACCATTTGCCAGCGACACCCTTCTGTATTCGACACCCGGCAAACGGGGCAGTCCCTACGCCTAGGCAGAAGACTAAATGGACACAAACCTGACATTATTATTATTATTATTATTATTATTATTATTATTTATTTATATAGCACCATCAATGTACATGGTGCTGTACAGAGTAAAACAGTAAATAGCAAGACCCTGCCGCATAGGCAAGGGCCATAGTCAGGAGCACGGAAGAGAACATTCCAACCCCTGCCAGAGCTCTGTAGCTGAGCTTAAGGCAGCCGCTCCTGAGCAAAGGAGCTTCAAAGGGAAGCGTCTGCCTGAAACTGCTGAATCACAAACTTGTCAAGCGGTTCAATTCTATTCATTTGAGCCTGAAGGGCAACATGATTTCCCTCCTACTGCAAGGTGTTAATTTACTCTGCAGTCCTAAGATAATTGTGTTATCACCAATTACTGCTGTTGTGGAGGGTTGGAGCAGTTAGTTTGCATACAGTGGTATTCAGATTGTCACAAACTGTAGATTCATTGTAATATTACTCCAGCTTTTATGGTTATTTTCACCTTTACACCCATATGTCCTAGGGTGACCATATGAAAAAGAGGACAGGACTCCTGTATCTTTAACAGTTGCATAGAAAAGGGGTTTTCAGCAGGTGTCATTTGTAAATGTGGAGAACCTGGTGAAATTCCCTCTTCATCACAACAGTTAAAGCTGCAGGAGCTATGCTAGAGTGACCAGATTTAAAAGCGGGCAGGGCTCCTGCAGCTTTAACTGGTGTGATGAAGAGGGGATTTCACCAGGTGCTGCCTGCATACAAATGACACCTGCTGAAATTCCCTTTTCTAGGCAACTGTTAAAGATACAGGAGCCCTGTCCTCCTTTCCATAGGGTCAGTCTACCTTCACCACCAGCCTTCCTTTTTGAAGGTGGTGCCAAGAATTGTAAGATGTAGCCTGGTGAGCCTTTCTGGGCAGGGAGTTCCACAGGGTTAACCCTTTGATTGGAAAAAGCCTCATGAGAAATGCACCAGCATTTCCAGCAAATCCTCCTTCAAGCCACCATTGTTGCTGCTGCGCCAGAGGGATGGGTGGGTGAAAAAGCAGTTTGCAATGGTGAAGAGGGGGAGCAGACCCAAGGGCTCCAGTCATAGAATCATAGAATAGCAGAGTTGGAAGGGGCCCACAAGGCCATCGAGTCCAACCCCCTGCTCAATGCAGGAATCCACCCTACAGCATCCATGACAGAGGGTTGTCCAGCTGCCTCTTGAAGGCCTCTAGGGTGGGAGAGCCCACAACCTCCCTAGGTAACTGATTCCATTGTCGCACTGCTCTAACAGTCAGGAAGTTTTTCCTGATGTCCAGCTGGAATCTGGCTTCCTTTATCTTGAGCCCGTTATTCCGTGTCCTGCACTCTGGGAGGATCGAGAAGAGATCCTGGCCCTCCTCTGTGGGACAACCTTGTAAGTATTTGAAGAGTGCTCTCATGTCTCCCCTCAATCTTCTCTTCTCCAGGCTAAACCTGCCCAGTTCTTTCAGTCTCTCTTCATAGGGCTTTGTTTCCAGACCCCTGATCATCCTGGTTGCCCTCCTCTGAACACGCTCCAGCTTGTCTGCGTCCTTCTTGAATTGTGGAGCCCAGAACTGGACACAGAACGCAATCCAGTCAGTGGGCCCTTTGCTGGAAAGCACACACCCCCCAACACATGCCTGGCCGTGCCGACCCCTGACGCCAGCCCTGAGTCACTCCTTTAATGCTGCTTGCTAGGGGCCGACTTGTGCGAGCACACACAGAACTGAATAAAAGATGTTGCCTCCAGGCAAAACGTCTGCAAGTGGAGCCGTCTGACATAGCACAAGGCAACAGGAGCACGGGCTGACATTTCTGCCGCTGAAATGTGAGCAAGTGCCAATTCTGCAGCTCAACTTTAGTCGGGGATGAGATGACCAAGAGCTCAATCCCAAGGCTTTAATTACAGTGGTTAGCCAGGGAAAGAATAATTGTAACGCTGATGTTTAATTTTAACAGGTGCTGCTTTACTATTTGATGGGGTGTTTTGGTTTCGTTTTGTAACCAAATGCTGATTGCAATAGCCTGGCCATCTCTAAGCCCTGGGCTAGAACGCAAACCAAATAAACATATAAAATAATGAGCTGCAATCTTGCCATATGCTGGAACAGTCACAGGACAGCTCCACTTTGGGTTGTGTGTCTACGAGAGCCGGCTTTTTGAGACATGGCTTGCCTCGGAAATGTTTTCACTGAACCTGTGGGCTGGTCTTTCCCAACCAGATGTGTTGGGCTACAACTCCCAGATGAGTTGTCCATGCTGGCTATGGATGATAGGAGCTGTAGTCCAACATTCTGGATGGCAACAGCTTGAGAAAGGCTGTAAAGGGAATTTGGGGGAATGATTCCACCTTGGAGGCTCGTGAACAGCTGAGGAGTAATGCAACTCCTCCTTTTCCCCCTCTCTGACAAGGGCAGGAGCCATTACTTTCGGGGGAGCTTTGAAGATTCATTAGCAAGCGTCTGAAGTCGGATTCCAAGCTATACATACTAAATATTAGCATAACACTTTAAACAAAACTCATCCGCTTACAAGCAACTCTCCAGCCCTTAGAGAATTCCCTCCTCCTGCCACAAACAGAGAACCACCCAGAGAGCTCCGGCTATTGGGCGGTATAGAAATGTAATAAATAAATAAATAAATAAATAAATAAACGATGGACACTGGCATAAGCAGATATGGGGTGGTGATGCAGCAAGGAACTAGATAAACTTATTATACTTATAAATTCACAAAACTGTACACGTATCAATGATGAATAGATCTGAAAACATTTGATTGTTTCTCAAGGTGCCCCCAATGAGTTATTTATATTTATTTATTTATTTATTGCATTTCTATTTATTTATTTGTTTGTTTTATTTATTTATTTATAGCCGAAGCTCTCCGGGCGGTTCACAAAAATTAAAACCATAATAAAACAACCAACAGGTTAAAAGCACAATGACAAAATACAGTATAAAAAGCACAACCAGGATAAAACCACACAGCAAAATTGATATAAGATTAAAATACAGAGTTAGAACAGTAAAATTCAGATTTAAGTTAAAATGAAGTGTTAAAATACTGAGAGAATAAAAAGGTCTTCAGCTGGTGACAAAAGGAGTACAGTGTAGGCGCCAGGCGGACCTCTCTGGGGAACTCATTCCACAGCCGGGGTGCCACAGCGGAGAAAGCCCTCCTCCTAGTAGCCACCTGCCTCACTTCCTTTGGCAGGGGCTCACAGAGAAGGGCCCCTGTAGATAATCTTTTTGTGAACAGCCGAGAGAGCTTCGGCTATTGGGCGGTATAAAAATGTAATAAATAAATAAATAAATAAATAAATAAATAAAATCTTAAGGTCCGGGCAGGTACATATGGGAGGAGGCGTTCCTTCAGATAACCTGGCCCCAAACCGTTTAGGGCTTTGAATGTCAATACCAGCACTTTGAATCGGGCCCGGACCTGGACTGGCAGCCAATGAAGCTGGAAAAGGACTGGCGTCATGTGAATACCACCCAATAGTCAAAGCTCTCCGGGCATCAGACTTAACAGTTCCTTAACACTACTTCGCTATATCTACAATCTCATTTCTTAGGTGCAGAACCAGAACGTAACAGTAATTTAAGTGTGGTCTCACCATAGATTTTCTAAGGGCAGGATGATTTTGGCAGTTTCATTCTCAATTAACTTCCTAATTAAGCCTGACATAGAGTTTGCCTCTTTTTCTTTTTCTTTTAACAACGGCCACACACTGGGACAATATTTTCATCGAGTTTTTCCACCACAACCCATGATCTCTTTCTTGTTCAGTCAACGCCAGCTCAGATCCCATCAGGTTATACTTGCAGTTGGTTTTTTTTGCCCCAACGTGCATCACCTTACACTTATTTATTTATTTATTTATTTATTTATTACATTTCTATACCGCCCAATAGCTGGAGCTCTCTGGGCGGTTCACAACTTGCTGACATTGAACCACATCTGCCATTTGGACACCTTTTTCTCCCAGCTTGGAGAGATCCCTTTGCAGCTCTTCACAATCCCTTTGTGTTTTAACAACCTTAAATAATTTGGTGTCGTCGACAAACTTGGCTACCTAACTCCTAATTCCAGATCATTGATTTTAACTGATAGATCAATCCATGAATATTAGATTACTGCAATGCACTCTACGTAGGGCTGCCTTTGAAGACGGTTCGGAAGCTGCAGCTCGTGCAAAATGCAGCGGCCAGATTGATTTCGGGAACCAGAAGGTTTGACCATATAACACCTGCTCTGGTCCGCTTGCACTGGCTGCCTGTATGTTTCCAAGCCCAATTCAAGGTGCTGGTTTTGACCTATAAAGCCTTACACGGCTTGGGACCACAATACCTGACGGAACGCCTCTCCTGACGGGAATATACCTGGTCACTACGTTCAACATCTAAGGTTCTCCTCCGGGTGCCTACTCTGAGAGAGGCTCGGAGTGTGGCAACGAGGGACAGGGCCTTTTCGGTGGTGGCCCCCAGACTGTGGAATGATCTCCCTGACGAGGCTCGCCTGGTGCCAACGCTGCTATCTTTCTGGCGCCAGGTTAAGACTTTCCTCTTTGCCCAGGCATATGGCAGCACATCTTAATCACCCACATGTTTAGTTTTTTGACGGTTTTTAATGCTTTAAGTGTGTATGTTCTGTGTTTTAGATTTTTTAATTTTGTATACTTGTTTTTATCTCAATTTTAGAATTTCTGTAAACCGCCCAGAGAGCTCTGGCTATGGGGGCGGTGTATAAGTGTAATAAATAATAATATAATATTAGGGGACATCTTCTGGGCCTTCCACTGCCATTTCAGGCCGCTTTGCCCCCAGCCATAACCTCTGGGGTGAAACACAGCTCTACCCTCTTCACTATAGTTTTCTGCATGACCCTGCCCAGAACTCTGTTCCCCTATAGAGACCTCCTTTTCCCATGTTCTCTGGCACAAGTGGGCCTGAGAGAAGGTGGACGCGGGTTAGCGCAGTTCTCAGATATAGTACCCAGATTCTGGAGTTACTCACCTAGGGCTGTGTGCTTGACCCCATCACTGGCTGCCTTTCAATAAATTTATTCCAGTGACTATTTTCCTGTTTTGGCCTTTTCATTGATGTTTAAACTGCTGGGTTGCTTTTTTCTGTTTTGATATTGTTCGTTTGCAGTGTATGATGTTGTACTTCATGATTAGCGTGACCATATGAAAAGGAGAACAGGGCTCCTGTATCTTTAACAGTTGCATAGAAAACGGAATTTCAGCAGGTGTCATTTGTATATATGGAGAACCTGGTGAAATTCCCTCTTCATCACGCCAGTTAAAGCTGCAGGTGCCCTGCCCTCTTTTAAATCTGGTCACTCTAGCATAGCTCCTGAAGTTTTAACTGCTGTGATGAAGAGGGAATTTCACCAGGTTCTCCATATATACAAATGACACCTTCTGAAATTCCCTTTTCTATGCAACTGTTAAAGATACAGGAGCCCTGTTCTCCTTTTCATAGGGTCACCCTGTTCATGATCCACCCAAGCCTTTTCAGTCCTGTAGGGATGTGCCAGGGTTTTTCCAGACAAGGCTTTTATCTTGAAATCGCCCTGCCTCTTTCACAGAATTTTGCAGGGGGGTCCAGACAGCTTCCACCTGCAACCATCCTGTGTTTTTCCCACTGCTTCCTCCTCCTTTTTTCTTACCACAGAAAATCCATAAAGAAGAAAAGATGCACAATCAATGCCTTCTAATTGGTAACATCTGGAACTACCCTAAGGGCGCAATCCTACGCATGTTGAGAGAGAGAAAAGTCCTACAACTCCTCCATGCTGTCTGGGGAATGCTGTGAGTTTTAGGACTTCTTTCTGTCTAGACATGCATAGGGTTGTGTCCTAAGAATACTGCTGTCATGGTTTCATCTGCCTTTGTATTCTGTTGTCTAACTGTGGTGTATTTTATCACAGTGGGAAAACACAGGAGGGTTACAAGTAGAAACATAGAATGAGCTGGACTTCCAGAGGAGGCTTTTTATCATGCCATTATTCCCCCGCTGCATTCATGGAATCCAAACGTCATTGCCTTCACAATTCAATTGAATTGCTCCACAATTCAAGAAGGACGCAGACAAGCTGGAGTGTGTTCAGAGGAGGGCAACCAGGATGATCAGGGGTCTGGAAACAAAGCCCTATGAAGAGAGACTGAAAGAACTGGGCATGTTGAGCCTGGAGAAGAGAAGATTGAGGGGAGACATGATAGCCCTCTTCAAATACTTGAAAGGTTGTCACCCAGAGGAGGGCCAGGATCTCTTCTCGATCCTCCCAGAGTGCAGGACACGGAATAACGGGCTCAAGTTAAAGGAAGCCAGATTCCAGCTGGACATCCGGAAAAACTTCCTGACTGTTAGAGCAGTACGACAATGGAGTCAGTTATCTAGGGAGGTTGTGGGCTGTCCCACACTAGAGGCCTTCAAGAGGCAGCTGGACAACCCTCTGTCAGGGATGCTTTAGGGTGGATTCCTGCATTGAGCAGGGGGTTGACTCAATGGCCTTGTAGGTCCCTTCCAACTCTGCTATTCTATGATTCTATGATTCCCTTTGCAGCGCCCGTCTTTTCTTAGAGCCAAACTAGACATGTTGTGCAAGTACGCTTAGCTTTTCTCCAACTTCTAACTTTGCAACAGTGGGGAGACGGCATTTTACAGGGCAGCTTGATGTAGTGTCTGCCTGTGTGTGTTCTTAACCATTTCCCCTGGCATCCCCACCCCCACAAAAACATACTCCTATTTTTCCTCTGTTGGAAAAATAGCATCTTGGGAGAAATAGCTTTTAGTAGAAAAACTACTAGAGGGGAAATTAGTCAAGAAGATACTCCTACCACCACCAAACAACAACAACAACCTTAGTTTGGATTTTTGTCTGTTTGCTTGATTTATACTCCACCATTCTACCAAAAAAAAAAAAAATGGCACTCACGGTTGTTTACAAAACAACTTAAAATAGATTAAAGCAATAAAACACATTAAAATACCATTTTAAAAGACCTCTGCAGCTACCTGCGGAGATGCTCCTGTGACTGCATTTTGTAGGAGGAGAAAAGAGAGAAAAACTTGGGGGGCTTCTGGTGCCGTTCCCCTGCCTCATCCCCAGATTACAGGGGGGTCCAGACAATGACGTCTTCCACTCATAACCCTCCCACATTTTCCCACCGCTTCTTCCATCTTTTTTCTTACCATGTAAAGCTCCTTTAGGAAGGAAAAGGCAGAATAACTGTACAGTGGCCTGATCTACACCAAGCAAGATATAGCACTATGAAAGTGGTATGAAAGCAGTATATAAAAGGCAGGAGCCACACTACCTCTTTATAGTGGTATTGAAGTGCATGGACAACTGTTGAGGCCCATTGTACGACATACTACTTTCATACCTCTTTCATAGTGCAATACCCTGCTTGGTATAGATTAGAATCATAGGCCTCATCTAGAGTATTGCGTCCAGTTCTGGGCTCCACAATTCAAGAAGGACGCAGACAAGCTGGAGCGGGTTTAGAGGAGGGCAACCAGGATGATCAGGGGTCTGGAAACAAAGCCCTATGAAGAGAGACTGAAAGAACTGGGCATGTTTAGCCTGGAGAAGAGAAGATTGAGGGGAGACATGAGAGCACTCTTCAAATACTTAAAAGGTTGTCACACAGAGGAGGGCCAGGATCTCTTCTCGATCCTCCCAGAGTGTAGGACACAGAATAACGGGCTCAAGTTAAAGATTCCAGCTGGACATCAGGAAAAACGTCCTGACTGTTAGAGCAGTACGACAATGGAACCAATGGAACCTAGGGAGGTTGTGGGCTCTCCCACACTAGAGGCCTTCAAGAGGCAGCTGGACAACCATCTGTCAGGGATGCTTTGGGGTGGATTCCAGCATTGAGCAGGGGGTTGGACTCGATGGCCTTGTAGGCCCCTTCCAACTCTGCTATTCTAGAATAGTAGAGTTGAGAGGGGCCTACAAGGCCATCGAGTCCAACCCCCTGCTCAATGCAGGAATCCACTTTAAAGTATCCCTGATTAGGCCAATGTCTTCTGATAGTTACTGCTCAGGCCCCTCTGTCTCAGAACACACTCTGCCTTTAGGCACATTTTCCCAAATTCCTAGGGAAAATGAACTGCTAAGGAAAAGAGATGAGGGGAAGGGATTTAACCAGGATGGAATGGAGACAAAATGACCAATGGCTCCTCCTTGCATGAAATGTATTTCTATCCCTTCCAGCTTTCACTGCCCACCGTTCAGAATTTTGGACTGTTCAGAATTTTCACCTGTTAAAGATCTTACCTGGTGAGTATAATATTTACCAAGACACTCAAGCATCTTGGAAAGTCCACAAAATAGCCACTTAAGGACCAAACTAGACATATTTTGGCAGACAGACTGCCCACCCCATGGACTCCCCTTACCTTTTTGTGTTGGCTGCCTTGTCTATAGATTTTAGAGAGCTGTGGTGGTGTGTGTGTGTGTGTGTGTGTGCGTGCCTGCCTGCCTGCCTGCCTGCCTGCCTGCCTGCCTCTCTGTCTATGTTGGCTAGTACTGGGCGCAATCAAGAGGTAGAACATGCAAGTTTAATTAAATTCCACACCTTTCCTCCATAACTCAAGCATTGCTCCATCTGGTTTCTCATTGTTCCTCTTTTGGCTCAATTTCTATGATGGCTGTACACAACCTACATGTTTAATTGCAGTCTGCTTGTGTTGACGAAAAGCTCAAGAACAAGGATGCTTTAGGGTGGACTCCTGCATTGAGCAGGGGGTTGGACTCGATGGCCTTGTAGGCCCCTTCCAACTCTGCTATTCAATGATTCTATGATTCTATGATAAGGGATCTAACTCACTTCCAAAAATCTAACTTTTCCTTCCGGGTGAGCCGGTGCAGATTTTTTTACTTGTGGATTTGTATCCGTTTCCAGTGTGCAGCTCAGCTGGTCACTGTGCCAAGTAATGATAAAAAAGGGTACATCTGAACATGTGCAGAGTGCCATCCCTCACCTTTTAGTATGCTTTTAGTATGCTTTTTTTTTAGGATGTTTTAACAATGTATACTATGTTTTTCATCAGTATTTTATGTATTTTATACTTACTGCTTTCCCCGCCTTGATCAAAATGGAGAGGCGGGTAAGAAGTAAATTTATTATTTTATTATTACTAGCTGAGAAGAGGAGGAAGGACTCACAAGCTAGAGGACATGATTTCGTGCAGGTGTGACTCCCTCTGCCTTCCTACCGCCCCGCCCCCCAGAAAGTGGCCCTCCTCACAGACCAAGGTGGGTCCAGCTAGACTACTTCTAACAGTGACGCATATAGAAAGCCCACCCAGAAGCCAAGAGCAAATCTGTAGCCCGTTTAAAAATACCGCTCTCTCCCACTTTGTCTTCCCTGCTAACCTTCACACAGACGACGATGCACTCCAGATTGCAATCTGATACACGCTTACCTTGGAGTAAGCCTCACTGGACACAGTGGAACGCACATCTGGGCAGCCGTGCATGGGATTGTGCTGTAAAGGGCATTCTTGGCCCCCCTTCTGTGCAATGTGGGTACAGCCGAGGGTGTGCTCTTAAGGGCACCAGCCCGGCGATGCCTCTACAAGCTCATGCCTAAACAGCTGGGATTTCTCTTCCGGATCAGAATGTCCGATCCATTTCACAAGGGACGTGTGTTTCCCTTGGATGCGTTTATCCAGCAGTTGGTTCAAAGAACAAACTCATCGCAGTTCGGATTTTTGCTTGAGCCGTTCCACACAATTTCTCAGATATTCGACCGGTCCCTAGAATGGTGTTCAAATAACGCTTCTTTTGTGGGGCTGTCGACATGCATGCCCAGTTCTTGGGCTCGGAATCACGCTGGTGTAGAAGTGGCGGAGCTCCCAGGAGACTGAAGCGGGAGTCCTTTCTCTATCCCAGCCTGGCACCCTTCAGATGTACTCTACTATAACCCCCATCATCCACAGCCAGCATGATCAACTGAATGCTGGGAGTTGTAGTCCCACACATTTGGAGGACACAAGTTGAGGAAGGCTGCACTGTGAGCCTCAAGAAAGTTATTCATGTAGTCACCTAAACGTCAAGTTGATCTTTTAACTGGGTGGGAGTTGGGCTTTATTTTGCTCTATTACATAACCTTGGGAAAATGCAAACCTCCGCCCCCTTCTGTTGCCACATCTGGGAAATTTTTCAACGTGGGAATGACAACGTTTCTTCACATGCAACCTGGGTTCGTACATTGTTACGTCTCACTGACTGCACAGCTGTGTAGGTCTGGCTCTTCAGCTGGTGAGGCGGAGTAGTGTGAGCTGAGTAGTGCTCTGTGCAGGGTCTCCCATCAGCCACAAACCCATTGGATGGCCTTACTCAAGCTAATCTTTCTCAGTCTCAGCACCCCGTAGCAACATGAAGCTGATATTCCTGACCTGTCTTGCAGGGTTGTTGTAAGAGTGACTCAAGCCATAGCTAGACCTAAGGTTTATCCCTGGATCATCCAGGGGTCGAACCTGTTCATCTAGGTGACACACGGGAGATCCAGTGCTCAGGCAGGGGCGAACCCTGGATGATCCCAGGATGCACCTTCGGTCTAGCTGTGGCCTCAGATAATCCATGTGGAGCACTTTGGACTTTCAGCAGTGCTACATAAAAGCAAGGTTGATTGTTGCACACAGTGGACGCCAGACGCGGAGCAGGGACGACACGTGTCTTCCAACCCCGTGTGCGTGCAGCCAGGTCTGAATGATAATCACGTGGCAAAATGCACACATAGGTTGCGCTGCAGGAGGGACCAGGGGGAGAGCCCCTGAAGGTCCCAGGTTTGATCTCCAGCACCTCCAGGTAGAGCGAAGAAAGAATCCTGGCTGAAACGGACCCCAGAATAGCTGTTTTTATAAGGATTCTGTGTTTTTATGCTTTTTATGTTTTTAAACTTTGTATATTTGTTTTAATGTTTACTGTTTTCAACTTTTGTAAACCGCCCAGAGAGCTTCAGCTATGAGGCAGTATATAAATGCAATAAATAAATAATAATTTTAAAAAACCCTGGGGTGCTGCTGCTGTGCCAGTCAGTGTTGACGATACTTATGTCGACTCAGTATAAAGCAGCTTCCTATGTTCCTACTTATTGGAAGGGGCAGTAACTCAGTGGTAGAGGGGCAGAAGGCCCTACATTCAATCTGTAGGGTTTCCAGGTCTGGCTGAGAAAGATCCCTCTCTGGCACCCCTGAGAGTGGCTGCCGGTCAGTGTTGGCATTACTGAGCTAGATCGACTAAACTGTTTAGTATGACTTCTGGCGTTCCGTTTTTGCTGTTTCTGAAACAAAAGTGATGTCTGTGTATGAATCTCGTCATGCTTGAAGCAAGACAAGGATGGAGGGGGACCCCCCCCGCCCCACCCATCCCCAAAATGTGGCAGCAGCAGATGAAATGACCCTGAACTACAGAGGTGTGTGTGTATCATCTTGGCTTCTAAATATATAATATCTTGCAAAGGGCTCTACATCTGCCTGGTGTGCAACTCCTTTAATAAATTAACAATAATTCTTAGAATAAGTCAATAAGAGCCCCTTCCCACCCCACATCTTAATTCATTTGACCCACTTTTGGAACATTCCTCTGAAAGCTGAGGACATGTGCAGAAGCAGTCCTGCAGCCACGTCTTGCTCGGGACACCAGAATCTGCCTTTAGAACACACACAAATAAACTCAAGCCAACTTTCGCACAGGCAAACTGATGGCATGAATCCTCCCAGGCTGGGGCTGCCGGGCGAGGAGCGCGTGGGCGCCTCCCTGACTCGGGTCCCGTGCGCTTGTGCGACAGGGTTCCGGCCCAAGGGAGACTCCCCTGCGGAGAACTTTTCGCTGCCCGAGGAGGACACGCGCACCCGCACGCAGACACCCGGGCCAGCACTCCCAGAAAAGCCAGCCCTGCAAGGGGGGCACATTCACACGCACGCGAGACACGTGGAGCTGCGCGCCTACCTCTGAATGCCACTTTGGCGATCCTGTCTCCTTTGCCTCTTAGGTCGGTGACGGTCTTCAGGCGCACGATCAGGGCCATGGCGGGCGGGTGCGTGGGGAGGGCGCCCGGACGGTCCTGGGCTTCCACAGGCTGGCAGCGAAAGGCGGCGGCGGCGGCGGCGGCGGCTGGAGCAGCGGTGGGGACCCGGCCGGGCTGCCTTCAGAGTGGGGCCATCGCGCTCGCCTCTTGGCCAGGGGAGCCTCCGTGCGTCTCTTTAGCCATCGGAATCCCCTCCCATGCCGGTCCAGGCGGAGCAGCCGGCGGCGTCCAAGAGGCAGTTGAGCAGGCTGCCTGGAGGAGCGGCGAACCTGCCCGCCCGCCCGGCCGGCTCTCAATTATTCAGGAGCTGGCGCAGAGCAGTGCCGCTTGGCGCTCGGGGCAGGGCGCGCAGCCTGGAGCCGGGCTACGGGCGCAGCGCTCCACCTGGGGACCACAGCATCCTTCGCCGGCCCTGGCCGAGAGGATGCTGCTGCTGCTGCTGCTGCCGCCGCCGCCGCTAACGGTGGTGCCTCCTCCTCCTCCCAGCCTCTCCTCCAGCCAAGAGCAACTTGGCTTCTGTCTCGGGGACCAAGGATAACGGAGGAGGAGGACGACGACGAGGAGGAGACGCGCATCCCTCCTTGACACCACGCTTGCTCCAGGGGCTGGAGCAGCAGCCGGCGGGCGTGTTAACTGCTTCGCTGCTACGTCCCACGGAGGGGGTGCCAGCTGGGCGGGGGCTCCGGGGGTGGGGGCGCTGCTTTGGGGATTGGAGGAGGAGGAGGAGGAGGAGGATCCCAGATTCCTTCTTCAGGCTGCAGCACAGCCAGTTGGTGCAGTGGAGAGGGAGGCAGGGAGGCAGCAGCCGGGCTCCGGAATTGGAATGTACCAGGAGATCATAGAATCCTAGAATAGCAGAGTTGGAAGGGGCCTACAAGGCCATCAAGTCCAACCCCCTGCTCAAGGGAGGTCACTTGTTTACTCTCTCAGAGCGTTCACACATTACATTACTCAACTCCCCCCACCCCATGCTTTCCTATGACAGCCTTCTCCAAACAGACACCTGCAGGTAGTGTTGGACTACAACTCCTATCACCCGCAGCCAGCTTTATGGGGTGATAGGCACTGTAGTCCAACACACACTTCCCTGCAGGGTGCCAGATTGGGGGAAGGATCGCCTATGGGATTGTGCATGGTTCATGTCCGCAGTGTTCAGTCATGTGACTGGTTTCTGTTACCAGTAGAGCCATGCTGGGCCATGGCCAGGGTCCATGGTGTGTTGGCAACAGTGCCTTGCCCAATGCCCCCTCCAGGAAATCCACCATGTGCCCAGGGAGGCACTAGCCCACCCCAGTCCCTTGTTTCCAGATAGACTGCTTCTGGGGCTGGAGGTTCCACTGAATTATCACTGCTAGCTATTATTTCTATAGCCATCTCAGGTGGAAAAAACGGATGTTCCGCATCTTGCACTTTGCAAGAACCCTGTAGTGTAGGTTAGGCTGAGAAATGGCGGTGGCTGCATGTGCAATGCATGTCAACTTGGTGGGGTCTGTAAGAGCTATTGAAGAGAGAGGACCCTTCAGACCAGGTTGCTTTATTTTTTTTTCCCCTGCCACAGCTCCTGTTCCTGCAACCGGGGCATGAAAGAGATACCCTATTTCTTCGATTCTAATATGCACTTTTTTCCCCATATAAACATCTCTAAAAATGGGGTGCGTCTTAGAATCATGGGTGTGTCTTAGGGTTTTTTTTTTCTGTTGGTGGTACTGAAATTAGTGTGCGTCTTACAATTGATGGAGTCTTACAATCGAAGAAATACGGTAAATGCAGCAGCAGCTGCTTGAAATATCGTGATGGAGGCTGGTGGCTCCAATGTCAGTGGGGCAGTGATTCTGCTCCAAGTTTCAGTCAGAACTCTAAAGGACCTCTCCAAGGCACCTCTTGAATGTCTGCCTGTTATTCATTTCAGCTGTTGAAGGCACAGAACTCCTGTCTGGTTTGTGTGAGTTGAAGGGGGGGGGGTTGGTTTTCCAACATATGTGAGGTTTGTCTGTGGAACTGCAAGAGACAGGATGCACTTCAACATGCTGGAAATAAATGGGTGCATTGGCCTCATATGCCATGAGGGAACCCTACAGGTGGTAGCAGTATATCCGCTAACGCCTTTTATTTGAAGCTGCAGCTTGGAAACACTCTCCAACCGATTGGGGAACAGAGAGAGAAGTACACGGTGCTCAGGAGCCACTGAAGGAGAACACCCGGAGCCTTGGAGCCCTCCGTAATCCCCACATTCACAGCCTGCAACCGCTCCGTCTCATTGCCTCTCCGTTGCTATCGATAACTCAGCAGGGGAGATGGCCCTCCAGCTGCTCAGGCTTGCTTGTTCCTTCTGCTGCCTGATGCCCAGGAGTATCCAACATCGGTGTCTCATTTAGTACAAAACCCTTCTGAGCTGAGTTCAGAAAGTGCTTTCCAGAACGGAGCGGGGTTGAGTTGTAATCTGCAATTACACGCATCGGAGTAGGTGGCGCGTGGGCAGCGCTTCGCTGGGTGTGCAAAAAGGTTGGCTTGTTAAGGGGAAAGAGCAACATGAGCCAGCTGAGGAGGAGAAGAAGGAGAACAGAGGTCCCCCCATGCCTGGCTTTTACTTGACACCACTTTCTAAGGGAGAGGTGGACAGCTGGCAGCCTGCAAACCAAATCAGCCCCCAGAAGCAATTTGATCTAAGTCCTGAAACTCCTACCACTTTTTAATCGTAGTACAGGTGGGCTCACACTTTTACTTGTCAGGAAAAGAAGCAACAGGGTTCTCTCTGCATTGCTGTCATGGTATGTTTAGAAAGAACTGGGCATGTTTAGCCTGGAGAAGAGAAGATGGAGGGAAGACATGAGAGCACTCTTCAAATACTTAAAAGGTTGTCACACAGAGGAGGGCCAGGATCTCTTCTCGATCCTCCCAGAGTGCAGGACACGGAATAACGGGCTCAAGTTAAAGGAAGCCAGATTCCGGCTGGACATCAGGAAAAACTTCCTGACTGTTAGAGCAGTGCGACAATGGAATCTGCTACCTAGGGAGGTTGTGGGCTCTCCCACACTAGAGGCCTTCAAGAGGCAGCTGGACAACCCTCTGTCAGGGATGCTTTAGTGTGGATTCTTGCATTGAGCAGGGGGTTGGACTCGATGGCCTTGTAGGCCCCTTCCAACTCTGCTATTCTATGATTCTATGATTCTATTACTGTCTCGTGCACTCTTTGGCAAAAGTACCACCAACGATCTGCCTCTCATGGCGATTTTTAAGGAACTATGTTTCCTCCATGGCCCATTGATGACCCCATAACATCCCAGCATGTGTGCTTTCAATGTGTGAAGCTCACCTGGAAGCTAGGTGATGGCCTTTCCTTCTTTTCTTTTTTCTTATGACAAAGACTGACCATCTTTGAGGAGGTTGGATTGTTCTGGCTTCTGGACTCATAGAACCGTAGGATCATAGAATAGTAGAGTTGGAAGGGGTCTCTAAGGCCATCGAGTCCAACCCCCTGCTCAATGCAGGAATCCACCCTAAAGCATCCCTGACAGATGGCTGTCCAGCTGCCTCTTGAAGGCCTCTAGGGTGGGAGAACCCACCACCTCCCTAGGCCATGGGTTCCATTGTACTGCTCTAACAGTCAGGAAGTTTTTCCTGATGTCCAGCCAGAATCTGGCTTCCTTTAACTTGAGCCCGTTATTCCGTGTCCTGCACTCTGGGAGGATCGAGAAGAAATCCTGGCCCTCCTCTGGGTGACACCCTTTCAAGTCCTTGAAGAGTGCTCTCATGTCTCCCCTCAACCTTCTCTTCTCCATGCCAAACAGGTCCAGTTCTTTCCATCTCTCCTCATAAGGCTTTGTTTCCAGACCCCTAATGTTTGTAGAATTGAGGGGCTGCTGACAAAGCAGAGGTCGTTTGTCTCTGGTCTAGCTTGGGGGGGTGCCTCTACTGGCCCAGAAGATGCAGCATCATGGTAGGTTTTAAAGAGCCCCCCTTCATTTTGCTGCCAGCTTAGTTTTGGGAGGATCCCTAGAACCCCCAACTGTTTTCAGCATGGGGGTTCAGACATCAAGCCCCAATGGAATTCTACCCCACACTTTATTTTTCCCTGATAATTTAGCAGCATTGAGTGGGTGAGCCTGGGAAGGTTGAGGCATTCACATTCAGTGTCACATATTACCTCTGACCTCCTGTGTTCAGACATGCCGGTGAACTTGTGCAACTTGCAAAAATCCTATTGTGTGCCTAAAATGGTTTAGAAAGGAAAACCTGAGTGATGCTTTTCACAGTGGGTTATCTGGACAAAACATCCCTCACATTTGGCTCCTAAGCAATACTCATTCTCATAAAGTCTCCCCCCCCCACACACACACACGCACAGTGACCAGCAAGAATTTCTTGTAGCCACTTATGTGCGACACCGCACATTCCTCCCCACCCAAACACTCTCTTCTAGTCTGTTTTCTAAATTCATAGTCAACTGAAAATTAAAGCCTGCTTTGATAAGAGCAAACCATGTTCCATTTCAATTAGGATTCCATTGTTGGCCTGCAAATCCTAGAGAGCCAAACCATTTTTTGCAAGGTGCCAATGATGTGCAGCTATTTCACAATCAAATTAAGAAAACAGGGGGAGGCATTATTAACTCTTTCCAAACACTCCAAGGGTTGGAGCGGGCAGAAGATCTCATTACCATCAAATCGAGAATTCCTGACTACACAGATCACGGACGTTGGGCCAGGCATGGCAGATGGGGTTGAATGTGAACTTCCATGGAAATGTACCCAAGAGGTATCTTGGCTAGCAGAAAAGCTGTAGCCCAGGTGGAGGGGGCAACCTTGATCATAGAATCATAGAATAGTAGAGTTGGAAGGGGCCTACAAGGCCATCGAGTCCAACCCCCTGCTCAATGCAGGAATCCACCCTAAAGCATCCCTGACAGAGGGTTGTCCAGCTGCCTCTTGAAGGCCTCTAGTGTGGGAGAGCCCACAACCTCCCTAGGTCACTGGTTCCATTGTTGTACTGTTCTAACAGTCAGGAAGTTTTTCCTGATGTCCAGCTGGAATCTGGCTTCCTGTCACTTGAGCCTGTTATTCCATGTCCTGCACTCTTGGAGGATCGAGAAGAGATCCTGGCCCTCCTCTGTGTGACAACCTTTTAAGTATCTGAAGAGTGCTATTTAAGAACTCCAAAGCAGTTGTGAGACTCAGCAGCTGCAACTTTTCATGCCACATCTGGAATGCCCTAATGAGGGTCTGTCAATGGCTTTTAAGTCACAACAGCTCCATTAAGCCATAGTATAATTGTTTATTTTATTACATTTCTGTTCCATCTAGTAGCCAAAGCTCCCTTCATGACTGAGATATAGCAACAACACTCAGGGCTCAACTACACCAAGCAAGATATTCCACTATGAAAGCAGTATGAAAGCGGTATATAAAAGGCAGGAGCCACACGGCTGCTTTGTAGCGGTACTGAAATGCACTGCAGGATCTACACTACTGCTCTATAGTGGTACTGAAGTGCACTGACAACTGTTGGGGACCACTGGCACATTCTACACCAAGCAGGATATAAAACTATGAAAGTGTTATGAAAGCATTGTGTGGTCTGTGTCAATGGACCCCAACAGTTGTCAGTGCACTTCAATACCACTATAAAGCAGCAGTGTGGCTCCTGCCTTTTATATATCGCTTTCATACCGCTTTCATAGTGGAATATCCTGCTTGGTGCAGATGATCCCTCAGTGTGCACATGTGTGTCATAATCTGTTTGAAGTACAAATACGTATTTAACCCCAAAAACCCAATTTCCAGTGAGAAAGAAATATGCAAAATAAACTGCAATATGATATCTGGGGGTTGGAATGGTTTCTGGATATGTGATACCTCAAAGACTGCACTTTCCTCATCAGTTACAGGCTGTACAACAATGTTATTCTGGAGTTCCTTGGTCTCATTCATTCTTAGGAATCTAAGGAGAGCAACAGCAGGACAGTGGAAGAGCAAAACGGATCCGTTTACAGTGCTTGGAAAAATAACACTAACTAGGTCACAGCAGGGCATCAAATGCTTTTCCACGGCCTTTCATGTAACTGGGTAGCACCTCTCAGGTTTTGTTACAAGCTGAAGCTCCCAATAGCACAGCTGATGCGGAAAGTCAACCTTTTCCAAAATGGCTGCAACACAGGAGTCAAGGGTCTCGCCCTTGGATCGGGGCTCCAGAGAGGGGCCATCTCATGTGACCGTAAGAAGCTGCATTGAATCTCCTCTGGCCTGGCAGCAGGCCTCTCTAAGCTCTGAAGCAGAGGAAGGATGAATGGAGTCCCTCCTTCTCAGGCAGAAGGTCCCAGGTTTACTCACTGGCAGAATCTCCAGGTATGGCTGGGGGGTGGGGGAAACACCTCTTGCCAGAAACCCTAGAGAGACGCTGCTGCCAGTCAGTGTCAACACTACTGTACTAGATGGACCCAGGCTCTGGCTCAATAGAAGGAAGATTCCTGAACTCTGTCACCCTCATTATATCCCCACCACAGCCCTGTAAGGAGGTTTATCCAAAAGAGCAGGGCTACCCCATGTCCACCTGAGCCCTGTTCAAGATGCTGTCTCTGATCTTTAGTGCCCTAAACAGCTTGGGACCTGTTTACCTTATTTCATTTCTATTTATATCCTGCCCTTCCTTGCAAGGAGCACAGGACAGCAAAGAACCCATATGAAAAGAACGCAACACATGAACACTGTAAGGTAGATTCCTGCATTGATCAGGGGGGTTGACTCAATGACCTTATAGACCCCTTCCAACCCTACTATTCTATGAACACCATTAAATCAGAATCCTGACCTAACAAATACATAATAAAATGCAATGGCCCCATTCAGGACACCTTAAACCATAGCTTTAACCATGGTGGTTAAGCCAGAAAGCCGGGCTGTGTTCAGAAGACACCTTAAACCGTGGATTTAACCATGGTGAATAAAGCAAAAGGCCTTAATCACCATGATTAAAGCCATGGTTTAAGGTGTCTTCTGAACACGGCCTGGCTTTCTGGCTTAACCACCATGGTTAAAGCCATGGTTTAGAGAGTCTTCTGAATGGGCCAAATAAAATCAACAGTACAACACCAGAAAGCGGAAAGGACATAACACTTGTCTATGTCCCCCAAAGCTTGTACAAATAAATATGTCTTCAGTTTGAGGGACAGCTGAATCTCGACTGGAAGGGAGTTTCCAGTCAGGGTGACACCACTGCGAAGGCTCTGCCTTGCAGCTGCCAGCTGCCTTGAATTTTCCTATACAAGAAAGGTGGGATACAGATGTTAGGACACAATCCTATGCATGCTCAGCCAGAAAAGCATTCTACAACACCCAGCATTCTCCAGCCAGCATGTAGAGCCGCTCGTGCTCTCCGCTCCTCTGATGCCATGTTTCTCGCCTGCCCACGGGTCTCTCCTTCTCTTGCTCAGCTTCGTCCATTTTCTTCTGCTGCCCCTTACGCCTGGAACGCTCTTCCAGAACATTTGAGAACTACAAGTTCAATCGCAGCTTTTAAAGCTCAGCTAAAAACTTTTCTTTTTCCTAAAGCTTTTAAAACTTGATTTTGTTCTGACTTTATACTGTTATATAGTTTTACCCTACCCAGTGCCTGTTTACCCTACCCTGTGCCTGTTTGCATTCTCTTCACCTCCTTATTGTTTTATTATGATTTTATTAGAATGTAAGCCTATGCAGCAGGGTCTTGCTATTTACTGTTTTACTCTGTACAGCACCATGTACATTGATGGTGCTATATTAATAATAATAATAATAATAATAATAATAATGATGTAGCGAATTCAGAATACTTCAACTTGGGGTACAATGGCTGTATGGGGAATGCTGGAAGTTGTAGCACTTTTTTCTGCGTAAACTTGCACAGGATTTGACCCTTAATTTTTTGTGTTAATAAAAACTCAGCAAACATGAGGAAGAGAGGGGTGTTTCTAACATTTTGAGAAGGAATGTCTGTGTAACCATTCTGGTATGTTGCTTCTGTGTTCACAAAGTATTTTGCACAAGCATTTTACACAAAAGGAAGTCTCATTGAGTTTGACTGGGCTTTCTCACAAGCAAATAGCTTTAAGGTTGCTGCCCCATGCAACTTTACATGGAAGTAAAACTCATTGAACTCAATGAAATTTACGAACGTGTATAGGTGAGGACTGCACACCTAACAGAAAGAATGCAAAAAGAGAAACTAGTCTTCAAAAGTGCCAACAATTAAAATGTGTTTCAGGACTTCAGGGGCGAGAGAAACAGTGACTCTCTTTCTTGCACTATCAGGTGGGCTACACTAGAATATTCTAAGCTAAAAGAGGGTGTGTGTGAACAGTCTCCAAGGGCAACCTTTGAGTAATACATTACAGTATGTGATGTAGCCTTGGGATGTGATGCCTAAAGTATCAAAATTCATAAGATCATCTCCTGGGAGGATAGAGCTGCCGGCATATTTATCATGGCTGTAAAACCATGATGCGTTCAGAGGTGGAATGAAGTGGTGGAATGAAGAGAAATGGAATGAATGACAGGGGAAATTGCCTTTCAGTGTTCTCCTCTGCCTCACAAAGTCCTGTCCCAAAGGAGTACCAAAATACTCATTACAATGGACACAGAAGGCTTTAATGAGACGGGAAGGACAGACTTCTTTGTGAACGCTTTTTCTGACGATCCCTTTGAAAACAATGCAACAAAGGCCTACCTGAGGAACGGAGCAAAATGTTTCACTGGGTAAATAAAAATTATGTATTCCTGTGTGATGAGAGAAGTGTTGTTTGCAGAGGCACCTTTATGTAAAAAAAAATCAATTGCGCGGCGGAGGAGGCAGAAGAACAAATTCATCTTTCACTCCTTCACAAATACGCTCAAAAGAATCCATTCTCACCATAATAAGCAGGCATTTTTGATCATCCAGTTTTCTTCTCAATGCAAAGATTTCTGATGGTATTCACAACACCCACATCACTGTTAGTGAGGCAGCGGCTGTGTGTGTGTGTGTGTGTGTGTGTGTGTGTGTGTGTGTGTGTGTGTGTGTTTAGGTAAGTATGTTTTTAAGTAAAGAATTATTAAATGAAGAATGTGGGGAGAGGAATACCCACTGTTCTCTCTGATCACACATCAGGGAAAGGATGACCCAGCATGTCAGCTAGGGATCAAATGACATTAGGGGGGGGATCTACACTACTGCTTTAAAGCACTTTAAAGCGCTTTATAACAGTTTTGACAACTGTTGGGGCCCAGGACACACTGCATATACAGGTTTCAAAACGTTTTCAAAGTGCTTTAAAGCGCTTTAAAAGCAATAGTGTAGATCCCCCCCCCCCCAGGAGGGTGTAGCTACACTCACTGCCACACACCCTGATGTCGTATGGCCCATGCAGAGCTGGCTGGGAAGACATCCAGTGTTGTGTAGTGGCTAGAGTGTCGGACTGGGGGTCGGGAGATCCGGGTTCTAGTCCCCACTCGGCCATGGAAACCCACTCTGGGCCAGTCACAGACTCTCAGCTCAACCCACCTCACAGCGTTGTTGTTGTGAGGATAAAGTGGAGAGGAGGAGGATTATGTACACCGCCTTGGGGTCCTTGCAGGAAAAAAGGCGGGATATAAATGCAATAATAAATAAAATAAAATAAAATAAATCCAGCTCGTCACTCAATTCTGAATCTGCACCCATGAATGGAATAGTTGAATTGATAAGCAAGGCAGTCGCTACCCGGCTTCCTCAACCTGGTATTGACCAGGTTAGATGGGAATGATGGAAGTTGTAGTTCAGCTGCGGTGGCTACTTTCATCGTGGTCATCATGAGGGAAGAGAGGGGGAAGAGGAGGCAGGTGGCCACCGTTGTTATCACAGACGGGGGGTGGGCAGAGAAAAGGGGGCAGTGGCGAGGGGTGGAAGGCAGAAGGAGAGCCAGTGTGGTGTAGTGGCTAAAGGGTTGGACTGGGAGACAGGAGATCCAGGTTCTAGTCCCCACTCAGCCATGGAAACCCACTGGGTGACTTTGGGCAAGTCACAGACTCTTGGCCCAACCTACCTCACAGGGTTGTTGATGTGAGGTTAAAATGGGGAGGAGGAGGAGGATTATGTAGGCCACCTTGGGTTCCTTGGAGGGAAAAAGGTGGGATATAAATGCAATCAATCAATCAGGAGGGGGACAGGTGTGCACTACCACCGTCCTTGTAGCCGCAGCGGTGAAGGAGATTAGAGAAGGTGGCAGCAGAAGGTCTTACATTGGTCCTGCCTAGGACCATCCCAGCATAGAATCATTGAATAGCAGAGTTGGAAGGGGCCTACAAGGCCATCGAGTCCAACCCCCTGCTCAAGGCAGGAATCCACCCTAAGCATCCCTGAAATATGGTTGTTCAGCTGCCACTTGAAGGCCTCTAGTGTGGGAGAGCCCACAACCTCCCCAGGGAACTGATTCCATTGTCGTACTGCTCTAACAGTCAGGAAGTTTTTCCTGATGTCCAGCTGGAATCTGGCTTCCTTTAACTTGAGCCCGTTATTCCGTGTCCTGCACTCTGGGAGGATCGAGAAGAGATCCTGGCCCTCCTCTGTGTGACAACCTTTGAAGTATTTGAAGAGTGCTCTCATGTCTCCCCTCAATCTTCTCTTCTCCAGGCTAAACATGCCCAGTTCTTTCAGCCTCTCTTCATAGGGCTTTGTTTCCAGACCCCTGATCATCCTGGTTGCCCTCCTCTGAACACGCTCCAGCTTGTCTGCGTCCTTCTTGAATTGTGGTGCCCAGAACTGGACACAATACTCTAGATGAGGCCTAACCAGCAAGTAGAAGCAGAACCACTGCAGCATAGTGCCTCCAATTCCCAACACACAGAGACAACCCGAAAGAATGCTGCAGTCAACAGGATCAAAAGCCCCTGGCAGATCAAGCAGGAGCAACAAACTCACTCTTCCTCCATCTCTCTGTCTTTGAAGTCCATCTCTCCAACTTCCTTTGGCATAGGTGCCTGTTTGTGGGGGGGTGGGGGTGGGGACCAGGAAAGAGCTTCCTTTCCGTCCTGAATCTCAGGCCATTTTGCCGGAGGGACCCCATTGCAACGGAAGAACACAGTGCAGCAGTTTTCATCAATAAATATTTTATGGCATGCTACCCGATACGTTCCACGAGTGAGCAAGATAAGAGCTCTGAAGCAGCTCGCTCTTTCTTTCTTTCTTTCTTTCTTTCTTCCTTCCTTCCTTCCTTCCTTCCTTTCGCCAGGTACCCTGTCCTAGAAGCCTTCCCCTCTCTTTTTAGTCTCATTTGGCTCAAAATATCAGGGTCCCGTCTCATTTGCTTTCCATTGCAATAAGGGCTTTTGGAGTGCAAGAGCTTATTTTTGCAGGGTTTTTATTTCACAGCCAAGGACACTTTGCCCAGGTCTTGTTTCAGACAAGTCCCTGTGAATCTTGCCCCCACAGGGGAATCCCTGGCTCTTGGTTTTCTGCCCACCTTCTTGAATTGAATAGCACAACTGCATTAGCAACAAGACATGTAATGTCTATTTAAAAGGCAAAAGCAAAAAAACTAAAAATAGGTTAGGCTGACCATATGAAAAGGAGGACAGAGCTCCTGTATCTTTAACAGTTGTATTGAAAAGGGAATTTCAGCAGGTGTCATTTGTATATATGGAGAACCTGGTGAAATTTTCTTTTCATCACAACAGTTAAAGCTGCAGGTGCCCTGCCCTGTTTTAGATCTGGCCACTCTAGTATAGCTCCTGCAGCTTTAACTGTTGCGATGAAGAGGGAATTTCACCAGGTTCTCCATATATACAAATGACACCTGCTGAAATTCCCTTTTCTTTGCAACTGTTAAAGATACAGGAGCCCTGTCCTCCTTTTCATAGGGTCAGCCTAAAATAGGTAGCATTGAGTTTTATGACAAAGTTTAGAACAGGAGGAAGAAATGAGACCCATAATGATTACCCATTACAGCTGGCTGTTAGCAGAGGTTTGACCCCGCTGGGAGAGATACCCGTTAATATCTTGGAATACCTTAAATACCACCATTCAGTGTTTCAAACTGGGTTGGTGTGCCCTGAAATCTGATTGGTGTCTGTACATATGATATGATGACCCATGCCTCCAGTTGATGTCATTGTATTGTCCTAGAGTTTCAATAACCAAGTACTTCTTCATACAGCACAGAGTTAAATTACGGAACTCACCACCACAAAATGTAGTGATATAGATGTAGCACACAACTCCCCTGTTAAAACAACTCCACTGGCTTCCAGTCTGTTTCCGGACACAATTCAAAGTGCTGGCTATGACCTATAAAGCCCTATATGGCTCGGGTCCAGGTTATTTGAAAGAACGTATTCTCCCTTATGAGCCTGCCCATGCTTTGAGATCTTCTGGAGAAGCCCTTCTTTCAGTCTCGCCATCTTCACAGGCGCGCTTGGTGGGAACATGGGAGAAGAGGGCCTTCTCGGTGGCTGCTCCAGTGCTCTGGAAGTCTCTCCCCAGGGAAGCTAGGCTGGCACCCTCCTTGATGGGCTTTTGGAAGCAGGCTAAAACTTGTTTGTTCCAGCAGGCCTTTGGAGAATAATCTGGCCCTCCATCTATGGTAATGTCTTATAATTTTGTTGTGTATTTTAAATGTTATGGTTTTGTTCCCCCCCACCCCCCAGTGTATGTTTTAAACTTTGTAAGGCCGCCTTGAGGCCCAGCATTGGGCAAAAGGTGGGATACTACTACTACTACTACTACTACTACTACTAATGATGGCCACCCATTTGGATAGCTTTAAAAGGCAGTTGGATAAATTCCTGGAGGCAAAGGCTATCCATGGCTACTAGCCCTGATGGTTGTGTGCTACCTCCAGTATCAGAGGCAGTAAGCCTGTGTGCACTAGGTGCTGGGGAACATGGGTGGGAGGGTGCTGTTGCACCATGTCCTGCTTTGTTGGTCTCTCTGGTTGACAGCTGGTTGGCCATTGTGTGAACAGAGTGCTGGACTAGATGGACCCTTGGTCTGATCCAGCATGGCAGTTCTATGTTCTTATGTTCTTATCTGGCCTCCAGGATATCCTTTTAGACATCTAGGCCACAACAACACCTGTTTGTCCTCTCTGTCACTACTTTTTTTAAACTCCCAAGTCAGCAAATGTCTAGTCCTTGTCCTTTTCTAGGCTCCTCCCTTTCTGTGACCTTCTATGGCTTTCTGTGACCTTCTATGGCTATGTTATCCTAGTTTGGCTTCCTGGCAAAGGTATGCTATAGCTGTGCTACAATGCTTTATGATAAGCCTTCTGCCCTAATCTATGTTTATGTGCTAGCATTATTATTATTATTATTATTATTATTATTATTATTATTATTTCTGTACTGCTCTCAGGACAGTTTATACAAGATTGAAACTTTAAAAATATAATATAAAACGCAATATAAAAATGTTTATTTATTTATTTATTTATCTATTACATTTTTATACCGCCCAATAGCCGAAGCTCTCTGGGCGGTTCACAAAAATTAAAACCATAATAAAACAACCAACAGGTTAAAAACACAAATACAAAATACAGTATCAAAAGCACAAGCAGGATAAAACCACGCAGCAAAATTGATATAAGATTAATACAGCGTTAGAACAGTAAAATTTAAATTTAAGTTAAAATTAAGTGTTAAAATACTGAGAGAATAAAAAGGTCTTCAGCTGGCGACGAAAAGAGTACAGTGTAGGTGCCAGGCAGATCTCTCTGGGGAGCTCATTCCACAGCCGGGGTGCCACAGCAGAGAAAGCCCTCTGTTTTACAAACAAAACAGTTTAAAACACTCAACAATAAACCTCCCAGGACCAGTTAAAACCTTATCATATGCTGTCAAATGCCTGTGAGTAGAGGAATGTCTTAACCTGGCACTGAAAGGATGACAATGTTGGCACCAGGCAAACCTCCCTGGGGAAAGCATTCTACCATCACCCTTGAAGGTGACTCCCATAATGATTGTAGCATATGCATAGGTTCATACCAAGGAAAATTAATAGGCTGATTATCATGTATTTATTCATTCAGATTTATATGCTGCCACCTCCCAGCCTCTGCTGCCTGAGACAATTGCTTCACTCTAATGGTAGGGCCGGCTGTAACAGGCATCTCTACTGTCAGTAGCTTAGCTTCTCTGGTGTTTTAAAGAGGCTGGTCTGTCTTGGCCCAGGTAAATGGCTGCATAGGGAGTGGTTTAAGAATCGGAATTCTGAAGAACACGCAAAAGGGACAGCTGTCCTCCTTCCCCATGGGGAGATGAGAGAGCTCCATCCACACCTGAAATGTGGGCCACACACTCATCACAGGAGAGATATCCAAGCCCTCGCTTGGTTCACAACCTACTCATAGAAAGTCTAGATAAGGAAGCATAAACAAGAAGGCTGTATGGAGGGAAATGAGAAGGGACATGGGGCAATTCCACCAGCTGAACGACTATTATTATTATTATTATTATTATTATTATTATTATTATTTATTGCATTTTTATACCGCCCAACAGCCGAAGCTCCCTGGGCGGTTCACAAAAACTAAAACCATTCGAAGTATAAAACAAACAGTATAAAAACGTGATATAAAATACTCATTAAAAATTGATTAAAAACATACCATATATGATTAAAACATCTTTAAAAGATTAAAACATCTTTAAAACGTTCTAAAATTTCACTGGATAGGCCTGCCAGAACAGATCAGTCTTTATTGCTTTTTTTAAATTCTAAAAGACCGTCAAGTTGATGAATTTCCTCTGGCGGGCCATTCCACAGTCTGGGAGCAGCAGAAGAGAAGGTCCTCTGGGTAACAGTTGTTAATCTAGTTTGTACTAGCTGAAGTAGATTCTTCCCAGAGGACCTGAGTGTGTGGGGCGGATTGTATGGGAGAAGGTGATCCCGCAGGTAGCCTGGACCCAATACCATGTAGGGCTTTAAAGGTGATAACCTGCACTTTGCCCGGAAATTAATCGGCAGCCAGTGAAGAGATTTTAAAACTGGGCCGGATCTACACTATTGCTTTAAAGCGCTTTATAACAGTTATAAAGCGCTTTAACTGCTTTAAAGCACTATAAAACTGTTATAAAGCGCTTTAAAGCAATAGTGTAGATCTGGCCCTGGTGTAATGTGGTCACCTCCTGGTGTACCAGTGACCAGCCTGGATGCCATATTTTGGACTAATTGAAGTTTCCAGACTAGGCACAGAGGTAGCCCCATGTAGAGCGCATTGAGAAGTCGAGCCTCGAAGTTACCAGCTCGTGCACTACCGTCTTTAGGTCTTCCAACTCTAGGAAGGGGCGCAGCTGGCGTTAATGTTTTCCTCTACCCTCACTGTTCCCTTTCCTTGTGTGCTGATTGTAAACTTGTAGGCAGTTGACTGTCTTTTTTCTCTTTTTTTACTGAGTGCCTGTAAGATGTTCTGGGAGCCTTTTTGGCTGAAGAGCAGGATAAAGCTGGTTTGGGTGTATAGAGATAGATGATAGACATGCTAACAATGGAAGCTTCCACAAGATTACCTTGGAATGTTCAAGCTGGCCAATGAGAGAACAGCTCAGCTATTCAGAAAAAGAATCCTGGGTGTGGATGACAGTTGGAGAGAGAAAAGAACAGAACGGAGGAAGGGAGACCGGGCCAAGGAGGCCTGCTTTCTATGAAAACGCTTGAAGAGGAATTTTAGGCATGGGAGAACTGGAGAATCAACTCCCCAAACAGAGCAATGTACCGAAAGGGCTGGAAGAACCCAGCCACAACAAGAGTGGAGGATGAGTAACCCTGCAGATCCGGGTGAAGCATCAGTTGTGCTGGCATCTCACAGGTGGAGAGAGAGAAACTGTGTTGGAAAAAGCACAGAGAGAGCAGAGCCAGGATTTCTACGGACAACAGACAAATGGGAACGCACTTCTCGTGTCAAAGTAAATAGTGCCATTCTTGTTCTTCCCACTCTTGTTCTTCCAATGTGACCCGAGCAGCACACACTTGGGGCCCAGGAGATCTCCTCCCCAGGTAGCTTATAGGGCCAGACCTGAATAGCTACAGATTCAGCAGCATATGGAGCACACAACATCCTACGGACTATTCTTTGGGATGTAGCTAATGTAATAGTGCATAATGATGGATTATTTAATTTTTAGAGACAGAGAGAAATTATACCAGAATAGTTCTCTAATTAATCAGTCATTTGACTAGCTATTTGCTAATATAAATCACTCCACATCGTAGTTGCTGCTGGAGGGGCAGAGCAGGGAGACACAGAACTCTGTGATATCAGAGGACAACAGATATAAGGACTAATAGATGTTATGTGGGGCAGGAAGGAGCTCAATAAATAGTTAATGTTTTTTTGGAGCAAGGCACATTAATAAAAGGGTCACGGCTTATTCGATTCTTCCATCTGATTAACAAACTAGCTAAAAGTGGGCTAGATGGAACAACTATTAGGTGGATTCACAGTTGGCTACAGAACGGAACCTTCTCAAACTGGGGAGAGGCAACGAGTGGGGTACCGCAGGGCTCAGTCCTGGGCCCGGTGCTCTTCTACATTTTTATTAATAATTTGGACGAGGAGGTGCAGGGAACGCTGATCAAATGTGCAGACAAAAGACAGAAACAAACTTCAAAGGCATCTTGATAGGCTGGAGTGCTGGGCTGAAAACAACAGAATGAAATTTAATAGGGATAAAGGCCAAGTTCTACATCTAGGAAATAGAAACCAAATGCACAGTTAAAAGATGGGGGATACTTGGCTCAGCAATACTACAAATGAGAAGGATCTTGGAATTGTTGTAGAACACAAGCTGAATATGAGCCAACAGTGCAATATGGCTGCAAGAAAGGCAAATGCTATTTTGGGCTGCATTAATAGAAGTATAGCTTCCAAATCACGTGAGGTACTGGTTCCTCTCTATTCGGCCCTGGTTAGGCCTCATCTAGAGTATTGCGTCCAGTTCTGGGCTCCACAATTCAAGAAGGACGCAGACAAGCTGGAGCGTGTTCAGAGGAGGGCAACCAGGATGATCAGGGGTCTGGAAACAAAGCCCTAGGAAGAGAGACTGAAAGAACTGGGCATGTTTAGCCTGGAGAGGAAAAGATTGAGTGGAGACATGATAGCACTCGTCAAATACTTAAAAGATTGTCACACAGAGGACGGCCAGGATCTCTTCTCGATCCTCCCAGAGTGCAGGACACGGAATAACGGGCTCAAGTTAAAGGAAGACAGATTCCAGCTGGACATCAGGAAAAACTTCCTGACTGTTAGAGCAGTATGACAATGGAAGCAGTTACCTAGGGAGGTTGTGGGCTCTCCCACACTAGAGGCCTTCAAGAGGCAGCTGGACAGCCATCTGTCAGGGATGCTTTAGGGTGGATTCCTGGGGGGGATCTACACTACAGCTTTAAAGCGCATTGAAGCGCTTTATAACAGTTTTGACAACTGTTGGGGCCCAGGACACACTGCATATACAGGTTTCAAAATGTTTTCAAAGTGCTTTAAAGCGCTTTAAAAGCAGTAGTGTAGATCCCCCCCTGCATTGAGCAGGGGGTTGGACTCGATGGCCTTGTAGGTCCCTTCCGACTCTGCTATTCTATGTTTCTATGATTCCTAAATTATTAGAACTGAACCAACCACCTACAGGGACAATGCACCTTGTCCTTGAACATTTCTCCTAAGGGTCCCGGTGCCCATTCCTTGTATTCTGATCTCCACACTTTGGACCGCTGTCCTGGGTGGGTGTCACAGTGGCTCTGCATTAGCAAGGGAGTCGTGGCTGCTGTGGTAAGCTGAGCTCCTCTGGTCTTATATCCGGGCTGTGCCTTGCCTTAGGCCAGGGAGCTGAATGTATAGGGGTGGTGGTTTTAGACCTTGGAATCAGAGGCCTACGAGCATCCTATGCGTCCAATTAACCCCCTTTTCCCCCCTTAGGAATAAACTGCCCTTGGACACCTTGCAAGGGCAGGTAGTCAGTGGAGCCTTCAGAAATCTAATGAATAAGGCAACTTTCCTTGTTCCTTATTCCTTCTCACGGTAGCAAGGAGCATTCATATTTTGTAGCCATCGCAATCCATGCAATTAAGACCGCGAAGAGTCCCCCTGCCTGCAGGCTCCCGCCTGAGTTGTGATGTGTCACCTCGTTTCCATGCGCTGCCTTCCATTGCCTTCTTTCTCAAGGATGTGAGTTTTCCCGACATGCAAGGGGCACCTCAATGTGTCATATATGTCACCTTAGCAAAGAGCTCAAAGCTATTGCTTCAACGGCCTGGGAAGCCTCTGCAAGGTGATTTTGCCAAGGATGTGCTACTAGAATATGGCTTGGGATGGATGGTGGGATTATTTTCAAGATAGGAATGACGCACAGAAGACTTGTGTGGTTCCTTAAAGATGAACTGGCTTGTTGTTGTGGCACAAACTTGCATTGTTAACAGCCTATGGAAGTGGAAAGTGTTCACACAAGCCCCTTTGTTTGAAAGCAGGATTTCAGTGCTTATGATGATTGCTGACATACTCATGCCACCAATATCCATCCAGACAGGAGCACTCAGAATGGCCTCTCTCTACCTACGTTAGTGGTTATGTTTTCTACCTTCATTGCTTTAGCCAGCCTGCAAGAAAGGGCCCATTTCCCATCAAGAGACCAACAAACTAGGCCAACACTGGATGTGCTGTCTTTCATAGAATCATAGAATAGCAGAGTTGGAAGGGGCCTCTAAGGCCATCGAGTCCAACCCCCTGCTCAATGCAAGAATCCACCGTAAAGCATCCCTGACAGAGGGTTGTCCAGCTGCCTCTTGAAGGCATGTCTTAAAGCACCAGACAGATTATAGGTATGATTGTGGAGTCAGTGTCCAGTGGAAAACAGGATCAAACATCTCCCCCCCACCACCCAAATCAAGCCTCTTAAGGGTTGATTCACAAAACCATCACTTGTCACCTTCTGCAACCTGGTGCCCTCCAGATGTTTTCAGAGGGCTCATAGAGCTACCATTCAAAAAGCCTTGTGGCAGTGCAGCTATCCTATTTATTTTATTTAAGCTACTTGTATACTGCTTGACATCCCAGGATTTCCAACCAGGTTGCATAAAATCACATATGCAAGAGAGAAATCTTCCTGACTGTTAGAGCAGTACAACAATGGAACCAGTGACCTAGGGAGGTTGTGGGCTCTCCCACCCTAGAGGCCTTCAAGAGGCAGCTGGACAAGCATCTGTCAGGGATGCTTTAGGGTGGATTTCTGCATTGAGCAGGGGGTTGGACTCGATGGCCTTGTAGGCCCCTTCCAACTCTGCTATTCTATGATTCTATGATTCTATAAGAGCATAAAAACAGAAGAAGAGCCCTGTGGGATCAGTCCAAAGGTCCATCTAGTCCAGCACTCTGTTCACACAGTGGCCGACCAGCTGTTTCTTTCGTCAACCTGCTCCGAGGACCTTGATGGGATGTCCTGAGAGATGAAGGTGTTCACTGGCAGGCTTTTTGATGTTCTTAGTCTGTCCGATCAGTGCTTTTTAGATGGGTTGTGGGTTTTTAAATTGTTTTATTCAGACCGGCGTGTGATCTGTAAATCTTCTGCTATTTCTTCCCCCAATGTTTCTAACTACTTTTAATGCTCTTTTTATTTTTTTGGTTGTTCTTTCCATCCTAATTTTATGGTTTATAATAAAATGTACTTTTCACGAGATACAAGTGCTGTGACATAAGTAATACATGAGTGTGCCTAGGCGCTGGGCTGCCTCGTGTGTCACTGCGCTCTCGTTAAATTATGATATATAACCAGTAAAGCATGAATTCCGTTTTTATGCGGACTGAGAACTTCCAGGGGATGGTGGTGGCCGTGTTTTAAGTCCCTAGTATTTAGGGTTGCAGCTGTAACAATGTAATCCTACACACATCTACTCAGAAGCAAGCCCCATTGAGTCCAATGTTGTTGTTATTTATTCGTTCAGTCGCTTCCGTCGCCACCCCCAGCTCCCCCAAGGTCAAGTCTGTCACCTGCAGAATATCCTCCATCCATCTTGCCCTTGGTCGGCCCCTCTTCCTTTTGCCTCCCACTTTCCCTAGCATCAGCCTCTTCTCCAAGGTGTCCTGTCTTCTCATTATGTGGCCAAAGTACTTCAGTTTTGCCTTTAATACCATTCCCTCAAGTGAGCAGTCTGGCTTTATTTCCTGGAGTATGGACTGGTTTGATCTTCTTGCGGTCCAAGGCACTCTCAGCATTTTCCTCCAACACCACAGTTCAAAAGCATCTATCTTCCTTCGCTCAGCTTTCCTTATGGTCCAGCTCTCGCAGCCATAGGTTACTACGGGGAATACCATTGCTTTAACTATGCGGACCTTTGTTGCCAGTGTGGTGTCTCTGCTCTTAACTATTTTATCAAGATTTGTCATTGCTCTCCTCCCAAGAAGTAAATGTCGTCTGATTTCCTGGCTGCAGTCAGCGTCTACAGAAATCTTTGCAGTGCACCCAACTTTGTGAGTCCAGTGAGACCCACTCAAAAGTAAATGTATGTGGCAAACGATTGCAGCCTTCAATCCTTCTTTTATATATATAATTTTTATTATTTAACAACAACACAATAAATCATATACATACATAACATAACATTCCTCTTATTTCTTAGCTATACATTCTACTTCTTAAATAACTCACATTAATAAGTGCCCCCCACCCTCAGGATCTTATTCTAGTTTCCAAAATTGCATTGAGTCTTCTGGAGGAGTTCTTACTCTCCCTTTTAACAATACATGTTCATAGAATCATAGAATAGCAGAGCCGGAAGGGGCCTACAAGGCCATCGAGTCCAACCCCCTGCTCAATGCAGGAATCCACCCTAAAGCATCCCTGACAGATGCTTGTCCAGCTGCCTCTTGAAGGCCTCTAGTGTGGGAGAGCCCACAACCTCACCAGGCAACTGATTCCATTGTCGTACTGCTCTAACGTTCAAGAAGTTTTTCCTGATGTCTAGCTGGCCTTATTGCAGCCTTCAATCCTATCCCCCCTTATCTGGGGGGCCAGCCCCACTGAGGAGCTGAGCTTACACTGCATGTTTTTATTTATTTATTTATTTATTACATTTTTATACCGCCCAATAGCCGAAGCTCTCTGGGCGGTTCACAAAAATTAAAACCACAGTAAAACACCCAACAGTTTAAAACACAATGTTTTTTATGGTGTTTTAATTTGTGTTGTACCCCGCCTCGATCCAGAGGGAGAGGCGGGTAACATTATTATTATTATTATTATTATTATTATTATTATTATTATTATTAAAGTAAATCCCATTGAATACAGTGGATCTGACCTTTGGGAAACTGTGCCTAAGATTGGGCTGTGGACTAGCTAGCGTTAATTGAAGACTTTTTGTTGTCGTGTGTATGTATTAACACGTGTGCGCGTATTTTCTCCCCAGGGCGGTGCGGGCGGGGGAGGTTGAGCTCGAGTGACGGGCAGCTTTCTGCGCCTGCGCAGCTGAGCCGCTCTCGTTTCCCCCTCCCTTCTCAGCTTGCATCGTTGCCATGACGACGGGTTTGTGACTGCCGCGGCCTAGCCAGGCCTTGGTCGGCTTGAAGCCTCGGCCTCGCTTGGGCAGCCTTCCTCGTTCCGTCCGCCTCTCGCCGCCGGAGGAGTAGCAGCCGCCATGGCTTCGCGCAGCGCCGGGACCCTCCTGACTCAGAACAACGCGATCTATGTGCCGCCGGGGCTCATGCCCGGGTGGGTGGATGGGATGATGATGATGATGATGCTTCCGAACCGGGCCCCGTTGGGGGAGATGGGGGTGTCGGTCGTATAGATATATATAGGGTGACCCTATGGAAAGGAGGACAGGGCTCCTGTATCTTTAACAGTTGCATAGAAAAGGGGATTTCAGCAGGGGTCCTTTGTAGGCATGCAACGTTCCCTCTTCATCATAACAGTTAAAGCTGCAGGAGCCCTGCCCTCTTTTGTATCTGGTCAAGAAGGCAGAGTTCCTGCAGCTTTAACTGTGGTGATGAAGAGGGAATTTCACCAGGTTCTCCATATATACCAATGACACCTGCTGAAATTCCCTTTTCAATACAACTGTTAAAGATACAGGAGCCCTGTCCTCCTTTTCATAGGGTCACCCTAGATATATAGGGTTCCTTATCGCATCTCAGCCTGTGAGCTCAGGTTGCCGTGAGCATGTGCAACCCGCGTTTTAGTTCTTTATATCCGGACTTTAAAGCGCAGCTCTCTGCATGTGCTCAGAGGCATTCTTGCCCTTGTGTTAGCTTTTACCTTTAATGAGCTGGTCCTGGCCTGTGTGTGCTCAGAGGCTATTATTATTATTATTATTATTATTATTATTATTATTATTATTATTATTATTATTGAGTCCATACCCCTGCTCAATGGATTCCTGCATTAAGCAGGGGGTTGGACTCGATGGCCTTGTAGGCCCCTTCCAACTCTGCTATTCTATGATTCTATTATTATTTAAATTTCTGCTTTTTTTCCTCCAAGGGACCCAAGGTGGTGTACATAATCCTCCTCATCTCCATGTTATTCTCACAACAACAACCCTGTGAGGTAGGCTGGGCTAAGAGTGTGACTGGCCCAAAGTCACCCAGTGGGTTTCCATGGCCGAGTGGGGACTTGAACCCAGATCTCCCAACTCCCAGTCCAACACCTTAGGCGCTACACCACACTTAGACTAAGATTTTATTTATTTATTTATTACATTTCTATACCCCCAATAGCCGGAGCTCTCGGGGCGGTTCACAAAACATTCAAAGTATTAAACAACAGTATAAAACCATAATATAAAATACAATATAAAAGCTCAACCAGATAAAAACAGCAGCAATGCAAAATTACAAATTGAAAACACCAAGTTAAAATTTATTTATAGACTGTTAAAATGCTGGGAGAATAAAAAGGTCTTCACCTGGCGTCTGAAAGCATATAATGCAGGTGCCAGGCGAACCTCCTTAGGGAGCTCATTCCACAGCAGAGAAGGCCCTGTTCCTGGTAGCCACCTTTAATAAGCTGGGCCTGGCCTGTGTGTGCTCAGAGGCTACTACTACTATTATTATTATTATTATTATTATTATTGGGCTGAGAGTCTGCAACTGACCCAAAGTCACCCAGTGGGTTTCCATGGCTGAGTACGGACTTGAACCTAGATCTCCCGACTCCCAGTCCAATGCTTTAGCCACTACAGCACACTTAGACTAAGATGCCATGTTTTTTGAAAACAAAGCGAATGCAGAATTGTTGGAAACAAAAAGATGGCAATGTTTTTATGCTGCACACATAGACCCCTGCCATAAGATCCACATCCATCTCATAGCACCAAGGAAGCCGCACCGTCACACACACCACTCTCATCTAACGGATCAGGACCCCTCAGATGCAGTCCAGGTCCCTTCGCAACACACATTGCTACCGTTTTTATCACCTCCCACACACCCTTTTCTTTATATCCACCCACCCACAATCCCATGCCAGTAATTTCCCCAATTTTTAATTCATTACCTTACATCTCACCTTTCCAGCAACTCTTCATGGCAAAGGCAGCTTTTTAAAGTGCTCCCATTTTATAGATGGGCTGAGCTTCTGGGTGAGCTCTGAACTTAGATAGGGTGACCCTATGAAAAGGAGGACAAGGTTCCTGTATCTTTAACAGTTGCATAGAAAAGGGAATTTCAGCAGGTGTCATTTGTATATATGGAGAACCCGGTGAAATTCCCTTTTCTATGCAACTGTTAAGGATACAGGAGCCCTGTCCTCCTTTCCATAGGGTCACCCTAACTTAGAGCACCCCTATAAAATCTAAGGCTGCCATCCTATGCAAGTTGAGAGAGAAAGAATCCCACAACTCTCTAAACATTCATAGGAATGTGCTCTACGTTGCTTATATTATTTATTTATTATTTATTTATTGAAAGATTTATATCCCGCCCTATATCACAAGGATCTCAGGCCGGCGTGCAGATAAAATCATACATATAAAATAGAATAAATATACAATTCTAAAACAAATTAAACCATTAATATGTTAAAACCAATGTGAAGTTGTAAAACAGTAAGAAAACTGTAGGAAAGGACAGTAGCGAGAGGGCTATATAAAAAGCAAATAAATGACATGATAAGTTAAAGGCAACCAGTTTTGGTTAAACAGCTGCACTAAAGGACTGGGTTGATATATAACAATAATTGTGTAGTAGAGGGAAGTTATGTAGGTGCAGCTTATCACGTGAGAGGTGAGAAAATAATGCTGCTACTGAAATTCCCTGGGTGATTCTGAGCTAGATATAATGGAGAGAGGGGAACCATGTCCATTGGAGGAAAATTGGCTTATAAATGCAATAACTTTCCTCTTGATTTTTGGAAACGTTTTTCCAACAACCTGGAGATCACACGAAACACATAGTTAAGAAATTCATTGATATGGTGAGTAGGGTGACCCTATGAAAAGGAGGACAGGGCTCCCGTATCTTTAACAGTTGCATAGAAAAGGGAATTTCAGCAGGTGTCCTTTGAATTTCACGAGAGAACCTGGTGAAATTCCCTCTTCATCACAACAGTTAAAGCTGCAGGAGCTATACTAGAGTGACCAGATTTAAAAGAGGGCAGGGCATCTGCAGCTTTAACTGGTGTGAGGGAATTTCACCAGGTTCTCCATATATACAAATGGTACCTGCTGAAATGTCCTTTTCAATACAACTGTTAAAGATTCAGGAGCCCTGTCCTCCTTTTCATAGGGTCACCCTAATGGTGAGGGCTACTGCCACATTAAAAAAAAAAACTCCTTTAAAACTGAGATTAGACTGGGGTGCAAATTGGGCATTAGTGTTGCATAGTCGTTTAAAAATAATGTTAAATGATGTCGTTTCTCAGAGGCTTAGTGAGGGCAGTAGGTCAGCTAGACTAGCACTTTTGCAGCAGCTTTACTTTGGACCTCTTCAGGGAGCCTAGTTCGGCCATTGAATGATGCTGGTGGGAGCATGAGATAGTCAGAAATGTGCACTACTAGGCAGCTGTTGCCAGGGTGGGTGGGTTTCATTTTGTTTTGCTGTGTTTTTCACCATCGTTTTTGAGTTTACTGAGCAACCTTATAGGTCCACAGCCATTCTTATTTTGCCCCATGGCCAGCTCTTGAGGGCAGGAACACCTTCCCCACGCATTGAAAACACTTGCTGTGGCACGGAGGTAATATCCGAAGCAGCCCTCAGCTTCAGATCTGCATCTGCAAGATTGGCATATTAATCATCGCTTGTGGTGGTTGTGGAGACAAATAAGCTACTGATTGCAAAGCACCGCGCACATTAGGAGTGTTACTGAGGTGATTAAAAGTAATGAAAGTCACTTGGTCTCCTCTTCCCCCGTTTCACACGTCTTCCTTTTCCCTCCCTCCCTTCCTCCAGGTACCACGGACATGTCCCCAATGTGGCGTTTTCCTTTGGCGACACCTACGGAAACGCCACCATGAAATATTTCCAAGATTTCCGAAGCGCTGCCATGGAAAGCAGCTGCAGCCCTTACAGCAAAGGGGGGCAATTCCCCACGCTTTTCTCGCCGGACCCGGGCCTGGTTCTTGGTGCGAGGGCTCGGGGCTGGGACAGGTGGCTGCACACCCCCACCTACTCTCGCTTCAATTTGGATTTCAACCGCTCAGAGGAACTGAAGGAGTTCTACAAGGTAAGGCGGCCTGACGGCATGCGCCTCCCATGTGGTCATTTATGCCAGGGGTGGGCAGGCTTTAGGCTTGCAGGATCTACTTTATTTCTTACTAGGGCTCTTAAGATTTCACCAAGGTGCAAATGAATGGCTTAGGTGAGTGTACACCGGCTAAGAGTTAACCAATAGTTGCCTTGGAGCACATGCTCAGCCGAAGAATTTGTAATCAGTGCCAGAATCAAGCTGTCAAAGGCTTTCTCCTGTTTCCCCCCACAACAGTTATTTTCCAGCGACTGAATTTAGAGAGGGGGGAGTCCTTTTAGTTGTTGTTCTCGTTTGGCAACGATTCCTGATTCCTAATTGTCTCTCTACCATAAATCACCCAGAGATCTACCAGTAGATGCCAATTTATCTTCTTTTCTCCCTGATTTACACACAGGCTTGATTGTCAGTGGATTCAAAATGTGTTATAGACATACTTAGGGTGACCCTATGAAAAGGAGGACAGGGCTCCTGTGTCTTTAACAGTTGTATTGCAAAGGGAATTTCAGCAGGTGTCATTTGTATATATAGAGAACCTGGTGAAATTCCGTCTTCATCACACCAGTTAAAGCTGCAGGAGTCCTGCCCTCTTTTAAATCTGGTCACTCTAGTATAGCTCCTGCACCTTTAACTATTGTGATGGAGAGAATTTCACCAGGTTCCCTATATATACAAAGGACACCTGCTGAAATTCCCTTTTCATAGAATCATAGAATAGTAGAGTTGGAAGGGGCCTACAAGGCCATCGAGTCCAACCCCCTGCTCAATGCAGGAATCCACCCTAAAGCATCCCCGACAGATGCTTGTCCAGCTGCCTCTTGAAGGCCTCTAGTGTGGGAGAGCCCACAACCTCCCTAGGTAACTGATTCCAATGTCGCACTGCTCTAACAGTCAGGAAGTTTTTCCTGATGTCCAGCTGGAATCTGGCTTCCTTTAACTTGAGTCCATTATTCCGTGTCCTGCACTCTGGGAGGATTGAGAAGAGATCCTTGCCCTCCTCTGTGTGACAACCTTTTAAGTATTTGAAGAGTGCTATCATGTCTCCCCTCAGTCTTCTCTTCTCCAGGCTAAACATGCCCAGTACAACCAGGGTGACCCTATGAAAAGGAGGACAGGGCATCTGTATCTTTAACAGTTGCATAGAAAAGGGAATTTCAGTAGGTATCCTTTGCACATATGGGGAACCTGGTAAAATTCCCTCTTCATCACCACAGTTAAAGCTGCAGGTGCCCTGCCCTCTTTTAAATCTGGTCGCTCTAGTATAGCTCCTGCAGCTTTAACTGTTGTGATGAAGAGGGAATTTCACCAGGTTCCCCATATGTGCAAAGGACACCTGCTGAAATTCCCTTTTCTATGCAACTGTTAAAGATACAGGAGCCCTGTCCTCCTTTTCATAGGGTCACCCTAGACATACTGTACCTAACCAATTAATACTGTTTCATTATTGTGCTAGATACACAGTACCACAGTAGCATGGCTCTGTTCTGCAGAATAAACTGTTTATAGTCTGCTAATAGTTGAGCAGTTTGTACGATCAGCAGGATAAAGGGGCAAAACCTGTTTTGGATGATATAACTTCAGGTGCCTTCTGTGTGGGGGTGGGGGGTGAGGGTGGGGAATGAATATTTGAATGTTCCTCATCTAAATATCTCTGCACAGAGGCTGTTACTGGATTACAAAAGCCATAGTCACGCAATACCTTTACTAGGACCAACTTAAAATACGCAGAATTGTGGGCAAGTTTTCAAGATCTCCAGATTCCTTCAAGATGTAAACAAAGAGTAGGGTCAGATGAGGAAGAGATACGTTGAAGTGAAGGCGTGCATGGTGAGAGTCTTAAGATGGAGTGGAGGAGGCTGAGGCTTTTTGGATGGATGGCTTTTTGGCAGATAATAAATAAATAAGTCTGCAATCACATGCATGTTTAGTGAGATAAAAACGTCCTACTACAACTCCCAGTATACCCCAGACATCATGGCTGTCTGGGGCGTGTTGTGAGTTGTAGGACTTTTTTTGCTGTCGAAACATGCATGGGATTGTACCATAAATGCATCAGGCTGTACTAATTTATTTATATTTATTTTATTTTATTTATTACATTTATATAACGCTCCATAGCTGAAGCTCTCTGGGCGGTTTACTAAGTGTTAGAATACACACCTAGGACTGTTTCAGGTTACACACCTAAGACTCTTGGGACAAGCAAACACATAGTGGCTGAGTGTCCCATTTTTGAGAATCTAAAATCCAGTTGTTACTCTGACTGGATATTTTCAGAACCACGAAGAATCAGCAATTATGTTTGTTTGTCTTAACAGTCCTTCCTCTCGTCCCTGACAAACTGAGGTTCGGCTATTGGGCGGTATAAAAATGTAATAAATAAATAAATATTTTTTTCCACAATTGGGGAGTTTTTCGTGAAAGAGCATTCAAACATGGCACACAGAGACACCTATCTGCACCTTGGAGTGGTACAGTCCAAGTGGTGCTGAAACAGATGGATGAAATGAGGACAGGTTTTGATGAAAGTGCAGATGGCAGGGTGACAGAAGAAGGTATGAAAAAAAAGAGAGACTAGAATGGTTCAGAGGGAAAGGGATGGGTGAGTGGTAGAGGTTCTCTGAGGTTGCCCTGCCCTCTGACAGAAGCCTGTTGGACTAACTTCATGCCTTCAGGGAAGCCTTCCATGTTTTCATAGAATCATAGAATAGCAGAGTTGGAAGGGGCCTACAAGGCCATTGAGTCCAACCCCCTGCTCAATGCAGTAATCCACCCTAAAGCATCCCTGACAGAGGGTTGTCCAGCTGCCTCTTGAAAGCCTCTGGTGTGGGAGAGCCTACAACCTCCCTAGGGAACTGATTCCATTGTCGTACTGCTCTATCTGCTGGAAACCTCTATAAGTCTGCCATGAAGATTCTGGCATGAAGTATCAGAATCAGTTCTTTTGGGGCACTGGCCGGACCTCTTCTGCTCCCCCCCCCCAAACACATCCAATGTGAATCAAACTGTCAAACCCATTACAGATCTCAATGGAGCCATTGATAAGCGGCCAAGGGACCTTGCCACTTGGGTTCCCTGCAACCGTGTTTGGCAGACACTCTGATCCAATTGCTCCCTTAAGAGCAGAAGAAGAGCCTCCCTGGATCAGACTTGGGGCCCATCCAGCCCAGCCTCCTGTGCCTCCAAGCAGCAGCCCAGCAGCTGGGCCTCCCACTCTAGCGTAATGCTCTCTTTGCCCTGGAAGTCTGTTCGGAGCTCCCAGTCATTTGATTTGTGCAACGGAGTAGTCAGAAACAGTGACAGAAGGGATGCATCTTGAGCGCAAGGGTGTGTGTGGCGAGGAGTGGCGCGGGGGCGAGGACGTTTGTGCACAAAGGACCACGTCTGGTGGCGGGTGAGGGCTGCTTTCTTGAATCCAGAGTCAGGCCCCCCCCAGACCCCGCTGTGCTGAGCTCAGCTTAAATTTTGCTCCTTCTCCAGCCCAGACCTGGGCAATGGGTGGGGTATGGGGAATCTTTCTCCTTTTCCAACATTCAGCAGCTGCACAATAGTTCCACCAGCTATAAATAATTAAGAGTGGGTTGCCAACATTAATGAGCTGAGAACAGACACTGTTTAGTCAGATCTCGGTATTATTTGTTAGTGTTGGTATGGCGGGCGGCGAGGACTGAAGCTTTAGTACAAAGAATGTTTAAAAGTCCCCACCAACGCCGACGCACAAACACACACACACACAGAGGTTGCCTATAGATAATCATCCAGACTGGTGCTCTCTGCCCAACTCTGTTTACAGGGTTGTTGACACTCGGTTGAGGTTTTGCAGCTGTAGGAGTAAACTACAGATTGTATGTTAAGGTATGTAAGGGAGTCAGCCCAATTAGGGTTTTTATGTGTGTTTTCTTTAATGAAAAAGTGCTTTGGGAGAGTGTGATTTTGAGTGGAGGAGCAGCAGGGTGGTAAAAGGTTGCTTGATCCTTTCCATGCAGGCTTCCTGTGTCACACAGAGGAGGGCCAGGATCTCTTCTCGATTCTCCCAGAGTGCAGGACACGGAATAACGGGCTCAAGTTAAAGGAAGCCAGATTCCGGCTGGACATCAGGAAAAACTTCCTGACTGTTAGAGCAGTGCGACAGTGGAATCAGCTACCTGGGGAGGTTGTGGGCTCTCCCACACTGGAGGCATTCAAGAGGCAGCTGGACAACCATCTGTCAGGGATGCTTTAGGGTGGATTCCTGCATTGAGCAGGGGGTTGGACTCGATGGCCTTGTAGGCCCCTTCCAACTCTGCTATTCTATGATTCTATGATTCCCCGTTCTGTTTCAGGTGCACATCACTTAATTCCTTTGCACACACACAGACCTGTTCATCACGCTACTTCAGGAACAGCCGCACACCTACAATGCAGCCTCATCCTTTTTCTCCCTGCTTCCTGCTCCACAGCGGTTGGGTGCAGACAGCTTTTCAAAACTTCAGAGCAAAGCGAATGTTCAGTAGCACAGTGGCAGCTGAGAAGATGGCCAAGGAGGGCTCATTTCAATCCGATGATGCTAAAATTCTCACAGTCGATCGCAGTGGAGGCTTCAAAGCCCATAGCATGTGTTATTACCACAGAACTTTTTTCTTTTCCTTTTGTCAAAGCCATCTGATTTCAGGAGCAAATCAACAGATGCCTGCAGTTTGTCTGCATTTCTCTGTGTTTGGGACTTTAATAACGAGATCTCATTTTTTCTCTCTGTGACCCAATTGATTATGAAAAGCTGGCCTTTCCTTCAGGGAAAGATGAGAAGATGAAAGGAACCAAACATGCCATCTAGTTGATGCCCACCTAGCCGAACATTAGGGCCATAAATCTACTTCCCCTACTATAGCTTACTCTACGCCACCTACGTGCCAGCATGCCACAAGCGGAAAGGCATCTAAGAGCACAATGCTCTGAAGCACAAATTGTGACCCACCAGGGCAAATGAGTGCTGGGCTGAAAACAACAGAATGAAATTAAATAGGGATAAATGCCAAGTTCTACATCTAGGAAATAGAAACCAAATGCACAGTTACAAGATGGGGGATGCTTGGCTCAGCAATACGACAAACGAGAAGGATCTTGGAATTGTTGTAGATCGCAAGCTGAATATGAGCCAACAGTGCGATATGGCTGCAAGAAAGGCAAATGCTATTTTGGGCTGCATTAATAGAAGTATAGCTTCCAAATTGTGTGAGGTACTGGTTCCTCTCTATTCGGCCCTGGTTAGGCCTCATCGAGAGTATTGCGTCCAGTTCTGGGCTCCACACTTCAAGAAGGACACAGACAAGCTGGAGCGTGTTCAGAGGAGGGCAACCAGGATGATCAGGGGTCTGGAAACAAAGCCCTATGAAGAGAGACTGAAAGAACTGGGCACGTTTAGCCTGGAGAAGAGAAGATGGAGGGGAGACATGAGAGCACTCTTCAAATACCTGAAAGGTTGTCACACAGAGGAGGGCCAGGATCTCTTCTCGATCCTCCCAGAGTGCAGGACACGGAATAACGGGCTCAAGATAAAGGAAGCCAGATTCCAGCTGGACATCAGGAAAAACTTCCTGACTTTTAGAGCAGTATGACAATGGAATCAGTTACCTGGTGAGGTTGTGGGCTCTCCCACACTAGAGGCCTTCAAGAGGCAGCTGGACAACCCTCTGTCAGGGATGCTTTAGGGTGGATTCCTGCATTGAGCAGAGGGTTGGACTTGATGGCCTTGTAGGTCCCTTCCAACTCTATTATTCTATGGTTCTATGATTTTTCATCTCTGACTCAACTTTGCTAAGTGGTTTGTGATTGAGACCAAGATCCTAACTGTCCCTCCCAGAGCAGCTGGGATTATACAGTCACAACTCTTGAGAAGCAGAAGAGAAAAGCAATTTCCTGAAATGCAAGTGCTCTCTCTGTCTCTCTCTCTGTCTCTCTCTCTCTGTCTCTCTCTCTCTCTCTCTGTCTCTCTCTCTCTGTCTCTCTCTCTCTCTCTCTCTTCTCTCTCTCTCGTCTCTCTCTCTCTCTCTCTCTCTCTCTGTCTCTCTCTCTCTCTGTCTCTCTCTCTCTGTCTCTCTCTCTCTCTCTGTCTCTCTCTCTCTCTCTCTCTCTCTCTGTCTCTCTCTCTCTCTCTCTCTCTCTGTCTCTCTCTCTCTGTCTCTCTCTCTCTCTCTCTTTCTGTCTCTCTCTCTCTGTCTCTCTCTCTGTCTGTCTCTCTCTCTCTCTCTCTCTCTCTCTCTCTCTCTCTCTCTCTCTGTCTCTCTCTCTCTGTCTCTCTCTCTCTGTCAGGGATGCTTTAGGGTGCATTCCTGCATTGAGCAGGGGGTTGGACTTGATGGCCTTGTAGGCCCCTTCCAACCCTACTATTCTATGATTCTATGTATCAGGCCTGCTTTTGCTGCTTGCCTGGAACTGTAAAAGTGGTGGGCAGGGGGCCATTACGGGTGGAACCACCTCTACCTGTCTGTTAGGTTTTTATCCCAAATTTCTTTCAAAGCATTCAGACCAGCAGCCATGGTTTCCACTTCCCTTTTATCCTCACAGTGCTCCTGTGGGACAAGGTAGGGTGAGAGACAGTGGCTGGGTTCACACAACACACTAATCGCTCTTGGGTAGTGTCTGGAAGTGACCCACAAGGGGTTAGTGTGTCCAGTGGAGGACATTTTTTTTGCCCGCAATGGGTTTGGAACCCACACCTCCAGAGTGGGTTACACGCCCCCCCAAAGGTGGCTTTCCCTGTGGAAAATCATGACCGACCATAGAGATGGCTGCCTAGAGTGGCCGGAAACCCTGGTGACGCTCTGGTCCGCTCTGCTGATCTCTATGGCCGAGATCGCTCAGCAGCAGCTGGCATGGCCAGTGCAAGTCCATTTACACTGCAGTGGCCGTTGGGATGTACAGCTGCCATGATGGGAAGACAGTGGAGGGAGTGGGGTTATCGGGGGTGGTGGGGTTAAGTGAACCACACTGCCTTGCAAGGTTCAATGGTTGTGTGTGGAGGGGAAGCATGCCATGGTGCCCCTCCCCACAGCATGGTTCTGCTACCCCCCCCACCCTGTGATCGTCTGAGCATGCCAAGGGACTCCCTCAGGTCACTCAGAGAACCTCATGCCGGAGCAGGGCTTTGAAGCTGAATTTCCCTGGTCTATGTCCAACGCTCTCACCACCACGCCACAGGAGCTCAGTGGACTTGGCGGTAGAATCACAGAATAGCAGAGTTGGAAGGGGCCTACAAGGCCATCGAGTCCAACCCCCTGCTCAAGGCAGGAATCCACCCTAAAGCATCCCTGACAGAGGGTTGTCCAGCTGCCTCTTGAAGGCCTCGAGTGTGGGAGAGCCCACAACCTCACCAGGCAACTGATTCCATTGTCGTACTGCTCTAATGTTCAGGACGTTTTTCCTGATGTTCAGCTGGAATCTGGCTTCTTTTAACTTGAGCCCATTATTCCGTGTCCGAATAACATAAAATCTATCCATCCCAAAAGGAAGCGATTCTGGGTGCCACTCCGGATCCCCACGACGTTGCCAAGCCCAGCCCTGGGCCCGTGGGCCAGGGCCCCTGACCAGTTTGTTTGTCACCTGCAGCTTGCCCAGATGCATCGTGAACACTACAGAGACAAGACTGGGACGGTGCACCAGGTTCCGTACTTCATGCTGCCCGTGAAGGAGGAAGACAAGTATCCTCACCCTCTCGATCTGTGAGTCCCGTGGGGCAAGTGCAAACGAGGGGGGAGGAGGGCTGAGCCAACCTGGGGTGACTCACATAACGTAAATGGGCCCAAATTAAGAGAGCCAGAAGCCACAGGACTTGAGATCTGTAAACAGATGGATCCCGTTGGCTGAAATCACAAACTAGGCTGCCACGTCTTACACCCTTCTGCTGTTTTGTCCTGTGAGAGTGTGGTTCTCCTGCAGTCCACAATCAGAATGGGTTTCTAATATGGAGAAGAAGGGACTGGTGGACCTAAAGGAGTTAACATTTTCATTCCATCGGAGGATCGATTGACTGTTGTTGTATTTAGGGTTTTTGGTGTGTGTTTTTGCTGTTTTTCTCGTTTGAAATTTATTGTTCCTCTTTATTTTGCCATAGGTCTGATTCCATTTAGCTCTTAAAAACAAACAAACCCAAATGTGTTAACCCAACCTTGAAAATTCATCCCTGTTCATCAAGAAGGACTCTCTTTTCCTCATAAGTTCTGTCCTACCCTTCAGGCGGCTCACGCAAATTGTCAAGAGATGCTTTACAGCTTAATTGTGGCCCGGATTCCTCCAAAGGGGAAATGGTGCTTGTTGGCAGTGATGGATGAAGGAACTAGAACTTGCCGGAGACGTTTGTGTGAGGAAACTCTGTGTGTGTGTGTGTGTGTGTGACAGAGAGAGAGAGAGAAGGAGAAAAGATTGACAAATGGCATTAAGCCTACAATCCTAGACACGCTTACCTGGTAGTAAGACTCATAGTACTCAATGAGGCTTACCTTTGAGTAGACACACGTAGGATTAGACTGGAAGATACTCGCAGGCGAAGGGCAGACTGGTGTGCAACTTTGTACATAAGAAGCTGCCATATGGAGCAGGGCCATTGGTTCATCTACTCTTGTGTTGCCCCCCACCCCATTTGGCAACATCTCTCCAGGGTCTCCAGCAGAGAAAGTTCTCTCCCTTCCTTGCGACCCAACATCCGATGGCGCCTGGGACCTTCTGCATCATGGGTAGCACGTGCTGCACCCCTGAACGGTGGTCCCTCCCCATAGCACCTTGCACCCACTTAGGGACCCACCCGTGTAATCCAGGCCCACTGACCTGAAATAACGTCTTCCCTCTGGTTCCAGATTCATAATCATTGAGGCAGAATAGAATCCCGATTCCGCCTAACTAAGGAACTGAAAAGGGCAGGTTGGTTAAAAGAACTCCAGTCAAGGCTGTTAATGGACAACTAATCCACCTTACATGATCTTAAATGTATGACCTTTTAGGTTGGAAGGGGATCGCCTCAGGTATTCTAGGTCAGCCCCTTTCTGCGAGGCAAGGGTCCCCTACCACCCCAGACTTTTTAAAACAAAGTTACAGTCCCTTTCTCTCTTTGATTTCCCCTTGCAAATGTGCCCACAGGCCATTTTGCCGCCAGCCGGACTTCGTTCCAACGTCAGGACCCACCTAGGGGAGAAAAAGTGGGGCGGAAGGAGCATTTATAGGGCGGAATTGACACCAGGGCAGAAAGGTCCACAATCCCCTCCAACCTGGCTGTTGATTCTCTCTGGCCGATGCCACCCCGACAGTCGTGCTACCAACAAAACACAGGTTGGGAATTGCTTGAGCTTCCCTTACAACATGCTCTCACACACAAACACACACACAAGCTGAAAGTCTCTGGGTTTACTGTAGTGTCTAATTACTGTTGGTGCTACAGGAATAAAGAAAAACAGAAAGCCCTGAATGGCATAGCATGCCTACGTTGAGGGCCGGGGCCTTCCTGCTTCCTTGATTCCTTCCATCCATAGCGTGTGCTTGGTGGGGGCAGAGAACAGGACCCCCCAGCCCCACGTAATCAGCTTCCTCTTGGGGTTCCTCCCAGCCACCTCTAGGAAACCTAGTCGAATTCTCAGCTGTGTTTATGAATGTATTGGCTGAAGACAGCATTTGTGGTTTTATTGTGGATGTATTATTTCGGTTCCCTTTGACTGTAATGTGATTAAAATGCTGCTCCTAATGCCAGGGTTTAGAGCCTCTGGACCTTGGGCCAAATCCATCCCAGTCAGGCCTCCGGGGTTCCCTACCCATCCAGACCTCCTTTTCCCCTTAACTGCTAATTGTTTGCTGGTTTCTCGGTATTTGCATGTCCCCCCCCCCCAGTCTTAAAAGGTCGAAATGCCTCTCCTGGGGCTAAATGACTGGCAGTAAGTGCTTTAAGCTAAAATGTGGTGGCATTTCTGGTCTTTTGGCCCCGCCCCTTTTGCCTTCAGCCACACCCACCACTGGAAACTCCTCCCCCCTCCCAAATGTTTATCTGAAATTGGATTTGGCCCTTGGCTTGAAAGGCTCAATGCCCTGGGCTAACGTGTTGTACTCCACATGGCAGGTTATAGACATCTTTTAAAAAATGCAAGTAAATGGGGTGGAGGCCTTTGTACTTAGGGCCAAACCAGATACGACAGTTATAGATCCCTGTGTTCAAACCTGAATCTGTCTCAGTCGTTTGGAAAGGGAGGAGAGTCCAGTTTCAACAGCCCAAGTGTGAGGAATGCTGAGCCCTCCACGCACTGCTGACCTCCTCTTAAGTCTGTCCGCCCAGGCGCTTTCCCATTCAGTTGAGTTGATATGCTAGAAATGAGCTCAGCAGGAAGGAAAGGGCCTGCAAGGAGGCAAGTGATTCGGATTCCTCGCTGATGCAAAACTCCTGCTGTTAAAATTGGGCCTACACACTGTAGGTGGTTGAGGCAGGTTGAGGTTTGAACACACCCTTCTGCCGCTTTGACCCTGATGTAGCTTGACCCTGATGTGTGCCGTGGGAACAAAGCCCTATGAGGAGGGACTGAAAGAACTGGGCACGTTTAGCCTGGAGAAGAGAAGATTGAGGGGAGACATGAGAGCATTCTTCAAAGACTTGAAAGGTGGTCACACAGAGGAGGGCCAGGATCTCTTCTCGATCCTCCCAAAGTGCAGGACACGGAATAACAGGCTCAAGTTAAAGGAAGCCTGATTCTGGCTGGACATCAGGAAAAACTTCCTGACTGTTAGAGCAGTACAATGGAACCCATGGCCAAGGGAGGTGGTGGGTTCTCCCACACTAGAGGCCTTCAAGGGGCAGCTGGACAGCCACTTGTCAGGGATGCTTTAGGGTGGATTCCTGCATTGAGCAGGGGGTTGGACTCGATGGCCTTAGAGACCTCTTCCAGCTCTACTATTCTATGATTCTAAGTCTCTATCGAGGGATGTTCAGCCCTCAAATGTAGAATCATAGAATAGCAGAGTTGGAAGGGGCCTACAAGGCCATCGAGTCCAACCCCCTGCTCAATGCAGGAATCCACCCTAAAGCATCCCTGACAGAGGGTTGTCCAGCTGCCTCCTGAAGGCCTCTAGTGTGGGAGAGCCCACAACCTCCCTAGGTCACTGGTTCCATTGTCAAACTGCTCTAACAGTCAGGAAGTTTTTCCTGATGTCCAGCTGGAATCAGGCTTCCTGTAACTTGAGCCCATTATTACGCGGTTGCATTGCTTCCGTATGTGACCATTCCAAGAGCTGCCTGCTCCTCAAACTGATAAGTGGAATCCCTCACCTACCTGTCACTTTCTCCCACCTGGGATGCATCCCCACAAACAAACAGGTGGGGAACGCTGGCTGAGGGACAGGTGGCTGAGGGAGGGGGGGGATTGAAGGGGCAGAGCAGTATCGGGTGGGGGTGGGGGTGGGTGGGAGAAGGTTCTTGTCTGCAAAGTCCCTGAGTAGTTTAGGAAAAAGGCTCCGTGGCCAATCTCTGGCGAAGTGCCCGTTGCCTTGATTAGGGCTCCTTGCTCACAGGACACATTTCTTACTTGTAATTGCCAAGTATTGTCCTCTGAGATGATGGTTTGTTTCCTGCAAGCTCCTGTATGTAATTTTAAGATATAAGCTGATCAATGTCATTCTAAGAGAATTATGTATGCTTCTGTAAGATTAAATGTTTTTCGTTCATTATCCGTTGCTTATTTTTCTGGTTTGCTTTGAATAAAAGCCTGCCAAGGTTTACCTATCACACCTCATGGTTTTGAGCATCCTTTCGTAAAGGGGGAGGGGGGGCAGCCTGAGAATGCCAGACCTTGAGAATGCGCCTCCTGAGTGCTGTGCCGTTCCCCGGGTGCAGTGGGTGGCCAAGCCCTCTGGCGTGGAAGGTCACCGTCCGCTTACTTTCTCGGTGTGCAAAGCGGCCCGTGAACTGGTGCTTGTCTTCCAAAACCCTGTGACTGAGAAGGGGAGGCACCTTGTGGTCCACCTGGCGTGGTTGGACTTGGTGCGTTGCTTGCGCACTGTGAAGACTGGATTTCAAGAGCAGGTGGCGGTGATGCAAAATGCCATTTGGAAATTTAGGACTGGACGTCCCCAGCTTTGAGATTTGAATCCTTGAGGCAACTCTTCCTGTGCCGTGTTTATTGCTGCAACCTCCTTCTCTCTGGCCTCCCCTCATCTCACATCAGTCCGCTGGTCTCTGTCCACCACTCTGCCACTAAGATCATCTTCCTGGCCCGCCGCTCTGACCATGTCACTCCGCTTCTGAAATCTCTTCATTGGCTCCCAATTCACTCCAGAATCCAATATAAACTTCTCCTGTTGACCTTCAAAGCTTTTCACGGTCTAGCTCCTGCCTATCTCTCCTCTCTCATCTCACACTATTGCCCCGCTCGTGCTCTTCGCTCCTCTGTTGCCATGCTTCTTGCCTGCCCAAGGGTCTCTACTTCCCTTGCTCGGCTTCGTCCATTTTCCTCTGCTGCCCCTCATGCCTGGAATGCTCTTCCAGAACACTTGAGAACTACCAACTCAATCACAGCTTTTAAAACACAGCTAAAAACTTTTCTTTTCCCTATAGCTTTTAAACTTTGAGTTTGTTCTGACTCTATACTGTTAGCTTCACCCTTCCCGGTGCCTGTTTACACTTCCCTGTGCCTGTTTGCATTCTCTTTCCCCCCTTATTGTTTACTACAACTTTATTAGATTGTAAGCCTATGCGGCAGGGTCTTGCTATTTACTGTGTTATCTGTACAGCACCATGTACATCGATGGTGCAATATAAATAAATAAATAATAATAATAATAATAATAATAATAATATTTGGCCCCGTCTGTGCGTGAAGTGCTGTACGGATCTGAGCCGTGACACGGTGTCGTTCTCCCCGCCCACCCTAAACCTGAAGAGCGATTTCCCACGTTAATTTCCCCCAACCTGTTTCTTCAGGCAGCCAGAGGGGCAACATCCCGCCCTACCGTTTGGCCGTATGCCTCAGCCTCTCGGGGGTTGTTGAACTCGGGTCTGGGATGTAGCGCAGATATGTCGCCTCTGCAGCTCAACCGGTTCAGCCAGATGCATGTTTGGAAAAGTAAAATGGGTTGAAGCCAGGAGGTGACGGGGAGGCCATCTAGGAATGACCCGGCGTGGGGGTGATTCCATGGCACAGGATGCCTCCCTTGCTCTGTGTCCAGCACCAAATGCGTCTTCTGCAAACGACAAAGAGTAGCTGTGTCCACGGTGTGGTTGGTGTCTATAAAAGACAAGAGGGTGCCATTCATTGCTATTGATGTAGGTCGGCTCCACACCTGCCAAGGTGCCTTGCGATGACTGCCTAAAAAGGGTTGGTAGCCCGGTGCTGTGACTGAAACGAAACACGTGGGGCCAGGGCTTGATCTGACCTAAGTTTGCTAACTTCTGTCCCGGCAGGCAACGAGGAAATTTAGCAGGGAATGCTCTCCCCGTTGCTTTGCCACACAGCTCCCAAAGGCGCAGAAACCCTGCCAGAAACTACGTTGGCCATCCTAACCCAGCCCCTGAGTGGCCTGGCGGTGTGTGGGTGTATAAGGAGACGCTCAGCCAGGGCAGCACAACCGTTTCTGCTTGTGTCCACCCACCCCGCTCCCCTCACGCGCATGTGCCTGCCCTGCCCTGCCCTGCCCGGGACGGTTAAATAATGCATTCAGCGCTGCCTGTCAGCCTGCCGTTCCAAAAGCCGCTTCCGTGGTGCCCTCTCCACTGGGGCACGCTGGCATTAATCATGGATGATCGGCTCTCGGAAACGTTTTCTAGGGCAAGTTGCTCTGCCACAGACCAGTTGCTTTTATGGATTTGTGTTGGCTGGAAGTGAGCTGTGCATTTTTGGTCCTCTGTGCTTTTTGGAGGGCAGCGGCATTTCTGCCGCTGCTGCTGTTAAATGGCACGTTCCTTTCTCCTGCTGTCTTGGCACGAGTTGTTCCAGTGCTTGAGGGGCGGCAGGGGAGCAGAAGCCGAAAAGCAGGATTCAGGCCAGATGCTGCTGGGAAGCTTCTGAAGGCCGCTGCCGCAGGCAAGGGATCCCACCTGGGCGACAGGAGAGAGATGCCAGATGAAGCATGGGGTGTGGAACGGGCTGGCGGCCTGTTTGCTCCAGGGGCTACGTTGCCCCTCCCAGATCAAGCTGGTGGGCTGGATGACTTCATGGGGGCAGGGTCTCCCCAAGCCCCACCTCCTCTGTGACTCTCTTTGCGCGGAGAAAGGGACTCGGCCAGGGCGTGCAGGACTGTCCCCGTGACTCCCCTGCTGAGGTGGCCACCTCCTTCCCCCACCGCTCATGTCCCAACTGGGTCACAAGTGGCGCAGGAAGGGACTTCCGAAATCTACAGAACTTCAACGTCTGAGGAATCCCTATATTGGGAGAGTGAGCACATGCAAAGGGGGTGAGATTTAGGGAGGGCAGGGCTCACAGAGGGAGGCCAACCCCGTCCCTGGCTGGATTGAGGATCGCTGCAGGCTGGCTTGGGCCTGCTGGCCAGAGGTTGTCCTCCTCTAGTGTAGAAGAAGAGCACACAGAGAGAAAGAGAGATGTGCTCCGCTCTCTGAATGCTGGAACTCCAGGTTCTGCAGTGCAGCTGATGGGCAAGAGGTTCAGGACAGGCACCAGTACCTGCTTCCTCGGCGCATAGAGGCCGTTGATGGAATTTGCTACCCCAAGACGTGGGAATGTCCACGGGCTTAGATGGTTTTAAAAACAGATGAGCCAAACTCACCCAGGTGGAGAGGTCTTCCACTGGCTGTTCATCATGACAGCTGTTTATTTATTTATTGCATTTGTATACTGCCCCATAGCCGACGCTCTCTGGGTGGTTTACATAAGATTAAGGCACTTAAAAACAATATACAAAAATGAAAAACCAAAAAAAGCATACAGTATACACATTTAAAACTGCTATAACAACTTTTAAAAACTATGAGCCTAAAAAACCAGACTCAGGCTCATCACATACTGCTAAATGCCTGGGAGAAGAGAAAAGTCTTGACCTGGTGCTGAAAAGATAACAACGTTGGCGCCAGGCGGGCCTCGTCAGGGAGATCGTTCCACAGTCGGAGGGCCACCACCGAAAAGGCCCTCTCCCTTGTTGCTCAGGCACAGAGGCTGTGGGCTACTGAACACAATTTGGTGTGTGTGTGTGTGTGTGTGCGTGTGCGGGGGTGCGGGGGTGCTCTTGCATTCAGGTCCTGTTTGCTAATGTCCCAGAAGCATCTGCTTGGCTACCTTGAGAAAGAGGATGCGGGACGTTTGGGCTGGACCCACCAGCTGCCCCCTTTTTACCTCTTTAGCAGCAAAGAGCTCAAAGAGTTTTTGGCTGGAGTTGGGGGTCATGGTTGGAGGGCTGGCGGCTGGTTGAGCTTTTATATTGTATTTCATAGTATGGTTTTATACTTTTGTTTTATACTTTGAATGTTTTTAATTTTTGTGAACCGCCCAGAGAGCTCCGGCTATTGGGCGGTATAGAAATGTAATAAATAAATAGCGAGCGTAACGGGACATCCGGACAGGAAGCTGCATGGTAGCTTCTCCCAGCCCTGGCATCCTTTTGGCTGGATTTAGCCAGCGTTCCAGTGTACGTGGGGTGCCTACTCTGCCACCCAGCTACATGCCCCTCCACCCTTTGCCCAGGGAGGCAGGATGCTAGATGGTGCTGAGATGCGTCCTATATAATCAACCTTGGCAGTCCTGAGAGGGTGGGTTTGGCCGATTGCCCCTCAAAGGCATGGCTTTGGAAAGTGAAAATGATCAGCCCATAGAATCATAGAATCACAGAATAGCAGAGTCGGAAGGGGCCCACAAGGACATCGAGTCCAACACCCTGCTCAGTGCAGGAATCCACCCTAAAGCATCCCTGACAGATGGTTGTCCAGCTGCCTCTTGAAGGCCTCGAGGGTGGGAGAGCCCACAACCTCCTTAGGTCACTGGTTCCATTGTCGTCCTGCTCTAACAGTCAGGAAGATGTGGAAGGCCATGCCGGGGACCCCCGAAAACCACTGCCAATGTTCATAGAGTAGGTAACCCTGGGTGAGGTGGCTACCTTCCTCTGACCTCCTCCTTGGCTTTGTGTCCCAGTCATGCTCCGGGGTGTCTCCATCGTCCATTGCCCAGGCTCCACTGAAAGTCCATTCACCAGGACTTTTGCCTTTTGTGTGTGCTTTAGAGGTTGTCTTTTCTTCCACAGAGCCTGACCCTGAATCTTCTTCTCCGCTTGAGTACTCCTTTTCTTTCAAAATCTCCCCTTCTCTGTGCCAGGAGTATTCACGCGTGAAGCAAGTTCAGAAAAGTAATTTCCAGGGGGATTTTTTAAAGAAACCTGAAAATAGTCAGGCTTTGATTGGCTGGAGCTTTAAACCCATAAGAAAAGAAATAAGGATTAAATGGACCCACGTGGACCTATCTAATTCAATTTGGAGGACGTGGCTAGAGGTGGAAAGAGTCAGCAACAAGGGATTACTAGCAGATGAGCTAAGGAAAATACAGTTTCTTTGCCCTGTATTCTGCCGCTTTCCCCAACCAGGTGTCCACCAGGTGTTAGACTATAGCTCACATCATCCCCAGCTACCAGATGGCCCATGGGCCCAACACATCTCGAGGGCACCAGGTTGCGAAAGCCTGTTTAAGGTTATATTTTACTGTTGATAAATGTTCTTTGGAATTTTGACTTGCCGGCTTTATTTGATTGCTTTTGCATTTTGCTTCTTCGGCAAATGCTGCCTTGAGACCTTCAGCTGACAGACACAGTTCTGAGGAAAGGCGTCTTATGTGGTGATCTGTGATTGGGTGACCATTTGAGATCAAGAGAGCTCCAGCCAGGATCCTCTTAAATCATAGAATCATAGAATAGCAGAGTTGGAAGGGGCCTACAAGGGCCTACAAATCTTGGAGCCTTGTGGCCTCTCCGCCTTCCCAAAGGAAGCCAGCCTCTAGAGTTCCCATCTCATAGAATCATGGAATAGCAGAGTTGGAAGGGGCCTACAAGGCCATGGAGTCCAACCCCCTGCTCAATTCAGGAATCCACTCTAAAGCATCCCTGACAGAGGGTTGTCCTCTGTGCCGGCGTCGCTGTGGCCATTCGCCAGCCATGTAACGCTGCCTCCATTGTGTGCTTGTTCCCTCTACCCAACCCCACTTTAGTCCGCCTCTGAGTGCCAAAACAAAGTGGTACCTCCAACGGGCATCTCCAGAGAACCTACGGACGTACCAGACTTTCCCCTCGGGGAAGAGGGTGACCTCGCAAGAGAGAGAAGTCCGAGACAGCTATTTCGAATACAGAGCCTGAGTGGAGAGAGAGCGCCACCGTGGACCGAGCGGCTCTTGGGAGGAAAGCCAGAGCTGGGGAATCACGAGAATTTGGGAATGGGACCACGTGATCATAAAGCTGATGATTTTCACTTTACTGATGTCATGTCGCTCAGCAATACTTGGCGTAAACAGCGACATACCATCGAAATGAAGGTATCGAGGTGGAGCCCAAACACCACCCCATCTCTCAGACACAAATTTTTCACACTGTCGTTCACACTATAATTTTCATATAGTCAGGAAAGCCCTCGTTTCCCGACAGTAGCCTAACTGGGCCTTATTGAATCATAGAATCATAGAATAGCAGAGTTGGAAGGGGCCTACAAGGCCATCGAGTCCAACACCCTGCTCAAGGCAGGAATCCACCCTAAAGCATCCCTGACAGATAGTTGGTTGTCCAGCAGCCTCTTGAAGGCCTCTAGGGTGGGAGAGCCCACAACCTCACCAGGCAACTGGTTCCATTGTCGTACTGCTCTAACAGTCAGGAGGTTTTTCCTGATGTCCAGCTGGAATCTGGCTTCCTTTAACTTGAGCCCGTTATTCCGTGTCCTGCACTCTGGGAGGATCGAGAAGAGATCCTGGCCCTCCTCTGTGCGACAACCTTTCAAGTATTTGAAGAGTGCTATCAAACTGTTCCTGGCTGCCAGCAGCACTGAGGGCTCCATCACACGTGATCCCCCCCCCCCCCGGTGCTCTTTTGCTCGTGTGCTCGTCCACTCCACTCCACCCCGCCCCCTTCTCTTTCTCCCTCCAGTTCATTGGTTGCTCCTTCCTGTCAGCTCCTGTCAGATGAGCACCTTTCTGCCTGGCAAAATTGGAACAACCCTTTGGTCTGGCTCTTTGGGGGCATGGAGGAAGTACGACCCTGTCTCTGCAGAGATTCAGGCGTCGTACGATTCTGAAAAAACGCTTTCGAGCCTGGGATGCAAAGTTTGGGTTTCCTATTGCGGCTTGGAGCTAGTGGCTGGGAGAGATTGCTTTTCCCTGCCATGACTTGATGCAATCCATGCAAGCCAACAGCAAGGTCATAGCTAGACCTAAGGTTTATCCCTGGATCGTCCAGGGGTCAAACCTGTTCATCTAGGTGACACACAGGGGATCCAGTGCTCAGGCAGGGGCGAACCCTGGATGATCCCAGGATAAACCTTAGGTCTAGGTGTGGCCCAAGGCTCCTGTCACAGCACACGCCCCCAACAAAGGAAAACACACTTAGAGGAAATAATCTGGACTTTAGTCGTTCTAGGAAAAGACGGAAAGGGCTGGAGAAGAGGAGGGGTGTCAGCAGGACAGGCACAGTGTCATGTGAGTACCGTGCTGCAAATCCGCACACCGGCATGGCGAGAGGGCGCTAAATTACTGGTGTGATGATGGTACTCTGAGTTAGCCAAAGTTCGTTTGGGTTGTTCCTTGCTTGGTTTGGCCCGTTGTTGAGCTGCATTTGTGAATGGGTTAACCATACTGGTACTGGGTTAGCTAGACCCACCCCCACAGTTGCCAAGGGAAGTGATTCTGCCTGCCTCTGTCTTACAGCAAACAAGGTTTTGTGGGACCCACAGAATTAAGGCAACGATGGGGAGCATCACCAGAGGCACCCAGTGTGTGAAACCGATTTCACTGCAAGAGCATTTGCTAGGCATTTAAAAGATTCTGGACCCAGGCCCATAGCACAGAAGTCTGCATATGCTTATGCAAATTTAAAAATAATTGGTGGGATTTATTTAAATTTCACAGGAGGCAAAGCCAACCAATTAATTTCTCACCCGAATTATCTCAACTGACATACATTCTTCAATGAATTTGCACCCTGACCCAGAACATCCCAAACCCTATGGGAAAGGGTGGGTGGGTGTTTTCACCTAAGTTCAATTGCCATGGAGGGCATCACTTTTTAGTGGGATGTGGGAGAGAAAGAGTAAAAAGGATTTAGTCACGAGCGTATCCCCAATAACACCAATGATAATAATGAGGAACTTTCTGGGAAATTTTAAAAAAGGGTTGGGAAAATGTTTAAAAGAAGGAAAGGTATTGAAGATAAGAGATTGGATAGAAAAGATGAAAGCTGGGGAAGAAATAAAGGAGAGATTAAAAGAGAAAAATATATCGTGAAATAATTGTATTAAATTAGAACAGTCGACGAAGAAATGGTTAAAAGATAACAGAGAGTATAGAGGAATTACTAAGTTTGAGGAGTTGATTTTAAAAAAAGAAAAAGAGAAAAGAGAAAACAAAGCCAATAAAAGGCTTAATGAGTGAAATATATAGAATATTAGTGGAAAAGGGAGAGACGGAAAGCGTAGGTAAGGTGGTATGGGAAACCGATTTGAAGGAACAAATAGGGCAACTGAGTTGGAAGGGGATATGGAAACAGCGAGCGTTGAGAAACATGTCCGTGAGGATAAAAGAAAATTATTATAAGCTCGTCTGGAGGTGGTACCTAACCCCAGTGAAACTAAATATGATAAAGAAGACGAATTCGGCATTATGTTGGAGAGGTTGTCAAGAGAAAGGATCGTATATACACATGTGGTGGGAATGTATATTTGTACAAAAATTGTGGGAAATGGTGTTCAATGAGATAAAAGAAATTATAGGAATGAAGATAGAGGAGACACCAATCATGGCATTGTTATCAGTGTATGGTGAATTGAAATGTAATCCAGAGATAAAAGGATTGATAACGAATTTTGTTAACCGCTGCAAGATTAATGATATCCAAAAACTGGAAGGTTCAAGGGGATTATCATATAGAAGACTGGTATAAAGAAATATGGGATATTGCTATTAATGACAAATTAACATGTAACATCAGAGTTAGAAGAGGAATGACAAAAACGAATGATTTTGAAGTAATATGGAAACTGTTTTTGGACTTTGTATTATTAAGGGGGAGAGGGAAAACACCTCCAGAAGAATCAATGAGATTTTGGAAATCATAATAAGATCCCTGGGGTGGGGGGTTCACTTTAATGTTAATCAATGATTAGATCAAAAGCAGAATTAAGTGAAGAGAATGTATGTTTATTAGTTTGCTTAAGTATGTATTATTATGTATTATGTATTACAGGGTTATTACTATCGTATTGTCTGTATTGTTTAGAAGGATAGTTATTATGTAGTTATAGAAAATCAATAAAATGTTTGTTTTTTTAAAAAAAAGAGTAAACCCTTGCGTTCCCGGGTGCAGTCCCCCCCTGGAAATTGTCCCCCTGTGTGGCAATTAAGCTGGGGGGAACCCTTCCATTAGTACCAACGGATACTCAGGGCTCTGCAGAATAGATCCAGAGCACTGAGAAATAGATTTGGGCCCAGGACCGCATGGGCCCAACCCTAGCAGTGCCCCTGTTCCACTGTGTGAAGAATTCAGGGTGCCACAATTGAGCATTTTTCAGCCCACAGGCTTGCTCAAGTAATCCGGAGCGTGCTGGCAGCTTCTGGCGCTTGGCCTGGCCCAGCTCATCATGGAGGCGGATCTGCTGGGAGCTGGTTGACGGAGGAGCCCTTCCTTCCATCCAGCAGTGGAGGTTGGGCTACCTGGCCCACGGGGTAATTTATGGCCCTGGGGAGATGTCTTGACCTCTGCTTTTCATCATGAAATAGGCCCGGCCAGCCTTCCCAGCCTGGTGCCCTTTGGATCCGTTGGACAGAACCGTACCTTCATCCCCTGCCTTAGCGTTGCTAGGGCAACACTGGGTTTGGGAACTCTGAGGCCTAATCTACACCAAGCAGGATATTGCACTATGAAAACAGTATGAAAGCGGTATATAAGAGGCAGGAGCCACACGGCTGCTTTGTAGTGGTATTGAAGTGCACTAACAACTGTTGGGGCCCATTAACGTATCCCATATACCTCCTTCATACCACTTTCATAGTGCAATATCCTGCTAGGTGTAGAGCAGTGGTTCACAAAGTGGGCGGTACTGTCCCCTTGGGGGGGGTGGGATTGCATGGGGGGGCGTTAAGAAGCAAGGGGGCAGCAGGGGGCGCAAAGGGGCGGCAGGGGGGCACTTGAGATGGTCTTTTCCAAGAAGCTCTTCTCCAGAAGGTCTTAAAACCCAGGGACATTTTTATGGGAGAAGGTAGTTTGGTCCCAAGCCATATAGGGGAAGAATCCACACATGTATTAATACTGTTTAAGAAGAGTCCTTTTAACGGTGAATTGAAATGTTTCAAAAGCACCAAAATGCTAATGACGGGACATACCCTGCGTGGTGTGCCCCGCTACCCTGCACTATGGAAAGCGGTTCAGAAGCTCCTGGTTGAATTTCCAACATCATATTTGGTGGAATGTGGTTTTCGTGTGGTCTGCCTACTTCTCTCCAAGCAAAGAGATCGACTCCAGATTACTAAACGTGGTGATTTAAGACTCATGTTAAGTGACTTTAAACCAGACGTTGGGAAACGGGTATCACTTCATCAAGCCCATCCATCCCATTAAGGATTTACAGAAGAGTGAGGTACTCTATCTACCCTAGTTGCTAAACGTGGTATCTAATATTCTTGCTAAATGACTATCAGACTTTGAAAAGATGATATCACTGGATCAAGTTCATCAATTATGTTTAATTGAATAAACTAAAAAAATGAAATTGGAATTTGAATAAATATTCAATTAATTGTTACTGTTTTGAATTTTATTGTTATTATCTTCCTTAGCGGGTCGTTGAAAGCCGCTATTCCGAATGATGATTTTTATAGTGTAGGGTGGGGGGCACCGGGCATGAGTTTGTGGAACCAAGGGGGCGGTGACCTGAAAAAGTTTGGGAACCACTGGTGTAGAGTTTCTCTCCTAAGATCTAGTTCGGCTTGCAGAGCGTAAGTCACTGTAAGCCTGCAGTTTCCTTGCCTTGCCGTGGGCTCAGCAAGGGGTCCGTGTTGGCCCACCCGCTCTGGGGTAAGCACAGCCTGTTCTGAATGTTTTGTGTGTCTCCACCCACCCACCCACTCCCATGCACACATAGTTCCTGGTGAATCTGTAAATAAGGGGATTTTTTCTTTCCTGCAAAAAGACCACGAGACTCATGTTTTTTTTTCTAAAGGAAATGGCGAAGCTGCCCAGAACCTTCCCACAAAAGTAGCAACGGAACAGCTCACTCCTATTTGGCACGGGTCCTGAGGGTTGCTTGAAGTGAAGAGATATTGCAGCAGCAGAAGCGGGAAGGCGCTCAGTTCCAAACTGTCTCCCCTCCGGTTGGCTGGAAATCCTCCCTGCATCAACCTGGCAGCCCCCTGTCACAGAAGTCATTCACCAGCTTGCTCTGACCTGATGCCCTCCAACTCTGTTGGGCTACAACTCCCATAACCCCCTGCCAGGGGAATTATGGGAGTTGTAATCCAACACATCTGGAGGGGCAACAGGTTGCCACATGCATTGTGGAGGTTGGCGTTGGGGGCTAAGGATACACAGGCATGAACTGCGAGAGAACACCCAAAGAGATACTGTTTAAATGTGGTGAAAAGCACATCAACCTACTTAATTATGATTGTTGTTGTTATTAATTATAAAACTGTAAAAGGGAGTACTTTTTCACACAGCTGTAAAGAAGGCAAACTCCATGTTAGGCATGATAAGAAAAGGAATTGAGAATAAAACGGCCAGGATCCTACTGGCCTTATACAAATCGATGGTGCGACCACACTTAGAATACTGTGTGCAGTTCTGGTCTCCACACCTAAAAAAGGATATTATGGAGCTGGGAAAAGTGCAGAAAAGGGCAACTCAAATGATGAAGGGGCTGGAGCATCTCCCCTGTGAGGGAAGGTTACATCAACTGGGATTGTTCAGCTTGGAAAAAAGGAGGCTAAGGAGAGACCTGATAGAGGTGGATAACATTATGCATGGTGTGGAGAAGGTGGAGAAGGAGACATTTTTCTCCCTCCCTCAAAATACTAGAACCCAGGCTCATCCCATGAAGCTGATGGGTGGGAGATCCAGGACAAATAAAAGGAAGGACTTCTTCACACAGTGCGTAGTTAAATTATGGACCTCACTACCACAGGATGTAATGATGGCCGCCCATTTGCATGGCTTTAAAAGAGGGGTGGATAAATTCCTGTTGGAGAAGGCTATCAATGGCTATTAATCCTGATGGCTACGTCCTCCAGTATCAGAGGCAGGAAGCCTGTATACCCTAGTTGCTGGGGAACGTGGATGGGAAGGTACTGTTGCACCATGTCCTGCTTTGCTGGTCCCTGGCTGATGGCTGGTTGGCTGCTGTGTGAGCAGAGTGCTGGACTGGATGGACTCCTGGGCCAGAACTACACCAAGCAGGATACGACACTTTGAAAACCGTTTGAAAACTGTGTGGAGTGTGTCTGTCCTGGGACCCAACAGTTGTCACTACTGTTATAAACCATTTTAAAGCAGTAGTGTAGATCCTGCCTTCGTCTGATCCAGCATCAGGGCTCTTCTGATGTTCATCATCATCATCATCATCATCATCATCATCATCATCATTATCATCATCATCCACATTACTCCCCTACTAAGCACATTGTAGGGCTAGATTCATAAAGCTGAGGCAGCGCTCCTTCGAGGAAGCACATCTGCCCTTCCTGATCTTGCCTTTGGGGAACGCCAGTTAAGCTTTGAGGTGTCCCATTTCAATGCCCATTTGCCACACTACTCCCCGTGACCACCACCACTTTAATTGTGTTGATTCATTCACACACCCCTCCCATTCCCCTCTACATTATATCCTGGGTTTTACTACAGCCAACTCCTGGCCTTTCCCAATTAGCCACCAGAATCATAGAATAGCAGAGTTGGAAGGGGCCTACAAGGCCATCAAGTCCAACCCCCTGCCAAATACCACCAAATACCACTGCTCTTCATGACTGCAGCAGGCATGAAAAGAGAAACTTGAGGGTGGGGGTGTCACATCCTCTCTCCTCTGCCTTTCATAGAATCACAGAATAGCAGAGTTGGAAGGGGCCTACAAGGCCATCAAGTCCAACCCCCTGCTCAATGCAGGAATCCACCCTAAAGCATCCCTGACAGAGGCTTGTCCAGCTGCCTCTTGAAGGCCTCTAGTGTGGGGGAGTCACCTTTCTCAGAGTCATCTTTTATTCCCACATCCGCTGCAAAAAATAGAGACTGATTTTCCGCCTGGTTCCCTCCCTACAAATCCGTGATGACGGCGGTGGTGGCGGCTAGATTTGGTCTTCGCTCCCATGCTGCCATCTCCGTGCCCCTCTCTCAGAAGTAGATCCTAAAGGAGCTGGGAGAGGAGATCAATTAGATTCCTGGCCTAGAACCCTTACTTGCCTCGGGGTCACTTCTACCCTTCTTTGGCTGAAAGTGGGCAAGGCAGCAACACCACTATTTATGGTGTTTTGTATTTGTGTTGTACCCCACCTCGATCCAGAGGGAGAGGTGGGTAAGAAATAAAATACTACATCATCATCATCATTATTATTATTATTATTATTTCTTTCCCGCCTCTCCATTCAGATCGAGGCGGGGAGCAACAGTAAATATAAAATAAATAAAACTGAATTAAGAACATAACATACGTTGTTAAAAAACATCCTAAAAACATTATTATTATCATCATCATAGAATCATAGAATCATAGAATAGCAGAGTTGGAAGGGGCCTACAAGGCCATCGAGTCCAACCCCCTGCTCAATGCAGGAATCCACCCTAAAGCATCCCTGACAGATGCTTGTCCAGCTGCCTCTTGAAGGCCTCGAGTGTGGGAGAGCCCACAACCTCCCTAGGGAACTGGTTCCATTGTCGTACTGCTCTAACAGTCAGGAAGTTTTTCCTGATGTCCATCCGGAATCTGGCTTCCTTTAACTTGAGCCCGTTATTCCGTGTCCTGCACTCTGGGAGGATCGAGAAGAGATCCTGGCCCTCCTCTGTGTGACAACCTTTGAAGTATTTGAAGAGTGCTCTCATGTCTCCCCATCATCATCATCATCCCAACCGCCATGCCGCTCCCTGCCCCTTTAATTTCCATTCTTGCAGCACTCTTGCTGGCAGCTAAGACTCCCCAAGCCGAATATCAAATAACTCCAAATAGTGTGGGTCTCTTCTGACATCGCACCACAAGGAAATAGGGGATGGCGGTAGGGGAAACCAACAAACGGTCAGTGTTTGGGGAGAGGGCCAGGAGAAGGTGTGGGCCCATCTGCAGAACCCCGATTGCTGGATGGAGACCACAGGAGGGACGGATTCCCCTGTTTTACTTTGTACAGTGATCCCGGGAAGGGCCACACATGGAAACCATCTGAACTGGATGCCGTGTGTCCCATGCTTTTGCCCACTGAATCCCCAGAACTTGGGATCCAGCCACCCGGCTCACATCGTGCCACCTGCTCTTGCTTCACAGCCAGGACAGAAGTCACTGGTCCTCGTTCTCTGTGACCGGCCCCTGTGGGGACAGAGCAAACCATCGCCCGCGCCATTAAGGCAAAACTCAAGAACCCAAGGCAGAGCAAGGTTCTGAAACAGCACTCCTGGCTATCTCCTTAGGTTGGCAGCAATGTGGTGGGTGTCCTCATACTCCCCAGGGGTCTGGCAGAGAGAGTAGGAGAGCTCTTGGACAATAAGGAAGGAGGAAACCGCCATCATGCATCATCATCATCATCATCATCATCATCATCATCATCATCATCATTTTATTGCCCAGTTCTCCATTTTGATCAAGGCGGGGAACAATTAAGAACATAATATACATTGCTAAAACATCCTAAAAACATCTTAAAATGTTGGATCCTGGATTGGATCTGGTTTTACTTTTACCACTGTTTCATAAGTGCCTGGAGGCATGAAGTAATATGAAGAAACCAGAAAGAGTGTGTTTGCTAAATGCCAAGGCTACAGCTGGACAATTATTGAATAATTGGCTGAAGATGGTTTCAATTAGTCAATTAAGTGACTCCATGATTGTACAGTTTTGCTCTATTTAAATGCCTGTGTATCCATTCATTTTTATCTTCCACTTTTTCTTCCACTCCATCTGTAATGTTGTGTAAACTATGATCATCTGTGAGGATGTCTGATGCTGTAACTAAGTTATTCAACTGCCAGTAAAAGGCTTTGTTTTAACTAAACAAAGTATACTGAGCCTTTTTGTGTCTTTGCTGTCCTACACTGAGAGCCGCTGCTAATTTCTACTTATCTCTAGCATAGAGAGTTTAACTTCCAACAGACTTCCAACATAAAAATTCCACTGGATAGGCCTCCTCCGGCAGGCCATTCCACAGTCTGGGAGCTGCTGAAGAGAAGGTCCTCTGGGTAACAGTTGTGAATCTAGTTTTGGTTGACTGAAGTAGATTCTTCCCAGAGGACCTGAGTGTGTGGGGCGGATTGTATGGGAAAAAGTGATCCCGCAGGTACCCTGAGCCCAAACCATGTAGGGCTTTAAGGGTGATAACCAACACTTTATACTTTGCTCGGAAACTAATTGGCAGCCAGTGAAGAGATTTTAAAACAGGTGTAATGTGGTCCCCCCTAGGTGTGCCGGTGACCATTATTATTATTATTATTATTATTATTTATTTATTTATATAGCACCATCAATGTACATGGTGCTGTACAGATAACACAGTACATAGCAAGACCCTGCCGCGTAGGCTTACAATCTAATAAGTTGTAGTAAACAAATAAAGAGGGAAGGAGAATGCAAACAGGCACAGGGAAGTGTAAACAGGCACAGGGTAGGGCAAAACCAACAGTGTAAAGTCAGAACAAACTCAATATTTGAAGGCTATAGGGAAAAGAAAAGTTTTGAGCTGAGTCTTAAAAGCAGTGATTGAGTTTGTAGTTCTCAAGTGTTCTGGAAGAGCGTTCCAGGCGTAAGGGGCAGCAGAAGAAAAAGGACGAAGCCGAGTAAGGGAAGTGGAGGTCCTTGGGCAGGCGAGAAGCATGGCATCAGAGGAGCGGAGAGCCCGAGCGGGGCGATAGTGTGAGATGAGAGAGGAGAGATAGGCAGGAGCTAGGCAGTGAAGAGCTTTGAAGGTCAGTAGGAGAAGTTTATATTGGATTCTGAAGTGAATTGGAAGCCAATGAAGAGATTTCAGAAGTGGAGTGACATGGTCAGAGTGGCGGGCCAAGAAGATGATCTTAGCGGCAGAGTGGTGGACAGAGACCAGCGGACTGATGTGAGACGAAGGAAGGCCAGAGAGAAGAAGGTTGCAGTAGTCCAACCGAGAGATAACCAGTGCGTGAACGAGAGTCTTGGCAGAAGAGACAGACAAAAATGCTGGCTGCCATATTTTGAACTAGTTGAACTTTCCGGACTAGGCACACAGGTAGCCCCATGTAGAGCGCATTGCAGAAGTCAAGCCTCGAAGTTACCAGCGCCTGCACTGAGCTCATCAGCAACCACCAAATATCTTATGTCTGGCGATCGGTTTTTGAGGGAAACCCAAAGACGAGAGACAACACCTCCCTAGAGATGGGTGAACCAACCACGGCCCACTGGATCAGGTTCCCCCAAAATATCAGGCAATGGTTCGTTGCATTTCTGAGCCCACCCAGATTCAACCCACCCAGGCCCATTTGTCAGAGAGGATTGCTTGCAAGTGTTAGATCAATGTTCTTTTCACCCAAGGACGAAAAGAACATTGATCTAAGAAATGGTGCCGTGACCTATCAAGCAAGCGCTTCAGGCAACTAGAGGAGATCTCTCTGCACAGTGGGATGCATTTGGGGTAAGTAATAGGCCACACAGCCAAGAAAACTGCCGGTAAAGCCCGCCCACCCAACTGCCTTGTACTGAATCAGCCCCTTGGTCCATCTAGCCCAGTTGTGTTGACACTGACTGGCAGCAGTGTCTCTCCAGGGTTTCAGGCGGGATTTTTCCCCAGCCCTAAATGGAGATGCTGCCAAGGAATTGAACCTGGGACCTTCTGAATGCAAAGTAGGGGCTCCACCACTGAGCCACTGCCACCCCACCCCCCCAAGCAGCATAATCCTGATTCGGTCATACCTATGACTACATCAGTACGTCCCGGTGTGGCTGTCAAAGGCAGCCAGGGATCCCTGCAAGCTTGAAAGCCTCTTGGATCCCGGACTAGCTTTGGCACCTTCACATGGCCAGAAAAGGCTTGGATGGAGCTTCTCCTGGCTGCACAAAGCTGGGAGGTTTAGGGCTGGTTGGGGGGGAGGCAGTAAGTTAGGAATTCTTCCCCAGCTTGGGTGTGAATATAAAGCCCAGTGCTTAACATTCTACAAAGACAGCTGTGTTAGTTGTCCTCGTAATGCGGACTTTCCAAACCTGGGGCCAATATCAGGGTGACCATATGAAAAGGAGGGCAGGGCTCCTGTATCGTTAACAGTTGTATTGAAAAGGAAATTTCAGCAGGTGGCATTTGCTAGAGTAACCTGCTAGCTTCCTATGGGTGACCATAGGAAAAGGAGGGCAGGGCTCCTGTATCGTTAACAGTTGTATTGAAAAGGGAATTTCAGCAGGTGGCATTTGCTAGAGTAACCTGCTAGCTTCCTATGGGTGACCATAGGAAAAGGAGGACAGGGCTCCTGTATCGTTAACAGTTGTATTGAAAAGGGAATTTCAGCAGGTGGCATTTGCTAGAGTAACCTGCTAGCTTCCTATGGGTGACCATAGGAAAAGGAGGACAGGGCTCCTGTATCGTTAACAGTTGTATTGAAAAGGAAATTTCAGCAGGTGTCCTTTGTATATATGGGGAACCTGGTGAAATTTCCTCTTCATCCCAACAGTCAAAGGTGCAGGTGCCCTGCCCTCTTTTAAATCTGGTCACTCCTGCAGCTTTAACTGTTGTGATGAAGAGGGAATTTCACCAGGTTCTCCATATATACAAAGGACACCTGCTGAAATTCCCTTTCCTATGCAACTGTTAAAGATACAGGAGCCCTGTCCTCCTTTCCATATGGTCACCCTAGTATAAAAGTCTGTGGCACAGGGAGGGGAGGTTAGATATTTCGGTGCAGGATGAGGGGCTTCAGAGTTGGTCTCTGGACACACAGCCCAGGTGGGGTTGATTATGGGGGTGCAAGCGAGCCTCGTGATGCTGTGCGGCACTCAAAATGTCCCCGGCTCTTACTGTAGGAAGTCTGGAGACTTTGACATGGCGTGCTCGAACTCTGCCAGGGAGAGCATTTTGTCATTATCCAAATCTGCCTCCTCCAGGATTTGCATGGAATGCAAAAGTAAGCGTATGACACTTTGACCATCCCAGGAGAATCCACCGCAGCAGGCCTCAGACTCAAGGTCTTGGGAAAGGGGATTGCCATGGAGGAAACACACCTGGTTGGCCAGGGACATGATCCCTTCCTCGCTGAGCTTGTTCTCGTGGACCAATCTGCGGATGACGTTTTGGAGGTCTTCTTTATCAATAAAGCCATCGTCGTTGAAATCTGCGGAAGAGAAGGGTTGCAAAATGTCAGGCTTGGGAAGGGTGGGGGGGCAGGTTTGCAGCCCAACTGGCAAAAACAGGACAAAAGAATCGTTTAAGGAAGGCCTTGCGGCATAACACCAAAGGTCCATCTGGTCCAATATTCCAGAAATCCTCATCAACATCATCCCACTGCAGTAATGCCTGTGACTCAGTATTTCTAAAAGCACCTGCAGAGTTCTCTGAAAAAGATGACAAAAGGAAGTACTTCACATAGCACATAATTCAACTATAATATATACCGCTACCACGAGATGTAGAGGTGGCTACCCACTTGGGCGGCTCTAAAATGGGATCAGACTGATCAACAGAGGATAACTTAATCAATAGCTACCAGTATTGATCAGAAGGAGTAGGTCTATGTAGAGATGTGAAGGCCTGGAAAAACCCCGGAAAAATTCAGAAAAAAACTGGGTTTTTTCCAAAGCCTTTTTTTGTTTTTTTCTGAAAAATTGGAAAAAATGAAGAAAAATGGATTACGGGATGTTTTATTTTAGCATGATGAATAAAACGTTTAAGACAAGGTGTTCAGATATTTACTTCTCCAAATGATTTCTAAAAACTGTACAGTATCAGATTATTACAATGTCTGTGCACCGAGGACAAGCAAGTCCTAGGTTGCAAACTGAGACTACAATTCTCAAATGCAAGAGCAAGATGCATTTCTGCCTCTAGGGGGCAGCACTGCCATTGAAGCAGAGACTGAAACTAATACTGAAAGCTATAGGTCAGGAAATGAGTTTGATTACATTTCATGCACATTCATTGAATCTTGGTGTCCCCACCACCACCACCATTTTTCTCCATTCTTTTTATGGGAATGGGGGCTTTATGTCTTGACACTGGAGTGTTAGCAGAACTGGATTATGTTCTGGATTATGACTAGCGGAGACATAAATAATTTTCTTTGTTACTAATGTTGGTGGTTTTTTCAGTTGTTTTTTAAAATTGATTTTTTTTTTGCCTGCTTCTCATAAACTGGCAGAACCAAAGAGGTTTCTTACAGTTCAGGAGCTTGTAGCTCCATTTGTTACCAAAAAAAAAAAGGTAAAAAAAAGTAAATTAAATTTGTAATAATTGTTTGAATACACTAGTTTTAATATACCAAATGTAATAATTTTATGCCATACCAACTTGGACATAATTACATTTTATGTTCCTAAAGTAACAAAGTGACTTTCAATCTGTAAAAAGTGCTAATATTGCGTTAATTCAATTTTTCTGAAAATTTTCTTTAAAAAAAAAAAAAAAACAGGGAAAATACGGGTTACATCTCTAGGTCTATGTACACTGGTTTCTGGGGAACATGGGTGGGAGCATGCTATAATTGTGCTCATGTCCTCCTTTTGGGCTTCCCAGAGTCATCTGTTTGGCCACTGTGAGAACAAAATACTGGACTGGATAGACCTTTGGTCTGATCCAGTGGGACTCTTCTTATGTTCTTATACTTTTTTATGTAGATTTTTTTAAATTTTTTAAAAAATATTTATTTATTTATTACATTTCTATACCGCCCAATAGCCAGAGCTCTCTGGGCGGTTCACAATGTGCATTAGCCAAACACAGCACAAAAATATCCATGCGGGCCATCACCTCCGTATCAGCTCTGTTTTGTTTCGCTGGGTTTTGTCAGTGCACAAACGCACATCAGTAATGCAGAAGAGGGAAAGCAGATGAAAGCGAGCTGAATGAAGTGAACATGCCAGCGAATTGCAGCTGCTCCATTTCTGGAATCAATTGTAGTTTTTCCTCCCCTGGATAAACCTGAATTCCAGAGGGGTAGAAAGTGTATATACCCACAGGAATGCAAAGCAATTAGGGGTTGAGGTGGGGCAGAATTTGACCATCCCTAGTTGTAGATCAGGCAGTGGCTGTTCTTGTGGGTCCTGCTGCACTTGGGTTGGTCTGAGACAAATGTTCAGAACAACGACTCCCCCACAAAAGATCCATGGCTCTCCCAAGGGTGCAGTGAAAAAACCCAGGTGGACTTTGAATTGTTGGGTCACAAGTAGAAGAACAACCCAAAGGCTCCCCATCCCATGTGACTTCACAAGAGCTGAAGAGAGGATCGAGGATCACAGAATCCTAGATTTAGAGGGGGAATCCTAGAGGCCATCTAGTCCAGCCCTCTGCTTGATTCAGGAAACTGCCTTCACGAGGCAGCTGGACAACCCTCTGTCAGGGATGCCTTAGGGTGGATTCCTGCATTGAGCAGAGGGTTGGACTCGATGGCCTTGTAGGCCCCTTCCAACTCTGCTATTCTATGATTCTATGATTCTAAGCTGGCGAGTCACCTCTTGGCAATGCGGAAGCTCTGAATGTCCTGTATTTGTGTGTGTGTTTGTGTTTGTTTTTGAGGGCCTGATCCCTGAAAACTAACTGGCTGCACTCCTGCCCTGGCTGCCAACACCTTGGCTTCTTGGTGCCTCCCTCACAGCACCAGCCGAGAGGACGGCACCCTCCTCATCACTGGGGTTTTGCCGTTCCTTGGACCGAAGCTGCCATAGGGGGCGTTACAGAAGGGACCACCGTACCGTATATCCGAAAAGCATACTCAATCTTAAGGCTGAGGCAGGCCAGGTCGCTGAAGATGGACGCCATCCCGACGATGTCCTCGAATGTAAAGTAGCCATCCGAGGAGAACACCTTGCAGATCCTGTCCCTGAATGGATTCACCTGTTGCGGAAAGGAGGAGGGCTTGGCATTAACCATCACCCAGTTCCACGAGGCCTGGAGAGGAGGGGAGAGGCCTTCTTGGTAAGACTCAGCCATGGCTGGCGTCTACGGTAAGGTGGCCCTATGGAAAGGAGGACCGGGCTCCTGTACCTTTAACAGTTGAATAGAAAAGGGAATTTCAGCAGGTGTCATTAGTACGCATGCCGCAACTGGTGAAATCCCCTCTTCATCACAACAGTTCAAGCTGCAGGAGCCCTGCCTTCTTTTGTATCACATCACTCTAGTACAGCTCCTGCAGCTTGAACTGTTGTGATGAAGAGGGGATTTCACAAGGTGCTGCAGGCACACAAATGACACCTGCTGAAATCTGCTTTTCAATGCAACTGTTAAAGATACAGGAGCCCGGTCCTCCTTTCCATAGGGTCACCCATGGGCACCTACCGAGGGCCCACAACCCAGCAGGGTCCCGCTGACAAGGGCTCCCTAGACTCGCTCCTCTTCACTATTGCAACCAGCTTGTTTTATTTTATTTATTTATTATTTCATTTATATCCTGCCTTTTTTCCTCCAAGGAACCCAAGGCGGCGTACATAATCCTCCTCTCCTTTCACAACAACAACCCTGTGAGGTAGGTTGGGCAGAGAGTCTGTGGCTGGCCCAAATTCACCCAGTGTGTTTCCATGGCCAGGTGAGGACTAGAACTCAGATCTCCCGACTCCCAGTCCAACACTTTAAGCCACTAAAGCTGTGGCCCAGACAACGGTGGTGATGTGGAGGAGGAAGAAGAGGAAGAGGAGAAGGAGGAGGAGGAGGAGCAGAGGCCCATGGTCAGCTTCCTCATTGGCCTTCTATCTCTCAAGCCAGGAACTGGTCGCAGCAATGAAAAGAGGATGAGGGCTGGTAGCAGGTGGTGACAACCAGAAACTGGACTCCCTGACGAAGGGCGCCTTGCCCAAAGGCCGTCAGAAAACAGGCGCTGTCACGGGATTCATTCAGCCCTAGATTCTCACCCAAAGAAGCAAGTCTGACAGCTGCCTAAACCTAGGGTGACCCTATGAAAAGGAGGACAGGGCTCCTGTATCCTTTAAAAGTTGTATTGAAAAGGGAATTTCAGCAGGTGCCATTGTATGGGGAACCTGGTGAAACTCCCTCTTCATCACTGCAGTTCAAGCTGCAGGAGCTATACTAGAGTGACCAGTTTTAAAAGGGGGCAGGGCTCCTGCAGCTTTAACTGTGGTGATGAAGAGGGAATTTCACCAGGTTCCCCATATATACAAATGGCACCTGCTGAAATTCCCTTTTCAATGCAACTTTTAAAGGATACAGGAGCCCGGTCCTCCTTTTCATAGGGTCACCCTATGCAAACCCCACTCTTGACGGGATGTCATCATGCGTATAAACTTCAATTAAGAAAACCGCCAGTGCCTTTAATACAGCAGGTACCCACCCACTCCAGTGCACAGCTTTCAATTAAAAGGTGCATTTATTATTTAACCCTTCCATCATAAATAACGATGCGGCCTCTCTCCGTCCCACCAGCAGGTGGCAGTGGTGCCTCAGTTTGTCTCGCCTTGCTGCCTTTTGTCCAAAGAAGATTACATTTCCACTCCGGGTAATTCGATAATCTCTGCTGCAGACTATCTTTCCCTGTCTATAAAATGCCCTTTTGAAAAGAGCACTTGATTAATACGTTTAAGATCAGAAAGAGGAGCGAAGAGATTCAGGGCAAACCTTTTAAGCGGTAGAGGAGTCGAGCCACAACCAGAGTCAGCTGCTGCAAGAGGCCTGCTGGGTTCCCCTGCTCCTTGGAATTGCCCGGGGCTGCAAAACAGGGTGGCCACATGGAAAGGAGGACCAGGCTCCTGTATCTTTGAGCTTTATCATCACACCAGCGTTATATTGTGCAATCACTGCGAATTGCATGCAAAGGACTCTGAAGTTTTCCACCTTATTATCTGCTTTGATTGTGAAGTACTCCCATGCGTCCCTGCCTTAATTGTGCAATAAAGCAAAAAAGATTCGCCGTATTTAGCCCCTACTTTTTGAGCGTATCTTCCGAGCCGCCGCTGGGGCGCAGGAGCGGGGTTTTAAAGAAATGCTTACATCTGTGTAAGCTTTAAAGATAAAGACAGCAAAATTGGCACAGTAATAGATATTAGGGAGAGCTTTAAGCATACCAAATTTGAATTGAATTGGGTCATCCAATGATTTTTTAATGATTTTTTACATGTCTCCCCTTAAACTCACTTCCTGGTATGCAAAGGATTGCTGTCGCCCAGTAGCAAAAACAACAACCACGAAAGCTTAGCGCGATGGGGATAATCCAAGGGAAGCAGGGACGTGGGATGAAGCACCTGGTGAAATTCCCTCTTCATCACAACAGTTAGAGGGCTCATGCAGGAGCCCTGCCTAACATGACCAGATACAAAAGAGGGCAGAGCTCCTGCAGCTTTTAACTGTTGTGATGAAGAGGGAAATTCACCTGGTGCTGCATGCATACAACACCTGCTGAAATTCCTTGTTCTGTAAAATTGCAAATGCTTGCACATCCTGGCCAAATGCCTATCACAAAGTCCACTGTGGACCTGTTCAGACAACACGCTAAGCCATGGTTAGGTTTATTTATTTATTTTATTATTTTATTTATTACATTTTATAACGCCCAATAGCCGAAGCTCTCTGGGCGGTTCACAAAAAGCTCTTTTGCAGGAAATGGTTAGCGAGCATGTTTAAACAGTGGTTTTGTAGCCACCACAGTGAGGAATGTTTCACATGACATGCTAAGTCATAACGTTTTGCTCAAAATGCTTAACTAGGGTGACCCTATGAAAAGGAGGACCGGGCTCCCGTATCTTTAACAGTTGTATAGAAAAGGGAATTTTAGCAGGTGTCATTTGTACATATGGAGGACCCGGTGAAATTCTCTCTTCATTACAATAGTTAAAGGTGCAGGAGCTATACTAGAGTGACCAGATTTAAAAGAGGGCAGGGCACCTGCAGCTTTAACTGTTGTGATGAAGAGGGAATTTCATCAGGTTCTCCATATATACACCTGCTGAAATTCCCTTTCCTATGCAACTGTTAAAGATACAGGAGTCCTGTCCTCCTTTCCATAGGGTCACCCTAGCTTAACCACTGTGGCTTAGGGTGCTGTCTGAACAGGGCCTGTGTCAAGCCAAACTACCACCACCCTTCTTCTTGGAAAGATCTTTGAACAAAGAACATGCCTGGCTATAATAAAGGCACCCCTTCCACTCCTTCCAGGCTGACTCAGTTTATGTTAAAGAGGTATTGAAAGCCCGTGTGGTGTAGTGGTTAGAACAAAGGTAGGCAAACCTTTTGGATCTAAAGGGTCATTTGTCACTTTTTGGGGGCAGAAGGTAGATTTGTCCAGTGGTCATTTGGGCCCACAGGCATTTATTTTTGGGTTTCTCTCTCTTCTGAAACCTCTATCTATCTATCCATCCATTTATCTATCTGGAGGGTACTGCAGAGCTGAAGGGAAGGACATTCTGGCCCCATTGATTAGTGAGGGTACTAGGGGCTGGTTGCTGGATTGTGTGTGAAGAGTCTCTGTGTGTGTGTGTGTGTGTGTGTGTGTGTGTGTGTGTGTGTGTGTGTTCGTTCGTGTGCATATATTCTTCAAGTCTGTTGTAAGCTGCCTTGATAACCATTAGATCAAAAGTCAGGATATAAATCTCCCAAGTGACATAAAGAAATATTCTGCAAAACATGGTGCATTTTCATGACACCACCTCCCCTGTAGATGGCAGCCTGTGATCACCGAAGAGCCTTTGCCTGGCCAAGGCCTGAACCACGACAAGCCCTGAGAAAACTGGATCGAAAAAGCAGCGAAAGTGTCCCTGTGTGCCCCGAAATCTACTCCCATTCTTCTCCTCCCTAAGATTTTCTCTTTACTGCGCGCTTTTTTCCTTCCCCGGCTGTTATTTTAAAAAGAATTAAGAATGCAAACATACAGAGTACATTATGCGTCTGTCGGCATAAATGGAAAGAGATATTGGACATTGGACACCATCCAGAGAATATCAAGAGTTACATACACTGTTAGTAGTGATCTGCAGTTTCCTTTTCCAAAACAAAAGCGCCCCCGCCCCCCAACCCTGCTTTAATAAGCAACTGGCAATGCTAGGAGGAGCCCAAGGGCACAAGTGTTCAGAAAAGAACACCACTCCTTCTCACGTATGTAAACCTTTGCCTGGACGTCATAGCACTCCCTGGATTGTGGCCACGATGTTCCACGACCGAGAGTCCAACTTGGACAGCTGGCATTTGGTTTGTGCACAAACAAGCCCAGCCATCTTCATCCCCCCTTCCTCTGATTTGAGTGGGGACTCCTCACCTGGGAAGGTGCCTAGGAGGGCAGCCCAAGCTTCTAGGCCCAGCCCCAGAGGAGGGAAAGAATGGTGAGGTTTGGCTTGGATGATCTGCTCACAAGTAAGGGGGAACGATTTCTTTTCTCTTATGAACATATGTGTCAGACCCTTGGGCCATCTAGCCCAGTATTGTTGACACTGACTGGCAGCAACAGTTCTCCAGGGTTTCTGGCAGGGATCAAACCTGAGACCTTCTGCATGCCAAGCGTGTGACCTCCCTCAGAGTCACCCTGCTGTCCTTTTGTTTGCCATTGCTGAAGCTGATCTCTCCACTAAAATCCATTTGCTGCCAAGCCCTACTACAAAATGTATTTATTCAGAAGTGAGACCCTTTGGAGATTCAATGGGACTCAAGGGGACATGGATTTGCAGGCTAGCATATAGATGATAGGATAGATAGATAGATAGATAGATAGATAGATAGATAGATAGATAGATAGACAGATAGATGATAGATAGATAGATAGATAGATAGATAGATAGATAGATAGATAGCTGGGCATGTTAGTCTGGAGAAGAGAAGGCTGAGGGGAGACATGAGAGCACTCCTCAAATATTTAAAAGGTGTCACACAGAGGAGGGCCAGGATCTCTTCTTGATCCTCCCAGAGTGCAGGACACGGAATAATGGGCTCAAGTTAAAGGAAGCCAGATTCCAGCTGGACATCAGGAAAAACCTCCTGACTGTTAGAGCAGTACGACAATGGAACCCATGACCAAGGGAGGCCAAGGGCTCTCCCACACTAGAGGCCTTCAGGAGGCAGCTGGACAACCATCTGTCAGGGATGCTTTAGGGTGGATTCCTGCATTGAGCAGGGGGTTGGACTCGATGGCCTTGTAGGTCCTTTCCAACTCTACTATTCTATGATTCTAGATATGGTGCCCCTGTGTACTATATTTATAAGGGAGCTACTTTTTATAAGGCAGGTTGCGTTGAAACAAAATGCCTTCTTGGCAAATGTAAGGTTGCGGGCACCATTTTATATGATTTAGCTAATATTTGGGGAGGTGGGTGGGGGACAACCCAACCATCTACTGTATCTTGTATCTGTGTTTGAACCCAGTCGAACAGGAAGTCCTTTGTCCATGTCCCATTGAGATGGGACAGTTCAGACTTCCCCACCCGGGCACCCTCCAGTTGTGGTGAATTACAACACCCATGAGGCCCAGCCAGCAGGGGCTGTGAGATAGGTTCACGATGGGCTAGGTTCACACAGCTTGGGGTGAAAGAACCCTTAGGGGTTTGCCCCATTCGCAGGAAGGTCCTAGGATAGGGTGACCATATTTGGGAAACCAAAAAAGAGGACACCTAGCGTGTGTGGGGGGGGAAGCAGCTTTCTGAGTCCTGCAGAAAGTACGTTATTCCCCCGCCACCTTAAAGAACCCGATTGGAGTGGAGGAGGGAAAGGATTTCATTCTGCACCACCACCATCCACTCCAATTGGGGCCTTTTCTATAATGTCCACGAATGACCCACTTTCCCCTTTAAGACCTCAATTGGAGCTCGGGGTGGGGGAATGATGTGCCTCAAGAAAGCATGTCACTCCCTCCTGCCATGCTAAAGGGGAAGGTGTGTCATTCCAGGACATTCTTGAAAATTATAGAAAATCCCCCCTGACACCATGGAAAGAACAAAAACCAGGACAAATCCGGGGAAATCCTGACAGTTGGTCACCCTATCCTAGGAAGTTTTTTGTTTGCCCCAGTGTATAAAATGACGCAAAAGATCATCTGTTACATTGCCAGGAAGACATCGTGTTTTTTATCAGCCTGCAACAAGTGCTGTGCAGTGGGGGCCCCACAAGCAGACATCTCGTTGGATTGCATATGTATTCTGCACCCCCCAGTTTTCATTCACTCCCACCATTGCTGTGAAGAGATCCCTCATCCTCCACGCAGCCTCCAAGACGACAAAGGGCAGAGAAAAGCCACCGGGAGGAAGGAGATTCATCAGGAGTTTGACAGTGACTGACTTTCGTCATCTTTTTAATTTTTGTGAACTGGCCAGAGAGCTTCGGCTATTGGGTGGTATAAAAATGTAATAAATAAATAAATAAATAAATAAATAAATAAATAAATAAATAAATAAATCTTTTGATGAAAGTGCACTTCAACACTTTTATTAATGATTTGGACGAGGAGGTGCAGGGAACGCTGATCACATTTGCAGATGACACCAAATTGGGTGGAATAGCGAATACCCTGGAAGACAGAAACAAACTTCAAAGTGATCTTGATAGGCTGGAGTGCTGGGCTGAAAACAACAGGATGAAATTTAATAGGGATAAATGCCAAGTTCTACACTTAGGAAATAGAAACTAAATGCACAGTTACAAGATGGGGGATACTTGGCTCAGCAATACTACAAACGAGAAGGATCTTGGAATTGTTGTAGATCGCAAGCTGAATATGAGCCAACAGTGCGATATGGCTGCAAGAAAAGCCAATGCTATTTTGGGCTGCATTAATAGAAGTATAGCTTCCAAATCACGGGAGGTACTGGTTCCTCTCTATTCGGCCCTGGTTAGGCCTCATCTAGAGTATTGCGTCCAGTTCTGGGCTCCACAATTCAAGAAGGACACAGACAAGCTGGAGCGGGTTCAGAGGAGGGCAACCAGGATGATCAGGGGTCTGGAAACAAAGCCCTATGAAGAGAGACTGAAATAACTCGGCATGTTTAACCTGGAGAAGAGAAGATTGAGGGGAGACATGAGAGCACTCTTCAAATACTTAAAAGGTTGTCACACAGAGGAGGGCCAGGATCTCTTCTCGATCCTCCCGGAGTGCAGGACACAGAATAACGGGCTCAAGTTAAAGGAAGCCAGATCCCAGCTGGACATCAGGAAAAACTTCCTGACTTTTAGAGCAGTATGACAATGGAATCAGTTACCTGGGGAGGTGGTGGTCTCTCCCACAGTAGAGGCCTTCAAGAGGCAGCTGGACAACCCTCTGTCAGGGATGCTTTAGGGTGGATTCCTGCATTGAGCAGAGGGTTGGACTCGATGGCCTTGTAGGTCCCTTCCAACTCTACTATTCTACTATTCTATGATTCTATGATTTTTCATCTCTGACTCAACTTTGCTAAGTGGTTTGTGATTGAGACCAAGATCCTAACTGTCCCTCCCAGAGCAGCTGGGATTATACCGTCACAACTCTTGAGAAGCAGAAGAGAAAAGCGATTTCCTGAAATGCAAGTGCTCTCTCTCTCTCTCTCTCTCTCTCTCTCTCTCTCTCTCTCTCTCTCTCTCTGTTTCTGTCTCTGTCTCTGTCTCTCTCTCTCTCTCAGCCCATTTGATCAATGCAACATTTTGCATTTCGTATTCCGAGGAAATGGCTTTGCCTGCAGGGGAATTCTTCATTTCAGTCCAGGCAGAGAGGCTGCATGTGAAATAGTCACCAAAAGGTCCTTGAAAAATCCTAGCCGTTTGTGCTGTTCTGCATAAGGGGAAGGGGGGGGGCAACGGGAAACTCAGAGGGTTGTGTGGGAAAAGGAAGTTGCTTGGAAACAGTGGCAGTTCTAAGTTTACAATGCCTAGTGCCCTCCAGATGCTGGCTGAGGATTATGAGACTTGTAGTCCAACACATCTGAGGGAGAGCACCAGGTTGGTTGGGGAAGGTAGAACCAGTGGGTAAAGCTAGATGACCTTTCAACACGACTCTAACTCACATCCCAGAATGGCACTTCCTAAATCTCTCTGCTGTTTTTAAAGGCTGTCTAAGCTGGTGGGCATTTCTGCACCTTGTGCCAACACATTTCCAATGTGAAAGGCGTCGTGAGTCAAGGAGGACGTCTTTGGCTTGTTCTGAATCAGGGTGCAAATTTGGGGGAGGGGGGAGTACACACACACACACACACACACACACACACACACACACACACCCCAAGCAGTGAAAACACATGTGAGGGGGTTATCATAGAAACATAGAATAGCAGAGTTGGAAGGGGCCTACAAAGCCATCGAGTCCAACCACCTGCTCAATGCAGGAATCCACCCTACAGCATCCCTGACAGATGGTTGTCCAGCTGCCTCTTGAAGGCTTCTAGTGCGGGAGAGCCCACCACCTCCCTAGGTAACTGATTCCATTGTCATACTGCTCTAACAGTCAGGAAGTTTTTCCTGATGTCCAGCTGGAATCTGGCTTCCTTTAACTTGAGCCCGTTATTCTCCCACTCTGGGAGGATCGAGAAGAGATCCTGGCCCTCCTCTGTGTGACAACCTTTCAAGTATTTGAAGAGTGCTCTCATGTCTCCCCTCAATCTTCTCTTCTCCAGGCTAAACCTGCTCAGTTCTTTCAATCTCTCTTCATAGGGCTTTGTTTCCAGACCCCTGTGGAGTCATGGTGGCTAGTTTCGCCACTGCTGCTTCCACACGCTGGCCACCCACCCACCTACCTGCCGTGCTTTCGGTGGGCAAGGAGCCCTATGCGTGTATTGATGGTCACACCTAGAACTCTTCATGTTTGGCCAGGGAGGATTCCTCCTGGTGTGAAGGAGCCCTACGCTCATGCATTGGGATGTATGTAAGGCCACTCCACGTGGGCAAGGACTGTGCAGCTGATGGGGCCATGACGGGTATGCATGGAGGAGGGGCCAGCTGGCCTGACCTGATAATCCTTTTGCTGCTGCTTTCCGTAGGCGAGGGTCTTTGTGTGTTACCCTCCCTACTATAATCTTCTGATCCAGGCATGAGAAGACAAAGGAGCCACTTTTGATAAGTATATTTAGAGGGCCCCTAATGAAGAAACGATCCCTTGAAGAATTCCTTGCAATGTGCACCGTCCAAGAGATCAACTACAGGGTCCCACTGTGACTTTGTACCTAACCTTCTTGGAATGCAGGGAAGCTGATCCCTGTGATCTTTCTGGAGAGCTGGATCCTGGGGATGTGGAAGCCAGGCAGTAGTTCTCTGAGGAGGCACTGGACCTGAGAGCCCCATGACTGAACTGGAGACCCCTGAGCCAGAGGTGCCCAAGCACTCCAACACCAACACCCCACGTTTTCTTCTCCCCAGGCTCCATCTGGCCTCCTGAAAGACCTACCACTAACATAGCTTGTTTTTAGTAAACCTAGCCTTGCTCAACCTGTGCCTGTTTCCTGCCTGTCCTATACTTGCTGGATTTGCATTCTCAATACCCATCTATGGGCTCTGCTTTATAAGGACAGGACAAATCTTAAGTGCCAGCAGCAAATCTGCCATCTTGCTGAAATTATATCATTCTCCTCCATGCTGAGATGATCAAAATCCTTGAACAGGAAGGAGCTGTCCAGCAGTAAGAAACAGGTCCTAAGTTCCCAAGTGACTGGATCTTGGAGAAGCCCCTGAGGAAGAGAGGCTTTACTTCAGGAATAGCCAGAGCCCAAGTCACACTGCAGAGTGCTCAACCCCAACTTTCAATGGGGAATTGTCAGGAATTTAAAGAGACAGAGGCCTGGATTTGAAGCAGTATACTCTGTTATGACCGGCCAGAGTCCTGCATCCTCAGCCTGGAGCTGGCCATAGAGTGAAGGGCTTTGGGCAGCTGGTCATGTGGTGGAGGTGCATACTCTCCTGTTTGCCTTGAGCAGTCTCAGCTTCTGGGCCCAGGAGTAGGCCCAATGGGCAAATCCTCTTCCTCGGGATATTTTGTAGCGCTCTCCCTCAGACTGGGTGCCAGGGAGACTTTGGGGATATAAAAGCCATGAGGCAGATGGCTGATCATAGAATCCTAGAATCATAGAATAGCAGAGTTGGAAGAGGCCTACAAGGCCGTCGAGTCCAACCCCCTGCTCAATGCAGGAATCCACCCTAAAGCATCCCTAACAGAGGCTTGTCCAGCTGCCTCTTGAAGGCCTCTAGTGTGGGAGAGCCCACAACCTCCCTAGGTCACTGATTCCATTGTCGTACTGCTCTAACAGTCAGGCAGTTTTTCCTGATGTCCAGCTGGAATCCGGCTTCCTTTAATTTGAGCCTGTTATTCCGTGTCCTGCACTCTGGGAGGATCGAGAAGAGATCCTGGCCCTCCTCTGTGTGACAATCTTTCAAGTATTTGAAGAGTGCTATCATGTCTCCCCTCCATCTTCTCTTCTCCAGGCTAAACAGGCCCAGTTCTTTCAGTCTCTCTTCGTAGGGCTTTGTTTCCAGACCCCTGATCCTCCTGGTTGCCCTCCTCTGGACACGCTCCAGCTTGTCTGCGTCCTTCTTGAATTGTGGAGCCCAGAACTGGACACAATACTCTAGATGAGGCCTAACCAGGGCCGAATAGAGAGGAACCAGGACCTCACGTGATTTGGAAGCTATACTTCTCTTAATGCAGGCCAAAATAGCATTTGCCTTTCTTGCAGCCATATCGCACTGATATGTCTTTGATGTCTACTGTGTCCACTCTGGTGCCACTGTTCAAATTGGACCACATGGCAGATGGATGTGGGACACCCTGCCCTGACCTGAAGCCATCTGGTTATCCCAGAGGGAAGCCATTGAACATTTCATGAATGAGAGCCAAAGGTACGTACATTTTCTCTCAGGAGCGCCGAGGGCTGTTTGGGATGCTGCTCTCTTCCTGACTCCTTGATGTTGAGGCAGCATTTTACGGACGACTTTTTAATAAAAGCCAAAAGCCAGGCATCTATTTGTGTTTGTTGACATGGCTTGTGGATGTCAAGGCGATGCTGAAAATAGCCGTCTTCTGCAACACGGTCTAATTAGGGAGGGAGCTGGCTGTACGAAAGCGAGGGACAGGCTTTGCAATGTATTCTTCAAGGAAGCAGGAGCCTGGGCGTCTTAATGAGGCAGCTTTTTTTGCAGCCGAGTTCTGGCGTAGTATTGGGGCGAGCAGTGAGTGCTTAGGAACTAGAGAGTGTGTGTTTGCTACAGGGCTGGTGTAGAGCATGGCGTCCAGTTCTGGGCTCCACAATTCAAGAAGGACGCAGACAAGCTGGAGCGTGTTCAGAGGAGGGCAACCAGGATGATCAGGGGTCTGGAAACAAAGCCCTATGAAGAGGGACTGAAAGAACTGGGCAGGTTTAGCCTGGAGAAGAGAAGATGGAGGGGAGACATGAGAGCACTCTCCAAATACATTTATTTATTTATTTATTTATTTATTTTATTTAAGTATTTTTATGCTGCCATTCAGCCAAAAAAGGCTCTCATGGCGGCTTACAAAAGTATTTCTTGACAGTCCCTGCCCACAGGCTTACAATCTAAAAGACATGACACAAAAGGAAAGGGGATTGGGAGGGAGGAGGAGGAGGGGGGAAAGGAAAGCAAACTCAGGCACTACAATCTTAGTTGGAAAGTTCAGCAGTTACAGTTGGTAGCAGGAGGGAGGGGGCTCTCAGCTGGAGCTGGACCCAGCCACGATGGAGAGGTGCCTGGCTGCTGCTTCCTCTCATATACTTGAAAGGTTGTCATGCAGAGGAGGGCCAGGATCTCTTCTTGATCCTCCCAGAGTGCAGGACACGGAATAACAGGCTCAAGTGACAGGAAGCCAGATTCCAGCTGGACATCAGGAAAAATTTCCTGACTGTTAGAGCAGTGCGACAATGGAATCAGTGACCTAGGGAGGTTGTGGGCTCTCCCACACTAGAGGCCTTCAAGAGGCAGCTGGACAACCATCTGTCAGGGATGCTTTAGGGTGGACTCCTGCATTGAGCAGGGGGCTGGACTTGATGGCCTTGTAGGCCCCTTCCAACTCTGCTATTCTATGATTCTATGAAATTTAAATCCTTTATCTAAATTCAGGCTGTCATCCAACTCACAACTTTTTAAAAAAACACAAGTAACTGTCTGGCCTTTATTAACTGATTAATATATTATTCATTTATTAATAATTATATTTGGCATGGGAGGAAATGCCATCTTTAATATCCGCATTTTCAACAAATTTGGGACTTGGAGTGTTCCTTGCTGTAACCACATGTAGCAGAACTAAAATAACTTTGGTGGGGGTGGGAGGAGGACGTGGTCAAGGGCCAACTGTCCAGACCATACAGGCCAACCCGGGGTCATCGTCCCATGAAGCTGATTAGTGGGAGGTTCAGGACAGATGAAAGGAAGGACTTCTTCACAGAATGCAGAGTTAAATAATAGAATTTGTTGCCACAAGACATAGGCCAAATCTACACCTTGTGTCAAATCTTTACGATCCCATCATGGTAACACTACATTCCTAAGAACATCAGAAGGGCCCTGATGCTGGATCAGAGCAAGGGTCCATCTAGTCCAGCACTCTGTTCACACAGGGGCCAACCAGCCATTGACCAGGGATGAACAAGCAGGACATGGTGCAACAGGCTGCCCATACCCTCTGGAAAATTCCGGAAAACTCCTGGGAAAGCTGGGGGTCCGGAGGAACCGGGCTTGGGGCCCAAAATACCAGGGTTGTGGTTACTGGGCCCGCAGCAACCACAACCCCAACTTACCGGGCCTAAATTTCCCCAGCGAGTGGCGGCAGCCATCGAGATCTCGGCAGCTGGCTGGGAACTCTATGAAACCGAGCCAACAGCCAAGATCTCGCATGAGTTCGGGCGAGATTCAAGATGGCCGCTGCAAGGGGTGGGCGGTGAGGGCGAGGTGAGTGGTTGGGGGCTGCGTGCAGGAACTTCCAGCACCGCAGCCTCCAGCACCCCATCCCCTAGCACAGAAGAAGCAGAAGCAGCAGCAGCAGCAAGAAGAAGCAAGCAGGAGGAGGAGAAGATAGAGTAGGAGTTAAGACTGAGGTCTGTGTATGTGTTTGTGTGAGAGAGAGAATGTGTGGGTGCATGGGGTCTTTGAGTAAATGCACGTGTGCATGCATGTGTGCATGCATGTTTTTGGAGTGAGTGATGCTGAGTGTGTGTGTGTGCACGCATGCACACGTGTGTTGGCAGTGGGAGTGTATTGATGTCTGAATGGGATACCTGGTCATTTGACGAATGCATGCATGTGCATGTTTGTAGTGCGGGTGGCTGTAGTTTTCTGTGAGTTGGGGGGATGATTTGGAGGTGATGTTCCTATTAAATAATGCATTTTAGACCCATGGTACCTTCCTTTCCAATTTGCATGACTTATATTTTGTAACAGTGGCTATTGTTCATCCTTCTTAAAGAAACTTTTAAAAAATTAACAGGGTTGCTATCATCATCATCATCATCTATCTCTCTTTTCTTGCTTGTGGTGGTTTTTCTAGATGAACGTGATGGGCTTCACCAAGTCATGTTGTCTTTTACTGATTCAGAAATGTCCTGACTATTGAACAAGTTTTAAGTATGACTGCTTTCTGGATGCTGGCGTGCATGTATTTCGGTAGGCCTAATTTCTGAAGGTTTTCTGTAAAAACAACCACAATGTCATGCTGGCGACTGATGTGACTAACAAATAATTGTAAGTCTTTCCTGTTGCCATAGTTCTTTAACTTCCATATCCAGTGGTGTATGTTTTTCTTTTCTGCAACATTTTTGTCATTAGGCATTGCAATTTCAATGTAGGTGTGTTTTTCTCGGTTGTTTTTGACTGTTATGTCTGGTTGAAGTTGAAACAAGCTAAGACACGCTTTAATCCATTTTGTTCCATGGCTAACGTTTGCAGGCTAATAGTAGTTTATACCCTTTCTGAATGCTTGGTTGTTTGGTTGTTGTATACTTGTCAACTGCTTCATTTGTTCAGTGGTAGCAGTATGCAGTAAGGTGATGGGGAAAGAGTGTTAAATGTTAGGAAAGGTTAGACTATGGTCATCCAGTGAAGGATTTGCAGTCAGAAAAGATATTTGAGGGAAGGGAAGACTGTATCACACACAGGGCTCATCTACACCAAGCAGGTTATTCCACTTTGAAAGCGGTATAGAAAAGCCAGGAGCCACACGACTGCTTTATAGTGGTACTGAAGTGCACTGACAACTGTTGGGGCCCATGACACATCTACACGGGCCCCAACAGTTGTCAGTGTACTTCAGTACCACTATAAAGCAGTAGTGTAGCTCCTGCAGTGCAGTTAAATACCTCTATAAAGTAATAGTGTGGCTCCTGCCTTTTATATACCGCTTTCATAGTGGAATACCCTGCTTGGTGTAGCTGAGCACACAGTATAGCAAAAGCTTCAATGTATAGCAAAAGCTACAGAAGTAGGAATGAGTGAAGTTAATTTCAGATACATTGAATGTCTCACTTATACTTTATTCCAGTGATTTTAACATTAAGATGTTATGTAGAACAGGTTTGTCTTAATTGTGTGCTGTGAAATCAGACCTGTGACCAAGGCCATGTTTGGGTGGGCACGCCCCTTTGGGGGCTGGACATGCTGGTGAGCACGCCCCCTTGGGGGCTGGACATGTTGGTGGGCACACCCCCATGGGGCGGCCATGTTGTCCTCCTTTTTGGTTTCCAAAATATGGTCACCCCCTCCCACCCACATCCCCCAGCAACTGTTGCACACAGGCTTCTTCTTGCACATTTATAAAAGCAATGACATTTGTTGAGGTGTTTTGGATAATGTGGAGGAAAAAGCAGGAAATAACACTATGAAAGAGGTGTATATGGAATGTGTCAATGGGCCCCATCAGTTATCAGTGCACTTCAATACTGCGATAAAGCAGTCGTGTAGATCTAGCCATAGTGATGGCCACCACTGTGGTTGGCTTTTAAAGGGAATTGGAGAAATTCCTTTAGGAAAAGGCTGTCATTGACTAGTCCTGATGGCTCTACACTACCACCAATATCAGAGGCAGTAAGCCTATGGACACCAGTTGCTGGGGAACATGGGCAGGAAGGTGATGTTGCATCCATGTCCTGCTGGTGGGTTTCCCACAACCAGAATGATGTGAACAGAATGATGGACTAGACAGACCATGGGCTGACCCAGCACAGCTCTTCTTACATTCTTATGTTCCTAGACTCAGGGCCCCCTGGAATTTTAGCAGGCCATGTCCATACGCCAGCCGTTGTGTCAAATTGTGGGGCTCAGTTCCAATTCAACTCATGTTTCAATGTTGAGGATACATTGAGTGACAATGCTTTATACACATGCCATGCAACAAAGATCAGTTTACCTTTCCCAGTCAATCCACCGCAAGCCAAGTATCTGAGAATATTTTGGTGTCACAGTAATAGAGCAAGTGTGGTGTAGTGGTTAGAGTTTGGGGCTGGGGCTGGGGAGATCTGGGTTTTAGTCCCCACTCAGCTATGAAGCTCACTTGGTAACTTTGGACCAGTCACTGACTCTCAAACTAACCTACCTCCCAGGGTTGTTATGAGGATATAACGCAGAGGAGGAGGATCTTTTGAGGAAAAAGCAGATTGTAAATGCAAAAAATAAATGAATAAGTAATAGGGGACCTCTCTATTACTGGTTCCTTTCTATTCGGCCCTGGTTAGGCCTCATCTAGAGTATTGCGTCCAGTTCTGGGCTCCACAATTCAAGAAGGACGCAGACAAGCTGGAGTTTGTTCAGAGGAGGGCAACCAGGATGATCAGGGGTCTGGAAACAAAGCCCTATGAGGAGAGACTGAAAGAACTGGGCCTGTTTAGCCTGGAGAAGAGAAGGCTGAGGGGAGACATGAGAGCACTCTTCAAATACTTGAAAGGTTGTCACACAGAGGAGGGCCAGGATCTCTTCTCGATCCTCCCAGAGTGCAGGACACGGAATAACGGGCTCAAGTGACAGGAAGCCAGATTCCAGCTGGACACCAGGAAAAACTTCCTGACTGTTAGAGCAGTACGACAATGGAATCAGTTACTTAGGGAGGTTGTGGGCTCTCCCACACTAGAGGCCTTCAAGAGGCAGTTGGACAACCACCTGACATAGAATCATAGAATAGCAGAGTTGGAAGGGGCCTACAAGGCCATCGAGTCCAACCCCCTGCTCAATGCAGGAATCCACCCTAAAGCATCCCTGACAGATGGTTGTCCAGCTGCCTCTTGAAGGCCTCTAGTGTGGGAGAGCCACAGGGATGCTTTAGGGTGGATTCCTGCATTGAGCAGGTGGTTGGACTCGATGGCCTTGTAGGCCCCTTCCAACTCTGCTATTCTACTATTCTATGTTTCTATGACCTCAAAAAGTAATAATGCTGGCATTTTTTTTCTATCAATGTGATACACTTCGTTTATTAAATGGAAGTTATCTGACACTTCCCAAATATGATAGAAATGTGGTCCACTTGAGGTTATCATGGAGATGTGAAAGATTCATGGAGCAACTAAAGTGTCCAGAGATTTTTGGCTGAGATCAGACCTTCTTTGGAAAAACGACAAGCAACCGCTCGGCTTTCTCGGGGAGAGAAATGTCACCTTGTATTAGCACTGCAATGAATGGAGAGGCTTTGCTTTTGTCACTCCATTGAGTATCCTTTAAGCCGGCTCCTTCTCAGCCCTGCACTTGCTGAATTCCTAAATAAGGCTCATTTGGATGTTTTTTAGCCAGTGCTACAAGACGATACTGTCAACAAGAGAAATGATGGCGTGCAAAGAGTGCCGAGCGTGGCTGAGATGATTAATTTCACTTTACAAAGGCTGCCTTGCAAAGAGCTCCAAGCGAGTTCAGGGAGGGGAAGTGAACATTGCGCCGTTTGGCCACCAACAGCTTCGTCAGGAACCCTGGGCCACATTATGGGAAATGCCACAGTGTTTGATCAAATCATTGAGATTGTAAGGAGTTACCTAAGAGCAGGGAAATTGAGCACTCCCCACCCCATCCTGTGCTTATGGAGATTTCCGGTATAGGACGGAGAAAGTCATTTGATGAAGCAAAGGACTGTGGCTCAGTGCTAAAGCACGTACTTTGCATACTGAAGGTCCCAAGTTTAATCCCTGGCAGCTCCAGGGTCAGGTTTCACACACATACACACTGGCCAGAGGTTCCATGCTCCTGCTGCAGACAACAATGAACCAGATGGACCAATGGACTGACTCAATTTCAGGCAAATTCATAGAACCATCGAATAGCAGAGCTGGAAGGGGCCTACAAGGCCATCGAGTCCAACCCCCTGCTCAATGCAGGAATCCACCCTAAAGCATCCCTGACAGATGATTGTCCAGCTGCCTCTTGAAGGCCTCTAGTGTGGGAGAGCCCACAAACTCCCTAGGTAACTGATTCCACTGTCGTACTGCTCTAACAGTCAGGAAGTTTTTCCTGATGTCCAGCTGGAATCTGGCTTCCTGTAACTTGAGCCCGTTATTCCGTGTCCTGCACTCTGGGAGGATCGAGAGTGCAGGACACGGAATAACGGTAAATTAAATTCCTGTTTAAATCATCCCTTCATCGAGAACTATGAGGACTGGAACCTTACATTACTTATAGGGAAACAGCTGCACTTCAATGACAGAAGACTTGCTTTGCACACAAAACATCCCGGATGGAACTCTTGGCATCTCCAGGGAGAGCAGGGAAAGACCCCTGCCTGGAAGTCTGGAGAGACATTCCCAATCAATGTAGACCAGCCTCCCCCAAGCTGATGCCTTCCAGCCATTGGCCAGGCTGGCTGGGGCTGGTGGGAGTTGAAGGCCAAAACATCTGGAGGGCATCAGGCTGGGAACATCTGGTGTCGACAATCTGGGGCTGGATGGACCAACATTTGCTTTCACTCAGTATAAAGCAGCTTCCTATGTTCCTAAGAGATAATATTGGAGATGTAAAGGAATCCATCCCTGCAATGCTGCCCAAAATGAAATGATCTATACCACTTCAAAACCATGATCCAGTCTCTGGAGAAGAGAGCTCCAGGCATAGGGAGAAGAGACCCCAAATGTCTCTCTATGACCAAATTTGTCTCATTTGAACCCTAGTTGTAATGGGTCATAAGATTTGACTCTGAAATTTGTGAGCCCATTTCAGCGTCAGGCACTAATCAGCAACACAGGACATAATCCAAGAAGAAGTTCTTTTCAAGCTAGAAAGCTCTGGCGTGGGCTGGTCCATGAAGTCACAAAGAGTCGGAAGCGACTGAACGAATAAACAACAACAAATACTGACTTAAAAGAGGGATAACCTGTACATGGAGCATAAGAGATTCTTTGATGGCCTCTAGGAACAACCACTAAATAGAATTATAGAATAATAGAATAGCAGAGTTGGAAGGGGCTACAAGGCCATCGAGTCCAACCCCCTGCTCATTGCAGGAATCCACCCTAAAGCATCCCTGACAGAGGGTTGTCCAGCTGCCTCTTGAAGGCCTCTAGTGTGGGAGAGCCCACAACCTCCCTAGGTAACTGGTTCCATTGTCATATGACAATGTCTGAACATAGAAAATGTTCAGAGTAGAACTATGACCAAGTGGGCTCTCAAAACTCTCCACCGTGTATGTTGGCAGAGATGTTGGACGGGGCACCATTTCACCGAATTTCTCAAGGGTGAGGAGAAACTCTCCAACAGTTTCTCAGGGATGCATCCCACCATTAACAGTAGCCCAGCTTCTCTGCAGGGTTGTTTGCTGCCATGCACATGCCAACTGCAGGAACTCTATCAGCAGCCCAAACACTATTTTGCATCCGTGACAATGTCAGAGATCCAGCTTTGTTCCAGGACATTGATGAGTTGGGAGGGGAGGAAATGGCGGCTGCCACAACAAAATGGTGGAGAATATTTGGAGAACATTCTGCCAATGTTCAGCCTTCCTTTTCTAGTGGTAGGGGCGAGAAAAATAAAAAATCTCAGGAATCTTCTCAGCAAAGAACTCACTGGAAAAAGTTTGGTTCTGGTGTAGTTCAGGGTAGGGTGACCATATTTGGGAAACCAAAAAAGAGGACACCTAGTGTGTGTGTGAGGAAGCAGCTTTCTGAGTCCTGCAGAAAGTACGTTATTCCCCCGCCACCTTAAAGAACCCGATTGGAGTGGAGGAGCGGAAAGGATTTCATTCTGCACCACCACCATCCACTCCAACTGGGGCCTTTTCTATAATGCCCACGAATGACCCACTTTCCCCTTTAAGACCTCAATTGGAGCTCGGGGTGGGGGAATGATGTGCCTCAAGAAAGCATGTCATTCCCTCCTGCCATGCTAACGGCAGCCTTAAAGGGGAAGGTGTATCATTCCAGAACATTATTGAAAATTATAGAAAATCCCCCCTGACACCATGGAAAGAACAAAAACCAGGACAAATCCGGGGAAATCCTGACAGTTGGTCACCCTAGTTCAGGGGCTTGATGGCTCTGAGTATGTATTAGCTTGGGGCAAAGTGTATGGAAAGGGATTTTGCCTTCACATCCTACTTGTGGGCTTTCTCCTAAGCAGAAGCACCTGACAGACCACTGCTGTATTTATGGGGATGCACGAATCAGCCAGATGCAAGTTCATCAAGGTCCTCTGAAGTCCACCTCAAAGCTCAGTCCAACTCGTGTCTGTATCAGATTGTGCGCGTTTTCATGCACATTTTTTAAAGATGGCCGCATCAATTAGATGTGTTTCTGAAATGTATGCATTTTCCTCCTATTTTCAAATGTAGAGATTTCTTGTATACATTTTGTTCTACGAATCCTGCGGCAAGCTTTGAAAAGTACAGGAGTGGCCCAAAGTTTGTGTTCGGGTCCACATATGGCTCTGGGAGATGCGAACTGGGTACATTCTGGTTAAAAACAAAGTGAAAGGAATTCCTCATCCATCCTTAGTTGGGAACAGGGTGTTGGGTCAGATGCTGGGCCTTTAGTCTGATCCCACAGGGCTCTTCTTCTTATTATTTTTTATAACAGCTGGCCAAGTCTTGCGTTTGTAGATTTGACACAGGCCTTCATCACACCTACCCATTTCCCTCGAAATATCCCATAGCGTATGAAAGCTGTAGTTGTTGTTGTTGTTGTTGTTGTTGGTATTATCCCCATCACGCCACCTGTGGAGGGGGAGGGGGAGGGGGAGGAAGGAAACTTTGCACCGGCAAGACGATCTCTTTACGGGGAGGGTGGGGGTGACAAGGGAGAGACGCTCCCTCAGGGCCCCTCTGCTTTTTCTGTGTGTGTTTTCACTCAAGAGTAAGCATACACACACCCCACACACTAGCAAACGCAACTTGAAAAGAGCTTACTATTTCTGTAACTGGCAAGGGATAGGATCGGGCTGTTAGCCTGTTTACTCGAAAGTAAGCGCCTTCCTGAGTGCCAGAACCCTTGCTTTTCAGTACGGAGGGCTCCGCGCAGTGCTCGCTTGGGAGCCGCAAAGGGAAGCGTCTGGGCGACTCTGCTGTTGTCATCCTCTTGCGCCCCCAGTGGCCGCTCGGAGAACAACAAGAGATTCGCTCTTAAAGGGGTCCAAAAATACGACGCTTCTTTTGGCTAAGAAGCACAATTAAAGCAGGATGCGTGGGAGTGCTTCAGATTATAAACTGGAAAACACTGGAGTCCTTTGCATGCATTTCGCAGTGATTGCACAGTATAACCCTGGTGTGATGAAGCTCACAGAGTGTGTACTTCATTCATCAGTTCCTCCCGGATCCTGACAGAATCAACATACTCCTGTTTCTTCATCTCCTTCAGAAATCCCGACGGGGCGTCTGCATGTGCACACGTACCTGGGAGTGCAGCCGTCTAATCCGTGCCCTGTACCACCTCCAGTGGTATTTTGAAAAGGAGCTGAATCACATTTCTCCATTGCAATGTGCGCAGTGAGCAATGCTCAAGGCTGCCCCATGCATCCATCTATGCAAATAGCATTAATTAAACATGTAAAAAAAAAATGTAAACGCGCTCCCTGTAATCTAAATTGACAGTGTGGCTAAATATATTTATTTCTTGGATTTTAATTAAACCCCGCAGTGCTTGAATCTTTAAACATGGCTCGCACGTGCTCCTTCTGTCTTCTCACAAAAATGCTGTCGTGGATCAGTGTGCGCATTTCGGAGGTGCTTCCAAATGAAGGGCTCCTCACGCTACTAGTCAAAAGACATTGCTCCATCTTTCCCCTAAGGAATGGATTTCCTCTGGTAACAACAACAACAACAAAAAGATGGAAGAAGCAGTGGAAAATGGAAGATGATGGCGTCCAGAACTCCCTGGGAAATTCCCCGAATGGGGCAGGGCGACTGTATGGCCCAAGCCTCGTCTGGAAGCACAATTGCGCCGCCTTTGCGCATGATGTGCGACTAGCTCGCCTTTCCCAGCCGGGTTCCCTCCACAAGTGCTGGGCTGAACCTAATGACATTCCCAACCAGCATGGCCACCTGGGAATGATGGGAATTAAAAGCCACCATGTTTGGAAGGCACCAGGTTGGGGGAAGCTGAACAAGCTTTCTACACGGCAAGGAAGTGGGATGGGTCTTCAACTCAAAGTCCAAGGGCATTTTCTGATTCTGCAGGACAGCGCCTGATCATGGGTTGGGACTAGGTCAGCCCTAAGTATTTGAGAGAGTGGAGCAGGAGCCCCTGTGGGTATCTCCCCACATCCTCCTATGAAAACAGCTGCAAACCTTTTCTTTTCTTTTTTGGTAGGACTTCCTCCAGCAGCCTGTGGTTCAACCTGAGGAGGGATTGCATAGGCTGTTCGGGAGGAAAGGATGAAGGAAGCACACTGGGTTTATCTAACACAGCCTGTGGTTGGAGGCCCAATCAGCCCTGGGAACCTTTTGCATTACAGCTGATAATAGAGCAAAGAAATTATTTATTCCATGAAGCGGTCAGCAGACAAGGACTGGCAGGGCCACTTGTGGGTTTCCCTGTTCATCTTCCCATGGGCTGAGAGCTGACCTGGGCTAAAAGATGACGGAATGAGAGGACAAGTTTTCCATGTGCCCACCTGAGATGGGCGCATTTTATCATTAATAAAAAAATAAACATTTTTTATTAATGATTTGGATGAGGAGGTGCAGGGAACGCTTATCAAATTTACAGATGACACAAAATTGGGTGGGATAGCTAATACCCTGGGAGACAGAAACAAACTTCAAAGTGATCTTGATAGGCTGGAGTGCTGGGCTGAAAACAACAGAATGAAATTTAATAGGGATAAATGCCAAGTTCTACATTTAGGAAATAGAAACCAAAGGCACAGTTACAAGATGGGGGATACTTGGCTCAGCAATACTACAAACGAGAAGGATCTTGGAATTGTTGTAGATCGCAAGCTAAAAATGAGCCAACAGTGTGATATGGCTGCATGAAAGGCCAATGCTATTTTGGGCTGCATTAATAGAAGTATAGCTTCCAAATCATGTGAGGTACTGGTTCCTCTCTATTCGGCTCTGGTTAGGCCTCATCTAGAGTATTGCGTCCAGTTCTGGGCACCACACTTCAAGAAGGACGCAGACAAGCTGGAGTGTGTTCAGAAGAGGGCAACCAGGATGATCAGGGGTCTGGAAACAAAGCCCTATGAAGAGAGACTGAAAGAACTGGGCATGTTTAGCCTGGAGAAGAGAAGATGGAGGGGAGACATGATAGCACTCTTCAAATACTTGAAAGCTTGTCACACAGAGGAGGGCCAGGATCTCTTCTCGATCCTCCAAGAGTGCAGGACACAGAATAACGGGCTCAAGTTAAAGGAAGCCAGATTCCAGCTGGACATCAGGAAAAACTTCCTGACTGTTAGAGCAGTACGACAATGGAACCAGTTACCTAGGGAGGTTGTGCGCTCTCCCACACTAGAGGCCTTCAAGAGGCAGCTGGACAACCATCGGTCAGGGATGCTTTAGGGTGGATTCCTGCATTGAGCAGGGGGTTGGACTCGATGGCCTTGTAGGCCCCTTCCAACTCTGCTATTCTATGATTCTATGTCACTTGCATTTTCCAGTTGTGGGTATGCATTGGCACACACTTCTGGCAATATGTGCTCCTGTCTTCTGAGAACTATAGCCCAGAAGACCCAGCAGAGACATGGTATTCCCGTCAGAGACATCACTGCCAACAGCTGCCGAACAGGCAAACACCCTTTGACTGGAAGTGTCCGCTCCCAGGAGAGGTGGAGCTAAAGCCCAGTATAGGTCTCAATCCTGCGTTATCTCTTGCTGAAACAACCTTTGAGCCTCGTTGGATGAATCTCCAGTCCGTGTTCCACATGGTGTTATCCAGGGTGCTATCCTGGATAACTTTTGTGAACCGCCCAGAGAGCTTCGGCTGTGGGGCAGTATATAAATGTAATAAAATAAATAAAATGAATAAATACCTGGGACTTCAATGCTGCCTTTCTCAAAACTGGACTTTAAGGGCCTTGCTAGACCTACCGGATAATCCGGCCGGGAGTCGGGGCGACGGCGTGCTGCAAATAGCGCGCGCCGTTGCCCTTTTCCACACGTCAACACGCGACGGGGCAAGGGGAAGCCCCGTCGCGTCTGCCATTCCCCCCCCTTAAAGGGCCATGTGCGCAGGAGCGCACCGTCGGGAAGGTAAGTGCTTTTTTAAAAAATAAAGCCCCCCCGCTCCCCCTGCCCCTGATTCCCCCCCACAATGCCTGATGCCCCCCTGCCTGCTCGCTCGCCCGTCCTCCCCCCGTCCGCCAGGCCCGTGCCCGTGCCCGCTCTTCTCCCACCGTCCCCGATGCCCGTGCCCGCTCTTCTCCCCCCTCTCTCCTGCCGGGTCAGTCTTTTCCCTGGCCCCCATCTCCCCCCCCCCATGATTCCCCCCCGGCCCGATGGGCACAGCAGTCCTATGGAGCACTGTGCCCAGTCCATGGCTTCTGCCGGCTACTCACGAGTGAGTAGCCAGGAAAAGACACGGAAGTTGCTGGACTTTAGGCCGGGGCTGCAGAAAAACCGGGCCATAAGCGAATCCGCTTCCCGGTTCAAGCGAGTTCTTAGCCCGGCCTGACCCCGGAATCCCCTGTGCGTCATCTGGATGCACAGGAGCGAGACCGGGCCTCACACCGTGCTAAGGCCTCGTCTAGCAACGGCCTAAGAACATGAGAATACAAGTAGAACCCTACTGGAACAGACCAAAGCGGGTCCACCTCGTTCAGTATTGTGTTCACACAGTGGCCAACCAGCTGCCTGTGGGAAACCCACGAGAAGAACAGGAGCACAACAGCAGCCTCCTGCCCATGTGCCCCAGCAATGCTGCCTCTGATGCTGGAGGTAATATGTCGCCAACAAAACTACTAGTCACTGGTGGCCTCATCCTCCACGAACTTTGCCTTGGTCGACTTGCTTAGCTCGGCTTGCTGGAACCAAAACTCCACAATAGTCGGCATATTTTAAAATTTAAAATCTGCATGAAAACCCACATTTAAATAAGTGTTTCAACATGTGTTCTTCAACACGTTTTCTCCTGAAATACATGTTCCTTCTAATCTACAGTTAATTAAATCCAATTAAATCCAATAAATCCAATCCTAAGCACCTCTAATTTCCTACAGTTATGTTTCAGACACATTTCCTTATGTTTACTCTCGAATTCTTTAATCTGAGTAATAGGTTCCACAGTCTTTCTCTATCCTTTTTTGAGGTATGACGCATTGTGTGTAAAAGTTCCTATTATTCCGCCTTCTGACACCTCCCAAGCGAAGGTCTGGTCAATTACCAAGGAAGTATTAAATTGAAGCATCCGTTTAGTTCTCTACTTTTAAATTGCTGAGATCCAGCAGAGAGTTAAGCTGCGATCTGCACACTACTTTGGGAGTTGTGGATTAGGTCAACTAATACTGGAATGAGCACAGGTTAGATTTCTCAAACACCCGTAATTCAAATCCCAACTTGGGGTGGGGGGGGAGATGTTCACAAGGAACATCTGTTCCCTCCACCTTTCAAATGACCCTCCAGTGGTGCACCAGGGAGAAGGTAATTAAATGAGACTTGACTACAAAAGATGGCACATGCTCTTCCCTCCTGTTTCCATCACTGCTTCTTCTTAATTAAAAGTGGAGCATTTTCAGTGGAGGATGGGGGGGCGTGAGAGAGAGAGAGAGAGAGAGAGAGAGTGTTGGGAGGCATCAAATGAAAGAGGACTTTGGAATAAGCATGAACATTTCATAGAATCATAGAATAGCAGAGTCGGAAGGGGCCAACAAGGCCATCGAGTCCAACCCCCTGCTCAATGCAGGAATCCACCCTAAAGCATCCCTGACAGATGGTTGTCCAGCTGCCTCTTGAAGGCCTCTAGTGTGGGAGAGCCAGGCTAGTCATCTGGGTGCACAGGGGTCAGCCCGGGTATCAGCCCGGTGCTAAACCCTCATCTAGCAACGGCCTAAGTGTGTTAACACCTCTTTGTCTGGCTGCCAGTAACTCTTCAGATACTCAGTGTGTATATCTGCAAAGGAAAGCAGCCTCTGGAGAACACTCGTGCACGGAGCATGGTTCATGATCTCCCCACCGGCTGAGCATGTGACCCCAGAGAGCACGTAACTTTGCTGGCAGCGGTCCAGGCTTACCTGCAGCTGTGGCCAGGCACACACCTGCTCCGCGGTGAGTTTCTCTTGCCTGTAATCCTTTCCTTGGGGACATGAACTAGAGAAAGCATCGTGGATGCTGAAAAGGAAGAGAAACATCAGGCTGACAGCGGGGCCGGGCTTTTACAAAGCTGTCAGGGCTGCTTCAGAGGCCGCCTTGCATTTTTTATTTTATTACTATTTATTTATTTATGTATTTATTAAAAGCTGTACCTCCTCCCTATGGCTTTAAAAGCACTATTGGTGGAGGGGGCGGGGGGGAGAGATTTGTAAAAATAAAACCAGAGATCCTTAAACATTTCAAGGTATTAAAAGAATGCACCACATTGAAACAGGTTCATAGTGATTTGAAGCCATCAAGAGTCCCAATGCAATCACAGAACTAACCTTGCTTGTTAGAGAAAAGGTGGTCTTCATATTTGCTTTGAGTGGGGCCAGATTACGTGAAGGGGCACCTGCACTCATCATGAACCTGCCCTTCTTCTGAGGTCAGCATCAGAGGCTGTTGTTGGCCTGCCTTTAAGACCAATTAGATTGGCAGACACTAGGGCGACGCCTTCTCAGTGGTGGCCCCGCCCTTATGGAACCCCCTCCCAAGGGATGTGTGATTGGCACCGTTTCTGTGGAATTTTGGAAAGCATTGGAAACCCACCTGTTTCAAATAGGGATGTGTCTGATTCTCATGCTGCTGTTTTCTTGATGTTTCATAGCTGTAGTTTTTGTTTTTGGATACTGTCTGATTTATATTTTCATGTAAGGGAGGATTGTGTTTTTTGAACAGTTTTATGATACTACTATATTACTCCATTTTTAGTTTTATACTTGTAGTTTGTATTAGGGATGTGCTCCACTTCTAATCAGACCGGCGAATTAGAAGCGGAGCGGGGTGCTTCACCTCCCCTTAAAGCGGAGGCGAAGACAATTGGGGGGCCGGCGGAGCGTTGTGAAGAGGATCGAGGTGAAGGCGGATACTTCGCCTCGATCCGGAGCTCCGCAAGAAAGGTAAGTGGGGTTTACCGGGCCCTGCCGATGTCGCTGTCGCCCATGCAGCGATAGCGGCAGGGTCCGGTAACCCCCCTCCCTCCTCTCCCTTACCCGCGTCCGTCCGCGGTCCCTCGGCTTCTTCAATTGAGCCTGCGGCTCAACCAGGAAGTCTAGGCCGCCCTTGCCTAGTTGGACCACTTGGACCACGGGCTCAATTGAAGAAGCCGAGGGACCGCGGACAGACGCAGGTAAGGCCCCCCTCCCCCTTGGTCCCTTACCGGGCTCTGCCGCCGTCGCCGCACGGGCGGCGGCGGCGGCAGGGCCCGGTAACCCCCCTTCCCTCCTCTCCTTTACCTGCGTCTGTCCGCAGTCCCTCGGCTTCTTCAACTGAGCCCGCGGCTCAACCAGGAAGTCTAGGCCGCACTTGCTGAGGGACCGCGGACGGATGCAAGTAAGGCCCCCCTCCCCCTTGGTCCCTTACCGCAGGTAAGGGAGAAGAGGGAGGGGCCTTACCTGGCGCCACTCCCCTCCACTGTGGAGCTCCAATTCGGAGCCGGAGCTCTGTGGCGAAGAGGAGCGGACTATGGGCGGAGCGGCGCGGAGCGGATCCGAAATTTTTGGATCGGCCCGCAGGGCAGATCAGGGGGTCCGTGCACACCCCTAGTTTGTATATCATTTGGGGGCGGGGGGGACTTCGTCACAAACATAGCAAGCTGATTTATCCTGGCTCAGACTACTTTCCCCTTCTAGCCCAGTACTGTCACAGCAGATGTCATTCAGAAAGGGTTATTTCCTATCACCTGGCCATGGAAATCCTTTGACCTGGGCAGGATCTACACTACTGCTTTATAATGATTTATAAGGATCTTGACAACTGTTGGGGCCCAGGACATACTCCATATACCGTTTTCAAAGCACTTTCAAAGTGTTATATCCTGCGTGGTGTAGATCTGGAGACCCTGGGAGTCTTCAGCAAACAAACCCTGTGCTCTTCTACTCCACTGTGGTCCCTCACTGCAGTTGGGCAGAACTCCCAAAAGCTGGGATCAGATAAAAGAGCCCAGCAGACTAGATCCTCACCACTGCTGGCCTTGGGTTGCTCCGAGGAGCCGCAAGTCCTTGTGAGCTGAACTGAGTCCTTCTTTCAGGGATGGGGAACCTACATCCCTCCAAATGTCGCTGGACTCCCATCTCGCCAGACTATGTTGGTTTATACAAGGAATGGGAATGGATGTCATCTTGATCTTCCCCCCAGGCAACAAAATTCTCTAACAAAATTCTTGGGCCGGCCTTGCATGCTTGCACATAAACAGTAGACAACGTGAAAGCGAAATTAGAGATGGACTTACCGAAGGATTTCCCCCTTGGTGAGAAATGTCAGCACCTGTTGCAAATGACAGAGATGCAATGCTAGAAAACCAGCTACTCTTTGCCCCATCAAGAAAAACATGGGGTGGTTCCAATATCCTGGGGCATGCTCACCGGCTTCCAGATGTGTAAAGCAAATGCAAAAGGAGTATCAGCTATGTGGCTAAAGACTGAACCAATGACCTAGGGAGGTTGTGGGCTCTCCCACACTAGAAGCCTTCAAGAGGCAGCTGGACAACCCTCTGTCAGGGATGCTTTAGGGTGGATTCCTGCATTGAGCAGGGGGTTGGTCTCGAAGGCCTTAGAGGCCCCTTCCAACTCTACTAGTCTGTGATTCTATGACTGGTTGAAAATGCACAAGGTTTGAGAATGGTAACTATTTGGTGTGTGTTTTTCTATTGCTGCACTCTAGGGGCTGACAAATATGTGCACACACACGTTTATTTTTTGAAGTTATTAATTCATGTTATGTTTATTATATTATAGAAAGAACAAGAACTTCTAACTATGGGTTTATTAAACTGGGAATTCATTATCTCACGCTTCGTTTAATATCCCAAAGGGAGATCTACGCTGAAGTTTTCACAGTATGCAGATTTATTTCCAAATCACGTGAGGTCCTGGTTCCTCTCTATTCGGCTCTGGTTAGGCCTCATCTAGAGTATTGCATTCAGTTCTGGGCTCCACAATTCAAGAAGGACGCAGACAAGCTGGAGCGTGTTCAGAAGAGGGCAACCAGGATGATCAGGGGTCTGGAAACAAAGCCCTATGAAGAGAGACTGAAAGAACTGGGCCTGTTTAGCCTGGAGAAGAGAAGATGGAGGGGAGACATGAGAGCACTCTTCAAATACTTAAAAGGTTGTCACACAGAGGAGGGCCAGGATCTCTTCTCGATCCTCCCAGAGTGCAGGACATGGAATAAGGGCTCAAGTTAAAGGAAGCCAGATTCCGGCTGGACATCAGGAAAAACTTCCTGACTGTTAGAGCAGTATGACAATGGAACCAGTTACCTAGGGAGGTTGTGGGCTCTCTCTCTCACCCTAGAGGCCTTCAAGAGGCAGCTGGACAACCCTCTGTCAGGGATGCTTTAGGGTGGATTCCTGCATGGAGCAGGGGGTTGGAGTCAATGGCCTTGTAGGCCCCTTCCAACTCTGCTATTCTATGATTCTATGAAGGCACAGGAACATAGGAAGCCGCCTTGTACTGAGTCAGACCCTTGGTCCATCTAGTCCAGTATGGTTGACACTGACTGGCAACAATGGCTCTCCAGGATTTCAGACAGCAAAGTTTTGCTGAGCTCTGGTTTAGAGCGAGAGAAACACCCGTTGCTCAAGCTGAATCCAACACAGTTTCTTTCGAGGTATCAAGGAAAGCAAAGCAAACATCCATCTTCTTGTTGCTATGAGGATAGCAAACAATCTCCATGACAGGATGCACTTAGGCCTGTACATGAGACCACTTTTATGGGCACAGACTGACCTGAAGGACACGAGAAGAGGCCTGGCTGGATATGATCACCGTCATGGCTAATAGCCAGAGATGGATGAATTTCTGAATTTTGTTTTTTTCTCTGTTTCTCATCTTTCCAGTCTTAAGTTTGGTTCATCCCAAATTTAGAGACTTTTTTTAAAAAAAAGTTCATATGAAAATTCATACCCAATCTTGTGCATGTTTCTCCAAATACATACAACTTTGCCTCATTCAATCATACAATCAATTCTCTTAATACAATGCATTTTCAAAAATATACACATTTTTGTGTGCATATTTTCATAAATATGTATTTTGTACACATTTTTTTATTATTGGAGCAGTCCATTGCAAAATTCAGTCCAGTGCAAAATTTGAAAAAAAAATAACTGCATTTTCGTTCATGAATTAGTTCGAAAGTGTGAAATTAGGTGTGTTTGCATTAAAATTTCGGTGCTGGGTCAAAACTTTTCTCTTCTTCCAGGCATTTAGCAGCATTTAACAATGTATGCTAAGTTTGTTTTTGTTTTTAATGGACCCCAGAACTGTTGTTGTTTAAATGGATACTGTTGTTTTATACTGTTGTTTTTATATTTTTGATGGTTTTAAATTATGTATACTTTTTAAATGTTCACTGTTTTTAACTTTTGTAAACTGCCCAGAGACCTTCAGCTATGGGATGGTATATACATTTAATAAATAAATAAATAAATAAATGTGACCCAAATGATTTTCTCCCCCATTCCTTAGTGATAGTCACTTATAGCCCTGTCTTCTATGAAATTGTCTCATGCCCTAAAGTGTCCCTGTTTCAGGCTTACTCATTCAGCCTATAAAGAGTATTAAATAAATAAATAACATCTCCATATAGAGAAGGTTGTGGGCTCTCCCACACTCGAGGCCTTCAAGAGGCCGCTGAACAACCGTCTGTCAGGGATGCTTTAGGGTGGATTCCTGCATCGAGCAGGGGGTTGGACTCGATGGCCTTGTAGCCCCTTCCAATTCTGCTATTCTATGATTCTATGATTCTATGAAATACATGCTGGCAATTTCAGCCATATCCACTGCAGAGACGCATTGGTGTCTTACTGGTCAGAGATAGGGCATGATTTCAGGCTTTTGTCGGGGGGGGGGGGTGTCTGGTTAATAAAGCACAGCCTGAGGGATGCTGCCTTATTCTGAGCGCTAACCCAAAGGCCTATCACAAGGGAGGGGATCATGGCCAATGGGTTCACTAGGAGAACGGAACCTCCTCACCTGATATTCCTCTAGCTCCATATTTGATATCGAGTGACTTGAACAGTGGCCCATTCTCCCACCTGGAATTTCAGTGGCCAGAAGAAGAATAGAACAAAGCCTCCTGTAACCCCGGGCAACTAGGCAGACACCAATAATAGATCCAGGCACCATCACCTTCAGGTGTGAATGGGGCAGAACTGCTTCTTTCCACAAAACGTCCATTGATCCCTTCTTGTACAGCAAGGAGGGGCATTCTCTAGGATTGAAGGATCTGGTTGGCCTTCTTTGGAGTCCCCAGTCTTTTCATTAGTTCTGGGTATACTTTTGTCATCGATCCCTCGGCCCTTGAACCTCAGGTCTGTGGGCCAAATCTGCACTGGAGAAGTTCCCATGGAATCAGGAGGAAATGGGATCCCATCACACTTCCAGCTGATAAAAATCACTGGAAATCCTACAGTGGGAAGTCACCAACAGGCTGTCCAGCCCAACTCCAGAGGAAGGACCACCACTCCACCAGCTGGATATCAGGAAAAACTTCCTGACTGTTAGAGCAGTATTTTACTATTTTGCTATTTTAGGCTGCATTAATAGAAGTATAGCTTCCAAATCATCTGAGGTTTCCCCTCTATTCAGCCCTGGTTAGGCCTCATCTTGAGTACTGCGTCCAGTTCTGGGCTCCACAATTCAAGAAGGACGCAGACTAGCTGGAGTGTGTTCAGAGGAGGGCAACCAGGATGATCAGGGGTCTGGAAACAAAGCTCTATGAAGAGAGACTGAAAGAACTGGGCATGTTTAGCCTGGAGAAGAGAAGATTGAGGGGAGCCATGACGGCACTCTTCAAATACTTAAAAGGTTCTCACACAGAGGAGGGCCAGGATCTCTTTTTGATCCTCCCAGAGTGCAGGACACGGAATAACAGGCTCAAGTTACAGGAAGCCAGATTCCGTCTGGACATCAGGAAAAACTTCCTGAGTGTTAGAACAGTACGACAATGGAATCGGTTATCTAGGGAGGTTGTGGGCTCTCCCACACTAGAGGCCTTGAAGAGGCAGCTGGACAACCGTCTGTCAGGGATGCTTTAGGGTGGATTCCTGCATTGAGCAGGGGGTTGGACTTGATGGCCTTGTAGGTCCCTTCCAACTCTGCTATTCTATGATTCTATGAGTTCCTCACAGATCAGGGGTGTAGAATCTCAGATCTGGGGTTCAAATTTGGCCCACCGGGGATCCCAATTCATCCCTCCAGCATTTCCAGATTCAACCCCCCCCCCAATTTAAATTCAAGAATAAATAAATGGGGGACATGCAATGAAGGCACCGGCCTGTGCCATGTAATGTCTTTCTGACAGAGGGGTGGTAATTCAATAATTGCTCAAATGATGCTTTGGGTGCGAGGGACATTCCCGGTTGCTGCCGGTCAAAAGGGTCAACATGTAGCCCACGATGGGTCATATAGAATCATAGAATAGCAGAGTTAGAAGGGGTTTGTTGTTGTTTAATAATGACTGTGATCACAGTGCAGTCAATCAACTCTGAAGCAAGGATCACAAAGCTTTACTCTTATCCTCCTAGCCTCCTAGTTATGGGATGCAAAAGAAAAGGCATCTCTCTGTGCTGTTCCTGCCTCACAGGGATGGTTTGCATTACTGGCTTTGAAACAATCCTTGGCTCACTTCGTTGTGCCCCCAGAAATGTCTGCTCCATGCCTGCCTTCCCTCCACCCCCTGGGTGCTGTTATTTTGGGGTATCTGCTGGGACTGACTTCCCCATAGATCTATGGCATATCTCTGCCTGCCTCTCTGCCCACCTGGTGCCTGGGAGCTGTTCTACATGATGGGCTTTGTGGTTCGTGCCCACAAGCCTCCGGCATGCTTGCTCCCAGTGCTGCCTGTCCTCCTCTGTGCCCGCCTCGCAGGGATGGTTTGTGTGTGTCTTGCTTTGACTCAGGGGATAAGTCCTTCCTGCACTCACTTAGACTTTTTGAAGTTCCAAATCAATTTTTCAAGTGTGGAAGAAGATTCATATTTCGGTTTATCTACTCCCCAATTCATGGCATGTTGAGATTTCCTTTGAAATGGCCATTGAGCTGTCTGCAGCTTTAAAAATCCCTGAGATACTGGGGTGTCAGATTTTCAAAAATCCCCCCAAAATCAGGGGATGCATGGATTTGCTTGAGGCTTGGCATGCATGTGTATACATGGATCAGCTGTCATGGTGCCTAATTTGAGGTTTCTAACGTGAAAATTGATGGAGTTCTAGCATGGGACTTGAATTGGGGTGAGTTAAAAGGGAAAAAACCCGCCAAAAATCAGAGGATGATGGGGTTTGCTTGAAACTTGCCACGAATGTGGATCTAGATGGCATCTGTGCAGGTGCCCGCTTCCAAGATTTTATCTGTAAAAATGTCGGAGTAAATCCCATTTCCGAAAATGGGGTGTCAGATTTTCAAAAATCCCCCCAAAATCCCCCCAAAAGAGGGCCTTTTCAGTGGTGGCCCCCCGACTGTGGAATGATCTCCCCGATGAGGCTCGCCTGGCGCCAACATTGTTATCTTTTCGGCGCCAGGTCAAGACTTTTCTCTTCTCCCAGGCATTTTTAACAGCATTTTAACAGCATTTAACAACGTTAAGTTTGTTTTTAATGGACCCCACAATTGTTGTTTTTAAATGGATACTGTTGTTTTTATACTGTTTGTGTGTGTGTGTGTGTGTGTGTGTGTGTGTGTGTGTGTTTAAATTGTATACTTTTAATGTTTACTATTTTAAAATGTTGTAAACCGCCCAGAGAGCTTCGGCTGTGGGGCGGTATATAAATGTAATTAAATAAATAAATAAATAAATAAAATCAGGGGATGCTTGAATTTGCTTAAACTTGGCATGCATGTGTATACTTGGATCAGCTGTCATGGTGCCAAGTTTGAGGTTTCTAATGTTAACAGAAAAAAAGTTGTAGGCATTTTTGGATTTCAATGCAAGTCTATGGAGGGGAAGCGGAGCTCTGATTCGGATCCGGAGCTCCTCACCGAAGCGAAGCAAACCATAGGCGGAGTGGACCCAATCCGGAAGTTGCGAATCTGGAAGAGAAGCGGATCAGGGGTCCGTGCACAGCCCTAGTTAATATCATATGTACATCTGAAGCTTATGAAGAAGCCAGGTTGTTGTGAATTCTCTGTACAACTACAACTCTAGTGACCTTGGGGATACTCCTTTTCTCTGAGACACTGCTCATTTTGCTGATTTCTCACGGCAAACCGGGACACGCGGTGCGAAGCTGCTTTGCATTTCAGAATGGTCTCTTCCTTTAAAAGAAAAAACTTTTGCTCTTGGTGCGCTGCAGTTTTTGCTTTGTTTTCCTTCTTTGGTCAGAAAATGATATTAAAGACCTTCTTTAAAAAAAGAAGAAGAAAACACAGGCAAGGGGCCGTGTGTGTTTTGAGGCCTCGCCTGTCACTTTCCAGCTGAGCAAACATATGGTCTTCATAGATAATTCAGAGTTTAACCACATTAGTAAGTCTAAAAATAAACTCTCCGGGCATCGTGGGCCTTGGGCGTTCTGCTGAGGGGGGCCCCCACGGCCTCCAGGGAGCCTCAATATGCGGGTACCAGATTCGATTGCTGCTGACTTGTGGTCAGGTTGTTAAAAGGAAGGAAGCTGGGCTCCTGAGGGGCCGATTCCACCCCAAACATGAGCAGAGTGGGCAGGATGAATTCAGGGGAGAAAATGGCCCCGTTGCACACCTGTCTCTGTCGCCCAGCCTTCCTGGTGAAGGTATCTCTGTGTGGTTAGATCTTCAGTATATGACTTGATTTGAACTTCCAAAAGCAAGCTGCATGTTATAACACAGGGTATGAAATAGGAGACTGGTGACAGGGGAGGGGTGTCTCTGCAAGAAAACTGGAATGGGGAGAATCTGAGAGGAAAATCCCTTTGCAACGTTTTAAAAAATACTCTTCCAAGGCGGGTCCGAGGCACCGACCCTGCCAGGGATACTGAGGTGCACAGTTAGGGTTGCGTGTCGTTGCTTTCGCTGGCAACTCCCTGCCTGCCCAGCCCATCGTTCCTGCTCTCAGCAACCACTTGGATTTCATACAATCATAGAATCATAGAATAGCAGAGTTGGAAGGGGCCTACAAGGCCATCGAGTCCAACCCCCTGCTCAATGCAGGAATCCACCCTAAAGCATCCCTGACAGAGGGTTGTCCAGCTGCCTCTTGAAGGCCTCTAGTGTGGGAGAGACCACCACCTCCCTAGGTAACTGGTTCCATTGTTGTACTGCTCTAACAGTCAGGAAGTTTTTCCTGATGTCCAGCTGGAATCTGGCTTCCTTTAACTTGAGCCCGTTATTCCGTGTCCTGCACTCTGGGAGGATCGAGAAGAGATCCTGGCCCTCCTCTGTGTGACAATCTTCCATGTATTTGAAGAGTGCTCTCATGTCTCCCCTCAATCTTCCCTTCTCCAGGCTAAACAGCCCCAGTTCTTTCAGTCTCTCTTCGTAGGGCTTTGTTTCCAGACCCCTGATCATCCTGGTTGCCCTCCTCTTTCCTGCACAGTCAAGTTGCCCTCGCTCTCCATGCTGAGGAGGTTGCACAAATGGGGTGTTGAACTGGCACGCTTAAGACACCCCACCCCTGCCAAAAAAAAGAAAAAACAACCCCTCCAAGCCACTCACAGAATGCTTTGTATAATGTTGATTAGGGATTCACTCTCTTTTAGCGTGCAGCCTGCGTCCTCTCACCAGGCATTCCTTCTCCTGTTTCTGACATGGTTTCTGTCAGTCTGGAAAGGCCAAGGAATCGATCTGGCCCTCTGTTTATGCCATTTACATAGGATTTGAGGTGAGGATGTGGGCGACAAGGCCGGGGATTTGCAATCCTGCATGCCATTACGTCTTGGTGCCACTCATGGAAAGGTTAATGCTGGTAGCCTGTGAGCCTCCTCTCCTTACCCCCGTCCGCCTGGCCACCCTCTCTGGCCACTCTCATACTGCAAATGAGGCACAGTCAAAGGCTGAGCCTGAAACTTCCCTGCGTCGGTAATTGAATTAAGCTTCTTAATAAAGCTACTTGCTATTTCCCTAATTCCTCTCCAGACACTCTAATGCTATTACCCCAAACAGAGCGCCATTTAAACAGCTTAGTTTTTGATTGCTTTGCAGACTGAACCTGCAGTGATTCCTCGGCAGCAATGTAGGATGAGAGCACCAGACCCCCAGCATGAAACCCAGAAGGACAGGAGGAGGAGAAGGAAGAGGAGGAGGAGGAGGAGGAGGAGGAGGATCATAGAATAGTAGAGTTGGAAGGGGTCTATAAGGCCATCAATTCCACCCCCTGCTCAAGGCAGGAATCCACATCCCTGACAGATGATTGTCCAGCTGCCTCTTGAATGACTCTAGTTTGGGAGAGCCCACAACCTCCCAAGGTAACTGGTTCCATTGTTGTACTGCTCTAACTGTCAGGAAGTTTTTCCTGATGTCCAGCTGGAATCTGGCTTCCTTTAACTTGAGCCCATTCTTCTGTGTTCTGCACTCTGGGAGAATCGAGAAGAGATCCTGGCCCTCCTCTGTGTGACAACCTTTTAAGTATTTGAAGAGTGCTATCATGTCTCCCCTCCATCTTCTCTTCTCCAGGCTAAACCTGCTCAGTTCTTTCAGTCTCTTTTCATAGGGCTTTGTTTCCAGACCCCTGAACATTCTGGTTGCCCTCCTCTGAACAGGAGGAGGAGGAGGAGGAGGAGGAGGAGGAGGAGGAGGAGGAGGAAGATGACAGGGAGGAAGAAGGGGAGGAGGAGGAGGAAAGGGAGGAGGAAGAGGTCACACAGCCTTAGGAGAGGCACTTCAAACTTTTGAAACGGCCAGGGGGGAAACTCCCCCAAGCACAAAATGACAGGTGTTTGGGGGAAGTGGGTGGGGCTGGGGGAGGGGCCATGGGCATCTGGGGAAACCTGGAGGAGGCAATTTGGCCCCCAGGACGGAGGTCCCCCACCCTCGCTCCAGACAAGTGTTTGGTACCTAGCGATAAGTGAGGCAGCAGGCTGGATGCTACTTAAATGTCGAAGCCTTTGTTCCTCTATATCTAGAGTCACTTCCTGTGAGCGCTGTGCCCTGTGCCCCTCAGAGAGGGCATTTGACAGGCTCAATTAAATCAATATATCTCCAGGCCTGTGGGAAATCTTTCGCAGGAGTGTCTCCATACGTGCCCTTGAACTGGGAGCTGGACACACGCGTCCTTTTAGCCTAACCATCACTGCGGCTGGCTCGTTCGATCTTGGGAATTAAGTGGTCTCTAAAAGCCGAGCGATGCAGACACTTTGTACACCGGATACTCAAGAAAGCAATTCATCTCCAAGGGCCCTCTGTGCTATTTTTTGCTAGTAGAGACTATCTGGAGAACCTTCTGAAATGTAAACAGAAGACAATGCAAAAGAACATTAGCAATCATCTGTCTGGAGTCGTCAAAGGCGGGGTGGCGGGGGGGGGCAGAATCTAACAGTGTTTTCGAAATGCTAATAGCTAATAAGCAGGAGCTGTGGCCTAGACAGGCCTACTCGCACAGGGAATAGACGGTGAGCCAAAAAGCCACTAGACTTTCACACGGTTGTGGAGTGTGGGCCTTATAATTATGCAGAAGGTGTCAGGCAAGGGGCCAATGTCAGCTCCCGGAGCCCTTGGGACGCCTGGTCTGGGCCACCAGGCACCTGGGCCGACATTTTAATTTCCCACAAGGTGCCCAACCAAGCATTGTTCCACAGCATTCTGGGAAATCTGAGTGACACAGACACACACAGTGCTGCTCAGACCATTGTTGCTGCTAAGGTGGCCTGTTTTACACAGGACAGTTATGTGTTTGAGGAACTGATCCTCTCTTTGAAGATGTCCTCTATTTGAAGGCCTATCCAGGTCCAATTTCAAGACAAACAACCACAAGAAGGGAGGGCAGGGACATTGAAAAGGGCCATCCCCAGCTGGCAGCAACTGGGCACAAGAGTGAGACATCACACAGGTCACCCAGTCACAGTCAGACCCACGTTGGTGAGATGTATTTCTATATTAATTATATAACTATTTGGATAGAGCATGTGCAAACTGGTGTCTTCGTCTTTGGTCATCCATGTCATCTTTTTTTGTCCATATCTAAGTGATCATTCTTCTTCTATCATCACTGCATGTTTAGCCTGGAGAAGAGAAGATTGAGGGGAGACATGGTAGCATTCTTCAAATACTTAAAAGGTTGTCACACAGAGGAGGGCCAGGATCTCTTCTCGATCCCCCCAGAGTGCAGGACACGGAATAACGGGCTCAAGTGACAGGAAGCCAAATTCCAGCTGGACATCAGGAAAAACTTCCTGACTGTTAGAGCAGTGCGACAATGGAATCAGTTACCTAGGGAGGTGGTGGGCTCTCCCACACTAGAGGCCTTCAAGAGGCAGCTGGACAACCCTCTGTCAGGGATGCTTTAGGGTGGATTCCTGCATTGAGCAGGGGGTTGGACTCCATGGCCTTAGAGGCCCCTTCCAACTCTGCTATTCTATGATTCTATGCCTGTTCACCACTGCCAGGTAAGCCTACCATGACCCATTAAGAAAGGAAGGGGCCACCAGAGGCCCCCCTCACACCTGGAGAGCTGCCTCAGCTTCGATCCCTGGCATCTCCAGTCTAAAAAGCCTCAGGAAAATCTCAGCCTGGGGCAGCCTCAATCAGATTGGACAGGACTGGGTTTGAATTAAAGCCAGAGAAGATGGAGATGTTGTTGATCAGTCAGGGATTGGAATTCAGTCTGTTCTGGAAGGGGTTGTGCTCCCTCTGAAGGATCAGGTTCATAGCTCAGGAGTGCTTCTTGATCTTACACTGTTCCTAGACTTTCAAGTGGAGGTGGTAGCAAGGAGTGCATCTGCACAATTACACTTGGTGTGTCAGTGTGCAACACTTCTTGAATTGCTCTGATTCAGCAACAGTTATCCATGCCTTGGTTGCATCACACTTAGGCCGTAGCTAGACCTAAGGTTTATCCCAGGATTGTCCTGAGGTCATAGAATCATAGAATCATAGAATAGCACAGTTGGAAGGGACCTACAAGGCCATCGAGTCCAACCCCCTGCTCAATGCAGGAATCCACCCTAAAGCATCCCTGACAGATGGTTGTCCAGCTGCCTCTTGAAGGCCTCTAGTGTGGGAGAGCCCACAACCTCCCTAGGTTTACTGATTCCAGTGTCGTACTGCTCAAACAGTCAGGAAGTTCTTCCTGGTGTCCAGCTGGAATCTGGCTTCCTTTAACTTGAGACCGTTATTCCGTGTCCTGCACTCTGGGAGGATCGAGAAGAGATCCTGGCCCTCCTCTGTGTGACAACCTTTTAAGTATTTGAAGAGTGCTATCATGTCTCCCCTCAATCTTCTCTTCTCCAGGCTAAACATGCCCAGTTCTTTCAGTCTCTCTTCCTATGGCTTTGTTTCTGATCATCCTGGTTGCCCTCCTCTGAACACGCTCCAGCTTGTCTGCGTCCTTCTTGAATTGTGGAGCCCAGAACTGGACGCAATACTCTAGATGAGGCCTAACCAGGGCCGAATAGAGAGGAACCAGTACCTCACGTGATTTGGAAGCTATACTTCTATTAATGCAGCCCAAAATAGCATTTGCCTTTCTTGCAGCCATATCGCACTGTTGGCCCATATTCAGCTTGCGATCTACAACAATTCCAAGATCCTTCTCGTTTGTAGTATTGCTGAGCCAAGTGTCCCCCATCTTGTAACTGTGCATTTGGTTTCTATTCCCTAAATGTAGAACTTGGCCTTTATCCCTATTAAATTTCATTCTGTTGTTTTCAGCCCAGCACTCCAGCCTATCAAGATCACTTTGAAGTTTGTTTCTGTCTTCCAGGGTATTCGCTATCCCACCCAATTTGTTGTCATCTGCAAATATGATCAGCGTTCCCTGCACCTCCTCATCCAAATCATTAATAAAAATGTTGAAGAGCACTGGGCCCAGGTCTGAGCCCTGCGGTACCCCACACATTGCCTCTCCCCAGTTTGAGAAGGTTCCATTGATAAGTACTCTTTGAGTCTGATTCTGTAGCTAACTGTGTATCCACCTAATCGTTGTTCCATCTAGCCCACTTTTAGCTAGTTTGTTAATCAGAATATCATGGGGCGCTTTGTCAAAAGCTTTGCTGGTCATGATATATGACGTCCACAGCATTCCCACAGTCCACAAGGGAGGTTATCCTATCAAAAAATGAGATCAAATTAGTCTGACAGGATTTGTTCCTGACAAATCCATGTTGGCTTCTAGTAATCACTGCATTGATGTTTACAGATTGACTTCTTTATAATCTGCTCCAGAATTTTCCTAGGGATGGATGTCAGACTGACTGGTCTGTAGTTCCCAGGTTCCTCTTTTTTGCCCTTTTTAAAGATAGGGACAATGTTAGCCCTCCTCCAGTCGTCGGGCACCTCACCCGTCTTCCATGATTTTGCAAAGATAATAGACAAAGGTTCTGAGAGTTCTTCCGCTAGCTTCTTCATTACTCTAGGATGCAGTTCATCGGGCCCTGGAGATTTGAACTCATTCAAGGATATTAGGTGTTCTTTGACCATTTGTTTATCAATCTCAAACTGCAATCCTGCCCCCTCAACTTCTGCTCCATTTTTTCCAGGGGGGTCGTAGACCCGCTTTTGGGAGAAGACTGAGGCAAAGTAGGAATTGAGCACTTCAGCCTTTTCTTTGTCATCTGTTATCAATTTGCCATCCTCATTAAGCAGTTGAACCACCATTTCTTTCCTCTGTCTTTTACTACTCACGTATCTGAAGAAAGCCTTTTTATTGCTTTTAGCATCCCTTGCTAATCTCAGCTCATTCACAGCTTTAGCCTTCCTGACGCCATTTCGGCACTTCTGCGCCACTTGTCTGTACTCTTCTTTTGTAGCCTGGCCTTCCTTCCACTTCCTATATGTATCCCTTTTTGTTTTCAGGTCATCTCTAAGCTTTTTGTGGAGCCACATTGGTTTCCTCTGTTGTCTTCTATCTTTTCTCCTTGTTGGAATTGTTTGTAACTGTGCCTTTAAAATTTCATTTTTTAAATACTCCCACCCATCCTGCACTCCTTTTCTCATTAGGCTCCCTTGCCACGGGACCTTACTTATTATAGTTCTGAGTTTATTAAAATCAGCTTTCCTAAAATCCAGAGTACGTGTATGACTACGCTCGACTTTTGTCTCCTTCATAATCAAGAATTCAAGTATGACGTGGTCACTTTCCCCCAGAGTTCCCCTAACTGCCACTTTATCCACTAAGTCATCCCTATTGGTCAATATCAAGTCAAGGATTGCCGATCCTCTAGTTCCTTCCTCCACTTTCTGTAGGAGAAAGTTATCACCCACACATGTCAGGAATTTCTTGGAAGGGCCGCTTTTGGCAGTAATGGTCTCCCAACAGATATCAGGGTAATTGAAGTCCACCATCACTACTACATCACACTTCCTTGAAACGCTGGCAATTTGTTTCTCAAAAGTTTTGTTCTCGTCTTCTCCTTGATTGGGTGGTCGGTAGTAGACTCCAATTATCATATTCTTTTTATTCCTTGCCCCATTTATTTTAATCCAGATGCTCTCGATGGGGCTTCCAGTCTGATCCGCCTGTATTTCTGTGCAGGGATAGGTATTTTTAACATATAGTGCAACTCCACCTCCCTTTCTATTTCTTCTGTTCTTTTTGAACAAGTTATATCCTTCAATTGCTATATTCCAGTCATGGGAGTCATCCCACCAAGTTTCAGTTATACCTATCAAGTCGTATTTGCCTTCAGTTATACCTATCAAGTCGTATTTGTCAAACCTGTTCATCTAAGTGCCACACAGGGCATCCAGCGCTCAGGCAGGGACGAACCCGGGATGATCCTGGGATAAACCTTAGGTCTAGCTACAGCCTTAGACAATTGCAATGTACTCTAGGTGGGGCTACCCTTGGAGAGTGTCCAGAAGCTTCAATTGGTGCAAAATGCAGCAGTTAGGCTGCTAACTGGTGGTGCAAGGTATTGAGACCATGCTACACCTGGTCTTGGAGGACGGCAACAAGGGAGAGGCCCTTCTCAGTTATGGAATGATCTCCCTGATGAAGCTTGCCTGGCGCCAACATTGTTATCTTTGGTTTTATACTGTTATTTTATACTTTGAATGTTTTTAACTTTTGTGAACTGCCCAGAGAGCTTCGGCTATGGGGCGGTATATAAATGTAATAAATAAATAAATACCTCCACTGGTTGCCAGCTGCTTTCCTGGCTCAAGTTAAGGTGTTGGTCTTAACCTGCAACACCCTAAATGGCTTAGGACCTGGCTAGCTAAGGGAGTGCCTGTCCTGCTATGAACCTGCACAGGTATTAAGATCCTCAGGAGAGGCCCTTTTGAGGACACCATCACCGGCAGAGGGCCATTTCTTGGGCACACATGAAAGGCCTTACTCCTGCGTTGCCCCCAAACTATGGAATGTGCTCCCTCAAGAACTATGATCGGACCCCACTCTCTTGGCCTTTAGAAAGGGTGTAGAGACTCATTTTTTCAATGTGGCCTTGCGTACTGTGTAGTTTTAGTGTCGTGGCTGTTTGAATGCTCTTGTCTTTATTGTTTTAAGGGTTTACTGTCTAAGTTGTTGTGCACCACATTGATGGCTTTTCAGCAGCTAATGTCTGATAAGAATTCATTGTATTTCATAGGAGTGCTATTCTTAATTATCTGTGTATGCCAAATGTAAGGCCACAGCTAGACCTAAGGTTTATCCTGGGATCATCCAGGGTTTACCCCTGCCTGAGCACTGGATCCCCTGTGTGTCACCTAGATGAAAGGTTTGACCCCTGGATGATCCAGGGATAAACCTTAGGTCTAGCTATGGCCTAAGTGATGAGCATTAGATGTAATTACTTCCCTCTGTGTTGTGAGATAACTGTGAGTAAAGGAAAGCATTCTTGGAAAGTGGGTTAGTGAAGCATTGGGACCAGCAAGCTGCTTAATTTAGCAGAGATACTTTGGCCATAGCTAGACCTGAGGTTTATCCCTGGATCGTCCAGGGGTCAAACCTGTTCATCTAGGTGACACACAGGGGATCCAGTGCTCAGGCAGGAGCGAAACCTGGATGATCCCAGGATAAACCTTAGGACTAGATGTGCCCTTAGAATCATAGAATCATAGAAAAGCAGAGTTGGAAGGGGCCTACAAGGCCATCGAGTCCAACCCCCTGCTCAATGCAGGACTCCACCCTACAGCATCCCTGACAGATGGTTGTCCAGCTGCCTCTTGAATGTCTCTAGTGTGGGAGAGCCCAGAACCTCCCTAGGTAACTGATTCCAGTGTCGTACTGCTCTAACAGTCAGGAAGTTTTTCCTGATGTCCAGCTGGAATCTGGCTTCCTTTTACTTGAGCCCGTTATTCCGTGTCCTGCACTCTGGGAGGATCGAGAAGAGATCCATGCCCTCCTCTGTGTGGCAACCTTTTAAGTATTTGAAGAGTGCTCTCATGTCTCCCCTCCATCTTCTCTTCTCCAGGCTAAACATGCCCAGTTCTTTCAGTCTCTCTTCATAGGGCTTTGTTTCCAGACCCCTGATCATCCTGGTTGCCCTCCTCTGAACACGCTCCAGCTTGTCTGCGTCCTTCTTGAAGTGTGGAGCCCAGAACTGGACGCAATACTCTAGATGAGGCCTAACCAGGGCCGAATAGAGAGGAACCAGGACCTCCCGTGATTTGGAAGCTATACTTCTATTAATGCAGCCCAAAATAGCATTGGCCTTTCTTGCAGCCATATCGCACTGTTGGCTCATATTCAGCTTGCGATCTACAACAATTCCAAGATCCTTCTCATTTGTAGTGTTGTTGAGCCAGTATTACTTCTGTCTAGGTGTTACTGGTATCAATGGCAAACCTGGCTATATTGGGAGAAATAGGAATAGTGATATGACCAGGTCTGAATCTTAAGGTGGGGTCATCAACGTCATGGAGGTAAGAAAAGCAAGAATTTGATCTGATAGCCCAGAGAGAGCCTGGGAGAATGAGAAACCCACCACATGTGCTTCGGCCAGCTTCGGCCACCAGGCCTTCCATTTAGGTAAATATGAACCTTTGATATTGACTGTTAGATTAAGAGGAACTGAGGTTTTAATGTGTTATCAATATGCCCGCTATTATCTTCATTGTACTTCTAATGATTATAACTTGTGTGTATTGAGAAATGTTTGTGATCTGCCTCATCCCAGCTAAAGCTTGTTGACTGTTTGAGCATTAAATAGGTATTCTTTAATAGGGCTGTGCATGGTCCCCATTCCCCTCCCCGATTTGCCTCGGAGGCTGGTTCGGAGGCCCCAAAACAGCGCTGATTTGACTCGGGGTGCTTCGAGGGCTGCCCACCTTGCCTCGGTGCCAAAGCCAAGGTGAGATTCAGGGCCCTCGAGGTGACTCAGCCTTGCAAGTCCCTGGGAACCGGCTGCGCAGCTGGCACCCAGGAAACCCGTAGCAAGGCCACCTCCTTCTTCCTACTCTCCCTGCTCACATGTTGCCATCGCTGCCTTGCTCCTGCCGCCATCGCCATTGCCACCCGCCACATCAGAGAACCAGGCCGTGATTTTAAGATATCGCAGGGGATCTGTTCAGTACCTCTATGGCCACCAGCAGAGACCCCGCGATATCTTAAAATCACGGCCTGGTTCTCTGATGTGGCGGTGGCAATGGCGATGGCGGCAGGAGCAATGTGGTGGTGACGGCTGTGATAATGGCAGCAAGAGCGATGCAGCAGCGGCAGCAGCAGGTGAGCAGGGAGAGTGGCCCAGTGCTGCTCCAAAGTGTCCTGAGGCGCCCCAAAGCTTTGGTACTGATCGGCTTCAGCTTCAGGGCACCTTGGGCTGACCCGGAACCAACTTGAAACCGAATCAGCCTGCCTTGCCTCAGTTTCAGGGATTCGGCCCGAGGCGGTGCACAGCCCTAGTCTTTAATACCAGATTTGTGTTGTCTGCCTTGAGCAAAGTTTCAGGGACCACTGCCCATAGAATCATAGAATCATAGAATAGCAGAGTTGGAAGGGGCCTACAAGGCCATTGAGTCCAAACCCCTGCTCAGTGCAGGAATCCACCCTAAAGCATCCCTGACAGATGGCTGTCCAGCTGCCTCTTGAAGGCCTCTAGTGTGGGAGAGCCCACCACCTCCCTAGGTAACTGATTCCATTTGCATCTGGCTGGGTCCGCAAGGGCGACGGACTCCCTGTGCCCATTCCCCCTGCTGCATTAATGGCGGCCACAATTAACACAGTGGAGGGAAATGCGTCCCTCCCACCCTGTGCCTATGAGGGCCTTCATGCCCAGCAGAGGCCCACATAGCCCAATTTACAGGGGCAGACTGCAGAAGTAGCAGGGCAAGCACTTGACGATTTCGGCCACCCCTAGAGTCATTTAAGAGGCAGCTGGACAACCCTCTGTCAGGGATGCTTTAGGGTGGATTCCTGCATTGAGCAGGGGGTTGGACTCGATGGCCTTGTAGGCCCCTTCCAACTCTGCTATTCTATGATTCTATGATTCTATGAAATACTTGAAAGGTGGTCACACAGAGGAGAGCCAGGATCTCTTCTCGATTCTCCCAGAGTGCAGGACACAGAATAACCGGCTCAAGTTACAGGAAGCCAGATTCCGGCTGGACATCAGGAAAAACTTCCTGACAGTTAGAGCAGTATGACCATGGAACCAGTTACCTAGGGAGGTGTTGGCTTCTCCCACACTTGAGGCCTTCAAGAGGCAGCTGGACAACCCTCTGTCAGGGATGCTTTAGGGTGGATTCCTGCATTGAGCAGGGGGTTGGACTCTAGTACCTATATAATAGTTCTTATAGCCCCAAACACTTGGTAAAGGTTCGTAAATCTATTACTGATTGGGGGTCTGTCCTTAAAGCTATTGGATTCTCATTTGATCATGTGAATCCCAGACTCACCCATTCAAGTTTGGGAAACCAGCTAGTCAGATGGACTGAGAAGTAGTTACTCAGCTCAATAGGACAGTATATAAATGTGAATAATAAATAAACAAAGGGTGAGGCAGCATTATCAGTTAGAACAGTAAAGCGGTGTTGTTTCTGTGCCCTTTTAAGAGACCTGACAGGGAGGGGCTCTAGACCCCCCACCCCCTCCAAGCTGAGATTTGGTTAGTCTTTTTATTTTGCCAAGAGCAGTGTGGCATCTGGAGGAGGTGATGGGGAGAGAGTCGATTCATTAAGTAAGCACAGCAGGAGCCAACAAGGTCTACTCATCGAACAGCATGGCGGGACCGCCTTTGACTAGCACTGCACACAAACTCCTTTAAAACAGACTGTTGGTTTGCAACAGCTGGGACAGCAGCCAAAAGCGGATCACATCTTGACCTGGGGGGCGGGGGGGGGCTTGCCTGTACAATCAGCACTATTTGCCTGGTGAAGGGGGGGGGCACAGAAGCTGTTTTATTAGTAATCGTTGCACGGAAAGGGGGAAATATTCAGCAGGTACATTCCTTAGAAGGGGGTCCCATGTTGCAGATTTAGTGTGTGTGTGTGTGTGTGTTGACTTGCAATGATTTCAGCTGTAGAGAAGGAAAACTTCCTCTAGCTTGAATAAAAATGCTATGTTCTATTCTATTCTGGTTTTAACATTGTGGCCCATTCTGGTGCACAGTAAGAACAGGGATGGGGAAAATTAGAAGCAGAGATGCCACTTCCTGACTGTTAGAACAGTATGACAACTCTTCAAATACTTAAAAGGTTGTCACACAGAGGAGGGCCAGGATCTCTTCTCGATCCTCCCAGAGTGCAGGACACGGAATAACGGGCTCAAGTTAAAGGAAGCCAAATTCCAGCTGGACATCAGGAAAAACTTCCTGACTGTTAGAGCAGTACGACAATGGAACCAATGGCCTAAGGAAGGCGTGGCCTCTCCCACACTAGAGGCCTTCAAGAGGCAGATGGACAACCACCTGTCAGGGATGCTTCAGGGTGGATTCCTGCATTGAGCAGGAGGTTGGACTCGATGGCCTTGAAGGCCCCTTCCAACTCTGCTATTCTATGATTCTATGAGGAGGCTCTTTACCATTCCTCCCTCCAGGCATCCCTCCCTTCCCCAACCTGGGGACCTCCAGTTGTGTTAAACTGCAACTCCCATCATCCCCAACCAGCTTTGCCATACAGATCTGGGGGGCATCAGGTTTCTTTGAGAAAGTCTGCTGCAGAAACCCCCCCACCCCGAAGCTGTGCTCAGCTGCAGCCTTGGCGCTCAATTCAGAGGAAATGGGCTTGGGAGAAGTTGTGGGGGGTCACTAGTGAGTAGGGAAAAGGCAGGGCTGCACTGCTCCCTCGCCCACCCCGCCTCCTCCCAACGGTGCCCCACCCCTCTGCTTTGCAGCTCTTGGGCTGCTCCCCTCCAGCGGCACAGCACATCGGCGCGTTCATACCGGCTCATTTGCCGAACACTTTTCTGCAAGGTCAACGAGGAACTGTCCAGCAATAGCAGCTGCTGAAGACCAGGATTCCAGGCCTAGAGGGAGGGAATGAGGGCAGCTGAGGACGGCTCTGGTCTTGTGAGTCTTCCAACTCTTGTGGAGGGATGCTGGAGGAATCTGTGACGGATCCCAATGAGTTTGCATTTCTATGAATCCAGCCTGAGGATTTCGCAGTGGACCGACTCTTTTTGAGTCGCACAGTTTCTGCAGACTTGAAGACTGGTCTGGGTTTTTGTTTTTTTGGTGGTGGTGGGGATTTGCACAAATGTGCACTCGTATGAATGCACCATAGTGCTAATGTGCACTTGCATTCATGTGCATCAGCACTGATCCGCATGTGTGCAAGTGGAATGAACTCCTCATGCATCTCTTTAAAACAATCCAATTCCATCACTGAGGGGATGACATAATGAAAGACGCCTGACAGCCCCCAGATCACAGGCAGCTGGTGGCTCTGATGTCAGTGGGATTATAAATCCACTCCAGGTGTCAATGAGACCCTGGATACCAAAGCACCTTGGAGACCTCCTTTGAGTTCCGACTGAAACCTGGAGCGGATTCACTGCCCCACTGACACCGGAGTCCTCAGCAGCAGAAAGAGCGGGAGGGGCACAGTCCCTATGTGCTGCCAAGGCCTTCCTTCTTCTCACATCAGCCCGTTGGTTTCTGTTCACCACTCTGCCGCAAAGATCATCTTCTTAGCACGCCGCTCCGACCATGTTACTCCGCTTCTGAAATCTCTTCATTGGCTTCCAATTCACTTCAGAATCCAATATAAACTTCTCCTGTTAACCTTCAAAGCTTTTCACGGTCTAGCTCCTTCCTATCTCTCCTCTCTCATCTCACACTATTGCCCCGCTCGTGCTCTTCGCTCCTCTGATGCCATGTTTCTCGCCTGCCCAAGGGCCTCTACTTCCCTTGCTCGGCTTCGTCCATTTTCCTCTGCTGCCCCTTACGCCTGGAACGCTCTTCCAGAACATTTGAGAACTACAAGTTCAACCACAGCTTTTAAAGCTCAACTAAAAACTTTTCTTTTTCCTAAAGCTTTTAAAACTTGATGTTGTGCAGACTTCTACTGTTACTTTCTACTGTTAGTTTTTCCCTACCCTGTGCCTGCTTACCCTTCCCTGTACCTGTTGGCATTCTCTTCCCCTCCTTATTGTTTTACTATGATTTTATTAGATTGTAAGCCTATGCGGCAGGGTCTTGCTATTTACTGTTTTACTCTGTACAGCACCATGTACATTGATGGTGCTATATAAATAAATAAATAATAATAATAATAATAATAATAATAATAATAATAATAATAAGTTAATTTGTAGTGCCGTGGAAACCCCACCCAATTCCAGCCCAGTCAGCCCTTTGCCATGGATTTCCTCTGAAGCTGTAGAGCCATCAGGAAGAGGCGGCCCGTTGTAGTGGATTGGTTCAGGAGGCTGTTCATTAGGGCTGTGCTCTACTTCTCCTCGGACCGGAGAAGCAGAAGCGGATTGGGGTGCTTCACCTCCCCTTAAGGCAGAGGCGAAGAGGATCGGGGGAGCAGAGGAGCGTCGCGGAGAGGATTGAGGTGAAGGCGGATCCTTCGCCTCGATCCGGAGCTCCACGAAAAAGGTAAGGGGGTTTTACTTGGCCCTGCCGCTGCCGCCGTCGCCCATGCAGCGACAGTGGCAGAGCCAGGTAAGGGGGCAAGAGGGAGGGGGGTCTTACCTGCATCCGTCCACAGCCCCGCAGCTGCTTCAACAGAGCCCAAGGACTCAAACAGGAAGACCAGGCGGCCTGGTCTTCCTGTTTGAGTCTTTGGGCTCAGTTGAAGCAGCCGCGGGGCTACGGATGGCTGCAGGTAAGGGGGAGGAAGGAGGGGGTGGTTACCTGGCCCTGCCGCTGCCGCCTGTGCGGTGACAGCGGTAGAGCCAGGTAAGGGGGCAAGGGGGAGGGGGCTCTTACCTGCATCCATCCGCGGCCCGTCGCCAGCTTCACTAGAGCCCGCGGCTCAAACCGGAAGTGTAGGCCACAAGCGGGGCCTACAGTTCTTGGTTGAGCCACGGGCTCTAGTGAAGCTGGCGGCAGGCCGGGATGGAAGCAGGTAAGGGAGAGGAGGGAGGGGGCCTTACCTGGCGCCGCCCCCCGCCGCTGCGGAGCTCCGATTCGGAGCCGGAGCTCCGCAGCAGAGCGGAACGGACCCTAGGCGGATCAAGGTGGAGCGGGCCCGATCCACAATTTGTGGATCGGGAGTGGGGCGGAGCAGGGGGTCCGTGCACAGCCCTACTGTTCATCTTATATGGGTTGAACTAGGGCAGACATGTGGAACCTCTTTCAGTCCAAGGGCCAAATGTCACATTGGAGAAGCTCTCGGCGGCCGCATTCTAGTGGTGGGTGGGGTTGAAAGCAAAAGGGGAGGGGCCAAATCCCCCCAAAATACTAGCCTGAGCTTCATGCTCCTATTGCCAGTACTTAAGGCATTTCAGCCTTTTAGAATGGGGGGAAACTGCACCAAAGTTTGTTTTGGACTCGATGGCCTTGTAGGCCCCTTCCAACTCTGCTATTCTATGATTGTATGAAAGTCAGGAAACAACCAAATATCGGTGGCTTGGGGGAAAGGGGTGTGGCCAGAGGAAGTGGGTGTGGCCATGTAGAGAACCCCCAGAGGGCCAGATCTGAGGTTCTGCACCCCTGTTCTAGAAGGAGCTACTGCAGTGGTCCTTTCTTGGGAGCTGGACGCCCACTTTCAGATTCCCAGTACTTTTTATCCACCGTAAGGCCGATCCCCCCTGGATGAGGTTCCCTTTCCTCCTGGTTCCGTGCGAGCTTCTCTGATGCGGACGTCATCATGATGCAGCAGCAACAACGTGGGCTCGGCTTTCTGAGCCCAAAACACAACTCTCCTTGAACTGTGAGGCGTCCAGGCCTGGGAGCCATCTCAAAGGTTTGCTGCACACAGTTGGTGAGCCAGAGAACAAGCTATTTTGACTGCACTCTCCCTGGAGCATCAGCTAGAAGAGGACGCTTCATGGACCAACTGCTAATTGGGCTCAAGAAAAAGAAGATATATATATATATATATATATATATATATATATATATATATATTCTTTTTAAAATGAAAAACTTCCCAGCTTTCCTCCCTTCACCATTTGCTGGGGAGTTTGAGGATGAGAAGGCATTGGCTCTGCCTTCCAGAAGACATCAGGGTCACGATAGAGAAGGATGTCAGCCTGGACTAAATGGAGCCACTCTTTGCAAAGCTCAGAAACTTGGGATGTGGTGGTGGTGGTGGTGGTGGTGGTGGTGGTGGGAAACATTTGTGCTCTAGAAGTATTTGTGGCCAAAGTAGCCATTGTGGCCTGGAGGAGAAGGCTATCCATGGCTACTAGCCCTGATGGTTGTGTGCTACCTCCGGTATCCAAGGCAGTAATCCTGTGTGCACCGGTTGCTGAGGAACATGGGTGGGAGGGTGCTGTTGCACCATGTCCTGCTTGTCCATCCCTGGCCAACGGTCCCTTGGCCACTGTGTGAACAGAGTGCTGGACTAGATGGACCCTTGGTCTGATCCAGCATCAGGGCTCTTCTGATGTTCTTATTGTTAAATGTCCGGATAGATAGTGGTCTCCCCAGAAGATCTGGGTAGTCACTGTCGGAAACAGGATGCTGGGGTTCATGGAAACACACACACACACACACACACACACACACACTGATCCATTCAGAGAGCTCCTCTCTTCTTACGACTCTTGGGTGGCCTCTGCTCCTAATCCCATCTATAGGAAGGTGAGGCCATTCACCTGGGTTATATCTCCACTCAATGTTTTCGGCTTTTGAGGGGAAGTGGGGGAGTCCAAGATCTGTAGAAATGCTGTGGGACAGTGGTGCCTGTGAAACCTGATGGGAAGGCAAGGAAAGAAGTGTTTGGAAAGGATGGGAGTGTTGCCAGTGGAAGGTGATGGATCCCATCCCATCCCGTAAAATTCCTTGGACATGGTAGGGCAATTGCTCAATGAAAATCTCGCCTGGAAGCACCTGTGGCGATACCCACCTTCCTGTCCCTTAGGTATGTCTGAGTTTGTATGTCTAGTGAGTGCGGAATGTTTGACTGAGGGGGTGTGGCTGACGATGGTGGGTGGAGTACAAATAGGTTGGCTGAGGGGATTGTGAGGTTTCGTTTGAGGTTTCGTTTTAGTCTGGCTTGTGCTTCATGAGAGTGTTTGGTGTGTGAGGAGTGAGAAGAGAGAGGATTTTAAAGGACTTGGGATTGTTGTTTTAAATATAAATATAAGCAGGTTTGATCTAAATTGAAATACCAAAGGTTTGTTAAATTTCCATAAACTTTACTTTGTGTTCTGTTACCACAAACCACGTGTCAGCTCGGATTTATTACCTGCGATATTACACAGTGTAAAAGCATCTAACAAGACACCTGCAGTTCAGTACCTCAACAATAGAACCTATTTCCCAAAACCCTTTACCTTGTCCCCTCACATATAGGGGAGAGGTTGTTTTGTTTTTACCCTTTCCTCAGGCTTTTTAAGAGGTGGCTTCATAGAATCATAGAATAGTGGAGTTGGAAGGGACCTACAAGGCCATGGAGTCCAACCCCCTGCTCAATGCAGGAATCCACCCTAAAGCATCCCTGGCAGAGGGTTGTCCAGCTGTCTCTTGAAGGCCTCTAGTGTGGGAGAGCCCACCACCTCCCTAGGTCACTGCTTCCATTGTCATACTGCTCTAACTGTCAGGAAGTTTTTCCTGATGTCCAGCTGGAATCTGGCTTCCTTTAACTTGAGCCCGTTATTCCGTGTCCTGCACTCTGGGAGGATCGAGAAGAGATCCTGGACCTCCTCTGTTTGACAACCTTTGAAGTATTTGAAGAGTGCTATCATGTCTCCCCTCCATCTTCTCTTCTCTAGGCTAAACATGCCCAGTTCTTTCAGTCTCTCCTCATAGGGCTTTGTTTCCAGAGCCCTGATCATCCTGGTTGCCCTCCTCTGAACACACCCCAGCTTGTCTGCGTCCTCCTTGAGAAGGGTGTGCTAGGCAAGGCCTTCTGTGTGAGGTTGGTGCCATTGCAGCACCCCTTGGGAAAGGGTGGTGCTCTAAACCTAAGAACACACACACACACACACACACACACACACACATTCGATATCAAACTGGCCTGGTGGATGGTGAACCTCCGACTCCACCAGCATCGTACTGAAACCATTCTGGACTGATCTGAACCTTTCTGGAGCTGCTGAAGGGAAACAGCATGAAAGGCCCTCTTTCCATGGGAAACGTTCACCGGGAGGAAGGGAACATGATCTTCTCATTAGCAACCCTTCATATTTCACAAAAGGAAAAATAAATAGTTCGCCCAACTCATCAGGGACGCCTCGAGGCTGTGGCAGCAGAGAGGCCCAGGGTCTCCATCCCAGCGCTCGCTCGCGTGGTGCTAGCGCAGAGGTCTGCCAACGCCTCTGCCTGTTCTCAGGACCTCTTGTGCTCTCTTCCTGCTCGCCCCATGACCCACCTCCCAGCCCCCTCAGGACCGCTTTGTGTGATCCACATTCCCGACAAGCAGCTGTTCCCAGTTTCTCTGTCAAGGGAGCAGGACGTGTCGTAACCCCATCACCCGGCTGGCCTGGTGGAACCATTTCCAAAACAACCAGCAGATACCTCATTGTGGACAAAGTCACAGTTCCCGGCACATGGAAAGCTTCACAGAGGCAGCTGAGGCCCTAAATCGGCCTTTAACAGTGCAATGCTAAATAGCTTTACTCAGAAGTAAATCCCACTAAGCGCAATGGAATTCACTCCCTAGTAAGGGTACTTGGGACTGCGGCCGTAAGCAAAGAGAAAAAGAGAGAGGTAGTGAGAGAGAGTGCTGAGCTTGAATTCAGACTTTATTATTTTGTTTCTAAAATGAAAGTAAAAGAGCAGTACAAATATGCTTTGGCATGAGAAAGAGAGATTTGTTCAGGAGTCCTGTATTCAATTATCCCCTGCCCTCCCCTACCCCCACCCACTGTTATTTATCTAAGGGGGGACCCCAACTAAGAATAAAATTCTCCCAAATCGTTCAAAAGCAAGTCCCCTGCAATGCTTTTGCAAGAGAGATGTCTATATTTATAGAGATATGGGGTGTGTGTGTATGTGTGTGTGTGTGTATAGCCTCATTTATAATAAATAACTCTTCTTTAAAATCCCATATCTAATATTATATACACGTAGTCAAGTATTAGAAATATGTGGGTTGTAATCTTTGCTTGTTAAAAAATAGCAAAATGCAGGTTCAGCGTTGTCACTTTCTAAACAAAGCACGGTGTTTGCTCTTTCTTTTTTCCGTTTTCGGGTGCCCTTTTTTAATTTACCCAAAATAAATAGTTCGAATGGATGGGTCATAAAATAAATGGGAAGAGAACACTGTCATTGGGATATGGGTCCACCTTGCACAGGACGTGAGCGTCTCCCGGCCTTCCAACAATCAGGCTGTATTTAACCTGGAGCTGCTACATTTTACACTCAGGGAGCAGTCTAGGATTTCCTTCTTTCTGAACTTGGTGCCCTGCCTTTGCTGCACAATATTAGCCTGAAAAAGAAAGCAGAGCAGCAGCTGCTTTTTCATCTAATCTACCAGGCCAGTGAACCATTTCTAAGTTCTGCCTTCATTTTTCTACACACGGTGCATCCAGAAGGTTTTCCTTGGATTCGTGTTTTAGGGCCAGCTTGCCCACCAGAGCAATGGGGCATCTATCCGTGGTGATCGGTGGGTGGAACTGAGGCATGGGGGAGGGGGCTGTTAACCAAACGGGAGGGAGGTCCTAGCTGCCCCCCTCCCCCATGCCTCAGTTCCTTCCACCCACCCATGCCAGCCACCCATCCATTGGTTTCTGGGTTGGAAAAACGGTGGCACCTTCACACAATTGCCTTTTTGCTCCACAGCTCACTTCAATTCATCTCAAATGTCATTGTTGTTGTTCATGGTCTGGGTATTTTATTTCGATCTCTCTTTTCCCCACCCACCACCACCCTGACTGTGGCCGTAGCTAGACCTAAGGTTTATCCCTGGATCGTCCAGGGGGTCAAACCTGTTCATCTAGGTGACACACAGGGGATCCAGTGCTCAGGCAGGGGTGGACCCGGGATGCTCCTGGGTTAAACCTTAGGTCTAGCTACGGCCCAAATCTTTATTTTCAGCCCCCTTGAGGCCCAGCATTGGGCAAAAGGCGGGATACAAATAAATATAATAATAATTTATTTTCTCCTGTACTGAAGTCCTGAGAATTCTACTTGCAGTCAAGGGCAGAACCAAATGGCTCCAATTTTGGGGGGTAGAACCTGGAAACATTTAAAAGCAAAAAAATAAAAAAATAGAAATGGCATTTCCTTTCTAGATGACCACCCTCTCTTCTCATCCATCACAGCAGAGTCATTTCTGATCAATCGTTGGGCATGAACTCAGATTTGTTTATGGGATCCAGTCTTCTGAGACAGCAAAGCCCTTGACTTGCTTCTGTCTCTTGTTTGTTTACATGGCCAGATGTTTCAACAGAGGCCAAAAGGCCCTGAATGCAAGGCCATCACTCTCTGAATTATTAGGGGGCTCTTGATTTAACAGATCTCCTAAATAACGAAGGGGCTCTTGATTTGCCTTTCTTTCATCTTGTGGCATGTGACAGAAGAAGCTCCATTACCTTGAGCATAGGCAAATTGGTGGAATTTAGAATGAAAACTGGAAACAAACAGGGGCCTGAGAAACTTGGTGGTTCATGCCCAAGGATGTGCAATAGAAAAACCGTGGGATTCCCGGCCACAACTTTTGTCCAGTTGGGGCTGCCATGCTGAAGATGCCCTAAATCTGGCAACATTACCCCAGATGATGTTGCTGCATGTAAGTCCTATTGAAATCAACAGGAGGAAAGTTAGTTGTGACTAATTAATCTCAACAAGACTTAGCCTTGATTATCTTTCTCTAGATTGGGGTCTACAGTTTCATGGTAAAGATCTTGAGTGGAGATATAGACTTTCAGCATAGTGTTCACTCACAGGGTCACTGGTGGCCTTCTGAAGGACCTAAGGAGAACGCTGCTGGATCAGACCCAAGGTCCATCTAGTGCAGGCAGATGCTTCCTGGAACCCCACAAATCAGACATTCTTCTGGGATTAGGTAGATACAGTGTGGTACATTCTGAGAAGCATCATGCCACGGAGGAAAATAAAAGCCCCTAAGAGCTCTCAAATTGTTGTGGGATCGTGTGGCATTAAGCGGTGGTCCCTCAGCTGCAGCGAGGAGAGCAAAGACAGCTGACATAAATACTCCCCTGGTGACCAGAGGGTGTCTCGGGTGGGGGGCACCTCATGAGCCAGACAGGACTCCCTGTCCCCCCCCCCATCCCTTCTGGTAGGAAATGTTGCATATTTGAAGAGCCGTCCCAAAGCAAAGGCACAAGATGTGGGAGAGGGTTATGCTGGTGGGGTGATGCAGCCGAAGATCAAAGAGCTGGGCTAGGGAAAAGAAGCAAAGACGAGCCCAACTTCTGGGTGGCTTGTGCTATGGAGAGACCATCCCACGGAGAGCCAGCCCTGCTGTTAAGAGTCCAGAGCTCAGTGTCCTGCTGCCAGATGTCGTACAAACTCAGGAAAGAGGCAGGGGGACTGAGACAGCCCAGGTGTAAGTACAATTGATGTGCCTCACTGCAAACTTCTGCACTGTAGCAAATCTCCATGCACTGACTTGATTGTGTGAAATGGCCTCTGGGGATATTTTTGGTGGTCTGTATTCCAGAGAGACTGTATAAATTGCATTATAGGTTACAGTAGCAATTCCCATGACTTGGACGAGGTCAAGTGATGTGGGGTGTGTGGAGGCAGGGTAGCCAGCAGAGTCTTCTCTGGCCCAGTGAGGAACCCTGACCTTTGACAAGGACCAGAGGAGAACCACACGACCCATTGCTGTTGAAGCTTCCATGGTCTCCCAGTGGTGCCCTCCCAGAGCTGACTGGTGGCACACATGCTGAATCTCTGCCTGACATCCCTCAAGGTTGAATCCTGATGTCAGGTGGGAAATGGGTGGAGCCTCATAGTGCTCCTGAGATATTGAGACCTGGCTAAATCGGTTTCAGTTCTGCAGTGAAAGGCACGGCCGATTCTCAGAAGTCATAGAATCGTAGAATCATAGAATAGCAGAGTTGGAAGGGGCCTAAAAGGCCATCAAGTCCAACCCCCTGCTCAATGCAGGAATCCGCCCTAAAGCATCCCTGACAGGTGGATGTGATGGCTGGATTGCTGGGAAGTTAGGCAGGAATTACCACTAGAACAGGGGTGGGCACTAGAATCATAACAAGAAGATGAAAAAGCCCATGCGGAGTTCTCTCCACAGCAATAGTGGTGCCCCATGTGTAAGCTGGCCTGGTTGATTCCGGCTCGCTCTCAGGCTGGGTGCCATTTCCCAGCTGTGCAGTTTCCTTCCTTGGAAAGAAGGAAATTCATTTGCTGTCGTGTGCAGTTTTGCAGCAAGCGCTTGGACCACCGGGCTGCTTTCGCTGTCGGCGTGCGCAAGTGGTACGTTCCTCCATGACATTTTAAAAGTAAGGAAATATTCGGGGAGGTTTCGAAAAGCAGGAATGTTTCTCCTGTTGCCATCCTAAATGGCTAGCGGGGAGGAAGTGCCATTGATACGCTGGGCTTTACTTCCAAGTAAGCATGCTGCATATTGTAGAAATCTTATGGAAGGATACTGAAAGATGGGGAAATCTTGAATAAGAACCATCCAACATTTTTGGCAGTGTCAGGGAAATTTAAAACCTCCCCCTGCCAGCATCACACACCCCCACCACATACCCAGATCCTTCTAAGAAATATTTTATCAGTTGTTTCACAAATCATAAGAATAAGGGGGATTTTGGAGTGGGTGAGTATATACCCATTCTCATCTAGCTTATTAGCATGTATGAAATAATTGGATATACTATTTTTATTGTATCTAGTGCTGCATAATGTCAGTAATTAGTTTTTCAAAGTAGTAGTATTGAATTTTGGGGCTGAACTGAATGATTACCTGTTTTGATTTTTAGGTTAAAACGTGTGTCCTTATCTGAGAGAGGATATTTCCTGAAATAAATCCTCAATGATCATTTTTGAGTCCATTCACTACTGCCCATTTCCCTTCCTTTTCCTGTGCTTTGGGCCTAGGGTGACCATCTGTCTTCTTTTACAGAGGACACTCCTCTATTTGTAGGACAGCCAGAGGCCTGCCTTCAGTTTTGAAGACGTCCTTTATTTGAAGTGCCATCCAGGCTGAGTCTGGTTTAATGATCAGGAACGTAAGAAGGGCCCTGATGCTGGATCAGACCAAGGGTCCATCTAGTCCAGCATTCTGTTCACAAAGTGGCCAACCAGCCATCGGTGAGGTACTGGTTCCTTTCTATTCGGCCCTGGTTAGGCCCCATCTAGAGTATTGCGTCCAGTTCTGGGCTCCACAATTCAAGAAGGACGCAGACAAGCTGGAGCGTGTTCAGAGGAGGGCAACGAGGATGTTCAGGAATCTGGAAACAAAGCCCTATGAAGAGAGACTGAAAGAACTGGGCATGTTTAGCCTTTTGAAGAGAAGATGGAGGGGAGACATGATAGCACTCTTCAAATACTTGAAAGGTTGTCATACAGAGGAGGGCCAGGATCGCTTCTTGATCCTCCCAGAGTGCAGGACACGGGATAACGGGCTCAAGTTAAAGGAAGCCAGATTCCAGCTGGACATCAGGAAAAACTTCCTGACTGTTAGAGCAGTATGACAATGGAACCAGTTACCTAGGGAGGTTGTGGGCTCTCCCACACTAGAGGCCTTCAAGAGGCAGCTGGACAACCCTCTGTCAGGGATGCTTTAGGGTGGATTCCTGCATTGAGCAGGGGGTTGGACTCGATGGCCTTGTAGGTCCCTTCCAACTCTGCTATTCTATGATCCTATGATTCTATGACATGGCGCAACAGCACCCTCCCGCCCATGTTCCACAGCAACTGGTGCACACAGGCTTATTGATCAGAAACCCTCAGAGGATGAGCTAAATGGCCTTGAAGCTGCCCATCCATAGTTAGCACCTGACAGCAGACTGAACAGGTAAGCAGGACCGGTCACCTGGTCACAGTCTTTCACACTATGATGAGATGTACAGTGCTTCTATTTAAAGTACAATAATAATGTCTTAATTTGCACCTTTACATCATTTACAAATGCTAAATTAGCATAGGCAAACTTTATACAAATTCATGCCCTCTTTTTGTCTTTTTTTGGGGGGGGTGATACATTTCCTCTTTTTAAAAAATCCCTAGGCGGCCACCCTATTTGGCACCATTCTGTGGCAGTCAGCCTGCGTGACCAGCTGCTGGGGAACATGGGTGGGAGGGTGCTGTTGCACTTCTGTCCTGCTTGGCAGGTTGGCCACTGTGTGAACGGAGTGCTGGACTAGATGGACCCTTGGTCTGATGTAGCATCAGGGCCCTTCTCATGTTCTTTTGAGGTCTCTTTCTCCTTTCTAGAGTGACACAGTGCAGATGACAATGTAGACATTTCAGCAGGGGTCCCCAGCTGTTTTGTACCCGTGGGCACATTTGGGGATTTGAGAAACTGCTGTGGGCACCACCACAAAATGGCTCCTATGGAGGACGTGGCTAGTTGCATAATGGCGGCTGTGGGGACCGGCTAGTCAAAAGTGAGCTAAAGAGGTGATTGTGGTGGTGTGGAGCAGGTAATAGTGAGGCTAGAAGCTTAGAGGGGAAGAAACAGCAAGGTAAAGGGGAGGGGAGAGATTATTATTATTATATCTGGTTCGGAAGCTGCAGCTCATGCAAAATCTATGGTTGCCCAAATAGCTTCTCTATAAGACGTCTCAGTGTCTTAAGTCAGGTGCCACCAAGACCTCCTTCGCATTTCTACATGGGGCTGCCTTTGAAGATGGTTCGGAAGCTGCAGCTCGTGCAAAATGCAGCGGCCAGATTGATTTCGGGAACCAGAAGGTTCGACCATATAACACCTGCTTTGGTCCGCTTGCACTGGCTGCCTGTATGTTTCTGAGCCCAATTCAAGGTGCTGGTTTTGACCTATAAAGCCTTACACGGCTTGGGACCACGATACCTGACGGAACGCCTCTCCCGACGTGAATATACCCGGTCACTACGTTCAACATCTAAGGTCCTCCTCCGGGTGCCTACTCTGAGAGAGGGTCGGAGTGTGGCAACGAGGGACAGGGCCTTATCGGTGGTGGCCCCCAGACTGTGGAACAATCTCCCTGACGAGGCTCGCCTGGCACCAACGCTGCTATCTTTCCGCGCCAGGTTAAGACTTTCCTCTTTGCCCAGGCATATGGCGGCACATCTTAATCACCCACGTTTAGGTTTTTTTAACGGTTTTTAATGCTTTATGTGTGTATGTTCTGTGTTTTAGAATTTTAAATTTTGTATACTTGTTTTTATCTCAATTTTAGAATTTCTGTAAACCGCCCAGAGAACCCTGGCTATGGGAGCGGTATATAAATGCAATAAATAAATAAAATAAATAAATATCCCCTGTTTTTTTCTCCAAGGAACCCAAGGTAGCATACATAATCCTCCTACTCTCCCTTTTATCCTCACAACAACAACCCTGTGAGGTAGGTTGGGATGAGAGGCTGTGACTGGCCCAAAGTCACCCTGTGGGCTTTCATGGCCGAGTGGGGACTAGAACCCGGATCTCCCGACTCCCAGTCCGACACTCTAACCACTACACCACACTGTCAAAGCTAGAGGCTGGGAGGGTGCAGGAAACAGCAAGGCAAAAGGGGAGAGGGGAGAGGAAGAGCAAAGCTAGAAAGAGAAAGAAAGGAAGCTACCCTAAAATTTCAAAGGTTTTTATTTAAAAACTTTTTTAAGAGGCTAAATAATGGAGAGCTCTGTGTGTGCGTGTGTGTGTGTGTGTGTGTGTGTGTGCCGTTGGAGGCCGCCATGGGCACGATGACGCCACAAGCCCTGTGCTGGAGACACCTGCATTAGTTCAGAACTGGGGAGACCCAGGTCCAAATCCCTGCTGTGCCATGGAGTTCCCAGGATGCTCTTGGGCCCATCACTATGTCTCGCCCTTTCTCTGGGGGCACAGGAGCGGGGGGCGGGGGGGGCGGAACCGCACACACTGCCTCCCCAGAGGTCCTTGGAGGAAGGGTGGCATCAAAAAAGCATTGATAATAAAATGGGAACATCCTGGCACGCCATAGCCACCCAGATATGTCAATAAAAGAAAGATTGTTGCCTAAAAGTGACAGTAATGATTCCTGAATCGGGTCACTGATTGCCCCGGTGCTGTGTAAGAAACACTTTCACTCTCTTTTGGTGCAGTCCCTGAAAAGTCCCTGAAAGGCTGTAGGGGTGGGGGAGCTTTTTTATCCATTGCCAAAAATGCTGACAAACTGGGGGCCCCTTTTGGTTCAGCATTAATGGATTTTAAGGGAACGTTCAGCCTCACTATGGATATACTAACGGAGGCCTCATCTACACCAAGCAGGATATTGCACTATGGAAGTGGTATATAAAAGGCAGGAGCCACACCAAGCAGGATATAGTGACATGAAAGCAGTATATGGTCCGTGTCCATGGGTCCCAACAGTTGTCAGTGCACTTCAATACCGCTATAAAGCAGTCGTGAGGCTCCTGCCTTTTATATACTGCTTTCATAGTGGAATATCCTGCTTGGTGTTGATGAGGCCACAGATTTCAAGTAAGGGTTTTCGTTCTTCCTGCAACAAATGAAAAATATAAACCAAAGGGAGCCCTTCCCATTGAATTGCAAAACAAATGCTATGAGAAGCAAATGGGTGTGGAAGCGTTTCCTTTTCAATAATGACACAGGCCGTAGCTAGACCTAAGGTTTATCCCCGGATCATCCCGGGTTCATCCCTGCCTGAGCGCTGGACGCCCTGTGTGGCACTTAGATGAACAGGTTTGACCCCAGGACAATCCTGGGATAAACCTTAGGTCCAGCTACAGCCACAATGTCCAGAGCATTCTGGGGACATAAAATGGCTCCAATATCACAGTCATCACAGACATTGGCCAAAGAGAGAGAAAGAGAGAGAGAGAGAGAGAGAGAACACAAATCCAAACCGAATAAAAATGGATGTGATGATAGCAAATGAATAATTAAACAAATTAGATTTTAATGAATGAAAAATGAAAAAAAGCATTCATTATTCATTTGAAACTAATAAAAAACAAATGGAATAACAACAATTTCTTGCACTCCCCAAATTGCAAGGAAGAATGACAAACATATTTGCATCAAAAGATCTGAAGAAGGGTGAAAAAGAGAGGGAGGAGGGAGAGAGATTTACCCACAATTCCTGATGAGGAGAGGTATATTCCTTATAAATATCCAACAAAATGGAGTAGATGGTTCTTATTCTGGACTTTTCCATGACAGCTTCAGAATAGTCTAATCTACTTTTGCCCCAAGTAGCCTCTGGCCATGTGGCAAGTGATTATTTCAGAATCCCTCCTTACTGGCTTCCCTGGATTCACAAGCCACTGTCCAGCCACCATAGTGGCCACTTTCATGCGCAGCCACAAGCAACAGATGATAGCAGGAGGACTTCCTTGTTATTAGTCAGGTTTTCATCCCCGTCACCTGAAGGCCATTTCATACCTTACAAAGCCAGAGTCAGTCCTGCCAGTCCTGTCTGTCTGTCTGTCTGCTTGTTTCCCAAGTATCCAGGGCCGGTGCTACCATAGAGGCCACTCAGGCGGCCGCCTAGAGCGCCAAGGTAAGGGGGCGCGCCGAACACCACACCCGGAAGCCACTCTCCCACAGTGGCTCTGAGAGGGCAGCTTCTGGGCGCGCTGTTCCGAAGCCGCCCGCCCACCCCAGCGTCCTGGCTTCGCTTCGGCTGGGTGGGTGTCGAAGCGAAGCCAGAACGCTGGGCGGGGGGGCGGTTTTGGAATGGCATGCCCAGAAGTCGCTCTCCTAGAGCGGCTTCCAGCCAGGCGCACCGTTCCAAAGCCGCCCCCCACCGCAGTGTCCTGGCTTCGCTTCGGCTGGGCAGGCGAGATGGCACCCCGTGCCCAGGTACGCTGGGATGGGGGTGGGTGGGTGAAAGCAGCTCACCTGCCTAGGACGCAAAATAGTCTGGCACCGGCCCTGCAAGCATCAGTTTCTCACATTCCCACGTAAGTAACCCTTTTAGGTGTACACAGTTAAAAAGACCTTAGGCTAACCCCTAAACATGTAGTGTGTGGAAAGGTCATGAAGGCAGCCTTAGGATAGTCCATGAACGTCACACCCTTCCATGGCCAAGGAGGAGGGTGAAGAAAACCGGATTGGTTCTGTTTGAGGCAGCCTTTTCGAGGCGGGGAGCATGGGCCAAACCAGGTCGTGGAAGCAGAGGGGTCGAAGAACGGAAGGTCAAATATGCAGACGTGGCCCAAAGCCTGCTAACCAACAGCCAGCCTGTTTTAGCAGCAGTAAGCGTCATCCACCGAGCCAGGTTTTAACCATGTTTTGAAGGCTGAGGTTTAGTCTTAGAGAATGTGTGAAGAAAGAAGGAGACAGTGCTTTTGGGTGTGTGCAGAGTGCTTTGCTATCAAGTAAACGAAACCCAGCTTTTGCACATATGCAATTAAGGGTTTGGATAACCAGGGAAACTTGATCATTTTTTTTTTAAAGAAATGAAGCCCTGGCTAAGCTGAGCTGCAGAGATAACTCCTTATCCCTACCCCCCTCTCTTCTTACTCACAGTCACAGGTAACAAAACGCATCAGTGGTGTTTCGTTCTCTTGCGCGCGTGCGCACACCCGGCAGCCATCACTGCTTCCTGACTGGGAAGGGTATGATTGACAGGGGACGGAACGTGGCGCAGCGCTAATGCTGCCTGGCCTAATTTCGCCTCCAAAGAGCCCGTTAAAGCCTTGATCAGAGGGACTTTTATTGAGCAGGACTGACCCAAAACTGCGTTGTTCTGCATCCTCCTTTCAAAACGGAGAGTGTCCCCTCCGTCTCTCGTCCCCCTGCGCTTTGCCTCTCCCGAACACACACACCCCAGGCCTAAGGAGGCAGCCTGGAGCCTCGCCTGCCAATACCCAGACAGCCTTGCGTCTCTCCTTTGCCTACGTGACGCTGGGCTGGTTGCCTCTCTGCCACAGCAGCTGGGGTCACATGGGCAGAAATATAAAAAGCTTTAGCCTAAGACCGTCTTAGCCTAATTTGCTTGCTGATGCGTGAGCCTGTTTTAGCCAGGAAGCTCAGTTGTCCTGTGAGCCTTCCTCTCTCTCTCTCTCTCTCTCTCTCTCTCTCTCTCTCTCTCTCTCTCTCTCTCTCTCTCTCTTTCTCCCCCCCTCCGTGCTTCCCCCCCCCCCAAAGTTCTACTCCCAGCAGTGATGCTAGCAAGTACATGAAAGGAAAAGTAAAGGACGTCTTGGAGAAAACTAATGCTCTTAGCTCCTATGCAAGAGGTCATCGTCACTGAGAGAGAGCAAGGAGGTCAGTGGGACGTGCCCCAGGGAGGGAAGGCGTGGGGGGGCAGCATCTGGACCCAGTTTGGTTTCCCTCCCATTGATCTCTGTCCGACGTGCCCCACATGCAGGTGACTGAAGGAGTTGGTGGGTTTCCTCTTGCGTTTGACTCAGAGCCATCCCATCACCTCTGGAGCTGGGCATCCTCTGCTCAGGCAGGGCAGATTGGACCAGCATCTCCTGGACCAGCTCCGTCTGCCGACTGCCACTCTGCACGACAACCACAGCAACCCACCCTAAGGCCATATTTGGTGAGACTAAACCATGCCGTGTGAAGCACCCCACAGAGGTTGTTTCTGTTGCCAGCCGATTTAGATGCTTTTAAGCAGGAAAAGCGGGGTACCGCTCTTTAAAATATAAAATGAAATGCATATATTGCGATGGAAGGAGGAATATCTTTGGCTTGGGGGAAACCCTGTATATTCTTTGACCCTGTCCGGAGAGGCCAGTTCACACAAGCATGTGGGGGTGTCTCCTTTGCCACATGGCGAAGAGCTGGTCATCAGCTTACTTCTTTTCCACATGTCTCTAACGCGTGAGTCCTTTTGCCCGCCTTTTAAAGGGTGATACACGAAGGAACCCTGGAGCCCATTCTCCATGAAGAGAAGTCAGCGGTGGCATCAGAGGACCTCTCCCGTTTCTTGCCTTTTCAGTTTCTGACATCGCCAACGAAATTATCTTGTCAGGTAGCAAAACGGGGGGCTGGGGGAAGGTCACAGCACAACGCGTGATGAACGGAAACCCATGGCGCATTTTGGGCTGGACTGTACCATTTCCGATAACTGTTAGAGGGGTGCATGTTTGAATCCTCTCCCATACGACAAAATTTCCTGAATACCGAAGGAGGAGAACGTGTTAGGAGAAGAGTTTAAGGCTGTGATTCTAGGCGTAGCTTCCTGGGAGTAGGGCCCATTAAACACAATGGGACTTAGTTCGGAGTAAATGTGTATCGGATTGCTCTGTAAGCGGAGTTTTCTCCCTAACATTCTAACTTTCTAAGTGCAGGGTTGGGTTGGGTTGTTTTTAATGTGGGAAAGGACACAAACAGGCAACCCCACACCTGCTACTTGAAGTGGTACAGGCAAGCAAAACCTGCATCAGGTGATGCTTCTGATATAGCGTTTCACTTCTTAGAAAGCGCTGACAGAAGCAGGGCTGGCGCTACCATAGAGGCCACTCAGGCGGCCGCCTAGAGCGCCAAGGTAAGGGGGAGCCGAATGCTGCACCTGGAAGCCACTCTCCCACAGCAGCTCTGAGAAGGTGGCTTCCGGGCACACCGTTCCGAAGCCACCCGCCCACCCCAGCGTCCTTGCTTCAGCGGGGTGCCCACCCAGCCGAAGCGAAACCACACCCGCCCCCCTTCCCCCACTCCAGCATCCTGGCTTTGCTTTGGCTGGGTGGGCACCGAAGCGAAGCCAGAACGCTGGGGTGGGGGTGGGGGCGGCTTCGGAATGGCGCACCCTAAAGTCGCTCTCCCAGAGTGGCTTCTGGCCGGGCACGCCGTTCTGAAGCTGCCCGCCCGCTGCCCCTCCCACCCCAGCATCCTGGCTTCGCTTCGGCTGGGCGCCCAGACAGCCAAAGTGAAGCCACGCCCACCCACCTACGCCAGCGTCCTATTTTCACTTCGGCTGGGTGGACGCCCAGCTGAAGTGAAGCCAGAACTCTCGGGGGGGGGGGGGCGGGCAGCTTCAGAACAGAGTGCCCGGAAGTCGCTCTCCCAGAGCAGCTTCCGGCCGGGCGTGCCGTTCCGAAGCTGCCCCACCCACCCCAGCGCCCTGGCTTCGCTTTGGCTGGGTGGGCGAGATGGCGCCCTGTGCCCAGGTACGTGGGGGGCAGGTGAAAGCAGCTCACCTGCCTAGGGCGCAAAATAGTCTGGCACCAGTCCTGGACAGAAGGACCCCTAGCCTGGCTGGCCCTGGACAAACAAGAATGCCCAAAATGCTGGGGTGGATTAGTCCAAGGGTGATTAGCAGAATGACCATGGCTGAAGCAGTTGGTTTTCCATCCGGAGAAGCTGGCCGGGGCCAGCCAGGTGACCATGAAAACCATAATATCCACGCAAATCCGGTGTGTCAGAAGCCACACTGGGTTTGCCCGGGTATTTTGGATTTCATAATACACTGCATAGCCTAGGAAAGCCGCATGTTTGGGGCTTGATGAATGAGATCTCAGCCTGTGCTGCCCTCACCTCATAGGATGGGGTGCCTGCTGCCATGTCACACTGTGGAGATACCCAGTCAGGACATTGCTAGGGATAGGCCTGTACAGCATTCCTAAAGAAGATCCACTCCCCAAATCCATACACCGGGAGAAAGACAGATTTGAGAGGAAGCTACAATGCAGAAGACAAGGAGGAAGAGAGACGGACCCAGAAAGGAAAAGTCTGGGGCACAGCAACTTTCAGGTCCATTCCGTGAGATGGCCGGGGGGGCGGTGTCATTAGAAGGAGGATGTACTCCTGCCTAAGAGGTTTTGTAATGGACCTGCATTTAGGAAAGCTGCAAGGAAGATGGACGCACGTGCCTGTGTTGCATACACACAAACACACAGACCCGCAACCTGGGGGGGGGGTTGCTTCATTCAGCAGAGGAGAGCAGAGCCGTGAGCGTCACTTGTGAACAGAACACAGTACATAAAAAGCAGCTTTTGCTGAGTGATGCTCCAGACCTCGTAGCAAAAGTCACGATTTGTACCCGTGCGTGCCATTCATAATGGATGCCATTGGCACACTTCTCTGTACTCAGGAACAGGTTGCTGCATCTCCAGACGATGCAGGGATCCCTCTACATCGGGGATTTTCATTGTGGAGGGGACACCAGCAACAGCGAAGGAAGGAGGTGCCACACCCAGGACGTGGAGGGGACCACGTGAGCGGAGTGGGACAGGGCGTGGCTTCATTCCCCCCTCCCCCCCCACGTTCTTGGACCGGGGTGGGAAGAATGACAACATCCTTCAGCCAGTCCACAGAGGTATAAATCGAGACGCGCACCTGCCCCGTTCCGCTCCACACAACGCTCCCGCAAGGGTGCAACAGCTTCCTTTCAAGTTTCACATGTTGTGGAGTTGCTGCAAAACAAACGTTTAGAACTTTAACCGGCCCAAAGTTGCATCTGAGCACGAGACCCCTTTCCTGGGGAGAACAGGCCACACAAATGTCGACCCTCCCTGCAGGGGTCATCCCCACGTCCCTCCCAGCTGAACCCATCCGTAGCTCCAGCTGCAGAGACACGTGTGCCTCAGTTTCCCCAGCCCAGTGCTTGATGTCTACGCATGGACTTCCATTGCACACACCTGACCATGCAGGCTCCTCTCTCTCTCTCTCTCTTTATAGGGATAAGCTCTAGGTTTGGTTGTTGCCATTTCTCTCCACCTGGGTTTTTGGTGCCACACACACCCCCTTGCTCCCTCCCTTTCGCTGTAGTTAAGGATAGTTTTGTTTTGTTTTGTTTAAAAAAGGACTCCTACTCTTTACACAGAGCTACGGCGCTTCATAAGTCCTTGGAAGGCTGAGAGGCTGTGGAGTCCCGTGGAGACGGAGCTGATGGCAGACCGCTGGGTGTTGCAGAAGCATCTGTTGGACGGCGTCTCCGGGTAGTGCCCGGGGGATGAATGGCTCTGTTCCATGCAGGTGTCCGAGGTGGAAAGGTCTCTGGGGATGATCATAGGGATAGAGTACTGCAACTTCTCCCGGCTCTTGTACCAGAGGCAGGAGCACATGGACTGGAAGTGGAGGACTTCAGCATAGACATTACGGAGCCCCCCTCTGCCGCTGACATTCCCGCCTCCCCCCATGCCCCCCAGCGCGGCAGCGGTCGAGGAAGCGGTGGTGTCCGTGGTATGTACGCTGCTGGCCTGCCCATTGCGGGTGAGCAGCGCCCGGTGTTCGGCGTCCCGCTTCTCGTCCTCGGCATTCATGGTCATGAACCGTAGCACCACCAGGTTGAGGAAGGCCCCAATGACGGTCAGCCCGGTTAAGATGTAGATAAAGCTGAAGGCCACATATTGGGGCTTGGTTTGGAGGGCGTGCTCCTTTTGGAGGGCCACGTAGTCCCCAAAGCCGATGGTGGTGAGGGTGATGAAGCAGTAGTAGTAGGCCTGGAAGAAGGTCCAGTTCTCGTAGTAGGAGAACGCTGCTGCCCCGATGCAGAGGGTGCTGATGCAGGAGAAGAACCCAATGGTGACCATGTTGGCCATCGACACTTCTGGCCGTCTCATGCCAAGGCACTTCTTGATGCGGTGGAGGAGGTACCTCACAAAGGTGTTGATCCTCTCGCCCAGGCTCTGGAACATGACCAGGGTAAGTGGGATCCCCAGCAGGGCATAGAACATACAGAAGACTTTCCCACCATCGGTGCTAGGGGCAGCATGTCCATACCCTGTGGAACAGAGACACAAAGCAGATGCAACCTGGTCAGTAGCCCTTATGGACACCATTTGCACAGGGAGGAAAGAGGAAGAGTCTCCCCTCCTTGTCTTGGCTTGATGGGTGTTGGGTGCCACTTCCTCCTCATTCAAAATGGTGGCTGGAAAGAAGGGTCACAGCCGGATGGGGTGGTGCCACTCAGGCCTGCAAACTCAGTGGTGTGGCAATCTGTGCCAGGGTCCTCCTCTTCCGGTCCATGTGCTCCTGCTTCTGGTACAAGAGCCGGGAGAAGCTACAACACTCCGTCACCACGATGCCACCCATGAAACCCCACTCCACACAGCCTGGGCACACACAGAGCCACAACACCACGTTTGCAGGCTGGAGCTGCCTCCACCTCAAGCAAGGTGAGGAGATACAAACACATGGATGGTGGTGAAGGATTGATTAGGGAGGGAATCTTGGGGACCCAGGTGGGTTCACGATAGGACCAACCATGCAGGGATGTGAGGATTAAACTGGATACTGTAGGGGTAACTGGGGCAGAAAGAGAGAAGGTAACATGGGGTGATTTGGAGCTAACAGCTGGAGAACCTAAAGGTGGAGAATATCAGGGTGGATGAAGGTGGTGTGGCTGTGCTGAGTACCACAGGTATGGTCTCCTTTACTCTGTTTCTGCACCCAACTTAACCCTCTTCCAGAAGGGGTTTTCTTCTGATTAGAGCATGGTTGATTTGGTGGCTGGGATTTTTATATGAGACCTGAAAGCCAAGAGTCTTGACCTACTTTTGGCCAAAGAAGTTGTGGGTCAGGTTTTTCCAGAGACCTTCTATCCCAGACTTCTAGCCAGAGTACAGATTTATTCAGGGTTCAGATTAGAAGCATACTTGACACCTATACTCAGAAAGAAGATAAAGATGTTCAGCTCAGTCAGAAGAACCACAATTCCAGCAGGGGTCAGAGGCATAAAAGAGGTGGGCTCCTGTACCTTAAATAGATTTGTAGAAGAGCAAATTATTATTATTATTAGTAGTAGTAGTAGTAGTATTCAAGGATATTTATAAACCACTTACATCTAAATATTATTATGCAAGCTACATTTGATGAAATTCCTTTATGTCCCACTAGCAACGGACACTCCTGGGCTTGCTTGGGGGAATCCAAGGGCCTTGCTAGACCTGGTGGAAAATCCGGGGGAGAGGAGGGGAGACCTCGCGTTATGAATAATGCGAGATCTCGCCCTTATTCACACGCGAGCCGCGACAAGCTCTGGAGGAGAGCCATCGCGGCCGCCATTTTTTTTGTTTAAAGCGGCAGCATCAGTGCAGGAGCCAGGAAAGGTAAGTAGGGTGTTTTTTTAAAAAAATTCTCCTTCCCCACCCCATCCACGATCTCCCCCCCAGCCCTGTTCTCCTTCCCCTGCCCACCCCCCCACCCGCGATGTCCAATCCCCCGCCAATGCCCCCCCGGCAATTCCCCCCGATGTCCTCTGGGCCGCAATTCCCCCCCCCCGATTTCCCTGGCCTCCATTTCCCACCCACCCCCATGTCCCCACCGTAGCCCTGATGGCTGTAGCGCTCCTGTGGAGCACGTTGGCCTGTCCACCGCTTTTCCCGGCTGAGCCCGAGACCTCAAGAAAAACCGGGCCTGAAGCAGTGCCGGTTACCCCGGGCCCAGGGAGGGTTCACCCCTGCCTGAGCCTGGGATACCCTGTGCGTCATTTGGATGCACAGGGGTGAGCCCAGGGCGCATACCGGGCTAAAGCCCCGTCTAGGAGGGCCCCAAGTCTTAAAGCCTACAAGCCAGCCTGTTCTCTCCACTCCTCTTGTCAATGGCAAGTTTGGGAAAGAGTTGGCTATTGGGAGGATTGACTGGTGGTGAGCTCATTATGCGCCTGGCTTTAACTTTAGTGGTTTGGGGCTTGGCTCTTAACGAGCTTTGGGGAATGGGAAGGAAACCCTTGAGTTCACCGTCATGAACCCTGCTGCCCTTGCTCCCTTCTGAACTTTGGTAACAACTTTAGTAGAACTCTCTGACGCTAGTTGAATATAAGAACTAACAAACACAGTTTCAGTTCTTCACAGCTGGCATGGAAAGCCAAAAAAAGGTACCTAGATATAGGCCCTTGCTAGACCTACCTGTTAATCCGGTGGGGAGTAGGGGCAAGCCTGCGCTGCAGCTAGCGCGGGCCGTCGCCCCAGTCTACACGTGACATGCGACGGGGTAAGGGAAAGCCCCGTCGCGTTGGCCATTTTAAAAAAAAAACTTAAAGGGGGCATGTGCGCAGGAGCGCACCAACGATAAGGTAGGTCTTTAAAAAAAAAGACCGCTCCCCCCAGCCCGCAATTTCTCCCCCACAATGTCTGATGCCCCCCACCGCCCCCTCGCTTGCTCGCCCAGGAACCCCGCTCACTCACCCGCCCAGCCCCCCACTCGCTTGCTCACTCACTCGCTCGCCCGGCCCCCCACTCACTCACCTGCCCAGCCCCCCCACTCGCTTGCTCGCTCGGTCACCCGCCCCCCGCTCGCCATGTCCAATGCCCCCTCCACCCCACCCCCCGGCTGCGATCTCCGATCCCCCCAGCCACAATCTCCCCACCCTGGCTCCACTCTTCCCCCACATCTCTCCTGCCAGGTCTGCTCTTTCCCCCCTGACCCCCATCTATCCCCACACACAATTCCCCCCCCCGGCCCAATGGGCACAGCGCTCCATGCTGTGCCCAGTGCGCGGCTTCTCCCGGCTACTCAAGAGAGCTTCGGCTATTGGGCGGTATAGAAATGTAATAAATAAATAAATAAATAAATAAAATAAGAGTAAGCTGCGTAGCTGGGAAAAGCTGCAGAACCAGCTAGACCTTCCGCAGCCCCGGGCTGAGCCACTGGGCCACAAGCGGATCCGGTTATCCCGGGTCAAGGGAGGGTTTAGCCCGGACTGACCCCAGGATCCCCTGTGCATCATCTGGACGCACAGGGATGAGCCCGGGTATCAGCCCAGGCTAAACCCCCGTCTAGCAACAGCCATACAGTGTAATTTTCAGAAAATTTTCATACTTGCAGGGATATACAACGGAAGAGATAGTCCTTAAAGAAGATAGTCCTAGACCCAAACCAGCCATGAAAGCTACCACTATTCACATATCATTTAAAGGATATTATTAACTGCTTTTCAGGGTTAATTCTAATCATCCTCTCAGCAACCCTGAGAAGCAGTTTGCTATTATTTCCATTTTACAGATGGAGAACCAAGTCTGACAAACAACTTGTCCAGGGCCACACCATGAGGCTATGGCAAAGGAGGGATCTGAACCCAGGACTTTCAAATCCAAGTCAACTGCAACCATACGCAGGAAGAAGGAATTCCCACAGTGGTCTTATTTTAACTTGCTCCCATTCTTTTGACCAATAAGAGCCTCAGATCAGCCCTTTTCTAGGTCAGTTACCTGCTCTTTGCAAAAGTTTGTTTACTTACATGAGATCAAAGAGAGGAAGTCTTCATTCTGTGCAAAAAGGATCTTTATGTAATGAAACTGACAGCGACAAACTTAAGAAGGGGGGGGGGAGGAACGCTTCCATTATTTGCGTGTTGAATATGTACCAAGCAGTATAAAATTCAATATCTATGTTCAATATAAAGTATAAAATTATATATCTATATCTGTATCTATATCTGGTTAGGCCTCATCCAGAGTATTGCGTCCAGTTCTGGGCTCCACAATTCAAGAAGGACGCAGACAAGCTGGAGCGTGTTCAGAGGAGGGCAACCAGGATGATCAGGGGTCTGGAAACAAAGCCCTATGAAGAGAGACTGAAAGAACTGGGCAGGTTTAGCCTGCAGAAGAGAAGATTGAGGGGAGACATGAGAGCACTCTTCAAATACTTGAAAGGTTCTCACACAGAGGAGGGCCAGGATCTCTTCTCGATCCTCCCAGAATGCAGGACATGGAATAACGGGCTCAAGTTACAGGAAGCCAGATTCCAGCTGGACATCAGGAAAAATGTCCTGACTGTTAGAGCAGTGCGACAATGGAACCAGTGACCTAGGGAGGTGGTGGGCTCTCCCACCCTCGAGGCCTTCAAGAGGCAGCTGGATAACCCTCTGTCAGGGATGCTTTAGGGTGGATTCCTGCATTAAGCAGGGGGTTGGACTCAATGGCCTTGTAGGCCCCTTCCAACTCTGCTATTCTATGATTCAAAACAAGAATGATGAACCCTATGGCAGGGTGTTCTGCAATGAGGGCGCTGCCAGAGGAAATGCCTGGATTTTGTCTTGATCCAGAGACCAAAAGCAACTGTAACAGGAGACCCAACCAGCAGATCCCAGTTAATGAGAAATTCATATGAGACACCTGGGCCATGACAAGCAAAAGGAGGATCCAGGAAACAAACAAACAACTACCCCTCCCTCTCTTTGGAATAAGGGATGGGAGAAAGTGACTATTTTACTTTCTCCTGCACTGTGTGTTTTTTTTTTAATCTAGACTTATTCCTCCCCTGAATTTGAAGAACTTTGCAAATTTTGCTAAATTCGTATAAAACAAGAAGTGAAACTAAATTCGCACCTGTCTGCACAAGCTCAGTTATTATTATTATTATTTATTTATATAGCACCATCAATGTACATGGTGCTGTACAGAGTAAAACAGTAAATAGCAAGACTCTGCCGCATAGGCTTACATTCTAATAAAATCATAATAAAACAATAAGGAGGGGAAGAGAATGCACCAAATAGGCAGTTTAAAAGTCAGAACAAAATCAAGTTTTAAAAGCTTTAGGAAAAAGAAAAGCCGTGAAATACCTGCCTGCCATGTTGCTGTTAAAGAGGGCACACTGTTTTAACTGTTTTAATTGTTTTTACTGCTTTTAAATTATAAATTGTTTTAACTTGGTTAATGGTTTAACTTGTTTTTAGCTGTGTATATTTATTGCTTTATACTGTATGCTTTTATCTGCACGCTGCCCTGAAATCTTAATGATATAGGGTGGGATACAAATGTTTAAAATAAATAAATTAAATAAATATGAGGAGCCTGTCAGAACAAAGAGGTGGCAACTGTAATTCAGCAATAGGATGCATCCACATCTGTTCCCTTCCCTGGCTATAAGATCATAAGAAGAGCCCTGATGCTGGATCAGACCAAGGGTCCATCCAGTCCAGCACTCTGTTCACACAGGGGCCAACCAGCCATCGGCCAGGGACCAACAAGGCAGGACATGGTGCAACAGCACCCTCCCACCCATGTTCCCCAGCAACTGGTGCACATAGGCTTACTGCCTCAGATACTGTAGATTAGGGCTGTGCACAGACCCCCTGATCCGCTCTTGATCCCGATCTGCAACTTCCGGATTGGGTCTGCTCCGCCCCACGTTGATCCGTCTATGCTCCGATCCACTGCGGGGCTCCGTTTGAAGCAAATCCGAGCATCCGGAGGCAGGTAAGCTCCCCCCTCTCCACTTACCTGCCTCCATCGCCGAGGCCTCAGTTGAAGCTGCCGCCGGACCGCGACAGAGGCAAGTAAGCCCTCCTGCCCCCTTACCTGACTCTGCCACTGTTGCTTCATGGACTGCGGCAGCACCAGGTAAACCCCCCTCCCACTACACTTACCTTTTTTTCGGAGCTCCGGATCAAGGCGAAGGATCTGCTTGGTCTCAATCCACTTCACCTCGATCCGCAGCTCCTCCGACCCGACCCGTCTCCGCCTTTGTCGGAGGCGAATCAGGACGCTCCACCAGCGGTTCTAAGAAGCGAAGCGAAGCGGAGCACAGCCCTACTGGAGATAGCCATGTCTGTCTCTCCTCCAAGGACAGATGCTGTTGAAGAAGTCTTGCTGGATCTGATCAAAGATAGATCTCAACCAGCATTCTGGTGTTCCTAAGCTTGTAAGGGAGACTTATAGGAGTGTGGGGTGAAGTCAAGAGCTCTGTTTGGTGAGTGACAGATGCTATTAGTCACAGGTATGCTAGCTCTGTCCTTGGAGGTTCCTGCACTCAGAGGCAAGCCACGGAGGAGACGGAGGATGCTGTTCTAAACAGAGTTCACCATTGGCCCATCAAGCTCAGAACTGCTTACACTGAGTGACTGCAGTGGCTCTCCAAGGAGTCTGACAGGTCTTATCTGGAGATGCTGAGCACTGAGCTTGAAGAAACTTCTTCATGTAAAGCTTGTGCTCTGTGTCCCTCAACTATGACCTTTTCCCTAAAATTGAAGTAAGGCCTTAGCTAGACCTAAGGTTTATCCTGGGATCATCCCAGGGTCATCCCTGCCTGCTCCCAGGATATCCTGTGTGTCATTTACATGAACAGGGATGACCCCGGGACGATCCCGGGATAAACCTTAGGTCTAGCTAAGCCCTCAGTTTCCTGTCTTCATGATTCTGCATAAAGAAATGGTTTGAACTGGAACACAGGACACGGCCTTACAGGGAGTCAGATCATTTGGCCTTTCTCTCTAAGGATTGTCTATACCAGCTTTCCCCAACCTGGTGCCCTCCAGATGTTTTGTCCCATAACTCCCAGAATCCCCCAGCCAGCAGGTCTGTCTGAGGGCCACTGGGCTGGTCTACCCTGACTAGTAGCCACGGCTGCTCCTGTCTTAGGCCATAGCTAGACCTAAGGTTTATCTCTGTATCGTCCAGGGGTCAAACCTGTTCATCTAGGTGACACACAGGGGATCCAGTACTCAGGCAGGGGCGAACCCGGGATGGTCCCAGGATAAACCTTAGGTCTAGCTGTGGCCTTAGTGAGCATTGATGGCTGGTGACTGGTTGCTACTGAACACTGCCAGTTTCGAATGTGTAGAGAGCAGATGGGAAACCAGTTTTGCAGCTGGCTGGCAAGAAGCAGATTTGTGGTGAATTTCACTATGTCCACCACCACCACCCCCAAATTGGACAAATGGTCTCCTCTTTGAGCCACATGATTTCCAGTGAGAAACTGTGGCCTAATCTACACCAAGCAGGATATTGTACTATGAAAGTGGTATATAAAAGGCAGGAGCCACACCAAGCAGGATAAAGCGGTATGAAAGCGGTATATATGGTCTGTGTCAATGGGCCCCAACGGTTGTCAGTGCACTTCAATGCTGCTATAAAGCAGTAGTGTGGCTCCTGCCTCTTATATCCCGCTTTCATAGTGGAATATCCTGCTTGGTGTGGATTAGGCCTGTAGCTCAGCCCTACCCATAATCTCAGCTCAGGACTCTGCAGCGTGTATAGCCAGGACTGGCCTGCAAGTTATAGCTGGCAACGTTTGACGTGATGAACATTAACCCGTAACTAGCCTACCTAGGAAAACTGGGGTTTGAACATGGGATTTTTTATTTTATTTATTTTATTTATTTATTACATTTTTATACTGCCCAATAGCCGAAGCTCTCTGGGCGATTCACAAAAATTAAAACCATGAGGAAACCACACAGCAGAAATTGATATAGGATTAAAAAACAGAATTAAAACAGCAAAATTTAAATTTAAGTTAAATTAGGTATTAAAATACTGAGAAAATAAAAAGGTCTTCAGCTGGCGAAGAAAAGAATACAGTGTAGGCGCCAGGCAGACCTCTCTGGGGAGCTTGTTCCACAACCGGGGTGCCACAGCGGATAAAGCCCTCCTCCTAGTAGCCACCTGCCTCACTTCCTTTGGCAGGGGCTCACCCTATCTTCTGCATAGGGTGACCCTATGGAAAGGAGGACCAGGATCCTGTATCTTTAACAGTTGTATAGAAAAGGGCATTTCAGCAGGTGTCGTTTCTATGCACGCAGCACCTGGTGAAATTCCCTCTTCATGACAACAGTTAGAGAGCTCATGCAGGAGCCCTGCCTAGCATGACCAGATACAAAAAAGGGCAGGGCTCCTGCAGCTTTAACTAATATGATGAAGAGAGAATTTCACCAGGTGCTGCCTGCGTACAAATGACCCCTGCTGAAATTCCCTTTTCTAGGCAACTATTGAAGGTACAAGAGCCCAGTCCTGTTTTCCATAGGGTCACCTTATGCCACGTTCCCTGCCCTGACTTCAACAGGACTTCAGTAGGTCCAGCTGAACTTAATGGGGCTTCCTTCTGAGCAGACGCATGCATCGGATCCCACACATGGCACCACTTAGCGATGAAAGTGGAACACAAGGAGTTCGGGGGAGCAGCTGCATTCCAAGTGTGCTTCTGTAAAAGAACAGAGGAGAAGCCCTGTGATCTCTCCTGATGGCCCGATTTTTTTTTAAAAAAATAAAATACAGGAAGGTAAATGGAAGAAGCTTCTGTTTGAAAAATGTGTCCCTCATTCTGTGCTAAGCTTTTACATGGTTGTACAATATGTAGCACCAGTGGCTGATAGTCACAGCGTGACTTTTTAGAGCAATATTTCAACAAAAGAACAAATTCATCTCCATGCCAATGTAGGGAAAAGCAGAGCCTCAGTGCAAATTAAATTCTGATATGTCTTGTGGTGTGACTTCAGTGACTTTGGAAGCCAGAACCACAGTTACTTAAGGCAGCTTCATCAAACATCAAATTATAATTATAATTAAAATCTTTTCTTTTCTTTTTCTTTTTAACGGAATGGAGTCTGTGAAATCGTGGAACTTGGAACCTATTTATTTAATCAATTAGTGGATATTAAAAAATTGGAGACATGATTCCCATCTCACATAGAATCATAGAATAGCAGAGTTGGAAGGGGCCTACAAGGCCATCGAGTCCAACCCCCTGCTCAATGCAGGAATCCACCCTAAAGCATCCCTGACAGATGGTTGTCCGGCTGCCTCTTGAAGGCCTCTAGTGTGGGAGAGCCCACAACCTCCCCAGGCAACTGATTCCATTGTCGTACTGTTCTAACAGTCAGGAAGTTTTTCCTGATGTCCAGCTGGAATCTGGCTTCCTTTAACTTGAGCCCGTTATTCCGTGTCCTGCACTCTGGGAGGATCGAGAAGAGATCCTGGCCCTCCTCTGTCTGACAACCTTTTAAGTATTTGAAGAGTGCTATCATGTCTCCCCTCAATCTTCTCTTCTCCAGGCTAAACATGCCCAGTTCTTTCAGTCTCTCTTCAGAGGGCTTTGTTTCCAGACCCCTGATCATCCTGGTTGCCCTCCTCTGAACACGCTCCAGCTTGTCTGCGTCCTTCTTGAACTGTGGAGCCCAGAACTGGACATCTCCTTGTAAGAACCACCACCCTCCCAGGGAGGGAAGGGGGTGCCTGGGGGGGGTAGAAGGGGAAGTCTGGGGTGAAAAAGGAGGGGGAGTTCCAGTGCAGGAAACGGCCTCCTCAGTTCTACCTCCGCACCTCCACCCCACTGTCACGCACTCCAGGGGGGAGGCACACACGGCACCCCTCAGCACGGTGTATGTGAGGTTGGAGGGAGGTAAGAGAGAAACTGTTTTAAAGACCAGCTGATCAGGTCCAGGACAACCAGAGCCAAAGGCTTTTCCACAGCTCTTTATCCATTCCTGCATGCAAAATAAGCCAGCATGTATAATTTCAAGAAATGATTCGTAGAGGACGCAGAATCCAGGTGTCCTTGGCAGAGAATCTTGATATCTTTACCTGAAGTGGCGGCAGCGGACAGGGAGCCAGGGAAGCCCCCTCCCCACTTATCCGGCTCCAAAGCTTCGGAACGGTCCGAATTGATTTGGATCATTCCGAACCACTTCGGGTCGATCCGGACCTCCTCTGATACTGCTCCAGAACCAGGTTCAGGAGGTCCAGATCGGCCCACTCCGCTTCGGATTTGGGGATCCGAAAGGGAGCGGAGCACACCGCTAGTTTTTATAAAGCGTGTGAAGATGCATCTTTTCAATTTGGCCCTTCAAGTCGTGTCGTTGTTTGAATGTCCTAATGCTTTACAGTTTCAAACACCTGCGTTTTGTTTTTATTGCTTTAAGCTTTTATTGTTTTAAATTGCTGTGCAGCACCGCAATGGCTTTTAAAGCCAATGAGGTTGCATATAAGTGGTAATACTAAATAATGAATAAATATATTAGCAAAGAAAGTTAATTAACCCAGCATGTTTTATCATGCTAATATAATCAGTGTGGGTCTGCTGTGCTGCTGAGCTGTGGCTTGCCTTAGAATCAAAGAAGGATCCATCCGTTCTCCTGTTTTGCTTTGTTTTGTTTTGAACCACTATATCCACTCCTAGTCTAATCCAAGGAACTGCTGGGCTTGACTCTACAAGGGTTGTCCCTTCCAACACCCTAAGAAAGGATCCCTAAAGCACCCTGACTAATTCCAGCAGATTTATACCCATTCACATTCAGTCTAGGAGAATTTGCTGGACTTTCTCCACCTCTCTCAGCATTGGGCATTGCAAGGGAAATCCTGCTTTTCTGGGGCCAGATTTTATGGCTAGAATTAAGTGTTTTTGGTAAGGAGCATGACACTTCATTCTGGCTTTATTATACATAAGTGGAGAAGATCAGGAGAAGGTTGTCCTGATTATGAGGTAAAGTTAAACTGCTGGTGCTCCAGGCATGGGGGACATATTTTTGACAAACTCTTGGACCAGATGGCACTGCCTTCGTCAGGTCACTCTTTAAGAATCCTGCAGGCAACACACCCACCATCTTGGAAACGTACCAACACCATCCCTGCCAAGGAAGATGGTGGATGACATTCCCTGTAATGATACAAGGAACCAACGTGTGACATGAGTGGGTACATAGAGGGACGGAGTTCCTTCGTCTCAGCCACTTTGAGATAGACTCATAGAATAGCAGAGTTGGAAGGGGCCTACAAGGCCATCGAGTCCAACCCCCTGCTGAATGCAGGAATCCACCCTAAAGCATCCCTGACAGATGCTTGTCCAGCTGCCTCTTGAAGGCCTCTAATGTGGGAGAGCCCACAACCTCCCTAGGTCACTGTTTCCATTGTCGTACTGCTCTAACAGTCAGAAAGTTTTCCCTGATGTCCAGCCGGAATCTGGCTTCCTGTCACTTGAGCCCATTATTCCGTGTCCTGCACTCTGGGAGGATTGAGAAGAGATCCTGGCCCTCCTCTGTGTGACAACCTTTCAAGTATTTGAAAAGTGCTATCATGTCTCCCCTCCATCTTCTCTTCTCCAGGCTAAACATGCCCAGTTCTTTCAGTCTCTCTTCATAGGGCTTTGTTTCCAGACCCCTGATCATCTTGGTTGCCCTCCTCTGAACACGCTCCAGCTTGTCTGCGTCCTTCTTGAATTGTGGAGCCCAGAACTGGACGCAATACTCTAGATGGGGCCTAACCAGGGCCGAATAGAGAGGAACCAGTACCTCCCGTAATTTGGAAGCTATACTTCTATTAATGCAGCCCAAAATAGCATTTGCCTTTCTTGCAGCCATATCGCACTGTTGGCTCATATTCAGCTTGCGATCTACAACAATTCCAAGATCCTTCTCGTTTGTAGTATTGCTGAGCCAAGTATCCCCCATCTTGTAACTGTGCCTTTGGTTTCTATTTCCTAAATGCAGAACTTGGCATTTATTCCTATGAAATGTCATCCTGTTGTTTTCAGCCCAGCACTCCAGCCTATCAAGATCACTTTGAAGTGTGTTTCTGTCTTCCAGGGTATTAGCTATCCCACCCAATTTTGTGCCATCTGTAACAGTAGTTGCCCAGTGTCAAGTAATTTGTTTGTTCCAAGTCCATATCAGAATGCTGTCTAAGGCCATAGCTAGACCTAAGGTTTCTCCTGGGATCATCCAGGGTTCTCCCCTGCCTGAGCACTGGATCCCCTGTGTGTCACCTAGATGAACAGGTTTGACCCCTGGATGATCCAGGGATAAACCTTAGGTCTAGCTGTGGCCTAACAAACAGGAGTGGATGCTTAAAACGCTCACAAATGCTGCTGCCCACAGTGAGGCCCAAGGAAGAATTAGTCATGTGGCTCCTCTTGGCTGCCATCTTGGATGGTCCCCACAAAATCTAATAGCACCAATTTCCCACTAGGGGGCTCCACAATGACTGGATAAGTGCCCCCCCCCCCCCGAAGGCCATCTGAGCACCTGTCTCTTGACCCTCTTGTAGCTTCCTGGGCGGATGATTAGAAATTTGCTTGTAGACTGATCTCAGCAGCGATGAAAATGAAAACCCGGCAGTAAAATCAGCTTTAAACTGGCCCTGCAGTTACAAGGCATAATTACAGATGGTTTTAAACCCTAAGAGGATAATATGACCTCAGAGGGAGGAGGGGGGAGAGAGAAAGAGAGAATGAGAGCGCAAAATGTGTGTGGTCTGGGAGCATCTGCAAAACAGGAGGGTAGCAAGTTGATGACTTGATAGAAAAAGCCGTTCCCTGTGCACTGCAGAGTAATAGAGGCTAAGATAAGAGCACCTCAAGAGAGCGACTAGATGGTCCACCCACTGAATGCATTTGAATTTAACTGCCCTGGAAGTTGCAAGAAGTCCAAGAAAGGACCTCCTGCACATTTGAAGGGAGCGGCCACTTCTATTGATTCTCTCTTCAGCTGTTGGAGGAGCTGCACTGAGGGAGCATCAAGAGCACATCATTCCCATTGGGGCATTGTGGGGGGGGGGGGAGAGATTCCTGGTTCCATAAAAGTGGGCAGGAATCCTTGGCCTGGCACTAGAACTTTCTCAGCTCTGTCACCGGGCTTCCTTAGGGGAGGAGATGGCTGCGCTTGAGGTGTGGACTTTCTACATGGAAGACAGGTGACGTGGAAGAGTGCTATCATTGAGGGGAGACATGAGAGCACCCTTCAAATACATAAAAGGTTGTCACACAGAGGAGGGCCAGGATCTCTTCTCGATCCTCCCAGAGTGCAGGACACGGAATAACGGGCTCAAGTTAAAGGAAGCCAGATTCCAGCTGGACATCAGGAAAAACGTCCTGACTGTTAGAGCAGTGCGACAATGGAATCAGTTACCTAGGGAGGTGGTGGGCTCTCTCACACTAGAGGCCTTCAAGAGGCAGCTGGACAACCACCTGTCAGGGATGCTTTAGGGTGGATTCCTGCATTGAGCAGGGGGTTGGACTCGATGGCCTTACAAGCCCCTTCCAACTCTACTATTCCGTGATTCCATGATTCTCTGACATGCGCTTTGCCCCAGACCTGTGGCTCCTTGCCATAGACCACCTGGTTACAGTTTGAGCCATGGGCCCCAACAGGTAGAATAAACCTAATGGAACGAGGATGGCGATAACATTAACATAGAATCAATGCACATGATGATTTGCAGAGTAAGATAAGAAGGAAAAACCCAGGTCTCCGCCATTAGGAGCTTCCAAACTAAACTCGCCAGCTGGGGAAAGCAAGAACGTGAAAGGAAGACAAGAAAAACAAATGATGGATGCAGTGGAGGCTGGTGGGTCCCATGTCAGTGAGGCAATAAATCTGCTCTGGGTTTCATTCAAAACCAGTCAGAGCTCTAATAGATCTATCCAAGGTCAGCATAGAATCATAGAATCATAGAATAGCACAGTTGGAAGGGGCCTACAAGGCCATCGAGTCCAACTCCCTGCTCAATGCAGGAATCCACCCTAAAGCATCCCTGACAGATGGTAGTCCAGCTGCCTCTTGAAGGCCTCTAGTGTGGGAGAGCCCACAACCTCCCTAGGTAACTGATTCCATTGTTGTACTGCTCTAACAGGAAGTTTTTCATGATGTCCCGCTGGAATCTGGTTTCCTTTAACTTGAGCCCGTTATTCCGTGTCCTGCACTCTGGGAGGATCGAGAAGAGATCCTGGCCCTCCTCTGTGGGACAACCTTTTAAGTATTTGAAGAGTGCTATCATTTGAAGAACTTTGGGGCCCAGGTAGTTTTCTCATCCATCCTCCTGGTTCTTGGAAGAGGATTAGAAAGGGAAAGAAAAATACTCTGGATGAACGACTGGCTTCGAAGGTGGTGCCGACGTGAGAATTTTGGATTCTGGGACCACGGGCTACGCTACTTGGAACATGGACTGCTGGCAAGGGATGGGTTGCACCTCACAAGGGCTGGAAAGAATGTGTTCGGCCACAGCATGAAGAACTTGATCAGGAGGGCTTTAAACTGAATCTTACGGGGTCGGGAGACGTAAACCTCGAGGCAACAATGGATGAAGGCCAAGGCACCACAGTACAGAGAACAGCTCCAATAGTGCCCCAAAATAGTGTCTGCAACAATGTAGGAACAAAGCCAGACTATAAAACACATGGTCTTCGATGTCTATATACTAATGCCCAGAGCATGGGAAAGAAACAGAACAAACTTGAACTCTTATTACATGAAGGCAAATACGACTTGATAGGTATAACTGAAGGCAAATACGACTTGATAGGTATAACTGAAACTTGGTGGGATGATTCCCATGACTGGAATATAGCAATTGAAGGATATAACTTGTTCAAAAAGAACAAGAAGAAATAGAAAGGGAGGTGGAGTTGCACTATATGTTTAAAATACCTATGCACAGAAATACAGGCAGATCAGACTGGGAGCCCCATCGAGAGCATCTGGATTAAAATAAATGGGGCAAGGAATAAAAAGAACATGATAATCGGAGTCTACTACCGACCACCCAATCAAGAAGAAGACGAGGATGAAACTTTTGAGAAACAAATTGCCAGTGTTTCAAGGAAGTGTGATAAAGTAGTGATAGGGGACTTCAATTACCCTGATATCTGTTGGGAGACCATTACTGCCAAAAGTGGCCCTTCCAAGAAATTCCTGACATGTGTGGGTGATAACTTTCTCCTACAGAAAGTGGAGGAAGGAACTAGAGGATCGGCAATCCTTGACTTGATATTGACCAATAGGGATGACTTAGTGGATAAAGTGGCAGTTACAGGAACTCTGGGGGAAAGTGACCACATCATACTTGAATTCTTGATTATAAAGGAGACAAAAGTTGAGTATAGCCATACACGTACTTTGGATTTTAGGAAAGCCGATTTTAATAAATTCAGAACTATGATAAGTAAGGTCCCATGGCAAATGAGCCTAATGAGAAAAGGAGTGCAGGATGGGTGGGAGTATTTAAAAAAGGAAATTTTAAAGGCACAGTTACAAACAATTCCAACCAGAAGAAAAGATAGAAGACAACAGAGGAAACCATTGTGGCTCCACAAAAAGCTTAGAGATGACCTGAAAACAAAAAGGGATACATATAGGAAGTAGAAGGAAGGCCAGGCTACAAAAGAAGAGTACAGACAAGTGGCGCAGAAGTGCCGAAATGGCGTCAGGAAGGCTAAAGCTCAGAATGAGCTGAGATTAGCGAGGGATGCTAAAAGCAATAAAAAGGCTTTCTTCAGATACGTGAGTAGTAAAAGACAGGAAAGAAGTGGTGGTTCAACTGCTTAATGAGGATGGCAAATTGATAACAGACGACAAAGAAAAGGCTGAAGTGCTCAATTCCTACTTTGTCTCGGTCTTCTCCCAAAAGCGGGTCTATGACCCCCCTGGAAAAAGTGAAGCAGAAGTTGAGGGGGCAGGATTACAGTTTGAGATTGATAAACAAATGGTCAAAGAACACCTAATTTCCTTGAATGAGTTCAAATCCCCAGGGCCCGATGAACTGCATCCTAGAATAATGAAGGAGCTAGCGGAAGAACTCTCAGAACCTTTGTCTATTATCTTTGCAAAATCATGGAAGACGCGTGAGGTGCCGGATGACTGGAGGAGGGCTAACGTCCCTATCTTCAAAAAGGGCAAAAAGTAAGAACCTGGGAACTACAGACCAGTCATTCTGACATCCATCCCTGGGAAAATTCTGGAGCAGATTATAAAGAAGTCAATCTGTAAACACCTTGAAATCAATGCGGTGATCACTAGAAGCCAACATGGATTTGTCAGGAACAAATCCTGTCAGACAAATTTGATCTCGTTTTTTAATAAGGTAACCTCCCTTGTGCACCGTGGGAACGCTGTGGACGTCATATATCTTGACTTCAGCAAAGCTTTTGACAAAGTACCACATGACATTCTGATTAACAAACTAGCTAAAAGTGGGCTAGATGGAACAACTATTAGGTGGATTCACAGTTGGCTACAGAATCGGACTCAAAGAGTACTTCTCAATGGAACCTTCTCAAACTGGGGAGAGGCAACGAGTGGGGTACCGCAGGGCTCAGTCCTGGGCCCAGTGCTCTTCAACATTTTTATTAATGATTTGGACGAAGAGGTGCAGGGAACGCTGATCAAATTTGCAGATGACACAAAATTGGGTGGGATAGCTAATACCCTGGAAGACAGAAACAAACTTCAAAGTGATCTTGATAGGCTGGAGTGCTGGGCTGAAAACAACAGAATGAAATTTAATAGGGATAAATGCCAAGTTCTACATTTAGGAAATTGAAACCAAAGGCGCAGTTACAAGATGAGGGATACTTGGCTCAGCAATACTACAAATGAGAAAGATCTTGGAATTGTTGTATATTGCAAGCTGAATATGAGCCAACAGTGCAATATGGCTGCAAGAAAGACCAATGCTATTTTGGGCTGCATTAATAGAAGTATAGCTTCCAAATCACGTGAGGTACTGGTTCCTCTCTGCTCGGCCCTGGTTAGGCCTCATCTAGAGTATTGCATCCAGTTCTGGGCTCCACAATTCAAGAAGGACGCAGACAAGCTGGAGCGTGTTCAGAGGAGGGCAACCAGGATGATCAGGGGTCTGGAAACAAAGCCCTTCAAAGAGAGACTGAAACAGCTGGGCATGTTTAGCCTGGAGAAGAGAAGATTGAGGGGAGACATGAGAGCACTCTTCAAATACTTAAAAGGTTGTCACACAGAGGAGGGCCAGGATCTCTTCTCGATCCTCCCAGAGTGTAGGACATGGAATAATGGGCTCAAGTTAAAGGAAGCCAGATTCCAGCTGGACATCAGGAAAAACTTCCTGACTGTTAGAGCTGTGCAACAATGGAATCAGTTACCTAGGGAGGTTGTGGGCTCTCCCACACTAGAGGCCTTCAAGAGGCAGCTGGATAAGCATCTGTCGGGGATGCTTTATGGTGGATTCCTGCATTGAGCAGGGGGTTGGACTAGATGGCCTTGTAGGCCCCTTCCAACTCTGCTATTCTATGATTCTATGAATCTATGTCTCCCTTCAATCTTCTCTTTTCCAGGGTAAACATGCCCAGTTCTTTCAGTCTCTCTTCATTGGGCTTTGTTTCCAGACCCCTGATCATCCTGGTTGCCCTCTTCTGAACACGCTCCAGCTTGTCTGCGTCCTTCTTGAATTGTGGTACCCAGACATGGAATCAGTAGGGTTGTGAATCCTCTGCAGGTTTTAGCCAGAACCAGTCACTGCCCAACTGATGTCAGAGCCACCAGCCTCCACTGGATGGATGTTACCAACCGCCTGGACACTCACCCATCACGGTCACTCTTGAGCTTCCCTCCCATTTGCAGTGAGGAGGACTCAGAGTGGAAATGTCCAAGGCCCCACTCAGCAAAATGGGGGGGGGGGCGCCCCTGTGTGTCCACCACCCTGCTTTACACACCCTACCACGTATTGAGATAAGGGAAGCAAATGCACATTACCCATTTAAAGAGTCTCTCCCCACCACCACCACCGCTGTAAGAGCATGTCCAGAGCCTAAAAGGACCTCGCCGTGCCACGATTTGCAAGTGGAGAATACATGGGGCAGGAATACCCGACACTTCTCCACCACATCCTGGGCCCAGCCTTCCGATTCCTGCGTGGTTTGAGAACGGGAGTTTTTGGAGTCCGTTTCACCATAAAGCATGAAGTCAACCAGTCCCGGCAGAACTGGTTGAAGTGTGTGCCCTTGGGACATTTTGTACTACCATCATTGCTTGCATTTCATAGAATCATAAAATCGTAGAACAGTAGAGTTGGAAGGGGCCTAAAGGCCATCGAGTCCAACCCCCTGCTCAATGCAGGAATTCTTCCTTACCTTCAGAGCAGCTCACCTGGGGGGTCCTATGCTGTCCCAGTACCAAAGAGGCTGGGACCTGCATAGCCTCAGCAATGGGAACAGACTCAAAGCCTCATGGCGGTTTGGGGCACAAGGCAGGGAATGGCTGAAAGACCCTTTCCCAATGCAGGATTCAGGCCTGCAGCTGGATTTCAATTAATCTCCATCTGGCATGGCACAAACCACATGTTAAATTACATTAAAAGGGCTTATTCCTGAGATTTCTTCAGGATTATTTGCATCTAATGGAGTCTCACGGCTCTGTGGTGGGTTTGTGGGATGTCATCATCCCCAGAAAGGAGGATTGGTGAAGTGGCTATTCCTAAAAGTAGAGATTTGCCCCTGTAGAAAGAGGCACCTCTACCATTTTGTGGGACACCCCCCCCCCCCCATGAAGGGGTCTTCTTTGCCTGCAACACATTATTTAGTTGGGTTTCTTCTGGAGCTGTTTTAGAATTATAGAATCATAGTAGAGTTGGAAGGGGCCTATAAGGACATCGAGTCCAACCCCCTGCTCAATGCAGGAATCCACCCTAAAGCATCCCTGACAGAGGGTTGTCCAGCTGCCTCTTGAAGGCCTCTGGTGTGGGAGAGCCCACAACCTCCCTAGGTCACTGGTTCCATTGTCGTACTGCTCTAACAGTCAGGATGTTTTTCCTGATGTCCAGCCAGAATCTGGCTTCCTGTCACTTGAGCCCATTATTCCGTGTCCTGCACTCTGGGAGGATCGAGAAGAGATCCTGGCCCTCCTCTGTGTGACGACATTTTAAGTATTTGAAGAGTGCTATCATGTCTCCCCTCAATCTCCTCTTCTCCAGGCTAAACAGGCCCAGTTCCTTCAGTCTCTCCTCATAGGGCTTTGTTTCCAGACCCCTGATCATCCTGGTTGCCCTCCTCTGAACACGCTCCAGCTTTTCTGCATCCTACTCTGGATTACTCTGCATTTGTCTTTCTATGATGCACATGGAGATCGTATAGCTTGCCCATAGGAATTGCCTTGCTAGATCAGACCAAAGACCCATCCTAGTCCAGAATTTTGCTTCCAATAACAGCCAGCCTACAGAAGGCTCACAACTCAGGTGCAAGACACTTTCAAACCTGGAGATTCCATTTATTCCACGTGGCAAATAGCTGTCCATGCAACCCCCTTCCACAAATGTTTCCAGTTTGTCTTACATCCATCTAAACCAATCCCCATTCTCATACCTTGAGGCAGTGAGTTCCATAAGTGTCGGTTAAAAAATATCATAAATATCATAAATCACTCCAGACATTAATTGTGGACTTCCTTCCACAAGTCCCAAACTTACTGCCTGTTTCACCCTCTCTTCTCTTGTTAAGAAACGGGGGGGGGGGGGGATTTTCTCTCTATCATCACAGAAACTTGGTAGGTGGCTGAACTTCCAGATTCTGCTAAGTCTGGGAGTATTGTTGTTGTTATTATTATTATTATTATTATTATTATTATTATTATTATTTATTTATTTATATAGCACCATCAATGTACATGGTGCTGTACAGATAACACAGTAAATAGCAAGACCCTGCCGCATAGGCTTACAATCTAATAAGTTGTAGTAAACAATAAAGAGGGAAGGAGAATGCAAACAGGCACAGGGTAGGGTAAACAGGCACCGGGTAGGGTGAAGCTAACAGTATAGAGTCAGAACAAACTCAATATTTGAAGGCTATAGGGAAAAGAAAAGTTTTTAGCTGAGTTTTAAAAGCAGTGATTGAGTTTGTAGTTCTCAAGTGATCTGGAAGAGCGTTCCAGGCGTAAGGGGCAGCAGAAGAAAAAGGACGGAGCCGAGTAAGGGAAGTAGAGGCCCTTGGGCAGGCGAGAAGCACGGCATCAGAGGAGCGGAGAGCACGAGCGGGGCGACAGTGTGAGATGAGAGAGGAGAGATAGGCAGGAGCTAGACCGTGAAGAGCTTTGAAGGTCAGCAGGAGAAGTTTATATTGGATTCTGGAGTGAATTGGAAGCCAATGAAGAGATTTCAGAAGTGGAGTGACCTGGTCAGAGCGGCGGGCCAAGAAGATGATCTTAGTGGCAGAGTGGTGGACAGAGACCAGCGGACGGATGTGAGACGAAGGAAGGCCAGAGAGAAGAAGGTTGCAGTAGTCCAACCGAGAGATAACCAGTGCGTGAACGAGAGTCTTGGCAGAAGAGACAGACAAAAATGGTCGAATCCTGGCAATATTATACAGGAAGAAACGACAGGATTTAGCTACTGCCTCGATGTGAGGAGTAAAGGAGAGCGAGGAGTCAAATATAAAGCCAAGACTACGAGCTTCCTTGACCGGAGTAAGCGTGACATCGTTGACAGTAAGAGAGAATGAGAGGTGAGGAGAAGGTTTAGGAGGAAAAACAAGCAGTTCAGTCTTTGCCATGTTAAGTTTCAAACGACGATGAAGCAGCAATAGTGACCTCCATTGGGAAATTATTCTGAATGATGGCTGTGCTTTTGTACGGGATCATGGTTCATAATTCAGGTGAAGAAGAAGAAGAGGAGGAGGAGGAGGAGGAGGAGGAGGAGGAGGAGGAGGAGGAGGAGGAGATGGTCAGGAAGGAACCAATGTCATATTTATTTATTTATTTATTTATTTATTTAGAATATTTATATACCGCTCCTTATTGAAAAAATTTCGGAGCGGTGTACAAGGTAAAATGAAAATAAAAACAGAATAAAACAGTTAAAACAAAATTTAAAAAGAAGCAAAAACAGAGATCCAAGGCTGCATGTTGAAGAAAGGCTTCTTGGAATAAAGATGTTTTCAGGAGGCGCCGAAAGGAGTACAAGGTTGGCGCCTGCCTGACCTCCAGAGGCAGGGAGTTCCACAGGAGGGGGGCCACCACGCTGAAGGCTCTTCCCCTGGTGGATTCCAATCGGAGGATGGATCTAGGTGGAACCACCAGGAGCAGGCCCTCGGATGACCTCAGTGACCGGGCAGGTTGGTAAGGGAGAAGGCAGAGCTCTCTCAGGTAACCTGGTCCCAAGTTGTTTAGGGCTTTGTACACAAGTACCAGAACCTTCAACCTGGCCCGGTAGCGAATAGGCAGCCAGTGCAGTTCCCTCAGCAGAGGAGTTCCATGCCGGAAAGGGGCAGCTCCAGGCAACAGCCGAGCTGCAGCGTTCTGCACTAGCTCCAGCTTCCGGAGCAGCTTCAAGGGCAGCCCCACATAGAGCGCGTTGCAGTAATCCAATCTTGAGGTTACCAATGCCTGTACCACCGTGGTCAAGCTTCTAGCACCTCCTGAAAACAGGAGTTGTTATTTCATGAAGCTTTCCTTGAGTGACTGGTCATTGCTTTACCAGAATTCGGGTTTTATCAGAACTCAGTTTCTTTTTTAAAATAGTATTATTTTAGTATGGTGTTTTTATTCTTTCATCCTATCTGCTGTTCACTGCTTCGAAATCTTTTGGATGTGGAGTGGTATATAAATATTGTAAATAAAATAAATAAATAATATGCATGGCGTCCAGAGCAATTATCCAATTACTGGGGAAGGCAAAACCTCAAATCTGCTGTGGCAGAGAAATGCCCTCACACAAAATATAGAGCTGCCTGGATGAGCTACAGTTCAGTCTATGCTAGTGTGACCCTGTGAAATGGAGGATCGGGCTCCTGTATTTTTAACAGTTGCATAGAGAAGGGAATTTCAGCAGGAGGCATTGTTATGCATGCAGCACCTGGTGAAATTTTCTTTTCATCACAACAGTTAAAGCTGTAGGAGCCCTGCCCTCTTTTAAATCTGGTCACTTTAGTATAGCTCCTGCAGCTTCTGCCTCTTCTTTTAATGAAAATCATTGTTTCTGCTAGATTCTTGGAACTTAATCCACATTAGGGTGACCATATGAAAAGGAGGACAGGGCTCCTGTATCTCTAACAGTTGCATAGAAAAGGGAATTTCAGCAGGTGTCATTTTTATATATGGAGAACCTGGTGAAATTCCTTCTTCGTCACACCAGTTAAAGCTGCAGGTTCACCAGGTTCCATAGCTGTTTTCCATAGCTTTTGGTATTTTAGCCTGATTTACTGTTCTCATTGCTATGATTATTCCTTTATTACTGTTTTGTATAACCCCTTCCCCCGCCCTCATATGTTTTAATGTGATTTTAGACTGTAAGCCTCTAGACAGGGTATTGCTGTTTTATTTCTATATGTACAGCACCAAGTACATTGTTGGTTCTAAATAAATAAATAAATAAATACAGGTGCCCTGTCCTTTTTTAAATCTGGTCACTCTAGTATAGCTCCTGCAGCTTCAACTGTTGTGATGAAAAGGGAACTTCACCAGGATTCTCCATATATACAAAGGACACCTGCTGAAATTCCCTTCTCTATGCAACTGTTAAAGATACAGGAGCCCGGACCTCCTTTTCATAGGGTCACCCCAGTCTACTCTCTGTACAGGTAGACTACAAAGTGAGGAGAAGCTGGCTGTGCGGATCCCCCGGGAGTGGTGCTTTCCAAGGCTGTAGCTAGACCTAAGGTTTTTCCCAGGATTGTCCTGGGGTCAAACCTGTTCATCTAAGTGCCACACAAGGCATCCAGCACTCAAGCAGGGAAAAACCCGCGATACTACAAACGAGAAGGATCTTGGAGTTGTTGTAGATCACAAGCTGAATACGAGCCAACAGTGCGATATGGCTGCAAGAAAGGCAAATGCTATTTTGGGCTGCATTAATAGAAGTATAGCTTCCAAATCACGTGAGGTCCTGGTTCCTCTCTATTCGGCCCTGGTTAGGCCTCATCTAGAGTATTGCGTCCAGTTCTGGGCTCCACAATTCAAGAAGGATGCAGACAAGCTGGAGTGTGTTCAGAAGAGGGGAACCAGGATGATCAGGGGTCTGGAAACAAAGCCCTCTAAAGAGAGACTGAAAGAACTGGGCATGTTGAGCCTGGAGAAGAGAAGATTGAGGGGAGACATGAGAGCACTCTTCAAATACTTGAAAGGTTGTCACACAGAGGAGGGCCAGGATCTCTTCTCGATCCTCCCAGAGTGCAGGACACGGAATAATGGACTCAAGTGACAGGAAGCCAGATTCCGGCTGGACATCAGGAAAAACTTCCTGACTGTTAGAGCAGTACGACAATGGAATCAGTTCCCTAGGGATATTGTGGGCTCTCCCACACTAGAGGCCTTCAAGAGGCAGCTGGACAACCATCTGTTAGGGAGGCTTTAGGGTGGATTCCTGCATTGAGCAGGGGGTTGGACTTGATGGCCTTGTAGGCCCCTTCCAACTCTGCTATTCTATGATTCTATGATTACAGGGGCCACTTATGCACTGCTAAAAAAAAAAGGACATGCATCACCAGAAAAGAGGACAAAAGAAGACACCAATTTGCATCTACTAATTGATCAAAATTGATCAAAATTTAGGGAAGATTCTGATACCATCTAAATAGAAATATGGTACACCGCACACCATGGTAGAGAAGACTGTGAGCCAGGTGTCCTCCTGCGTTCCTGCTGCTCCACCTGTGGATGGGTGCTACCTGTCCAGATGGGTCACTTCAAGGCCCCAGCTCTGCTCCCCCTTCTGATGGTTCTTTATCTTTAAATTGGACTGTCCTCGGTCAAGTAGAACACCTCCATGGGTGTTGCAGCCCCACACATCTGGAGGTCTCCAGGTTGGGGGAGGCCAGTGTATATGAATGCAGCCTGCAAGGCGTCTTTCCTCCTTTTAGATGTTCAGGTATGCCCAGGTATCATAGAATTATTTATCCCTATTAAATTTATCGCTATTAAATTTCATTCTGTTGTTTTCAGCCCAGCACTCCAGCCTATCAAGATCTCTTTGAAGGTTGTTTCTGTCTTCCAGGGTATTTGCTATCCCACCCAATTTGGTGTCATCTGCAAACTGGATCAGTGTTCCCTGCACCTCCTCGTCCAAATCATATGGTACACCGCACACCATGGTAGAGAAGACTGTGAGCCAGGTGTCCTTCTGCGTTCCTGCTTCCAGAGTTGGCCCCTTCCAACTCTGCTATTCTATGATTCTATGATCCTGAGGTCAACCTTAGGTGTCACCCCTCAGGTTCAGGGGCCCCATCCACTCTACACACACACACACACACACACACACACACCACGACTTCCTGTCGTTAGGTAGTTTCCTGACTTTTGCACAGGTTGAAATACTTCCCATAAAGCTTAGTTGCAGGCAGGAAGAGTTTTAAGCTAATATATGTGGCTCTTTGGAGTGTTTTTCCTCTGCTCTGTTTGTCTTTAGCCCGGCCCACCACTGGAATGTGCCCAACCCAGCAACAGCTTCTCCACAGCTGAATCTGATCCAGGGGTTGAAAGGCATTTGACAGCCCTGACCCAAGAGTTCAAAAGACTCCATGATGGAGTATCAGAAGCCAGAGGGGCGGATGGGTGAGTTTTCTGCTCTGGGAGGTGGGGGGGGGGCATGTTTCAGCGCCCTGTCCAGCGCTCCTCATTCTCATGACCACCTTCGTGACTAGCCAAAGAGAAAGAGAAGAACTGCACGAGAAGTGATGCAAACCACACAGATCAGGCAACTCTGCATAAGCTGCACTGTGTATGCAGGTCGTGGAATTTTCTTGACACAGGATTTGTATTTGCCTCGACGGAGAAGGCCCGGTCTCGGATTTCAATTGCCCGGACAGCCGTGAACCTCAGCTTTAATTCAGCTTCCAAAGCTGAGAAGCGCGAACGAGGAGAGCAGAACCAAAGAACGGCACTCTTGGCCCTGCACATTGGCAATACAAGCTGTGACTTTCCAAAATGGGCCATTTCAAACTGCGTATGTCGTGTTCATAACAGAAAGTGTTTCTGGGCATGTGCAAAGTACAAGAGGCCTGGCTTGCAGGCGGATGCCTCTTTTTCTGACAAGTAAGCCCTGCACGTGCCTTGTCTGAGGCTCTACCCAGACCCCAATGGCTCCAGGTCAGGTTCTTTTTTCTGACCTCTCTTGAACTGCACAGACGCAGCACAGTTGTGGGCGATTCAGGCAGGAGGAGGAGGAGGAGGAGGAGGAGGAGGAGGATGACAATGACAATGATGAAGACGATGATTCCTGCCTGACTTACGTCTCCTTGGGGAAGCTGTCCTGTGGGGCGGGCTTTTCAGCCAGCGTGGCTTCCGGCCAATGTGGAGACTTCTCCCACAAGCCCACACTGATCCAGGAAAAGTGGGCAGGGAAGGTGGCAAAGGAAGGGGAAGGGTTGAGGTGCCCCTCCCCCCAGCCCTGCAGCCCTGCCTGTCCTCATTAATCCCCTGCCTACAGGGAGTCCCATCAAGTTTGCTTAAGTGCAGCGAGCAGAGATGCCTCGTCTCACCCAGCAAAGAATGTGCACGTAGAGAAAGAGCGGAGGCTATAAAAAGAACAAGAGGCCGGGTCGTGCGTAGCTTTGCTCATCTTCTCGGTCTGACTCAGCATCACGGCCTCCCCCATCACCCCCACCCCACTGCAACGGTTCCAACGTACAGCTAGTAGCATCGCTCCTACATATTCCCTGAAATGAACACCCACATCCGTTCCTTCCAACTCAAGGCAAAGCTACCAAAGACCTTCGAGCAAAGGACTTTTAGCTCTGGGACCAATTTCTTTGATGGGAGAAGAAGCTTGGAAAACTGAGAAATTATAATAAAAGCATACCTTTGAGCATGTACAGAGTGCAACTGTAACTAGAACACATACCCTCCCACCTGGATTTAGGGTTTTTTTTGGGGGGGGGTTAGAACTTAGGAAGACATGTTCACAGGTTCGATTACTGTTCTTAACGCTCAATTGAAAACTTTTCTTTTTTTCTACATCTTTTAGAACTTGACTTTGTTCTTACTTTCACACTGTTAGTTTTATTGTCCTCTGTGCCTATTTGGTGCATTCTCTTCCACACTCGAGGCCTTCAAGAGGCAGCTGGACAACCAGCTGCCAGGGATGCTTTAGGGTGGATTCCTGCATTGAGCAGGGGGTTGGACTCGATGGCCTTGTAGGCCCCTTCCAACTCCGCTATTCTATGATTCTATGAAAGCGTGCTCAGGCCTACAGGCAATGAGGACGCTTGCTAACGTAGTCCTGATAGCTGTATGCTACCTTGGGATGTTGGAAGAACCCTGCGTGCTGGCCAGCTCAGTCTGCATCAAGTCAGGCCGGCTTGCGGATTTCTGGGTTGTTTTTATTTGTGTAAAGTAATTTCTGGGCGGAGCTCTCTGGATGGTTCAAGAAATATTATTATTATTATTATTATTATTATTATTATTATTATTATTATTTATTACATTTATATACCACCCCATAGATGAAGCTCTCTGTGGTTTACAAAAGCTCTCTGGGGAAGAAGAAGAAGAAGAAGAAGAAGAAGAAGAAGAAGAAGAAGAAGAAGAAGAAGAAGAAGAAGAAGAAGAAGAAGAAGAAGAAGAAGAAGAAGAAGAAGAAGAAGCAGCAGCAGCCCTATGCTGGAGAGACCAAAGGCCTTACCTAGTCCAGCATTCTGTTCCCAGAGTGGCCAACCAGATGCCCAAAGCAGGACAGGAACACAAAAGTATCCTCCTGATCTCAATCCCCAGGGGCTGGTATACAGGGAGACCTTGCCTAGGATACCGGAGGCAGCTTAAAGCCCTCGTGACTAATTGCCACTGGTAGCCATCCCCCCTCCTTCACCCCATTTTAAAGCCATCCAGCTTGGTGGCCCTCACTGCATCTAGAGTATGACTGAAACACACTGCATATGGAATCAACACACTGCACATGCCTAAAAGGTAACATTAAATAAACACTAGTAAGACCTGGCTTCTTTTCTCTGGAAACCTCCTTGCACAGTGGGATGGTGCTACAGAAATAAAAAGGTAGAATGAAACTATGTTCTTTCGCTTCGTTTTCAGGAGAGGGGCGGAGGACCGTATATCTAGTATGACTTCGCAGATGTTGTGGCAGAAATCCCTTTTTTTAATCATAAACATCCCATCTTTTCTCCAGGTTGTTCCTCATATTGGGGAGGAGCCTCAGGGATGAAAGAACTGGGCATGTTTAGCCTGGAAAAGAGAAGGTTGAGGGGAGACACGAGAGCATTCTTCAAATACTTAAAAGGTTGCCACACAGAGGAGGGCCAGGATCTCTTCTCGATCCTCCCAGAGTGCAGGACACGGAATAACGGGCTCAAGTTACAGGAAGCCGGATTCCAGCTGGACATCAGGAAAAACTTCCTGAGTGTTAGAGCAGTATAACAATGGAACCAGTTACCTAGGGAGGTTGTGGGCTCTCCCACCCTAGAGGCCTTCAAGAGGCAGCTGGAAAACCCTCTGTCGGGGATGCTTTAGGGTAGATTCCTGCCTTGAGCAGGGGGTTGGACTCGATGGCCTTGTAGGCCCCATCCAACTCTGCTATTGTATGATTCTATGATGGGGCAGAGCACCTACTGAATTTCATGTCAAAAATCCCTGGGTTATGCAGTACAGCACTTGTTTTATGTTTGGTGTCCTCCAGATGGGTGGGAAACTCCAGTCATTTCGGCCCTGGTTAGGCCTCATCTAGAGTATTGCATCCAGTTCTGGGCTCCACAATTCAAGAAGGACGCAGACAAGCTGGAGCGTGTTCAGAAGAGGGCAACCAGGATGATCAGAGGTCTAGAAACAAAGCCCTATGAAGAGAGACTGAAAGAACTGGGCATGTTTAGCCTGGAGAAGAGAAGATTGAGGGGAGACATGAGAGCACTCTTCAAATACTTCAAAGGTTGTCACACAGAGGAGGGCCAGGATCTCTTCTCGATCCTCCCAGAGTGCAGGACACGGAATAACGGGCTCAAGTTAAAGGAAGCCAGATTCCGGCTGGACATCAGGAAAAACTTCCTGACTGTTAGAGCAGTGCGACAATGGAATCAGCTACCTAGGGAGGTTGTGGGCTCTCCCACACTAGAGGCATTCAAGAGGCAGCTGGACAACCCTCTGTCAGGGATGCTTTAGGGTGGATTCCTGCATTGAGCAGGGGGTTGGACTCGATGGCCTTGTAGGCCCCTTCCAACTCTGCTATTCTATTATTCTAGGTGGCAATGGGTTTTTCCAACCAAAAACTGCATACAAAAATATGTATACTAGGGGAGAGTGGACACAAAAATGCATTTATTTGTGAAAATAACATTAAACACTGCATTCTATTGGGGACACTTTCTTGCAAAAACTGTATCTATAAGACCAAAGTGCACAGAAATTTGCATATGAATTCTTGTGTGTGTTTTGTTTGAAAGAAAAAATCTTAAAAGTTTGGGACAAAGTGAATGAAAAACCTAGAGAAACTAAAATGAGAAACTGAGAGAAACAAAAAATTACAGATTTATCCATCTCTAATCTGGACCTCAATCATATTGCACACTGGTTTGGGATTATTTTATACTAAAAAGCAGACAATAAATGTTAGAACTAACTAACTAAGAATGTAGTGCTATGCATGCTTAGACGGGGGGGGGGGGGCGGAATCCTTCAACTCCTAGCATGGCTGGCTGGGGAATGCTGGGAGTTTTAGGATGTTTTTCTGTCTTAACATGCATAGAATTGTGCCTTTAATCAACACATAAGGAAATTTGACGCAATCCCATTTTCTTTTCACAATACCCCTGTAAGGCCGATTTGGATCAGAGGCAGTGTTGGCATTTGCACTAGGTCTGTGCTCCGCTTCACTTCGGAGCATAGAAGCAATAGCGAGGTGGCCTGATTTGCCTCCGACAAAGGCAGAGACGAAACGGATCGGGGGGCTGCAGATCGAGGCGAAGAGGATCAAGAACAAGCAGATCCTTCGCCTCGATCCGGAGCTCTGAAAAAAAGGTAAGTGGGGGCTTACCTCGCGCTGCTGCAGTCTGTGTGGCAAAGGCGGCAGAGCTAGGTAAGGGGGCAGAGGGGAGGGGGACTCACCTGCCTCTGTCGTGGTCCAGCGGCGGCTTCAACTGAGGCTGAGGCTCAAACCTGAAGACCAGGCCGCAATCGCGGCCTGCCCTTCCGCTTTGAGCCTCGGCCTCAGGTGAAGCTGCTGTCGGAACACCATGCACGCAGGTAAGGGGGGAGGAGGGAGGGGGCCTTACCTGCCACCGCCACTGCAGTCCGTGCAGTGACGGCGATGGAGCCAGGTAAGGGGACAGGGGGGAGGGTCCTGAGTCCGTCGCGTTCCAGCAGCGGCTTCACCTGAGCCTGAGAACTCAAACTGGAAGACCAGGCCGCAACAGCCTGGTCTTCCTGTTTGAGTCCTCGGGCTCAGGTGAAGCCGCTGCTGGAACGCAACGGACGCAGGTAAGGGGGGAAGAGGGAGGGGGCCTTACCTGGCACCGCCGCCGCCACCTCAGTCCGTGCAGCGATAGCAACGGAGCCAGGTAAGGGGGCAGGGGGGAAGGGTCTTACCTGAGTCCGTCGCATTCCGGCAGCGGCTTCAACTGAGCCCGAGGACTCAAACCGCCCTGGTCTTCCTGTTTGAGTCCTCGGGCTCAGTTGAAGCAGCTGCTGGAACGTGATGGATGCAGGTAAGGGGGGAGGGGGGCTTACCTGCCGCCACCGCTGCAGAGGTCCAATTCAGTTCCAGAGCTCTGCAGTGGAGTGGAGTGGACCATAGGCAGATCGACGTGGGGTGGAGCGGCCCCGATCCGGAATTTGCGGATCAGGTGCGGAGCGGATCGTGGGGTCCGTGCACAGCCCTAATTTGCACATAACAATAAGCCAGAGTTGCTGATTTATCCTAGTTTCATTTCATTTATATCATTTCATTTCTATTTCACCTAATAGCCAAAGCTCTCTGGGCAGTTCACAAAAAATTACAACCCAAAATTAGAACATACTGGAAACGTAATATAAAACATTGACCTAGTCGCTCAACCGAGGGAGCTTCACAGCCAGGCAAAGATTCTGAGCCGACTTTTGACAGAGGAGCTCCACTGCTTTAGCCTCTGCCCTACGGTCCCCGTTGCATCGTTTTTCATGTTGAGAGCTGTCTCCTAGACCTCCTCCCAGCAGCTCAGAGGAGGGCTTCTCTTCACAACAACGCTGCAAGGTAGGAGACGCTGAATGATGCCGGTTTGCCCAAGGCCACTAAGTAAAACTTTCTGGGCTCAGCTGGAAAAGGTTTTTTATTAAATAAATAAATAAATAAATCTGGCCATTCCTTAGCCCAATTCAAGACCACTGGCACTGTCCCAAGCTCCCCCTGCTTGACATCAGAGTGGACCTATCTGCCCCACACATCCACAGAAGGCAGAGGCTCAAGGGCCACAATGTAAAAAACCAAATGCACAGTTACAAGATGGGGGATACTTGGCTCAGCAATACTACAAACGAGAAGGATCTTGGAATTGTTGTAGATCACAAGCTGAATAAGAGCCAACAGTGCGATATGGCTGCAAGAAAGGCAAATGCTATTTTAGGCTGCATTAACAGAAGTATAGCTTCCAAATCATTTGAGGTTTCCCCTCTATTCATTATTATTATTATTATTATTATTATTATTATTATTATTATTTATTTATTTATATAGCACCATCAATGTACATGGTGCTGTACAGAGTAAAACAGTAAATAGCAAGACTCTGCCGCATAGGCTTACAATCTAATAAAATCATAGTAAAACAATAAGGAGGGGAAGAGAATGCAAACAGGCACAGGGTAGGGTGAGCAGGCACAGGGTAGGGTAAAACTAACAGTATAAAGTCAGCCCTGGATAGGCCTCATCTAGAGTATTGCATCCAGTTCTGGGCTCCAGGATGAGACTGAAAGAACTGGGCATGTTTAGCCTGGAGAAGAGAAGATTGAGGGGAGACATGAGAGCACTCTTCAAATACTTAAAAGGTTGTCACACAGAGGAGGGCCAGGATCCCTTCTCAATCCTCCCAGAGTGCAGGACACAGAATAACGGGCTCAAGTTAAAGGAAGCCAGATTCCAGCTGGACATCAGGAAAAACTTCCTGACTGTTAGAGCAGTACGACAATGGAACCAGTTACCTAGGGAGGTTGTGGGTTCTCCCACCCTAGAGGCCTTCAAGAGGCAGCTGGACAACCATCTGTCAGGGATGCTTTATCGTGGATTCCTGCATGGAGCAGGGGGTTGGACTCGATGGCCTTATAGGTCCCTTCCAACTCCGCTATTCTATGATTCTATGATTCTAAGGGGTCACAGGGTCTCTGAACGCCCTCCAGTATCCAGGCAGCAAGCCGGCTGGGTCCAGCTGTCTGGTCACCCAGTCTGCATCCAACTCGTCAGAGGCCATTGTGCTTTGTCCAGAGGGGCTGGGGGCATACGGGGGTGGGGGGGGGGGAGGCAGGAGATTACTGTAAATATCTAAATAGATCTGATGTCTTGCAGGAGTGGAGAGGCAGACTGTGTCCTGCGGGGCCCACAGAGAATTGCTCGGAAGTTGTGAAGAATGTGACAAAGTTTCTTAGCCTGCCAAGAAAAACGCGCCCTCTGCCTTCCCCTTTTATCCCCCCACCCGCCACCCCCATCTCCGCAGTCTCGTAAAACAAATCAGATTGATTTGGAGCAGAAGCCACCTCTGTAAGGACCCTCGCCATGCGCACACCAGCCAAACGCACATTTCTCTTGCCTCCTTTCGGCCACCGTCCGCCATAAATCAACGTTTCCCTCTCTGACTCCCTCTCATTTCTGTCTCTTTCAATGCTGAGTAGGAGGCCATGATTTCCTTCAGTTGCAAGATCCACTTCCCAGAGCCACTGCTTCCCGACCTCACCACACACTCTCCTAACTTTCCAGTCTCTTCCTAAAGCAGCCTTCCCCAAGCTGCAGGTGTGTTGGACTACAACTCCCATCATTGCCATGGAGGCTGGGAACAATGGATGCTATAATCCAACACATCTCATGGGTGCCAGGTTGAGGAAGGTTGCCCTAGAGGTTACAGATTGGGCTCCTCAACTAGACCTAAGGACCTAATGGAGACCCTGCTGGGTACCACCAAGAGTCCTGCAGGTTCAGCATCCTCTGCTGCCCCCAGTGGCCAAACAGATGCCTCCAGGAAGCCCACAAGCTCGACAATGACTCAATAGTGGTCTCTACTTTATTGTTTACTAGGGATGTGCACTCCACCCCGGAATTATCTGGTAAGTAACCGCAAACATCCACGGAGCATTTGATCTTCCAGAGCGGAGATCAGAGCGGAGACGTGCCCAACTAGAGCTTCTAACATTTCCAGAACTATCGTGTGTGTGTGTGTGTGTGTGTGTGTGCGTGTGTGTGTGTCTAAATCGAATATCTCCATATTTGGAAGACACTGAGTGGAGGGGTAGCTTTGATATTGACTTCTGTGGCTAACCAATTAGGAATTGCCACAGCTCTGTCTATGACCGTGTTTTCCTCCAATCACAGTGTTTGAGGGGTGGGGTATGGGAAGCGTGTTTCTGCTCAGACTCATAGAAGTCAATCATCCACATTTCCACAGTGTGAAATTGAGTGAGAAAGCTTCTACACCTGAGTCAGGCACCATGTCAGTCAGTGCTGCTGGGCTGGCGGGCTGGCTGGCATGGTGAGTAAGAAAACTTCTGTGCCCGACTCAGGCACAGACAGGCTCTTTATTTCAGTGGCTGGGTGCAGGGGGCGGGGGGTCAGTCCAATAGATCTGGAGGGCACAAAGTTGGAGAAGGCTGGAGGGGTGGTTTTTTTTTTAATTCCTAAAAAATCAAGGCATGAATGGATCTGATTCAAACTTGGCATTATTATTATTATTATTATTATTATTATTATTATTATTATTTATATAGCACCATCAGTGTACATGGTGCTGTACAGAGTAAAACAGTAAATAGCAAGACCCTGCCGCATAGGCTTACAATCTAATAAAATCATAGTAAAACAATAAGGAGGGGAAGAGAATGCAAACAGGTACAGGGTAGGGTAAGCAGGCACAGGGTAGGGTAAAACTAACAGTAGAAAGTAACAGTAGAAGTCTGCACAACATCAAGTTTTAAAAGCTTTAGGAAAAAGAAAAGTTTTTAGTTGAGCTTTAAAAGCTGCGGTTGAACTTGTAGTTCTCAAATGTTCTGGAAGAGCGTTCCAGGCGTAAGGGGCAGCAGAAGAGAATGGACGAAGCCGAGCAAGGGAAGTAGAGGCCCTTGGGCAGGCGAGAAACATGGCATCAAAGGAGTGAAGAGCACGAGCGGGGCAATAGTGTGAGATGAGAGAGGAGAGATAGGAAGGAGCTAGACAGTGAAAAGCTTTGAAGGTTAACAGGAGAAGTTTATATTGGATTCTGAAGTGAATTGGAAGCCAATGAAGAGATTTCAGAAGCGGAGTTACATGGTCGGAGCGGCGAGCCAAGAAGATGATCTTTGCGGCAGAGTGGTGAACAGAAACCAACGGACTGATGTGAGAAGAAGGAAGGCCAGAGAGAAGAAGGTTGCAGTAGTCCAACCGTGAAATAACCAGCGCATGAACAAGTGTTTTGGCAGAAGAGACAGACAAAAATGATCGAATCCTGGCAATATTATACAGGAAAAATCGACAAGATTTAGCTACTGCCTCAATATGAGGAATAAAGGAGAGCGAGGAGTCGAAGATAAAGCCAAGGCTACGAGCTTCCTTGACCGGAGTAAGCGTAACATCATTGACAGTAAGAGAGAATGAGAGATGAGGAGAAGGTTTAGGAGGAAAAACAAGCAATTCAGTCTTTGCCATGTTAAGTTTCAAGCGACGATGAAGCAGCCAAGCTGAGATATCTGAAAGACATGCCGAGATACGATCGTGAACATCAGGAGAAAGTTCCGGAGATGACAGATCTAGTTGTGTATCATCGGCGTACAGATGATATTGGAGGCCATGGCTAAAGCCCTCCTTAAAAGCTATCATGCTGCCATGTTTCATCTCTTTATCTATAAAAATTAATTTCCATTTTAAAGTTCCTAAAATATCAAAGCATGAACCAATTTGATTCAAACTTGGCAGGGCTAAAGCCCTCCTTAAGAGCTATCAGTGTGCCATAAAGATTTTATGTCTTTATGTTTAAAAATGAGGGAGCTGTAAGCATTTCTGTTAATACCAGCTACCCAAATACTGACCAGTTCTTCAACGGGTAATTCAACAAGCTGAAGAGAGAGGGGAGAGATGGGGGCACTCCAAAATTGAGGCAGAGAATCACCTCTATGGAGCTCCAGATCGAATTTCGAGGCAGACCCCTATAGTTTACATATTATATTGCCCCATCAGGGTGCCTGGACCTGTCCGGAGCGCCCAGAGGTGCTTGCAAACTAAAATTAGCCGTGTGTGAAACAACAGAGGAAAGGCAGAGAAACGGAGTCCCCAAAGGTCAACAAAAGAACAATACACAGTCATTTCAGTTGCTCACGGAGTGGCAGCACAGGAACTAGCCATGATGCAGCCTTGTAATTCTAGTCCTCGGACTTAATGGTCTTATGGGAGGCCCATTAGAGAACCATGTGCATTACTTCATACTGACAGGATGGGAGCTAGCAGTGACCAGCCAAGACAGGGATCTTGGGGTTCCAGTGGACAGATCCATGAAAATGTCCACCCACAGTGCAGCTGCTGCAAAAAAAGAAAAAGAAAAAGGGGGGCAAACTCTTCGTTAGGCATATTTAGGAAAGGAATTGAAAACCAAACTTGCAGCACCCTTCTGCTCTCATACAACCCTATGGTGCCACCACATTTAGAACATTGTGTACAGTTTTGGTCACCGCACCTAAAAAAAGGGGATATTATAGAGCAGGAGAAAGTGCAGAAAAGGGCAACCGAAATCACAAAGGAGCTGAAACAACTTCCCTAGAAGGAACATCTGGGACTGTTTAGCTGAGAAAAAAGTTGAGTAACAGAGGGCATGTTTACACCAGTTGTTATCCCCGGGATCGCCCAAAGATCATCCCTGTGTGTCAACATGACGCACGAGGGATCCCGGAGGCAGGGAGGCAAGATCCCTGCATTTCCCTGGGATAACCGGGACGGCTCTAATCCTGACTTTTCCTGTGGTCTTGGGATCGTCCCAAGACTGCAGGACATGTGGGTGGCCATCCCAGTTTTGTCCCAGCTCCTTGTGAGTAAACACAAGGACCCAGGACCGGGCATGGAACTCCTCAGGGAAATTTATTTACCTTTTATTTTCGTTGTAGCACTCGTGCGCTCCAGCTCCTCTTTCTTTAAAAAAATAATAATTGGCCACCACAACGGGCGCGATGCCTGGGATGTCACGCAGCCACTTGTGGACTGGGGAGGAGGATCTCATGATCAGAAAATCACAAGATCCTCCTCCCGTCCCGGAACACCGGGAGGTCTAGACATACCCACAGTCACCCAGAAAGCCACTCATAAGGTGTTAATATGTACCAGTTTGCCTGAGCCCACAAGAAGGAAAAGTTTGATTTCCAAATAGCATTTCAATAAGCCATCATTTAAGGATTATGGCCATTGTTGAAGTTTTAACGATTAAACTTAATTTTAGGGGGATATAACTAGCTCCTAGGCAGGCCAAAACAAGGGGTCTCTTTGAACCAAAAGCCTCACTCTTTCCCAGAAGAGAAAGCTTGTAGAATCCCCTCTTCTTCCTCATTCTTCCTCCCTCCCTCTCTCTCTCTCTCTTTCTTCACCAAAGGGGCACCCCACTGCCTCCAACTTCATCACACCCCAGACTGCACAGCTATGGAGAGGTAACCAACCCCTTACTAACTTTTCCCCAAATAAGTCTACTTTCTTATCAGGTTCCCCCCTCTCTTCTCTTCCGTCATCACTCTTTCCTGGAGAACCCAGTCAGTTTTCCCTGCTTCTTTCTTCAGAGAGAGACAACTTGCTAGCGACCTCCCTCCATTCACTAAATCTAGTACCAGGCTCTGAGCTTTATCACACCTGCGTTATACTGTGCAATCACTGCAAATTGCACGCAAAAGACTCTGAAGTTTTCCACCTTATAATCTGCTTTGATTGTGACGTACTCCCAGGCATCCTGCCTTAATTGTGCAATAAAGCAAAAAAGATTCGCCGTATTTAGCCCCTACTTTTTGAGCGTACCTTCCGAGCCACCGCTGGGGCGCAGGAGCAGAATTTTAAACCAAAATTAGCACAGTAATAGATATTAGGGAGAGCTTTAAGCAAACCAAATTTGAATTGAATTGAGCTATCCGTTGATTTTTAATGATTTTTTACCTTCCCCCCCTTAAACTCACTTTCTGGTATGCAAAGGACCACTGTCGCCCGGTAGCAAAAACAACTATTGCGAAAGCTTAGTGCTACGGGTATAATCCCCTGCCAGTCCTGAAATCCACTCCCCAACTCTCCACCACCAAAACTTCTCCTCTCCTCTCCTAGGCAGGCTCTACACTACTGCTTTAAAGCGCGATAAAACTGTTATAAAGCGCTTTAAAGCAGTAGTGTAGATCCAGCCCTAGTCAGTTACACCAAACCGTTGCTTTCAATGCATCTATCTTAATCATTAGAACTAGAATTCTGTACAAAAGAACAGTGATCCTTTAAAAACCCTATTGCTGTGATTTGATCTCTTGAATGTATGGCCATAGCTAGACCTAAGGTTTATCCCTGGATTGTCCAGGGGTCAAACCTGTTCATCTAGGTGACACACAGGGGATCCAGTGCTCAGGCAGGGGCGAACCCTGGATGATCCCAGGATAAACCTTAGGTCTAGCTGTGGCCTTTGTCTTTAATTCTCTTCAATAAATTATTCCTGGGTTAAGCAATGGTGTCTTCAATCTCTAAACTTCTCCTTAAGATGCATAGCTTTGGGACGCTCAGTGCTCAATGTTAAAAGATCCCTTGAAGTGTCAAAGTTGCATGTCTGAACCAGGGCAAACAGGATGATCAGGGGTCTGGAAACAAAGCCCTATGAAGAGAGACTGAAAGGACTGGGCATGTTTAGCCTGGAGAAGAGAAGATGGAGGGGAGACATGAGAGCACTCTTCAAATACTTAAAAGGTTGTCACACAGAGGAGGGCCAGGATCTCTTCTCCATCCTCCCAGAGTGAAGGACATGGAATAACGGGCTCAAGTTAAAGGAAGCCAGATTCCAGCTGGACATCAGGAAAAACTGAGCAGTACGACAATGGAATCAGTGACCTAGGGAGGTTGTGGGCTCTCCCACCCTAGAGGCCTTCAAAAGGCAGCTGGACAACCATCTGTCAGGGATGCTTTAGGGTGGATTCCTGCATTGAGCAGGGGTTTGGACTAGATGGCCTTGTAGGTCTCTTCCAACTCCGCTATTCTATGATTCTATGATTCTATGTAAGCGTGCTCAGGCCTACAGGCAATGAGGACGCTTGCTAACGTAGTCCTGATAGCTGTATGCTACCTTGGGATGTTGGAAGAACCCTGCGTGCTGGCCAGCTCAGTCTGAATCGAGTCAGGCCAGCTTGCGGATTTCTGGGTTGTTGTTTTTATTTGTGTAAAGTAATTTGCGCAAATTGAAACCCACAACTGACATCTGTCTGTCCCTGCTCTTCAAACACCATTCCATGCTTTAAAACTACTTCTGCATTCCCAATATGTTAGAGCAATGAAAACAGCAGTGTTTGCCTCTCCTAATAATAATAATAATAATAATAATAATAATAATAATAATAATAATAATACTCCAAGCATCTGGCACTTTAAGCCAGATTCCATCTGGACATCAGGAAAAACTTCCTAACTGTTAGAGCAGTACGACAATGGAACCAGTGACCTAGGGAGGTTGTGGGCTCTTCAAGAGGCAGCTGGACAACCATCTATCAGGGATGCTTTAGGGTGGATTCTTGCATTGATGCACGAATCAATGGACCTTGTAGGCCTCTTCCAACTCTGCTATTCTATGACTCTATGATTCTATGAAATCCTGGCACCATCATGATAACAGCAATAAATGGAGTTTGCTCCTGCATCTGCCACTCTCTCGATGGCCCTTGACAGGGATCAGGAAGGTGCTGTGGGGCGCTGGATTGTAGTCCCAAGACCCAGCCCTAGTTGCACCATTGCCCATTTGTTAAAACAAGAGCAGCAACAACAAAATAACGTTTCCATTTTAATTAGCTCAGGGGCTTTGATGTGAAAGCACTGCGAGTTCAGTTCAGCCCTGGTTCTCAAAACAAATTCCTAGGCTTGGAATGTATTCAGGGGCTTGTTCTTTAACATGTGTTTGTTGCACCTGGCTCCAGTCGGTGGATCTGGGGGGTTCTGGTTTTTTTTTAAAAAAAAATCAAAATAGATCCCATAGTCCTGACATCTGCCCAGTCCTGGACTAAGCAAGAGAGGGCCAGGGCAAGGATGAGAGTTTTTGCCGAGGAGATCCATGCCGGCTTACGGAGTGAGCAGATGGGAATGCAAAACTGGCTTGAACACCATAGGAGAGGCAGAACTCCCTGCCAAAGGGAAAGCAGCTGCTGCGACCCGGCCTGCCCCCTACATGCACATGGCCACACACCCGCACCCCAGCACCAAAGACAACAGTGCGTAACCCAGGAATGGAGATCTATGAAATCAGCCCTCCCGCACAGAAGGAGGTCAGAACTCAGCTGTCCGGTTTTTATTATTATTATTATTATTATTATTATTATTATTATTATTATTTATTACATTTCTATACCGCCCAATAGCCGGAGCTCTCTGGGCGGTTCACAAAAATTAAAACCATTCAAAGTATAAAACAACAGTATAAAACCATAATATAAAATACAATATAAAAGCTCAACCAGATAAAAACAGCAGCAATGCAAAATGACAAATTTAAAACCATGTTATTTAAAATTTACAGATTGTTAAAATGTTGGGAGAATAAAAAGTTCTTCACCTGGCGTCTAAAAGCATATAATGTAGGTGCCAAGCGAACCTCCTTAGGGAGCTCATTCCACAGCCGGGGTGCCACAGCAGAGAAGGCCCTCCTCCTGGTAGCCCCCTGCCTCACTTCCTTTGGCAGGGGCTCACGGAGAAGGACCCCTGAAGATGACCTTAGGGTCCGGGCAGGTATATATGGGAGGAGGCGTTCCTTCAGATAACCTGGCCCCAAGCCGTTTAGGGCTTTAAATGTTAATACCAGCACTTTGAATCGGGCCCGGACCTGGACTGGCAGCCAATGAAGCTGGAAAAGGACTGGCGTAATGTGGTCTCGTTGGCCAGTAGCTGTTAGTAAGCATGCTGCCCTGTTTTGCACCAGTTGAAGTTTCCGGACCGTTTTCAAAGGCAGCCCCATGTATAACGCATTGCAGTAATCCAAACGAGAGGTTATCAGAGCATGGATAACTGTAGCTAAGCTATCTCTGTCCAGATAAGGGCGCAGCTGGTATATCAACCTGAGCTGATAAAAGGTGCTCTAGTTCATTTAAAATGAACTAGACCCTAACCTTCATCATTTCAGAGAAAGCCATGACATCTTCTGATCAAGGTCAAGAAATCGGAAGAGGCGCCTGGTGGGAGTGCCGTTTCCTTGCTCCTACATAGCTGTTTATCACAGGTATGACGCTCCACCCCATTTAAAAGGTTGTCACACAGAGGAGGGCCAGGATGTCTTCTCGATCCTCCGAGAGTGCAGGACACGGAATAACGGGCTCAAGTTAAAGGAAGCCAGATTCCAGCTGGACATCAGGGAAAACGTCCTGACTGTTAGAGCAGTATGACAATGGAATCAGTTACCTAGGGAGGTTGTGGGCTCTCCCACCTGAGAGGCCTTCAAGAGGCAGCTGGACAACCCTCTGTCAGGGATGCTTTAGGGTGGATTCCTGCATTGAGCAGGGGGTTGGACTCGATGGCCTTGTAGGCCCCTTCCAACTCTGCTGTTCTATGATTCTATGATTTGTCACAAGCATTTCCTGTAAGAGGTCCAGGCAACCAGCAAAGAACATCTGCCTGTCTGGATCAGGAAAGCTGTCTCCCTGGTGTTTCTGACAGGGGTCCACCAGATGCTTCTGAGAACCTCCAAGTAGGGTGTGATGTCAACAGCCCCCTTGTTTGCGCCTCCCCCTCCCCCAAGGTGCCTCACACCATGGTGGCTCCATTCAGTTAATATCACTGATAGATCAACACCCCCGCGGATGTGTCCATTCCTTTCTTCCTTACCTAGCCACCATTGTCAATTGTGTGTTGATGGAAGAAGTACCTTCTGCCTCTTAAGGCGTCTTGATATGATATAACTAGCCTTCCCAAACCTGGTGTCCTCCAGTTGCGTTGGACTACAATTCCCATTATCCCCCAGTGAGCATGGCCAACACCTCTGGAAGGGACCGGGTTGGCGAAAACCTGCATGAAAGGCAATTGCCTAGACCTGGCTGTACATCAAGGTGGAAAGGATTCTCCATCCGCGTTCTATCCAAACGCAATGTCCCAAACGCTGCCATTTATTTCATGACTTATGTGTCTTATTATGTGCTTCCCACCTTGAGGTGGAGCATAGATGTTCAGCACAGCTAAGGGAGACGGCAGCCATCCCTCGAAGGTGGCAACGGCACATCCATCTGCTGGATCCCCGTGGGCTGGCCCAGCCATAGATGCTGCTTTCCCAGAAGACAAAGCCAACAGTTTAGCCATATTGATTTTTGTGGCCAGAAGCCCCCCCTGCCACCCCCTTCCCCGGTGCAGCCACTAACGTCTGGCGACGTCTGGCCAAGCAGAAGGGCAACGTGGCTGCAGGCCACTTTGTCTGCCTCTGCTGAATGCGGAGTACCTGGAATCTGCCCGCCTGTGACTTTAACACATGGCCCGTTTCCTCCACCGATTCCTTATTAATAGCATATGCTCTACTTCCTTCCTCCGAGTTGTGAGGTTTCAGTGCCACTTTGAGGGTAAACAGTTCTTAGCCAATAACGTTAATGAAGGGCGACAGTTGGGGACGAGAACCGGGGGGGGGGATAAAGGCAGCTGTGCTTATTTGGGGAAACAAGAGGAACGTCAGGACTGTAAGGTCAGGGGACCCATCCAGCATCACGCAGCATCACGCAGCCAATCCCACCCAGGCCACAGCCACAGAACGCATCCCTCTTGGGTTAGAAATACACAGGACGGAATGAAAAATGCTCGACTGGGCCTGAGGTACGGGACCGGGACCACAGCGTGTCCAGAAGCACCATTTCGGAATGGGCAGGAGGCGCCCTGGGTGCCACCTCTGAGGCCACGTCGTGCGATTAGTGCAAGTGCATCAGAGGACAGAGACACGGGTGCGCCTCTCTTTTGAGCTAGCTGCATACTGAGTGCCTCTTCTTATCAATGGCCTGATGTATCCACTGGGCACGAAAAGGCCTGGCTTGGAATGGGTGTCAGGGAGGGGGAAATGATAGCGAGCAGCCTTCCCCTGCTGGGCTCCCCCACCTTCACCCCAGTAAATGCCTGTGAACACGGAGGAACACCATGAATAGAACCATGGAATTCACTACCATGAAATGTTGTGATGCGCTTCCCCCATAATACTAGAACCTGGAGTCACCCCATGAAGCTGATAGTGGGAGATTCAAGACAGATAAAAAGAAATACTTAGTTATGACAGGATGGGGGGGGGGTGTTCTACCGGTTCTGGATGGGATTGCACTCACCCTGAAGGAGCAGGTTGGTAGCTTGGGGGTTCTTTTAGATCCATCATTGTCACTTGAGGCTCAGGTGACCTCGGTGGCACGGAGCACCTTTTACAAACTCCGGTTGGTGGCCCAGCTACGCCCCTATCTGGACAAGGATAACCTGACTTCAGTTGTCCATGCTCTGGTAACCTCCAAGTTAGATTACTGCAATGCCCTCTACGTAGGGCTGCCTTTGAAGATGGTTCAGAAGCTGCAGCTCATGCAAAATGCAGCGGCCAGATTGATTTCGGGAACCAGAAGGTTCAACCATATAACACCTGCTCTGGTCCGCTTGCACTGGCTGCCTGTATGTTTCCGAGCCCAATTCAAGGTGCTGGTTTTGACCTATAAAGCCTTACATGGCTTGGGACCACAATACCTGACGTAACGCCTCTCCCGAAGTGAATATACCTGGTCACTACGTTCAACATCTAAGGTCCTCTTCCGGGTGCCTACTCCGAGAGAGGCTCAGAGTGTGGCAACGAGGGACAGGGCCTTTTCGGTGGTGGCCCCCAGACTATGGAATGATCTCCCTGACGACGCTCGCCTGGAGCCAACGCTGCTATCTTTCCAGCGCCAGGTTAAGACTTTCCTCTTTGCCCAGGCATATGGCAGAACATCTTGATCACCCACATGTTTAGTTTTTTTAACCGTTTTTAATGCTTTATGTGTGAATGTTCTGTGTTTTAAAATCTTAAATTTTGTATACTTGTTTTTATCTCAATTTTAGAATTTCTGTAAACCACCCAGAGAGCTCTAGCTATGGGGGCGGTATATAAGTGTAATAAATAAATAAATAAATAAATAAATAAATAAATAAATAAATAAGAAGTACTTAATGCATAAACTACGGAATTTGTACAAGATTTAGTGATGGCCACCAATTTGGATGGCTTTAGAAGAGGGTTGCATAAATCCCTGGACAAGAAGTCCATCAATGGCTGCTAGTCCTGATAGTATCAGAGGCACTGTGCCTATATATACCAGTTGCTGGGGAACATGGGTGGGAGGGTGCTGTTGCACCGTGCCCTGCTTGTGGATCCCTGGTTGACAGCTGGTCGGCCACTGTGTGAACAGAGTGCTGGACTAGATGGACCCTCGGTCTGCTCCAGCTTGGCTCTTCCAATGTTCTTATGTAAGTCCTCTGCCACGGCAACCCTAAATATAACATATCGCATTAGTCCAACCAGGACTACCAGAGCACAGAGCACCATGACCAGACTATCCCTGTCCAGAAATGGATATCCTTTGGCAATGAATTCCATAGTTTGACTATGCACTGTGTGAAGATGTCTCTTTTTTCTGTTCTGAATCTCCCACCCATCTGCTTAATGGGATATGACCCCGTTGGGTTCTAGTATTTTGGGAGAGGGCAAAAAAGTCTGCCAATCCTGTGTCTCCACAGCCAGCAAAACTTGATAAGCCTTTACCATGTGCCCACTTAGGCCTTAGCTAGACCTAAGGTTTATCCCGGGATCGTCCCGGGGTCATCCCTACCTGCTCCCTGGATCCCCTGTGTGTCATTTACATGAACAGGGATGATCCCGGGATAAACCTTAGGTCTAGCTAAGGCCTTAGTTTCAATTTCTTTCTAAACCCAACAGCCCCAAATGCGTTGGCCTTTTCTTGTAGCCCCCTGATCGTTATGCGCATGCTTTGAATGCAGAAAGTGTCCGGTTTGATCCCTGGCATCTCCAGGTGGCAAAGAATCTGGCCTGCACCCCTGGACTTGACTCGGTCCATCTAGCCCACGGTTGACAATACTGGGCTGGATGGACCAAGGGTCAGTATAAGGCAGCTGCCTACATTCCTACTTTTCCAGCTCTAGTAGATCCTTTTTGAGATGGGGCAGCCCAAACTGGAGCCAAGCTGGAGCGTGTTCAGAGGAGGGCAACCAGGATGATCAGGGGTCTGGAAACAAAGCCCTCTAAAGAGAGACTGAAAGAACTGGGCATGTTGAGCCTGGCGAAGAGAAGATGGAGGGGAGACATGAGAGCACTCTTCAAATACTTAAAAGGCTGTCCCACAGAGGAGGGCCAGGATCTCTTCTCGATCCTCCCAGAGTGCAGGACACGGAATAACGGGCTCAAGTTAAAGGAAGCCAGATTCTAGCTGGACATCAGGAAAAACTTCCTGACTGTTAGAGCAGTACAACAATGGAATCAGTTACCACTAGAGGCCTTCAAGAGGCAGCTGGGCAACCATCTGTCAGGGATGCTTTAGGGTGGATTCCTGCCTTGAGCAGGGGGTTGGACTCAATGGCCTTGTAGGCCCCTTCCAACTCTGCTATTCTATGATTCTATGAAACTGCACACAATTTGGCCAGTGTGCTGCTGGGTTGAGAACCATAGAGGGGCAGGCTGAGGGCTTGGGTTCGGAAGGGAAGGGAGAAGGCCGTTTACTAGCCCTTTGGACCTCTTGTCCCTGAACGCTAATGCTGAGGCTCCAAACGTTGGATAGGCCCATGAACGTTGGGGGGAGTGAAGTCCCCCAAGGAACTGTGCATCTCCTGCCAGCTTCCTGTCCCTCTGTCACAAACAACATCCTTTGCAAGCCCTGAACGTTGTAATCCAAAGCGTGGCGAGATTCCGAGATGAAAGGAAGAGGCCTTCTCCGGACGGAGCCGTGGTCATTTCGCTGCCAGGGAAAGATCAAGCTCTTTTTAATTTACTCTCCTGGGAAAAGATGTCCAGTCGGGGGCCTTTGTGTTTTCTTACAGGCGAAGAGTCAGAGGGGAGGGACGATTTGGAGGTGACGGCACTTTGTATTCACAGGCGCAGGGAACAAGCAGCCCGCAGCCCGTGAGAACCCAGCCTCTCCCCTCCCTCTCTTCCTTTGGCCTAGGAAAAGCCCTGCGGCAAGAGTTAGGGTGACCCTATGCCCTCCTTTACAGAGGACCGTGCTCTCTATGAAGGCAGCCTCTCTTTGGAGGACTGCCCTGCCCGGTTCCAGCTGAAAGATAAAGAACTGCAAGAAGGGAGAGCAGAGCAGGGCCTTGAAGGCGCCCATCCAGCACCTGGACAGCAGACCCAACAGGCAGGCCCACAGCTCACCTGCTCACAACCACAGTGAGCTTTACGGCATCTCTGCTTAACTTCTAATCATTGTTTCTACATTTCCATCTCTACATATGAATCAGCAGGCACGTTTGTGTCCTCTTTGGCAGCGATGCAGTTCCTCTACTTTAGAGATTCACACACCGCAGAGAACCCTATTAATAAACCTGTGGCATACCATGACCAAGACTTGACTCAGGACAGTGAAATAGGGGCAGGGATGAAGGCAATGAGGAAGCTGGCTTCAGTTCCCAGATGTCCTTGTGCCGTGCCACAGACTCCCTGCGTGGCCACGTGAGGTACTGGTTCCTCTCTATTCAGCCCTGGTTAGGCCTCATCTAGAGTATTGCGTCCAGTTCTGGGCTCCACAATTCAAGAAGGACGCAGACAAGCTGGAGCGTGTTCAGAGGAGGGCAGCCAGGATGATCAGGGGTCTGGAAACAAAGCTCTACGAGGAAAGACTGAAAGAACTGGGCATGTTTAGCCTGGAGAAGAGAAGATTGAAGGGAGACATGAGAGCACTCTTCAAATACTTAAAAGGTTGTCACACACAGGAGGGCCAGGATCTCTTCTCGATCCTCCCAGAGTGCAGGACACGGAATAACGGGCTCAAGTTAAAGTTGAATGCTTCTAGGCTCTCCCACCCTAGAGGCATTCAAGATGCAGCTGGACAACCATCTGTTAGGGATGCTTTAGGGTGGATTCCTGCATTGAGCAGGGGGTTGGACTCGATGGCCTTGTAGGCCCCTTCCAACTCTGCTATTCTATGATATGATTCTATGAAGCCAGATTCCAGATGGACATCAGGAAAAGTCCGACAGTGGAACCAGTTACCTAGGGAGGTTGTGGGCTCTCCCACACTAGAGGCCTTCAAGAAGCAGCTGGACAACCATCTGTCAGGGATGCTTTAGGGTGGACTCCTGCACTGAGCAGGGGGTTGGACTCGACGGCCTTGTAGGCGCCTTCCAACTCTGCTATTCTATGATTCTATGATCTCACTAGCAACCCCAATGGTAAAGCTTTCAGGGACATATCAACAGCTGATGCCAGTAAGGAGAAAAGAGGTTCTGCATGTGGCCACAACAATCAAGGTAAGGATGGGAAAGGTTAGGGGGTTTGCATCTAGGGTAGAGATCAGCAGGCAGGGCCTTGTAATCCCCTCTGTGGGACAACTGATGCCTCCCTAATCCCTCATTTCCCAGAGAGAGGAGGGCAGGATGCCAAGGTTCTGACGGGAGGGATTTAGGGCTCTCGATCGCAGAGGCCCAGCTGTTCTCTGGCTGAGCATTTGGAAAGGCAGGATGAGACAAAGTGACCACTTGGTGGTGCTGACTCCTCGACCACACAGCATAAGTGGTAGCCCAGGAGCCTGCACAGAAGTCACCATGGGAGGGCAATGGCGAAGAAGAACTCCAGCCTGTTTGGAAGACACACACTCTGCATGCTCTCAGAGGCACTCCCTTCTGTATTATTGCTTCACGTGTCCCAGAGCTGAGCCCAAGCACTGAAACTGGCCTCAGATCACAGGCCTGGCAAGTCCTCACACAAGCCAGGATTTCGATTTCGGAACAGTACTGAGGCGAAGCCATCAGCCCTTGCCCTGGGGAAATGCAACGCCAGCTCTGCTGATCTGGAACCAAGGAAGATGTTTTCTCCACAGCTTTCAAATCCGCACTGGATCTCAGCACATCTATAGGCGCCCTTGCTGCATCATGGGATCTGTAGTGCTATTTGTAAAGTTTAAATCCATTCATACCATTGTAACGTCCATATATGTGCAAGAGAATGACAGGGGATGGAGGCTCAGGGGGGCAGAGCAGTGCTCACCCACCAAAGGATTGAGCCCCAACACCTCTCTCTCTAGAACAATCCACACCTGTGGCTCCATCTTGTCACAGTGGAGGCTGGTGGCTCTGAAGGCAGTGGGACTGTGAATCCGTTCTGAGTTTCAGTCAAAAACAGTCAGAACTCTAATGGAGCAAGGTGAATCGAAATCCAAATCCCTTGGATTCCTCCCTTGGAGTTCTGACAGGTTCCAAATGAAACCCCAAGCAGATTCATCGCCCTACTGACATGAGAGCCACCAGCCTTCACTGTGTGTTCATTCAAAATTCAGGCCATTCATGCAGCGAGCTGAGTGCTGTCAGCCCTAACTGAGAGTGGCCTTCCAGGGTCTCTGGCAGAAGAGGACTTCCACCTCACCTGCCACCTGCCCGGGTCTGAGCGTGGGACCCTTGGCGTGGGACCTTTACCAATGAGCTGTAGAAGCCTGCCCCTCCTAAATCCTGCCTGCCTCCCAGTTTAGCCCAGCCTTCATAGAATCATAGAATAGCAGAGTTGGAAGGGGCCTACAAGGCCATTGAGTCCAACCCCCTGCTCAATGCAGGAATCCAGCCTAAAGCATCCCTGACAGGTGGTTGTCCAGCTGCCTCTTGAAGGCCTCTAGTGTGGGAGAGCCCACAACCTCCCTAGGTCACTGGTTCCATTGTCGCACTGCTCTAACAGTCAGGGAGTTTTTCCTGATGTCCAGCTGGAATCTGGCTTCCTTTAACTTGAGCCCGTGATTCCGTGTCCTGCACTCTGGGAGGATCGAGAAGAGATCCTGGCCCTCCTCTGTGTCACAACCTTTTAAGTATTTGAAGAGTGCTCTCATGTCTCCCTTCAATCTTCTCTTCTCCAGGCTAAACATGCCCAGTTCTTTCAGTCTCTCTTTATAGGGCTTTGTTTCCAGACCCCTGATCATCCTGATTGCCCTCCTCTTAACACGCCTTCCCGGTGCGCTCCAGCTGTGCTGGACTACAACTCCCGTTCTCCATGGGAATTGTAGTCCCACCCATCTGGGGAAGGCTGAACTCTTCTCTCCTGCTTGCCCGCCTCATTGAATGCAACGGTTCCTCCAAAGTGCAACCCACAAATTCCCAGCAGCAGCAGAAGCGTCTTCCTCCAAACATCCAGACCTGTCAGGTCAAATCTGTCATCCCCTCCTCCCTCCTCCCCTCCCTCCCCCCACTCTCCCCCTCCCCCAGCCCAATATCTCCACTGCGCAGCTGGGGGGGGCAGCGCCTTCCGCCAGAGCTGATGGTGTCATGGAAAAAGCTGCAGCCAGCCAAAGGGAGGGTTTGTGCTGATAGAATCAGGCAATTTCTCTTCTTTTTTGCGTTGGCTCCTGGCCAGGCCCACTCCACACGCCACAGAGATCATGGCACAGCCCTCCTTCTGCCCTTCCCCCATCGCACCCTGGCCGGGAGCAGACCGCCACAACCTTTCCTCCCTGCCCCCACCCCACCCCGGCAGCAGCTCACTTTTGTCAGCAATGGGCAGATGCAGGGGGCAGGAAGGGCTCAGAACAAGACATGGGGGGCAGGAAAAGCAAATGGCCAGGAAGAGGGAAATTCTTACACAAGAGGAGGCCAAATGAGACCAGGCTGCACAGAAATCAAACAGAGTCACACGGAGGAGGGCCAGGATCTCTTCTCAATCCTCCCAGAGTGCAGGACACGGAATAACGGGCTCAAGTTAAAGGAAGCCAGATTCCGGCTGGACATCAGGAAAAAATTCCTGACTGTTAGAGCAGTACGACAATGGAATCGGTTACCTAGGGAGGTGGTGGGCTCTCCCACACTCGAGGCCTTCAAGAGGCAGCTGGACAAGCATCTGTCAGGGATGCTTTAGGGTGGATTCCTGCATTGAGCAGGGGTTGGACTCGATGGCCTTAGAGGCCCCTGATCATCCTGGTTGCCGTCCTCTGAACACGCTCCAGCTTGTCTGCGTCCTTCTTGAATTGTGGAGCCCAGAACTGGACGCAATACTCTAGATGAGGCCTAACCAGGGCTGAATAGAGAGGAACCAGTACCTCGCGTGATTTGGAAGCTATACTTCTATTAATGCAGCCATCTTACCCTAGGATGGAGACTCGCTTATTCCTAAAGTAAAGTTTCTTTCAAACCACTGCTGGAATGTTTCTTTTGTCGACACGCGTGGCCACTCACAGGAAGCTGGTTCGCACGACAAGACTAGGCACATTTTTAAATGCTTAAACAAAGAGTTATTTAAAAAAAAAAAAACCAGCAGCACGAGAGATCTCTGTATTGCATCGGTAACACTTCTATAGCTACAATGGGGAATAAAAAGAAAGAAAAGAAAGTAATTGCAAGAGCTATTCTTAAAATAAACAGCTTTCTTGCAACCTGGAACCAGGTGACCAGGGGCAAAGGGGGGGGTCTATCTGGCACCCTCAGCAGCAATAGGGTCAAAGAGGGAATTTCAAGAGGTGCTGCACTTGTGAGCACACACACACACACACGCATTCACACACACACACACACACACATTCACACACACACACACACACACATTCACACACTCACACACACACACACACACACACACATTCACACACACCAGGTGATTCCTCCATCAAGCCAAGGATGACCTACCCTTGATTGCCAGGGGTCTCCCAAGTCCTTTTAACTCAGTGGTTTCCAAACTTTTTCAGGTAACCGCCCCCTTGGTTCCACAAACTCATGCCCAGTGCCCCCTGGGAGTCCAATGGGATCGTGGAGGGAAGTGTTAATGGCGGCAGCAAGCCCTGTGCCAAGGAGCGCCCAGCGGGGCCAAAATGCTGCTGCAAGAGAACGCATGTGCTTAAAAAGCAGGTCAATCATAGCAGTATCCTTACTTAATTTTTTTAAAAAAATTCTCCATTTTTTGCAAACCTCTGCTAGGAGGAGGCACTCTGAGGAGGGCCTTAGATGATGAGTGTAGTATATTTGGGTAGAGTCATGCCGGGAGAGGCGCTCCATCAGCCCGAGTTGTCCGGAGCCGTGCTGCCAACAAGACCCTCCTCAATCCACACATGTATTAATACCGTTTAAGAAGAGTCCTTTTAACGGTGAATTGAAATGTTTCAAAAGCACCAAAACGCTAATGAAGAGACGTATCCTGCTTGGTGTGCCCTGCCACGCTGGCTGCAAACAGAGGTATTCACTCTCTTTTCCCTCCCTCCCTCAGCAAGCCTGGGGTGGGTGCTTCCCATTTAAAGGGGCCGTGCTCCTCTGGATCCTGCTGGTCTGGGTGCCCGGGCTTGGCAGCGGCAGTGGCAGCTGGGCGGAGGAGCTGAGCTGAGGAGCTAAGAATGAAAAAGGGGCCATACTGCGCGTGGTCCCTTTAAATGGGAAGCACCCGCCACAGGCTTGATGAGGGAGAGAGGGAAAAGAGAGCGAACGCTTCAGTTTTGCAGCCGGCGTGGCGGGGCACACCAAGCAGGATATGACTCTTCATTAGCGTTTTGGTGCTTTTGAAACATTTTAATTCACCGTTAAAAGGACTCTTCTTAAACAGTATCAATACATGTGTGGATTCTTCCCCTATATGGCTTGGGACCAAACTACCTTCTCCCATAAAAACGTCCCTGGGTTTTAAGACCTTCTGGAGAGGCGCTTCTCGGAAAAGACCACCTTGAGTGTCCCCCTGCCGCCCCTTTGCCTCTTAGCACCCCCCTATGCAATCCCACCCACCCCAAGGGGGCGGTATCGCCCACTTTGGGAACCACTATTTTAACTGGAGATGCAGACAGGGATTGAACCTGGGGCCTTCTGCTTGCCACGCACTTCGGATTCGAATGCAAACATGAGCAGAACAAGTGTTTTTTTTTTTCAAGTAATGTTCACAAATGCCTGAATTTTTTTCAGCTTGGCTGCTTCATCGTCGTTTGAAACTCAATATGGCAAAGACTGAATTGCTAGTTTTTCCTCCTAAACCTTCTCCTCATCTCTCATTCTCTCTTACTGTCAATGATGTTACACTTACTCCGGTCAAGGAAGCTCGTAGCCTTGGCTTTATATTTGACCCCTCGCTCTCCTTTATTCCTCATATTGAGGCAGTAGCTAAATCTTGTCGATTTTTCCTGTATAATATTGCCAGGATTCGATCATTTTTGTCTGTCTCTTCCGCCAAGACGCTTGTTCATGCACTGGTTATTTCACGGTTGGACTACTGCAACCTTCTTCTCTCTGGCCTTCCTTCTTCTCACATCAGTCCGTTGGTTTCTGTTCACCACTCTGCCGCAAAGATCATCTTCTTGGCTCGCCGCTCTGACCATGTTACTCCGCTTCTGAAATCTCTTCATTGGCTTCCAATTCACTTCAGAATCCAATATAAACTTCTCCTGTTAACCTTCAAAGCTTTTCACGGTCTAGCTCCTTCCTATCTCTCCTCTCTCATCTCACACTATTGCCCCGCTCGTGCTCTTCGCTCCTCTGATGCCATGTTTCTCGCCTGCCCAAGGGCCTCTACTTCCCTTGCTCGGCTCCGTCCATTTTCTTCTGCTGCCCCTTACGCCTGGAACGCTCTTCCAGAACATTTGAGAACTACAACTTCAATCGCAGCTTTTAAAGCTCAACTAAAAACTTTTCTTTTTCCTAAAGCTTTTAAAACTTGATGTTGTGCAGACTTTATACTGTTAGTTTTACCCTACCCTGTGCCTGCTTACCCTGCCCTGTGTCTGTTTGCATTCTCTTCCCCTCCTTATTGTTTTACTATGATTTTATTAGATTGTAAGCCTATGCGGCAGAGTCTTGCTATTTACTGTTTTACTCTGTACAGCACCATGTACATTGATGGTGCTATATAAATAAATAATAATAATAATAATTGTGTTTTTTTAAATACATTTTTTTTTTTTAAAAAAATACACCTTCCCCATTTGAAATGCACACTTTTCCATTTGAATGAGTTAAAAAAAAACAGCTCAAAAATCAAAATGGGAGCAAGCTATTTCAAAAAGCTCAAAAATCTGCTTCTCCCCATCTCTAGTTTCCAGTCACCCTGCGAACTCCTTTAAGTGAAACACAACCTCAGACTTCATGCACAGAAAGTGTGTCGTTCTGAAAGAAGAGGGAATTTGGACAAGTGCAGAACAGTTGCTCTTCCGTAAGGAAAACTAGAACTGATATATATCAAATGCTATTTTGGGCTGCATTAATAGAAGTATAGCTTTCAAATCACGTGAGGTACTGGTTCCTCTCTATTCAGCTCTGGTTAGGCCTCATCTTGAGTACTGCGTCTAGTTCTGGGCTCCACAATTCAAGAAGGACGCAGACAAGCTGGAGCGTGTTCAGAGGAGGGCAGCCAGGATGATCAGGGGTCTGGAAACAAAGCCCTATGAGGAGAGACTGAAAGGACTGGGCATGTTTAGCCTGGAGAAGAGAAGATGGAGGGGAGACATGAGAGCACCCTTCAAATACTTAAGAGGTTGTCACACAGAGGAGGGCCAGGATCTCTTCTCGATCCTCCCAGAGTGCAGGACACGGAGCCCTAACAGTTTGGGGCCAGGTTATCTGAAGGAACGCCTCCTCCCATATGTACCTGCCCAGACCTTAAGATCATCTACAGGGGCCCTTCTCCATGAGCCCCTGCCAAAGGAAGTGAGGCAGGTGGCTACTAGGAGGAGGGCTTTCTCTGCTGTGGCACCCCAGTTGTGGAATGAGCTCTCCAGAGAGATCCGCCTGGCGCCTACACTGTACTCCATTCATCGCCAGCTGAAGACCTTTTTATTCTTTCAGTATTTTAACACTTAATTTTAACTTAAATTTAAATTTTACTGTTTTAACTCTGTATTTTAATTTTATATCAATTTTGCTGCGTAGTTTTTATTCTGGTTGTGCTTTTTATATTGTATTGTGTATTTGTGCTTTTAACCTGTTGGTTGTTTTTTTATGGTTTTAATTTTTGTGAACCGCCCAGAGAGCTTCGGCTATTGAGCGGTATAGAAATGTAATAAATAAATAAAAATAAAATAAATAAAGAGTGAATTGAACTTCCAATATCTGCACCATGTTAGGCATTATAAGAAAAGGAATTGAGAATAAAACAGCCAGTATCGTACTGCCTTTATACAAATCGATGGTGCGACCACACTTAGAATACTGTGTGCAGTTCTGGTCTCCACACCTAAAAAAAGGATATTATAGAGCTGGGAAAAGTGCAGAAAAGGGCAACTCAAATGATCCAGGGGATGGAGCATCTCCCCTATGAGGGAAGGTTACAGCAACTGGGATTGTTTGGCTTGGGGAAAAGGAGGCTAAGGGGAGACCTGATAGAGGTGTACAAAATGATGCATGGTATGGAGAACGTGGACAGGGAGACATTTTTCTCCCTCTCTCAAAATACTAGAACCCAACAAAGTCATCACATGAAGCTGATTGGTGGGAGATTCAGGACAGATAAAAGGAAGTACTTCTTCACACAGCACATAGTTAAACTCTGGAGCCACAGCTAGTCCTAAGGTTTATCCTGGGATCATCCAGGATTCACCCCTGCCTGAGCAGTGGATCCCCTGTGTGTCACCTAGATGAGTAGGTTCGACCCCTGGATGATCCAGGGATAAACCTTAGGTCTAGCTATGGCCTGGGATTCACTACCACAAGATGTGGTGACGGCCACCCATTTGGATGGCTTTGAAAGGGGGTTGGATAAATTCCTGGAGGAGAAGGCTATCCATGGTGTGCTGCCTCCAGAATTCAAGGCAGTGAGGCTGTGTGCACCAGTTGCTGGGGAACATGGGTGGGAGGGTGCTGTTGCACCATGTCCTGCTTTGTTGGTCCCTGGTTGACAGCTGGTTGGCCTCTGCGTGAACAGAGTGCTGGACTAGATGGACCCTTGGTCTGGTCCAGTATCAGGGCCCTTCTTATGTTCTTAGATATCAGAACTTGGGAAAAGACCTCAGTAGAGAAAGGGATTTCTCTCTTGCCTGTTGACAACTATCTCTTCATCTGTCTTTTGGAAATGCTTGCTAGTAATCTCTTCGCTTTCCTTTTGCTTTCCATCCCCAACAGAGGTTGAACAAGCCCAGTTCTTTCCACCTTGTCTCATCATTTTGCCTCTCTCCTTCTCTCTCTCTCTCTCTCTCTGTCTCTCCCTCCCTCCCTGTCTAGCACTATATTTCTCTCACTCAGTTCCAAACGTCTGCCAAGTTATCTCTAACATTTTCTTAAGTCTGGCAGGAGGCCTGGCCCGGAGCCCAGGCAGGAGGGCACTTGCCAAGAGCCAACCACCTTGAAGGATGAAGTGGCTCCATCCTCTCCTTCCTCCCCCCCCCTCGCCCCCCAAGCACCTAATTATCCACCGTCTTTCACAAAGGCAACGTAGACAGCACTGACATCTATGCAATAGAAGACCCAGATAAGCTAGGTATTGGGGTGGGGGGGACAGAAAAACCCCTCCCTAAATATCCTTGTAAAAACAATTCAGCAAGGGAAAATGCTGTCTGTCATCTTTCCAAGAGTGCATAAAAGGGGGGGGGGGACCTGTGCACACTCCACCTACTTGCCCAGTTGGGGGGTGGAGGATATACACACACACACACACACACACACACCATTACCAGGCAAAGGAAGCAAAAGCTGGTTTTCCATCTCCCAACTAGTTTTCCAAAAATATTTACATTTACAAAAAAAATTAAACAGAAGGGCCGCGAGGTTTGAGGAGGGGGGGCAGGCAACTTGCTTTCCCGCCCCCTGCCAGCCCCCCTTTCTTTATTGGGGACGGTGGGGGCAGCCCCTCCTCCTCTTCCCTCGTGGGAAAAGGAATTGTGGTGGCAACTGGCCAGCCAGGCAGGGCTACAGCTAAGGGAATACGAGGATTTTGTTTATACTCTCAAATCTCACAATTAAGTCCCTTCGCAGCTCCGAACAGGAATGGGAACAGCAGAACGTGTTTGCCTGAAAAGCACGCAAATCCCCAAACTTGCATTCCTGCTTGTGGGAAAAAATCACATCCCCCCCCCTCCTGCCCCGTTCTAAATGTGCACTTTCCCCATTCGAACAAAATGGAAACAGTTCGCAAACAAATGTGGGGAACAAAGTGAGACAAGTTTCAAATTGGTGTTTGGAGAATCTGAACCGGTTCACCCGTCCCTGCACAGCTGCAGCCTCACAGGGCACCATTTCAAATGTAAGCTTCCTCCTCCCCTTAACGTCCAAGTAGCAGCAAACTGAACCAAGACAGTGTTGCCTTTCTGGGGAGGCCACGGAGGGCACAGGAGTGGCCACGGGCACTTTCCCCTTGAAAGCAGGTTGTCAAATTTTCTCCTTCGGGCACCAAAATGTCTCTGGCTAATTCTTGCTCTAACCACTGCACTGCACTGCTCTGATTCTTAACCCCCCCTCCCTCCCTCCGTCCCTCCTTCTCTGTGCTGCCCAAGCCGCCTCCTCTCTTCGCACAATACTTTTATCATTTGTCCTTACTGAATTTCATGGTCCTGCTCCGGGGCCCGCTTGCCAAGGACAGCAGGAATGTCCTAATCCCCTCCTCTCAATGTGTGATCCCGGCCTTCCCATCTGGGCTTCCGCCAGGCCATCAGCACGCCCTACTGTGCAGCCTGTGAAAATCTCATTCCAGGCCCGGCATTATGGGCAGCCCGCATGTGCGCGATTGAGCAGATTCAAGGCCAGATCTAAATATTAATAACCCACTCAATGTCAGCCGAGCTTCGGTAGATAAATATTTGAAAACCCAGAAGATGTATTAGTTCAGGCAGTTACCCACCCGTATCCTTCTGCCCTTATATCCCAATATGTAATCTCCCTCATAGATGTGCGCAGAGCATTTATTAGGGTGTTCACCCAGGAATATTATTTATTTATTGAAACATTTATTGAAAACTCAATCGTAAAGGCTATCAATGGCTACTAGCCCTGATGGTTGTGTGCTGCCTCCAGAATTCGAGGCAGTAAGCCTGTGTGCCCCAGTTGCTGGGGAACATGGGTGGGAGGGTGCTGTTGCACCATGTCCTGCTTGTTCATCCCTGGCCGATGGCTTGGTTGGCCCCTGTGTGAACAGAGTGCTGGACTAGGTGGACCCTTGGTCTGATCCAGCATCAGGGCACTTCTGATGTTCTTAGGATGTTATTTTGATTCATCAAACAAACTAAAGAAACTAAAACTTAACTCAACTTTTTTAAAATTAACATCTAAAATTTACATACAAAATACAAACTTTAAAAATGAGACACAAAATACTAAATTTTTGCAGTAGCGATAACCAACGGTATACGAAGATACAGTCAATTTTCATGATCTCTATCTTTAACTAGATAATGAGCTCACCCAAATCAGATTAAGATTTCTTCATCTTCCTGTCCTAGGGGATGAGACGTCGCTCACCAGGTGTTATGGACTTAAATTCCTCAATCGCTTCATGCTGCTGTGGTGGGGAGGGCAGACTGGGGCAATGCAGCAGCAGCAGCAGCGTGACCCAAACGTGGTTTATCGCCCAGTGCTGCTGCTTCTCTCTGTCCCTTCATGCTGCAGGAGGAAGGAGCATCTATGAGCCGCCCACCCAACTGGGCAGCGTGCGCATGGCAGCATGGTGCGACATTAGGGTGTACCTGGGAACACCGGACACACCCTCTGTGCATGCCTATGATCTCCCTTCTGACTATCTTTATTCTTCCAGATCCACCATGCTGTGCTGCCCAAGTCTCCTGTTCCTTCAAGTGACTCTGCCCTCTCTCCCTTGCTGCTCTGTGTGCCTGGATCTGCCTCCCAGGACCCCTGCATGATGCCACCTCCCTTGCTTCCTTCAAACCTTCCCTCAAAGCCCACTTTTCCCACCAACCCTTTGGCAAAAAGCTGATGTATCTGAAGCCACCACTAACGACTAAACCTGCTGCTTACCCATTGCCCCCAAAGAGGAATCGCATCGCGCGAAAAGAGGATAAAAGAGGGCAGCAATTTGCATGACATTTGCAGGTTGAGGGGAGACACGCTAGCACTCTTCAAATACTTAAAAGGTTGTCACACAGAGGAAGGCCAGGATCTCTTCTCGATCCTCCCAGAGTGCAGGACACAGAATAACAGGCTCAAGTTAAAGGAAGCCAGATTCCGGCTGGACATCAGGAAAAACTTCCTGACTGTTAGAGCAGTACGACAATGGAATCCATTACCTAGGGAGGTTGTGGGCTCTCCCACACTAGAGGCCTTGAAGAGGCAGCTGGACAACCATCTGTCAGGGATGCTTTAGGGTGGATTCCTGCATTGAGCAGGGGGTTAGACTCGATGGCCTTGTAGGCCCCTTCCAATTCTGCGATTCTATGATTCTATGATTCTATGTAAAAATATGTGTATAGGTGCAAAGTTAAAAACAGTCATTATAATTTAAAGAGAAAGACAAGACATCTTACCATAGCGGGGGGTGGGGGGAAAGACCAGGGAGTTGCGCTCTAACACATCTAGGAGAGAAGGATGCATGAAGTCGAACTGGGAAAGGTGCATGACGCATGGCTTAATCAAATCAATAAAATCTTGTGGCTATTTTTATTGGGGGAGGGTTAATCATTTAATAAGTGCTGTTACCTGGCCTTGCGATGGGGCAGATTGTAAATCCAAGGAAAGATCAGCCTTGGATTAAATCTGAACATCTCTTCCACCACCCTTCCCAACTCCCTTTCTCCTGGGTTCAATTTATATCCCCAGAGTCGAGAATGACACATTTCTGGCCTCATCCTCCTAAATTGCCCTCTGTCTTGGCAGGACAGAAGAGCAATAAACACACAAGTGAGAACACCTGTTGAGTTTTCTTAACAAGGCAGTGCCTGGTAGAGGATTCCATAGGGTGGGAGTTTCCCCGGGGTATGGAAGCAAGCCAGCCCCACACCGCCCACACCGCCCCAAGGGGAAAGACAGTTCTCTGACCAGAGTGGTTTTTCTGATGCACTAGAAGAAATGCAGTTTAATGCCAGGAATCAAACTTTCCACTTCTACCTCTGGCTATAGAGACACACGACCACTCTACAGCTTTGGTACATCTGCATGTGAATACGGGAGAGGTGCCGGACAACTGGAGGAGGGCTAACATTGTCCCTATCTTCAAAAAGGGCAAAAAGGAGGAACCTGGGAACTACAGACCAGACAGTCTGACATCCATCCCTGGGAAAATTCTGGAGCAGATTATAAAGAAGTCAATCTGTAAACACCTTGAAATCAATGCAGTGATCACTAGAAGCCAACATGGATTTGTCAGGAACAAGTCCTGTCAGCCTAATTTGATCTCATTTTTTGATCAGATCCTTGTGGACTGTGGGAATGCTGTGGACGTCATATATCTTGACTTCAGCAAAGCATTCGACAAAGTGCCCCATGATATTCTGATTAACAAACTAGCTAAAAGTGGGCTAGATGGAACAACTATTAGGTGGATTCACAGTTGGCTACAGAATCGGACTCAAAGAGTACTTATCAATGGAACCTTCTCAAACTGGGGAGAAGCAACGAGTGGGGTACCGCAGGGCTCAGTCCTGGGCCCAGTGCTCTTCAACATTTTTATTAATGATTTGGACGAGGAGGTGCAGGGAACGCTGATCCAATTTGCAGATGACACCAAATTGGGTGGGATAGCTAATACCCTGGAAGACAGAAACAAACTTCAAAGTGGTCTTGATAGGCTGGAGTGCCGGGCTGAAAACAACAGAATGAAATTTAATAGCGATAAATTTAATAGGGATAAATAATTCTATGATACCTGGGCATACCTGAACATCTAAAAGGAGGAAAGACGCCTTGCAGGCTGCATTCATATTCACCAGCCTCCCCCAACCTGGAGACCTCCAGATGTGTGGGGCTGCAACTCCCATGGAGGTGTTCTACTTGACCGAGGACAGTCCAATTTAAAGATAAAGAACCATCAGAAGGGGGAGCAGAGCTGGGGCCTTGAAGTGACCCATCTGGACAGGTAGCACCCATCCACAGGTGGAGCAGCAGGAACGCAGGAGGACACCTGGCTCACAGTCTTCTCTACCATGGTGTGCGGTGTACCATATTTCTATCAGAATCTTCCCTCAATTTTGATCAATTTTGATCATTTAGTAGATGCAAATTGGTGTCTTCTTTTGTCCTCTTTTCTGGTGATGCATGTCCTTTTTTTTTTAGCAGTGCATAAGTGGCCCCTGTATTCATAGAATCATAGAATAGCAGAGTTGGAAGGGGCCTACAAGGCCATCGCGTCCAACCCCCTGCTCAATGCAGGAATCCACCCTAAAGCATCCCTGACAGATGATTGTCCAGCTGCCTCTTGAAGGCCTCGAGTGTGGGAGAGCCCACAACCTCCCCAGGTAACTGGTTCCATTGTCGTACTGCTCTAACAGTCAGGAAGTTTTTCCTGATGTCCAGCTGGAATCTGGCTTCCTGTAACTTGAGCCCGTTATTCCGTGTCCTGCACTCTGGGAGGATCGAGAAGAGATCCTGGCCCTTCTCTGTGTGACAACCTTTTAAGTATTTGAAGAGTGCTCTCATGTCTCCCCTCCATCTTCTCTTCTCCAGGCTAAACATGCCCAGTTCTTTCAGTCTCTCTTCATAGGACTTTGTTTCCAGACCCCTGATCATTCTGGTTGCCCTCCTCTGAACACGCTCCAGCTTGTCTGCGTCCTTCTTGAATTGTGGAGCCCAGAACTGGATGCAATACTCTAGATGAGGCCTAACCAGGGCTGAATAGAGAGGAACCAGGACCTCACGTGATTTGGAAGCTCTACTTCTATTAATGCAGCCCAAAATAGCATTTGCCTTTCTTGCAGCCATATCGCACTGTTGGCTCGTATTCAGCTTGTGATCTACAACAACTCCAAGATCCTTCTCGTTTGTAGTATTGCTGAGCCAAGTATCCCCCATCTTGTAACTGTGCCTTTGGTTTCTATTTCCTAAATGTAGGACTTGGCATTTCTCCCTAATCCCAGGATGGGAGTTGGGGCAGTGGAGGCTGATGGTTCCAATGTCTGTGGGGCAGTAAATCTGCTCCAGGTCTCAGTCAGGGTTCTAAAGGAGCTATGCTTCGTATCTTGGAGAGCTCCTTCAGAGTTCTGACTGGTTCTGGCTACAACCCAGGGCAGATTCACTGCCCTACTGACAGTGAACTGCCCAGGGAGCTTCAGCTGTTGGGCAGTACAGAAATGCAATAAATAAATAAATAAATAAATATAAATAAATCAGAGCCACCAGCCTCCATTGAAGCAGAGGTTCAAACTAGGGTTGTGTTCCGCTTCGCTTCACTTCGGAGAAGCAATAGTGGAGCGCCATGATTTGCCTCCGACAAAGGCGGAGACGAATCGGGTTGGGGGCTGCGGATCGAGGCGAAGCAGTTCACCTCAATCTGGAGCTCTGGACGCAGGTAAGTGGGGGGGAGGGGGACTGGCGGTGGGGGGCAGCATAGTCCATGCAGCAACGGTGATGGAGCTAGGTAAGGGGGCAGGGGGAGGGGGGGCTTAGCTGGCTCCATCACGGGTTTCAACTGAGGGCCAGGCCTCAAAGCAGAAGCAGGCTGTGGCTTGCTTTCGCTTTGAGGCCTGGCCCTCAGTTGAAGCCTGCAGCGGAGGCAGGTAAGGGGGTGGGGGGAGTTTCGCTTCCCTGGCTCTGCCGCAGCCACAGTCCTTGCAGCGACCACGACAGAGCCAGGTAAGGGGGCAGGGGGAGGGGGGCTTACCTGCCTCCATCACGGTTCCATCGCGAGCTTCAACTGAGGCCCCGACTTGAAGCTGGAAGAGGCAGCAGCCTTCTCTTCCAGCTTCAACCGGGGCCTCAATCGAAGCCCGTGGTGGACCGTGATGGACACAGGTAAGGGGGCGGGGGTGGCTTACCTGGTGGAGGCGGCGGCGGCCATGCGGTGGCGGCAGCGGAGTCGGATCTCGCTCCGCGGAGTGGGGGACAAGCGGACTGGCCCGAACCAGTTTGGGCCCGATCCGGAAGTTCTGGATCAGGCCATGAAGCAGTTCAGGGGGTCCGTGCACAGCCCTAGTTCAAACCCCACCCACCCCACCCCCACCCCAGATGTACAGGATTCCATGTACAGGATTCCATTCTCAGCCTGCAATCCTACACCCACTCTCCTGGGCGTGAGCCCGCTGGACTCAACTGGACTTACTTTGCATTCATTCAGGTCGCAAAATGAATGCCAAAAGCAAAAAATAAAAAACACAGTAAAATAAATGCTCCATGCAGGTGGCCTAAGAGGTCTAAATGCGGGACTTTTGATATGAGCTATCTAGCACATTAGATTTAGCCGGGTTTCTAATGGAGCAGCTGAAAACTTGCAAGAGCTCCCTGTGAGGTAACTAATAGCTTAGATTTAGAAAATACTTTTAATTAGATCGAAAAGGAGCTAAAGCCTTGTAAGAAGAATCTCTCGCTTAAGCCCTGCAGAACATGCTTGCTGAGGTCTCTTTGCAAAACGGCTCATCTCTCTGGTAAGCTAATTAAAAGGAGAGGCTGACTAGATTGTTTTAATTGGCTTGCAAACAGACTGAATTGGCTTGCAGAAGGTTCTATTTTGATCTAACAAGCGTTTCAGCTCTAGGAAGCAATTGCATTTAATTGCCAATAACATGGTTCAATAAAGATTTTTGAAGATAAACATAAAGAACCAGAGATCAGGAAGAAGAGAGATCGGCTATATAATTTGATTTCATCTTTGCAAGCTCTGCAGCTCTGCACCGGGTCAGATTCATCCATGTCACCAGCCCAGTCTTCAGCGGCTGAGGCTTTGATGCTGTACCCAACGTTTACCATGGTGTTCTTCGAAAGCTGTGTTAAGAAAGTTGCCAAGTTCCTGCGCATTCACAAAATCACCAGGTGGAAGCATCTCTAATCATGGATTCATGACTCAACTCTGCGCAGTAGTCATGTAGCCAAAAGGAAGACAAAGAACCCATCTTCTGTGTCCCATGAAGGCAGTGCTGCTTTCACCTTTGCCCACTCACCACTGGCCTCAGCCCCCTGAATAATGAAAGAGGTTCTACACCACTGGAATGAAAGAGGTTCTACACCAATGGAACGAAAGAGGTTCTACACCAATGGAACGAAAGAGGTTCTGCACCACTGGAACGAAAGAGGTTCTGCACCAATGGAACGAAAGAGGTTCTGCACCACTGGAACGAAAGAGGTTCTGCACCACTGGAACGAAAGAGGTTCTACACCAATGGAACGAAAGAGGTTCTGCACCACTGGAACGAAAGAGGTTCTACACCAATGGAACGAAAGAGGTTCTACACCAATGGAACGAAAGAGGTTCTGCACCACTGGAACGAAAGAGGTTCTACACCAATGGAACGAAAGAGGTTCTACACCAATGGAACGAAAGAGGTTCTGCACCACTGGAACGAAAGAGGTCCTGCACCACTGGAACGAAAGAGGTCCTGCACCACTGGAACGAAAGAGGTCCTGCACCACTGGAACGAAAGAGGTTCTGCACCACTGGAACGAAAGAGGTCCTGCACCACTGGAACGAAAGAGGTTCTACACCACTGGAACGAAAGAGGTCCTGCACCACTGGAACGAAAGAGGTTCTGCACCACTGGAACGAAAGAGGTTCTGCACCACTGGAACGAAAGAGGTTCTGCACCACTGGAACGAAAGAGGTTCTGCACCAATGGACAACAGGGTTGCTCCTTCAACAACCCTTGGCCTCAAATCGGTGCTCCTTCTCCCTCCACTGGCTGCTCTTCTGTCATCTTCCCCTGCATTCTGAGCCATTTGCCCCAAATCTGTAACACTGGTATAGATAACCAGATAGGCCCCTTCCAACTTGGCCTTATAGGCTCTTTCCAACTCTACTATTCTACGATTCTATGATTCTATGGGCAAGAGAGCCCAGGGAGTGACGTTTCCACTTGCCAGGAGATGGTTGGTCACTGCAATGTCTTGGAGGTCAGCATGAAGGGATCAGTGAACCTGTCAAGCTCAGTTTTGCTCAGGTTCTTATTTTTCCAATTCTAAGATTGCTCTATCCTTATTCCACATCGATTGTATGGGGTTTTTTTTAGTCCAAATGAAAATTTGCATGTATTTTTAGGCAGCCTTTTTTTAAATCAGCATTTTGCCTTTGCAAATATATGCATTTTGCACACCATTTCCCCATTGCAAAAAACCCACTTTATTCAAACATGCACATTGCCTGTTTTTGGGAAATGTACTTTTTTAGGGGGGGGGATGTATTTCATCCAGTGTGTGTGGTGTAGTGGTTAAAGTGTTGGACTGGGAGTGAGGAAATACAGGTTCTAGTCCCCCCCCCATCAGCCATGGAAGCCCACTGGGTGACTCTGGGCCCTACCTCACAGGGTTGTTGTTGTTGTTAGGATAACGTGGAGAGGATTATGAATGCCACCTTGGGTTCCTTGAGGGGGGAAAAGAGGGGTATAAATGCAATAATAAATAAATTTGTTTGCTTGCTTTATATTTATTTATTTATTTGTGACATTTATATCCCAAATCTCCTCCAATGAACCTAAGGCGGCATGAATGACCCTCCTCCCTTACGTTTATCTTCACAACGACACTGTAAGGTAGATTAGGCTGAGAATCAGTGACTGGCCCAAAGTCACCCACTGGGTTTCCGCAGCCAAGTGGGGACTAGAACCCTTCTAGAATGATCTGAGCGCAAGTCCAACACCCTAACCACTACATTGCACTGGTTTAGCAGACTGCCTCACACACTTCAGAGATCATAGAATCCTAGAATAGCAGAGTTGGAAGGGGCCTATAAGGCCATCGAGTCCAACCCCCTGCTCAGTGCAGGAATCCACCCTAAAGCATCCCGGACAGATGGTTGTCCAGCTGCCTCTTGAAGGCCTCTAGTGTGGGAGAGCCCACAACCTCCCTAGGTCACTGGTTCCATTGTCGTACTGCTCTAACAGTCAGGAAGTTTTTTGGTTTCGATATATGGTTTCAACAGTAAACCACGTTCGCATTTGGTAAGTTCACATTGAAATGTGGATGGCAGAGATTCGTCACCCGTCCCTGGTGTGAAGTATTCATGCGTCAAGCAAAACGCTTCTTGGTGGGGCTTAATCAAACATCTTCCACTCCTTATTCAGAAACCTCGGATTAATTACAGAACCTGGTCTAGCTGCAAAGTGCAACTGTTGCTTGCTAAAAGAAATAATCACTTTTGCCCAGTGAAGTGGGACGGAAATCTCACGCCCTGCATGCAACAGCTGACATTGCTGTAGAAACTGCACCCTGACAACTGCCAGCTTCATTCCTACAGCCTTCTTTGACCTGCTAAGCCATGCTGCTCACGCACAAACACAAGTAAAGCTCTCAAAGTCAGTGGCTCGAATCATAGGCGTGTGCAAGGGTTATGCCGGGTGTGCCCAGGCACACCCTAATGTCTCAAGCAATAAGTGCTGAATTGAGGGGCCATTGAGTAAGGATCCAGAGGGTGATCCAGGCAAAGTAGGAACGGCCCTACGGTTAACCTACGGCTGCTCCACCACCATGCTGAAGAACCACTGTCTCCACAAAGCACCACAAATGCAGGGGCTTAAGGAGCATCACCTCATCACACACACCTGAATCATAGAATCATAGAATAGCAGAGTTGGAAGGGACCTACATGGCCATCAAGTCCAACCCCCTGCTCAATGCAGGAATCCACCCTAAAGCATCCCTGACAGACGGTTGTCCAGCTGCCTCTTGAAGGCCTCGAGTGTGGGAGAGCCCACAACCTCCCTAGGAAACTGGTTCCATTGTCGTACTGCTCTAACAGTCAGGAAGTTTTTCCTGATGTCCAGCTGGAATCTGGCTTCCTTTAACTTGAGCCCGTTATTCCGTGTCCTGCACTCTGGGAGGATCGAGAAGAGATCCTGGCCCTCCTCTGTGTGACAACCTTTCAAGTATTTGAAGAGTGCTATCATGTCTCCCCTCCATCTTCTCTTCTCCAGGCTAAACAGGCCCAGTTCTTTCAGTCTCTCTTCATAGGGCTTTGTTTCCAGACCCCTGATCATCCTGGTTGCCCTCCTCTGAACATGCTCCAGCTTGTCTGCGTCCTTCTTAAATTGTGGAGCCCAGAACTGGACGCAATGCTCTAGATGAGGCCTAACCAGGGTGAATAGAGATGAACTAGTACCTCACGTGATTTGGAAGCTCTACTTCTATTAATGCAGCCCAAAAGAGCATTTGCCTTTCTTGCAGCCATATCGCACTGTTGGCTCCTTTTCAGCTTGCGATATACAACAATTCCAAGATCCTTCTCATTTGTAGTACTGCTGAGCCAAGTATCCCCCATCTTGTAACTGTGCATTTGGTTTCTATTTCCTATAGAATCACCTGCAATGGCCCTCCCACGGTCAGGCAGCTGAACAGAGTAGGGCATTAGTATCTACTGTGTTTAATAAATAAATGAATAAAAATAATGTCCTTTATGACTGAGTAGTCAATAAACATTTGTCTTTTTTAAAAAAAAATCCCTGAGTGCACATCCTAATGAAATGTGCTGCGCACACCTATGTCTTGAATCTTGGCACAGAAGGCAGCCAATACAATGCAGAGGCTGAACACCACTCATCAAACCATCGAGGCCGTGCATTCCTTGGCATGTTTATAATATCTGGTCAGTTGTTAAATAGAAATTGTATTTTACATCACAGAAGCATTGCTAGCACTGTGCTTTACCTTGGTCCTGAATCCCGAATCCAAGTTGACACAGGCTGATTTTGCCCGAATCTTGGACTGATTTGGCCCAATGGCCAGCCACTGTCCCCTGCCTGCTCACCTGCATGCCTGACTTACTTGAGGCCTCTGTGCATGCCGGCAAGTGCTGTAAACTATAGCAGCCAGGAACAGCCACATGTGGAGGCCTCAGGTAAATCCCGCAGGCAGGGGGGCAGTGGCTGGGAGGGGAGGAGTCCCATTGACTCCTGTCAGCCTCGCTCTCAGCTTTCCCAGACATCCATGGGTGCCCGGGAAACCGCAACCGGCATCCCTGATTCAGATTTGGAAATGAATCTGAAGTGAGGCAACTGGGGCCACAGCTAGACCTAAGGTTTATCCTGGGATCATCCAGGGTTCACCCCTGCCTGAGCACTGGATCCCCTGTGTGTCACCTAGATGAACAGGTTTGACCCCTGGATGATCCAGGGATAAACCTTAGGTCTAGCTATGGCCTGGGTGTCATGTTTCTCAGAACACTCCTGCTTTCAATGGGAGGCAAACGACGTGGCTTGCTAAGTAATTTACAAAGCTTTTATTAAGTAGCGAATGTCTCTTCTTCCTGAAGGGTGTCTAACCTCTTGGAAATGTCCCCCTTGGCAAAAACTATGCAAACTAAGCAAGACAATTGTCCGTTCAAGAAGAACAGGAAGCCACTTCTCAAACGTCCGTAACTTCAGAGCGCCTGGTGCGGAGGCAGGTTCTGGCGTAATCTAACCAACTTTCTCACACCTTCCTTCCACACTGTGCGTTTCAGCTTCCGGTGGACCCTAGCATCAGCTAGCTTGTCAGGACGCTCACCTCCAGAAGAAGGCTCACTTCCCACCGAGTGTGTAGGATTTGGCCTTGAGGAGATAAGCTCTGGAGGGGGATGACTCCCAGCTGGGGAATCGCCTGTGAGAGCTTCCTCCCCCACTGGGACAGGCTGGCTGGTGTCCGGCGCCGCCTTCTCTAGGTCCGAATCTGATTCTGAATCATCTCCCAAAACAAGAGCAGTAGGGTTAGACATGACACTGGGACTATGATGCCCTGAGTCAAATTAGAGCTGATTGGGAAGCCCCGAATAGTCCTCCGAGACTTTTCTGTTGCAAAAGACTGACTCAGGTATAGAAAAAGGCAGTTTAAATTTATTGAAAAGAAGGAATTACAAGTTTCAGGGGATGGGGAGGAAACAGAGTCAGGAGAAGCGAAAGCATCCTTCCACAACTCAGCTCCATCCAGAGGTGTTTGGAATAGAGTTCCATTCATCCTCCATGCTGGATGGGGATGATGAACATTGCAATCTACCACCTCTGGAAGGCCTCCCCATCTCATACTACAAACAGCACTTCACAATGGTGAACAACCTCACTCCAGTGGACGCTTTGGACAAGCCGTCTAATATAAAGCGCTCTCCCTCTCTCTCTCTCTCTCTCTCTCTCTCTCACACACACACACACACACACACTTGCTTAGAAAGGAGGGGTGATCCTGCCCTGAGGATCCCATGGAATAATCTAGTCCCAGAAATTCTAGAGGTGGGTTTCTGGAGAAATTCAGGACAAACACCGGAGCCCAGCTGTAGCTTGCAGCACCAAACTTGCCGGTTTACAGCCACGTCAGCAGGCCACGCGCATGCAGGCCAGGTCTGGTGGGTCTGGAGCAGCCTTCCCTAATGTGGTGGGACTGCAATTGCCATCATCCCCAGCTGGCATGTCCAACCATGCTGGCTCAAGATAATGGGAGTTGCGTTCAGATTTTTCAAGCACAGATTCGTCCTGTCCTTTTCCTGCATCGGTTTGGGGGAGGGAGAGAACTCATGAAAAACATATGCGTTTTCATGTGCAATTTGTTTGTTTGTTTTATTTTATTTTAATTTTTGACATTATATGACTAACCACAAATAAATCTTACACATAAACACAAAATAGTAGTAACAATGAATGATATTAATAATGATGATAATAATAATAAGTGCACCTCACCCCTGGGACCCTTATTCTCCTTTCCAAAATTGTAATAATTCTTGTGATGGTTTACATCTTTTCCTCTTTATTAAAACAAACTCTACAAATAATCTCCATCTCTCTTCAAAATCATTTCAATTCAATAATCCTCTTTTAACTTTAATACAACACGTTAACTTATCATTAATAGCGATATCCCATACTTCTTTATACCATTTTTCTATTTGATAATCGCCTTGCATCTTCCATTTTTGGGATATCGTTAATCTCGCTGCTGTCAATATATTTGTTATTAAGTCTTTAATAGTTTGCGTACAGTTAACCTTATCATAAATAGACAACAATGCTATACTTGGGCATACCTCTAAATTCAACCCAGTTATTTCATTTATTTCCTTAAATACCTTTTGCCGAAATTTCTGTATATATTCACAACTCCACCACAAATGAACATAGGTGCCAATTTCCTGGCATCCCCTCCAACATAACGTGGGATATTTCTTGTCAATTTGATTTAATCTTGCTGGTGTTAAATACCACCTCCAGACCAATTTGTAGTAATTTTCCTTTATCCTTACAGACATCGTTTTCAAAATATGCAAATCCCATATCTTCCCCCAACTCTGGTTGCTTCATGTGAAATTTGTATGCAGTTTTGTATGCAATTTCTCATAACGTCCACATTTTTTGCACTACCCCTAATATATGCTTTTTTGAATGCTGTTTTCTCCAATCTATGTATTTCGGCGCACAATTCCCCCAAATGTGTGCATTCTTGTACACAATGTTTGATTGCAAAACTTAATTGCAAAATTTGGAAGTGCAGAAACTCATGCATTCATCTGGGAAGTGTGAATTAGGTTGGCTTATCTTAAAATGTGAACCCAATGAATATTGCCCCCATCCCCAGGCCTAAGTGGTGGCACCCACCCACGTGCCCGTCCAGTTCTGCATGTTCTCAGAATTGCATCTGGAAATCCCAGCATTCTCTGCAACGTTACAGGAAGAGGCCCCGGCTGGAGTCCGAAGGCGTAAGGCAAGTGAACATCCCAGATGAACACAGTGGGATAGAAGAGTCTCAGGATGCAGAAAACAATTTTACTGATGCGCTTTCCATCAATAAAATTGTTTTCTGCATCCTAAGACTATTCTCTCCCGCTGTGTCCTGGCTGGAGTCCACCTGCCCTTGCCTGGATCCTTGGGAAGGCAAGCGCGCCCATTCGTTCAACCATTCCTGAAATACCATCTTTGCCACAGGGAGTTAGTCAGCCTATCAGTTCCTGAGCACATTTCCCTTTCAGACAGCATCTTTAGCAAACATTAATCATCATATTCCTCCAGGGAGGTCAATTGGCAAATATTTTCTCTCTCATGTGCAGATAATTAATCAAATAAAAATATGACCAGGCGTTTATAAAGAGCTTAGCAACGGCTGCAGCCTGGCCATCTTCTGGGCATGCACACATACGCACACGCACAATCTACAGAATTTAACTAAAGGTCACCCACTGAATATATAGTGCTTGTGATGACTTCTTTAAATAAAACAGAAATTAGGGAGGTGCCTCAGATTTGAATGAAGCCTGAAGCCTGAGCAGAATCAGAACGCTTTGGTCCAATTCCGCTGGGCCCCAACGCGAAGAGGGTTTGATTCAGAAGCCAACAGAACTGGAACCACGCCAGAAAGAGGTGCCGTTACGGACCTCTCTTTCAGATAGGATAAATCCAAGGATTTGTTTTACCAGTCTCCAATCACTGTGCTTTGCGGAAGGGGAAGAATGGGATTGTACTCAAGTACAATCAAAGAGTACTTATCAATGGAACCTTCTCAAACTGGGGAGAGGCAACGAGTGGGGTACCGCAGGCATCAGTCCTGGGCCCAGTGCTCTTCAACATTTTTATTAATGACTTGGATGAGGTGGTGCAGGGAACGCTCATCCAATTTGCAGATGACACAAAATTGGGTGGGATAGCTAATGCCCTGGAAGACAGAAACAAACTTCAAAGTGATCTTGATAGGCTGGAGTGCTGGGCTGAAAGCAACAGAATGAAATTTAATAGGGATAAATGCCAAGTTCTACATCTAGGAAATAGAAACCAAAGGCACAGTTACAAGATGGGGGATACCTGGCTCAGCAATACTACAAACGAGAAGGATCTTGGAAGTGTTGTAGATCACAAGCTGAAATCAAGAAGGACGCAGACAAGCTGGAGCGTGTTCAGAGGAGGGCAACCAGGATGATCAGGGGTCTGGAAACAAAGCCCTATGAAGAGAGACTGAAAGAACTGAGCATGTTTAGCCTGGAGCAGAGAAGATGGAGAGGAGACATGATAGCACTCTTCAAATACTTAAAAGGTTGTCACACAGACAAAAGGGTGGTTGTGGGCTCTCTCACATGAGAGGCCTTCAAGAGGCAGCTGGACAACCCTCTGTCAGGGATGCTTTAGGGTGGATTCCTGCATTGAGCAGGGGGTTGGACTCGATGGCCTTGTAGGCCCCTTCCAACTCTGCTATTCTATGATTCTATGATTCTATGACAACAAAGGATTTATGAAGAAGTCAGAACAGGAGGCAGTGAAGTCGGGATGGAGAGACTGAGGAGCTAGGGACAGAGTTAGTTAGAGACAGAGAGAGAGAGACAGAGAGAGACAGAGAGAGAGAGAGAGAGAGATGATAGATAGTTATTGGTGCAATCCTATGCATGTTTAGACAGGAACAAGTCCCACAGCTCCCAAGATCTGGAGCTCAGAGCCTTCATGATCATAATCCACTTTTAAGAATGAGAACCCTGCCAGCTTTTGTGGGGGGCAGGGCTCTTGTGTCTTTGACAACCACAGGGCAATCAGAAATTCAACTGATGAAGCCATTCCCATTGCTGCACCTGCTGAATGTTGGCCAATCTCACAGCATTTGAAGGTTCAGGAAGCTGACAAGGAGAAACAGTAGCAACCCTATTGGGAGAGGGCCGATGCCAACTACGCTAGATTTCTGCTGTGGCCGGGGTGACCTTCACGATCCAGGAGAGCGTGCCCACTGCTCCCCTGCCCTCCTGCCTCGGCTCACTTCCATGACTTGCCCGTGGCTCTCTTCCGCTTCCCACTGGGAATTATCCAATGAATGATTCATTGGCGAAGCCAGCACCTCGCCAACATCCAGACAACTGCAGTCACTCCAGCACGAAAAGCCATTTGATAAATATTTAATCGAACCCATAAATCAAGCTGCCGCGGCAGCAGCAACACAAGATGCTCTCAAAAGGCCACGCCTGCCTGTTAGACTTCAACAGAGAGGAGAGGACAAGGTGGGCGCACTTGACTGCGAGCACGGTGAGTCCCCAGTGTGCCCCCAGGTACCTTCATTAGAACATAAGAAATGCCCTAATGCTGGATCAGACCAAGGGTCCATCTAGCCCAGCTCTCTGTTCACCCAGTGGCCAACCAGCCATCGGCCAGGGACCAACAAAGCAGGACATGGTGCAACAGCACCCTCCCACCCATGTTCCCCACCCATGAGCAGGGGGTTGGACTCGATGGCCTTATAGGTCCCTTCCAACTCTACTATTCTATGATTCTATGATTCCCCAGCAACTGGTGCACACAGGCTTATTGCCTTGAATACTGGAGACAGCGCCATCCACATGTTGTTGGACTACAACTCCCATCATCCCTTGCTAATAGCTATGCTGGCTAGCTAGGGCTGACAGATACCAATAAATATTACTAGCAAATAATAATAATAATAATAATAATAATAATAATAATAATAATAGCAACAACAAGCTGGAGCATGTTCAGAGAAGGGCAACCAGGATGATCAGGGGTCTGGAAACAAAGCCCTATGAGGAGTGACTGAAAGAACTGGGCATGTTTAGCCTGGAGAAGAGAAGACTGAGGGGAGTCATGAGAGCACTCTTCAAATACTTGAAAGGTTGTCACCCAGAGGAGGGCCAGGATCTCTTCTCGATCCTCCCAGAGTGCAGGACACGGAATAATGGGCTCAAGTTAAAGGAAGCCAGACTCCAGCTGGACATCAGGAAAAACTTCCTGACTGTTAGAGCAGTACGACAATGGAATCCGTTATCTAGGGAGGTTGTGGGCTCTCCCACCTTAGAGGCCTTCAAGAGGCAGCTGGACAACCATCTGTCAAGGATGCTTTAGGGTGGATTCCTGCATTGAGCAGGGGTTGGACTCGATGGCCTTGTAGGCCTCTTCCAACTCTGCTATTCTATGATTCTATGATGATGATACCATGCACATTGATAATGCTGAAGATGAGTTATGTCTTATTATGAGTTTCCAACCTATATTTGACTCACTCAGAATGATTGTGTTGCAGCGTCTTAGGCCCTTTCTACACCTAAGGATTATCCCAGGAAAATGGAGGGACTGTCCCTGCCTGCTCCCGGCATCCTCTGTGTGTCATTTGGATGAACAGGGATGATCCTGGGACGATGCCGGGATAAATGGCTGGTGTAGACATGCCCTCTGAAAAGGTCTCTCAAGGAATCTACATTTGATCTCTATGGATGACTTTTCCGGCTTACCAGATGAGAACCGCATCCCTTGCAAAGCTGCCAGAAAGGCGCTAAGGTGTTAAAAGCTGTATGTCAGCCAGGAATTCAACAGACAAAGCTCCCCTGCCCTGCCAGAGATGCTGACATGGGGAGGGCTGCACCTGTTGAATTTCTACAAATTAATTGATAGATTTATTTGATTTGCACTCTGCCTTCCTTTATAAAAAAAAAATGGCACTCCAAGCGGCTTACAAGCAACGTTTAAATTGATTGAAACATTAAAATGATATATTAAGATGCAATAAAAAGATAACAATTATAGAATGAGCAAATAACACATGAAATAAGAAAACCCAGGACCCAACAAGGCTGTTTAAGGCAGACGAGCCCTGCCAGAAGGAAAGGTGAAATCATCGTTGTTGCCCCGACACATGCGACGGAAAGGAGCAATGAGGGTGAGAACAGGGAGCTATGAGGGCGGGGAGCCCCCCCACCCCACCCCGGCTGCAGCTGTTCTGTTCTCCCCTGCATGGCAGTTGGGGAGAAGGTCACCCGGCAGATAATTTTCCATTTTGGCAGAGAGAGAGAACGTGACACACACACACACATTCACATTGTTTCAGACCTACTCAGAGTCCTCGCCCTGCCTTTCTTCCATCAGGTCTGGAGTTGTTCTTACTCATGGTTACTCACTGCCCTAATCTACACCCAGCAGGATATTGCAGTATGAAAGTGCTATGAAAGCGGTATATGTTCTTATGCATGGTATGGAGAATGTGGATAGGGAGACATATTTCTCCCTCTTCCATACTACTAGAACCCAGATGACACCACATTGTTGGCTGAAAGCGAGGAGGAGCTGAGGAGCCTCATGACGAAGGTGAAAGAAGAAAGTGCAAAAGCTGGGTTGCAGTTAAACCTCAAAAAAACCAAGATTACGGCAACCAGCTTGATGGATAACTGGCAAATAGAGGGAGAAAACGTGGAGGCAGTGACAGACATTGTATTTCTGGGCGCAAAGATTACTGCAGACGCTGACTGCAGCCAGGAAATCAGAAGACGTTTACTTCTTGGGAGGAGAGCAATGACAAAACTTGATAAAATAGTTAAGAGCAGAGACACCACACTGACAACAAAGGTCCGCATAGTTAAAGCAATGGTATTCCCCGTAGTAACCTATGGCTGCGAGAGCTGGACCATAAGGAAGGCCTGAGCGAAGGAAGATAGATGCTTTTGAACTGTGGTGCTGGAGGAAAATTCTGAGAGTGCCTTGGACTGCAAGAAGATCAAACCAGTCCATACTCCAGGAAATAAAGCCAGACTGCTCACTTGAGGGAATGGTATTAAAGGCAAAACTGAAGTACTTTGGCCACATAATGAGAAGACAGGATACCCTGGAGAAGAGGCTGATGCTAGGGAAAGTGGAAGGCAAAAGGAAGAGGGGCCGACCAAGGGCAAGATGGATGGATGATATTCTGGAGGTGACAGACTTGACCTTGGGGGAGCTAGGGGTGGCAACAGCTGACAGAAAGCTCTGGCGCTGGCTGGTCCATGAAGTCACCAAGAGTTGGAAGCGACTGAACGAATAAACAACAACAAAGTGGGGTCATATCCCATGAAGCTGATGGGTGGGAGATCCAGGACAAATAAAAGGAAGGGCTTCTTCACACAGCGCAGAGTTAAGTTATGGAACTCACTACCACAAGATGTAGTGATGGCCACCCATTTGGATGGCTTTCAAGGGGGGCTGGATAAATTCCTGGAGGAGAAGGTTCTCAATGGCTACTAGCCCTGATGGTTGTGTGCCATCTCCACTATTTGAGGCAGTAAGCCTGTGTACACCAGTTGCTGGGGAAAATGGGTGGGAGGGTGCTGTTGGACCATGTCCTGCCTTGTTGGTCCCTGGCTGATGGCTGGTTGGCCACTGTGTGAACAGAGTGCTGGACTGGATGGACTCTTGGTCTGATCCAACATCAGGGCACTTCATATGTTCTTATGTTCTTAAAAGGCAGGAGCCACACCAAGCAGGATATAGCAGTATGAATGTGGTCTATGGTACGTGTCAATGGGCTCCAACAGTTGTCAGTGCACTTCAGTACCTCTATCAAGTAGTAGTGCGGCTCCTGCCTTTTATATACGCCTTTCATACCGCTTTCATAGTGCAATATCCTGCTGGATGTAAATGAGGCCATTGTCAATGTGCTCATAAACATCGCTACTATAAGGGTACCACGCCAGTTTTGTCCAGATCCTTTTCTGTGTTTCAGCCCTGGAATTTTCTTTCTAGTCATTTCTCTCCTTTCTCACACTTGGTCCATTTAACATTATAAATCATCTCATCTCTACCCAGGCCCCAGGCTGGTAAAAAGAGCATCTATCTGCAAGCATAGATGTGCATTCCTGGCTGGTGTTGGGAACCGTTAAGTATGCAAAGGAGCAACACCCATTCCATTTCATGTGCGTGACGGCATGGCACTGCAGACACATGAACAGCCCTGCTAGGTCAGACCTTTAGTCTATTTAGTCCAGCATCCAAAAGAGATGTTGCTGAGGCCTCAGGTCCAGAAAGGAGAAAAGTGGGGTGGGGAGGGAGGTAAAGCTCATCCCAAAGGACAAGTGAGTGTTTGAAGGGCCCATGATTCTTCTCCAGCTCAAATTCATAGAATCATAGAAAAGCAGAGTTGGAAGGGGCCTACAAGGCCATCGAGTCCAACCCCCTCTTGAAGGCCTCTAGTGTGGGAGAGCCCACAACCTCCCTAGGGAAATGGTTCCATTGTTGTACTGCTCTAACAGTCAGGAAGTTTTTCCTGATATCCAGCTGGAATCTGGCTTCCTTTAACTTGAGCCCGTTATTCCGTGTCTTGCACTCTGGGAGGATCGAGAAGAGATCCTGGCCCTCCTCTGTGTGACAACCTTTCAAGGATTTGAAGCGTGCTCTCATGTCTCCCCTCCATCTTCTCTTCTCCAGGCTAAACATGCCCAGTTCTCTCAGTCTCTCTTCATAGGGCTTTGTTTCCAGACCCCTGATCATCCTGGTTGCCCTCCTCTGAACACGCTCCAGCTTGTCTGCGTCCTTCTTGAATTGTGGAGCCCAGAACTGGACGCAATACTCTAGATGAGGCCTAACCAGGGCCGAATAGAGCGGAACCAGGACCTCACGTGATTTGGAAGCTATACTTCTGTTAACGCAACCCAAAATAGCATTTGCTTTTTTTGTAGCCACATCACACTGTTGGCTCATATTCACATTTCTTTCACATGTAGGGCAGGAAGGTGGGGGGATTCAGGCCCTTTCAGCATTAATCTGAGTGCTTGCCCATAGCTAGTATCCAGCAGTGTCCTATGCAAAGTCCTCCTAAGGCCGCCCCTACCGTTGGGTAGAGTGGGACAGCCAATTCAGGCAGCTGATTTGGGGTGTTATGAAATGTCAGCAAATTGTTATTTGATGATGATGATGATGATGATGATGATGATGATGATGATGATTTTCCCTTGACAGATAGGGAGAGGAACTTATGGGATTCTCTGTCTTGGGTGCAAACTACCTCGGCTGTCCTTGACTACACACCCTGATTTGAGGAGAAGGCCACATTTACTGCTCTGTCTCAGGCAGTAAGAGGCCTTGGGCCAATGGGTCAGCCCCGGCTTGACATGAAAAGATAGACTGCACCTAGACGTGAAGGTCTAGGTATCGTGACTACAAAGCTTTCTCCGCTGTGGCACCCCGGTTGTGGAATGAGCTCCCCAGAGAGGTCCGCCTGGCGCCTACACTGTACTCCTTTCGTCGCCAGCTGAAGACCTTTTTATTCACTCAGTATTTTAACACTTAATTTTAACTTAAATTTAAATTATACTGTTTTAACTCTGTATTTTAACCTTATATCAATTTTGCTGCGTGGTTTTATCCTGGTTGTGCTTTTTATATTGTATTTTGTATTTGTATTTTTAACTTGTTGGTTGTTTTATGATGATTTTAATTTTTGTGAACTGCCCAGAGAGCTTCGGCTATTGGGCGGTATAAAAATGTAATAAATAAATAAATAAATAAATAAATGTCCACGATTACACTTCATCTTCTTTATTGCCGCATATATTACTGGCCGCTGTCCTGTTCTGTTTTCTTCCACGTTCAGAGCTTTAAAATCTCAAATTCTTTCTCTCTGAAATACGTATGAAGAACTTCATGAATTTTGGTACACCTTTTTCAAAAACTGACGTTCTCACCCATCTGCGCCAGCCAAATTCAAGAGGCAAAGCTGTTCCCAGGATGGAGAGGACCACGATGTACCTGCCAGTCATGTAGCTATAGAAGACGAGGAGCCTGACAGGGAAAAAGAGGTGGCAAACCCTAATTCAGCACTAACGTGGTTGAGTCCACAGGGATTCAAAGCCAGGCTTTGAAGAGCTAAGTGCTAAATCCCTGGACCTGGAGGGATGAATTGGGCAGTTTGGGGTTCTCTCGAATTCATTTCTTTTCAATCTGTTGTTCCCCCATCCCATAAATATTTGAATTTTGGTAGATTCATATCAAACCTGGCCCAAAACAAAATTCTCACCGCTGCCTCTAATATGATGGACTTTAAAATACCTCCATTGAATAGCACCTGCTATGCCTGCTGGCCCTGGTTCAATCCATGGCATCTCCAGGTTAAAAGGGTCGCCTAGTAGGTGATGGGAACATGAGACATAAGAAGAACTGAGAGTCAATCTAGTCCAGGCCCCCGTCTTTACGGGCAGCGCTTTGGAGCCGCGAGGCGCCTTGTGCCCACACTTGCGTTCCTTCCTGGCAACTGCACAGGAAGGAACGCAAGTGCAAACTTTCTCAGTGTTTAAAAGAGTTTTTTTTAAAAAAAAAAATGGGGGATGGAGAAGAGAGGAATGGGGACGTTCCTCCCCCTCCTTTTTAATTTTTTTATTATCTGTATGTCTGCAACTGTGGAGATACAGATAATAAAAATAAAAAGAAATGGAGGGGGAAGAACTGGCAGCCAGAGGGAGGACACGAGGAGAGGGGGGAGGAACTGGGGTGAACCACCTCTCCTCTCCTCCCTCTGGCTGCCAGTTCTTCCCCCTCCATTTCTTTTTATTTTTATTATCTGTATCTGCGCAGCTGCGGAGATACAGATCATATTTTTTTAAAAAATGGGGGAGGAACAACCCTGTTCCTCTCCTCCTCCCCCCCTTTTTTTTTACTTTTACAAGCGTGGGGCCGCCCATGGCGACCAATCAAGGGGTGCCATGGGCTCTGCTGCCAAAAACAAGGCAGGGTAAGTGCCCAACTTTTGGGGAGTGGAGTTTCCAGGGTTTGCCTCCAGATGGCTTTGCAATGGCGGCTGCATCATGTAGATGACGTGGCGCTACTTCAAAGCCACCCCAGGGCAAACCCTTCATGTAGACGTGCCCCAGCATTCTGTTCACACAGTAGCTAACCATGGGAAACCCACAAGCAGGACATGGGTGCAACAGCAACACTCCCACCCATGTTCCCCAGCAAATGAGAAGGATATCTCTCTGCCTGCGACCTCAGCTGCTGCCAGTCAGAAGCGTCGATACCAGGCTGGATGGAGAGAGAGTCTAAGGCAGCTTCCTATGTCCCTAACATCTCTCTTCTCCTGGAAGCCTGACAGAACTCACTTTGTTCATTAACATAGCTAGCCTGGCTATGTGCAGCAGGCAGCGTTTGATGATAGACGACCCGAAACGTTTCAGAGTAATGCAAATGACAGCCCGTGTCACTCTGCATTCAGCGGTGTTTATTCAAACCCCCGTTTCCTGTAAAGGGTTGTCAGGCAAAGAGATCCTTGAGTGGGTTTCTCAAGCTTCAGAAATCCACATCATATCAATTCAACCGCTGGCTACACAAATGGTCACCTTTTAATGTTGCGCCGCACCACCAGAGAGATGCAACGTGCAAAACACACAGGCACGCACATGCGGAGCACGATTTAACTGTGGGTGGGGCGGGAGGTGGCGTTAATCCCCTCCCATGATCCAGCATTCTCTCCTACTCAGGGATCAACCACACCCGGCCCTGTCAGAGAACAGACACCTCACATGTAGTCACCATCTGGCTGCCTGCAAAGCTGGCGCGTCTCTCCTGAAAGCGGTTCAGACCGAGGTCCCCGTTGACGTCATTGGCGTTAGCAGCTACACCCTGGCGAGAAAATCTACTTAGGAACGGGCACAAGGGAGAGAAACGTGCACACCTGGGGTGGCAGGAGAGGGAGGATGGGAGGGCGGCAGGTGCCGTGGCCGGGATGCCCAACGTGGAGCAAGTGGGGGCGCTGGGAAATAGGAGGGGGCGGCCCAGCCATCCCCGCCAATGACAGCCAATTTCAAATATCCCTGCATTGAAAGAGATGGGTGTCCCTGTGCAAATCTGAGACAGCAGGATTTAAAATGGAATCTCTCTCTCTCTCTCTCTCTCTCTCTCTCTCTCTTTCTTCACTGTGAAATCTTCTATGTTTGTCTCTTTTGTGAGAATATCACCAGCATCAACCACCCTTAACATGGTTTTCCATTCCTCAATGGCAAGAACTGTCTGAAATGCAATGTAGGAATATTGAGCATTTAAGGGTAGAGATATTGATTTCTCTGTTTATTTACCAGATTTATAGAGTGTGGGATTACTAGGCCAGTAACAAATAAGAAGAGCATTATATCAGTGATCCTTAAAACAGCAGAGTAAAAGCGTCGATCAAAAGGATCAGAGCTCCTCAAATAGCAAGCGCTGGGGATAATTAGGAAAGAGCTCTGGCCTGGGTCCCAAAAGGTTGTGACGGAGGGCATCAGGTCCGCTTCCCTGGGAAGAAAATTGCATTAACAGGGTGCCACGGCAGAGAAGACCTGGTAACTATTAGGGATGCCAGGGAAACCCGCAATTGAACCAAATGAACTTGATTTTTTATGAATCCAACCCATGGATTCCACAGTGGACCAGCTTTTCCCTTGCTGGGTGGAGTCCGCGGACTTGCCAACCATTTTCCTAACCTTCAAGAATTTTGCGCAAATTCTGCTGTAGAAAAATACGCAAAAATAAAAAGGGTCAAAAATGTGCATTTCCCCGATAAGCTAAAGCATGGAAATGGGAATTTTGGAGGAACTGGCGTACTTGGGGGGAATTTGTGCACATGTGAATTTGTGTAAATTTGCACATTGGGAAACTGCGGAAAAAGAAATCTGATTCCAGCAACGGGCAGAGGATGGAACGAAAAGTGCCCCTGAGCATTTGCGAAACACAGACGGAACAGTTTTTGCAGAGTCCACACATTCCTAGTCACAATCCGCCACACGCTTCAGATGACAAAGTACAAAATAACGGCATTGCCTTGTGTTCCGTGATGGAAGAATGGCAGGATAAAGATGTAATTAATTTGAAATAACCACTTTGGGCAAATGTTGTGACAGAGGGGGGCATATTGTCCTCATCATTCTTATGTATTTATTCCAAGTGCACCTACGTAGTCTTGGCGCTTTGAATGAAATGAAAACAAGGCCCAGGGTGAGCCCTCAGGGTGACAATGTAACGCAGGCACCAGATACCCAGGGGAAGGGGAAGGAAATCGTGGGGAAAGGTAGGCAGCCAAGATCAATTTGAAAAGTGAGATCTCATCCAGCCTTTAAAATTCCAGTGGAAAAAGCCAGTTAGGTATCAGGAGACTAAGGGCGTGTCCACACAACGGCTTGTCCCAGGTTGGATCGCCCCGGGATCATCACTATGCATCCACATGACACAAAGGGAATCCCGGGGACAGGGAGAGATGATCGTAGAATCATCGAATCATAGAATAGCAGAGTTGGAAGGGGCCTACAAGGCCATTGAGTCCAACCCCCGGCTCAATGCAGGAATCCACCCTAAAGCCTCCCTGACAGAGGGTTGTCCAGCTGCCTCTTGAAGGCCTCTACTGTGGGAGAGCCCACAACTTCCCTAGGTAACTGATTCCATTGTCGTACTGCTCTAACAGTCAGGAAGTTTTTCCTGATGTCCAGCTGGAATCTGGCTTCCTTTAACTTGAGCCCGTTATTCCGTGTCCTGCACTCTGGGAGGATCAAGAAGAGTGACAACCTCCGTGTGACAACCTTTTAAGTCTTTGAAGAGTGCTATCCTGTCTCCCCTCAATCTTCTCTTCTCCAGGCTAAACATGCCCAGTTCTTTCAGTCTCTCCTCATAGGGCTTTGTTTCCAGACCCCTGATCATCCTGGTTGCCCTCCTCTGGATATGCTCCAGCTTGTCTGCGTCCTTCTTGAAGTGTGTCCTTCTTGATCCCTCCCTTTCCCTGGGATTACTGGGACAGCTTTTAGCCTGACTATTCTCAAGACTGTGGGATCATCCTGAGACTGAGGGAGGTGTGGGCAGCTGTCCCGGTTTCGTCCTGGCTCCTCATGAGTAAAAGTGAGCAGCTGGGAACTGGGCACGGAGCTCCTCAGGTGCGCTGTGCCCATCAGAGGATGGGGTGGGGGGAGCCGGACCACCTTTTCGATGGAGCGCTCGTGCTCTCATCTTCAATTTTAAAAATGGCATGCGCAATGTCCTCCTTCCTCCCAGGACGTCATGCGCCGTGTGTGGACTGAGGGGGAGGATCTCATGATATTGCGAGATCCTCCCCACTCCTCCGGGAAGGGTAGACGTGCCCAAAGCCTTCCAATGGCAAGGAAGAATGGATGGACACAGGCGATGGAGGACGTCATCCTGGCGTGAAAAGAGGGCTTTGGAGGTGCATGTGAAGGGGCACGGAGGGAGGGAAGCCACGGAGAAGCAGGAGCAAGAGAAGGAAGACCTTTCAGCATTAGCAAATGGGACAGAAGAAGAAAAAAAAAAGGGAGCCGGTGCAAAGAACAGAAACATGGTAATCATGACAAGCAGAATTCAAGGCAGAGCAAAGACCTTTGGGAGAAGAGACAGGACAGCCAAGCGGAAGAGTTCTGAATTCGTCAATGACAGGGATGATGAGAAAGTGAGCAAGGAGACTGGCAGGTGAATGTTTATTGGAGTTATAAAGACAAAGGGGAAAGGTAGCTGGCGGGCGAGACCAATTTAGAAACTCCAAAGGGAAGAGGCATTTAAGACTCCAAGGGAAGGCACCAAAGAGGCACCAGGAGGGGACGACTCCCAATGGTTGAGCGCACCAAGGGAGACCTTGTGGAGTCATGCAATGGAGGAGGAGGAAGAGGAGGAAGAGGGGGAGGGGGGGAGGAGGAGGAGGAGGAGAACAGCCATGAAACCTGGCGCAGAGACCATTATGCAGTTCTATTTGCAGCTTCTAGCATGATTTATTCTTTTAAAAAACAGAAAGGGAAATTTGTGGGGGAATTCCCAAAGTGTACTGTAAAAGAGTAACATGCAAGAAAACTTCCCATGGCGTGCTATTCACTGGATGATGTAGCAGCATGAGCAAAATGTTAAGGACATCTCCGGAGGGGCAACAGGGACAGTGGGGCGTCATTTCAGTGGCAGAGCACATGCTTTGCCGGAAGAAGGGCCAGGGGCCCATTCCCAGCACCTCCAGCAAGGGTGGGGGTGGGGGTGGGGAGAAGCCAACCCCTGGGAGCTGCTGCCAATCTGGGTAGAGTAGGGGGCATTGAACCCAGTGGAGTCTGGTGACTCTGATGTCAAGGCAGCAGTGAATCCGCTCCGGGTTTAAGTCAGAACCACTCCGAACTCAAACTGCAGCCTCTTGTAGAGCACCTTGGACAGCTTCTTTAGAATTCTGCCTGGTTCTGACTGAAGCCCAGAGAGGATTCATCAGAGCCACCAGCCTGCGCTGGTTGAACCTCAGGCCCGTGGGCCAAGTCTGTCTCTTTGGGGTTCCCCTGAAAGCCACGCCCCTTTCCCCCTTGACCACAGATCATTGGGCGGTTTCCTGTTTGGGGGTTGGTTCCCTCTCCCAACATAGGCATGCATAGTGCATTTCATTAGGGTGTGCACACAGGGATGGAGGGATGGATGGATGGATAGATAGATAGATAGGAGTAACATTTATTGAATACTCAATCATAAAAGATATTATTTTTATTTATTTAACACTATAGACACTGATGCCTTACTCCATGTTTGGCTTTGCCTGACCGTGGGACGGCCACTGCAGGTGAGAACTTTGAAGCCTGGCTCCTGGCAGAGAGTCTCCCAGCAGAGTGATTCCTTTTCACTCCTGTTGCTTGAAGCAACGGCAGGCTGCCGGGATCATAGAATCATAGAATCATGGAATAATAGAGTTGGAAGGTGCCTAAAAGGCCATCAAGTCCAACCCCCTGCTCAATGCAGGAATCCACCCTACAGCATCCCTGACAGATCAGCAGCGGAGCAGCCAGAGGACCATTCTCGCTGTGTCTGGATCCCCCTCTGGATCCCTACTCAATGGTCCCCTTAATTCAGCACTTATTGCTTGAGACATTAGGATGTGCCTGAGCACACCTGGCACACCCCTTGCGCACTCCTATGCCTCCCACCATTCTAAAAGGTTGAAATGGCTCCAACTAAGGCTTACTGCAAGTAGTGGCAGTAGGAGCTTTAAGCTAAAATAGGCTGGTGTTTGGGATATTTGGGGCCCACCCCCTTCTGCCTTTGGCTCCAGGCACCCCTGGAATGCACCCTTCCCCAAAACTGGATTCAGCTCTCAGGGTGAAAGAGGTTCCCCGCCTCTGGTGGGGACAATCCTGGCTCTGCGCATCACAGGTCCGATTCACTTTAAGGCAGCTTCCAAAATTCCTCTTCACATCTTTCGCACCATTTAATTCCAGAGTGAAAAGAGCAGGATTGGCCAGTTTCAGACAGGGGGTCAAACTACGTGCCCCCACCAGACCCCCTTTCTGGCTGCAAGTCTCTGAATCCATTAACGGCCCCGGAGATCATCACAGCCTCTAATCCTTTGCTGTAACTCTGCACGCAGGGTAGGATTTGGGTGCTGCTAAAGCCCAGGGATCCGGGCCGTGACGGGCGGCAGCAGCTGCCAGCTTCACCATGCCAGCTGGGTTAACAACACCACACGGATGTTCATGTTCATGCCATGGCTGGAGGTAGAGCTATAATTAAGCCGGCGGGCACGCCCCTTGGCCCAGCCCTCAGCAGCTGTGAATAGGGGCAGCCCTAGAATCATAGAATCATAGAATAGCAGAGTTGGAAGGGGACTACAAGGCCATTGAGTCCAACCCCCTGCTCAATGCAGGAATCCGCCCTAAAGCATCCCTGACAGATGGTTGTCCAGCTGCCTCTTGAAGGCCTCTAGGGTGGGAGAGCCCACCACCTCCCTCAGTCATTGGTTCCATTGTCATACTGCTCCAACAGTCAGGAAGATTTTCCTGATATCCAGCTGGAATCTGGCTCCCTTTAACTTGAGCCCGTTATTCCGTGTCCTGCACTCTGGGAGGATCAAGAAGAGATCCTGGCCCTCCTCTGTGTGACAACCTTTTAAGGATTTGAAGAGTGCTATCATGTCTCCCCTCAATCTTTTCCTCTCCAGGCTAAATATGCCCAGTTCTTTCAGTCTCTCTTCATAGGGCTTTGTTTCCAGACCCCTGATCATCCTGGTTGCCCTCCTCTGAACATGCTCTAGCTTGTCTGCATCCTTCTTGAATTTTGGAGCCCAGAACTGGACGCAATACTCTAGATGAGGCCTAACCAGGGCCGAATAGAGAGGAACCAGGACCTCACGTGATTTGGAAGCTATACTTCTATTAATGCAGCCCAAAATAGCATTGGCCTTTCTTGGCTCATATTCAATTTGTGATCTACAACAATTCCAAGATCCTTCTCGTTTGTAGTATCGCGGGTTCGTCCCTGCCTGAGCACTGGATGCCCTGTGTGGCACTTAGATGAACAGGTTTGACCCCAGGACAATCCTGGGAAAAACCTTAGGTCTAGCTACAGCCTTGGAAAGCACCACTCCCGGGGGATCCGCACAGCCAGCTTCTCCTCACTTTGTAGTCTACCTGTACAGAGAGTAGACTAGGGTGACCCTATGAAAAGGAGGACCGGGCTCCTGTATCTTTAAGAGTTGCATAGAGAAGGGAATTTCAGCAGGTGTCCTTTGTATATATGGAGAATCCTGGTGAAGTTCCCTCTTCATCACAACAGTTAAAGCTGCAGGAGCTATACTAGCCAAATAGAGAGGAACCAGGACCTCTTCACATCTCTCTGCCACCATCTCTCTGACTTCTGCCCTCCTCACTTTGTGTCTCAAGGAATGTACCATCCAAGACTCAAAACCAGTTTCAAATGCGACACTCCCTGCGACCCGGGAGTAGGGATATTTGAGGCGGTCGTTTCAGTTCGGTTTTGATCAGAATTTACCCAGTCTGCACCTTCTGTGATTGAAGGATGTACATTTCTAAGCTCGCAGCCTGATTCGCGGAGTGAAACAAATCCTCTGTCAGGGATGCTTTAGGGTGGATTCCTGCGTTGAGCAGGGTGTTGGACTAGATGGCCTTGTAGGCCCCTTCCAACTCTGGTATTCTATGATTCTATGATTCTATGTCCGACATCATGCATACATTTGAAAAATGTGCAAGTGAATGCACACTTTCGAAAAATGCACACAAATAAACTTTAATCAAGGGGAGAAGAATGCATACATCCCAAAGATGTACACGACTGATGCAGACATTTGAGAAAACGTGCAGAGAAATATGCACGGGTTTTCATGCGAAAAGAGAAAAATAAAGCTCGCAATCCGGAACACGCTGAATTCAAAATTGGGCCAACTGAATTTAGGCTGGTCAAGCTTCCCCAGTGAGAAGGAAACACTCTGTACACACTCAAATGCACACTCTTGTTATGTCTCGTGTTCTAAGCACTCAAAGGTTCTGGGGCTAAAGCTTGGTCTTGCCAACTCTCTAAGGGCTCACCTACACCAAGCAGGATATTCCACTATGAAAGCAGTATGAAAGCGGTATATAAGAGGCAGGAGCCACACGGCTGCTTTGTAGCGGTACTGAAGTGCACTGACAACTGTTGGGGCCCATTGACACAAACCAGATACCACTTTCATAGTGTTATATCCTGCTTGGTGTATTATTATTTATTTATTTATATATTTATTTATATAGCACCAACGATGTACTTGGTGCTGTACAAAATATACAAATAAAGCAGCGATACCCTGCCTAGAAGCTTACAATCTAAAATCACATTAAAACATATGAAGGTGGGAAAGGGATTCACAAAACAGAAATAAGAGAATAATCATAGTAATAAGAACAGTAAATCAAGCTAAAATACCAAAAGCTATTGAAAACAAATGAGTTTTCAAATGCGTTTTGAAATCTACAATGGAACTCATGGTACGTAGTTGCTCTGGAAGAGCATTCCAAGCAAACGGGGCAGCCAGAGAGAACGGGCGAAGCTGGGCAAGAGAGAGAGAGAGACTCTTGGGCAGGAGAGCAACATAACATTTGAAGAACGGAGGGTACGAGGGGGGTCGTAGAGTGAAATGACAGAGGAGAGATAAGAAGGTGCAAGACCATGACATGCTTTGAATGTCAACAAAAGAAGCTTATACTGAATTCTATATGGGATCGGAAGCCAATGAAGAGATTTCATCAAAGGAGAAACATGGTCAAAACGACGAGCCAAGAAAATAATCTTGGCTGCAGAATGGTGAAGAGAGACCAAAGAGGAGAGATGAGCAGAAGGAAGACCAGTCAAAAGAAGATGACAAAAGTCCAAACGGGAGATAACCAATGCATGGACAAGGGTCTTAGCAGACGATTCAGATAAGAATGGATGGATCCTAGCAATGTTATATAGCAGCCTTCCTCAACCTGGGGCGCTCCAGATGTGTTGGACTACAACTCCCAGAATGCCCCAGCCAGCTGGCTGGGGCATTCTGGGAGTTGTAGTCCAACACATCTGGAGCGCCCCAGGTTGAGGAAGGCTGCTATATAGGAAAAAACGGCAGGACTTGGCTACAGCCTCGATATGTGAGGAGAAAGAAAGTGAAGAATCAAAAATGAAGCCAAGACTACAAGCTTCTTCCACCAGATAAAGTGTGACATTATTAACAGTAACAAAGAATGAAGAGCGAGGGGACGGTGTAGATGTGTCCCGGGCCCCAACAGTTGTCAGTGCACTTCAGTACCACTATAAAGCAGTAGTATAGATCCTGCAGTGCATTTCAGTACTGCTACAAAGCAGTCGTGTGGCTCCTGCCTTTTATATACCGCTTTCATACTGCTTTCATAGTGGAATATCTTGCTCGGTGTAGGTGAGCCCCTAGAGCCCTCAATACCCCACCCACCCAATCCTGGATGTTTTCTACTCAAGGCTAGAGAGGGATGAGAACTTCATTTGGTTCATTTTCTGATAAGAGCTTTACCAAAATTAAGAATTTAACAAAATTAGTAACCTTCTCCATAAACACGATGGAAAGAAATTGAGATTAAAAATATTTGGATGTAGGAGAAAGTAGAAATGACCTTCATCCATCCAGGTCCAAGTTTGAATCCCTAAGCACTCATCCATGGTTGTGGGGCTGCACTGGGACTGACATCTCTTTTTTCTGTCTCCTCATCTTTCGTGGCTCCTCTCCATGCTAGGAAGAGCTGCACCTCTTGAATTTGGCCCCCGTGGAGGGGAGAGAGTTTCATTCACTTTCCTGTTTGATAAGAACTTTACCAAAATGTGGACATTTCTTTATAAACAGAACAGAAAGAATTTGGGATGTATTTTTTAAAAAGTGCCTGGGAGAAAGTCAAACTGACAGATCCTCCCAGAGTGCAGGACACGGAATAACAGGCTCAAGTTAAAGGAAGCCAGATTCCAGCTGGACATCAGGAAAAACTTCCTGACTGTTAGAGCAGTACGACAATGGAATCAGTTACCTAGGGAGGTGGTGGGCTCTCCCACACTCGAGGCCTTCAAGAGGCAGCTGGACAACCACCTGTCAGGGATGCTTTAGGGTGGATTCCTGCATTGAGCAGGGGGTTGGACTCGATGGCCTTGTAGGCCCCTTCCAACTCTGCTATTCTATGATTCTATGATTCTATTCAAGGCTAAGTGTAGACAAATCTGTCAGTGTCGCTTTCTCCCACATTCAATTCTGTAAACATTCAAGTTCTTTCCATCCCATTTATGAAGACGTTCTTTCCATTCCATGAAGAAATTTGTAAATTTTGGTAAAATTCCGACTTGTTCTTTTACGCTAAAATGAACGGAATGGAATTCTTACCCATCTTTACTCAGTGGATGTCTCTTCCTGTCACTGAAAATGGTTCCTGGGGCTTTGCGCCAGTTCAAATTAACCCCAAGACTCCTCTTTGCTGGACCTCCTCTTCCTCGCTTCCTTCTAGGATGTCCCAAGACACCCTGTTTTCCCTGTCTGGGCTATTCTGCATGAAAATAGAAAATCCAGCCACTCTGGCATTTCCCCATGACTTGGAAGATCCCACCCTTTAGGTCCTCAAATCGGCTTCCAGACATCATTTAAATCAAATACAAAACTCCAACAATAAAAAACCAGACGACTCAAACAACACAATCTTTAGCAATCCAGAAACAAACACAGAGCTAAGAGCAGATCAATAATGTTCACCAACTGCCATTTTTCTATGACAGCAGTCCTGTGTTTCTAACACCTGCAGGACAAGGCAAAATTCATCTGCTGGATCTTTTCCAAGCTTAGAATGATGAGATGCAGCTGCACCTGTTGAATTCCCACCAGCCTGCGATAGGTATTAGCCATGATTACTGAATAAAAATTCCACACTCAAAGACAGGCTACCTCTGCAAACCAGTTGTTGTGGGGCAACCAGCAATGGGGTTGTGGACACTGTGAAACAGGGGAATGGATCGGATGAGACTTTGGAGATGGTTCCAGCAGGGCTCTACCTGGAGTGTCCCAAGACACGACACAAGTGACTGCTAAACTCTAACTCCATCTTAGTAAAGCAACAAGATGCTTCACTTAATCAGATATTTGAAAAGGATGAACATTGTAAATAGCACATAAATATCAACTATGCCAACTTTCTCATGACGGGAAAAGTTAAGAACATCAGAAGAGCCCTGAGGCTGGATCACACCAAGGGTCCATCAAGTCCAGCACTCTGTTCACACAGGGGCCAACCAGTTGTCAACCAGGAACCCACAAGCAGGACACCAGTGAAACAGCACCCTACCATTGGTGTACATTGGCTTACTAGCTCTGATACTGGAGGCAGCACACAGCCATCAGGGCTAGTGGCCATGGATAGCCTTCGCCTCCAGGAATTTATCCAGCCCCCTTGTAAAGCCATCCAAATGGGTGGCCGTCCCTACACCTTGTGGTAGTGAATTCCATAGTTTAACTATGTGCTGTGTGAAGAAGTCCTTCCTTTTATCTGTCCTGAATCTACCACCAATCAGCCCCATTGGATGACCCCATTGGGTTCTAGTATTTTGAGAGAGGGAGAAAAATGTCTCCCTATCCGGATTCTCCACACCATGCATGATTTTGTACACCTCTGTCATGTCTCCCGTCAGCCTCCTTTTCTCCAAACTAAACAATCTCAGCTATAAGAACATAAAGACGGGCCCTGATGCTGGATCATAGAATCATAAAATAGCAGAGTTGGAAGGGGCCTACAAGGCCATGGAGTCCAACCCCCTGCTCAATGCAGGAATCCACCCTACAGCATCCCTGACAGAGGGTTGTCCAGCTGCCTCTTGAAGGCCTCGAGTGTGGGAGAGCCCACCACCTCCCTAGGTAACTGGTTCCATTGTCGTACCAAGGGTCCATCTAGCCCAGCCCTCTGTTCACACAGGGGCCAACCAGCCATCAGCCTGGGATGAACAAGCAGGACATGAGTGCAACAGCACCCTCCCACCCATGTCCCCCAGCAACTGGTGCACACAAGCTTACTGCTTCGGATACTGGAGGTAGCACATCTTTTTTAAGTGCAGTGACCAGCTGATTCAACCATGATTAATTGTGAGTCACCTTAAGGACCCTATTTATGTCAAAAGGTGTCTCATAAATTTCTAAATAAAATGAAAATAAAAAAGTGGCTGTTACAGGTGTAGGAGAGTGACTATCCAGATTTTATCTGGTCAGTTGGCAAGCATGCCAGGATCATAATATTTAAAAACAACAAACCCAAACTAGATCAAATATTTGTCCAAAAAAACCCTAGCTCCTCTTCTTCATAGTGATTCTACCACAACGCAAAATGAATCCAGAAGGTTTGCAATTCTCAAACGTGTAACAAGCCCTGACTTCATTCCAACAAACTTTAATATTTTTGATCATTCAAGCCGAGATTGATTATGAGTTCATTTTATATTTTCTGCGCATGCACATTTCGCTCAAATAAGTACCCAAACTCCATCCTCCATACAGGCTCAGCCGTTGGCGTCTGGAACCCTTCACTTTCCAAAGCAAATGAAAAATTCCCATTTGCAATGGACCTGTGAGCAGAATTACTTTACTTTAATCCTTTAGTTTCCTCCTCCATGAGAGGGTCAGCATGGGCAGCATGCCAGCTCCTCTTGCGACACCGAGGAGGCATTCTTGCCGATGGAAGCAGCTGCTTCCACAACCTCTCCGTCTCTCCACAGCTCTGCCTCCTCGTCAGCCTACTGCTGTGAAGGCTGCATCATAATGCATTACGTCCTGAAAAGAGGCAGAAAAGACCCTCATATCATGTATGGCCCATTCCCATGCATTCCCAAGGCGTTTCCGTGATGCACGTGTGCAAAAACAAAAGGGAAGATAATATTTAAAATGCATAATAACAGAGGACTTTGGTCCAAATTTATAACTTTGGATCCATAACACAGCAAGCAAATTATGAATTATCATGGGGCCCAGTTCACTCATCATTATCCAGGACCAGGCTGGCATACAGACCAAACTTCTCAGCTCTAAATTTCTCAAAGGATATATTTTCCAAATCCTGCAGTTATATTTTTGAACATGGTGACGTCAAGAGAGCAACTCTTTGAGAGGTTTGCCGATCAAGCCTTAACTATTTCATGACGTCCAGGATGGAAGAGCAGGCTCCATTCCAGAAACTGGAAGGAGACACATCATCCTTAGTGGTCCTAAGAGAAAAAGAAAGACTTTTGTAAGCCGCCGTGAGAGCCTTTTTTGGCTGAATGGCGGCATAAAAACCCTTAAATAAATAAATAAATAAAATAAATAAATAAAAGGAGAAGAGGGATTTACAGAGTTTATTTCTCTACCATGAAGCCAATGGCATAAGAAACCCAAGCGACCCCATGCCACAAGACCGTGGGCAACGCAAGAGCTGTGTCCCGTTATCCTCTGTGACATTGCAAAGGGTCCTGGGGCACGCCTTCTAAGCCTGTGTGGTGGGGCGGCATGGGCTGACCCATGTCCACAAGCAAGGTTAGCTGGGGTGACTCTTAGGACTTAACTTATGAGGAAAACACAGCTGAGTTCCTTGAAGGTTTTTTAGAAGTTATCGAAGTGATGCTTCATCATTCCTACACAGAAGGGGCAGCTGTCCATCTGGACAGCTGGGCCTTCAGGCAGCTTCTTGACAAACATCTGGAGAAATGAGCTTATTTTTGGATCCTTTCCCCACAACTCAGCCTCTGTTCCAGAGGCAAGGCTAGCTTGCCAAAAATCCATGCTACCGCTGAACCCATGTTGGCCAGCACAGAGCTAACCTGGCTGCAGCGGTCAGGGATTCACAAGGTGGGACTTTCCAGAGCATCATCATAACAGTGAGAGCTCATAGCTCACTAGTAAGAGCAGGCAGTACGTGGCAGAGGTGCAGAACTAGTTTAAGGTGGGGTGGTGCATGGCCACTACCACCACCAGGTCAGATGGTGTCAGGGGACATCTTTCACTTAGGGATGCAAGAGGAATTCATTTCAGTTTGCTTTTGATCTGGATATTGCCAGCTCTCATCTTCTGGACCAAACTAGGATTGAAGTCTGTACGTTCCTGAGATTGCAGTGAGACTCTCAGACAGCCAAAAATGCATCTGACAGCATGCGTACATTTGAAACATGTGCACATTTGAAACATGTGCATTTGAAAAATGCACACAAATATGCTCAGATCAATGGGAGAAGAACCAGTACATGCATACATTTGCAAACATTCACCTGAAAATACACCCAGGTTTTCATCCAAAAAGAGAAAATATCAAAGCTCGCAATCTGACATGGAGCTGTTGGAATGAGCTTCAAGCTGGAATTTGGAGAACTTTAGTGAGGTCGTGTTTTGCTGATTTGCACTTCCCTACATTAAATTAATTAAAATTAATTAAGGGCTCTTATAAAACAAAATATCACTGAGGTCCACACCCCTATGTCCCCTGAACATGCATGGAAAGTTTCAGATGTCTAGGTTCCATGTTCTTGGCACAGACAGACAGACAGACGTCCCTCTTTCAGGCCAAGGGTCCATCCACACAGTGGTCAACCAGCTGCTCACAGAAATCCCATAAGCAGGACTTAAGTGCAACAACACCCTTCCCCCATCTTCCCAGCAACTGATGTACATAGACACACTGGAGATAGCATATGGGCATCCAGACCAGTCATCATTGATAGCCTTCTCCTAGAACCATAGAACAGCAGAGTTGGAAGGGGCCTACAAGGCCACCGAGTCCTCCATGAATTTGTCCAATCCTCTTTTAAAACCACCCAAATTGTAGGGAAGCTTTGGGATTGGGTGTGGTGAAGGAATATTGCTCAGACTCATGGCACACCTTATGGAGTCCCACCATGTCCCACCCACTCAGACTCGCCATTACGAACCGAAATTATTTGATGAAACGCAGTTCGTTAGTAGAACGCTCAGAAGAGAAGAAAACTCCCCAAAGTATCCAACATACAGGAACAGTTTTTTTCAGCAGCCTGTCTCCAGTATCAATTCCTAAGGAAGGATTATAACAAATCCGAAACGTCGAGCATTTTTGCATACGAATAAGAACTATTAAAGATTTTAACCATTTTCAGCAGCCCCAGAGCTCGTCTCTCATTCATCATTCGTCCCACCATGTTCTCCATGCAGTTCCAACATCTGTATGGATCTGTTAGAAGAGATCATCTGGAGAGCTGGGTTTAATCACCATGAGTATGCGGACGCCCCTCAGCTCTGTTTCTCCCTGTCATCTGAACCAAACGGTAGAAGACCTGAACCTGGTCACAGGCTGGATGAGGGCTAATAAACTGAAGCTCCTGACACAACGGGGGCTGCACGGTTGTATGATTCCCTAGAAGGCAAAGATTAAGGTGCCAGACTAAGACATCCCTTTTATCCTAAGAGGATCTTAGGGATTTCAGATGCGATTTCCCCCCTGCTCTGCTGTTTTATTGGTTTTTAATTTTATCATATGGATTGTAGATTTTCATCGTTATGCACTTTTTGAACGGCACCATACAAATACCTTAAATAAATGCATGTGAACTCATTATGACGCTGCCTTTCATTAAAGCCATAGCTAGACCTAAGGTTTATCCCTGGATGGTCCAGGGGTCAAACCTGTTCATCTAGGGGCCTTGCTAGACGAGGCCTTAGCGCGCTTTGTGGGCCGGTTTCCCTGCTGTGCGTCCAGATGACGCACAGGGGAATCCGGGGTCAGGCCGCGCTGAAGCCTCCCCTAACGCGCCATAAGCGAAGTCGCTTATGGCGCGCCTTTTCCGCAGCCCCAGCCTCAGGCCGGGGCTGCAGAACGTCTTGCTACTTCCGTGGCTTTTTGCGGCTACTCGCTTATTCGCGAGTAGCTGCAGAAAGCCGCGGACTGGCCACAGCGTTGAGCGCTGTGCCCATCGGCCGGGGGAGATCCCAAGGGGGGGGAGAGAGGCAGGGGGAAGGCCAGACCCACCAGGGGAGAGGGGGGGGAAGCTGGACATCGACGATGGCAAGGGAGGGGGGGAGAAGATCAGGGATGGGGCTGCCGAGGGAGGGGGGGAGAAGATCGGGGATGGGGCTGCCGAGGGAGGGGGGGCAAAGATCGGGGATGGGGCTGCCGAGGGAGGGGGGGAGAAGATCGGGGATGGGATCGAGGATGGTGGATGCGGGGAGGACGAGCGAGCAGGCAGGGGCCTATGGGGAGGGATCAGCAGCGGGTGGGGGGGCTAAATTAAAAATAAACCCTTTACCTTCTCCGCAGTCTTCGGGCTGCACATGGCCCCTTTAAACTGAAGGGAAAAAATGGCGGATGCTGCAGGGATCGCGAGGTCCCTGCGCGTCCGGCGTCTGGAAGCCCCGGGCACGCGCGCTAACATCAGCGCACCGTCGCACCGCCTCCCTGCCGGCTTATACCGGCAGGTCTAGCAAAGCCCTTGGTGACACACAGGGGATCCAGTGCTCAGGCAGGGGCGAACCCTGGATGATCCCAGGATAAACCTTCGGTCTAGCTGTGGCCTAAGTCCCTCTAGTCTCTTGCAGAAGGTCTTTCTCAGACCCTTGGCAGTGCTGCTGCTGCTGTTGCATCCTAGGGATGGACGAATCCTGTCCGTTTCAGTTTCCCCATTTTTCCAATCTTAAATTTGTTTCATCCTGTTTCTGTAGGGTGACCATATTTTGGAAACCAAAAAGGAGGACAACATGGTCGCCCCAAGGGGGCGTGTCCAGCACCAAGGAGGCGTGCCCACCCGAACATAGCTTTGGTCACATGTCTGATTCTACAGCACACATTTAAGACAAATCTGTTCTACATAACATCTTAATGTTAAAATCACTGAAATAAAGAACAAGTGAGAGATTCACTGTATCTGAAATTAACTTCACTCACTCCTACTTTTGTAGGTTTTGCTGTACTTTGAAGCTTTTGCTATACTCTGTGTGTTACATTCTCCCCTTCCCTCAAATATCTTTTCTGACTGTATCTTCACTCATTGCAAGCTGCTGCTGCTGTTGTTGTTAACAGGGTTTGCTACTGGCCCCAGATCTGTTTCAAATTTGGTATGGCTAAAGCTTTACCTAAAAGCTATCATGGTGCCAACTTTCAGCTCTTTATCTTTAAACATGACAGTTTTAAAAATAATAATTTTAAAACCTCATTTTTTAAAAAAAATCCTAAAAAATCAATGGATGAACGGATCTCTTTCAAATTTGGTGTGACTAAAGCCCTTCCTAAGAGCTACCATTGTGCCAAGTTACATGTCTTTATCTTAAAAAATGACAGAGTTATAAGCATTTATGTTAATTCCCATTAGAGCTGCTCTTTGGAAAAAAATCCGGATTTCCCCTCCTCACTCCCGGATTTGTCATCAAAAACCCAGACAAATCCGGGCAAAACTGGTCATATGGTCACCCTAGTTTCTGCATCAGCGTGTGGATTTTGTAAACGTCAGCACAGATATTTGTACACTTTCATGCGTGACGTTCTCCTAATACGCTCACCTTTGTACACACTTCGCCTAATATGTGCATTTTAGCAAGCAATTCTCTCCCTAATATAATGTGCTTTTGTACATTACTTTTACTAGTATATGCATTTTGCATGCACTTTCCTTTAAGATCTGCCCTGTTTGTTGGTTGGTTGGTTTTAATTGGCGATCTGCCTTGCAAAATTTGTAAACGTGCAAATACTGTAGTCTAAGGTTGTTTCAGTTCACATATTGGTTCAGGAAGTGGGAGCACATTTCTCCCCCTTACTGCATCTGAACCTGGGACCTTATACATGTGAGCCATGAGTTATTGGCCTCCACAAGGCCGCTTTTGCTTGTACTATGACTCACAGAAAGAAATGTGGGCCTCCTGAATGCTCTGACTCCAGCCGTTCCTTTTTCCTTCCACATTCTCCCTATCTAGCAATCAATATTCCATACATCATTTCAAAGCTAAGGGTCCCTGATGGGTCATCATTTTCCCTCTCAGACAAAAGCAGAGAAATGCCGGCTCTTGTACAGGGAACAGGTTCCCTGGCAAGGAAAGGCATAAAGACACCCTGGGCCGTGACACTCATAACTGGCCAGGCAGCAACACCGCGGAGAAGAATCTGTCATCTTTTCTGCCCAAATGGGTTAGAAGCTGTCAAAGAGGGAGAGAAACTTATTTTGGCAAGAAAGAAATCCCAGAGCCTTGTGCAGGCAGTAATGTGTCTGGCGTCATTGTTTATGTGTTGAACTGTTTGTGTTCTGTGATTAAATAATAATAATAATAATTAAATAATAATAATAATGGCGATATTATGACTAAAGGAGCAATATTCTGCACCCAAAAAAAGTGAATTCTTGAGGCCACTATAAATTATGGCAATGGAGCACATTTGCACCATGTGCTCTTATTTTGTATACTTTCATGTGCCAGCCACAAAGCAAGAGGGGGTCGCGAGCCACGCCGAGCCATGGAGCCCCACGCCCACCCTCTCTCTGGCTTCGGAGGGTTCATTCCAGAAGGCATTCCACATTCCCTTTCAAACACTTCCTAGCAGTCATGAGGTCTAGGAGCTTGGGAGGGTTAATGAAAACAGATTCTTCGGGGAAGGCTGAGGGCTGTGCCAAGAACCACATCCTGTGCCCTTTCTGCTCTCTGGCAGAATGGCAGGACGCACAGAACAGCAGCCGTTCCAGTGACAGAATAAAGCTCTCTTTTTCTTCTTCTTCTTCTTCTTCTGTTGTTGTTGTTGTTGTTTTCAATCAACATTAGGGGCTCTAGATTATGTGCACCAGCCCAAAGGAAGGCGGGAGACATCATGCCAATTATGGCATGGAAACCTCACTTTCTGGGAACGGGAGGCTTTTGTTCTCATGAGGTCCAGAAATGTGTCGGCTGTTGTTTTCAAGAGAGCACGCGCCTGCCCAACCCCTGTGAGGAGCAGGGGGCGAAAAGAACCTTGCCTCAGCCCACCAGGCGTTACTAGGTCAAGCGCGAGATGGTCTGACATGTCCACTGTGATGGGCACCAAAGTCCTTGGCAGGCGCTGGGCGGTCAAGGCCAGAGCGGGAATGCCGGAGATAGCGTACATTCCGTGCACTGGGGAGGGCCGGTTTTATGGGCTACGATGCCCCCGGGGGCTTGTTCCTCCATGTCACTCTTCAGAGCTGCCCTGTGCCAGGGCCCAGTCGCCTCGCAGACCAAACAAGAGATAGAACGGAGGCAATGCAGTGCTCCCCCGGGTTTCCCGGCACATTCGTAGCATTCCTGCTAGTTAAGATTTCTTCCACAAGAACGTGTGCTGGACGGAGACGATGGAGCAGCTGGACCCATCGTCCAAATGGTCCTGGGAGATAAGGGCGCTCATGTGTACAAGCTGTTGGACAGGAGCACCCACCACCACCCCAGCCAGCACAGCCACGGAGGGCACCAGGTTCGTTAAGCCTTCTTCAGATCATATGAAACTCCTTTTGCGCCATCGGAGTGCTAGAGATGGCAGTTCTCAAGGCCTTATGGGGACAGACTCTTCCCCGAAGGGACGTCCAGGGATCCTTTCAACTGGAGCTGATGGAGAATGAACCCAGGGCTGTCTGTGTGCAAAGCATGTGTTTCCCTACATGACCCCTTGCAAAGTCATCAAGGATGATGACTTTCCCCCCAAGCACACATGGCTATAAAGGGAATAAGGGAAATTCATGGAAATGGAGGAGGAAGAAGAGAGGTCAACCAATGGCTACTGGTCATGATGGTAATATGGAACTTCTAGGTCCGAAGGCCGTATGCATCTGGATACCAGTTGCTACTGGGGAGAGGCAGTGGGGGAGGTCTATTGCCTTTGAATCTTGGCTATGGGCTTCCTAGAGGCCTCTTCCTGGACCCATGATGTAAAGGAGGACATTGGTCTAGGTGGCCCTTTGGCCTGATCTTTTGGTTCTTCATGCGTTCAGGGCCAGCCCAAGACATTTTGCTGTCTGAGGCAGAGAACAAGATGGCTCCCCTCCCATTCCATGGGTAAAAGCCAACCGAACTGGAAGCAGATGATTTTTTCCTACAACACTGAGGATGGGGCAATGTCCTCCACTGCAGCCGAAAGCAGGAGGTTAGCTGACAGGGTGAATGGCACACGGGTCTTTCTTCCAACTCCTTGCTGCCGCCTCCTAGCATCTGCCACCTAAAGTAAAGGGCTCACTCTGCCTCATGGTAGGGCTGGCTCTGAAATCTTGACCATGTGCAGGTTGCACAGCACAGCCACTTGGAAGTGGGATAGGTGGGGACAAGAAGTTTTGGGCCGGGCCGGCAAGGCCAGGCTAGCTGGGAGGATTCAAGGACTGCCAATTGAGCAACAACACTGAGTAACATCAGATGTAAATGATGCGAATAAGAAAGAGGAATTGAGAGGGTTGTCAGGTTGCCCCTGGCCTTGCCCATGCCACAGATCTTCCTAGTGCCACCCTACCAGGCCTACCAGGCATTGACCTCAATGCTAGTAGAACACGTGAAGGCATGATGGAGGACAGAGCACTCCAGAAGCAGGGCAGGCAAAAGGCAGATCAGCATCTACCGCTAGAGTCATTCAAGAGGCAGCTGGACAACCCTCTGTCAGGGATGCTTTAGGGTGGATTCCTACACTGAGCAGGGGGTTGGACTCCATGGCCTTGTAGGCCCCTTCCAACTCTACTATTCTATGAGTCTATGATTCTATGATCCCAAAGCCCCTGCCACCTGTTACATGCAGCATTATAAGAAAAGGAATTGAGAATAAAACGACCAGTATTACACTGCCTTTATTCAAATCTGTGGTGCGACCACACTTAGAATACTGTGAACAGTTCTGGTCGCCACACCTGAAAAAGGATATTATGGAGCTGGTGAAGAAAAGGAGCAACTAAGATGATGAAGGGGCTGGAGCATCTCCCCTATGAGGGAAGGTTAAGACAACTGGGATTGTTCAGCTTGGAAAAAAGGAGACTAAGGGGAGACATGATAGAGGTGTGCAAAATGATGCATGGTGCGGAGAATGTGGGCAGGGAGACATCTTTCTCCCTCTCCCATAATACTAGAACCTAGAGGGGTCATCCCATGAAGCTGATCAGTGGGAGATCCAGGACAAATAAAAGGAAGGACTTCTTCACACTGCACTGTGTTAAATTATGGAACTCACTACCACAAGATGTAGTGATGGCCACCTATTTGGATGGCTTTAAAAGGGGGTTGAATAAATTCCTAGAGGCAAAGGCCATCCATGGCTACTAGCCCTGATGGTTGTGTGCTACCACCAGTATTCAAGGCAGTAAGCCTGTGTGCACCAGTTGCTGGGGAACATGGGTGGGAGGGTGCTGTTGCGCCATGTCCTGCTTGGTTGGTCCCTGGCCGATGGCTGGTTGGCCCCTGTGTGAACAGAGTGCTGGACTAGATGGACCCTTGGTCTGATCCAGCATCAAGGCACTTTTATGTTCTTTTGTTCTTATAACTGCAACATTATTATTATTATTATTATTATTATTTATAAAGCGCCATCAATTTTCATGGCGCTGTACAGAATAAAACAACACAAGACAATCTGCCATAAGGCTTACAATCTAAAATCACCATAACAGACAGGGAAGGAAGGGGGAAAACCAATAGGAGCAGGGACATTAAAACTAAATATAGACTAGTATGACCACGCTACATCAAATGACATCTTGTCTGTGCAAATGCGCCATCGCTAGCTAAGTACACAACACACACATGGCAGAGCTTTCTCACACCACCTCCCACACAATGGTCGTTGAACCAGTTTACACTGAGCTTCAAGTGGAGAGAAACCAAGCACAGAGGATTAAGCGATGTGTGTGCAGCACATGTAGGACTCTGTGCTAAGTCACTGCCGCAGCTAACTTCCCCAGAGCCAGGTTTGAAAGGAAGGTCATATTATTATTATTATTTATTTATTTATATAGCACCATCAATGTACATGGTGCTGTACAGAGTAAAACAGTAAATAGCAAGACCCTGCCGCATAGGCTTACATTCTAATAAAATCATAATAAAACAATAAGGAGGGGAAGAGAATGAAAACAGGCACAGGGTAGGGTAAACAGGCACTGGGTAGGGTAAAACTAACAGTATAACTAACAGTCTAAAGTCTGAGTAACATCAAGTTTTAAAAGCTTTAGGGAAAAGAAAAGTTTTTAGCTGAGCTTTAAAAGCTGAGATTGAACTTGTAGTTCTCAAATGTTCTGGAAGAGTGTTCTAGGCGTAAGGGGCAGCAGAAGAGAATGGACGAAGCCAAGCAAGGGAAGTAGAGGCCCTTGGGCAGGTGAGAAACATGGCATCAGAGGAGCGAAGAGCACGAGCGGGGCAATAGTGTGAGATGAGAGAGGAGAGATAGGGCGGAGCTAAACCGTGAAAAGCTTTGTAGGTCAACAGGAGAAGTTTATATTGGATTCTGAAGTGAATTGGAAGCCAATGGAGAGATATCAGAAGTGGAGTAACATGGTCAGAGCGGCGAGCCAAGAAGATGATCTTAGTGGCAGCGTGGTGAACAGAAACCAATGGACTGATGTGAGAAGAAGGAAGGCCAGAGAGAAGAAGGTTGCAGTAGTCCAACCGAGAAATAACCAGTGCATGAACAAGCGTCTTGGCAGAAGAGACAGACAGAAATGGTCGAATCCTGGCAATATTATACAGGAAAAAGCGACAGGATTTAGCTACTGCCTCAACATGAGGACTAAAGGAGAGCGAGGAATCAAATATAAAGCCAAGGCTACGAGCTTCATTGACCGGAGTAAGCGTAACATCATTGACAGTAAGAGAGAATGAGAGGTGAGGAGAAGGTTTAGGAGGAAAAACAAGCAATTCAGTCTTAGCCATATTAAGTTTCAAACGACGATGAAGCAGCCAAGCTGAGATATCTGAGAGACATGCTGAGATACGATCGTGAACATCAGGAGAAAGTTCCGGAGATGAGAGATATAATTGTGTATCATTGGCATACAGATGATATTGGAGGCCATGAGATTGAATAAGATTACCCAAGGGCAACATGTATAAAGAAAACAACAACGGGCCAAGCACCGAGCCTTGCGGAACCCCTACTGAAAGTGGAAAAGGGGAAGACGAGTTGCCATTAGCCAACACGCTGAAGGAGCGACCCGTTAGATAGGAGGCAAACCAGTTATAGACAGAGCCACAAAGTCCAAGGTCATGGAGGGAGTCTAAGAGAAGATCATGATCAACCGTGTCAAAGGCTGCGGTTAGATCAAGGAGAATAAGAACGGAATAAAGGCCTTTAGACTTGGCAGTAAGAAGATCATTGGTGATCTTCGTAAGGGCTGTTTCAGTGGAATGCAAAGGACGGAATCCAGATTGAAAAGGATCCAGAGCAGAGTTGCTAGAAAGAAAGTCAAGACAGCGAGAGTAGACCACACGCTCCAGGATCTTTGAAACAAAAGGCAACAGAGAATCATAGAATAGCAGAGTTGGATGGGGCCTACAAGGCCATTGAGTCCAACCCCCTGCTCAATGCAGGAATCCACCCTAAAGCATCCCTGACAGTTGTCCAGCTGCCTCTTGAAGGCCTCTAGGGTGGGAGAGCCCACAACCTCCCTAAGTAACTGGTTCCATTGTCGTACTGCTCTAACAGTCAGGAAGTTTTTCCTGATGTCCAGCTGGAATCTGGCTTCCTGTAACTTGACCCCGTGAATCCGTGTCCTGCACTCTGGGAGGATCATCCATTTTAGAGCCAGTTGATAGTTTTGCCTTTGCAATTTGGGGTCAAACAACGGGGCAGCTGAGTTGAAAGGGCAAAATGGACTGGCGGTGCCCTCAATTATGAGTGGTCTGCATGCATTTAAGTCAGTGGTTCTCAACCTGGGGCACTCCAGATGTGTTGGACTGCATCTCCCAGAATGCCCCAGCCAGCAGAGCTGCCTGGGGCATTCTGGGAGTTGTAGTCCAACACATCTGGAGCGCCCCAGGTTGAGAAAGGCTGATTTAAGTGAACAGAAGACTAGAGGAAGAGCCCTGAGGCTGGATCAGAGCAAAGCCCTATCTGCTGCAGCATCCTGCTCCCACATTGGCCAACCAGATGCCTCTGGGAAACCTACAGGTAGGATATGCATACAACAGCACCATGCTGCTCATGTTCCCTGGCAACACGGCTCGGGACCACAACACCTGACGGAACACCTCTCCCGAAGTGAATATACCCGGTCACTATGTTCAACATCTAAGGTCCTCCTCTGGGTGCCTACTCCGAGAGAGGCTCAGAGTGTGGCAACGAGGGACAGTCAATTCCATAGTTTTGCTACGTGCTATTTGAACAGCTTCAGAAGATGGCTAGTGTTATAAAGAGTATAGCATTATAGGAGATTGAGGAAAACGTCTCCCGGTTCACCTTCTCCAAGCCATTGTGGAGGGTTTCCTCACAATAAAAATGGGGGTAGGGCCCCAACGCTTTTCTTTTTGCCACTTCCATGAAGGTGCCCCACTTACAACTGACAGTGGCCTAATTTACACCAAGCAACATATAGCACTACGAAAGCGGTATGAAAGAGGCATACGGTCTGTGTCAATGGGCCCCAACAGTCGTCAGTGCACTTCAATGCTGCTATAAAGCAATAGTGTGGCTCCTGCCTCTTACATACCACCTTCATACGGCTTTCATAATGCAATATCCTGCTTGGTGTAGATTAGGCCAGTGGGATGCATGTGTGTAAACTCTGTCCTCGAGTTTAAGAAGTTAAATCGGAATCAGCCTGTGGGCGGTCGCCACCTCCTTCTCCCCATTTGAAAGTTAAGCTCTGGGCCTCACCCACCACCAGTCGTCCAACCCTACAGGTTATTTGCTAGCCCTTCGCTGCTGCTTCCTCCACTTCCCCCTGCCCCCACCGTCCATGCAATAATCCCACTTAATCCCTTCCTCTCTTCACATTTTGTTTGAAATCCAGCCCTCCCTCGGCTGTGCTGGATTAACCGATTTGACCAATTTACATGCAAGGATTTTGAAACATAGAATCATAGAATAGCAGAGTTGGAAGGGGCCTACAAGGCCATCGAGTCCAGCCCCCTGCTCAATGCAGGAATACACCCTAAAGCATCCCTGACAGAGGGTTGTCCAGCTGCCTCTTGAAGGCCTCTAGTGCGGGAGAGCCCACAACCTCCCTAGGTAACTGGTTCTATTGTCGTACTGCTCTAACAGTCAGGATGTTTTTCCTGATGTCCAGCTGGAATCTGGCTTCCTTTAACTTGAGCCCATTCATAGAATCATAGAATGGCAGAGTTGGAAGGGGCCTACAAGGCCATCGAGTCCAACCCCCTGCTCAATGCAGGAATCCACCCTAAAGCATCCCGGACAGGTGGTTGTCCAGCTGCCTCTTGAAGGCCTCTAGTGCGGGAGAGCCCACAACCTCCCTAGGTAACTGGTTCTATTGTCGTACTGCTCTAACAGTCAGGAAGTTTTTGAATGTTCAGAATTGCATTGCATTGGGGACATTGCTTGCAAATAATGTATATCTTAAGCAAAACCATGCATGTATTTAGAGAAATGGGCAGGAAAAACTGCACATGAAATTTCAGGCAAAGGTTTCGTTCGATTGTTTAATTCTCAAAGTTCAAGATGAACCAAACATTCGGGCCCAGGCCAAGGAGGTCGCCAGCTGAAGCAGGGACGCCCCACTACCACCACTGCTGCCACCTCCATCCCACCTTCCCGATCTGCCCGTCCTCCTGTGTGCTGGCCAGCTGGTTTACTGTCCTTTGCGCACACGCGCATGCACGCCTCCCCATCGCGCTGCCCATAAAGTGCTTCCACCTTCAGGGGCCACACAGAGCCTTGCTCATTTGGGCAAAGCATTGTGAGAGATCCCAGAACCTCTCACAATACTTTGCCCGACCTTGTATAGTTGCTGTGCAATTCCTGATGTTGGAAACAATGCATAGACAGTGTGCTGGGGAGGCGAGTGAACGTGCGCATGCAAAGAACAGTGAGCTGGCTGGCTGGCAGGCAGCAAAGCGGGCAGGGCCAGCGAGTGGAGCGGTAGCAGAGGGGCGGCACGGTACGACGCACAAGGGAGGGAGTGCACCGTTCGTCTCCTGCGTTGCCACCTCCTGTGCCAATTTCCTATCACTGCCAGCCCTGAAAATCCCCAGAGTTCAGAATGAGTCCTAGGGTGACCCTATGGAGAGGAGGACAGGGCTCCTGCATCTTTAACAGTTGCATAGAAAAGGGGATTTCAGCAGGTGTCATGCATGCAGCACCTTGTGAAATTCCCTCTCCATCACAACAGTTAAAGCTGCAGGAGCCCTGTCCTCTTTTGCATCTAGTCACTCTAGCTACTGGATACAAAAGAGGACAGGGCTCCTGCAGCTTTAACTGTTGTGATGGAGAGGGAACTTCACTAGGTGCTGTATGCATACATCTAGAGTATACAAATAATACATTTGTATAAATGTATACAAATAATACATCTAGAGTATTGCGTTCAGTTCTAGGCACCATACTTCAAGAAGGACGTAGACAAGCTGGAGCGTGTTCAGAGGAGGGCAACCAGGATGATCAGGGGTCTGGAAACAAAGCCCTATGAGGAGAGACTGAAAGAACTGGGCAGGTTTATCCTGGAGAAGAGAAGATGGAGGGGAGACATGAGAGCACTCTTCAAATACTTGAAAGGTTGTCACACAGAGGAGGGCCAGGATCTCTTCTCGATCCTCCCAGAGTGCAGGACATGGAATAACGGGCTCAAGTTAAAGGAAGCCAGATTCCGGCTGGACATCAGGAAAAACTTCCTGACTGTTAGAGCAGTACGACAATGGAATCAGTGACCTAGGGAGGTTGTGAGCTCTCCCATACTAGAGGCCTTTCAGAGGCAGCTGGACAACCCTCTGTCAGGGATGCTGTAGGGTGGATTCCTGCATTGAGCAGGGGGTTGGACTCGATGGCCTTGTAGGCCCCTTCCAACTCTGCTATTCTATGATTCTATGATTCTATGAGATATGAGCATCCAGGTTAAGGGCTGCTTCCAGGAGTACACTGCGAACCTTGGGCTTCAAGAAGAGTGTCACCCCATTCAGCACAAACTGCGTCCCTATTTCTTGATTTGCTGTTTGACTGACTGAGCGCATGCCTGGATTAAGCTGCAGTAGGCTTGCCTTCATCCATTACCAACATGAGACACTAATTTAGAACTTGAAATATTCTCTTGGATTTAAATGGAAAGGAATCATCATCATCATCGTTGTCATCATAAAAGATAACAGTGTAACAACAGATTTATGTAGGAAATGTCATCAGTTCCAAGAAACAATAGACCATGTAATAGGAGGATGCAAAAATCTGTCAGGAATAGACTATACATACAGATAGAATACAACTGCAAAAATTATTCACCAACAACTGGCCATCAAATTTAACCTCATTGAATCATAGAATCATAGAATGGCAGAGTTGGAAGGGGCCTACAAGGCCATCGAGTCCAACCCCCTGCTCAATGCAGGAATCCACCCTAAAGCCTCCCTGACAGATGCTTGTCCAGCTGCCTCTTGAAGGCCTCTAGTGTGGGACAGCCCACAACCTCCCTAGGTAACTGGTTCCATTGTCGTACTGCTCTAACAGTCAGGAAGTTTTTCCTGATGTCCAGCTGGAATCTGGCTTCCTTTAACTTGAGCCTGTTATTCCGTGTCCTGCACTTCCGTGTCCTGCACCTCATCAAACAACTTACACCGTACTATATATACTCACCCCAAACAATCTTGGAAAATGCAGACCATAAAATACACTAGGACAGGGCCGACACTACTGCTTTAAAACAGTTTATAACAGTAGTGACAACTGTTGGGGCCCAGGACACACTCCACATACAGTTTTCAAAGTTTCATATCCTGCTTGGTGTAGATCTGGCCTAGGACAGAACAATTCATACAGACAAGAGAATACCCTGCAACCGACCAGACATAACAGCTATAGACAAAAAAGAAAAAAACACATACCTCATCGACATAGCAATACATAATGACAAAAATGTTGTAGAAAAGGAAGGGAAGAGAGAGAAATATACACCACTGGCCACGAAAGTTAAAGAACTATGGCAACAGGAAAAGGTCACAATTATTCCATTAGTTACATCAGTCACCGGCATACAGAAAACCTTCAGAAACTGGGCCTACCATAATACATCCAACACCAATATCCAGAAAGCAGTCCTACTTAAAACATGTTCAATAGAAAATTCCTTAATCAGTAAAAGACAGCATGACTTGGCAAAGCCCACCATGTTCATCTAGAAAAACCGCCCCAAGTGAGAAAAGAGATGATGATGATGATGATGATGATGATGATGTTAGATTTATATCCCACCTTTCTATAAAGTAGAGCTTCATGTGGCGCAGAGCGGTAAAGCAGCAGTTTCTGCAGCTGAAACTCTCCCCACGGCCTGAGTTCGATCCCAGTGGAAGCTGGTTTCAGGCAGCCGGCTCGGGTCGACTCAGCCTTCCAACCTTCTGAGGTCGGTCAAATGAGTACCCAGTTGGCTGGGGGGAAGGGAATAACGGCCGGGGAAGGCAACGGCAAACCACCCCGCTATAAGGCCTGCCAAGAAAACATCCGCAAAAGCTGGCATCCCTCCAAGAGTCAGTAATGACTCAGTGCTTGCACGAGAGGTTCCTTTCCTTTTTTCTTTCTATAAAGTATCTAATGGGGTCGCAATCAGGGTAAAAATAGACAAACTATCATAAAACACCAACAAGGAAGACAATATCATTGAACACCAAGCTGTTTTCAAATGCTAAAAGGCCACAAGATTACAGAGGAGTCCTAGGACTTCTGTCTGCCTATGAGGAGCCCCACCCGTGAGCCAGGGTCCTGCCCTTACATTGCCTTCCGAAGCGCACCTCGGGGCATTGGGAACGTTGCTATAAGGCACCAACTGATTCACGCCTCAACTCGACAGCACCCAAAGACGGCAGTGCGCAGAGCTACGGCCTTTATTCATCTTTCACAACCAACACAAAAGATTTGCGGAAATGAAACAGCAACTCACTTCAGGCCTCCACCACAGTGTTTCGCTTTAGGTAGAAAGAAACGCCAATCGGAGTGAATGGTGGGTTCCGTTCCAGCTCTTCCTTTGAACTTAAGAATGTAAGAAGAGATTTGCAGGATCAGACTAAGGCCACAGATAGAGCTAAGGTTTATCCCTGGGTTGTCCAGGGGTCAAACCTGTTCAACTAGGTGACACACAGGGGATCCAGTGCTCAGGCAGGGGCGAACCCTGGAGGATCCCAGGATAAACCTTCGGTCTAGCTGTGGCCTCAGTGTCCATCTAGTCCAGCATTCTTTTCACTCCATGGCCAGCAAGATGCCCCAACGGGAAACCCACCAGCAGGACATGAGAGCATCTGCACCCTCCCATTCTGAGCGTGTTCAGAAGAGGGCAACGAGGATGATCAGAGGTCTGGAAACAAAGCCCTATGAAGAGAGACTGAAAGAACTGGGCATGTTGAGCCTGGAGAAGAGAAGATTGAGGGGAGACATGAGAGCACTCTTCAAATACTTAAAAGGTTGTCACACAGAGGAGGGCCAGGATCTCTTCTTGATCCTCCCAGAGTGCAGGACACGGAATAACTGGCTCAAGTTAAAGGAAGCCAGATTCCGGCTGGACATCAGGAAAAACTTCCTGACTGTTAGAGCAGTGCGACGGTGGAATCAGCTACCTAGGGAGGTTGTGGGCTCTCCCACACTCGAGGCCTTCAAGAGGCAGCTGGACAACCCTCTGTCAGGGATGCTTTAGGGTGGATTCCTGCATTGAGCAGGGGGTTGGACTCGATGGCCTTGTAGGCCCCTTCCAACTCTGCTATTCTATGATTCTATGATCCATTAGGCTATCAGTGGCTACTGGTCCTGATGATGCTTCCCCCAGTATCACACAATCATAGGATCTAGTCCAGATCCGGGCCCGATTCAAAGTGCTGGTATTAACATTTAAAGCCCTAAACGGCTTGGGGATAGGCTATCTGAAGGAACGCCTCCTCTCGTATGTACCTGCCCGGACCCTAAGGTCATCCTCAGGGGTCCTTCTCCGTGAGCCCCTGCCAAAGGAAGTGAGGCAGGTGGCTACCAGGAGGAGGGCCTTCTCTGCTGTGGCACCCCGGCTGTGGAATGAGCTCCCTGAGGAGGTTTGCTTGGCACCTACGTTATATGCTTTTAGACACCAGGTGAAGACCTTTTTATTCTCCCCACATTTTAACAGTTTATAAATAAATTTTATCTTGGTGTTTTAATCTTGTAATTTTGCATTGCTGCTGTTTTTATCTGGTTGAGCTTTTATGTTGTATTTTATATTATGGTTTTATACTGTTGCTTTATACTTTGAATGTTTTTAATTTTTGTGAACCGCCCAGAGAGCTCAAGCTATTGGGTGGTATAGAAAAGTAACAAATAAATCAATAGGATGTAGAAAATTGTGTGGGAAGGAGACGATAAGGCCATCAAGTCCAACCCCCTGCTCAATACAGGAATCCACATTAAAGCATCAGAGGCAGTATGCCTGTGTACAACAGTTGCTGGGGAACATGGGCCGGAGGGTGCTGCTGCATTCATGTCCTGCTGTGGGAAGTTGGTTGGCCACTGTGTGAACAGAATCTCCTTATGTTCTTAATTTATCCAACCCCCTTTTAAAGCTATTCAAGTTGGTGGCCAGCACTACATCTAGTGGTAGTGAATTCCATAGTTTAACTCTGCGCTGTGTGAAGAAGTCCTTCCTTTTCTGTCCTGAAACTCCCACCAATCAGCTTCGTGGGATGACTTTGTTGGGTTCTAGTATTATGAGAGAGGGAGAGAAAACATCTCTTGTTTCATTTCTCTTCCCCAGCCCTGCAGCCTAAATCCTGGGGCCGGCAGCAAAAGTCAAAGAGTTTGGACATGACCAACCTAAGGGCCACCTTCCCCCTGCAAGCCCACTGGCATGCTTAAAGTCTCAGCTCTGTATCCCACTCCTGGTTGAGATGTGGTGGGTAGGTAAATGCAGCAGAGTCTTCTCAGTGTTGGTACACACATTGTGGAATTCCTTCAACCAGAATATCCACACAGTTCCCCTCTCTGCCATCAGATATTAGGTGATTCTTGTTATTTCAATGTGCTTTTTTGGCCTGGTCTGGAACTATTTATTTATTATTTATTTATTTAAAACATTTATATCCTGCCCTATATCATTAAGATCTCAGAGCAGCGTACAGATAAAAACATACAGTATAAAACAATAAATATGCACAGTTAAAAACAAATTAAACCATGATCCAAGTTAAAACAATATATAATTTAAAAACAGTAATGTTTGATCCTCTTAGTGGGGGTTGTTTTCTAGTTGTTTGTTTTAATTGACTTGTGCTGATTGGATTTTGATTTTTAATAATGATGCATTTTCTAAATTGATTGTTAGCAGCCATGATGATCCACCTGGATGGAAAGCCAGGCTAAAATGATTTTAATTCATGACCTCCATTCATCAGCACCCTGCATAAGCCCAGTACCGGACCTCAGCATCTTTGGCACCACTGCAAGAGATCTTGAGCTTGAGAGGGTTGTGAGCTATAAATATATCAGACCAGGACTAGAGGTGGCCTTCCTTGCAAAGGCGTTGTGCGCATGAACAAAAAGAGATGTCGCCAAAAGACATGCAAATAGTAAGAAGTCAAGTACTCCAAAGCAAAAGGGGATGTGCTAAAAATAAAGCAAACACAGCAAGAGAGACAAAGAGCAAATGCCGTATGACAGGGAAAACTCTGCAGAGGGGAGATTTTAAGAGTCTGAGATCTGAGAAACAATTTGGAAGCGGCTTCAAGGCTGTCTGGGCTCTGAGGGTCTTTGGACAGAATTCGACTCTTGTTATATAGCAGCACCATAAATCAGGAATTAATCTGATTGCAAGCAAGAGTTAGGAGCTTACACTGATCTCTTCCTCTGCGCGTCAAACGGTGCCCAATTGCATTGGTTTGTCCTTAAAAATGCTCTATTTGTAGCTGGCTTAATATGTGGTAAACAGAGATGTATAATTTCTGGTTTTTAAACGCATCGAAGCAAAGCTTTTCGTCCTCATTAAAGCAGAGATGTTGGTGTCCACTCAAGTTGCAATGTGATTCAATCTATGTTTACTCCCAGGTAAATCCCACTGCATTCAATGGAACTTACTGCCAAGTAAATGGGAATAGAATTTCAGCTTTATATAGCTATGTATTTAAACTCGAGAATAACATTTGCAAGGGATGTTTCCTGCTTGCCTCAGGTTTACTGTTAAGACGATCCGAGGTGTTCCGTCCTACCAACCCCCAAGCTCGGATCAAAACACAGGACCTAGAGTAAAACAAAAAACACAAATAACACCCCCCCCAAACCCCTCCAAATATGGTATAGTTTTGGACCAAAGAAACTTGGGTTTTAATTTAAGCTGCTTCCTGGGCACCTCAGTTCTCCATCTGCAAAATGGAAACAATCCCAAAATACGATACCTGGCATCTTCGTTGCACACAAAATAGTTAAACGAAAACTCTTGAGGCACCTTAAAGATTGACACGTTTATTTATTCTGGCATAAACTTTCATGGACGCCGCTTCGTGCGTATGATGAAGTGGACCACGTCCACAAAAGCTTATCCAAGAATAAATAATTCTGACAGTCTTTAAGGGGCTACAACAGTCTTTGTGGGGTTTGCTGCAACAGTGAGCCCTCTAGAAAATTGTTACAGAGGAGTTAGGAAAACATTTTCTTGCCTGCCTGGATTATTGGAGTTATGGTGGGATCGGACGTGGACAGTGAAATCCCGTGCGTGCATCCTCGGAGGTAAATCCGACTGAACCCAGTTGGGCTTACTCCCTAGTAATTATGTCTAGGGTCGCAGCATTAATATGGGATGTAAAAGATGACTGGGATGGACGGATGCGTCGTTCCTAGGCTTATTTGAGGTGGGAGAAGGTGATTCCCAAGTATTTATCTCACCATAGAGGAAAACCCCTCTGTTCCCAACATGGTGCTAGTCACACTCTCTGGAATCCTACGCATTGCAGACACTGTGAGCTGAGACTCCCCACCGCCACACCCCGCACCCCCGCTTATGTTGTTCAGAAACTGGCAAAAAGATTGGTTGGGTCCCCCCCCCCCCGTGCTCCTTTTGAGAACCAAGAAGTGATGCGCTTTGCTTCTGAAGAAGCAGGAAGAAAAGAAATAAATCCTTGGAGGCGATTCAGCTTGGTTTTCACTTGCCTCCCCCTCCCAGCTGTCTCTTCAGGGCACCTATGCCAGGTTAATAGACCTGTAGCCGCCACTACTGTGTATGTGTACACAGCTTGGAAAAGCAGAGGGGGGGGCATTTAAAACGGCTTGATAGCTCTTCTTTAAGCTGCAATCCCATGCACACACTTCGCAAGGGAACAAACCCCACGAAACGGAGCAGCGGGGCTAACTTCGAAGTAAAGATGCAAAGGATTCCTCTGCAATTCTCCCAAAGACATTCTATATACTAAAAAAACAGAGCGAGAGACTCTAACGGCACAACATTGTGCCTGTTTACCCAGGAGTTAAGTCCCTTCAGCCGGTGTGGCAGGATCTACACTGCTGCTTATAACGGCTTATAAGGGTTACGACAACTGTTCAGGCCCAGGACACATTTCATACACCGTTTTCACAAAAAGTGTTCTATCCAGGACCGCAGTCCAAGAGCACGATTCTCAGGACATTTACTCGCACGTGGGTCCCGTTGGCTCCAATGGGGCTTACTCACTAGTAAGTACACTTTTGGATTGTGGCAAACCGTTCTTCTTCCTTTATCTTGAAGAGGCACAGAGGTTTTGGTGACGGGGGGGGGGGCCTTCACCTTCCTCCACTTGGACCCACGCTGTTTCTTTCAGCCCTCGTCCTAAATGATTTACCCCACAGCTGATCTCCCCCAACCCCAAGGCTGCGGCTGGGACATGGAAGCCCACAGCAGCACACCTTCAAACGCCGCGCCAGCTGCTCTGGTTATCTCATGCCGGACCGGGGGTGGGGGGAGACTAGGGGAGGGGTCTGCTTTCAGTGAAAGACCCTTTGTCTGTATTGTTCCTTCGGCAATCACTTGAGGTTTCCAACTCCTTCGCCTCCCCCCCCCACTTCCACAAACCGGCTGGGGGAAAGAGGGAAGGGGGAAAAACCCCACACCCCACTTCGCGTGGAAGGGGTTCGCTTGTCTGGGAGGGCAGCGGCGCTGCAAAGCGGATTCCTTCGAGGCGCTGCTGAGGACGCCGCGTCTCCCCCCCCCCCCCCGCAAGCCCGGCTTTCACGGGAAACGGAGGCGCCCAAACAACGGCAGGAAACGGAGTCCGAGGCGTTTAAATCTGCCCCCACCCACACCTCGTGCCTTGCAGCTGCGTTGGACTACAGATCCCATCATGTCCGAGGCTCGCTAAAATGATGAGAGGCGTGGAATTAGAGGAGGGGGGATACAATTGATGTTAGAGTGAAATGTGATGGGGACACCTCCGGGACCGACACCCCGGAGAAAAGCAAGGGGGGGGGTCTCCGCCCAGTGGCAAGCAGTCCCGAAGGTTTCTGAACGCCCCCGCCGCCATTCTTCAAAACAAGTTGCAGAACTCCTTTAGCCAGCCTCAGTTTCTTAAACACAGGCCCGGGGGCGGGGGGGGGACCCCAAACTGGTCCGGCGGCACCAAGGCAGAACTGAGGACGAACTACAGGTGGCTGGGGGGGGGGGGCATGAGGAAGAAGGGGGACGGCTCCCTGCTAAGCCCCGGGAGGGCGCGCTGGGGGCCCCGGTCTCGCCGCGGCGGCGGGGGGGGGGGGTTGCGGGCGGCAGCCGGCTGCGCCCAAAGGCCGCGGCGATGGGCGCCGCCGGCCCCCTCGCCGCGCCCCTCGCCCTCGCCCTCGCCCTCGCCCTCGCCCTCGCCGCCCTCGCCGCCGCCGCCGCGCCTTACCGATGGTGGTGATGACGGTGATGGCGAAGTAGAAGGAGCCGGCGAACTTCCACTGGACGCCGGCCTTGTGGGGCTTGAGCTTGAGCACGACGCCCTCCAGCTCGCAGTAGTTGGCCTCGGAGAGGTTGTACTTGCTCTTGAGCTCCAGCTGCCGCTTCTCCAGCCGGGTGCGGTCGGCCGTCTCGGCCTCGGACTCGAGCGCGTCGAAGACGGCGGCGCCCACCAGCAGGTAGGTGAAGGTGCACAGGATCAGCGCCAGCGTCCGCACGTTCTGCCGCTTCATGGTCCCGCCGGGCGGGCGCGGGCGAGCGCGGCGGCGGCGGCGGAGCGGCGGGCCGAGCGGGCGGGCGGCTGGGCGGCGGCGGCGGCGGCGGCGGCTGGCGGAGAGGCGGCCGCTGCCTGGCTCATGGCTGCTGCGCCGGCTCCGGCTCCGGCTCCGGCTGCTCCCGCCGCTGCTCAGGCTCCCGCGACGGCGGCGGCAGCGGCAGCAGCTGGGCTGGCCCAGGCGGAGCGCGCGCGCTCGCTCCCTCGCTCCCTCGCTCGCTCGCTGGCTGGCTGGCTGGCTGGCTGGGCGGGAGGGCGGGCGGGCAGCGGCCGGCGCTCGGCTTCCCGAGGGGCGGGCGCGAGCGACCGACGGACGGAGGGCGGGAGGGACGGAGCTGTCCCTTCAGCACCACCTCCAGGAGAACCCCCGCGCCGCCGCCGACGCCGGTTGCTGCGCCCGCTGGCCTTAAAAGGGACTCCTGGGCATAGACGGAGTGCGTCCTCAGGGGCGCCCCTCCCTCGGGGGCCCAAGGCTCAGGGCTGGTGCCCCACTGTTTTGCCCCTAGGCAAGGCGAGCTACTTGCACGCACACCCCAAATTGCGTGAGAGCTGGGACTGGCTCACTTCGAGCCATCTGGAATTCACCCAGACTTACTCCCGTGTGAACCGCTATGCAGCCTGGCGTCCCAATCCCCTCCGCACATTTACTCAGGGGAATAAGGCTTCTGAGTAAGGAGGCATAGGCGGATCGGCCGCACGGTTGCCTCATAGAATCATAGAATAGCAGAGCGGGAAGGGGCCTACAAGGCCATCGAGTCCAACCCCCTGCTCAATGCAGGAATCCACCCTAAAGCATCCCTGACAGACGGTTGTCCAGCTGCCTCTTGAAGGCCTCCAGTGTGGGAGAGCCCACAACCTCCCTAGGTAACTGATTCCATTGTCGTACTGCTCTAACAGTCAGGAAGTTTTTCCTGATGTCCAGCCAGAATCTGGCTTCCTGTAACTTGAGCCCGTTATTCCGTGTCCTGCACTCTGGGAGGATCGAGAAGAGATCCTGGCCCTCCTCTGTGTGACAACCTTTCAAGTATTTGAAGAGTGCTCTCATGTCTCCCCTCAATCTTCTCTTCTCCAGGCTAAACAGGCCCAGTTCTTTCAGTCTCTCTTCATAGGGCTTTGTTTCCAGACCCTCACATGATTTGGATACTTCACGTCTATTAATGCAGCCCAAAATAGCATTTGCCTTTCTTGCAGCCATATCGCACTGTTCACACATATCGCCTCCCAGTGCTTCGCTTTCTCGGATGCAAGTCCTGTTGATCCATGTGTGCAGCATTGGGAAGCAGGAGAGTTGGCCTTGCGAGGAGTCCACAAGTCCCTAGCTTTCCTGGGGGAAGGGAGAGGGAGTCCTGCTTGCCTGCCTGCCTGGACGTCGCGGCCTGTTTGAGGAGAGAAGCGAGGCGACCCGGTGCCCTTTCCTTGGGAGTAAGGCGGAGGCTGGCTTGAGGCAGGGTCGAGCTCGCCATGTGCTTTTTCTTCTTCTGGCGGCAGTGGCCTCCTGGCTCTGGGAGGGCGGCTTCCGGGTGGAAGTCCGAATGTGGAGCCGCCGCCCCACCCCAGCGTCCCTGGCTTCGCTTCATCTGGGCAGGTGCGGGGCGCCATCTTGCCCACCCAGGCCCAGCTGAATCCTCAGGCTGGGCCAGCCCAGCTCACAGCCAACAATGCGCGTGAGTGCTGTGCTGCTCCGTGCCCCTCTTAGCTTGGCGCTCTAGGAGGCTGCCTGAGTGGCCTCTATGGTAGCACCGGCCCTGCCCAGGATCCTTGTCCTTCTTCCCAAGCCTTCCACGCCTTCGCCCCCACCCAGATCTCCCCACTCTTCTGTGCCAAGACATCCCTGCCCTGATCTTTGCTCCTCGAGCACCGCCACCCCTTCCACTGTCCAAAGGACTCCTCAGAAGGCTCTGCCCTTTCTCCCTCGCTGGAACTGCCTCCCTGGACACGGGAGCGCTGCAACCTCTCTGGCTTCCTCCTAACCCTTTCCCAGGAAGCCTTTGGCTCAACCGCCTCATCCCCAGGCTGTCAGTAAACCTCGGTGGGTAGAACGGAAGCATTGTGGATCACTCTCCTGTTTGCCCCCTGGCTTCCCTTCCTTCCCCCCTTTCTCTGTATCTGATGAAGTGGACTCAAGTTCATGAAAGGCCGAGGCATCATAAATGTGTCACTTTTTACAGTGCCCCATAAAATAGAACCATAAAATAAAATATAAAAGTTTTAAACTACAGAAATGCAATGTAGCAAAACAAACGGCAAAACTAAAATGCTTGATATAAGAAGGTCTTTTCAACTGGTGCTGAAAAGAGCATTATGTGGGCACTAGGCCAGCCTCTCTGGGAAGCTCATTCCACAACCAGGGTGCCACAGCAGAAAAGGCCATCTCCGTACTGGCCACTCACTTCACTTCCTTTGGCAGGGACTCCGCTGAAGATGATTATAGGGTCTGGGGGCAAGTATCCTTCAGGTAGCATAGCCACAAGCCATTCAGGGCTCTGAATTTTATGCCGTCACTTTCACTCAGGCCCAGAATGGACTGGCAGTCAGTGCAGATGGAAAGCTACCGGCATAACATGATCACATTGGCCAGTCTCTCAGGCTTGCTGTCCTGTTTTGGACCAACTGAAGTTTCCAAACCATGTTCAAAGGCAGCCCCACGTATAACGCATTCCAGTAATAACGTAATCCAGGCAAGAGGTTATCAGAGCATGGATAACTGTAGCTAGGCTACCTCTGTCCAGATAAGGGTGTAATTAGTATATCAGCGTAAGCTGATAAATGGTGTTCCATGCTACTGAGTCCATCTGTGCCTCAAGTGACAGCTCTGGATGTAAGAGCACCCTCAAACTAGGGGGAGTGCAACCCCCTCCAGAACAGGTTGAACATCACTTAGCCGGGCAGACGAACCACCCACGAATAGTACCTCCATCTTGTCTGGATTGAGTTTAGTTTATTGGCTTTCATCCAGTCCATTACCTCACCCAGGCACAGTTCAGAATGCCCACTGCCTCACCTGGGCTTTATGGGAAAGAGAGACAGAGCTGGGTGTCATCTGCATGTTGGTGACACCTCAGTCCATATCTCTGGATGTGTTATAGCATGATGGGCAAAGGTCAAGCACATAGGTGGTTGACCAGACTTGGACAAGCATCTTGCGTGCATCCAGTGGTGTCCAAGTTGGGACCAATGCGAGTGACTTTATCTTCAGAGTGTCATGCAAACTCGTCCCAGAGTTCTTCTGAGTTTTCCACCATTGCTCTCCCTCATCCAGATTGAAAAATAGCCATGAACCACTCAGAAAAGCTCCACTGGACAACACTGAGAAGATGCACTTCTGCTGAAAAAGAACGCTCTCTTTGCCACCCACAACACCACAGAGTTGGCTCAATATGAAGCTCTAACCTGTGTTCATTCGGACATGGTATGCGCCCCCCTCCACCTGTGTTCTAACTGTCTTCACTCATGCTTCATTGCCCTCAGTTCAGGGGTAAACCAGGGAGCTCCCTGGGCTCCGCTCAGAGGGAGACGGTGCTTGGGAGGGATCGTGCCAACTGCCCTGGTCATCATCTCTGCATTCTGCAGAGTAACCGGGCTTCAACCAGACTACCGGCCATACCAGCAGGCAAATCCCTCCGAATGCATTAGCCTCCTGGGTTGGACCATTTTATCTGGTCCCCCAGATTCCACCCTTGCAGAGGGGAAAAGCCACTGAGAGTCTAATTTCCAACCATGACAAGGGGGTAGATGTTAATTACCTCCACTTCCAGATCACCATCCTCCTGTCAAGTTGAGAAAACCAAAAGAAATGTGTGCTCACATGGTTGTCATGGTGGAAATTAATTTCCACGGTTGGAAAACCAAATGACATGGTTGCCATGTTGACCACGAAGATCTGAGCTGCCCTGGATCCAATGGCCTCAGCATGGAAGTTGAGATCCCCCAGAACCATTATCCTAGGGGTCGTCGGTCAGCATAGGGAGTGGTAACCAAGGGGGAGTGGGGTGGGCAGTACCCCAGCAGAATCCATAATCTGTTCCAGGTACCATAAGATACAAACACTCAAGATCAGCACTCAAATGGAAAGGGAGCCTCTAATAAAGGAGATAAGAGTTTATATAGACCACAGCACACACACGCACACACACAAAAACCCTCCCTGGCCCTCCAAGTTGGGGTTAGTGATACACAGAATACACAGGAGGGGAAACCTGGGAGTATTGCATCCAGTTCTGGGCTCCACAATTCAAGAAGGATGCAGACAAGCTGGAGCGTGTTCAGAGGAGGGCAACCAGGATGATCAGGGGTCTGGAAACAAAGCCCTATGAAGAGAGACTGAAAGAACTGGGCAGGTTTATCCTGGAGAAGAGGAGATTGAGGGGAGACATGAGAGCACTCTTCAAATACTTCAAAGGTTGTCACACAGAGGAGGGCCAGGATCTCTTCTCGATCCTCCCAGAGTGCAGGACAGGGAATAACGGGCTCAAGTGACAGGAAGCCAGAGTCCGGCTGGACATCAGGAAAAATGTCCTGACTGTTAGAGCAGTACAACAATGGAATCAGTTACCTAGGGAGGTTGTGGGCTCTCCCACCCTAGAGGCCTTCAAGAGGCAGCTGGACAACCCTCTGTCAGGGATGCTTTAGGGTGGATTCCTGCATTGAGCAAGGGGTTGGACTCAATGGCCTTGTAGGCACCTTCCAACTCTGCTATTCTATAATTCTATGATTCTATGGGAGAGACTAGCCCCTCTGTTCAACCACCCAAGTCTCAGTCATGCACACCCGGTCAGCCCTCTCACCCACAATTAAATCATGAATGAGGCAGATATTGTTTTGGACTGCCCTGGCATTCAGCAGCAGCACAGACCCAAGGGCAAGCTGCTGAGGCATCCAGGAACCACCTGGTTGGGGGAAAAACTAGAACAGGGAATGGGTGCAAGGTGTCTAACCTCTTCTTCACCAGGTGCCCTGTTAATCCCACACACACACACTATGCCTCCACCTCTCCTTAAACACACTTATGGGACACCCCAACCCTCCCCAGGCTATCCAGTGAATTTCCCAGGCACATCTTAAAATTCAATTTAAAATCAATCGTTATGGCCACCACAAGGACACCGTCTTACAGGCCCACCCACTGAGCATGTCAGGTGTGAATCCACAGACAGAAAGCAAGCCCTCGCCATGGCTACGGTCCCCCTAAACTCAGCTGTCACCTGAAACCCAACACCACCCTCAGACACTCTATGCTCTCATCCAGGAATAACACAACTAACAGCCCACACTTTTATTTAAAAAAACCACAAAATCATTCTACAGTGGGGAGTGGGGGGGGGACACACTTGGTGATGTTGGCAGAGTGACCGTCCTTGGAAGCAGAGGACCAGATGTACTCAGTTCCAAGCTCCTTCAGTGTGCCGCTGCATCTTGCGTCCTGCCTCCTGCTGGCTTCCTGCCTTGGCTGAGAGCCACCGGATGGGAGCCCTTGAGCACTTGCCCTTCAGCTCTTGCCTTTTTCCAGGCTCAAGTTTACCTGGGATGGGAGAGAGATGAAGCAGCCTGAAATCAGCAGCCCCCGGTGAGATCAGGTGGCCAAAACATACCCTCCTGCTGGGCCCTTCTCAAACAGCTCTTGCCCAGGCCCAGGCTTTATATATCGCCTGGTTGGGAGGGAGACAAAACAGCTGGAAAACCGGTCCCAGGTTTAATCTCTTAACTCTCAGTTAAAAAGGTCTCAGGCACCAAGACTGGGGAAAGCCTTGGAAAACTGCCTCCAGTCAAGCAGACTTTGCTAGACTATGTTGATATTGACTGGGCCCATCTGGTTGCAGGAGGGCACATGTTTTGCAAGCAGAACATTCCAGCATCTCCAACTAAGGCCTGATCTACACCAAGCAGGGCATTGCACTATGAATAATAGAATCATAGAATAGCAGAGTTGGAAGGGGCCTACAAGGCCATCGAGTCCAACCCCCTGCTCAATGCAGGAATCCACCCTAAAGCATCCCTGACAGATGCTTGTCCAGCTGCCTGTTGAAGGCCTCTAGGGTGGGAGAGCCCACAACCTCCCTAATGTCATGGGTTCCATTGTCGCACTGCTCTAACAGCCAGGAAGTTTTTCCTGATGTCCAGCCGGAATCTGGCTTCCTTTAACTTGAGCCCGTTATTCCGTGTCCTGCAATCTGGGAGGATCGAGAAGAGATCCTGGCCCTCCTCTGTGTGACAACCTTTTAAGTATTTGAAGAGTGCTATCCTGTAATTGATAGTGTTTGATAGAATATCAAGTATTTGAAGAGTGCTATCTTGTCTCCCCTCAATCTTCAGTATGAAAGTGGTATATAAAAGGCAGGAGCCACATTCAATACTTTAGGGCGGTATTGAAGTGCACTGACATCTGTTGGGGCCCATAAGATACATTCCATATATACCACTTTCATACCGCTATATCCTGCTTGGTGTGGCTCCTGCCTTTTGTATACCACTTTCATACCGCTTTCATAGTGCGATATCTTGCTTGGTGTAGATTAGGCCTAAAAGTATGGATGGGTGAGAATTTTGTTGGGTTCAGTTTTTGATAAGAACTTACCCAGATTCACAAATTTCTTCATAAACTGGGCAGAAGGAAATGGAGATTTTAAATGTCATATGTGGGAATGGAGGCTTTGAATGCTTTGAAGCCTGGGTTTGAATCCAGCAGGGGCTTATGCTGTTGAATGAGGGGGGGGCACCCCTTTTTTCTCACCGTTTCCTGATCTTTTGCAGCTATGTGACAAGCAGATCCCTCGTGGTCCTCTCCGTGGTGGGAATAAGGGAGTGAATTTCATTTTGGCTTGTTTTTCATTTTGGCTTGTACCTCATGTGATTTGGAAGCTATACTTCTATTAATGCAGCCCAAAATAGCATTTGCCTTTCTTGAAGTATGGACTGATCAAACCAGTCTATACTCCAGGAAATAAAGCCAGACTGCTCACTTGAGGGAATGGTATTAAAGGCAAGACTGAAGTACTTTGGCCACATAATGAGAAGACAGGATACCCTGGAGAAGATGCTGATGCTAGGGAAAGTGGAAGGCAAAAGGAAGAGGGGCCGACCAAGGGCAAGATGGATGGATGATATTCTGGAGGTGATGGACTTGACCTTGGGAGAGCTAGGGGTGGCAACGGCCGACAGAAAGCTCTGGCGTGGGCTGGTCCATGAAGTCACGAAGAGTTGGAAGCGACTGAACGAATAAACAACAAAATATATTTTGTGAACCGCCCAGAGAGCTCTGGCTATTGGGCGGTATAGAAATGTAATAAATAAATAAATAAATAAATAAATTGTTAAAACTTCCTTTAAAAAATCCTAAAAGCATCCTAAAAGCATCCTAAAATTCCACTGGATAGGCCATGCATTTGGTGAGAAGTGCACTCTAGTCCACAAAAGCATCTGCCTCCATAAATTGGCTTGAAGTTGCGAGAAGACACTTTGTGGTTTTGCTCCCCTCTTCTGCACATCCTTGCGTAAACTCTAAACTCTGTATAAATTGTAAACAGGACAGGAACTATTAATTATTATAGCAATAGATGATTGGACAAAATTTGGAAACTGGTCATTTCCCCTCGATTATGCGTGCACACCTCATGTCCAACCTGTGAGACATTTCAGGGTCCCAGTGCTTGCCCAGGGTTCAGTTTCCTTAGAAGGCGGTCACTGGAGACTTATGGCGTTTCTGCAATATCAGGTTTCTTTACCTAAGCATAAAGGGTCGGGGGTTCACAGCACTAGCACTTCAACAGATTCCTGCTCCCCATCAATGTCAAGGGGAACTCCTAGCACCACCGGATTCCCTGCAGAGAGCAAAGGTCAGCCCTCTGCCTCCTTCAAGGCCCAGTTCCAGCACAGACTGCCAAAACTAAAAAAAAAATGTTCTTGCAGACCTCTGAATTAGCACATTCCTTAGGGAGGAGGGAGAAAAAGCAAAGCATTTCAGAAAAGCATATCTACCCTCACCATCACTGGGACACCTACCACTCAGTGAAACTTCATAATAGAATCTGCCAGGCTGAATTTGCCCAACTCTGAGCCATTCTAGCAGTCTCTTTTTGCAACCACAGATTCGCAAGGCTGCAGTGGGATCTTTGAGAGATCATTTAGACGAACTGCAAACCCTTCCCGCCCTTCAATACTTTTGCCCCTCCTCTAGCTCTCTCTGGATTCAGGACCTATATTCAGTTTTAGTTTTGTTTGCTTGTTTGGTTCTGTTTTAAAACTTAAACTAGGGAGTATTCAACCATGAAGGTTTGTGCAAATAGATTCAAGTCAGGATACTCTGCTTGGCATTGAGGAAATGTTCCTTGCAAGAGAGATTTACATGAGTGTGTCACATCCATCCCCGCCACTGACCCAGGAATCCAGTTGGCCGTAGTCTTGTTTTGCCCACAGTAACAGAAGAAACATTTCAATCTGCCCCTGAATAGTTCCTTCCTCCCAGGGCTCCCTCCCCAGTTCCCTCCATCACAGAGACAAAAGCAAGTACAGCCATTATTTAGCAATGATGCCCCTCCATTTCTGGAAGGAGCCTCAATGGAATGCAGACTGAATGTACTTATAATAAATTGGCCATCCTTGGCTCATGTGGGATGTTTCCACGCAAAGAGAGCCAACAATTTGACCATAGCTGCCACCTGAGGAATGGTGCCAAAAAAAGACTACAGCTTTCTTGCCTAACATCATTGGAAGACTGTGCTGCTTGCAATTCCACTTGACTTCCGTAAATTTTGCACAAGGTGAAGGCAGAGATCCCGGTCTTTTGTTCAAGCCAGGGAGCTGCCACCCTGTGGAGGGGGCAGGTGCTGCAGGGTGCCACCACCACTTTCCAGGGGATGGAGCAGTGCAGTCTTCCCAGCCTAGTGAGGGCATGATCCAAAGAGGAGGGGATGCTTCAGGACCAAGGAGAGCTCAAAGGAAAGCGCTGGGCTCCAGAATAGGGGAGCCTTGAGTAGCCTTCTCCAACCTGATGACATCCAGATGTGGTGGGCTGCAACTCCCAGCATGGCTGGATGGAGGATGCTGGGAATTGGACTCCACTACATCTGGATGGCATCATAGAAGCATAGAATCAGTGTGGTGTAGTGGCTAAAGTGTTGGACTGGGAGTTGGGAGATCCGGGTTCTCCCACTGGTGACTTTGGGACAGCCACAAACTCTCAGCCCAACCTAACTCACAGGGTTCTTGTTGTGAGGATAAAATGGAGAGGGGAGGAGGGTGTATGCCACCTTGGGTTCAATGGAGGAAGGTGGGATATAAATGCAATAATAAAATAAAAATAAATACTCATAAAATAGTACAGCTGGAAGCGGACTAAGGCCATCAAGTCCAATCCCCTGCTCAATGCAGGAATAAGGCATCCCTGACAGATGGCTGTCCAGCTGCCTCTTGAAGGCCTCTAGTATGGGAAAGCTCACAACCTCCCTACATCACAGGTTCCATTGTCGTACTGTTCTAACAGTCTGGAAGTTTTTCCTGATGTCCAGCCGGAATCTGGTTTCCTGTAACTTGAGCCCATTATTCCATGTCCTGCACTCTGGGATGATCAAGAAGAGATCCCGGGGGCCCTGTGTGTGACAACCTTTCAAATATTTGAAGAATGCTATCATGTCTCCCCCCCAGTCTTGTCTTATCTTCTCTTAAATATGACCAGTTCTTTCAGTCTCTCTTCATAGGGCTTTGTTTCCAGACCCCTGATCATCCTCGTTGCCCTCCTCTGAATGCACCCCAGCTTGTCAGGTTGGGGAAAGCTAGCCATAAGAGTGACTGGATATCCTAGGGGGAAATTGTGATGGTTTGCCCCAGAAGAGCCCTGCAAGGAATCCACCGTCCTCACAAGAAAAGACCGGGCAGAACATGAAAGGTGTGCTTTCTGTTGTCCCTATGGATCCAGGCTCAAGCAATCCGATTCCAGCACAGCAGACTTCACTACATGCCCCAGCAGTTTGCAAAAACAAAGGCAACCTGGAGTCACCAAATAATTTCTGGAGAAAATAACTGCACAACGCCCAGGGTCTGTGTGAAGAAGATAACTAATATTAAATAATGGCACAATCAATTTGCACAAGAGGAGAGAGGAACCAGGAATTCTCAACAACTTAAATAGCCAATGAGCAATTTGCTTTGTGCATTTGGTCATATTTTTTAGATTTTTCTCCTGCTCAGAGCAATCAATTTATAAGAACCCATAATCAAAACAACGAAATCTCTAATAAATATGAAACATGAAAGAAAGAAAGAAAGAAAGAAAGAAAGAAAGAAAGAAAGAAAGAAAGAAAGATAAATAAATAGTGGTAAAATGTTTGCCAAAACCAAAGGCTCATTCATCACTTCTCCAATATTTGAGGAAGTGAATTCCAAAGATGGAGACTGTCGAAAATGTTTGGCATGCCTTTGCTCTTTAGTCCTTAAACAAGCTTGTCAGCAATCATAGACCATTATAGCTGCCCCCACAGGCCACCTATAGCTGACTATAGAGATAATGTTGGGCTGCAGGGAAGAGTCTTGGAGGTATTAAACCTCTAGTTCCATTTCTGGATGGATGGATCAATGGGTCCATGGATCCATTGACATAAATACAGAAGACACACCTGTGTAAAAGAGAAGGATGGTGTCTGGAACCTGGTCATGCTTAATTCTCAGCATTTGATTTTCAGAGGATATGGAATAACGGGCTCAAGTTAAAGAAAGCCAGATTCCAGCTGGACATCAGGAAAAACTTCCTGACTGTTAGAGCAGTACGACAATGGAACCAGTTACCAAGGGAGGTTGTGGGCTCTCCCACACTAGAGGCCTTCAAGAGGCAGCTGGACAACCCTCTGTCAGGGATGCTGTAGGGTGGATTCCTGCATTGAGCAGGGGGTTGGACTCGATGGCCTTGTAGGCCCCTTCCAACTCTGCTATTCTATGATTCTATGATTCTATGATTCTATTCATTGGATTATTGTTCTAACATTTAATGGTTTATCCCAAGGCCACCCAAATGCCTTCCACTGCTACCTCAAAAGGTTTGTGATCGTTTGTCTTCCTATCCTTCATTCTGGGGTTGGAGAATGTGTGACCCACACACACACACCAGATGTTCTTGGCCTGCAATTCCCATCATCCCTGATCATTGGCTATGCTAACTAGAGCTGATATGAGTTGCCGGTCATCAACACCTGGAGGGGCACACGGCTCCCATCCCTGCCTTATTCAAACAAAATAGCCATAGAGTGAGATACAACAGTACCGTCAAAATGAGCTGGAAGTATATTACCTAATTACAAACGATGGCTCTCCTACTACCTAATTCTGCATTATCAATAGGCAAACCAGATGCCCTCATAGTTACCAAAGCCAAGACGATTCTCTTGGTTGCCAAAACCCATCAGGGTGGACAGGAACACCTGTATACGAACACAAGAAGTGCCCTGAGGCTGGATCAGACCGAGGGTCCATCCAGTCCACCACTGTTCCCAGAGTGGCCAACCAGCCATCAGCCAGGGATGAACAAGCAGGACCTGGTGCAACAGCACCCTCCTGCCCAAAGGGTGTACCATAATCATTTGTATACCATAATCTCGCTTCCAGTCTTGTATATGAACGTGTCTTCTAAATTGGTGGCCTTTTGGGCATGGTCCAGTGTTCAACATAATTGTTGTTGTCGTTATTATTATTATTATTATTATTATTATTATTATTATTATTTATATAGCGCCATCAATGTACATCAATGTACGTTGTTGTTGTTATGCAAGTATTGGCTGCAAGTAGTGCCCCTTAAAATCCTAAATTGCCAATTAAGCATTATTATATGCACCAATGTTGTTACCTTCTACCAATACTGCTAAGCATCTTTTCTGACCCTTAACCCAAGATGGGCTTGCTTGCTAGTTGATCTCTACTAAGCTGCACGTGTTCGCCAAGTGTCTCAACACTGGAGACGGGTGAACTTATCATAGAATCATAGAATAGCAGAGTTGGAAGGTCCCTACAAGGCCATCGAGTCCAACCCCCTGCTCAATGCAGGAATCCACCCTAAAGCATCCCCAACAGAAGCATGTCCAGCTGCCTCTTGAAGGCCTCTAGTGTGGGAGAGCCCAGAACCTCCCTAGGTAACTGATTCCAGTGTCGTACTGCTCTAACAGTCAGGAAGTTTTTCCTGATGTCCAGCTGGAATCTGGCTTCCTTTAACTTGAGCCCGTTCTTCCGTGTCCTGCACTCTGGGAGGATTGAGAAGAGATCCTGGCCCTCCTCTGTGTGACAACCTTTTAAGTCTTTGAAGAGTGCTCTCATGTCTGCCCTCCATCTTCTCTTCTCCAGGCTCAACATGCCCAGTTCTTTCAGCCTCTCTTCATAGGGCTTTGTTTCCAGACCCCTGATCATCCTGGTTGACGACGTAACATAGCTGCTGATGACAGCATATTTTCACATTCTGATCGGAAGTGACAGTTTCAGTCTGTCTGGGACATGGGGCACATGGCAGTGGCAAGCATTTCTAGGGTGGCCTGATGTCTGAAGATAGCTCAGGTTCCTCTTTTTCGGTAAGAGCCTTCAGTCCTTTCCTGAAGCCTGATGGGTAACAAAACCAAAAGCACAAGAAAAATAGATTCTGAGGCAAATGCTATTGTTCCTAACTACTGTGTATGTTTCTCTTTGCCCTACTGCTGAGGAATAAGGGGGTCAAGGCACAATTTTGGGCTCTGTGATTACTGACAACGTGCCCTTGCTGTTTCAAACAATTACCATGCCAGGCTAAAAAATGTCCAAACCAAGCCTTGTCATACAATCTTGTCCGACATTTTGTAGTACGTCTCATAGAATCATAGAATCATAGGATAGCAGAGTTGGAAGGGGCCTACAAGGCCATCAAGTCCAACCCCCTGCTCAAGGCAGGAATCCACCCTAAAGCATCCCTGACAGAGGGTTGTCCAGCTGCCTCTTGAAGGCCTCTAGTGCGGGAGAGCCCACAACCTCCCTAGGTCACTGGTTCCATTGTACTGCTCTAACCGTCAGGAAGTTTTTCCTGATGTCCAGCTGGAATCTGGCTTCCTTTAACTTGAGCCCGTTCCGGGCTCAAGTGAAAGGAAGCCAGGTTCCAGCTGGACATCAGGAAAAACTTCCTGACGGTTAGAATCATAGAATCATAGAATAGCAGAGTTGGAAGGGGCCTACAAGGCCATCGAGTCCAACCCCCTGCTCAAGGCAGGAATCCGCCCTAAAGCATCCCTAAAGCATCCCATCTCAAGAACCCCCAAGTCCTATCAACATTTTTTTATTATTATTGCATTTATATCCCGTCTTTTTTCCTCCAAGGGACCCATGGCGGCGGACATAATCCTCCTCCTCTCCATGTTCTCCTCACAACAACAGCCCTGTGAGGTAGGCTGGGCTGAGAGGCTGTGACTGGCCCAAAGTCATCCAGTGGGTTTCCATGGCCGAGTGGGGACTAGAACCCGGATCTCCCAACTCCTAGTCCAACACCTTAGCCACTGCACCACACTGTCTCTACACCAATGTCCACTCATTTTGGTTTGGAGGGGGAAATAACATTTTCAGGGGTTCTGGAAATACTTCCCAGAAAACCTATTGGGGAGAACCTTCAACTTCGTTGTGTCTGTTTTCTGCCATTATTTCCCTGATCTGCTGCTGCTGCATCATTAATTTCTCATTAGTTTACACTCCTATCTCCTTCATCATGTGATCCCAGCCAATCAGGGATGCCTACACAATGCTTACGCAGGCAATCAGATTTGGATATGTTCTGATGCCATCAGTTGCTGATGTAACATGAGGGCAAAAAAAACCAGAACTGGAAACATTGGCTACTTGAGCCACAAAGGAATGTGAGGACAAACCTAATAATAAAACTTAGAGGAATCCTGCACAGGGATTTCAGACATGATCTTCCAGGAAGTCCTCCTCTCCGAACCTCACTGAAATGAATAGGAGGGGCACGAGAGTAGTCCCATGAGGTTGCAGACCCTCCCATCCGTTTCAGTGAGGCTGACACAGGAGGAGTTCCTGGCGGATTGTGCTGTTGAAGACCAGGGGGCTGTGCAAGCAGGGAGATCATGTGTGAGCCGCACTCTCTGAGCGCAAAGCATCTGTCGTTGCCTCCTGCAGCAGCCCCCAAGAGCCGGACCTTAATTTGTAACATAGTTAAAAGCAGCAAAATGGAGATTTGATTAAGGCAACATCTGGCACCGGTTTGCTTAAATGCTCAGCAGTCATTTATCACCTTGTAGCTCGCTGCTGCCGCTGCCCAGGGGAGGAGCCGGTGAGGCACGGGGACAAAAGCAGCCTACATGTGAAAGGATTGCTTGGCCGTCGTCTGCCTATGAATTGTTAGCTCCATTCAAAACAGCCAGGCTCTCCGTTTCCAGGCAGTGCCAGCCAGCTCACGAATGCTGCCCTCGCGCAGCCCTTTCGATGGGTCCAGGGCAAGAGGAGGGCAACCAGGATGGTCAGGGGCCTGGAAACAAAGTCCTATGAGGAGAGACTGAAAGAACTGGGCATGTTTAGCCTGGAGAAGAGAAGATGGAGGGGAGACATGACAGCACTCTTCAAATACTTAAAAGGTTGTCACACAGAGGAGGGCCAGGATCTCTTCTCGATCCTCCCAGAGTGCAGGACACGGAATAACGGGCTCAAGTTAAAGGAAGCCAGATTCCTGAGTGTTAGAGCAGTGCGACAATGGAATCAGTTACCTAGGGAGGTGGTGGGCTCTCCCACACGAGAGGCCTTCAAGAGGCAGCTGGACAACCATCAGTCAGGGGTGCTTTAGGGTGGATTCCTGCGTTGAGCAGTGGTTGGACTCGATGGCCTTTTATGCCCCTTCCAACTCTACTATTCTATGATTCCATGAAACCAAGCCCTTACATTTTTAGCCAATCCATAAAAGGCAGAGCTTTGGAAGGGTTTTTTCCCTCTTCAAATGTTGATTTTAAAATGTCATTGAGTGCCACTTTTTTAAAAAACTGAAGGCATGATCCATCCTAGAACTGCAGTCATAGAATCATAGAATAGCAGGGTTGGAAGGGGCCTATAAGGCCATCGAGTCCAATCCCCTGCTCAATGCAGGAATCCACCCTAAAGCATCCCTGACAGATGGTTGTCCAGCTGCCTCTTGAATGCCTCTGGTGTAGGAGAGCCCACAACCTCCCTAGGCAACTGATTCCATTGTCGTACTGCTCTAACAGTCAGGAAGTTTTTCCTGATGTCCAGCTGGAATCTGGCTTCCTTTAACGTGAGCCCATTCATAGAATCATAGAATAGTAGAGTTGGAAGGGGCCTATAAGGCCATCGAGTCCAACCCCCTGCTCAATGCAGGAGTCCACCCTAAAGCATCCCTGACAGAGGGTTGTTCAGCTGCCTCTTGAAGGCCTCTAGAGTGGGAGAGCCCACAACCTCCCTAGGTAACTGATTCCATTGTCGCACTGCTCTAACAGTCAGGACATTTTTCCTGATGTCCAGCTGGAATCTGGCTTCCTTTAACTTGAGCCCGTTATTCCATGTCCTGCACTCTGGGAGGATCGAGAAGAGCTCCTGGCCCTCCTCTGTGTGACAACCTTTCAAGTATTTGAAGAGTGCTATCATGTCTCCTCTCAATCTTCTTTTCTCCAGGCTAAACATGCCCAGTTCTTTCGGTCTCTCTTCATAGGGCTTTGTTTCCATCCTGGTTGCCCTCCTCTGAACACGCTCCAGCTTGTCTGCGTCCTTGACCATGCACAGTCATGACCATGCATAGATGGATCAGTGTTGGGTTCTGTGGACCCCTGTTGCTCTCCCCTCCCCTCCACTGCACGCTCACTCTCAAGAATGGTGGGGGGCGGGTCATGGCTGCGTCCCTGTCTTCGCTCAGCTCTGCCTTGTCTCCCAGGTACAACTGACTGGTTCTCAAGTAACTTTCACCTGGGCAGAAAGAAGGACACTCCAACATCTTGTTTTTGAAATGTAATAAATTGCCTCTTACTGAGTGAAGTATTCTCTATACCTGCCTTCCCCAACCCGCTACCCTCAGACATGCTGGTCTACAACTCCCAATATCCCCAGCTATGCTGGCTTGGGGGATGCTTGGAGTTGTAGTCCAATGCTTTTGGAAGACACCAGGTTGGGGAAGGCCTCTCTACACTGAGTAGCAGCATCAGGCGAGCCTACCTGGATCAGGGCCAAGGGGGCCTCTGTAGTGGAGCATTCCCCTCACACCGGGACCAACCAGAGGCCCCAGTGGGAAGCCCAGGGCACGAGCACAACAGCACCCTCCTGCCCATGTTCCCCAGCAATTGTTCTTGAGAGGCTCAATGCCTCTGATCCTGCTGGAACTAGCATGTAGCCTTCAGGACTAGTAGTTATCCTTATAGCCGCTCTCTGGGGGTCTCAGTCAGGGGTGAGATGATCCATGAACTGGTCCTTGGATAGGATGAATGAGGCTGAACAAATGAGCCCTGGGCTGAATATGTGCCAGACACTTTTCTGACTATTTTGGTGCAGGTCAGAGGAATGAAGACCTGCCTCGAGGGTCTTGTTTTGTACTGATGTTAGCAGAGACATCAATCTCCTTTTTTCCTTTCTTCTTAAGGATTTTTTTGGCTACTGTGGCAAGTGGCAGTAGCTCTCCTCGTGCACTCTGGGGCCATTTCTCCCCACAATACCTCCATGGAAGGAACCCCTCAAGTATCCCCACAACGATGTCCCTAGAAGTGACATAGCTTCATCCCACATACCTGTTTCCCTTGAATTATCCCCTATAGTGCTAAGCTGTCAGCGTTGTTGTTGTTGCTACCGGGCAGCTAGATCCTTTGCATACCAGGAAATGGGTTTAAGGGGGGGGATGTAAAAAAATGATAAAAAATCAACAGATGACCCAATCCAATTCAAATTTGGTGTGCTTAAAGCTCTCCTTAATATCTATTACTATGCCAATTTTGATGTCTTTATCTTTAAAGCTTATGCAGATGTAAGCATTTGTTTAATTTTTCTTCAAATCCTGCTCCCGCGCCCCAGTGGCCGCTCGGAAAACAACAAACACACTCAGAAACTAGTAGCAAAATAGGGCGAGTCTTTTGCCTTTATAGCACAATTAAAGCAGGATGCATGGGAGTATTTCCCATTCAATGCAGAGTATAAACTGGAAAACTTCGGAGTCCTTTGCACGCAATTCGCAGTGATTGCATAGTATAATGCTGGTGTGATAAAGCTAATAGTGTCTTTCCAGGGGGCGTTACTGTCCCTGGAAAAGGCTGCTCCCACTAGGGCAGCAAGGCCAGTCATTCCCCCACCCCAACAATGCCCCAGGGAGGGTGTAACATTCTGATGTAGGATCCTTCCATGGGGGAGGAACACTACAGAACACTGTAGGAGCGATGCCACCACCTGTCTCCTTGCCACCATGGCAAAATATCTTTAAGAACAAAAAGGGGGATGTCTTTCCTATGAGTGGAGGCTGGTGGCACCTTGGGTGAATCCTTTAGAGTGCTGACTGGTTCTGACTGAATCATAGAACCATAGAATAGCAGAGCTGGAATGGGCCTACAAGGCCATGGAGTCCAACCCCCTGCTCAATGCAGGAATCCACCCTAAAGCATCCCTGACAGATGGTTGTCCAGCTGCCTCTTGAAGGCCTCGAGTGTGGGAGAGCCCACAACCTCCCTAGGTAACTGGTTCCATTGTCGTAATGCTCTAACAGTCAGGAAGTTTTTCCTGATGTCCAGCTGGAATCTGGCTTCCTGTCACTTGAGCCCGTTATTCCGTGTCCTGCACTCTGGGAGGATCGAGACGAGATCCCGGCCCTCCTCTGTGTGACAACCTTTTAAGTATTTGAAGAGTGCTCTCATGTCTCCCCTCAATCTTCTCTTCTCCAGGCTAAACATGCCGAGTTCTTTCAGTCTCTCTTCATAGGGCTTTGTTTCCAGAAACTGAAACCTGGAGTGGATTCTCTGACCCACTGACATCAGAGCCACCAGCCTCCACTGTTTGCTCTAATCAGCTGGCTCCTCTAAACTAGCAGAAAGCACCTCCCCACTTCCATGGCAAGAGAATGAGGCTGAGAAGGCAGGGAGGCCCCATTTGGCCCCACTCTGAAAGGAAGTGAAACTTAATCCAGGCAAGATGGAAGTGCTTTTTGCTAGGAATATGAGCAGTATGCTATAGGATGGATTCCTGCTCTGAGCAGGGGGTTGGACTCGATGGCCTTGTAGGCCCCTTCCAACACTACTGTTCTATGATTCTATGATTCTAAATGAATTAATCCATGCTGAGTGGGGTTGCAATGCTGCTGAAGAACTGGGCTCACAGCACGGAGATGCTCTTGAATCCCGTGCCCCACCTGAAAGTACAGGTGATGTCAGTAAGCTGGAAAGGCCTTCTACAAGCCCAGGCTGTTTCACCAGCTGGGAAGGGAATGTCCTAGCCACAGCAACTCATGTCCTTGACACATCTAGATTAGAATCCTAGAAGAGAAGAGTTGGAAGGGGCCTATAAGGCCATCGAGTCCAACCCCCTGCTCATTGCAGGAATCCACCTCAAAGCATCCCTGACAGATGTTTGTCCAGCTGCTCTAGTGTGGGACAGCCCACGACCTCCCTAGGTAACTGATTCCATTGTCGTACTGCTCTAACAGTCAGGAAGTTTTTCTAGATGTCCAGCCGGAATCTGGCTTCCTGTCACTTGAGCCCGTTATTCCGTGTCCTGCAACCTGGGAGGATCGAGAAGAGATCCTGGCCCTCCTCTGTGTGACGACCTTTTAATTGTTTAAGTCTTCTCTTCTCCAAGCTAAACATACCCAGTTCTTCCAGTCTCTCCCCATAGGGCTTTGTTTCCAGACCCCTGATCATGCTTGTTAGACCCCTGCAATGTACTCATATAGGATTGCCTTGGGAAAATATCTAGACGCTGCAGTTGGTTCAAAACATGAATTGTAAGATCTCTCAACCCATCCAAGTTGCATTGAGGGTACAATGCTAATTTTGCAACAATCCATTAGTTCCTGATTAGTTTCCAGGCCCAATTTAAAGAGCGGGTTTTGACTAGTGATCCCATTGAAAGTCAAAATAAGTTGGTTTGTAACTCCAGTCCAGTAGTTTCATCAGTCTTGAATGCATAACAACCCCTGACTTCAATCCACCAAACTTGTTTTTAAAAAATTGTAATTCAAAATGAGATTGATTACAAGTACATTTATATTTTTCTGCACTTGAATGGTCTGCATGACTAAACAGCTGACAAACTTCACCATCTTCGTGCAGGTCACGGGGTTGGTTGCTGTAACCCTTTACATTCCAAAGGAAATGAAAATCTCCCATTTGCAATGGTTTTATTTTCACCCTTCAGTTCCCCTTCATCAGAGGAACCAAGCAGATCTGAAACCAGGCAGCCCTCGGACTCCGCAGCCCGCTACAAAGTTCTTGTGATGACAGCCAACCAGAGAAAGTTACACCATGATGTCATTGCACATGGATGGGAAGTGACACCAAATTACACATCCCGTGTTCCCAAGATCACTGGCCATGTGCATGTGCAAAAAACCCTGGAAGGTACTGTGAAAACAGCTGTCATTACAACAGAACTTTTGCCCGTGTTTATTACCTTGGATTTGTAACTCAGTGAGAAAGTTCCAAATTAGGATGGGATCAGTTCACCCGTGAGTACGTTTAACCTTTAAAGCCCAAACACAGGTATGGAGAACATGAAGACCACTAGCTGCTGTTGGGCTGCAATTCCCATCATTCATCACTATTGGCTATGCTGATGGGAACTGAAACCTGGTTGAAACCGATGATACCTTGAAGTCCCATATGAAGGAGTTAGCTAGACCTAAGGTTTATCCCAGGATCATCCCGGGGTCGTCCCTGCCTGCTGCCGTGTCATGTCATTTACATTTACAGGGATGACCCCGGGACGATCCCGGGATAAACCTTAGGTCTAGCTAAGGCCGAACTTACCCATGTAAGTTACCTAGGAATCAGTTGCCTAGGGAGGTTGTGGGCTCTCCCACACTAGAGGCCTTCAAGAGGCAGCTGGACAACCATCTGTCAGGGATGCTTTAGGGTGGATTCCTGCACTGAGCAGGGGGTTGGACTCGATGGCCTTGTAGGCCCCTTCCAACTCTACTATTCTATGATTCTATGTTCTGAGCCTTACCTTGAAGGCCCCTTCTGCTGCTGCTCCTTGCACCATCTGAGGTAAGGTGAGGAGCAACATCCAGCAGGGCCTTCTCCACAGGGGCACCAGAGCTGTGCACTCCCTCTCAAGGGAAGTTTATTTATTTATTTATTTTATTACATTTATATACCGCCCCACAGCCAAAGCTCTCTGGGTGGTTAACCATCCTTCCCTCTTGGCTTTCAGAAGCTTGGCCAATGCAGTCCTCTTCTAGAAGATTGCCCCAATTGCCTTTTTCTTGTTTCTGCTGTACTACTCAAGGTTGCTGTTAAGTAGCTCTTACTATAGATGATGTTTTTAAAATTTGATGTGTTTTTGTAGGATTTGTAACTATTTGCTTACATGTTCGGTTGGAGACTTTTAACTGAAAGACTAGTTGTACATATTTTAATGGTAAACATAAATGCACATTTTTATAAACGCTCTAAATCCAAGATCCATAACATCCACCTCTGGGAATGAGGTAAGAAATGATCCAATAGCTGCATCAGGAGCTTTGACTGAAAACGTAGGATTAAAACAATAACAACAACAACAGGGAGCTAAGAAATTAACTTATTATGAATTTGTGCAAGCAAATTCCAAGTGAATGGATTGTTTCCCCCCAGTGTTAGTGTAACTCCCCCATGTCATATTTCATATGAATAACAATTGTGATGATGATTATGATACTAATATAACATCATCCGTGATCTTGTAGTGCTTTATCTAGAGATGCCATCTGTCATATGAACCCACCTCCGTCACTGAAAGAGGCTCTGTTTTGCTTCAAATCCATTCTGCTGTTTGCCAAACAGTGCCAGTTGGCTTTCCAGGAGAACGTGCAACCAGCTGGTCTCGGCAGCTGCCATCTAGCCGACGGCCCTGCGCTGAGGGCGCCTTTTGCTGCGGGTTCTTCTCTTCTCCGTCCCAGGCAGAACTTGGATGCCCTTACTGAGGCAAACCTCCCAACGCCATCTGCCTAAAAATATTCTGGAGCCAGATTCTTTTAGTTCTGGGGTGGACCCACCATGCGTGCTCCTTTGCCCGCCCCTCCCCTGGTGTGAAGAACTTAGACAAGCATTCAGGGTGAGCCAAAGAAGTCTCCTTACGTTTCATTGCCCAAGGTGTGGACAAAGGCATGGAAAAAGTCACCTGTTGGGTAATCCTGTCAGTGAGGTGGGGAAATTTGCATCAGCTGGTTATGAAACGGTAACCAAGATAAAGGACAGCAAAGTGACACATCGTTCCCACTATTTCTGATGTTTAAGTAGGGTGACCCTATGAAAAGGAGGACAGGGCTCCTGTATCTTTAACAGTTGCATAGAAAAGGGAATTTCTGCAGGTGTCATTTGTATATATGGAGAACCTGGTGAAATTCCCTCTTCATCACCACAGTTAAAGCTGCAGGAGCTATACTAGAGTGACCAGTTTTAAAAGAGGGCAGGGCACCTGCAGCATTAACTGTGGTGATGAAGAGGGAATTTCACCAGGTTCTCCATATATACAAATGACACCTGCTGAAATTCCCTCTTCATAGAATCATAGAATAGCAGAGTTGGAAGGGGCCTACAAGGCCATTGAGTCCAACCCCCTGCTCAATGCAGGAATCCACCCTAAAGCATCCCTGACAGGTGGTTGTCCAGCTGCCCCTTGAAGGCCTCTAGTGTGGGAGAGCCCACAACCTCACCAGGCAACTGATTCCATTGTCGTACTGCTCTAACAGTCAGGAAGTCTTTCCTGATGTCCAACTGGAATCTGTCTTCTTTTAACTTGAGCCCGTTATTCCGTGTCCTGCACTCTGGGAGGATCGAGAAGAGATCCTGGCCCTCCTCTGTGTGACAACCTTTTAAGTATTTGAAGAGGGCTCTCATGTCTCCCCTCAATCTTCTCTTCTCCAGGCTAATCATGCCCAGTTCTTTCAGTCTCTCTTCATAGGGCTTTGTTTCCAGACCCCTGATCATCCTGGCTGCTCTCCTCTGAACACACTTCAGCTTGTCTGCATCCTTCTTCTTCTTATTATTATTTATTTATATAGCACCATCAATGTGGAATTGTGGAGCCCAGAACTGGACGCAATACTCTAGATGAGGCCTAACCAGGGCCGAATAGAGAGGAACCGGTACCTTGTTTTTTCCATACAACTGTTAAAGATACAGGAGCCCTGTCCTCCTTTCCATATGGTCACCCTATGAATCAGGGGGAACACCTGGGGGCTGTTTCTGCTGCACCACCACCCCAGCATCTGCTGCCTGAGGCATTTGCCTCCCTCCGCCTAATGGTCGAGCTAGCCCTGGTTGGCAGGGCCCTCTTTCCCACAACCCTTTGTTCTTTTCCCCGCCCCTTCACTCCTGCTCCCTCCCTGCCTTCTTTCCCAGGCCCTTTTCTTTTCCTGGCTGCCCTCCCTGCTCTCGGCTCCTCGCCTCTGTCCGCCACTCCCTCCTCAACTCCCCTTTGCTGCTGTTGCCTTTGGCTCCGTGCAGTTCTTCTGACGTAGCAGCCTGGCCCTCAGCCCCGGGAGCCCCTCTGACGTCACGGCGGCTGGATCAGACACGCGTCCTCCAGGTCCTAGAGCAAGGAACCTCTTGAACCTTTATGGAACGATGACGTCCATCTGATGCTGAGGGTATCTGTCAAGCGTCACAACAACCTTCGTACACATCCAGTGAATCATAGCGGTTTTCTTTTCTTTTTCCCATAGCTTAGTGTGAAACCACCACCACCACCACCCCCAATATACAAATCTCTCTATATATTCTTGCATGAATACAAAATGTGTCCAGGAGAGAGACAAGGCCCTTTCTACTCCTAAGGATTATCCCAGGAAAATAGAGGGATCGCCCTGCCTGCTCCCGGGATCCTCTGTGTGTCAGTTGGATGAACAGGGATGATCCTGGGACGATCCTGGGATAAATGGCTGATGTAGACATGCCCAATGACACACACACAGAGAGAGAGAGAGAGAGAGAGAGAAAGAGGGAGAGAGAGAGAGAGAGAGAGAGAGAGAGACAGAGACAGAGACAGAGAGACAGAGAGAGAGAAAGAGAAAGAGTGACAGACAGACAGACAAACAGAGACAGACAGACAGAGAAGACAGAGACAGACAGACAGACAGACAGACAGAGAAGACAGAGACAGACAGAGAGAAAGAGAAAGAGAGAGACAGACAGACAGACAGACAGAGAAAGAGAGACAGACAGACAGAGAGAAAGACAGAGAAAGAGACAGAGAGGGAGGGAGGGAGGGAGGGAGGGAGGGAGGGAGAGAGAGAGAGAGAGAGAGAGAGAGAGAGATGTATCCCAGCACCTCCACATCCAGGGTGGATCCCAAATCCCCCCACCCTAGGGCCAGGGTCTCTTCTCTCTGACAAGCAGCAACAACCCTGCACAGCAGAAGGCAGACTGCCGCTGCCTCGCCTAGAGACGGCATTCTGCTTTTTCCATAACCCCTGGGTGTCAGAGGCATTGTGGCCGCCGATCCCCCTGAGGGGGTAGACCTCTGCCTCCCAAAACAGCTTTCGTGTGTGTTGTCCCTGGACCGGCCACCTGTTGCGTCTAAATATAGGCCCTCCCGGCTGGCAATAATTGCTTTTTATTGGCAGGCGCTGACCTGCCCAGCTCAGATTTCCTCTGGGAAATGGGAACACAAACAGGCCGAGAATTGTCTCTGCCCTGCCAGCAGCATCCTGGCCACAAGAGAAGCAGCTGGCTAGGGCGGAGAGAGCAAAAAATATCTGCCACTTGGACTCGGGGCTTTCTGTGTCCTGGCCAGTTCCCAAGCGCTCGGTTGAACAAGCCCGGCTGGTTGCAGGCATGAAGGGGAGAAGGCCCATGAGCACCTGTTGCAGGAAGAGGTGCTTTTGTCCCTGAGGGCATTGACAAGGATTGTACTAAAGGGTTGGAGTGGGTGTTACTGGAAGCTGCATTGCAAATGCCACCCTGTGGCTGTCAAGGCCAGCCAGAGATATTTCGGTGCCAGCCTGTGCGGAAAATCCAAAGAGCCCCCCTGCTTCCTTTTCTATATATCTATATCTATATCTAGAGAAAGACCTGGTCTATTTATAAGCTGCCCTTCAGTGCAAGATTCTCAGCAGAGCCTGCTGTTTATAATGGGAGGAATACTGTAATTAATTACCAGGGGGGGATCATTGGCGGCATTAGATGCTTGGCTCTTGCTGGCATTTAATATCCAAATATCAAGAGGCTGTCCAACACGTCTAGCTCACACGCCATCAAAACTTGAAGTCTGATTTTGAAGCCAAACCCTGCTTCAGAATCTGAAATCTTCCCAGCTTTTGGTGGTGTGTTTTGAAAAAATGTGCTAGAGCTCTACTCTGAAGATGCACGAGGCCTTCAAGGGGCAGCTGGACAACCCTCTGTCAGGGATGCTTTAGGGTGGATTCCTGCATTGAGCAGGGGAGGAGGTTGGACTCAATGGCCTTGTAGGCCCCTTCCAACTCTGCTGTTCTATGATTCTATGACGGGAAGCCCGATTCCAGCTGGACATCAGGAAAAACGTCCTGACTGTTAGAGCAGTATGACAGTGGAACCAGTTCCCTAGGGAGGTTGTGGGCTCTCCCATACTAGAGGCCTTCCAGAGGCAGCTGGACAACCATCTATCAGGGATGCTTTAGGGTGGATTCCTGCATTGAGCAGGGGGTTGGACTTGATGGCCTTGTAGGCCCCTTCCAGCTCTGCTATTCTATGATTCTATGACAGGAAGCCCGATTCCAGCTGGACATCAGGAAAAACTTCCTGACTGTTAGAGCAGTACGACAGTGGAACCAGTTCCCTAGGGAGGTTGTGGGCTCTCCCACACTAGAGTCATTCAAGAGGCAGCTGGACAACCCTCTGTCAGGGATGCTTTAGGGTGGATTCCTGCATTGAGCAGGGGGTTGGACTCCATGGCTTTATAGGACCCTTCCAACTCTGCTATTCTATGATTCTATGATTTATGATTCCTTGACCTGTTCTAGAGTTGAGCACTGCCGCTAGAAGAGATCCTGAAGTGCAAGTTAAGCTCTGAGCATCTCTGACTTGGAGGATGGGACTGTAGCACAGTGGTAGAGCCCCTTCTTTGCATGCAGAAGGTCCCAGCTTCAATCCTGGGTATCTTCAGGTATGGTAGGGGGGGAAATCCAGCCTGAAACCCTGGAGAGCCATGGCTGCCATTCATCACCAATAGTTCTCCAACAATACTCAGATAGGTGGACCAAGGGTCTAACTCATTATAAGGCAGCTTTCTATGTTCCTGTGATGGGTCTGCTGGCCCACACCTGACCTGGCTCTTAAAGACTTAGCAGAAACCTCTCCTGCCTTCAGTCTGTGAAGTTCCTGCATCAAGCAGCATCAACCACCACCATCCTGCACACTATTAACTGTAACCAAAACTCAAACAGGACACCATTCATTGCATCCCATCTGGAACTCAAGGAAGTGACCATTTAAATTTAGAACTTAATGGCTGCCTGGTGTGGGTGTCTTTGGCTGGCCACAGAAGATGCCCTTGATTCGATATCTTCTGAGGTCTGTGAGAGCGGTCCCGTGGGGTTTAGCAGGCAATGGACTGGGTAGTGCATTACTGCACTAGACCTGCCTTCCGGTGCTGCTCCTACACCAGCAGGCTAAAAACGTGGTTAAAAATCTGCCATCAGACCATAATATCCCACTTGCAGAGGAGAGATGCATTGTAGGAAGATGCTCCCATGTCGAAGAGCTCTGGTTCCCCACGGGTAGCACAGAATGCAGGCACTTGGATTATTTTTCAGTGTCTACCCCAGCTTTAAGCTAAGTAATCATAATAAAGCCAGTGACAAATGGACACCATCCTCCCATTATCTTTAGGGTAAATTTTAGCGTGGTCCTGTAGACTTGTAGAACATCTTGAGACCAGAATACCTAAGAGACTACTTCCTCTTCCATGTCCCATTGCAGGCTCCGTGGTAGACCGAGGCTGCCCTCTTGAGGTCACCATCTGTGTACCTTCCAAGTGAGGTCAATGAAATGTATTGAAGTAATGTTAACTGTTTTAGCTTTTGAGAATCGCCCAGAGAGCTTTGGCTGTGGGGCGGAATATAAATGTAATAAATAAATAAATAAATAAAGTATTCCCACTGGCTCCCTAAAAAAATGGCAGACTTTTCTCCTTTTGCAGACTTGAAGACCATGGGAATTATCAAGTGTAGGAATGCAGGGAGAAGGGGAATAATTCAGTTAGCATTTTAATGCAAGCTTATGTTATTTCAAACCTTCAAATCCAATATGTGAACTAAAACCCTTCTAAATTTGCAATTTTCCAAATTTTGCAATGGAATTCTCCAATCAAAGAATGCATACAAAACAATTTTATATTACAGGAAGGTGCATGTAAAATGTGCATATCAGTGAAGATAATATTCAAAAATGCGTTGTATTGGGGTATTTGCTTGCAAAAAAGGGGGTGTATATTAGGCAAAATGGCATACATAAATGTATGTATCGTGGGAAATCTCCACAAAAAGACATCCACATTTTGATGAAAAATGTTTTTATAAACATCAGGGTGAACTAAACTTAGAAAAATGAGAAGCCTAGAAGCAGAGCGAAAGGGACAGATTCGCTTAAGTGAGGCTTAGAAGACATTTGGGCTTCACTTGACCTGTCATGCAAATATAAGTTCACTTGGCACCTACATTATATGCTTATAGACACCAGGTGAAGACCTTTTTATTCTCCCAGCATTTTAATAGTCTATAAATAAATTTTAACTTGGTGTTTTATTTATTTATTTATTTTATTTATTTAATTACATTTATATACCGCCCCACAGCCGAAGCTCTCTGGGCGGTTTACAACATTTAAAAATAGTAAACGTTAAAAGTATACAATTTAAAAACACACACACACACACACACACACACAAAAAAAAAAACAGTATAAAAACAACAGTATCCATTTAAAAACAACAATTGTGGGGTCCATTAAAAACAAACTTAACGTTGTTAAATGCTGTTAAAATGCTGTTAAAAATGCCTGGGAGAAGAGAAAAGTCTTGACCTGGCGCCGAAAAGATAACAATGTTGGCGCCAGGCGAGCCTCATCGGGGAGATCATTCCACAGTCGGGGGGCCACCACTGAAAAGGCCCTCTCCCTTGTTGCCATCCTCCGAGCTTCCCTTGGAGTAGGCACTCGGAGGAGGACCTTAGATGTTTTCAATTTGTAATTTTGCATTGCTGCTGTTTTTATCTGGTTGAGCTTTTATCTTGTATTTTATATTACGGTTTTATACTGTTGTTTTATACTTTGAATGTTTTTAATTTTTGTGAACCGCCCAGAGAGCTCCGGCTATTAGGCGGTATAGAAATGTAATAAATAAATAAATAAATAAATAAATAAATAAATAAGACCAGCATTTGTCCTCCTCGTTCTGTCCCCCATGAACAAGATCTGGCACCAACAGCCATGGAAAAGTTCCAAAGGACATTTATTATTTATTTATTACATTTATTTATTTATTACATTTTTATACCACCCAATAGCTGAAGCTCTCTGGGAGGTTCACAAAAATTAAAATCATGAAGACCATAAAAACAACCAACAATCTAAAAACACAAATACAAAATACAATATAAAAAGCACAACCAGGATAAAACCACACAGCAAAAAAAATATTTATTTACAACTTCCTTGCTTGTGCTGTCAGTTTCATGAGGACATAGGAAGCTGCCCTTGGGGCAACTAGACCAGGGAGGTCTTCTCTGACGGGCAGTGGCTCTTTGGGGGCTCTCAGCCAGAGGGGGTCTTTGCAGGCTCTACTGCTACCAGAGACCCATTGAGTTGGAGAAACAGGGTATTGGATCCTCTGCATAAAAAGAACCCTTCTCCAACCTGGTGTCCATACTTTAAGTGCTTTAGGCTACAGAGGAGGTTCAGAGGAGGGCAGGGGTCTGAAAACAAAGCCCTATGAAGAGAGACTGAAAGAACTGGGCATGTTGAGCCTGGAGAAGAGAAGGCTGAGGGGGGAGACATGATAGCATTCTTCAAATACTTAAAAGGTTGTCACACAGAGGAGGGCCAGGATCTCTTCTCGATCCTCCCAGAGTGCAGGACACGGAATAACGGGCTCAAGTTAAAGGAAGCCAGATTACAGCTGGACATCAGGAAAAACTTCCTGACTGTTAGAGCAGTACGACAATGGAACCAGTTACCTAGGGAGGTTGTGGGCTCTCCCACACTAGAGGCCTTCAAGAGGCAGCTGGACAACCATCTGTCAGGGATGCTTTAGGGTGGATTCCTGCATTGAGCAGGGGGTTGGACTCGATGGCCTTGTAGGCCCCTTCCAACTCTACTATTCTATGATACAATCCTATACCCACGGACCTAGGAGTAAGTCCCATTGAACACACTGGCACTTGCATCTGAGTAGACATGTGCAGGATTGCATTTTAATGCTCCCATTAATTTCCGGGATGTGGTTAAGCTTATGATATCACTGCTCTGAACACGATCAACTAACTGCTAAGCTGTTTCCTTTCAAGAGGTATTTTCCATGGGTCCTTCAATAAGTGGTCCTGCAACCCCTAAATGAGGCATCAACATTTGTGGGTTGATTATAGAAAGGACAGCCACAGAAACCACAGAATTGTGTGTATTCATTTACTTATTTCATTTCATTTCTATGCCCAGTAGCCAAAGCTCTTGGCATGGTTCACAAAAATTACCGACCACAAATGTAAGATAATCAGTAGGGGCTGGTGGCTGCAATGTCAGTGGGGTGCTCAATCTGCTCTGGGTGTCAGTCAGAACTCTTAAAGAAGCTATCCAAGGTGCTGAACGCTAACCCTAAAATAGGCTTAATACATTGTCTAGCTCTTTTAGTTCTGACTAGTTCTGATTGAAACCCGGAGTGGGTTGACTGCCTCACTGGTATTGGAGCCTCCAGCTTAAACTGAAGATGATAAAAAATAAAATAAAATGTAGAGCCCCCAGCCCCACCCAGCCCACATTTCTAATCATATCTGCAGACACAGTAAAGATATGTGCCAGCTACTTGTATCACAGGCTGTGCAATTGCAAGAGCAATATCTGATCCATTACTCTTCTCTTTCATAGAATCATAGAATCGTAGAATAGCAGAGTTGGAAGGGGCCTACAAGGCCATCGAGTTCAACCCCCTGCTCAATGCAGGAATCCACCCTAAAGCATCCCTGACAGATGGTTGTCCAGCTGCCTCTTGAAGGCCTCTAGTGTGGGAGAGCCCACAACCTCCCTAGGTAGCTGATTCCACTGTCGCACTGCTCTAACAGTCAGGAAGTTTTTCCTGATGTCCAGCCGGAATCTGGCTTCCTTTAACTTGAGCCCGTTATTCCGTGTCCTGCACTCTGGGAGAATCGAGAAGAGATCCTGGCCCTCCTCTGTGTGACAACCTTTTAAGTATTTGAAGAGTGCTATCATGTCTCCCCTCAATCTTCTCTTCTCCAGGCTAAACATGCCCAGTTCTTTCAGTCTCTCTTCATAGGGCTTTGTTTCTAGACCTCTGATCATCCTCGTTGCCCTCTTCTGAACACGCTCCAGCTTGTCTGCGTCCTTCTTGAATTGTGGAGCCCAGAACTGGACGCAATACTCTAGATGAGGCCTAACCAGGGCCGAATAGAGAGGAACCAGTACCTCACGTGATTTGGAAGCTATACTTCTATTAATGCAGCCCAAAATAGCATTTGCCTTTCTTGCAGCCCTATCGCACTGTTGGCTCATATTCAGCTTGTGATCTACAACAATTCCAAGATCTTTCTCATTTGTAGTATTGCTGAGCCAAGTGTCCCCCATCTTGTAACTGTGCATTTGGTTTCTATTCCCTAAATGTAGAACTTGGCATTTATCCCTATTAAATTTCATTCTGTTGTTTTCAGCCCAGCACTCCAGCCTATCAAGATCACTTTGAAGTTTGTTTCTGTCTTCCAGGGTATTAGCTATCCCACCCAATTTGGTGTCATCTGCAAATTTGATCAGCGTTCCCTGCACCTCCTCGTCCAAATCATTAATAAAAATGTTGAAGAGCACTGGGCCCAGGATCTTTGTAATTAATATCCCAATGTGTGAATGATAATAGGTTATAAATCCCCCAGTCAGGACGCAGACAACCTGGAGCGTATTCAGAGGAGGGAAACCAGGATGATCAGGGGTCTGGAAACAAAGCCCTATGAAGAGAGACTGAAAGAACAGTCTCTCTTCATAGACTGAAAGAACTGGACACGGAATAACGGGCTCAAATTAAAGGAAGCCAGATTCCGGCTGGACATCAGGAAAAACTTCCTGACTGTTAGAGCAGTGCGACGGTGGAACCAGTTACCTAGGGAGGTTGTGGGCTCTCCCACCCTCGAGGCCTTCAAGAGGCAGCTGGACAACCATCTGTCAGGGATGCTGTAGGGTGGATTCCTGCCTTGAGCAGGGGGTTGGACTCGATGGCCTTGTAGGCCCCTTCCAACTCTGCTATTCTATGATTCTATGATTCTATGATTCCCTTGTATAATAAGTTGGCGAATGGTTTGCTTTTCTCCTTGAATAAAATGACCAAGATATTGTCATTTTCTTCTCGTGATGGTATTTATTAACTATGTTTGTTTGTTCACCCTGCGTAGTACGTCTTCATTTGTTATTCAGTCTGCCAATGGTACCTTCAACATATGCAGTATATCCATTTTTTGAAAGATTCGATTGTCCTCAAATTGTTATTCTCAACTGTCCAAGCCTCCGCTCCATAAAATAATATTGAAAACACATAACATTGTGCCATCAGAATCCTTAGTGTAAGATTAAGGCCCCAATTACACAGCAACAAAAGGTCATGAAGCACCTTGAAGTGGGTAATAATGAGATTGCCAGTGTCAGTACTTTCTGTCAGTTTCCTTCTGACTTCACTGTTTCTGACTAATTCAGAAGGTAATTCTGACCTTCTGACTAATTTCCTTCTGACTTCACTGTTAATCTTTAAGTTGCCGCAAAACTCGTTATTTTTACTACAACAGACTAACACGACCATCCAATGGAAATTGTTTCTAGCCAGATTCATCTACCATTACAGTTTTTTTCTGTTACATATGCTCAGAAGGAAACTTTATACTAGCTTATTTATTGCTGGTATTTATTTTAAATATTTCTAGGCCTCCTTTCAGAACACGTTCCCTCAAGACAGCTTCCTGGAGGAGAAGGCCATCCATGGCTACTAGTGCTGATGGCTGTGTGCTAACTCCAGTCTCGGAGGCAATATGCCTGTGTACACCAGTTGCTGGGGAATCATAGAATCATAGAATAGAAGAGCTGGAAGGGGCCTACAAGGCCATCGAGTCCAACCCCCTGCTCAATGCAGGAATCCACCCTAAAGCATCCCTGACAGAGGGTTGTCCAGCTGCCTCTTGAAGGCCTCCAGTGTGGGAGAGCCCACAACCTCCCTAGGTCACTGGTTCCATTGTCGTACTGCTCTAACAGTCAGGAAGTTTTTCCTGATGTCTAGCTGGAATCTGGCTTCCTTTAAAATTGAGCCCGTTAATCATAGCATCATAGAATAGTAGAGTTGGAAGGGGCCTCCACAGTGAAAGAAAGGCACACCGAGCAGGGATAGCCATGCAATGCATACTCATAGTCAGCTTGCCCACTGCCAGTAGCGATTTCTTCCTTTAAGAAAAGATATTGTTCAATTCCCTCCAGAAAGCAATCTAGCTGTGGTGGTTGTCAGCAGCAGTAGTGTGGCTGCGGGTCCCTAAGAGCGGCGTCCTTCATTTTAACCTCCAAACTAGCAAAATGGGGAGTTCAAGCCTTGATTGCAGGAGCAGATTTCGGCAGAAAGGGGGAAAAAAGGAAAAAGAATGCCAGCTAAATTATAATCACTTTCCAGACAAAATTGAACCATTTTTTAAAAAAGAAAGAAGATGAAGAAGAAGAAGAAGAAGAAGAAGAAGAAGAAGAAGAAGAAGAAGAAGAAGAAGAAGAAGAAGAAGAAGAAGAAGAAGAAGAAATCCCTACGGCAAAGCATAGGCGCTGTAGGTTGACTGAACTGCTTTATTTCTTTTTTCCTCTTTGCAAAAGGGCTGCAGCTGCTGCTGCTGCTGCTGCCACTGCACATATTGTTCAACCCGCAGAAAACAATGTAGGAGAATGCCGAAGTAATCAACCTGCTGAACAAGTTTCTGCTGCAAAGAGCACCGTCTTAAGGAGCAGCGTGTCATGGCGTGCAGTACTCCGCACGTACGACCCGCCGCTCCATTCCCGTTGCAGGAGCAAACAGAAATGCTTCTCACGCGCGACGCCGACACAGGGGAGCGTATCATCTTCTTTGCAAGCTGCTCCAGGAGCCTTTCTCGGCTGAAGAGCGAGGTAAAAATGTTATCTTAAAAATAAATAAATGAAATGTGTAATCATGTGAACCTGAGTGCTGGTACGTATTGCACAGTTTCTGCTGTTGTTGACCTACACTTAGGAGAACTATTGTGATAACACTGAAGAGACTCACCACTTGGGAATTGCCCTGGTGATAACGGGAATACTGATAACTGAAAATAATAAAAGGGTGGTAAAAAAAAACCAACCCTCTCATAGATCCATATAGAATCGTAGAGTTGGAAGGGGGTCCACAGGTCATCTAGTCGAGCCCCCTGCTTTTTTTGTACCTAAACGCAAGTCTTATCTCTGTTGAATCTCATCATGTTCGATTTTGGCTCAGTGTGCCAGCCTGTCTAGATCCTGGCATTTATTGATTGATTTATAATATTTATATACCGCTCCCCATTCAAGAATTTCAAGAAAGCTTGATCTTGACCGGTACAGGCTCTATTTCACATATGTATTGATTTATATATTTATTACAGTTCTATACCACTCAATAGCCAAACCTCTCTGGGTGGTTCTAGAACAGCGCCCTGTCGGTGTCACTCCACTTGAGACTTCCCTCCGGGAGGATGCTGAGACATCAATTAGCACTTCTTCAGCCTGGTCGCTGAACTGGCTGTATTAAAAGAATATGTGAGGTGAGTTGGTTAGGGTGGTGCCATAGTCTATACCCACCGTTCGATGCCAAGGGGCCAGGCGGCACATCCGCCACCCGTCCACAGTGGCCATAGTTCTGCCAAGCATGAGAAGAGGCCCTGGGCATGTTCTGATGTACGTGGGTAGAATCATAGAATCGTAGAGTTGGAAGGGGCCTACAAGGCCATCGAGTCCAACTCCCTGCTCAATGCAGGAATTCACCCTAAAGCATCCCCGACAGAGGGTTGTCCAGCTGCCTCTTGAAAGCCTCTAGTGTGGGAGAGCCCACAACCTCCCTAGGGAACTGATTCCTTTGTCGTACTGCTCTAACAGTCAGGAAGAGCAGTAAGACAATGGAATCAGTTATCTAGGGAGGTAGAGCTCCTCCACACGAGGAGGGAATCTGGAATCCCCACCCCCACCCCTGCCGCTGCCTGAGATCCTTCAACCTGTTGTAGGCAAAAAAATAATAATGGGAATAATTGTGGGGGGTGAGTCACAATTGGGGAAGGAGGCTTTTCTCCAAATCAGTTTGTCCTCTGTGACCCCCCAGAGAAAGGATGGAATGAGGGGTTACACTGCAGTGTCGATCACCTCCTTTACAAGGCTGAAATCCCTTATGATTCCTGCATTGAGCAGGGGGTTGGACTCGATGGCCTTGTAGGCCCCTTCCAACTCTGCTATTCTATGATTCTATGATTCTATGAAATCACAGGAAACCGGTTTCCACACAGCATGGATACCAGGACTGAGCCCTGCGGTACCCCACTCGTTGCCTCTCCCCAGTTTGAGAAGGTTCCGTTGATAATCACTCTTCTGTAGCCTCCAGTGTGGGAGAGCCCACAACCTCCCTAGGTAACCGATTCCATGTGTGAATGGGCTGTTTTATCTGTGCCCACCCTGTTTTGATGTAAGCCCTTTCTATTAGAAATTAAGTTCTATAGCAATTTGACCCAAACTGTAATGGAAAATATATTGAGTAACACTTGCTCAACCAACAAGAAGTGTTGACACATTAGTCAGAATGTGAGCCTCCCAGCGAGGACTGGAAGAGTAGTAACCACAAAGGAACAGATGTTCCAGGATTGCAATACCCATCTACGTATTGTTTTTCTAGTCTTAGAATTATCTGCACTCTGCACATGCATAAAGGCCTTGTCTATCATTGGTTACTGTATTGCAAAACTGTATTATGATTGGTTTATTATATGAGGAAGTTCTGTTGTTGCTTCTGAGGATGTTACCCTATAAGTATCTTAGCTTTGCCTGCAACTAGTGGGCAGTCCTTCAGATCCGCTAGGGTTTGCCACCTTGCAGCTCTGCAAGCTCCTTGTAATAAAACTTTTCCAAGATGAGAGAAATTGTGTCTTGAGAGTCTTTGACCACCAGTCAGCGAACCAAGGAAACCTGTCCTTTCGGGTTCCTCCACAGTCTGCTCCTTGGTCCAGCTTCCATTGGGATAGGCACAGCTGCCCCCAGACATTCTGCTCTCCAAAGCCACCATGCCATAGCATCCGAGAGGTGTGTCAGGTTCCCGTGCAATGTCATGGAGCACGTTCAAGTGCAACCCTTGATTTGGGCACCGCTTCATTGACCCTTCATTCGGCCCTGGTTAGGCCTCATCTAGAGTATTGCGTCCAGTTCTGGGCTCCACAATTCAAGAAGGATGCAGACAAGCTGGAGCGTGTTCAGAGGAGGGCAACCAGGATGATCAGAGGTCTAGAAACAAAGCCCTATGAAGAGAGACTGAAAGAACTGGGCATGTTTAGCCTGGAAAAGAGGAGATGGAGGGGAGACATGAGAGCACTCTTTAAATACTTGAAAGGTTGTCACACAGAGGAGGGCCAGGATCTCTTCTCGATCCTCCCAGAGTGCAGGACACGGAATAACGGGCTCAAGTTAAAGGAAGCCAGATTCCAGCTGGACATCAGGAAAAACGTCCTGACTGTTAGAGCAGTGAGACAATGGAACCAGTGACCTAGGGAGGTTGTGGGCTCTCCCACACTCGAGGCCTTCAAGAGGCAGCTGGACAACCCTCTGTCAGGGATGCTGCAGGGTGGGTTCCTGCATTGAGCAGGGGGTTGGACTCGATGGCCTTGTAGGCCCCTTCCAACTCTGCTATTCTATGATTCTATGACCACTAGCTGTGCCAAGAGGCTGCTTGGATCACTTCTGCCGCCTGATCAGGCCAACTCTGGGCAGGCAGTTCTGTCTGATTTGCCTGATGCAGAGTATCACTGACCCAGCCCATGTCTATTTTTATCGCTCTGGCTGCAGTATCCTAGCTCCTAAAAGATGCTCCATTCAAATGTCGTTTGATTTAAATAGGGTTATTAGTAAAGACTGGGGGCAATTCTCCATCTTCTTGCATTGCCTGCTGACCTTAAGTGCTATAAATGCACATGTTTTGCCCCTGGAGAGGATCTATTTATATGATCTGTCACAATCACAGTTGACTTGCATTAACGTATCAGAGGATGCAGCCCAAAGGCATTGGCCCTCTCATCCATACCCAACTGCCTGGATGTGTTACTTTAGTCTCTGGGGGAGGATGGGTTTCCACAATTTTTAGTGAAAGGGCCGGTCATCTTCCACCACTTGCTCAAGTGGTAGAAAGTTCCAGGAGTGAATCTCTTCCACAGAGAGTCTGTTTCCTTACTGAGAGAGAGAGGGTGGGTGGGGAGAGACTGCCCTGGAAGTATATGCAGTGCCTTCAAATGTGTTTCTTGACAAACATACAAACAGAGAAAATCCGAAGCAAGCACACTTCCAAGGTTGACAGCACAACTGCTACTTTGGATTCCAAAAGAGCAACAACTTGTGTTCCTCTCTTGTTTTACACAATATCATTTAAAGCTCAGCACTCTGACTCTCTCTGTCAATTGTAAGTCAGCAAGCCATCTTTTTCTCACTCTTTCTCACTCTGTAAACCACCTCTCAGCCATTGCGTGTTCAGAGGAGGGCAACCAGGATGATCAGAGGTCTGGAAACAAAGCCCTATGAAGAGAGACTGAAAGAACCGGGCATGTTTAGCCTGGAGAAGAGAAGATTGAGGGGAGACATGAGAGCACTTTTCAAATACTTAAAAGGTTGTCACACAGAGGAAGGCCAGGATCTCTTCTTGATCCTCCCAGAGTGCAGGACACGGAATAATGGGCTCAAGTTAAAGGAAGCCAGATTCCAGCTGGACATCAGGAAAAACTTCCTGACTGTTAGAGCAGTACGACAATGGAACCAGTGACCTAGGGAGGTTGTGGGCTCTCCCACACTAGAGACCTTCAAGAGGCAGCTGGACAACCATCTGTCCGGGATGCTTTAGGGTGGATTCCTGCATTGAGCAGGGGGTTGGACTCGATGGCCTTGTAGGCCCCTTCCAACTCTGCTATTCTATGATTCTATGATGGCACTACATTACCAGCACTTTTTACTGGTTGTGTTTTTAGAGACTGTTTTTAACATTGTTTTTCACTTATTGTATCTTCTTTGATTAGTGTAACCCACCCTGATGATTCCCTGAATTTTAAAGCAACATATTGGTTTATTTAATTATTTATTTAGTGTGTTTCGGTATTGCCCAATATCAGGGCATGATCACCACTTATTGTTTTGAGCAGTGGTCTTCAAATGGTGGGTCCCGACCCCAAAGTGGGTCACAAGGTCAGTCTAGGTCGGTCATGGCAAAGTTGTTGCCACCATGTTGGGCCTGGAGAAAATTGTGAAAGTGGGTTCCATGTTGCAGGCTGGGAATCCAAGGTGAGCCTCAGTCTAGACCAGTTGAAGAACGCTGGTTTAGAGAGCATCTAATATATGCTAGGTGCTATACTGTCATTTCTTTAAAAGCCCTTCACAAACTAATATTTCGGAATTTGTCATTGTTACTTAAATTCACTAGACCCAGAGCAATAGATATTTAAAAATACACCCTGGCCCTCTTATGTATTTATGCCCTGTGAAAGATACTGCTACATGTCATAGAATCACAGAATCATAGAATAGCAGAGTTGGAAGGGGCCTACAAGGCCATGGAGTCCAACCCCCTGCTCAATGCAGGAATCCACCCTAAGCATCCCTGACCGATGGTTGTCCAGCTACCTCTTGAAGGCCTCTAGTGTGGGAGGGCCCACAACCTCCCTAGGTAACTGATTCCATTGCTGTACTGCTCTAACAGTCAGGAAGTTTTTCCTGATGTCCAGCTGGAATCTGGATTCCTTTAGCTTGAGTCCGTTATTCCGTGTCCTGCAAGCTCCAGCTTGTCTGCGTCCTTCTTGAATTGTAGAGCCCAGAACTGAACGCAATTCTCTAGATGAGGCCTAACCAGGGCCGAATAGAGAGGAACCAGTACCTCACGTGATTTGGAAGCTTTACTTCTATTAATGCAGCCCAAAATAGCATTTGCCTTTCTTGCAGCCATATCGCACTGTTGGCTCATATTCAGCTTGTGATCTACAACAATTCCAAGATCCTTCTCTTTTGTAGTATTGCTGAGCCAAGTATTCCCCATCTTGTAACTGTGCCTTTGGTTTCTATTTCCTAAATGTAGAACTTGGCATTTATCCCTATTAAATTTCATTCTGTTGTTTTCAGCCCAGCACTCCAGCCTATCAAGATCACTTTGAAGTTTGTTTCTGTCTTCCAGGGTATTAGCTATCCCACCCAATTTGGTGTCATCTACAAATTGGATAAGCGTTCCCTGCACCTCCTCGTCCAAATCATTAATAAAAATGTTGAAGAGCACTGGGCCCAGGACTGAGCCCTGCGGCACCCCACTCGTTGCCCCTCCCCAGTTTGAGAAGGTTCTATTGATAAGTACTCTTTGAGTCCGATTCTGTACCAAACTGTGAATCCACTTAATAGTTGTTCCATTTAGCCCACTTTTCTCTAGTTTGTTAATCAGAATGTCATGGGGCACTTTCTCAAAAGCTTTGCTGAAGTCAAGATATATGACGTCCACAGCATTCCCACGGTCCACAAGGGAGATTACCCGATCAAAAAATGAGATCAGTCATAAGAACTGATCCCTGCTAGATCAAACCAAAGGCCTCTCTAGTCCAGCATTCAGTTCCCACAGTGGCCAACCTGCTCCCTGTGGAAGCCCACAAGCAAGACAAGAGCACAATTGCCCCGTCCTGCTCATGTTCATCACCAACTGATACACAGAGACATCTTTCCTCTGATATTGGAGGTAGGTTATCGCCATCATGACCAGCAGCCATTGATAGCCTTATACTCAATGCCTTTGTGTAATCCCCTTTTAAATCCATCAAAGTCAGTGGCCATCACTACATCTTGTGGTAGAAAATACCATATTTTAACTACATGCTGTGTGAAGAAGTCCTTCCTTTGATCTGTCCTGAACCTCCCAGCTTCATAGGATGACCCCTCTGGGCTCTGGTATTATGAGAGAAGTGCGGGGGAGGAATCTTCCTATTCACTTTACCCACACCAGGCATAACTTCTAAGTTCTAACTTCCTCCTGCCATCTTGGGACACAAAAGTGTAGCCACGGAACAGCCAAGTAATCATTCTGTCCAATCAACCTTTCCCCCTTTTCTCCCTCTTGAACAGCCAGCCTGAGAAAGTGAACTGTGTATCTTCCAAAGTTTGCTTTCTGCATTCCTAACCCTGGGGTGGGTCCAAATAACCCTGTTGCTTTGCTCTCCCACTGTCCATTTCTCATAATGCCGGACTGATACACCTGCAAGAGGATTCTTGCTCAAAGGGCTATGAATGAAACCAGCTGGGCTTTTGTCTCAAGAGGGAACATCTGAGGATCATTGTGTCATCTGTTCCTCCACCTTTGCTTCCTAAATGTAATAGAAGAAATCAGATTCCTTCAAGCACAGCAGTGCAGAACCAAGAGTGACTCTGACAGCAGTGCAGAGAGTTCCAGCACATTGAGGTGGGCGGCTGTGATTTCATTAGGCCATCTGGGAAGCAGAGAAGTCCCTGGCTTATCGTGTCCAAAACACAGTTGGATCTGAGGGGCACGGCCCCACGTCCGCCTGGCCATGCATGTCTGACAACAATAACCCCCGTGCATTTTAGTAAGAAGGAGAACTGTTTATATATATACCACATAGAATCATAGAATAGCAGAGTTGGAAGGGGCCTACAAGGCCATCGAGTCCAACCCCCTGGTCAATGCAGGAATCCACCGTAAAGCATCCCTGACTGAGGGTTGTCCAGCTGCCTCTTGAAGGCTTCTAGTGTGGGAGAGCCCACAACCTCCCTAGGTCACTGGTTCCATTGTTGTACTACTCTAACAGTCAGGAAGTTTTTCCTGGTGTCCAGCCAGAATCTGGCTTCCTGTCACTTGAGCCCGTTATTCTGTGTCCTGCACTCTGGGAGGATCGAGAAGAGATCCTGGCCCTCCTCTGTGGGACAACCTTTTAAGTATTTGAGGAGTGCTCTCATGTCTCCCCTCCATCTGCTCTTCTCCAGGCTAAACATGCCCAGTTCTCTCAGTCTCTCTTCATAGGGCTTTGTTTCCAGACCCCTGATCATCCTGGTTGCCCTCCTCTGAACACGCTCCAGCTTGTCTGCGTCCTTCTTGAATTGTGGAGCCCAGAACTGGACGCAATACTCTAGATGAGGCCTAACCAGGGCCGAATAGAGAGGAACCAGGACCTCACATGATTTGGAAGCACATCTCAAGGGTTCAAACCAAACTATCCATACATTGCAGATGGAGGGGTTGGTTGCTCCAGGGAATGGCCCAGCAATGTAGCCTTGCAAGTTTGGACAGTGGGGGGGTTAATGAAGTCTGCATTAAGAACCCCACCAACATTGCCGGCAACGTTCCCTGTCCTTAGGGAGATTGGCTGAGTGCACTAAAAAAAATGGTCTTTCTCAGTGGCTAGGAAATATCTAGGAGGGGTATACCACCCTCCCCTCCCCCCCCCGGCAAATCCTGGATAACTGACAGGGGAGCAGTGAACATAAGAACATAAGAAGAGCCCTGATGCTGGATCAGACCAAGGGTCCATCTAGTCCAGCACTCTGTTCTCACAGTGGCCAACCATCCATCGGCCAGGGACCATCAATGCAGCATACGGTGCAACAGCACCCTCCCACCCATGTTCCCCAGCAACTGGTGCACACAGGCTTACTGCCTCGAATTCTGGAGGCAGCACACAACCATCAGGGCTAATAGCCATTGACAGCCTTCGCCTCCAGGAATTTATCCAACCCCCTTTTGAAGCCATCCAAATTGGTGGCCATCACTACATCTTGTGGTAGTGAATTCCATCATTTAACTGTGTGCTATGTGAAGAAGTCCTTCCTTTTATTTCTCCTGGATCTCCCATCAATCAGTTTCATGGGATGAGCCCGGGTTCTAGTATTTTGAGAGTGGGAGAAAAATGTCTCCCTATCCACATTCTCCACACCATGCAGAATTTTGTACACCTCTTTCAGGTCTCCTCTTAGCCTCCTTTTTTCCTAGCTAAACAATCCCAGCTGTTGTAACCTTCCCTCGTAGGGGAGATGTTCCAGTCTATGAGAGTGTGGAAGCAGTCCCTCCACCTATACGCAACCTGTACATTTGTGAATATTACAAAACACCAATATGCCTCCAGTGATCTCCTTCCAAAAGGAACCAAACCCAGGTTAGTGCTGCAACTGCAAAACGGCTCACCACTCAAAGTTCAGAAAAGCATACTGGTGGGGGCAGGGGGGCCGGAGAGCTCAGCCCACGTTGTGGTCCTTAGTGCGAGAACAGGAGTCTAATGAGTACACAAGAGTGTCCCTTTTTCATCACTGAAACATTGGAAGATACCTAGAAGGGATGTTGCTATAATCACTGGAGAAAGGGTTTTGCACCCCTGGCATGCGCTTTCAATGTGCCAGCCAGTTTGGCTGTTTTTAATGAAGTGAGATACATTGGTGCTTCTGAGAAACAATCACGGGAGGTCTGGCACACAGAGAAGTGGAGGGAGAAGCTGTGTGCAAATGGTGTACACCGAATGCGCAATGGGATTGGGGCAGCATGTTCAATTGTAGGATGGAGCATAGCCTACACCCATGCAACTGTGCAACTCTAAGCAGGCCTTTGGAGAATAATCCAGCCCTCCATCTATGTTAATGTCTGATAATTTTGTTGTGTATTTTTTAATTGTTTATGGTTTTGTTTCCCTCCCCCCCCCCCATGTATATTTTAAACTTTGTAAGGCCGCCTTGAGGCCCAGCATTGGGCAAAAGGTGGGATACTACTAATAATAATAATAATAACAACAACAACAACAACAACTCTATATGCTTGAACCTGAGGCACTTGATCTTATGGGGCGAGCCCTACATTCATAGATGTGTTGTACATAATCTCTATTCCAGCCTTGAACCCATGACAGTTTTCCTCGGAAAGAAACGACTTTACCTAGTGGATGCATGGATCATTCAAGCGCTAAACCAACCAACTCAGCGCATGCACAGAAACAGCATTCAGTTCTAGGGGCTCATGTACACCAAGCAGGATATTCACAGAGCGTGTTCAGAGGAGGGCAACCAGGATGATCAGGGGTCTGGAAACAAAGCCCTATGAAGAGAGACTGAGAGAACTGGGCATGTTTAGCCTGGAGAAGAGAAGATGGAGGGGAGACATGAGAGCACTCTTCAAATACTTAAAAGGTTGTCACACAGAGGAGGGCCAGGATTTATTTATTTATTTATTTATTTATTTATTACATTTTTATACCGCCCAATAGCCGAAGCTCTCTGGGCGGTTCACAAAAATTAAAACCACAGTAAAACACCCAACAGTTTAAAACACAATTACGAAATACAGTATAAAAAGCGCAACCAGGATAAAACCACACAGCAAAGTTGATATAGGATTAAAATACAGAGTTAAAACAGTAAAATTTAAATTTAAGTTAAAATTAAGTGTTAAAATACTGAGTGAATAAAAAGGTCTTCAGCTGGCGACGAAAGCAGTACAGTGTAGGCGCCAAGCGGACCTCTCTGGGGAGCTCGTTCCACAACCGGGGTGCCACAGCGGAGAAAGCCCTCCTCCTAGTAGCCACCTGCCTCACTTCCTTTGGCAGGGGCTCACGGAGAAGGCCCCCTGTAGATGATCTTAAGGTCCGGGTAGGTACATATGGGAGGAGGCGTTCCTTCAGATAACCTGGCCCCAAACCGTTTAGGGCTTTAAATGTCAATACCAGCACTTTGAATTGGGCCCGGACCTGGACTGGCAGCCAATGAAGTTGTAAAAGGACTGGCGTAATGTGATCTCGCCGGCCAGTCCCTGTTAATAACCTTGCTGCCCTGTTTTGCACCAGTTGAAGTTTCCGGACCGTTTTCAAAGGCAGCCCCACGTATAACGCATTGCAGTAATCCAAACGAGAGGTTATCAGAGCATGGATAACTGTAGCTAAGCTATCTCTGTCCAGATAAGGGCGCAGCTGGTATATCAGCCTGAGCTGATAAAAGGTGCTCTTTGCCACTGAGTTCACCTGTGCCTCAAGTGACAGTTCTGGATCGAAGAGCACCCCCAAACTACGGACCCGATCCTTTAGGGGGAGTGCAACCCCGTCCAGGACAGGGCAAACATCACCTCGCCGGACAGAAGAACCACCCGCTAACAGTACCTCCGTCTTGTCTGGATTGAGTTTCAGTTTATTAGCCCTCATCCAGTCCATTACCGTGCCCAGGCACTGGTTCAGAACAGCCACTGCCTCACCTGGGTTTGATGAAAAGGAAAGGTAGAGCTGGGTATCATCCGCATATTGATGACACCTCAGTCCACATCTCCGGATAACCTCCCCCAGCGGCTTCATGTATATGTTAAACAGCATAGGGGATAAGATAGAGCCCTGTGGAACCCCATGGCTTAGGTGCCACGGCACAGAGCAATAATCCCCCAGCACCACCTTCTGGAATCGGCCATCCAAGTAGGAGCGGAACCACTGCAACGCAGTACCTCCAACTCCCAGCTCAGACAACCTATCCAGAAGGATACCATGGTCGATGGTATCGAAGGCCGCTGAGAGGTCCAGGAGAACCAACAGGGTCGCACTCCCCCTGTCTCTCTCCCGACAGAGGTCATCCCACAGGGCGACCAAGGCAGTTTCTGTTCCAAAACCAGGCCTGAAGCCCGATTGAAATGGATCTAGATAATCCGTTTCATTCAAGAGTGCCTGGAGTTGTCCTGCAACCACCCGCTCAAGCACCTTGCCCAGGAAAGGGATATTAGCCACCGGCCTGTAGTTGTTAACATCTTCCGGGTCCAGATTAGGCTTCTTCAGGAGTGGTCTAATTACCGCCTCTTTTAAAGAGGCCGGCACCACTCCCTCTCTCAAGGAGGCATTTACAACCTCCTGGACCCAGCCGGCGATCCCCTCCTTATTTGATGTAATGAGCCACGAGGGGCAAGGGTCAAGCACACAGGTGGTCGACCGGACTTGGCCAAGCACCTTGTCCACATCCTCGGGCCTCACTAACTGAAACTCATCCAATAAAACTGAACCGGACGGCGCTCTGAACACCTCTACTAGTGGAGCTGCATTAAGTGTGGTGTCCAATTCATGACGAATCTGAGCGACTTTATCTTCAAAGTGCCGTGCAAATTTGTCACAGCGTGCTACCGAGGGTTCCACCATCTCTCGCCCTGGCCCAGAGTGTAACAGGCCGCGAACCACCCGGAAAAGCTCCGCCGGACGACACTGAGAAGACGCAATGCTGGTGGAAAAGAACTGCCTCTTTGCCACCCTCACCGCCACAGAGTAGGCTCGATAGTGAGCTCTAACCCGTGTTCGATCAGACCCAGCACGAGTCTTCCTCCACCTGCGTTCTAGCCGTCTCCCCTCTTGCTTCATTGCCCTCAGCTCAGGTGTATACCAAGGAGCTGACCGGGCTCTGCTCAGAGGGAGAGGACGCTTGGGAGCGATCGTGTCAACCGCCCGAGTCATCTCTGCATTCCACAGAGCGACCTGGGCTTCGACAGGAGCACCGGCCATATCAGCAGGAAAATCCCCCAGAGCCCTCTGGAATCCATCGGAGTCCATTAGCCTCCGGGGGTGGACCATTTTAATAGGCCCCCCACCCTTGCAGAGGGGAAAGGCCGCCGAGAGTCTAAACCTCAGTAGGAAGTGATCTGACCATGACAAGGGGGTAGATGTTAGTTCCCCCACTTCCAGATCACCATCCTCCTGCCCAGTCGAGAAAACCAGATCAAGCGTGTGTCCCTTTGCGTGTGTTGGGCCGATGACATGTTGAGACAGCCCCATGGTTGTCATGGCAGCCATGAAGTCCTGAGCCGCTCCAGAGACAGCAGCCTCGGCATGGAAGTTGAGATCCCCCAGAACCACCATCCTGGGGGTTCTCAACACCAGGTCCGAGACAACCTCCGTCAGCTCAGGCAGGGAGACTGTGGGGCAGCGGGGTGGACGGTACACCAGCAGAATCCCTAATCTGTCTCGAGTACCCAACACACAGTACAGACACTCAAGATCAGCACTCGACTGAACAGGAAGCCTAGAGAGGGAGATTGTATTCCTATAGACCACGGCAACCCCCCCTCCCCGGCCCTCGAGTCTGTGCTGGTGCTGCACCGAGTACCCAGGAGGGCAGAGCTGGGTGAGAGCAACCCCTCCCAGTTCCCCCACCCAGGTCTCAGTGATGCATACCAGGTCAGCCCCCTCATCCACAATCAAATCATGGATGAGAGAGATTTTGTTTTGGACTGACCTGGCATTCAGCAGCAGCACCACCAGACCCGAGAGCAAGCTGATAAGGCCGCCAGGAACCATCTGGTTGGGGGAAGAACTAGAAGAGGGGATAGCTGTAAGGAATCTGTCCCCTCTTCTCCTCATCTGGCCTGTTCCTCCCCCAGCACCATACCTCCCCCTACCCGTGACCACAGTTATGCAGGCACCCCCATATTCCCCAGAGCTCCCCAGGCACATATTAAAAATTATTTAAAAATTGATTAAAAGTTTTTTAAAAAATTGCTGTTGGTTGCTGGTCGGCTGGTGTTCTTCAAAACAGGGTTCTTCAAAACAGGGTGGCTCCTCTGTGCGACGCAAAGTGCGCACTCGGTGCCGCACTCTGCGCGTCGCCGAGGCGCGCGCCGAGGCGCTGCCTCTGGCCGGCTGGAGCTTTACCTGGAAGCAAGGCGGGGCACTAGTCAGCAGATGTTCAGCAGCTGGGGGAAAGAGACTGCAGAGCCCAGGCTCCTGCAGCCCCAAGGTCTTCTCTCCCCACTGCAAGCAGCAAGCACACCCCACCTTCCCCTGGCCGGCTGGAGCTTTACCTGGAAGCAAGGCGGGGCACTAGTCAGCAGATGTTCAGCAGCTGGGGGAAAGAGACTGCAGAGCCCAGGCTCCTGCAGCCCCAAGGTCTTCTCTCCCCACTGCAAGCAGCAAGCACACCCCACCTTCCCCTGGCCGGCTGGAGCTTTAGGATCTCTTCTCCATCCTCCCAGAGTGCAGGACACGGAATAACGGGCTCAAGTTAAAGGAAGCCAGATTCCGGCTGGACATCAGGAAAAACTTCCTGACTGTTAGAGCAGTACGACAATGGAACCAGTTACCTAGGGAGGTTGTGGGCTCTCCCACACTAGAGGCAGTCGAGAGGCAGCTGGACAACCACGTGTCAGGGAAGCTTTAGGGTGGATTCCTGCATTGAGCAGGGGGTTGGACTCGATGGCCTTGTAGGCCCCTTCCAACTCTGCGATTCTATGATTCTATTATGAAAGAAGTATGAAAGTGGTAAATAAAAGGCAGGAGCCACATGAGTGCTTTATAGCGGTATTGAAGTGCACTGACAACTGTTGGGGCCCAGGACACATCTACACCAAGCCGGACATAGCACAATGAATGCTGTATGACAGCGGTCTATGGGATGTGTCCGTGGGCCCCAACAGTTGTCAGTGCACTTCAATACCGCTATAAAGCAGTCGTGTGGCTCCTGCCTTTTATATACCGCTTTCATAGTGGAATATCTTGCTTGGTGTAGATGAACCCTAAGCTTAATAGCGAATTTGCAATGCATCAATCCAGGATCACTACAAAGGCGAGCATTACGACTAGATGAGTTTCAACCAAGTAATTTCAAAATTCAGCACCATTGCTAGTCTTGATGCATGCAAATCTGAGTAAATGTGTATTAATACAGTGGTGAGATTTTTCTTTTTCTTTTTGAAGTGTTTCGCTTTCATACCTTGTCAGCATGGCAAGAAAGAAACAGCAGCTCAGGAGAATGACAGTCTTGCGTGGAAATCAACTCGGAGAGTCATGATATGTCAGAGGTTTCACAAAGGCCCCAAAATCAGTTTTACAATGTCTCTACTTCAGCCTCCTTGGACCTCCCCTACAGGGTTGTTGTGACAGACAGTGGCTGTGCTCGAGATCTCCCTCGCACCACGCGAACCCAGAGAAGGCGCTGAGCTGCTGTCTCACAGAATTGCCTTTGCAGCCTTCCATGGTCGTCTGCCCACTTCCACGGCGACACTGGCCATTTCTACACCTGCCCTTTTTCCCCGGGATCATCCTGGGATCATCCCTGTGCATCCAAATGACACAGAGGGGATCCCAGGAGCAGGCAGGGATGATCCCTCCCTTTGCCTGGGATAATCCTTAGGTGTAGAAAGGGCCGCTGTCATTCTGATGACATCACCCCTCTCAAAACTGGAAAATCTAATTTGGAAGGGCTATTTTAAGGACAGCGAATCTAATGCCCTTAAAAGAACACATACACACACCTGTCAAAATAGAGAAGGAGACATGCAGGATCCTCCCAGAGTGCAGGACAGGGAATAATGGGCTCAAGTTAAAGGAAGCCAGATTCCAGCTGGACATCAGGAAAAACTTCCTGGCTGTTAGAGCAGTGCGACGGTGGAATCAGTTACCTAGGGAGGTTGTGGGCTCTCCCACACTAGAGGCCTTCAAGAGGCAGCTGGACAACCCTCTGTCAGGGATGCTTTAGGGTGGATTCCTGCATTGAGCAGGGGTTGGACTCAATGGCCTTGTAGGCCCCTTCCAAATCTACGATTCTGTGGTTCTATGAAATACTTAAAAGGTTGTCACACAGAAAAGAGCCAGGATCTCTTCTCGATCCTCCCAGATTGCAGGACACGGAATAACGGGCTCAAGCTAAAGGAAGCCAGATTCCAGCTGGACATCAGGAAAAACCTCCTGGCTGTTAGAGCAGTGCGACGGTGGAATCAGTTACCTAGGGAGGTTGTGGGCTCTCCCACACTAGAGGCCTTCAAGAGGCAGCTGGACAACCACCTGTCGGGGATGCTTTAGGGTGGATTCCTGCATTGAGCAGGGGTTGGACTCAATGGCCTTGTAGGCCCCTTCCAACTCTGCTATTCTATGATTCTATGAAGGATTCCATCGGACCCGTCTTACAAAAACATAAAAAGACTGCTGCTGGGTCAAATCAACCGTCTGCCTGGCCCACACTTTTCTTCCACAACAGCGACCCGCTAGATGGCCTGGAGGTGCAGGCCTCCTCCTGTGGGCCATCCCCAACATCTGGCACAAAATTCTCCCCTGCCTCTGAACCGGGCGCTGGAGGCTTAGCTACAGTGGCTCACAGGTGGTCATATTTCTTCCCCACCCACCCTGGGGAGGAACTGGAGCAGGGGCGTCGGACCTCTTTCAGAGGGAGGGATGAATTCTATGCTGGAGATGTTCTCGGGGGCTGCCTTAAAGGGGTGGGCGGGGCCCTAGGCAAAAGACCAAAACGTCCAGCCTTATTTCAGCCCGAAGCTCTTGTTGGCAATCCCGAAGCCTTCGTAGGAGCCTCAACCTTTAGGGATGGAGAATTCACTGCACAGAAGCCAGGAAACCGCCCAAAGATTGGTGGAAAGGGGTGGGGCTAGGGGGTGGAGCCAAGGGAAGAGGGAATGGTCATCTGGGCAACCCTGGTTCGCACCTCTGAACTAAAGTCTAGTTTAGGGTGACCCTATGGAAAGGAGGACAGGGCTCCTGTATCTTTAACAGTTGCACAGAAAAGGGAATTTCAGCAAGGTGTCATTTGTATGCAGGCAGCACCTGGTGAAATTCCCTCTTCATCACAACAGTGATGAAGCAATCCAGAGTGCAGACCAAATATCACATTGTATAGCTCCCCCCACCCTCTCTCTCTCCTTTTCAACAAGAAGAGCCATGCTGGATCAGACCAAAGGCCTATCTAGTCCAGTATCCTGTTTCCCACTGGTGCAAAGCACCACACCCTTATTTATGGGAGACATCTCCTGTGGACTGGAAGGGGAGGGGCTGCCAGTTTTTTCTCCACTGACCACAGTAAAAGATTACGCTGCCAGATTTTACCTGAGAATGTCCTGGTGGATCAGACCCCTCCAGCCATCTCAGCTCATCAACTTCCAGAGAGGCTGCAGAGAAAAACCGTCTCTGAGATCACAGGTAGCAGCTGTTCAGTTTAATAACCACAAGCCAGGCAAATGCCTCTTTGATTACCAATGATTTGGCTGGATTTCCCAGGGTAGCAGCAAAAACGGGGGCAGCACTTGTGTGCGCTGGAAACTCCTCCGAGATCAAGACAATTTCCTCACCTTGCCTTGAAGGGATGACTAATTTCTTTGGAAAATCCACCTCCCTGGGCTGAGAAAGGCAGGATCACCGTGAAACGACACGGTTACATGCCTTTTCAGTGTTTCTATTGATTTCTAGCCCACATTCTTTCAAAGAGAACATCTTCACCGTTGACAATCCGAGCTCCCTCGCCCGCCCACAGAGAGCATTCCAGACGTTGTGCATTTCATGACGAAGGAGGGACGTGGTACAATGGAAGCTGGCGCAGTAATGTCTTCCTTGTGGCGCAGCGCCTGCTGGTGCATCACCCACGGTGTGTGATCGAACAGGGTAGGCTGCAATGTGGATGCAGCGTGTCTGATCCATTGTCACTTCTGAGTGGTAGAAAGTCAAGTATGCAAGTATGCTAAAGTGCAAGTCCTGGCAGCATCGGAACCGGTCCAGAAGGGATGGTGACAGATCTATTGAAAGATCAGCGGTATCTGCAAGCCGGGATCTGGGAGCAGCTAAGTAACTGAGTCTGGGACTCCATGAGTGCCCGGTCCAGGTGACGAGCACTGTGGAGATCAGGAGGAAGCTAAAACTTTACTTCGCTAAAGCCATGTAGGCATTCGGTGGCTCAGAGTTGGGAGAAGAGCTGGAATCAGGAGCGACTAGACCAAAGGTGGGCAGCTTGTGGTCCTCTTAGATAAAGAATCATAGAATCATAGAAAAGCAGAGTTGGAAGGGGCCGACAAGGCCATTGAGTCCAACCCCCTGCTCAATGCAGGAATCCACCCTAAAGCATCCCTGACAGAGGGTTGTCCAGCTGCCTCTTGAAGGACTCTCGTGTGGGAGAGCCCACAACCTCCCTAGGTCACTGATTCCATTGTCGTACTGCTCTAACAGTCAGGAAGTTTTTCCTGATGTCCAGCTGGAATCTGGCTTCCTTTAACTTGAGCCCGTTATTCCGTGTCCTGCACTCTGGGAGGATTGAGAAGAGATCCTAGCCCTCCTCTGTGAGACAACCTTTCAAGTACTTGAAGAGTGCTCTCATGTCTCCCCTCCATCTGCTCTTCTCCAGGCTAAACATGCCCAGTTCTTTCAGTCTCTCTTCATAGGGCTTTGTTTCTAGACCTCTGATCATCCTGGTTGCCCTCCTCTGAACACGCTCCAGCTTGTCTGCGTCCTTCTTGAATTGTGGAGCCCAGAACTGGATGCAATACTCTAGATGAGGCCTAACCAGGGCCGAATAGAGAGGAACCAGGACCTCATATGATTTGGAAGCTATATTTTGGCCTACAACCCCCAGTATCCCTCTCCCTTGACTATGCTGGCAAGGACTGATGGGAGTTGTAGGCCAAAATATCTGGAGGTCCAGAAGGTGCCCACCCCTGCCACAGACTGTCCAGGCAGTAGGAGATGAGGAGGAACTAGGGAGCTGGGAAAACATCTGGAAAGAATGGAGAACAATCAGTGCTGTGTAGTGCAGGGGTGGGCAACTCCAGGAGGTCTGGGGGCTATTTTCACCCCAACCCCCAGACAGCCCCCACCCTGTGACACTGTTTTGTTGTTGCTGTTACAGTTGTTCTTTATTTTAAAAAAAATTAAAAATAGCATCTGGAGTGCCAAAAGGATTAAGATTAGCTCATTTTCAATCTTATTTTGACCCTTTGGAGGCACCATAGTATCAGGTGACCATATGGAAAGGAGGACCGGGCTCCTGAATCTTTAACAGTTGCATAGAAAAGGGAATTTCAGCAGGTGTCATTTGTAGGCATGCAGCACCTGGTGAAATCCCCTCTTCCTCACAGCAGTTAAAGCTGCAGGAGCTATACTAGAGTGACCAGCTTTAAAAGAGGGCAGGGCACCTGCAGCTTTAACTGTGGTGATGAAGAGGGGATTTCACCAGGTTCTCCATATATACAAATGACCCCTGCTGAAATTTCCTTTTCAATACAACTGTTAAAGATACAGGAGCCCGGTCCTCCTTTTCATAGGGTCACCCTACCATAGTAGCTACAAAACACTACAAGAATTGCAAAGGGATCAAAACGGCCACTCTAGCCACCTTTCTTCTAAATGCCATTTTACGGCATAGCGGTGGCTGTGGCGGAGTAACTTACCTCTAGTGTAGTGGTTAGAGCAACCTAATCCAGCATGTTTGATTACAACTCCATCACTCCCAAGATGGGGGTTGCAGTCCAATACACCTGGAGGATCCCAGGTTGGGGAAGGCTGGGTCAAAGGGCCGCAAAGGACTGGGGAAGGAATACCTGAGCACTGCTTGAGAAACTGCCGGGTGCAGGGCCTTCAGTGTGCCAGCCTCCCATCCTATGAAATGCCCTGCCAATTGGGACCAGGCCTGCTTCCACATTTTCTTAGTTTTAGCATTTTCTTTTCAAGCAAGCTTTTCCTAGATGATGATTAAAATCAGCCAGTGATTTATTGATTCAAGGGTTAAGTGTAGCTCACATACTCTATTGATGTATTTTCTGTTGAATTGATAAATTTGCTTTTAAGATGATTGTATTTTGTTGATTTTAACTTGTACATCACTCCGAGATCTTTTGATTTGGAGCAGTTTATAGATTTTATGAATACATAAATTTAAATAAATGTTTTCTCAGCAACACTTGCGCAGACTGAAAAAAGAAGAAGAAGAAGCTGCCAATATCTTTACATCACTCATCATGGCACCAGATTGGCCCACTGGTGTCACCTGACTTCCCAGAGTGGAGGGTCATGGGCTGTGGTCTCAATGTTCCAACTGGAGCTGCCTGCAGTTCCCTCCGGTGGCCAACAGGGAGTAAGAGTCCTCCACCGGGCTCCCTGTTCAAGCCCCCAACATCTGGCAACTTTCAACTTTGACTTCCCAACTAGAAGGGTGGATTCAGGGCTTGAGTCCTTAAAGTTCTGCTTGCTACCAATCAGTACCTGGTTGTTGTTGTTGTGCGTGTGAGTCACCCAGCCATATTAAAATGCAGCAAGTGTGCCGAGCCCTCAGCCTTGGCCGGGAAGCAGGGCAAAAAACAGGAACAGGATTCACATTTTTATTGGAACCAAAGAGCCTTTGATCGCACGTCGTGTTGACTGTGTAACTCTTACCAGGTCGTGGAGGCAGACAGGCGAGGACTTCAGACTTCATTAACTGACAGCAGCAGGTTGCCAGCTGCTGTGTCAACGGGGCGATGGTTTTTCTATCTGGAAAAGAACAGTTTATTGGTTACCAATTTCAACAGCTGGTAGCCGCAGGACAGATTTTATTGGGTTTTTAAAGACACTGAATGGAGAGTTCTAACACTCTGGCATTACTCTCCCCTCCCCTCACACACACACACCCCAGCTCCCAGCCATTATTTAGACTTCCAGTTTTGTTACGCTTCCATCAAGAGATGTTGTTCATGCCAACCCAGGACCCAAAAAGTCCTGTAAATAGGAAAACCCAATTCACCACAAGCAAAATAAATTGCATCATGTGCCAGCCCAACCTTATGCAACTCTACTCAGAGACAAGTCTCAATGGGACTTAATTTCCAGGTAAGTGCATATTGGATTGCAAACTTAGGTAAGTAATGGTAGGGTGACCCTATGAAAAGGAGGACAGGGCTCCTGTATCTTTAACAGTTGTATTGAAAAGGGAATTTCAGTAGGTGTCATTTGTACATATGGAGAACCTGGTGAAATTCCCTCTTCATCACACCAGTTAAAGCTGCCCTCCTTTAAATCTGGACACTCTAGTATAGCTCCTGCACCCTTTAACTGTTGTGATGAAGAGGGAATTTCAACAGGTTCCCCATATATACAAATGACCCCTGCTGAAATTCCCTTTTCTATGCAACTGTTAAAGATACAGGAGCCCTGTCCTCCTTTTCATAGGGTCACCCTAGCAATGGTGCTAGTCCTGTTGATTGTTAGAGCATTTGACATTTCTTGTGAGGTGGGGCAACAACGGTTCCCCCCTTTCCCAGTATTATATCATTAGATGGGATCCTAGCTTTCTTTTGGATCCTATCTCAGGAAAAGGTACACTGATAGTCTGTTCTGCCTTTTCTTTTCTCTTTTGCAATGTATGTTTGCTCATAGAATCATAGAATAGCAGAGTTGGAAGGGGCCCACAAGGCCATGGAGTCCAACCCCCTGCTCCATGCAAGAATCCACCCTAAAGCATCCCTGACAGAGGGTTGTCCAGCTGCAATGTCCATGGCATTGTTCAAAACATCAGGGATCTCCTAGCATATGTCAGTTGATATGAGAGCTGAACATTAAAAGCTTTCAGAGAGAAATGAGTGCCTGTGAGCACATACAGAGTTTCTTCCCCACATTACTAAATACAGTTTAGTGGGCTGGCTTTAGTGTCTGAGCTTAGGCTAGTTGGGTCTGAGAGCCCTGCTGAACGCAGTAGGATTTGCTTCTGAGTAAACGTCTTGAAGGTGTTCTATAAGGCTACCACCTTATGCACCTTTATCTGCCAATGCCCCATTCAACTCACTGGACCTTAAATAAATGTGCCCAGGATTGAGCTGTGAGGTGAGTGAGAAAGGAACAATAATATATTTTGCATGCATGCAGTAGCATAACTTCATTTGGAATTGAATTTGGCTCTCACAGGTTTGAGATCCCAGGGCCTGGGCAGAGTTTTGGTCCCCAGAGATACTCGTTTTGGGAATTTAGAGCAGCCTGCCATCAGGGCTCGATATGACCTCTCTGCTCAGCCTTGAATCTTCCTGTCTCACCTTGCAGGCTTACGAAGAAAAAGACACTGGCCCGGTTTGTGAGAATGTCTGGCTGCAGGTACGTCAACAGAAGCCGCTTCACGTCTGGTTTCATGGCTCTGCTGCCGGCCAGATTTCTGTGCAAAGCACAGAAAGATGCTGGAAGAGGCAGGATCTACACTACTGTTTAAAACAGTTTATAACAGTAGTGACAACTGTTGAGCCCAGGACACACTCCCTATACAGTCTTCAAAACATTTTCAAAGTGTTATATCCGGCTTAGTATAGATCTGGCCAGGAGGGACACAGGCATAGATTTCCCCTCCAGTAACAGCCTGGAAATGAAAAGCTAAATTGGGCGGATCACTTTCCCTCCCTCTAAAAAGCCAGAAAAGGGGGGGGGGGGAAATGGCGCTCTCTGCTTTCCCAGGCAGTTGGCAACAAACCCCCATCTATTGCCCCTGGCATCAGACAGAGGGGGGCAATTTGTCCAAAGGAAATCCAGACACAGCCTCTCTCTGTGTGTGTGTGTCTCTCTCTCTGTCTCTGTCTCTCTCTCTCTCTCCCTCCCTCCCCATACACACACACACACACACACACTTCCCACCTCTTTTGCTAATGACCAAGACCAATGAGGTGACAAGGATAGGGTGACCCTATGAAAAGGAGGACAGGGCTCCTGTATCTTTCACAGTTGCATAGAAATGGGAATTTCAGCAGGTGTCATTGGTATGCATGCAGAACCAGGGGCCGATCTACACCAAGCAGGATATAACACTTTTAAAATGGTATGAAAACGGTATATGTAATGTGTCCTGGGCCTGAACAGTTGTCATAACCCTTATAAACCATTATAAGCAGTAGTGTAGGTGCTGCCCAGGTGAAATTCCCTCTTCATCACAACCGTTAAAGCTCCAGGAGCCCTGCCCTCTTTTGTATCTGGTCACTCAAGTATAGCTCCTGCAGGTTTAACGGTTGTGATGTAGAAGGAATTTCACCAGGTGCTGCATGCCTACCAATGACACCTGCTGAAATTCCCTTTTCTAGGCAAATGTTAAAGATACAGGAGCCCAGTCCTCCTTTCCATACGGTCACCCTAGACAAGGAGCTCATTTCTACGACCGGGATGCTTTGTCCACTCTGTGGTAATCCAAAGGCAGGGGAGACAGGCAAGAAAATGAAAACTGTGCCCCAATCACAATTCTGCAAAGCACACAACAGTGGCGTCCAGGGGCGGTTACAAGTGCATTGATGCAAGGTGGTGGTAGCCCAGCACCAAACAAGGCTCATCTACACCAAGCAGGATATTCCACTATGAAAGTGGTATGGAAGTGGTATATAAAAGGCAGGAGGCCACACTACTGCTTCATAGTGGTATTGAAGTGCTCTGACAACTGTTGGGACCCATTGACACATACCATATACCACTTTCATACCACTTTCATAGTGGAATATCCTGCTTGGTGTAGATGTGTCCTGGGCCCCAACAGTTGTCAGTGCACTTCATTACCACTATAAAGCAGTCGTGTAGATCCTACAGTGCACTTCAATATTACAAAGCAGTATTGTGGCTCCTGCTTTTTATATACTGCTTTCATACCGCTTTCATTGTGGAATATCCTGCTTGGTGCAGGTGAGCCCTCGGTGTCCCTTTATCAGACCAATTGCCTTCTCCACTAAGTGCCACCGTCACCACCTGCTTGACGAAGAGCCAACTTTTCTCAGCCTTTAAAAAATCTCATCCTGACTTAGGATAGCAGGGAGATACTCTCTGTGGCTGCCCTGGGCAACTGTGACACTCCCTTCCCAAAGAGACTCCATTTCCGACTTTGGACTTAAAACGGTGTCCCATTAGAGATGGTACCAGGCGTACTTCTGCTGTGGTCAGCCAGGCCTGCTATGTTTGGGGGTGGCAGAGGGGAGGTGTCTCCTGCTCATGCTGCTGAATGGGGCCAGCTTCAGCCCCAAAGTCCTACCCTGAGAAACCCATCAAAGCCTGACCTGGAACGTGTCTAAGAAAGGTCACACAAGACTGTTTAAAAAATCAGAACTTGTGTTAGGTGGCTGGGATTAAGTTGGCGGGAACTGAGGAGTCTTGACACATATCCATACCTTTATTTTACCTTTTATAAACATATTATAGTCGTACCTTTATATAAGGGGTCCCCAACACAGTGCCCACAAGTACCCCCAATAGCACATGTGACCCACAAACCTTTTTTTATTTATTTTTCCCATTTTTAAAATATATATGCATGCTACATATCCATGTAGCCATAACTATATGGGAAATGCATAGAACTTTCTAGCAAACTTTCAACAAAAATGGATCAAATATCCCAATATGTATCCATTTGAAGGTGGCGTCTATGTGCCACCTGTTCAAATACTGAAAGCATTATATGGTCCTCAGTCCATTGCATTATAGGAGATTAGTGTTTATCCTTTCAGTGTTGTAATATCAGTCTTCTAGCTGTGATAAGGGTGCACAGAATCCATTTCTGCTGACTAATTGTTAATTACCATGAAGCAGGTAAATAATTTAAAAGAGCATGTACATCAGTGAACATTAAAGACTGTTCCGGTACAAAATGTATCAGTGTAATAAACTCCTCCACAAAAGAAGCAACTACTAGACATTGCCAAAACTTACGTTCAAAAGAAGCATTGGCTGTATTGCACCACTAGCAATTTGCTGAATTAGACAATCCCTTAAGAAAGAGACGTGGCAGTCTCCAACAGACACAAAACAGATATTTTTGCTGAATAAGATGCAGCCTAAGATCCATAGACGGGGAGACACCAAAGCAGCAATTCACATATTAGGCATTTTGTGGTGGTGCCTACAGTAGTTAGTTTCTCAAATTCCCAAATGTGCCTACAGGTCCAAAGAGGATGAGGACAATCAATTTATTTCATAAATGGCTGTGGGTGTTGTTATGTACCTCATGCCTTCAAGAGGGAGGGAGGAACGAATGAACGAACGAACGAACCCACTCACCGGTCATTTTAATCTTATACATCAGCCTGCAGATGTGTTTGACTACCACTCCCATTATCACTAGCCAGCATGGTCAATGATGGAAGTTGTAGCCCAACACATCTACAGCCCAGCAGGCTGAGGAAAACTGTTGTACTTTTGCTGGCAAATGCTTCAAGTTAAGCCAGTGGTGAGCGGTGATCAAAGTTGTAGGCCAAAAACATCTGGAGGGCCAAAAAAAGTTCTCCACCCCTGTCACAGAGGTTGCTAGGTAAGAGTTGCAAGAGGGCAGCTACAAAACAATTAGAAATCAATTTACACAGTAGACGGGGAAAGGCCTATCAATGCCTATCAGTTATGATGGCTACGTGGAACCTTCTGAATATGGAGGAGGAGCCAGGGCGCTGTGGCAGAGCCTCTGCTTTGCCTGCAGAAGATTTCAGGTTCAGTCTCCAGGGCTGGGAAAGATCCTGCCTGAAACCATGGAGAGCCATTGCTGCCTGAAAGTGTCAACGTAGAACATCAGAAGTGCCCTGATGCTGGATCAAACCAAGGGTCCATCTAGTCCAGCACTCCATTCACACAGTGGCCAACCAGCTGTCGACCAGGGACCAACAAAGCAGGACATGGTGCAACAGCACCCTCCCACCCATGTTCCCCAGCAACTGGTGCACACAGGCTTACTGCCTCAAATACTGGAGGTAGCACACAACCATCAGGGCTAGTAGCCATTGATAGCCTTCACCTCCAGGAATTTATCCAACAACCTTGTAAAGCCATCCAAATGGGTGGCCATCACTACTTCTTGAGGTAGTGAGTTCCATAGTTTAACTCTGCGCTGTGTGAAGAAGTCCTTCCTCTTATTTGTCCTGGATCTCCCACCAATCAGCTTCATGAGATGACCCTGGGTTCTAGTATTTAGAGAGAGAAGATTAAGAACATTAAGAACATAAGAAGAGCCCTGCTGGATCTGACCAAGGGTCCATCTAGTCAAGCACTCTGTTCACACAGTGGCTGACCAGGTGCCCATGGGAAACCCACAAGCAAGACATGGGTGCAACAGCACCCTCACGCCCATGTTCCCCAATAATTGGTGTATATAGGCTTACCGCCTCTGATATTGCTGGTAGCCATTAACAGCCATCTCCTCCGACCATACTGGGCTAGATGGACCCAGAATCTGGCTCAGTAGAAGGCTGCTTCCAAAGTTCCTATGTTCTGTGCTCCTATACCAGTTGCTGGGAAGCAGCTGTGTTATTGTGGGGAGGGGAGCATTGCCTTCAGGCCCTGGTTGTGGGTTTCCCAGGAGGGTACGTTGGCCGCTGTTAGAGACAGGATTCCGGACAAGATGACCCCTGGGTCTGATCCAGCAGCAGGGCTGTTCCTCTGTTATTAATCAATAATTCAACCAACCATTCCTGGGGTTGTAGAACTGAGGGGAACCCACTGCTTCAATGGCTTTTTATCCAATAAGGAGCTATACAAATATTAATACTAACATAAATAGTAAACAAATATCGTGTGCTTGGGACAGAGGCCCTTCAGCCTTTTCATTGAATCGGTCGTCCAATGGAAGAGAACCCAGATTTCCCTGAGCAACAAAACCACCACTTCAGATGCTTCTGAATATTTGAGAATAATTGTTATATTCTCACCACCACCACCACATACACACACACACACACTTCACTCATTACATTTGATTTTCTCTAAACTGAAATACAGGACCCCAATCCTCTTATTTGGCCCAAACGGAAAGTCATACATTTATAAATGTATACATTTATTAATTAATGCCTTTTGTCTTTCTTCCTGGAATATATCTATAACAAGGGTGGCAACCTTGGGGGCCATTTTCAATCCCCCATCATGGAGGCCTAAAACAGCCAAATTTAGTCCAAATCAAGGCTTTGAAGCTAAATTTGGCTTCTTTGGGCCACCATCATGGTTTACAGCCAAGGAATGAAGTTATCCGCCTGCCTGTTCCCCCTGCATCGGTTTGCATGAAGCCTTGGCTGTATCAAATGAAGGGCTATTCCAACCCACGCAAAGCCAGGTTCGTTTGCTAGTTAAAAATCAAAAGAAGAAATGCAAGGACTTTGTGTTCTCTCCAGCATAGGCGTGCGCAGCACATTTCATTAGGTGGTTCGGCCAGGGATATATTTATTTAAGGAAAACATTGATTGAATATACATTAATAAAGGACTTTTTTTCATTCATCAAACAAATGAAATAAACGAAAACTGAAGTAAACTGTATTTTTTTAATTAACAAATAATCTGTACTGCACTGTTGTAATTATTTGATTGGGACTGAAGTAGAGGAGCACTAATTTTATTGTACTTATTGTCTTTAAATATGGTTAAATGTCCCACAGTTACCTTGCTATTCTGTTTCTACAATGATTTTTCTCCTGTCTTTTTTTCATCCTCTCTTCGTTTTTAGGCCGCATCCTATGCACATTTACCTCAGAGTAAGTTTGATTGATCTCAGTGGGGCTTACTTCTGAGTAGACATACATAGGATTGTGCTGCAGCTCTGTTTTTATGGTGACACAAGATACACACATACCATGTTTACCAAAAGAACGGCTTGAAAAAAGGGGGTTGGACACCCTAAAATAAGCAAGGGCAGATAGGAATTGTTCTAGCAAGCATTCTGAAAAAGGTGCTGCTGAATGAACCCTCCTTAGCCAGGAGGTCCTGGGGGGCATTGCGGTTCTCCCCCCTTCCCCCTTTCTTTTCTCTTGCTGGAGGCCAGACTGGGGTGGGCGGTGGGGCAGCGATGAGGAGAGGAGGCACGTAAACAGACAGCTTCTCTCTCTCTCTCTCTCTCTCTCTCTCCCAAACATTACAGTACCTGCAGGGCTGATGACGAGAGGAGGGCAGCAGCTCCGAAGGGGGGAGGGCCCCAATCCGCAGCTCCGGGCAATCTTACTCCTTACAGAAACAGTCTCCTCCTCGGCTCCACCACGTGCTGCTTCCTGGCCCCAGCGTGGCTGCTGCTCCCACCTCGTTCAGCAACTGTCGCGAGAGGTCAGGCAGAGCAGCTGGGAGCAGGGAACAGCTGAGTGAGTGAAAGAGTGAGCGAGCTGGGGTGGGGGCAGCGGCTGCACCAGTGGAAAAAGCCTTCCAGAGTGGGGTGGGGAGCAGCTGAACTTGTCACTCTTTCCTACAGCTAGCACCGGCCCTGCTACTGCAACATGGCGGCGGTGGCAGGTTAGGGTGTCCAGCTGAACTCTTTGAACCTGTTGTCCGCAAGCCAATGTTCTCCAGCTAGCTGTGTGCTTTGTAATTCTGGCAGGACTCAATTTGGCTAAATGTGCAACCCTGTGGAATTACCAACGCCGGGGAAGAGGAAGCAGCGCCTGGCGAAAGAGGGGAGCCAGACTCGCCCTGGCAAGAGGCTCCCTGGGGAACTGACAGTCTCCAGGCAATGGCCCGGCCTGGCTCAGCCCTTCCTGTCAGAGGAGCGACGGGGGCCGCCGGCCAGCTGCTTACCAGCCACTCGCGATTGATCTCCCGGCCTGAGCCCTTTCTGGAAGAGCAAATGGACTTTGATTATGTACACAGGCAGCTAATCCTCTCGGCTTGCACTACACAGCTAATCCCTCTGCAGGATACCCAGAAGGGTTAATTGGCAGCAAATGTGGCTACAAGGTGGAGGAGAATCACACAGCTTGGCAGAGAGAACCAGTGGGTCAAGTAATCAGCTCTTCCCTGTCCTGTGCAAGGGTGCTGAGGACCCCAGCCGAGGCGAGCACTCGGCCGGGGAGAGCAATCATGAGCCCTCATCATGCCAAGGCATACTTGGGGAGGAGTTGCCACAAATAAAATCATAGAATCATAGAATAGCAGAGTTGGAAGGGGCCTACAGGGCCATCGAGTCCAACCCCCTGCTCAATGTTACCTAGGGAGGTTGTGGGCTCTTCCACACTAGAGGCCTTCAAGAGGCAGCTGGACAACCCTCTGTCAGGAATGCTGTAGGGTGGATTCCTGCATTGAGCAGGGGGTTGGACTCGATGGCCTTGTAGGCCCCTTCCAACTCTGCTATTCTATGATTCTTTCTCTTTGGACTGGTCATCCTTCAAGTACAGGCCCCCTTCAAATAAAAGACTGTCCTCTGTACGGCAGAACACCTGGCCGCCCTAAGAAAGCCATGACAACAGTCCCCGGCTGCGATGGAAAACAGAGAAACCGGGCTTCCGCTGGGGTGGGTGGGCCAGAGAGCCCGTCTTTGGCAAAGGCTTCATTCCAGAGCTCCAGTCAACGCCCATCAGCCCTGAGGAGCAAGAGGCCTCCATGGATGATGTCTGTCGGCATGGCCTGTCCGAGCAGCCGGCCGTCGCTTCCCCTGGCTGGCCTGCTATTATTAGCATCTTCTAGTGCAGGCTGCAGTGACGTCACGCAAACGCTCGCTCTCGGGTCTAGGGAACTCAAATGGGCTCAGTGGTCTGTTGTGGTTTGGCAAACGGTAGCCTTTTCAGACTGCCCAGAAAAGCCCGGCTTGGGTAGGGGGAATCTTCTTCCCTGGGATTCGTTCAATTGTTCCAACAACATCCCGGCTTGAAAAACCCAAACCTCACCATGACGCAGTCTGAGGCCTGCCCATTCTTTTGGACGCTGCCTCTTACGCATTTTGGAGAAAGCAACCATTTTAAAGTCAGCTTTAACACTGATATAGTCGCTATAGGTTTTGACATTTTAATTTCTGCTTTTTAAAACATTCTATTGTTTTCCTCAATGTTTATTAATATCCTGTTTGTATGTGGACATCTCTGTCTAAACATACCATTAAAATCTGTACGGAGAGTTGGTTTGGAAGAGCAACAATAGTGTACATTCAATTGTTGTAAACCGCCCAGAGAGCTTCGGCTGTGGGGCGGTATATAAATGTAACAAAATAAATAAAATAAATAATAAATAAATATGAAACAACCTACATTTCATAGAATCATTGATTAGTACAGTTGTAAGGGGCCTGTAAGGCCATTGAGTCCAACCCCCTGCTCAGTGCAGGAATCCACCCTAAAGCATCCCTGACAGAGGGTTGTCCAGCTGCCTCTTGAAGGCCTCTAGTGTGGGAGAGCCCACAACCTCCCTAGGTAACTGATTCCATTGTCGTACTGTTCTAACAGTCAGGAAGTTTTTCCTGATGTCCAGCTGGAATCTGGCTCCCTGTAACTTGAGCCCGACTCTAACCACTGGGTGCATGAGTTCTAGGAAGTGGGTTCCATGTTACAGGTTGGGTAACGGTCTTGCCAAATTGAAGACAGTTGCTCTGGGCTTCCTGTAACTTGAGCCCATTATTCTGTGAAACACTACTGGCTACCCTCCCACCTATGATGGGTTTCCCATCAGCAATGAAGCTGCTTTATAGCGCGTCTGTTTTTTTGTCCATCTCTAGCTCAGAGCGTTGCTGACGGTCTTTCCTGCTGGCAGCAGTTTTCCAAAATCTGAAGGAGAGAAAAAGTCTCTTTCCTAGCTCTGCTCTGGCAAACCCCATTAACCGGAGACTGGACCTCGGAGTCTAGACTCCCGTCTGCATGCAACTCAAGAACTCGTCCACTGAGTTCCATCTCCTCCCGTTTTAGTCAGAGATGTCTCTCCTGGTGTCCTTTGTGAACTGTTTGCTGTCCTTGCACACAAGAGAAGATAATGTCTGGGGGGTGGGGGTGGGGTTGTAAAACTGACAGATGCATCAACTAAACAGAGGAAGTTAATGAAATGAAGCCTGATCCCCACTTTGTGGCAACTGCTGTTTTGCAACTCCATATCAAAACGTTGCCTTTTAAAGCCTACAAACTGAGTCACCTCCCCACCTCTCCTGCCCCACTACACTGCTCCCCTGAGCCCATCTAAAGAATAGACTGCCAACATTTTAAACCAAAATAAGAGACTTGTCCAAAATAGGTGTCATGGAAAATCTCCATGTATCTGTTCATCTTGACTGCGTGCATTAGCTGCTCTGAACGGACAAATCCAATTATGTGGGAAGCCTGTTTCCTGGGCCGGGGATTGGTGCAGAGATAAAAGAATTGGATGTTCCATTAATGAACGAGCAACGGCCACATGCACTGATTAATTACGACAGGGCAACGGAACCGCCTCCCTGAATTATAAACAGCCCCGGACATCAAGGACGTAGCAAAGCTTTTAACTCTAATTCACAAGCACAAACAGGTGTGGGAGAAGAGACATGGTAGCTGTCACCCAGGATCCTGCCACGGGTGGGGATCATCTCCTTTTCAGAAAGACAAACAAGCCCTGGGAACACCAGACGCCCATAATCATGGGGGGGGGGAGATAGAGTGGGGAGATCAAAGACAGTGGACCTGGCCCTTGAGTCCTGGATCCCATTTCCTCTGGTGATTCTCCTGCTTCAGTGTAATCTCATTGCACATTGCAAGCGTTGTGCCTGAGAGTTCCCCAGACCCGGCTCAGAAGCAGAAAGATCAAAGGAAGAGACCAATGGCTCTTCAGGGTACTAAAAGCCATCAGAAAGCCATCGTGGTGTTTATTTATTTATTTATTACGTATTTATACTGACCAACAGCCTTAGTTGTAAACGGCAGTTTACAACTAAACCGATAATATTACAATTCCGATTAAAACTGAAAACTTTAAAAATCACATAAAACCAGAATAAGTAACGGTCCAGGGAATCATAGAATCATAGAATCGCAGAGTTGGAAGGGGCCTACAAGGCCATTGAGTCCAACCCCCTGCTCAATGCAGGAATCCACCCTAAAGCATCCCTGACAGATGGTTGTCCAGCTGCCTCTTGAAGGCCTCTAGTGTGGGAGAGCCCACAACCTCCCTAGGTAACTGATTCCATTGTCGTACTGCTCTAACAGTCAGGAAGTTTTTCCTGATGTCCAGCTGGAATCTGGCTTCCTTTAACTTGGGCCCATTATTCCGTGTCCTGCACTTTGGGAGGATCAATATGTTTGGAGGATCGATATGTTTGGGAACATGCTTTTGCCAAAGTCCTGTGTCATGGCAGCCTGCAAATTTACATACCGCTGAATTCTGTATGTAGCAGATACATGCACAGGGATGGGCTATTAGACTGTCTTCAAAGCTACAGAGAAATCTAGTTTTAAGACTGATCCCACTGTCTCCTATTTCCTGTTTACATCACTTGCACGTTTCTTGAGATGTCTTGAATAACCTTATTGATGGAGGTGAAAGGTTAACATAAGAACATCAGAAGAGCCCTGATGCTGGATCAGACCGAGGGTCCATCTAGTCCAGCACTCCGTTCTCACAGAGGCCAAGCAGCTGTCGACCAGGGACCAACAAAGCAGGACATGGTGCAACAGCACCCTCGCTCCCATGTTCCCCAGCAACTGGTGCATACAGGCTTACTGCCTCGGATACTGGAGGTAGCACATAATCATCAGGTCTAATAGCCATTGATAGCCTTCTCATCCAGGAATTTATCCAACCCCCTTTTAAAGCCATCCAAATTGGTGACCATCACCACATTTTGTGGTAGTGAATTCCACAGTTTAACTATGGCCTGTGTCAAGAAGTTCTTCCTTTTATCTGTCTTGAATCTCCCGTAATCAGCTTCATGGGATTTAGTGAACATTTTTGAAGGACCATTTCTTGGGGGCGGGGGGCAACTTGGAACAGAAGGAGCCTTCCTATGCTGGAGTTTTTTGATGAAAGCACATCTCCTCACCAGACCTCAGCTTCCTTTCAAATTGGATTATCAAGACCTGAGAGAGCACAGGCCGAAGGATGCTGTTGCTGGCCGCTTTGCCAGGCTGTAGCTCCTTTGCTAACAAGCTCAATAAGAGTTTCCTAGATCAAAAATTGCAGAGGGGATTCATGGCATACATCTCAGGGGGTCCCTTCCATCTCTGCAATTTTATGATCCTTTGATCTGCTTACCGAACAGCAACCTGAAGAAGCTCATTGCTTTCAGATTTAGCCTAGGTGTAAGGATATGACCTAAATGAATGCAAATATTACAATCAACCCACCTTTTGGATGGGTCCAGTTGCACAGACCAGATGTTGGCTTTCTCCAACAGCTGTAGCACTTGAATGGGCCACCAGGTATGGTGGGCCCTTGCAAGCCAGCTGTGCTGGCTGATGCCAACCCGAGCACACCAGCAGCAGGAAGAATACTGCTGGAACAGCAACCTTTGTCCAAAGACAGAGACAGGAGGCAGGCACCAAAAGTTGCTTCCATTTGGGACTGGGAAACATGGAGTCTTAATTTGCAAAAACACACTTTAAAACTCCCCTTCCCAGATTATGTATTTATATATTGCATTTCTATTCTGATCCATAGCCAAAGCTCTCTGGGCAGCTTACAAAGGTTAAAAACATTTAAAATACAATATGCAAAACTTTAAAACATTAAAAAAACCACAAATGGACAACATACACAGAGACAACATATACCTAAAAACAACTTGAGCCATCAGCCAAACCACAAGACAAGGATCAATTATGTTTCTAAGGTTGTCAGCTCTGGCTTCAAATCTAAACAGAAAAGTGTTTTCCTGGCCTCCGAACAGGTAACATGTGATGGAGGAAAGCCATGGAGGAACAGCGGGGACGCGGACCAGGAGATCTCTGTGCGTCAGACTCTCAGCTGGGGCTTATTCCTCACACCTGGGATTAAAGAGGGATTTAGATGCTTTTGATTTTTTTTAAAAAAAGTCATCTCTGGACAGCTTGAATGGCCGAGTCACTCAGGATGAGCAGAGGCTAGTGGTGGGCCATATCCTGGGAGGAGCTGAGGCTAGGATGTTTGAGGATTTCACTCCGCCTGCATTTTTAAACCAACCAACCTAATTTGCACTTCTTAGACTGAGATGTGGATCAGAATGCACTTATCCTTTGATATTCACAATTCATTTCCCCCTGAATTTCGTGATACATTTCTGAGTTCAGAAAATATATAGAATCATAGGTTCATAGAATAGTAGAGTTGGAAGAAGCCTAAAAGGCCATTGAGTCCAACCCCCTGCTCAATGCAGGAATCCACCCTAAAGCATCCCTGACAGGTGGTTGTCCAGCTGCCTCTTGAAGGCCTCCAGTATGGGAGAGGCCACAACCGCCCTAGGTAACTGATTCCATTGCCGTACTGCTCTAAAAGTCAGGAAGTTTTTCCTGATGTCCAGCTGGAATCTGGCTTCCTGTAACTTGAGCCCGTTATTCTGTGTCCTGCACACTGGGATGATCGAGAAGATATACTTAAAGGCTACACATACAAATATATATTTAAGTAGAAATGTGTACATAAATGCATATATTTAGGTAAAATGCATACAAAATGCACATGTTGTGAAAAAATGTGCTCAACAGTAGTATGTTTATGTAGAATCATAGAATCATAGAATAGCAGAGTTGGAAGGGGCCCACAAGGCCATCGAGTCCAACCCCCTGCGCAATGCAGGAATCCACCCTAAAGCATCCCTGACAGAGGCTTGTCCAGCTGCCTCTTGAATGTCGTGTGTGTGTGTGTGTAGACATAGATGGATATGGAAAGGAGTTGGAACAGATGAATATATGCAAAACTGAAACTGACCAAAAATACGCAGCTCCTCTGCATGTGAATTGGAATAAGCTTTGCAAAACCTGGACTGCAGATGTTGAGCAGAGCTCCCTTGCTCTCTCGCTTTCGCTGTCCTCTTGAATGTTACCAAACCTGGGGTGCGGATTCAGACAAAGTCTTGCAAGCAAACGTCCTAAAATCTCAGCTCCTTTGTTTTCTAGCATGGGTATATAAAGCATCTGAGAAGGTTTTCTTTTAAACCAAATATGTGCCCTGGCTCTCCTTGCATCAGGGGTCAGATTTCAGCAAGAAAGAGAAGCCCAGCAACAGCACCCAATCCATGCTTAGTCTGAGATATGTCCCTCTGCATCCAGCAGGGATACGTGCTCCCAAGTAAGTACACGAAACTCCTTCAGAATTTCACAAATAGGCAAGTATGCAACTGTAAACTGATTGGCTCACAGGCCAATTATTGATGATGATGATGGTGATGATGATGATGTATCAAGGCACCCTCCAGATGTGTTGGAGCCAGCATGGCCATGGCAACGGTGGAAGTTGTAGCCTAACACATCCAAACAATGCCAAGTTGGGGGAGGCTGTATTAAGCACTTAAAATTCCACTAAGCAATCTTTGTACGAAGACCAGAATAGACGGGTCCCTGCCAGAATAGCTTACAATCTAACAGACATGGCATAAAACGAAGAAAAGGGGATGAGGGAGGGATGAGGAACGCAAGCCAAGGTGTTTATTCCAGGTGCTTCAAAGCATCCAATCCTGCTGAGAGCCTGGTGCTTAGTGATGCAGGCGAGCCGCTCACTCTGGCCACCCGCCTGCTCCTAGCGTGGCACTTGGTCATGGGCATTAGGCTTCTGGCTAGGGTTGCCATATTCTGAATCCACAAAACCGGGACAATTTTTTTTGGGGGGGGGTTAGGATTTTTTTTTAAAAAAAACTGAGCAATATATAAAGGTCTAGGGAAAGGAAGAAAGCTATCTAAGCTTTAGTTATCTAACACTGCAATCCTATGTGTGTCTACTCAGAAACAAATCCTATTAAGTTAAATAGGACTTATTCCCAGGTAACTATGCATAGGATTGCACCTAAAGTACTTAAGCATCTGCAAATAAATAATAGGCAAATAACAGCTTAAGCAAACAAACAGGGAAAAATGACACTAAATTACATTTCACCACTAGTTCTCAAAAGCTAGAGGAGACTTCAGTATAGAGACTAAGGCCCATGTACATAGATGGTGCTATATAAATAAATAATAATAGTAATAATCCCTGGATCGTCCAGGGGTCAAACCTGTTCAACTAGGTGACACACAGGGGATCCAGTGCTCAGGCAGGGGCGAACCCTGGAGGATCCCAGGATAAACCTTAGGTCTAGCTGTGGCCTTACACTCCACTGAGGAGGCTCAAGGCACCATTTTGGAGGTTGGAATTTCTCCAGCCGGCTGGAACAGGAATCCGGGATTCTTGACTGACTGGCTGGGACATTTTGGAAATGCTTGGAAACCGGGACATTCCCGGTTTTCCGAGACGTATGGCAACCCTACTTCTGGCTAGTGGCCTTGTTTAGGGAGAAATTCATTCCAGTTTTTTTGAACAGAATTTACCCAGTTTGCTCCTTCCAGACCAAACATGGATTCAAGCACACAACCTATGGTCCAGGTCCATACATTTACGAGCTTGCAGTATGATGCATAGACCCGCCCACCCCAAAAGAAAAATGCATTTGACAACATACATTTTGGGCAAACGCACATGGAAAGGATATATCTACTTCAAGGAAATGCACACCAGCAGGCTTTAATCAATGGGAGAAGAATACCTAAATTTCAAAGAGGCACATCACTGATGCGTACCTCTGGGAAATACACACGGATGTTCATGTGCGAAGAGATAAACAAAGCTCACAAACTGAGACTGACATGAGTCAGAATGGGCTCTGAGGTGCGATTCAGGTAACTTTGATGAAGGGGGAGTTTGGCTGATTCACAGCTTTGAGAGCTGGCCCCCGTCTTGACAGCAGCAAGTTGGTGCCGGGAGGCCTCTGGCTCCCACACTCACGCTCCTTCTTGGCATCTGCACCCGAAGGAGCATGAGTGCAGAGTTTCCGCCGCCGCGGAGCACCAGGGAGGGGGGAAGAACAGGGCAGCGAGAGGGGGAAGAAGATAGGGATGCGAACCGGCTCTCCTCCCTCTGACCTCCATTTCATTGCCCCTTCCTTCCACATGCCCCTTTTTTATTGGTAGATGCGAAGGGTCAGGTTTATAGATTTAAAAAAAATCTAGAGGATGAAATTTAATAGGGATAAATGCCAAGTTCTACATTTAGGAAATAGAAACCAAACGCACAGTTACAAGATGGGGGATTCTTGGCTCAGCAATACTACAAACAAGAAGGATCTTGGAATTGTTGTAGATCACAAGCTGAATATGAGCCAACAGTGCGATATGGCTGCAAGAAAGGCAAATGCTATTTTGGGCTGCATTAATAGAAGTATAGCTTCCAAATCGTGTGAGGTCCTGGTTCCTCTCTATTCGGCCCTGGTTAGGCCTCATCTAGAGTTTGGCGTCCAGTTCTGGGCTCCACAATTCAAGAAGGACGCAGACAAGCTGGAGCGTGTTCAGAGGAGGGCAACCAGGAGGATCAGGGGTCTGGAAACAAAGCCCTATGAAGAGAGGCTGAAAGAACTGGGCATGTTCAGCCTGGAGAAGAGAAGATTGAGGGGAGACATGATAGCACTCTTCAAATACTTAAAGGTTGTCACCCAGAGGAGGGCCAGGATCTCTTCTCGATCCTCCCAGAGTGCAGGACACGGAATAATGGACTCAAGTTAAAGGAAGCCAGATTGCGGCTGGACATCAGGAAAAACTTCCTGACTGTTAGAGCAGTGCGACAATGGAACCAGTGACCTAGGGAGGTTGTGGGCTCTCCCACACTAGAGGCCTTCAAGAGGCAGCTGGACAACCCTCTGTCAGGGATGCTTTAGAGTGGATTCCTGCATTGAGCAGGGGGTTGGACTCGATGGCCTTGAAGGCCCCTTCCAACTCTGCTATTCTATGAAAAGGGAAGGGAAGGAACAGGGCAGCCAGAGGGGAGGAAGAGAGGGACATGCGGCACCTGAACCTGCCCTCCTCCAGCCAATGTCGACCAATCAGCGGTCGCCATCGGCTGTGGCACACCTCCGTGTCCAAAAAAGTCGTGGTAAGTGCCCGAAGTTTTTGGAAAGGAGTTTAGGAGGTTTGTCCCTGGATGGCTTCAGGATGGCGGCTGCATCGTATAGATCATAGAATCATAGAATAGCAGAGTTGAAAGGGGCCTACAAAGCCATCGAGTCCAACCCCCTGCTCAATGCAGGAATCCACCCTGGGGCAAACCCCTCATCAAGTCATGCCCATGGTGGCTATTCCAGTCCTCCGTGTGTGTGCGTGTGCGTGTGCGTGTGCGTGTTGCTATGCACAGAGTCAGTCAGCCCAGAATGCTGGAGCGTGTTCAGAGCAGGGCAACCAGGATGATCAGGGGTCTGGAAACAAAGCCCTATGAAGAGAGACTGAAAGAACTGGGCAGGTTTAGCCTGGAGAAGAGACGATTGAGGGGAGACATGAGAGCACTCTTCAAATACTTCAAAGGTTGTCACACAGAGGAGGGCCAGGATCTCTTCTCGATCCTCCCAGAGTGCAGGGCACGGAATAACGGGCTCAAGTGACAGGAAGCCAGATTCCGGCTAGACATCAGGAAAAACTTCCTGATTGTTAGAGCAGTACGACAATGGAATCAGTTACCTAGGGAGGTTGTGGGCTCTCCCACACTAGAGGCCTTCAAGAGGTAGCTGGACAGCCATCTGTCAGGGATGCTTTAGGGTGGATTCCTGCATTGAGCAGGGGGTTGGACTTGATGGCCTTACAGGCCCCCTCTAACTCTACCATTCTATGATTCTATGAATCTATGAAGGCACACACATATCCAACACAGTGACATTGCAGGGCATTTTGAGCAATTTAAATGGCAGCCCGCCCGTGCCCCAAATGCTGTGCAGAGAAGCCACGTCAACAGACCCCTCGCAGGAACTCTAAACAGCAACAGCTCCAGATTGCCCTGTGTTCAGCGCAGCCGTGTTGCCCACTACCACCAGGTAAGCCCAGGTCACGCAGGCTGCTGTTGTAAGACGGGGCCCACCAGAGGGAGGTCCACTGAGGGTCCCCGCACAGCTAGGAGCCACGCCTGTCATTGCATCTTGGATTTCGCATCACTTGTCCCTCCTGCCTGGTTAGAGCTTAAAATATGTTTCCCGTTAGCATGCGGACAGGAAATCGATCTAGCGCTTTGTTGCTTGCTAGAAAAGGTTGCCAAGAGTTTTTTGGCTGACAGAAAGCAGTCTCCTTGAGAGATATTGAAAGGATGGACCGTAGAACCGTAGGACTCACCCTGCCTGCCTGTAGACTTATTTCCCACCAGCTCAACCTGTACATTTCTAAATTGTGAGTTCCTTATGATAGGAGCGCCCACGAGAAGGCTGCACACCTGAATGCCTGAAGGGAGATGAACCATATCAGCAACACAACCGTCATCTCTGAACTGGTGGGTCTCCAAACACAATACATCATCATTATTATTATTATTATTATTATTATTATTATTATTATTATTATTATTATTTACATTTTTATACCACCCAACAGCTGAAGCTTCCTGGGAAGTTCACAAAAACACATCCCCCGACATTGTTGTTTTTAAATGGATACCGTTGTTTTTATACTGTTTATGGTTTTGATGGTTTAAAACTTTGTATACTTTTTAATGTTCACTGTTTTTAACTTTTGTAAACCGCCCAAAGAGCTTTGGCTATGGGGCGGTTTATAAATGTAATAAATCTAATCAATCAAATCATGAACCTGCCGGTACACTATGCTCAACATCTAAGGTCCTCCTCCAGGTGCCTGCTCCAAGGGAAGCTCAGAGGATGGCAACAAGGGAGGGGGCCTTTTCAGTGGTGGCCCCCTAATTATGGAATGATCTCCCCAACAAGGCTCGTCTGACGCCAACATTGTTATCTTTTCGGCTCCAGGTCAAGACCTTTCTCTTCTCCCAGGCATTTAACGACATATGCTGGGGGGTTTCTTAATTGACCCCAGAATAGTTGTTTTAAATGGATATTGCCTGTTTTCATGCTTTTTGTGGCTTTAAATTTTGTATATTTGTTTTTAACGCTCACTGTTTTTAAGCTTTGTAAACCACCCAGAGGGCTTCAGCTATGGGGTAGTTTGTTGTTTATTCATTCAGTCGCTTCCGACTGTTAGAGCAGTACGACAATGGAATCAGTTGCCTGGTGAGGTTGTGGGCTCTCCCACACTAGAGGCCTTCAAGAGGCAGCTGGACAACCCTCTGTCGGGGATGCTTTAGGGTGGATTCCTGCATTGAGCAGGGGGTTGGACTCGATGGCCTTACAGGCCCCTTCCAACTCTGCTATTCTATGATTCTATGAATGGGCTCACGTTAAAGGAAGCCAGATTCCAGCTGGACATCAGGAAAAACTTCCTGACTGTTAGAGCAGTACGACAATGGAATCAGTTGCCTAGGGAGGTTGTGGGCTCTCCTACACCAGAGGCATTCACGAGGCAGCTGGACAACCATCTGTCAGGGATGCTTTAGGGTGGATTCCTGCATTGAGCAGGGGGTTGGACTCGGTGGCCTTAGAGGACCCTTCCAACTCTGCTATTCTATGATTCTATGATTCTTCGTGACTTCATGGACCAGCCCACGCCAGAGCTTTCTGTTGGCCGTTACCACCCCTAGCTCCCCCAGGGTAATAATAATAATAATAATAATAATAATAATAATAATAAGAAGAAGAAGAAGAAGAAGAAGAAGAAGAAGAAGAAGAAGAAGAAGAAGAAGAAGAAGAAGAAGAAGAAGCAGCAGCAGAAGCAGCAGCTTGCCTGCTTGTGGCTTCAACATGGTTTCGTGGCAATGCGTAGCAAATATGCGCATTGTGATCCTTGTGCCAAAGCATACGGCATGCGCATCCACTGAGTCTCTTGCTGAGGATTTAGCCCTCACTAATGTCCTGAGCGACTTGTCCCTTTGCAACTCAATCAAAAGACAACCCTGCAACCTCAAGTCGGCAGCTATCAGATGAACTAGAAAGGAACAGACTGCTGCTCGCAGTTTGAGGCCACGGGGCCCTTCCTCTTCCCAGCATCTGTCAAATCGTCCGGCAGACAGCGCGTGAAACTCCGGTTCTCTAATTCCTCGCTAGCTGTGTTTTAATTAAGGAGAGGCTTTTGCGAGGCCCGTGTGCAAACAAACAGACCGTGCGCCCCTCGCAAGGCAAACTCAACAGCGTTTCCATCGCGGGCTCCTTCTTCTCCCTCTTGGTTGCAAAGGGGATGGAGGCACGTAAAATGCTGCCTCTTCTCCCCTCTCTCTCCCCCCCCCCCCACGCCACCCCCCGGATGTGTCCTGCTGGCTGGGCTTGGAGCTGATCTTATCATCTTGTTATTTTCCACTGGTTATAATAAATCTCTGGTCTGCGTGTGTTTGTCTTTGCATCTCAGATGAGGGATTATGAAAAATGACTACATCCTCCATGTCACCAAAGAAGGAGAAAGTGATGAAGCCCAAAGGAACGGCTTGGGAAGGAGGGTGAGGCAAGGGCACTGCGTGGATTGGGACCAGTCCAGCTGCATTGCTTTCAGCTGTACCTATTATCACAGAAACGTAGAATAACACAGCAGGAAGGCCCTCATGGGAGGAACACGTCCCACCTCCTGCCAGGAACACGGAACCTGAATTGTTCTGGGCTCCACAATTCTGGGCTCCACAATTCAAGAAGGACGCAGACAAGCTGGAGCTTGTTCAGAGGAGGGCAACCAGGATGATCAGGGGTCTGGAAACAAAGCCCTATGAAGAGAGACTGAAAGAACTGGGCATGTTTAGCCTGGAGAAGAGGAGACTGAGGGGAGACATGATAGCACTCTTCAAATACTTGAAAGGTTGTCACACAGAGGAGGGCCAGGATATCTTCTCGATCCTCCCAGAGTGCAGGACATGGAATAATGGGCTCAAGTTAAAGGAAGCCGGATTCCAGCTGGACATCAGGAAAAACTTCCTGACTGTTAGAGCAGTACGACAATGGAACCAGTTCCCTAGGGAGGTTGTGGGCTCTCCCACACTAGAGGCCTTCAAGAGGCAGCTGGACAACCACCTGTCAGGGATGCTTTAGGGTGGATTCCTGCATTGAGCAGGGAGTTGGACTATATGGCCTTAGAGGCCCCTTCCAACTCTGCTATTCTATGATTCTATGATTCTATGAACCCAAGCCACTCTAGGTATAGTCAGGCGCTTGACCCGAGCTCCAGCTCAGCCCTCAGTACCTGTTTCCAATGCCTGGGTTCTCCACTAGAACCTGTGGAATAATTATCATGTGGTTAAGGCCTCTGGTCATGCATAAAGTGCATTTTCCCACCACTGAGCAACTACAGCGAACTCTCACTCCATTGGGATTCAGGGGCAAGTTTACCATTGCCATGGCTTGCAACACAATTGAAGCCCCGATCTGCCACAATGAAGATTGCCCACATCCTCCCATTCTACTTAACTGGCTGCCTGCATGAAATGCTATCCAACCCTGGGACAATATTTAAGATTGGGGGAAACACTTCAAGCAGAGAGGATGTGTCGTTTCAGGCTGGCATTACGCCCCAGCACTTCACAGTAGAGAATGCAAGCGCTGGGCCTAGAGCCTCATTTAGCAGCACAGAGAACAAAATATTTATTTTTAAAGATATATTTATTGGCTGCCTTTCAGGGCAGAAGCCCTTTCAAGTTGGCTTACAGCAATAAAATACATAAAACAGTTAAATATTAAAAGCGATAAAAATATTAACATAGTAAAATAGCAATATAAAGACAATAAAAACAATCAAGGTCAAAAGAGACAGATCTATGAGATCTAATGAGTAAATATGTGCGTTCGGAGTTGCTTTTATCAACTCCATGTGCTCCGCCAAGTTCGCCGCTTTCTGTCAGAGGCTGATCTTACCACCGCAGTCCAGGCCCTGGTTCTTTCCAGACCTGGAGGGGATCTACACAGAGTTGTCGGGGTGCCCTGAAGCCGCTTGCGTGCACCTCCAGGGCACCCCGAAACTCCTAGTGTAGATCCTGCAGTACCTGTCCAGAAGAGGAGGAGGAGGAGGAGGAGGAGGAGGAGGAGGAGGAGGAGGAGGAGGCCCCGCATCGCCCCTCGCGGGGATGGGGCGAGAAGTTCCAAGGCTTGGCAGCTTCACTGGTGAGTCCTTGCCGCCGCCGCCGCCGCCCACCTCCCCGCCGGCCTCCTGCTGCTGGCGAAAGAGCCACCCGGGTTAGAGAGCTTGGCAGAAGAAGGCGGGCCGAGCTTCCACCGAGCTCTCCAACCTGGGTGGCTCTTTCGCCGGCAGCAGGAGGCCGGCGGGGAGGTGGGCGGCGGCGGCGGCAAGGACTCACCAGTGAAGCCACCGAGCCCTGGAACTTCTTGCACCGTCCCCGTGAGGGGCGATGCGGGGCCGCCCCCGCCGCCTCCACCTCTTCTGGACAGGTAGTAGGCAGGATCTATACTAGGAGTTTTGGGGCGCCCTGGAGGCGCACACAAGCGGCTTCAGGGCGCCCCGACGACTCTGTGTAGATCCGCTCCTGGTTTATTGCAACCTGTTGTATACAGGGCTTCCCTTGAAGCAAATCCAACGCCTACAGGCTGTACAAAATGCAGCAGCCAGGTTGGTCGAGGGGCTCCCAAAGTGGTCTTCTATCACATTGGTGCTTCAAGAGCTCCATTGGCTGCCAGTGGCTGCTAGGGTGCGCTACAAGGTCTTGTTGACCAGGTATAAAGCCCTGCATTGCTTGGGTCCTGGATACCTGAGCGCTCACCTTTCTCCTGTGTCTCACCATTGGCAGACTCGCTCTCAGGAGCAGGGCGCCCGGATGGTCCCCCACTACAAATTGGAATGTGCGGGGGCCAGGGCTTTTTCAGTGGCTGCCCCCCCGGTTATGGAACAATGTGCCCCTGGAGATTAGACAGGCTCCCACTCTCAATTGCTTCAAACGCCTTTGTAAGGCGTTTTTATTTTCACAAGAGTCTGGGGAGGGGGTGGTTTAAATTGGGGTTGAGGGCTTTTAATGGTTTGAGGGTGAGGGTTTTAATGGAATTGTCTTAATGTGGTCTGAGGGTTTTTAATGGAATTGTTTTATATGTGATTGTAAAGCGCCCCGATGCCAGAAATGGTGAGGCGGCGCTATAAAAATGCTTTAAATAAAAATAAATAAATAAATTTTCTAGAGAAACACAGGCCTCCTTATTATCACACTAGAGCAGTAGCAGCATCAAGTGTGTGACTTAGATGTGTAAATGGGCCAGCACAACTTGAACACCACAGCTAGAACGCTGATGACCCCACGTCTCCTCGGATGCAAGTGAAATGCATCCAGTGCAATGCAGGCGTACAACCACCTCGTTTAATTCCTTGCTCTCCTCTGCTATGGGAAGCAACTGTTTTGCATAACGCGTGTACTCAAATTCATTAAGGGAAAGCTGGAATTCGACGTTTCGCTTTCCCTGTTTTTCTCATTCCTTGTTTCTTAGTGGCTGCTGGTGGTGGTGGTGTGCACAGAATTTGCAGTTTAACAACTGCGGTACACATTCAGTTTCCACGGCTGTGTCAATGGCTGTTGACAGTTGTTCAGGAAATAATGAGCAGCTGAGGCCCTCGCAAGATCAGTGTCGTACATCCATGCACAACCAACAAAACTCTCATTTTTAAATTGCAGCGCATAACAAGCACTGCATGAAAACTGCTTGTGCTGATTTTTTTTAAAAAAAACACCCGCAACCAGCATTTCGAAAAAGAATGCAAGTAACTAAAACAGGGTGGGGGGGCAGTGGAACGCTTGCCCTCCCAGGACAGGCAAACCCATCCGGGGCTTTTTAGTTCTAAACATTGGTGACAAGCAGAGGAGCCCAAGGCAGGCATAGAAAACTGCAAATGGCACAGAGAGAGAAAGAGTGGATGGAAAGATTTCTCTCCCTTTTGACAGAAGACTAGGACCTGGGGGTCACCATTGACTGGAGGTAGAGTCAGGAGAGGTTCAAAAGAATACGCTTCACACAATGTAATTAATTTATGGGATTCACATGCAATGATGGCTTCTGGCTTAGATTACTTTAAGGGAGGATTAGGCAAATTAATGCAGGAGGAGGAGGAGGAGAAGGAAGAATCATAGAATCATAGAAGAGCAGAGTTGGAAGGAGCCTACAAGGCCATCGAGTCCAACCCCCTGCTCAATGCAGGAATCCACCCTAAAGCATCCCTGACAGGTGGTTGTCCAGCTGCCTCATAGGAAGAAGAAGAAGAAGAAGAAGAAGAAGAAGAAGAAGAAGAAGAAGAAGAAGAAGAAGAAGAAGAAGAAGAAGACTACCAATGATGGCTAAATGGAACCTCCATATCCAGAGGCAATATCCCACAGAATATCAGCTGCTGCAGACAAGAAACTATTCATCCATTCGTCCTGCACTCTGGGATGATCTCTTCTTGATCCTCCCAGAGTGCAGGACATGGAATAACGGGCTCAAGTGACAGGAAGCCAGATTCCGGCTGGACATCAGGAAAAACCTCCTGACTGTTAGAGCAGTACGACAATGGAACCAGTGACCTAGGGAGGTTGTGGGCTCTCCCACCCTAGAGGCCTTCAAGAGGCAGCTGGACAACCATCTGTCAGGGATGTTTTGAGGTGGATTCCCGCATTGAGCAGCGGGTTGGACTCCATGGCCTTGTAGACCCCTTCCAACTCTACTATTCTATGATACTATGATTCTCTAAAAGCTCCATAAGCAATAAAAAATTTCAGGACCCATTGAAATGCTTCCTCACATGCTGTCAAATGCCTGGGAGTACAGGAGAGTCTTAACCTGCCCTGAAGATGGCAATGTTGGTGCCAGGCGGACCTCACTGGAGAGAGTGTTTCAGAAACAGTGGGCCACCGTGAAGAAGACCCTCTCTCTTGTTGCTGTCCTCCAAACCTCCCTCAGAGTAAACACCAGGAGCAGGGCCTCAGATGACAATTGTATAGCGTGATCATATGAAAAGGAGGACAGGGCTCCTGTACCTTTAACAGTTGTACAGAAAAGGGAATTTCAGCAGGTGTCATTTGTATGCATTCACCACCTGGTGAAATTCCCTCTTTATCACAACAGTTAAAGCTGCAGGAAGAGTCCTCTAGTATAGCTCCTTCAGCTTTAACTGTTGTGGTGAAGAGGGAATTTCACCAAGTGCTGCCTGCATACAAATGACACCTGCTGAAACTCCCTTTTCTATGCAACTGTAAAAGATACAGGAGCCCTGTCCTCCTTTTCATAGGGTCACTCTACGATTGTAGCGTATAGGTGGGTTCATGTCAGGAGAGGCGCTGCTTCATGTATTACCATCCTGAGACATGTAAGGCTTTAGAGGACAAGATCAGCACCTTGAATTGTGCTCAGAAATGTACAGGCAGCCAGTGCAGTTGGGCCAGAATCACTGTAATAAGTTCAGATGTTCTGGTCTCCTCTCTATCAAGCTGGCCACCATATTTTGCCCACGCTGCAGTTTCCTAACCATTTTCAAGGGCAGCCCCACACAGAGAGCATTGCAGTAATCCATGCCGTGCTGGTGAACTTCCTAGAAGCATTTGGAGGTGGGGGGAAATGTTGGAAACAGACAGAATGCTGGATTCAATGGCCCCTTGGTCTGATCTAGTACGGGTCTTCTTGTGTTTCCAGGACTAAAGCAAAGCAAAGGTCTAAACAATGCCCAATGTAAACTCCTGTGCTTTGTCCTCGGAAGTTACTAGGGATGTGCTCTGCTTCTCTTCAGTTCAGAGAAGCAGGAGCGAGGCGGCCTAATTCGCCTCCAGAAAAGGCGGAGGTGAAGAGAGTCGGGGGGCTGCAGATTGAGGCAAAGAGGATCGCCTCAATCCGGAGCTTCGCCTGCAGGTAAGTGGGGGGGGAGGGGGACTCATCTGGCACTGCTGGTGCCGCCATCCATGCAGCGGTGGCGGTGGCGGCGGCAGGTAAGGGAGCAGGGAGGAGGGACGCTGACCTGCGTCCATCGCGGACTTCAATTGAGGCCCTGGTTGAAGGCCGAGGCCTCTTCCGGCTTCAACTGGGGCCTCAATTGAATCCCATGAAGGATGCAGCGTCCATTGCGGGCTTCAATTGAGGCCCCGGTTGAAGGCAGAAGTGAAGGCCAACCGGGGCCTCAATTGAAGCCCGTGATGGATGCAGGTAAGGGGGCAGGAGGGGTGGCTTATCTTGTACCGCCGCTGCCGCCGTCCATGTAGGATTTTCCGGATCAGGCCACGAAGCGGATTGGGGGGTCCGTGCACACCCCTGGAAGTTACCCTTTCTGACCCACGATGGAGATAGACAGCATATATATTTTTCTTCAGTGAATTGATAGTAGAATGGCAGAGCCATCGCTGTGCATTCATTTTTATTTTTATTTTGTTCCTTCTTTGTCTCTGTGAAACACTTTGGGAGGGGTCTACAGTGCTTCGAAAACCTGCAAACCCCGTTTGATGAGACCAGGAGGACGTGTCTCTGTCACTGGCGACTATGCCCTTATAACGGCGCCTTTTACTTTTTTGTGAACCGCCCAGAGAGCTCCGGCTATTGGGCGGTATAGAAATGTAATTAATAAATAAATAAATAAATAAATAAATAAATAAATAAATAAATCCGTAACTTGTGTCTGCATCCAGCACTAGGAGCCGTGAGGTCTTCTCCCAGGCCGCGAGGGCGGGTTGTGCATCCACAGTGAAGAGAGCCATGCACTCTGCTCATGATCGGAGGCACTCTCCTTTGTGTTATCCCTTCAAACTTTCCTGGGCTAAGTTCCAGCATTCAACCAAACTCCAGGATGCAAGTGCTACGGCCAACTTGTTTCTCATATCTCACATAGAGGCTTCCCCCATGAACAGGGTACTTGCTTGGCAATGGAAAGGGTTAATGTAGATCTCCCCCACCCCCACCCGCCACCCGCCACCACCCCAAATGCCAGCATCCAGGCCTTGCCTCCCAAGCTGCTGATAGAAGGCACATTTGAAAATAGCCTTGGCAAAGGCCTTTTAGTGTTTTTCCATCTTTTTTTTTCCCTTCCCCTCCTGGCCTCCCACAGGTCACGGCCCCAGGGAGGCTGACGTTGGATGGAAAAACCATTTATCTCCAGGCCGGGCCCGCCACGCGGGGGTCGGGGTGGGGAGGGGGGAGTGTAAGGCAGCGGCAGCTTCTTGCTCACTGGCGGCTGGGCTGGAAGAAAACTCCACCCCAGGCGCAAAAGCAACCACATCCTCCTGCCAGGATGTGTCCCTGGGGCTCAGTCCATCACTCCAGGGTAGGGGGTCCTTCTGGCAGGAGGCCAGGATCGGAGCCGGGGAGGCAGCCAGCCAGCTGACATGGCTCGATAGATAGCCAGCTGTTTTCAGGGAGTGGAAATGAGCGGGCGGAGCAGGACGATGGCCCCGGGGGGGCGGGGCTCACTATCCAGGCAAGCCTGCAGGTGGTACAGGCCCCCAGGCTGTGTGCAGCAGTGGGCGTGCAGTGGACAGAGGCTCTCCATGGGCTCGCCCCCATCTCCTGGCCCTTCGGTGGGTGCTGTGCGTGGCCGGCACGCCTCCTTCAGCATGTAGTGCCGGGCCTCACGGGCCTGAGACTAAGCAATCAGGCAGAACTCTTGGGAATACACCACCAGACCTTGGCAGGATTGGGGCCACGGCAAGAGAAGTAAACTGTAGCCCAGTGTTCCCCAGCCTGGTGCCCTCCAGATGTGTCAGAATACGACCCCCATCGTCTCCAGTCTGACACATCTGGCGGGTGCCAGGTTGGGCGAAGAAGCTGGACAACTATCTGTCAGGGATGCTTTAGGGTGGATTCCTGCACTGAGCAGGGGGTTGGACTCGATGGCCTTGTAGGCCCCTTCCAACTCTGCTGTTCTATGATTCTATGATTCTAATGTAGGGGGAAGACCTTGTTCGACCCTTTCCGCCTGTGTTTTGCTGATGGCCGTGTGTCTTTTGTTCCATCATCCACTCGTTGACGAATCAGAATTCTTTTAACCAGAATTTCGTTCCACTCGCGCTAATTCGTATCCGCGCTGGTTCGTGTTCACGCAAATGTCTACATGCGTAAATGCGCCGATCTGCATGAGTTAATACAACTTTCCCCCCCAGGGGAAAAACTGGTTCATGAGTTCACGGAATCCACATGTCTTGGGAAAAGCTGCTCAGCGGTGGAATCTGCAGGTCAGACTCATAAAAATTGAGTCTCATTTGAATCTGTTACGGATTTCTCCGATACCTAGATGGAGGAGTGGAACGGGAGGGTCCTCATCTCTCTCGGCTCCACTGCAGCCCCATTGTCAGGAAGCAGAAAAGCTCCTGGTGCTGGAAATGCAGGAAGTGCAAGTATGATCCATTGCTTAGGTATTTGCATGGCCAATTGGACCTAATTAACTCGCTCAGTTGTAGAGGTTTTGAGGGAGGGACAGTCCAGCAAATAGAATCATAGAATCATAGAGTTGGAAGGGGCCTCTAAGGCCATTGAGCCCAACCCCCTGCTCAATGCAGGAATCCACCCTAAAGCAACACTGACAGATGGTTGTCCACTTGCCTCTTGAAGGCCTCTAGGGTAGGGTGACCATATGGAAAGGAGGACAGGGCTCCTGTATCTTTAACAGTTGCATAGAAAAGGAAATTTCAGCAGGTGTCATTTGTATATATGGAGAACCGGGTGAAATTTCCTCTTCATCACAACAGTTAAAGCTGCAGGAGCTATACTAGAGTGACCAGATTTAAAAGAGGGCAGGGCACCTGCAGCTTTAACTGGCATGCTGAAGAGGGAATTTCATCATGTTCTCCATATATACAAATGACACCTGCTGAAATTTCCTTTTCAATACAACTGTTAAAGATACAGGAGCCCTGTCCTCCTTTTCATATGGTCAGCCTACTCTAGTGTGGGAGAGACCACAACTTCCCTAGGTCATTAGTTCCACTGTCATACTGCTCTAACAGTCAGGAAGTTTTTCCTAATGTCCAGCCAGAATCAGGCTTCTTCCTGTCACTTGGTAAGGCCCTATGAATGGCCATTGTGCATTAGCCAGTCCAGGCCCGGGCCCGATTCAAAGTGCTGGTATTAACATTTAAAGCCCTAAACGGCTTGGGGCCAGGTTATCTGAAGGAACGCCTCCTCCCATATGTACCTGCCCGGACCCTAAGGTGATCCTCAGGGGTCCTTCTCCGTGAGCCCCTGCCAAAGGAAGTGAGGCAGGTGGCTACCAGGAGGAGCAGGGCCTTCTCTGCTGTGGCACCCCGGCTGTGGAATGAGCTCCCTAAGGAGGTTCGCTTGGCACCTACGTTATATGCTTTTAGATGCCAGGTGAAGAAGACCTTTTTATTCTCCCAGCATTTTAACAGTTTATAAATAAATTTTATCTTGGTGTTTTAAACTTGTAATTTTGCATTGCTGCTGTTTTTATCTGGTTGAGCTTTTATGTTGTATTTTATATTATGGTTTTATACTGTTGTTTTATACTTTGAATTGTTTTAATTTTTGTGAACCGCCCAGAGAGCTCCAGCTATTGGGCGGTATATTTATTTATTTATTTATTTATTTATTACATTTCTATACCGCCCAATAGCCGGAGCTCTCTATAGAAATGTAATAAATAAATAAATAAATAAGCTATCGGAGGGAGGATTTGTAGGGTGTACTACTATGACTCACCATAGTTAATGGTATTGTCAATATAAGTAAAATGTTCTGCAGTGTTACTGGGTGAAGAAGTGGGATACGCTGCCTTGCTGACAGCAACTCTAAATTTCATTTTTTTAAAAGAAAAAAAATCTGTCTTACTGTGATATGCAAGCCAAGCCAATGCGTCAAATTTCTGAATTGGTTGCCTTTTCATATATAGCAGGTCACAATCTGAATTTCGTTTTCTTGGTTGGACCAGAAGGTGGTGATTCTCTGCCCCTTTGTCATGGTCAGATCACTACCTTGCGGAGGTTTAGACTTTCAGCAGCTTTCCCCCTCTGCACTGTTGTTCCGTCTGTACCCTAGAGGCTAACGGATCCTAATTTCCAGAGGGCTCCTGTTTGTTTATTTATTCCATAGAATCATAGAATAGCAGAGTTGGAAGGGGCCTACAAGGCCATCAAGTCCAACCCCCTGCTCAATGAAGGAATCCACCCTAAGGCATCCCTGACAGATGGTTGTCCAGCTGCCTCTTGAATGCCTTGACTGTGAGAGAGCCCACAACCTCCCTAGGTAACTGGTTCCATTGTCGTACTGCTCTAACAGGAAGTTTTTCCTGATGTCCAGCCGGAATCTGGCTTCCTTTAACTTGAGCCCGTTATTCCGTGTCCTGCACTCTGGGAGGATCGAGAAGAGATCCTGGCCCTCCTCTGTGTGACAACCTTTGAAGTATTTGAAGAGTGCTCTCCTGTCTCCCCTCCATCTTCTCTTCTCCAGGCTAAACATGCCCAGTTCTTTCAGTCTCTCTTCATAGGGCTTTGTTTCCAGACCCCTGATCATCCTGGTTGCCCTCCTCTGAACACGCTCCAGCTTGTCTGCATCCTTCTTGAATTATGGAGCCCAGAACTGGACGCAATACTCTAGATGAGGCCTAACCAGGGCCGAATAGAGAGGAACCAGGACCTCACGTGATTTGGAAGCTATACTTCTATTAATGCAGCCCAAAATAGCATTTGCCTTTCTTGCAGCCATATCGCACTGTTGGCTCATATTCAGCTTGCGATCTACATTTATTTGTTTGTTTTATTACATTTATATTCTGCTTTTTTTCCTCCAAGGAACCCAAGGTGGCGTACATAATCCTCCTCCTCTCCATGTTATCCTCACAACAACAAACCTGTGAGGTGGGTTGGGCTGAGAGTCTGTGACTGGCCCAAAGTCACCCAATGGGTTTCCATGGCCGAGTGGGGACTAGAACCCGGATCTCCCGACGCCCAGTCCGACACTCTAGCCCCTACACCACACTGTTGGAATGGATGGAGCTCCTGTCGAAGCCCTATTATTATTATTATTATTTATTTATATAGCACCATCAATGTACATGGTCAGTCAATGGCAGGGGTACACCGCCTAATGGGCTCCAAGGGCCACATTGAGTGGAGGCTGGTGGCTCCAATGTCAATGTGGGTCTGAATCCACTCCGGGTTTCAGTCAGAACTCTAAAGGAGCTGTCCAAGCTGTGACTGAAACCCAGAGGGGATCCACTGCCCCACTGACATCAGAGCCACATGGGGTATATCTGCCTGAGTGCCAGGGGCAGCACATGTGCACACACATATACACACGCATGCACACTCAGTGCCCCAACCCAATTACCTCTTTACCAACATTAGCAGTAGCGAAGCAGTGACCCAGCCTGCACTGGAGTTGATGGGGGAGGGCAGAGCCTAACCCCCCCTCCCTGCTCCAGCCACCCTGACCAGATCACAGCTTTACTGCCTCTATTTGTGGTGGAACAGCAGTGATCCAGGCTGCACAGGAGTTGCTGCGGGGAGAGAGGAGGCCTCGGTGGCTAGGAGCACGTTTTATCAGTTTATGCCAAACATGCCAGCTGTGATCCTATCTGGAGAGAGAACGAGCAACAATTATCCATGCTCTAGTAATTTCCGTGTAAGGCTACCTTTGAAAGGGGTTCGGAAACTTCAGCTGGTCCAAAATAGGACTTCTAGGTTGTGAACTGGGATTGTGCAATATGATCCTGTGACGCCAGTCATTTGCCAGCTGTGCTGGTTTTCAGTCCATTTCAGGGCCCAATTCAAAAGGGTAGTGTTGACCTTTCAATGCCCTAAATGCCTTGTGGCCGAGTAGCAAAAGGAACGCCTCTTTCCAGATGTACCTGCTGCCTGGACTTTTAGGGAATTTTCAGAGACTCTGTTCCAGGTGCCCCTGCCGATGGAAGTGGAGTGGGTGGCTATAAGAGAGAGCAGGGCCTTCTCAGTTCTGGCACCCCATTTATGGAGTGCCTTCTGGACAACCCTCTGTCGGGGATGCTTTAGGGTGGATTCCTGCATTGAGCAGGGGGTTGGACTCGATGGCCTTAGAGGCCCCTGCCAACTGTGCTATTCTATGATTCTATGATTCCCCAAGGAGGCTCACCTGGCACCCACACTGTTATCTTTTCAGTACCAAGCAAAGACATTTGTCTTCTCCCAGCTATTTTAGATTTTATTATGCCTTAAAATTTTCAAGGTCTTTTACATTTGTATGGTATTATTTATCTTACTATTCTTTTTAACCTGTTTTATTGTTTGAGCTGTCCTGTTTTGTTATAGGGTGATGTATAAACACCATATGATTTGATTTATTGCATTTATATACCGCACCATAGCTGAAGCTCTCTGGGCGGTTTACAAAAGTTAAAAACAGTGAACATTAAAAAAATATACAAAATTTAAAACCATCAAAAACACAAACAGTATAAAAACAACGGTATCCATTCAAAAACAACACTGGACCTTTACGGACCTGCAAATATAAAGTTATTTAATGGGAAAGGGGAAATTCATCTGTAGGGTGGTATTCTCTCTCGAGTGAGAATACCACTCTTGGTATTGCAGTGTGTTCAGGCATGATTGTTCAGGCATGATTCCAGCTGGACATCAGGAAAAACTTCCTGACTGTTAGAGCAGTACGACAATGGAACCAGTTACCTAGGGAGGTTGTGGGCTCTCCCACACTAGAGGCCTTCAAGAGGCAGCTGGACAACCATTTGTCAAGGATGCTTTAGGGTGGATTCCTGCATTGAGCAGGGGGTTGGACTCGATGGCCTTGTAGGCCCCTTCCAACTCTGCTATTCTATGATTCTATGATTAACGCTGTATGAAGTTAGAGTCACCATCTCCAGGTCCTCACCTAGCAAGAGAATCCCGAAGTAATGATGTCCAGTTTGACTTCTCGAGCAAATGCAGTCCACCTTTCGTTTCTTTTCAGCCTTCTCAGATGTGCTTTTTGCACTGATTTCTGGAGGAACAACACTGGGGAAATGCACACAAAGTGACAGACTTCATTGGGCGTCCAGAAAGGGATGCTCTTTTCTCTTTTCTCTGTTCTCAACTGGAGCTTGGCACAGACCGCTCCGAAAGGCAAAGCAATCCTGCCATCTGCTGGTTACATGAAGCAGAGCATTCTGGGAATTGTGTGTTATTTTCTGTGTTTTTTAAGTTAGGCCCCAGTTTGCATTAGCCCCAGTTTCAGGCTAAGGGGAGGCAGCTGCCTTGAGCCCTGGGTTCATGGCGCTCACAGGGCTGTCTTAACAGCATTAAAAGGCCCCCGAGCAAAGCAGTGCACTGGGCCCTGCCTACACAACCACTCACAGGAAGAAAAATTTAAATTATCTATAAAATAAACTTATATTTATTGGTACCTCCGACAAAATCAGTGTTTTGACATTTAAAAAAACATGCTGTACAGCAAAGATTAATCAATACAAACGCTTGGACAATATAACATGAGCCTTGAACTGGAAAACAAAAAATTCAACATAAAAATGGTACTTAGTTGGTTAAAGTCTGGTCTGTGCATAGATTAGCATGGGGTCCCTATGCTCGTGGGGGGCCCGGGCAACTGCCCAGCGTGCCCATGCATTAAGATGGCACTGCTTAGGCCCTATCCTAAGACCTCTCATCTTGACAACAGACCCACAATGATGGCAGAGGCAACAGTCAAGAGCTGGTGTCAGTAATTCCCCTTTCACTGAAGTCATAGAATCACAGAATCCTAGAATAGCAGAATTGGAAGGGGCCTACAAGGCCACTGAGTCCAACCCCCTGCTCAATGAAGGAATCCACCCGAAAGCATCCCTGACCGTGTCAGGTTTTCGTGTTAACCTTAACAGTAATTAAGGCAGATTATTGGCAAAGACTTGCAAGCTCAGCACACCTGTTGGTGTTTGAGTGAAGGGAGTAAAAAGCTCGCTCTTTCACAGCAATATGCAGTCAGCCAGTGGAGGTTTGAGGGTATGGCGTAAGCTGCTGCCAGGGAGAAAGGAGTATGCTGTTTTGATGCAAAGCCAACTTTTGTCAAGGAAAACCGTAAAGCTGTTATGCTTACTTTGATTTATGGCAAGCCTAAATGCCCACTTCCCAGGTCAGAAGCATATTACCTGCAGAAGAGATGTTTATCCCTTTCCTCCCTTTACCTATTTCTAGTGAGATAGCTGCCGCCCCCCTGCTATTTGATCCTGGATGTGGCATTTATTGTCAAGAGTTTGGGGGCATCTTTGGGGCACAATCTCCCATGTCACGTCTAGTTAGGCCCTCAGAATGCAAACTGCTTCTACAGCTTTCTGCTAACAAATCTAATGTATATATTACTGTAAAATTGCCAGGGAAATCCAACACACTAACATTTGACTTCAAAAGATGAAAGTTCTGAAAAGGAGGAGATTGTTAAGGACGAAGTTGAAGTTCAGTTAGAATGTTTACACCAGGTCAGGAAAAGTACCATTAAGCCTAGGGATGCTTCCAAAAAGGGGGCAGAGGGTGTCCCAGTGCTACAACTCAGGAAGTCTTGTGCACCAACTCTGTCATTTTTTCTTAACAGATTTACATAGAATCATAGAATAGTAGAGTTGGAAGGGGCCTACAAGGCCATCGAGTCCAACCCCCTGCTCAATGCAGGAATCCACCCTAAAGCATCCCTGGCAGATGGCAGTCCAGCTGCGTCTTCTGCAGTAATGAAAAAGATAGTAGTGGGAAAATAGGAAGGTGACAAATGCGCTCTGCGTAGAGCTAACTTTGTGCCTAGTCCAGAAACTTCAACTAGTTCAAAATATGGCAGCCAGGCTGGTCACCGATACACCTAGGGGTGACTGTGGTGTTACACCCCACAAGTCAATTCCCAAAGGTATGTCTGCTGTTTGTAAGTCTGTGGTTTGTAGAATGTTGGCCTGAGTGGGCGGAGTTAGGATGTCTTGGGAGGGGGGAGGAGGGATATATAAGGGAAGGACGGAGGGGATTGAGAGTTCTGTTCTGTTCTAGTTCTTGGCAGATGTTCTTTCCAGGGAGACTTGTTAGGTCCTCTTAGAGTCTGTAGTGCTCTCTGTATTTATGGTACTTAAGTTCTGGGAAATTTGAGGGTCAGTGTAGTGAGTGGTGTCTTTGGAGTGTGGTGTGCCCGTAGTGGAAGTATATTAATCAATACTGAGAATAAAGAAAGTTCAAGAGTGATTGTGTGAGAAAAAGGAAAGCGCGAATGTGAATGAGTGACCGGATTGTATGAAAGGTTTCAAAAAGGTTTTTAAATGTTGTTATTTGAAACAAAGCTTATGAACTTTTAAAAATAAATTTTGATTGTTTGTTTTAAAACTACCACAAAAATCCCACGTGTCTGTTTGGCGTTTATCATCTTAAGTTTACACCTTTAACACCCACTCTGACAATCATTCACCTAAGCAGGTATAACTCACAGCGCATTATTATATATATTAATAATCCTTCTCCATTTTAAACCCCTTTCTCCACATAGTTTGGAGGAAGGTGGTTCTTATCCCTTGCCTCAGGTGTATCAAGCGGTGGTGCTTGGCTTGAGCAGGGAGTAGCCTCGGCCAGGTCTGGTGTTCAGAGCCTGTGTCGCCCCATAAGAAGTGGTGGCAGACGTGAGGTCTGGTGTTCAGAGCCTGTGTCGTGGCAGTGACCACATCACACCAGTTTTAAAATCTCTTCACTGGCTGCCAATTAGTTTCCTGGCAAAGTATAAAGTGTTGGTTTTCACCTTCAAAGCCCTACATGGTTTGGGTCCAGGCTACCTGCGGGATCGCCTTCTCCTGTACAATCCGCCCCGCAGACTCAGGTCCTCTGGGAAGAATTTACTCCAGTCAACAAAAACAAGGCTGACAGTTATTACCCAGAGGAAGTTTTCTTCTGCTGCTCCCAGACTATGGAATGGCCTGCCAGGAGAGAATCGTCAACTTAACAGTCTTCCGGATTTTAAGAAAGCTATAAAGACTGATCTCTTCCGGCAGACCTACCCAGCTGAATTTTAGGATGTTTTTAGTATGTTTTTAGGAAGTTTTAACAATGTATACTATGTTTTTAATCAATATTTTATGCATTTTATACTTACTGTTGTTCCCCTCTTCGATCAAGATGGAGAGGCTGATAAGAATTATTACTATTATTATTATTATTATTATTATTATTATTATTATTATTATATTCTGTGAATGAATCAGAGCAATTCTGCTATAAAAGCCTCATCTGGAAGCACCCAAAGAGGTCACCAGGCAGGGTCAAGGAAGAAAGGCTTCCTTGAGAACATGGAAGTGTTAATCCTGCTCGATCTCTCGGCGGCTTTTGATACCATTGACCATGGTATCCTCCTGCATCGACTCCGTGGGATGAGCATCGGAGGCACTGTATTACAGTGGTTCTGCTCCTACCTACGGGGTTGTTTTCAGAGAGTAGCATTGGGTGACCAGTCCTCGGCCTCCTGGCAATTGAGCTATGGAGTGCCGCAGGGTACCATCTTGTCCCCAATGTTATTTAACATCTACATGAAGCCGTTGGGAGCGGTCGTTAGGGGATTTGGAGCTAAATGCCATCAATACGCTGATGACACGCAGCTCTATCTCCCTGTGACAACTGAATCAGGTGAGGCTGTGCAGGTCCTGGACCAATGCCTAGACTCAGTAATGGGCTGGATGAGGGCCAATAAACTGAGACTGAATCCTGGCAAGACGGAAGCCCTGTGGGTGAGTGGTTCCCGAGTCCGGGAGACAGGCTCATTGCCTGTTCTGGATGGGGTTGCACTGCCTCTGAAAGAACACGTTCGTAGTTTGGGGGTAGCCACCACGGCTCGGAGTGCCTTTGACCATCTTTGGTTGGTTCGCCAGCTACGGCCTCTCCTGGACAGGGTTAGCTTGACCACGCTGGTACAGGCATTGGTAACCTCAAGATTGGATTACTGCAACGCACTGTATGTGGGGCTGCCCTTGAAGCTGCTCCGGAAGCTGGAGCTAGTGCAGAATGCTGCAGCTCGGCTGTTGTCTGGAGCTGCCCCTTTCCAGCATGTAACTCCTCTGCTGAGGGAACTGCACTGGCTGCCTATTCGCTACTGGGCCAGGTTGAAGGTTCTGGTACTTGTGTACAAAGCCCTAAACAATTTGGGACCAGGATACCTGAGAGAGCACCTTCTCCCTTACCAACCTGCCTGGTCATTGAGGTCATCCGAGGGCCTGCTCCTGGTGGTTCCACATAGATCCATCCTCCGATTGGAATCCACCAGGGGAAGAGCCTTCAGTGTGGTGGCCCCCCTCCTGTGGAATTCCCTGCCTATGGAGGTCAGGCAGGCACCAACCTTGCACTCCTTTCGGCACCTCCTGAAAACATCTTTATTCCAAGAAGCCTTGGATTACTGTCATTGGCGTGCACACAGCAGGTTCAGGGGGTTCAACTGAACCCCCTAATCTGCTGCCGCCGCCATGTTTGCCCTGCCTGCACAGTGAGCCACTTGAGGGAGAGAGGACAAGCGAGGCGCCGCTGCTCTGGCCCGAGCTCCTCTAAGCGCGACCCAGCCCCGTAGCAGCTATGCAGCCTTGCTTCCCGGCTGCCCAGCTAACTTTCACAAAAAGGAAGTCTTGCAACAGTTCCTGCGAGACTTCCCAGCCAGCAGCCGAGATCTCGCGCGATTCAAGAGCGCGCCGAAGACCCCGGCTGCTGGCTGAGCTGCACAGCAAGGCTGCTCTGCGGGGCGGAAGCACGAGGCGCGGCGGCGGGAGAACGAGTATCGGGCGGCGCGAGGGCCAGAGCCGTGGGCAGCGCGAGGAGGGAGGATGAGAAGCAGCAGCAGCAACAGCACCTTACGAGGCAGAGGGAGGAGCAGCGGGAGGCCAGCAGCGCTGCCAGGGAAGGTACGTGGCCCCCGCGTCCATTCCCCATCCTCAGCTGCTTGGTTTTCGCCCGCCTCCCCCTCAGCAACCTCTAATAACGCCCAACCCAGATTGCTTCTCCTGCACAAGCCCCCTAGAACAAACGAAGCTCTACTCCAAGGGAGGCTTTGTGTAGGAAACGTGGGCTTTGGATTGTGTTTGTGCCGTATTGCTATCCTGGGGATGAGCACACGTCAGGAGGTTCCCACCATCTGTATTTCTCTCTTTTTCTTTAATGTAAAATGTCTTGTCTTCTGTGAGCTCAGCTTAAATACTTTCCAGAGAATAAAATCTTTGCCTATTCTTCTTTTAAAGGATTATGCTTTGGTAGAAAAATACGTCTGTTATATATTTTTTTCAAAAGTTTGCCGGTGGCTTTCTTTAATATGTTTTGGTAGTCTTCATATGTGGTAATTAGGTTCCCAATTCTGACAAATTTGGGAGAGATAAAAAGCTGTGTTTTATTTTTGCTTTTAATTTGACAAGTATTTTGGTAACTTTTCAGCATGATGCTGTTTTTAATAACCACTACCACCACTAAAATGGGAGTAACTGCTGCAGCAGCTGCTGTGGTTGTGTTAATTGTGTAGGCCAGGGAATGTCTGTGAAAGGCACTTAAAGGAGTAGGGAAGCTCAAACAGCACAATGGGCCAAAGTTTTTATTAAAAGTGTATATAATTGCATTTTTTTAAAAAAGAAACAAAAGCAATGTTATAATACGCTTAACTGCTATGCAGAAAATGGAAGACGGCATTATTCAAGCTTGTGATACCCTGCTTCTGATCTTCCAAAAGCACCAAGCTAATTAGGAAACAAATAGCTATATAATATTTCTGGCTTTGCTTAGGAATCAAATTTTATTAAGGGTTTGGCCACAGTGGTTTGTTTTTCATTTATTCCCCACCACCACCACCAAGAGCATAATGTGACACAAGCCAGCAAGGCCAAAATTGTTAAAAGAATAACATGGGATCTCTTCCTTGTAAAACTTGTACAGTATGTGGTGACTCTTTTGTACATGGTTTAGAGACAAATATTGAACATGAAACCACCAGACCAATAGACTATAAATAATTCCGTAGGAACTTAACTTGTAAGAAATCACTGTAGTTGCTTTTAAACAATTTCAAACTACGTTTTGGGGTTGTTCTGTTTTTGTTTTTTTCTTCTTCAGATTGTGCAAAGACTGAAAGCTAAGTTTGCATTTCTAAAATGTTGACTTATTCTGCAAGAGTTCTTAGTAACTTCTTGAATGTGGTAGATCTTGGAAAATGTCAATTCTTTGCTTGTAATGTTATCCTGTAGCTAGGGTGTTTGGCAGAGATGTTCAAAAATGAAAATATTTTAGAACATGGTTTAGTTCGAGAAATAATTTTCTTACTTCAAGAATCCTGCTGATTTAACTGTACAGCAATGAGGATGATCAGGGGTCTGGAAACAAAGCCCTATGAGGAGAGACTGAAAGAACTGTTTAGCCTGGAGAATACTTGAAAGGTTGTCCCACAGAGGAGGGCCAGGATCTCTTCTCGATCCTCCCAGAGTGCAGGACACGGAATAACGGGCTCAAGTTAAAGGAAGCCAGATTCCGGCTGGACATCAGGAAAAACTTCCTGACTATTAGAGCAGTACAACAATGGAACCAGTTACTTAGGGAGGTCATAGGCTCTCCCACACTAGAGACCTTCAAGAGGCAGCTGGACAACCATCTGTCAGGTATGCTATAAGATGGATTCCTGCATTGAACAAGGGGTTGGACTTGATGACCTTAGAGGCACCGTCCAACTCTTACTATTCTATGATTCTAATTTTAGTACTTTTTGAACCACTTACTTTCTCTTGATTTCAGAATAGCAGGGCATCTGTCATTCTTTTCAACCAATTTTCTTTAATCAATTATTACTTTTTCAAAGGATGTGATCTCTCCATTAAACTAGACGTGCAGTATCTGGCAAAAGTCATGCTCTCCTCTGCTGTTCTGGTGTGCCCTGACACAGAGCCCTCAGCTATTCTAGCCTGTACTACTGCAGACTCCTCAAACTATTTCGACTACTCTTGCAGATTCCCCAACTGTTCTGGCCTGCCCTATCACAGACCCTGTAACTATTCTGGCCTGCCCTAAGACAAGTGTTGGATTCAATGTGTTGTTTATATTTTAAATTTTTCAAGTATTTAAAAATGTAAGCTGTATATATCTAGTATCAAGGTGCTCTCCATATGCCAAATGTGGACTTGCTTGGTGTTGAAATCTGCACCCAATGAGTTAAAATACACTTGATCTTTGAACCACAACAAGCCTGATCAAGAAACCTGAATCTGTTTTAGTAAGTTTGGATTAGGTCATTATCTGATTAAATTTAAAGATGGTGAAAATTGACTATCTTTATATATGCCTGGTTATCACTACAGCAAAAAATAGTATTCAGAGTCTCCATTTTAAAATGTGTATTTTTAAAGTACAGATTACTTGTTAATTAAAAAAAATACAGTTTACTTCAGTTTTCGTTTATTTTGTTTGTTTGATGAATGAAAAAAAGTCCTTTATTACTATATATTTAATCAATGTTTACCTTAAAAAAAATAATCCCTGGCTGAACCCCCTAATGAAATGTGCTGCGCACGCCTATGATTACTGTTACTGCTTCTTTTAAATTTTGTTTTAACTGTTTTCATTCTGTTTTTATTTTCATTTTACCTTGTACACCACTCCGAAATTTTTCAATGGGGAGCGGTATATAAATATTCTAAATAAATAATAAATAAATAAAGGAATCATAGAATCACAGAATAGCAGAGTTGGAAGGGGTCCACAAGGCCATCTAGTCCAACCCCCTGCTCAATGCAGGAATCCACCCTAAAGCATCCCTGACGGATTGAGAATAGAAAGGAACACGTACTGGCATGACCAAAATGCCAGCAGACAATAAGGGTGCAGCGAAAGGCGTTCTGGAGGACTAGATTTAGCCGGCTGTTTGTCAACTTCCTGTTGCTGAGAAACCTGAAAGAGAGTTCCCGGAATGACTGAGAGAGGAAACGAAAGTTAACAAGGCCAGGGCAAGAACAGGCTTTGGGTGCCTCTAGACATGGCCTCCACTGACAAAATTGGCTTCTTAGATGAATCACCATGTGGGGCTGTTTTATTTATTTATTTGCAATTTCTAAAGCACCGTTTAGGACCTATAACTGTCACCACATTCCAAAAGGCTTGAGCCCATTCTCTTTGGTGGGGAGCTGTGACAGGAAATAAATGCTTTTGCCATCCCATGTTTTCCACATTACCAATTTGGGTTCTTTTTATCTGGAAACTTGAAATGCCCGGTTGTATGGAGCATGTATTTATCTTATTTGGCAAGGACAGTGGTGATGCCAGCACAGGCTGTACAAGGGCGAGATCCATGTCTAAATAGTCTGATGGCTTTTCTACCGTAGTAAATATGCAACCAAAGGATGTGACCTTCAACTTTACCTGGTCGCTGTTGCATGTTGTGTAAAAGCACTGAAATCGAAAATTCTGTTTTTGTTTTTTAAAAAATGTTTGGGTACCTTTTATTGGAGCAACTAATGTTCAAAACTTCAGAAGTTCAACTGTTCGGTTACAAAGAACCTGCCTTCACATTTGTATCATATTGGACACTTTCTTTTCTTGTTTTTGTTCTGTGGGACCAAAATGTATACAAAGTCTGGTAACCAACTGCTGGATACAACTTTCAAGATTCTATAAAAAATAAAGTTTAGTTGATGGAGAGAAAAACTGTCACAAGGCAGTTTTCAAACAATAAATAGAACATGATAATACAATAATGATTATATAACCCTCTAAAATAAAAAGTACCAAGAATCTGCAGACAGCAATTAATAAAATATAGTTTAATATCTTTAAAAGTCTTCGTTTTTTCTAAAAAGAAATTAATAATGGTAGAGTTGCACAAACTTCAGGGGTGGAATAAATTCCACAAATGTGAGGCCACTGTGGAGAAAGCTGTGCTTCTGGTACCCCCCAGTGCTGGCTGGGGAACGCTGGAAGTTGTGGGGGCTTTTTTTCTGTCTAAACAGGCAAAGGGCGGACATGGCCCCACACACTGATCTTCTCTGAGTTCAAGCGCTCCTTCAGATCACCAGGTCCTGTTTAGTACTTTAAGAACATAAGAAGAGCCCTGAGGCTCGATCAGACCGAGGGTCGACTTAGTCCAGGACTCTGTTGCCACAGTGGCCAAACAGCTGTTGACCAGGGACCCACAAAGCAGGACATGGTGCAACAGCACCCTCCCACCCATGTTCCCCAGCAACTGGTACACACAGGCTTACTGCCTCGGATACTGGAGGCAGCAAATAGCTATCGGGGATAGATAGCCTTTGCCTCCAGGAATTTATCCAATCCTCTTTTAAAGCCATCCAAATTGGTGGCCATCACTACATCCTGTGGTAGTGACTTCCATAATTTAACTATGAGCTCCCTGAAGACGTAAAAAATTCAGTACTTTAAATAGGCCCTGGAAACAAACAGGCAGCCAATGTAATTTGTACAGAATAAGTGCAAGGTGTGGCATTTGATCCATCATTAAAGGCATCCCAACCTAAAGCAAATTGCCACTATCCAACCTGGCATAATAGACAAACCTGGCTCAACAACTGCATCTTCCAGCTGTTCCAGTGGTGGAGAATAAGGTATCTCATACTATTGTAGATCACAAGCTGAATATGAGCCGGTGCGATATGGCTGCAAGAAAGGCAAATGCTATTTTGGGCTGCATTAATAGAAGTACAGCTTCCAAATCACGTGAGGTCCTGGTTCCTCTCTATTCAGCCCTGGTTAGGCCTCATCTAGAGTATTGTGTCCAGTTCTGGGCTCCACAATTCAAGAAGGAAGCAGACAAGCTGTAGCGTGTTCAGAAGAGGGCAACCAGGATGATCAGGGGTCTAGAAACAAAGCCCTTTGAAGAGAGACTGAAAGAACTGGGCATGTCTAGCCTGGAGAAGAGAAGATGGAGGGGAGACATGAGAGCACTCTTCAAATACTTCAAAGGTTGTCACACAGAGGAGGGCCAGGATCCCTTCTCGATCCTCCCAGAGTGCAGGACACGGAATAACGGGCTCAAGTTAAAGGAAGCCAGATTCCAGATGGACATCAGGAAAAACTTCCTGACTGTTAGAGCAGTACGACAATGGAATCAGTGACCTAGGGAGGTTGTGGGCTCTCCCGCACTGGAGGCCTTCAAGAGGCAGCTGGACAACCCTCTGTCAGGGATGCTTTAGGGTGGATTCCTGCATGGAGCAGGGGGTTGGACTCCATGGCCTTGTAGGCCCCTTCCAACTCTGCTGTTCTATGATTCTATGATTCTATTACCTCTGCTTTTCAGAAGTATGATTTGGACTCTTAAAATCACAGAACCAGCTTAGTAGACACGAGATATGTAATACAGGTGAAGCTTATACAATCTGTCTTCGAGTTACTGCAAACTATTCTGCTGCATTGCAAGGGTGGAGTCACACTTCTTTGCAGTTGCGTTGTTTCATTACTCACTTTTTATCAGCCATTCAGGAGACATCAATGCAGGTCTGTTGTGATTCTGTGCTTTCTGAGTAGCCCTTCCATCAGTTTTGAGATTTCATTTGTGATTTTTTTTTTAATAATTTGATTAGGCTGACCATAGGCACTGGGGAATTATGGAAACCTTTGGGGAAATCAGGACAACCGGAGCTGGGGCCCAACTTACCAGAGAAACGGGGTGCCCAGCCTGTGGGTCAAACCCCCTGCTCAATGCAGGAATCCATCTTAAAGCATCCCTGACAGATAGCTGTCCGGCTGCCTCTTGAAGGCCTCTAGTGTGGGAGAGCCCACAACCTCACTAGGCAACTGATTCCATTGTCGTACTGCTCTAACAGTCAGGAAGTTTTTCCTGATGTCCAGCTGGAATCTGGCTTCCTGTAACGTGAGCCCCTTATTCCATGTCCTGCACTCTGGATTATCAAGAAGAGATCCTGGCCCTCCTCTGTGTGACAACCTTTCACGTATTTGAAGAGTGCTAGCATGTCTCCCCTCCATCTTCTCTTCTCCAGGATAAACATGCCCAGTTCTTTCCGTCTCTCTTCATAGGGCTTTGTTTCCAGACCCCTGATCAACCTGGTGGCCCTCCTCTGTCCTTTATGACTGAGTATTCAATAAATGTTCAACTTTTACAAAAAATCCCTGGGTGCACACCCTAATGAAATGTGCTGTGCACGCCTATGCACTGTCTGTGAGAAATTGTAGGAGAATTTCTCCTCCCCCTGGGGAAATTTGGTGAAATCGTCCCCCCAATTTCTCTTCGCACAAACAGGGTAGAGGATTCCGAGAGGCTGCTTGTGCACAGCTCTAACTGGGAGGGAGCTGATTAACTTCGGCATCCATGATGCGATCGGGAGGGAATTAGAATGAGTAAAGGGACCAGGAGGAAGAAGGAGGCGGCAGAGGTTTGTACGTACTTACTTATTTGACGTATTTTTAATCTGCTCCTCAGCCAAAAAGATTCCCCAAACAGCTTACAGGCACTTAGTGAAACTAGACAGTCCGTGCCTGCAAGCTTAACAATCTAAGCAGTCATGACACACAAGGAAAAGGAAATGGGGAGGGAAGAGGAAAAAGAAACGTGGGCCTTAGCTACACCTACCGGTTAGCCCGCGACAGAGGAGGGAAGATCTCGCGATGTGTTTATCAGTTAAAATTATTGGGATAAAAGCTGTGATAAAAGCCAGAGCTCACGGTTTACACGCCAGCATTCGTTTCTCCCGGAAGTCCCGTCCCACAATGTGTTTATCATGAGATCCCTCCCGTTTACATATGACACGTGACGACCTCAGGTGAGGTGTCGCGCCCGCCATTTTTTAAAAACATAAAGGGGCAGCAGCAAATGAACGCTCATGTGCAAATGGTAAGTATTTTTTTTAAATTTAAATTACTTTCCCCGCATCCCCCACCCTACCCCCGATGGGCGCAGCACTCCTGAAGAGCGCTGCGCTGCGCCCCATGCACAGCTCCCAGCTCCTTGCCAGGAATTGCGGGGAGCTGGGTCAACCGTGGCACCCAGCCACACGTTCCACAGTCTCGGGCTCAGCCTGGGACCGCGGAAAAACTGGGGCCAAAAGGTAGGGCGAAGTTGTCACACAGAGGAGGGCCAGGCTCTCTTCTCCATCCTCCCTGACGGCAGGAGCAGTGCGGGCTTTCAGTTGGCCATCCGTCTCACCGGGCCCGCCTCCTGCTGTGGAGGGAATGAGTGGGTGGGCTGTTTTATCTGTGCCCACCCTGGGTTGCTGCAAGCCCCTTCTGTTAGAAATCAAGTCTTCTGTAGCAATTTCATCAAAGCTGTAAATGAAAATATATTGCTCAACCAACAGGAAGTGTTGACATATTAGCAAGAGTGTGAACCTCCCGGCGAGGACAGGAAGGACGTGATCACAAAAAACAAATGTTCCAGTTTTGCAATACCCATCAACGTCTTGTTTTTTCCTGTCCTTAGAACTCTGCACATAAATATCAATCCTTGCTTATCATTGGTTGAAAAGCTTATCTATTAGTGTATTATGATTGGTTTATTATATGCTGTTGCTTCTGAGGATGTTACCCTATAAGTATGCCGCTTTGCCTACCACTAGTGGGCAGTCCTTCAGGTCCTCTAATTGTGGCCACCTTGCAGTGCTGCTTGTAATAAGCTTTTTCTAAAACGAGAGAAAACCGTGTCTTAGAGTTTTTGGCCGCCACTCAACGAATCCCAATTAGAACCCTGAAACCTGCCTTTTCAGGGTTCCTCCACACTGCCCGGCTTCCAGCGACCAATCAGGGATCACCATCCGCCCTGGAACACACGCATACACCTGGCTCAAACCAGAGCAAGGTCACATGGCGGAAGTGCTGTGGTCACCTCACTTTGAAGAAAGTAGTCAGGTTAGTCCCTGACTTTTTTAGCACATGGCTTCATAAAAGCCCCACGATGGCTGCAATTCGGCAGCTGCGTGGTATAACTGGCGCAGCAGCACCACGCAGCCGCTGAAGGGCAAATAAGCCATATGGACAAGCTCCTTAAGAGAACTCTGTGCTGCCCCTCCCGCTTGCACCCAGCCTCAAATATCTTGGTGATTTAACAGCAATCCCCGCAAGCTTGCTGATGATGAATGCCAGGTTGATTGATTGATTGATTGATTGATTGATTAAATTTATATACCGCCCCATATCCGACGCTCTCTGGGTGGTTTACAAAAGTAAAAAACAGTGGACATTAAAAAAGTATACAGAATTTAAAACCATCAAAAAATATAAAAACAACAGTATAAAACAGTATCCCTTTTAAACAACAGTTCTGGGGTCCATTAAAAAACAAACCCAGCATATGCTGTTAAATGCCTGGGAGAAGAGAAAGGTCTTGACCTGGTGCCGAAAAGATAACAATGTTGGCGCCAGGCGAGCCTCATCGGGGAGATCATTCCATAATTGGGGGGGCCACCACTGAAAAGGTCCTCTCCCTTGTTCCCATCCAAATGTTCCAGAACCATGTAAGATCTACTGCCCTGAAGAATTGTGTATCAATCACCGAGAGACAACAACAATTCTCGCATCACCTCCAACAATATGTTTGTGATACCTGCAAAAGTGATACCTAGCTAGTTATCCATACTCTGATAACCTCTCGTTTGGATTACTGCAATGCGTTATACGTGGGGCTGCCTTTGAAAACGGTCCGGAAACTTCAACTGGTACAAAACAGGGCAGCACGGTTATTAACAGGGACTGGCCGACGAGACCACATCACGCCAGTCCTTTTCCAGCTTCATTGGCTGCCAGTCCAGGTCTGGCCAGATTCAAAGTGCTGGTATTGACATTTAAAGCCCTAAACGGCTTGGGGCCAGGCTATCTGAAGGAACGCCTCCTCCCGTATGTACCTGCCCGGACCCTAAGGTCATCCTCAGGGGCCCTTCTCCGCGAGCCCCTGCCAAAGGAAGTCAGGCAGGTGGCTACCAGGAGCAGGGCCTTCTCTGCTGTGGCACCCCGGCTGTGGAATGAGCTCCCTAAGGAGGTTCGCTTGGCACCTACATTATATGCTTTTAGACGCCTTTTTATTCTCCCAGCATTTTAACAGTCTATAAATAAATTTTAACTTGGTGTTTTCAATTTGTAATTTTGCATTGCTGCTGTTTTTATCTGGTTGAGCTTTTATATTGTATTTTATATTATGGTTTTATACTGTTGTTTTATACTTTGAATGTTTTTAATTTTTGTGAACCGCCCAGAGAGCTCCGGCTATTGGGCGGTATAGAAATGTAATAAATAAATAAATAATAAATAAAAGTTTCAGAGTCTCTCGTTCCCCAGCACAGGGAAAGATCTGGTCTGCGGTACGTGGCGTCCTGAACAAGCAGGCCAGCAGTTTGGAAAACCACTATGATTGCCAGAGAGAGTCATCAGGCAGGACCAGGGGTGCGGGGTGGGGGAGCGGAATTCCTAACACTAGAGATCAGAGGCAGAAGAACTGCTGTCCTGAGGATGTGGTGGACCTGTTCACTGCAAACCTGAAACCAGCTCCAAAGCTCCAGACAGAGTCCTACTTGAGAGGAAGCCTTTTTTATAAAACAATAACAGCCCTACCTATTGTTTCAAGCTGGGCTCCTCTGCTTACCAAGGAGCCGTAGTTCGTGCCCCGTGGCAAAAGAAAGAGGGAGGCTGGAGGGAGCTGGTGCCTGTGCAACATCTGCAGCTGTGCACCCCAGGATGTGGTTTGACAGGGGTGGGATCAGAAGTGGGTGGGCCCGCATGAGAGCATCCACAGTCTTCGCACCCCAACCCACCCTACTCCTCCCCTTCACACCATGTCACTCCGCTTCTGAAATCTCTTCATTGGCTCCATGTCACTCCGCTTCTGAAATCTCTTCATTGGCTCCCAATTCACTCCAGAATCCAATATAAACTTCTCCTGTTGACCTTCAAAGCTTTTCACGGTCTAGCTCCTGCCTATCTCTCCTCTCTCATCTCACACTATTGCCCCGCTCGTGCTCTTCGCTCCTCTGATGCCATGCTTCTTGCCTGCCCAAGGGTCTCTACTTCCCTTGCTCGGCTTCGTCCATTTTCCTCTGCTGCCCCTCATGCCTGGAATGCTCTTCCAGAACACCTGAGAACTACCAACTCAATCACAGCTTTTAAAACACAGCTAAAAACTTTTCTTTTCCCTATAGCTTTTAAACTTTGAGTTTGTTCTGACTCTATACTGTTAGCTTCACCCTTCCCGGTGCCTGTTTACACTTCCCTGTGCCTGTTTGCATTCTTTTTCCCTCCTTATTGTTTACTACAACTTTATTAGATTGTAAGCCTATGCGGCAGGGTCTTGCTATTTACTGTGTTATCTGTACAGCACCATGTACATCGATGGTGCTATATAAATAAATAAATAAATAAATAATAATAATAATAATAATAATAATAATAATAATAATAATAATAATACATTGCAGTGGACAGAAGTTGGAAGCTGCAAATTCCATTGCAGTGGAATTATGGAAACCTCTGGGGAAATCAGGACAACCGGAGCTGGGGCCCAACTTACCAGAGAAACGGGGTGCCCAGCCTGTGGGTCCAACCCCCTGCTCAATGCAGGAATCCATCTTAAAGCATCCCTGACATATAGCTGTCCAGCTGCCTCTTGAAGGCCTCTAGTGTGGGAGAGCCCACAACCTCACCAGGCAACTGATTCCATTGTCGTACTGCTCTAACAGTCAGGAAGTTTTTCCTGCTGTCCAGCTGGAATCTGGCTTCCTGTAACTTGAGCCCCTTATTCCATGTCCTGCACTCTGGATTATCAAGAGGAGATCCTGGCCCTCCTCTGTGTGACAACCTTTTAAGTATTTGAAGAGTGCTATCATGTCTCCCCTCCATCTTCTCTTCTCCAGGCTAAACATGCCCAGTTCTTTCAGTCTATCTTCATAGGGCTTTGTTTCCAGACCTCTGATCATCCTGGTTGCCCTCCTCTGAACACACTCCAGCTTGTCTGCGTCCTTCTTGAATTGTGGAGCCCAGAACTGGACGCAATACTCTAGATGAGGCCTAACTAGGGCCGAATAGAGAGGAACCAGGACCTCACGTGATTTGGAAGCTATACTTCTATTAATGCAGCCCCAAAGAGCATTTGCCTTTCTTGCAGCCATATTACACTGTTGGCTCATATTCAGCTTGTGATCTACAACAATTCCAAGATCCTTCTCGTTTGCTGAGCCAAGTATCCCCCATCTTGTAACTGTGCCTTTGTTTCTATTTCCTAAATGTAGAACTTGGCATTTATCCCTATTAAATTTCATTCCATTGTTTTCAGCCCACTCAGTAAAGGTGTAGCCAGCTAATAATCCATGTAAGTCTGCAAGTTTGGTTCGTTCCTTTCATTCACTGCATGGGCCCAATTAGCATTGTGCCACACAAGTGGTTTCCGTCTCATCCAGAATCTCAGCTTTTTTATTTGAGGTAGGAAAGTTCCAAAGGTGTCCTACAAAGATGTCTGAGAGGAGCCGAAACTCTGACTCAACTGTGCAAAGTGACAGGGTGGGGAGGGACAGAGTTCTATCTCACCATCGATTCAGGACCAAAGCTTGTGTTGCATTATGCACAAGTTTAAGAAAAGGATTCTACATGATGGCCACTTCCCTTTTCAAGTAAAAGCAATTGTGTGGGGTCCTGATCCAGATCAGAAGCGCACCAAGCACAGAGGAGGGATTTAACCCTTTCCATCCTGCAGTGATTTCCAGCCAACAACTACCCAACTCAGCCTGTTATTTGCCTCCTAACTGTAACACAGCGTCTCAGCCCCAGTGACAAAGTATAAACTCTTTCTTCACAATAAGAAACTTTAAATTAAAACAAAACTACGCTCTAAATAAACTCCCTACCTTCTCCCAGTAACAAACTTCTAGTAAACAAACCCTATAACAGCAATAATAACGATAAAAAAAAAGTTATGAAGGTCAGCAGGGGTGTGGGGGCTTCCCAGTGTATTGCACTGAGTGACACATGTATGACTGCTGGACAGAAGTCATGGGTGTGTGCTCAGTGTAATAAGCTCCTGGCTCCCAGGGAAGAAGTTCGTTCCCTTGAAGACGAGGTTGCTGACCTGGAGAAGCTAAGAGAGGCAGAGAGGTTGTCAGATGAGACCATCAGGGACCTAACAGTGATGTCCCACTCCATCAGTGTCAGGTCCCCTGCAGTCACAGAGAATGCGGGTCTTCAGGAAGAGGGAAATGATCCCTTAGAAATCATCCCATTCCTCAGAAAATGTTCAAATTTATTTATTTATTTATTTATTTATTTATTTGTTTATTTATTTATTACACTTATACACCACCCCCATAGACAGAGCTCTCTGGGCAGTTTATAGAAATTCTAAAATTGAGATAAAAACAAGTATACAAAATTTAAAATGTTAAAACGCAGAACATACACACATAAAGCATTAAAAACCATTAAAAATAAATAAATATGTGGGTGATTAAGATGTGCCGCCGTATGCCTGGGCAAAGAGGAAAGTCTTAATCTGGTGCCAGAAAGATAGCAGCATTGGCGCCAGGCGAGCCTTGTCAGGGAGATAATTCCATAGTCTGGGGGCCACCACCGAAAAGGCCCTGTCCCTCGTTGCCACACTCCGAGCCTCTCTCAGAGTAGGCACCCGGAGGAGGACCTTAGATGTTGAACGTAGTGACCAGGTATATTCACGTCGGGAGAGGCGTTCCATCAGGTATTGTGGTCCCAAGCCGTGTAAGGCTTTATAGGTCAAAACCAGCACCTTGAATTGGGCTCAGAAACATACAGGCAGCCTGTGCAAGCGGACCAGAGCAGGTGTTATACGGTCAAACCTTCTGGTTCCCGAAATCAATCTGGCCGCTGCATTTTGCACGAGCTGCAGCTTCCAAACCGTCTTCAAAGGCAGCCCTGCATAGAGGGCATTGCAGTAATCTAACTTGGAGGTTACCAGAGCACGGACAACTGAAGCCAGGTTATCCCTGTCCAGATAGGGACGTAGCTGGGCCACCAACCGGAGTTTATAGAAGGCGCTCCGTGCCACCGAGGTCACCTGAGCCTCAAGTGACAATGATGGATCTAAAAGAACCCCCAAGCTACCAACCTGCTCCTTCAGGGTGAGTGCAATCCCATCCATAACTGGTAGAACACCCCCCATCCTGTCAGCGGAATCACCTACTAACAGCATCTCAGCCTTGTCTGGATTGAGTTTCAGTTTATTAGCCCTCATCCAGTCCATTGTCGCAGCCAGGCACTGGTTCAACCCATCCACAGCCTCTCCTGCTGAAGATGAAAAGGAGAAATAGAGCTGCGTGTCATCAGCATACTGATGACAGCACACTCCAAAGCTCCGGATGACCGCCCCCAGCGGCTTCATGTAAATGTTAAACAACATGGGGGACAAAACCAACCCCTGCGGGACCCCATACTTGAGAGTCCACCGGGCTGAGTAATGTTCCCCAAGCACCATCTTCTGTATCCGACCTGCCAAATAGGAGCGGAACCACTGCAAAGCAGTACCTCCCACTCCCAGCTCAGACAGTCATCCCAGAAGGATACCATGATCAATGGTATCGAAAGCCGCTGAGTGGTCGAGGAAAATCAACAGAGTCACACTCCCTCTCCTGTCTTTCTCTTGACATATCTCGCACTGAGGATGTGCCTCCGGGTAGTGCAAGGTTAGATCACACAGCTGGGTTTGTGACAGGCATATAGACCACGTCTAGTGTGAAGGTTGCGGATAATACATGCCGTCAAGATCGCATAGTAGACAGTGCTGGGGTGGAGTCAGTTGTCATGGTCTATGTTGATACCAACGATGTGAGGAAATGTAGTCGTGAGGTCCTAGAAGCCAAATTTAAGTTGCTAGGCAGGAGGTTGAAATCCAGGACCACCAAAGTGGCTTTCTCTGAAATGCTACCAGTTCCACATGCAGGGCCAGCTAGGCGGGTGCAGCTGAGAAGTCTCAATGTATCAATGAGACGATGGTGCAGAAAGGAGGGATTCAGATTTGTTAGGCACTGTAAGAAAAAGAATTGAAAATAAAACTGCTAGTATCATACTGCCTTCATACAAATCGATGGTGTGACTACACTTAGAATACTGTGTACAGTTCTGGTCACCGCACCTTTAAAAAAAGATATTATAGAGCTGGAAAAAGTACAGAAAGGGGCAGCTAAAATGATTAAGGAGCTGGAGCATCTCCCCTATGAGGGAAGGTCACAACAGCTGGGATTGTTTAGCTTGGGGGGAAAAGGAGGCTGAGGGGAGACATGATAGAGGTGTACAAAATTATGCATGGTGTGGAACATGTGGATAGGGAGACATTTTCTCCTCTCAAAATACTAGAAACTGGGGTCATCCCATGATTGGTGGGAGATTCAGGACAAATAAAAGGAAGTTATATAGTTAAATTATGGAACTCACTACCACAAGATGTAGTGATGGCCACCAATTTGCATGGCTTTAAAAGAGGGTTGGATAAATTCCTGGAGGTGAAAGCTCTCAATGGTCACTAGCCTTGATGGCTACATGCTGCCTCCAGTATTCGAGGAAATAAGCCTGTGTGCACCAGTTGCTGAGGAACATGGGTGGGAGGGTGCTGTTGCACCATGTCCTACTTTGTTCATCCCTTGCTGATGGCTGGTTGGCCACTGTGTGAACAGAGTGCTGGACTAGATGGCCTCTTGGGGCCTTGCTAGACCTACCTTTGAATCTGGTTGGGAGAAGGGGCCAGCCTGCGCTAAAAGTAGCACGGGCCATCGCCCCTGTCTATACGTAAGACGCGATGGGCTACAGGAAGGACCCGTCACGTCCACCATTTTATTTTAGTTTAAAGGGGCCATGTGCACAGGAGCGCACCAACGATAAAGGTAGGCTTTTTTAAAAAAAAAAAACTGTTCCCTGCTCCCCCCTGCCTCCGATTTCTCCCCCGCCCGCGATCTCTGACCCCCCACCCGCGATCTCCAATCCCCCCGCCCGCCTGCCCTCAATCTTCAATCCCCTTCCCACGATCTCCAATCCCCCCCCGCCCGCGATCTCCAATCCTCCAATCCCCCCCGGCTCCGTTTCCCCACCCCCCCATCTCCCCACCTGGAACACTGCGCGCCATCCAGCGCTTTTCCCAGCTACTCGCGAGTAAATGCGGTAGCCGGGAAAAGCGGCGGAACAGGCTATACGCCCACAGTCTTGGACTCAGCCTGAGACCACGGGAAATACCATGCCACAACCGGTGCCGGTTATCCCAAGCCAAGGAAGGGTTACCCCTGCCTGAGCCCGGGATTCCCTGTGCGTCATCTAGACTCACTGGGGGCGGTCCGGGGCTTGCACCAGGCTACCCCGTCATCTAAAAAGGCCCTTGGTCTGATCCAGCATCAGTGTTCTTCTTACGTTCTTTTATTTAAACTTGTATTGATTTAAGTTCTTTTACTTGTGTCATATTGACAGAAAACAATAGAAATGTCTAGAAAAATAAATGCCACTTCATTCATGTATGCCACTTATTTCTTAGCAGCACAACACCGATTATTTTCCAAAACACCTCCACTTTTCTGTCATTGGTTTGCTTGCCTTGCCTTTAGGCCTGAGTGCTTAAATCTGAATTATGGCCTACAAAGTAGCCACATTAGGATGACCATATCTGGGAAACCAAAAAAGAGGACACCCAGTGATAGGGGGCAGGAAAGCACTTTTCCAGGGCCTCCAGAAAGTGTGTCATTCCCCCCCCCCCGCCGCCGCCTTAAAGGCTCCGATTGGAGTGGAGGGGGCAAAGCATGTCATTCCTTGGGTAATCTTATTCAATCTCATGGCCTCCAATATCATCTGTATGCCGATGATACACAATTATATCTCTCATCTCCGGAACTTTCTCCTGATGTTCACGATCGTATCTCGGCATGTCTTTCAGATATCTCCGCCTGGCTGCTTCATTGTCATTTGAAACTTAATATGGCAAAGACTGAATTGCTTGTTTTTCCTCCTAAACCTTCTCCTCACCTCTCATTCTCTCTTACTGTCAATGATTTTACGCTTACTCCGGTAAATGAAGCTCGTAGTCTTGGCTTTGCATTCTCTTCCCCTCCTTATTGTTTTACTAGGATTTTATTAGATTGTAAGCCTATGCGGCAGAGTCTTGCTATTTACTGTTTTACTCTGTACAGCACCATGTACATTGATGGTGCTATATAAATAAATTATAATAATAATAATAATAATAATAATATTTGATTCCTCGCTCTCCTTTAGTCCTCATGTTGAGGCAGTAGCTAAATCTTGTCGCTTTTTCCTGTATAATATTGCCAGGATTCGACCATTTCTGTCTGTCTCTTCTGCCAAGACGCTTGTTCATGCACTGGTTATCTCTCGGTTGGACTACTGCAACCTTCTTCTCTCTGGCCTTCCTTCTTCTCACATCAGTCCGTTGGTTTCTGTCCACCACGCTGCCGCTAAGATCATCTTCTTGGCTCGCCGCTCTGACCATGTTACTCCGCTTCTGAAATCTCTCCATTGGCTTCCAATTCACTTCAGAATCCAATATAAACTTCTCTTGTTGACCTTCAAAGCTTTTCACGGTCTAGCTCCGCCCTATCTCTCCTCTCTCATCTCACACTATTGCCCCGCTCGTGCTCTTCGCTCCTCTGGTGCCATGTTTCTTGCCTGCCCAAGGGCCTCTACTTCCCTTGCTCGGCTTCGTCCATTCTCTTCTGCTGCCCCTTATGCCTGGAATGCTCTCCCAGAACATCTGAGATCTACAAGTTCAATCTCAGCTTTTAAAGCTCAGCTAAAAACTTTTCTTTTCCCTAAAGCTTTTAAAACTTGATGTTACTCGGACTTTAGACTGTTAGTTATACTGTTAGTTTTTCCCTACCCTGTGCCTGTTTGCATTCTCTCCCCCTCCTTATTGCTTTACTATGACTTTATTAGAATGTAAGCCTATGCGGCAGGGTCTTGCTATTTACTGTTTTACTCTGTACAGCACCATGTACATTGATGGTGCTATATAAATAAATAAATAATAATAATAATAATAATAATAATAATAATAATAATAATAATAATAATTCCTCTCCTCACTGCTCCAATTGAGGCCTTAAAGGAGGAGTGCAGGGGTGCGTGAAAGTAGTCTTTCTGGGGCCTCCAGAAAGTATGTAATTTCCCCCACCATGCTAATAGTGGCCTCAAAGGGGAAAGAATGTCATTTCCAGGACATTATAAAAAATTACAGAAAATCCCCCGACACCCAGGAGAGATAAAAGAAACCTGGACAAATACGGGGAAATCCTGACAGTTGGTCACCCTAGCCACCACTTGACATCAAGACCATATTTGGACATCATGGTAAGCCTTGCTGTTTCTCTCCACTCCCGTGCTCATAGGCACATGCACATATATATGCCAGCCCCTTCCAGAGGGGGTGGGGTGATGTCAGAAAACCATGTTGCTGATCCTGGGGGAGGAGTAGGGGGTCCTTTTTCTCTCCTTTGGAGCTGGGAGCATTTTGCTTTCCTTTGGGGACTGTAGAGGATATGTGTGGATGAGATGTTCAGAACAGTCCTATGCAGGCCTACTCGGAAGTAAGTCCCAATGAGAATTGCAACCTTAGAAAGGAAAGAAGGATTGTTGGGATTGATGAGGGCAGAAACTGCAGGTGAGTGGGAGAGAGAAAGGTGGAAGGGTTTCTGACAAGAGAAGGCTTGTTTCCCAACCTCGCCAGTGCGCCTTCTGTGAAATGGGTATTTTGTTGTGCTTCTGCGGGGTGAAAGCTGTAGATTGGCTTTTGGAGTTCTTCAGGCCCAATCTTTGCTTGAACTCCATTTCTTGAGTCAGTTACTTTGCCTTTGTGACTAGACAGTCTCCCACAACAGCTATTCTACGACTAGCCACATTCCCTGTAGAAGGGAGCCATTCTGTGGTGGTGCACAGAACATTTTCTCTAATTCTCCGAAGTGTCGATGGGCCCAAACTTAGGCTGGTATACCAGCCGCAACCTCACCTGGCAAGAGAGAGCCTGGCAACAGTCATCCACACTCTAGTAACCTCCCATTTAGATTTCTGCAATGCGATGTGTAAAGGGCTACCTTTGAAAAGGGTTCATAAATTCCAGATAGTCCAAAATAGAGCTGCTAAAACCCCAGTATCAAAGGCAGTAAGCCTATATACACCAGTTAATGGGGAACATGGGTGAGAGGGTTCTTGTTCAACAGCTGATTGGCCACTGTGTAAATGCTGGACTAGATGGATCCCTGGTTTGATCCAGCAAAGTCTTCTTATGTACTTAGGTTACTAACTGGCACGGCTTGATACGGTCCTGAGACACTAGTCATTTGCCAGCTGCAAACAGTCTTCCAGTCCACTTCTAGGCGGAATCCAAAATTTAATTTTGCTGTTTTTACTGCTGTTATCTGTTTTTATAGGGTTTTTTGTCATATTTTATTGTATGTTCATTAATCTTGTATGCCTCCTTGAGAACATTCTACCCCTACAGGCAGGCTAAAAATTATTTCAAAAAAAATAAAATGTGTTGAAGTTCCCCTGAGCCCCCTGAGTTCATGTTGACTAATACCCTAAAAAGCTTGAGGCCAGAGTATCTAATTTATTTATTTATTTATTTATTTATTTATTTATTTATTTAGTACCTGCCCAAAATCTTAAGTCATCTTCGAAGGCTCTCCTCTGGGCACCTCCACTGAGCACCTCCACTGAGAGAAGCCAGGTGGGTGCCTTCAAGGGAAAGGATGGCACCCCATTTATTAAATGCCCTTCCCAAAAAGGCTTACCTGCAGCCAGAGTGTTATCTTTGCAGCACCTGGGAAATATATTTCTTTTAGATTTCGTTTAAAACATTTCAAGTCCTTTGTTTTAAACTGTTTTATTGTCTGATGCTTGCAACTGCCTTCTGTCAAGGAGCTCATCTCTAGGTGATGAGATAAATCAGAAAAGCTTAGATTTTCGAAGTGTAAAATTTGTGAACTAAGGTCAGCAAATTACATTATGTAATCCTGAGGAGGGATAAGGACAAAAGTGTCCCTAGAAAAGCCTTTAGTCTCCACGACTTGTGGCAACTACAAAATCTGTAGATAGGAGTAGCAGAGGTTTCCATATGAAATGTTTCAGTAATGCATGGGTGTTGTTTCTGTTTTGTTTTAAAAACTGTATATTGTATTATAGCTCCTGACGAAGGACGATACGTCCGAAACATTGAGCAGAGCATTTTTGGATTTAAAGAATAAAATAGTTTTTAACACATGTATCAAGCACTAGAGTTGATTTCTCTTTTTAGGATCCACGTTTCATCACACCTACCCATTTCCCTTTAATTATCCCATAGCGTATGAAAGCTGTAGTTGTTGGTGTGATCCCCATCACACCACCTGTGGAGGGAGAGGAAGGAAACTTTGCGCCGGCAAAACAATCTCTTTACGGGGAGGGTGGGAGTGACAAGGGAGAGACGCTCCCTCAGGGCCCCTCTGCTTTTTCTGTGTGTGTTTTTACTCAAGAGTAAGCACACACATACCCCACACACTAGCAAACGCAACTTGAAAAGAGCTTACTATTTCTGTAACTGGCAAGGGATAGGATCGGGCTGTTAGCCTGTTTACTCGAAAGTAAGCGCCTTCCTGAGTGCCAGAACCCTTGCTTTTCAGGACGGAGGGCTCCGCACGGCGCTCGCTTGGGAGCCGCAAAGGGAAGCGTCTGGGCGACTCTGCTCGTGTCATCCTCTTGCGCCCCCAGTGGCCGCTCGGAGAACAACAAAAGATTCGCTCTTAAAGGGGTCCAAAATACGTCGCTTCTTTTGGCTAAGAAGCACAGTTAAAGCAGGATGCGTGGGAGTGCTTCACAGTAAAAGCAGATTATAAGGTGGAAAACTTCGGAGTCCTTTGCATGCAATTCGCAGTGATTGCACAGTATAATGCTGGTGTGATGAAGCTGGTATGCTAACTTCCAGTATCAGAGGCAGTAAGCCTATCTACACCAGTTGCTATTGCACACGTGTCCTGCTTGTGGGTTCCTAGTCGACAGCTGGTTGACCACTGTGTAAATGAAATGCTGGACTAGATGGACCCTTGCTCTGTGATCCAGCATGGCTCCTCCTTACGTTCTTCTTCTTCAGGCATCCTAGCAAGGTAGATAAATCTCCCCTGAATGCAAAGTCATTTTCAATTAAATATACTTCTTTAATATAGATTTTAATAGATTTTTATTAAAAATTTCAAATACAAAATAGCAAGCTATAGAAGCAGGAACATACAAAAGCATAACACATGGCTCGATGTTTCATAGACTTTCTTCAGGAGTGTGTGTGTGTGTGTGTGTGTGTGTGTGTGTGTGTGTGTTTATTGAAACCTGTAGCAGACTTAGCAAACGAAAGAAGGAAGAATACTAGAAATGTACCAATTCCAAGCTAAGCAAGTTCCTTTCCTAGCCGTCGAAACATTTGGAAAGCCCTGGGGTGGGTGTGCAGTGGCGTGGCATCAATTCTATGATGCCGCTGCGATCGCATACCCACCCCAGGGCTTCCCACCAAAGCTGCGGGGTAAAAAAGTTAGGTGCTTACCCCGACTTAATTCTCCAGAGCGAGGCAAGGATGCAGATGACATTCAAGAGGCAGCTGGACAACCCTCTGTCAGGGATGCTTTAGGGCGGATTCCTGCATTGAGCAGGGGGGTTGGACTCGATGGCCTTGTAGGTCCCTTCCAACTCTGCTATTCTATGATTCTATGAATATGATGCAAAACCCTGACTATACCATTGAAACAGAAGAGTGAATGGAGGAATGACTGACAGCTGAGGCTAGAATGGAATGGTGGGCGGGGTGAGTGGCAGTTGGGGAAAGGCAGTTGGAGAAAGGAGAACAAAGGTAGTTACAGTACTGAGAGGTCAGGGAAGAGGGAGCTGAGTTAGGATTGAGAGATAGTGACCTGGTTTGCTCACACATGCTTTATTTTAAATCAGCCACTCTACATGCCAGTACTACACCTCCCAGCATGCCTTTGGCAACCCGCAAGTCCTCGCGTCCTCTGAGACATCCTCTTGTTGCTGATGCTGCTCCTTGATAGAGCATTGAGCAGTAGCATCGCCAAGAAGGGGAGATAAGTGGCTGTCAGCGGATGCACCCAGCTCTGGCCAAGTCCTGCCAGACAGCGTGCTCCCCTTCCTCACTCCCTCTTAAGGTCAACGGCTGCACACTTGCTCCCCCCAGACCCTGAGAAAACAGCGATATCAGGATGGAGTGCCTTTGAGCATGTTCGACCCCTCAAAGTCACGCTGTTGTATCTAGTTGTGATTTTAAAACCACGCAGAGGGTGGGAGGAGGCATCGCAAACAGACACAGCCCATTTATGTGGGTTGTTTCCCTTTATGTGGAATTGGGCTGACTGCTGGAGACCAACCTTAGAAATCAGGGTTGTGAAAGACATGCAGCGGCAACCTTCCCATGCACTCACAATGGCTACCAAAGACTGGTAAGTCTGGCCTCCCACCCAAGGCATGCTGGGAGTTGTAGGCAAAAAACTAGGTTTTTATTAAATTCTTTAAAAATACTTAAAATCCCAAAATTCATGTGTTTAGATTTTTCTGGTACATGACACAGCCAGACCTATCACCGTGACAAGTTTCCAACTCATCTGGAAGTGGGTAAACATTTATGGACATATATGACACACACATACTTTCTGCTTTATAGGTAGAAATTCTATAACATGTTATGGAGCTGCTTGATAGCTCTGCACTCGTTCGCAATATCTGTAAAAGAAGAAGGGAGGAAGGAGGAATAATATGATTAGGCCAAGATGTGTTTAAAATCCACAGACCCTGCCCCCAATAAAACTAAGGATGCTTTTTCTGTGCATACAGACTCCGTTAGGGTGACCATATTTTGGAAGCCAAAAAGGAGGACAACATGGTCGGCCCCCAAGGGGGCGTGTCCAGTACCAAGGGGGCGTGCCCACCCAAACATAGCCTTGGTCACATGTCTGATTTTACAGCACACATTTGAGACAAATCTGTTCTACATAACATCTTAATGTTAAAATCACTGAAATAAAGAACAAGTGAGAGATTCACTGTATCTGAAATTAACTTCACTCACTCCTACTTTTGTAGGTTTTGCTGTACTTTGAAGCTTTTGCTATACACTGTGGGTTACAGTCTCCCCTTCCCTAAAATATCTTTTCTGACTGTGTCTTCACTCATTGCAAGCTGCTGTTGTTGTTAATAGGGTTTGCTACTGGCCAGCAGGATGGCTGGCTTTTTTAAATTTCAATTTTTAAAAAACGCTTGTGTATAATTGTCACAAGTTTCTCTACTCCAACATTAGGTTTAAAACCTCAATTTTTTTAAAAAAATCCTTAAAAATCAATGGATGAACAGATCTGTTTCAAATTTGGTACGGCTAAAGTTCTACCTAAAAGCTATCATGGTGCCAACTTTCAGCTCTTTATCTTTAAAAATGACTGTTTTAAAAATAATAATTTTAAAACTGCAATTTTTAAAAAAAATCCTTAAAAATCAATGGATGAACGGATCTGTTTCAAATTTGGTACGGCTAAAGTTCTACCTAAAAGCTATCATGGTGCCAACTTTCAGCTCTTTATCTTTAAAAATGACTGTTTTAAAAATCATAATTTTAAAACCTCAATTTTTTAAAAAAATCCTTAAAAATCAATGGATGAACGGATCTGTTTCAAATTTGGTGTGGCTAAAGCCCTACCTAAGAGCTACCATTGTGCCAAGTTTCATGTCTTTATCTTTAAAAATGATGGTGTTATAAGCATTTTTGTTAATTCCCATTAGAGCTGCTCTTTGGCTGAGGAAGATTGGAAAAATCTGGATTTCTCCTCCACCTCCCAGATTTGTCACCAAAACACTGGACTAATCCGGGCAAATCTGGTCATATGGTAACCCTAGGCTCCATCCAACATTACGCAGATGACTGTAAAGCAGGCAACATGCTCGCCAGCATCTGTTAAATGACAATAGGTGAAGGTATTTGGCATTAAAGGCCAATTCTACATTTTACCCTCAGAGATGCATATCTAAACCCCAATATCTGCTTTTCCTAGGGGAAACCTGGCTTTGCGAGAGGTGGAGAAGCAGTTCGGCAGGAGTGGAAGTTTCCCACCTGCTGCAACAATTCCTGTCCTCCCTTTTTCCCATATTTTTTTTCCGAACAGATATCAGGAATGAGAGGGGAGGGGCAGCTGGAGGGGGAGTTGCAGAAGGAACACCGCAGAGAAGGATTCAGCGTTCTTTGTTCCTCTTCCTCCAATTCATGCTCTCCCCGAATGGTTTCCCCCCTCTGAGGCTTATTAGGTGGGGGCATAGCTCAGTGTACAGCATGTGCTTGGCAAACAGAAGGCCCCAGGTTCAATTCCTGACATATCCGGGTATAAGAAAAAGTAGCAGGTGAGGAGAACCACCTCTTCCAGAGACCCCAGAAAGAATCACTGCCCTCATGGAAGACAAGTCTGGGCTACCAGACAGATGGCTGACCAGCTGTCTCTTGAAGGCCTCTAGTGTGGGAGAGCCCACAACCTCTCTAGGTATCTGGTTCCATTGTTGTACTGCTCTAACAGTCAGGAAGATTTTCCTGATGTCCAGCGGGAATCTAGTTTCCTGTCACTTGATCCCGTTATTCTGTGTCCTGCACCCTGGGAGGATCGAGAAGAGATCCTGACTAGCTTTACATAGACCCCACATACACACACTGGTGTCTGAAGCACTTTTTTAAAGAGCCCCAACAAACCAGCGATTTATCACATTCTCGCCATGCCTGGTATGTGTTTTTGCAGCACAGTACTCACATGACATCGTCCCTGTCCTGCACTCGTCTTCTCCATTTATTTTGGGAGCAGGGAAAGTTCTTTTTTTCCCCTTCCATGCGCAATAAAGCCACTCTTCCCTCCCATGGATTGCTGTCCTTGTGCTATATCGGACCATCCCGTTTTTGTTGGGGGCATGTGTGTCAAAGGGCAGCCTCACTGACCAAAGAGGAAGGCAGGGCAGTGCTCTGCTCAACCATGAAGGGGGAGGGACAGAAGGTGCCCAAACACACTACAGAGAAGGGCGAGCGAGGTTGCCGCCCCCCATGCCCAGGACTCAGTCCCATATAACTCTATGGTTCATACCCCTGCGTAGGCACATCTCAGTTTCCTGGCCAGAACGATGTTGGTTTCCCATTGCCATGGCAACATTGATCACGAACCTCTCCAAAATCTAATACTTTCTCTTCACTTATGTTGTTTAATATGATCATAGGGGAGAGCATAGTGTGTTATTTAAACGTAATTCGTAGAATCATAGAATCATAGAATAGCAGAGTTGGAAGGGGCCTACAAGGCCATCGAGTCCAACCCCCTGCTCAATGCAGGAATCCACCCTAAAGCCTCCCTGACAGGTGGTTGTCCAGCTGCCTCTTGAATGACCTCCCTAGGTAACAGATTCCATTGTCATACTGCTCTAACAGTCAGGAAGTTTTTCCTGATGTCCAGCCGGAATCTGGCTTCCTTTAACTTGAGCCCGTTATTCCGTGTCCTGCACTCTGGGAGGATCGAGAAGAGATCCTGGCCCTCCTCTGGGTGACAACCTTTTAAGTATTTGAAGAGTGCTCTCATGTCTCCCCCCAATCTTCTCTTCTCCAGGCTAAACATGCCCAGTTCTTTCAGTCTCTCTTCATAGAGCTTTGTTTCCAGACCCCTGATCATCCTGGTTGCCCTCCTCTGAACACACTCTGTTGCCCTGTTTCAGGCTGCCGTACTATTGTATTTGCGCAGAATATAGATATAGATATAGATATAGATACAGGTATAGATATATAGATATATACCGTATATTGCAGGAGAATGTAGGGGGCGGGGCGGGAGATTTCGCCGGCATAGTAGCGATACAGGTGGAAAGATACATGAGCACAACAATGCACAGATGTGAAAGTGCCCAGCGCTCGACTCACTAAGGAAACGAAGAGGGAAACAGCGGACACAAACCCAGGAGAAAAAGTAGGTGTGATGGAGCCCGAAAAGGTGCAGGTAGCAGGTGATGAGAAAAGAGTTCTCTCTGGCCCTAAAGAGCAACTGCTGGACCATCAGCTTGGCATAATTTGGGGTGTCTCTCAGGGGTAAAACACCTACTTTCCATGAAGGAGAGGGCCCCCGGTTCATTACCTGGCAGCATCTCCCGTTCAGAGACTCAGGAAAGAAGACCCTTCTCTGCCCGAGACCACTGCCACCAGGCACTGGACTAGCTGGACAAATACTCTGGCCTGGAATATGCTCATGCCCTGACTTTGGAAGCTTCAAAATGCAATTTTAGGTGCATCTGGTGGGCAACATACCCAGTGACATTTACCAGCACAGAAGCAACAAATTAAGGCTAATCAAAGGCCAGCCCTCTGGCCAAACGCTTTCTTGAACAGGAGCATCTTGCAGACAGTTTTTCAGGCATAAAAGGATGGGCTCAAATGAACCTCCTTGGGGAAACTGTACCGTTGCCCTGGGGCCACAAATGTTAAGGCCTTGCCCTTGATGGACAAAAGCCTCTCCTCACTAGACTTGGAGCTGGGCTCCTGTCAAACATCTATGGAGATCAATGCTTTCTGGGAGTCTGAAGCCATGAAGGGCTTTAAGCGCAAATATTAACATTTTCAAAACATGGTTTATAGTTGTAAAGTGAGTCGCTTGCCTCAAGGCCGGCAGTGAGAGGCCCGTGGACCAGTAAAGTGAAGGTCCTTGGATGCCAAGGAAGGAGGCAGACTTTCAAGATTTTAAACTGGGCTTGATTCACCAGCTGTCCAAGCCCCAACAAAATGATCAGAAGTCACTCAACTCACACTCAAGGTTTATATACCGCTTGGCATCCAATAAAATATCCAAGCAGAGAACAATAAAAAGGGGAGAAAAACTAATAATCATCAAAATACAGGATTAAAACTGGTAAAATCAAATTGTGCCATGGTCAGTTACTGGGGGAATGCTTGTTATTTATTGTTCATTGTGCCGAAGGCGGCTCCGGTACGTAGCGCCTTCTGTCTGCAAATGTCCGGGTGTAACAATGAAAACAGCAAAGCAGAACATTCAGCAAAAGGGAGACTTTAAGGGCTCTCCTTATGTTCTTGTACTGATCCCTAGAACCCAGAACAACACTGCTTCTTAAGGCCCAACTACTGCTTGGAAATCCGATGTACCTTACTCATTTCGTAAGCCCCTGGCGACTCTGCACCTGACCGGATGCTTACCTGGTAACTTCACAGCCAGCTGGTCCTGATGCAGCAAGAGCAGTTTGAGCACAATGGAAGTTTCCTTTTTCAGCGTCATCATGATCTCCTCCTGTGTGACACAAAGCATGTCCCATATGAAGCCACAAGCACGCCAGTGGGGGCGGGGAGGAAGGGGGCGTCAATCGGTGACAGAGCGCCTCCTTTACACAGTCCAAACACACCCACACCCGCGTCTCCGTCTAAAGGATCTCATTAACAGAGGCCTCGCTTGTCTGAAGGTGCTTGCTCAAGGGTGTGATGCTTTGCTATAGCCACTTCGCTATAGCTATTCTTGGCCTGATGCTCATCAGGCTTTTCTGAAAGGGATACGTTGCACATGATTTCTGGGCTTCCAACCTCTTAAAAGGGGAAGGCATTTGCTTTATTCAGTTTCCCCTTGAGTGTCATTTTCCCAGGTTTATCTCAAAGACAGTAACTAGTATCTTTTTGTCTACATGCTTTGCAGCTGGCTTAATAGGGAAGTTACCCCGCCACTCCCCCACAAAAGCTGAATAAATGTGGAATCGGAACTTCTGCTTGGCGTTTATGGCACCTTCACTGCCTCTCCTGACTAGCTCCAGGTAGATGTTGCTTGCGACTCCTATGAGTGAGTAATTTATGGCAATAAGTTTAGCATAAGTCAACAACTTTTTACTTTGTATTTTCCCATGCCTTTTCAGTTCTCTCTTCCTGTCCATTGTTGTATTCCTGTTTTTTTAAAAAAATTGTTACTTCGAAAATTGGAGGTTTGATTACTGACCAAACTCAAGAGCGGGTGTATGATTTTTCTCCTCATGCTGCTTAGGCTGTTTGGTTCCACTAGGGTGACCATCTGAAAAGAAGGACTAAGCTCCTGTATCTTTAACAGTTGCATAGAAAAGGGTATTTCAGCAGGTGTCATTTGTATATAGGGAGAACCTGGTGAAATTCCCTCTTTATCACCACAGTGAAAGCTGCAGGAGCTATACGGCAGCTATATTGTGACCAGATTTAAAAGAGGGCAGGGCTCCTGCAGCTTTCACTGTGGTGATGAAGAGGAAATTTCACAGGTTCTCCCTATATACAAATGACACCTGCTGGAATTCCCTTTTCAATACAACTGTTAAAGATACAGGAGGTTTGGGCAACCAGGATGATCAGGGGTCTGGAAACAAAGCCCTATGAAGAGAGACTGAAAGAACTGGGCATGTTTAGCTAGAGAAGAGAAGATTGAGGGGAGACAGGAGAGCATTTTTCAAATACTTGAAAGGTTGTCACACAGAGGAGGGCCAGGATCTCTTCTCGATCCTCCCAGAGTGCAGGACACGGAATAACGGGCTCAAGTTAAAGGAAGCCAGATTCCGGCTGGACATCAGGAAAAACTTCCTGACTGTTAGAGCAGTACGACAATGGAATCAGTTACCTAGGGAGGTTGTGGCCTCTCCCACCCTAGAGGCCTTCAAGAGGCAGCTGGACAACCACCTGTCAGGGATGCTTTAGGGTGGATTCCTACATTGAGCATGGGGTTGAACTCGATGGCCTTGTAGGCCCCTTCCAACTCTGCTATTCTATGATTCTATGAAGTCATGTAAGGAGGAAGGGAGGTTAGGACAGGCCATGGGTTAGCCAGTGGAGAAAGAGGGCTTGGCTATCTGCCCACCTACTCTCAGGTGATGCATCCTGATAGCTAGAGGAAACACTACTTGTCTAAGCAAAGAGGTGGGGTGTTAAATAGGAGCTGGTTGTGCCAGTTTTACCTATTGGCTAGCAAAACAAACAAAAATAGTCACGGAGGCTCTGAGTATGTAAAGGCAGCCTCATCAAGAGGACGCCACGTGCAATAAATATACCCCAAGTGATTGTGCTCAGAGTCGAAGACAAGGGTTTTCCATTGTACCTTCAGTTCGAGGAAACAGCTCTCCATTTTTTTTTTGGCGTTCTCAAACATCTCCTTCTTGACCTCTCTGTCAATGTTGTCCCTGAGGATGGTCTTCATCTGATCACAGGCTCCCGGGCCCCTTATGGTTGAGGCCTCTATAGAAGCAAGAATGGTCAAAACATTAGTAGTGAGCAAGGGAGGCAAGGGTTACACCTGGATAACAAGTTATTATTATTATTATTTATTTATATAGCACCATCGATGTACATGGTGCTGCACAGACCACACAGTAAATAGCAAGACCCTGCCGCATAGGCTTACAATCTAATAAAGTTGTAGTAAACAATAAGGGGGGAAAGAGAATGCAAACAGGCACAGGGAAGTGTAAACAGGCACCGGGTAGGGTGAAGCTAACAGTAGAGAGTCAGAACAAACTCAATGTTTAAAAGCTATAGGGAAAAGAAAAGTTTTTAGCTGGGTTTTAAAAGCTGTGATTGAGTTGGTAGTTCTCAGGTGTTCTGGAAGAGCGTTCCAGGCATGAGGGGCAGCAGAAGAAAAAGGACGAAGCCGAGTAAGGGAAGTGGAGGTCCTAGGGCAGGCGAGAAACATGGCATCAGAGGAGCGAAGAGCACGAGCGGGGCAATAGTGTGAGATGAGAGAGGAGAGATAGGAAGGAGCTAGACCATGAAAAGCTTTGAAGGTCAACAGGAGAAGTTTATATTGGATTCTGGAGTGAAGGAGAAGATCCCATTCAATGGACATTCTCTGCTCAATCTAATGGAATTGATTCAGTGGGTTCAGCCCCAACTGAAGGAAACAATGTGGAATTATCCAACAGAATTAATTTCAACATGGGTTGGCATCTCCTTGGGGCAGGTACTGAGCTTCTGAGCTTTCAAATGTTGGAGGCAAAGTACAAGACCAAATGAATACAGGATACAAATCAAAATGATCATATTTATTTTGATCAAATTAATTTGTATTACTACATTACTATTTTATACTTACAACAAGCCAAGCTTAGTCTGAGACTCAGTGAGTGGCCCAAAGTCACCCAGTCAGCTTCATGGCAGACTGGGGACTAAAATCCATATTGCCCAAGTCCCATTCCAAGGTCTAACACTACACCACACTGGCTCTTACTACCTATGGTTTAAGGCTGAACATAAATACACCTATTTGGCCTTTCCCCCTTGTTTCCATTTTCAAAAGGCACAGGAAGCCTCAAGCAAGCGGTAGACTCATGACACAGTGCACTACCATGCTTTGCAACGCCATGTGATATTGATGGCCTTATATGGTATTGCTGCCTCTTGTTAGAAAGGCAGTTAGCAGAGTAAAAACAAAAAGGCAAAGTGGTATGAGTATTTACCAGACCCACATGGAAAAGCAGGCACAGAGTAGGATTTCAAAAAAACCAGCAGGAGAAAGAGTGAGTGAGCAAGAATGTGCTCCCAGTAATAGAGGGTGGCAGAGAGAGGAGGGAAAGGAAGCGAAAGAGCAAAAAACTGTAAGCTACAGAGAGAGATCCTAAAGCTAGCTATGCTCCAAAATTCCCATGCATTAACTAGATAACTGCCAAACTGCCCCCTTCCTGTAACTTGCAGATGAGGCTGCAATATTCCCAACAGATACCCACATGCGTAAGAACTCAAAACCCACCCCCAGCAGGCACAAAAAACGTCCCATATAGAAACATATTACTAATGGTCAGCACTGGAGCACTATGCAATCATATATCATATATACATACATACAATGGGGGAGGGGGGCGGCGGCGGCTCACACATAAGAAGAACCAAGTTGCTGCTGCTGTTTTACTCGCGTTACCATTCAACCAGACACAGTAAGGGAGGATCAGGTGAGCAAGCAAAGCTAGGATGAGAGAAGCAGCAGAAACTGGTGGGCATGGCTGACATTACTGGATTCTCCCCCACCTCATCTCAGCGGTGGGCTAGAAAACAATTCATTGGTTCCCTTGAGGTTAAAGTCAATGCAGCCAGTGGACCATGTCAACTGGAACACAACAGGAAGTCAGCAATTTGTGTAGTCACAGTCAGGGTGCGAGGGAGCCCATCATAATACTGGCCATTTGCTTTACCAGGTATCAGAACATCAGAAGAGCCCTGATGCTGGATCAGACCAAAGGTCCATTCAGTCCAGCATTCTTTTCACACAGTGGCCAACCAGCTGTCGACCAGGGACCCACAAGCGAGACATGAGTGCAACAGCACTAGGGTTGCCAGACATCCCAGAAAACTGGGAATGTCCCAATTTCCAGGAGAATCTGAAATGTCCTGACCAGCTGGGCAAGAATCCCGGATTTCTGGTCCAGCTGGCTGGAGAACTTCTGACCTCCAAAATGGTGCCTTGAGCCTGCTCAGCGAGCAGCAGCTTCGAAAAAGACGCATCAATCCGGTGCTTTTTCCAGAGCATCACCGCTATTCCACAGGGTCATCTGAGTCACTCACCCTGTGACTCACCTTATTGCAACTGCAGCTGCGTAGAAGAGGAACAACGGAAAGGCGCACGTGCTCTGCTCAGGCTCCCTGAGTCCCATGCAATGCAAAGGAGTTTGGTGAGCTTGGCGGGCTGTGGTCAGACCTTTAGGGTAAGCGTGGGGTGGAGCTGCTGGGTTATTTGTGGGGGAAGAAAGAGAGTTTTGTGGGGGACAGGAGGGCGGGAGTGGGGGATGAGGGGGTGAAGGAGAGGAAAGGAGAGAGGGGAGAAAGGAAAGGAGAGTCACACCCCCAAAAACCGCCCTTCAAAAATCCACCTCCTTGGATTTGGATTGCAAGCCTCAAATCTGTTACTTGGAAGTCAGTTGCAGTGAATTTAAGATGTCTGGTTTTACAGTTGTTGATGTTTTAATTGAAAAATTAAAACGGTATAAAAATGTAATAAATAAATAAAAATGGGCTTTGCAAAAATTGGGCTTTCCCTAGACTTTTACACATTGCTCAGTTTTTTAAAAAATCCTAGCCACCGCCACCCCCAAAAAAAGTCTCCTGGTTTTGTGGATTTTGTGGATATGGCAACTCTAAACAGCACCTTCTTACCCATGTTCCCCAGCAACTGATGTACATAGGCACACTGCCTCTGCTAATGGAGGTAGTACATAGTCATCAGGACTACTAGCCATTGTTAGCCTCCTCCAGGAATTGATCTAACCCCCTTTTAAAGCCATCCAAATTGATGGCCATCACCACATCTTGTGGTAGTGAATTCCATAGTTAAATTATGTGCTGTGTGAAGGAGTCCTTCCTTTTATCTGTCCTGTATCTCCCACTAATCAGATTCATGGGATACGACCCACTGGGTTCTAGTATTGTGAGAGGGGAAGAAAAAGGTATTTCTTAGAGTTTTAAGCAAAGTCTTGTGATCATGGGGGTTATGTAAATGTGGTGCTACAGGAAGGGCTGGATAGGAGGAGGAGTTTGGTTAAATCCCCACAGCTATTGCCATCCTAATTCAGACTCATAATTGGAAAGACCCATGGAGAAAGAGGCATCCAAACCATATTATTCATTATTGGTAGTTTTATTCTCAATTCCTTTTCTACTTATGCCTTACATGGAGTTTGCCTTTTTTACAGCAGTCGTACACTGGAATGACCCCTGAACCAGGATGATCAGGGATCTGGAAACAAAGTCCCATGAAGAGAGACTGAAAGAACTGGGCATGTTTAGCCTGGAGAAGAGAAGATTGAGGGGAGACATGATAGCACTCTTATTATTATTATTATTATTATTATTATTATTATTTATTTATTTATATAGCACCATCAATGTACATGGTGCTGTACAGAGTAAAACAGTAAATAGCAAGACCCTGCCGCATAGGCTTACATTCTAATAAAATGATAATAAAACAATAAGGAGGGGAAGAGAATGCAAACAGGCACAGGGTAGGGTAAGCAGGCATTGGGTAGGGTAAAACTCTTCAAATACTTAAAAGGTTGTCACACAGAGGAGGGGCAGAATCTCTTCTCAATCCTCCCAGAGTGCAGGACACGGAATAACGGGCTCAAGTTAAAGGAAGCCAGATTCCAGCTGGACATCAGGAAAAACTTCCTGACTGTTAGAGCAGTACGACAATGGAATCCATTACCTAGGGAGGTGGTGGGCTCTCCCACACTAGAGGCCTTCAAGAGGCAGCTGGACAACAATCTGTCAGGGATGCTTTAGGGTGGATTCCTGCATTGAGCAGGGGGTTGGACTCGATGGCCTTGTAGGCCCCTTCCCACTCTGCTATTCTATGATTCTATGACATTTTCATCAAGCTGTTCACCACAACCCCAAGAACAAATCCCATCAAGTTTGGAGGGGGGGTTGCCCCAATGTGCATTACTTTGCACATGCTTACGTTCAACCACATCTGCCATTTGGATGCCCGTTCTCTCAGTTTAGATGAGACCCTTTTATAACTCCTCACAATCCGTTTTTGTCACAACCACTGTAAATAATTTGGTGTCATCGGCAAACGTGGCCACTTCACTGCTCACTCCTAATTCCAGATCATTTTGTGAATAAGTTGAAAAGAATTGGTCCCAATACCGATCCCTGCAGGACCCCACTATTTACTTCTCTCCATCAGGAGAATTTACCATTTATTCCGACTCTCTGCCTTATGTTCTTTAACCCGTTTCTGATCCATAAGAGGGCCTCTCCTCTCATTCCATGACTGCTAAATTTGCTCAGAAGTCTTTGATAATGGAGTTGTCAAAAGCCTTTTGGATGTCAAAGTAAACAATATCTACTGGGCTACCACGGTCTACATAGAATCATAGAATCATAGAATAGCAGAGTTGGAAGGGGCCTACAAGGCCATCGAGTCCAACCCCCTGCTCAGTGCAGGAATCCACCCTAAAGCATCCCTGACAGATGGTTATCCAGCTGCCTCTTGAATGCCTCTAGTGTGGGAGAGCCCACAACCTCCCTAGGTAGCTGATTCCACCGTCGCACTGCTCTAACAGTCAGGAAGTTTTTCCTGATGTCCAACTGGAATCTGGCTTCCTGTAACTTGAGCCCGTTATTCCGTGTCCTGCACGCTGGGAGGATCGAGAAGAGATCCCGGCCCTCCTCTGTGTGACAATCTTTTAAGTATTTGAAGAGTGCTATCATGTCTCCCCTCAATCTTCTCTTCATATTTACTGACACTCTGAAAGGTTAGTGAGTTACCACTGCAGAAGCTGTGTTGATTCTTTTTCAGCAGGGCTTGTCCTTCTATGTTTACTAATTTAATCCTTAATATTGCTTTCAACCAATTTACCCAGCAGGTGCTCCCGAAGTCTACCAAACCGAGGGGCTAATAGGCCATGGCACTGTTGGCTGGGTCTTCAGAAAGCCGGCCTCACTGCCCTTTCATAGGTCCACATTCTACCATTCTGCGCTCAATGGAACCCCACCCTGCAGCACACTCAAGAGGGGAACAATATGGGAAGGCAGAAGGAAGATGTTGTACAATGTACACTATAAAAAAAGGTATTTATATGATGATTATGGTACTATCAAAATCTAGCTTGTGTGTGTGTGTGTGATATATTCAAATCCATTAAATCCCCACAGGATTGTGGGGCTGCCCTTGAAGACGACGTTGAAGTTGCAGCTAGTGCAAAATGCAGCAGCTAGACTGCTGGCGGGTACATCTTACAGAGACCACATAACACCGGTCTTAAAGGAACTGCACTGGCTGCCTATACGCTTCCGGTCGGAATTCAAGGTGCTGGTAATGACGTTTAAAGCCCTAGATGGCTTGGGACCTCGATACTTGAGAGAGCGCCTCTCCTTATATACGCCTCCCCGAGACCTCAGATCTGTTGGAGGAGCCCTTCTCCGCATCCCACCAATGCAACGTATATGCTATGATGGGACAAGGGAGAGGGCTTTCTCTGTGGTGGCACCCCGACTGTGGAATGCCCTCCCCTTGGAGGCCCGATTGGCGCCAACATGGATTGCATTTCGACGCCAAGTAAAAACATGGCTTTTTAACAAAGCCTTTGATGGTTAAACCCACTGGGACATTGTTCAACTGTTTTAACTGCATCTATTGCTTTTAAATTATATATTGTTTTAACTTGGATTATGGTTTAATTTGTTTTAAATTGTGTATATTTATTGTTTTATACTGTATGTTTTTATCTGTACGCCAGCCTGAGATCTTAGTGATATAAGGCGGGATATAAATATTTTAAATAAATAAATAAATAAATTAAAATGAATGATTTCAGTAATCCCTGCAACAATCCTGCAAGGTAGGTCACTATTATCAGCCCCTTCTTCAGATTGTGGCTGATCCAACACAGCCTTGTGATCCCATGGCAGAGGCAAGATTGGAACCAAGGGCTTCCTAGCACACAGCTCAGTCCCTTAGCCACTACACCGGTGCTTACCAATTAATTCATTAAAGTTAATTAGTTAAATGCCAGGTGCCTTATTCAACTAAAAATCAGTTACAGAATCCCTACAACGGCAGGGGTAGAATTAAGGCAATGAGGGAAACTGCTGCTGTTGCCTATGCTCTTGATGGCTTATTGAAACGTAAAATCTAGAATCATGGAATCGTAGAATAGTAGAGTTGAAAGGGGCCTAAAAGGCCATCGAGTCCAACCCCCCGAGTCCAAGCTGGAGCGTGTTCAGAGGAGGGCAACCAGGATGATCAAGAATCATTAGATCTAGAATCATTTGATGGCCTGTTTGAACAGTTGCTGGAGTAGGGTTAGCGTGATCATAGAATCATTTTATTTTATTTTATTTTATTTATTTATTTCATTTCTATACCGCCCAATAGCCGAAGCTCTCTGGGCGGTTCACAAAAATTAAAACCATGAAGAGCATAATAAAACAACCAACAATTTAAAAAACACAAAATACAAAATACAATATAAAAACCACGACCAGGATAAAACCACACATAGAATAGTAGAGTTGGAATGGGCCCATCAGGCCATCAAGTACAACCCCCTGATGAGGGAAGTCACTGTTCCCTCTCCCGAAAAAGGAACCTGGCCCCTAAGTATGTGAAACCATGACATCTGATCAAAGTGCTATTTGCCGTGACATAGCAACACTGCCCAGATATGGGAAATCCATAATTTGCTTCCCTTGCAAAGCCTACACCCACATCATAGAGGGTAAAATCCCTCATACTATATACCTGGTCCCAGAATGCATCTCTTAGCACTGTTCAGCGAAACCCCTCCAAAATATGACATACAAATATCAAGATCTCCTACCTTCATAATAGGGCATCAGATCAAATTGGATGTATTTTTGAAGGCTCTGGTAGATAACTATCTTCTGCTGAAGAATCTCTGCTCTTAGTTTCGTCATGATGACATTTGTCTGTGGAGATCAAGATATAGGTAGGAAAGTTCTCTCAATCACAAAAATGATCTTCTTAAACTCAGCTTGTCTCCTGTCAGTGTTGGGTCCCCCTCGAGAACATGAAACCGGGGCTCCACTAGGGTCTGCCATTGTTTTCCACGTGCAAATCAACGTGCTGGCTTGGCGCTGACAAAACCCGACTAAAGCCTCTGTGCCCTTTCTCTGTCCCCGCTCCATCAATGCTGGCCAACTCAAGAAATGTAAGCATCTCCTGGAAGTCTCTGCACTGCTGCTAGTTTTTACTCTGGTTGCACTTTTATACTGCAGTCTTAAGCTAATAAGAGCTTCTCTGCATTAAAGGAAAATCATAGAATCATAGAATCGCAGAGCTGGAAGGGGCCTACAAGGCCATGGAGTCCAACCCCCTGCTCAAGGCAGGAACCCACCCTAAAGCATCCCTGACAGAGGGTTGTCCAGCTGCCTCTTGAATCCTGCTACCTTAGTGGGGCTTCATCTTTCTGAGTTCACAATGGGGACAATACATGCGTTTACCACCACCACCCACCACCTTTTGTTTTTCCTGGTTCCTTGTGGGCATGTTCCATATGTTTCACCGATCTGGCTAGCAGATGCTGCTGCAGGATTTCTAAATTATTGCCGGATTCTTGAATTGTGTCAGTTTGGGGGATTACTGCATTTTTGTCGATTTATAAAATAGCGGAATAAACCTGAAATACGATGAGAGGGGGACCAGAGATTGATGACATCATGAAAAGGACCTGCAAACTTCCTTAAGTGCACGATAAACGTCTCGTGTAAAAAGCCTCTCTATTTTATATTATATTTTATGCTGTGTTTTGTGCTATGGATTTTTGTGAACTGCATTGGGGGGTATAGAAATGCAATAACTAAATAAATAAACAAGATGATAAAATCCCCAGGTGTGGGTACTTTCTTTTGCTTCACTGGTTAATGCTTCTTTCTCAGTATGAACTTACTTCATGAATGAAAGCTTTAATTTTTCCATTGTCTTCAGGTATTTTGTTGTTTCTTGCAATCTGACTGATCTTCTCCTGCACCTCATTTTTAAACCCTTCCAAATGAGGCCACAGATTGCATCTTGTTCCTTTTTGGATCCTGTTTAAAGGGGAAGTGTTGAGAACATAGCAATGAATTTCATCCTCCAGTCATATTCTGAACAGCAGGCAAGGAGGTGTCAAATCGGAGCAGCAACTGTGGAAAAGGGGCATCTGTGGACCAGTTTGGATATCCATGTCAAGTATGAAATATGCACCTGCTTACGTATATGTTCAGTTTCGTTTATTTAAATGCCCCTTTTCAGCAGCAGACTATGCTTAAAGTGGCTCGCAATAAACGTCATCATCAAAATACAACATCATATTTGTTACAAAACATATATAAATAAATAAAGTATGAGTTCAATATTACAATGAAACAATCTAAACTTAATACATAACAAACATAAAGCAAGATATTTTTTTTAAAAAAAACTGGGTAAGGAGAAAAACCTAACCCAATCCCAGCTAATGTTGGGTTTACATAAGAACCTAAGAACCGTGTTCAGAGGAGGGCAACCAGGATGATCAGGGGTCTGGAAACAAAGCCCTAAGAAGAGAGACTGAAAGAACTGGGCATGTTTAGCCTGGAGAAGAGAAGATGGAGGGGAGACATGATTGCACTCTTCAAATACTTAAAATGTTGTCACACAGAGGAGGGCCAGGATCTCTTCTCGATCCTCCCAGAGTGCAGGACACAGAATAACGGGCTGAAGTTACAGGAAGTCAGATTCCGGCTGGACACCAGGAAAAACTTCCTGACTGTTAGAGCAGTACGACAATGGAATCAGTTACCTAGGGAGATTGTGGGCTCTCTCAAACTAGAGGCCTTCAAGAGGCAGCTGGACAACCCTCTGTCAGGGATGCTTTAGGGCGGATTCCTGCATTGAGCAGGGGGTTGGACTCGACGGCCTTGTAGGCCCCTTCCAACTCTGCTATTCTATGATTCTATGATAAGAGCCCTGATGCTGGATCAGACCAAGGGTCCATCTAGTCCAGCATTCTTTTTGCACAGTAGCAATCCAGCCATCAGCTAGGGACAAACAAACAGGACATGAGTGCAACAGCACACACACCCCCGCCCATGTTCCCCAGCATACTGCTTCTGATACTGGAGGTAGCATATAACCAGCAGGACGAGTAGTCATTGTTAAACTTCTCCTCCAGAGGCACAAATGGTGGCTATTTTTAAACACCTGTTGAAAACATTCTTGTTCACACAGGCTTTCCCTTACCTGTGAGGGATTCTGCTACTACCCTGTTTTACTATTAATGTTGTGGTAATGTTTTCAGTTATGTATTTCATCAGGTTCATTATTGTTGTTAATTTCATTTCTATACTACCCCATAGCTGAAGCTCTCTGGGCAGTTTACAACAACATTTTTTATAATGTTATACTGTATTTTATGGTGAACCACTTATGGATTTTAATATATATTAAATGCTGTGAAAGTATTATAATCTATATAAATAAAAATGAAAAAGACCGTTCGTTACTGTCGTTATATCTCCGAAAGTTCTTCACCGATTGCTTTGAAATTTTGACACAGCGTAGCGTTCGAATTCGCGAGCGTTGTTATGTAACTATGTTCTCTATGGGGTCAAAGGTTTGTCTTAAAATCGAAGAAATAGGCCTTCTCAAAACCAGTCCTGCTGATCATTGTGACATCACCAACCAGTAGGCCAATCCGCTCCCTCTGCCTTCTCTCTTATTTGCATGTTCTCTCACAATTGGCTGAGTGAATATAGATGTCACACCTGTGACAGTTACACGTTCTGAAGAAAGGTAACTGCCAGGAGTTTCCGCTAACCTCCTCACCGTAAAAACATCCTTTTTTAAAAACCAAACAATCTGCTTTACTTCATCCAAATAATGCCTCGCAGAAGATCACACTTAGGTCGTCGTACTCGCGGAGCGGAAGCACTGCGACGAGAAATTGCAAATCAGACTGAGGAAGAACGGGCATCAGCAAACAAGAAAAAAAGAAAAAAAATGCCTCAAATTCGTGCCAAGGAACCAGGCAAGCAACGTTCAGCCAGACTTGAGGATGCACGGTTGCGAGCACGGCAATCGCGTTCTACAGCTTCAGATCTGCTTTGTTCTCAACAGAATGAACGCGACAGGCTGAGAGTGGCTGAAAGACGTCAACAAGAAACAGCACATCAGCGTCAAACACGACTATGTGGTAAACAATCACACGATTACAATCGCCTTGCATTCCGGTACAACCCAGCTGATGATTATAGTTTGAGGCGGCATGTTCTCATCGGCACTATGACTGAAGTGTGTCCTTATTGCAGGGCTCTTAAATTTAATGGAGAAACAAAAGGAATGGGTTGCGCTGCTGGAAAAATTAAACTGCCTCAACTTGGAGAACCACTGGAGCCATTACAAACTTTGCTTGCCGGATATACCGCTGAATCAAAGCATTTCCTATCTAACATCAGGAAATACAACTCATGCTTCCAAATGACGTCATTCAGCGCAGAAATCATCACAGCTCCATTTATGCCAACTTTCAAAGTCAAAGGACAAATTTATCATAAAGCCGGCTCCTTCCTTCTGTTTCAAGATAGTCAACATAAATTCCTACAAATGTATTTCATTGGTGATGGCAATGATGAATTGAATGCACGCTGCGGAATTTATACCGGCATAAAAAGGGCCATCATTTTAAAACTGCAACAGCTACTTCACGAAAAAAACAATTTAGTACATTTGTTCAAAACAGCAATTGACATGATGCCATCTGATACACACAAGATTGTTATTCATGCTGACAAAACGCCTGCTGGAGAACATGTGCGAAAATTCAATGCTCCAACTATAGACGAAGTGGCAATTGTTATAGTCGGAGATCAATCTTGACAGGACCTTTCAAAGGTGAAGATGTCCTCATTCCTCGCATTCCTATGATTCCAACGGATATGCCATTTCAATTTAAGAGATTGCAATTCCCCATTCGATTGGCGTTTGGAATCACCATCTACAAAGCTCAGGGCCAATCTTTAGAATTGTGCGGTTTAGATCTAGACACGGATTGCTTCTCACATGGACAATTATATGTTGCGTGTTCTAGAGTCGGCAAACCAGACAATCTCTATATCTGCACAGACAATGGAACAACAAACAATTTTGTATACCCACAAGCATTGTGGAATTAAACATATTAGAAACGTGCGCTTTGTCTTTTCTTTCTTTTCCATTTAACCAGACTGAGCCACAGCAATGCGTGGCAGGGTACAGCTAGTCTATATAAATAAAAATGAAAAAGACTGTTCATTACTGTCGTTATATCTCCGAAAGCTCTTCACCGATTGCTTTGAAATTTTGACACAACGTTGCGTTCGAATACGCGAGCGTTGTTATGTAACTATGTTCTCTATGGGGTCAAAGGTTTGTCTTAAAATCGAAGAAATAGGCCTCCTCAAAACCAGTCCTGCTGATCATTGTGACATCACCAACCAGTAGGCCAAATCCGCTCCCTCTGCCTTCTCTCTTATTTGCATGTTCTCTCACAACTGGCTGAGTGAATATAGATGTCACACCTGTGACAGTTACACGTTCTGAAGAAAGGTAACTGCCAGGAGTTTCCGCTAACCTCCTCACCGTAAAAACATCCTTTTTAAAAAACCAAACAATCTGCTTTACTTCATCCAAATAATGCCTCGCAGAAGATCACACTTAGGTCGTCGTACTCGCGGAGCGGAAGCACTGCGACGAGAAATTGCAAATCAGACTGAGGAAGAACGGGCATCAGCAAACAAGAAAAAAAGAAAAAAAATGCCTCAAATACGTGCCAAGGAACCAGGCAAGCAACGTTCAGCCAGACTTGAGGATGCACGATTGCGAGCACGGCAATTGCGTTCTACAGCTTCAGATCTGCTTTGTTCTCAACAGAATGAACGCGACAGGCTGAGAGTGGCTGAAAGATGTCAACGAGAAACAGCACATCAGCGTCAAACACGACTCCGTGGTAAACAATCACACGATTACAATCGCCTTGCATTCCGGTACAACCCAGCTGATGATTATAGTTTGAGGCGGCATGTTCTCATCGGCACTATGACTGAAGTGTGTCCTTATTGCAAGGCTCTTAAATTTAATGGAGAAACAAAAGGAATGTGTTGCGCTGCTGGAAAAATTAAACTGCCTCAACTTGGAGAACCACCAAAGCCATTACAAACTTTGCTTGCCGGATATACCGCAGAATCAAAGCATTTCCTATCTAACATCAGGAAATACAACTCATGCTTCCAAATGATGTCGTTCGGAGCAGAAATCATCACAGCTCCATTTATGCCAACTTTCAAAGTCAAAGGACAAATTTATAATAAAGCCGGCTCCCTCCTTCCGTTTCCAGATAGTCAACATAAATTCCTACAAATGTATTTCATTGGTGATGGCAATGATGAATTGAATGCACGCTGCGGAATTTATACCGGCATAAAAAGGTCCATCGTTTCAAAACTGCAACAGCTACTTCACGAAAAAAACAATTTAGTACATTTGTTCAAAACAGCAATTGACATGATGCCATCTGATACACACAAGATTGTTATTCATGCTGACAAAACGCCTGCTGGAGAACATGTGCGAAGATTCAATGCTCCAACTATAGACGAAGTGGCAATTGTTATAGTCGGAGATCAATCTTGACAGGACCTTTCAAAGGTGAAGATGTCCTCATTCCTCGCATTCCTATGATTCCAACGGATATGCCATTTCAATTTAAGAGATTGCAATTCCCCATTCGATTGGCTTTTGGAATCAACATCAACAAAGCTCAGGGCCAATCTTTAGAATTGTGCGGTTTAGATCTAGACACAGATTGCTTCTCACATGGACAATTATATGTTGTGTGTTCTAGAGTCGGCAAACCAGACAATCTCTATATCTACACAGACAATGGAACAACAAACAATTTTGTATACCCACAAGCATTGTGAAATTAAACATATTAGAAACATCCGCTTTGTCTTTTCTTTCTTTTCAATTTAACCAGACTGAGCCACAGCAACGCGTGGCCGGGTACAGCTAGTAAGAAGAAGAAGAAGAAGAAGAAGAAGAAGAAGAACCCATTAGAGTTCCTACAGCACAGCAGCCCCAGGGGTAAAGTGTCCCTGACTGCCCACTGATAGCAGCCCTGCACTGCCTGGGCCCTGGTTACTTGAGTGCTCGCCTCACTCCTGTGTCCCACCACTGGCAGACTCAATGTTGGTTTAAATTTTAGTGTGGGTTGAGGGTTTTTAATGGAAATTGTTTTATGTGTTGGAATGCTCTTCCAGAGCATCTACGTACCACGAGTTCCATCGTAGATTTTCAATGGCTTTTGGTATTTTAGCTTGATTTACTGTTCTTATTACTATGATTATTCTCTTATTTCTGTTTCGTGAACTCCTTCCCCCCTTCATATGTTTAAATGTGATTTTAGATTGTAAGCCTTTAGGCAGGGTGTTGCTGTTTTATTTGTATATTTTGTACAGCACCAAGTACATTGTTGGTGCTAAATAAATGAATAAATAAATATAATAATAATGTGTTATTGTAAAGTGCTACAATGCCAGAAATGGCAAGGTGGCGCTTTAAAAATGTTTTTAAATAAATTAAATAAATACATTATGAATTAGCTCCAATATGCAGAAATAACAGTTTGTGTGAGTTGGCTACTTATCTGAGCCGATAATGCTGGAGAACCGCACGCATCAAAGACCCAGCAGCAACATCTGTAAGGAGGGATTTCCGTACCCCAAGCAGTTTGATCACAGAAGCTGCACCCATTGCTCACATCAGAGTTCAAAGGGTGCGGAGGCACAGGCAAAGGTGGCGGAGCACAGGCTGAATTTCTCAGGGGTGCGGGGGAACCCATATGATGATATTCTCTTACCTAAATATGTTTCCAAATATGTTCTCAACATTATCATAGATGGGCCTGGCAAGGTCTTCATTGAAATCTATGCGGGCAAACGTCCTTGAAGCGTACACACCATTCTTCAAGCACACCGCCTTTAGGACCTTGTGGAAACCTTGGTTCCCTCCATTTCTCTGGATAATTAGAAATAATGTTTTTAGTGAATCCATTAAGAGAAGACCTCTGTTAAATGCAAGGATGGACAAATCTGACAGTTTTGGTTGCTCTCAGTTTCTCATTTCTGTGGCTCAGTTCACACAACACATTTCTCTATGCAGTGTGAAATCTCCACTCAACTGTTGAGTTTGTAGGGGGTACTCGCCACACAACAACTTCCAACTCCACCATTGTGTGAATGTGGGCTCCCGTGGAGTTTGATTGGCAGTTCCTCCACCCTCTCTCCTCCCCCAGTCCTCCCAATGGTATCCCATCAGCCATTGCTGCAAAAAAAAACCCAATCCTGGCTGCTCTCCTAGAGTGGCACTCACTCCTTTCATCACTGTAGCCGGTGGGAAAAGCCCTCCGCACAACACAGAACACAACGGTTGGACAGGAACTCTCCTCTGCATAACGTGGATATTCAGCACAGGGTGGAGTTTTCCCTCCAGACAACACGTTTTTCAACTGTGGTGTAAAGACTCCATGGTGGAGTTCTAAAACCACTGTTGACAAATGTGTTGTCGGAACCAAGTCTGTGTGTTATTTTCCCTACTCTAATACATTTTGTACACACTTTCCCCCAATATGCACATTCATGTATGCATGTTTACTGAAGAACTGTGCAGACTGAAGGAGGGGACCCTCTTAGTGTCTGAACACAAAAGAGCACTGCTGCTTAGGGTGACCATACAAAAAGGAGGACAGGGCTCCTGTATCTTTAACACTTGCACGGAGAAGGGAATTTCAGCAGGTGCCATTTGTATATATGGAGAACCTGGTGAAATTCCCTCATTCCAGTTAAAGCTGCAGGTGCCTTGCCCTCTTTTAAATCTGGTCACTCTAGTATAGCTCCTGCAGCTTTAACTGTGGTGATGAAGAGAGAATTTCACCAGGTTCTCCATATATACAAAGGACACCTGCTGAAATTCTCTTCTCTGTGCAACTGTTAAAGGTACAGGAGCCCTGTCCTCCTTTTCATAGGGTCACCCTAGCACTGCTAGTTGGAAGATAGTGATGTCTTTCATTCAAAGCCCACGTGTTTCGGGTTATGAAAAACCCTTTCTCAAGGGCACTCTACAACAAAAGACAAATATAAAACTGTGAATTAACACTTTATACAATAACCAACACTGATTAAAAAGTTATTTTACAAAACCTATTTTGTATATCCTGGAAGGGGGCTGTTGTGAGGCCACTCCTAAAGAAAGCCTCCTGGAACCCCAAAGACTATATAACTTAGGGTGACCCTATGAAAAGGAGGACAGGGCTCCTGTATCTTTAACACTTGCATAGAAAAGGGAATTTCAGCAGGTGTCGTTTGTATATATGGAGAACCTGGTGAAATTCCCTCTTCATCCCCACAGTTAAAGCTGCAGGAGCTATACTAGAGTGACCAGATTTAAAAGAGGGCAGGGCTCCTGCAGCTTTAACTGGTGTGAGGGAATTTCACCAGGTTCTCCATATATACAAATGGCACCTGCTGAAATTTCTATAACCAAATTGTTATAAGGAAAACTGCACACAAAACGGACATTTGGAGAGGGATGAATTATGTAGGCACTTATTTGCTAAAAAGTGCACAAGGGATTTCCCTTACTGTGAGCTTCTCCTCAAGAATTTTCTTATAGGATCTTCTGGCCCTGGTCACTCCATCACAGAGGGGCTGTTTCATCTGAGTGAAAAGACTTTCAAGTTTCTCCCCCAAAGCGTCGATCTTCTCATTCACAAACTGTTCGACTCCACTCTCCTGAAAATGCCACTCCTAAGGAAACAGCAAAGGGCACATCAACAAGGCACTAGAACAGAAGGCAGGTAATTAGCAAGGGTGCAGGTCTCCCAAACTGAAGGTGTGAAGTTGGCAGGAAGGATGGACAGGAAGAGACGGACAAGAGAGGCAAAGCTGCTGGGAGGCTGGAGGATTGGGACCATGCTGGGACTAAGAAGCCAGGGAGAAGCATGTGGGGATTGTATCGGATTATTAAATATTCGATTGCTGGTCTCTTGGCTTCTTTATTACAATCAGACTTTTCTTTTCTTTTTTAGATATGGGATTTGTCCTTGGTCTCATACCACAAGCTGTTGTTCAGAACCAATGTTCTCAGTAAGCAGGTGAATTCCCAAAGTTTCCGTCACATAATCTGTCACCAGCCTCTCCTTCTCCTTCAGATAGATCCTCCTGATGTATTCCCGCAGCTTTGGTATTTCTGAGATGAAGGGAAAATAAAATAAAACTAGTGAAACACAAAGCATGGAAATTCAAGCAGTACTCTTCAGAAAAAAAATCTGCTCTAAGATCCTTGCTTCTAGAACACTTCTTGGTACTTGAAATTGTAACCATCTAAAGTAACATAAAAATGGAGATTTATTTATTTATTTATTACATTTCTATACCGCCCAATAGCCAAAGCTCTCTGGATGGTTCACAACAATTAAAACCCAGAACAATTTTCTTCTGGGCTGGTTCTATGGCAGGGAAACTTCTCCGTTATGCACCCAACCTGCTCACAAAGAAAAGGTGAATAAATGCATCTAAATTAATCGTCGCTGCATGTGTTGTGTTGCTTTTCTAAACACATTGTTCTTCAACCTGCTTCCATCTCTCAAACTAGAGCAAGAAAGGGTCAAGGGGAATTTTCGCAGAGCAAATCACATATCAAGACCACAACGGCAGCTTCTCTTGGGCTAGTCCGCAATATTCCACGCTGGCAAATATGATGTCAAAGATGGCATGGGAATGGCTGTGATCATTCACTAAATGCAGGGTGGAGTATCCAGAAGCATAATGCACCGACATGCTGTAGCTGCATGCAAATGCACTCCCCTTGCAGCCCCACCAGCTCCGGCATTCACCACCTGTCACTGTTCTGTAAATTGACCGAACAGCCTAGGTTAATCCGGAGAGGAGATCGCACAGCTAGAGGATGCTGCCTCACAGGCATATAAGCTAGGGCTGTACACCCCCTCCCCGAACCGCTTTGGATCCTGATCTGGACCTTCCGGATCGGGCCCGAACCAGTTCGGGTCGATCCGGACCTCCCCCAATCCACTCCGGAACTGGATCCGGAGTGAGATCCAAAGGTCCGGATCGATATTCGGCCCCCATTTTGCCCCCCCTTCTCCACTTACTTGCCTCGGAGGCAGGTAAGTGGGGAAGGGGGGACAAAATGGGGGCTGATCAAGGCCTCCTCCCCCCTTACCTGGCTCCGCCGTCCGCCGCCACATGGACTGCCGCCGCCGCGGGCAGCAGAGCTAGGTAAGCCCCCCTCCCTGCTCTGTTTCCGGCCTTAGGCCTGAGCCACAGTTGAATCCGCCACCCAGACTGCGATGGACCCAGGTAAGCCCCCCTCCTCCTCCCCACTTACCTGGCTCCGAAGCTTCGGAACAGTCTGAATCGCTTCGGACCATTCCGAACCTCCTCCGTCCGCTCTGGAACTGGGCTTCGGCAGTCCGGATCGCCCCACTCCGCTTCAGATCCGGGGATCCGTAACAGAGTGGAGCACACCCCTAATATAAGCCCAGGGGGTGTCTTCTGGCCTCCATTACCTGTTTCTTCTTCGCTGAGATGTTTTCTTTTCCAAAATTGCTTGGCACTGACAGTATAAACCAGATCATCCTTATTCAAGACATCTGCGTCAGGTAGAAGCTTTCTCTGGAAAACAGACGATGGGAAGGTTCTTACCCAAAATACCATTCCCTGTTTTTGCTAAAGAACACACCAATACTGGATACTGTAGAAAACACAAACCATTAAGAACTTTCTCCCTCCAACACCAGCCCCTTGTGACAATCTCCTCCACATCGCCAGAACTTGCAAGGAGGAGGCCCCCAAAATCAACCAAAACACCTCATAGGACAGCAGAAAGATATTTGTTCTTCAATTAAGTGTTTGGGTTGGTTTTGTAAACTGCGAAGCAAAGGCCCACCATTATGGCACTGCTGCGCTACTACAGTCGATAATTTAACGTGGTGCTTCACAAAGAAACATATGCAACAGAGATGATGGTCTAAATATGGACAATGTGGGGAGACCACCATTGGGGGGGCAACAGACAGGGGTGGGGGTAGAACAGGAGCAACAAGGGTAACAGATGCGGGATTTACACATTCTTGGGCTTTGTTTTGGTTGGGATGGGGACTGAGAGGTTAAACCCAATAGCCTTACAGAAGAGGTAGCAGAGGGACTTGAAGAGAGAAAGGAAGGGGGTGCCACGTAGGTAGGGTGACCATATGAAAAGGAGGACAGGGCTCCTGTATCTTTAACTGTAATGTAGAAAAGGGAATTGCAGCAGGTGTCAATTGAAGAGGGTGAAATTCTCTCTTCATCAACACAGTTAAAGCTGCAGAAGCCCTGCCCTCTTTTGTATCTGGCCACTCTACTATAGCTAGTGTAGCTTTAACTATTGTGATGAAGAGGGAATTTCACCCACTTCAATTGACACCTGTTGCAATTCCCTTTTCTAGATTACTGTTAAAGATACAGGAGCCCTGTCCTCCTTTTCATAGGGTCACCCTACACGTAGGGGCCTTAGAAGAGAGTTCCAGGCAGATGAACCGGCAACAGAGGAATTGGTGGGTGGGGTGTATTACCTTCAGCTTCTCCCTAATACTTCTCTCCTTCTTCTTCTTCACATCTTGGTTCCTCTCTAAAATGGCATCGTGTTTATTCTCGATGGGAGTCTGAAAGAGCCAGCAGCAGAACCTTACATATTGCCCAGCCATGTAATGAACCCACAGCATCCAACAAGCTATTGGAAGAACACAAACACAGGTGGAGCCTGATGCCCCGTCAAGCCTGGGCTGCCAGAGATTACTTTTCACTTTCCCACTCCAGCATTTCACATCAGTCTGTAATAAACTGAGGCCTTAGCTAGACCTAGGGTTTATCCCGGGATCGTCCCTGCCTGCTCCCGGGATCCCCGTGTGTCATTTACACGAACAGGGATGACCCCGGGACGGTCTAGCTAAGGCCTATCACAGTGAGAGCTCTGCCAACCTTTCCTGATCCAAAAACAAGCATTTCCACCTCCTATAGGGGCTATTAAATCTCCATGGTGGATCCCACTTGCACAATGGAATCAGCAGGAGTCTGTGGGGCTGTCTATATATTTTAAAAGCCTCGCAGTGACGCTGTGTCAATTATGCAACGCAGCCGCCAAACTTGTAGCCATCGCAGAGATTCTTTCGGGACTCATAGAATCATAGACCAGTAGAGCTGGAAGGGACCTACAAGGCCATCGAGTCCAACACCCTGCTGTATGCAGGAATCCACCCTAAAGCATCCCTGACAGATGTCTGTCCAGCTGCACATTGAAGGCCTCTAGGGTGGGAGAGCCCGCAACCTCCCTAGGTCATGGGTTCCATTGTCATACTGCTCTAACAGTAAGGAAGTTTTTCCTGATGTCCAGCCAGAATCGGGCTTCCTGTCATAGAATCATAGAAAACCAGAGCTGGAAGGGGCCTACAAGGCCATCGAGTCCAACCCCCTGCTCAATGCAGGAATCCACCCTAAAGCATCCCTGACAGACTCAACCAGGCTTCGCTTGTGCCTGCCATGTATCATTTCCAAAAAAACTAATGTTCCTATGACTCGACCTAAGCTGACCCTCTCACATGTCGAGGAGATCGGGATTTCTAAGCATTTCCAAGAAATACCATGACCCTTGCTCATTGAATCTGCAGCCACCATTATGCAAAACTGTCCAAATTTTCAAAATGGTATAGGCTTTATAATATTTGACCACCAAAGGGCTGTTTACCTGGTAAAGCTTCCATCCCCAAAGCTTAGGCATGCAGTTACAGCCCTCCGTTTTCAAACTATGCCTACAGCTGTGACGGATGGCAGATCTCAGCGCACCCCTGTGTATTTGTGGGGCCCCAGAAATTGAGGATCTGCCTCATTATTTGCTCTTCTGTTCTTTATACTCTGAATCAAGAACTAAATTTTTGGAATCTATTTTGTATCAACTACACTTCAATACCACTTCAGAAAAGATTTTCTATCTCCTGTCTGACACTGACTCTAGGGTAACGCACAAGGTATCTTTTTTTGCCCTGGCAGCAATGAAAATTCGGCCAAGATTTATTACTGAGATTGCAGTTGACTGTGCTGGAGATGCTCTTGTTGTTTATTCGTTCAGTCGCTTCCGACTCTTCGTGACTTCATGGACCAGCCCACGCCAGAGCTTTCTGTCGGCCATTGCTCCCCCTAGCTCCCCCAAGGCCAAGTCCGTCCCCTCCAGAATATCCTCCATCCATCTTGCCCTTGGTCGGCCCCTCTTCCTTTTGCCTTCCACTTTCCCTAGCATCAGCCTCTTCTCCAGGGTGTCCTGTCTTCTCATTGTGTGGCCAAAGTACTTCAGTTTTGCCTTTAATACCATTCCCTCAAGTGAGCAGTCTGGCTTTATTTCCTGGAGTATGGACTGGTTCAATCGTCTTTATTTAACTTATTTAATTTCTTTATTTAACTACAAATTTTATATTCAAATTATGCTTTTAATTGTATTGAATTTTATTCTTTTATTATGTATGATCTGTTTGTGATTATATGTAGTATTTTCATATTGTTGTTTCTTCGTAGTGTATCTATTTTGTATGCGAATGGCCTATGGCCTAAGCATGAATAAATTACTTTAAAGTTTATGCAAAACTGTGAAGGAGTGGATATAGATCCTTTGTAGATGCAGAGGTGCGCAGGACTGAGGCAGCATTTTTTAAAACAAAAAAAAGAACAGCCCACTTACACCACACCCATCATTGGACATTTCATTCAGGGTTATGTGGCACACTCGATTGGAATTGCACAGAAGCTGCATTAAAGGGAAAATCCATCACAAAACATCTTAGCGAAAATGTGGCTTTTCCAGCATGAAAACCCATGGTTGCTGCAGAGTGGGGTAATGCCATGTGCCACACTGGTGTGTGAGGTGCAACTGCACTAAATTCCCCATTAGATGGGTCCCCAGTTAGTTTCATGTATCGTTTTGTGGCAGGGGGCTTCTAAGTACCTTCACAAGCTTTTTCCTTAACATTCCTCTCACCCAACCTTTCTCAATCCTTGTCTCCACCCAAAGTGCATGGTTTCCACCCCTTTTCATAGAATCATAGAATAGCAGAGTTGGAAGAAACCTACAAGGCCATCGAGTCCAACCCCCTGCTCAAGGCAGGAATCCACCCTAAAGCATCCCTGACAGAGGGTTGTCCAGCTGCCTCTTGAAGGCCTCTAGTGTGGGAGAGCCCACAACCTCCCTAGGTAACTGATTCCATTGTCGTACTGCTCTAACAGTCAGGAAGTTTTTCCTGATGTCCAGCTGGAATCTGGCTTCCTGTAACTTGAGCCCGACTCTAACCACTGGGTGCATAAGTTCTAGAAAGTGGGTTCCATGTTACAGGTTAGGTAACGGTCTTGCCAAATTGAAGACAGTTGCTCTGGGCCTCTAAGCCTTGAGTAGCAGCAATTGTGTTGAGAACTGGGCATTGTAAATCAGATCTGCTTTCTCCACAGCTGCAATTTATACCTTGCAAGTAAAAGCAGGAACTGCTCACATGCACAGACATTTCTTAATTCATGGTAGTGCATAAGTTTTCAGAAGTGTTACTTACATTTTTATTTGTTCTATTCCTGGAAAAGAAAAAAGAATAATCAATGAGTTTCAGAAAAGACACTGTATTCTTAGGAAGAACCATACACCCAGAAGATTTCCCCCAACTACAGGCTGGTAGCTATTTTCTTTAAAAAAAAAACCAATTCATGCTGGATTAGAGTATGGGATAGAATTCATAGAATCACAGAATAGCAGAGTTGGAAGGGGCCTACAAGGCCATCGAGTCCAACCCCCTGCTCAATGCAGGAATCCACCCTAAAGCATCCTAAAGCACCCTCAGCTTGGATTCATAGGAATCTGCCTTGTACTGGGTCAGACCATGCGTCCCTCATGCCCAGTATTGTTGTCACTAAGTGAATATAACAATACAAGAGGAGGCCATGTTGGGTCAGAGCAAGGGCCCATCTAGACCAGCACTCTGTTCTGGTTTCAGGCAGGATTCTACTGTATCCACGCCCAAACTGGGGATGCTGCCGGGGATCAAACCTGCGACCTTCTGCATCCAAAGCAGGGCCTCTGTCATTCCGCTATGGGCCCTTCCCAGAACCTGTTTGTGGTGATATGGGTCTGCAGTTATTGAATATGTACTGGAGAGTCATCACCACAAACCAGAAAGAGTAGAGGCAAGCTTTTCTTCCTTGTGGGTCCCTGGCCAACAACTGGTCGGCCACAATGTGAACAGAGTGCTGGACTAGATGGACCCTCGGTCTGATCCAGCCTCAGGGCTCTTCTGTTCTTATAACTCAGTTTAGAACTGAAAGTGGAATCCCCACTGTGAAGGACAGTCCAAAATGGCTGTGGTCTTGTTCTGGTCAGCTAAGTCTTGTCCGAATATTTGTGTTTAAACTGTCTAACTTGGCCCAGGCCTCCGGGCCAGAGGGAGGGAGCTGGCGAATGCTTCTCAAGGTCGATCTCGTGGCTGGGTCATTGGTTCCACCCAGCACTGCATTCCCAACTCCTACCACAGCACCTGCGAGGTTATCAGGGTTAATTGGGACGTTGATCTGTTCCAGCTGTGGGAAAGGATGTGCTGGTGGAGGGGGCCTCACTCCTCAGGGGCCCGGAAAGGGCATTGGTTGGTGGAGATGGGTCACGGGGCCTGTTGACTTGCAAGGGGTTAAAGAAGCAAGTAGCCAAGCCTTTTCATCTTCCTGTGGGCTACATGTGTACAAGATGGAAGAACAGGTCCGAGCTGGGGGTGAGTGAGGCTCGGGGTTAGCCCTTCCATTATTTTTATATTTTTGTTACGAAGACTACTTAAACCCTTGGCAACAAAATAGCTTCAGTACCTCCTATATTCATCAAGTTCCAGAATATCCGTTTTGGTGACCACCATGGCAATGTCAGTGCAGATTCCTCCTATATATGCCTTGATGCTTTCCTCCAGCAATGCTTCTTGGACTTTCTCTCCTTCAATGCGCACAACGTCAGCGATAACCCAGATGACTGAACATTTATCAATATTCTGTTTTTAAAAAACACAAAGAAATAATCATCATTAGGTAGTGAGTACTGCTCAGAATAGTAATCAAATCCTGTATCTTTTTCTAACATTTCTCAACATTGGCCAAAGTCAAAGGAGAGAGAAAAATTACTGTTTAAATGGAAACAGGTTGACTCTTTCATTCACTGTGTGAGGCACACAAAAAGTAGAGAATCAGCACTCGCTGACCCATCACTAATGAAATATGACTGAATGTAACTTCATGAAGCCACTTGATAGAGCACCCATTGCTCCATAGCCAAGCAGAAGGTCTCAAATTCAGTCCCTGATGCATCCACTAAAAAGGCAACAGGACTGGGGAAGACTACAAGGCCTCAGCTAGACCTACCTGGTATTGCGCAACGGTAGGGTGACCATACGGCCAGATTTGCATGGATTTGTCCAGTTTTTTGGTGACAAATCCGGGAGGGGAGGGGAAATCCGGATTTTTCCAGACTTCCCCAGCCAAAGAGCAGCTCTAATGGGAATTAACAAAAATGCTTATAACTCTGTCATTTTTAAAGATAAAGACATGAAACTTGGTACGGTGGTAGCTCTTCGGTAGGGCTTTAGTCATACCAAATTTGAAACAGTGATGTGGATGATGGGTTAGGTTGTCCAACCGGACTTATCTCCAAGTGAGACAGAACCAGGTATTCTTAAGAGTTGTTTATTGTATCGATACAGAGACAGGTCATACACGCAAGAGCATCAGCATGTTACACCCAGCTCCAACTAACTTGGGCGGATGTGGTATAGGTATATTTATACATCAAGGTACAGGATGCGTGCGTATAGCTGACAGAGCCTCTCCGGGCTGCTGCCACATTCGCCTTAAAGCAGTTACTTTGCTCCATATATGGCCAGATGTACATTCAGGTAATCTGATTGGTTACCAGGTATCTATAGGACATGATCAGGGCTTTCAGATGATGCAGGCCCCCACATCAACAGTTCCGTTCATCCATTGATTTTTTAGGAATTTCTTAAAAATGGAGGTTTTTAAATTATTATTTTAAAATCGTCATTTTTAAAGATAAACAGATGAAACTTGGCTCCATGATAGCTTTTAGGTAGAGCTTTAGCCATACCAAATTTGAAACAGATGTGTTCATCCACTGATTTTTAGTAATTTTTTAAAATTTGAGGATTTAAAATTATTATTTTTAAAAGATGTTATTTTTAAAGATAAAGAGATGAAACTTGGCACCATGATTGCTCTTAACAAGGGCCTTAGCTATGCCAAGTTTGAGACAGATCTGTTCATCCATTGAGTTTTAGGATTTTTTAAAAAAGTTTGAGGTTTTAAAATTATTCTTTTTAAAAAATGACATTTTTAAAGATAAAGGACTGAAAGTTGGCACCATGATAGATCTTAAGGAGAGATTTAGCCATGCTAAATTTGAATCAGATTTGTTCATCCATTGTTTTTTTAGGATTTTTTTAAAAGTTCAAAGTTTTAAAATTATTGTTTTTAAAAACTTCTGGAGCCATATCCTTCAAACTCAGGTTGTCAAACCTCCTCTTTGGGGTGTTGCATATTGAGCAGTTTCAGCCCTTGGCATTAAGAGGATCTCGAGTCTTTAGGTAAGAAGTCCTGGGCAAGCAGGGTACCTTTCCTGTTGCAGATTTGGGGTGCAGTCAGGTACCTGGAGCTCAGCAGAGGCAAGGCATCCACAAATCAAAATGTGGGAAAGGAGAGGTCAGTCAAAGCAGCCCATAGGGCAAAACAGGATGGGCCAGAGGCCTTTTTCTTAAATTTCCACATCATGAAGGGTCATCTTTAGAGAAAAACTCTCATGACCAACATGACCAACAGTAAGCTGTTGCCCTACCCCAGCCACAGGGTACAAGTGCATATCCGGGCTTGGACCATTGGAAGACTTTGGCAGAGAGAAGGGTGGGTGGGGGATTATTTGAGGCTGGAAATGTTGGCAGGCTGGCATAAGGCAGAGAGAGGCTGAAGGCAACCCAGATGCACCTGTAGCTTGGCCCTGAGGCTAGCTTACCACGCAGAGTGTTTTAAGAGCGCATCAAAGTTGTGCAGGAGGAGAGGAGGCAGAGGTTTTTAAAGTATTGGGCAAAAGCCGGGAAATAATAATAATAATAATAATAATAATAATAATAATAATAATAATAATGTAAGAGTCACCAGACATGACCAAGCAATAACCTGCAATAAGCAATATCCCAAGCCACAAGTGTGCAGCCTAGCTGGACCATTGGGAGACTTTGGGAGAGAGAGAGAGAGAGAGAGAGAGAGAGATTGTTTGATGCTGGAGGCTTTGGTTTGTCTGCAGTGACTTAGAGTGAGAGACAATAGAGACTGCTCAGACATCTGTGCAGAGACATCTATTGTAACTTAGCCCCATGGTGCTGGCATGAAAAGCAAGGCATTAGGAAGAGGGTCTCAGAGTCACGTGTTTGTGCAGGAAGTAGACAGGAGTTCAAAGTCTGGATGTGCGAAGTGGTGCCGACACACAAGCCTTGAGAATCACAGAATCATAGAATAGCAGAGTTGGAAGAAACCTACAAGGCCATCGAGTCCAACCCCCTGCTCAAGGCAGGAATCCACCCTAAAGCATCCCTGACAGAGGGTTGTCCAGCTGCCTCTTGAAGGCCTCTAGTGTGGGAGAGCCCACAACTTCACCAGGCAACTGATTCCATTAACATACTGCTCTAACAGTCAGGAAGTTTTTCCTGATGTCCAGCTGGGATCTGGCTTCCTTTAACTTGAGCCCGTTATTCCGTGTCCTGCACTCTGGGAGGATCGAGAAGAGATCCTGGCCCTCCTCTGGGTGACAACCTTTTAAGTATTTGAAGAGTGCTATCCCATCTGCCCTCAATCTTCTCTTCTCCAGGCTCAACATGCCCAGTTCTTTCAGTCTCTCTTCATAGGGCTTTGTTTCCAGACCCCTGATCTGCTAATTTATATAAGTATATATGTAAATAATGAATACAGTATAATGTATATAATGTCTATAAGTGAGAAGTGTGAATGGGCAAAGTAGTGTTCACTGCCACAACACCCACCCTAATGTTAGAGTAGAGAAACTTGTGACAATTATACACAAGCTTTTTAAAAAAATTAAATTTAAAAAAGCCGGCCAGCCGGCCAGCCAGTAGCAAACCCTGTTAACAACAACAGCAGCTTGCAATGAGTGAAGACACAGTCAGAAAAGATATTTGAGGGAAGGGGAGAATGTAACCCACAGAGCATAGCAAAAGCTTCAAAGTACAGCAAAACCTACAAAAGTAGGAGTGAGTGAAGTTAATTTCAGATACATTGAATCTCTCACTTGTTCTTTATTTCAATGATTTTGACATTAAGATGTTATGTAGAACAGATCTGTCTTGTCGTGCCCGCCATTTTGTTTTTTGTTTTTTGGTTAAAGAAGAAGAGTGCACGAACGCTCGTGCGCAAAAGGTAAGTTTTTTTAAAAAAAAAATCCCCGCTCCCCCACCCAACCCCCGATGGGTGCATAACTCTTGAGGAGCTCAGCTCCTCGTGCACGGGTCCCAACTCCTCGCAACTAACCGCGAGGAGCTGGGACAAACTGCGACACCCGCACACACATCCCGCAGTCTCAGGATCAGCCCAAGACCACGGAAAAAGTGGGTTCAAAGGCTAGGGCAAGATCCCAGGGCAAGGGAGGGACCATCCTTCCCTGCTTCCGGGATCCCCTGTACATCATGTGAACGCACAGGGATGATCCCAGGGATCACTCTGGGATATTGCCCTGTCTAGCCATGGCCTAAGAGTCCTGCATTGAGCAGGGGGTTGGACTCGATGGCCTTGTAGGCCCCTTCCAACTCTGCTATTCTATGATTCTATGCCCGCTGCATCTTGATCTTAGCAGAGCCCCAAGGGGAATTCAGATTTCATGGTCCTGATTACTGCTCACTATTGTCAAAGAGCTAAAGCAGTAAGGTGCTATAGCACTTTAGCAATTTAATGATTGGGGGATTGGGGATGTTTAGTGAGTTAGAGACTTAGAACTGGCAGTTCTAGAAAATTAGGTAGCTAAAACCAGATCATTTACTTTGGAGGTTTGGGGTAGGAAAGAAGAATAAATTACAGGGAGTGGCAAAGTACAGAAACTTGACTTCTGCGCAGGCTACCGCAAGAGAAGCACAACAATGAGAGAAAATACTCAGCTGCATTTCTCCTTGTCGTTGGAGTCAGCTGGGGTGGTGAAGGTGTTGGACCAGTGCCTAGAGGCTGTAATGGGCTGGATGAGGGTCAATAAACTGCAGCTGAACACTGATAAAATGTACCTTCTGTGGATTGGTGGTTCCCAAGTCTGGGAACTGGGTTAGCGACCTGTCCTGGATTGGGTTGCACTCCCTATGAAGGAGCAGGTGCATAGCTTGGGTGTATTCCTAGATCCATCCTTATCACTGGAGGCCCAGGTGGACTCTGTGGCACGGAGTACTTGGGGTCAGCTTCAGCTGATCTGCCAGCCCATGGCCTTTCCCGGACAGGGACAACCTAGCCACAGTCATGCATGCACTGGGAACTTCCTGATTAGCCTACTGCAATGCACTCTACGTGGGGCTGCCCTTGAAGCCTCAGCTAATGCAAACTGCAGTAACTAGACTGCTGACCAGTACATCTCACAAAGACCATATAACACCAGGCTTAAAGATATTGCACTGGCTGCCTATATGCTTCCGGTGTTGGTAATGACATTTCAAGTCCTAAACGGCTTGGGACCTCAGTACTGGAGAGAGTGCCTCTCCCTATGACAGATGACCACTCGAAGAACTACAGTTACAGGTAAGCAAACTGCTTATTGCCTTCTTCCACAAGCCTGAATGAAGCACATCAGTGAACCACCCAGAGATCTTCAGCTATGGGGCAGTATATAAATGTAATAAATTAAATAAAATAAATATTTTAAAAAATTCATCAACACATGAAAGAAATATCATGTGCCTGTTCTTGAAATTGGAGTAAAAGGGGTAAATCTCCAAAAATATAAAATAATAATAAGCACATTTAATTAGATCCAGCACATTTAATTTGAAAGTTGGCACAATTTTAAAGGGCTGTCACATAAATCATGGATGCCAAGTCTCAAGTTATTAGCTTAACATGTGTCATTTTTTAATGCAAGAGAATGTTGGGGGGCATAATTAGGGCTGTGCTCCGCTTCTCCTCGGACCGGAGAAGCAGAAGCGGATCGGGGTGCTTTGCCTCCCTTTAAGGCAGAGGCGAAGAGGATCGGGGGAGCAGCGGAGCGTCGCGGAGCGGATCGAGGTGAAGGCGGATCCTCGCCTCGATCCGGAGCTCCGCAAAAAAGGTAAGGGGGGTTTACTTGGCCCTGCCGCTGCCACTGCCACTGCCACCCATGCGGCGACAGCGGCAGAGCCAGGTAAGGGGGCAAGGGGGAGGGGAGTCTTACCTGCATCCATCCACGGCCCCGCAACTGCTTCAACTGAGCCTGAGGACGCAAACAGGAAGACCAGGCCTCGGACGGACGCAGGTAAGGGGGAGGAGGGAGGGGGTTTACCTGGCCCTGCCACCGCCGCCGCCTATAGCAGCAGAGCCAGGTAAGGGGGCAAGGGGGAGGGGGTCTTACCTGCGTCCGTCGCAGCCTGTCGCCAGCTTCACTAGAGCCCGCGGCTCAACCTGGAAGTGTAGGGGGGCCTACAGTTCCTGGTTGAGCCACGGGCTCTAGTGATGCTGGCAGCGGGCCGGGATGGAAGCAGGTAAGGGGGAGGAGGGAGGGGGGCCTTACCTGGCGCAGCCCCCCGCCACTGCAGAGCTCTGATTCGGAGCCGGAGCTCCGCAGCGGAGCAGAGCGGACCCTAGGCAGATCAAGGCCGGGCGGAGTGGGCCCGATCCGCAATTTGCGGATCGGGAACGGAGCGGATCAGGGGGTTCGTGCACAGCCCTAGTCATAAAGGTAGAAGCTCTCTTCTTTCTTTCTAAATTTGCAACTCACTTTAACTAACGGGACACTCCTTTAATTTCAATGCCAAGAGTTTGATCAACACCATAATGTTATTCTCTCTTCCTTGTAACTCAAGCCAAAACTCACCTCTTTCCACATTTCATCTCTTTTCTTGTTAAAGTCTCCTGTCCCAGGAATGTCCACAAACGTGATGCCTTCAGGAACCAAGTCCGATGCTGGAATGTCCAATTCCACGTACTTGATTAGTGGCCAGGCTTCAAAAGAATGGTTTTCCTTCACACAAATGTAAGGTCCCAGTTTTTCAGAGAATGTAGTCACCTGATTGATACATAAAAGAAACCTGTTTGTCCAAAAGATATTTTGATCTAAATATCTCTCTTCTTGTTGCCAATTTCTTAGATTGCCAGCTGTCAGGAATTTTGAGCCAACGGGATTTGGCATCCGGCATTTTGTTGAATAATCCAAGTGTATTTAGCCAAGGAGATTTAATTACCGCCTCACCACCCCCTTACCAAATCCACCCAGGTTCCAGCCACTGAACATCAGGTATTTTTTAAGCTTGCAAGGTGACAACTCTACAAATGTTTGCATGGTCATAAAACATGACAAAATGAAAGATATAATGTAATCCCAGGTGTTGAATCAGAAGGCGGAGAAGAGAAGTGCAGTGGGGCTGCAGGTGGAAGCAGAGGTTTATTCTATTTCCCTTAGGAAATAGAAACCAAATGCACAGTTACAAGATGAGGGATACTTGGCTCAGCAATACTACAAACGAGAAGGATCTTGGAATTGTTGTAGATTGCAAGCTGAATATGAGCCAACAGTGCGATATGGCTGCAAGAAAGGCCAATGCTATTTTGGGCTGCACTCATAGAAGTAGAGCTTCCAAATCACGTGAGGTACTGGTTCCTCTCTATTCGGCCCTGGTTAGGCCTCATCTAGAGTATTGCGTCCAGTTGTGGGCTCCACAATTCAAGAAGGACGCAGACAAGTTGGAGCGTGTTCAGAGGAGGGCAACCAGGATGATCAGGGGTCTGGAAACAAAGCCCTATGAAGAGAGACTGAAAGAACTTGGCATGTTTAGCCTGGAGAAGAGAAGATGGAGGGGAGACATGGCAGCACTCTTCAAATACTTGAAAGGTTGTCACACAGAGGAGGGCCAGGATCTCTTCTCGATCCTCCCAGAGTGCAGGACACGGAATAACGGGCTCAAGTTAAAGGAAGCCAGATTCCAGCTGGACATCAGGAAAAACTTCCTGACTGTTAGAGCAGTACGACAATGGAACCAGTGACCTAGGGAGGTGGTGGGCTCTCCCACACTAGAGGCCTTCAAGAGGCAGCTGGACAACAATCTGTCGGGGATGCTTTAGTGTAGATTCCTGCATTGAGCAGGGGGTTGGACTCGATGGCCTTGTAGGCCCCTTCCAACTCTGCTATCCTATGATTCTATGATTCTGTGATTCATCTTTCAGTTTATTAAGCCAAGACATGAGCGCCCAAACACAGCCAGTGGGGAATGCATTTGTATAATGTAGAGCCCATTTTGCTAAATGCACACGATCTGGAAGATGCCCAGGCATTGTTGCAACAGGAATTCCATTCTACAAGTGTGACAAAATACGGTGCATGATAACTAGTATTTACCAGAGCTCCGAATATATCAAGTCACGCAGTTCTGTAAACTGTTGCATGCCATTTCCAAAACAGAGTGACCCAGGATGTCAAAGCAAGAGGAAATGCCATAATCCACCTACCTCCTTCTCCTTAATTGAGATGGTTCTTTTGGCAGGAATAGTCGTCACAAGTTTTGCCTTCAACAATTCTTCATAACTTTTCTGGTCAGCTCCAGCCCCATAAAGCGCACAGAGCTTATCCTTGGCATCGCTTACACTCTCGTGAGAGGAACCTTCATCGTCACCCCCATTCTTGCTCAAAACCTCCACAAGGTCCTTCAACTCACTATTCCATTCCTGTCAGTAAAGATCCAGATAAAGCCTGTTAAAGGTCTGTAGTTCTGGTTGGTTTAACGGTCTTCTGAAAGGGGGAAGGTGTTGTAGATTATTTTTTATTTTTTTTAATAATTTTTATTTATTTTCTACACTATATAAACATACATAAAACATTACCATAATAATAATAATAACAGAAGAAAAACAGAAAAACATCAAACAACTGCTGCATACATATTGAATAAATGTTGAGTACATATGTTGCATAACTATTACCTATACCTTATCATACTACAACATCATCATTCTTAACATAAAAGTGCACCCCCCACCTCGGGATCATTCCTGAGTCCAAAATCTAATCGTTTCTTCTGCTGGCGGTTTCCCACTTCCCTTAATAAACACAAATATTAGGAACTGGGGGGGGCGGAGCCAGCATCCTAATGGCGTAGTAGGAGAATTTGTTCCTGCCGTGGTAGGTTTTGAATAACTCTTATCATCTAAAAGTGTCAGGGCTGGAAATGGTGAAGAACACCGATTAAAGTGTTTGGAAGCTTTGAGCCACAGACGGGGTTTGAAAGAACAATGCATTTTGCTGTGTAAAGGCTGCAATTTAAAAGCAAAGAGAGGGGGGCTAGAGCGGAGGAAGTTTTCTTTAAAAACTTCAAGGAGCGATATTATAAGAAGTCTCCCAGACGGAGTGCTTATCTTAAAGGGAATTTTAATTGCAGAAGCCAGCGTCGGGAGATACTGATTAATAGCCACCCCTCCTTTAGCAAGCAGTAAATTTTGTTAAACACGGCAATAAACCCCTCAGGAGTGCGCTGAGTGACTGACTTTGAAACGAAACTAATACCAGCCGTAATTGTGAATATATGCCACCCAAAAAACAAGTTGCGGCCAAGCCACGGTGGGTTGCCCACGCGTCAAACAATACGATTAGGAGATTACAGAAAGTAGCCGAGGCAGAAGGGGAAGATATTCAAAAAGATAAGCAAGAAGAATCTACAACAGCAACAGAAGAGCACAAGATGGCTGCTAAAGTTGGCTCAGTGCCAGCAGAGCTGGGAGAGATGATGCAGCAATTTTCAGCTCTGTTGAAAGGGCTAAAAGATGAGTTATTTATGAAAATTGAAACGGAAGTTGGCAAAACTAACAAGAGAGTGGATGATTTGGCTGCTGAAATGGCTATAAGAGATAAGCAATTAGGCTTTTTGAAGACAGAGGTGGATCAGATGAAAAATCAGTTTAAAGATCTTAAAAAGATACAAGATGACCAAGAAGTGAAATTTAACGACTATGATAAGAGGCTCATCTCCTTAGAGGACAATTCACGAAGAGCAAATTTACGCGTTCGTCATCTGGGGGAGAAGAAGGGGGAGGACCTCAGGAAGAATCTCCTAAGCTGGTTTAAAGAACTAGTCCCAACCCTGCAACTAACTGAAGAAGATGTGGAGCGCGTTCACAGGGTTGGCGGCTTTAGAAGCGGTGCAACTCCCAGAGATGTCCTGGTGAAATTTTCAAGTTATTACAAGAAAGAGCAGCTTATGAGGGAGTTAAGAGCATTGGGAGAGCTGAAGTTCCAGGGAGCAACAGTGCAGGTCTTTAATGATCTGTGCCAACAAACTTTGGATTGGAGACGCAGTGTCAAGTCTATAACAGCGGAATTGAAGAAGAGGGAAATCCCCTATGCATGGGGATATCCGATTTTTCTGCGTTTCTCATATAAGGGGGAAAATCATAAGGTTTTCTCCCTTCAGCAAGGCATGGAGCTTCTGGAGAGCTTAGGTTTGGGTCCACTAGGAGAAGCCGGTGGTAACGCAAAGAGTGATGACGAAGAAGAAAGAGGTGCAGTAGGGGGAGTGGTGTAAAGTGGATATTATAGGGATGATAAGAAGTATAATCATATTAGATCCTACTGGCTTTGGGTTCCTGGCTGCTTTCCCCCCCCCAAGGGTTAAAATAATGGCCGGAGTGTTAGACTCCCGGAGATATATTGGGGGGAAAAGAGATGGGAGGGGAAGGGGAAGTGGGGTGGGAGGGAAGGGTTTGTGTGGGTTGTTGTATTTTTATGTATGTAAGTTAAGTTCTCAACACGTTCGGGATCGAGAAGAAGTTCAAAGAATTAGATATGGATAAGAAGATAAGAATCTCAACACTCAATGTTAAAGGTCTGGGGGCGGTCGTAAAAAGGAGAAGGATTGAACAATTGCTAAATAGGGATGGTTCTGATATAATTTTTTTGCAAGAAACTCATCAATTTAAGGAAAAAAATAATGTTATTCGTTTGAAATGGCCAGTGTTTTACGAAGTGTCTTTGGGGACATCAAAAAAAAATGGAGTGGCCATCTTGATTTCAAAAAGAAGTGGGTTTGTGATGGAAAATATTAAAAAAGATGAGAATGGGAGATATCTTATGATAAAGGGTCAATTGGAAGGGAAAATGTATACTTTGATCAATATGTATGCTCCAAATAATAAACAAAAAGAATTTTATGAGGAGGTATTAAGAGAGATTGAAGAATTTAAGGAGGGGTATGCTATTTTGGCTGGAGATTTTAATATGGTTATGAATAATAGACTAGATAGGTCAAATCCCTCCGAGATAGAAAAAAGAAACAATATCACTATGTTAAACAAATTAATTAAAGAAAAGGATTTTGTTGATTCTTGGCGAGTTCTTAGAGGGGCTGACCCAGGATTTACATTTTATTCTCCAGTCCATCACACATACTCCAGGATTGATCATATTTTTGTATCCAGAGATTTTTTAACTAAGATATGTAAAATGGAATTGGGGACAATTAAGGTAACGGATCATGCACTAGTAAGTTTAGTTTTCGCAGTTGATAAGGATTACAAACAAGCATTAAGGTGGAGACTGAATACTAAGATATTTAAGTACGATAAAGTAATTGAGAAAATGCAGAAGGAACTGTCAGAAACATGGGAAATAAATGAGAAGGGGGGAACAAGAACGGCAGTGGTTTGGGATACCATGAAGGCTGTGTTTAGGGGGAATTGTATTAGGGAAATGTGTAATCTAAAAAGACAACAGGAGGTAAGGCAGGTTACTTTAGAGAATGAGATAAGGAAGCTGGAAAATGAATTTTGGCAAACTAAAAATAAATATAAATTAATAGAAGTACAGGCAAAAAAAAAGGAACTAGAAAATATTAATTTAGAAGAGGTTCAGAGGAACTTAATTTATATGAAAAGGGAATACTTTCAAAATAGTAACAGGAACTCGAAGATGCTTGCCAAACTCACACAAAAGGAAAAAGCTAAAAATGGGATAGGGGCAGTAAAAAATAAGCAGGGTAATTATTGTCATATGATGAAGGATAAAATAAAAAAATTTCAGCAATTTTTTGAAGATTTATACAAGGAAAGAGATACTCAAACGAAGAGGAAGGAAGAGTATGTGGGTAAATTTGTGAAAAAAGGATTAGAAAAAGAGCATAAGAAAATTATGGATAGTAACATACTGCAATGTGAAATAGAGGAGGTCATAGATCAGCTTAAAGTAGGGAAATCACCGGGGGTAGATGGCTTGGGACCAGAGTTTTATAAAAGATTTAAAACATTAATAGTGCCAAAGTTGTTGAAATTATATAACGCAATAATGGAAGGGGAGAAGATTCCAGAGTCATGGGAGCATTCCATAATAATTTTAATCCCGAAACCGGATAAGGACTTGACTCTCCCTGATTCATATAGACCAATTTCGTTAATAAATCAAGATGCTAAAATTTTTTCAACTATTTTGGCCAAAAGATTAAATAAATTTATAGCAAATTATGTAGGGGAAGACCAATGTGGTTTTATAGCAGGCAGACAGATGCATACATTAATAGGGAGAGTCTTAAATGCAATACAGGGGATAAAAAAGTCAAAGAATAAGGCGGGTATTTTAGCGTTAGATATTTTTAAGGCTTTTGACTGTGTGAGTTGGCAAACGTTAAAGTTGGTTTTAATCAAAATGGGATTTGGTAACAAATTCAGAGCAATAATAGAGCAGTTATACTCTAAAAACACAGCTGTAGTGGTAGTAAATGATGGAATAACGGATAAGATACGACTAGCCAGAGGGACAAGACAAGGATGCCCACTCTCGCCAGTCCTGTTTGTATTGGTGATGGAATTGTTGGCAAATGCAATAAGAGAAGATGGGGAGATAGAGGGGATAGGTAGTAGAAAGAAAATTAAGTTGAATATGTTTGCAGATGATACATTGATGACTATTAGAGATCCGATAAGCAAAATGGAAAGAATTAGACAGCAGTTAAAAGAATTTGAAGAAGTTACGGGGTTAAGAATAAATTGGGCAAAATCCGAGTTGATGTTATTTAATTACACTAAAAAGGAAGAGAAGGAATGGGAAGGGAAGGCTTCAGTTTTGAATAAAGAAAAAATTAAATATTTGGGTATTAAGATTACTAAAAATTTAGAAGATTTGGAAAGTGAAAATTTAAATGGATTGAAAAAAGAGGTAATAGAAAAGCGAAAGAAGTATAAGAAACTGAATCTTTCTTGGTTTGGAAGAATAGCTTTAATAAAGATGAAAATTTTGCCTAAGATCAATTTTATTTTCAGGATGTTACCAATAAGAATTTCAGATTTAGAGTTAAAAAGTTGGCAGAATCTTATAAATAATTACTGCAATGCGGAGAAGAAAGCAAGAATTAACAAATGTAAATGGTATATAAATCAAAAGAAGGGTGGATTGGGTCTCCCGAACCTTGAGTACTATTATATAGCAAACAGGTTAAGACACATTGCTGAAGCAATTTTAGGGGTAGGGGACTTAGAATGGATGGAAGAAAATACATTAGATAATATTGAGCTAAATTTGCAGAATGTATTTTTTAAGGAAAAAGGGAAGGGTAATTGGCTTAACGAAATAGATAATTACTTTTTGAAGTTCCATTGGGAACTTTGGAATAAATATAAAAAGGAATTGCTTTCAATTAATTCCCCTTTAACACCAGTGATAATGCTAAAGAAATTTCCTGAAAATTTAAAGAATAGATTAGGTAAAGTTTTAAAGGAGAAAAATAAAATGAGATTAAGTGAATGGTTAAAGGGGATGAATACAAGAGAGAGGTTGGAAGATGTTTTAAAAGATTTGAAATTATCATGGTTAAACTATGGGCAATTGGAACAATGGACTAAAAATTGGGTAAAAGAAAATAGAGAGTGTGGAGAGAAGACGAAATTTGAGGAATTAATTGAAAAAAAAGGAATTGATAAGGGACAAAATATAGGGATAAAAGGGTTAATGAGTCAACTATATAATGTATTAACTGAGAAAGGAGTGTGGGATAGTAGTGGGAAAGTGGTTTGGGAGACTGATTTGAAGATACAGATAGGACAGCAGAGATGGGAGGGATTATGGAGACAGAGAGTGTTGAGAAATATGTCAGTAAGAATAAAGGAGAATTACTACAAACTGGTATGGAGGTGGTATTTAACTCCGGTCAGATTAAATAAGATTAATAATCAGCTTTCAGCAGATTGTTGGAGGGGATGTGGTGAAAAAGGAACGTATTTACATATGTGGTGGGACTGTAAACATGTGCAAAAGTTGTGGAAGATGGTTTTTTATGAGATTGAGCAGATAGTGGGATTTAAAGTAGAAGTCACACCAAGGATTGCACTACTTTCACCGCAAGAAGAACTTAAATGTAATAAAGAAACGAAAGAGTTAATAACGAATCTGTTGACGGCTGTGAGGCTGATTGTAGCCAGGAACTGGAAGATGCAAGGAGACTATTGTATTGAAGAATGGTATAAAGAAGTGTGGGACATTGCTATAAATGATAAATTGACATGTAATATTAAAATGAAAAAAGGTATAGCAAAAACAAATGATTTTGAGGGTATATGGAAAAAGTTCCTGGAGTTTGTATTTTCTAAAGGAAGTGGGAAACCACCAACAGAAGAAACTATGAGTTTTTGGAAACAGGAATGAGATCCCGAGGGGGGGGGGAGCACTGTTATGTTTAGTATAAAAATGTTTAATAGGCAAAATTTGAATATTTGATATTAAGGTAATTTTATGTTTATGTAACAAGTGTTTTTTATTTGATGTTTTGTTGTTGTTATATGTTGTTTAATAAAAAATTTATAAAAAAAAAAAAAACAAATATTAGGAACTGTTTCCAGATTCCTTCAAACTCATTTATTTTAGTTACGCCTTTTCTCCACTTAATATTACATGTCAGTTTATCATTCATGGCTATATCCCATACTTCTTTATACCAATCTTCTATAGAATATTCCCCTTGAACCTTCCAGTTCCTAGCTACCATCAATCGTGCTGCAACCAGCAAACTCGATATCAGCTCTATAGTTCCTTTTCCACACTTTATATCTTCAAATAGTGACAGCAATGCAATCTTTGGTGTTTGTTCTATTTTCATTCCCACTATTTCTTCAATTTCTGAAAACACCATCATCCATAATCTTTGTACATATTTGCATTGCCACCACATATGTAAATACGTTCCTTTTTCCCCACAACCTCTCCAACAATTTGCTGAATGCTGATCGTTTATCTTATTCAATCTAACCGGGGTTAGGTACCACCTCCATATAATTTTAAAATAATTCTCCTTTATTCTCACTGATAAACTTCTCAACACTCTTTGTTTCCATAGTCCCTCCCAGCTCTGTCACCCTATTTGTACCTTCAAATCTGATTCCCAAACCATTTTCTCTGTATTCTCTCTAAACTCCTTCTCTAACAGTAATTTATATATTTCACTCATTAATCCTTTTAAAACTATACTACCTCCTTTCCCTTTCTCCTTATTTACTACTAATTCTTCAAACTTCGTCATCTTTCTACACATTCTATTATCTTTAATCCACTTTTTATTCCATTGTTCTAATTGACCATATTCTAACCAAGATAATTTTTTCTCCTTTAACAAATTTTCCATATCCTCTCTTGTTTTTATATCTCTTAACCAATCCTTTAATTTTATTTTATTTTTCTCTTTTAATATTTTACATAATCTACCCTTTAGATCCTCTGGGAAATTCTTTAACATTATTATCGGTGCTAAGGGAGAGTTGCTCGGAAGCAACTTCCCTTTAAATTTACTCCAAATTTCCCATTGAGTCCTCAAGAGTGGATTATCTATACTTCCAACCCACTTTCTCCCTCCATCTTTAAAGAAAACATTATCCAAATTCATCTCTACATTACTTATAGTTTTTTCTTCCATCCAATATAAATCTCCTGCTCCTATAATTGCTTCTACAATGTGTCTTAATCTATTTGCTACATAGTATAATTTTATATTTGGGAGACCCAATCCACCCTTTTTTTGGCTTAGATACCAATTATTTTTATTCACCCTTGCCCTCTTTTCTCCATTACAATATTTATTAATAATATTTTGCCAACTTTTTATCTCGGTTTCTGATATTTTTATTGGTAACATCCTAAACACAAAATTAATTTTAGCTAATATCTTCATTTTTATTAAAGCTATTCTCCCAAACCAAGATAAATTTAATCTTTTATATTTCTCCAATTTCTCTAATACCTCCTTCTTTAACCTCGTTAAATTTTCCCTTTCAAGATTCTCTAAATTTTTTGTAATTTTAATTCCCAAATATTTAATCTCCTCCTTAACTTTCAATTCTATTCCCTTATGTTCCCAATCCTTTTCTTCCTTCTTAGTATAGTTAAACAACATCATCTCTGATTTAGACCAATTTATTTTTAACCCTGTAATTTCCTCAAATTCCCTCAACTGATATTTAATTCTTTCTAATTTTCTTATTGGGTTCTTAATGGTCAATAAAGTATCATCTGCGAACATGTTTAACTTTATTTCCCTTATCTCTCCAATTCCTTCTAACTCTTCATCCTCCCTTAGTGCCTTCGCCAAAACTTCCATAACCATTACAAACAGGACCGGCGAGAGCGGACATCCTTGTCTTGTTCCTCTGGCTAGTCGTATCTTTTCAGTGAGTCCGTCATTTACCACCACTACCGCTGTATTTTGGGAATATAACTGTTCTATTACACTTTTAAATTTATTTCCAAATCCCAGTTTATCTATAATAATCTTTAATGCCTGCCAGCTCACACAATCAAAAGCTTTAAAAATGTCCAATGCCATAATACCTGCCTTAATATTTGCTTTTTTTATTACATTTATTACATTTAAGACTCTTCCCACTAAATTATGCATCTGCCTTCCTGCTACAAACCCACATTGATCTGCTCCTATATATTCTGATATAAACTTATTTAGCCGTTTAGCCATAATAGATGTGAAAATTTTAGCATCCTGATTTATTAACGAAATAGGTCTATAGGAATCGGGATTAGTCAAGTCTTTATCTGGTTTTGGGATCAGAATTATCAATGAATGTTCCCATGATTCAGGTATCTTCTCTCCTATTAGTATCCTATTAGAAAGTTCCATTAATTTTGGAACTAAATAATCTTTGAAGACATAATATTCTGATCCCAAACCATCTGCTCCTGGTGATTTACCAACTTTTAACTTATCAATGACCTCTTCGACTTCTCTTTGAAGGTGTTGTAGATTAGACTTTGTTTAAACTTATGAAAAGAAGGTAACTTGGCCTCTTTCTTCACCAGCCAGAACTACCACCTAGATGCAGCAGACAGCAGAATGATTAGGCAAAGACGGAGAGTATTTTTATACTGTGGAGTGCTGTGTGAGATACTGAACCACTATGAATCCTCTGGCACCACCACAAGAACCCTCGTAAGTCAGGAAGCCAGGAGAATTCAGGGTTGCAGTTGGGACCAATGTAGGCCTCATCTACACCATGCAGGATATTGCATTATGAAAGCGGTATATAAAAGTCAGGAGCCACTCCAAGCAGGATATACCAGTATGAAAGTGGTATACGGCATATATCAATGGGCCCCAACAGTTGTCAGTGAACTTCAATACCGCTATAAAGGCTCCTACCTTTTATATACCGCTTTCATAGTACAATATCCTTAAGCCAAAGAAGCAAAAGGCAGCCAAGAGGGCCTTTTCAGTGTCCCCCCCCCCACACAATTACGGAATGATCTCCCCAACGAGGCTCGCCTGGCGCCAACATTGTTATCTTTTCAGCGCCAGGTCAAGACTTTTCTCTTCTCCCAGGCAGTTAACAACATCTGCTGAGGGTTTTTTAACTGACCCCAGAATAGCTGTTTAAAATGGATATTGCTGTTTTTCTGCTTTTAAATTTTTGTATATTTGTTTTTAATGTTCACTGTTTTTAACTTTTGTAAACTGCCCAGAGAGCTTCGGCTATGGGGCGGTATGTAAATGTATTAAAATAAATAAATACATTGGGAAGAGGCAGAGTGGCAGCCCGTTTCTCTCACACCAAAACTCACTGATCTGCCACCCTGCAGGAACTCCAGTCTAGGAAGTTTCCCAGCCGTTCGTAAAGAGGATTCTCCAGTTTCACTCTTACAGCCCAGCTACATTTCATGCTGGCCACGTGGCTGCCTCACAGCCCACATCTCCTCCTGTGACTTTCCTGTTATGCGGAAAGATGTGGGATCAAAGATGTGGGATATGACATTATCACATCTAACATTTATATTTGTACACACAAAACATACACACACACACACACACACACACCTGTGGAAACACAAGTGAAGTACACAGTGTGGAGAATGCTGGATGCAAAATGCTAAAACACACATCTTCACAAACTACACATTCCTAATTCATAGAATTGGAGGGGACCTTGGAGATCATCTTGTCCTGGGTTCTCCAATGTAGTGCCCAGGGCCCACAGACACCTTTCCTGGTGCCCACTAGGCTCATAAGAACATAAGAAGACCCTGTTGGATCAGACTGAGAGTCCATCTAGTCCAGCTTTCTGTTCACACAGTGGCCAACTGGCTGTTGACCAGGGACGCGTGTTCAGAGGAGGGCAACCAGGATGATCAGGGGTCTGGAAACAAAGCTCTATGAAGTGAGACTGAAAGAACTGGGCATGTTTAGCCTGGAGAAGAGAAATGGAGGGGAGACATGAGAGCACTCTTCAAATACTTCAAAGGTTCTCACACAGAGGAGGGCCAGGATCTCTTCTCGATCCGCCCAGAGGGCAGGACACGGAATAATGGGCTCAAGTTAAAGGAAGCCAGATTCCAGCTGGACATCAGGAAAAACTTCCTGACTGTTAGAGCAGTACGACAATGGAATCAGATACCTAAGGAGGTTGTGGGCTCTCCCACACTAGAGTCATTCAAACCAGACAACCCTCTGTCAGGGATGCTTTAGGGTGGATTCCTGCATTGAGCAGCGGGCTGGACTCGATGGCCTTGCAGGCGCCTTCCAACTCCGCTATTCTATGATTCTATGTTCCCCAGGGAGCCAGTACAGTTTGGGGACAGGGACTGGATGAAGGATGCCCTGTTTTGGTATTGCAAACCACAGGGCCATGTCCGAAGGGGGCTGGCTCCATACTTTCACCAATGTGGTCCCAAATCTCAGTCCAGGAAAGGAGCTGTAAGATTGGGCAGAACCCAAAGGGGACCATGCTGTGTCACACGGAGCTCTCCAATAATTCTATTGCAAACTGAGATTTCATGTAACATAAAGACAGCTCTTGTAACGTAAGGAGGAATTAATTTATTGTAATATTGGTATATTGTATTGGTTGTTTTGTATTTGTTGTCAGCTACTTTGGGCGTCCATTCAGAAGAGTGCAGGTGAAGGAGCAGGTTCGTAGCTTGGGGGTTCTTTTAGATCCATCATTGTCACTTGAGGCTCAGGTGACCTCAGTGGCACAGAGTGCCTTCTACAAACTCCGGTTGGTGGCCCAGCTACGCCGCTAGCTGGACAGGGATAACCAGGGGAGGATCCACATTTAAGCTTTGGGACGCCCTGACGGCACATTTGGGCGTCCCGAAATCGATGCTGTGAATCCTACCTTAAGCGTTGCAAGAAGAGGCGGCGGAGGAGGACAGGATGAAGGGTAAACCATGCCCGGCGCCTTCGCCGGGCAATCAGCTCCCGCCCACCTACCCGCCAGCAGCCTTTTGCCGGCGAAAGAGTCACCCGGGGCCCACCCGGGTCGGAGAGCGTCACGGGAGAAGCTTCCGCCAGCTTCCACCCGGGTCATAGAGCTCGGAGGAAGCCGGCGGCGGCTTCTTCCGTGAAGTTCTCTGACCCGGGTGGGTCCCGGGTGACTCTTTCGCTGGCAAAAAGATGCCGGCGGGTAGGTGGGCGGGAGCTGATTGCCCGGCGAAGGCACCGGGCGCGGTTTACCCTTTATCCCGTCCCTGCGCGGGGCCGCCTCCTCCTCCTCCTCCTCCTCCTCCGCCTCTTCTTGCAACGCTTAAGGTAGGGTTCACATCATCGATTTTGGGACGCCCAAATGCGCTGTCAGGGCATCCCAAAGCTTAAATGTGGCTCTGCCCCTTGCTTTAGTTGTCCATGCTCTGGTAACCTCCAAGTTAGATTACTGCAATGCACTCTACGAAGGGCTGCCTTTGAAGACGGTTCGGAAGCTGCAGTTTGTGCAAAATGCAGCAGCCAGATTGATTTCGGGAACCAGAAGGTTTGACCACATAACACCTGCTCTGGTCCGCTTGCACTGGCTGCCTGTATGTTTCTGAGCCCAATTCAAGGTGCTGGTTTTGACCTATAAAGCCTTACACGGCTTGGGACCACAACACCTGACGGAACACCTCTCCCGAAGTGAATATACCCGGTCACTACGTTCAACATCTAAGGTCCTCCTCCGGGTGCCTACTCCGAGAGAGGCTTGGAGTGTGGCAACGAGGGACAGGGCCTTTTCGGTGGTGGCCCCCAGACTGTGGAACGATCTCCCTGACAAGGCTCACCTGGTGCCAACGCTGCTATCTTTCCGGCGCCAGGTTAAGACTGTCCTCTTTGCCCAGACATACAGTGGCACATCTTAATTACCCACATGTTTATTTTTTAACGGCTTTTAATGCTTTATTTGTGTATGTTCTTTGTTTTAGAATTTTAAATTTTGTATACTCGTTTTTATCTTAATTTTTTAGAATTTCTGTAAACCGCCCAGAGAGCCCTGGCTATGGGGGCGGTATATAAGTGTAATATAATAATAATAATAATAATAATAATAATAATAATAATAATAATAATAATAATAATAAAAAGCAGGGTATAAATATTCAACGAAGCAACAGTTCCTCTACCCCTAGGAGGGAAATTGTACCCACCTCTTTTGTGAGAAGGTGAATTACAGCCTCGTAGAACTCACTCTTACTTTTCTTCACCTGCACGATGCATGAAGTACAAGCTTTTTCCCCAGATACTGGCATGAACAGCTTCTTCCCTATAATGGCATTGAGCAGGGAGGTCTTCCCAGCTCCTGTACGGCCCAGAAAACCAATGAAAATGGGGTCCAAGGAACACTTTTTTTTCAAGGTGATCAGTCGCTCCCTATGAGGGGAAAAGAGAGGGAGTTGAGGGCAGGCAGCAGGACCAGGGTCTGGAAGCATGCGACCTGCTGATTTGAGATCTCACAACAATCTCAGCATCTCAGGAGCTTCATACATTAGGTGAGGGTAGGTTGCACTGTTGCTTGGAGAATTTTACATCCTGCTGAGAGAGAGTATAGAATAGACTAGGACTTGGCAATTCTTCCAATACTGATTAATGACAGTCCCAGAGGCGATATGGAACTTATGCCATTGAGGGGAATTTCACAGGGGCACAACTACAGCTTTAAGCTTCTGTAGGCGAGAAGAGAAAATGAAGAGCAGTGTCAGATCTACACCTTGTGTTAAATCATTATGATCCCATCATGGCAACACTATATGCTTCTTGCACCTTTTTACCAGAATGACGTCTTGCAGGATTTTGGATAATCTCTACCTATAAAGCAGAATGTGTGTGTGTGTGTGTGTGTGTTTGTGTATGTGTGTGACGTATGTCCCTAAGTGTTTACCCACTTCCACATATGGTATTGCCTTAATGCTGTTCACCCAGACAGGACAATGTGTACATGGATCAGAACAAATCTAAAAACATGAATTTGGGGGGTCAAGTATTTTTAAAGAATTTAATAAAAAACCTATGTTTATGCCTACAACTCCCAGCATGCCTTGGGTAGGAGGCCAGACTTACCGGCCTTTGGCAGCCATTGTGATTCCTAATGTCAGTCAACCAAATTCCACATAAAATGAAACAACCCACATAAATAGGCTGCATCCATTTGCGGTGCCTCCTCCCACCTGCGGTTTTAAAATCATAGCTAGATACAACAGCATGTCTTTGAGAGGCCAAACTCTGGACATGCTCAACAGCACCCTATCCTGATATCAGTTTTCTCAGAAACTGAGGGAAGCACACACGCAGCCTTCATCCTTGGCCAGAGTTGTGCGCATCCACTGACGGCTGCTTATCTCCCCTCCTTGGCGATGCTACTCCTCAATGTTTGTCAAGGAGCAGCATCAGCCACGAGAGGAGGAAAGCGTCTCTCAGAGGACATGGACACCTGAGAGCTACCAAAGGCATGCTGGGAGCTGTAGTATCACTATCTCTCCATCCTAACTCAGCCCCCATTTTCCTAACCTTTCGCTGGCTGTCTTTGTTCTCCTTCTAACTGCCTTTCCCCAACTGCCGCTAACTCCGCCCACTATTCCATTCTAGCCTCAGCTGTCAGTCATTCCTCCATTCACTCTTCTGTTTCAATGGTGTAATCAGGCTTTTCCATGAAAATCATAAATGTTATTCAGTAATTCTTGCATCTGTCTTGGAATGTTGTGGTTTAGTTATAACAGGGTGGGGAAACCAACATAACAAATCTCACCAAGTTAAAAAGCCTTGGGATTTTTATTTTATTTTTAAATTCACTTGGCACTTAAAAGCCATTAATGGAGTCACTAGGCAACCCTGCCTGGGAAAAAGAAATCCATAAGCAGGGTGCCACAACTAAGAAGGCCCGCTCTCCAGTGGTCTCCCACCACACCTCAGATGTTCAAAAATTAATGCGTTATTCAGGGACCTAGGCTTACGCCTACAACTCCCAGCATGCCTTAGGTGGGAGGGAAGACTTGACAGGCTTTGGCAGCCATCATCTGGAAGTGGCTCACCATCCTGGGCCTGAAGTGAGAGCGCCTGGGTTGGCTGCCTCAGTTACTAGGCCCCATCGGGAGCAGAAGGGAAGGAGGTTGCAGCTCTGGGCAAAAGGCATGCTGGGAGTTGTAGTTTTTGTTTTTTGTGGAGACAAGGAAAATCATGATGATGGCTTCAAGACAGCCCTGGCCAGGTGTTGAGGGGGAGAGAGAGAGAAGAAGAAGAAACTAATTGAGTTTGTTTTAAACTTACCTCACAGGCCTAGGACAGGCCTACCTTGCAGGGTTGTGGAGAGGGTAAGGGGGTGGGGAATGAGTTTAATTCATTTAAAGGTTAACTCACAGACCTAGCACCAGCCTGCTACTTTAAGATGATTACGTAGGGTGACCCTATGAAAAGGAGGACAGAGCTCCTGTATCTTTAACAGTTGCATAGAAAAGGGGATTTCAGCAGGTGTCATTTGTATATATAGAGAACCTGGTGAAATTCCCTCTTCATCACAACAGTGAAAGCTGCAGGAGCTATACTAGAGTGACCAGCTTTAAAAGAGGGCAGGGCACCTGCAGCTTTAACTGTTGTGATGGAGAGGGAATTTCACCAGGTCCCCATATATACAAATGACACCTGCTGAAATTCCCTTTTCAATACAACTGTTAAAAATACAGGAGCCCGGTCCTCCTTTCCATAGGGTCACCCTAAAACAAACAGTTATCAGTGCACTTCAATACCACTATAAAGCAGTAGTGTAGATCTAACCTATATTTGAGAAGAAATCAGGTGGGAGACTCACTTGAGATAGTTCACTCCATCTAGCATCGTGTCCTGGGACAAAACAGCAAACAATTTATCGTATGTTGTGCTGAGAACCTTCCTTGTCTTGGATTCCAGCTTTTCATCTAAAAAACACAGAGACACATAAGCGGAATGTGCAATTGAAGAATCTGGGAACAGGGATAGGATATGAGTCAGAGTATGTAAGCAGAGCCCGGTTTGGACAACGTTCGGCTGAGAAAAGGCAATGGCCATGGAAACTCAAGTAATGGCAAGAAGGGTTCTAGGGAACTGCAGCGTTTATGCTGTCATGAAACCTGGTACCTGCTGCAGCACTCAATGTAGTGCGATCCAATTCGCTCTGCCATCCTGAGAAGGTGCCGCCTTACATGGCCCTTTCACATTCTCCATGCCATCTCTTTTCCCTCAATTAATCTGGTTAACCAACCTTCCATTCATCCTTCTACAGCTAAGCATTTAATGACCTGAATTTACTGCTCACTGTTCAAAGCCCATATGGGAGAAGGCGGTCTCTCAGCAAAGCTGTCTTATCAATGAAGCTGAAGGCAGATTTACATTTGTGGACTGGATCCAAGTATGGCTGACTGGAAAGATATGCAGCGTCACATGTGTTGAGGGCAGAACAGAGGAAGTGGCAAGGATGGGCACCCCTGGTTCCAGCAGTCTCTTCCGAACTACTTTCATGTAGCTTTCATTGTTATTGATTGTACACCACCTTTTGTGCCATTTCTGGCAGAAGGATTAGTTTCATTTTGTCCATGTATGTGTAAGACATCCCACACAACTGGAATTGTGTATAGGGTTGGGGGTGACTGTTAGCGGGTGGTTCATCTGTCCGGCGAGGTGATGTTTGCCCTGTCCTGGATGGGGTTGCACTCTCCCTAAAGGATGGGTCAGTAGTTTGGGGGTGCTCTTGGATCCAGAACTGTCACTTGAGGCACAGGTGAACTTAGTGGCAAAGAGCACCTTTTAGCAGCTTAGGTTGATATACCAACTACGCCCTTATCTGGACAGAGATAGCCTAACTACAGTTATCCATGCCAATGAAGCTGTAAAAGGACTGGCGTAATCCATGCTCTGATAACCTCTCGCTTGGATTACTGCAATGCGTTATACGTGGGGCTGCCTTTGAAAACGGTCCGGAAGCTTCAGCTGGTACAAAACAGGGCAGCCCGTTTATTAACAGGGACTGGCCGGTGAGATCACATTACGCCAGTCCTTTTACAACTTCATTGGCTGCCAGTCCAGGTCCGGGCCCAATTCAAAGTGCTAGTATTGACATTCAAAGCCCTAAACCGTTTGTGGCCAGGTTATTGAAGGAACGCCTCCTCCCATATGTACCTGCCCGGACCTTAAGATCATCTACAGGGGCCCTTCTCCGTGAGTCCCTGCTGAGGTGGCTACTAGGAGGAGGGCTTTCTCCGCTGTGGCACCCCGGCTGTGGAATGAGCTCCCCAGAGAGGTCCGCCTGGCGCCTACACTGTACTCCTTTTGTCGCCAGCTGAAGACCTTTTTATTCTCTCAGTATTTGAACACTTAATTTTAACTTAAATTTAAATTTTGCTGTTTTAACTCTGTATTTTAATCTTATATCAATTTTGCTGCGTGGTTTTTATCCTGGTTGTGCTTTTTATACTGTATTTTGTATTTGTGTTTTTAACCTGTTGGTTGTTTTATTATGGTTTTAATTTTTGTGAACCACCCAGAGCGCTTCGGCTATTGGGTGGTATAAAAATGTAATAAATAAATAAATACATACATACATACATACTTCAGCACTGGGGAAGCCCCCCACCCACCCCAGGTTCTGTCTTTGCCCCCCACCCAGCCTGCCCTTAACCCTTATCACAGGAGAGTGGGGCTGACCTCCCCTTCGTACGTACACTTCTTCAGGATCTCTTTCTCCCTTGATTCAAAGACTTGGTACTTGTCTTCTCTCCTCCTTCGCTTGCGCGGCGTTTCAGCTGTGGAGTCCTCCTCAGCTCCTTATTGAATGTATACACAGTGTTCCAGTTAGCAAAATCTCAACCACACTCAAGCCCCAAGCATCAGTAGGAGATTTGAAGTGAAGTGTCATCAGTACACTGAGGGTACCCAGCTCTCTTCCTCCGTAACATCGAATCCGGTGTGGCTGTGCAGGCTCTGGACCACTACCTGGACGCAGTGCTCGGCTGGATGAGGGCCAATAAGCTGAGTCTGACTCCTGGCAAGATGGAGGCTCTGTGAGTGGGTGGCTCCCAGGGCCAGGATATAGGTCAGCTGCCTGCCTGGGATGGGGTTACACTCCCTCTGGAGGACCAGGGGCAGAGCCTGGGGGTGCTCCTGCATTCATCTTTGTCACTGGAGGCCCAGGTGACCTCAGTGACTAGCAGCACCTTTTACCAACTTCAGCAGGTACAGCAGCTGCGGCCATTCCTGGGGATAGCTGGACCACGTAGTCCAGGCATTAGGAACCTCAAGGTTGGACTGCTGCAATATACTCTATGTGGGGCTTCCCTTGGAGTTGAAATGGAAGCTGCAGCTGTTGCAGAATGCAGCTGTGAGGCTGTAGACTGGAGCCCTTTCTCAACAGCCTGTAACACCATTGTTGAAAGGTTCAAGGTTTTGTTATTGGCATATAAAGCCCTGGACAAGTCACCTCAAAGATTGCTTGACCCTCAGCACTCCCAGGGGCAGCTGATGGTCCGATCTGGGACAGGGTGCAGTCAGGCTCAGGGAGATACACTTTAAACATGTGCTTAATTTCTGTGCCAGCCCAGATCTACGTGTGAGAGCTTTGACACCAATTCAAGTACCTCACATCAAGGAAACAGAGGCATGGCCACCAGTACCCATCACTGAAGTCCTAATCCTAAACAGGCAGAAGGTACGCTCCCTCCAGAGATGTTTCTGAACAACTTCTGGTGGTGGGCACCCGTAAATGTGAAGCTTTTCACTTACATTAATGCTTTTGGCAGATTTCCAAGGGGTGGGGGACTAATGTATTGTGGTCCCACCCCTACTGAATGGAGTTGCATACCCAGGTGTTCTATTTATTTTTTGAATTTAATTTAGGGGTGGGGGGGGGATGATTGATTAATGGGACAACCAATTTAAGGGGAAATTATTGTAGAGCAGAATCTACATAGGAAATTACTTGGGGGTAAATTAATTGAAGAGGAACTGAATAGGGTTCATCTGGGGGAGGTGCAAATAAATTGAATAATTTAGCTGGAAACAAATTAGCTGCCTTCCATGAAATATTAGATTCTAGAAATTGGTTCCAATTTGCATATACAGGCAAAAATGCAGATTTTGTGTAAATGTGTGTCTTCTTTTGGCTTCTTTTTCAGTGTTGCATGAGTGGCCATCCCACCCTAAAGCTTACAGGTGTTCATAAGATGCCTTATGTTTTCCTCCGAGGGCATCTATTGAGCATGGAGCAGCTATTGGAGAAGCTCCCCATCTAAAAAGATAGCCTTCCCACCTGCTGTCCATCTCGTCTCCATTGCCAGTTCCAAGCATCTCCTCAAACTCATCTCACCCCCCTGGGTATTGTGGTCACAGTGGCTGCTTTCATAGTCAAGGGCCAGGATCTCTTCTCGATCCTCCCAGAGTGCAGGACATGGAATAACGGGCTCAAGTTAAAGGAAGCCAGATTCCAGCTGGACATCAGGAAAAACTTCCTGACTGTTAGAGCAGTACGACAGTGGAATCAGTTACCTAGGGAGGTTGTGGGCTCTCCCACACTGGAGGCCTTCAAGAGGCAGCTGGACAACCCTCTGTCAGGGATGCTTTAGGGTGGATTCCTGCCTTGAGCAGGGGGTTGGACTCGATGGCCCTTTAGGCCCCTTCCACTATTCTATGATTCTATGATTCTCAGCAACCCCGTCTGACTGATTCTCCTTTTACCTCCTCCTTCCTCCCTCACTTTGTTCCACCTTTCATAGCATGCAAACCTTTAGACATGTCTACTTATCATGTAACCGTTGCGCAAAACCTGGTACCTTTATGTTAAAATGCATGAATAATAAAGTCATGATAACAATATTAGCCATAGCAAAATTGCTTGAGGAAGGTGGTCTACAACCAAACCCATGACCTTCCGCCACCACAAAGAACTGTGTTGCCTGACCCAAGATCCAGCATTTTGAGGGACCCTGCGGAATACCTCTGTGGTGGCACGCTGCATCCCTGGCACTCCTATTAAGAGTGGGGGCCCAAGTGGCTGCTTACGTAGTCAGGCCAGTTCTCTCTTGTGTCCTCCTGGTACCACCCAGCCTCTCAAAGCTTTGCAACAGGGAGTCTCACGCTCTTAACAATTTCACCCAGGCAGAGAAGCAGGGCCTTTGTCGCCCCTCATCTCCCCTTGCTGCTGGAAGAAGGACAGAATTGAGCTTTCTGACTGTCCAGCTCTGTTGAGCAGAATGGTGGGGAGCAGAGAGGAAAACGCACCACACTCCTTCAGGCCTTACCTCTGGGCTCTTCAGTCAACAACTCCATCTCGTTGTCTTCAGTCTCAGTTACTGTGGGGGAGGCATTGGGATTCCCAGTGGCCATGGTCTGGAAGCATCAATTCAAAAGGAGATACACAATTATTATGGACCTCAGATCTGTATCTTGCGCTGGCATTTCACACTGGCTTTAACAGAATATATAACAGTTGCACACATACTTGACAGCTCTATTTATTTATTACGTTTCTAGATCACCCAATAGTCAAAGCTCTCTGGGTGGTTCACTAAAATTGAAATGATAAAGTACAGCATAAAAACAACATAAAATTTAAAAAGTTTAAAATTACAGTATAAAAAATACAACCAGAACAGAGAGCTTGTGTGGTGTAGTGGCTAAGGTGTTGGACTGGGAGTCGGGAGATCCGGGTTCTAGTCCCCACTTAGCCCATGGAAACCCACTGGGTGACTTTGGGCCAGTCACAGACTCTCAGCCCAACCTACCTCACAGGGTTGTGGTTGTGAGGATAGCATGGAGAGGAGGAGGATTATGATCACCGCCTTGGGTTCCTTGGAGGAAAAAATGGCGGGATATAAATGTAATCATCATCATCATCAAAGCCTAGCAGCAATGCAGAGATTTAAAATGCATATTTAAAACAGCAGCACTAAAAGACTAGAATGCTAAAATGCTGGGAGAATACAAAAGTCTTCACCTGGTGCCAGAAAGAGTACAATAGTAGGCGCTAAGCGAACCTCTCTCTCAGCAAACCAGCTGTGGTGTTTTAAATTTGTAAACTTTAACTTGGTGTTTTAAATTTGTAATTTTGCATTGCTGCTGTTTTTATCCGATTGAGCTTTTATATTGTATTTTATATTATGGTTTTATACTGTTGTTTAATACGTTGAACGTTTTTAATTTTTGTGAACTGCCCAGAGAGCTCTGGCTATTGGGCGGTATAGAAATGCAATAAATAAATAAATAAATAAATAAATACATTCTTTGAGACATCCTAGAAGAACTAGATCGCTTTAAGCAGAGCATCATGGTGTAGGCAGTGTTAAGGCAATCGTCATTTCAGGCCTATCAAAGAGGCATAGCTAAAATGGCTGTCCCAACCAAAGTTTGTTTTTGATCTGTTACTGGCAGAAAGCTTGGCCTGGGGAATAGGGAACATTGTGAAAAATATTCTTGGGCAGTATGGTTCATGTCCCAGTCAGGGCAAAACCACCAAGTTCAAGTTGGGAAACTTCTACAGAACTGTTAAATATGAATAAATATGAAAAGAGTAGAGTAAACAATCCGTTATCAAGGGCCACCAAAGTGATCAAGTCCTGGAGCAATGATCCTACAAAGAAAGGACTTCTTAGTTTACTTTTTCTCTCAAACACACAATACTAGAACCCTGGCTAATGACAAGAGATTTAGGACTGGCAAAAAGGACTTTTCCCCACAATGCATAGTTAAACTATGGAATTTGCTTGCATGGGATGTGGTGCTGGACAGAAACTTAGAAGGCTTTAAAAGGGGATTAGACAAATTCATGGAGGAGAGGGCTACCAAATCAATCGCTACTCGTCATGGTAGCTATATATTATAGCAGGGATCAGAAGTAGCAAGTCCCTGAAAACCAATTACTGGGGGTTGGAGACAGTGTGAGGAGGCCATTGCACTCATGTCCTCCTTGTGGAGTTCCCAGAGGCATCCAGTTAACCACTGTGGGAAACTGGGATGATCAACACTAGTCTTCTAACGTTGCTAGTGTCCATTTCTAACGTTGTTATCCGTGTCAGCTTTTAACGTAACGGGGCACGAATGTAGCATTACTTGAGTTTAACTGTAACGTTACTGCAGGGCGTACTGTTCAATAGTTTCAGTGTTCTTCCTCTTCTCTGAAAGTAGCAGAGCTGCTGGGTTTGCTCTGCCCACTTCCTGCCTCGTTCCTAGCCAGCAGTGCAGGGCAATAGTCATAAGCACACACAAACCCCCTCCCAAAATATCTTTACACAAGCTAAGAAGGTCCGGGTCTGGTCAGGGTTTGGATGGGTGACCAAACTGAAAACATTCAGCAGCGCAGACGGTGAGGCCTGTTTTTGGCAGCCCCAGCTGTTGGGATTATTTCAAACACACCATTTAAGCCCCGCTGGTTAGAGTTTTGGACCGGGAGCAGAGACCCGTGTTAATTTTCCTGCATGGAGCTACAGCGATCCTTTGCTTACCAGGAAGTGAATTTAGCACTCCTCAGATACTTTGCAAAGAGGGGGAAATGTAAAAAAAAATCATAAAAAATCACCAGATGACCCAATTCAAGTCAAATTTGGTATGCTTAAAGCTCTCCCTAATATCCATTACTGTGCCGATTTTGGTGTCTTTATCTTTAAAGCTTTCGCAGATGTAAGCATTTGTTTAAAGCTTCGGCTATTGGGCGGTATAAAAATGTAATAAATAAATAAATAAATCCTGCTCCTGTGCCCGCAGTGGCGGCTCGGAATTAGGGCGAATCTTTCGCAAAAGGAGCACAATTGAGGCAGGATGCATGGGAGTACTTCACAATCAAAGCAGATTTTAAGGTGGGAAACGTCTGAGTCCTTTGCATGCAATGGTCAGTGATTGCACAGTATAACGCTGGTGTGATGAAGCTCCAACTGCTGTAGCAGATAAGATAGCAAACGGGACAAAGCGAAGGAAGGAGAACAGGAAGTGGGCGGAGCAAACCCAGCAGCTCTGCTGCTTTCAGAGAAGAGGAAGAGGAAAATGACCGATAGAACGAGGCACATGCATCAATATCAGCGCTACAGCTAAGCAACAGCGAAAGGGGACAACGAAACAGAACCAGTAAGTACAACTCATTTACAACGTTAGAGACACAGGGTCACGTGACGCTATGCATCACAGTAACCCATTCATAACGTTAGAATAACATCAGTGTAGATTCCCACAGGATCCATCCAGCGTTGGGACAACCTGGTCCAATCCTGCCTTTGATCTTGCCTCCTCAAATGTGTCTGTGATTGAGGCCCTGTTTCCTTATTTATTATTTATTTATTTAGATTATTTATATACCGCTCCCCATTGAAAAATTTCGGAGCGGTGTACAAGGTAAAATGAAAATAAAAACAGAATAAAACAGTTAAAACAAAATTTAAAAAGAAGCAAAACAACAACAACACAGAAATCCAAGCCTGCATGTTAAAGAAAGGCTTCTTGGAATAAAGATGTTTTCAGGAGGCGCCGGAAGGAGTACAAGGTTGGCGCCTGCCTGACCTCCAGAGGCAGGGAGTTCCACAGGAGGGGCGCCACCACGCTGAAGGCTCTTCCCCTGGTGGATTCCAATCGGAGGATGGATCTAGGTGGAACCACCAGGAGCAGGCCCTCGGATGACCTCAGTGACCGGGCAGGTTGGTAAGGGAGAAGGCAGAGCTCTCTCAGGTATCCTGGTCCCAAGTTGTTTAGGGCTTTGTACACAAGTACCAGAGCCTTAAACCTGGCCCGGTGGCGAATAGGCAGCCAGTGCAGTTTCCTTGACCTTTTGGACTGCCTAACAACTCAGCTTCTGGACAGCTTAACATACGCTGACTGATTTACTGTGTTTGACTTCTTCCTCGTTATCCTGACCACTCTTGCTGCTGTCTTTTCCTCTTGACTGACTGACTGACTGTACTCTGACCTCTGCCTGGAATTAAACCACCTCTGTTGTAACCTGAACCTTATTGGCTAAATTCTTGTAGGCTTGACTATTTGCTGCCTCCAGTGCACTTGCAGCTTGCTACAGCCAAAGCAGGACACATGTTGTATACTTTTCAATAAGTGGCACAGATTTGGAACCAAGCATCTAGAGACATAGCTCAACTCATTAACTGGGGCACTCCCTTCTTGCTCTAACTCTGGGGCTGTCTTGGCATAGTCTTTGCCCAGGGGTGACTCCAAATCTCTGCTCCGTCAGTTAGATGACGCAGCTGCAGATTCGAAGGCACCCTGGGGCAAAGATGCATGCTTGAAGTTTGGGGACTTACCCTGACTTTTCCAGCCAGAGCAAGGTCAGCCCAACTCTTCCCACCTACAAGCACAGTGGATAGTGGAGGGTTTGGTGGCAGTGAGGCACCAACGCGGTGCCATGAAGACAGCCCCCCTCACAATCCTGAAAAGCTGATCCATACTATTAGGGTGATCATATTTTGGAAACCAAAAAGGAGGACAACATTGTCCGCGTGTCCAGCACCAAGGGGGCGTGCCCACCTGAACATATCCTTGGTCACATGTCTGATTTTACAGCACACATTAAAGACAAATCTGTTCTACATAGCATCTTAATGTAAAAATCACTGAAATAAAGAACAAGTGAGAGATTCAATGTATCTGAAATTAACTTCACTCACTCCTACTTTTGTAAGTTTTGCTGTACTTTGAAGCTTTTGCTATACTCTGTGTGTTACATTCTCCCCTTCCCTCAAATATCTTTTCTGACTGTGTCTTCACTCATTGCAAGCTGAATTTCATGCCAACATTCGCAGCAACAGGGCATCCGCAAAGAAGAGAGCCTCTCTCTCGACTGGCACCTTACCGTTGGTTGCGAGAGTTTTTCTCTAAAGATGACCCTTCATCGCCCATGATGTGGAACTTTGAGAAAAAGACCTCTGGCCCATTCTGTTTTGCCCTGTGGGCGGCTTTGACTCCTAGGGTGACCCTATGAAAAGGAGGACAGGGCTCCTGTATCTTTAACAGTAATGTAGAAAAGGGAATTTCAGCGGGTGTCAATTGAAGAGGGCGGAATTCCCTCTTCATCACAACAGTTAAAGCTGCAGAAGCCCTGCCCTCTTTTGTATCTTGCCACTCTACTATAGCTAGTGTGGCTTTAACTGTTGTGATGAAGAGGGAATTTCACCTTCTTTAATTGATACCTGCTGAAATTCCTTTTTCTACATTACTGTTAAAGATACAGGAGCCCTGTCCTCCTTTTCATATGGTCACCCTAGCTGACTGATCTCTCCTTTCCCACATTTTGATTTGTGGATGCCTTGCCTCTGCTGAGCTCCAGGTACCCGACTGCACACCAAATCTGCCACAGGAAAGGTGCCCTGCTTGCCCAGGACTTCTTACCTAAAGACTGGAGATCCCCTTAATGCCAAGGGCTGAAACTGCTCAATGTGCAACACCCCAAAGAGGAGGTTTGACAACCTGAGTTTGAAGGATATGGCTCCAGCAGTTTTAAAAAACAATAATTTTAAAACTTTGAACTTTTAAAACAATCCTTTTAAAAATGGACGAACAGATCTGATTCAAACTTGGCATGATTAAATCTCTCCTTAAGAGCTATCATAGTGCCAGCTTTCAGCCCTTTATCTTTAAAAACGTCATTTCTAAAAAAAAAAAAAAATTTAAACCTCAAACTTTTAAAAAAATCTTAAAACTCAATGGATGAACAGATCTGTTTCAAAATTGGCATAGCTGAAGTCCTTGTTAAGAGCAATCATGGTACCAAGTTTCATCTCTTTATGTTTAAAAATAACATTTTTTAAAAAAATTAAATCCTCAAATTTTAAAAAATTACTAAAAATCAATGGATGAACGGATGTATTTCAAATTTGGTATGGCTAAAGCTCTACCTATAACCTATCATGGCACCAAGTTTCATCTCTATCTTTAAAAATGACAATTTTAAAAACAATAATTTTAAAACTTCAATTTCTGAGAAATTCCTAAAAAATCAATGGATGAACGGATCTGTTTCAAATTTGGTATGGCTAAAGCTCTACCTATAACCTATCATGGTGCCAAGTTTCATCTCTTTATCTTTAAAAATGATGATTTTCAAAATAATAATTTTAAAACCTCAATTTTTAAAAAAAAAATCCTAAAAAATCAATGGATGAACAGGTCTGTTTCAAATCTGGTGTGGCAAAAGCTCTACCTAAAACCTATCATGGTGTAAAGTTTCATCTCTTTATCTTTAAAAATGACGATTTTAAAAATAATAATTTTAAAACCTCAATTTTTGAAAAATTCCTAAAAAATCAATGGATGAACGGATCTGTTTCAAATCTGGTGTGGCTAAAGCTCTACCTAAAACCTATCATGGTGCGGTTTCAGCTCTTTATCTTTAAAAATGACGATTTTAAAAATAATAATTATAAACCTCAATTTTTGAAAAATTCCAAAAAAATTCAATGGATCTGTTTCAAATTTGGTATGACTAAAGCCCTACCTACAACCTACCATTGTGCCAAGTTTCATGTCAAAAGGAAGTGAGGCAGGTGGTTACTAGGAGGAGGGCTTTCTCCGCTGTGGCACCCCGGTTGTGGAACGAGCTCCCCAGAGAGGTCCGCCTGGTGCCTACACTGTACTGCTTTCGTCGCCAGCTGAAGACCTTTTTATTCACTCAGTATTTTAACACTTAATTTTAACTTAAATTTAAATTTTACTGTTTTAACTCTGTATTTTAATCTTATATCAACTTTGCTGTGTGGTTTTATCCTGGTTGCGCTTTTTATATTGTATTTCGTAATTGTGTTTTAACCTGTTGGGTGTTTTACTGTGGTTTTAATTTTTGTGAACCGCCCAGAGAGCTTCGGCTATTGGGCGGTATAAAAATGTAATAAATAAATAAATAAATAAATAAATGTCTTTATCTTAAAAATGACAAAGTTATAAGCATTTTTGTTAATTCCCATTAGAGCTGCTCTCTGGCTGCGAAGGTTGGAAAAAACTGGATTCCCCCTCCCCTCCTGGATTTGTCACCAAAAACCCGGGCAAATCCAGCCAAATCCGGTCATATGCTCACCCTATTTTTATCCCATCCTTTCTCCATGGAACTCAGAGTAGCATGCATAGTTCTCTCACCTCCCCACCCCAAATTTTATTTTCACATCAACTCTGTACAGTTGGCTGAGAGATGGTGGGGAATGGGTGAAAGTCACTTAGTGAGTTTCATAGCTAAATGGGGATTTGAAGCTGTGTCTCTGGTTCGAGGCTGATACTAAGTACAAGGAAACATTAGTGCAGTTTGCAAAACCGCTAAGTTTGCCAGACGGAGACATCTGGAAGCCATGGTGGGAAAGCAAATCTCCTAACACTGGAGACCAGTGGCAGGAGAAACTCTTCTTACCTGGGGATTTGGTGGATCCGTTCTCTGCAAGCCTGCAATCAACTCCAAAGTTCCTGGCACAGTCCTAGCGGAGACCAAGAAGCTGCTTTTTATGTAATGATTGCAGCCCTACTGAGTTTCAGCCAGGAAAACGAAAAAGAAAGTTCTAAATTATACCTACAAAGATGTCTGGGAGGAGCTGAAAGTCCGACTCAGTTATGAACAATGCAAATCGACGGGGTGGGAGGAGGAGGAGGAGGAGGAGGAAGCGGGGGGGAGGACTCTCTCACCATTGACTGTGGGCCAAAGACTTATGTTATGCAACTTTTTTTTAAGAAAAAAAAAAAGCAAGCCTAAATGCCCACTTCCCAGGTCAGAAGCATATTACCTGCAGAAGAGATGTTTATCCCTTTCCTCCCTTTACCTATTTCTAGTGAGATAGCCGCCGCCCCCCTGCTATTTGATCCTGGATGTGGCATTTATTGTCAAGAGTTTGGGGGCATCTTTGGGGCACAATCTCCCATGTCACGTCTAGTTAGGCTCTCAGAATGCAAACTGCTTCTACAGCTTTCTGCTAACAAATCTAATGTATATATTACTGTAAAATTGCCAGGGAAATCCAACACACCAACATTTGACTTCAAAAGATGAAAGTTCTGAAAAGGAGGAGATTGTTAAGGACGAAGTTGAAGTTCAGTTAGAATGTTTACACCAGGTCAGGAAAAGTACCATTAAGCCTAGGGATGCTTCCAGAAAGGGGGCAGAGGGTGTCCCAGTGCTACAACTCAGGAAGTCTTGTGCACCAACTCTGTCATTTTTTCTTAACAGATTTACATAGAATCCTAGAATAGCAGAGTTGGAAGGGGCCTACAAGGCCATCGAGTCCAACCCCCTGCTCAATGCAGGAATCCACCCTAAAGCATCCCTGACAGAGGGTTGTCCAGCTGCGTCTTCTGCAGTAATGAAAAAGATAGTAGTGGGGAAATGGAAAGGTGACAACATTGGACTCTCAAATACACTCTGCATAGAGCTATCTTTGTGCCTAATCCAGAAACTTCAACTAGTTCAAAATATGGCAGCCAGGCTGGTCACCGATACATCTAGGGGTGACCACATTACACCAGTTTTAAAATCTCTTCACTGGCTGCCAATTAGTTTCCGGGTGAAGTATAAAATGTTGGTTATCACCTTTAAAGCCCTACATGGTTTGGGTCCAGGCTACCTGTGGTGTCGCCTTCTCCTGTACAATCCTCCCCGCAGACTCAGGTCCTCTGGGGAGAATTTACTCCAGTCAACAAAAACAAGGCTGACAACTATTACCCAGAGGAAGTTTTCTTCTGCTGCTCCCAGACAATGGAATGGCCTGCCAGGAGAGAATCGTCAACTTAACAGTCTTCCGGATTTTAAGAAACCTATAAAGACTGATCTCTTCCGGCAGACCTACCCAGCTGAATTTTAGGATGCTTTTAGGATGTTTTTAGGATGTTTTTTAGGAAGTTTTAACAAAGTATACTATGTTTTTAATCAATATTTCATGCATTTTATACTTACTGTTGTTCCCCTCTTCGATCAAGATGGAGAGGCTGATAAGAAATATTATTATTATTATTATTATTATTATTATTATTATTATTATTATTATTATTATTTTCTGTGAATGAATCGGAGCAATTCTGCTATAAAAGCCTCATCTGGAAGCACCCAAAGAGGTCACCAGGCAGGGTCAAGGAAGAAGGGCTTCCTTCAGAACATGGAAGTGTTCCACAAAGGAATCATAGAATAGTAGAGTTGGAAGGGGCCCACAAGGCCATCCACCCTAAAGCATCCCTGACAGATGGAGAATAGAAAGGAACACGAACTGGCATGCCCAAAATGCCAGCAGATGATGAGGGGTGCAGCGAAGCCTTTTTGAGGAGCAGAACATTAAGCAGCAATAATAACAAAGACCAACCAAAAAAAATCAAAAAATCCTTTAAGTACATTACAAACAGGTAACTGGCTAAGGAGGCTGTAGGTTCACTGGAAGACAAAAGGGTTAAAGGCATCCTTGGATCCAAGCCACTGTCTTTTCTCCAGAGGGTTTATTTATTTATTTATTTATTTATTTATTTATTACATTTTTATACCGCCCAATAGCCGAAGCTCTCTGGGCGGTTCACAAAAATTAAAACCACAGTAAAACACCAAACAGGTTAAAACACAATTACGAAATACAATATAAAAAGCGCAACCAGGATAAAACCACACAGCAAAGTTGATATAAGATTAAAATACAGAGTTAAAACAGTAAAATTTAAATTTAAGTTAAAATTAAGTGTTAAAATACTGAGAGAATAAAAAGGTCTTCAGCTGGCGACGAAAGCAGTACAGTGTAGGCGCCAGGCGGACCTCTCTGGGGAGCTCATTCCACAACCGGGGTGCCACAGCGGAGAAAGCCCACCTCCTAGTAGCCACCTGCCTCACTTCCTTTGGCAGGGGCTCACGGAGAAGGGCCCCTGTAGATGATCTTAAGGTCCGGGCAGGTACATATGGGAGGAGGCGTTCCTTCAGATAACCTGGCCCCAAACCGTTTAGGGCTTTAAATGTCAATACCAGCACTTTGAATTGGGCCCGGACCTGGACTGGCAGCCAATGAAGTTGTAAAAGGACTGGCGTAATGCGATCTCGCCGGCCAGTCCCTGTTAATAACCTTGCTGCCCTATTTTGCACCAGTTGAAGCTTCCGGACCATTTTCAAAGGCAGCCCCACGTATAACGCATTGCAGTAATCCAAACGAGAGGTTATCAGAGCATGGATAACTGTAGCTAAGCTATCTCTGTCCAGATAAGGGCGCAGCTGGTATATCAGCCTAAGCTGATAAAAGGTGCTCTTTGCCACTGAGTTCACCTGTGCCTCAAGTGACAGTTCTGGATCGAAGAGCACCCCCAAACTACGGACCCGATCCTTTAGGGGGAGTGCAACCTCGTCCAGGACAGGGCAAACATCACCTCTCCGGACAGAAGAACCACCCGCTAACAGTACCTCCGTCTTGTCTGGATTGAGTTTCAGTTTATTAGCCCTCATCCAGTCCATTACCGTGCCCAGGCACTGGTTCAGAACAGCCACTGCCTCACCTGGGTTTGATGAAAAGGAAATGTAGAGCTGGGTATCATCCACATATTGATGACACCTCAGTCCACATTTCCGGATAACCTCCCCCAGCGGCTTCATGTATATGTTAAACAGCATAGGGGATAAGATAGAGCCCTGTGGAACCCCATAGCTTAGGAGCCACGGCACAGAGCAATAATCCCCCAGCACCACCTTCTGGAATCGGCCATCCAAGTAGGAGCGGAACCACTGCAACGCAGTACCTCCAACTCCCAGCTCAGACAACCTATCCAGAAGGATACCATGGTCGATGGTATCGAAGGCCGCTGAGAGGTCCAGGAGAACCAACAGGGTCGCACTCCCCCTGTCTCTCTCCCGACAGAGGTCATCCCGCAGGGCGACCAAGGCAGTTTCCGTTCCAAAACCAGGCCTGAAACCCGATTGAAATGGATCTAGATAATCCGTTTCATTCAAGAGTGCCTGGAGTTGTCCTGCAACCACCCGCTCAAGCACCTTGCCCAGGAAAGGGATATTAGCCACCGGCCTGTAGTTGTTTACATCTTCCGGGTCCAGGTTAGGCTTCTTCAGGAGTTGTCTAATTGCCGCCTCTTTTAAAGAGGCCGGCACCACTCCCTCTCTCAAGGAGGCATTTACAACCTCCTGGACCCAGCCGGATCTACACTACTGCTTGTAGTGCACTGTTTATAAAAAGATGTTCCGGAGGACTCGAGTTAGCCGGCTGTTTGTCAACTACCTGTTGTTGAGAAACCTGAAAGAGAGTTCCCGGAATGACTGAGAGAGGAAACGAAAGTTAATGACAAGGCCAGGGCAAGAACAGGCTTTGGGTGCCTCTAGATGTGGCCTCCGCTGACAAAATTGGCTTCTTAGATGAATCACCATGTGGGGCTGTTTTATTTATTTATTTGCAATTTCTAAAGCACCGTTTAGGACCTATAACTGTCACCACATTCCAAAAGGCTTGAGCCCATTCTCTTTGGTGGGGAGCTGTGTTAGATCAATGTTCTTTCACCCAAGGACGAAATCCAAACAGCCCTTAAGCACGACTCCACCATTCCAGCGACAGAGGGTTCAAAAGCGCTTTATTGATTAGTAATCAAGGCCTGGCCTCTTCAAAGGGAGCAATCAGACAAAAGACATAGGGAATTCAGCACAGCATTTGAGCCTGCAAGGGGCAGGGCCCAGTAGCAGCATAAACCAATCAGAACATAACACTGGGGCATAGCTAATTATGCTAAACAATTCTCTCTGTTCTGTAAACAATACCTTTGGCCTTACAGTAAGTTACAGAGAGTTAACTTTGACACAGGAGGACTGGAGCCGGAGCTCTTGCTTATATTAGATAAGACAGATGCAAAGATGCACTCAAGGAGATATTTTCGCATACATGACATTATGACATTTTGCCTGCAATATGATGGCTACTTTACAGTTTCCTAATAAAAATGGAGAGACTTCTGCTAACAGCTGTGACAGGACATAAATGCTTTTGCCATCCCATGTTTTCCACATTACCAATTTGGGTTCTTTTTATCTGGAAACTTGAAATGCCCGGTTTTATTTATTTATTTATTTATTACATTTTTATACCGCCCAATAGCCGAAGCTCTCTGGGCGGTTCACAAAAATTAAAACCACAAAAAACATCCAACAGGTTAAAAACACAATTACGAAATACAGAATAAAAAGCGCAACCAGGATAAAACCACACAGCAAAGTTGATTATAAGATTAAAATAATCGGTTGTATGGAGCATGTAGGTATCTTATTTGGCAAGGACAGTGGTGATGCCAGCACAGGCTGTACAAGGGCGAGATCAATTTCTAAATAGTCTGATGGCTTTTCTACCGTAGTAAATATCCAGCCAAAGGATGTGACCTTCAACTTTACCAGGGCCGGATCTACATTATTGCTTTAAAGCGCTTTATAACAGTTTTATAGCGCTTTAAAGCAGTTAAAGTGCTTTATAACTGTTATAAAGCGCTTTAAAGCAGTAGTGTAGATCCGGCCCTGGTCACTGTTGTATGTTGTGTAAAGAGAGCAAGGAAAGGTGAAATCCTTAATGAACAATCATATAATACTCAACAAAAAGTTAAGGATATACATACAGTGAAACCATAATATTTAACATACAAAAATAAAATAAAGATTAACAATGATATTGCATTGAAAGTGCAATAAGATATTGCACAGACCAATGTATAGCTACAACAACGTAGAAAAAGGCCAAACATTTCGAAAAAAGGTCTTCGTCAGTGGTCAATGCTAAAATGCAATATACCAAAAGAACATACATGGGCAAATAGACCATACACAGATTACTGCTTGTTATTATGGATGTAGACACGAGGGTGCACATATAGGACAGAACAATTAAATACCGGGCTGCTGTGTACTCCCTGAAGATTTAATGGGGCTAACTTTACAATTCCCACAATGATGTGGTATAGGGTGTCACTCCCCTTTGAAAATATGCCGGGACTCCTAAAAGGAATAATAAAATATTTACACAATAATACATGTAGCAACCCCATGTTGTTAATGAGAATTCCTTATAAATGTGCCTCTCTATAAACTAATGGAAAACATACATCAAAAGTTTACCTACAGCCTTTTCAATCCGCCTTGGTCATAGTGTTTAGAAGAATGGCGTTAAGGCTGACTGATTTACAGCTGAGGTTAAGTACTATTCTTTTGTAGGCCAATTAAGCCTCTTAATCAATCAATCTAGTATGAGGCAAAATGGATCTCATTCCCATTTGTTATTTTTAGTGGCCAATTAGATGGTAATTAACACTTCAGGTTTGAAATCACAATGATTCATAATTGAATGATAATATACCATAATGTGTCAATAAAATCATTGTGATACACCAGGCCCGCCTCCTGCTGTGGAGGAAATGAGTGGGTGGGCTGTTTTATCTGTGCCCACCCTGGGTTGCTGCAAGCCCCTTCTGTTAGAAATCAAGTCTTCTGTAGCAATTTCATCAAAGCTGTAACTGAAAATATATTGCTCAACCAACAAGAAGTGTTGACATATTAGCAAGAGTGTGAACCTCCCGGCGAGGACAGAAAGGACGTGACCACAAAAAACAAATGTTCCAGTTTTGCAATACCCATCAACGTCTTGTTTTTTCCTGTCCTTAGAACTCTGCACATCCTTGCTTATCATTGGTTGAAAAGCTTATCTATTAGTGTATTATGATTGGTTTATTATATGCTGTTGCTTCTGAGGATGTTACCCTATAAGTATGCCAACTTTGCCTACCACTAGTGGGCAGTCCTTCAGGTCCTCTAAGGGTGGCCACCTTGCAGCGCTGCTCGTAACAAGCTTTTTCTAAAACGAGTGTTGGCCGCCACTCAACGAATCCCAATTAGAGGGAACCTGCCTTTTCAGGGTTCCTCCACACTGCTCGGCTTCCAGCGACCAATCAGGTGATCCGCCCTGGAACACACACATACACCTGGCTCAAATCAGAACAAGGTCACATCGCGGAAGGGGCGTGGTCACCTCGCTTTGAAGAAAATAGTCAGGTTAATCCCTGACTTTTTCAGCACACAGCTTCATAAAAGCCCGACAATGGCTGCAATTCGGCAGCTGCGTGGTATAACTGGCGCAGCAGCACCACGCAGCCACTGAAGGGCAAATAAGCCGCATGATAGGGTGATCATATGAAAAGGAGGACAGGGCTCCTGTATCTTTAACAGTTGTATTGAAAAGGGAATTTCGGCAGGTGTCATTTGTATATACTGTTACTTTCTACTGTTAGTTTTACCCTACCCTGTGCCTGCTTACCCTACCCTGTACCTGTTTGCATTCTCTTCCCCTCCTTATTGTTTTACTATGATTTTATTAGATTGTAAGCCTATGCGGCAGGGTCTTGCTATTTACTGTTTTACTCTGTACAGCACCATGTACATTGATGGTGCTATATAAATAAATAAATAAATAAATAATAATAATAATAATAATAATGAGAACCTGGTGAAATTCCCTCTTCATCACCACAGTTAAAGCTGCAGGAGCCCTGCCCTCTTTTAAATCTGGTCACTCTAGTATAGCTCCTGCACTTTAAATGTGACGAAGAGGGAATTTCACCAGTTTCTCCATATATACAAATGACACCTGCTGAAATTCCCTTTTCTATGCAACTGTTAAAGATACAGGAGCCTTGTCCTCCTTTCCATAGGGTCACCCTATGTATGGACAAGCTCCTTAAGAGAACTCTGTGCTGCCCCTCCCCCTTGCACCCAGCCTCAAATATCTTGGTGATTTAACAGCAATCCCCTCACACTTGCTGATGATGAATGCCAGGTTGATTGATTGATTTAATTTTTATACCGCCCCATAGCCGAAGCTCTCTGGATGGTTTACAAAAGCTAAAAACAGTGGACATTAAAAAGGTATACACAATTTAAAACCATCAAAAAAATATAAAAACAACAGTATGAAAAGTATCCATTTTAAACAACAGTTCTGGGGTCCATTAAAAAACAAACAAACTCAGCATATGTTGTTAATTAATTTATTTATTTATTAATTTATTACATTTTTCTACCGCCCAACAGCCGAAGCTCTCTGGGCGGTTCACAAAAATTAAAACCATCATAAAACAACCAACAGGTTAAAAGCACAAATACAAAATACAGTATAAAAAGCACAACCAGGATGAAACCACGCAGCAAAATTGATATAAGATTAAAATACAGAGTTAAAACAGTAAAATTTAAAATTAAGTTAAAATTAACTGTTAAAATACTGAGAGAATAAAAAGGTCTTCAGCTGGCGACGAAAGGAGTACAGTGTAGGCGCCAGGCGGACCTCTCTGGGGAGCTCATTCCACAGCCGGGGTGCCACAGCGGAGAAAGCCCTCCTCCTAGTAGCCACCCGCCTCACTTCCTTTGGCAGGGGCTCACGGAGAAGGGCCCCTGTAGATGATCTTAAGGTCCGGGTAGGTACATACAGGAGGAGGCGTTCCTTCAAATAACCTGGCCCCAAACCGTTCAGGGCTTTAAATGTCAATACCAGCACTATGAATTGGGCCCGGATGCCTGGGAGAAGAGAAAGGTCTTGACCTGGTGCCAAAAAGATAACAATGTTGGTGCCAGGCAAGCCTCATCGGGGAGATCATTCCACAGTCGGGGGGCAACCACCGAAAAGGCCCTCTCCCTTGTTGCCATCCTCCGAGCTTCCCTCGGAGTAGGCACTCGGAGGAGGACCTTAGATATTAAGTGCAGTGTTCGGGTAGGTTCATGTCGGGAGAGGCGTTCCATTAGGTATTGTTGTTCCAAGCCATGTAGGGCTTTATAGGTTAAAACCAACACCTTGAATTGGGCTCGGAAACATACAGGCAGCCAGTGCAAGCGGACCAGAGCAGGTGTTATATGGTCAAACCTTCTGGTTCCCGAAATCAATCTGGCCGCTGCATTTTGCACAAGCTGCAGCTTCCAAACCGTCTTCAAAGGCTGCCCCACGTAGAGGGCATTGCAGTAATCTAATTTGGAGGTTACCAGAGCGTGGAGGTTACCAGGTTGATGGATGGAAAAGTCTGCGTCATCCTTAATCTCAAAGCACATGCTGTCCTGGCTTGTAATGGCTGGAACCTGGTTGGAGAAAGCAGGCGCTGTGAGGCTCTCTCAGATGCATCCACCAGGTGGTTAAGAGCAGCAGCACCAAGCACGGCTTGAGGGGCAGGGAGGGGGTCTCCCTTTGGGCCACTTGGAGGCTATCTCCCTGGCCCCGATCCTTACAGCAGCACTTTGGCACCACAAGGCACCTTGCGCCCACACTTGCCTTTCTTCCCAGCATCTGCGCGTTGAGGAAGGCAAGTGCAAATTTTCCAGCCCCGCGCCTCTGGAGAAGTTAAAAAAAAAATGGGGGGGGGAGGAGAGGAACGGGGCCATTCCTCCCCCGTTTTTTAATTTTATAATCTGTATCTGCAGAATTTCACAGATACAAATAATAAAAATAAAAACTACGGGGATGAAGGAACAAGGCAGCCAGAAGAGGAATCATAGAATCATAGAATAGCAGAGTTGGAAGGGGCCTACAAGGCCATCAAGTCCAACCCCCTGCTCAGTGCAGGAATCCACCCTAAAGCATCCCTGACGGATGGCTGTCCAGCTGCCTCTTTAAGGCCTCTAGGGTGGGTGAGCCCACAACCTCCCTAGGTAACTGATTCCATTGTCGTACTGCTCTAACAGGCAGGAAGTTTTTCCTGATGTCCAGCCGGAATCTGGCTTCCTTTAACTTAAGCCCGTTATTCCGTGTCCTGCCCTCTGGGAGGATGGAGAAGAGATCCTGGCCTTCCTCTGTGTGACAACCTTTTAAGTATTTGAAGAGTGCTATCATGTCTCCCCTCAATCTTCTCTTCTCCAGGCTAAACATGCCCAGTTCTTTCAGTCTCTCTTCTGATCCTCCTGGTTGCCCTCCTCTGAACACGCTCCAGCTTGTCTGCATCCTTCTTGAATTGTGGAGGCCAGAACTGGACGCAATACTCTAGATGAGGCCTAACCAGGGCCGAATAGAGAGGAACCAGTACCTTACGTGATTTGGAAGCTATACTTCTATTAATGCAGCCCAAAATAGCATTTGCCTTTCTTGCAGCCATATCGCACTGTTGGCTCATATTCAGCTTGTGATCTACAACAATTCCAAGATCCTTCTCGTTTGTAGTATTGCTGAGCCAAGTGTCCCCCATCTTGTAACTGTGCATTTGGATAAACATTGCAGTATGTTCATGTGGGAATCACAGAATAGAAGAGCTTGTGTAGAACTACAGCGGGCCACTAGAGGGTGCTCTTGTACACCGGGAATCTGGAAGAAGTCTGATTTGTCTCTTAAAATTTTCCCAGCATTCTAAAACATATTTTGCATTTTATGACATGCAAGCATTTAAAGGCAGACTAGCAGAGTTGTATTTATTCCCAGCATCTGCTCTTCAAAGGTATAATCCCTCTGTTTTTTCATGATCATAACTAGTACGGTATTTTTTTCTCCCTCTTCCCTCCCCCTCCCCTTTTCCTTGTGTGTCATGTCTTTTTTAGAATGTCAGACTGAGGGCAGGGGCTGTCTTCTTTACTGATCAATTGTAAGCCACTCCGAGAGCCTTTTTGGCTGAGGTGCGGGACAAAAATACTCTAAACAAATAAATAATGGTAATAGCCTTGTCATCCATGAATTTGTCTCTGCCGTTTTTAAAGCCACGACCACATTTTGACACTGAATTCAGTAAAGTTAATTAAATTATGCAATGCATGAAGGAGTTGTATCCTGAGCCTAATGTTGGCATATGTTTGGAACCTCCTGCAGATCGGCTGTCTTGGGCTCACCCAGGTTCAAGTAGATGAGAGAAGGCGGGAGAGATTTTTTCCACGGCCTCTGCACCAGTCATAACATTAAAACCACCTTCTCAGCTACGAGCCTGCCTGGTTCTTGAAAACTGCTGGGCCTTTCTCCTGAGACTGACACCTTCAGAGGCACGTTTGATGGGGACACGAGAGAGGGCCTTCTCGGTGGCCGCTCCCCAAGCTGTGGAACTCGCTCCCAAGGGGGGCTAGGTTCGCTCCCTCTAGGCTGGCAGGCCAAGACTGCTTTGTTTATCCTGTAATTGGGCCTGTTGGGTTGGGTGCTATTTTTAATAATAGTGTACGTGATTTTGCTGTCGTTATCTTTTTATTATATTTTAACGTGCTGTTTTATTGTTTAAAATCAATATTGTTTCTGTAAGCCGCCTCGAATGACATTTTATGGTAGAAAGGCAGGATACAATTTAAATAAGTGAATATCATGCCTCTTCCAAAAACATTCACGTGCTTTATCAGAATCATGGGTGGCTTCGGCCAAATCATCATAGAATCATAGAAAAGCAGAGTTGGAAGGGGCCTACAAGGCCATTGAGACCAACCCCCTGCCCAATGCAGGAATCCACCCTAAAGCATCCCTGACAGATGGTTGTCCAGCTGCCTCTTGAAGGCCTCTAGGGTAGGAGAGCCCACAACCTCCCTAGGTAACTGATTCCAATGTCGTCCTGCTCTAACAGTCAGGAAGTTTTTCCTGATGTCCAGCCGGAATCTGGCTTCCGGTAACTTGAGCCCGTTATTCCGTGTCCTGCACTCTGGGAGGATCGAGAAGAGATCCTGGCCCTCCTCTGTGTGGCAACCTTTTAAGTATTTGAAGAGCCCAGCGTTGGCTCCTTAGCTACTAAAGACTGTAAATGGGTTAGAAATAAATGGGATAAGAATCACCAAGTCCTTTGAACGTATGGAAGTATTTGTGCTGCCGCCCCTCTGGAAATGGGTTGCCAGCGTGATCTGTGCTTCCTTGGCCCGGCACAGATCCCGGCAGGTGGGCAGGCACGTGCTTTTGGACTGTCTAGCAACCCTTGTCGCACTCAATGGTGAGACAGAACAGCCCCTCCCGTACTTTGCACTGCTATTGTTTGATCAAGGTGTTCCGTCCCTGAGTCAGGCTTTCGATTCCTTTCAGCCACCTCTGTCTTGAACACTCAGCTCCCCTGACCCTTTGTTGGTCAATTTGCATCTCTCCCATTGTGTTTTTTTCCCCCCACTCTCCCTTCTGTCTTTTTTGATAGCCGCTGTCACCTGACTGGCCCACAAATGCCCCAGACACTATTTTGCACACAAAAACCCCAAGCACTATTTTTTGGGGGAATACTCCAGCCACTATTTTGCACATAGAATCATAGAATAGCAGAGTTGGAAGGGGCCTACAAGGCCATGGAGTCCAACCCCCTGCTCAATGCAGGAATCCACCTGACAGAGCGGGTTGTCCAGCTGCCTCTTGAAGGCCTCTAGTGTGGGAGAGCCCACAACCTCCCTAGGTCACTGGTTCCATTGTCATACTGCAATGGAAAGGAATACTGGGATCCCGTATTTTTAACAGTTGTCTAGAAAAGGGAATTTCAGCAGATGTCATTTGTATGCAGGCAGCACCTGGTGAAATGCCCTCTTCATTGCAACAGTTACAGCTGCAGGAGCCCTGCCCTCTTTTGTATCTGGTCACTCTAGTATAGGGCAGGGCTTCTGCAGCTGTAACTGTTGCAATGAAGAGGGCATTTCACCAGGCACTGCCTGCATACAAATGACAAATGGACAACCCTCTGTCAGGGATGCTTTAGGGTGGATTCCTGCATTGAGCAGGGGGTTGGACTCCATGGCCTTGTAGGCCCCTTCCAACTCTGCTATTCTATGATTCCATGACATCTGCTGAAATTCCCTTTTCTAGACAACTGTTAAAAATACGGGAGCCCAGTACTCCTTTCCATAGGGTCACCGCACACATGAAAACCCCAGCCACTATTTCGCTCCTGCTTTGGCCTGGTGGCCCTCAGGATCCCAAGCAATGTCCACCCAGCACTGCTATATCTGACGAATTTCGATGTGCCTGGGCCACACCTCACCTGGCCCCCTGGAGCACCGCTTGGCTCCCTCAAACTCATTTCCCAAGAGTGGACTGATGTGGCCCAGGAGCCCAGCCGTCACCACAGCAACCCAGGGAGGGGGAAGTCAGGAGAGAGACAAGGCAGCTTCATGAGAACATCAGAGGAGCCCTCATGGTGGATCAGACCCAGGGTCCATCTAGTCCAGCGCTCTGTTCACACAGGGGCCAGCCAGCCGTTGACCAGGGATGAACAAGCAGGACAGGAGTGCAGCAGCACCCTCCCACCCATGTTCCCCAGCAACTGGTGCACCCAGGCTTACTGCCTCTGATACTGGAGGTAGCACACCTAGCCATCAGGGCTAGTAGCCGTTGACGGCCTTCTCCATCGGGAATTTATCCAACCCCCCTTTCAAAGCCATCCAAATGGGTGTCCATCGCCACCTCTTGCGGCAGCCAATTCCATAGTTCCACTCCGCACCGCATGAAGAAATCCTTCCCACGCGGGCGCTGCAGGGAGGAGAGAGCTGCACCAGTGGAGCTCCTGCCTGCCGCCGATCCCAGCAGCCCCGAGACCGTGCGCCAAGCGAAGCATCATTCAGTTCAGCTGGAGCGGGGGTGGGGGTGGGGGATCACGCGCCGCCTCCCATCCCTCTTCCCAAGCTCACTGCCGCCGCGGGGGAGGGTTCAAAGATTTGGGAGTCGCTGTCAGCTGATGGCTGCGGTCATGTGACCCGCTCCTCCTCGTCGTGCAGCTGCCGAGAAGGAAGTGCCGGGGGTGCTGGTGCTGGTGCTGGTGCTGTGCGCGTCGGGCGAGCGAAGGAGCGAGCATGGCCTGGACCAAGTACCAGCTGGGCCTGGCCGCGCTCATGCTAGTCACCGGCTCCATCAACACCCTTTCCGCCAAGTAAGCGGGGATGAGGGGTGGGCAGGCGAGGAAGGCAGGGCGGGAGGGAGGAGGAAAGAGCAGCCACAGACGGGGAGATTTAAGGGATCCTGCCCAGACATCACAGAAGAGGCTTGAGAGGGGATGGGGGGTGCTAGAGACAACCCCCCGTGCAAAACCGAGGGTCGTGGGGATGGGGGTCTGTGGCTCCCTGGTCTTTGCGTGGGGGGACAGGGGGGGTTGCTCCCTGTGCTGCATCTCAGCTTAGCCCAGTCTCTTGGAAGAATCGATGGCTGCTAGTCATTACGATGGCTATAGAGCAATCTCTCCCCCGAACCGGTGCCTTCCCGAGGTGTTGGACTACAACTCCCATAATCCCACAGCCAGCTGGCTGTGGGATTATGGGAGTTGTAGTCCAACACCTCGGGAAGGCGCCACGTTGGGACAGAGGCTGCTGTACATTTTCTCCCGTATCAGCCCTGACTACTAGTTGCTGGAGAAATGCAAGCCTTCGTGCGCCCTCCTTGGCCACTCCCTGTTGGGGCCGCAGGTTGGCCCCTGCATCAACAGAGCGCTGGGCCTTGGGCTTGATCCAGCTTCAGCACCCTTTTTATGAGTCTTAGGGAATGAAGGCTGGTTTTTAAAAAACAACAACAACAACAACAACAACAACCAAGAGCCCTCCTCTTTCGGTCTGCACCAGGCAAGGTGGACACCTCTCTATTTAGAGTCTTGTGGCACTTTCAAGCCGAACCAGGTTGTTTCATTCTGGCCAAGCTTGCGTGGACCCTGGCTGCTTCATCGGACACATCGGGTGAAGGAGGCAGTGTCTGGGCCAGCGTATGCCAGAATAATTGCCCTTGCTAGCCCTTAAAGTTTGTTATTTTTGCTGCAACAGACAAGCACAGCCACCCCTCTGGAAGTCTCTCTCTCTCCCCACGCACACCTCCTCACTCAGGTGACCACTTTTGCATCTGGCCAGGTAGGCTCTGGACCACCAAGGCCAATATTGTGGCATCTGCTTTGGCGGGCTAGAGGCTACATGGTCAGAGATGTGAAGTGGCCACTTGAGCGAGGGGGTTGTTGGGTTACGTGTATGTGTGTATACGTAGAGGTACACCTGGAGTACAGGTGGAAGGAAGAGGCAAAGGAGGGAAAACTCAGCTCATGATGATGTCTGTTTCTGCCCCTTCTCTTCTCACTCAGTTATCTGGGGTGGGGGGTTATCATGGTGGAGATGGGGGGGGGGGCTTCTTACAGACAATAGTCCCTGGGCACTCTTCAAATACTTAAAAGGTTGTCACACAGAGAAGGGCCAGGATCTCTTCTCGATCCTCCCAGAGTGCAGGACACGGAATAATGGGCTCAAGTTAAAGGAAGCCAGATTCCAGCTGGACATCAGGGAAAACTTCCTGACTGTTAGAGCAGTACGACAATGGAACCAGTTACCTAGGGAGGTCGTGGGCTCTCCCACCTTCAAGAGGCAGCTGGACAACCACCTGTCAGGGATGCTTTAGGGTGGATTCCTGCATTGAGCAGGGGGTTGGACTTGATGGCCTTAGAGGCCCCTTCCAACTCTACTATTCTATGATTCTATGAATTTTGGAGCATATTAGCCATATATGTAAAGAGTCCGTTTGATTTCATCACCTGCTATTCTCTTTCCTTCTTCTCCCTGCCTGGAGTCTTGAGTTCTAGGTAAATATGGAGAGCGGGGGGGGGGAGGGGGGCTCCCTGTCCTCTCGCTGAGAAGGCTGCAAAAATGTTGACTGTCCTTATCTGCTGCCCCTTAACTGCTGTGTCCATTCAGACATTTGAGTCACAGGCTTGTTATTCCAGAGCTTGGTCAAATATTGCCAGAAATACAGGAGAACCGGGGAGAAGCACATTTAGCACCCATGTGCTTCACGCTCACTCTTTCACTTGGTTCAGATACAACTTCTTGTAGTTCCATTTTATTTATTTATTAGATTTGTACACTGCCCAACTAACAAATGCCTTCAGAGCAGTTTGCAGTCATAAATTTAAACAACAACAAAATTAGCATCACAATAACACAATATGGCTGTGTGCTATCTCTAGTATCAGAAGCTGTAAACCTATGTACACCAGTTGCTGGGGAACATGGGCGTGAGGGTGCTGTTGCACCATGTCCTGCCTTGTTGGTCCCTGGCTGATGGCTGCTTGGCCCCTGTGTGAACAGAGTGCTGGACTGGATGGAGCCTTGGTCTGATCCAGCATCAGGGCGCTCCTTATTGTTCTTCATATTAAATATTTTTTAAAAAGAATTAAAAGCATTGGGGAGCCAGCAGTAAAGTCATTTGGAGCAACAGATCAGAGACGAAATGCCCCCTTAAGAAGGAGGGTCTTAACCTGATGTCTAAGGGATCAATTCAAATGCGCCCTTATCTGGACAGAGATAGCCTAGCTACAGTGATCCATGCTCTGATAACCTCTCGTTTGGATTACTGCAATGCGTTATACGTGGGGCTGCCTTTGAAAAGAGTCCGGAAACTTCAACTGGTACAAAACAGGGCAGCACGGTTACTAACAGGGACTGGCCGGCGAAAACACATCACACCAGTCCTTTTCCAGCTTCATTGGCTGCCAGTCCAGGTCCGGGCCTAATATTAACATTTAAAGCCCTAAACAGCTTGGGGCCAGGCTATCTGAAGGAACGCCTCATCCCGTATGTACCTGCCCAGACCCTAAGGTCATCCTCGGGGGTCCTTCTCCACGAGCCCCTGCCAAAGGAAGTGAGGCAGGGGGCTACCAAGAGGAGGGCCTTCTCTGCTGTAGCACCCCGGCTATGGAATGAGCTCCCTAAGGAGGTTCGCTTGGCACCTACATTATATGCTTTTAGACGCCAGGTGAAGACCTTTTTATTCTCCCAGCATTTTAACAGTCTATAAATAAATTTTAACTTGGTGTTTTAAATTTGTAATTTTGCATTGCTGCTGTTTTTATATTGTTGAGCTTTTATATTGTATTTTATATGATGGTTTTATACTGTTGTTTTATACTTTGAATGTTTTTAATTTTTGTGAACCGCCCAGAGAGCTCCGGCTATTGGACGGAATAGAAATGTAATAAATAAATAAATAAATAAATAAATAAATTCTGTGGCCCCTGGACAGAGTTCTGGGGGACCACAGAATATTTCAGATTCTTGGATCCAACGTCACAGACAGCACTCTGACCGTGGATTCAGTCATCCGCTCTCCCCCCACTGCCCACTCACAGCTGAGACCCACACCAGCAATCTCGGAGAGAGGGTAAATGGGACATGTGGGGGGGGGAGGAGCTGGCTGGGGAGGCCACTTTGCAACGTATCCCCGGGCCTCCCCAGCCTCCTTCCCTCCTGCTCTGACGCGCCCCAGCTCGGCTGGAGAAAAAGCCCGTCTAGCCAAAATACAGAGCAGGATAAATGTGGAGGCAAAGGTCACCTCAGCTGCTCCTCCCACTCTGCATTGGATGGCCACAAGCCTCCCAAGTTTGGAGGCTTCCGGCCATCCCGATAGGATTGCACCCTAAATGTACACTATTTGAATGAGGCGTCTTTGACCATTCTTGATGCTTTGAGTGTGCCCCTTTTTAGGTGCCTCCTTCTGTGTGGGACAGAGAGACTGAAGACGTGTGTGTGTGCATTTAGTCAAAGGGATGATTGCTCCCCACCCTTCTTCTTGTGGCCTTTGGGCCTTCGGGGTTTCTGGTTGTCTCTTTAGAACATGTGGCAGTTGTTGGGCTGCAGCTGCCACCCTCCCTGGCCGGCGTAGCCAGTGGTGAGGGATGAGACTTGGTGGGAATTGGCACAGGGTTTGGGGGTTTTCTTGTAGTGAGAGTTTGGTGGCTCTCAGTCCACGTGTTTTCCCTTTGAACAAATCCAAGTCAGTGGCGCTCTGCTGTCAGGGTGGCTCTTGGTTCGCGTTTCTGAATGGAGTTGAGTATAAGTTTCTAGACCTTATCGTCGCAGACAGGCTCGAGAGCGTGGAGGCGACACCTTGAAAAGCTGCCAGTGTTTAGGAGGGGACCGTCTGCACTGCTCTGCTTTCCGCCGTAACCTCTGGTTTTCTTCTCTCTGCCCATCTGCTTTCTTCTGGTGGTTGTGAATGTTGAGGTGGCACATTGGAACCTGCAGCAGTCTGGGCTTTTACTACTTCCCTTCAAGGAAAGCCCTGAGTAGGCTTTGATTTCCTCTGGGCTGCGTCTTGCAAAATCTAGGGCTGACTCAGCAAGTATCCCGAAAACTGCACCGTCAGTGGCATTTCAGGGGAGGTTATTCAGTTTTCCGAAATTCTGCCGTCTTCACTAAAAAGACTCTTAGCTAGGGCTGCCTTTGGACTCCCTCACCAACCTCGCGTAGCAGTAAATCAACCATGTGAGTGTGAGTGATCAGTCAGCCCTGTCCAAATATTTAAGGGTCTTCCCGCGAAGCAGAGCCTAGGTAGATCTTTCTCACTAAGGTTGAGTCCTCACAAAGAGCAGATGAAGTGGTCAACCCATCTCTGGGCTGTACCATTTCAGATGGCACGTGGGGGGTTGTGCCAGATGGGGAGAGGCCATAGTTCGGGGGCAGAGCCCCTGTTTTGCATGCAGACTGTCTCAGTTTCCGTCCCCATCAGCATCTCCAGGAAAGGCTAGGAATGAAAGACTGGCCTGAAACTCTGGAGGAAGAGCCATTGCTGCCAGTCAGAGTTGACATACTGGGCATCCAGTTCTGGGCTCCACAATTCAAGAAGGATGCAGACAAGCTGGAGCGTGTTCAGAGGAGGGCAACCAGGATGATCGGGGGTCTGGAAACAAAGCCCTATGAAGAGAGACTGAAAGAACTGGGCAATGTTTAGCCTGGAGAAGAGAAGATTGAGGGGAGACATGAGAGCACTCTTCAAATACTTGAAACGTTGTCACATAGAGGAGGGCCAGGATCTCTTCTCAATCCTCCCAGAGTGCAGGACACGGAATCTGGTTGGGAGAAGGGGCCAGCCTGCGCTAAAAGTAGCACGGGCCATCGCCCCTGTCTATACGTAAGACGCGATGGGCTACAGGAAGGACCCGTCACGTCCACCATTTTATTTTAGTTTAAAGGGGCCATGTGCACAGGAGCGCACCAACGATAAAGGTAGGCTTTTTTTAAAAAAAAAAACTGATCCCTGCTCCCCCCGCCTCCAATTTCTCTCCCGCCCTCAATCTCTGATCCCCCCGCCCGCCTGCCCTCAATCTTCAATCCCCTGCCCACGATCTCCAATCCCCCCCCGCCCACGATCTCCGATCCTCCCATCCCCCCGGCTCCGTTTCCCCACACCCCCCATCTCCCCACCTGGAACACTGTGCGCCATCCAGCGCTTTTCCCAGCTACTCGCGAGTAAATGCGGTAGCCGGGAAAAGCGGCGGAACAGGCTATACGCCCACAGTCTTGGACTCAGCCTGAGACCACGGGAAATACCGTGCCACAACCGGTGCCGGTTATCCCAAGCCAAGGAAGGGTTACCCCTGCCTGAGCCCGGGATTCCCTGTGCGTCATCTAGACTCACTGGGGGCGGTCCGGGGCTTGCACCAGGCTACCCCGTCATCTAAAAACTGTTACTGTTGTTTTTATACTGTTTTTTATGTGTGTTTTTTAAATTGTATACTTTTAATGTTTACTATTTTTAAATGTTGTAAACCGCCCAGAGAGCTTCGGCTGTGGGGCGGTATATAAATGTAATTAAATAAATAAATAAATAAATAAATAAATAAATAAATAAATAAAAAGGCCCTTGGTCTGATCCAGCATCAGTGTTCTTCTTACGTTCTTTTATTTAAACTTGTATTGATTTAAGTTCTTTTACTTGTGTCATATTGACAGAAAACAATAGAAATGTCTAGAAAAATAAATGCCACTTCATTCATGTATGCCACTTATTTCTTAGCAGCACAACACCGATTATTTTCCAAAACACCTCCACTTTTCTGTCATTGGTTTGCTTGCCTTGCCTTTAGGCCTGAGTGCTTAAATCTGAATTATGGCCTACAAAGTAGCCACATTAGGATGACCATATCTGGGAAACCAAAAAAGAGGACACCCAGTGATGGGGGGCAGGAAAGCATTTTTCCAGGGCCTCCAGAAAGTGTGTCATTCCCCCCCCCAACCACCTTAAAGGCTCTGATTGGAGTGGAGGGGGCAAAGCATGTCATTCCTCTCCTCACTGCTCCAATTGAGGCCTTAAAGGAGGAGTGCAGGGGTGCGTGAAAGTAGTCTTTCTGGGGCCTCCAGAAAGTATGTAATTTCCCCCACCATGCTAATGGTGGCCTCAAAGGGGAAAGAATGTCATTTCCAGGACATTATAAAAAATTACAGAAAATCCCCCGACACCCAGGAGAGATAAAAGAAACCTGGACAAATACGGGGAAATCCTGACAGTTGGTCACCCTAGCCACCACTTGACATCAAGACCATATTTGGACATCATGGTAAGCCTTGCTGTTTCTCTCCACTCCCGTGCTCATAGGCACATGCACATATATATGCCAGCCCCTTCCAGAGGGGGTGGGGTGACGTCAGAAAACCATGTTGCTGATCCTGGGGGAGGAGTAGGGGGTCCTTTTTCTCTCCTTTGGAGCTGGGAGCATTTTGCTTTCCTTTGGGGGCTGTAGAGGGTATGTGTGGATGAGATGGGCAGAACAGTCCTATGCAGGCCTACTCGGAAGTAAGTCCCAATGAGAATTGCAACCTTAGAAAGGAAAGAAGGATTGTTGGGATTGATGAGGGCAGAAACTGCAGGTGAGTGGGAGAGAGAACGGTGGAAGGGTTTCTGACAAGAGAAGGCTTGTTTCCCAACCTCGCCAGTGCGCCTTCTGTGAAATGGGTATTTTGTTGTGCTTCTGCGGGGTGAAAGCTGTAGATTGGCTTTTGGAGTTCTTCAGGCCCAATCTTTGCTTGAACTCCATTTGCCTTTGTGACTAGACAGTCTCCCACAACAGCTATTCTACGACTAGCCACATTCCCTGTAGAAGGGAGCCATTCTGTGGTGGTGCACAGAACATTTTCTCTAATTCTCCGAAGTGTCGATGGGCCCAAACTTAGGCTGGTATACCAGCCGCAACCTCACCTGGCAAGAGAGAGCCTGGCGACAGTCATCCACACTCTAGTAACCTCCCATTTAGATTTCTGCAATGCGATGTGTAAAGGGCTACCTTTGAAAAAGGTTCATAAATTCCAGATAGTCCAAAATAGAGCTGCTAAAACCCCAGTATCAAAGGCAGTAAGCCTATATACACCAGTTAATGGGGAACATGGGTGAGAGAGTTCTTGTTCAACAGCTGATTGGCCACTGTGTAAATGCCGGACTAGATGGATCCCTGGTTTGATCCAGCAAAGTCTTCTTGTGTACTTAGGTTACTAACTGGCACGGCTTGATACGGTCCTGAGACACTAGTCATTTGCCAGCTGCAAACAGTCTTCCAGTCCACTTCTAGGCGGAATCCAAAATTTAATTTTGCTGTTTTTACTGCTGTTATCTGTTTTTATAGGGTTTTTTGTCATATTTTATTGTATGTTCATTAATCTTGTATGCCTCCTTGAGAACATTCTACCCCTACAGGCAGGCTAAAAATTATTTCAAAAAAAAATAAAATGTGTTGAAGTTCCCCTGAGCCCCCTGAGTTCATGTTGACTAATACCCTAAAAAGCTTGAGGCCAGAGTATCTAATTTATTTATTTATTTATTTAGTACCTGCCCAAAACCTTAAGTCATCTTCGAAGGCTCTCCTCTGGGCACCTCCACTGAGCACCTCCACTGAGAGAAGCCAGGTGGGTGCCTACAAGGGAAAGGATGGCACCCCATTTATTAAATGCCCTTCCCAAAAAGGCTTACCTGCATCCAGAGTGTTATCTTTGCAGCACCTGGGAAATATATTTCTTTTAGATTTCGTTTAAAACATTTCAAGTCCTTTGTTTTAAACTGTTTTATTGTCTGATGCTTGCAACTGCCTTCTGTCCTGTGTAGGGTGACCCTATGAAAAGGAGGACAGGGCGCCTGTATCTTTAACAGCTGGATAGAAAAGGAAATTTCAGCAGGGGTCATTTGTATATATGGAGAACCTGGTGAAATTTCTTCTTCATCACAGCAGTTAAAGCTGCAGGTGCCCTGCCCTCTTTTAAATCTGGTCACTCTAGTATAGCTCCTGCAGCTTTAACGGTTGTGATATAGAGGGAATTTCACCAGGTGCTGCATGCCTACAAATAACACCTGCTGAAATTCCCTTTTCTAGGCAACTGTTAAAGATACAGGAGCCCAGTCCTCCTTTCCATATGGTCACCCTAGACAAGGAGCTCATCTCTAGGTGATGAGATAAATAAAAAAAGCTTAGATTTTCGAAGTGTAAAATTTGTGAACTAAGGTTAGCAAATTACATTATGTAATCCTGAGGAGGGATAAGGACAAAAGTGTCCCTAGAAAAACCTTTCGTCTCCACGACTTGTGGCGACTACAAAATCTGTAGATAGGAGTAGCAGAGGGTTCCATATGAAATGTTTCAGTAATGCATGTGTCCTGCTTGTGAGTTCCTAGTCGACAGCTGGTTGACCACTGTGTAAATGAAATGCTGGACTAGATGGACCCTTGCTCTGTGATCCAGCATGGCTCCTCCTTACGTTCTTCTTCTTCAGGCATCCTAGCAAGGTAGATAAATCTCCCCTGAATGCAAAGTCATTTTCAATTAAATATACTTCTTTAATATAGATTTTAATAGATTTTTATTAAAATATTCAAATACAAAATAGCAAGCTATAGAAGCAGGAACATACAAAAGCATAACACATGGCTCGATGTTTCATAGACTTTCTTCAGGAGTGTGTGTGTGTGTGTGTGTGTGTGTGTGTGTGTGTGTTTATTGAAACCTGTAGCAGACTTAGCAAACGAAAGAAGGAAGAATACTAGAAATGTACCAATTCCAAGCTAAGCAAGTTCCTTTCCTAGACGTCAAAACATTTGGAAAGCCCTGGGGTGGGTGTGCAGTGGCGTGGCATCAATTCTATGATGCCGCTGCGATCGCATACCCACCCCAGGGCTTCCCACCAAAGCTGCGGGGTAAAAAAGTTAGGTGCTTACCCCGACTTAATTCTCCAGAGCGAGGCAAGGATGCAGATGACATTCAAGAGGCAGGGATGCTTTAGGGCGGATTCCTGCACTGAGCAGGGGGGTTGGACTCGATGGCCTTGTAGGTCCCTTCCAACTCTGCTATTCTATGATTCTATGAATATGATGCAAAAGCCTGACTATACCATTGAAACAGAAGAGTGAATGGAGGAATGACTGACAGCTGAGGCTAGAATGCAATGGTGGGCGGGGTGAGTGGCAGTTGGGGAAAGGCAGTTGGAGAAAGGAGAACAAAGGTAGTTACAGTACTGAGAGGTCAGGGAAGAGGGAGCTGAGTTAGGATTGAGAGATAGTGACCTGGTTTGCTCACACATGCTTTATTTTAAATCAGCCGCTCTACATGCCAGTACTACACCTCCCAGCATGCCGTTGGCAACCCGCAAGTCCTCGCGTCCTCTGAGACATCCTCTTGTTGCTGATGCTGCTCCTTGATAGAGCATTGAGCAGTAGCATCGCCAAGAAGGGGAGATGAGTGGCTGTCAGCGGATGCACCCAGCTCTGGCCAAGTCCTGCCAGACAGGGTGCTCCCCTTCCTCACTCCCTCTTAAGGTCAACGGCTGCACACTTGCTCCCCCCAGACCCTGAGAAAACAGCGATATCAGGATGGAGTGCCTTTGAGCATGTTCAACCCCTCAAAGTCACGCTGTTGTATCTAGTTGTGATTTTAAAACCACGCAGAGGGTGGGAGGAGGCATCGCAAACAGACACAGCCCATTTATGTGGGTTGTTTCCCTTTATGTGGAATTGGGCTGACTGCTGGAGACCAACCTTAGGAATCAGGGTTGTGAAAGACATGCAGCGGCAACCTTCCCATGCACTCACAATGGCTACCAAAGACTGGTAAGTCTGGCCTCCCACCCAAGGCATGCTGGGAGTTGTAGGCAAAAAACTAGGTTTTTATTAAATTCTTTAAAAATACTTAAAATCCCAAAATTCATGTGTTTAGATTTTTCTGGTACATGACACAGCCAGACCTATCACCGTGACAAGTTTCCAACTCATCTGGAAGTGGGTAAACATTTATGGACATATATGACACACACATACTTTCTGCTTTATAGGTAGAAATTCTATAACATGTTATGTTGCTGCTTGATAGCTCTGCACTCGTTCGCAATATCTGTAAAAGAAGAAGGGAGGAAGGAGGAATAATATGATTAGGCCAAGATGTGTTTAAAATCCACAGACCCTGCCCCCAATAAAACTAAGGATGCTTTTTCTGTGCATGCAGACTCCGTTAGGGTGACCATATTTTGGAAACCAAAAAGGAGGACAACATGGTCGGCCTCCAAGGGGGCGTGTCCAGTACCAAGGGGGCGTGCCCACCCAAACATAGCCTTGGTCACATGTCTGATTTTACAGCACACATTTAAGACAAATCTGTTCTACATAACATCTTAATGTTAAAATCACTGAAATAAAGAACAAGTGAGAGATTCACTGTATCTGAAATTAACTTCACTCACTCCTACTTTTGTAGGTTTTGCTGTACTTTGAAGCTTTTGCTATACTCTGTGTGTTACATTCTCCCCTTCCCTAAAATATCTTTTCTGACTGTGTCTTCACTCATTGCAAGCTGCTGTTGTTGTTAATAGGGTTTGCTACTGGCTGGCCGGATGGCTGGCTTTTTTAAATTTCAATTTTTAAAAAACGCTTGTGTATAATTGTCACAAGTTTCTCTACTCCAACATTAGGTTTAAAACCTCAATTTTTTAAAAAAAATCCTTAAAAATCAATGGATGAACAGATCTGTTTCAAATTTGGTACGGCTAAAGTTCTACCTAAAAGCTATCATGGTGCCAACTTTCAGCTCTTTATCTTTAAAAATGACTGTTTTAAAAATAATAATTTTAAAACCGCAATTTTTAAAAAAAATCCTTAAAAATCAATGGATGAACGGATCTGTTTCAAATTTGGTACGGCTAAAGTTCTACCTAAAAGCTATCATGGTGCCAACTTTCAGCTCTTTATCTTTAAAAATGACTGTTTTAAAAATAATAATTTTAAAACCTCAATTTAAAAAAAAAATCCTTAAAAATCAATGGATGAACAGATCTGTTTCAAATTTGGTGTGGCTAAAGCCCTACCTAAGAGCTACCATTGTGCCAAGTTTCATGTCTTTATCTTTAAAAATGATGGTGTTATAAGCATTTTTGTTAATTCCCATTAGAGCTGCTCTTTGGCTGAGGAAGATTGGAAAAATCTGGATTTCTCCTCCACCTCCCGGATTTGTCACCAAAACACTGGACTAATCCGGGCAAATCTGGTCATATGGTAACCCTAGGCTCCATCCAACATTACGCAGATGACTGTAAAGCAGGCAACATGCTCGCCAGCATCTGTTAAATGACAATAGGTGAAGGTATTTGGCATTAAAGGCCAATTCTACATTTTACCCTCAGAGATGCATATCTAAACCCCAATATCTGCTTTTCCTAGGGGAAACCTGGCTTTGCGAGAGGTGGAGAAGCAGTTCGGCAGGAGTGGAAGTTTCCCACCTGCTGCAACAATTCCTGTCCTCCCTTTTTCCCATATTTTTTTTCCGAACAGATATCAGGAATGAGAGGGGAGGGGCAGCTGGAGGGGGAGTTACAGAAGGAACACCGCAGAGAAGGATTCAGCGTTCTTTGTTCCTCTTCCTCCAATTCATGCTCTCCCCGAATGGTTTCCCCCCTCTGAGGCTTATTAGGTGGGGGCATAGCTCAGTGTACAGCATGTGCTTGGCAAACAGAAGGCCCCAGGTTCAATTCCTGACATATCCGGGTACAAGAAAAAGTAGCAGGTGAGGAGAACCACCTCTTCCAGAGACCCCAGAAAGAATCACTGCCCTCACGGAAGACAAGTCTGGGCTACCTGACAGATGGCTGACCAGCTGTCTCTTGAAGGCCTCTAGTGTGGGAGAGCCCACAACCTCTCTAGGTATCTGGTTCCATTGTTGTACTGCTCTAACAGTCAGGACGATTTTCCTGATGTCCAGCGGGAATCTAGTTTCCTGTCACTTGATCCCGTTATTCTGTGTCCTGCACCCTGGGAGGATCGAGAAGAGATCCTGGCTAGCTTTACATAGACCCCACATACACACACTGGTGTCTGAAGCACTTTTTTAAAGAGCCCCAACAAACCAGCGATTTATCACATTCTCGCCATGCCTGGTATGTGTTTTTGCAGCACAGTACTCACATGACATCGTCCCTGTCCTGCACTCGCCTTCTCCATTTTCCATTTATTTTGGGAGCAGGGAAAGTTCTTTTTTTCCCCTTCCATGCGCAATAAAGCCACTCTTCCCTCCCATGGATTGCTGTCCTTGTGCTATATCGGACCATCCCGTTTTTGTTGGGGGCATGTGTGTCAAAGGGCAGCCTCACTGACCAAAGAGGAAGGCAGGGCAGTGCTCTGCTCAACCATGAAGGGGGAGGGACAGAAGGTGCCCAAACACACTACAGATAAGGCGAGCGAAGTTGCCGCCACCCGTGCCCAGGACTCAGTCCCATATAACTCTATGGTTCATACCCCTGAGTAGGCACATCTCAGTTTCCTGACCAGAACGATGTTGGTTTCCCATTGCCATGGCAACATTGACCACGAACCTCTCCAAAATCTAATACTTTCTCTTCACTTATGTTGTTTAATATGATCATAGGGGAGAGCATAGTGTGTTATTTAAACGTAATTCGTAGAATCATAGAATCATAGAACAGCAGAGTTGGAAGGGGCCTACAAGGCCATCGAGTCCAACCCCCTGCTCAATGCAGGAATCCAGCCTAAAGCCTCCCTGACAGAGGGTTGTCCAGCTGCCTCTTGAATGACCTCCCTAGGTAACTGATTCCATTGTCATACTGCTCTAACAGTCAGGAAGTTTTTCCTGATGTCCAGCTGGAACTGGCTTCCTTTAACTTGAGCCCGTTATTCCGTGTCCTGCACTCTGGGAGGATCGAGAAGAGATCCTGGCCCTCCTCTGTGTGACAACCTTTTAAGTATTTGAAGAGTGCTCTCATGTCTCCCCCCAATCTTCTCTTCTCCAGGCTAAACATGCCCAGTTCTTTCAGTCTCTCTTCATAGAGCTTTGTTTCCAGACCCCTGATCATCCTGGTTGCCCTCCTCTGAACACACTCTGTTGCCCTGTTTCAGGCTGCCGTACTATTGTATTTGCGCAGAATATAGATATAGATATAGATATATAGATATATACCGTATATTGCAGGAGAATGTAGGGGGCGGGGCGGGAGATTTCGCCGGCATAGTAGCGATACAGGTGGAAAGATACATGAGCACAACAATGCACAGATGTGAAAGTGCCCAGCGCTCGACTCACTAAGGAAACGAAGAGGGAAACAGCGGACACAAACCCAGGAGAAAAAGTAGGTGTGATGGAGCCCGAAAAGGTGCAGGTAGCAGGTGATGAGAAAAGAGTTCTCTCTGGCCCTAAAGAGCAACTGCTGGACCATCAGCTTGGCATAATTTGGGGTGTCTCTCAGGGGCAAAACACCTACTTTCCATGAAGGAGAGGCCCCCCAGTTCATTACCTGGCAGCATCTCCCGTTCAGAGACTCAGGAAACAGGTGAAGGGAAAGAAGACCCTCAAGGCCGGCAGTGAGAGGCCCGTGGACCAGTAAAGTGAAGGTCCTTGGATGCCAAGGAAGGAGGCAGACTTTCAAGATTTTAATCTGGGCTTGATTCACCAGCTGTCCAAGCCCCAACAAAATGATCAGAAGTCACTCAACTCACACTGCTCTCATTTATTTATTTACAAGGTTTATATACCGCTTGGCATCCAATAAAATATCCAAGCAGAGAACAATAAAAAGGGGAGAAAAACTCATCATCATCAAAATACAGGATTAAAACTGGTAAAATCAAATTGTGCCATGGTCAGTTACTGGGGAAATGCTTGTTATTTATTGTTCATTGTGCCGAAGGCGGCTCCGGTACGTATTATTATTATTATTATTATTATTTATTTATATAGCACCATCAATGTACATGGTGCTGTACAGATAACACAGTAAATAGCAAGACCCTGCCGCATAGGCTTACAATCTAATAAGTTGTAGTAAACAATAAGGAGGGAAGGAGAATGCAAACAGGCACAGGGAAGTGTAAACAGGCACAGGGTAGGGCAAAACCAACAGTGTAAAGTCAGAACAAACTCAATATTTGAAGGCTATAGGGAAAAGAAAAGTTTTGAGCTGAGTCTTAAAAGCAGTGATTGAGTTTGTAGTTCTCAAGTGTTCTGGAAGAGCGTTCCAGGCGTAAGGGGCAGCAGAAGAAAAAGGACGAAGCCGAGTAAGGGAAGTGGAGGTCCTTGGGCAGGCGAGAAGCATGGCATCGGAGGAGCGGAGAGCCCGAGCGGGGCGATAGTGTGAGATGAGAGAGGAGAGATAGGCAGGAGCTAGGCCGTGAAGAGCTTTGAAGGTCAGTAGGAGAAGTTTATATTGGATTCTGAAGTGAATTGGAAGCCAATGAAGAGATTTCAGAAGTGGAGTGACATGGTCAGAGCGGCGGGCCAAGAAGATGATCTTAGCGGCAGAGTGATGGACAGAGACCAGCGGACTGATGTGAGACGAAGGAAGGCCAGAGAGAAGAAGGTTGCAGTAGTCCAACCGAGAGATAACCAGTGCGTGAACGAGAGTCTTGGCAGAAGAGACAGACAAAAATGGTCGAATCCTGGCAATATTATACAGGAAGAAACGACAGGATTTAGCTACTGCCTCGATGTGAGGAGTAAAGGAGAGCGAGGAGTCAAATATAAAGCCAAGACTACGAGCTTCCTTGACCGGAGTAAGCGTGACATCGTTGACAGTAAGGGAGAATGAGAGGTGAGGAGAAGGTTTAGGAGGAAAAACTAGCAGTTCAGTCTTTGCCATGTTAAGTTTCAAACGACGATGAAGCAGCCAGGCTGAGATATCTGAAAGACATGCCGAGATACGATCGTGAACATCTGGAGAAAGTTCCGGAGATGAAAGATATAATTGTGTATCATCGGCATACAGGTGATATTGGAGGCCGTGAGATTGAATGAGCTTGCCCAAGGGCAGCATGTATAGAGAGAACAACAACGGGCCAAGCACCGAGCCTTGAGGAACCCCAACTGAAAGGGGAAAAGAGGAGGACGAGCTGCCGTTAGCCGACACGCTGAAAGAGCGACCCTCTAGATAGGAGGCGAACCAGTTATAGACAGAGCCACAGAGTCCAAGGTCGTGGAGGGAATCTAAGAGAAGATCGTGATCAACCGTGTCAAAGGCTGCGGTTAGATCAAGGAGAATAAGAACAGAATAATGGCCTTTAGACTTGGCAGTAAGAAGATCATTGGTGATCTTGGTAAGGGCTGTTTCAGTGGAATGCAAAGGACGGAAGCCAGATTGAAAGGGATCCAGAGCAGAGTTATTAGAGAGAAAGTCAAGACAACGAGAGTAGACCAGACGTTCCAGGATCTTTGAGACAAAGGGCAAGAGGGAGACAGGTCGGTAGTTAGACAGGGATAGTCGATCAAGAGTGGGTTTTTTGAGAATGGGAGAGACTGTAGCATGTTTAAAAGCAGAAGGAAATGAACCA